>NC_142617.1:60915000-63405000 GCF_059453375.1 Lepisosteus platostomus | reverse complement strand
CCATTGGCCTTTACCAGTCATGGCCTCCTAATAATCCCCACCACTGAACTGGCTCCATCACTCTGCTCTCCTCCCCACTAATAGCTAATGTGTGGTGAGCGTTCTGGTATACTTTGCCATTGCATCACCCAGGTGGAGGGGAGTCCCCATTACCCGTAAAGAGTGTCCTGAAAAGTGCTATATGCTGTAAGTGTATGGAGTTATTATTACTTCTGCCTTTTGGTTTCGTCTTTCACTGTTCATTCTAAAGAAATTAAGATTAGATAAAATCACTTTATTGGCCATATACTGTACAATTTCTTGTATTAGGAATTTGTCTTTTCGCAGACCCCAACTTGTTCTCTATGAGACAGACAGACAAGGAGAGAAGCTGGGGGTCAGAGCGCAGGGTCAGCCATTTTTATGGCACCCCTGGAGCAGTTGGGGTTAAGGGCCTTGCTCAGGGGCCCAACGGAGTAGGATTCCTCTGCCGCCTGCAGGATACGAACCGGCAACCTTCCAGCCACAGGCACAGATCCTTAGCTACAGTGCCACCACACTGGGTCACAGTAGATAAATGCTATTATTTTGGATGAAATGTTTTTGAACCACATTGAAACACAGTGCTCTAACATTATATCCTATTGGTTTAATATTGAGGATCAGTAATTATTGTTTGCATTTAGAACTAACTCACATTTCTCATTCATGAAATAAAATTTGCATAAAAGGCAGGATTTTTTTTAAATGCAGTGTCAGTTTTTTCGTTTGTGTTTAACCATGTATAAAAGTATTTTTTAAATCTGTTTTTAATTCCATTTTATCTTGTATCACTAGTAATCTTCAGTTTGTCATCAGCTTTCTCAGACAAACTTATTCTGAGAAACCACAGACAACAATTAAAGGATTTTCTTAAGCTTGTTTAGACGGTAATATAGATGAAAATGTCAGTAGTCATTTGGTTCTAATTGATATTTTCTGAAATTTGAGCAAATAAGGTAGTATAGTGTGTTCATTCTTGGTATATACCCTGAAATGTTCATTGCTTGGTACTGTAGCTGTGGGCTGTTTACGTTTTCATAGACACAACAGAAGTGGTGAAGATTCCTAATTGACTGCTTCTGCCTTATGAGCAAGTTTGGTCAAGCATGGCAAGTATAATTAATCATGACTTAGTGGCTTCCTTGGAAGATGTAGTTAGAACAATTTATTCTGAAATCAGGATGTCTATTTTGAACCAGTAGTTAGAGAATTTATTTCTCAACTCTTTTAAGTACAGTGCAATTTAAAATTGTTTAGTGGATGTGAATGTACAAAAAAGTATTTTAAATACATGAAAATAGGTTTAAATAAACCCTTACAGGTACTGGAAGAGTTAAGCTCTACGTGCGCGTCTGTGTTGATGCAGAGGTTGTAACTAGAAATGGGCAGGTTCGAAAATAGAAGGATGTCCTTTATTGCAAAGAGTGAGACAGTAAAAGTGGGGGGAAGGGAGGAAATACTATGTTCTTGGTTTTAACGAATCTCTGAGATCAATAAATTCTTAATACTTCTATAAGCCTTTGTACAGGACATTGCATGGCCGCAGTGCGGTTTTACAGGCCCTATAAGCAATATGCAATGTCATTTCTGCAGATAAGTAGCAAAAAGACAAATAAGGCATCTGTTTGACCATCTTGCATGTAGACTAGGAATTGTATCCTGGAGGCCTTCTGCTTGAAAAGAAACTATTCTGCTGTGTTATAATTGTTACAAGAATCCTTGAAACACATGTCCACTGAACTGGACTCATCTGCAGTTGAGACCCCCAAAATAGGGTCAATCAGGCATGTAGCTCTTCCATTTCTGCCTACTGTATTTGCACAGCGCACTCCATCTTGGCTCACTTTGGGTTTGTCTTTAATCTGTTTTGATAGTGCAGGATGACACTTGTCCCTGTATTCAGATGGAAATGAGGTTTCATGTTAATAAGGGATCCTTGCAACTTAATAGACATTTTGGGAAAGCCTAATTGTAGGCCAAATTATGAAGACATAACAGCATTCATTGAAGGCAGGAAATTGAGAGCATCCCTCAAGCATTTTAGTATGGTAATTTCTAGTGGTTGGCTGATGTAAGATACAATATGGTATGTTTATCAGCATTTAAAGTGGTTATAAATATTCACAAAGATAAACAAGTATTCACCGTGCAGGAGAGCCCACACCCTGTTAAGCTTAGTAGGACAGAACTGGACTGACTGCCTTTCATTAGTAAGGGGAGAACACCCATCTAATCATGAGGTGGATCTGAGAGGTGAGATACTTTTTTTTATTTAAGTGATGCAAGTCTTTATCTGTATACGCTGATGTGATAATTTATTGCATTATAAAATGGAACACTTAGATTGCATGAATTGAAATTGAACTAAAAACAATGAATTTGCATTGTAAGCAAAGAGAACAAGCTCTTGACTTATTACAGTTATAATTCTAAGCCATCATTTGTATTTTCCTTTTCACTGTTGAGATCATTTTTCTCTGTGTACACCATCTGGTTCTTTTCTTTCATCAGCTGGAGGGAAGACTAACCCTTTCCCCAAAACTTGCTGCAGACATTTGGTGGAAGTTTCCAGTTCATTTGAGGCGAGAAACATTTGTTTAGTACAGGTCTTTGAAAATGATGTTCTGCTGTGAGTTAGTGCTGTTTTTCACATGTGATGTTTGGCAGAAAGCAGAGGTCTTGTCTCTGAGCCACATGCGGGTGAGAGGTTTTTTCAGAAGACATTTAAGTATAGTTTTGTTAAAAAGGTAAGATTAGGGAAGTCTTAACTTGTCAGTTGTATACAATGACGCACAGAACTGATTCTCACTGTATAGGGAGGACCTCTCATGGATTTGTTTAAATCCACACAGATGAACTATGAAAGCTGTCTCTTTGAGTAAGAGGTTATAATTACAAATTTGGTGTAATTCTGCTTTAGTGTTACAGCCAATTTGTACTTACAGCCAACTGCATTGGTCTCTATACTAGACAGGTTTATTACAAACAATGCTACACCTGCCTCTGTAGCTCTCTGATGAGTCACATTCTCTAGAATGTTGAACAATTGTTCATTTTGGCCTTTAGCAAAGGTAATGGAAGCTCAGACAAGGATACAAGTGGAAGGGAACTGCATTTAAAACTAAATAAAGGAGGTACGTCTTTACAAAAAAGGGTTGTAGGAGTATGAAGCAAACTGCTGAGCCATTTTGTTGAAGCTGGTACCCTGAATCACTTCAGAAAACATCTGGAAGATCCTCAGATCAATTTCCTGCAGTTTCCTCTAGTTGTGAGCTACATGGCAACTAACTCCTGAATATTAACTATGTGGACTAACGAGTATTGGCACTTGCATTTACCTAAGTGAGCTGCATGGCCGCCTACAGTATTGTGTCCAGACCATCTTAATTCAGGCTGGATTTGACTTTGTATTTAATTTCCTTTTGTAAATAGTACTCTTGAGCAAAGACTGTTTTGAGATGACCTTCCTGAAAAAAAAACAGGCTGTTTCTTACTGTCAAATATTTCCTAACCACAGATTGTATCGGTTGATTGTTGTGACGTGAAATTTGAAAACACCAACCTAATTTGCTTTCCAAAAGGTATTTTAATGTATCCCACTCCAGCTTGTTTATGAATAGCCCTTAATTGCTTGAAGTAAACGTTCTCTAGCTTCCTATTAATATACCTGAAGATTTCATTTTTTGTGTTTTTGGAGGAAAATTCGAAATCATTTCCTGTAAGATACATCTGTGACTGCATTTGTGTGTGTGGTTTTTTTTTTGTCACAGACTTATTTGTGACTAGATGTATTGTAACATGCAGTCCTGAATTACACTGTGGTCTTTGTGCATTTTTAGCAAACTACAAATGCTTTACTTAGCATACCTGTGCTGATGTATAACATTCAGCAACATCTTTTTCCAATTCAGCCAGTCCGTACATTTTCTATTTTCTAAAGTTTTGACCTTGTAATGTCAGCTGTGAAAAGGTTTGATAGTTTCACGACTGCCTGTATACATCATGAGACAGAATCTTCAATATGTTACAAAGGGGAATTAATCTGAGCTTTGGTTTCTCATTTGTTCCTTAGACTTGTAATGAAGTGGGACAGGACAGGCAGGTCCTGTGTGTGACTAGACAGCCTCACAAGACAGTTTGTCTGCAGTGTCATCTTCTGAATGTACAGGGTGCAGATCTCACTTCCTCAGGCAGAAATTTAACTCTTTAATTACTAAACCAGCTATTTCTGTTTTGGAACACTATGCACACTGTTGGTGATGCATGATGCAAGCTGAAGTTATGTACTTCATCACACCAGAACTCTGAGGCACCCCAGAGGCTGAAACCATGGAATTACACATACACAGAGAGAGCTTCCACACGCAGAGTGGTGGGTGTATGGAACAAAATATTGTCAAAGTATTGGGGTCTTTCAAGAAACAAGTGTTCTCAGGTCTTTCTTCTGTTCCCTGCTCTTCTATATTGTCATTATCATGTTTACATATTTCTTACATATGTTGGAGTGGTCTTTCATTTCCTGTGAATTTTGTGAATAATGGAGGCTGATCAAGACAATTTAGTAAAACTCTAGCTTAAAACCTCCTGGTTTTTCAGAAAGGAAGCAGGGATGCTGTGGCCAGTAAGTGCTGCAGCCTCATAGCTCTTAGGCCCTGTATCTGACTCCTTCTGTGTGGAGTTTGCAGTTTGACTCTATGACTGTGTGGGTGTTTTCCTCCAGTGACCCACCGGCCTAAGACATGTTGCCCTGGTTAACTTCTGTCTATAATCTGCTCTCCCATGTTTATATGTGTGAGACCTGCAATGGAATGCCATCTCATTAGGTTAAAGTCCCTGCAGATACTGAATGTGGGTGAACAGATAGTTTTTGGAAAAGTGCACTATTGGAAAGTTAAAAATCAATACACTTGGATTGCTTATTCTATGTAGACGGTAGGTTAGTCAAGGAACTTGTTGGCAGTTTCATAAACTCCTACTGCAAGTATCTTGGCATTTATTATTATTTTTCAGAAGAGCTGATAACTCTGTGATCTACAGTAATAACAGTCTAGGATTAGCCATTAAATTATTCCTTGTTTGTAATAAGTGAGGCTTAGATAAAAGTCAGTTACAAGATTCCAGAACAATTGCAGTGTGGCAAGGAAATTTTAGGATTTATTTTACATCAATCTTGGCTTTTTTCCTAATAGCACAACCACAGAATTTTTTTCATTCAGAGTTTTGTTTAAGGTGCTCGTAGAGGTGTTTGGAAAGTGAACAGATTTGGCAGGAAATAGGCTATGAACTGCAGTTTGATAAGTGCTCACTACAAAATTGGCATCCTAGTATTAAAACTAAGATTCCTTAGATAAGGTTACTCATTCTCATCACTCTAATAGGCTGTAATTGAATAGGTGTAGATTTGATCTTTATTTTATTTTTATTTCATTTTTTATTATACAGTTAAAAGTGCGAACTCTTACTCATATGGAAAGCCATGCTTCTGTGTTTTGGGTTTGATTTCTATTTTGCTGTCGGTACCATGAATTGTAGGCACTGTATCTGATGGCCTTAGTCATATACAGCGGTTTGAGGTGTTGACTTTGTGTTACCCATAATGATTATGACAAGGAGGCCTTGTTCACTTTGAGAATGAGTGCACAAAAAGAGGCTGGTGAGATAATGGAACAAGTGACAAATCCACAGTATGGTGGGTTATTCACTGAAATTGTTTTATTGAAGGTCATGGTTCAATGAGCCGCAGCAACTGCAACACTAACAGAATGGTCTCTATTATTTACAATTGACTATAGCACTTAAGGAATTTATTACTGTTTATGAGAGGGGCGGAGCGGTGGCTCTGTGGCTCAGGATCTGCGTCTGTGACTAGAAGGTTGCCGGTTCAAATCCCGCGGCCCGCAGAGGAATCCTACTCCGTTGGGCCCCTGAGCAAGGCCCTTAACCCCAGCTGCTCCAGGGGCACTGTACAGTGGCTGACCCTGCGCTCTGACCCCCAGCTTCTCTCCCTGTCTGTGTGTCTGTGTCTCCATGGAGAAAAGCTGGGGTATGCGAAAAGACGAATTCCTAATGCAAGAAATTGTATAGGGCTAATAAAGAAACATTATTATTATTATTATGATTATTATTATTATTATTATTATTATTATTATTATTATTATTATTATAAGAAGCTAAAATGTATTAATTTATTTTCATCATACAATTAATTCAATACCATTTCTACATTACTGGCTTTTTTCATTAATCGTTACAGTAACACCATGTAAGATTATAGTCACCTGCACTTGGAAACAGAGACACTGGCATTAAATTCAGAAATATTTTCTAAGCAACAGAGGTGACTAACTGATATACAATAGTCAAGCAATTATTCATAACTGTGAAACCCTACTACCTGAGTACAGTTTTGTCTAAGATAAAACCGAAATGTTCTTTGTATGTCTGAAATTTTGCTAAAGAAGTAGAGTAAAGTTTGTAAATATGGTGTTTCATGACCTGCTCAAATTTAACCACTTCATCCCTGCTGACTTGACTAACACTTCTACTTCTCCAGAGCAGCCCTTACAGGATCAGCCTGGTCTTGGTTTGTGCAGGGCTGTGCCATTTTTAACTTTTGCACACGCGTTGCACGCACTGCACATTGCTCATTTCAGGGGAAGTGGAGATGACGTTCTGAAAAAAGCAGAGGAATTGACCTGAAGACGGTGGTTTCTCTGTTTCAGCCAACACTGAGGGGGAGACCGAGCAAGAAGATCCATTTTTGCATCCTTTTGTTCCATGGAATATCAGTGCTGTAAACGAAATACAGACGTGTGTTTGGGAGGTGGTGAAGAGTTCCCTACTGGTCTGCAGGCATTTTTTACAGAACTGGGGGAGCTTTCCTGAATTATATCAGTTATCAGGGAAATACTGTCAACACTAAGTTAGTGGCCCATGCAGGGCAATTAATGGCTTTAAAGTTATGTAAATCTTTTCAACTGAAAGAGTTAGTGCAAATTATCCACCCCATATGATTATGGGTAGAGTTATTTCTATGTTGAAAGAAGATGGTCATTTACAAATGCATAGTATTGTGTTCTCTTCCTGGAGACTGAAGTTAAACTGCACACGTAAGCTCTGCTGAAATGCGGTAGTGCAGTTTACTAGCTTTGGCTTAAACAAGTCTTATAGCAAGGTGGGGTGCCTTGTCTATCTTGCTGAAATTTGTCATTTCGAAGAAGAACTCTTTCTTAGAAAATGTCTTTCAGACACTAAGCTCTATTTTTGTAAGCCTTATCTTTGTGTAGAGCCCCTAATCTCCTGTGCTCATCAGTCAGAAGTGAGATTGAAGCCTTTGACCACTGCAGTTATGATAGGTTGGAAAAGTGTTTACGGAAGTCAATTGGAGCACAATATTGCAATCATGTCACTTCAAACCTACTGTACATTGATATTAAGCCTTGGAGACCTTGGGTCATTTCTGATTGCTTTAATACATTGTGTTAGTAATCACAGGAGTTTAATTTCGCTTCGAGTTGAGAAGGTAAAGCTCTGGGTTACAGAGGCAGTTGATACCAACTGGAAGGGATGCAGCCTGCAAGCAGCATAAGACAAATTGAGAAACGAATGAGATCTAGTTGTTTGAAGGGCTAGTTGAATGTTTATTATTTATTTTTATTTGTTGTATCTTTATTCTAAGGGGTAGTTGTATTATATCTATGTTACATATCATATCCTGTTTGATGCATGTAACTGATCTTAGTCTGTAATGTAGCTAGCAGTTTTGTTTCCTGCAAGAAAGAAAAGGCATCTCAAAATGAAAGTAATGTTGTTTTAGCTGTTTCACTACACTTCGTTTATATCTGTGAACAAATGATGGTCATATGGAAAGTTTTTTTTGCATGTAATGCACTCTCTAAATCATAGGCTAATGACCACAGTTGCTTGATTTTATCATGTGCTGTAACTTGTTTTTGTTGGTAATTATAAACCAAAAAATGAATATATTGTATCTGAGTACCATGCCTTTTCTTAGGTCTCTTCAAAAACAGGAATTATTTCATTCTTTGAAGTTCTTCCTATAACAAATGGAACTTTTTGAGCTTGCTGTTGTTACACTGCCACAAGGAAACAGTACCCTATTGTTAGCTCCGGAATGTACTGGGAACGTTGTGTCCCAAAAAGTAGATTCTGTACTTGACACTTTCATTGTTCATGTACAGTATTAATTTTGTTCCATGTTTTCTTGTTGCAATATTGGTGTAGACATGCTGCCGGCCTCTGTATGAGATATTGCATTGATGTGATGCATCATGGAGCAAAAGAGGAACTTTACTATTTTTGCAAGTGACAGTGCTGGTTAAACATGGCTCTCATGCAACAATGTTGATGGTTTGGTTTGAAATGCCAGCTCCAATAGTTAGTTATCATGTGCAGTAATTAATAGACCAAAAACAGGATGGTCAAGAAAAACAAAATACCAGCGTTGTCCTGGAAATCAGGGTACCTACTGTATCAGCAATATTATAACAGAGAACCATGACCTTTGAATCAAGGAGACTATAAATAATTGATATCCCAGGAATGTAAAATTAGAAAATTCTGCAATTTTCCTGTAAACAATGCATACACAGAGTTTGGGCATTGCACATTACAACTTTATCAGGAGATGACCTTCGCTGACAGTCTTAGATAACCAACACAATACCGTACATGCTGTTCTGCTGGAGAATATAAAAGTATCTTTTTTCCCCTTTTACTCTTTTGTTTCCTTTATTGTTTCTTTTCTCTCATAAAATCCTTAAGGTATACCTACTGTACCTTCTCGACTTGCTGCTATGTTTCTCACAAAGGTAAAGCAAGACAATATATCTATAATATATATTTCTTGTTCATCTTAAAATGATTTAAGACAGTTTTGGGTGTCAGGTGCAATTCTGGTAGATCTTTGTGCATATGTTGCATTGTTTTTTCAACCAGTAGGGGTTATCAACCACTTTTCAGAATTTAAAGACTTTAGACTAAAGACTTTATACACTCTTTTATGTGTGCATCTCATCAAAAATATTAGTGCTGTTTAGGAAAGGTGTGATTGAAGAAACCACAGTTCAAGGGGGTCAAGTTCAGGTCATTCCCCTTGAGCTATGTTCTTTGTGGTGGGGGGGAGTTCATCTTAATTCTGATTATGAATGCAAAGGTATACCACTCGGGCCACAGTTAACCTACATTGTAACAAATTGTTATAGGGATATATAATCAACTATATCTATCTAATCTTATCATATTATAATCTGCCTCGCCACTTTCGCATTACTCTAATGACCTTATGTACTGGGGGCTGTGAATGTGGCTGTGAACAGTGTATCTTAGAGTACTCGGTGTTTCAGAATTTAGCTGCACATGTTGTGCAGTATATCGGTTCTGCTGAGGCATCTCCTGCAAAGTACAGGCCTTCTCTCTACCCACAGAGGCGCTTTTATGGAAAATTACACCTAAAGATACCTACAATGATATAGCCTATTATTACAAAGCTCTTAAAAAAACCCTTAACCCACTTTGTACTTTAAAGGGTAACTTAATAATGGCTCTTTTCTTGACCTTATAATGTCAATTTTGTCATGAGGTTTGTTCCAGTCTACTTTTGAACTACTATACAACAAATGTATGATATACACAAACGTTTTGGACCACCTGTCAACTGGGGGCTGTATTGGAAAAACAGATTTTTGTAACTCAAGAGATGACCCAAATAATAAAGTTTAGGATTTTTTCATGGGTAATTTGCAAACAGCAGTCTTGACAATCTGATAAAGATTGGCCTCTTTCTGTGGGAGGTGGAGGGTGAAATTAAAGGCAGTGCTCTGTCTTTGCATTTCCTGCTTTTGCCTGATGAAATTGATAAGATAAATTTCAAATGCATAGTTCTTTCATTCAGATAGTATAGTATAGTACTTTAGCAGCATTTAAAGTCATATGCATGGGCATTTTGCCTACTGTATAAGTGCAGCACAAAAGGCTTTGGCTTCACAGAAAAGGAGAAATCTTCCTTTAAGTCTGCAATCAAAGGACTAGTCTTCTTCACTTTACCTTTTGGCATTTTAGCCATTATTACTGCTTGTATACAGTACATACATATATTATGTTGTAACAGTTATGCATGTACCATGATATTAATAAGGCCTGCTGTGCTCTTTTTGATCACAAATTAATATGTGGTGAGGGGAGGGTATGTTGTTCTTAATGTTAACAATTGGAAACTTACTTGCAATGGATATACAGTTTCCATTTATTTATTTGGCAGACACTTCTATAAAAAGGCACTTACAGTTGCAACAGCATTTTAAGGAGATCGCTGTGTCCTTTGCTATCATCAGAACTGTGGCATGATGGTTAGACCTGGTACCCCTCAGCCCACATTGGGCTGAGGTGCCTTCAATGTGGAACTCCCAAAGTGCATGGAGGTTATCTCTGCCCCCTTGAATTTTATTCGACGTCCCCAAAACAAGCTAAATTGCCGTTTCCATTAGGAATCGGAATGCGGGTTCTTTCTTGCTCATCCACCCTGCCTGGAACAGCTCTGCTGCAATTACATCCCCACTGAAGTTGGGATGGGGTTCAACGATAATAATAATAATAATTGCTTATACTTATATACTGTAGTGCTTTTCTGGACACTCCGCTCAAAGCGCTTTAGTGTCCCCGTCACTATACTGGGGCATTAGGGCCCACAAGGATCGCAGGGTGAGCGCCCCCTGCTGGCCCCACTAACACCTCTTCCAGCAGCAACCTTAGTTTTTCCCAGGAGTCTCCCATCCAGGTACTGACCAGGCTCACACCTGCTGAGCTTCAGTGGGCTGCCAGTTGTGAGTTGCAGAGTGATATGGCTGCTGGCTAACGATAACTGTCATTTTAAAATGAAGCTCCCCACCCAGAAAGGTGCTTGCACAGAGCATAGCTTGAGCCTTATGGCTTCAGATGCTGCCATTTGGAGCTTCCCAAAAATGGACATGTAGCTGGCAGAGACAGGGGTAGGGTGGGTGTTGGTTGACAGTGTCTGTTTGACGTTAGGTGAAACAGAATAGCTGGTCAGCACTTAAGTCTTCTTTGAGGCACTGTGGTTAAAAGATAAAAAACTCATAGGTGTATGTTGAAGGTACGTGGCTGGAGGTTTTTGCAGTACAGGTGTAGCCATAGAGCTGACTCTTAAACAGTAGTTTATTTCAAATGGGGTGGGTATATAATAAATGAATTGGAAAGTGTGTTCATTGCACATCCTAGTCCATGGTCTAAATGTTCATCTTTTTAATCTTTTGGTTGGCCATTATCTGGTTCAGTATAAAACACAGTGCTAAGCTGTCTGATTTGCTGTGTTTGTGTGTAGCTCATTTTCATTTGACAGGGCTCTGCACACACTGCATTAGAGGAACAGAACTTTGACTTTGGCTTCCTCCTCCTCTTGTGTGCCTTGTAACAATAGCATGGAAGGAGAGGGAGAGTGTGAAGTTTTTATCCTCTGTCAAAACACAATAGCACATGGCATGATGTTAATTTTTGCTTTTGTCAATGCCTGTATTCTGTAATTGAGACCTGGGAGTATAATGGATTTCAGATTTTTTTTCTTTGTGGCTGAAGCATGACAATTGTAAGTACTTGAACACGCTTTTCTACATAAACTGTCAGATTAACAAACACTACAGAAGATCTGACAATACACAAGTTTAATAAAGGAATTTAAAGATGCAAACCTTGAGTCTGATGAAGAACAGATACATTCAAATCCCCTTTATTAGCCCACAAACAATTGGAGGATTTCCCCTAGTATTCTACACAAGTACTGGCTAGGTTTTGATGAATGCATTACCAAGAGATTTGCAGTCTTTAGTGACTGGTGTTTAGCATGGCTGAGTTCTGCTGTTCTGTGTGTAGGTGCAGGATATGAAACATGAGCAAACTATTCTACACACAGCCCTCCTTGAGTTGAGCAGAAGCGTCCCGACAGAGGAGCTGGCAGTTGGCAGTAACAGGATAGCCCATTTACAGAGGCTGTTGATGCCTCATTAACTTTGAATGGAGACTGATAGCGAGAGGAAGTGTTGGGTAATGTCCAGTGGCTCGTGCATGAACAGCGAAGGAAGAGGCACATTCCTTCTGTCCTTGTCATGCAGCACGGAAACTGTGGGTGAGCGTATCCATTGGCTCGCATGTGAGCCTTACTCACTGGAGAGCACAAATGAAACCAAAACCTATGAAAGATCAGGGTTGTATGTGCTATACAGGTCATAGGTGTTAAAAATACACATTGAGATCGTTCTCGATTCACACACAATGATTTTGGAAAAATACATACAACGTGTTTATCACTAATATGATTAAATATCTTGGGAAATGTCCACGCTGGACATATGTAGTCAAGTTTGTCTTCACTTGAACTGGTGGACGAATTGCTCATTTTCTTACCTAATCTGCTCCACTGGGGCTGCAGGTGCTTTATGACTGTCACACATCCTCCAAGTGGGTGCCGACCTTCACTAGTGGATGAAGTGGTTCCCCTCCTACAGTATGTGTAGTGTGCTTTGGGATCCTTTTATTATAAATGTGTTTATTATTATTAAAAGGGAAGAAAAAGCACAAAAATAAGGATGATGTACAAGTTGCAAGAGAAAGAGATTGCTTTGGGGAGCGTGGCTTGTGTCAGTCTCTAGAGGTGTTGTGAAACAGCAGCAGGATTCTCTTTTCACTACGTCACTAATAGAGAAAATGAAACCAGGATGACAGTAAATGCATGTGATCACAATGTGAACTTGTTTCTGGTCCTTTGTATGTGGGCAGTGTGATTAATGTGACTGCTGTGTTAGTTTTCTGAGGCCATTTTATGGCTCTGCTGCTCTAATTGAAGCTACAGGTGTAACTGGCTGGATTCTTTACAACAGTAATCAAACAGCCACTTTTCACGATTCAGAGATCTCTTTCAAACAGGAGTATCGGACAGAGATTTCTGTGAGGTAGCTTGGAAGTGATTCATATTGTTTTGCTGATTTGTCTTATTTGACACTTACCAGAACAGCTTGTGATTGCACAATATTTTTTGCAGCTCATGATTTACGGTATTTTCAGTTTAAGTGTTGTAACCCATTTACAAGTTGCAACAACAGCTTTTCTTCTAATTAAAATCTCCCATTTGATGAACAAGGGAATGTTCAATGTTACTATTGTTGCTGTCTGTTTTGATATTCTGTCTGAGATGAATGTGAATGATCTAGTAAGTGTCTCTCTCTCATTGAAGATTGTGGTACTTTTTTGCTAATTTTTGTATTCTTGTAAGAAATGGCTGAATAAGATTCTTGGATCAGTAAGGTTCTGAAAAGCCATGTAAGCTAGATGGGCTGTTTGACCCCTCAAATGAAGTATCACATTCATTTGAAGTGCTATTGTTTGTGAACTTTTCTATATTGTCTAGCTCATCCATAACTTCCAAAGCTTCAACTGTTAAGTCTTTAGGAAATGGAAAAATGTAAGAATATACCATTCAAAACAAATGTTGCTAACATATTTAAACATCCTGCTGTTACAAGCTGCCACAAAAAGGTGGAGAAGCTGCATCTAAAGCGGGCAGCACTGAGAGATCAGACACCACTATCCCGAAAAGTGGCATACTCTAACTACAACAACAATCATACAGTAGTTGTAGTACCAGACCAGACTAGCTCACTAGTGATGCCAGTCCTCTCAAAAAAGAACACATTATTTCTCAGCAAAAACAGCAGAAATGCCTTTTCTTTCGTGTCACAAAACAGGACCAATTTAGCACATACGTCTGAATTGGTTTGGGAATTATTTGTGCAGTTTGTAGAGGAGGCAAATTTAAGGACTGAGTGATATCACTACCTGAAAAAAGAATGCTTTATATCTGAGTAACTAAAGTAGAGCAAATACTGCTTTTAACAGCACAATTGCATACGAACAACAGGAAACAGAGCAAAGGAAGGTGTGTTTTCAACAGTGATTTAGTTTAGATATCACTTAAAAGACACTACCATTTTAAACATCATAGATAGTGAATACATATTTTGTGTTTATTACCTTTTGTTAATCACAAAAGCCTAATACTGTACAGTATGTGCTTTCTACATATGACGTATAAGGCACATAATAGACATTTGCAAGTGCCATACTGGAATTTCTAAGTTGCTTCTCAGTAATAAAGGACTCATACCCTCCTTACCTAAAATAGTATAGCTGCTATTCTACACCACTACTAAGTGTGTTAAGTGAGAAGCAAAAATATCTCCGACTTGCACGTTTTACAACTGTGGTTTGAACTGATTGCCTTCTCATGAAATTCATCTTATTTTTTTTTTAAGTATTTCTTTTAATACTTTCTGAACTCCTTCTAGGCACATGTGGTGCCCATTTGGTCATTGAGAGGCCAAGACTGAATGTGTTAAAGGGAACCATTGAAGTTGTCATCACCTCTGCTGCCCCTTTCCAGTGGGTATGGTCATGAATGTGGAGTAGGCCTCTGTCATCCATCACTGAACCTTCTGTTTTTCTGTTTAACTTGGTTCATGCAGGAATATTCAAAAATAGCACCAGGGGAATAAGGCCTCACTCTTTTTCAAAGTATCTTTTTTGGAAATATATTCAAATTATGGATTTAAAGTTCTCTTTCAAAAACAGTTTTGTTTATCTTGTGCAAAAAAAGCCCCAGTAATAAACTACAGCTCTTGACAGAGTGTACAATTGACATCCACTGCCTTTATATTAAGGCAGCCACAGTGTAGCTTTCTCTGAACTGAGACTATTCATATGTAACTTACACCGTCTGCATGTTTGATTTCTTAAATGCATCTCAGCAATATGTTATGGTAAAGATTCACAAAATGTGTGATTACTGTAAATTAAATTTGATGTGGCAATATGTGCATTTTACCATTGTTTATGCAGCAAAACTGTCCAACATCCATTTTCAGCAGTGCAGAACTGACTAAGCAACGATTGGAACAAAGACATCCTAGGCTAAAGGCTTAATAACTGAGCTGATCCTATGGCTACTGCTCTTCTCTTTAAATTCTTTCTGCAGTAGTAGTGTCCTGTTTCCATTTATTGTTTATCTCATGAAGACAAAATACTTCAGAAAGTGTCTCTTATAACTGCACCACACTGTCAGTTCCACTGACCCTTCTTGCAAGGGTTGTTTTGATAATTGACAAACCTTTCTCAAAAGTAAAAAAAATAAGCTGAATATCGGTGCTTAGAATGAGGAAGTGATTTAACAGTCTGGCTGACCTACAGTAGCTGAAATATGTTATCCATGATTGTGCTTTTGAGCTCATTAGCAGGATAGTACATCAAATCACAACAACAAATTGCCAACGTTCTGCTTTTGTGGTTTTGATTTTTATTCATAATGTCAATAAATTTTTATTTTCTTAATTGAACCTCAGATCACATTTATTCTCTTCACAGCCTGGAACATAAAATATTAATACAGTAATAAAGAGTGCAATCTGTATGTGACCTCTTAGCTATTGTTTGATTCTCAAGCAGTATGCCTTAATGATGGTTATGACTTTATTTAACCGGGTAAGTGAATTGAGAACATTCTCTTTCACAATAGTGACGTGGGTTTATACATCCTGGCATTTTACTGGAGCAGTCTAAGTGAAAATAACTTGTTGAAGAGCATCACAGCAGTGCCGCACCAAAAGTTCAGAGCCCTAACCACTGCTGCACACTGCTCTTGAGTTGAATCAGATGGAATGATCTTAGCCGAAGGGATGTTTATTCGGTCTGCAGTAAAAGGTTATTGTGACTCAAAGCCTTAGTCCCTCTGACTTTTTGTTTCCTAATTGTGAATGCCACATTGGCACTCCTTGCTGATCTAGACCTCCCTAGCCCAAACTGCCAACTACTGTATGTGTGTCCAAGTCCTTTGCCAGAAATTCCTGGACATGTGGCCGCTTGATATAACACTCGCTAAGCTGGTCTAGTGTGGTTAGAGGGGCAGGGAGGGGGACAGACCTTCTAGGTTCTGAACTATGCTAAAAGACACTGGAGTTTTTTTTTTTTGCTTTGCTTGTGCTTTTGTGGGTGTAGCCTGTTACTAGGATACTAGGAACCCCATCAGTTTTCTCAACAATTCTTTTTAAAGATAAGAAACGCTGGGATGACACTGGGCCACTCAGTGATGGGGCAAGAGCAGAAAGCACATGAAGCATGATTAAAGACTGCCTGCGGGGTTTCAGTCACGCACTGTTCATGGTAAATGGAGTACTTGCTGGAGGGTGGAATCTTTATAGAAAGTCCGTTAGGGTAATTAGACTAGAGACATTAATTGTTGCTCTTTGAGAGGGCTACTTTTTCATACATTGCATGTGATGCCATCATGTATTATTTTTAATTGCAACTTGAGAATTTTAAGATATTTTTGGCTGTAAGGAGGCTCCAGTTCTCTTTCATTTTCCTTGACTTTCAGAGACAAATGGCAATTGATTTTGTGTCTTTTTTTATTGTGTGTTTGTGTGCGCTGCACACTGAAATAGAATTTGGGTGACACTTTGGAATGTGAATTTCAGTTAGACAGGCAGTAAATCTCATAGTTGTAGCCTACTGTACAGTTTACTTCCATGGCTTCAGACTGTATAGGTGTATTTTTCTTTGGCTTTCTATAAAATGATAACAGGTTTCATTGAACTTCTCTGTCACTGGTGAAAAAGAAAGGAACTGTGAAAAAAGGACGAAAGAACAAATGCCATTTGATCCCTTCATCATCTTATATAAAGTTGACACTTTAATGCGTATCTTTTATAGCTCATATGAAGAGCCTCATACCATGCCATTGGTATTATTGTAGATCAATGTGCGTCTACCTTTCCATGAACTAAAGCCTCTGTTAGATGTGACTGGCCATTGTGTAATCCTTTCTCCTGTCATCTCTACAGTGTTCATATTTTTTAAAGTTGGACCTACTATTCTAGTAGTCTGAAGAAGGCTCCATGGCCGAAACGCTGTGTTTTCTTTCTTCTCTTTTCAGCATGGAATATGCCTATTACTTGTTCCTACTATTCTAAAGGCTGCTCCAGTTTAAATTGTGGAAAAGTAAACAAAATCAAAACTAAATGCGTCTCCCAGGTGGTTCCTTGCTCCCGATGGTGTGGTAGTAATTGTTCACTGCAGAGAAAATTAGATTAGATCCCTTTTACTTCTTTGGTGTCCTTCTGCTGATGGGGAAAGTTTAGAAACTAAAACAACTTAATGTGTAGAATACAGTATGCTTATGAGCAGTTATGCTGTATATAAGGTTTGCAAGCAGGCATTTGCAGTGTGCACTGAGGCCTCTCTTTGTGGAAGATGGCCGAATGACCTCACCTCTGCAGAGTTTCACATTCCTGACATTCTTTAAACACCTTTTTCCTCAACTCCCTACATCTTCATTTTTGCTCCACCTTTCTTTCCATTTAAAAATGTCATGTTTCAGAAGTCATGCTCTCACTAGATATCCCTTTTCACATCCATTTGTCAGTTATCATAATATGGTTGAAATCCATGGTGAAATTTTAGAGAGCTAGGAATTGATTCAACAGCAAGAACATTTGTGTTGTATGTTATGATTTATGAAAGTAAATACAAACAAGATATAAGGGAAAAGCCTTAATGCTTACTTTGTTGTAGGGCTTTGAATTGATGAAATCCATCAGTACAGTTCTGAAGAAATCTCCAAACCCCAGTAACGAAAGAGTCTTTGTTGATGTTTTGGCTTAAGCCCTCTTGGTTTGGTTTGTTGCATGTGTACAATATGTGTTTGACTGATTAGTGTCTTGTGCCTCAGCTAGATGGAGTTTTTTTTATGCCTTTTCAGTTTCCTCAGACCTCATCTACCTCATTGGCTTCTCTGCACGTAAGCCTTTACTTAAATTTGGACAATTCATCAAGAATAGGTGTGGCAGCCATTCAGGGTGCAGCCAAAACAGCACTATAATTTAAATTTCATTTTATGTTTACCGTAAATACAGGATATGGTGTTTTGGGTGTTCTCTGGAGTTATTGTCATATAATTGCTAATAAAAACAGAGCAATATTGTATAGACTCCGTGTGAATCTTTTGTTATGCTTATTCTTTAATTTGGCTAGCTTCTAGAATAAAGAACACCACTTATTGCCGATTTACTGTGCCCTTTCAGGTTTACTTCCATATCTAGCTATTTCAGGTCTGAGGTGTTAACAGAGGAGTGTCTGCTAACGAAGGTTTTTGCTTTAATTTTCCAAGCTTGACAATTTCACTTCAGTGCCATTTGGTACTTGCTGCATATTAATAAAGGTATACATTATGATTGTTTCTGTACAGTAATATCTAGACTACCTAACCGTAATTTCTGTCAGCTACCTCTGTCACATAGCAGAGACCACATATTTTGACTGGGATGGTGTACCTTCAGCAAATGGCTTTCAAACACTTGGCACCTCTATCAGCTCTGTTAGACTCAAGACATCCATGATCTTCCCTGGACAAATTGGTACCTGAGGCATTGATTGCTCTGGATTCTGCTATAGATGTACATCTCCCAGATCAGCACAATTACCAGTGTTGCCAACTGCAAACCATATAGTATCCTTTGTGCTCAGTAATTGGTTGCTGCAAACTAATTACTTCAGTCATGAACGCTAATAGTATATGTTACAGAAATGCAAGAAGCAAGGATCGTGAAAACGTTTACTTGGGCTGGGCAGTAAGGGTTACGGAGCATCATAAAATGAACTCATGCACAGGCTTGTGAGGTTACTGCAAGTCATTCTTCAACACATGCGGGTCATTTCTGACGTGTAATTCACAACTTAGCTTTGTGGATCTTTCTCAAGGTTTGCAAAACTCTTTTAAATCGGTGTTCTGCGTTTCATTAATGGTGAGAAGTGTGTGAAATCAGACTTCTTCAAACATCTCAAAATCACATTGACAGTGTGTTAGCCCTGGGGGTCAGATGGTGTGGTGGTGTGCAGGCAGGCATACAGCTGGACTCAGATTCCTGTAGATGATTAACTGATTGAGTGTGATTCTGATGCAGCTGTAAAACCTGCAGAACATCACTTCACACTCTAAAATACAGTGCAATGTAGAGGCTGTCACCAGCTTACAGAGATGGTTTATATGCATAGACTACATGTATACTCATTAAAACTCCAGAGATGACTGGTGCGCTAGTGTTATCTGTGTCTCTAGGACATAATGAAAGGAAGGTAGTATGAGTTCATAAAAACAAAATCTTTCACATCATTTGCTGCCTCACAAGAAGGTTGTCACGTTTAAGACAAATATCCCTTTTATCATTTATAAATATCCATTAAGTCATGTATAACACAAATGTTAAGTTACCTGAAATGTGTGCACTCGCAAATATCACCAAGAAAACAATCAAGTCTCTTTGATCACATGTGTGTAAGTTGTACCATATACTGTATGTGCACTGTATTTTCTTCGAAATTACCAGTTGTGTAAAGGCCCAAATTGTGTGAGAGTTTTATGTTTCTACTGTGTGATTAACATTCTCAATACAATAGTTCTTTAGGAAGCGTGTATAGAACACTGCAACCTGGCAACGCTTCTGAATTGTTCATGAAGTTATTCTTTATAGCCACGTGTGCGGTGAACCTTTATTCTGTTATTCTGGTAGAGTTTCTACCTCAATAAAACGGTCTGTTACTTTGGGCTTCCACCAACAGAGTTCAATGTTTCAGCTCATAAACTTCTTTGTCAATTGAAATGTTGCACAATAGGAATTTATTTCATTACAGTTTGTTAATCAGCTGAGACAAACAGGGAGAAGCAAAAGCAAGAAAATACATTTTTTACCATCTTACCTAATGAAAAAGAAGATTGGAGGCACTGTGTGTTGAAGATTGGAGCTGAGCAGTTTGATTGTGGTGAGGCTGAATTGTTTGTGGTATTCTAAAAATTACAGATGTGGAAGAAATTAACTAAAAGATTTTTTTCCCCATGTATGACAAGCTGAATATGACAAGTGAAGTATGAATAACTGTGCCTTTTATATTTTTTAAATAAGAAATATAGATTAAAATGTAGACTTTCATCTACCCTAAGATTAGGCTAAACATCTTTTGAATAAGTAACTGAAAGTGCATTTATCCTTACTTATCATGATAGCTTAAGCTTGTTTTAACAAAAACACTTTGAATGGAGGTCCCAGCCTCCTCATCCTTAGACACATCTAGATGTTGGGTATTGTTATTGCAGATTAACATTCAATGGTTCTGTATAATCAGAATTGAATATAGTTAATGCACATCTAGATACTGAACTATTCATTAATATATTCTAAGTTCAGTGTCAGAATTTGAGAATATGGTAATTCAGTCGATATTGTGACTACAGTGCATGTACTGTACGTGCCAGTGCTCCATATTCAGCTCATGTTAATACCTGTGACCCGGCTGGGTGCTCCGTGAGTCCTGGCCTTGCAGAGCAGGTCCGGAGGTGAGGGCTGAGTACTTCACTGCCCCAGGCTCACATGAGATACACACGGTATTGCAGCAATGTGAAGATTGACAAAGCGCTGAAGTCATTTTTTGTAGGACAATTGAAATCATTATCTTGTGTGTTAAAGGGTATTTTTGTTCTAACTGTAGATAACTAATTTGGTTTCAGGTTTCCTTCAGATTCATGAGTAGCCTGGGGCTTCAGTGAATGACCTGCAACTTGAAGGACTCTAAATGCAACTTTCAAGTTCTTTTATGTCTTCTCTCCCATAGTATTTCCTTGTCAGTCTGGGTTTAAATGATCTGATTAAGGAAAAGTGTAATTCCTGGCCATTGTATGATTGTATGCCGTGGTTAAAACCACTCCTCAGTGCAGAACCCCTCCCGCTGTTCCAGGTTGCATGGCCAGTGCTGTCCCCTGCTCTTGTGCATGACCAAGTTTGATCATCTTGAGAGAAGACATTGTTTTTTGCCTAAAATACTTGAAAACTGGTAAGACAGCAGCCATATCACCCTGCAGCTCACAACTGGCAGCCCACTGAAGCTCAGCAGGTGTGAGCCTGGTCTGATCAGTACCTGGATAGGAGACCCCCTGGGAAAAACTAAGGTTGCTGCTGGAAGAGGTGTTAGTGGGTCCAGTAGGGGAGGCTCACCCTGCGGTCTGTGTGGGTCCTAATGCCCCAGTATAGTGATGGGAACATTGTTGATAAAAGGCGCCTGCCTTCGGACGAGATGTAAGACTGAGGTCCGGACTCTCTGTGGTCATGAAAAATCCCAGGGTGTTTCTCGAAAAGAGTAGGGGTGTTACCCCAGTGTCCTGGCCAAATTTCCCATTGGCCTTTACCAATCATGGCCTCATAATAATCCCCATCTCTGAACTGGCTTCATCACTCTGTTCTCCTCCCCACTGAGAGCTGGTGTGTGGTGAGTGTACTGGCGCACTTTGGCTGCACTATGCACTATGCATAGTACGAGCGTACTATGTGCACTATGGCTGCCGTCACATCATCCAGGGGCTGCACACTGGAGGTGATGGTGGAGGGGATCCCCATTACTTGTAAAGCTCTTTGAGTGGAGTGTCCAGAAAAGCACTATGTAAGTGTAAGCAATTATTAATTATTAAACTTTGGAATAAGCCTGTCCCTCAGTTCTGTCTAGGGCTTCAGGACCAGAAGTAGAGCAGATCATTTTCCATTCTTCACTGAAGGGAAGACTTTTTTGTAAGTCCATTTTGACAGTTTATCTTTCTGTGATCATTGCACTTCTGGTAACTGTCCAAAAAGTCAGCTTGTGTTTCATCCAAATAAATTGTGCTGCTATTTGACATGGGTGACAGATTGTGGATATGTGGCAGATTCATGTCTTTTTTTTGTATTGCCATGGAATTCTTCTGCCTAAAACTATATTCATGAGATCAGGCTTGAATGGTAGTCTTTGAGACACTGTATCCTGATGAGTTCATTTTTCCAGTCCTTGGGTGTGAGTTACTACTGTATGTTATGCTGTAGATGTATTCAGTTTTTGTTTATAATCCATTTTCATCATAGTGTAATATGTCTTGACATTGTGAGATACATTTCATATTGTTTGTTAAGTGTATTTTTGATTACAGTTCCTTCTTGACAAGGGTCTAGATGTTTATAGAATATTGCTCTAAGGACTTTGATCCAGCCAGTGAGATGCTTACACTTCAGAAGTGTCCCATAAATACAGATTAGAAATTTACTAGATTACAATTGAGCATCCCTACAGAAGAGAAGCACAACAAGGATAAACTGAACAATACAAAAAACAATATAGATCCGGCATTTATCCAAATTGAAAATGAAGTTAAGCTGAGAAGCATTTTTCCATTCCTACAGTACGGGGTGCAGAGTCCCTGTTGAAGATGCTCATGTCTTTTTAAAGAGGAATCACATGACAAAATAGTGCATCTTTTTTTAAGAACAGTGCATGGCACTGAACAGAAATCAAATGTCAGCACTGCCGCGCCTCGTCCCATACACACAGCCTCAGCCTGGCCACCGTGTCACATCTGCTCGCATTACTGCACCTCGGCGTGAGACTGGAAGAGGAAGCGCCCGTTTGGGCCCTTTCGCTTCAAGTCCAGCATGTCGCGGGCGTGCCAGCGGCTCAGCTGCCGGGCTGGCAGGAAGCGGGGAGGAGGCCGCACTGCGAGTGGCGCAGGGCTGAGTTTCCAGGCCTTGCTCGGCATGAAAGGGAGCCTCTATAAAGTAGCGAGCACCTGAGGCAGCTCGCTGAGTGACACTGAACATAAACACACATGGGGGAAATTAGAGCCGGAGCATGCTGGCAGTATTTTGACAGTATCTGCCGCGCTTTAATGTCTTGCCAAAAGTAATATTGACCTATCGCAGTTCATTGAGACATATGGCCTGTGTCCTAACCGGCGGGCCGTGTGTCACTGTGAGTGGCAGAATGCTGTAATTGTTAAAGCACGGCACCACAGGCTCCTGGGAGCAGTCACCACTATCACACACAGGACTGTTTTTTTTTATAGTTCTCAGTCCTGGCAGGGGTTCTGTGGGGGCTTTTCCGAAAATGTTTGCTAAGCATTCCCTGATGCTCTCTGCGGTAACAGGGGAGGGAGAAAGTCTGAAGTTCGTATTTCTTTCTTGATGTCATGTGGCCTAGTTCTTTCCACCCCTACCCCTGTCTGTCTGACCCGCTCGGTTCCCGCTGGGAATTACAGCCCCGCTTGTTCTGGACCAGAAAGTGCAGTACAGCACCTGTTGCTCTGTGAAGGGCGGAGGTTTACCACACGGAGCACAAGGCTCATTTGTGTTTCAAAGTGAGATAGAACCAGGCTCCGAGACAAGGAATAAGCCAAGTGGCCTTTTTTTATGGTGTGCTGAGACCCCTGAGCATGAGGGCACACCCTTATTTAAAATCAATTGAGTTGCCCCACAAAAACACTTCTGGAAGAATGAATTTGTGGATGTTGAAAAAATAAACATTTAAGGCTATAAAGGTTTCCAGAAATATACTTTACCGTAGTATATGTTATAAAACACTAGCACTGAATGCTCTCTGACTGAGCTCTCACACCAGTTTGGCTCTCTGTCTAACTTCTGGAACTTCAGATGAATTGATCCAGAATTTCCTGTAAAGTAGGGAGTGACACATACTGTATGACACTCCTTGCATTATGGGCTCCCAAACACTCTTCTCCAGGTGCAATATGTCCAATGTTCTGCAGCTACTAACTTACACCAGAATTTGGCATAATATTACTACTGCAGTTGGTTGCTTGTAAAGTCATGTATTGTTACTGTCTTTCAAGGCTTGAAATCTCGCTCTGTTATACATCTGTGAACTCCTCCATATTCACATAGACTTCCCGTAGACTCTATTCACTTGAGGCTGGTCCTTTGCTCACTGTACTAAATCTCGTACTTTTGGAGACTGTGCCTTTCCTGTCACTGCTCCGTTGTTATGGAATGCCCTTCCTCAGAGTCTATGAGAGACAACTTCCTCTGACCTTCTTCAGATCCAAAATCAAAGCTCACCTTTTTACCCCAGCCTATGATTACCTGCCCTATGTGCTGTCTGTATTTTCTTACACGTTTTATGATACTGTTTGGTCTTTTTCATTATAACAATATACAGTGTCCATGGATGTGGACAGATGCTTTATAAATAAAAGATGAAGGATGATGATGATGATTATTAATATTATTAAGATGCAGCAAGGAGTTTTGCCATTGTCATGTAGCTGTTCACCAGTATTTTTCATACTGTATGGATGTGTTAACAGTTTTCGTGTCAAGATGCTGCAGAATTTACAGTGCTTAAGTAACTTTGGTGTTTATTTCCTTTGGCCTGTGTTTTGGCACATGTTTTGTAATGTGACATGTATGCCCACAGGTGCACCCAAGAATGGTGCTGATGATGCTCTATTCAGTGAGTTTCTGGGTGATTCTCTACCTACTGTTCTGTTCAGCCAAGAGCGCACTATGATGTGAAGTTTAAGCCTTACAGGTTTTGCTTGTCTATTGAGTTTGTCTGGTTAACAAGTTTTCGGTAATTGTAAAAGAGAGAAAGAAGGTGACATTCTATGGTATTGTAAGAGGTTGAAAAGGTCTTTGGCCCTGATTTACCAAAGTGCAGGCTCTTGTAACAGCTTGAGCAAAATTAGGGAAGAAAAGTTAAGAACAAGAGGCATCTCTTTGACCCCTCTAGTTCTAGTGATCTCATCCAGCTGTTCCTTGAAAGAAGCCAGGGTTTCAGCTTCTGCTTTTGGTCAGAAAGATGTGAAAACGTGCTCAAATACGTTTTGCAACCAACATCAAAGAAATCGAGAAAATCCAAATCTCCACACAGTATTATGAAGAAACTAAGATTGAAGGAAGAGCATTGTTTTTTGTCGACTGTTTACGACCAAGTGTATTTCTACTGCGAGCCAAACTGGTGCTTTCATGAAGTTGTACACTCCTGAGGTTCTTCAGCTCCACTGCACATGCCATCTTTTACAACAGTACAGTGGAAAACACCCTTGTGGCACCAGGCAGGCTTGGTTCAGGTTTGCCAGAGAAAAAGAGGTATTTGGCTTTAGGGAGGTGCTGCTTTCTTCCTGTCGGAACTCAGAGCAGTTTTTAATTTCATTGTTTTATAGCTCACACTCAAGGCACCATGTTTACAGCTGAACCACTTGTGACGCCCAATGTCTCCTCCTCTCCTGAAGCTTTTTTCCTGATGGAATGCTAGGTGGTGCTGAACATGTATACTGGAGTGAAATGTGTATTGTTCTTGAACACCTCCGCCTGGTGTTTTCCTCGTGATCCTTGGGGACAGTTCACCACGGATCTTGTTTACTGTGGTGGAATTACAAATAACAGTGAGGTTTCTTCACACTGAATCATAACTTCCTTTCTAGGGCAGGTTTATAAAAACAATCCTTGACAGACACAGTAGACTCTACAATGCATCTGTATTATAAAAGCACACACAGTAAGTTTACTCTCTGGTATGAGAATTGTAGGCCAATGGATTATTCTGTGTTTCCTGAATCAGCCGTCTTTTTTATTATTCTCCCTTAGTGGTCACGACAGGATTTGTGGCTATATGCCATAGTGGTTTTTGTTATTAAGAAAAACATACAAACTTCCTGGAGATTGTTTTTCTCTCAAAGAAGGGATATGTGTATATGGAAATTTAATTTCTGTTTAAGACATCCCTGGTTTAGTACATGTATAATCCAGTTCAAGGATAATTATACTTATCCTATTTATAAACTAAATATGTAAAAAGTGCTTCCGTGAGTATGTGTGCCTCTGCAATAGCTTTTACACTTGTGCTTTAATTATGCAATGTTATAAATTATTTAAATTGATTAATTATTTAAATAAAGTGCACCTTTAGGATAACTGAATAGAAGCTGCATTTTACATTTTACCTACTGCATTTTACTTTCCTAAATCTGAAATCACAGGCCTTGTCTTCTTCTGGAAACCTGCAAGCAGTTAATATTTTCTACTTAGCAGGGAGATAAAAATCGGTGTTTATCTTTTGAGGGATTTAAAAAAAATCCCTTACACTTCCTATGCAATATACAGTATAATGAATATAGAGTTTGCCAATATTGCAATACTTGTGAAGGATAAAGAAAATCTATTACCTCCTGCGATGCATGTTTCCTACATACGGTTGCAATTATGCAGAGGGGTCAACAAGGCATTTGTCAGTATGCCAGCAAATCCTGCAAACAGCCAAAAGTGCTCATACTGTAATTATACTACAGTATCAAACTGTGTGCTTAACCCCCAGCTCTTTATCCCTCCCTCTCCTGACCAATCCCCTCTTCCTTTTCCCAACAGGCATTTGGAAATGCAAAGACTGCTCATAACAACAATTCCAGTCGCTTTGGCAAGTTCATTCAAGTCAATTACCAGGAGACCGGCACTGTGAGGGGGTAAGAGAAACCTTCTGTGTTCCAAGCGCACTATTTCTTTTTCTTCTGAGCAAATTCTGGAATTGCTTCAAACGTCATTTTGATTGGCCCCACAACCTGGAAAAGCCACAGAAGGCCGTGCTGCGATTAAGAAAAAAAATGATGAGAACTGCAGCTGAATTAATTTGCACCCCAGAATTAGGTAACACCTGTAAAATTAGGTAAGTTCTTCAAGAAATAGCTCGCCAGAGCAACTGAACAAGCAAGGAAAGTGGTCCAAATGACCCGATTTCTTATGCTGTTAACGCTGATGAGTCCTTCGTTTCAATTGTAATGAAAATAGAGTGGAAGGACAGGTGATTAATTCAAACTGATTGCCTGTTAGTGTCAGTAATTGTAACAGATGGGTCACAACAATGTTATATTTAAATGTTGGAGTGAAGAAGAATGCTCTGAATAACCTATTTAATCCATTAGTGATAATGCCAGCTTGTGTAACTGGAGTCACTTTAAAGCAGAAGAGACAGTATAGCAGAGCTTTCCTTTTCCTGCAGTAGTATAAGGGGGGGTAGCTCAGCAGGGAGTTTGAAGTGTTTTTTTCCTCTGGTTGTAATTATATTTTCATTGACTGTCTTCCATTTACACACATGTGCACACTCACAAACTGACTTTTATTTTACATATATGCACATAATAGACAAAAAGGCAGAAACAGAAACAGCATGCTTTTTTAGGACTGTAGCTCCATGTATTTTACTGCTTGAAACCATTAGACATATATTTACCTGCATGTCATCCCAAGCTTCAGAAGTTGGTGGGAACATTCTTTTGATCAATCTGTATATCTTTATACAAAGACCTTCAGTTTGATTGCGATAACTTATGTATTCCAGAGCTTATGTGGAAAAATATTTACTGGAAAAATCAAGATTGGTCTACCAGGAGCACAATGAACGGTAAGATATTATTATAGTTATTGTTGTTGTTTTTTATAGTAGTAATTTACTTTTTAAATATACACTGCATAGAAAATATGTTGTGTTTTACACAAAACTACACAACGCAGTTTAGGATTATAATACGTTGGAGACTCGGCTATGACATTTGAGAATTTCATAGAAGCTCCTCAGTTAAAGGTCTTCTAAAATACCTCACTTACCCCTTTCTGATTGTTTTTCTGTTCTTAATGATTTCTCACAGCAATCTTGTCAACATAATTTCCTTATAAAGTCTACAGCTTTTAATAATAGCAGCAAATGGCCTGGGATTAGTTTTGTAGTAATGAGCCTGTTGTATTCTGTCTGGGAATAACTCGATTTAGAGACTGCAGCAGAAAATGTTTGATAAATTTGTGTCATCGAAAGGTCTTGTTTTCTAATAGATGTGATAATGAAAAATGGAAAATAGACTTATTAGATATAAAGAATAATTTTGCACTTGTTTTTTGTTATGGAAATGAAATAGTTCAAGATTGAAAAAAACATTTTAATTTATTTCTTTAACATGATTCTTTCAGAAGCTTTGGAACTGCTGCTGTACTGAATCAAAAAATATTTTAATCAAGCCTATTTTTACATCTCTTGAAATAATCATGAACTAATCATTGTTGTTTTTCATGCAATGTCTAAGGAATAACCTTTGCAGTGTCAATATTATGAAATTACTAAAAAAACATTTTCTGCCCCTCCCCCCACATGTTCTTGTTTTATAAACCGAAGAAAGTCCTGTCTTTAAAATTTCTTTATGACTGAAGAGAAGATACAAATTTATCCTTATGCAATGAGGTGTTTAAATCCCTGAAGCATTTCTGTTCTCATTAACGGCCTATTAATAAACAGATCTCAAGGTCAATGGAACCAGTGCAAGGATTATAAATGTTCAAAGATTTTTGCATCTGAAATCAATCATGCTGTGTGCTTCTCTCTGTACATCTCATGATATAGGTACTCCTCCTTTCCAGGGCAGTACCTGTGGTAGGCCTTTAGAACAGCTTAGTCACATTCCAGTCAGCAGCATCTCATTGTGTTTTCTTCTGATCATTTTTTGCTCACTGATAATGTGAAAGCCTCTTTCTTTGGACATTAGTTGTAGGTATGACTTATCTAGCCTCAGCATAATTTTTCTTTTTTTACAATATCTTTGCTGTTTTGTTTTGTATTTATGGATTTAAGTCTGAGATGAAGAGGGGACCCAAACACATGGAGTATTTTAAAATAGTTTTGTGTTGTTGTTGTTCAAGCATTGTTCATTCTTCTAAACGTGGAAAAGCAAGACTTGGGAAATGTATTCTGCAGTTGCCTACTCTACTATGAGAATATAAAGAAGAAATACTTTAAAGCCAAAAACATCCAGAGCTGAAAAGGTTATATCGGACGTCTGGGGGGCCTGGAACAGGAGTGGGCTCACACAAGGCCTGATTGAGATTGATGGTCAGCCCCAGTCTCCCTGTCCTCTGTGAGAATTCCCACTGGGAGAGCAGTGCGCTAGCAGCTGCAACTCTCTCTGTGCACTCTGACCTCTCCATCGCTCTACATCGGAGCTCAGCTCCGCCTTGCAGACCCTTTGAAAACTCACCACCCAGAGCTACCTAGGATGCTAATGAGTTTATTGTCACCTTAAATTCACGTTTTCTAATTATATTCTGAAATGGCATTCTTCTTGCAACAAACTTCTGTAAGAATACTTCTAAGATAATACAGAGTTGCAGTTTGTGATGAACTTTTTGCATGAATTTCCATCTCCTTAACTGCCTCTGCTGTGGTTCTGTGCAGGGCCTGGATATGTGACTAAGCTGCTGTGTCCATCGTTGTCTTCCAGGAACTACCATGTATTTTACTACCTCCTGGCAGGCGCTAGTGATGAGGAGAGGACGGCCTTCCACCTCAAGAAGCCTGAGGAGTACCATTACCTCAATCAGGTGGTGTGCGGGGGGAGGGCCAGGGTGCAGCAGCTGGGTGCTGACATTTCAAAACCTTGATCAAAGTCCGCCTGAGTTCAATTGTTCTGACCATGTAAAGCCCTGTGTGCAAGAAAGGAATGATATTAAGAAACACAAGCAAAATAATGACTAACATTTGTTTATACTTGACAGAAATTTTAAAACGCGCTGATCTGCAAACTGCAAGAAGAAACCAGTGCCAGTGAATAAGCCAGCAGAGCCAGCTCTGCACTTCTGGCTTTTGGATTTGTGTGGCTCACACACTGCATACCTCACATTGCACCTTTCTGTCACTTTCAGTGCGAAACAGAGGCTAGCTTTGCATGGGGCTTCTGCACCGACACTTTCACTGGTTACTGGTACATCTGCAAAACACAGCCAGCTGCTCCCATTTAGCCCAGCCGGCTATGGCCACAGTCCCTCTCGCTGGAAAACAGGAAGAGAGGGGAGGAAAGGAAAGGAAGCAGATTCCATTGTTCATGACTCCCATTCCTTTCACCAGCTCCATTCCCCGTGCTTGTGTGTGCACTGCAGCCGAGGTCCTCAGCTTTCCTCATACTTCCCGCGGACGAATGTGACAGAAGAAGCCCGTTGCTCTTCATTCATATTCCATTGCTTTACCGTCGCGCTGTTTCTTTTTAATGCCGCGTCACCATAACACAAGAGCGCGTCTTGAATGTTCATTGTATTACTTGCTGCTTCCCACTGCCTGTCCTTTCAATTCGCAACGACATCTGGCAGCCCGCGCGCTGCGGTCCCCGGCGTACTGCTCCACACATGCTCTTCAACGCCATTGCCATGTGACTGACTCACTGCATGGCCCTCAGGGGTTTTAACAGAGCGGCACGGCTTCAGACTTCTAAAAATCAGACTAGGAATAGCCAAGGGAAAGGAAGGAATGGGCTGTATTATATTTTTGTCTTTAACTCTTCATACTGTATTATCCTTTGAACTTGATACACCGTAATTACATGCGTTATCAGGCAAGGAGTGGGGTGGGGGGTGGGGGGGGTGCTTTTTCAGAGTTGAAGAAAATAAGAAGCAAAGTCATAAATGCTAAGTAGACCACTGCTTAGAAAGGAAATTTCTGCAGATCTGCCAAGCAGCATATGATTTGATATTCTTTAGAAAAAATATTACAATAATACAATAAATCAGGATTGGTTCTTTAATCAAGGCAGGATTGATGTTAATTTCTCACATATGCAGTCATGCAGTCTCCAAAATAGCACTGCAGTGACAGAACCAGCACATTGGAAAGTGTGAAGTATCAATCGCAGGCCAGAATCACAATGAATCACAACGTTTTCTGGAAGTGGCCACAGCCCTGTTCAGTACACAAGTGGGGACAGTGAAGCACGTGGCTGTAATACTGCTGGCTTCTGGTGGACCTCGGTGTTGGTGGTGTTGCATTGTTTTGGATCTTGCTGAGTTAATTGCAAAGCCTTTTTTGATTGAAAGAGGGCAGTAAATTAAGAGTGAAGGATTTAAGTGTTGATTAATGCCAGGCAGCACAAAGTACAGCAAACTACTATTAAAATGACTTGAGTTATTTTAATGTTTTTTCCTTGTAGATTTTCTTCACTACAAAAAATGTCTACAGATATTTCTTTGCTCTGTTTTCTCTCTTTAATATCCTTCTAAACAAAACTTGATTTAAAAAAAGATACCCAGTTTCAAAATAAATTATTCAGTACTCACAGTAATGAAGTTACAGCTATTAATATCCTATATTTTAAAACAATAATTTATGCATAATCTTAATTTTTTTCCTACAGTCCAAAATCTATTGTCTAGGGGAAGAGCAGTTTAGAGTAAGATGTCTGTGTGCTTTTGCTTCTTCATTAACTGCATGCTTCATGATTTCTCTGTAGAGAATGAGTGTTGTGTCGAATGCTGCCTAACCCCATCTACCTTACTTACAGATGACAAAGAAACCCCTCAGACTCCACTGGGAAAATTACTATGAAACCGAGCCGGTCAGTATTCATACAGTGTCTGTGGGTGCTGCTGGGTTGGAACACTGCTTTTTCTCCAGATGTTCATGTATACACACATGCACAAAATCAAATCCTGCTTCTTTTCTTTGGACTTTTTTTTCCCTTCAGTCTTGCAATGTCTTTTATATTCTGCGAAGTCCCTCAGCTCCCACGTTTGTCCTGTTTGGTCATTCTGTTTTCTTGTAAGAGGCCAATGTACGATAGGTTGGCACTGTAAAGACTTTAGAATTCATTTTGCTACAGCAATAAATCATTATTGAGCTTTTAATATTCTTGAGCTGTGTAAGACTTGAGTTAAATGGGTGCATGCCATTTGCAACATCTTCACTAAGTAAAAGGACCCTTAAAATGACAAAATCCCCACTTCCTGTCATGTAGTTCTGTTCTTCACAGCTTTCTGCTGCACTTTTAGTTTTGTCCCATTTCTTACTGCTGTGCCAGTAGAAGAAAGGCGCTTTCATAGGGGAATTCGGCCATATTTGAACTTAGATATTACAAGAGGTAGGTTTGTCAATATCTCTCACCATTGCCAGCATGTCTTTGCATCCTGTATGTTGGGTGGAATTTGTTATTTGTAGACAGATCGTGATTTAAAGGGCGATGCTTTACCTGGTTCACCAAATGCACCGTGATGGTGAACACGAGAGGCGAGAAGCTCATTTTCTTCACCATATGCTGAAGTTTTCTTGCCTCGCCAGCACCCCGTAGTGGGTCTCTCAGGGCTGTCCCATCACCTGGTCTCAGTGAGTGAAGAAGGGGTTCAGGGCGCCTCCGTTTACCACAGAAGAGCAAACCACACAGTTAATAAAACTTCTCCAACACCGAAAAGCAGTCTTCACGTGAGAGCGAAATTGCAAATATTTATTTCCGTGCCGTACAAGACGGCAGCATCGCCACAGTGTAGCCTGACTTTGTTACACCTCAGAAGCTTAGCAACGCTGGCGCTGGTCCACACTAGGAGGCGAGACCGCTGAGGGAGACCACATTGCTGCTATAGCTGGTGCTGGTGGGCCAGTAGGTGGGACTGTTCCCTCTGGACCGAACCAATACCCCAGTGTGCAGTACGGTCACTCACCACTGTGCTGTAGGAGGAGCCATCCTTCAGAAGGGACTTGACTACATGGTTATTAAACATTTCTTGGCAGTGTTAGTAAGATTAGGGGTGTTAGCCCCAGGGTTCCTTGCTAAATTAAGCTCAGTGCTTGCTTAGTCTGGCTACCTAAAGCTCCTCTTAAGTTCAGCTGTTGAAACAATTTCTCACGGTTTACCTGATCTGATCTGTAGCAGATGATGCACTTCTGTAGTGGCTGGAGTGAGTCCCCACCTGCATGCTTAACAGTTTGGGGTCCTTTGAGGGGAAAAAAAGAGATTGACAGAATCAAAGAATTATTATCATTATTCCTTTAATGACCAGAAATGCTCTCCTTCCCAAAATCAAGGTAATTCAGTTATGCTAATTTATGATATTGTGTTTTTCTTTCTCTTAAAAGCAGCTTATCCCGGTTTAAGAATATGCTCTTGTACTGAAATGACATGTCACGTACTGACTTGCTCAAAGAGAACGATGACCAAATAGACTGTGGCCTTCCATTTGTATTGTAATTTCTTATATGACTTGTGGGGGAAAGTGTTTTTGAATTTCATGTCTTTCCATGTGGCATGCTTCCATTTAAATGGGTACCTGTCCATGTAGCTGCTGTCTCTTACTTGCTTTTTAAAGGCAATTGCATTGACAATTTCTAAGACATGTGTCAGTTAAGATGTTGCTGTGAAGTCTGCTTAGTAAAACAGAGTAACTGTTGAAGTGTTAAAACAGGTGAGTTGTATTGTTTCAACACTGTACAGCTGATCCACAGCTCTGAAACTTTGAGAAATGAAAACTTTAAAATGTTAATAGATTGGAAAGAGGTGTGTTTGTGGGGAAAAACATTTAATTTTGTTTATTAGATATAATATAAAAAAGCTGTTTTTCTTCTGCCCTGCACTGTAATTCCGAGAAATCTAAGATTGATTAAACAGTGTTGGGGCCCATTACCCCAGGAAGGTGAAAGCACTATTCATACTAAGAAAATAATTTGGAAAAGATTTAACATTGAAACAAGGTAAAATGTGTTTGTTTTGAGGTGGTGCTTTTCCCCATGAGTGCGGAGCAAACTTCAATGTTTTAATTAAGGGTTTGTCTGATTCTTACACCGTAGTGGATAAATAAAGGGCCACCGAATGAATCCAGAAATAACATGTTAGTGGGCAGCTTGTTTTGTAGAGTGTCTGTTTTTGTTAGTAAAACTTGAGGCTTAAAAAATGTGCCTGAACATAAGAAAACGGCAGTCTTCACATCCATAAACCAGCACAGCAATTTGAAATGACAATCATTTCAACACAGTATGTGTTTCCATTGCTTTGGAATGTTATAATTATCACATGAATTGTGGACCACGCAGAGCAAGGGCAGGCACTCTTATTAAAGTGAGAACATGCGTTTTACAAATCCGACATTATTCCTGTAACGAAGAAACAACACCCTAGTGCCAGCTGTTTCCAGGCTTCTCTCAATGGTTGACTTGTCTGCAGACACCATTTCTGTCTTGACTGTTTAAAGTGCTTCACATTCGGGCTTTCATGCCTTTCAAACAGAAGTGAAATGTGTCTGGATAAGAACATTCACTGGCTTAGGGGACGCCAGGGTTTGTCAGAAATTCTGATTTTAAAATATAACTTTAAAACATATAGCTCCTGAGACATAACTTCCCAGAGACTCAGCTAATATACATTTAAAGCTAAATAAAGGAAATTCCCTTTTAAAATAGTGTGGCCTGGGCATACAGGGTAACCTTTCAATTCCTCCTCATGACAACTCTCTTTATAGTTGTGAAGTAATACTTAAGTAGTATGTATCTTATTTCATAGTTAACACTATATTTTGTTTCATTGTTAAATTTATTGTTTTTGTATATCATATATCATTGTTTTATTTGAAAATGAACTTTGCTATTTGTTTTCTTGGAATACATGAATGGTTGCATTTTTCTGCTTTTCAAAAACAGTTATGGCTCTCAGTAATGCAGTAGGTTTTGGTCAGTCTCTTTTATTGGCAGCATGTTAAACAGAGATTCACTGGCTGTATGGACTCTCTCTTTAGCAGCAGTGAATGTTATGAAACGTCTGTCAGGCTTACTGTCTCTGATTGAAGGTTTCCATATTTATTGAGTATGCATTCGATTATAATTCTAAAGTTTTTGTGTAACCATGTTTTTAGGAATTTGAGCCAAATTAATTGATGAGCGATGAGCTGATAATGTGTTTTCAATTATAATGTCTCTGAATGTAGATATTGATTTTGTAAAATTGCATGGTAATACCTACATACAGCAGGTAACATTACGGTCCTGTGTAGCCTTTAGTCTTTTCATAGTTAATTTTCAGTTTCTTAATAAACGACAAAACTAATCAAAATTATAATTTTATTTTCTTTGCTCCCGTGCCAAATTTCCAAAACTACATGGTAAAAATCATTTTAAATTTTCCAGTGTGTGGGCAAAAATGGTTGAAATGTACATATGCTAACGTTCAGCAAACCCTTAAATTAAACCAGAAGTACTTGATGTCTTGAGACAGTTTGACCGAATGTCAGAATGACATTGATCCATGAGTCATTTGGCCTCTACCATTGCATTATGTTTGGCAAGTAAGAGGTGGATTTTTAGAGGCAACAAATTGGTATGAGCAGTGTTCTTGGCACACGGCAGGTGTAATGTGGATCCACTTTTTCAGAAGTGAAATTAATAAGTTGTGCATTGTTACATGCTAAGAGGTGTGGAAATAGTTTCAATGAACCCTCTATTTTCTCTGTATGGATGAGTAATAATCCATTACTGGGGTGAATGAGACATTAAGGCAGCTTGGTATTACTTGTATTTGAAGTTAGTAATAGTGTATGGGTTCCCAGTGGCACACCCTGCTAATCTGCTTGATGTAGGCTTTGTACCACTAGTGTATGGTGTGCATTTTGCACTCACCTATTATTCTTATCTGTTAACAGGGAAAACATGTTTAATTTTGTATGCCCTTTGTTGCCATTGCTGGTTCCTAGCCAGGCTTGTTGGAGATCACACTGGCTGAGTTCAGTCTCAGAAGCCACAGATCAGGCATTCCAGGTTGAAAGATGATCTTGTTAGCTGGTGAGATTAGAACAGGATGTCTCCACTGCATAAATGCATACATAAATTCATTAGATGAAGTTAGAAGTGGTAGATGTTAATATAAGGAAAAAAGAAGGTGAAATAAAAAATGGATATTTTTAGACCTAATGTGAAATATTTCCAACAGAATTGTGATAATTGTGAAGCTGACCCCCCTGTGTTGTTGATACTAGCAGGATTGCTTCACAGTGGAAGGGGAGGACCTGAAGCATGACTTTGAGAGATTGCAGCTGGCCATGGAGATGGTGGGGTTTCTCCCTTCAACCCGTAAACAGTAAGTCCAGAGGAGAATTTGCAGCCTGGTCACCAGACTCCCCTCACTCCACATACTGTAGATCTGTAGTTCCCCACCCTGACAAAAATTCATGAAGGAGAAATGTAAGGGAATATTAAGCTTAAGTGCTGGGGTTGACATTTTTCCTGTCTTGAACCCCTGGGCTGCTGTAGCACAGCTGTCTTTAGAGCAGCTTGATTGCCTAAAGAATGTTTGGAGGTTTACCCACCTCTGACAATGATGAAGTGACAAGCTGCAAGCACATGAAGATAATGTTTATCATATGTGCAGAACACAGCCCCACAGAGATTACAAGACAGAATGGATTATGACTTTGCTGGTGTCTTTTTGCTGGAGGTGTTTTCCAACTTGTAACAATTTTGCTCCCTTTTACAGGATCTTCTCCCTACTGTCTGCTATACTTCACTTAGGGAATATACGCTACAAGAAGAAAACCTATCGGGATGACTCCATTGATATTTGTAACCCTGAAGTGCTGCCAACAGTATCGGAGCTGCTGGAGGTAAGACAGCCCTTTAGTACAGTGTCTCTCCGTGCTCCTGTGTTTTACAATTGGCCAGTTTCTAAATACATTTAAGATGTTTTTGAGGAAAGGAACACAAGACCAATTTACCTTAGCTTCCAGTTTTCTTTGGCATTTAGTTCAAAGCGATATAGATTAAGTATATTGAGACTGCACTGGCTAGTTTTCTTATTATCCAGTAACTGTACTCACACTTTAAAAACTTGCTTGAACAATTTTTTTTAATGGCAGCAATGGTTCATTAGAAAAATCTTAAAGAAGCACTGTTTTTATCTGCCAAAAAGCTCGATTTGGTCATTTTGTTATTTGCTGTGACGTCTTTTGGTATTTTGTACTTGTGTATAGAGCAGCAAATACGTTCTCTGTGCAATCGAAAATTTCGCAAGCTTGAGTGTGACGTAGCTCACTTGATTCTGAAACGAGCTCTGTGACAGTCACACCTTCTTTCACACCTTCAGCTCCCTTTCCTTTACTCGGGGCTGGAACTTCCTCTCTGCAGCTGACGTGTGGTTCAAGACTTGACCCACACCTCAATTTGTCAATTAAAAACTATTCAGCACATTATTAATCTGGCACAGAACCATAACCCTTCCTCTTGAGGTGTAACTAATACATTTGGCTTCAGACCCGAGAGAAAGGAATGCCATTAAATTGTTCACCGTTTGTAACTGATTCAGACCCCGCACTGTGATGTGCCGGCCCGTGGGCTCTCGAGGAACGGTCTTGGAGGGAGGCTGGGCCACACTTGCCGACAGCTGAGATCCTATCTGTGCGTGTTGACAGGGTCACTCTGTCCAAGTGGAGGAGTGACTTTGTCAGTGGAGTGGTTTGCGTTCAAAGTGACGTGCTGCAGTGAAGCCCCTCACGGACCTCTCCTTTCTCTTTCCCTCATCTCTTTTTTTCATACCCCAACCTTTTTTCAAGTTCCCCAGTAGATTGATTTACTGCCTTACACTGTACAGTACTTCTCTCTCTAAATGGCAGTAGTAGCTGAAATTCAGTCATATTTGTCCCCATATAAAGAAGGCAAGGCCACAGTGTCTGGTGGATGTGTCCTGGTCTGCAGTCCTGGGGTGAACAGTGTGCAAACAGTCCTGTGCAAAGCTAGAAATGTGCAAACAGGAAATGTTCCCAACATGTGATGTAGTTTTCCTTAACTGAATGAATGGAGTTGATTTTATTTCATTTAACACTTTATCTGAGAGAGCAATGAAAAAATAAGTTTATTATGTTTGTTAGAAAGGCACTTCAGTTCAGAGAGAATTAGTTAGCAGACAGTGAGAATATGCAAGAGATGTTTGTTCTATTCTGAATATATAAGCAACATAATGGAAGTCTGTAAAGCACTGTAGACTAAAATCTGAGCAAGATTTTAACCTTCAAGAATAATCTCCCTTAGACCCATACAATTCCTTGTTGCAGGGTAGATTAATATTTCTGTGAATAACTTTTTCATGCATTTTATTTTTCTATGAGATACAGCATTTTATTTATTGACAGATCTTCAAAACTTTGCAACTTTAAAAGAGGATCACCAGAAAAAATATAATATTGGGTATTCTAAAATGACAATCTGCTTAACGGAGAAAGCAAACAGTTTCTGAGAAGTACTGTAAATGGGATCTGGGATTGTTTGACTTTTTTCAGTCAGATATACAAAATCATTTTTTAAAGAACCATTTCTTTGTAGAATGTGCAATGACATGGATTAAAAGAAATTTTTAACAGAGGTTTTGATTCTCAAACTAAGAATAAGGAAAAATGTTTAGTCTTCATTTCTGCAGTTCTTTACATCGAGGCAGATGGAGCTAATAGATGGAAAAAAATCGGAGACAAGAATTCAGTTTGCATGCAACATATAATTTGATGATTTATAATTATCTGATGTGTTTGGCTCAGTTACTGAGTCATAAGACTTTTTTATTTTTAATCTTTAAACGATAGCTTTAAGAGAGCTGATGTAGCAATTTGTGCTTTTAAGAACAGGCTTTCTTTACCAAAGGCTTTCAGTTTCCCCTACCGTTAAAAATAATAAGTATGGTGACTTGTTCCTTTTGAAACACATCCTAAAAGGTGGAAATGTTGTGTTGCTTGTAACAGGGACAGGAACCATGAAGGAAAAGTTAAACATTTACAGTTCTGACTATATTTCATTCTCAGCTCATTCATTATAAAAGCCAGGTAGGTACCCAGGGCTCTAGACAGTTGACTAAGCCTCATAGTTTTTGATTTTATTGTTTCACAGTTTAGAAAATATCATCCTATTCTAGCTGTCTAATTATAATTATATTTATAGATTATAATGTGGTTAGGTTTGAAAGTTTTGTTCATACGACGGATGTATACTTTTGTTTGCTTAATCCGCTTTGCACTACGAAATATGAAAGTTGACATTGCGATAGTGAATACCTTTATAAGAGCTAGCATAAGGATCACTGCATTCTAGAATACAGTTACTGATCTATTAGGGGCAAGAGCCACTTGTTTTATTTTACTGGTTGGAACTCTGTTGCCTCCGTTACTTTGCTGTGGGGTCACAGGCACTCAGCTCTTGGAGTTGAAGGTAAAGAAGAACACTGCCTTGTGAGAGCTGTCAAAGCAGAGCAAGGAAACAAAACGCCTCTGAGTGAGAGCCCTTAATCAGCAATGTAAAGGATTGAGTAGTTTAGGTGGGTAGCTGTGTCAGCATGCGTAGGCTGCAAAGGAACAAATAATAGGTTTATTCCATGCTGAAAAAAAGAAGAAAGAGAACACAACGTTTCGGCCGTGGAGCCTTCTTCAGGTGTGAGAGAGACAGGGCAGTAGGCAAAGGTAAAGTAGTGGGAGAACAAAGGTTGGGAGAGAGGAGGAGCGAGAGGCGGGAGCAGGGGACAGAAAGAGAGGCCAATCGAGATTGTCATCTGCTGCAGACAGACAAGTGTATGAGGGGACCTGTAGCAAATATTCAGAATCCTCAAAAGGAATGGCAGGGTCAATCCGATAGACTATTTCAGAATCAACCACGCAGTAGAGGAGAGAAGAGTATTTTTACGTTTCAAAACCATGAAAGGAAGGCATTTCTTAACGCAGTGGGTTGTGGGAGCATGGAACAAGCTATTCTACCATGTTGCTGAGGGCTGTACCCCAGCTTCCTTCAAGAAATGGCTAATTGAGATCTTCAGGTAAATTAGCTGCTAACTCCAAGTGGACTAGGAGGATCAAATAGCCTCCTTTTCTTAGGTTTAAATTATGACCATTGCATATGTACACTGTATCTATTAGCATCCCTGCAAATGGGCAGGAAGGATTTTTGTAAACATGAGCTGAAGCAATTTTATCAGTAAAATGTTTGATAAAAATAGTCTGGTAATTGAGACCCCTGTCCCCTGTTAAATTTAGGGAGACAGCTCCAGAAAGCTAGATCTGATTAAAAAGTGAAACTGCATGCATGGAACTTTTTTGTTTTTTGTACTGCATAATTACAGAGATTGGTTTTGGAAGAAATGAACACACAGAAACACATTTATTTTTTGCGGTTGTTCATCCCAAGCATACTGTATTTCTTCAAAATGTCAAAATGTTTAAATATAATTCTCAGAGTAGTGTCAGTTTTTAAAATCTGTAACAGTTTTAAAAGTATGCTTGGCTGAATGAAAAGGCAGTTTCACTCTGTACTCCACTTAATCGCTGCGATTCAGTTTTAGTCAAATTGGACTACATTTTTAAGTGGTAAAAAACACTTGGTGTTCAGGATTTTTTTTTTACGCTAAAAGCGGTAAGCGTATTTAGCCAGATGTCTTTTAAAAAGACAGTATTCAAAATGTTTCTCAATCTTATTGGTGATGACTTCTTTTTTTGTCTTAAGTGACCTTTGTATCACCACCAGCTTGTACTGTATGACAATACCACACCTGATTTAAGTCACATCCTCATGTGAATCAACATGTGCAGTACATCATGCTTGATATCTTATTTGCTGTCATGGTAAAACATTGGTCACTTTGCAGGCAGTGCTTTCATTACCAAATGAGACAAGCCAAATAACCATCACTGTCCTTTGCTAGTCTGAACTTCATGATCTTATAAAAGCTTTAATGAGCAGCGAGTTAGCACACTGTGTCATCTTTCAAGTGTATCAACAGACATTCAAAAATGATAATAAACCCCAAAAAAGAAAAACTGTGCCCAAGGCTACACAGCTCCTGCTGGCACTGGCACAGTCCAGTATGATGACTTTAGCCGGTAGTTACTGCACAGATCGGTTTTACTGCTGGCGTTATGACTCACACGGGGGGGGAGGGCAGATATTTTGGGCAAATGTATACCGTCTATGGAATACTTTTATTAGAGGAGATGGTACAGCATGTCCAAACATACCAAGGGCTCAAAATAAAAATAATTTTGTTTTATTTCTTCCGAAAACATGACATGACTGAGATGTATAGATCCTGTACTGTCTAGGGTCAAAATGAAGCGCAGGTTGAGCTCTGTGAGAGGTCTGCAGTCCAGGTATGATTAGATGGCCTAGGCTCTTTAACATTGAAGTATGTAGCATTAGCTTTTTAATATGGTTCCTTATACACGAGAAAACAGTGCTTTTTAAAATTCTTCTGTATGCAGTTCCTGGGTTGCGTTGAAAGACATTATTTAAATATTTTTACCTGCTTCCCTTGCCAAGTCCATGACGTCATTTAAAGGATTTTGGTCGGTGTGGATGTTTTCCCTCTGAAAGTGAATGTGGTTCTGTTTGTTGCAGGTGAAGGAAGAAATGCTGTTTGAAGCCCTTACCACGCGGAAGACTGTAACAGTGGGAGAGAGGCTCATTGTGCCCTACAGACTTGCTGAAGTAAGACAAAACTGGCTTTTCTGGCAGCCTACTTCAACCCTGCTAACCTTTATACTGCACACAGAATATGCACTGCATCGATCACTTTGGCACTATATAGATTTAATAACCTATTGACTATTCCTGTATATAAAGACTTGGATACTAGACTGGACATTTAGATACAGTGTACAGTATATAGACATCAGTCTTGGAAACGTGGTCGATTTTTCATTAATATTTACCTTTTTAAAATTTTCTGTTTTCCTTAATGCAGCTTAACTTTATGTAGCACATTCATACTGCTGGATCAATTTTAACATCAGGCCGTTTTAACACTCCTCAATAAGGGGAACATCCGAGTTCTGGAATTTAGTGGTGCATTTGCTATAGTTTTTTTTTTAATGTATGCTTTATCCTGTTCTTTTGTTTAAATGTTTTATGACCTATTGCTTGTGTATTAGCCTGTGTTTCAAGGGAATACTTGAGGTAGAGCAGTTCTTTCAGTCTACCATGGTTGAACTGCAGATGTACAGTGTGCCGCATTCTTTTCACTCACCTGTACCTCTATAAAAGAGAATTGTTGCTGCAGTTCTTGCTCAATGTCACAAATGGGAAGGATAAGCAAATTTCTAGAGAATAGCCCTTACATTTTTTAATTAAAAAATCTCAAAGTGAAGTAAACCACCATAGTATTTGCAGTATGATGTACTTTAATTCAGGAGACAGTGTATCAATTGAGAGATTTAGAAATAAGTGTTTGGGTTGAACCAATCTGTTGAAGAAGACTTGTCAACTTAGGAAAGAGAAGGTTGTAAACTTCACGTGGCAGCAATATAGAATGGTATCTGATTCCATGTTTAATGTTGCAGAAGAACATGTGAATCCTAATTCTTGGGAATTGAAAGGCACAGGGCTGTTATTCTGATGGTTTGTATTACGAGACTTGAGTTTTGTTTTGGAAACCTTGGGCACTAATGTAAAACAAAGTATTAAATTAGTGTTGTGTCTGAAAACATGACATGACACAGGCCCAGAACGAGTGAGGCTTCTGCAGCAGCTGGAATTAGGATAGACCCGCTGTGGCAGGGCTGTTTAGAACCAAGATCGGAGGAAGCATTGCAGAAGCAGATGTTTCTTGATGCTTTTCGGATTGTTTGTTTTGGAGAAGGCGGAAACACTGGCACTCAAATGATCTGGAATCTGCCAGGAAAGAGATGCCTATTAGGTTTACCAAAATCAAATCGTAAATAGGGTGTAGGGGAGAGATGGGGATGTCATGGAAATTTAATCAGATTAGAAGTTAGCTTCTCTCGAAAAACAGGAGGAGAAAATGATTGTTTTGTGAGCGAGGAAAAACACTGTCAATGGCACCATTTAACAATCTAAAAATAACTTCCCAAATCACTTCAAACACTGTAGAACAATTTTGACTAGACTGAATTATGGCATTAATGGATTTGATATGAATAAGTCTTTACCCTAGCAATTTACATCTAATGCCAGAATTAACAGCACTGAAAGCTGACATTGACACTGTTAAAGCATTTGTCTATGCAAGACTTTCATTACAGAACTGAAATCATGTGATCAATTTCTGCATCTCCCAGGCATCATTAATTAATCACTGATACTCTGTGAAAATGCTCAGCCTTTTTAGTGGAATTCATGAGCTTGCACAATAAGGCTGATGAATAGAGTATTTCATTAGAATTTTGTATTGGGATATGTTTTCAGTTTTGTTTTCCATAGCTGAGAAATGTTATTCCTAAAACTGAAAAGCTGTTTTTTTTTTTTTACTTTTTCATGCAAATTGCTGGGGCTGTTTTTTTGGTCATTAGACTTGGATCCAATTTTTTTAACATAACCGGTCACTTGAGCCCTTTCATTTAACTCAACAAGGAACCTTCTGTGTCAAGACAGATTTGAAATATTTCCCTTTAAAACCTCGTGTATACTCACACAGTCAAACAAAAAACTACCTCCCCCCCAACATTTGCATCAGCTAATGGAAATGTAACAGCTGCAGCAAGATAAAAGCCAGTAGATCTGAAAATTAGATTTGCTTCTATTCCTCTTTCAGGCTCTTTTGTCTTTCAGTTTGCAGTAAGGTGAATGCTTTTAAAATTTAGTCTGTGAACTAGCAAGATGAAATAATTGCAAAATAGCTTCAGTATTCCAATTATTGTGAATTTAAGCCCAGGTGTTTTGTTTTCCCTCAAACACTTTGATTTTAAAAAGTACTTTTGTTTCAGAAAATAAGAGGATTGTTATTTTGTCGACTTGATTGTGAGTCTCACAGTAAAGTATTTTGCTATTTATTTTTGAACATCTTATATGTTGTCTTCTACAATAAAAGAAACCCCATCAGGATTCTGATACAAGATAGGAAAGGACATTGCAGAGGGCCACATCACTGAGATGAAAGTTTCATTACAGATACAGTATAATCAGCATTTGCAAAGAGATGTCTGTCTACTTGAATGTGAAAGTAGTTTATCAGTCCCTATATGCTATATGCTTAATACATTTTTGAAAAGACACTTTTTGCTTTTTACAACTACCTGAATTTTTATAAACTCTGTATTAAGTAATTTACTTTAAGGAATAGTGACTAGTTTGCTTGTACTGTGGAATACAATATTTTCTACCAGGGCAACAGTACTGTCACCAGCTGCTCAATCTGCTTTCTTTAGATCATTAGGTCCTAAAAAGTTTAGTACAACCCATTGCCTGGAGCACTCGGAAGAATTGAAAGAGTTCCAGGTATTCCTCATGTTTAGACGATGTGAACTATTTGGAAGCGCAATTGAAATTTTGAAATAGTTCCTTTTATAAGTTCATGTTAAAATGCACTTACTGGGCTGAGTAAATAAAGTTAAGAACAGCAGGGCTATTCTTTACCCCATATAATGATAGCTTTCTGAAAGTGTTTGCTATTCTTATAAAATACATAGAACCACCTGGTTATTGGACCATTTCCTTTTCCTGTTAAATTGAAGGACCTAGCAGTATGATGTTTCTAAAAAAATCAACTTTGTGGCGTAGTTTCGCTGTTATTGGCCCAGGATCAGGTGTATTCTGGAGTGGAATACTTCATGCTGTGTTGGATAGTTATTTACACTTATTCTTTGATGAAGAAAAGATGACATCTCTGGTTATTTTCTGTTGAACCATATCAGCATGACAAATATGTTGTGGAGTAGCATGTTGTCACAGGATTGTTTATTTTAGCCTTGCAGATTATACAGATTATCGTGTTTGGAAGGCGAATAAAAGATTTGGCTTTTTTAACATTGCAGGAAGGCTGTTGGTAGCACAGACCCACGCCCCCCATGTCTTTCTTAAGGAGTTCATTACACCGTGCTAACTGCACTTGCTTTCCTTTAATTTGCTTCTTTTTGCCCTTGTTTTTGTACATACTCTGTTGTTTCTGCACAGGCAGTTTGCCATTTCCGCTAAGTACTGCAGAACATCCCAGGATACAGAGCGATCATAAAGAAAGGTCATACAGAAGCAAACCAACTCGAGAGCTGGGTATCTCAGCTGGTGGCCCCTGTGATCTACTCCGTCACAGAATTTGACTACAATTGGCTGCTTAATTATTTAATTGCTGATTGTCAGGATCAATACAACAATTATGTGGATGGGTGAATCACAGAGGGACTGGTTAGGAGGAATTTAAATAGCTGGGATATAGAGTACAGTATATTGAAGGCTTAGTGCAGGGAGACCAAGCACAATTCCAGTCCTAGGGGGCCTGAAGGTTTCTGGTTTTTTTTTTCACCTGAACGCTTAATTACAGTTAATCATATGTTTAACTGGACATGTTGAAGCCTCTCCTAGTTCTTATTAAGCTGGAGATTCAAAGAAGTACAGTATATGAAGTACCTAATGTACAGGAACCCTTGAGGACCAGTGTCAAGCACGCTTTTTAGAAGACAATGAACCTGAAAAAATGAAGAATGGCTAGTAACATTTTGAGCTAAAATAATTACCCCAAGAATGAGCATACGTCGCTTCGAAACGAGCAGGATTTCACTTAAAAGAGAAAAAAAGTTGATGACATAAACGTCCCCTGTTAAGTCCTGTGCATACTCAAAGTTGCTTGTCAGCTCACTAGTCCTCTCTTTTCTAGAAACTCTCGAGTCTTGGCCTGTCACCCAGTGCTTGAAGCTTGTTTATATGAGGTCTAAACCAGGCATGTACAGCATTTCTGCACGGCCCTCTGAGGATTTTGCACAATGCATCATTAAAACAATTCGGTGTGTCTGCCTGATGTGTTTATATGAATTTGATAAGAAAAGCATTGTGGCAAGTGAGTTTTTTTTTTATAGTGCATGAAAACAAACTTAATACCAGTTTTCAGAACAGTTCTACTTTCATAAGCTACTATTGACTAATTGACAAATTATAGAATGTAAAGATACCTATGTTGACCACAGGTCTCTAAAATCAAGCTGTCCTGAGTGATTTTCCTACAGATGGATGTTTGAGAGTAATTTGCAATGATAAATTGTTTGTAAGCCGTCGGTGAAAATACAAGCCTTTCTGCAAAACTCCGAATAATATTTCTCATAATTAAAACCGTATCATACCCTTGTTTTTCAGATGTGGGTTGAAATGAAAAAAAAAGAGAAATTATTTTTTAACTTCTTAAAACTTCTTACTTACTTCTTAGTTGCCCTTCAATAAACTATCACTTTTTACAATTTATGTTACAGCAGTGGTCAGTGTGTGATGGCATTGTGCATTAAATGTACTGTAAGAGGTGTTTCTATTCATTTATGATGTGTTGCAAATGTTAAAAGTGTTAAAATGTTCACATTAATTGTTAGCTAGAAAGCTTTTTTCTCAAATTGACTTGAATCCTTCTGTGAAATAAATTTATAAAATATAAATAAAGTATGCAAATTGTATATAAGAAACTCTAGAAAATTAAAAGATGCAACTTAGTTGGTTAGTTGTCAAAGGATTTTTGATGTGAACTGATTGCTGATTAAGGGTTCCCAGAGAATATTCTTCAACGCTGAGAATGCTGTTCCTGAAACACATACCCCTCTGTATAAAAGAGGTGCCTCCTGTTTTCAGTACTCGATTAAAATCCTATTGGTTTTTACTGTCCTTGTTCTGTTGTTGATCCTGAAGAAGCTTTTTGGTTTGTCTTTGTCAGTAGCTATCTGGATTTATATTTGCATGTGGTGCCTCTTGCGCTCAACTGCTCCGTTCAGTACTGAAGTACTGCTTCCTTTCCCCTGTACTTATCTGATAACTTTGAATGTGCCAAACAAATCTACCTTTACATCATTGAAACATTTCACCAGAGCAAGAGCTTAATTATATACCTCTTTCACTATACTGTATTAATGAACAGGTTCTATTTTACATCTTAAAAACATTCTTCTTAATATACAGGTATGTACATTCCTTGTCGTTTAATACAAAAATTGCACAAATACAACTGAACATTAACCGTCTGTATGCCTATATTTGTGGTTTACTGTCAAAAATACAAAATGAACAGAACAAATTAAACGAAGAAACTGTTTACTACAAGGAGCTCTTGCAAAAAGGATTTGCATTGCCTGCAGTAGCAATATGCAATATGAAACTCAAACACAAATGAGATGAGACTTCATTGGCCCTGGAGCTGTACCGTGCAGGTTATATAAAGACAGCTCTGACTGGGGAGGTCAGGCTTGATGTTAAGAGTATGCCTCAGTTGCTTTTAGAATAATAGTCAGGCTTCCCTTTGCTTACTGTAGCAGCCAAGTGCATTAGCTTTGATAAAAGCATCTTTATTTGACCAGATTTGTGCAAACACTGCTGCTGTTTGTATTGGAGTGTTAATAAGCCTAATGGAGCCATGAAACCTCTTTAAAACAAATAGTAGGTATTAGTGAAACCATGGCCCATTGAGCTTTGGGAATCTGAGGAATTTTGTGTTCTATAAATGATTTGCTGCTTAAATTCTGATTAAGTACTTACTGTATATATAAAATACTGATTAGCTATTAGGAGTAGCCAATATTCCAATAAGAATGACTTTGCAGTATTGACCTGCATGTACATTTCCCAACAACATCAGAAACATTCAGCGTTTCTCTTTATGTAGCTAACTTTCACTTTATGTACAGTACTATTAATCCGACCTCTGGACGTATGAGTATGGGTATGTAAGATATTTCATACGGTATATAGTTTGATGTTTGTGCTTAGGAAAGGGTGTGTGCATAAACTCAGTCTCAAAAACACTTGTGGCTATAAAGTGTTTTTAGACTGACTTTAATGTAATAAGAATCAATGCCAGAACACCAAAAATGGCCATAAAGATTGTTTTGATACTGTTCTGTGTTTAGCCTCTGGAGAATATTGCACAGTAGATGGGCGTTCTTTGAGATTGAAACCCTGCTTTTTCAACTTAGGTCACAAAGCCCCTGATGAGAAGTAGATCAACAAGTCTCTAGTGTCCTGGAGTTTTTTAATTGTACCCTGTGTTTTAAAATGTGGTGGTTTCAGAGAAATTCCAGAAATTATGTTTCACAAAGTTCTTTGTGGCGACATTCTTCTTTGTTGTTTATACAAGTATTAATACTTGACGTACTGCAGGCACTAGAATTTTCCCCACAGATAAACTGGCTTTGAAGCTCATAGTTGTCCATTAAAAAAAATCTATGAAGCTTCTCCAGTTTAGCACAGGTTTTGCATCAAGACCACAAACCATCACCTAGATACTTCAGGTGTTTATTTTAGAAAAGACTACTCTTCAACTACACATAAGAATGAAGCGTAATCACAATAAGAGGGATCCTGTAATTAAAGCCTTCAACAGCACCTCCCTTTCGTATGTTAGGTAATTACGTTTCTTTACAAATTGAAAATTGAATAGAAATTGTCATAAATACACCCACAGCTCCAGTTTCCATGATAGTGAAAAAACAGTTATCTGCTTGAGTCCCATCTCCTCAACCTCTATTACTTGTTCGTTTTTTCTTCTCACTCCCTTCCATGTGTAAATGCTCATTTTAATGAGTTATGAATCCAATAAACAGTGCACTTCATTCTGGCGCTACATATATTCTTTTTTTAATCTTATAAAATGGTACTTTATCTGCATTTCATAGTTCACAGCAAGGTCTTGCATTAAAGAAGCAGCTTCCCTTCTATGTAACCTTTTTTATCCCAAACTGTTCAACCGAGCCTTCTTTGCAAAATTTTACTTCTTGAAGATGAAAAGGGGAACACAAACCTATAATTTGTGTTAAGAGTATTGAAGCTTTTGAAGTTGAAGTAAAGAAGAGGACAGGAGAGAAACATTTTTAGGGATTCTAAATAAGACTCAAGAAACGTTTTACCCTCTTACCTTTTGATTAACTTAGGTGGGACTGCTAGCATGTACAGTAGGTGGTGTCTTTTGAAAACTTTTATGATTAGATGAAAGTGGAAAAAGCAAAAGATTGTATTTAATAGCCAATTACAAAGAGCAAGTACTGATTTTCATGCTTAACAATAGTTACACAACTATCTGTGATTACTACTGTAATTGTTTACATCTTCTGAAATGCATTTGATGGGTATGAAACTCCAGATAGTTTATCTTAATGGTAAAAAGCTATACCCCAAGAGCCAAATGTCCAAACCAGGAATTATCTTGGACAGGGTTTATATTTTTACTTTTTTCTTCATGAACAGCAGCATACAAGTCCTCATTTGTTACTTTTCTTATTTCGTGACCATACACAAAGTATGCAACTAACCACTGATTTGCTTGAAAGATACCTCACATGCTTATCAGTATCAACATATAATGTACTGTATTTCTACACCAGTTGTGGATTTTTTAAAAATGAAGTCAGAAGATCCACAATTGACTTGTTTCTGTGTACAGTATTAGGCCAGATGGTTCAGAGAATCCCTAGGGTATGATTTTTACCTTATGGCAGTGAGACGCGTTTATCTTATTATCTTCCCAGCTACTCCTTGAATGTGTTTTGTAAACTGTTTGCCAGCAGAATACACTATGCATTTGTCAATACAATTAAATATTTAAAGATAGATACTAATAATGCAACAGAGCTTTAATTCCATTGAGATGAAGACACTTTTATTTAAAAGCTTTTAAAGGTCGGCTGTACGTTACTGGCCTAGCTCTGCAGTGTCATTCAGTGTGGTTGCCTTTGTTCTTATACACTGCTACTTAGATTTTCTCTTTGTAGCTCCATTTGTTCTGCCTAATTCTCCATTGTACTATTTGCTGTCTTTTGGAATATGACAGATGAGGCACTTGGGAATAGGAATGCGAATATTGTCTTTCCAAAGAAAAATGGTAAAAGCGCCAAATGACACTGTAGAGATGAATGAGTTAAGAACATTTAGCGTCGCCAGGTTTTCAGAAGTTTCTTGGCTTCAAAGGTATTAGAGCATTTTCTGGGGAAAAAAAATGTTTCTGTGCTTGGAAATCAGTGCTGGTTGAACTCAACATTGTGACTTCTACCTGAGTTTATTCTGAATTTTATCTGTGTTTTCTTCAAACAATCATGATGCCTGAACTCATCTTGGTAAGTCTTGCCCTTATGAGGTCTCAGGAATAGACAGACTTATGACTTGCTCCTGCCTCAGTTGAGCTCTTTCCTGGACCGATGCTTTTACTGTCAGTTAATGTTTATGTATCTTTTTTATATGCACTCTGAAATGTAGCCTCGTATAAGACTGCTCTTCAAGTTAGTTTATCATTCCTTGATGTCTGTTTTTCTAAGTGGAGCATTAAAAAAATCTGTCACTTTGTAATCATCAGCCTCTTATCAAGCTGTGTTTGATGCTGGAGGTTTGCTCATATTTGTACCTTGAAAATACATGGTTATCAACTGGCTAACTTCCGCCTGTGTGGACCTGTGATCCAGTCTCTCCCACAAAAGCTTGCGTATTTCATGCAGAGCCCTATTTAGCTTTCTCCATTAAGAGGTTACCATGGTAACTCCAAGAGCTCCTTGCCCAGAGTGCTTCAGTCATACCATCTTGTTTAGGGGGGCAGTAAAGATAGTCGCTTTTTAACCTGTCAGGTGGCCCATAGTTTCAACCTGTAGTCTAAATGTATTTAAGGCTCTTGTAGTTTGATATTTTTTTTAAGAAGATACAAGATACAATAAAGCCACTCCATTGTGCTGTGTTCTCAATTACCAGGAAAAGAGCCCTAACCCCCCCCCCCCCCCCCCCCACACACACACACACACACACACACACACACACACACACACACACACACACGTGATTACTACTGTTCGCTCTGGAAAGGAGAATTTCTCAATTGCCTGCTTTGCCTGCTGAGCCAGTTTCATGACATTCATCTTTATCTGTGCGGTGCCCTCTCTTTCATCAGTAATTGCCAGCTGGCAGAGGGAGCTGGCATGGTTTTGCCTAGGTGATCACCATTTCTGCGGTTGTCACACAAACTTTTTGTCGTGAGGTCACAGAAGAAAAGAGGATTCTTCTATTGCCCATCACCTAACATGATAAAGGATACCCCAAGAGAGACGCCTGTCACCTGTGGGTTATCACGCAGTCATCCTGTTAATAAAATAGAGGAAAACCAGCCAGTGAAGAAAAAGATGTTTACATTTCTTCTCCATTAAAAGCCACTTAGGAAGACAAAAATACAGATGTTTAACCAAACCATTTTATCCAGATTTAGTCTGTTTTGATCTTCCCAGAGATCAAGCTTTCCTTTTGGCTTGAATTTCAGTTGTGGTGTTTGCGCTGGTTTCAATGGCCCACAATTTTACTCTACCTGTGTGTTTACTGCTCATTTACTCCAGGGCTAATGAAACAGTAAGTATGTGAAATAGGGACGGGCACGTTATGCTTCCTGTATCCGTCTGTGCCATTTTTGTTTTTTTCCAATATCATTAATATATGCTAATATTGTCATATTAAATTGTCTTTGAATGAACAAGCCGTGCCAAGCAACCAAGCAACAGAAAGATTCTAAATCTCACCTTGTGGAATAAAGAAATAATTTCCTTTTATTTGTACTTATGAATTTTCTCTTACCATAGATAATAGATTTAGGTGCTACTGCGCATGAAGTTTTCATGAAGAAACATTTAATATCTTTATGGAACTGACAGTAATGGTCTATTTTATCTTCTTGTCAAGATCAAACTATAAGGAAGAGGTACTGTATAGGGTCTTATGACTGAGCTCTTTGAAAAATAGGTGACCTCCTGCTAATTGAGTGGCTGGGGGGCAGGGGGCACACTGCAAACCTGATTAAAGTGCAGAAATATGGTTAGTCAAGCATGACTTTTGTTCATCTTGCTTTGCAGGCTGGGACAGTGCGCGACTCGATGGCCAAGTCGCTCTACAGTGCCCTGTTTGACTGGATCGTGTTCAGAATCAACCATGCGCTACTCAACACCAAAGATCTGGAGGAAAGCGTCAAGGTAGGAGATGGACTCAGCCTTCAGGATGCACAGGAACTTGAACATGCATGTACTGTAATTCATGGGGTTTTCTTCTGCACACACCCCATCGCATTAGTTGTGGGTGCATGTGCCCTTCTGCAGGTGAACAAGAACAACTCACTACTAGGTAGACAATTTTAACAATGTGAAAGCTGTGCATGGAATCAGGTATCTTGGTCTGCTCTGTTGTGGGCGGCAAAACTCCAGGCTGGAGTTAAAAAAAATTCATTTTGTTTTTTTGTGTGTGGGAAGTTGTTTGAGATACATAATCTCTTAGAAGAGTTTTAAGTAGTTAGGCATTAAAAGCAAACTTCCTTCCATGGGTCATCTTGATTTCATTCTGTTCTTGTTCAAAAACATTTTCTGCAGCTCTGGGGGGTTTGTCAGTTTTCTTCCAGCAGAATACACTGTGAATCTACAAAATAAAATAGCCTGGTTGAGTTTGATTCATTTTAATGATTTTGTTTGGATTTTTTATCCCTGAAAAAGTACAGGTATTACATTATTCAGAAAACATTTACATCTTTAGTATTGAATAATATGGCATAAATTTGAATATGTTTAGATGAAAAGAAAGTGAATTCTGTCTTTGAATACTGAAATACATCTAATACATTGTTTTGGAGAGAAATATTTAAAAGCAAAAGCCTGAATTATATCACACGGTGTAGAGTCTTTGTTGTGTATTGTATAGGTCATGAAACAATCATTTTCTGTAAACATCCTAAAAAGGCAGACATTCACATGACCCTGCCCAGCTGATTGTAAGTGGAGAAAGGAATGATTGTTATCCATTTTCTGAGAATATGAGAGGATGCCATTTGGAATTGAATCCTACTGCATTGTGTGGAATTATCTCCCATCTGTAACACAATGATCCTCTTAAATGATGCTTGACTTAAAGTATTCTGTGCACTAGATTTCCAGTCATTATTCCAGTAATTTCCTTTGAAATCTGGTTTGAGTTTTTGCCCTTCATTTTAAGGTGTTGTCTGTATGTTTTTAATATCTATCCCAAAATGTATTGGATGGCATGCTGGTGGGGATATGAATACAAGGATTTTATATTGATCTGTCACAAAGGCAGGAATGTTATTATGGTTTCCAAACGGTCACAGCTGGTTCAGTGTCGCACTGAGCACGTACAGCAGAGGAGCAGGCTGATTGCTGTGTCTTTTCTTTCGTGCTTATGTTTGTCGAGCATAATGAGGACCTGGACAGTTGGCTGTGCTTGCAGCAGCTTATTTCCTATATCCTTTATAGAAACCTGATGTCAGTCTGTTGCAGGCCCCCTTGCTACAACCTATAGCCAACAAGACCCTTATTGAAAAAATTACTGTCACATATAATATTCATGTTAACATCGACTCAATAACTCATTTTGGTTTCAATGGAAATGTGGTCCAGTGAAACAGATTGGGAACATCTTTCTTGTCCTTTGGCATACCTGCAACCACAGTGCACACGAATCACCGGTGAGTGACTTTTCCTCGTGTCTGTGGGATAAACCCAGTGCCTTTTGTCCAGGACAAGGAAGAAATCAAGAAACATCTGCCAGGCACAGGACAAGGGAAGACATGCCTGGCTCCTTCTGTGATGAATAAAATCGGAAAGTGTTTACGAATTCTGGTAGCAAGCTCCAGTCTGGGCAGGGCAGTACTGAAATCACGGGTATCCACAGGTTCCTGAATTCCAGAATAGATGACTCGTAGTCTGGAAATGTGCGGATGATATAGGGATGCAAGGATTACTTTAACTTACTTATCTGTTTTCAGAAGAATTCCGGCTTAATCTAAGTTTATTATAAACAGCCCGCATGTGCAAAGCAAACACTCAGAATTTGTTGACACTCAGTTTGGTTCCTTTACCTCCCTGGGATGACCTTTTCTTTGGATAACTGGCGAAGTTCCTAATAAAAGTCTATACCCTGAGCACCATTCCTTTTAGCCCAACTAAGCACTGCTACAGCCTTGCAGCTGGCTGTCACTTTATGAAGAAGGGCAGTGTGTGAAAATCTTGGGTTTTGTTTCTTTCAGATCCTCTCCATTGGAGTTCTTGACATCTTTGGCTTTGAAGACTATGAGAACAACAGCTTTGAGCAGTTCTGCATTAACTTTGCCAACGAGCGGCTTCAGCACTACTTCAATCAGCACATCTTCAAGCTGGAACAGGTAGGGTCTACCACTGTGGTTTGCTGCAGTCAGGTGTTTTCAGCTACCTGCCTGAGACAACACCAGTTGTTTCTCTATTTCTCAATACAGTACTTTTGATAATGACTATGAACCATGAAGGGAAAAAAGTGCGTGAAGCAGCACTTAAATCTTCTACAGCAAGTGGCAATAGTTAAGCATCCCTTAGGTTTGATGGTGTAAATGGAATTTACATTATTGGAATACTGTTTTGTTATTTTTGTTATGTACTGTATAAACAGTTCATGAGGTTTAGCCTAATACCAATTACTGAACCGAGGACAGCAGATATTCACATATCTGTTGAGTAACAGTAGCCCAACCCTTGTAATTAACAGGGATATGAGATTGTTTTAAACACCTGTAGAATTAACAGGGATCAAAGACTTAACAACAGAAAAGCGTAATGTTGACTCCAGAGATTAACATTTTTGTCTGTGATGTTGTGGGATTCAATGCTCAGTTATTTACGGTAGTGTGGATAACCTTCAACTTTCTCTGCACTCTTTATTTCCCCATTTTCTGATACTGGATGTACTGAGAAGTATGTTCAATTAGCTTTTTTAGTTGTCACTTTTGTTAATACAATTCAAATTTGAATTCTCTTTCTGCATGATGTGTGATGATTTCTAATAATGAATCTTGTTAGAAACCTTTTGCTACTATTATTGTGATGTTGTATTCCTTTAGGTTTCTCTTCAGGGATTAATTATTAGATTATAGCTTTTGTTTACTGAAGATCCTCTTACTATTGGTTTACTCTGACTGACTGACTGACTGACTGCAATCCGAAATAAATTAAGCTAATGCTTCTTGGTTTACCCTTTATTTTTGAATTGATTATTGAGGGTGTGTCTTGTTGAACATTCTGATCTCTTGTGCTCTTTATTTATGTTCCTTTCACCCTCCAGAGCTGTACTTGTTGATGGGTTTTGTCAGAGACTCCAGGGAGTCTGCTGCAGTAGGTGCTCTCTGCTGTTCAGCTGTTTCCTTGAAAGGAAAGACATGCTACACAGGATCCAGCTTTTAGGAATCAGGGCCCACTGCCTTTCTTTTTCATGTCCTTGTGCTTACGTGTGTTGTGCAATGAATGACCAACCAGAACCTGTTGTACATTACATTGATGTGGGCTCTAAGCAATTGTCTGCAACACTAAATTGCATCTGTCTTCATAAATAGGAGATGCCCTGCCAAAGGCTGTGGTGCATGAATGTAATGCTCTTTTTTTAATGTGTTGTTCTCCTCTGATTAGTTTGATGTTCATATACTCAGACAGCACATCTCACAGTCACTGACACATCAGTAGTCAGCTCCATTTCACATCCCTGAGGGATCTTCTTCATTTAAAAAAAAGTACAAATCCATTGCAAGTGAGTGGTCTTACATAACAAAGCCAACTCACTTTGAAAGTTAAGTAGCAATGTTCTTGGGACTGTAAATAAATACAGCAGGAGAGATTTGTGATGATCTGCACCTTTTCTGTCCAAGGTGTAAAAAGAAAGGTTTCTTGTAATTCTAGTGAATAGGAAGTTTCAGCTTTGATTGTGGGATCAGATTTTCTTCTTTGAAATTGTTATTATTATGGATGCTTCCTAGGGGGTCAAATCACAAAGGCATTCTCTCTAAGTCCAGGCTGGGCTCTGTGAGTTCCAGTCTGGGTCATGTCTCTAGACAACTGTGCCCAGAAGTCCCCAAGTGTCAGCACACATTAAGCTCTGAGCTGCAGGTGGTGGAGTTGGGATTCAACAGATAGGTCTCTTGTGGGGCAACATCTGTGATGGATGTACCTCTCCTACAATCAGCACTGATCCTCCTGTACGCCACTGCAGAGCTTGTACCATGTCAGAAGATGAATGGCTGGATGGGTGGGTGGGGTTTGAGGAGCCTGTCTGCTCTTTCTCATTCCCTCTTTGCTGGTCCAGGGATCAGTCAAGTGTGTAATATAAAGTACATGGCAATTTTAATTTTTTATTCAAAGTAGAAATAAGAATTCACTGTTCTATGATTTTCCTTAGTAACTTGGCACAATACATTTTTCAATAACGTTAGTTGCGGGAATGTCCGATAGTTTAATATAACCTGAGTTTAATATACAGGAACCTGTGTCAGGGAGATAGAGCTCGGCTCTTTTGCATCAACCCACAGCACATCTCTTTGGCATCTGAGCATCCCAGTGATTAAGGCTCCACCCTCCCACAGCAACTGTTGCAATTGCCTAAAGCACATGATAACGAACAACCATCTCAGGGTTCACTGATTGAGATAGGATTCCAGCTAAGCACCCTGAGCAACTACAGGTTTTATTAAGTACTTGCATCACCTTGACTTGTGATCTTAGCTCAGCTGTGCACAAGATGACCATCAATAGGACATTAATGAATATTTCTATAACTTAACTATTGAATTCAATGAATACCAAAGAAGGTGGATGCTGTGTATATACAGTGTATAGTTTTAAACCTCTTCACAAATCTATTTATATTATTGCTTGGATTTAAGCTGCATGCTTAAAATGCAGGTCATTTGTAGCAGAGTATGATACAGTATATAGTATTAACACCCAAAAAGTGTACATATTCAAAGCTGAAAATTGCTATATAAATATCAGATGTCCTTTGTTCTGTGACTTCTCTCACAGTTGGTCAGGGAATGTAGTGGTTTGGAAACAAGCAAATGCACTGTCTCTCTTTATCACACATTCCCCAGCTTGCAAAGCTGCTGTCTGACAGCCTGGCTTGAGCCCTTCCCTGCCTGAATCGGAGCCCTGGTCCTTGGGCAATGCAGCTGTCAGAGGCAGGGCAGCCTACACTGGAACTCCTCTTACTGGAGCTGACATCCACAGAGATAGAGTAATTGGAATATGCCATGAAAAATTATCTCTAATTGCGTGGTACAGAGGATACGCAGTTGGCTGTCGAGATCAGAAGCAAACTGAAAGAGTCAATATGAGTCGTGACTCTACAGTGGGCTCAAGTGGTGTTTAATGGAAGAGGAGAAGACAGCGTGATAAAATGACGGAGTTAGTTTAATCAAAAGCCATGCCTCCCTTAGCCCAGGGCTGAAAAGCTCTCAGCTGTGCCATCTTTGTTCTCTGTTTTTAGATTTAAAACAAAATAAAGATTTACTCTTCACCTACAAGCTTACTGTTGGTAACTGGACTTTTAAGGTAAAGCAATTTAACTTTTGCAGATAAAAGTTTAAAAAAAACTTCTTAGATAACTTAGTGTCCAGTAAATTTAGAAAGAACTATTTAGTTTCTGTATGTTTCTGTATAGTAGGTCAACACTCCACGCATGTGACCCTGGCTGATCTGTTTTCGTCACTTGCTGTGTTTTTCAAGCTACAGATCTCTGAGCAGAACACAAGCATTGACAAGCTGGATTCTGGGGTTGTGGAGGTAGCAGCCTCAGTCTTGTGGAATGTCATGGACTGTAAAAGAATGTATTTTATTTTGAGCAGACAGACTGCAAGCCCTGCAGCTGAGAATCATTTGGTGTCTCTAACAGATGACATGGCACCTCCAATCTCCTGCTCCTTCTGGTCCTCAGAAAGCTCCTCTAAGGAGAGTTTGCCCTCTGTATGTGCATCTGTATCTAATATGCACAATGTTAATGTGTAGTGGTATTTTTATCACCTGCTCAAGAGAGAGGGCCTAATGGAACTTCAGTTCTGCATTTGTGACCAATAATTGTCAGATTTATTTGTGAGCAAGTTTTTATTAATTGTAACTACTTCAAAACACAAGAAATAAATTACAAAGCAAAAACATCTCACCCCCTCCTAGTGGTACACTCCTCTGAATTACTGCATTCAAGTTAAGTCTGATTTTTAAATTATGCAAAATTGGAAGAAGCACTAAGGACTTAACTGAATCTACAGCAGCAAACCATACTGTACTCCCACAACCCCCTGCTAATAGCACAATGAAACAGGGCTTCATTAAAGCTCCATATAAAATAGATTTACAATAGCCAAGATCCAGTGAAGTAAAGGGAAAATGGAGATTCCCAAAGAAATGATGTTATCTTTTTAGTTACTCTATGGGCAGAATTGTTTTGCTACTGTGAAAGCACTTTTCTAAAATAATCAATTAACAAGCATGGAATATTCTTGTCTAATATATTTGACAAAGCAGAAGAAGTATAGTATGTCTCAAAAATACAGCCACACTCTGGCAAAATATGTTCCTACAGCTTCCTTATGGGCATCATGTATGTGAAGGTTAAAGTACAGTATTGATATGATAGTGTTTTTCTACTGTCACAGGCAATGTCTTCATTTGTAATTAGATTCTTGTTCCAAATAGTATTAGGTGCTAACGGTTTTTTAATAACCTTTTAGATTAACACATAAAAAGGAATTAGTAGTAAGCCCAGTTACATCACTGAAAAATATTGAGAGAATTTGATAAATATTTTATTTGGTTTGATTTTATTGTTCTATGTTACTGACATTTTATTATGAAAGATTTAATATTTTACAGGATCCCCTGATCTGTCATAAATAGTCTGAACACATGGGTGGTCTCCTTCTTTTAGAAATGGCTTTATAAAAACAGAAATATAATCAAAGAAAGTCTCCTACGGCTTTTCACCAAAATAGCAGGTGTTCGCTAATAGAGGCTTGTCTATATACTGTGGATAATTATTCAGACATGGTTTTTAATTATAGTCCTTGTCAATGTTACAACAGCATCTTTTCAATGATCACATCTTAAGTAGGTAATGTTAATAAAATGTCCGGTTACATCAAATGGATGATAGTGTTTCTTATTAACATCAAGTAAAGGAAAAAAAACGGAATTTGAGAATGTTCTGTTTTTTAGAATGTACCTAAATATCTGTTTTTAAGAAATTATTTTAGTTATACATAGCTTTCACATCCTCTCAGCTTGCTTTCTGTCCTATAAAAAGGTCAGAGAAAGAAATGTGTTGCTTCATCCTCAGATATATTTCCCTCATTCTACTGCTGCTTTCTCTTACCCACTTCAAGCTCTCCATATCTTTCAGCCTTCCTCCATTCTTATCTTTTTCCTGTACCTCTTTCTCTGAAAGGTGGCTGAGAATCAAGTATTTTTTTCTGCTAGTTGTGAAGGACCCTTTTGAGTTCTGCTAATCAATTAAATTCTGTCTGTGTTGCCATGGAGTCAATGAGTAGCACAGTGTTCCAGGGCTTCTCAGTGTGCTGCCCACAGAGGTGAAACACACTGGATGGCTTTGTGGGCTCTCACAGCAGCTGCTGTTAGGTCCTCACCTCCAACTGGGACTGAGGAGATCCGCCTCTGAAGACCACTTCTTTTTCCAAAGACTAAGGGCCCTTTGCAAATGTTCAGCCTCCAGGGTAACAGCGTGCGTTGCTTCTCCTTAATGATTTGGAGCAAACTGAATTAAAAAAAAAAACAAGTAGGCAGCATCTTTTGCAACTTAATTCTTATTCAGTGTTACAGTTTATGTCCTTTTGTGCTAAATAATTAAATTATTGGATTTCTGAAGACTCAAAGAATGGATAGTGAATTCCTACATACCAGAAAGGAGTTTTATAGGCCCTTTCTGTATCTTGTTTGTTCTCATTACTAAATACTGCACTTTGCCCTAAAGTCTTCTTTTAAAAATACGCTTTGCATGTTGATATAAAGGAGCCTTTAAAGCCTTTGTACATGAACTGATGTTAAACCTTAACATCTATCATGTTAATTTGCTTGTATGAGTAGACATGTCTTGATCTCTGCCATTCCAGTTTCACTCACAAGGGGTTCTGACTTCCTTCCAGCTTGCTAATACTGCTCAACACATGAAGAATGAGTCGATTGACCTTTATGAATAAGGTACTCACTTCAGAAAAACTTATTTAAGATGACATGCAAATGTTCCCTACCTGAAGGGTGTGTTTGTTGTTGTTTTTTTGAAGCTTTAGAATATGAGCAGCTGTTTGACTTTAACTAATTCCTTCATACAATTTGGACATTTTGCTTTAGCCCTGGATAAAGAAATGTAATTAAAAAATCGTTCATTTTGAATGGTAGCTTACTTAGGTAAGCTGTAGTATTGTAAAAACTATTGTCAGAGGTATGGACAGGAAGACTACATCTGTGCATCCACATCTCTAGCTTAGACAACAAAAAACACAGTGGTGTGTTCCAATCACTGCTGAGTGTGAAGCCACAAGTGTCCTTGAAGCATTCCTGGCCAGGCAAGGTCCTATGGAGATATTTTTGAGTCTGGTATTAGCCTGTGTCCCATGAAGCATTTTCTTTAAATGCTTCATTGTTCTAAGATGATTGCAGGACTGGCTGCTGTCATTCAGAGAAATGGGGTTCCTGTGTTTATGGTATGGTGCAGTTCGCGAGTAGCCACACCAGTGGCGAAGTGGCCCGTGTTAAGAGTGTCCCACACTGTCAGGACCCTTCGCCTAGTGTTTGACCCCTCTGTCAGTGGAGTCTGGATCTGCAAATCTGTGACAAGACTGACCTTTCCAGAGTAAGAGAGGGACTGAGTGTTACTCCTGTGTTGGTGGGAGTGATGTAGTATTGATTTTCTCTTCTCTCTTAAACACTGTGTGACTCTGCTTTCTTTCTCAGCCTGGAGGTGTGATTGTATTAAGGGAAGACAGAGACTTGTTTCCATGATCTTGATGCAATCTTGCAAACCAGCTGAGAGAACATTTTTTTTTATTCTGTGCTGTTTAAAGAAAAATTAGTCACAGTAGCAGACAGTACTGTATGTGCATGTTATGTGAAAATAAGTTTCCAAATCTGATGATAAGAGTGGTCTGTTAAGTGCATTGTGGTGACGGCTTATGGAATTCCTATTGCTGTGATAGGATGGCAAAAAAAAACATGAAATTGTCCAGTCAAGAACTTATTATATGAGAGGATCTTGTGGAAGAGACATAAACGTCCATGCCTACTGTACATTATGATCAGATGTTAAAATCACTCCCAGCTTTCCTACATTACTTTGCTGACTCAACAATGTATTGCCACATACATGTTTCCTTTGCGTCTCTGTGCTGTTGGTCTTGTTTTTCCTTGAGCCGGAGGGAATTGTGAGGCCGCGCTCACTGGGGAGTTGCTCAGTCCGGTGAAGGGATCCGCAGAGGGGCCCTGTGGCGGCTCGAATGAAAGTGATACTGCAGCGTAGGCGAGTGGCTGGCCCACTGGAGGGACACCCTGGCTGTGTTTCAGCTACGTTTGGCATGCGTGCCATCTGCAGCTCATAAATTATGACCAAGTTGTTCTTGGAAAACCCAGACACCTCATGCTTTCATTCTGGTTTTATTGGTGATTTTTTTCACCTTTTATGGAGATGTTGTAAATGTTGTTTTTTTTATTTGTACGGGTTACTAGGGTTTATTCTCTGTCAGCCAATTTTAGACTTGTATGAAGGGATGTTAAACCCCAGCTGTATTATCGTATAGTTCTAGTGTTGTAGATTAGCAGGTGGAAAGCCAAAAGTATTGAGTGAGGTTATAAAGACATTATTAGTAGATCATATAACCAAATATGCATTGCCTGTGTGGTACTTTGGATTCTGTATGGGTTATGCTATCGCACATGAAAGTGATCTTTTTATGATGTTACAAAACTAAATTTATGTATTTTTCTATGTTCTTTGAATGAGATGAATGAATCTGCTTCTGCCTTTTATCTCAATAAGCAGTCCCAAGCTGTTTTCAATCAGTGTCCTAGGCAGCAGAACAACAGCCCCTCAGTGATATAGCTCTAAGATCCCTCTTGGGAAATATGATTTCAGCTCCTTGAGCCATTTTAAGGGATAATTTCAATCTTCAGATTTATTCCTGCATTGCATGTGCAGTTATATACAGAGAGAGAACTTTCAATTGTTTTTATGGATATTATTTTATGTTGTCAGACAATTCTTCCTACAGAATATAGTCTTCGCAGAGTGCCTAGAATCTAAATGTGAAGAAATAAGATGAGCAAGGAAAGCATTACACAGAATGCTTTGTCGAAGAGATTTTCAACCTAGAGCCACGCTAAATTACTTCCCTCCAGCTATTATTTCAGAAGAAACATACAGTATGCAGACGTCTCCGAGGTTAACACTGTATCAGTGGCAGGATTGCAAAACTGAACAGGAAGGTGGTCAGAGAATCACTCCTAAGACTTTGCGCAGTTCACATCACAAAAGATTAAATAGAACTGTAATGTTGTGAGCTGCGTCTTTAAAACAGTCTTAAATTTAATAAGCAGATGGAGAATCTTTCATTTCTCATTGGCATTGGCAAGTTGCACATTTGGTCTTTCAATAATACAGCTTGCGTGTATTATTTGTAACATTTTTGCATTTTAGGTTTTTTTTTCCTCTCATGTCTCCTTGGGGTTTAATGCTGGATGAGCTGCCCTTTCCTATTGTTGTTCTGTTATTCTCATGTCAGACAAATCGGAATTCTATGGGATATCTGGTAGTTATAATGCCATGAGCTGTCCAAGTTGTTACTGGCTTTTAGGTCCATTTGACTTGCTGTATACCTGTCCATCTCTTGTCTAGTTTGAACCGTATTTCAGAGATTATAAACAATAATAATACAACACTGTCTCAGATATATTTTTTAATACTTTTTTTTAATTAAAAAGGACAAGTATGTTTTGGTATCAAAGAAATTGTCTTTTCACATTAATATTTTATAACATTGGTTGTTTGTGCTATGTACTGAAACCCTCTCATTTCTGATGCAAGCAAAAAAAAAGCTATTTTTATTCCTATGATCCGTGTGTATGTTGTGGTGAGCAAAGAAAATATTTATGTATAGTAACAGTATCCAGTGCCAAGCCACATACACAAAACCCAGTTTGTATTCATTTTTTTCGTTAGCATTTGTCTCCGAGACAAAAAATCAATCCTACAATGAAAGAGGTGAAGTAGAGGCATACATTGCATGATACATGCAAAATCCTGAGCGAAAAACATTCTTCTAATTATATTGGTTGCAGTACTCATTAGTTGTAGTTGTAATGCATTTTAACATACAAGTCTAGCTGGCGTGAGGATCTGGGTCAGTATGCAGCCTGTAAAAGAAAAAAGAAGGGGTTAATTCATGCCAGGTTGAAATGGAAAAGATTGATGACGTCATGCACAGTATTTCAGCTGTAGAGCCTTCTTAATTTTTAGCATCTTGATACTGTATATGCAAAGCACATGTAGCTTCATAAAGAGCTGTATTGGTCACCTCTGAGTGTAGGTTTTCAAGTTTTTTATTACGATTCTTGGAAGGTGTCACCATTTAATGCAACAGAAGAGATTGAACACATATTTCAGGTGAGATACAGTGCTCCTTTCCCCTTTAATCTGCATAACTGAATCTGTATACAAATACAGTCCTTTGCTTTGTTTCCTAAATACGGGCTGTCCCTAAAGTACATTGCACAATGGAAGCTATTTATAAACTTTTTATTTGTCTAGATAGTTAAAACAAAAGCTATTTTAGTTTATGTGCTATCAGCAGACAGGAGTTTTGTCTTCCATAACTTTTTTATTTTTTAATTTCTAAGAACAACTCTAAAACATGCCTTATTAGGTGATCTTAAGCTGTCTTGTTGAACATAGTTTTTAACATCTGTATTATTTTGTTTTTGGAATTGGGGAAAAAAATAGGGGCTAGCTTGTTTGTCCAGCTGAGTTTACATTCACAGAAAAGAAAAATTCCATTGATTTTGATTAAATCCTGGACGGATTACATCCTTTATTGTTCCATTTTCTTTCCCAGCAATCCTAGGAAACACTGAAAAAACATAGAAATGTTAAGAATGCCTTTCATATTATTAAACCTCAGAGGATACAGCCAGCAACAAGGAAGGTTGGTTAAGTTGAACATGAAAAACACATTACTGGTCTGTTGTTTTGTTATCTTGGCAACGTTCCCAAAACACACTGGCCCTAGTTAAGAAATGCCTTGAGCAATCGGAGTGGGGCTTTTGACATGAAGTCATACGTTGGTGCTGTTGTTTTTACCCCAACTGGGCCTTTTGTGCATTTTGTAGGAAATGTTGCAAGGCTCTAGGTTTTTCCAGCAGCATCAGTTTCTTGTAAGTGTCTCTGACCCTCACTGTTCCTGTCTCTGACCCTTTGCGATGATCCGGTGCCTCCGAGCTGGGGATTTGCCCGTAACGAAGTGTGGAATTGCTCTTTCGATTTTATTAGGGATATATGGAGTGGGTTCTCTGAAGCGTTGTGAGGAAAATGAAATCGGGTTCAAGATAATAATCGGATTGATTGTTTACCAAGTGAATTCCAGGGCTCAACAAGGAAACAAAATCCCTGAAGCAGAGCTACATGGATATAGGCAGAATTTCAGGAGTAGTAATAGTACAGCAGCCATCTGTGTAGTGCTGATAACACCTGGATGTAAAGGCCCAGGTGAGCAAGTCCAGAAATTTTCTTCTCATTCCTCATTTTAACCTTTTGACGAATGAATGTAATTGACAGACAAGGTTTGTTTCTTAGTTAAAGCAGATTCTCTTCCCTGTGTCACGCTGAGAGTGGGCTGCATCAGACACCATCATGACAGATTTAGATATAAAAAGATGGAAAGGGAATTTTATGATTTTATCTCTATTGAATAACCAAATTATGCGTTTGTAGATTGAGGAATGAGCTATCACATTTTTGTTTTATAGATTAATTATTTTTTTTTTTACCAACGATGCATCCATAGGCCAGATTAGGAATAATCCAACAGGATGTACAGTAAAAGTAAAATTACATGCAAAACAGAGTAAGGAAAGAATGGAGATATCGAAGGAACTTCTTAATTTTCTATAAGAGTAAGTAAAACATTTTGTGGTGGGTTGGCACCAAATGCCAGGTTTTATATACAGCAGAGAAAACGCAGAAGTCTAATGTGCCGTTTTCCCCTTACGCCAGGAGGAGTATCGGTCTGAAGGCATCAGCTGGCACAACATTGACTACATTGATAACACCGGCTGCATCAATCTCATTAGCAAGAAGCCCACAGCACTGCTCCATCTACTGGATGAAGAGTGCAAGTGAGTACAACTCTTTTCTAACCAGGGTATGGGAACATGAACAGTGATGTAGTTGAGTATCCTTTAATATCATGCATTTTCTTTCCTAGACTCATTGTTCCAAATGTATCTGTGTTGCAGTTGATAACTGTTTCTGATCATGTTTAAAATGTGTCAGAACTTGCAAGTATTGCTCATGTTGTATTTTTTTACGCATGCAGAATTCGTTTGAATGGATGTTGCCACTGTAAAAGGAAAGACGCGACATGTGGTTGTGAACTGACACAAAGTCCATGTATCGGCTATGTTGATGGCAGAATTTGCTTCATTTTGCTGTAGTTGTTTATTTACTTCCTTATTATACAGCAAGAACTGCCATATTAACCTTTTGTCTTTTTGTGTGATGCCCTCAATATAAAACACACCTGGTTATTATTCCACATAATGCCGTAAAAAGACCAGACCACAATCACTTGTTTATTTTTCTTCACTTCAGAATTAAAATTGAACCAGCTTTGTTATAGTACACAATTGAATAGTATCTGTTTATGTATATTTATATTATTCTGGTGGTTTTTTCAAACAAATTTTATAAACAATATCTTGATCATGTCAACATTAATGAAAAGCTTTGTATAATAAAAGGTAAGGGCAGGCCTGTCATAGCATTATCAACAGATTATTATGAAGATTCCTTCTATGAAAGCTTTTCACATTTTCCTTATCTCATTTGGCTCTTGCCAAGCGGATGCCCAGACACTAGAAGAGCAAGAAGTTTTTTTCTTTCTGTAATGAATGACTTCAACAGGTTCCTGGTTAACAGTACACTGCAGTAATCTCTGCATACTCGTAATGCCTAGAGTTTCAAAGACACACTTTTACTCGTTTTTATTTTCAAGTGTCTACAAATCTCATATGCAGCCTTGCTTCTAAGAGACATTTCCTTTGAGTAGGCATTTAAGTGAAGTGTCTGTTTTTTTAGAATAAGCTCAGTTCTGATACTGTATACGTTTGACATTTTTCTTACAAAGATGTTTCATGTTTGGAGTGAAAATGAAATTCCAAAGAATTTAAACTGACTGAAATCTGAATCCTGATCACTGTGGCGATTAACAACTTTCTCACCTTCTTGCATGCCACTCGTCTTCTTCCTGTAGGGTTTTATGTTGTTTAGGTTGTAATTTTGGTAATATTTCTTTTGCTTTGGATCCAGGGCTGAAGATAATGTAAATCTAGTTTACATTTCTTTTAACCAGCCTTGAAGCTGGTTTTATGATGTTTGTTAAAGAAATACTGTACACACTTTGAGACTCCAATTTTGGGAGCTCCCCAGGTTTGAGTTCTGAAATATTTGTCATTGCAAAAGAAAAACACACTTTGAAAGAAGGGATTGTGATTACAAATAGCAGTTATCTGTTGGCATGGTTTGAACATTTTAAGACAATTTAACATCACATTCCCAGCCATTAAAAAAAAAGAGGTCTACAGCTGCATGATGAACATAAGAATTGTTGCAAGCAAGATGTTATTTTATCTATCATGCTCATCCATTTATAGTAATGATAGAAATAATTGTTTGTTTCAAGGAACTCATCACTGTTTTTGAAAGTTTCTGCTCTAGAGTGATTAGATTTAAAAGTTTCTCTGTAGTGTTTTGCATTCAAGGCATTCCTACAGATATCGCAGTACTACACAATCTTTCTGATTAGTTCTGTTCTGTTCTCTTATGCATATAAGTAACTGTATTTTGTGATCAAGGCCTAAGAGTTCTGTGAATTCAGAGTCTGTTGTTCAGACTTTAATTAGTAGTTTACATTCATTAGTGACTCTGCTCTGTAAGAAAAAAATAAACATCTTGACTTAGAAAATGATTTAGTTAAAAACATAAATACTGTAAGGAATAATATTCTCTGTTTCAAGATTGTTCTAGTACCTTGAAATATGTATATGACAAACTTGTTGTCAGTACTTGATTAAATAGTTATTTAGGTAGATATGGTAGGAATGTACATTCTCAGGACCAGGCATTGCACAAGAGCACTGTAGCAGCTTAACACAATGACAGAGGAAGAATCTCTGGTCATGCACAAGGCTAATAGCCAAGAATAAAAAAGCCTTTGCTTAAGTATAAAGCACACTGCCATCTGTTTCATATACAGAAAAGAAGACCTGTCAAATTTTAAGTTTCCCAGATAGCACAGAACTAATTACTTAGCTAAATAAATATTTTCGTTAGTTGCTTAATTTAAGCACATTGTCAACACTGAGTACTTCTGGAGTGTTGGAGCTCTAAAAGTTTCAAGCAATTCTTCCATCTTTTTCTTTGTGTTAAGTTCTGAATTCAAGAATGTGGTATTAAGTCTGATTAATTGGAACACTTTCAAAGATTCCATTCTTCTTAGCTAGCACACAATCACAGAGCTATGAAGGCACAGGCCATGTGTGAGTAGTGTGTTGGACTGTTATCTGTCTTGCTCATGCAGAACAGTTTTGATCCAGCAGGAAAGGGCCATGTTTAAACAGCACTTTTAAACATGCCCTTCAGTTTTATAGGCGATGGTAAAGCAAATCAGAAGCTCCAGACACACACACACACACACACACACTATACAGGCCCACTGCAGTGTTCTGCTTTGTGTAGAGAGAGGAAAAGCAGCCAGAAAGGGGCAGATATCAGTAGTTTGTTTTCTCCTTCAAAGCTCATGGGAGTCTTTATCCGTTCATTGCAGTTTTCCGCAGGCCACAAACCAGACCCTTCTGGACAAGTTCAAGCGGCAGCACGAGGGGAGCAGCTACATCGAGTTCCCTGCAGTGATGGAGCCTGCTTTCATCATCAGGCACTATGCTGGCAAGGTCAAGTATGGAGTGAAGGTCAGTACTTCCATGTGGCGGCGTGTCTCACATGGGCGAAGGCACTGACTGTCTCTGACCAGCACGCCGTGTGGGTAACGTCTCTCTTCAGATGACCGACCCCAGCACAGCTCCTCACAATACCGAGGTGCAATACTGTAGAGTACTATACACTGGGCAATGACAGGGGAGTGAAGAAATGGGTCATTTGGTCCTAAGAAAAGTGTCAGTTTCTCTGTAGCCATCACAAAGGGAATCTCATGTAACAGAAGCAGTGGTTTCCAAAGCTTAATTGTACTGACCTGTATTGGGATTTGGACTGTATTCTTGGGATCATTCTCAGCTGTGTTTTTATAAAAATACTTTGGCACAGTGCAACATTTTATATCCAGAATTGTTGGGATTTTTAAAGAAACATATTAGACAAAGTTTTTTTTTTCTCCATTTGCACTCATCAGGTGGCAATCAAATAAACCGCATTTGTGATTTTTCTACTTCCTGATTTTTGAGGTTCACTGTCTATTACTGTACGCCCCTCTTCCAAGGAAAGACAACTGAGACCGTTTGACTGTTTATTTCAAGCTGATGCTCTGATTCGTGAAACATACTTGCAAACAAAACGTACTTCCCTCAGCGTGGCTCCAAAGAAGATATTTCTCAATGACATTAGTCATGATGTGCTTCTGAAGTCTCAGCTGGCACTGACCCCTGTAATGGACACATGTTAATGTCACAAGTCCATATTAAAAATTAATTGCATTGGTACCGAACAAATATTACACAGCTGCTTTTTGGTATCACTCTCCAGGTAAGATAACTAGGATGTCTCTTACTGTCTGCCTTGGTCTTTCTGCAGGATTTCAGGGAAAAGAACACTGATCACATGAGACCGGATATAGTTGCTCTGCTGAAAAGCAGCAAGAGCTCTTTCATCTGCGGCCTGATCGGGATCGACCCTGTCGCCACTTTCCGCTGGGCTGTGCTCAGAGCCTACTTCAGGGCTCTGGTGGCCTTCCGGGAAGCAGGCAAGCGATATGTGGAGAAGAAATCTGGTAAGTGATCATCCTGCCAACATAACACTTCAGGTTTGTGCAAGTTCGAGTATACCACGTGCAGCAATGAGATTATAAGCGCTAGTATGCTGTATCATCTCAAGCCAAAAATATGTCTTCACCTAGTGGGAATGACTTTCTGTACTGTATTGAAATTATTTTCAGCATTACAGTAACTTGTCTGGGTAATTCACATATGTTTGAACAGTCATTAAATCCCCTTTAGAATAATAATAAGTTATTTATTCACTTTGGGATTGTTTTGTCGTTTGGGCAGACACAGAACTAAGTAGCTCAGGAAGAATTTTGAATCTTGATCTTGTAACCATGAGATCTGAGAAATCAAGAATTGCTCTTCCTTCTCTGATACAAAGCCATTTAATGTGATCCCCATCCATTCTCCACACCATGGAAGTGGAGCAAAGCATATCTCAAGGTTTACAGCAGCATGACAAAATGGATGTTTAAACAGATATTGCCACTTTAGAGCTTTTCACAGACTCCTCCCCATTGCATAGCTTACTGTCTGAAAAGTTTCTATAAAAACAACACGTTCTTCTGCCTTTTGTGGTGCCGCTGTTTGTCGCTCATGTATGCACATCCTGTATGCTCACTATTGATCAGAATCCAAAGAAAACCATACAATCTGGCTGACGCAGGAGAATATCAATTTGTTGCTATAATGCGTTCAGTTTTAAAGCGCTGACTGCACTGGGTTTGTCCCAGCATAGAGATTAAAATCCTATATACTGTATGTACTTTGGCGGCAGGGAAGCAGTGAAGAAGTGGCATCCTCATGCTCATTGGACAGGAAGGAGCCCTTAACTGAGGCATCATCATGCTGTGGTGGCTGGCGCTGTGACTGCTGTGCTTTGTAGAGACTCCCTTTGCATAGTGAGCAAGTCCTGCAATGAACAGGCCTGGCTGCTGAGCACTACACTCCCACAGAACATGTCTTCTTCCTTGCTGGTTTGGGGCAGAGACTTTGAATGCAAGGAAAATGGTGTTTCATGTATTCATTTAAACATTAAGTTGACTCATCCTCATACTGTACACTGCATAAATAGTTCTGTAAGTAATGTTGCCTGCAGTGTCCTTTTTTAAAAATAACTTCTAATAATTTATTTGCTGTAGCTGACAGTGTCATCACTTGAGGCTTTCCTGTTTGGGGAAGATGTATCTTGAATTGTTACAGTTTCTTGAATTGCATTTTGAATTGTATTTAAAGCCTCACTGCAACATTTTCTGGATTTCTGTACATCAAACATTAGCACATGCCTGTTGCTTTGTATTTCAAGGACAGTAAACTATTGCAATCCTTGACGTGCAGTGATGACAAGCTTTGAGAATTTTGTCAGACATTTTTTAACTACTACAGGATACAAAGAGAAGTATTATTGCTCAGACTTTGTTCTTGCCTTATGCTAGTAAAGTTTTAGAGCAATTGCACAGAAAGCTGTGCTGGTAAAGTTCAGTGTATGCCTGTCTATTAATGAGGTGCCCTCAGGTTATCATCTGAGAGAAGGTGAACATTTCTGAATGGGGTTAAAATCCTAATTCACTCAATTGTTCTGGCATCCTAGCTCAGTTTTGAATGGAATCTACTTCTCATAAACAGATAAACAAATAAAAATGTAAAACTGCATTCTTTCATACTTAAATCAGTTAACATTGATGACCTTGATGCAGATAGTTATTTTCTCATGACCAGTTTTGTACATGAGAGATACGAGTGGTCTATCTGGGTAGGTTGTTGCTGCTAGAGACTATATTTCGTTTCTGTGGGTGCTTATGCAGTGAACCAGCAGCCAGGTACTGTCTCAGCTAAGCTTATTGCCTGCAGTAATCGTAGTATGTAGCTCCTGTAGCTTTGGCTCTGAGTAGATGTCCAACTTCTTTTTCCAACACTTTCAACTTTTCAGCACAAGGCTCAAATTCAGATTACATTCACTTTACAAAGAAGGAAGGCAAAACCTGTATGTATGTATACACATGCCCATTGCAGTAATGCTTCAGATGATAAAAGGTTTTTGTTTTCCCATCAAATCCAGGGCTTTTTTCTGTAGGGAAATGAAAGTCTGCTGTTGATCTTTTGTAGTGGAAGGAAAATGCAAAAGCCCTTTAATCATGTAATAGGAAAATCTTTGGGCTGCTCTGACAAAACTATGAGATACATGGGGGTCGCAGATGTGGGGAAGCTTGCAGCTGTCACCATCCCACGTGCTTCAGCTTAAGTGATTGCATTTGGAGCTCAGTTGATTGCACTAATTGATCTCTGATAATATTTTAAACTCTGCTGAGGTTTAAAAGAAAAGTCATGCCACTCAATTGGTCTGGGTAGAAGTCATCCCACCTTTGCAATAATTCGTATTGCATATCACTCAACACACATTTTTGCCCTTTGTTAAGTGAAACATGCGAACCACTTGAAAGTATTACTGAATATATTCTTCTCCCAAAATATCCTTAGATTTTGTTTACTGTAATGGTGAAGTACAGTAACAACTGTAAAAAAAAACTATAAAATTCAACAAGAAGTAAACATGATAAATACGTAAAATATGCTTTGTTAAATTAAGTAGTTCAGGTTTGCATCCGTTTCATTGAAACAGTATTTTCACTTTGGGTCCAACTGCAGTGCAAATGTGACTGTTTTCTTGAAGGCTAGCAGTTATATCTCTTGTAGCTCACTCTCTCATTCCTCTCTATATAATCTCTCTTCTCTCTCTTTCTTTTTTATTTTATTTTTTTTATTTTGCTTCCCAAGGGCATGATGATGCTGTGCCGTGTGCAGTTTTGAAAAGTGTGGATAGTTTTAGCTTTCTGCATCACCCAGTGCATCAGAGAAGCTTAGAGATCCTGCAGAGGTGCAAAGAGGAGAAGTACAGTAAGACTGCAATCCTCAAATCTTCTCTCCTCGCTACATGCACCCGAATGGACAAGGGGACCAACTACATCTGCTCTCATGCTCTTTGCTTCCCTTAGTGGCTAGCCCAGGATCCCTTCAAAGCTTGCATCAAGTCAGCTGGAGTACAATTTCTCTTTCAAGAAAACATGTTTCTTTTTAATATAAAATAAGTAAAATAGCACACTTGTTAAGGGCCAGGTACTCCAGTTGTGATTTAATTACTAGCCCATAAATTGGAATTTATGTTTTTTAGGTAGTACTTTTCAATTTGAATGTGACCAACAAATGCACAACAAATACCCTACAAAATATGTATGACCAAAGAAGTTAAAACTGCAGATTTTCTGCATTTGTAGGCTCTTTAGCCTGTCTTTTTTCCCTGGCAGAAACAAATTCTCCCCTCTGAAAATCACAACACTTGTGAATATATCTTTTCGTACAGAAAAAAGTGTTTTTAATCCCCTGTAAACTTAAAGCAGGTTTCATCAATACCAAAGATACAAGACTTGTGTGGCTTTGATTTGACGAATGTAAATGTATTCCCAGGAAATCAATGTGGCTTCTTTCAAGTTTCACATTGTTGGCGATTTTGCTCAAGGTCATAGTGATTTGAATGTTGTTGGTCCCCATGTTCGTGCCCCTCTCTCTGTTGAAGAATAACCAGTTCTGCATGAGAAACTTTGCCAGTTTTTACTAATACAGCCCACTCTGGGGTCAACCCATGGTGTGTTGAAGCATGGACTATACAGTGGTCACTGGGATCAGTTACACTCCTGAACCCTGCAGTACTGAACTCCAAGCACACACAAACCCAACAGTAGAATCAGCAGTGCACTGAGACCTGGTGTGTGTGGGACTCCCTCCACTGTTTGTTTGGGTGGAGAAGGAGTGCTCTTCTGGCTCAGGTCCTCACTCCCTCAGGTCTTGCTACTCTGGACTTGCAGGGCAGGAGCTAACCGGACCAGAGCTGCAAAATGGTAATGTATGAACAGGGGCGTTTCCCCAAGTACAGTGGACGATTCTCTTTGACCAATGCTTTTCAGAGAATTTCTGTGTCACTGGAGCTTCTACTGTTCGTCCCTATGACATCCTGAAGAATAGTTTATATATTAAAGCTCAGTTGCCACTCTAGAACAAGAACAACCCATAGCAACACCTAATCGGATAAAAATGAAGTACCAAATGTAGGTAAAACAGGTATTTTTATGTGTAGTAATTTTCATATTTAATTTTTTTGTATGGATTTTAGCATGGAACAATTCTAGAATTTTAAAATTTACTAGTAATAATTGTAACCTGTTTCATGAATCGTTTCTTCTCATTTTTGCATCAATAAATCCGTGATGCATGCTGCATGAGATTCTGTATATGGATTTTATTTGTGCTGGAACATTAGAAACTCCGAACACTTTTCAAACTGCTGTCACTTCGAAGATCGAATTAACCAGAGTTATAAGTGATTATGTCATTTTTGATCTGCTTAAAAACAGTTAGCTCACATCTTTGACAACACAGTATCTCCCTTTAGCTCAATGAAGAAGGGACAAACAGGGATCACCCCAATGTTTGAGAAAACATATGCCTTGTGTTTTGAAAGTGTACCTTTGCAGCACCTATTACATCACATTGAATTTTACATTGCTTATGTTATGCTACTGTTATCTGCACCCTAATGCTTCTTGTTCTGATTTGTTTGTAAGTCACTTTGGGTAAAAGCATCTGCCAGATGAATAAATGTAATGTATACCAGTGTTGTCCTCACCAGATTGGAATGGCAGAGAGCACAGGCCTACGATTGTTTCTCAATGTAGACACGTTTGGCTCATATGTGAACATTTTACTGATCAAGAAGAGAATGTTTCTGTGTGGCTCTTACTGATGTGTTAATCAGACTTGACAGAATAAATTAGAATAAAAAATTGGTTCCAGAACACAAAAATCAGAACAACTGTAACGCGTTTTCTTAAAAGAATTGATAGTCCTGATTCAGTTCCAGTGATGTCATGCCCAAAAAAAATCACATGACGGCTGCATGTAGATTGACATCAGTTATGGAAGCAGCAGTTTTTCTGCTAAGGCTTACATAAATTTAAATCCCACCACAGCTACATCTGATATTTGATTGATTTGATAGCTGGCTGAAAAAATATGATACACATTTTCCACAAGTTAATGGGGATTACGGAGTGACATAAAGCGATCTGCTAGTAATAAAACATTCAAGTTATGGCTCTTAAATTTAAGAAATGGGGTTTGTTTTGTTTGAATGAAAAACACTTTTCAAGACAGATCTCTTTAAAAAAAAAAAATGCAAGCTGTGCTGTTTCATCACTGGCTCTTCATAAACCTATCACCCTGTGTGGGGATGAAATAAAGCCCAGGCCTCAGATTTTGGCTTCATTGTTCACTTTCCTTGCTGCCTTTACTGCACACAATGCAGATCTGGTTCACACATGTGGCACTACCCTCACCTTCATGTGACTACAGGGGAGTGATGCTTATTTTGGTTGAAAGGATTACTATCTCCCTTAAATTGTACTGTAGCTAGCATCATTTTTTTATTTTCACTGAGCATTCAGCTAATATGAGACACATTAGTGCAGCCCCTGGAACAAACGGACTCCCTCCTAGTTTGTGAAGACCGGCCAGGAGGTTGAAAACTCATTCCCTTGAGCGGGACGAGCGAGTTGTTTTCTGCTCTGGAGCTGATCTGGATTCCCGCCACATATTCCTCTTGAGTGCTGCAATCGGTATTATGAGAACTAGAGAGTCATATACATTAATCCACTGGCAGATAATCCTTCTTCATAATTCTCACCTTTTCCCTTTTCCCCCCTCTCAATTCCAGTACTCAGTTTTTTTTCAGACACAAATGTCACATTTGCGAAATTTCAGATCTCCAGTTGTTCTTGTTAACCAAACCAAATATATAGGAGATGTGTAATATAAAAATGTATTTTAAACAAGACAGTCTTATGCGCATGTGAACATACAGTACCTGTATTTAGCTCTTAGTCTTGCCTTTACCATGACAGGGCCCTGTAACCTATCTGCAGTCTTCTGACATGCTGATTATAGATCTGGCGATGCATTGTACATGTTGTCACTCTGAGATCCTGCTCTGTCTCTTGTGTGTTAGGTATCACACGGAAGAGCCCTCGAACTCCACTGTCAGACTTGCAGGGCACCAACACACTCAATGAGAAAACTCAGCGGTAAGACCCTCTGCTACACTTCCAATCTCAACATGGCTGTCATCTTGAACTGCTCAGTACTCTCTGCATCCCATTGAAATCTTCAGACTGAATTGAACTGAAACTTTAAGTTGTTGCTTTTTAAATAACAGAGAGATGATCATGGTGTTTCCCTGTTCACTAGAGTTTTTTTTCCCCACAGTAAAACATGTCTCAGTAGAAACATTGCAGGTTTAGGTTTCGTAGGAATAGACCATGTTTTATACAGCCCGAGGGCGGTTCTGTTTTGTTTTCACTGAAATGGACGTGTGTTAGGGAGAGTGCTTCCAAACTCAATTAGCTCATTTGCATTTGAGCGCGCTAACCTAAAGAACACAGATGTACAAAGGATAATTATAATGCATTCCTTCATAGTGTCTAAACTGCTACAGTAGTCATTCTCCTTGGTCTGTAGAAATTTGGTTAAAAGGGGAAATGGGTTTTTGCAGTGGGATTTGTGGAGTGGAGGGCTATGAAGCGTGACCATTCACAATGAGTAATTTCTGTGTGCGACCCTCAGGGCACCCACAGGTTATGGGGGCTCATACTTGGTTAATTAGTACAGGGTTGGGATTACTGAAAACCTGGGGCTGAGCGGGAGTCACTGACCACTGTGACAAGAGTGCTTTTGTTCAGCATGGTCTCGGCGATAAGGGCTGGCTAATGTGATTTAAAACCACGCACTTTCTTCGTTACTAAGTGACCACTAAGCCCTATGCAGCTGCTTCCTGTGTGATGTCAGGGTGTAGTTATGCATTCATAGGCAATCCTGGGGCTAATAAATATTCAGACACTGCAGGGTCTGCTTATACATACCATAGATACTGTATGTTCTGAGCAGACTTTTAAATTAGAGCAGGCTTAGTTGGATTAAATGGCTTACATTTCTGTATAAACAGGATTACAAGAAACTCTATGTTACACATAATGGCCTGGGAACTGTTATGGGTTTGGAATATGGCAGTGCCACACTCATTTACACACTTCGCAATGGCCTTTTCCTTGGAAGACATGTCTTAATATGTTATGCCCTGGTTATCTGTGCTCTCTCTCTTGCACAATTCCTGTACAAGTGCAGATTGGACAGCAGTAACAAATGTGGTTGCTGCAGTTTTCCTTACACACTGTGTTTTTGTGACAAACCATTGTGCTGTTTATCCCTGTCAATTAAGTCAAACATGATCTATAGTCAGTTGGAAGAGAAAACAGCACACACTTAACTCGTATGGTTTTCTACCATTAACCTTCCATCATGCTCATTTGTCTCTTTTTTAAATAACCTTTTTAAGTATTTTTTGAAAAAGATTTTCTTTATTTCACACCTAAGGTTTTTGTATGTTGTTTTATTATGTTGCTTTATTGTGACTTATTTTGAAGTAGGTCTTTTGGGGACAAATTTACTATTGCTGATGTTGATTGGTGGGCTGTAGAGAAAACTGTTTTTGCAAACATTTTTTGAGGGTACTTGGGTTTTTTAACTCTTTAAACATTAATTGTCTCTTAACATCTTAATGTAGTGGAAGTCTAGCCCAAGTTTACAAAGAAAGTCACGTTATGGGAAAGCAATAGAAATTAAAGTTATTTTTTTCAGAGCAAGCAAGAAACAGTAATTTCAGAAAGAAAATCGCATCAGAAAAATAGTTTAGACTCTAAAGGAATTTGGTCCTCTGCTGAACAGGTTTTGTAAAATCGTTTCCTGGTGGCTATAATTCTGTGCAAGAGTGAGCTGTAAATGGCAGTGTATATTTTGCATGGGTAGAGCGCTTTATATTTATAGTCCCTATCACAAGAAAAGCTTTAGAGAAAGGTTTCTTTATTTCCTGACAGGCCTTTTGCCTGTGAAACTTTTGGGAAGTGATGTTAATTTTAGTCCTCACACTTGGCATCCGAAACCACACCAGTGTTTTAAATCATATGAACTTTCTGTACGCTTTCTCATTGTAAATTTCTGTGTGGTGGGGGATATGGGCCTAGATCTCTGAGATTTATTTGTTTAATGCAAACCAGTTGCCTTTCTTTTCACAAAGCTTTCCCTCTAGGGCCTATTTTACACCATTTCCTAGAAAGAAAACAAAACTTGCAAAGACCCCAAGAGAGAGGTGAACGTTAAAATAAGCATTTTTTTTTAGCTGAATCCAAAATACCCTTGGCTGTGAATGTGAAACTGCAGACATAAAAGGAAATATTTATAAAACATCCTGCATACAGTTTCACCACAAAGTTAAATGTTGCAAAAACTGTGGGGACTGATTCTGTTTGTTAATTGAATAGCTCTGAAGCCTTTTTTTATGCATCTTTCCAAGCGCTTGTTGATTAGTCAGTTCAGGGTTGTTTTTCTCTATAGAAACGCAAGCCAGAAGCCTTTATTTCTTCATAAAGCACATCGTAGAGCACGGAATATGAACAGTAGAATTTTGCAGTAATAGACCCTGAATCTGAAACTTCATAGGAAGGTGAGATTAAAGTACCAAAATGCTCTGTGTAGCCATTACAATGCAGAAGCTTGTAGAGTAGACAGGAATAGCAGCCATTAAGACACTGTGAGTACAAGAACTCTGTGATTGGTCTGTTGTCAATGGAAACAGACATTCGTGCTGTCAAGCCTCTCAGGTATATACTTTGCCCAGATTAAGTTAAACAAGTTTTGTAAATAAAATCCTGGCCGGTAATGAATCTGATAATTACTAAATAATGTCTGTTTTATTTTAAAAATGTCTGGTATGAAGAAAGTAAAGAGGTATTTATCATGGAGTTAAAAAATAAACCATCACAGTCTGCAGTTTTTTTAATGGTGTCTTTCCTTTACACAAGTCGTTTAAATGGATCTTTTCTTACAATCCCAAGTGGTTTTACGTTTAATGGTTTTCATTGCTTTATAGTAAACTGATCAGACCTGTTTCTCTACTAAATAAAATATCTAGTTGAATGACCGGGCGATCAGACCTAGTGCTCTCGTACTTTGGGCTCACAGTAATGACGGCTTGGTAAGAAAGAGTCTTCCCTCCCTGTGTGAAATGAAAGTGATCAAATTTGCATGCATTTACTTCAGCCTGCAGTCCAACCTGCAGACGGGGCGAAAGGCTTCCTGAAGCAGTGTTAAGGCAGGGGGCGTTTGTCTGCTCACAGCGAGTGACAGACGGGGCCCCCGCCTCTCCCTCCTCTCCGCAGGGACAGCTTCAGTGTGGGCTGGATTGGGCGGACCGGCAGGCAGAGCCGGTTGTCCAGCTCGGGCTCTTTGCTGGAGGAAGACGGCATCTTTGTCAACCCCACCAGCAGCAAGCTACTGGAGAGGGCGCATGGTATTCTGATGTAGGTATCAGCTTCTCGCCAGGCGACTCTGCACACTTCCACAGCACTGTCGCTGTCCATCCTTTGTCTCTGTCCTCTATTTAAAACACTTCTGGGAGAAAAAGCTAACCTTAAAAATGCATAGAAGGATAAATTGTTCAAACAGCCAGATCTCATTTTCGCAAACCTTTAACAGCCGATGTATTAGTGACAGTTGTTACTTCTTTCTTCCTTTCAGTATGGAATTAAGCTTTACTTGTTTCTTATGTAATCCAAGCAAGTACTCAGTATAAACTTCAATATATCTGATACAATACCTAAATTATCCTTTATTTAAAGATCACCACAAGGTTAACTGTTTTCAGTAAAATAGAAGCTACTGAGATGTCTTACTAGCTAATAAACCTCATAAAGCAGAAAGATGTTAATCCTAAATAAGACATTTTATTTACTTTGTCCTTGCAGGAGGAACAAAAATTATAAGTTAAAACCCAGCCTTCCAAAGGTAAGAAAATTCTCTTTTCTTGTCTTTATTATAACTCTGCATATAAGATTCCTTAAAAGAAGACTTGTTTAGTAGTATTAGTAGTTTGTTTTACTTTACCGAAAATCCATACACAGATTGAGGTGAGAAAAGCCTTTGTCTATATGACAGAATCTTTAGTTCATGGGGTGGCGGGTACATTTGGCATGAACTCTGTACGTGTACTGTGTACTGGTTACCATACAATGAATTGGTTTTTCGTATGGCAGCACCTGTTGGATGTGAAGTCTCTGAAGTACCTCACTAGCCTGACACTCCACGATCGCATCACCAAATCCCTCCTGCACCTGCACAAGAAGAAGAAACCTCCCAGTATCAGCGCACAGTTCCAGGTGAAGACAGGAGCTTGTTTTCCCAACGCTGTTTTCACTGACACCTTTTAAGCTTATAATTATATAAGCTATTTAGTTATCTACCCGACGGCATATTCAAGGCAATGAGACATCTGTTCTCGGAATGTTTTAGGTTTTCAATCAATTTTAAATCCGTGACTACTAAACCGGGGTCTTTACCCACCTCCACAGGTACAGTACTCTGCAGTTTGAGTGTATTGGCAGCAGTGGTGAGACTTCTTTCAGGTTGCTGCTGTGCAAGCTTGAGGAAGATACTTCACCCTAATTGTTCCAGTAAACATCCTGTTGTATACCTCGGTAAAATTGTAATTCACTCTGGTTTCAGCCAAATATATAAGTAATAGTAATAATATTTATTTTGTTGTTGAACAGTGTTAGAGATACACCAGAGAACAGAACAAGACCCAGCAATGTTGTCCCTGAAATAATAAATAAGGTTTACAGTTTTTTTGATGGATTAACTAAACATTGAATTACTGACATACCTACTTATTTTTGAGTGTTTTAAACAGTGCAGCACTTAAAGTTTAGGGATACCGACCAATATCATTCTGCTTACAGTCTACAGGTACAGCCCCTGCAGCAGTTCTTATCATGCTAGTATTTACATTTGTACAAAACCTCTGCACAGCAAGAGATAATATCTGGATTTTTGTCCCCTACACTTCTTTTTTTTTCTGCAAATCCACAAACCACCTCTCAGTAAGCATCAATGTACCCAGTCTCTGAAATAAAATGGCCTAATCCTCTCGCAGGGTCGCTTATAAAGACCTCTGTGACTAAGGCGTGTTTCAATTCATTGCTGCCAAAATTATATCAGTACCAGCAAAATTGGCCGCCATATTTTTTATTGGAGGTCTGGGCAGTTAATATTTTTAAATCCCCCCACAGATTTGACTTTATGTGGTCATGTCTGCCCTTTTAATTAAAAAAAAGCAATGCAGGGGAAACACACTTCCAGATAAAACTGTCCTTTTAAACCTTTATTACTTTCCTTCTTACGGGATTCAGTTTGCCTTCACGGAAGAATATGAAATGAAGAAATGACCTGTTAGGGATTACCCACTTCCCATTTACAATAAAGGACAACAAAGACTGTTATTTAAACATGTTCCAGCCTTCTTTGCTGTCTGCTGATGTTCTGGGTGTTTCTGGTTGACTTTTAAGCCTTCTGATAGGACTAAAACTACATTCCTCTAATTTTACAGTTCAAGTTTCCTTAGACCTATATTAGTGTATTTCTGACTCGGTACTCTGTTTCTAAAAGGGACACAGAAAAGGGGCTGCAAACACTGTAGATTTCAAGTGCCTTAAAATTCACTAACAAACTGTCCTAAAGCCTAGAGCAAGAACTGTGTAGAAAGCCCTCGATGACTTCATGCCATTAAGTCACCCCACATCCTGTTGTGAGTTTTTTTTCTTTAATCTGCCGAGTGGGGAAAGTGAATTTGTGGCCACCAAAATAGCAGCACATCCTCCTCAAGCAAAAGTGGCTCTCAGACAAGGAAAGAAATGAAGTCCAGGTGGCATATTAATGATGTGTACTTCATTACTCTCTCCGGTTCCTTTCGGGGAAGCTGGACACACGCTGAAGCTATTGTTCGTTTCACTCTGTGCTCCTGGTCGGACTTCTCTTGAAAACTGAGTTTATTGGCACCATAGGAACCCGTTTGGCTTCTGGGTTAATAAATTGGACTGTTATCTGAGGGAAAATAATAAGTGGTTAATAAAAAATACTAAACTGAAGCTGCTTTAAAAAAAATAACAGTCTATATAAAGTGAAACTGGTTGTTTTTTATAGAGGTATCTGCATGCTTGCTTAGTGATTTTTTCCGATTTTTTTCTGTTTTACTGATTCTCCCTGCTTTTCCTAGGCATCACTGAATAAATTGATGGAGACACTAGGTCAGGCGGAACCCTACTTTGTGAAATGCATCCGATCCAATGCAGAAAAGGTAAAGTGGTGTTGGTAGAGCCCAGTGTGCTCAGATCTTAAAATAAGGTGTGGCTGATATCGGACTTTGTCCCGTTCAATATCTTTTAGCCAGTTCTGGAAGCAGCTAGTTGTCTTATACTGAGTAATGTGTTTTTAAATTATGGGGTTTGGTTTTTTTTCTTATCTTTACCTGCCCTTTAACAGATATTAAGTAGATGTAGTTACTGATCTAATCCTTTAAAGAAGCTGTTAGCGCTAGTCAGTTTAGGTTGTTTTTGCTCTGGGTGAAACTGTCAGTTTTGACCTCTGCTTTCCCTGCAGCTTCCCTTGAGATTCAGTGACAGCTTGGTGCTCCGACAGCTGCGCTACACAGGCATGCTGGAGACGGTCAGGATACGACAATCGGGATACAGCATCAAATACACTTTCCAGGTGAGATGTCACAAGTACAACTGCCACTGATCCCTGCACTCCTGTTTTTGATTTTTAGTTAAGTTTTAGCTGAGGTCCCATTCTTCCATCAAAAACCATTAAAAAACCAAACCTGATTAGGCAACGCATGCACTTCTAAAAAAATTAAAAGGGACAGCTATTTCAGTTACTAAACGTACAAAATCTTATGCCAAAATCGTGTTTCCCCTGTCTTAGGGTGTGGAGAGGTTGATACAATTTCCTGTGTTCCTCAACTTCCCTGGACAGGAATCTCCTTCCAAAACTAAGAGCCTGAATCATTGTTTCCTACTATACATGTCTAGTGTTCAGGGCACATTTAACAGCCTGTTGCATGTTTACGTCCTGTTGGATTTTACTATTCACACATTTGGCTCTTGTATCTTTTTCAATCTGAAGAGTTTTGACCAAAGGTCAAAAATTATTATAAATCCTAGAACATAAAAGAACATGACCTCCCCAACTGTATTTATAAGACCTTTATTAAATCAATGATTGGAATGTGTGGTGACTAATACCAAAGCTCTCATTTTTCTGAGGCCTCCACTTTAATTTGTGTTTTCTGATTATTCCGGTTCAAAGCAGAAGCTTTTGAACACTGGGCTCACCTTCCAGGCGACATGATGTCACTGGCGACTGGCCCTCAGAACAGAGGTGCATTATTGTTCGTAATGGAAGGCCCGATAGTAATTATATAAACACAGCATCTACTTCCCAACCTGCCCCCCACAGTTGATTGCATCTCGGCGTGGAACAGAATGGAGCCTGGGGATTGTGTTGAGCTCATTGTCTCAGTCGCCCCCCCCTCTCTTCCTGAGACACCATGTGTGAGCGAGCTGCGTGTTTACACAGTGATGTCAGGCTGCTGTACCATTTGGGCTGTGTGTTTAAAAACCACATGTGTCCAGATAGGGTATTCAGCATAAATATAAATAAAGGAGAGAGGGGCAGGGGGGAAGCGCGCACGTATAGAAACACAACTCTTTTATGAGCTATTGATGATGGTAATACAAAGGACTCCTTTGTCAGTTTTAAACTTTTCCCTCCCCTCTTCCTCTTGTCAGGATTTTGTTGATCACTTCCATGTGCTGTTACCAGAGGGCACCACTGCCACCCAGCAGAGTATATGTAAATTTCTCCACCAGCTTGACCTCAGCCCAGACAGCTATCAAGTTGGCAAAACAATGGTACAGTATGCACACAGAACCCCAATGGTGTCTTTTCTCATGCGCAGAACCAGCAGAATTTGCAGCCCCTTAAGTCAAAAATAGATGCCTTTTTCACTCACTGCATTTTTTGTGCAGCACGCAGAGAAAGACCATCAAAGTAGTTAAATGTTGAAAATGTTAATTTTTCTTGTGCCGTCTAACATTAAAAGATGCAAAAGATTGAAATCCACCATCCACCAGATCTCTCTTAATAGACCTCCAGAGGTTGTGAGATGAAATACTGTATATCAGAGGTGTATCCTAGATAAGTAGAGCATTCCCACACAATGCTTCCATACACATAAGCATCATTCCTTTGAGATGGCACTATCCCCCAGAGTGGAGTGCGGTCTGTCATTAGAGACCCATCCTTCACATTCCTGGGGTTATTTAAGGGTGGCCGCTGTGTGCTGCTCACGTCTTTGACGCGGCCTCTGGGTCGCCGCAGGTGCTCATGCGGGAGGCAGAACGACAGAGGCTGCAGGACCTGCTGCATCAGGAGGTGTTGAGGAGGATCATCGTCCTGCAGCGCTGGTTCAGGGCCCTGCTGGAGAGGAGGCACTTGGTCAACATGAAGCAGGCCACCATTGTCATCCAGGTGGGTGTCCAGCGCCATCAGCCACTTAGACTAGTGAGGTCCACAGTGCGAGCTGCAGGCCATGCTTATATTTCTGTTGATTCGTGATGCACGATCTGGGTTCTGGGCATGGTCCTTCCTTACAGATCTTTAGGATATTGTGATGTGTGGGACTCATTTCATTGTGCCTTTTTTGTCTAATATTCCCACTTGTTGTACATCCTTTTAAATATCTCTTTCTTGTCATTTCTTATTGTTCTGTCTGGGTTTGTTGTTCTGTGTCTTTCTAAACCTGCACAAATAGTTCCTGAAAGCACTTCTATAGATGGGGATGAATTGGCCTATGCAATGTTCCTGTGTATACTCTCTTCCAATCAGCAATTGACTATTTTCAGACGGTTAGTTGGAACTTGATATGAAATTTGGATCAGATCGTTCAATAAAAATAAACACCTTTAAGAAAATCAACAGCAGAAACCACAACACTGAATCATGCAAAACTTAAAAACTATGCAGATGATATCAATTTTTCCTTTAAACGGTGTTTAGTTTTTACAGAGGTGGTAGTTTCTCTAAGAAAAGCAATATGAAGTTTTTCAAGTCAGTTGTTTTGTATTACAGTACCTTAGTCCGAGTGCTCTCTTTGTCCTTAGATTTCCTTAGGAACCGTAGTTTGCTGCTGCAGTACCTTTCATATTCTTTGATATAATATTTCCTTAATTAATATGTCAATAGGTTAATACGTCAATTAAGCTACAAATGACCATTATTAATTTCCACTGTTGCAAATATCAAATGGGTTTTTCATTAAAGAATTTTAGTTTTCTGACACAAGAACTAAATTGTGTTTTGAACTTCATACACCTTTTAAAATCCAATTGCTGTATTATACATATGCTTTGAATTTGTATTACTAATGGAAATATTTACTTTAACCAAGTATTTTTTTTAAATGCACACCACTCTCTTGTACCTCTGTAGCGATGGTGGCGGAGCTACAGGCTGAAGCAGGCTGCTGGTGAAATGGGGGCAGACGTAGCAGGCCAGCAGAGGGCAGCACTGTGCCTTCAGGCAGCGTGGAGGGGCTACAGGGAGCGCCACAGGTTCCTGGTCCGGAGGGAGGCTGCGCTGGTGATCCAAAGCAGATGGCGGAGCTTCTGCTGCCAGAGGGCCGAAGCTGCAGTCAGAATTCAGGCCGCTTGGCGTAGCTACAGAGACCGAACTGCCTACAAGGCACTCAGGAACAGGACTGTGCGTCTGCAAGCAATGTGCAGGGGAAACCTGGCACGGCAGAGGTATTAAACATTCAATTCAATTCAGTTTATTTTTATATAGCACCTTTCACAACAAGGTTCCCCCAAGGCGCTTAAACAACACCTGTTTAATGTAGAATCACTACATTAATTTGGGTTAATTTAGGTGAAGGGTCTCAGTTGTTAGAATATAAGCAATAGCAGATTTCATGCACAAATCAAATAATAACAGTTATGATGTTATGAATATTAGATTCCTAAACAAAGATAGGAAGATTCCTCAATTTCCCGTCGGGATCAATAAAGTCTTACCTAAGAGCAAAAACAAGATACAGGCTAAGCATGACTATTCCTCTACAGTAGTTGTCTGTATCTCACTGTGCAGATGAAGTTGGGTGGAGAATTTATTAATTTATTAATGCCTGTTATTCTATCCTCTGCTATCCATCATAGTAATGTAAAACAAAAATATCTCTGATTTATTATCTGACATCTCCTGTTTTAATTTTTAGGTTCAGAGTTCTTCAAGAGCAAAACTTAAAAGAGAAGGCGCTACAAAATGGACAGCCAAGTCCAGTATTAGGAGATGAACCTTTATTCCCAAAGATCATGGGCCTGGATCCCACCAAGTGGGAGGACAGCTCTTACGAACAGCGGGAGAAGTTCCTTCGGAGACATAGCTCATCACAGGAGAGTTTTCAGGACTCAGGAGCCAAGGATGCTCCATTGGACTGGAATCAGCCACATGAATCAGCCAGAGAAGAGGATAGTGGAGTTATCATGTCAGAGGTGGTGGTGAGAGAGAGGCCCAAGTTATTGGACGACCCCAACCAAAAGAAAGTGGTCAGGGCTAAAAGAGAGAGCCGAAGAATGAGGGAGTTGGAGCAGGCCAAGTTTAGCCTGGAGTTACTGAAGGTGAGGTCTAGCGGTGGCATTTCTCCATCTGAGGAGAGAAGGTGGTCTACAGAGCTGGTTGCAGACAGCTTGCACTCCCCTCAAGGCACCCCAGACAGTGAGAGCTCTAGGGGGAGTTTTGAGATTCTGAACATCGATAATCTGAAAGACAAGTCCAACTCTGTGGAATCAGAAGACTTTGGCTGTTCATCCAGTTTAACTGAGCAGCCCGAAGTTTTACCCATTATATCAAGGTTGCCCGATAATCTCTTGGGGGAATCCCAAAATCTTGTTCTGGATGAACTCTCCACCAGCTCCGGGATAGACCCACCAAATTTGACTTCTTTTCTGAAGATGGAGAATCACCTGCCCACTTTCTACATCCCACAGCAAGACAGCTCCCCTGTTCTCTATAGGTCCAGTGAGGATTCTTCTGCAGCGAGACCAGAGGGTGGTGACAAACAATTGAGGGAGCAGAAGGAGTCCACACGCAAGCCCATGATCGTGGTGATCAGTATGCAGAAAGACACGGTGCTGGGTAAGGGGCAGGACTTAACGCCAGAGCTCCGGGATGGTGAAGCTCAAACTGTGGAGCCTCTATCTCTCGAGGCTAAAGATCTGAGCAACGTGGCTGTCCTGGAGAAGCTGGAGAAACTGAATGAGGAGAAGGTGGAGCGGCAGAAGCAGCAGCAGCAGCAAAATGAAAAGGAAATGATGGAGCAAATCCGCCAGCAGAAAGAGATCCTGGAGAAGCAGCGCAAATTCTTTGCTCAGTACGAGAGGGATCTTTTCGAAAAACACCGTGGCGAAGCCTTGCAGAAGATTGAGCAAAGTAGGCAGAATGAGTCTTTGCAGGCCCAGGACCCTACAGACAAGCAGACAGAAAAGCCATCTTCTCCTCTGATGTCCAAGGGCTTGTTGGAGCCAAACGCCACTGGGGACTTTGCTTCTTCTTTGGTGAATGCCCAATTGGTCTATCCCCCACAACCTGGTAAGAAAGAGCAGCCTAGCCTTGTTTCCAAAGAGCACCCACAGTTTCCAGACAGAAGGGAAGGACCGTCCAGGGCCGTACAGGATGGCTGGAGCCCCAAGCTAACACTGGAGACACGGGACACCTGTCTAAGAAATGAACGACTGAGACAGAAAAAAGCTCCCAGTCAAGTCATCGACATCAGCATGACCGACAGGCCCTCTGCTATCTTCTTCTCACCAAAATATAACAAGGTTGCATTTACCAAGTGAGTACATAGCATGATGTTTTTCCGGTTGATACAAATGTCATATCCAACTTACATCTGAAGGGGTTGGCAATGGGCAAATTTAGCATCCGCCCAGGGCTTAATCATGTATCTGTAAGTATTAAATACTTCCTTACCTTTAAAATGTGTTGTAGGTCTGATAAGGAGTCTGTGAACCAAGAGAGGTCAATGGCCATCCAAAAAGATGAAGCTTCCTCGGACCCCAAATCTTCAAAAGCAGCTGGGCACAAACGGCTTGAGGTGTGTGGAAATGATCAATGTCTCAGCTTAACTGGCTGAGGTGTCGTGCTTCTTTATCAATTAAGAAATAACATTTTCAGAAAGCCTTTTAAGACTGCTACTGAGAACAGGTTTTTCCACAGTCATCGATCTTTTTGAAGTCGGTGGAGGGGCAGGCTTAATGTGCGATGGAGAATTGCATTTTGTTTGTGTATAGCAGAGTTCCCCAAACCTGCTTGTATTTATTATTTTGCATCTTAGAGCTACCTTGCATTGGGGAAAAAGCAATGTGTTCTATCAGGCAAAAACAGCCACCAAAAATAAGTGCACTTGTAAGCAGGGCTGAATGGCATGCAGAGGTCTGAAGTCTGAGTTGTAAGGGAAGCCTTACAGCCTTACAATGTGCTGGTCATTGTGTTTTCTGGGTGCAACAAGTAATTGGACTTTTTTTACAAGTTATTAAATGCGAAAAAGTGCTTAATTTCTGAAGCTGGAATAATCAGATACAGATTGCATTGATCCAGATACAGATTGATTCATTAGAGTGCAATGAAACGTGTACTTTGGGAATTTTTTTTCATAGCAATTTTTTTCCTCTGATGAGTACTTAATAAATCAGTTATACATGATCTCAGGGTCATCCGTTAGGAATGGGCATAAGGTAATCAAGCAATTCAGGGATTAGTTCCAACAAGGCAGGTGCTCAGGCATACAGTGTTAATCATGAAACATCCAAGAATGAAATAAGCTGGTCTTTGTCAGCTTTTGTCAAACATGATATGAGATTTAAGATTATTTTAATAAGGGGAAAAATAACAGAAGGTCAAAGAGTATGATTTGGAGCTGGGGGTGAGACAGACTCATCAGAGCTGGGTTTGTTTTAAGAACTACAATGAAGCTATGACAGAAAACCATTTTATTTGGTATACAAATGCCTTTGAAAGCACACACTGTACACAGATTTTGCTTGGTTGTTTCTCAGTATTGCATCAGTCACACTTAATGTGCTATTGATGAGTTATGATCAAGCAATTAAACCTTTCCCTTAACTTTGAAGACTTGGACTCACAATTAACTGTAATGTAAAAGTATCTGCAACCAACAGTTTAAGAACAGGGGTTTCAAAAGCTGATGTTGCAGAGCCCCCCCTCTAGCAAGTTTTAATGGTAAGCATTAAATCATTATTTTAAAGAAAAAACTTTGAACAATTTAGGTATGGTAAATTCAGGGGGTGAGATTTCAAATTATTCTAGAGCCCTTTTTGTATATAAATCTGAATACCCATCAGCACTTAATGATCAGCATTTGAATAGGATGCTTACTTGTTTGCATAATAATGCAATGGAAGTAAGTGGTTTGGAGTGATCTAGAAAACGTACTGATTTTTAAAAAGAGCTTGTATTTTCCCCAGTTTTTGAAGTTCATTGAATGACTTGATCAGTTCAGAACAAGTTCCTCTGTCTTGTTCAGCCCAGCTAACCTGTGCACCCCTGTTGTTGTGGTTGCTACCAAACTGTCGCTCCGTGTAATTCTGGGTGCTCTGTTTGTTTGTTTTTTTTTCATTTTATGTAGTTTTGTTTGTGCGTGTCTTTGAAATAAGACCGTGCTAATTTTATCTCTCAGAGTTGTTCTGAGTATCTTTTTTTCAATTCATAATTCATAACTTGAACAAATTCATCTTTTGAAGGGGGAGACCATATAAAAAGAAATAAGCTGACTGAGTTTAGTGTTCAGTTAAGCCGCTTTTAGTTTATGAGACGCGCGTTTGTTGCCTTTGCCGATATTCATGCAGGGTTGAATGGGAGCAGACACTAAGGTCACAAGAACGTGAGGACTGGGTTTCCCCAGGTGCGGCGTTTCTGAGTGCATGTCTGTGTGTGTGTGCGCGTTTCAAAACGGAGAGACATACTGTAATTATGAGCTCGTTTTCATTTCACTCCGTTTCAAAGTACTTTGGAACATGAAAGGCCCTGCCTTCAGAGCTCGCTTTGAGCTCGGCTGTGCGAGAGCCGCGAGGGCCGCAGCAGGGAGGTTTTACCTGTGTTGTTATTATCTGGTTAATTAGGTTGCCAGACCAGGCCATAAAAAGAAGGCCCGCATGGCACGGACACGCTCCGATTTCCTGACCCGAGGTTCAAACCCCGAGGGGGAGGGGGAATCGGAGGACGATGAGTACGATGAGCCCCTCATCACACCCCCTCTCTCCCCCAGCCTGCCCCACCCGGAGCAGGACGCTGAGGGGAGCGGAGTACAGGCTTGTCACAGTGACTCCGAAATGGTAATTGAACCAGCCAAAGCAAACCCCCAACCTCCAGGCCTCTTCTGGGTGCAAAGCTCACAAGTGGGAGCGAACTCTTTATTGCTAACCCCTTCAGCACCGCCTGGGTAGAACTGCAATACTGACAACTAAATATGCTTCCATTTTTTTTTAACTTTGAACACTTTACTATAGATTGGGAAACACCTTTTGAAATACAGCATTAAGCGTGACATTTCAAGGTCTACTGGAAAGATGAACCCTTTCTACGCATCTTGTTTCCATGGCATTGACATGCAAGAAAAGAAAAAATATATACTCTATATTATAAAATAAATCATCTTTTATTATTTACTTTTCAGTAAAACCTTTCGCAAGAAAGTCCAAAAATGTTCAACATTCCAAGGCTTGGTTTGTTCGTGTGGACACAGAAATGTGTGTGTAGCGTTAATGCACCTCTGCAGCCAGTGGAATTGAGGACAAGGTGTAGAAAGGGTTAACCGTCAAGTTGATGGGACGAACAGCACAATCCTCTGCAGCAAGATCCAAATTATTCACAAAGAGAGAGACAGCATCTCCAAAATCAGATTTTTTCTTCATTAGGCTTCTTGCAACAAACAGCCAAGTGCTTTTTTGCAGAATGGGACCATTATACTGTACCTGCATAATGCAGCTACAAAAATGCCTAGCTGTTTAATTAATTGACTGCTGAAATGTTGAAAATGTCCAAACCCAAGGATGAATCATCTGCTGATTCTGAAGGGATTAAGTCAGTCAAGGGAGGTTGTCAGTTAGCCACAAAGCTGGGTTCAAAAGGGTGTTTCCTTATATTCAGTGAATCACCATGTTAACTCACTTGCACTGGGTATAGTGATTTCTGGCTGGTGTGGGTGCCTTTGCCAAGCTGGGGTGGGGTGGGGGGTGGGCACTTCAAATGGCAAAATCTCACGTCATTCATCGTAAAGGCCAAGTGCAGAATTCACCTACTTTCATAAGAGCCTGGTTAACAGCCAATCATTGCATGCTATAGCTTGTAACTGCCTTCTGGGGGCGCACTTGATCTCCTTCCTTCTCTCACAGTCCGTGCTGAGCACATCCATCGTCACCCTGCAGGTTGGTTTCAGTGGGCCTCTCGTGTCACTGGACACGCTGACTTGAGTTTCTCCTCTGCCTGATTTTGTTGATTTTGTTTGATTGTAAAGTGTTTCTTTAACCTACCGTACAGTATGTGTCATAATGTTTAACTTTTCAGGGTTTGTCTTTGTTTAGAGATGTTTTTTTGTTGTCCACACAGGTAGATAAGCACTGAAACTGATCAGCGGTATGTTACAAAAATAGAGAGGTGACGCAGGATGTCAAATATAAGGGTTGGATTTCAGGAACAAAGATACAAGAAAATCACCCAGTCACAATTACATCACAGTCCCTCAGCAGTTCCTGCCTTTGATCTGCAGTATAGCGAATGATACAGCATCATACCACATAATAGCACATAAACTCTGACACTGTTAACATGAGCTTCTTTACCTTCCACCATTAGGTAAGAATACAAAATTGTACTGTCGGTCCTGCAGGGCAGCACAGTGAGGATTTCATGCTGATTAACTGATGTACTGTGCAGTCATGCAATAGGAAGAGCTAATGTAAAGGCTTTTATTGTATCTGAGCCAAAGGCAAACTTTACAAACTGCACTTGTTTATAAATCAAAACACTATTCAGTTAAAGTTTTATTTTTGGTACCATTTGTTTCAGTTCAGGCACCTTCGTGCTGCCATTGGTATTCTAGAGTGTGCTACCACAGTAAAGCTTTCAGCCTCCCAGCCACGTATGACACCAATCTGTTGATCTGTTAAAGAATATGAACGTGGGGATTTAGATATTTTGAATATTTTGAAAGATTGAGCACATAATTGGTTAGTGTCACAGCAGTCGCAATTTTAGAAAATCTGTGGGCAACATTGTGTTTGTTGCCTGTGTCGAAACTGAGGATACACTGCCATCTGTAGGTTAAGATTAATCTCATCTACAAAGTTAATTAATCTCATCTGCTTACACAGGCCAAGAAGAAATCGCATGAAAAGAAATTTTGTGCAGTTATGCAGTTGTATCACTTAATGGATGAGGAAAACATAAAAATTCATGCTTTGAGATGAAGCAAATGTTGATATGTCTTTATGACTGCTCCTTGTTATCTGGTACTTAAGTTTCCAGGACACTACACCTCAATCAACATTGTTTCTGTCAGCCAGACATTCTGTTGTGCTGACATGGTACACAGTAGTAGATGCCAAGGGGGTTTAGATACAGTAAATAACAGTAGGGGTTTGCCAGTAAAGAGGATCAGTGCTTTTTTCTTGTAAGCAAATTTAAGAATTTTGATTTCCTATAAATATATCAGGAGGTTTCCTCTATGTTAGCAGCTCCTATAAGAAGCTGTGTGATTGAGTGCTGTAGTAACACAAAAGTGCCTTGAAGGGAGACACTCATTTAGAGCTGAAGATGTCCATTGAGTTTAGATGATCTTTTTCTTGTGCAGTTTTTATTTTTTGTTTTACTTTATTTAATGTATTTGATGAGATGAGACAAGATGGTCATATATACTTTCACACTCAGATATTGAAGTCACTGACCTTCTATTGGAGTAGCAGATCAATTTTTTTCTTAACTTTTGATAAAAGGGACCCGTCTTGAGTGTTTTAATACATTGTGCCACTCCATTGAAATTTCAGCCTTCCTCGTATACCGAAGAGCAGAAGAAGATGCATAAAACCATGTCTTCTGGAGATCTAGGCAAGATGGACAGCATGAGGAAGAATCCCCATGCAGATGGAAGGTAACCGGTGTAATGGCTGGAATGTAGCAAAATTTCCATTGTGTGCACACATGCTTTTTGTGCATTACAGCTGTTTTGCTTAGAGACTTGCTATTATGTGTGGTTTCCGACTGTGCATCATGCCACCCTAGGTACTGGCATTTTCTTTAAAAGTGCAGAAGCAAGACGGAACATTCAATGGCATACTTCCCTTGTGCCAGCGTTCGCTGGCGTTGCACTTACGGTATGTCATATGCTGTGGATTGTTTCTCCTGGGCAGTACTCCTCTGAGCCTATGTCTCTGTGTTGGGGTGACAGGGTCCGGGGTAAAATGCGTTTCTGGGGCAAGACAAAGCAAGGAGACAAGAAGTCATCCAGGGAGAAGCTCGCCAGCACAGGTGACCTGCTGGAGCTCCATAGAGAAGGAGATGCCATGGAATCTGGATTGAACACCGCTGAGGGTGAGTACACTCCGCTGTCTCCTCCTGGGTATCGCCAGTGTGTTATGTGTAATCCTACAGTATATAGAGGCACTAAAGTCATTCTGATGCTCATGGATAGGGAGTGTAGTAGGAGACCTATTTGCCTCCCACATGGGGAAAGTAAACCCAGGGATGTGGGGACGTCTTGGAGTTGCCAGTTCAAACTAACCCAGCTTCCCATAAACCCTGAAAACCTCCAAAATCAACTGTTCAATTCAGACACAAATAGAAGCTTTTCAAAACTACATTTAGTGACCGGTCATTCACCACTAGAAACCATGAAGTTAGCTTTGGCAGTGAGGGTTAAAACAATGGCTAGGGGTATGAAGGAAGAGGGCACTTCCACTGTTGCTCCTCTCCACATCAGTCCATGCACGTATCATACTTTTCGATTTCAGCCACCTGACTTGTGGTAGCTTGGAGCAAAGAAATATGTGAATGATTTGTTGACAGAATGGATAGTGTTTACCAATAGTATGGATTTAATAAACATCAGGTTGAGACATCAGGTTGTGGCATGCCCAGCGTAAACCTGCAGTGTAGAATGTCGAGAACATAAAAGCATGCGAGGTATCCAAATGAGAGAAGGCCATTTTGGACCTTCTGGCTCATTTGGTTGCAGGCAGCCATTGCTGTGGCGGCAGTAGAGGGTGGGTGGGCATCAACAGCAGCGGTGAACTCTCTCCCCCCAGCAGGGCAGGAGCACATGACGCCGCCCCGCAGCCCAGACCTGGCCTTGGAGCGAGGGAAGGAGTTCAAGGAGAACAAGGAGCCGTCCCCCAAAGTGAAGCGGCGCAGGAGTGTGAAGATCAGCAGCGTGGCCCTGGAGCCGGTGCTGTGGCAGAACGACTCCCTCCAGATCCTCACCAGCGCCAACGACTACAAGAGCATGAACGAGTTCCTGATGAAGAAGGTGAGGCCACGCGGCCAGGGCCTTACCAGCCTCGCCAGCCTGCAGGCATGATGGGTTTGCCAATCAAACAGAATGTGAATCACGTAATGAAAGATGTTCATCTTCATCTTCCAGATAAATGACCTAGAAACTGAGGACAGCAAGAAAGACACCTTAGTGGACGTGGTCTTTAAAAAGGCTCTTAAAGAGTTTCGCCTCAATATCTTCAACTCCTACTCGACTGCCTTGGCCGTGAGTAGCTCTACATCAACCTCATCTAAAAGATTATACTTGTGCAATTTACAGTATATTGAGTATATGATTTAATTAATTGTTATTGAAAGATCGATCTACACAAATCAGAGACTCTCCTGTTAGCGTCTCTACACCATATCATTGTTGCTGCTACTGGATGGAGGACATACTTTACAGCAAATATAATGATTCAGAAACCATGAGATTCCAAATAAGAACATTTCAGGAGTTCAGATTCATTCAGTTGATTTGCGTTGTGGTTGTGAAAGCTGCCGCAAACTGCCTTTGTGTGTAGTCAGTGAACGTAACTGCTGTTTACTGTGTCATAAATTGGCTACATTCTGCTGTTTTGCTTTCACAAAGCTCTGACATTGATTTAAATGCAGATGGATGATGGGAAGAGTATCCGTTATAAGGATCTTTATGCACTGTTCGAGCAAATCCTGGAGAAGAACATGAGGCTGGAGCAGCGGGATTGGAGCGAGTCACCTGTCAAGGTCTGGGTGAACACCTTCAAGGTCTTCCTGGACGAGTTCATGACTGAGTACAAACCCCTGGACAGCACCCTGAGCAAGGTACAGTGTCAAATGTTCTCCTGGACAAGAGCAGTCATTCTCTCCATCAATATTCTACATGTGTTCTGACAAAAGCCTAAGGCAGAATGCTAAAGGATATCCTCTATGGCCTTAACAGAGTGGACTTTATGATGGCTGTGTCTTTAAACTGCTGTATATAGAACATATATATAGTTGAAACATCTAGACATTGTAGAATTAATTAATTTGAGCATCAATGTGGAATTAATCAGTGAGATAGTAATCGCAAGGCCTGTAAAGCAACTGTGCTGGAATCTTGAGTAGAATCCTTCAACGTCTTCCCCTCAGCTCATTCAGTTGTTAATTATGCCATCTTGCTGCTCCATAGATGCCTAAACCAGAACGCAAGAAGAGGAGGAAAAAAGACACAGATATTGTAAGTACACTGTCCTGTGGTACATCTGTTATCGTTATTAACTTTCTCATAGTGTAATTACATTTCCAGGATTTTTGTTTGAATGTGAAATGTGAGCATTCCGTCTTTCTAGGAGTTTACATTCCAGTGTCATTCCAGCTGGTAGCTTCTTGACTTATTGGCAGCGAGAAAAATTGACTGTTTGACAGCTACCTGGTGCGTTTCACAAGTTAAAAAAATAAATAATTCAAATTTGCTGTTGTAATCCTTAGGCAGGAGTGTTCTTCTGTTAACCATATCCTTAATTTTTTTTAATACTATAAAAATGTGGACAGAAGACAACTTCCCCAAGCAGCATGGCAGTCATATTTTAAATGCCTTTGATTGACTGTTGAGAGCTTTCATCCAAAACTACGGGGACACAAAGACAGTGAAGCCTTACTTTCGAGCTACCAGATAAGACCTATCCTATACTGTAAAGTGCAATTGAATTCCTTGCGCTGTCCTGATGAAGAAGGTTATATCTTGCTGCAGGTTGAGGAGCACAATGGCCATATCTTTAAGTCTACTCAGTACAGCATCCCCACGTACTGTGAGTTCTGCTCCTCTCTTATCTGGATGATGGACCGAGCCTGTGTATGCAAGCGTAAGTTAATTACTTCCTTTGTGTTTGTCTTTAAACCACGTACAACAGCTGGAATTAGATCTTAAACAGCTCGGCTGATGCCAAACTACCCATGGTCTCATTACCCTCCCTGTCTTGTTTCCAGTTTGTAGATTTGCCTGCCACAGAAAATGCTGCTTGAAATTGACTACAAAGTGCATCAAAAAGGTAAGTCTTCCATCTGCAGTGCATAGTTCAAAGATTTCACCATTGTTACTTGGAAACGTGTTCATATCCACAGTACATTTGCATAATGATGTTATCCTTGCCATTATAAAACTTAGGAAATCCATATCTGACATAAAAAGTTTTACCTGAATGATGACTGAGTGCCTCCACAGTGAACATGGCATTGTTCTAATTTTTTTTAAATACTTCATTCTCCTTTGTGTTAGTGCATTCACAATATTAGTGTCAGCTGAGCTCAGTATGTGGTCTTACAAGTGGAGAGCTGAGCTGAGTGGAGTACTGGAGTGGAGTGGGGTGTGGCCCTGCCCAGCAATTGTGTGACGGTGTTTGTGTTCCCCGGCAGTATGATCTGGAGCTTTCCTCCAGGCAGTTTGGTGTGGAGGTCTCCCGCCTGACCAATGACGAGAGGACAGTGCCCCTAGTGGTGGAGAAACTCATCAACTACATTGAGATGCATGGATTGTACACAGAGGGTATTTATAGGAAGTCAGGCTCTACCAACAAAATAAAGGAACTCAAGCAAGGACTGGACACAGGTATGTCTAGAGAAGAAAAGTATTGATGGTTCTGTGCTGTATCATGCAGTTTTGTTGTCAATGTCAGTTGAATTCTAGAATAGTAAAGGAAATACTGAAAGTTGTCCATATTGTCATAGTATTATAGTAGATAGCAAATCTTTCGGTTTGTGGATATGACTATGGTGTATTATTATATAGCAGAATTTTTCTGGTTGTTGGTTTTAGTTGTGTCTTTGTTTCTGCAGATGTGAACAGTACCAACCTGGACGACTACAACATTCACGTCATAGCCAGTGTGTTTAAGCAGTGGTTACGAGACTTGCCAAACCCGCTTATGACCTTTGAACTGTATGAAGAATTCCTCCGAGCTATGGGTAAGAGTCTTTGAATGTACTGAGGCCGTTGAACGACATTTTTTTTTTTATAGTGCAATACTTTACAGACGTTCAAGTAGAGAGCATTGGCATGCGCAGGCTGCCGAGGAACAGCTGAAGGTTTATTCCATGCTGAAAAGAAAAGAGACCCAACGTTTCGGCTGTGGAGCCTTCTTCAGGTGAAGACTTGAGGAAGACCTGAAGGACTTGAAGAAGGCCCCACAGCCAGAACGTTGGGTCTCTTTTTGTCGCTCATTCCACGCGCTCTCACAAACGCCGTCACACTCCCATGTGACTAGTCTTCCTATCGCCTTTCACTCCCATCACTGCTTTAACCCTCCTCGCTTCCCTTACCCAGTCTTGACTAGCGCCTGCCTTTTGGATTGCGGATATTAGGACTTGTTTCTCTTTTGGTAGCCTTTTCCGTCTGGACTTCCTACTACTGCTCAGGGAATAAGCCACCTTGAGCCCTGCACAGGGTCCTTATTTTCAGCATTCATAGTTGCTAACACCTTTCTTTTCCTTCCGCTTGGAATAAACCTTTCCCTAGTACAATGCATTATATTTCCATCAACAGGTGTTATTTATGGAGTAGGAAAATTGGTTGTATCCATAATTTTAAATATGCGGTAAAAAAATATTCATAACTTTATTGATCCAATGATATTTTTTTTTTACGTCATTCAGTATTTAAAACCTTCGGTTTATTCAGTGTATTGTCTGGAAAATGTAAGAACTAAGGAAGTGTTACGAACTAAACGTAAGAATGTAAGAAAAGTAACCAATTGCAGAAAAAAACAAGGTATCTTTGTGTTGGTAGTATTAATAATAAGAGGAATCATGTCTCCTACTTTGAAACTATAGGTCTGCAGGATAAGAAGGAGATCATTCGAGGGGTGTACTCTGTGATTGATCAGCTAAGCAGAACTCATATCAACACTTTGGAGCGCCTGATATTCCATCTTGTCAGGTGAGTAAGAGACCTTGTACTAAAGGTAGCTTCTTAAATTAGTGTCTCTGGTGGCAGGTTCCTATTGGAGAGTTTAGACAGGATATTTCAAAAGGCTGTTTGGGCTATTTCAGTTTTCCCAAAATAGAAATGATTACGACAGGTCATTTTGGTCTTAAGCCCGACTGTATGTGTAGGGTTTCATGGCTAGTGGTGACAAATGAAGTAACAAACATGGCTTGTCTTGGTTTTTACAGAATCGCCCTGCAGGAGGAGACCAATCGCATGTCTGCGAACGCGCTAGCCATTGTATTCGCTCCGTGTATACTGCGCTGTCCCGACACCATCGACCCACTGCAAAGTGTTCAGGACATCGGCAAGACCACTGCGTAAGACTCTCTGAAGCAGCTAGTAAAAAATATCCATCCCTGTCTTTGGTGTTCAATAATAATAATAATAATTATTATTATTCCTTACACGTATATAGCGCTTTTCTGGACACTCCACTCAAAGTGCTTTACAGGGGATCCCCTTCACTGACATGTAGCCCCACCTGGATGATGCGACGGCAGCCATAGTGCGCCAGAACACTCACCACACATCATCTCTCAGTGGGGAGGAGAACAGAGTAATGAAGCCAATTCATAGATGGGGATTATTAGGAGCGCATGATTGGTAAGATCCAATGGGAAATTTAGCCAGGATGCCAGAGTTACACCCCTACTGTTTTCAAGAAATACCCTGGGATTTTTAAAGACCACAGAGAGTCAGGACCTCGGTCTCATCCGAAGGACGGCGCCTGTTTACAGTATAGTGTCCCCGTCACTATACTGGGGCTTTAGGAACCACATGGACCGCAGGGTGAGCGCCCCCTGCTGGCCCCACTGACACCTCTTCCAGCAGCAAACTTGGCTCCTGGGAGGAGTCTCCCATCCAGGTACTGGCCAGGCTCACACCTGCTGAGCTTTGGTGGGTTGTCAGCTTGATATGGCTGCTGGTTCAGAAGCTCACTCCATCCTCTCTTCAGCTGATGTCTCAGGTTATCAACCTGTGGGTCAGATGAGTTTTTGTGCTTCAGTGCCTATATTTTTTCAGGGCTTTTGGAGCAAGGGCTAAAAAATAAGATTAACTCCAAAACTGGTGAGATAATGGTTACAAATGTTTGTATATTGTCATGTTTTTAAATCTTGCTTGAAAAATGTATTTTTTAAAATTTTTATCTTCTGCATTGCCTTTGTCATTCTTAATTTTGTTGTGATGCGTGTTTTTCATTTTTTGAAAATCACTTGAAGACTTGAGCTCCAGTGTAGCTTAGTGAACTCAGTGAAAAGAGTAAAGCTAACAGCAAATCATTAGGTTTTCCGCATTTTCAGATTAAACCTGGAAAGATTTACACTTCATTTCCAGGCTGAGAAAGCTAAAGATAAAGATAAGAGAGTCAAAGAAAAGCACGACAAAGATTGTACTAATGGAAACATTAATCAGTAACTAGTCATGGTTGAATAATAAATAATATTAATAGTTAATAGGTTTTCTGGTTGTAACGGTGAGATATTATTCTTTGTCTAAAATAAATGTGCTAAAACTGAAATGAAAAAGGAGTCATATACTGTACACACTCCAGGTCCTGCCTGGGAAATTTGCTAAAAGTTCTGCTTCCCTTCAGCCCATAGTCTCTGAATGTGTTTAATGTTCATTCTCTTCGATAATGCAGGTGTGTGGAGCTGATCATCGGTGAGCAGATGAACAAATACAAGGCCAGACTAAAGGACATCAACAGCCTGGAGTTCGCAGAGAACAAAGCCAAGAGCAGATTGTCTCTAATCCGGAGGTCTATGGTAAGATTCAGGTGGCAGGGGGGTGAAACTGCATATGCAGAATTTCAGTGCACGGATAACAGAAAAAGACATGAATAGACTCACTAACAACCACAGCTTCAGTTTCGTTCTGAAGCTAAAGAAATTGGCCTATTGTCATCACATTCTGTAGGCTGCTAATCAAATGAACATTTGTCTGGATTACAGGACACTACAGTGCCATTTCTACACTTTCAAAAGTGGCTTCAAAACAGACATATTGTCATTTCAGTAACATTGTTTTTCTTGTGCCTTCCCAAAAGATGGGGCTGATTCTGAAACAAAATCAGTGCTTTTGTTACTGCTCTTTTTTCCCCACTAAGGATTTAAAACCAGAAAATTCCGGTTGTGTCATCACCTTATAAAGTCATGTCAGAAATTAGGCATTTTCCACAGGGCTAATGTGATTACACTGTTTGTGTTGAAGCCAAAGTAGCCCACAGCCCACATTCCTTTTTTTCCCTTTTTCCATCCATATATTATATTTAAGGTAACAGGCATTGCACTAGTAACCTGACTGTTGCCCTTAAAGCTGGAAGATTTGTCTCAGGGACAGCAGCGTTTCACAGTACTTTCTTCAAGGCTCAATGCCAATTTAATTTTCTCACAGGAAATGCAATATTTAAAAATTTGTAATTTCATTGCATTGAATCTCCTTTTGTTTCACCTCAATGGTGTACTTTGTCATGACGGTCCTTTCTTAAGGCTTGGTGGTCCGACCTGTTTTAGTTGTACTGTACATGTAAAAAGGTCCCATTCTTTTTAACTGTACTTCATAAATATACCATAACAGTCTACTTGCTGTTATTAGGTGACTTAATTTTAAATTTATTTTAAATTTGTAATAAACAACAATATAAACAACAAAACAAACCAGTTCTTTGAACTTGCGTGTTACCATAAGCACCATGTGCTTTGATAATATTCTACATTTTATATGCAGTTCTAAGTAAATACTAGTTATTACTGAGAAGAGACATGAACATAAAATAAAAGCAAAGTAAAAGCAACAGTAATTATCAAGTAAGTATTTAGAAAATTATTTTTATTTTCTCCCCCATTCTCTTAACTTATCACTATGCAGAAACTTTTTTTTTTTTACGTTGTTTCTGATGGAACACCTCACGATTCAATTATGAATATACAGTACTTTTGTTACATATATTCAAGGCTTATAACCCCTTACATACTGTAAGTATAAAACCACTATTGCATATGTTCAGGTATGATAGTAACTCTCTGTGCCATCCAAAATGCACACAGCTACTGTATGTCTCATCAGTCTCATACCTAAAAGAGCGTATTCTGGAGTATTGTCTTCACGATTTCTCTTCAGTCCAAAATGAGCTTAGTTTCTTTCTCCGCCTGTCCTACAGCAGGTGCTAGCTTTCTTCATAAAGACATTGTGGGGGCCATGATGACCACGGACAGAGCTGCGCTCTCAGCCCTGAGAGGTGCTTCCTCCTGGCAGGCTCTTGGAGGCTTTCTGTAGCACAGAGCTCTGTTGTCACACACTGCCCTTCCTGCAAAGGAATCCCAGAGCACCACAGAGAACCACAAACAAAGCAAGACAGATCACACATTCTACTGTATACATTGTCCTTATCAACACCTGTGTTTGCTGGAAAAGATGACATTGCCACTAGAGTAAAGACGAACAGTACCAGTTGTCACCCTGCCATAAGTCATGTAAAACATTCATGGTTGAAAATTAAGAGACCCTGAAGGGAACACAAAACAGATGCTGGCAAAGCGTATTTAACAGTTCACTTTATCTGTGGAAATATTCAGTTTCTAGTACTTTGTTCTCCATCCTGTTATAACCAGTTAGATCTTAGACTAATTTTGTTTCAAAGTAACCCTTTTTGTTTCAGTAGCACCTAATTCCCATTTCAGTGAAGACTTACACTAATCCTGTTCTCTCTTCCCCATCCTCTCCTAATCCAGAAACCTGTACTAATTGCTGTTAGGTTTATGAGCATAACCCGCAGTGCGATCCCGGTATGTATACTCCATGTAACCCTGTGCCAGCCATTCTCCAGCCCATCTTCCTGTCGCTTCCTTCAGTCATTCATGCCCTGTGCTATGTGGCTAACTGTGTTGCCATCCATGTCCACACTGTGCCTCTCGCCGCCTGCGTTTGCTGGCAAATGGACGTTGCCACTGGCGAGTCGCAGACTCAAGTTTGCCATGCCAGGTGTCAAGTGTTCCACACAGACATCTTTCATGACTGTTGTCTGTGTGCTGGTGTCAAGTCAGTGAGGTCAAGTATTGATGCTGTTTGCAACCTATGGCCTTAACAGCAGTTTCTTTTTTTAAAGCCATTCACCCACGGTGATTGTTGAATCTTATTTGAAACGTGGTTTTTCTTCTCAGATATGTGACTTCTTCATAAGAGCACTGTTGTCTGTTTTGACAAAAAAACAAGGGTTTTCCAACAAATAAAGTGATGACTGATGGTGAATTTGTGGGAATCAAGTATCAAGTTTTTGATATCCTATAAAAATGGGAAATATCTGAATTGACTGGCTTGTTTGCACCAACTGTTCGCTTAACTCTTGCATTGTTTTGGTAGTAGCAGACATCCCGTCTTTTGTCAATTGTTTTTAGCTGGCTTGCAGTGTCAAATGCAGCCTTGGTACTGTATATGGGTTGATTTAGTTTGTCATACCTTATTATGCAGAGGCTGCAAATGCTGTGTATGTTTTTCCTACCTTTGGTGCGGGCAGCTTTCTAATGCTATGCTTTTTTTGTCTGAGTAATGTGAATGGTTTTTTTTTTTAATTGGGCAAGTCTTGGACTTTTTGAATTTCCTTAATGAAGCAGAGATCTTAGAGAACACTGTGAAATCTGAAGAAATGGGACATGTGAAAGCATATTTTGTTAAAAGATATTTGGCTGCATTGATCAAGGAGGCACTTAGAGCAAAAACAACATCCACAAACCTGGGTCATATTATATTAATTGCTATTTGTCAGTGGAAAAGTAGTGGAGTTGGGGGTGTTAGAAAATAGAAGAAGCAAAAGGAGTATGAAACACTGGTAATATAATTAGAAAATAAATACTTTAATTGGATCTCCAGATTACTGATTATTCGTTCCAAGTTTTTTTAAAGTACAAAAGGTAGCTAATGACTAATGACTATGGTGCTGATTCATCATCTACTGTAGGTTAAAGGAAGGCAGCAGTGATCAGGGTTCTGAACTCATAACTGGAAGGTTGTGGGTACAGAATCCAGGTAAGGTACTGCTGTCACTACCCTTTGAACAAGATATTTCACCCAAATTGTTCAAGGGAAATAAATGGTTGCCTTGGATCCAAATCCAAATCATTTATTGAAAGATGGTTTACAAATGTCCTGGTTTTCCTCTGTTGCGCACAGCTAGTGAAGACAGAGTCGACACTGACTGGACAAAAGCCTGTCACTTCTTGCCAGATTCCAAACACATTGTCTGCGGTCTTGTGCTGGTGCACATTGTGCATACTGTTGGTGTCTTCAGCACGTGTTTCCACGTGATTTTGTCTCTCCATTAGGAAACTACCATGTGGAACTAAATCATTGCCTCATGTCATGCTTACCCTATTAACCTATTATTATTTTCATTTTTTAAACTTTTTTAACATGCAGCCAAACGCCACTAGAAAGGTAAAAGTCTTAGCTCTGCTTATGTCTTTTGTTTGCTGAAGTGTAGCTAGTAATGAAACTGCATGAGTCTTCGAGCTCACACCAGGTGTAGGCCTGTCCTGTCTGGGGTCTCTATTCCAGACTGTTTCCATGTGCACACACTAGTGCCATGCTGGGAGAAGATAGCTGAAGAAGTGTATCTGTCTGCCCCACAACTACACCTGGTGTGAATTAAACCTCTAACAAAGTACATTTATAAAGGAGTGCAAGATGTTATTTTTTAAATGTTATCATAGTCATACTGAAGAGCTTCATGCCACAAGAGTAAAACTCAAGTCTCTTTCATCGTGTCTGGCTATGTAAGCCCAGACTGCTGCTCGGTTTATAACTTTTATATTCTTTTTTTAAATAATAATAATGTAGGCATTGCAAGATTTTTGTAACTTTGCTAAACGCTCCGACTTTAATGCCTTCTGTGACTCGGTACGAAACACACACACAGGTTCGTTAATTTTCATTAAAAGCGCATCAGTTTCCGCAGGTCTTGAGCCTGGTCAGGGCGGTCACTCGGTGCAGTGGACGGCGCGACCCGCACCATGACAGGTTTGCTCGGACTGCTCCAGAGAGCCCGCTGGGAGTCCGCCCGAGTCTCCCTGTGATGGGGCGCGGCGAGAGCCGAGAAGCCGCGCTGCCGGTCCTGATCGGCGCCTGGCGCCCTCTTGTGTGCGGCAGGGGAAGGGCCGACTGCGCCGCAGCAGCTGCCACACGCCCTCGTCGCCGGCCAGCCCGCGGCTGCCCTCGGTGTCGGACGTGGCGGAGGAGAGCGCCGGGGAGGAGGCCGCCGTGGACGTGGAGCTGTCGGACCAGCAGCAGGCCGCCATGCAGCAGGAGGAGCGCGTCCTGACGGAGCAGATCGAGAGCCTGCAGAAAGAGAAGTGAGCCGCCCGGTCCCTCTCCGCGCACGCCCGTCGCGGTAGTTCGCCCGGCATGTGTGAGGAGTCGAGAAAACAGCTGGCTGTCAATAGCCGTAGAGAAAGTGCAGAGTTACCCTTTTGTTTAATTAGTCGATCATCATGCAAACATTTGTTCCGTTTATTGCCGCTTTCTCACCTTGATTGTGTTGACTGAAACTGAACTGGGTCGAAGCGGTTGTTTACCTTAATGCTTTATACTGATTTAACCTGGATCTCCCTTTTTACAAAGTTAAAGTAAAACCTTTTTGCTTAAAAAAAAAAGAATTAAAATGGCCAAGCCGTGAAAGACATAACAGAAAAACACACCACAGATTTTTCATTTTTGCCAGATTCTAGGGAACTAAGCTAAATCATGGTAATCATGATTTTGTAACATACTGTAATAGCATGGGTTGGGTACAGTACATAGGCTGTAAAGATGGCCTCATCATAGACCCACACTAAGTAAAGAATTGAGAAAAGCAGTGTAACACATTTCATTGTGCAGGTTTCAGTACTGTTAAGTGTTAGTGTAGCAGTTAGTGTCGTTTAAAAAAAAAATGACTTCATATGAACAGATGTGGTAAAAGATGTCCTCGGAAATGTTAGGGAAGGCATCTCCCACACACGCGTGCACTGTGCCCTGGTGTGTGACAGTGCTGTATTTGCAGGGAGGAGCTCACGTTTGAGATCCTGACGCTGGAGCCCCGGGCCTCAGACGACGAGACGCTGGAGTCAGAGGCATCTATCGGAACGGCAGACAGCTCGGAGAACCTCAATGTGGACTCTGAAGGCGCTGCCTCGGACTTCTCTGGTGAGTGACATTACCGCATCTCGGTGCAGAGTCCCACTGGACGATGCTTTCCTACTTATCCCTGTCCATGATACCTGCTCGTTCAGCGAATAGGAATCCTGTGAGTTTAATGTAATCTTAGCGGTAGGGACCTCCTGTCCGTATTGGTTAATTATCAATTAGCTGATTAATAGTGCGGGCGGTAGAAGAAGTATTTCATAATAAGCATTTCGTTGTCGTCTTTATTGTAGATCACGTATATCACAAGGGCTCAGACGTTGCGGTTGCGGTCGGCCTGCTGGTAAGGCAGGCCCTCGGCTGAAGGCGCGCGGTGTTTGTTAAAGAGCTCTGGCTTGTCCCCGCAGAGAGAGGCTCAGGGCTGGCCGCCGCCCGGCCCAAGAAGGCGGAGTACCCCAGCAGGACGAGGAGGATGCTGAGGAGGCAGGCCGACTCCCTGGACTCCGTGGACTCGGCCTCCACTGTCTCCTCCGTCTCCTCTTCCTACTCGCAGCCCCCCGTGACCAGACGGCGGTTCCACTTCCACTCCAAGTCCCCCTCCTCCGCCCCCGCGTCCCGCGCCGGCCCCCCGAGCGAGCCCGCCGACGCCCCGGGCGCCGACCCCGAGGCGGAGGAGCGGCCGCAGTTCACCAGCCGCGGGACCTTCAACCCCGAGAAGGGCAAGCAGAAGCTGAAGACCGCCAAGGGCTCCCCGCAGAAGCCCCGGGAGCCCCCCGAGGGCGGCGGGCGAAAGAGGAACGCGGAGCCCGACTTCGGCTCGGCGCAGCAGCTGGTGCTGTACGGCAGCAACGAGTTCATGGTGTGAAGGGGCCCTCTGCCGGGGAGCAGGGCGCGGTCTGCCCAGCCCTTCTTCAGAATCCAGCTCTTGCCTTGCACACGCTGCGCCCCCGCCCAGGTCAGCGCCAAGCAGGACCACCCCAGAGTGCCATGAGGAGACAGCGGGAGAGCCCCCTGGCTGGGGGGGCCTGTGGGCTTGCGGCCTTAACTTGCAGCTGCGTTCCCTGGGGTCTCTTTTTTGTGACGTTCTTGAACACCACAGCCCTGTGAAGTCTGGGGCAGGACGGTGGGGGAAAGGGAGCTGGACATGGAGCCCAGGCGAGGTTTTCAGTGGCGACCTTTACCCCTCCAGGAGAACACGGTTCCTGTGACCAGCAGGGCCCTGCGGCTGGGGAAGAGATTTAAACGGGAGGAGCCATCGGCAGCCGGAACTCCACTGACTTAGTAGAAAATGACTGGCTGCTCTCTGGTTTACATTCAGAACAATCTGATCACGTGGCATATTTTTCATAGTTACATTTTTTTTTCCTTTTGCATTTTAATAGATTTTAATAATGTTGAATATATATAAATATATAAATATATATAATATAAAAACGTGTATAAAACCGGAACACCAGTGGCTGCTGGGTAGTTAAAGTTGAATATTTATGTCCGTCATAAGTCATGAGAATTTGGAGACAGAGGCTGTATGGATTTGGGTGACGTTTGTGTTTTTCTAGAAAACCACTTTTTTGTGTTCATCGGTTGTGCTGCTTTTTAATATGGGAAGATATCACCACGAAAGGGACCAACTTAGCTGGCTGTCTGCCTTGGTTTTACAGCAAGGAGGATCCCAGCTCAGTGACAAATGTTGTTTGGAAACAACAGCTTATGCCATTTAACCACCTTATGAATTATGTAAAATAATGTAATGCAGGTAGATAAAAAAACAACAGGAAAAAGGATCTGCCAGAAATGTTTTTCTTTTTCTAAAAACGTGACCCAAGATTCCTTTCTTTCTCCGAGACATCAGTGTTAAATGAAAAGTGACAGAGCAAGGACTTGAATTTTTCTTCTTTTGTTTTTATTGCTATTGCTGTTGTTGTTGTTCTTATTTTCGTTGTTGTTGCTCAGTTTCAGTTCTAAGGAAAGCCCTTGTCTATGGGAGGGGTTTGATGGTTTTCCCGGGCGATAGTCAAACAGCAGGGTATAAAGCCAGTCCAGTCCCAGGTTACCGTCAACACTGCGTTTCCGTGTGTTGTTTCGTCTGTTCGTTCTTTTTAATTTTCGGAAAAGCAGCATTCAGATATGGTTAAAAGATGAGAAACTGACTTTAATTCCCGAAATCTAGCGCTGCCAACCGGAAATGCAGAAGAAGGAGCAGGAAGAGCTCGAGTCTTGCGGGATTAAAGGAATGCCGAGTGCTGTGTCTTGTGAAGGGACATCAGGTTGTGTCATTTTGAGACGGTCAGTACACTTTGCAAAGGCAAAGCACAGGGGACCACACTAGTGGCATGTGAGAATTTTCATTTAATGTACTTTCTGTTAACGTTGTAAGAGGGGGGAAAAGTATTTAAGCTATTTTAGGATATAGTAGAAAGCTATCACTTGATTATTGACTTTTAATGGTGGGAGTCTGTGTGCTCCCATGTTGCGTTGTCTGTGAATGATTAGATACAGATTTTGTAAAAACGTTCATGCAGTGACCTGCTATCAACTGCTCTTCAGCTCGCAGCTCTGAGGACAATATAAACTGAAACCCCAGGCAGGTTGCACATGCCAGTTGCTTTAATGTAGAAACAGTTCTGTACACTATTCACCCTTTTCGGGTCCTCGTCTTTGAGACAACTGAGCCATACAAAGAGGTTTAAGCTTTCTTACTAAGTGGCAACAAGTGTGAGTTAGATGCTGGGTTAAATCCAGTTACAGGCTCTCCACAGCTAGAACAGCCATACAGCTGGTTAATTGCCAACAGAAAAGCAAAGATGTTTAATTCTTGATTTCAATAATGTGGCTTCTTTGCTTTTTCTGAAATTAGTCTTCCTTAATTGTGGCTGGATTAGCTATGGTATCACTTTAACTGTAATTTAAGTGTCTGTATATCCTGCATATATACAGTATATGGCAATCATCTTTCATTATCAAACTTAACTCAGTAAATTAAAAGACCATTTTTGGCACCAGTCAGAGTGCAGGTTTCTCTTCTGTTTTCTTCACCAAGTATTACAGTTTTTAGATCTGTTTTAAAGCTGATAAAAGGCAGAGAGGTCTAATATATATACACTATACTTTAACCTGTGCAATATTAAAAGTGAAGCATCTGCCACTTAAAAAGAAGCCACTCTGAAGTTTGTAGGCCACTAGTATAGTACAAAACAGCTTGTATATGTGTTACCAGTCATGGGTACGCATGTCATTAAATACAGTATTTCATGGCAGTCTGTCGAAAACCTACTCCAGCAGAACCCTTTGGGACATTTGGATATTGGGATGCAATGCCACACCCAGTCTGCTTTCTGAAATGTTTTTTAGTATAACTGACATGAGAGCAGTATGCGACAAGTAAGGTTGAAATCTGGGCTTTAAAAAGTAATGTTTTTGGCTTGTACTTGGGATAGCAGTTATGATTTTTTGGAAAGATTTCAATATTCCTTATTTGAGGTATGCTACCTAACCTAAAAGAACATGGTAGGTGTGCTCCTTCTTGCTGCCTAGTTGTGGAGTTACTGTTCTTCTGGGAAGATTTATCAGCTTACAGAATTGATGAACGACAAAAGCCTCTTGAGGAAAGAAAATGGTTTCAGTCTTAAAATGAAAGCGGCTTTTTTATATGCTTTTCTTCCCTTCAAACAGCTTGTTTTATGTTTGAGGTGATGCCGTGTGAGATTTGTCGGAGCAGACCCAGCGTACTGTCTTGGGTGCTGGAACAACATGCTGTCGCTGCCATGATCCACTCGCAGACTGATGCACAAGCGAACCGTCTCTCGGTGCAGGAGCTTTTAAAACTGGCTAAACAGTGCAAAATCAAATTTCTGTTTTTAAATCATTTTAAATAATGACCATAATATTTTTAAATCTTTTTTTACATGAATCTGGCAAAAATCCATTAGGTTTACATTGCCTGAACCCTGATGAAAAATGGTAGTAAATCCAAAATGCTACTTGTGCTGGTCTGCAAAGATCCCAGGCTGTGATAGAAAGGCAGTTGTGTTAGCTCTTCCTTTATTGGAAAATACCTTCTCCATGCTGTGCCAGAGAGCTGCTGAGGATGCTCTTCTGCTGATCCCATGTTAGTTAAGGTCCCACTTAACTAACATGGGACCTTGTCTGGCTGAACCACTGAAGAGGATATACATCGGGGGAGAGGAGCGGGGCAGACCTCGGTATTTCTATCCCATTGCAGGCTTCTGCTATAGCTAATCTTAAATTATTATAGAAGTCTCCAGCTCCAGCAGTCAGGCATCCGTTCAGTAATTAATTTAGAAGCTTCAAAGTCTACTAATGACATCGAATGGAGGTACCCCTGCTTCAGATGTATGATACTTTGCTACACTAGGGCTGAGATCCATTCAGCTATGTTCCACATACTGTAGCACTAATGTAAACTCCTGCCACTACAGTACTGTTCTCAATGTCTAGTTTATTCTAAGTCAAGTCAAAATGTACTCTTTATTGCCAACTATTACAGGGTCTAGTATTTGAAGATACAGATGGCGTTGAGGCAGCAGATATATGGTGTCAACAGCACTCCCTGCTGGTGCGGGGGGGGGGTCTGAACTGATCGAAAATAAAAAAACATCCTCCTTGCCAGAATATAGCTGGCATCAGTTCCCAAAGGGTTGTCGTTGTCCGTGGCATCCTGCATAAAGTGAATGTACTAATCACTGGAAAAGGCATGCTCTGCTTTTTTACATAGTAATTTATGATTATGCTTAGGAGTGTAAATTTGAACAATTACCTGTTGTAAAAGGATATATTATCCTGTGTACTACGCTATATATAAAGTAATCATGTTCTTCAATGTTTTAACTGGCCACACCGCCTGTACGATTGTGCAAAATGACGCAATCCAACTTGAGCTTTGTATTTCAATGTGAGCTGTTCTGGACACACAGTCGTATGTATAAAGTGCAATTTGTGTAATATTTCATAAAAAAGAAAAAGTATATATGTCTATGGCTGTACAAACAAGTTTATGAACAAATAATCATCAGCTTATTAAAGAGCAAACCTGGAACAAAACAGCATGGAACTGTCATTCAATGAACCAATGGGAAAAGGGATGTGCTTATTCAGTTATTTATTTATATACTTCCACTGGGCTCTATCCTATAGGGAATGGGTTTTTCATACCAGTACTATATTTGTTACATTACTTTGGCTTTGACTATGCTGGTGGAGGTTTTTTTGCTCATAGAATGGGAGGAAACAAAATTAAATCAGTACAAAGCTCATTTAACAACAATCACATTTAATAATATTTAGACAAAGGTAATCAATATCAGGACATTTCTTTTACAAAGAAAATTATAAACACCTATATATAATGTAAATGGTTATCAAAATGTTCTTTGATCACTTTGCTGAGGAGTTAAAAAATTGCTTTGCGCAAGAATGCCTTTGGAAGTGAACCTATAAAGCAGTTTTGAGGATGAAATTTGATGTTCTTCAATATAAAATGATAAAGTTTCACTTTTTATCTGTTAAGGAAGCAGAGAGCTGGATTTAAACACCACATTAAGTCTGACCTAGTAAGTTAAGTTGGAAGCCCCTTTAAGCACCTACAGCCATACAGTATAAAAGATTAGATGTTGTACTGGGAAAACCTAGACTCTGATTTGATCATATAAAGTTTGGATCCTCTCATATAAGATCTTTTTTCCAGTGCCTCTGCACTGTGCCTTGATATACTGCTTGTGTCTATGCTGTAGGGTCAAGTAACACAATGTGTACCAATATTCCCATGTTTTGTTGATGTAAAAAAAAAATAGCAGAAAATTGAACAGGCATGATCCGAGTTTTGCCTGGACTAGGCATCACAACAAATATACAAATCAGAAATGTATGTATGTGTCTGAAATTATAAGAAATTAATAATTTTAACAGAACACAATACAAAGTTATACAGAAAAAAAAGAAGAAACAAATAACTAATCACAGAAAGGAAAAGTGATGTTTAAAATTACACATGCTCGCCAGTAAAGCTGGTCTTGGCTCATGGCTTTAGTGGTAGCAAGTTGAGTTTTGAAGAGACATTCCGGGTCTTTGCAAATGTTCAAATACCGGCAAGACCTGCATTGTCCAAGATCATCTTTCAGAACTCTTCCAGATTACCTGGGTCCGGTTTTGCCTCGCACAGGCATCTCTGGGTCTTTTCTCTTAGGCTGCTTCACTGGATACAAGTCCAGTCTGATTGGCTCATCACAGCCACGGTTCTAAGCAGACAACCTTTGAATGTCTTTTTCTTTTCTTTTCACAGTGCATCTCAGCTGCAAATTACTAAACAAAGTGTCTTTCTAAGCCTTGTAGTGCATTTGCCTGCCTCGGGGGTGGGGAGGGGGGGGTACCCCATAGGGCCGTCTTTTTCCTGGGGTGTCTCTAGTTCTTGAACATGTCACAGAGCAGCTTCTCCATAGGCGTGTTTCCAATGGTCCTGTGGAAGAACAGCAGCTCTATCCTCTCAGAAGCCACAAACCGCAGGGAGGGCAGCAGCAGCAGCAGTTTCCCAAACCTGCAAAGAAAATGAGAACCGGGGTTTGATCTTACTGGAATCGAGGAAAGAACCATTATACAGTAAGTGGTCAAGGCACAGTTAAAATCTGGGGTTTCTCTTTTGAGAAAGGCTGTGATATGAAATCCATCAGTTGTATTGCATTGGGTAGAAAACAGATTCCCAGAGTTTGTATTAAAAGGAAACATCTCTTGTGCCATTGCAGAAATGAGTGCAATATTCATCCCAAGAGCTGGCCACATTTAAGTGTGACTGTTCAACTATAGCAGATCAGTTTGTGATCCTGACTGAGATCGAGCAGAGGTTGTGACGTCTAAGTAACAGCTCTGAAGAGGATAAGGTTTAAGCAGTGTTGGTAAGAACGGCAGTCTCTTGCTTACCTGACAGGCTGGCTGGGGTAGTGGGTCCGGATGTGCTGGCCTAACATCACCTGTGACTGATCCTGAAGGTTTTCCACCTGCTCTGGGTCTTTCAAGCCTCGGGTCTCTGCAAGACCAGCAAACACATGGGGATTCCCACTGGATGTTTGATTTTCCCACAATACTAATTAATGAAAAGACTTGTAGCAAAAAATGCATCACACGATGATCAGCTCCACCGGAGGTGCTGTTCAGTTGTAGTATATGTGATATTCTAATATAACGATAAGCTATTTAAAAAAAAATGACCCACATCTGTGGATTAGAGAAATGTTAAAAAATTAGATCTCAATTTCCACACTTGTGAAGGGTGACCAAAACTTTGGGGTTTTTGGGTTTCCTTTATTGGAAAAAAAAATCAATGTTTTCCCACTGAAATATTTGCTTTCTACCTAATCAGTATTTGAATTCAATTTATGCACGGAATTTGAGTCAAAACCTCCAAATATGATCCTAAATATTAAAGTCATGAATAAAATATACTGCACAGAGATTTCTAGGATGTTCAGACTGCTTATCTTAGAAAGCTCTAAAATTTTCCAGCCCTTTTCGAACCTCTTTCTCCAGTAAAGGGTCGCGGAGGAGCTGGAGCCTATCCCAGCACGCACTGGATACATGCTGAATGGGCCACCAGTCCATCACGGGGCACAAACGCACACACTTACACCAGGGCCAGTTCTCCCAGAAGCCAGTTTACCAACCTGTATGTTTTTGAACCCCAAGAGGAAACTGGAGCACCTGGAGGAAACCCACGTGAACATGGGGGAGAAAATACAAACTCCAAGCACCCCAGGTCCCGAATCGAACCCAGGACCGAGGCGCGGCAAGAACGCAATTCGAAACCACTGCACGACCCTGTCTCCCCTAACGTGATCCGATTTTTTCCCAATTCCTCAGTGTGCGCACCCAGCCCTGCTATCTCTTCACGTGTCTGAGCAGACAAGTAGAATTCCTGCTGCCCTGAAGGAAGGAAGGACGGCCCACCTGGTTTGAAGAGCACGATGGCCTTCAGACAGGCGAACTCAGTGGGGTCCACAGGAAGGGCCCTGAAGCGGCCGAAGATCTCCTGCAGCACGCGCAGGTCGGCTCCTGAAAAGCTCGTCTTGCCCTGCAGGCTGGGGGAGAGCTCGGGCACCGAGAGCAGGGGGCAGCTGTCCAGGGGCAGGGACCACTGGATGGCACACAGCAGGAACAGCTCGCTCCAGGCCTCCTCCAGCAGAATCACCTGGGACAGCAGGAGCAGCAGGTCAATCACTTCACAGACGTGGACGCCCACCCCCAGACCTGATGTTCTCGACCCCGCTGGGATAATCTTTTTGCCCTGGTCTTTGTTTCAGCTAGAGCATCATGGTTAAAGCTTTAAAGTTTAAAGAATCATGTTTAAAGGGTAGCATTGTTGCCTTTTGTAATGAAAAGAATTGAGTTTATTTTTCCCCGGAAGCACCTTTTGTGGTCTGCAGCAGTTTGTAATGTCATGTGTGAATGCAAGAGCCAAGGGCTGATAGCCAGAAGGACATGGCTCAGAAACGACTCCCTGCTGCTGACTTAGTCCTGTCCAACATCACTGAACAGGCAATCCGAGGCACTGGAAGGGCAGTTGTTCTTGCATTAATGGTGTGGTTAACATGTAGGTGCCAAAAACGCATACCGTAGATATTGTCTGGAGGAGATGGTTTTCTCTGCAGTGTAGTCATTAGATATTGTCAAATCTTCTGCTTTGATAAAATGTCTGCAAACCTCAAGTCTGTTTAGGTGAGATTAATGTAGCAATTAATCATTTTATAAGTCTCCATACATTGGCTTCATAACAGAGATTCTCCAAATTGAGAAGTGTTTTAATTTTCATATGTGGAGAATTTGCATTCATATTTGTTCTATAAAGATTTTCAAGTAAGATCTCAAGGCTTACCAAAAGATTAAGTTTTATTGGTTAATTGTGGGTAATTATAGTTGAAATTATAAACATATTTAGCTCAACAGGATTAAAAACAAATATCAATTCATTTCCTAAACCTCTTTATCCAGTACAGGGTTGTGGGAGTCTAATTGAAAAAGCAATGGGTGCAAGACTGGGGAAAAAACGAAAATGATCACTTTTTTCTACTCAATATAACGTGCATCTATTTTTAATTATTGTGCATGTACTTCTCCAATTATAATTTTTCTCTTCACAATCCAGTGTGTCCATTCTCTTCCTTGAATAATAAAAGCATCTCAAATATTTCCATTGCTTATCTAGTGAAAAGCTCCAGGATAGTGGTGTTTTGTTGTGTGAAGTTTGCAAGTGGATGGGACGTACTCGAACAACCCCAGTATATCTTGTGATCTGACGTGGCCCCTGTCTCTAAAGGCTTAGGGCTGTCTTGTTACTCACCTGATCCCTGAAAGGCAGGTTAGAGAAAACCGGGAGGTTCTTAGCCCATTTGACTGCCATGAAGAGCAAGCGGGCAGAGGTCTCGTACACGTTCTCGGGGCTGCTGGGTGGGTACAGGGACATCTGGTACTCTGAAGAAGCCCTCTCAGGTTCATTGCTTGTTACATCAATATTCTCATCCACTAGAGAAGAAAGCAAAGGACCATGAGTTGACCGCATACATTATACAGTATCTCTTCATCATATGCTTTCGTGCAAGTTGTAATCTGATGTTCCAAATTCTTTTCTTAAAGCTTTTCCACAATTTTATTTTTCATCTGGAGTTATGCTACTGTCGATGCCTTCCTTTGGTGCTTTTCAGCTTTGTAGATGTACGGTGCCTTCCACATATAGAAGCACAATATTTATGTTTTTAGAAATCTATTCATAAAGTGCAGTGACCTCTTCTTTTTCTGTCACAAATGTATTCACTCCTTTAGTTTAATCCTATTGGAAATACCAAGCTTGTGACCATGGAATTAAACATAAAAGTTCTGGAAGCGTTAAAGCCTGAGGAATGCAAGGTGAAGCTCAGATGGTGGTGAACAGCAGGTGGAAGATGTCAAATCGAGAAGGGGGCAGACTCACCGTCCTCGGGCTCCAGCTTGGCGCAGGTCTCCGCGGTCATGAGGCTGGCCATGAAGCGATGGTTGTTCTGGGGGCTGACGGAGCGCTGGGACGGGGCGGAGGAGGTGATGAGGGGCCGGGTGATGACTGAGCAGGAGGAGGAGGTGGGCTCCCGCGTGGTGGTCAGGTGGTCTTTCTCCGTGTCCACGTCGATGGTGTCCAGGCGCACCTGGGCAGTGCTGCGAGGCTGTCGCTCGTTCTGCACCGCTGTGGGGTCAGGGACAAGAGGAAAGAGTCAGAAGACAAGAGGCAAGAGACAGGCAAACACTGAGTCTAGAGACGAGATAGAGACAGATGCAGAGTCAAGAGAAAGACTCAGAGATAGATGCAGAGTCAACAGACAGGCAAACTCAGAGTGATGTCAAGAGATAGAGACAGACAGAGTCAAAAGACAAGAAATAGACTCAAGAGACAGGCAAACTCAAGAGTCAAGAGACAGACACAGAGTCAAGACACAGGCAAACTCAAAGTCAAGTGTCAAGAGACGGAGACAGATGCAGATTGAAGAGACAGGCAGAGTCCTCAGTCAACTCAGAGTCCAGTCAAGAGATAAAGACAGACTCGGAGACAGATGCTAACCCAAGAGGCAGGCAAACTCAGATTAAAGAGTCAAGATTCAGATCAAAGTTGTTTTAAGATTCAAAGGTTTTGTAATCTTTTTGACAAATCAAATTGTGATGACCAGATTCAGACCTTTCTCTTTTCATTCAATGTTGTTCAGTTCACCAGAAAGAAGTACCCTTTTGCTTTTTAGTACTGCTTAAAGACATTGAACAGGGGAGAACTGTGGGTATATTATTTAGGATATTCAATTAAAAAGTTATGTACTGTGTTACTTTTTTTTAAGCAAAGTTCTCTGATTTTCATGACTCTTTATAAGTGGACATTCTTATTCCCAAAGGCCTACAGATCAGTCTGGTCTTGGAGTTCCCCTGTGCCCATGGAATCGTTTTTATTAGTCTGCCGTTAAATATATTACATATCAAATACCTTGTATTAATACAACTATTTTCTTTAAAATAAATACTTCAAATAAAGTTTAATTATGGAATATGACTGCATCTCAAGGTGTTAAAAGCTTGATTTAATATGGCATTATTGAATAATTACAGTTGGACATTTAAACTTCTGATAGACAATGTTGCTTCTTTGATTCAAAATAATTCCGCACAGCAGTCTGTTGCAAAGAATATTTGTTATTTATTTTGCCTTTTCAAGTACCTTTTTCCAGGAAGGAACTTTCTTGCTTCTTTTTGTTTGCATTTCGTCTGTCCTCTTACCCCTAACCCCTGCTTTCTGAGGCGCAAGGCCAGTGTTGGTATCACAGGGTCAGGAGCAGTGCTGAAGGGCTGTTCACCCCTGCACTTTCACTCACCATCCTTGTTCATGCCAGCTTGCAAGCACTTCTTCAGTCGACACGCTTGGCACTGGTTGCGATGGGCTTTGTCCACGGGGCACATGCCCGTCCCTGCCTGGCACCTTCAGGGTGAGAGAGAGAGAGAGAGAGAGAGAGAGAGAGAGAGAGAGAGAGAGAGAGAGAGAGAGAGAGAGAGAGAGAGAGAGAGAGAGAGAGAGAGAGAGAGAGAATCACAACGGGTCCCAATCCTACTGGGAGAGGGAGCAGGGAACTCCAGCCCAGTATGTGATCTCCTGTCACAGCCTGAGGAACAGCGAGTCCGTCTCCCAATCATGCTCCATACTGTATGTTTACAGTATATGTCGATATTTTAGGATATGTCTCTAATATCTCTGTAGAGTTTTTTTTTTTTATTCTTTGTTTTGTTTCCTGTTCATTTTATTTTTATTTGCTTTGGCAGCACTGCTTGTACCCACCGGTCATGCTGATGAAAGCACCTTGAATGGAATTGAGAGGAAGGCCTTTCAGCGTGCGGCTCTCGGAAACGGGGTTCCCCAGAGGAATGACCGGCCCTCACCTGTAGATGAGTTTCCTCCGTACGCTCCGCTTGAAGAAGCCGCTGCACCCGTTGCAGGCGTAGATCCCGTAGTGCTTGCCGCTGCTGGTGTCGCCGCACACTTTACACAGCAGGGCGGGGCTCAGGGCCTTCCCGGGGGCTGGGCTTTTAACTAGGAGCGGCGAGAAACGGAAAGAGGCCCCGCTGTGACTGGTCTGGACTCCCGGTGAGAAACTGCGCCCCATTTCTAGTGCGTCACCTGTTCGCTCTCTTACCTCCTGCACATGTGTGCTCACACCTGCCTCAAGCGATTACTTCCAAAAAAAGGGCGTGGGATTTGTGAACAGCTGTTATCAAATCAGTGTACTCTAAATATAACTGTAAACGCCGGTGTTCTCGGTAGTATTTGTTTTTGTTTAGAAGCCGAAGGTGCATCAGGTGCAGAACGCCTCGAATCTCCCAAAGCGCACCTTATTTCCCAATGGAAGGCTGCAGTATAACTCTTAAATGGCCTGGATTACGTTATAATTGAAACGCACAACAACAGTGGCTAATGTACGATAAATGACTCAAATCATATTATCAGTAAAACAGTTCTAAATTGTTTCTTATAATTTAATGGAAAATGCTCACTTTTCCATCCCCTCATGCTAATGTGTTTTTCCAGTTCTGAGATTGTATGTGAGATTGTATCACTAGACACAATCTAAAAAAAAACTTGTTTTTCTGCTCTTCATTTTAAAGCCTTTGTTTTAATGTGGCAAAACAGTTTTGTTTCTTTATTCTCATCACATGCCAGATGTGCCCAAAGTGTGCAGTACTTTGCTAAAAAATATTTGTAATCCTGCTGCACAGCTACTGAAAGGATTTTTAAAACGTTTTACAATATTTTCAACAGCTAAACTGTACTGAACCAATAAATATGCAAGCAGATGTTAATTCCGCACTTAAAAGTTCGAATGAAAGATGGAGAAAAACAAGTTTTCAGCTATTGTTCCTTCTTTCAATGTGTAAAGGTAAAATGTTGTGTCTTCTTTCTGTTAACTTTTAAGTGTGGAGTGAACTTCTACTTTCAGCTCATACACTGAGGCAAATTCCCACCCTTACCTCCTGTATACATAATCTATCCACTTCTAATTCCTTCACTGAAATTTTTAGGTCTGTGTTTTGACAGGTGTTTAGCAAATTAATAATATTCTTTTTGCAGAGCATTCCAGAGATTTAAAGTTCAGTACATGCAGATAGTAAAACAATATTTGTTGTTTGTCAGATTAGACACAGTTTTTAGCCCCTTTTCAATCCTTATGTCACAATATGAATAAGAAACTGGCCTGACATCTTGTTTCTTACCTCCTCGGCTCTCGTCCAAGCCAGTGCTGACTGGAGAGTCGCTGGGAGGAGACGGTGTCATCGAGATCTTGGAAAGGTGGTCCTCCATTGTCAGAGGGAATAGCGAGGTCCTGGAGGGAGAAGCAATGCAGGTACCCCTCCACAGACAGTCCCCTTAGGGCCCTTCCGGTTATTCGAGACACACAGTCGTGGTACAGTCTCAGTTTTGCAGAAATTTCCAAGCACGGCACAAAACGGAGATTTTTTTAATGCATATATCCGTGCGTGTTCGCCCTGCTGTCCCTCCTTGGTGTGAGGGAGAGGTAAAAGTTCCCTTCAAGAGTGTTCCAGGAGTGTTGGTGGTCTTTTCTAGGGAAAAGGAACCTCAGGAGTTTGATGGTGGTGAGATTTTACTCTCTGAGGATACTGCAAAACTTCACATTTCAGTGAAACTTCTCTCCCGGGCTGTGCGGTGCTGATGACAGAGGTGTTCTGCTTCGCAGTGCACTCTTGCCAGCAGGTATCTCATTGACAGCCTGTCCGCTGTTTGTTTGGTTTTGCCGGCTCCTGTTTTGGATTCACAAAGACGAGCCCAGGAATGCTGCTTCGGTGAGTGTCCCCTTCCCAGGTCCTGGAACAGGAGCTCTTTTCTTGGTGCTGAGCGGTGGTGTTCAGTGGTGAACCCTGAAGGGGTTGCAAGTCAACCTTCTCTTTTCCTCCCAGCTCGCTCGGCTGGAGTGTGTCTGTGTGAGTCTTTCTCTTCTCCCGGCTCCTAAAGGGAGGCAGGAGGATTAGCTCCAAGCGCTGTGTAAGCACATGCTTATTTGTCATCCTCTTAATCTTTACTGTCCATCTAGAGGTGGATCAATCAGTCACACTGCGAAGAATTAAAAAGGGGGTGAATCTTCACCAAGTGCAAAAAAATACCCAGCCCAACAAAAGCCCAGGTTGGAGGCCGGAGCTCTGTAACTTAAAACCTGTCTCTTTCCCTCCCTCTCCGTTTCTCGGTGTCTGAAAGCAGCACATCAGTCAGCAGCCCTCAGCCTTGTCTGCATTTTAAAGGATGATTATATGGAGTGCAGATTATTGTGTTTGCCAGCCTTCAATTTGTATTGCTCCCTTATTCTTTTCCTCCCAACTCCAGCTCAATTTCCCCTTGTAAATTTGATCTGTGTGATTGCCCCCAATTCATAATGACTCCCACTGTTTGCCAAGGTGCCCAGCTGCCTATTAACTTCAATTTGCCTCTCTTTTTTTGAAGGCTGATCATTCTTTTCAATGGCAAAAGGGGGAAAGGGTGGGCTAGAGAATAATAGAATTTTTAATGGCAGTATTTTTTGTCTGGGATTAATTTGATTCACTTCTCTGTGCCCAGGGAGAGCAGGACCCATGCATTATTGAGTGTCCAACGTGTCAATGGGGACCCTTATAGGATAATTACAGGTCTTTATAAACGAGGACAGCACTTTTACCAGTGATCTTTTGACAGCCTAGCAGCACTACAGAAAACCACATTCTGGATTTACTGAGCTGAGAGCGGTATTTATTTACATAGAAAAGCAAGAAGAAGAAAATACACTTTATTTGTAAATTGGCTAAATCAACTCTTAAGTAGTTCATTGACCCCTAGATTCAAGACTGAAACAACTAGTTTTTCTTTGTGCTGAGAGAAAAATGAAATAGTGGACAATTCTTAACAACAGCTCAGCCTCCCACCCAACCCTGACAAACATGTGCACAAGTGCTCGTGAATTTCTTACCGTTTCATCATTTATAATCCCCCTGCACAAGTGGGACAGGACAGTGTGCACTCCTAAATTACTGTGCAACCAGTGCTGGTCAGGAGACACTATACCTTGAGTTTCCTTAAACATTTAACAATAACTTGGCTTTAACAGCAAAAATGACAATCAAGTGAAATATGCCATTTGTATTATTTGGTTTAAATGTTTATGAATAGCATAGTATATCTGCAATTATAGACTGTAAGATGAAAACTTTCAGGGTGTGTGAGTACATTTGTCAGTGGTTGGAGATTGCAGTTTTTGTTTTTTCTTCTGTTGTTTTTTGTTGTAGATTTCTTTTTAGCTTTGTTTTTCATCTAGAAGCTATGATATTCTGAATGTTTTAATGACACTAAGAGTTTGTTTTCTACAAAGGAGTCTGTACAGGATGGGCAAAGTAAAAAGAAAAACAAAACAGTTCCACATCGAAGTCATTTCTTTCTTTGTCAGAAAATATCAAACACATTTATGTAACATTACATCATATTTGGCTGAGATACCATTTTGACACTTTATTCATGTGGCGACTCGATGTTTAGAGTGAGTTGAATAAGTATCTACAGTACATGGGTGGAGTCAAATTTGAATTATTTCTGTTTTATAATATTTAACCCACATTTTCTGATGAGAATCATCTTTACACTTGCATTTAAACAGCAGCAGTCTAGTGTAAACCTGAATTAAATATGCTTTACTGTTAACAGGTAGGGAGCAGGTTTGGAATCATCTCTTTAAAAACAATTTTTAAGATAATAGACCGTGCCAACATTCACGAAAGGTGCTTAGGCACTTGAGTGAAGCCGATAAGAGTACATTCCGCAGAAAACCGTGCTCCATTAAGAAGAGAGATTAGCCCTGGGGAAACTTGATTTATAATATAACACTCTGAAATCCTACACCTTTGTGCTTTTGAAATATTTGAGTTTATTGCCTTGGCCTTTTGTGTATTTCAGCTGCAGGTCTAGCAGTTCCAGGCTGTGCTGGGGACGATCAGGTCCACTCAGTTTCTGCCCAAGCTGCTGCTGCAAGATTCCTTTAAACAATAAGCAGAGATCAACAGGTTCTGTGTGTTACACATAAATGCTAATGAACTAAAATGAATACACAGCAGGAGGCTTAAAACTGTTCTAAAACTTATTCTGCTGTGTTCAGGAAAAAAAACAATTAGCAGTAATACTGAAAGAGCAGTACAGACTCAAATCCTTGTAGCTATTCTTTTGCCATATGGTGCCTGCTCTCTCCATCTCTGTCTGCCTAATTAGCGAACCCTCCATGATTTACAAGTAATTAGTGTACTGAAGTCACTGATTTGTTTTTTTTTTCTTTGATTTGTGGATTTAGCTTATTAAGGACTTACACAGTGTCGGGGTCACAGAAAAAGCCAGACAGCGACACATGCCTGCTTCAGCCCTGTCCTCATCAGCGTGGCCGGTCTCCTAGCCCTGAGGATGATGTAATGTCATCAGTTCCACGCGGGCTGTTGCTACCGTGGCCAGATCTCTGACACTGGTGCCACCAATCAGATTAGTCTCTTTACGCTCCTTTTGTTGGAAATCCAGCACTGTAAACAGGTAAGACATTGTCAGTGTGAGCAGTGTTGGTCCAGGGGGAAAAATCCTTAACGTTCAGGAGGTACTTGTGCTGTTTGTTATACTACAGTATGTTCCTGTACTAAGCTGAAACATTTCGCCACAAAATGTTTTCTGATTTTTTTTCACCTATTCTTTTACCAGGAGAAAAAGTGTTTCTCTCTATATTGCATTAACTCTCAGAACTCCACCCCTTCCCTGTTTATTAGATTTGCGTCTGCTAGATTCTTGTAAATTATCTGAGACAGATCATGTTAGATCACACAATGTGGGGGTAACTCAGCCAGGATCCAAGGCACAGATACAGTATTGCTTACTGGATGTCTGCAGTTGCATCAGTCCATTAATCTCGTTTGCTTTGGCAGAATTATTTACGTATTTATATGCACTCTTTGGTGGTGAATGTTTATTTTATTTTACTATATTCAACAATATAAAATCTTTTATTTTTTATTTTTTGTACTTATTCATTGATGGGTTAACAAGGCTTGATGAGAGCTGGATTTCTTATTGTTGGCAAGAATTGGTGGACAGCTTACCCTCTGTAACTACCTACCTCATATAACACAAAATCAAAATTTCTATTTGGATGATTTCATTAACGAAATGATCCAACAGTAAATATCCTTGTAGGAATTTGTTTATGAACCCTTAGATTCAGTAGGCTTTGGCACCTCCTTGAGCAGCAGTGACCTCAACAACTTCAAGAAATTGTGTCTCACTCTCCTTACAGAACTGACAAGTTGGTGACATTTGAGAGTCTCCTTGAATAAACAACTTGCTTCAGTTCCTGCCATAGCATTTCAATGGCATTTAGGTCCAGACTTTGACTTGGCCATTCCAAAATGTAAATTTCTTCTTCTTGACCTATTCTGTTGCATATCTGCTTGTTTGTTTAGGATCATTGTCTTGCTGCAAGATCCGCTGCCAGCTCAGCTTCACTCAATGAGTGGATGCCTTGACTTTTTCCTCCACTAAACAGCAATTTTATGGTTCTGTCTATGAGATTCAGGACATCCTGGTCCTGAGGCACAGTAGCAGAGTAGTGTGAAAGCATTACACTCCCACCACTGGGCTTGAAAGATAGTGTATGATTTATTCCACACAGAACATTTCTCACAGTGGCCAAAAACATCAACTTTGACTCATCTGTCCAGAGAGCATTCTTCCAGTAGTTTGGTAGATGTTCAAGGTGCTCTCCGATAAACGTGAGACAGGTAACATTTGTTTAGATTTAGATAGAAATGTTTTTTTCCTGGCTATCCTCCCAGGAAAAGCATTCCTTTATAGTCTTTCCTTATGATTGAACATGACTGATAGTAGTTACAGTGAGAGAACTCTGCTGGTCCTTAGATTTTACCCTGAGGTTCTCTGTGACTTTCTGGATGATTTTCTGCCTTGCTCTTGGGGAGATCTTGGCAGGATGTCTGGTCCTGGGCTAAAGCTACTACATTAAAATTCTTATATGCATGCATATGTGACTCATCTTACCGGGGCTTTTGGATTTTGCTTAATTTAGATGGTTAGAGTTATTCAAAGAGTAATAAAACTCTTCCACGATGTGAAATATTTAAATCCTGGATGTTAACGAATTACATTATTGAAGTGTTAGATCAACCCACATACTGTACCATGGCCATGTGCTCATAGTAGGATGTCTCTATAGGGACCCAAAGATCTCCATTTCCATAATGTATTATGAGCAAACTGGGGATGTAGAAATTCTTCTTGGTTTACATTCCTAAAGCCATTTGTATTCCACCAGCCTGACTGGTAACTGATGGCTCTCCTGTCTGTTGCAGCACTCTTATATTTTAGATTTACTGTATTTAAATATTTACAGGTGCAGCCCAGTGGTGCAGTGGCTAGCATTGCTACCTTGCAGTGCTGGGGTCCTGGGGTCAGATGTGGACCTGGGTGCCACGTGGAGTTTGTGTTTTTTCCCCGTGTTCTTGCCAGGATTTCCTCTGGCTGCCAGTTTCCTCCCACAGTCCAAATCCATACTGGTGGGTTAATTGGCTTCTGGGAGAATTGGCCCTGGTGTGAGTGTGTGTGCCCAGTGAGGGAGTGGCGTCCCGTCCAGTGTGTATCCTTGCTCCCATTGCTCCTAAGGCTCCCCCCCATCCCCAATTAGAAGAAGTGGTTATTAATAATTAATCTCTTACACTTATTTAGCACTCATCTGGACACTTCACTCAAAATGCTTTACAGGTATGTTATGAATTAGCCCCTCCAATGTGCAGCTTCCACCTGGATGATGCAATGGCAGTCACCAGTACATTCACCACACACCAGCTATCAGTGGGGAGAGCAGAGTGATGAGGCTAGTTCACAGACGGGGATTATTAGGAGGCCATGACTGGTAATTTGGCCAGGACACCAGGGTAACACCCCTACTCTTTTCCAGAAATGCCCTGGGATTTCTAATGACCATGGAGAGTCAGGACCTCAGTTTTTAATCTCATCTGAAGGATGGTGCCTTTTATGCAGAATAGTGTCCATATCACTGTAAAGGAACATTAGGACCAACACAGACTAGTGGTCTACTGGTCCCAATAACACCTCTGACAGCAGCAGTGTTACCTTTCCCAGGAGGTCTCCCATCCAGGCCAGGCTCAGTTGAGCTTCAGTGGGCTGTCAGTGGTGTGTTGCAGGGTGATACACTATAGCAGCTGGCTATGAAAATGGGAGGATGGGTGGATAAACACATATGTATATGTATTTATACATATTTATTGTGTTTAGAAACATTTTTAATACAATATCACATATTGTCTACAAGAACAAGAACGGTGAATCTTCACCTCTGTTAAAGATTAGACCAGTCAATCTTGAGGGCACGCGCTGTGTCACCATGCTGCTCTTATTTGAACGCTGCCTTAGTAGCTCAGGATCCTGTCGTGCAGTAAGACTGATTCTTCAGGTGGTACATGTAGTTTGTGGACTTGCCTTTATCAAACTCCCTCCAAGGAATGACTTGACAGCTTCACTGTTGTAGAGAAGGAAACCAGAACAATCTTTTAAGACATTTGGTGGTGTTTAATTAAAGAAAGAGAAAGGAACAATGCATGGTCCACCCTAATGAAATCTTTAGGAATAATCGCAACGTAATCGTTGTGATGTCAGTTCAGCAGCTCTTGGAATAGGAATATTACAGCAAAGTACACATACGAGGCGGAATCATCACCTCCTTTTTGTGGCACAGGTAGCAAACTGATATATGTCCATGGATATTTTTAAAGCTCAAAACACAAGATCTCTGTGCTTTATCTGCCACATGTGGGATAGTTTTATTTAACCCATGGCTTTATTTTGTGCCTTATTGCTGTAGAAATATTGTGACATGTTCCCTTCCTTTTCCTTTAACAGTGTAGTGTGTGAGTGTATACGTGCTGAGACTGCTTGATGCACACTCAAGTGTATAAGCTCTTAATACAAATTTTTTCATCTGTTTACATGGGAATGAAATTGAAGAGCGTAAGAAGATGGTTATAACCTCGTAACAGTAAAAGCCTCTGTGTCCGGTAATGAGTTTATGTAATACTCCAAACCTCTTTTGGTAATTACTCACAGTGCCGTTTTAATGGAGAAGAAAACATGCATTTCATTATGGCAGAAGTGATGCTGCTGATGGTCTCCATCATCAGGATTTACTCTCCTCCTGCGAGGAGTGACTGCCTTCAGGCATCTTTTAAAAACCAGCTCATTAAAGCAGTCCGTTCAAATCTGTTTAACACAAAGCACAGCATCTGCTCCATTTACTAGCCTCTTTTAAAAGGGACTTTGAAGATTGTCTTAAGGGTACAGTTTGGGTAGTCCTGAAATCTGGGACAACAGCTAAGTGGTTAGCAGTTGCGTTGTAAGTTAAATAAAGCTTAAATAAAGCTTGTGGTAAATGGTGATTGATATTACTGTTCCAAAAGAAGAGAAGACTTCTTCTTTTGCGTTCTTAGGTCTCACATCCCAGGTGTTTCCAACATCTTTTATTTGACTTATTCAGTTTTACATGAAAGATGGATTTTTATCAGTGACCGTACAAGACAGCAAATGTAGCTTCAAATCTTTGTCTTTCCTTAATGTTCCTTGCAAAAAATGCTTCATGCATTCATGGATAAATAAAATGTCCTGCGATTACCTATTATAGTTGTTTGTTTTATTATATTTTCTCCAAAATGGCGTACTGGCATTATGCTATTAATTTTGTGTAGGAGTCGCTTATTGAAACAGTTTTCCAATACATGTCTGGCCCAGGTATCCAACAGGCATATATTATTCTGTAAAAGTTTCAAAAGTCCTTTTAATATGTCCTCAAATCTGATTAAAGCATAATGTAATTTTCATGTAAAATGTGTTGTACCAGTCCAAGGTCAAATGATTAAGTTATGGTATGCTTATGATAATTTTGGTCAAACATTTTGTAAAACCAAAAACCAAAAAAAACAAAATGTTTTGTAAAAACGGATTACCCCATTTAACCTTCAGTATCTAAAATATAGCCCTGAGGCCATGAATTTGAACACGTTTTCTGTGCCATGACTGTGATCATCCCAAGCACTTTAGCTAATCCATTGCAATTGACACATTCTACCTGTAGCTGTCTGTGACTTGGGAGCTGAGTAGTGAACAGATCAGGTGAGCATTAGATCAGTTTATATAATGCGCACCTGTCGCCCAGCACAGGGTGTTATTGTAGTGAGTACTACGTTTATTATGAATGTTTAGGAGACTTGCTTAGATGTGCAGGCTTCAGATTATGGGAAGACAGAAGTGATTAGCAAATAAGAACCCTAAATTAGAATTCAAAGGTAGATTAGATATCTGTTACGTAATAACGTAATTTGTCACTTTTTTAACCCTGGTCATTACGGAAAAGCAATTTCAGGCTACAACTCCAGTTTCGCAACTCTAACAAATAGCAAGACCCGTGACCAAGTTAAGAAATAGTTAAGGTTGATCCGTGGGGACAAGCGCTTGTATTGGAATCAAATCAGCGAGCAACTCTTTTGGAGGCGTAACAGTTTGTAAACATTGTCATGAACATCATTTTCTAAAAGCCGCCCCTGTTGCAGGAATACCTATAACTCACCTAGTGCAGTGTTGTCTAGCCAGACGCCCTCATGGTGGTGGCCCTGGTATTGTTTATTGGCCTGCATGTCCTAATATAGGTCCCTAAAGCACACGATGCTGGAATGAATTAACTTTAAAAGTCATTTTAGACGTGCAAGACAACCTTGTAGCGGGTTGTAAAATGTCCATTGCAGGCAATGGATCGGGGTTCTGCGCCAGCCGCCCAGAACACAGTGGAAACTCACCCGCTGCTAATTCTTATTACATAAAGGGGATGTCGTTTTCATGCATGGCAGGGATCTGGGGAGATGAGTTTAAATCTGAAATGAGCTGCTGATTCGTGGAGTGCTGACAGCGTAACTTTGGCAGCTGCCGGATCCCCACCTTGGCCGTGTTATATAACCGGCTGCCAAGGCCTGGCTCAGAGAGAGGAGCCGTGTGTGGGATTTGAACTGCAGGATTAGCCTGTTACCTGCACGGCGAGGGACAGCTCTGGGTGCCAGCTTCACCCCCTGATGCTAATACCGGGAAAGGTAGCTTTTGTGTTTGCCTTTTCTTATCACTTCACTTCGCATGCAAGGTGCACAGTTTTTATTTTTTATTCCGGTTTTTATTTTGCTGAAAACTGCAGTGCAGCGGAAATGCCTAGCCAGAAGGGCTGCTTGAAAGAGTAAGGTCAGAAGGTCTTTTTCAAGCAGTACAATCCGGAGTGTGACTGGCCTCCAGCACCATAAACATATAGTACCACATAAACCAACTTCTCAATGGATCATATGATATGCTCAGACCTCATGTCTCTCCCAGTGCTAATTGTTGGTTCCCCAACTTCCTGATATTGTTAGTTCGCACCAGCAGTCTGACATTCAGGGTATGAATGTAACTGAATGTTATCCTGAAGGCTGACTGATTTCCTAAATCATAGGATACAATATGCAGTGAAACTGAAAATCAACCAATTCTAAGAATCTGGGAATGTTTCCATTACTGGGAGGAAATGATCCATTGCTGATTATCTGGTTTTAATCACCATAATACGTCTTAACTCTCACAAATAAGTGATGATTATTCATATTTATATTTATTTATATTCATATTTAAAACGAAAGTGAAAAAAAAATCTAGACTAAAAATTATCAGCCTTTCACAATGACTGATATACTAGTTAAAGTGAATTGTGAATATACTGTATAGTACATGCTCAGAAATTGTGTGTTATTGATAGCAATTGCAATGTAGTATTTAAGCTTTAAATGTAAGAATTTTACTCTGGACATTTCTTAGAAACAAACAGGACTCCTCGAATACCTCTAAACTCTTTTCCTCTGGAGCTGTGCCAGGCTTTTCACTTAAGTAGGTTTTTTGGAACCTTTGCCTGCAGTGTAGTTGATGTTGGCAGTGTTTTTAACTGTGCAGACAGCCCCTCAGTCTACGGCTCACTGGAGAGATCTGCCTGTCTTCTTGAAGGTTTGCCAGATTCAGAGTATAAGCAGGATTGACAATCTGCACCCATCTGGGTTCATAAACAACTGCTGTATCCATCAAGTCACAAAAAGCCCCAGGTTTGGCAAGTCCCATTGCCTGTGCACAAAGATGAAAGCCCTTGGTCTTGCTGAGAGGGTAGAGCTCTGATCTAGTTAAATCCCGGCAAGACGTTCTATCATATTATGTAATCTTCACCCAATCAGTGATTACAGTTTCAGAAAAAAAAGATAATTTCTTCTCTTCCATCAGATTCTACCAACGTTCTAGATTTCAAAACAAAAAACGAACAAATACAGCTACTATAATACTCTGATCTTCAACATGTTGTAAAAGGATTTCAATCATCCTGAGGCCTCAATTCAGCAGGTGGTCAATCCAGAGAAGTGTATGGAGAAGGGCTTCATTTTCTCACTCGCAAGTTATCTGTGCATCATCAGCATGAAGGAGCAATCATTCTTTTTCAAAATAAGCTCTTTTTGTTATGGATTATTTCATATATTTGGCAGCACAATGGTCAGTTTCCCAAAAGACAATTTTGCTACTCTTTCTTCTATAGAGAGAAAAGACCATTAACTTTGTTCAGCAACAATATTCAGACTGTACTTTATAAAGCAGCAAGTGTTGCTGAAGGCATGAAGGCATGATAGTCTGCTAGGTGTTATTTTGAACATGAAGCACTCCCTGCTGTAGCGCTTTCTAGCATAGGAAGGCTACATTCCGCTAGTACAGGCAGCCCTGGGGCTCCCTCTCCAACTGCCCCAGCCCACCTCTCTCCCCCCGCAACCCTTGCACTGACAGATAGGTCCTGACCTAGATCTCTGACAGCCTGCAGCTGCTGCCCAAAGCGACCTCATGCTGCCATCAGCAGAATAATGACGTGGGGCTGGGGCTGAGAGGAGATAACTGTCAGATTGCTCCTCTCCTGAGCTCTTTGATGAGAATCAGCCTCCCTGAGATTGTTTAGAAGATCCACGAGCGCTTAAACAGCAAACTGTTGCCGTCAAGCGTGTGGCTCTACTCACTGCGAGTTCTATTAAAAAAACCTTTTCCATCGAGGCAACGTCCAGTCTTTTACTTTACAGATGATGCAGTGTGCACATGCCTGATTTTAAAAAAACTGTCTCTTCTGTTACCCCAGTAAGTGGCCATTCAAGTAAAATTGCCTCTTCATTGGTAAACACACATAGATTGTCCCAATTTCCAACTCTGATCATCATTGAGTTGCAGATCTACAGTAGGCAATGATCGTTCCAAGCAGGCCAGGCAGAGCAAATGCAGCACATCATAAATTAGAACAAAATCTGCATGTCAGGTTGATTAGAATTGCAGGCCAACATTAATGCTTACTATAATATCTCATAAAAAACTCATTGTAGCAGATTTCTTTAAACCAGAGTCTCAGTGCTCGTGAAGATGCAGGCATTGACTTTGCTTTGGGGTCAGTGACAGCTACTGCATGGGCCCACGGCAATCTTGTTCCCTTGCAAGCTTCTCTTATTGTCCCATCATTTTTTACAAAAGGCTTACAAAGGCTGTGGTCTGCAGAAAATGATGAATATGGATAAAACATTTTTTTCAGCGATATGATGGATAAATCAGGAGTCCAATACCAAAACGTACCTGTAAAGGCAATGTTCTTATGCCAGCAACTCACACAAATGTAAGAAACCAATATGTAAGAAGAATCTGAGTAGTCTATTGGATTTAGATATAAATGTCATAGATCAGTCTCTGTTTCTCCCTTGGAGTGCTGTCCATCTCCTTGCCCTTAATGCCAGATCTAATTGACAACTTTGTCTCACTTGATCCTCCAACTCTCTCATTTCCTTTCTCAGTTTTCATAAATACCCTTGGCAGAACTTTAATTGTTAGTGCTGTATTAAAGACTGTAGGAGCTACATTTTGAGAAAAAAAAGACAAGATCTTCTTGTCACTTTTTATTATAATGTCGTTGTAAATGCTGCTTCCGAGTAAGTGCATTGTGTGTGTTTTACCTAAGAGGTGGATGTATGTTTTCTCATGTTGAAAAACATAAGAAAATGCTTCAAACAAGTACGCCTCGCCTTCCAGACAGCCTGAAAGTTACAGACAGATGAAAGAGCAATTAGAGTCACACATTCTACGGCAGGGATAACCAGGAGTAACCAAGCTCTCTATCAGGTACAACATCTGGTCCTGCTGGAGTTCTGCTCTCTCTGTGAGAGAATAAACTGGTATCACACAGAATGGAAAGACAGGAGAGAAGGGTCCCATTTCACAGTGCAAAAGCAGTGTTTGTGTGTGGTCTCCCGACAGGAGACATCTTCCGTTCACAATAATTTTAAGCTCTTATGGGATGGCATGATATAGAAATAGGAGTAGAAGTGGAAAAGGAAAAAAAATTCTGATTGCACCCTGTGGAGTCACGTTTTGCCAACAGCGGGTTTTTTACTGTAAGACCCCTTTTCTGAGCCCCTTGGGCAGCTTCTTGGCTCAGGTGCCCTTGAAGGGGACATTGTCACAGGTTCACAACATGCTGCTTCTTCCTCCTCATATCAGCGTAAGCAGATTTAAATCTAATCCTCCTGAATGTCAACTGTTGACAAAGAGTGGGATTAACTTTTTAAGATCGATTGTATTTTTTTCTTCCTCTATGATTGTGGGGGTAATTACTGCTGCACAACGAGCTAATCGTCTCTTCGACAGAATGTACGATCTGACAGTGTTCTGTGTGCATGTCATAATTCCCCACCCCACGCAGTGTGGAGGGAGAATAAAAACACGACTGTGTTAAAACATGAGCTACAGCATCTGACAATGAGATCTCTGTGGCGGCTTTAGTCTATCCATGTTATCTGCAAGAGCCATTGGATGTTAGATGTATGGGTGGCAGTGGAAACCAATGGGAATCAGTGAAAGAACAACAACCTTCTAAGCTGGCTGGCAGACTACTCCCAGCTGGGCACACTCAACTGTACCAACCTGCCACTCTGCCCAGGCTTTGCATGACATATTGTCTAGTGCACAGAGACACTTGGTTGGTAGGATTGTAAATATGTGGCCATTTCGGATAGATTAGATAGGATGGTCTATGTAGCAATTGCTAAATTGAATCAGTTCGAGGTCTTTTTTCTGGGAAAAACAAGGCAAAGTTATCAAAATAAGCAGTCTGACCTCAGGATATCCCTACACTACACCATATATTTCTCAAACAAGTCTTTTTCTTTTTTGGAATGCAGAAATCGGAAGCATTTAGTGTTAGTTCTGATTTAGACTGTACTTTGTCCTTGTGACTGTGTGGTAAAAGGAAGGAATTTCATTACTTTTTTCACATTTTGTCATCCATGTCTGTGTAACTCTCCTTTGCACTGAAAAAGAAATATAAACAGGGATGGGCTGGATGGAATGATGGATTTGGATGGATTTTTAGGGCGGACAGATGCACAGATGTACAGCACACACAGGTGCACATATGCAGACAAAATAGCTGTCTGATCTCCCTTGTACAATCCAGCATAACATAATTCTAGTCATAACTCCACTGTTCACACTTCAGCTGCCTATTTAAGCACTGACTGCTCTGGAATCCAATTATACTGCTGGAGTGAGGTGGCTGAGTCAAACTGACTAATTATATCCAATGCAGTTTGTGTTCGTTAACTATGGATTTATATCAATTAATATAATCTGCCTTCATCACTGTTGCCGGGGCTTAGAGAGATTAATGAAGAAAATATATAGCAGATTGACCATAGTAACAGCCACTTGTCTAATAGCACACGAACATGAATTTCAGACCAGGCTTTGATGTTAGGCTTCCATTAGGCCAGCAGTCTGTTCAAATTTCTTGCAAATAGATTGTTGTTATACTGAAACATTCATATTAAGAAACCTCTGTAGAGGAACTGTCTTCGTTGTCAGCTTCTACAGATATGAGAATTTAGTGGTTTGTCGAGGTGAAATATATTCTTAATTTTGTGTTAAACCATGGATGTTTTCCTTTTCTAATTATTTTCAGATTATAGTAAATGTTTAATCCGTGTGAAAACTATTGGTGACGGTACACTTTTGTAAATTAATTCAACGTTCACTGTTTCTATGGATGGATCTGCATTACTTAGAATACTCCTATACCTAAGTTCTTTTGTAGATTTATCTCTGAGTTATCCTGATTACTAAGAAGGCTTTCAGTAAATCTGAGTGTCAGGAACATGAGTCAACAATGATTTTGTTAAGAACAAGAATATGACAACCAAAGGCTCACTTCAGAATCTGTGTGCTCTAAATTTGTCTTTGGACTTGTTGCTAACAAATACCTTCATCTAAAAATATCGTAGGTACAGTAGGTAGGTTAGGTCCCCTTTTAAGACCATAAAGGCCCATGGGTGAATGAGGGGCATTTGGAGGTGGAGGTGATGGGGTCAGCATCACACCCTGGCTGGCCTGTTACCCCCGAAGGGTTAAACCCCGGTACTCATTTGGAAAGCAGCCTGAGAGGACCTGGGAGCTGTCTGGAAGGCATTAGAGCTAGCTCTACAATAAGTGCTCTACAATAAACTCTCACCAGTAGTGTTTTATAGGCTGATGAAAGTGATATTATTTTTAACTGTTGACACTATCCCTTACACTCAGCTGAACTCCTAAACTCATGAAACAACGTCCATAAGAATTGATTCTTAATTACCACATAATTCATTAATTGGGCCCGTAAGACCATCTCTCTTTTAGTGACTGGATGGCTTTGAAATGCTGAAGGCCAGAAAAGGCCTGTCCGTTGTACTGTGTGTGATTTGCTTTTGCATCCTCCTGCAGTCCAGCCCCCCCCCAGAGACAAGCCCCTCGGAGCCTCTGTTGTGGGGCAGCCTTCTCTAGCTGGCTGACTGCTGACTTGGCTGATATTCAGGGGCTGGAGGGTTTAAAGTTGATCTGCCATACGGCTCTTCAGTCAGATAAGACGGAGAGAGATGGGGGTGAGGGGTCTCGGTGTGCGGACTGTCGGGATTATACAGCACCATCTGGTACCGGGGGCCATAATTATCGCAATGAAAAAATCAATTGCCTGAGTAAATATCGGAAGCGTTTAAGCTCATTTAATGAAGTAAATTAAAAATTAGGTAGAATTAACTTAAAGATAATCCAACTCTAGAAGGTGGAGCAGGGTGCAGTTATGGGATGTGTTGGGAGTTGGGGATGTGATGAACACAAGGCTTTAGGATTTGGAAATAGTAAAGAAAATGTCATATATTCTTCAGGCAATCTTTCTGCAATTCTTGGGTGATCGTTAATATATAGGCCACATCTGACCCTTTTTGGGATTTTTTCTGAGGTAGTTTGTCTAAAAATAAAACACTGTGTACTTAATGTAATGCCAGAAAGCTAGGTATGAGCTGAAAGAAAATCATTATTCATTAAAATAATGTTTATAAACATTATTGTAACAATACAAACACATTTTTTGTTTCAATAAAAAATATTTCTTAGTTTGTATCACTAGTCAAGAGATCTTAAGGCAATAGAGAGATGTAGTGTTTAAATTTGAATGCTGCAATGTGCAGTCTTGGCCTTCATGACTTGGTCCTGAAACAAAACCCCCTTTATAGAAATGTATTTATTTATTGAGCAAAATAAGGAATTCTTTTTCAGAACTGCTGTGATGGGGTTTCAGGATTCTCTCTGAAAATGTCATGAATCTTATATTCTAGGGGCTCTACTTTGGAGTCTCGTAGTTCAAGATCTGCATAGCTCCTCATTCTTCAGCTGTTAATATGTCTTAAAGGTAGCACCTTGATTCTGACCCCTAAATTAAGAAATTAAACCAAACATGCCCCATTAAAACCTCATTACTTTACTAGAAAACCTGTGACAGTGTGTTACAGTGCATGCTGCTGTTCACTGTACGTGCACAGTGATAGTGAACTAAAACCCACCCACCATATGTTTTGCTGCAGCTGAATGATTTAGACTGACTGTAATGCCTTTGATCTCTGGTTTTTAAAGGAGGTGATTTGCAGCGAGATGGGTTAAACGGCCTCTTTGCACTTTTCCTGTTAAGTCTTCTCTTGTGCTTCCTCTTGATCCAAAACCTTTTATGTGACATGCAGACGATTCCATTGCTAACCAAATGGACATCCTTCGAGCCCAATCTTTCAGTCATTTATAGTGTACTGCAGGCCCTCAGCTTTAAAGCTCTCAGACCTGCTTCCAAAAGCAAGACAGAATTTATAGCAAATGAAAAAATGAGTGTGTATATCGTCTGAGAGATGCTGCTGTGCAGTTGTGTTGAGGATGGTTGGTCTGAACAGAGGGAAGAAAAGACTAGATACCAAAGGTCACATGAGGTGACAGAAAAAAGATTAGTCTTTTGTAACCCAGGATCAGTTCTCCAAAATGATAATCATCCATGGCAAGAAACAAATAATGAAAATGATTCTGATGTATTTCTTAATAAATGTTTTGCAACACTGGGTTTGTACTACAACTGACCTTTTAGAGATAACAATTTGTATATTTATGCATTTGCCTCAAGAATTACTATTCTTATAGTGCATCATAGATGTACCTCATAGGTAGGTAGTACTCATAGGTGAAAGTCTGACTTTCCATTCCTTCTGTATTCTGCAGTGACTGACATTTGGCAGGGTGGCAGTTCCAGTTGGGGTTAACTCACAAAACTATACTTATTGAATTTAGTATTTATCAGTTTTTTTTTGTTCGGATCCTCTGGGATTTAATTTTTAGCTTTCATTGTGGAGATATCAAAACCATTTGGAGTTTAAAGACTTCCTGATCAACATAGTCATGCTATACATAGGTCCTGCTTGCTAAATGCAATCTAGCAGACATTGATTAATGCCAAATGTTTCTGCTTTTTCTGTTATTCAGTATAATGTTGAATTGGAAGTACTGCCAAGTAGTTCATTTTACAGTACTTTTCAACAGGTTTGCAGCTGCTTGCCTGAAAATAATGATGTAACTTTTACATGACAAACATTATGTACAAAGGTCTTTTGATACCTTGATGAGGTGAACTTGCTGTGATTCTGAGTAGGTGAAACTACAGAGACCTCAGGAGGGAAGACATATTTGATAGTGATTGTGACAGATGCTCTACAAGTCATGTAAGTCTGTGTCAGACTGGAGTTTTGCCAGTATACACAAATTAGATAATCCACTGGCACTTGAGTGAAACACATGGCCCAGGACAGTTACTAGGTGAAGTGTACTAATTCTGTTTGTAAAAAAAGATTCAGATTATGCCAAGCCTGGTGTGATATTCTCTTCCTAGAGAGCAGAGAAGACATGGTGATGTCCTTACAACAGTTCATACTTTTTCATCACCTTTAACTTTGCTTTCTTGTAAGTAGATGGTAGCAACCAATGAGAATCATATTATTGCTTTATTCCATTTTTAACAATAATAATTTGTTGCATTTACATAGTCAATTTTATTTCAAAAGTTCCCAAACCCTTTTTTATACAGGAAGGAGCCCGTAATTATATGTAGTTCAGTGTTGCTATGCTGCACCAAGTGTCAAACAACTTGTTATTCCTAAATCAAGGAAATGAAGAATACTCATCATTCATCTGCTACTTGCAAGGATAAGGGTTCAAAAGAAAATGATATACTGACACACAGTACAAATGCAAGAATAAAAATTGTATATCAGTTACATTCCCAATATTATTTAATATTAACTAGTAATCACAGGTATGTTGGTGCATTGCTGGAATAGTATTATTTCTTGGGGTATAGAGCCACCTGATTTTACAAACTAGTATATTTGGTATGTAAATTACTAAAATTACCAAAATTAATATTAATTCTGTTTAAAAAAACAGAATAAACAGCTTTTCAAATGTACATGGTTTAATTATTGAAAGAACAGCCGAAGATATGGCCATGCCCCACTTGAGTATTGAAAATCACCTGGTTTCTACCAGCAGGGATGTCTCTGAGAGCTGCTGCCTGGAGAAAGAAAGGTCATAAGTAGATGATGAACAAGAGGTTGAGAAAAGAATCTTGCAGACAGATGCCAGGTGCTGTGGATGTTTGAAAGGACATCAGCAAGTCTCGAGTGTTTTCCAAAAAGAGAACGCTGCACCAGGAATGGACAATCTACCTCCTAAAACTGAGAGTGTCACCACAATGGCCCAGGACTGTCACATCCGTCAGAATGACTGTAGCTCACTGTCTGCATCTAAATGATCTGCATGGTAGGGGGCATTTCAGGGCCAACCATGACAGCTGAGAAGAGGAGGAGCCTTCCTCTGTGCATGCAAAGAGAGTGGTGGGGTGTTTTATTTACTGATGAACAGCGTTTTATCCTTGACAGGCCCAACGAAGGAGAAAGGGTGTGGCGATGTCACGGTGAATGTTGTGCCGATTGTTTCATCAGTTGTGGCCAGTCGGCGTTCTCAGGCTACAGGTGCACCAGAAGTGATGGGACATGGAACAGCAGTCTATCCAGAGGATGGTCAGGTTTGTGTGCAGTATATGTGTTGTCTTCCTCTTTATATTCAATGCTTGTTCTTTGAACAAGCAACAGTAATGCACAGGTCTTATGATATGACATATTCAGATTTTCATGAGGCTTTTGATAAGGTTCCTCATAAAGGATTAATTCTTATATTACAGGTGGTAGGCATTTGCGGAAGAGTGTGTTTTGAGATAGGGAATTGTTAACAGAAAATAGAGAGTATGGACAATGGGAGAATGCACTAATTAGGGTGGTGTAATTATCGAAGTACAGTGCCACAGGTTCCATTCTTTGGATTCCATCTGCATGGAGATTGTATGTTCTGTATGTTGTATGTTTGCATGGATTTCTGGATTTCCTCTAGGTTACATTACCTTACATTAAGGTAAGTTTATAGGCCTCTGGGGAAAAACAGATGCAAGAATGGATCAATAAGTAGAATCAGTAATTGATTTAGGAATTAGCTACCTGTAGTTTTGCTTTCCAGTGTTGTGAAAGAGCCAGAGCTAATTCTTTCAAAACGCCCAGGGAGAGAGAAGTTGGAGTGGTTGTGAGAAACACGTGTCACCTGCACATTGCTTTGGGATGAATGGTGTGATGTCATCGCTGGCCAGGAGTGGAGCCCTGGGCAGACGCAGCCTCACGTGCTGGCCTCCGGAGTGCGTCTGTCCAGCTCTCACCGTGAGGCCACTACCTGAGCCCAGATCTCAGGCTTTCATTCACACTCCCTGGGAACGTGGGGGATAAAGGAGCTCAGGTGTTAGCTGAAGTGAGCGTGCTTGTACTGTGAGTACAGTAAGCCCTTCCGACAGCCACACCTGACCCAGGCACTCTGCTGACCTGGGCTGGACAGGTAAATCGGCCAACGCAGGGGGCTGTGAATTCTCCACGTAATTTAGGGGAGATGGTGATTCAGAATCGTTGAACGCTTGTTCTCTTTATAACCTTACCTTAATGTCAGGTACGATGTGAGAGTAGCGACAACTTCGCCTACCCAAGTTATTCTTGGGTGAAAATCCAGGCAGTTTTCACAAAACACTGCCCTTCCTTTTAGTATGGGAGCTCTCATATGTAGTTGCCTATTTTAAACCAGGACACTAGTATTATGCGGGTTAATAACATAAGCAAGGTTACAAATAAGCGGAGTTCATTCACTTGTATGCATATTTGTTCGTAAATGATAATCCTGCCATTTCTTGGAAGAAACCGGGGTTTCAGCTTCAACAAGATGCCTGATGAACTCATTCCAGACTCCCATAATCCGCCGTGTAAAACGAAGTGCCTCGTGTTCTCAGTTTTAAATGCTTTTCCCTGCATTTGCGGCTTGTCTTCTCTGGTTTGGATTGAATTGACTTTGTTGGTGCCCTGGAATATTATGTATACTTGAGATCAAGAGACTCTTACAGATGTTTTCCTCGATTGTGAAAGCTTTTTAATTTATTTTTGAAGACGGCATGTGGTTCAGACGGCATGGTGCACACACACAGCCTTACAGCGCTGGAGCCCTGGGTTCAATCCCTGGGGTGCTATCTGCGTGGAGTTTGTATGTTCTCCCTGTGTTTGCATGGGTTTCCACAGTCCAAAAACATACAGGGAGTCTGGTGTGAGTGTTAATGTTGTGTGTGCCCTTGATGGACTGGTGTCCTGTCCGGGGTGTATCCTGCCCTGTGCCCTTGGCTTGCTGGGATAGGGAATTCACTTGAGTTGGATGAAACACTTAGAAAATGGAAGGTTGGATGGATGGCATTTGGTTCTTCTAGAATGATGTGCACTTGCAGTCTCTGGTGTATACAGTTCTGCTCCAGATTGTGCAGACAGATAGGGACCAGGCAGAGGTCTAATCAAGACTGCAACCTGAGCTGGGCTGAACTGAGCTCTCTGGACCCAGCAATTATCTTATCTCCCATTGTACTTTACTGTAATTCTCTTCTCATGATTGATGATGTCTCTGTCTGATTAGTGCAAAACAAAAACCAACAGATCAGTTTCCCAATCTGCAGCCAGGGAGGAGTAGAGAATCAACCTAGATCCATTTTTTCTTGCTAACTTGTTTTGTTTTAGGCATATGTGCAGATATGTAAATAGTTATTACTTAGCACTTCAGGGATTGAATTTTTACTACTGTAATTATAATTGTAGATTGCAGTTCAGTGCATATTGTGTGGTCTTGATATTTCACAAAATAGATAGGAGCATTCAGCACTGAAAGCATGCAGAAAAACTGGGTGAAGGCCTAAGCTGGATCAATGCATCTGTTTCAGTGGAGCCTCTCTCTGTTCTGTCAGACCATTTTCTTAAGCACATCAATTTAAATAAAAAACAAACAAAATGGGACCACTGGAGTCACCCGTCACTCAGTCACATACATTGAAGAGTGCAGATCTGAGTCACTATCACAGAGGCATAGCCCCAGGACCTAAAACATGAGTGGATTTTCTGTGTGTGGATATAAATGGATAAACTGGGTATCCATTCTGATAACCAGTTGTGACACAGAATGACTTATGAGTAACTTAAAGAGGTGTGTGGTTTTCAGTTCCTTGTTTTCCAAAAATTAATTTATTAATTTTATTGTTGGGTAATAGGACTGTAAAACATCCAGCTCTTGCTTAATTTGTCTTAAAGCCTTCTGAGTTGTGGCTGTCTGTGAATGAGGATGATCATCTCTCCTGTATGTTTAGTCCACCGTCATCAAAGGTGAGCTGCCTCTCTCTGTACTGAACACCCATGATGTAATATGTATTGATATGGTTAAATAAGATGATATTGATCAATCTTCAGCCATTACCCACATGTGAGTTACAGTGCAAGTAGAGTGAGGCTAGTTTCTATAGTCTATCTAGTATCTATTCTATACTCACAATGAACTGAAAACATACTGTAGAACCACGTAACTGCTGCTGTGCTCCAAATACAATCATTCAATTTAGAGCTCAACTACCTGAGTTTGAATCTTTTACACACAGGCCCCTTCAAAGAGAAGAACAGGGAAACTCAAAAATGTATCTTCTGCTGCTGTGCTCCAAATCACAATCATTCCTTTTTTAATCTAAATTAAAGCCCCATCCAACCCCTTGTGTTACCATCAATGTCATGATGCAGACAAAACATGTTAGGGCAAATAGACCTGTTACAGATGCGTATTCTAGTGTCCAGTTGCGTGAGGAAATCATGTCACCGGAACAGCTAACCTGGTTATAGCCCAAGTCAAACAACAACCCTGCCTACCTGAATTCTACACGCAGAAGGCAGTATTCCTACAATGTGCTGTTCCATCACACTTCAGCACCTGAAATGTGTCCTCATCGCAAAATGCTTTTTAGGTCAATAGTGTCACAAACCCATCTTCACTAAAATCATGGAATACCAAATTGAAATTCACAGTCAGCTGGATGATTTGTCTTATTCTTATTGTTCATTTATGTCAACTCTTTGATTTCAGAAGTACAGGTAGACATCCTAACTACTTAAGGTTCATGCCCCTTTTTGTAAGAGTAGGGGTGTTAATCCCAATGAGGCAGATGCTTAGTAAAAATGAACAGATTAGTCATTGAGAAATCAACTCTACTACCTGAGATCAGATGGTTACCTGCCCTCGTATAGACTTTTCATAAGGTGTATTTTGTCTTGCCACAGCCTCCCCATGGAGAGAGATGCCTCATTATTGATGGCACTCTAACAAAGCAACCGAACACTCAATGCCACTGGTGCAGGTTCTAGTTACAGGAGTGAAGACACACAGCGATCCTGTGCCACTGTCATTTCTGACCTCATATTGCAGGTCGCTCTCAGAATCACATTAAACTTGCAGGGAGCCCAAGAGCCTTAGTCAGGAGTGTTAACAGCACCATTGTGCACAGCCATCCTTCTCTGAGGGTGCTGTAACTCAGCACGACAGTCGATCCCCCCCATCTCTCTCTCCCCCCTGCTATAGTGATACAGTAACTCTGGAGCAGGACAAGGAGCCCTCATATCTAATACTTGCTTTGTTGCAGCCAGTTTAATGATAGCTTGCACAGAATTGGGCTGGAACTGGATACCTCTGTCCGCCAGGTCATCTTTCTTGAGCGTGGCTTTCCTTTGGGAGGTGTTAGCCATTTTTGTCTTAAATATGTTTTCTCTTAATGGAAGCCAGATCTTAAGCAAGGAGATTTGTGGTTCTTATATCATTCCTAACACTGGAGCTTGTTATGGCAATAAATGGCAGAAGAGCATGATCTTTTCCTGCAGAAGAATGTGCACTATGTAACATTATGATCTAGAGGCTCTAATCAAACTACATATTTAAGCTTACAAATATATTTCTATTAGATATGAAACAGCATCTGATACACTTTAATGCTCAAGGATAATGTTAAAATTCACATGTTCAGAAAACAGATAAAACTAAATGGATTCTCTTTACACTGACCACTGACAATAGAATGAAACACATACTGTACAAGCAGTGTGGCATTTTGCTAAGCATTGCTTTACCATTGCTGTTGTGGGATTGAGCCAAGAACTCCTTGCATGTCTGTCACAAGCACTTGCCACTCGTTCTCATAGCATTAGTACAGGTGAGGCCCCAATCAGGTTTAATTGGATCGGCATGGCTCTTGTCTGTGTGATGGGATTGTAAATGGAGCAGATATCACATTAAAGATGTACCACTCTCCTGCTAACAGGCTCCTTGTTCTCTGCTGTTCAAAAACTCTTTTTAAATGCCTTCTTAAAGGAATGTTTTTTTCATGTACTGGTCTAGTAGGAATGTTGCACCACACTTTCAAAATACTGTAGGGATTCACAGTTCGGGGCCACTGTTAACCTCAGAGCTGCCCAAGAATGAGGTTTCCACTTTTGGGCTGCGGTCGAAAGGTCAGTGACGAACAGTATATAAGGAAATCATCAATGGCCATTGCAATTCAACAACAAAGAAGCTAGTGATGATCATTTTTCTCAAACTTTTAAAATGCTGAAGTGCACTGATCAGAATTAATTGCTGAAACGCCTTAAGTTTAAGTATGTATTTACATGCATCTCTTTCATCTGCAAGAGGACAGATTACACACTTACTAGTGAATTAGCTGTATTGTTTCCAAGAGATATTCAGCCGGTGAATCTATAAGAGGAAATAATTTAGTTCCAAATCTCACATACAGAGGTGTAGCACTCAAGGTGACTAAAATATAACGTGGGGTGTTACTGGAGTGTTCAGGGGGATCCCAGAAAGAGGAAGTTTGCATGCAAATGTTCTTACAGTCTCAACAATCTTTCTTTGTGTTGCTCTTCATTGTTTCTCAGTGAAATGGAAAGAGTATTTTTCAAAGCATGCAAATTGAGTATCAGTGGTGTGTGTTTGAATCAGAGGGTAATTCCATGACAACACACTAGGCATTATCAAACAGGCTAGCAGGAGCAATGAGAGGTGTGGTCTGCCTTTACACCCCATGACCCTGGTACACCTTTTCAGTAGAAAAAGATTTTTATTTGAAGGGTTAGCATCACTATTATTTTTTATACCATTTCAATGTGGAATTGCCAAATGTTGCTTGACTCAGTTCACTGGTAGGCCCTGTACACACACGGAAACTGGGATTGTGAAAGCTCTCCTCTAACAGCCCCGGTCTCTCACTGATGCCACTACCTGATGATAGGCCCACAGCAACACCCAGGGCTTATTTTTGCACAACTGTGCAGCACGTCCCCATCTAACCCCACCAGTCACATCTTGTTCAATGAAACAGAGACTAAATAGCTATGAAGCAGAAGTTAATTTGTTTCTTTGTTAGTATTTCTCATGCTTTTTTTAATGAACAGCACTTATGATAAGATTAAAATGCATTTCTGCTTCATAAAATACAGTGCTTTTTACCAGCTCACAGGAACTTGATAACGGCACCCAGCCAGAGTGGATGTATCAGCGCCAACTCTGAGCAACAACAAAAAATACCACTGTCTGTGAGGAAGAAATGATGAAAGAAAAGAACAACAAACAATAACAACATTGGGTTTTATTGGAATTCTTAATAAGCTTTGCAGAACATGTGTAATTAGAGTGTAATCCTTCAGAAGTTGCAATTGGTTTTGCTAGCCTGGCAACAGCCCGCATTAGTGCAGTCCAAACGTCAGCCAGATATTTAGCACTAATAGCTCAATCAATAAAGATCACAGCTCAGACATCTGTTGTAGTTTGTCTTTAAACCCCTTCAATGTTTGAGTCATAGTGTTTGGGTTAGTGCTGTTAAAATGATGACTTCTGTAATAAAGTGAAAAAAAATAGTATTTTTCTCAACAAAGAAATAAAACCATTCCAGCCATTACATTACAATTACAAATCCCTGAGCCAACTGCTGCATATAATGTTTGGAAGTTCTTTCTACAGTATATGTATATATGCTGCATTGTACATGCAGCAAATGCTATAGATTAAAGTACTTCTGCAGAATACAGAACTATTCAGACTGCAAATTCACACCACAACTATTGTAAATGATGTAAAATATAAGTAGCACAGACAGCTTGAGTAAAGTGTTTCATTTACTGGGACAAAATTAATCTGTTGTGGTCAATATAGTACTGGATCTGTAGACTTTGTTGCTAATGCTTTCTCAGCGCTGACCTTATATGAATATCCTGTGCTTCTTTTATTTTTCCTATTGTAATGTTAATCTTAAACTTTCTAGTTTCTAACTAAAATTGTAATATTTAATCTCAGTGACTCAGAGTAACACATAATTAAAAGAACTTGTGCTACGGAATTTTCATAGCAGATCTAAACTGCACACATTTGCACTACCTTGAAAATACACTGTAAAGTGATATTGAAAATATACCAGCCATATTATTATTGAGGAATGGAAAAATGGAACACAACACAAATGGAAAATTAAGACACTGCTAAAAAAAGGCATTTCTTTCATCATAAAAATCTAATTCTATTCAGATAATTATACTGCTTTAGGAATCCACTGCACAGTAATTATTTGTGTTCCGCAGAGCTCTCAGGGGGAAGGTACTGGGTCCTGTAGGGTCACAGTCACAGTCCGTCGTACTCGTGCTTGCAGTATCCCACGTAGAGAGGCTGTGCCTGAACACCGCGCCTGACAGGGAAAGCAGCAAGAAGTTACAGCTCAACTCGCTGAGTTTTTATCTTTTACACACAGGCCCCTTCAAAGAGAAGAACAGGGACACTCAAAAATGTATCTTCTGCTGCTGTGCTCCAAATCACAATCATTCCTGAAGGCCTTTTTTAATCTGAGGAAAGCCCCATCCAACCCCTTGTGTTACCATCAATGTCATGATACAGACAAAACATGTTAGGGCAAATAGACCTGTTACAGATGCGTATTCTAGTGTCCAGTTGCGTGAGGAAATCATGTCACCGGAACAGCTAACCTGGTTATAGCCCAAGTCAAACAACAACCCTGCCTACCTGAATTCTACACGCAGAAGGCAGTATTCCTACAATGTGCTGTTCCATCACACTTCAGCACCTGAAATGTGTCCTCATCGCAAAATGCTTTAAGGCCAATAGTGTCACAAACCCATCTTCACTAAAATCATGGAATACCAAATTGAAATTCACAGTCAGCTGGATGATTTGTCTTATTTGTATTGTTCATTTATGTCAACTCTTTGATTGTCAAAAGTAGACATCCTAATTTAAGGTTCATGCACCTTCTTTGAAAGAGTAGGGGTGTTAATCCCAATGTCCTGGCTAAATTCTACCTTGGTCTTCACAATCCAGTCGTCCTAAATTTCCTCTTTTCAATCAACGAAGCAACGTCTCACTTCGCCAGCTTATCAACTGTTTAATGGAGCTGTTGCACAGAATGACACGTCACCTCCAATCTGTGAAACACTTGGGATACTTTAAGGTGAAAAGCACTGCACAGCTGCAAATAAATAATTCATCAGACTTCTTAATTTATTTGCACAATTAGCGTTGTGACTAAATCATGTTTCATAATATGCTCCCATGATCTGACACACTAGCGTTTGGGTGCTTGTTTAACGTGACAGAAGCCCGTGTAGCATCCTGCAGCCACAGCTTCCACAGATCATGTGGTGCTTCACTGTACCTGAGCAGCCTGCAGCGGAACTCTGCCAGTCTGGGGTAGGCAGCACGTGCGCTGGAGGTCTGGGTTTCATTGCTCCACAGCCTCTCTGCCACTGCTGAAGCTCTGGGCCTGCACAAAGAGAAGGGGCAGGGATACCGTGTGTAAGCCACAACACAACCTTGAGGTCGGCACCCCATAACTGATAACTTCAAGTGCTGACAGAATAATGATAGACTGATAGGATGACTGTAGGCTCATGTGGACCATAAAGTCATAAAAAGATTTTAAGAGTAACAAATACTTTGGGCTGTAGTTAGTAGTTGTAATTCTCCAGTGCAGTTGGCCACCCCTGCAACTCAGAACTGGCAGCCCCCTGAAGCTCAGCAGGTGTGAGCTTGGTCAGTACCTGGATGGGAGACTCCTGGGAAAAACTAAGGTTGCTGCTGGAAGAGCTGTTGGTGGGATCAGTAGGGGGCGCTCAACCTGAAGTCTGCGAGGGTCCTAATGCCCCATTATAGTGATGGGGAAAATATATCGTAAAAGAGGCACCTGACTCTCTGTGGTCAATAAAAATCCCAGGACATTTCTTGAAAAGAGTAGGGGGTGTTACCCTGGTGCCCTGGCCAAATTCCCCATTGGCCTTGAAAAGTTTATTCCATGCAGAAAAGAGAAGAAAAGGGACACCATGTTTCGGCTGTGGAGCCTTCTTCGGGTGGTAAAAGTCCGTCTTACCAAAGTCGAGGACTGAGGTTGGTGGCATCAACATACTCCCCCCACATGCAGGCTTCTCCTCCCATCACCAGTTTCTTCTGTTCAGGGGTTCCTGTGAGCACAGACAAGCACTGCGGGTGAGGCTGCTTGCTCTGCATTCATCCCATCACCTCTTCAGTAACAACCCATTACTATGACACTGCACAGCACAAGGCACAACCACGGGACGCCACTAGAGGGCACTTCCACCAAAAAATGACAAAAGGCTCACTCAGCTGTTTCATATGATAGGCAGTCAGCAGAAAAGTACATAGCAAAGCACTGTTCAGTCCACCTGTGTGCATACTTTGTAACAGACAACAGTAAAAGGGATGAGTGATCACACAAACGAACGTCATGCTGACAACTGGCAAAAGAGCATGATTACGACACAATGAACATTAAGCCCTGAGAACAATGGGCTTAAACCTGAAAGCAGGTGCTAATGTTGCAATGCTAAGTTAAACAATACTATAATTATAAGTAATTGTACTAGAATTATGTTGAATAGGATATACATATTTACCATTTAAAACTGTCTTTAAATTAAAATCAACTAAAAATATTTTTATTTCTATATTCTCTTACACATATCACAATCGGGAACGGTTACCATAAAAAAACTTCAAGATTAACAATCCTCAGTCATTTTCTTTTTCAAGAGAAGGATGCTGCAACCTATCTTAATAAACTCCAGCAACACACAGAGTAACTGTATCTGGGAAGGCAAGTCATTGGTCCTCCAGCAAGAAAACCCCATTCAAGCCACTGAGAATCCCCACATACTGTAGGGCCGACATTCACAGTGCGGCCAGTGCTCACACTGGAGGATGGAGCCCCTTTGAGAGAAGGTGGGGCAGAACGAGGAACAGAGCTGCACACACCGGCGAAGTTCAGAGGCTGGACTTCATACGCGGCTTGCCAGTCCTGGCCATAGTGAATGACATTGAGGTACCAAGGAGTAGAGAGCAAGACTTTGAGGCCCTTGGCTGTGATGGAGCTCATCTCATGGAGGTACTGTGCTGTATTACCCTTCCACACGTGCACGACCGTGTCCTTGGGCACCTGGTTGGGAGGAGACAGAGTAGGGGAATGGTCTTTTCTTCAAGATTAATGCCTAAACAGTCACAAACATTCATCTACAAGTGTAAAGACACATCTCTAGGGAATATTTTATCACATCCTGCATTTGCAGCATCCTTAACTGTACACACACTTAATCATATCTAACTCTTCACCAAGTAACTTTTTTAAATGAATTTGCTGCAATAATACCAGAGAAAGAGGTCGACTTTTAAGCCGAATTACCACCTGGGAGTTAGCTTAGCAGAAAGGCTGGAGAGTAATGGCTAGGGGGCCTTGCAAAGGAAAATTTCTTGAGCCCTGATTCCAAGTATCTCAAGGAGGAGGTGCTGGATGTGTGTTTTAAATACAGCAGTAGCAGGAGCCTTTTGTCACTGTGAAGGTTGTGTTGCCACCTGGTGGTGAGGAAAAGGCGACTCCGTTGTAAAGCAAAGAGGGGCCTCTGTCAACAATTGTGAAGGTGCACACAACACAACAAGCTCTTTCCACACCGGATTTGCAGGCCAGAAAGCAACATCTAAAACAGCAGTTCAAACATTCGGGCATCAAATCTGTCCACAGGGACAAATAAACAAGTGTTGCACTTAACAGGATGATTTTTCTAAGACCTCCAATTCTGAAATCCTTTCATAAGCACGAGAATTGGCTACTGACAGTAAACATGTAAAACTGTCAAGATGTTTCAGAAGCATGACAATAACCTAATTTTAAAAGGTCTGTTTTTCCTAATGTAATACTTCCAGTGTTGTAATTGTATTTATTCATTGAACGCACGTGTCAGCAAGGAAGGGAATAGTGGAGCTAGTGTCTCTGAAAAATGTCCCGTAAAGATCTTTCACTCAATCCACTGCAATGACGTCACTGCATGCCGGGGCCTGACCCTTGAATGCCAGAGGCCGGACGGTGTAATACCAGGCCCAGTCCTGGCTGGGACCAGCAGAGTCCAGGTACCAGGGGGATGCCAGGATGGCACGGAGCCCAGCTCTAGTGACCCTACGCTGCTCGCAGTGATAGCAGCCACCCTTCCACACCTCCACCACAGACAGAGGGCTCAGCTGAAACAGACAGTACCTTTACATGCACAACGCCTCCTTTTCTGAAGGACGAGTTCACCTGTGAGAAGAACTTAGTGCTCCACGGTTGTAAACGGTGTGAACGATTTTGCATGCACAGAAGAACTGAAAGTAACATACTGAAAAAAAGAGTCACACTTTGTTGCAAAGATAAACAATAACGACCCCGTGTGGACCAGCAGGGGACAGACCATGTGCTTGTGACTCTGGAGGACTGAGGAAACCCTGTATGACTTTGAAAAGCAAACTTAAACCAGCTTCTTACTTTCACATTGTTGTCAAACACCTCCTGCCAAACAATCGAGTTCTTCTTCAGTCCTGAAGTGATGTTCACCAGCCTGGAACACACAGCAATTCTGAGCACAGAACGAGTCCTAGACTCTCAACTCTGCCCCATCGCTGGCTTCAAGGCTAGTGATGTGCAGGTGAGACACGAGATGACCATCGGAATACAATTAAATAAGAACTGGTTTCCTTTCTAAATTTTTCTACTGTCAGACATCATTGGTCAGTGGTAGTGAATATATGAATTCTAAGGTGAAACACTTCACAGAGCTATGACCTGGTGAATCACCTCAGAGTGTCACAAGCCTTGCAACGGATGTCCTAGGATTTTCTCTTTACTTACTTTTCGATGTAATATGATTCCAGTTTTCTGTAGTCAGTTCCAAATCCCATCTTTGCCATAAAAATCTGAATGTCTGGATTAGATTGCCTGCAAAATGACAGGGTATACACAAACAGCATTTCTCTTAAAAATGTGTTAGGTGCAACAAAAATATAAAAGCTACATAGAATTTTTCTTAAAATTAAATTTTTCGTACTTAGTAGATGTTAGACGTCTGAGTACATAATTCTTAAACTCCCATATATAAATATTTCTAACATAACGTTTCCTAACGTTTGATAGAGGGCATTTAGATGCAGAAGGTTGTTGTATTATTTATTATTAGTTGTAATAATTTCTATTAGAAAGCTTCACTTGATGAACATTGCCACATATGATATGTATATTAAGAAATGGGTTAACCTGACAAGAACCAGTTTCTCTAATTACTAGCTCCAGTACTGATAAACCCTTGCAAGATCTTCTTTCACCAGCAGATGTTGTGTCACATTCATAAAACCTTTTGTTCTATTTAATCTCTTTTGTTTAGGAAACTTGGAATGGTGTTTGGTTATTGCACCTGAAATAACAGGGAAACAAGCAGTAAGGCAGTGTGGAAGTTAGCCACAGCTGTGCTGTCTCACAGCTCTTGGCTCCTGGGTTTGAATCTCTATTGACACACCCTTTGTGTGGAGCTTAAACGTTTCCTAGGTGTTTGGAATTTTCTCCCAAATTCTAACGATGTGCTGTTTAGGTTATATAGAATGTTTAAATGATGCCTGTGTGCGTGTGCGTGTGCGTGTGCGTGTGTGCGCGCGTGTGTGCGTGTGACACCCTGTCATCCTCTGGGATGGATTCTGGGTTGCTACAGCCCTTGCAGGCATGAATAATGGAACATAGAACCCCCTATGACACCACATAGCAAGTGATACCAGAATACTTGCCTCTTCTCCAGTGTTAACGGTGCATAACTTTCCTTGAGCTTTGTCTTCACAGACTAATGCAGATCGGTACCCCTACGTGACTGCTGTCTTGTTTGCCATGAAACAAACTGTAACATACCAGCAAGTGAAGTCCACTTCGTCCCCTCCCAGGTGGATGTAAGAGTCTGGAAAGACAACGCTGACTTCCTTAAAGAGGGTGCTCATGAACTGGTAGCTGGAGTTAAGCGCTGGGTTCACTGGGCCAAAACTCCCTGAGGGAACCGACCCCTTATAGCAAGGGGTGAGCAAGCCCAGCTGTCCTGGGAGTGGACAAGCAGAGGAAAAAATATATTAGCAGGTCCAAAATCAATCCATTCTTTTACACGCAAGAGTCAGAAAACAGTGGTCGATATTATAGAAACTTGTGACTACTCCTGAGAATGTATCAGAACTAATCATATAGGAGGAAAAAAAGATATAAAAAAGTACTGTTGCCTGCTTTCTCCATAAAGAAAAACAAAACAAGCTGTGAGGATGGTAAGAGTCTACACTACAACCACATTCTGAGGCTTAGCTGTGGGTTCCATGCCTTACTTAACCACAGACATAATGGATCTGAACATCAGGGTCAGCTTCATCAGATGGTCTCAGGTTGCACAAAATCCATTTGAACTCTGGGAATTCTCTGACATTTTCTGATCCGGAATGAGAAAAGGAGGATATGAAAATCCTGCCCTGTTTCTGTCTTCCACCTTGCTGAATCACTGCCTCATGCCGAGTCCTTCCTACCCTCACAGGCAGCAGCACACGCAGCCAGTCTGCCCATTACAGTACCTTTGCCCCAGGACTGGGTGTGTCCCGGGGTGTCGAATTCGGGGACCACCCGGATCCCCCGCAGACGGGCGTGCTCAATCACCCTCTTCACATCCGTCACAGTGTAGATGTGAGTCTGGGGGTGGTAGGCGCCCTGAACGACAATGAGCGAAAAAAAGAGAACCATCAGAACCCTTGAGAGGTTTAATGATCAGGGGTTCAGTCCTCAATGCTCGAGGATTCGGTGTTTTGAAGCACTCTAATAGATATTAGCAGCCACAACTACTCATTTCCTTATCTGCAAGTGCTTGCAAAAGTTTATTCAACACTTCTGGGCAATGCTTTGCAACAAAATTCCAGAATTACAAAATATTTACATAGTAATTATTAAATACAAATTTACTTCCTCAAAAATCCAATTATATTATTTGCACCTGCAATGTACTTCATGTCTGATTATTTCACTGTATGCAATATAAATTTGTAAATATGCAATTTGTCTTGAATTAACCACAATAATTGTGTAGCTGAAAATACTGGTAAAATTAATGACAATGATTACACAGAACCTATGTGTAATAACAAGGAAGTCACACGTATGTACATGTAATTATCAATATCTGTGTGCTGAATGTAATATGTTGCACAATTACCCAAATTAGTACCAGCAGCCATATCACCCTGTAACTCACATCTGGCAGCCCACTGAAGCTTAGCAGGTGTGAGCCTGGTCAGTACCTGGATGGGAGACCTCCTGGGAAAAACTAAGACTGATGCTGGAAGAAGTTTTAGTGGGGCCAGCAGGGGGCGCTCACGCTGCAGTCTGTGTGGGTCCTAATGCCCCAGTATGGTGATGGGGACACTGTACTGTAAAAAGGCACTCTCCTTTGGATGAGATGTAAAACCGAGGTCCTGACTCTCTTTGGTTATAAAAAATCCAAGGGTGTTTTTTTTTAATTGTAGGGGTGTTATCCTAGCGTCCTGGCCAAATTTCCCATGGGCCTTTACCAATCATGGCCTCCTAATAACCCCCCTCTCTGAACTGGCTCCATCACTCTGCTCTGCTCCCCACTGAGAGCTGATGTGTGGTGAGTGTTCTGGCGCACTATGGCTGCCGTCACATCATCCAGGTGGGGCTGCACACTGGTGGTGGTGGAGGGGAGTTTTGAGTGGAGTGTCCAGAAAAAATGTTAATTAGCAAAACCCATGAGGATTTAGTTCAGTAACTCAAGGCTGAGCAAGGCAGGAAAAGAGAAGACACTGCATAGCTCACAGAGACACTGTGGACCAGGATGGCCCAGCTACATGGTTTGTGCATTTCCACTTCCACTGAGTGCCTTCAGACAGGCAGGGTCCTGCAGTCGGGCGTGGCAGAATGGCCTGCTGGATTTACCTTGTTGCTCAGCTCAGGAAATGTGGGGCTCTGATATGGAAAGGAGGGGTCATCCACAATGTGCCAGTGGAAAACATTGAACTTGCTATAGGCCATAGCGTCCTGTGGATGGAAGAAACAGGGGAGAGGAACACTGCAACTCTTTAACAGCTGACAGCTGCAAATATGATCCACCTATCGTCTTATACCAGTTATGTACATATTTTACAACATTCTTCTTTATACTTCAGTGCTATAGATGATCTGTGTAGACATCCACTGAGCAGACATGGTTTGGATTATATTAAAAAGTATCTCTCTTATTTCCAAACTCATGCACAGGTTCATTCCAGCTCCTATACTGTACATACATGCCCTTCAGCAGCCCCTCCCTTGAGAGTGCTCTGGCCTTACCAGTGTCTTCAGGATGGCGCTGAGAGGTAGGTAGTGCCTAGACGTGTCCAGTAAGAGTCCCCGGTACTGGAATCTAGGGTAGTCCTGAACCTCTGTCTTGTTCACATAATACTGAGAGAGACAAGGGTCTGCAATTAGAACTTACAATTTCTAGTATACAGATTAACCCGCAAGGCAGACTGCATCTATTAAGAATTAAGCATTTTACTGTCTTAAGCACTGCAATTAATTAGAAGGATAATTCCGACGAACCCCAAAATGCTAACCGAAATCATATAAACCATTACTTATTTGGAGGAAGCTACTTCTTCCACGATGTCTCTTGAGTGATCTATATTAGCTGATGGCTTGTGTTGCTACTCCACCAGTGCCTCTGTGCCTCTTATCACAGTTCTAATGTGTTCTACACATTTAAAAGGATATAACAGCATCAACGCCTGGGCCATGCTTAAGGCAGTACTTACAGTGTTATCATCATCCTGGTAAACAAGCTGACTGAATGTTTCCAAACCTTATGAAAGAAATAACAGGAAATATGGATATTAAACATTTAAAATTGGGATTTTGGAGGTATTTCAGATTTCAACTGCACAGTTTTTAAGAAGGCAATGCTATAACTCAAACATGGATTTTTCAGTCAGAAAAGGTCACTGACATTAAAACGGTCCACACGACAGCCTCGTTCAAAGTTGGTTATCAAGCAGGTTTGGATGTCAAACAGACGAGTACCTCTGAGTGCTCCCCACACTGAGTCTGCAATCAGCACACCTGGGCCATCCGCCACAGTCAGGTTGTCTGTAACACAGAAGAACAAGCATGCATAATACTAAGGTGTATTTTTGGAAAACTGTGCTTTGTACTTATTCATCAGTACTGGATTTATTACAGGTTAGCAGGGGCACGTGGGGTGAGATGAGACCTCTCTTGACAACTGCTTCAGTTTTACTGATGCAAATGGCAGTACAGCCGTCTAAACTGAGCTGAACCTGCAGACAGACAGTAGGAAGAGGCCTTTCCAAGTGGATGTGGACTCGTCTGCAAACTCACAGTTCTCTTTCGAATCCAAGTCAGGGTAGCCATCACATCCAGGTTCCTTCACAGTCACCACTAAGCCAGTGGGAGGCGCTGTTCCAAACCGGTGCCCACCATAGGGAGAGACTTTGTGTTTCTCTGTTCCTGGGATCAAGACGGAGCAAAAAGGTTTGTGTTAAGTGTGCTCTCCAGCACACACAGGCCTCCAACACTGCCAGCCTTGCCTTCTATCTGATAACCACATAATGCAACTGATGATGAAACTACATTGTCATGAACGTTTGACCAATACATACAAGATAAAATCTTTCTTCTAATTTAAAGTGCTTGTGTTTTTCCATTAGCCTGAGCTTCCCAGAGGTACATCACTTAAAAAAGCAATTCAACAGAATCATCTTCATTTTAACACTTACATATTTATTTGACTGATTTTTCTATAATACACCGGTATTTGGGCATTTTTATTACAACAGTTGATAACATTGCTAACAGCTAACAGAAGGGCATTTAGCTGGAAGGATTAGCTTAGCTGTTCTGCATTGCACACACAGCAGTAGGTTACATTATCTACTGTATACATAAAAAGACAGAAAATGAAAGCAGTTAATGCCAATTTTAAGGGAAATTCTCCAGTTTTCAGATTTTTATAACTATTTTTTTCTTCAATTATTATAATACTTATTATTATATTAACTATATGAGTTATTATATTTCTTATAGTTCTATAAACTGTTGCTAAAAACAAAAAGAAAAGTATTTTAACAACTGCTCTTCACATAAAGAAAGAACTATGCAATGTCACGTATATGGACACAAAGAGGAAACGTACCTTTTAAATGATAACACAGTTCCCTAACGCTGAGACAACTGTAAGTTAAGCATGTGACCTGATCAAATTCCGAGTAAGAGGCCGGTGTTCTCAAACGAATAGCGAACCGCGTGAACATCAAATATTTCTCAAAGAAGCGTTTTCATTATATAGTTACACTGCCCACAATAGATCTTTCTTTGCTCACATAATATACAATTTCGAATATTTTTCGCAAACGTCCCTGCAAAGTAACAACTTACTTCCTTGTTCGCTAGACTCACGAAGGCATTAATGAATGTCCACAGTGTCATGTGCTTCTTCTTCAGCATTACCTGTTCGTACATTTGCGTAACCCGTAAACGTGAGGCTGAAGTATCTCTTGAAAGCCACGTCCAGAACCGCACATCCCTGCTGCACCGCCGACTCCTTGCCGTACTGAAATGTGAAATCGTGAGGGCTGAGCGGGTATCGCACCTCGGACTGGACCTCTCGCTGGGGCATCGGCCACACTCCCTGAGCCCCCGGCACACATCGCAGCAGCAGGAGGAAGACGCACGACAACCAGAAGGAGACGCCGGAGGAGGAAATCTTCCCGTGCGAGGAGACCAGCGGGACCTCCCAAAGCGACTGGGGGGTTTCTCGGAAAGGGCCAATGAAGACGCTGCCGGTAGACCCCTGAAACCGAGTCATGGTGGACCGGGTGATCAGGCGGCTTTGGATAAAATAATGTTTACCTAACGCATTTGCCCGAAGCTTTTCGGGGTACGAAAAACAAGCCGCTGCAGTCGGCAACATGCAAACAGGTTTCCTAGTCATGTGACAGATCCACAGAGCGTGCAGGAAGAGCAAGCACGTGACGCAGACGCGTGGACTCGGTTTCTGCACAGAAATCACAGAATACAACCCCCCCCCCACACACACACACAAACACACAAAACAAAATATTGACATGTCCCTTTCCAGATTATTTCGAGCTATGACGGTGGAGAGCGAAGAGGCTGCAGAACGTCAGGGTATTTTGGCATGATGGTGAATGCGAATAATAAACTCCGCATTTGAGGATTAAACCCACCGGGTGATGTACACTAGCTTTTTTTTCTTCTGCGGAGTGATGGCCCATCATGTCAGCGTTACACCGAGGGGCTACTTTTGTCTGGAGGCCCCATTTTTTTTAAAAGGATAAGCGTGAAGTGCAAAATAAAATCGCACTTAAGTATATCATCAATCCCGACCCTTGTATGCAGTGTAGTGTTAATTACATCGACCAAAATACTCCAATCAGATCAGGAAATCATGATTTTTTTTTGTCCAAGATCATGGAGATGTTTTGTACTGTCTCGTGTATGCGTGTTGTGACAATGCAGGTGTATTTTTTTTTATAAGTTCCAAAATGTTCCATGAAAAACGGATGCTGAATGTTGAGCAAATGACACTTCATGCCAAAAACAGTGTACAACAAAGCACGGGCTATTGTAATAACGTACATTGGCTTTTGTGAAAACTATTTATTGGACGTTCAAAAATTGTTTTGCTCCTCTTTTGTTGCGAACGCTTTATTTTATTGTACTATAACATTTATTTTAAAAAGTTCATACAAATTTGGTCCAGAAAATAACTGTAGTTACGATACTACTGTTCCAACTTTTTCTTCAATTACTAGAGGTACAAAACTTCAGCCATGAAACATTTCCGTTTACCCTTTAATGAAAAAAAAACGGAACACCACACAAATATAGTCGCTCCTCCAACATCATTACCATGTCATTTCTTTCATTATGGCGTGTTAAAAAAAATAAAGAAAATGTACCGAGAAATAGTGCCAAAAGAAATTTTATTTCGTAGGACAAGAACAAATCCCATCTTTTAAAACATTGCACGCTAATTTGCGCTAGTAATGTGGACAACCATTTTACAATAGGCGTCGCCAGTATCCCAGGGTTACTTTCCAGGTACCGCTTGCTAAGCTGAAACTATGACGCTGAAGAGAAAATACTCCGCATTTTATTTACCTACACATACATTTGCACTCTCATAGGCTACGGTGTCCTCCCAATCTGAGAAACCCTGTAAAAGAGTAACCTGGACTTCACGAACTGCTCAACAGCAAAGATGAAATTAAATTACAGGAAGGAGCCCGTTTGCAACACAAAAACCCCAAACTGAGACCCTTTTTAAGCCAGTTAGCCCTTTTCCCTGTATTGTTTTCCTGTCATTGCAAATATACGTAGTGGAATTCACACCAGATTCCTTCAGAAACATTACACCTAATTTTCTCAACTGGTAACGATATTAGACTACGGGTGAACACTTACACGCCTGCTGACGCAGCTACCCACCTGAACTACTTCAGAGCTCAGTTTAATACCAGTACGTGGGCTTGTACTCCAGCCTCTTGACATTAATCATATCAGCAAATTACACCCTAACGATTACGGTAGTAAAATCAAAATGATGATTCCCCAATTCCTTCCAAGCTCTCTCTAAAAATGAAATTATGGGTCGCTACTGTAACACATTCACGGTAGAACCCTACAGTGTTTTATTCAAAACTCAAATATCTGTCTAAACAGGAAGCGGACAGTTCACCAGGCCTCTGCACTTTCCACCGTTTCTGTGGCATTTGCAGAAAAAAAAGCAGGTCACAGACCTTTTAATACCACCAAAACATAAAAACCAACAACGTCAAATATGGTGCAATTCGCATTTGGTAAACCCACTTTGATCTAGTGTACAATAGTTTTGCAAGCAATAGCAGCATAGATCCTTTAACATACTCAATGACACATATACTTCACATGATATATGGTGCCTTATCTGCATGGCTAATGTAGAAAATATCAACCTTAACCCAAAGTTTGTCATGACGTACACTATGGAAGAATTCGAATTTCTATTTTTTCCTTGAAAGTTAAGACTATGAAATGAAAAAGAGAAGACTGTACAATGCTGGGTAGAAAGTATGGTGAAAGCCCAATCCCTAGGGTTTATCAAAAATCTTTGGAACAATTTAATCAGAAAACAAATCACATGAAAGACATCACAGCCTTTCTTGTTGACTGCCAAAGGAGACTTGATCCAAACGCTGGTGCTGATTGCACAAACCCCATAGTGAGATTTCTGCATCATTAAGGCACACGCAAGGACACTGCACAGTAACTGGTAAAAAAAAAAAGGTTGCAAGTCAGCTTCTGGAACTGAAGGATAATCTGTAGGGAAACACACTCCATTCCTTCACAGATGTCATTTACAAATGACCAGGATGGTTTTAACAAATCAGTAAATGGTATGCACATATTTCACGTGTGCCTTCTCAAGTTCTGCATAATTTTTCCCATTCTACATTTTCATCTGAACCATGAGCACACACAGAAGTACCCATGGATAGTATTTCAAAAATTAATGTTTGATAACACCAATATACTATCAAGCAGTTTTATTAGAATTAGCAGGATGATCATTTTCTTTTTGAACACCTACAGCATAATTGCCTTGCTAGCATTTTGTAAGTCACAGATAAAAAAATCTCAGAATATTTAAGATTTAATTATATCTTCTGTTGATGTCCTCACCACTTTAGATTTTGTGGGATGTTTAGCCTTAGTCACTGAATTATCATCAACAGATAACCTGTTAATTATTTAAATGTGCATCACTGTTATTAATCCAAGCATGCACACACTCAAGACATCCAAGTCACAAGTTTCAACTTTATACCTTTTCTATTGTGAAGACTCACACAACACTCCCAGTTCCAAGTGTTTTTTATGACATTTATTTCAATAGTACAGTCAGTTTTTAAAGAAGTCTTATAACAGATTAAACCAATTGGATCTACAACTCCCATTTCCAAAAATGGTTCAGAAACTGAGAGCAAAAATATAGATCTATATTTATATATGTATAGAAGTGGCTCACACTTCAGTGTAAGGAGACATCTTTTTAGTTTATGGGCAACATTCCCTGCATCATATGCAGGGCAATTTTCAGACTGCTGCACTGTACAAAAAAGAATGTTAACCTCTAACAACAAGGAAAACCCACTGCGACTGCTCAGATACAGGGGGTACCTTACATGGGGGCACAATGCCAAGAACTAGAAAACACACTTTCTGACTTGTAACTTAATCTAAAAGAAAATTTGGTGGGAAGCATTCAGAAGTTAATTGGCATTTTTTTGTACATTCCTTTCCAGATACAGCTCACAAAGTCGAATGCAAAAGCTTTACAGCATCTACTACAAATCTGGTTTTATACAAATATTTTCAAAATGTTTTTACCATCTGTGCCACCCCAGAGGCCCCCTTCCTTCCCAGCCCCTGAAGCATGAGTTAACCCAAAATCAGAGACTTGCGTAAAGCAGCGTCAAAATAAAGCCAAAAGAAACCCAAGTACAAAAGAAAGCCCTGCTACAACCAGCTCCACAGACTTGCTGTTTAAATATAACCTTACCTGTGCTTGCTCAGACTGAACTCTTCCTCAGTTCTACACACTTAAAAACTGCATTTCTCACTCTCTTCTGAAGCCAAGTGACATTTTGCCGAGAGCGCACAAATTCTTTTGAGAAAGACTTCAGGTACACCCAGCATTTCCTTCTCAAAGAATAGAGGTTGTTTTATTCCTAAATGGTTTTTCCCTTTTTTTGACCTGAGAAATTATCAGGAAGTTCATTACAGAGGGGTTGGGGGTGGATTGTGTTGGGTCAGGAGAATAGTTTTTTTTTTTCTGCAGATATTAAAATCATACACTTCATAATAAAAACAATGAGAAAAGCTTCAGTCATCTGTGAAGAGCATCCTTGTAAACACACCTAACTCCCCTTCATCCCCTAAGGTTTAGAGGTCTTCCTAAGCATTATGCCAAAACCAACTGGATCTGGAGGACCAAACATTTGTTATAAATAATTAACTCAAGAAATGCTACCCCTAGGTCAGTTACTTCCTTTTGTCGGAGGAAAGCAGAGGCCCAAAAGTTCATAAAGCACTGCGACTGTCCTGGAGAACTGTAATTGATAACAATAGAGAAAGAGGGATGGACTGTTCCATTGCCCTGTGTTAATTATCCAGCCTCCCACCCTCCACATAAAATAGCTTCAAATATAAAACAAAGCAGGGATGAATATTTAAACTACACAGCAAATATACATCATCTCCAAGATCTGTAAAGAATAAATATTTTTTTAAAAATTATGCAAACACGTGCCACTCTTGCTCTTTAACTTTACCATGCATATGCATTATTTACAATTTGAAAAATACTGATTTCCTTTTTAAACAAAAGTTCTGCTTTTTTAACCACCTTACAATCAGCCAATCCACATTCAGCTACCCAAAGGGGGGGTCTCACCACGTACAACATACATGGCTATAAGGACGTTTAAAGCTGTGTTGAAAACATATAAATCCATTCCCTATACACAAGGAAACGGAAAATGAAGTCAAAATGGAAACAAAAAAGTCAGGTTTGAAGGAGGAAGCTACGGTACAAGCCTGGAGGGTAGGGTCTTTTTTTTTCAGTGTCTTTTTGCACTCCACTCTGCCGCTTACAATACTGTTGTACAATTTGTATTTTTTTTTTAATATTCTACCTTTTTATTACAATATAATTTAAAGTTTCCATTAAACAAAACAAGAAGAATGAAACAAAAAAAGTGATGCAAGATTGGGTAGTAGACCAGCGGTGACAGCAGAGGCCTGTGCTGCCCAGTTTAATTGCATCAGCACTCTAGTTGGGTAGAGTTATTCTTAAAAAGTTCATGGTATGTAGGATTTATCCTCAATCCTCAATGTACTCCCAAAGGTCTTTCTCGTAACCTTCGTGCACATGCTGTAGCAACACTCTTCGCCGGCTCTCACAGTATCTGGGGATGTGAGAGAGAAGATACACTTTAGGGTTAAGGATCTTTGAATAAGCCTACCTTGTACACTGTCAGCTACTCCTTTTGTTCAATACAACCAGACAACTTACTATGACCTGCTCATGATACTTTGGAGGTATTGCTTTAATCCACTCCAGAGAGGCCTTAAATGTCTTTTCTGTATATTATAACTTTAATTCCACTCTAAAGTGCTTAGATATTCAGATATTACACAATATTCATTTTCCGTTCATGGGGCAAGATTCCAATTTCAAATAAGCAATGACTCAGAGTAACTGAAGTTAATGAAAAATCAAGAAAATCAAGAGATTTTTACAGATCAGAACATTTTTAAATCTCAAATGTGTAGATATTTTTACACATTTCTAATGATTTAGAATCTTAAGAAAGAGTTCACATTCTTTTTTTAGAAAAATGACTTATACTACTATACTGATACAACTGGAGATGATTAAAAATACCACATCTCTCCAAAACTCCACAGCAGGCACCCTACCTGTATTTATCCTGTACTTTCTGTTTGATGTCCTGAAGTGAGTCCTGGGAAATATCCCGTTCCAGATATCCAGACAAAACCTCTGTGGCATTTTCCAGGTCTGCCTGATTGTTCTAAAAAAGGGGGGGGGGGGGAAGAGAACAAAATAAGAGGGAGCAGAGTGCAGCAATGCATTAAGGACAGCTGTGTGCAGTTAATTAGCACTACCAACCAACAAACCACAACCATCTATAAAACAAAAGGCATCTTACAAGGCAAACGTTCAGGTTTATGTTTTTCTTAGAAGTGCAAGTAGAATTCAATGAACTGTAGGGATGAGAACAATAATTGGGTCCGTTCATTAAACATAAGTTGGCAAAGCCACATCACAGAAATACAAAGCTTTAATAACGTACACTACTGTCTGAGACTAGCAGAAACGTTAAAAAATATCAGCGGCCCATCAAGAAGTGACTCAAAACCCCCAACCCCTTTTAGGATCTCATACCTCAAAGATAATGGACTGATTATTCTTCTTGAGGTAGAAAGCGAAAACGTAAGTGTACATAAGCGTGGCACGGCACTGGCACAGCACATCGACGGCCTTCTTCAGGAACTGCACTTCAATCCAGGACATGTTGTGCTGCTGCATCTCCTCCATTTTCTGCTTGACCTGGGCGTACAGCTTGTGCTCAAAGCGCAGGCTCTGCATGTGGTTCATGTAGCGGTTGCAGTAGAACAGGTACCTTTGCAAGGCAGCTCTGGATCGCTGCAGGGTGGACAGAAACGCCTGTTGCTTACAGAAGGGACTTACAAATGTTTCAGGTTTTCTAAAAAACGGCCCATACCCCCTCCAAAAACAAAACCCAAAATTCACACGTTTACATTGTAAATATGATTTACAATGTCTTCTCTGCAAAGAAGAGAAAACCTCACCCCTCTGTGAAATGTACAAACTTCAATAATTCCTGTTGCCCCCTCCCTGCCCACGGTTGTGCCCACCGGCTGTCAGCTAGAACACGAGATGCTTAGTCATCCCATGAATACCCTCTGTCTGCACTTTCCAGCAAAACAACCAATGCTTCACCGGGCCACTCAAAAAAAAACAAAAACAGTTCTCTCTCACTAACAATTGCTGCAAAATCAAAACCCCTTTACAATGGCAAGGTAAACCTCGTTCCACACATTTGTTCCCTGTAATTTTGAAAACTGCACTAGGGCACTTTTTTGTAGCACAACAATCATTCCAGGTGTAGCTGAACGCGAGTCTGATTTACCTCTTGAGCATCTCTTGCTGCCTTAGCATCATCTTCATTGTAGCGATTGCAATTGTACCTTTAAAACATAATTAAAATTACCATTAACAAATAAAAAAAATCTTCACAGTCTTATATGTAAATAATAGCCATATGCATTATATAATGGTGATTTTATGTGTGCTAAAAATTATGCGATTGCAATTATTTCAAGCAATCTTTCATCAGTTTATTGTTGATGACATTACAATACATGTTTTATTTACTGGTGAAAGAGGTGTTGGAATCTTGCTCAAGATGTTGAATTACGAAAACCTCAATCACCTGAGCAAGTTCCATAAAAGAAGCAATGAAACCAGTGAGGGAAGAAAAACACCAACAACAAAAGCCTGGTAAAAATACCCCCTATGTCATAGCTGCAGGAGAGCTGTACCCAAAAATGTACCCACAGCTTGAGTCCGTTTATATAACAGTAATATCATATGTTAAGTCAGATTTCTGTTTTCGTTTGCAACAGCAAGACAGTTTCTTTTCACCTGAAAAAGCTTCAATTACTTCTGATAACCTAATACTACAATTGTGCACAAAATGGTTGAAGTGTGTTGTTACTTTCACTCAAGAAGCACACACATCTTAAGGGGTGTCCAGTTTAAAGTTAGTAAAAATAGTGCTTGACTGGCTGCATGACAACAATGAGGGAACACTGAGGAAAAGGGGCCACTTACGCTGTAATGAAGTAAAAACTCGTACAAATATTTAAAATTAAAAGAACAAAATCATAAGATCCTTATCAGACTAACTGCACATAAAGGGCCCACTTTTTTCTAGATCATTGACTGATCAGCTTAAAAATCACCATAAAAATGGGTCTCCAAACCTTCATCATCTACACCTGGGATGTACTGGGTAAGAGAAAATCGCACATAGTATTGCAAGGACTGAGAAACCAAAATAACTTAATTCACTGGTATACCTGAAAGAAACCACCAGCAGACCATGAAACCTACAATACAATTTTGTTTTATTAGGCTCCACAAGATCTTTGGGTCACAAAGCAAGAAGCTTTTTAGGCTGAAATCTCCTAAACAGCTTCTTGAATAAATACTATACATTATGTATTGTCACAATCGGAGATTTATTTATTCCTGGGGAAAACAAAACAAAACCTCACTGAAGATGGCGAGGAATCTGTAATGACACATCATACTTACCAGGCAGACCCATGGGGCTCCCAGGGACCTAGGCAAACCCAGCAGAACTCTGCTTTACAATTCTGGTTCCGACACACCATGTGATTGCAGCCTCCATCTTTCTCAATGGTCACATGACATTTGGGACATTCCTTACGACAAATACAGAGTTAGCTTTTTAAAACGTATTTGCAGAGTGCTATTCAGCCTCTCTCTCCAAACGATAAAGACAGTGGGATATTCAAAGGTAAAGTGCCATTTACCTTAGTGTTTGCTGCGATCCAATTTGATGTTTCACTGTCATCATCACATTTTTTGATCCATTTTCTCAACCACTACAAGATGCAGAATAAAAACCTTCCATTCAGATTTATGAAAGCACACCCATAAACTGAGCATATTCTTCCCTCAGTTGCAATAAGCCAGCATAATGTAATAACTAAATAGCGCATTAAAGATACACTGATACAGTACAACTGTTAATAGCTAACAATACCACAGAAAGATTTAAGTTGTATGATAACTCACGTTAACCATCTATAAGTAGAATTTAATGCATGTGATCTTGTCACAAGAGTGACAGAGTCAATGGCAAAAGGAGGACATTTCACAGAATGTAAAAATACAAGTTAGATATATCATGTCTAATACATGCAAATTAAATTAATACATTTAAAACATGATACCTTTTACACAAAGTACATTTGCATTCAACTTAACTTTATTTCTCAAATTAACTGCTTTATTTGAGTGAAAAAACAAAGTCCTTTTATGATGTTTTTTACAGAGCCTTTTCAATTTCTTTTAATCAAGGCCAGCAATAACATTTTTATTGTTAGTCTGACAGCCCATGGTAAAAGACCAGTCTAAGGACTTATCCAGCAAACTGAATTCCTATCCTTCGTTCACAAATATGTCTTCCTTCTTTTCAACACAATACTTGAATTTAACCACTGTTGAAATCAAGAGCCTGTTGGGCAGAGTGGCCAAGTATAAACTACAATAGAGAACAAACTTTTGGCTCTGAAGATCTGTTTTCCAAATGCACCTCTTTCAGATTCATCTCACAGAGGTAATAGGTCATGGTATTTTAATCTTCACCTGTACCTTTTCTATTTTAACTCAAAATGCTGCCCTCCCACTCCACTGACAGTTTATTCAGACTCCCAAAGCATCATGAAAGCTGGGATAAATAAATTACAACCAATGAAAATGACTAACAACTGAATATATTCTAAATGTAAATAAGATTTTAGATCTTTAAAAAAAAATGACAGGGAGCAGATGTCTCCAATTCATCTTTGAATAATTTAAGATGTGTATAAAAGGTAAGCCTCTCCATGCATGCCAATTAAGAAATGAGACAGTTCTGGAGAAATTAAATCAATTCTTAAAATGTCAGCTAGAAGTCTGTGATTAATATAAGATAATCCAAACTTGATCCCTGGCTCTTTTATTTTGTTTCCACACATATTCCCAAGATTAAAACTTCCCCGTTTATCAAGATCGTCCAGGAAACAACTTCCTGAGTCTTTGAAATGCACTTCAGTCAGTCATGTTACATGAGGCTATTTGCATATGTGTCTCCCACATGCCTTTTGCTAAAACACAACTAAAGTGTTCACAAAAAAGGTGGACAAGGCAAGTCTCACGTGGTACTGCTCAGTTAAGTGAAGAAACACTACACTGTGAAGACATAACCAGTTATTCATACCTTACACTTGACAGGATCGTGCCAATTTTCTCCACAGTTGAAGCTGGGATTAAGAGAAAAATTCCATGAAAAAAATGAATCACAGTTTTTTTTACAGTATTATGATTTTACAGCACTGTGGTCTTAAAAAAAACAGAAAAGGTCTGCTGCAATACTAGAAAATCACAAATACAATTAGCTCACCAGAAGCAGCCTAGCTGGTAAAACCATGGAAACTGCTTGTCACTGATAATGTCGCCAGGAAACTACTGTAAGAAGCTCTTGCAAGTACCTAGCTGTACTTTCAGTAAGAACTGTGCCAGCTCCCAATCCAACAACAATAATGCGCACTTGGCGTTTGGGGTGCAAAAGAAAATGGTTAACCTGATAATGAACATGCTTAAGGAAACTTGCTGATTCACTGAGTTACAATCACTTTTGCTTGATGTGATGCAAACCCCAAAGTTTAAGAGTGTAAGAGTACGGTAAACTGGCGATCTACATTTAAAGTGTCACCTTGTTTTCCACCCTGACGGCACAAGAGGAAGCGCACCAGACAAAACAGGTGCTCAATGAGGTGCCAGTAGATAGACAGGTCTGCATGATGGGATGATGTCATTGAAAATTTTCAGCTAATAATTTCTCTGATCACTCACCAGAATTGACGTCCACATTTGCACCGTACAGGCTTGGCATCAGGATACTGGACTTTAACAACATGATGGCAGTCTGGAGCTGGACACCATTTTAACAGTCGATTACACTGGAGGAGAGACAAGACCAGGGGCTGATGACAGTTTTCAATACTAAACAAAAAGCAGCGTCATAATTCTCTTTTACAGTTTCATTCAATGAGCAATTCGATCACACAAAAAAAGCTGTACAATTCTTACAATATCAACCATATCGTTTTAACCAATGGAACACACTCTACCAGACTAAGAATTACATATAGTATATCAAACATGTAACAGATGTGGAGGTAAGTCCCGATCAGCCATCCCATGTGTTGTTTCCTGACTATTTGTATTTATTAATTTGATAGCCGAAAACATTACAGAAATACAACCTTACCTCTACAAAACTATTAGTGATTAAATGTTGGTACTTCAACTTGACTTTTGAATCTGTTATCAGTCGCCTATAAGGAAAAACAGAAGTGGTTTTAGTGTCCAAGACAATCCAAATGCATTTAACAACAAAACTAGATAAACTGTTCACTTAAGGTTCAGATTAAATGTGTTACAGTATAACATTTAGGGCATCCTAAAATAGACAATCTTGTCTAACAGCTGCAAAAATAAAAGCACCGATTTAATATTTTCATTTGACACTATAAGAACATGACATTTCCACTCTTTGGAAGAAAACTAGAGGACTATATTCCATAAACTTACTGAAAGTAACAGCAGTTATGAAATGACTAAAAAGTATTTTGTTTTACTTTCAGAACTGACAGAAAGACAGCCAGCCACATGCAAACATACAGCTACCAAAGCCTGACAAAAAACTTTCCACGAAAGAGATCAGGATATAGGTTAAGACATACTAATGGTGTTAATACAGGGTGAATAGGGGGACACAAGGAGGTTAATGTTAGAGCTCTCTAGATGTGTCCAAGTTAACAAATAAATAGAACCCACACAAACCCAAAAAGCCTGCTGTTTCCAAAGATAATTACTTCTTTACTTGGGATACATCATATAAGCCTTTGAAAAATCTGAGAATAAGAAATTCTACACAATTTCAAACAAAGAATGTTTGACACTGCACAAATTATTTTTTACTCATTATTCAATTTCTGATCCATATAATTAAGTGTACAAAATGCTGATGTGTATATGTTTTGCATATTTATTTTTTCCCATTATTGGAATGGGTTAGTAGCCTGAAACGCAGATTTGAATGCATTCATACTTGTATTTAAACATTATATATCTGCTCTCTGCAAATGAACAAGCCATAGAATATAAAATCACACTTTAAGAGTTAAGAAACCTTTAGCCAGAATTTGGAGTGGGTGATGGTGACCTACTTCTTCTACAAACAAGTCTTTCAAAGAATCTGCAGCTGCTTAACTGTAACAATATGTAATCGTTAAAGTCACACATCCACTGTTCTCATAAGCTGTAAACCCAATGAGCTTCCAAATGTTTTGAAAGCAAATTTGATGAGATTTCACTTGTTTCATTGCAATTTAGAAAATAAAACATTTCATTAAAAGGGTTTTCTGCCTTTATACAAGCCAATTTTCACAAAGTTCAAAGGCTTGCTACAGCAAAAGAAAAATAAAAAAGCACCATATTTATCAGCAATGAAAAAAAAAATTCTATGAATATTTTACCAAAGAGTTGCTGTGCCAATGTTTTAGACTCTGGTCTACTTACATGACTGTATTGTCGTCCACTAAGATATCACAGCTGTGAGCAGGACAGGAAATGGTCTTAAAGAGAGAGAGGGGAAAAGAAGCAACTATTCATTCAATGCCAACTTTAAACTGAGGCTCGAAACAGTTACAACCTTTAACAGTACAACAAAGATGCAAATTTTACTTTTAGATGCAAAGACTTTTTTCTAGCACTCAGTTCTGAAGTATTTAGTTTAACCAGTTTTACTATTTAGATTCTGTGCACTGTGGCATATGGCAGAAATTTTATATTCATAACCTTTTTCTAACCTGGCATTAAAAAGACTCCATGTAGGATTAATTTCTACAAGTAACATCTTGGTGGCACCGTAGTATGCTGATTTTTCAGCTAAAACTGTTTATGCATCTCAGATTTAATCAACTGTTCTAATGCTGTACCAATATTAATTAATTCCAGTACAAAACTTACTTTCATATTCAAGGGCAAATATTAAATCAAGTCCCCATTCACACCTGGATGCCTCTAAGTTAACCCAGAAGTTTTTGGAAGCTTTTAAAAGAACTTCATGCTTTTGACTGAAGAGTGAGACCAAACTTCAGAAAACCGCTTTTTGGGATTGCAAATGTGATGTAAACATGCTAATATTTCATGGTACAGTAACAGCATGAAGAGAAGAGTACTTGCACAAAAATGTCATTATAGATATTTCACTGCTTATGAACTTTCTAGACTACTTAAAATACCTCTACTTAATATTAGTCTTTCATTTACATGCTTTCACAAGGTTTAGAGCTTAATATCTCCTTTAATGTTTGATGCCGATAGGCATCACTTAAAATGACAATCGTGTTGAAATCTGTTATGCTCCAGATGAAAACAAATGCTTTTTTTGATAGTGTTTTCAGCTTCGAGTTCAAAACCATCACCGACACCAAGCCATCTTATGATGAAATGAATTAAATCTAGTCTCTGCCTCTCCTACAATGTCTTTTGTCAATGCTTAATTACATGACAAAATAAGGTTTTAATATGACCATGTGATGTTACATGGGACTCCTATCTAAATGAATATGAATTTGTATGCCTTCATTTTTTACTGAGCAAAACCTCGTTCACAAATATTTGCTACAATCAAATGTATCAGTTAGCAGCCGACCATCATCATACACTTGAAGTAAAACGTTACTTTCTATATAAGCTAATCACCAAATAGATTTGAAAAATGTTGTTAAAGGTCTTAAAGAAATAGCCCAAATGTGAGCCAGCAACCTTACGGGGAATATGACCTTTCCAGTACTGTGAAATACATTTTAATAATACTTGTCTGTGTACAAGTGGTTTACCTCTCAAGTGCTTTTATTTCTTATTGTTCTGAGTTGTTGAGTTTGGGAGTGGCCCATTACTGACACATCCTCACTGGTAACACGTTACGAAAGGGCCACCCAGGGCTGACTGCATGTTCACATACACATTTGCCTTGCCCTGGTGCTGTAATTGTCAGCCCCAGGCTATACACAACGTGTTGCCAAAACTCTGGTCAGCCAAGGTCTGCCTTTTCACATAGTGAGCGTTTTCACCTGAGAAAAGGTGGCCCTGAGGATGTCTCGAGCCAACGCAAAACAGAAGGGGTTGTATGTTCAGTGAAATGCGGCTCATGTCTCTACATTCTGAGAATTAAATCCAAGCATGAATTGAGAAAATTGAACAACTTCAGTTCAGTTTTTTCCCCGATTCCTGGGTACACTCTGGACGTTACTAAGATATCCAAATCACACAACTTTAGAGTCATACAAAAGAAGCTGAATACTGTTAAATATTGCAGCCACGCGTTAATTTGAATGAAAAATTAAAACACCATTAATGCTGACAATCAAAGCAAATATAGTGGCCGACATTAAACCAATGTTCATCATGAGACTAACACTTCAAATTTGCTTCAAAGAGTTTTAATAAATGGCCCCACTTTCTCTAAATTCTGCAAGTGTTAAGTGAAAGATATGTTGGTACCTGTCCCATTCCCTCCTCAATGATTTTGGTTGTTAAATATTCACTCCAACACTGCATGCAGAACTTGTGTCCACATTCCAGGCCAGTGAAGTACTACAGAAAAAAGAAAATGTTCACAGAAATAAAAACCACTTTAATCCACAAAGAAAACTTCAGATCTTGGTCATTTTTTACTAGTGCCAATCATGTAATGTACTGTAGAACATTTACTAAAAAGGTTCAGGTTATCCTGACCTACTTTCAATGCTAGACCTTCAAACTTCCTAAAATTATGAAATGAAATCAATCAGGAACACATAACATCAAGAAAGGTAATGTTATGATGGCATTTACAATCTCTTAGAAAGTGAATAAACACTTATTTTATTCTCATTACCAGTCATCTGTGCAAGGAACATGTATTCCCTATGTTCCCAAATCAAAACATTTTTTACAAACCACACTGTACTGCAACATTAGTACATAGCAATTGAGTGATAGAAAATGTAATTTTCAGCTCCATGGACTAGTGAACAACTTTCAAGAAAGCAGTAGAGCAAACAAAACAACCCCATCTTACAAAGCAAGAGGAGTGTGTCACAACAGAACAGTTTTCAAGTGTACAACGCAATGTACTGTTTGTATTAAAATATTTTCCTCCTATTTAATTTAAACACATGTATCTGTTCCCTCAAATGCAAAGCATTTAACACAGACCTATTGTTTCCTCTTGAAGTGGCCCAATGCACATCAGCTCAATTTCTCTGCAAAACCCACGGACCCTTAATATTGAAACTTTCAAAATGCTACAAGAGCCTTGCATCTCTCCTCTTGCCTGGTGAGAAAGTCTGTCATTCATTGGTTTACTGCTAATTATATGGCATCCTCTGCAGATTTCCACTTGATTTTCAATTTCTTCTCATTATGTTGATAACGCTTCAATTATGAAGTTTAAAACAGGAAATATACTGCAATATGGCAGTACCAAAGAAACATCAAATCCTGTTATGATTAAATTACTGAAATAAACATTCCATTACAAATGGCCTTGCCCTATGATTTATATTAAAATTGATTCAAGATATACAAAGAATCAGAGACTGAAACCAAGCAGACTACTCAATAAATCCTGCTTCTTTCAACTTAACAGCATACGTTCAGGAAATGCCCATCTATGCAAGAGTACATTTCAGAGTGCAGGAAAAAAAATCGAAGCAACTTCCTCACACATTCTGAATAGCAGCTATCCACACAATGAAAAAACAATGCAAACTTCCATTGCACAGCTCTGTGGTACTGACCGAATTAGGATAGTTCAGGTAGCAGATCTGACAAGGCATGTCCTGGGCTGAAGACCTTGTGTTCATCTGACGGGTTCGAGACTTCTTACTGGGGTTTATAACATGACATTCTGAAAATAGTTTCTCAAGGTTCCCGTCAAAGTACCTGAGGAAATGACAGATAGTTAGTGGAAGAAAACATAACACAAACAAAAGTTCTATTGAACAACTGTCTCAGTTCCATGGGTACAAGCAGAAAAAAAAACAATCTGCCCTACTAAGTGTACCAGGTTGCCAGTGATCAGTAGAGGCTCATTATGTCACCGTCAGGACTATTAATAAAACATGGTTCTGCCTAGACTTGCACAAAGTACAAAGCCTAGTGTTTTTTTTTAAGTCACACAATATAATCAAAGTAAACAACAATGAAGAACCTTTTGACTTCAAAGCACTTCAAATAAAATGCTATAATGCCAGAAGTTATACTGTGGCACAGTGGCACATTAAAAACCAAATTGCCTCTTGATTCTGGTAGTTCTTAGAGGACTCCAAAACAGACAGGACATAAGCATTGTAATACATCAACAAAACCCAAAATAAGAGCCTCTATTTCAAAATGCAGCATTGGTCTCCCAAGACCACAACTATAGATCAAGATTACTTAAGTGACATTAAATATGATCAAAATACAAATCCCATTAAATATTCCTTACTGTCACTACAACTTTGCTAGCTTTAGTGCTGATCAAAGATGCTAGCATAAAATAAAGGGAACAAAGGTTTATTGCCTGTCTAACAAGCAGACTGAAAGAAGATTCTTTTTTACCATCTTTGATAAAAAAAGAAAAAACTAAAAAGCCACAAATCCCATGTTAAAATTAATAAAGCTTATTTTAACAGTGTGAAATAGTTAAAATAAGAAATTTTGACATTTAAAATGTAAAATTAAAATGCTGGCTCGCCACTGCTTTCAGTGAAGTACCCTCATCTTTCCTATTGAGTTAATTCAAAATTAAATGCTGTATTTTCACATTGTGCTGTGCAGTAAGACAAAAATCTCGGTATTTGATACTATACCTACTCCTTTTTTCACTTTTCACTTATGAGCTTTAGCACCAGTTTAGCCTTCTTGAAACTGTCGATATTCTCACCTGGCACTGTTGAATGGGAAACAAGACTCTCTCTGTCGGTTTAAACTTATACCACATAGCTATCAATTTAAGTCTCAATACTGAAAACTACACAAGATGACTTTCACATCCATTTAAATCATAGCACAAAAGTGTAGTGCCACGTTGTTAGGATCAAAAACTTTAGTGCTTCCATTTTTGAGTGACACTTTTTATGGGATATCTGTCAGAGAAGCAAACTGCTGTTTCACTCTATAAGCCAGTTTGTTCAAAACAAATCTTGAACCTCACAAATGCATCCTGGGTCATGTATTGGTCACTACTGCTCTGACAGATCCTAAATAAGAGATCACAAAAAATTAAAAGAGTCTGATTTACTTGCCTTTCCATCAGCTTCTCTTTGTCCCAGTTGAAGTGGCTAAGAAGTATTCTTGTTATAGTTGCAGGATTCTAGAAAGAAGAAACACAAATCAGGCTTTGCTCTTGTATATTGGCAAAGAGATTATGTAAAAATCCAGACATGAAATAAATGGATACTTATTTCACATTTCCTTGGCTTGTCTGTGTAATTCCACAATATGGAAGTAAAAGTATATAAACCTATACTCTTATATTATACTGCACTAACTATAGCTATGAACACATTCTAGCTCAAAAACACATTTGCAATTAGTACCAGTATGAACCAATAAACAAAACATTTAAAAGGTTATGAGCACATAGTGAATTTAATTACTCCACTTTAACCAAAGGTTTTGTTGAACAATACTGAAACACCAGAGAACAAAAGAATCTTAAAAATAAACATGACAGTTTGACTTCAGTAATGATTTTTACACAAAAGGTGTCAACACAGTAAAACCAAATGCTTCTAAAAATCTCACTACCGCTCTTTAAATACGTACCAGATGACTGTAGTTTTTTGCATTTCTGCAGACTTAACACTTATATGTTTCAATCATAAACTGTGGTTTCTGATAATTGACACATCTGGCTTTCTAACAGTATATATTTGAAAAATAAGTTCCTCTTATTCTTACTCTTATTGATACTTGAATCATTTGATTGCAAGGAAAGGTTTACACAATGCTCTTGGATAACATTTCTTCTATGATGTAAGAATACATAAACAGTTCCTCTAACAGTGGTGACCTATGATTAAATATCTTTTTTTAAGCTTTTCAAACTTCTGACTTCTATTTCAGTGGTAAATTGAACTAAATTGGGATGTAATGAAGACTGTGAAGACAAAGTACTATTGCTCGCCAAGTTTAGGATATTTAAATTAGATTTAATATATTTAAATTAGGATATTTTAAAACAATGGACTTGCGATTACTGTATACTGTTCACATCTCTGTTTAAAAATTTCCAAATAGCATTAGGATTTCTTGATTAACCCCTAGTGTATACCTAAAAACAAAATCCACGCTTGGCTAAACTAAACAAAATGATCCACATCTTAGTAATTAGTATAGTTCTCATATTCTTAAACACGATACAGAATCATCCTAGGGCACATTTAAAGAGATACCATGATATTAAAACTGATAGAAATAAAATGTGATCATGCACCAACAAGGCATTTATGAAGCAAGTTTAGAACATGTGAAAGACTCCTTCAAAAACAGGTCAACATTCTTAATGTAATTCTCAAAACCAAGCAATCACTTCAAACTTCAATGATTCACTGTACACTAAGGGCGGTGGGGTGGCTCTGTGGCTCAGGATCTGTGCCTGTGGCTGGAAGGTTGCTGGCTCGTATCCCGCAGCCGGCAGAGGAATCCTACTCCGCTGGGCCCCTGAGCAAGGCCCTTAACCCCAGCTGCTTCAGGGGTGCCGTATAAATGGCTGACCCTGTGCTCTGACCCCAAGCTTCTCTCCGGTCTGTGTGTCTCATGGAGAGCAAGCTGGGTTATGCAAAAAGAAATTCCTAACACAAGAAATTGTATATGGCCAATAAAGTGATCTTACCTAATGATTCCCCCCTCTGAAATTTTTACTTCATCTGAAAAACATTATGATTCTCAAACACAAAACAGTATACTAGGTCTAACATTTACAACATAATGTTAATGAAAAAGATTTGCAAAAACTATTCTTATTTCAAAAAGACTGTGCACGTCAGGCTGACATTTTTATGTGCATGTGTTTGCCTACGATACAACTACTATGATACTTTGCCTAAACTTTACCACTATAAAAATTAAATTACCAAAAATCTTAAGACTCAGCATTTCTGCACATTTAATGTGGAAAGCAAAATATTAAACAATGCATTTTTAAAGAAATCTAATTAGTGAACTAAAGCAAAAGTAAGATCTACATCTTTATTTATTTGCAATAAATGTCTAAAAATATCCTTTTATATAGTAAACTCTTGCTTTATTGAATTAACAGGGGAAAAGTGGTGTCCATTAAGTCACAAATTATATGCCCAAAAGCACTAAAACATATATACTACACATGCTTAATGGACCTTTTGACTTTTAACAATTGCAATTAACAGTCAATGAAAACTGTTTCTACGCCTTTTCTCTCAAACATACAAGCTGTTTCATGTGTTTAAAATACACTGCAAATAATTTGTTAAAGCAAACAAAACAAACTTATTATAAGGAACTGATCTACCTCTATAGGGCACCATTACTATTCCCAAATCTCAAACCTGTGTAAGATTTAACTTTGTTCTGTTATTTGTGTATTTCATCATTATTGCACAGAAAGTCTAATACTTCCCATTTTACAGACATAATTCCCCTTTAGCAGAATTTATCCATTGTATCCAAAGCAAAAAATATTAGGGACTGCTAAAATAGAGGAAAATTGTCAGTACAAATTCCAAATCAGAAGGAAAGGAGTATTGAATCATCCAATTACATTCATTAGCTGAGGTCACATCAAGCCAACTGTTAGCATCTCCCATTAAAAACAAGAGAGCATGTGATGATCATTTGAAAATATACATAAAGAAATTAACTTGCAACATTCTTTCGGGATTTTTATTTCAAGAGAATAAATCATGTGAAAAGAGGGCAATATTTAACAATTCAGACAATACTGTATGATAAAAGGCTGTTTTTAGCAGATCTTTGTATAAGATCAAAACCATAACGATCCCTAAAAGCTTGCCAACTTCTAGGCAGAAATCCATTTCAACCCAATAAATGACAGTCAGCCTCCAAAAATGTAACTATAGAGACAACAAAGACACCTCAACAGTTGATAGTGTACTACACAAAGAGAGCATACTGGATTTATGTTTAAGAATAATAAAAGATTTAGACGACACCTTCTTGCAAAAAAGCCACAGGGCTGGTAATTTTATGAAATGTTGGGAGTACAATATCATATGACATTTTGTATTACTATCTACAGCTTTCGACTGTTAAACGTTGCTTTAACAGAAGGAACAAATGGATTTTGCTTTCTAAATTATGCAAAGATGGATACTATTCACATTTCATTTTTTTTAAGATGCTGCACGCTGACATTAGAAAGACTGGGAATTTTCATTTACTATTTTAACATACACTGCTGAAAACCTTAACATCCATTCAAATAGTTTGAAAAAGCTGTTCATTCCATTCCAAAACAGACTACCCTGGTATGCAGGATTATACCCTGAACAGGATGCTATCTGTTGCTAACAGATACTAAGTATCATTGGACACACACAAGGAAAATGTGAAAAAACCTATCAAGCTACCCATCATTTATTCTGAAGATGGGAAAAAGCCACTGGAACTGGTGAAAATCCATGTTAACGCATGGAGAACATGTAAACTCTATAGAAAAGGTAACAAATCCAGACATTAACCAAGGTCTCAAGAGCTGAGGCTGCCAAGATAACCATAACACCAAGTGGCAGCCTAATATCTTAACCTTGTATGACGTCTTAAAATTATATTTACAGAACAATCTTTATCTGTGAAAGAAAAATTAAACCAAAAATCTGAAAGGTTATCCTTCAATGGATTAGTTTTTCTGTTAAACTAAGAAGATTGCCATTAGCTGGATTAGACAATTGTTGATACAGTAAACGCCTCTTCCAGCTGATGGTAAAGTGGATGACGGGCAGTGTCAACTTCTGACCTTCTCTCTAGCGTCTTAAAACACCAAACACCAGCAAGACACCTGTGGGGTTCTAGGTGCACGGTGTAGAAAACCCTTTTGCACAGATGTGACAGCGAGACGTAACAAACAGGACCTTGGGATATACCAAGTACTATATTTAGATTTAAGGACAACCATTTCGCAATGCCACAGACATTCATCACTCGCAGCAGCACCACATGCAATTGCAGCAATTATCAATAAAGAAAAAGGAATCTGACAAAAAAAATAAAGCAGGTCATAAAGTCAAATGAGGACATGAAACAGGGTCACAGCTTCAGGTATGTTTTCTTTTACACTAACTGCAGGGGAGAGTATGTGCCAGGAAGCCAGCACTAATACATACAATCTAAACACTGCATCTCTAACACAAAGGAACAAAAGGGAATTCCACAGCTGCTCCAATCTAGCACTTTACTGCAGGTGCTACTATCACTCAAATATATGCACCCTACTAAAATGTGTGCAGAATACGTCAAGATCATTAAAAAAAGGTGAATAGCACAAAATACCTTTTGGAACTATTCCAATCCGTTCTTTGGCCTGACTGTAACCTTATCCTAAAGGATTCTCACAAATGAGTCACCTTTTCCATGTGTTTAGCTCATTGATGCCAACAGTCTTGTTAAAACATTTAAGTTGTAGTCTAGCTCTAAGAAGTTTAATTTCTGCAGCTCTGCTCAAACCCCTTGGCAGCACAACAGAACGTGAAAAAAAATACTTCAAACGAATGAAAAAAAAAATCAATAAAAGTTAGCAAAAAAAGTCAAAAAAGGAAAAATACATGATATTTGAAACCTTGCACAAAAGCCTTGTTTGTCAACTACTAACTATTCTTGGCAGGCACATTTAAAGACTTTCAAAAACAGAACTAGGTGCAATTCCTGCATTTAAAGACAGGCAAAGTGAATTTGAACCACCTGCTGAGTTCCAGAGGGCCTCCTCCATTTACTTCCCCATACAAAACAGGGAGTGTTTACTATACCCTATCACTACATGCCATGGCAGGGAAGAGAAGATGTTTGCTCGTCAACACCCACTCAAAATTCACAATCCCTTCTCTCTGAGGCCCCATGTCTGTGCCAAGGGTGTGGAAGCCAAAACTTATTAATACAGGACAGTATTACAAAGGAGGTCTGATTTACAGTTGTAAGTGACAAAGCATATTTTAAAAAACAACTTAATTGTACTTTTGTTAAATTATTTTTCCACCTCTACAACACGGTCAATGTTTTTCTAATTTTGATAGCATAAAGCAGTTAATTCTTGAACAGGAAAAAAATGTTTACTTACAGGGCTGCTACAGATTACAAACAAACTATAAGATGGCAATGTGTCTAATGAATCCAATACTTGCATGGATAACAGACTATACCAGCCTTTCCGCCTCAGTAGCTCCACTTTTGTGGACATTCATCACCTGTCTGCACCAGAGCCCAAGGGTCATGCAAAAGATCATTTAGAAATATTAAAAGCCACATCACCAGAACAACGGAGAGCAGAACCAAACCACCTGGGCACATGGAATGAAAAGAAGTCCTGCATTTCTAAACACTGAAAATGCTATCAATATATGCTGGGTGCACACTGCGATTCCTTTATGAATAAGTCTTCTAAATGACAAACACGTTAGAAAAACAATCTGCACAGCAAACTAGCTTTAAAATGAAACAAATAAAAGACAAAAGGCTAGTTTTACACAGTGTACAGCGTGAGACTTATCTTGAGTCAAAGCTTCTGCAATGAACAAACAAATTTATATGAATACTGGAACTTGAACGCGCTGGAAATAAAGCAGTATATAACTACAGATTATAGTAAAGCTCTGCCCCTAGAGAACTTTGCTGAATTCTGATGGTATAAAGGGCACAGTGTGGCTTAGTTGGCAGCATGTGTGCATCTGCTCATCGGTTTGTCTCCTGTTGAGTTTAAAAAACTGAAACAGGAATTTAATCTGAAATCTGAAACTGGAATTATAATCCATTCCATCATGAATACTTACAAATAACCGCTTTAAAAAGCCATTATTTACAGATTTAAACTCTTTACAGAGCAAAAAACAAATCCAGGTGGGGCTGCACACTGGTGGTGGTGGAGGGGATCCCCATTACCTGTAAAGCACTTTGAGTGGAGTGTCCAGAAAAGCGCTATATAAGTGTATGCAATGATTATTATTATTAATCATTCATAAGTGGTTGCTGCTCATACAACAGCAGGTAACTCATAAACCAGATGATTGTCAAAGGATGTAGGTGTAAAAAGGGTATTTAAAACTTCTAAATATTTTTCTGACTAAAATGTAATTTTAAAAATGTACATTCAAGCTTTACAGGATGGAATTTTCTAAACGTATTTCTGTAAAGAAGATGCATTAGTCAGAAAAAATATTTGTTTTAGACTGGTCCACTTGACCATAATAAGACATCTCAACTTTCAGATAATAATAATAATAATAATAATAATAATTATTATTATTATTATTATATAGCGCTTTTCTGGACACCCCACTCAAAGCTCTTTACAGGTAATGGGGACTCCCCTCCACCACCAGTGTGCAGCCCCACCTGGATGATGTGACGGCAGCCATAGTGCGCCAGAACGCTCACCACACATCAGCTATCAGTGGGGAGGAGAGCAGAGTAATGAAGCCAATTCATAGATGGGGATTATTAGGAGGCCATGACTAGTAAAGGCCAATGGGAAATTTGGCCAGGACACCGGGGTTACACCCCTACTCTTTTCGAGAAACGCCCTGGGAGTTTTAATGACCACAGAGAGTCAGGACCTCGGTTTTACATCTTATCTGAAGGACGGCACCCGTTTACAGTACAGTGTCCCAGTCACTATACTGGGGCATTAGGACCCACACAGACCGCAGGGTGAGCGCCCCCTGCTGGCACCACTAACACCTCTTCCAGTAGCAGCCTTAGTTTTTCCCAGGAGGTCTCCCATCCAGGTACTGACCAGGCTCACACCTGCTGAGCTCCAGTGGGCTGCCAGTTGTGAGTTGCAGGGCGATATGGCTGCTGGCTACAGACTACAGATTTACTATGGAAATGTATTGTCCAGAAAGCTAAAGGTTGATTTTTTTTTTACATATTTCAGAACTTAGGAACAATTAAGATGCATATTACTTGATCCTGATAAAATAACTCAAGGGTAAAATGAACAACCCTTTTAGTGAACATATATTTCATTCTTTTGCACTTTAGGTAATCTTGATTCCTGGCCGCATTGTGCATAGTGCCTGCATACTGCCGGAGCCTACATGCTTTACTAAAATATGGAGGAAAAAAATGACGATAAATAATTTGAACAAAACTTCAGCAACAACGGTCTTCCTTGTGGTCAATCCCAGAAAATCAGTACAGCCGCCGCTTAAATTGTACCAGAGGAGGAAAGGGCTTTCTGGCCCGGGATCAAATGAAATCCCCGAGTCAGCACCTTTCCTTAATAAAAGAAGTCGCTTTAACAATCCTCGACCAATATGACCGTACGGCCACCAGACAAGGACCTTAAAGTCGAGCGGTGTTTGCTTAGCATAAGTTTTATTTGGCCAAGCAGGCGCTGTGCGGCACGGAACTGTAAAATGGGACCGCCGTCTAAACGACTTTCCCACCCGCTGCCGTCACTACCGTCCACTGAAAACGAGCCCCCATCTCATTAAAACAGGGCTGCAAACAGGGCTGACAGTTTCGAATTAAACTATACATTGTCAACACTCTCAGCCGAGTTCTTTATCAACAGGAGAGGCAGCAGCTCTCCGCCATGTTGTTGTCGGGCCTAAGGAGAAGAATCATCATGCAGGTGGACAGCATCAGTGAAAACTCCCTCTTACCCTCTTTTCACGCCGATATCCCGAACCGGCAAAAATAAACCCCCGTCCCCGAAAACCCCCGTTGTCGCCCGCCTTCTACGGCGAGATAAGTAAGCTCTCGTCTGGGAATGAGCACCGCCCTGATAAAAGTTACCCTACTTACTCTGAAACCCCCCCCTTTAAACTAACCGTTTCCAAACAGGCCTTCGCGCAATGCTATTCCAGTGGGGGGGCCGTGCTCTGTCGCAGTCCCTCCCCACCTGCAAACAGACCCAAGCTAACTGCTGCCGTCTCATCCGGCCATCTCCGGCCTACCGCTTTCCCCGCATCCCCGGCCTTTCCTGCAGCCGGCTCGCCTCGAAACACCTCACCTGGATGACCTCGTTGACCTCCCTAATGCACTCCACCATGTGCTGGAGGATCTGCTCGGCGGTCAGCACCTCGAAGCGGTAGTCCTCCTCGTCTTGGCCCGGCCCCAGGCCGCTGCCCCCGGTCTCCCCGCACACGTCCCGCTCGCCGCCGGCCTCCGCGGGATCGACCAGCTCCACCTCCCCGAGCTCCAGGGTGTCGTCTTCGGGCTCCTCTTCGGCGCTGTCTTCGCTGCATTCCTCCTCCTCGTCGTCGTACTCATAATTGTAACCCTCGTCCGAGTCCATTACTATGTTCACGCCGGGTTGAGACAAGCGAAAGGTCCAAAGGGGGCTCGACAGAGATATTATTTACAACGTGAGACACAACGGCACCAGGAAAAAATTCATACAGACTTAAAAAATTTCAGCCGCAGAGAAAATAACAACACAAGCGCCGCCACTGCTGAGCCAACAAAGGGACGCGGCGTCACGAACTGACGTCGACAGCGCGTCACAGAGCGGCCGAGAGGACCTGCCTGCTTTTTTTGTTGAGTGTAAATAAAGTCAGTTGAAAGAATAAAAAAAAATATATATATATAGAAAAGTGTATGTTGGTCAGGGATAACCGCCATGTTGGAGATTTCGAAATGCAATCCTAGCCATATTGAGTGTGGCAAAAGACGGGAAGGCTGTGAAAAGGTGGAAAAGCACATTGACGAAGGACTTTCATTGGACGGATTAATCACAAATTCATTTAGTATTTTTGTTCGTCTAGATTCACACTTTTTTTAATCAGATCTCCCATTTCTCCCAAGAGTGCCCTGGCGCTTGCCCCATTTTACGGGCTCATGTGTTTTCCTCGATGTTTTTGAAGAATTAAGAACCTATAAGAATTAAGAATCTATAACGATGTAAAAGACCAGGAAGAAATCTGCTATGCGTGGAGACGCATATAAAAGTAGACCAGAGGAGTTGTAAATAATGTGCATAGTGTCTTAAAACTCTTAAAACAAAACGCAAACAGGGAGAAAAATCCATTCTATAGCTCAAACATTAATAGAATAATTTTCTTTAGTTGCTACACAATCAGTTTAAATTAGATTAAATTTTAACAAGATTTCTTAAGGATGTCCTTTGTCACCTGGGTAACAATATTCTTGCAAACATAAATAGCTCACTGGAACAGTTGTAGCCTCCTTTATATTCGCCCTGGTAAAACGCCTTCTTGAAGATCCCAGTTGAGATTGTTTTTAAAGTAATTTTAGATTTCTTACAACGCATTACAAATCTTTCTTTTCTAGCTGTAGGTGATTGAAATGGCAAGGTTTAAAGCGAAAAGAATTCCCGAGTATATAAGAATAATTTTGAAAAGTTTCAGTCTGGGATTCACGCCAGGGACCCTTGACACTGCCCTAGTAAGAGTAACAAATGATTTATTGTCGAGTGCAGATTTCGCTGTTATTTCTATTCTGGTTCGTTTAGTACTGCTTTTGGGTCATTCCATAGGTGTCTCTGATGAGTGATTAAACTGGCTTAGACCTTTTTAACATTCTGTTTTTGTAGGGATTTCAGTCAGGTGTGGTAAATTTTAAACTGCGGTGCTCCTCCGAGTTCTGTTATTTCTTTATACATTACCCTAGGTGATATTTTTGGCTCTTTCATTTGAAATCACGTAAAAAATCTGATAAACATCTGTTTGATCATTTACGAAATACTGCCAGAATGACATATTTTCTCTCTTAATTCAAGATAGAGAAAGTCATTTGTGTATTGATTTCGATACTTTATACTGGGCTTGCAAGTCAAGCCTCGTTCTATGTCTACAAGGCACGTTACACCATTGGGGAAGTTTAAAGAGCAAAGAAAGAACACACAGCCTAGGAATCTTTTATTTCAATACACAAGTTAGTTGAGATCAAATTGTCACTTAGTTTGGCGACCTGGCCAAGAGACAGACAGACATTGTTTCACAAGGCCTGTGCTGGCATTTCCTCTATTGGCGTTCAGAGGGATATGCCATTGTTTTTAAAAACGCACTGTTTATTCATGTTCGTTGGGGATGGTGGATACCGGCCTTTTTTTGTATTCCAACATGAATGCTCAGACGTAAACCAAAAATTTATACTTTTATGCAGTAAACAGTTGTATTGAATCATCCATTTTCTAACTGCTTGATCCATTACAGGGTCACAGTGGAGCCAGAGCCTATCCTGGCAAGCAACAGGAACAAGATGGGATTAGCTCTGGATGGGACAACAGTTCATCGCATCAGGAAACGCACAGACATACACTCACACTGCGGCCCATTTTTCCCACACACTAATTAACTACAAATATGTTTTTGCACGGTGGGAGGAAAGCAGAGCACCCAGAGGAAACCGACAAACACAGGAAGAACATAGAAACCCCGGGCAGATAGCACCCCAAGTCTGGGATGAAACCCAGGGCCCCAACACTGCGAGGCGGCAATGCTGACCACTGCGCCCCGGTGTCGTCCTCTCTAATATTATATTTGACATGTAATACAATGATTCAGTTCCACACTCTAAAGCTAAAATAGGAAATACATATTTTTACACTAGCAAGAAAATAACTTTGATGGTAAAGTGTCGAACAGTATTAGACATACTTTAATGAAACAGAACACGCTGCCTACTCGCACTCATCAAGTCAGTTACTAACGAGATATATTTCCTCTGTGTTACAGGAAATATCATTTCACGATGTAATTTTAGTTTGCATTAACAAATATGCATGTTGTATGATTGCATAATCATTGTTCACTATTATGACTTTCATCTTTTATTATGTATGAAACTTTATTACAAACATAAATCTGCAGAATAGCTAGTTATTTTTATGGCATATCTTTTGTGGAGAGAGAAACATTGGAGACCTGTAACAGCCCATTATCTTTCAGTTCAGTTCTGCTTACATTTCCCAGGGGGAATAGTAAATGACTTGTAAAGTCCTATATTAGCCTTGACAGTAACCTTATGGTTAATGATGAAACATTGATATGCAGTGCAGCAGTAAGCCACATTTACACCAGAGCAACTTCATATGAGGGGATCATTTATCCAGCATAATAGGACTTATGGATAAGGAGTCCAAGCTCTGCAGAAGAGAAAGCCTACACTCAACTGTCAAATAGAAATATATATTTTTCTCTCATTAAGTTTTGTTTGTAAACCATCATTTCCTTTGTCCAGCACTTTCCTTATTTAATGCAGACACCACCACCCTATGGCCAGAATCTTGTCATTGTCTCATAAAAAGAACACGCTGCCTTAGCTGTTTGTGTTCAGGATTACTGAAAAATATAAAAATAAAGTACATCAACAAGCACCCAGTAGGAGCCGACTCCCTGACAAAATTCAACGGGGCTTCACCCTGGTTTGGCTTAAACTCTGGATGAATTTATTTCAAAGCATGATTTTGATGCGAGTTTTGACGTAAACACCTTATATTGTGTAACAAAAAGGTGAGCTATGTGTAAGAGGTTCTCATTGCTCTATAACCCAGTGTCAAATGGCCCAGGATGAAGCAAACCCTGTCCCACGCTGCCCGCTTGGGATCCGAGAGGGATTTTGTTTGACATGAAGAATCAATAGGAAGTATAGGATACGAGAATAATAGGAAACGAGTACACCATTCACAGCCCTTTCCTCAGGATTACTATATGTAAATGCAAACAAGGCTGTTGATCATCTGTAACTTGGCTTGCAGTTCAATTAATTTTCCGATTTTTCTAACAGCCCCTTGTGCCCCCTAATTTCTCCTTCATCAGAATCATCCACATTACCGTTTCACCTTACCTTCTCAAACCTCTTTTCAGATATTTCTTTCTCCTCCAAAAAACTTGTTTGGCACTGCACTTGGAATGCCGCAGGACGTAGCTCAGCTTGGGCCGTCTCTTCCTGTTGTTGACAATTTTCTAGTCTCATAAATTTCACCTCGATGGAGAGACCCCCTCTGCTGACTCCTCTCCCACCCCCTCTTCCACCACGCATGGCCAAAGCTTTTCCTCCCGGTGTCACTGATCACGACAGCCACTGGCCATCTCGCCACGGGGAGAACTCTCAAACCAGCAATATCCCCGAAACAACACGCAGTGGGTGCCTCACAGTGTGTTGTGTGCAGAGATACAATGGGGGGCAGGTGACATCATTTGCCAGCTAATTCATTTCCATTCCACACCCATTGTGTTTTCTTTGCGTCTTGCTTATTGCCGAGCTGTCCCGGATTGTTGTTGGCTATTATGACAGGAGTAACAGCTTCCGAAAAAGAAACTGGATGCTGCTAAAGGAAATCAGCCTCTCAAAGTAATCTGGGGAATCTCTTAAAAAACCAGAACTACAGTCTCAGATCTTCTCTCTAAAGTGATACCCTTGGGATGGCTTACGTATGTTAAGTGATTTATTCTCATATGCTTTGTGATTTGAGAACTCTTCAGGAAGGTACACACAGGATATAGGAATGATCATATTTGCATTTCCTAAGAGTTTTGACTCTGCTGTGTGGGTGGCAGGAGCTACAGTAACCAGGAGTAGTTTCACCAGAAACCATGACTTCTAGAAAGGCCAGCTGGAAAGTTTGCCTTTTTTTAAAAAGATTTAGTAACAAAGAAAGAAAAATTAATCCAAGTATCCAAAGTAGATGTAAAATATACACAACAAACTGTATTTTTTGACTCGTAATGGTTGGATATAAAATGTATTGGAGCACCAATACAAAATAAGAACATGGAAGTTTTTTTTTTTGCTTTTTCCCGTTTTGTTTTTTAAAAAAGCCACAGATTATTCTACAGAAAGCAAAGGTCTTTGTACAGAAAGAAGCAACAGTAGGGTTCTTCTCATCTCCTACATCTTAATAAAACTTGCAGCTCCAATTCATTTCAGAGGCAAAAATAAAAAAAAATAACAGCTGCCAACTGCTAACCTATGACACTACAGATACACAAAACATAGCTTTATATTTAAAACACAGGATATGTAAGAAAATGTCTTTTGAAAATTGTGAAAAAAGTGCAATACAGGTTTGACTGTCTACAACTTAATAGTTCAATTCCCCGACGGGTCCTTTTCTTTTTTTTTTTGCTCAGCTTTGAACAACATTTCTAACATTTTGTATCCATAAGTAAATTTTCTTACAGTTATATTAACATTCATGAGGATGTACATTATGAGAAACATGATATTCACAAAAGTAGACTAGTATTATGATTTCAATGACATTCTTTGGGTAGAAGGGTGGAGGAAAACAAGTTTAAAACATGAACACGAATTATTTTACATTTCAGTTGTTTACAGAACTAATTGTGTTTCTTCATATAAAAAGCAAATGAAGCCGAAAAACCATTGTCTGGAAGTCCCATTCAAAAGGCAACACCCTTTGCATTTTTTTATTAAAAAATAGCAGTTCCAAATTTGTAAATTACTGCCTTCCCCATAAATGTTAGAAATTATTGAAAAGGTTTGTGTCCTGAGTTCTTCCAGTTTTGGAATGGGTCACAGGTATCTGAAAACAAAAGAAAGTGTGTTCTATAACTGATGTTATCTAGGACACTTTCCAGCTAGTGCTGACTCAGGAAAGATCTCTCCTGCTTTAGTGGAACACACGCTACGCTTTGTTCCTCCTGAAGGAAAGCTGACTCTCCGGGTCTGTGATTTTTCAAGTCAATTCTCTCCTTGGCCTCACAATCAACACCTACTGTCATCTACATTACACAGCTCTTCTCCAGACCAGTTCCACATTGAAAAAGCCTCAATATTTCCTCCCTGCCCTCTTCCCAAATTAGAAGCATTCGAATGTCAGTCAACACTCTCCTCCAGTAAGCAGTCTGGCCCTTATGAGCACTTGCTGACCCTTTGGAAGATCTGCTGACCCAGGATGCCTTGAAATTGGGGTACCCCACCCATAGATTTTAGGGACCAGTGCTTTTTTTTTTAAATGAGGAAAGGTTGATATGACCAAAAGGAGAGGGAGACCCCAGGCAAAACTAGAGGCTAATACCGCCCTAGGGTATAACAGCATCCATAATTAACTGAAATGATCAATTTCACCTTCAGAACAAAAGTTAGCTTTAGAAATGAATTAAATGGAATCGCAGTTCTTGAAATTACTGTACAAAGCTACTGAAGGCTGTTGCTCTTCATGAAATAATAAGAATGACAAGTCAGGACCATGGAGATAAGTCTTTGAATGGGGACTCCCATACAAAACAGATCTAATTTACAATGGGGGGAGGGAAATAGTTTCTTGACATAACAATGCAAATAAAATAGAATAAAATTAAAAATACACAACATTCCCCCACTGGACAGAAGCTTCATGAGCTACGAGATATCTTAGTGTTTCACGCTCACATCCAGGAACACGTCAACGATGGAGAGAGAATGAGGCAGTTTATATATATAAACTATATATATATAAAATTAAAAAGAAACAATAATAGAAAATAATAGTAATGTGGCACAATATATAACACAGAACAGGGAAACGGGCACATCATTCGCTCTGAACGCTGGATACAAAATGGAAATAAAGAGCGAGGGATGTCCCGTGTCCACCTCATATGAAAAGGGTGATTCATGAAAACGCACAATGACACACTAACGCAATGTCCAAACACTGTAGACCTGTGCCCAAGAGCACCAAGACAAAAACCGGCATACTTCTTTATTTTTTCCTTTTTCTTAGAGTTACAAAATGGTGCCTGTCCGAATAACGGTCTCCATGGTAACCGAAGGAAAAAAAAAGCCCGTTTCCGCTGATAAAAATGAAACTTCCATCAGCTAATTGCTGTTTGTACTGAAAATCTTTGTTCTTCTTAAAAACGTGAGCTGTCTCTTTTTAAAACGGCCATCTCCTTCCTGAGAGTAAGTGAGGTGAGCCAAGAGTTTCAGTTTTTTTTATTTTTTGAAGTTTTGCAAATCCTTTTTTTCTGCTCCATTCAGGGAATATTGAGACATTCCATTTCGCTCAGGCTGTGGTGATGGCATTGAGGTCCTTCATCAAACCCTCTAGGTGGGCCATTTCCTCGGACAGTTCATCCGCCTCGTAGTTCTAAAGGAAAGGAACAGGGTTACTGCCGGGGATGGGGGTGGAGTTGGTCAATGGGACTGCAGCGCAAGGCCAATACAGAATTTAAAAAAGGCGGGAACATTAACACAGCCAGAGGCGACCATTGCCACAGCATCAGGAAGCGTGATGTTACAAAGATGCGCAGAAAGCAAAACAACAAAACACAAGTCAAACGAGGTATTAAAAAAAGGGAAACGGAGACCGACAAGAAGGCAGCCGATGGTGATTGAAGAAATGAGCAGAGAAAAAACAAGAGGGGAGGAACAAAAACAGACAGAGAAGAAGAGAAGGGAGATAAAAATAAAAAAAAATAATTAGAACCAAAACTGAGTCTTGACTTCTTTGGTGGAAAAAAGTCTAACAGCCATTTCCAAAAATAAAACTTACACCTACAAAGCAAAACAAAATTACATTTACTGGTAAGGAACAAACTGCAACTAAGCCTAAATCATATGCCTGATAGTAGAGATGCAGTAGACTGTAAGAAACTGTTTAAAAATACAACACTACCCTGCAACCTTTCCAAAACTAAAAGAATTCAAAATAATTCAGAATGTGGCACATGGACAGCGTGTTTGTTGACAAGCTTTAGCTAGCTGGAGGTTTAAGACTGAAATAACCTGCTCAACTCAGTTTAACTCATGGGTCTCAAACTCGGTTCATGGAAGGCTTAGTGTCTTCTGCGTTTTGCTCCAACTCATTAGTCAATTAAGCAATTACCTAATTATTTTCTTAGCTAGGCACGTAAAATATTTTGTTTTGAGCTCCTGTGCACTCTAAACATTTACTTCATTAAAAGGTACCTTTAAAATTATGAAGTGAATTAAACATTTTGATCAACCAGGTAACAGAGCTCAGGTGGAACAAAAACCACAAGACACTGGGACCTGCAGGAAATGAGTTTCACACCTCTGGATTAATCCGTTTGTTCCCATAGCAACATCTGCAAATTATAATCTAAAAATAACTGACAAACAGAGATTGATATAAAGAGGAGAGTAGAACAAGTGACGGTGCTGAAATGGGGAAATTTGGAGGTGGTCTTTATTGACTAACTAGTAATTGGTTGATCAGTAAGTTCTGGGACAAAATGCAGAAACACTCTGCCAGAACAAATAACCAGATTCATTAAAATGCAGGAGTAAGGACCAAATTATTTTAAAATAAAAATATTTGGCTAAACTGCCATGTTTGTATTGTTTAATACATAATCAACTAACCAAATCAACTTGCTAGAGAGTGCATAAATCCTGATTGCTGCTAGCTCTGCACTTACACAGTACTTACCTACAGTCCAGTTCCAGGCTGTGCCCCTCTCCAGGCAGTGCATCCGAATGTATATAACAAAAATAAATCATATTTACGGACTGTACTCACGCTCTCAACATCCTCCAGCATTTTGCTGGTCTCTGGCACGTCAGGGGCACTGGGCACTATGACAGGCATTGGTGAGCGCGTCCTGCCCAGTGTGCCAATGGAGGCTGTCTTCACTGAGTGCACCTGGGAAGCTGGCCCTAGAACAGGAGGAGAAACTGAGCAGCTGGAGTGGCACAATGACAGACTTGTGGTCGGAATAGGACAGTGCAAATGTGGCATAGGATACCGATCCCAGTTTTTTAGAAAGGGCTGGAGGAGGTTGGAATCAATTAACAGGTCAAAACAGGTCCGACAGGTGCTCTCGTTTGTAACCTTTCTTGTGTTCAAAGGCTGACTGCATGCCCACACACATGCCCAGCTACCAACTTTGGCCTTAATTTTCTATATAATATCGTTAAAGCAAGTCAAATGTCTGAAGTGTAGCAAGTGACAATGGCTCAGTTTAGACAAGTGGAATTAGAAATACTGTCTCTGAAATTCAAGGACAGGGAGAAAGATAGGTACAGCAGGAGCAGAACCAGTTCTTAAACCCAAACCGCGCGGTGCCCTGACCCGCTGCGTCATACCCCCCCAGTCTGAGAGGCGTGATGTCCCGGGGCCCCCACCTGTCTGGGTGAGCAGTGGTGTGCTGGGTAGGGCGGGGGACTCGAAGGAGGTGCCCGGGGTGGGCACAGCGGGCACGGCGAAGCTCTTCAGGGGGTGGGTGGGCCGCACGTGCGCGGTGGGCGGGTTGTAGCTCTCCTCCTCGGGGGCGGAGCTCAGGAAGCTGGCGCCGCTGTCCGGCTCGGGGTGGTCCACGGCGCAAGCCGGCTGCACTGGGACGGGCAAGGGGTCAGCGCTGGGCGTGTTCCTCACCGATTCTGCAAACACAGGCACACAGCCATCACGCCCCCCGCCGCCGGTCACCGCTCGTTCGGGCTCTGTCGTACATGACTGCCAGTCGTCATCGGAAGAACTTGGAGAAATCCACTCTACTAAGGCACATCTCCCTCCTGCCTTCAGCAACTGCTTAAAGACCTACAGTATTTGATCAGTTTAGGTGATTCTGCCCCCCTCTTGTTTGCAAAATGTCTCATTTTAATATACCAATGCGTAAAAAAGTCAATGATTAATAATGGTTTCTATTCTGAATTTCATTAATCAAAAACAACTCGCTTGTCATCAAGTATTACTTTGCAGATAACTTCGATAATGTGAGGACCTTAATTTTTTTTTTACTGTTTTAAGCCATGGCATTTTCTGTTACAATGGGGCAATTACAGTCTTCATCATTGACTCAGTCCAAGTTCTACAATTCTTTGGCTTTGCTGATGGTCTGGCCTGACTTATCCCATTGAGTGCCTGGTGATTTATTTAGATCGGGGGACTGAGATGGGCATCGAATCATCTAATATATTCAATTGCGTTAGAGTAATACTTTAATATGCCTGAAGATAAAATGTCAATATTTAAAAATATCTGTAATATGTGGTATCTATAATATATGATAATCGGCGGACTTGGAATGTACACTTTTACTTCCACTTCACATAACTAGCCATGCTAGATGTGCTTTTTTTTATTTACCTTCTCAACTGAATAAATTTGACCTATTATGTTAAAAAAATGCCAATTTATGCTTATTGAGAGACTCCTGAAAGTGCTTCTGTGATTTTTCAAACAGCAGAAAGTAGGACTCTGCACACCAGACTCGGCAAACAGCTCAGTTAGGCATTTTTCTCATGCTTTTTTCCCCCTGATGTTTCAGTTTTTACAGCAAACAGAAAAATGTTTTCAATTTTTTTTCTCTCCATTACAGCCATTCATTCCATTTAACACAAATAAGAAACAACATTCCCATTCGACCCAAATCATCTCCATTACTGTAACAAAGTCAGCTGTGATTCAACGAGAGCTGTCTCACCATTAGTTATTTGTAGTGGAAATGAAAAACAAACGGCCAACCCATTTAACTGCACTTTAGAAGGTGCGTGAGGCAATATCGCCTGTCAAGCTAACACATCTTTCATGGCAGAGGATGAGAAATGGGAAACTCGTCTCTGTCAGGGTTGACTGGCCATGTGGAAAGAAAAGTGTTTGTTTCCAAATACAAGCAGAGTATCGCAGAGCCAATGGAGGAAAAACAAAAACTGAAAGCCTGTTAAAACAGGGAACCTGGCAACCAACTTGAACAGATAACAAGCATGCTTGTTTCAGCAAAATTAAAGAATTAATGTACAGCTGACTGCAGTGCTTTTCAATCTACATTGATTTCCTCTAGCAGCTCCTCTTGCGATCATGTTTAAATGCACAGTGGTCTAGTTAGACAAGTTCTTACTGAAAAGATTTCAGAAGAAATGTTTTTTTGCACAAATCTTTTAATTAAACTGAAAGCTATATATCCGTTTAGAAATATATAGAACGTCTCCTACTCCATGCTCACTGTGCCGGCCTCATTAGAACATGTTTCATAAGCTACACACATGCATATATTTATTTAGTTTGATCTATTTTAATGTTTTTTATTTATATGGACAATGTCCTGAAGTAAACATAATGATTACAGAAACCTATTTCAATGAAAGCCTTAACCACAACATTTTAAAATATTCACATTGCATTACTCTAAAAATATAATACTATAATAAATAATTAGATACCATCATTTAACAAAGAAGGCAAATGAAACATTTTTATAGGAATCGTCAGTTCTTATCAAATGCTCCTGAAATTCAGTAGTGCATCAACTAACATATGAAATAGGGGGAAAAAAAACAAATGTATTTAAAAACATAATGAACAGCACCTTAGGACTGACCACTCACCGTGGAAACAAACAGAACTGAGCAGCGTTGCTGAAAGCCCCACTGAGGCACGAAGATGAGAGCTGAGCAGTCAAGGAGCGGCAGAGGGACTAAATCTCTCAAAGGGCATTTCCACAATCAGCCTAAGATACCTGACGGTTAACCAGATACTCACGGATGTCCATATTGTATGGTGATTTGGAACAAAGATTTTTTTTATTCGGTGCAAAATATTGTGCGTGGACTCCCATGGTATTGTTTTTATTTTGGGATCTGGTGTGAGACTACCCATACACTTCAATAAGAGGCTCAATATTGTTCTGCAATTTCTTTTTTTTTTTAATACAGAACAAGATGGTTCATGCTGTCTGGGCGGCCTGATTGGGACTTCCTATACGGTGGCTGCCACAGTAGCTGGTATTCACAGGTGCTCAGACTCTCTCCCAGAATCCCCCGCGCAGACTGGCAGCCTCACCTGCGGAGTGGGCCCTGTCTACGTGGGAGATGGGAGTGGCGAGAGGCCGCGGGTTGATCTGATGGTGAAGATGGCTGCGAGTCGGGGAGGCCAGGCTGCCGGAGTGATAATGATGGTGATGGTTATCGAGGGAATGGATGGGGTGAGCACTAATCACAGCTGTGAATGAACACAACAGAGAGAGACGCCATTTACAGAAGGAACACACACACTTGGGAGCAAGACAGGACAGGGTCAGTAAAGCCGGACGCTGGGTACAGCAGAAAGCATCAGAACTGTATCAGGGTATGATCAAAGAAGGCCACCACTCAGTTCTCGTCTTTTCTCAGTTCTACAAACTTGACTGCCATGCAGTACTGCCGCCATGTTTTTCCTCTGGGGCAGGTTTTTGAAATTCTAGGTGGAAATGAGCCATTTTTTCCCCTCATAAGGCAGCCCCTGAAAAGGATTCAAAAGTCATGGGCGCAGAGGTTTGTTCAGCAGCTGGATCAAAATGGAACTACAAGTTTCGAAGTTATGATAAGTAAAACACCGCAGTGCTGTAATCGGGGCCGATTGGCCTCGCGATGCATTGACCAATTTTCAGTGAAGAGGCTTTCAGTTAAATCCAAATTGCACTCTAAATTGTTCCACTGCCAATGGAAATGTGCAGGTGGGTAGAAAATCAATACTAGGCAATTCCAAGGCAATGAAAAATGTGTAGATTATAGTGCAGTGAAATAATATGTGTCCTAGGAGAGCAGCCTTCTCTTATTTGCTCTGCTGTTTTTAAATTACAAAAATGAGAAAGAAAAGCACAGACAAACGATGACCCTTGAAGGTGTTAAAATTGTGCCAAATTCTCCTGAGTTTTGGTTTGCGGTGCGGGGACATACTTTACAACCACCGACTCGCCTCACATTCACAGCACATAGAGCACAGGAAGGTTAAACACTCCCTGAATGCAGTGTGGGACCAGCAGCTCAATGAGACCCCAGGGTGGGCAGCTGGACTTACGCTGTGGAGGCTGGGCGTCAAAGGGCATCATCATTTTGGGTCTCATCCCCCGTCTCCCTGCCAGTGTTGACATGCTGTCTTCTGACTCGTGCCCTGCAAGCCAAACAAAACAGCGACCACCCTGTCAGCCGGATGTCAGACGGGGGCCCCTACAGCTTAAAATTCACCCCTGTGCTTAAACCACCACTGTTTGTAGAGGACGAGATGTGCTTTCTGTTTCGTAATCCTGTTACATGGCTTTGCCAGCCAAGTAGATCTCTGAACCCAAAATAACTTCCTTTGTGATATTGTGGGTCCCTTACAAAGCTGCTCAGATTCTCTAAATTAGATGAATCAGGACAGGTCTTACCTTCATCAGACAGGACAGGGAATGCCTGGTCTAAAAACATTACCTCATGCTGTATTATATATCGTAGGTTTTAACAGACACTACAGTCTTCCCATCATAACCTTGTGTTTTCTTATGTATTTCCTATTGAAAATGCTGACGATACCTCAGATACAACTAGCTCGCTACAGTGTAAATAAGGGACTACAGACTTTTCTTCTCAGTGTTCTTTGCTCAATTAACCTCACTGTCACTACCAATACAGCAACCCTCATCCACACTGGTAGCTGTTGACCCCTATGTAAAGTGTGTTAAACATGTTATGAAGATTGTAACGAGTTTAATGTATAACATTACCTGGGGTACTGTCTATATCTGTTTATATTTAATTTGCTACACATCTAAGGCAATCACTTAACATACATTGGTTTTACAAGACTTCCTTTCCTCCACTGGCTGAAATTAAGTTTACAGATTTCCTATTGTCCAAGGCATTCATGTTTGATTTTCTTTCTTGTTTTAATGATTTTTTTTTTACATTTGCAAAGCTCGACTTTGTAAAAAACTAATTTTCAATGAGTGCTTCTGTTTCACTCATCTTGCCAAAATCCCCATTCTCAGTTAATTTCAAAATGGGTTGATTGGTCTGCTCTGGAGGCAGAGCTCCACGTACAGTACATCTTTACAGTGTTCTTCCTCACTCTAGAGGGCGGTAAAGAACTACGTCTTTGACAAAGCAATGAGGAATCATAAATTGGCCTGCACATTGTTACTGAAGGAATACTCAAGATCAGAATTTATGTGAAGAATGTACAATACTGCATATCTCAATGCCAAACCTCAGTTAATATGGTTACACTGTATATACTTCAAAACCCATTACCAATGGAATTCTGACATAAGCATTACCAAATCTATTTCTCCTAACATGATCTTCCAAGCAGACTCAAATATCTAATATATTTCAAATATTTTTCCAATCACCAGTGCCTTTCCTAGCTGTCAATCAGGTACAACACTTCATTGCGTTACCAATACTAAATACCAAATATTTAATTTTATAAATGTTATTTTTTGGCGAGGATTGTCAAAAACACATAAATTATGGGATTTGGGCACAGTATAATGTGAACGAACTGGAATTAAAATACAATGACTACAGTACATGCAAAACTGCTTGAAGCAGGTATACTGTCAATATACCTTCAATACTGTAAAATATTCTATCATTGTTCTGAAAATGATACCAGAAATCTTGTATTTATGAATGCAAAGTATAAAGAAATGGAGTAGAAGTTATTAATATTACTGCTTTAAGATTTTTAATAGATCGCAGGGCTTTGGGGTGTTATGATGGCTAAACGCAGATTTTATGTCAAAATTGAACATAATTCATTTTTCAGGCTGCTTTGCATCAGCTGCTTCAGTTAGTAAATAAGTCATCCATCCATCTTCTAAACACTTTATCTAATGCAGGGCCACAGAGGAGCCCAAGCTCATCTTGACAGGATATACCCTGGACAGGACTCCAGTCTCTCACAGGGCACACACTGACACACACAGCAGGACTAATTGTACCAGACGCCAATTAATCTATCAGTATGTCTTGGGAGTCTGGGAGGAAACCGGAGCACCCGGACCAAAGCCATGTGTACACGGGGAGAACATGCAAACTCCACACAGACAGCGACCCGGGAATCAAACCCTGGGCCCCAGCGCTGCAAACGGCAATCAGTATGAAACTAATCCTTACAAAACAGTGCTAAAACATTCTAAACCAAGGGTCTTCGAAGCCAAAGACCCCCGACCAATAACACCATAGGGTTTCCTAGGATCTGTCCTAAGCCGGAGTCACAATCATACTCGTTTACACAGGAAAAAAAATAGAAACTGCAAAGGTTTTCCTTTCTTACGCCCACACAGTCTGTGTAAATGTCTGCTGTTGATTAACTTGGGCTATGGCTGCAGAGCCGGACTTTGGTGTTCGTTGGCCCCAGGCACTTTCACTCCGACATGCGCAAAAAGAGGCGTAAACGCTAATTGAATGACGTCGATTGACGTGACGCACTTTAAACTATCCCAATGCTAAACCACCTGATTGACGGAGCGAGTCGAGTGACCATCACTGCCACACTTCTAGTGTCTAGAACAGCCGCTAGAGAGCGTGTGGCTATTGATTTGGAGCACCTATCGTATTGTTTTGTTTCAACTCGTTTTCTGTTAGTCACTAGTGTTTCCCTAAACATTTCGCAGGCCCTGGGCACTGTGCCCACAGTGCCAAATGGGAAATCTGGCACTGTATGGCCGCAACCCCTGGATGGCTGGTTAAGCCACGAGAGAACCCCTCCTGACCAACACTTCCCCCTGGCAGAGGTCAAAGAAAACATGGCAGTGTCTTGACTTGTCCCCCTGAGAAAAAGAAAGAGCAGTGTGACGCAGGGGCGCGCGATGTCGGCAGGGCCGGCGGGCGGCCGGGAGACCTCACCGCGGCAGGAGCTGCGGCGCTGGTGGATGGTGTTGTCCGCGGCGCTGTCGACGGGGGTGATGTCCTGAGAGGTGCGGGGGATCGGCGTGTCGGTCATGACCGGGTTGGGCTCGGGCGACTTGTCGATGGGCTTCAGCTCCAGCCGCTCGTGGTGGATCCACAGGTCCGGGGGCTTCAGGTCCTTGGAATTGCCCTTGTACTTGTGGGAGCCATTGGCCGACTTGCAGGCCGCCCGCTTCCTGCCGAGCAGAGAGAAAGCCACCGGGTTCAGGAGGAGGCAAACCGAGCTGCACTCCACACCCCGAGGCTGAGCAAGGACCAAACATCTCCAAAATCAGGGTACCACAAAATCACACCAGGTGTCCGACATGATAGCCTTCTGAAGGGGGAGCAGCAACCCCATTTTCCTATTTCGGGGTTCGAAAGAATCGTCATTGATGAGTGCATTTCAAACCAAAACAAAAGTAAGACGTACCCAGCAACTTGTAAAAACCACACAAAATAAACGAAATTTCCAGGTATGTACAGCACCATACTGCTGTCATTGGCCGCGATTCAGAACGAGGCAACAAAACCTCCGGTGACGTGTAGCGGCCCTATTACATTGTAAACATGCAGGCTTGTGAATACATCTCTTTTAATCCAATAGATATATCGCTCTCGACCTCCGAGGTGGTTTTCCGACAAATACTACTTACTTATTAACTCTGCATGCAGATCATATTGGAACATTTCTGCCATGAAGCATCTGCTGCACAAGCTGTCTTATTCTCCTTTATAAATCGCATTACATCACAGTGACTAGCGAGCAGGAAGGGCCGCTTCACGTCACAATTTGCACAAACCATGGTATTTGCAATACCATCAATTCATTTATTTTGTTACCAAGATGTACTGTAGTAACCAGTCTGAGAAACGAGGACTGCAGCTCCCCTTTAATGTCAACCATTCCAGAGCACATGAGACACCAGCTCAGTCTCCAGCCCTGTCACATTTTCAGGTGCAGGTTTGGTTGGAGACCTCCAAGAAACCAGCAACAGAGCGGAGAGAGGGGGAGCTCAGATGGGTTTTCGGGGTTGTGTTGGACACCTACTTCTTTTGCTGGGAAGTGGTGCGGCGGGTGCAGATGACGGCCACCACAACCACAATGATGATGGTGAAAGCTCCCACAGAGATGATGATGATCAGCAGGATGCTGCTGTCCAGGGAGGACGTTGGGCTCCCGGAGAAACCCGTCTTTCCTGGAGCACAGGAAGAAAGTGTGGTCACACAACAGCGTGGGGATCCCTTATGGAACTACTCCAACTCATTCACAGATTCAGAAATGGCTTACTGTACTTCTCTTGGCTGTGGAAAGGGAGCTTCTCCCATATTTAAAATGCCAGCATAAAACCAAAAAGGTGAAACTTATCTACAGATTTTATCTTATTTTATCTCATAACACAGAGTATGAAGATGAAGATACGTACTGTAGATGTTATAAAGCCATTATTCATGCTTCCACAGCGACTCAGAGTCAGAGAAGAGACTGACTCCAGCCATGTTAGAATAAAGACTGCCATGTGACTACCATGACCCTAGACACAGGACAGTTTTTGTGCAGATGCGGAGCTTTGCCAAACCTGTTGTAATGTTACAGTGCCACTATTCCAATGTCCTTGCACAAATGTGAACAATTTACCATGACATGCAAAAGCGCTATTAAATACTTGTTATAGAATTAAAGCATGAAGCAGCCACAGTGACAAAGTCTTCGCCTTGCGTCCTGCTATTTCCCTTCTGCTTTTTTCTTTTTCATTTTCTGTCCTTTGGGAAATTAAAGGCATAGCAAGAAAATGAACAAGTAACAACTGGTTTCAGGATTTCGGGATCTTCATTAAGATTTTTAATACTTAGTTCTGTGGTTTCTAAATGGTTTACGGCTTATCCCTGCCCACCAGAAGCAAGTGGAGATTGTAAGAACGACAACACTCAGCCCTTAAAAAGGTAGTGTGAAGAACCCACCAGCAGGCCAGAGACGTGCCTTATTGCTCCTGTGGAGGGAACAGTCTCATTCTCCAAAAGACAGATGTTGTCTTGGTGTAGAAGGGTATACATACAGTATATATTTAACCTGATGTCACATGTGCAAACCCAGCCAAGAGAACAGGAACTATTTGAACACAATGAACTACATTACATAACAGAGCAAAGCCTGCAAACACTTCCACCTCTGTACAGGGAAAGCATTTCGGAGAAATAAATCGATCTATAACAAAGCCTAAGAGGTGGGAAAACAAAAACAATCTGCTTATTACAAAAACAGCCAATACATGACTCATTAAAGAGATCGCACTATTGGGAGAACATCCAACAATATAGTCAAGCTGTACAGCAGGTTAAAAAAATCAATTGCAGAGTAAATCCACTTGAGGCTGAATGAGTTCACAATACATAATATTTAAAAATGCTTAAGAAAAACCTTCCAGTTGATGTGAGATGAGCTGCTTTCTGTTGAATATTTTTCAATTGCTGACTCTTTCCACCTCTTAAGTGTGATTTATGGCTGATACCCATCACTAATCCCAGAGTCGAACTCCCTTTTCAGTCCTGCAGCTTCTGAAACAGTACCGTCGTACGTGGTTGTGCATTTTGCCAAATGTTGAAAGAGACGCATCAAGAATATTTTTTTCCAAGAGAATGGAGATGTAGTGTAAAACAATCCACAGCTACAATATTTGATTTGCTAAACCGGAACGGAGTGAAGATGCAACAAGTCTGTCGTGTCTGTAAGAACGCTGGCTATGAGCTGGTGGATTGAAGAGCTACAAGAACGGCAGAAGTAAAGGAGTACATTACCGTGTGGGGAGCCCACACCATGGTCTGGAGAAGTGGGTCGCCCACCTGGCTTTACTGGGGAACTGGCTGGATACACAAACACAGGAAACACGGTTAAAAAGAGTCCACAAACACAAAAAGGATTCACCTGGAGATAAACAATACACACTGTATGCTGCCCCTCTAAATATGTTTGAAGTGAATTTATTAGATGAGTGACGAGAGAACAGCCCAGTGATAGAAGACAGATGCAGAGCGAGAAGTTATTCTCCTTTCTGGGGAAAAGCTGGCATTTCAGCATCAGAAATGAGAAATTCACATATGTTTTTTTTTTAAATCTTCAAATGAACATCCTATAGCCAGAATGTTGGGTACAGATGCACTGGGCTGAAAGTAATCTCACCCTACAGGTGTTTTTTTTCTTCTCCTAAAAATCTTATTCTCATAATGTCATATGATATGAATCATAATTATCATTATGAAGTAGCTAGACGACTTCACCTCCTTCATACATTTTTTTTTTGCCAGTGCAAGGCAGTGCTCTTGTCCAGGTGCTGCACTCTGGCTAAGTGATGCTGAGGAGTGGAAGTCTCCCTGATAAACTAACAAGACGTCTATGCTGTTTTTAGAGCGCTCGTCCAGAAGCACGACATGCTTTGAATCACACATCACAAATGTTAAGAGAGCAAATACTAGAACGTGACAAAGACGAGACAATAGAAAAATGGAAGAGAGACACGAAGCAGGGTCTCTGAGGCCCAGAGAGGTGTAAAACCCTAACCTAATTTTTTTAAATACCCTGACAAGAATGAACTCTGCCATTCTCCAGCCTATACATGTACTGTAATCCTCCATAACGCTCATATCTTAAACCTGCATTTTCCATGGCTCAGTTTTGAGTCAATGTGAGAGAATATATATAATATGCAACATTAAACAAAGTTTCAAGTAAAGCTTTAGCACATGAAATCAGCCAATCGGTAGTAAGAATCTAACAAGTTTTCAAACCGGAGCCTACAATGACTAGCAGCAGTGGTAGTACTATAGCAGAAAGAATCACAAGAACACAATTTTATTTATGAGAGCTTTTCTACAAACTCAAAGTACTAACACCACATCTTGCGGGTCTTGATTTCTCTGCTAGAACAGGGTCAGTGAAACCCAGAAGAGATCAACTTCTCTGGGTTTTCAGAAGCTGGCTGCTCAACATATTTCACATTCACACCACATGGTAACAGGAATCTAAGCGCAAACTAACTTCAAAGGACCAGATTTGCCACATTTCCTTATCTCCTCTAGCCAGCTGGGAATCTTGAGCCGAATCAGAATGCCCCCCCCCCCTTTTTGTTTGGATGAGGTTGGAATTTTTGCCTGCAAATGAGGAGGACAGCTGTGGTTGCTTGGAAACAAACAGAAAATGACAAAGGGAAGGAAATCGGAAAGAAATGTGAAGACTGGGAGATGAAGGAACAGAAGAAAGGTAACATTACCTTGGTCATTAGCCATTTTGTCAGAAGATTCAGCTAACAGGTCAAGCACAAAAAGCAGGGAGAGAAAATACAAAGCAGTTCAGTTAGAGGGGAAAAGCAGGGAGGAAGCGAGGCAGGGCTTTGAAGAAAAAAGCTAATATGGCAACAGAGAAACTTCTGAATGGCCTCCTTCAGTCTCACAAACTGTCTCTGATGGCTCATGAGCTGAAAAACTGCTTAAAGCAAAGTGAAAAAAGACAACCGGAGCTGAACATGACAGCAGGATCTGGGGCACAACTAAATCACACTGTTTCTTCTGCATCCCATCCTACTTTATTACAAAACAGTGTGCTTTTGAATAATCTCTGGATTCTTTTCAAATGCAGAGGCAAATAGTTGGATTCCAGAAAAACCATAGATCCCTCCAGTGAGCAATAACAGCTCATTAAAACAGCTTTAAACACAAAGCTACTACAAGTTAATAGGGGGATAAATATCAGAACTGCTGCGGGCTTCTCCACTGAACACCTTGTATCAGTCCAAATGCGCCATACTAATCCAAAACAAACTCTACTTGTAAAAACATGAAGATTAAAGCTAATATTTTTTTATAGTTACGACACACAAATTACAGGTCGTGTCTGGTTGCACAATTTCAAGTCTGTTTCCATGTTGCTCCAATTAGAGATAAATTCACTGGAATACATTACCCAAAGCTAAAGCTCCCTGTAAATTTCCACTTCTTTGGATTGTAAGTAACAGAAGCAACAAGAAGCAGTAGTAAATACTGCCAAAGCACAGCTGGCATGCCACTGTGTGAACGAGTGCGGAAAAAAATCATTTGTTGATTCTGACATGCTGCAGTTTAAAACCCATGTCTCATCAAATGAACTATCAATAATCAAATGAATGATCAAATATTCCTAATCTCATCCTGTTGGGTGGTGCAGTCCAAGTGCTGTTCAAACAGCATGCTGCTGTCTAGGTGACCGCACTCACAGAAGCAGCAGGTATGCACTGTGTGGCTCCACTAACGCACATTCCTCTGGTGACAGAAAGGCATGCACAAGGATCCACGAGTGCAGCAGTCCAGTGCCAGCGTTCTCTCTTAGTCCTCAAATGCTACATTTGGCTTTTTCCCTAACACACAGCCGATCCCAACCAATCATTCTCCTGTGGGGATACCTTTGGGAGTCCTGAACTGTACGGCCTCAGACATGGGCCCCATTCCCTTGGAATTGCGGGCCTGGATTTTGAAGTAGTACGGCGTGTCGAGGGTTAAATCCTGGATCTGGTGCGTCAGCCTGTTCCCCACCACAGGCTCAATCACCCAGTCGTGCACCTCAGCGTTCACCTCCGTGCTGTAATAAATGATGTAGCCTGAAATATTTGGGGGAAAAAAAACACGGTCATGAAATCCCAGCTCTGACTGTTGCGCGGCTGCTAGCTCAGTTAAGGACGTAATTATCCTCCAAGTCACAGTTTCTCATCTGGGGGTGAGTTTCTCATTGCGATGGGACGGCTGCAGAAGACCCTCGCCGAAGAATGGGACTCTCAGCAAATACGTCAGTCAAGCTCAGTTTGGCTGCAGCCTGTGTTTTTCTTTGTTTTGCACCTGTCAGCTAAACAATTTTAAGGACCTGTTTATTTATTCACACATCAGCTTGGTTTTCCAAACCACCTTCTGCAGTAGCGTTAATGCAACATGCATGCTTTATTTAAAAGTATAAATGCTCTTGCCGAGTATGTGTTCCAACTAAAAGGTAATTAAAAGTAATTTTTTAGTCAGTGACACGTCAATCTCATTAGTGATTTGTTTTAGTTTTCACATTACAGTCCTGGACAACTCCTTCCACAAACATGAGCTACTGGTGGCCAGATGTTATGTCACTTTTGATTAATCAAACTATTTCTATATATGGACGACATCAGATGACAATAAAACAGACTGAATGGAGGGAATTATAATTAAGAAGACCTTCATTGCACAAGAAATGAGTAAACAAAGGTTCAAATTAAGACATAGGCTGATCTTAACATGTGAACAAGCCTGTCAGTAATAAGAGCCATCAACCTTGGGTTCACTACACTGCATTTAATATCAGTCTAAGAGTGTTTCTTCCACTGAGGACACTGGCTGCTCTCTCTGGACTCAACAGTACCTGTGATTTTTCCATTGGCTTCAGAAGGAGGCTGCCAGTTGACAATGATAGTCCTTGGCCTGCCTTCCTTGCTGACCACAGTCACATCTTTGGGGGGAGAGCTGGGAACTGCAGAGAAGAAAGGCATTATGGGTCAGAAAAGGGACATGAAACAACAAGATTTTTTTACTTCCTTATTTTTTCTATGCATTTCTCTACTCTTTAATTTCTTACTTTTAGGATATGCCTAACCCTCTTATTTCAGCCCAAGATTGTTAGTTCCCAAGCTCTGTATTTTAGAACAATCCTCTGTAAAGACTTCAGAGAAGTGTGGCAATGAGCAGGGGAAATGTGCAACTGCTCCATCGAGTTTTCTGAAGTCCAAAGGGAAACCTTTTTCCTTCCGGCTTACACAACTCTTCAACATCTCAGCTAGTCTGTCTTCAAAGAGGCATTTTAGGTTCTTTTGTCGGCTCAGGTAGTTGCAATTGGCTAATGACAAATTCAAGCAATGCCCATAGAAAAGTAAAGGAATTAGTCAAGTGACTGCAAAATGTAAAATTAGTACACCTGATCTTGAGATTAATATAAGATAGCTTATACAGTACGGGCTGTTGACTACAACAAAGACTGAATTACACAAGAAATGGTCATCACTGAAAATGCAAAGGAAACCTCAGATTGCTTACTAGTCTCAAAGGTGGTTCCATGAGCAGTCATACTCCATGTGCTTGTTCTCCTGCCTTTCGTGACTTTTACTGAAAACTCATAAAGCGTGTTGGGCTTCAGGCCTGTGACCATATAGCTGAGGTTGGTGGTGTTTGCAGTCTGAAAAAAATGGAATTTTTGCATTAAACAAAAAAATTGGAAAAAATAAAATGACATGAAATAGAAGTACCTTTGTAGATACAAAAAAAGGAGCTCAGGCACACTGCTTCACTCAAACAAATACCCCTTCTAAAATTATATCTGATTATAATTTTTTTCAATAATGATATAGATATTAAACAGAAAACAAATTCTAAAGAGCCAGTGGAAATAGAATGTCTTTAAAATAAAGATGCAGTAAAATCACCAATACCTATTACAAAAGACAAATGTTATATTCATTGGATATAAGGGATTATTAAGGGATAAAGAAAATCTGAAGCAATCTATAGCTATAAAGTGATACGAAATGAGAGTTTTGTTCTGGAGTTTTGTGTTAATGTTATTAAATTCCACTTTCATGGTAACATCAGTGTTCAGTGACTGGTTTCTCTGTAGGTTCAGCTGCACGTTCTGCTCAGGGACCTCTAGATCAGTTCCCCATTTCAGCCACTAGAGGGCGCCCACCTCAAGTGAAAACCGAACAGGAGACAATGCATCAGCAGTCTTTAGCCAGCCCAAGCAGCTTCTCTACGGGAAATAGAAATGCGCACCAAAAATGTACAAAAACGATCTCTGCAGCTTCTCACTCTAACTGATCCTTACTTGAAAAGTCTGCTCCAGGTCATTTACAGGTCTCGGCAGGAGAGGCCATGGAATTCTACCTCAACCAGGCAAGCACAAACAGCAATAGCGAAAACCTGACATCAATGCACAGGGTGCTGACATGACCACAGTTCAGCTGACTGAAGATCTGAGGAGAATGTAACTTGGTGTGGGCTGTACGCGGTCCAACACAGGTTAATAAAATCTGAAGTGCAGGAATTCCAAAGGCGTCTCCTCATGTCTAGCTGATGTACAACGGTGTATGATGTTATAAGGGTCAAATTCTGGTCTCACCGAACACCTGGGGCGTTAGAAATGCAATGTGTTCGATTTGGCTTATTTATGACGGAGCGATATTGAAATGGGAAGCTGTTGTCAAGTTTTTAAACGGCACAGGGAAACTATGCCTTTAAAGCAAAGATTACTCTGCATTTCACATCGCAGCTCCATCAAAGAGGCGGCAAAAACAGGTATTTTCTGTCTTTTTCTGGGGAACGTCTGACTGCTTCTTCAAAACGTAAAATCTTGGTGGTCTGTTAACTTTAAGAAGCTGATTGTTGTTTACTACTGAAAGACAACCTTTGAGAAAAAACCTGAAATGTCAAAAAGTTCTGCATGACCCGATTATAAATGCAGAAAGCTAATACTAACATTCACCTTTGCCAGTACAACTTATTTCTTACATTAATTTCCTTCAGTATTCTACAGCTATTATGACTGAGTGCTTGAAATTATGGATGCCACTTTCATCAATGCAGACAGAGAGAAACCTTCCTAAGTGGGGTTGCCAGTATGAGGCCTGTCAGACTGAAGACTAACACTTTTTCCTAAGACAGGACTTTCAAATTCATTTTACAGCTGGAGTTGACTAATACATGTGATTAGGATTCTAACAGTCTGATGTAATTGCATTTTTATCCAATGCACAATGTCCTTGTTGAATAATTTATAAATATCTGTTCATCAAATCCTTTCTTGTTAATGTACTCATACCTCAGTGATGTATTTCCTATGTGCCTTGAGTCAGTGAAACACTTTTAAATTAACTGGATTCTACCCCCTGAACTTAAATTTCACAACATAGTTACAAATAAAAACTGGCACTTAGCACGTTATGCAGCACAGGGGAAAAAGGCATTAGCATGCACCTCAGAAAGCATCTGGAATTTAAAGGGCTTTGGTAACAGGTCAGTTTGAAGATTTTATTATAAAATGTTCCACATTACCAAGAAGCTCTAATTAGCTTGGGGCTGTCCTTTAACCATTTAAAAAGAAGCGTTACTAAAATATTATTTGGCAAGACAGGCTGGATTCTCCAAACTCCCATATTTTCCAGCACACAGTGTAAGCTGATATATCTTAAATGGTTACATTTCCTATCCATGTTCACTGTGGCCTCAATCTAAACAGTTTCTGCAAAAAGAGTAAAAAGCCTGTTCAGCTGTACTGTGGCAGTTTTATTTGGACACCTCCTTATTCCTCAGAAACAAATTAAGGAGAAATGTATAAACACTCATCTTCTGCGTCATTTTTTGGACCACACTCGGCTTTAATAAACTTTACAGTTTCGGTGGAAGTCAGCCCTCAGCCCAGGGGAGAGAGTGGGGGGGTTTCTCTAGGTGAGCTGTCCTGGGCTGTTTGTTGGCCTTTTGTGGCATTGTCTCAGCCTTGCTGATCTCTGCTGAAATTATCAGCCCTGCGGTGCTTTCTACTGTCACTTACTGCCTCTTTCAACAGGCTTGCCCTCTACCTCATTCCCTCCAATATCTTATTTGCAGCCCTCCATGTGATACCAAGGGGAAGTGCAATACTGCATTGGGGAAGGACGCTCTGTGGCTCAGGATCTGCGCCTGTGGCTGGAAGGTGGCCGCTTCGTATCCTGCGGACGGCAGAGGAATCCTACTCCGTTGGGCCCCTGAGCAAGGCCCTTAACCCCAGCTGCTCCAGAGGTGCCGTATAAATGGCTGAACCTGCGCTCTGACCCCCAGCGTCTCTCCTTGTCTCTGTGTCTCATTGAGAGCAAGCTGGGGCATGCGAAGACAAATTCCTAATACTAGAAATAGAATATGGCCAATAAAGTGATCTATCGATCTATCTACCTAAAAGTCATGTCGTAGAGCTGACTGAACCCATATGAAACAGGACTCATGCCTGGCCACGAGCCAGTTTCAGAAGAGACGTCACACTAGGGAGTGGCACAGTGCATGCTGTGAGCCCCTGAGTGGCCCAAATCGAATCCCACCAGGGCAATCTGCACACATTACACTTCCACACGTCGTGTCATTTGCCAAACCGCTTTACACCACACGGTGTCGCGGGAAGCCGGAGCCTACCCGGCAAACAACGAGCGCAAGGCAGGGTTCACCCTGGACAGGACGCCTGTCCATCGCAGGGCCAGTGCAGGCCAATCACACATGGGGACAATGTGGAGGCCACGGTAAAGGCGGAGGGGGGGAATTAGGCCCGGACACCGGGATAACTCCCCACTCTTCTCAAGAAGATGCCCGGGGATCTTTAATGACCCCTGAGAGTCAGGATCTCTGTTTAACGTCTCACACGAAAGACGGCGCCCACTACAGTATAGTGTCCCCACCACTATACCTCGGCATTAGGACCCACACAGACCGCAGGGTGGGCGCCCCCAGCTGGTCCCACTAGCACCACTTCCAGCAGCAAGCATAGCTTCCCAGGAGTCTCCATCCAGGTACTGACCAGGCTCACAGCTGCTGAGCTTCAGTGGGCTGCCAGCTGTGAGCTGCAGGGTGATATAGCTGCTGGCCCTTTCCACACGTATTACCTTGAATTTGGTGTTGGCCGGTATGTTGGTCTTCCAGCGCACGCTGTAATAGCGAGCATCGGTGATCTTCTGGTTCTTGGGCAGCGAGCTGTCGGCCCAGGTAACCTTGATGGTGTCGTGGCTCAGAACGGAGGCCTGCACTCCGACAGGCGGCATCATAGGGGAAGGATCTGGTACTGGAGTGTATGGAGCATTGAAAAGGTCGTACAAATCAACATCGGGGTCTATGGGGTCTGCGAGCAGTTAAAACAATGTCAAATGATATTTGAAAAGAAAAAAAACATGTGGGTCAGGCGTAAAAAGCAAGCGCAACCAAACCAAAAAACAAAACAAGGAGGAGCAGTGAGGGAGGAGTAAAAAAACAAAACATGTTAATGCGTTAAGATGAAGGGAATGACAGGGAGGTGGGAGAGGGGTGAGGAAAAAGAGAGAGAATATTCTATTAGTACAGAATACCAAGTGGCACTACACTACAGGAGCATCAACATGACTTTCTACAGGCAGGCCACTACCGCTAAGCCTAGAGGAGGTACAAGCCAGGCTGATGGAGACAATGTTCCCAGCCTTCCGGAATTTCATTCACATTCAAAGCTTTTCCCTTTCTTCCATTTTTTAAATTACTATACAATGGAACTGTATTATTATAGGAAAGATCCTGTGCGTTCAGAACACATTTGTCTTCAGATAAAGGCAAAACAACCAAAAAAAGATCAATCTTCAATAAACAATTCCATGTCTTTCTTCAAGCACAATTTAGTGGCAGGCAAGCTCTTTTAACAAAAGCTAAAGCTGACTTAACCTGACTATAAGATTACAACGTATTACAGTACAACTACTATAGTGTACATATGAGAATACTGGGTGTTTTTTTTAAAGTACCAAAGGCTTTGAGAACTTTAATATAAGCAGCTAATAAAAAATAAACAGAGCTGCCTTTTCTGTGTTCATCGAAATAAAACATCTGGTAGCAAAACACCCCCGGAATTTGTGTAAAACTTTAATGAAGTGCAACTCAGATGTAATTCAGTTTGTGCTCATATCCCTACATGTGCCCACTGCCCTGGTTTTCTTCTACTGTGTGTCAAAAGGAGACTCATTCAGCCTGTCAACAACTGTTTTACTGCCATTGTATTTAGAGCTAAATAACGAAGTCCCAGAGGGTACCTATATACAATTGGCCATTTTCTTTCAGACAAGTCTATTTCTTATAAAAGTAAGGAATTATTATGACTGATCTTGAGTACTTTTCCATAGGTTTCAACATTTAGACGTGATTCAGTCTTCTCCGTAGTGGCCTTTTGCAGGAGAAAAGGCTGCAATGATATTTTTCTAATTCCTCCTTCACATCATCTTTCTATCACTCCCAAGAAAGTGATAGAGAAGACAAAAAAGATATAGCCTTTGAAATGGTTTGTTTTCACGGAAGATATAAAATTCTGGGACTCCTGTCTGTCATTATTAAGTGACAGAATCCAATGGTGTGAAGATGAACTTCTGCCTATTTTAATTTATGTGAGTACACTAACTTTCCTTTTGGTTATTACAGTCTGGAAAATGGATCAAGGCTGAGCTTGTGTCTTCACCCACACTGTTATTAAAAGCGTCCTAGTTGAACGACTTCTTTCCAAGAGTTTAAAGTCCAATATATGTCACCACATGCTGTCATTGGACCATCTGGGGGGAGGCTAAGACAATCTGTGAAGCTGGACAGTGGGTCTCAGAACCATTCTCTGACCTGAAAGCATTTGGTTTTAGAAACAAATCCTTCATACAAAGGCTATCAATGGTAAAACATGTGATGTGTCAGATCTTAAAGAAAACTATTTAAATTAAGTAGCTACAGGCAGAAATGATTTCAATATTCAGCATTAAACACCAATGAGAAAGTGAACTAGTGTTACCGACATCACAAGGCCAATATTACACATTAAATTTTACAGGGTTAGCAAGGTCACAGCGTTACTCCCAGTAACGCCGACCTACTGAAAGCCTTTTCACAGTAAATGCTCAGCAAACAAAGACCTGCTTGGTCCTTACGTTTGCCCTTATTTCACAACACATTCTCTATTCTCAAAGCTTAAATGCAGTTTATTTACAGTGTAGCCCTATGGTGAGTCAAGCACTCTGCTATGGAAACATATCTTTTGTATGGCACGAAAATTGTTTCAACATTTCTGCCATTAAATCCTTTGGCTGGGCAGCCAAATAGCCCTTATTCAGTATGTATGCAGTCTGATGCTTGCATGTGTAGATAGTGACTTCTTATTTCAGCGCAGGATCAGATGCCGTTCTTGTTCATATTTAACCAAACAGCTTTCATCTGCTTTCAAGAATTCCCTGTGCTGCATAATGAAGGCTAGATTTTGGCTTAAAAATTGAATCCTTTGGTATTAGCAGCAAATTTCAATGTCTGCAGGGTGAAGTTTAAGTCTGACATCTCAATGTAATTGTACTCGAAGCAACAAGCATAGCACTGAAGATTCAGAACCTACAGGAGCTTGATACAAGTCACTGCTGCTTCGGGAAAGGGCAAGCACACATTCTATATAGATCAGAAAGTAAAAGTTACTGCTGCTTTGGTGTCTATACCTGTGTTGGGAATCCTGTGGGCGCATTTGCGAATGTCTGCAAACTTAAGGAAAGTGACGACATTCTAGGATGTATACCCTTTACAAACTTAACACTTTACAGGCCTTTTCACAAACGGAATCTGAAACTGGAGCTGCTGAACGCAGATCTTTTGAAAAAAGCTTTTAAGCTTTTAAGATCAACACAACACATCAATACTTCGTTTGAAAAAAAAGTTTGATCCGACAGTGTAAATGTTGGCAAACTAGAGATCTTCTTCAGCGAGCTGATGTGATTTGATGGGCTATGAAATGAGAAAAGATCAGCAAGCTCAATGGAAGTTCCCAAGTGGCCAGTCTGTGAGTCTTCTTGGCAGTTACTCAAAAGCAAGTCTGTTTTCGCTTCTGGGGGAAGTGCTGGAATCACTTTGTCAGGAAGAAGAAATTATTTAGGGATATCTTCGCATGTACACAGGCCGTCTGTTAAAAAAGAATTTCCCCTGCCACAAGATTTGTTTGGATGTTCGCACTGACATTATCTGTCACATTATACATTCAATTGAAAAGACTCCTTGCTGCTCCTGTTTAATATTCAAAGGTCGCTTTAAACTTGCTCAAAACTGCTTCTGGTTCTCCAGCCGAAACTGAATTTCCCAGCAAGCAGACAGTCTTGTTATTCAATGGCAACGGGGGTAAGTTTGTTTTAAATTGTTAAAACTGGATTTATCCCAGTGTTGCTACCAATACTATAAAACTTGTCGATTAAATCTAGTGAAGACCAGCAATGCCACATCAGTATAATGTACTGTACACTGTAGAATATAAACATCTAAGACAAATCACATTCATAGCCAAGAGATTAAAAATAACTGGAAAGGAAAATGCATCTGAAAGAATAATTACACCTGCCCTACCAGCAAACACATCTAGAGTCATTTACTTCAAAGAGCTATTTACATGTTGGTGAAAGCTGAAAATCACCCTGAAGTTAAAAAAAATCAAACAGCAAAACAAAATCTAATTAAGGGGTTCTTAGGTATTACTGTTTTCTAGATTAGTTGCCTAGCAATCTATTGGTCTTCTATTTAAAAACATCATGCAACGCTAAACCTTGCAGATTCCCTTCAAAATATATGAAACAAAGCCTGTATCACAGATTTCTCTTCATTCTCTTCAGATATTTTACAGAAGATCTCTAAAGACCTTCATTAAAAATATAAATAGTGCCCTTCGTAAACACACATCCTGGAATGCTTTACAATAATAAAGTGATTTCTCTTTATTAGTTAAAAGCTAAATGGAAAAAAAAAGCTTTCAGTCCTTTAAAAGGCTAATCTGTCTCAAAATGGCAGTAAATGACAGATAGTCTTTCATTTACAATTGAAGACTCTTTCTCTCATGGTACAGATTATCTCATTCTCCAGCAGTCTGAGCACAGAGCAAGAAAGCAAAAGTGTTTTGCAGTGGAACCGAGTCCTTTGTGAGGGACGCATCACTTTCAGTGCCATGAGGTGACTCTTTCACATTGCTACCCAACACAAACAGGACCATGCTTCTCTGAACACAGTTCATTTGAATTCGCAGTCACACTATCTGCCCCAGAATGGCAGGTAACTCGAGGCAATGACAACGCTTTTGTCTTGCGAGGTTCTCTATCCAGTAGATATATCCCTATTTCTTCAGAAGAACCCAGATGAGTTGCAGATTTTCTGTCATAAAAGGAAAAAAGAGCCTGATCCAAAAATCATCACCTAATAACACAGGACTGCCTGGGCATGGGACTGGGGGATAATCCCATCCTCTGCCTTAGGCTCTGCCCAGAAACAAGCCCAAAGGAATATAAATGAAGGTGTCAAACCGAGACCAAGAAGCTTAAAAACAAGAAACTTCATGGGCGAAGGGTGCTTTTGCCTTTGGTCAGCTTTTTCTTTCACATTCCAGGAGCTCCTGAATTAAAAACCAATTAAGTGAAAGTTGTTTCAGCTTCAAAGGGTATGGTGTTTCCTTTTGAGGAAAAAAAAACAGATACCCAACATACAGGTTAAAAAGAGAAGGACTTCTCCCAGAAAACATTGCCTAGTGAGTAGTGCTTTCTTTTATGAAATCCTAAGAAACACTGACATTTTTAAAAGCATTTCTCACTTGGATGGAATGTTTCTCTTGGGAGTTTATAGCAGTTCTGCTCTCAGGCAGAGCCGTACCTGAGAGAGGTCTGGTGGCTGCACTCTCATACACAGGAATTCCTTCCCCTATATTGTTGAACGCCTTCAGTGTGATCACATAGTGGGAACTGGGGTCTGCACAGAGGAAGAGAAAAAAAACACGAATAATTTTGCTAATCAAAACCCTGCCCCGCCGAGGCCTCTTTTCAAATTAATAATCTCTGAGAAGCACATATTTAAATGCAGTCATTGATTTTTTTTCATCTGTAATAAAGTGAATTACAAAAAACTTCAATTATGCACATTTTTTGTTAATGGATTTTTTCCCCCTCCACTTTAATTACAGAGCTGCCTCAGTTCTGACATTCTTGTGATCCTGTGGGAACATGAGCTGTGTTACGTGAAGGGAAATTTCTACATTAATAATGCAGCACATTCTTGTATGCAGAACATCTCTGTAAAACATAAAAAAATCAGTCAACTTTATTAGACAGCGTCTGTAACTGTTTACAACTTTGAGTACTTAGTAATATCAAGGAAAGGGGCTTTATTTGAAATCAACAATGTGTCTGGTGTCTCGCAAGTCTTACATTCTAAAATCTTTATTTTTAAAATCTGAATTTGAACATGTCATCTTTTACAATGTGGTTCCTAAAGAAAGTCAGTGGGTTGGTGTCAAATCATTATGTAACTGAAAAGAGGCCCAGGTGTGTAATATCTGGATTACGAGAACTATTTAAATTCTGAAGAAAAACACAAAGAAATTTCAACCTGTACATTTGCTCTCCAAGCCCAGCACTGTATAAATGCCTCCCCCCGTCTTTCTCACCCAGGTTCTCGATGGTGTAGTAGCGCTGTTTGTAGTCCACTTTGATGGTCTGTGCATGGGGGCTGCCAATTCCATAGCCGATGGTATAGCCCCTTACCACAATGTCCTGGTTCTCTGGGGGCGTCCAGCTCACCACTATACTGGTGACCAGCGGGCGGACGTGCAGAGAGCTGGGGATGTCAGGGACACGGGTCTCTGGAATAAGAATCAATGGGGTGGCTTGAAAACAGAAGCAGGTTTGTGCTGAACTACGCAGGAAAGGAGAAAAGCCATGAAATAGAAATAGAAGACAATTTTAGCTGAAAATGCAGCAAAACTCATTCTGCATCACCATTGGGCGCATTCTTTTTTTCAAATCAGAAACATTTAATAAGAAATCTCCCATGAGTGACAAGATGGATGATCTTAGTCTTTGGAGAGAAACCTTTCTGTGACTAGCTTGCAAAAAGTTCAGGATTTCATCCTTTGAAACTGAAAAAGAATAAGCAGAAGAAGAGAACTAAGGCTCTGCGTGGTTAATGTTGTGTGGTTAACAAAATATGCATTATAAATGCATCCATGTATCAGAAATCATCATTTTGATTTCAGAGGCAATAAACACAATTCAACCCTGTTTTACTCCCTTAAATTATTCATTCTGTTGGGACAAACCTAAGTTCTGTTTAAGGGACCTTAATGGGATCTGAATTACACTACAGGTGGTTTGAGGCTTATTCTGACCTAAAAACGAGTTTCATTGGTTGAAAATGAAACTGGTGACATAAGGAATTTAAAGGACAATTGTCGTTAACTCAGAATTCAAAAACATTCACCTTTCCCCTCTATTATTGCAGAGACAGCACATGTACAGCAGTGATATAAATATTAATAAAAGATGAACTGGTACATTAACACTTGTAAGAAATTTCCCCACTCCAACCAAACCAGTGCATATTCTATCCTGATACTCTCTGTCTAAAATAATTAAATGCCTCTCACTAACTATAATTATTAAAGAATTTATATAATATGCTCAGGCTTCAGTTCCATTAAGGATGCAAGATACATATTGAAAGTTATTAACCAGATACATGTATATCCTAATCTGCTGCTGTGTAATTGAATTTCCTTATTTATAACAAAGTTTATTTTCCTGGGAGCCAAAGAGAAAGGCTGCTTTGAAAAATTTTAATTAAATGTGAAGATAAATCAGAAAAGGTTGGGCTTTGATGTGTGGATTGAAAACAAAGATACACAGCGCTCTGCCTTGTTGGACAAAGAATGCCATCTGTCATCAGAAAGCAGCCTATTCCTGGGCTGAACACCACCCTGGACAAGATGACACTCGCTTGCCACATGCAGGGCACACAGGGGCAATTCAGAGATGCAGATTAACCCAGCCAGTGAATCTCTTTAAGGTGGGTGGAGTTTGGTGAGATTGAGGAAGGACATGCAAACTCCACACGGAAGGCATCCCAGTCTGGAACTGAACCCAGGACACAAAGTGAGGCTGTAATCAATGAGACTATACCATCTGGGAGACAAAAACTTCCAAATTTTCTTCATGGAAAAACAGGCTAGTTGAATTTCCTGAACAAGAGCAGATATTTTGCTGATTTTTACTTCTTTGGACACCATAGTTTTGACCGAAGCTTATGGCGATTTAATGATAATCAAAATGATGAGAGACACTACAAAAAAGTAGGGCTTATTTCTTTGTGTGGTGCTTGGTTAGGAGTGTTTTTTAAAACAGATATCTCTGATTTTGTAGGAAAGCATTTTGCTATTTGTGACATCAAAACAGCAACAACTGCACCCCATGGTGTTGCTGAGCTTGAGAGATTTTGCTGTGCTTTTCTTTTAAGTCGCAAAAGAGTGGAGGAGTGGAAACTTCCACCAGCTGTGCCTTCAGTTCAGTTCTGAAGCAGCTAAGACTTGACTCAAGTTTCCCTGTTAGTAACTGGAACACTGAAAAGTTTTAGTCCTCATCTCTTCTTCGCCGATGTAAACACAAACTGGTAGCCTGAGCCAGCACAGGTGGTGATCACAGCTGCATCACAGTGTGGTGTGGCAACTGCAGTGCTGCTGACTGCAAAGCCCTACAGCGGGTGGTGAAAACTGCCCAGTCCATCACTGGGATTGCCCTCCCATCTATCCAGGACATTTATGACAGACGGTGCTTGAGGAAAGCTCTAAGCATCATCAAAGACCCCACACACCCCAGCTACAGACTTTATGATCTGCTACCATCTGGAAAACGGTACCGGAGCTTTCGGGCCCGGACTACCAGATTCGGAGACAGTTTTTACCCCCGCACTATCAAACTGTTAAATTCCCAGCCTCTCTCACTCTCACCTCACCTCTTACCTATGATCTGAACCTCACAGTGCCTTCTTCCTTTCTTTCTTACCAAAAACCCAAACACACATTGAAAATCTACCTCTACCACACATGTCAAAAGTTCACTCCCCATAATTTCTATCCCTTTATTCCATTCTGTTGATGCATATTTGTGCACATAACCTATTACCTTTTTGTTGTTTTGCACATTGTCTGTTGTTGTTTTTTGCACACTGCCTGTTGTTGTTTTTTGCACACTGCCTGTTGTCTCTGTCTTTCTTTTGTTATACAATTGTATTGCTGTTGTTGTTGTTTTTTTTTCTTGTACTACTTATGTCCGAGAGCTAGCTAAATAGCAAAAAAAAATCGCTGTCATTAAAAATCACAGGGCATTTCTCAAAAGGGGTGTTAAATTTTCGAGTACGGATGGTTAACCCCAGTGTCCTGGCCAAATTTCGCATGGGCCTTTATGGCTGCCGTCACATTATCCAGGTGGGGCTGCAGACTGGTGGTGGTGGTATAAGTGTAAGGAATTATTATTATTGCTATTTGGCTGACGCTTTATAGCCAAAGTCTCTTAAAAGGCACCCATTCAAACAGCTGAGTATTTTACTGGAACAACTCGGGTGAAGTCATCTCGCTCATGGGTAGCGTCTCACGTGGGATTCGAACCTACAACCTTCCGGTTCCCAGTCCAGAACCCTAACCACTGCTCCATCTTACCATCCAGATCGCTCTCAAAGGTCTCCGCCGTGGCCCACTCAGTGGGGGGGCCGGTGCCGTTCCCCGTCATGGCTGCCACGCGGAACGTGTACTCCGTTCCTCGCTCCAGGCCTGTAAAGACATTCAAGCAAAGTTCACAGGGCCTGAAGCAGAGCGGTGGGTGACAGCTACAGAAGTGTCCCGTTTACACAACAGTTCAGTGAATGGACTCAACGGGAAAGGAAAATAAAGCAGAGCAATGCCTTTCATTTTCTAAAGGAAACCACAATCAGGAAATCAAAGCAACTAGTCAGTCGGCATTAGATCACACCAACTGTCTTCTGCACTTGCCACTTAATTATTTCCTTGATTCCAGCCCCTTGATATCAAGGTGTTTATACTTGTTTCTGTTCCGGCTGACATTTAGCTGCAGATGAAATCCAGCTGCCAGGAGGTTTGGAAGGAAAAAGGAAACAACTGTCACACAAGCCACAGGTTAAGTGCTGTGCAGTTAAGACATGATGCATAAACATACTGCACACTCCCTCGACATTTTCCAGCATTCAGCTTTATACGTTCTGTATTTTATTCGGATCCATGGGAATCAAAAATGAAAGATGGAAATAAAGAGGATGATCAGGAGGAAGGTTCCATTGGAATTCTAAAGGAAAAACTCCCAATATCGATGACTTTGATACTCATGGGATGTGACGGACAGTCTAGTAATTGAGAGTTCAGATTATTTGGATCTTTGCAACGTGTGCCAGATCCAGCAGTTGCAGTTTGAAGTGATAAGTGAGAGGAGTTTGTCGCTATTAACAACAGCCTCTGTTCTGTATCTTGGTGAAATGCAATTTATGTACCAGTTCAAGTTGAAAGGCTAATTATCAGCAATGATATTCCAGTAAATAAGGTCCTACTACACACAGCCTGTTCACAAATGAGGCGGAAACTTCACATCTTTCAGCACAATTCCCCACTTAGCATGTTTTCTTTGCCCTTCTTTGAAAATGCATTTAAAATGTGATATTAATAAATGTAATTATTCTTTTTGAGCTAAGCAGCTTACACCCCCAGGCTGTTGTTGAAGTGAATAAGTGTTACAAAAGAGAGGTTAAGGCAGGAGGCAGGAGCTGGCTGTGCTGCTCTGAGTCTTTTTCTGAACAACTGTCTCAGAGCTAAGAGCTAGACTCCCACTGGTAATGCAAGAAGAACTGCAGCTCTTCTGGGATGGATGGAGGGATCACAAAGAATGGGAAGGAAGACAAGTCTACTGATAATATTATTATGATAATTTGTTTCCCGGATTCAAAAGAGTGTATGAGCTCTGAGAATCTCCCATTCACAGGTTTTTTTCCTTCCTCACTCTGAAAAGATTTCCTTCACTTTTCTCTCAAGGAATAAATAACTTCCCCTGCAGAGGACCGGAAACTAAATATCTAAATAATGCTAAAAGCGACTTTGCCCTCTTTACCCTACTTGTTGCCTCAGTAGTTTCCTGCTATTCGGGGACTTTAACTAAAGACAATAAGCTAACACTAAATGCCATTCAAGGAATTGTTTACTGCATCTTCCGGAAAATACTAGACCAGCAACTAAACAACAAACCTACCTGTGCCTAGTTCTTATTTTGTTTTCAACACCCTGTTAAAGCTTTCTGAACATTTGCCAAACCTTTTACTTTTTGTTATTTTTGAACCTTTTAAATTTACCGTTATTTTTGGCTTGAAATCATTAAAAAAACACTTGTTGTGAAGAAAAAGCTCTGTGTTAAACTTGTGAAAGACAGAAAAACCTTTTCTAAAAAATGGGAGTGAGATGAGGCCTATCACAGAGGACAAAAACTACTGGATGCCCAGCATTCTGATTTCCACTGCCTGAAAGCTCATACTGTCCTTCACACCAACTCGTCCTTCTGACTACGGCTCTACAATAGGGGACCACTTGTGCTTGGAACAAATGATAGAAACTGGCATTCCTGAACCAACAATTGAAAATAAATAAAGATTCCTTCAAAGGAGAGAACCTCCACTAACTCACAGAACTTCAACATACGTCTGACAAATTCAAAGCAAACTGATGTAATGCATATCATCAGAAATCATTAGCTACTGTGCATGGACCTGTCTGTATTTTATTCCAGCGCTGGCTAGTATGTACTGTTGTGCTCAACACAGAACTAAAGGCAACATGGATGTTACTGGAATCTTGACTAACATCTCAAACATCTGTAAACTTGAGATTCTGCCCACAGTGCGCTTTTTAAATTCAAACTTATGAGAAAGCCTGCTGTCTTTAAATACAACATATCTATGGTAACGGCTTTAAAATATTAATAAATCTCTGATTTGCTGCTGTTTGAATGTTAAATGCAAATGCTGTCATGGCCCTTCAGCTGTCCCTAAGGCCACCGCTGAGAAAATACAAGACAATCTTCCTCTAGGGCTCATATTCTGGTTAAATGCCTTTGAACTAAGAAAACATCTCTTCCTTTTCTCCCCAAATATAATCGGAATCAACTTTTAAGTGCGTATTCTCTTTGATGCCGCGCTGTGTGGTATCAGACTGTAAGAAACGTAAAAATTTGCTGAGCTAGCATTTAAAATTTAATGTTTCCAAGCTCATGCAGCAACATTTCTCTTTACTATCAAGAAACTTGTTGAAGAAAGAAAAAAGTAAAAGTAACTTGGAAATAAGAAAAGATCAAAGGACCAACAGACGGGAGCTGTGACTTAAATTCCCTACATCTTACAAGAGACAGCCAAATCTCGCACATCTGGCACTTAACACTCATAATTACAACTACAGACTATTTGTAAAATGGAAAAATTGGGCATTTCAAGGACCCTTCTAGTAATAATCTGACTATTACCACGTGGCTTAGCACCCCACAGTATTTCAGAAAATGTTTTTCTAGCCTAGTGCAGAATTGGGAAGGTTCCCAAGCCACTGAACCAGTGAGGACACTCTCCCAGAGATCACCACGTCCAGCTCCTAGCCCACTGTGACCACCATCAATACAACCAAGCGCTGCCGGGGCATTGTGGGCATGAGAGGGTGTCGTCAGCTCCTGCAGAAAAGGAGACCCATACGACTTGCCTATCTAAAAACAGCGGGCGCTGGAGGGCTAGCTGTGGCGGAGGGCGAACAGCTTGGGCAGATATGCTGAACGAATAGCTTGTTGGAGCTGCTCACTCTGCATAGGTTGGGGCTGGAAGTGAGTGACTGTAGATTTCAGATTTGCTGGGTATATCATAAGTCTTTGTGATTCCAAATTGAAACAAATACACTGCTATTCTTTAGCGCTTCCCAAAGCACGCATTAGCTATTTCTATATACCTGCAACTGGAAAAAAACAACAACAACCTTCTGATGAGGTCTTTCGGCTCTGTTTAATAGCATGCTCACATATACGGAAAACATCATCATCATCCTTTACAAACAGCCCCCAAGCAATACAGCATGAATGTACTGCATGGATCCTGCTGCACAGCCTAAATGGCTAGAGAAATAGCCAATAAATAACGTGCGCCACACACTCCACAATGGATTAGTAAACGAGATCTGTTATCATTAATAACTATTCACTGTTGCTGTCGTTCCTTTTTGGGAGACAAATCAGTATGCGCCGTACGAGTAGAAAATATTGTGTTTTCTATCAGTAATGTGGGACAAGGAGTCTTTCCCTGGCCTGATGGGTATCGATTGCCTTCAAGGAAAATGACAGGAAGATGCATCTTTATTTCTGTTGTTCAAAGTTAAGGAGTGGCAAAATGACGCCCTGAGGTAACAGAGGAAGTGGGTTAGCTAGGTCCTGGATGGGACCCAGGCGATGAAGAACACACCTTCTATAAGTTGTGAGAGCAGCACGCCAACTGTCGTTTCGGAAATCTCACTCTTTCGGGCGCCTTTCCGGTACCGGATCTTATACCCAATGATCTCCCCGTTGTGGGTGCCAGGGGGTGGGGGCTGCCACTGGACCATAATGCCCTGGGGGAGAGAAGACACACAAAAAAGACAATCAGTTGGCACTCCAGCTCTGAAGCGCCTCCTTCTTAAACTGTCCCTCTTGACCTGCGGGGAGAAGACAAGGACGAGGCAAGCCTGAGCGAATCGCTGCCTCTCTGAACACACACACAGAGCGGTCTGTGAGAGCAGCGGGTGAGAGTTCTGAGGTTACTATTTAGTAGAGAGCACAAATGGGGAACGTCACCATGGTCTTGTCAGAAGGGAGCCCTACGAGACTGGAAACTGGAGAGGATCTGCCATGTTTTGGTAAAACTCCGTAAAGTTGGCAAAAGAATGGAGCTGGCAGAGAGAGTTAAGGGCACATCTTGCTTCTCTGGGCTCAGAGACTTAGAAAACATCTGCTGAGGAAGCTAGTCTGGGCATACTGAAGGTCATTAATAGGTGTCCGGCCCTTCTCGCTCAGCAGCAAGCTATGACTGTGGAAGTGGACAATGTACTAAAAAGGGGTGGGATGAGAAAGAGAAGTCATACAAGGTTCAGTTCCTAATGAGAACGTAAAAGATGTCACTGCAGGCCTTACTTCATGCCAACAGCTTATCAACTCACTAGGCGGAGCTCTTTTTTCCCCAATTCAACAAAAGATCTAAAACTCCTGGTTCTTACTAATCGTTGTTCTGATACAAGGTTTCCTTGCAAGGGATTCTGTGCATGATCGACAGGGAGCAAGAAATACAAGCCACGGATGAAAACCTCAGGCCTCAGCGTGGAAATAGAGAGCAGCAAAACTAACGACACATTATCACGGTGGAATGTGACAAACCGCCTTTTTACACTGTTTTACTCCACAAGTGACTCTGAAAGTGCCGTGCATCCGTCTACATAAAGTATATACGTATTTATAGGTTCCTTGCTGCAAAGAGCATTCGGAGACCTATAAAGCTCTGCATTAATAAATAAATGAATAATAAATAATGCTCCTGGAGTTACCCTGATTCAAGCAGGCTCGCACTGCAGGACACTAGGAAAAATTGAAGTCGTTTTCTTGCTGGAGGCACACTAGCTTACAGGGGGAGCTGCTCACAGTGTGGTAGAGGAGTTAATTAATGGTGCCAACAGACTCTCGGTCTGAGTCAGGGGAACAGCACAAAATTAAATCTTCAGTAAGCGTGATCAATTAGTTTATTTCCATTTATTTCCCCCACTCTGGATTAACCAGCTTTATCCTCCCCCCTCCCCCGTGCTGTGCGATGGTAAATCACAAGGCAGCAAAAAGAAAAGAGTTGTAATAACAAAGAAGTGAACTTAAGAAAGACGAGTCAATGTGCCTGGCAGAGACAAACATCACCGTCAAAGGCATTTTTATGGTTTCTGCTTTAAAAGGTACAACAGTGGGAAGGAGCATGTTAAAACTTTGCCCAGGAAGGAATGAAATAATCTGAGCTACAAGGTAGAACCTTCCAGAACTGTGTAAAAAGTACTTTTATGTCCTGCATTATGACCTAATCTTTAATGTATTTGAGGTTGTAAATACTCCTGTGTGCTAAATATAGTTTTCTGTTTGGAAAAAACAATAATTCATTAATAAGTAAAGTAGGCAATTACCAGTCTGCTATTTGAGCCATCATAGTTATTTTCCATTTTAATTTTTCCAGTCACTGCATGGACTTTGGGAGGACAGAATACAGTGGTCAAAGTAAAACGTCAACAAACAATATTTATTGAGAAGGTAGAATACTCCTTTTCTCTTCAAAAAACAGAAGACAGTAACTCAAAAGAGGGAATAGGCCCTCTGTCTAGCCAAGTAATAGCTGAGCAGTTAAGACAGGCAAGCAAATAATCCTCTGGCCCAGAATTAATTACCAAGTACCTTTAAAATAGAGTCTCTTACCTTGGAGTTGCGCACTTCCAGTGAAAAGTTCTGTGGAGGAGCACTTGGGACTGAGCATTTAAAAAGCAAACATAAAAAGAAAAGATCAGTCAAAAGAATTCTAACACTGAAGACAAGTTTTAGCTGAAAATAATGCTGTTCTCTGTAGTCAAGCCTAAGATAGCATGTGACAGCAAATTGAAAGCAGGTACTACTTCTTTAGCAAGTGTGTGAATGTCTCACAGTCAATGTCTCATGTGTGCCATTTTGTCAGCTGAATTAAAGCATGTAAAGCATGTATAAAGACAGACTTTTTGTGAGCTTGCTGTCTATTGAGTGATGCACTGCAACTTCAACATGTAGAAGGTTTTTATTGATCACCTTTTCATTGAAGTTGCTAATAATTACAAAATAAACAAATACAGCAATACGAAATAAAGAGTTATTATTAAAAGCCAAAAATGCAAAAAGGTGCACAGGTGCAAATCAATTTCTTGTCAAAAACCACGTGCAAATCGATACCTTGTATGACGGAAGAAATATGACATACCCTGAAGCACTGTCTTAAAACAAACAGCTACATCACTCTGACAACTCCGAGGTGAGCTCTTATTCTTAAATGAAAGGAGGTTCTGAAGTAATTGTTGCTAAAGACATTGCAATTCAAACTAGACAGCTTGTCTAATTGCATGGGATCATTTATAAAGATTAAGCTCATTTTCACGTTAAGTGCATTTTAAAGTACAACTGATAGAGACAAGTGATTTAAAATGCAGAAGTGTTTGATTAGCATCCCACCGCCTCCGATACGTTCATGTCTGCCACAAGACACTATCTCCGAGACTTGACGGCAGCCTCTGGACCTAAAACTGTCACTCCATCATCCTGGTGGGTAAAGCCATCTTACCACTTGACACAAATGAATGGAGAGATTGTGAAGATACCAGGGAGTGTACAGCACGCTTAGAGTGAAGTAAGTGCTATTTATTATGAAGATCAGGCTGGGACTCTCAATCAAACCGGCAGACATACGAGTGACAATGATCCATCTTCTGTGTTGTTTCTGTGAATGTAGTGTGAGGTCTGTCAGAAGAGGCAACAATTTATTTCAGAAACCTTTTTTTATTGCCACTCATGAAACCATTCCACCTGTTCGTTTCCAGCCTGTGACTGCCTCTTCTTTCCAGTACCACTGCAAGATGCTTAAACAACCTCCTCCCTAAAGACTGAAGAGGAATGAGCTCGGCCTCTGCCTTTGGTTAATATACCGGGACATAACTGATATATGTACATACTATGCATTGCACTAACATCTATGTTCAACACCCCCCCCAGAATGCTATGCACAGTAACAACAGATTACTGCGGTGGCATTTTCCAGACGCAGCTTGATTTTTCAGCCTGGAATCAGACCCCTCACCATCAGATAAGGTCTGGGCCTCGACATCTGCAGTGGACACTCCTGGGCCATGCTTGTTATAGGCCACCACCCGAAAGTTGTACTTGGTGTACTTCTTCAGGCCATTCATGGTGTAGGAGAGACCCCCGACGTCTATGTCCTGAAACAGAGAAGAAATGGAGGAACAATCCATTATTGTTACAATCCAGAGCGCTTTTGCTAAATGCATTCAAATCTTGCACAATTTGATAAAGGTTTTGTGCCATAGTGTGTGCCAAAAAATACTGGATGCTTTGAAGCTGCATGTGAGTTTTTATTCCCTGTTTTAAGAACAGTACGGTTTATCTCAATTACTGCTGGGTGTGCTAGTCTAACACTTTAAAGCTGTACCAAATGTGTGCAGTGTTAGAGCCCAGTCAGTCTTCTAGAAACAATCGACATTTTTATATTTACTGATACACATACCTGCTGGTTTCCACTCCAGCCGAGCTTAATTACTTAATTGAAAACGTAATTGAACTAATAAGTTGTTTGATTGGAACCTCTGCCAGTTTTTTTCTTACTCAGAAGTTTGGAATCGTTTGCTTCTGCTGGTTTTTCCACATAGAAAGGCACCCACCTCAGCTCCCCTAATACCTAGAGGTGGCGTGACCCCCAGTTGAGTGTTGTGTTGCTCCAATTCTGCCCCAGCAGCCCCACAACAATAATTTAACAACATTATATCGATAATAATACAGCAGAGCAGGAGGAGAAGTGAGAAGCTGCTACACCAATTGAATTAAGGGAAAATGCAGCAGGCAGCAACTCTTGAAATACTGAAGGACCACAATCAAGCCTCTGCCAGTTAAACAGTAGACTCTGCAAACAGAGTGGAGTGTTTACAAACACGCAGCACGAAAATTCTAATTAATTGCCTGATCAGGTTCAATTCCCTGTGAGCAAGGCTTGTTCACCAACACCATTATTGCTTGTTCCCTACCACATCCCCTGGGTCTATTAATTTATTCTAAATACTTTTCTTTAAATACATAATATATTAGCAGTTCCCACCCTCCCATAAAAGCAGCATTGTGAATACTACATCCCTGCACATCCACCTGTGCAAACACAGTCAATTACTCACATTAGCTCTATCTTATTTCCCCCTTTTGTTCTGCCCTCCTGGGACCGGAGACATCATTACTTGAATTATCCATGACATTTCATCTATTATCATATTAAAAGGTTTTTAACTCAGAAGAAACCTCCTCTCTAACTGAGGGCTGAGAGGCTCAATGCACATTAGAGGCTGAGGACGGTGGGTAATGTCACGAACGGGCCAGTCGTTCTCCAGAGGGTCTGAGAAATGCGTCTGGACTGGCCACTGTCTGATGGAGTTCTGCTTGACCACCCTTATCAAAGCAGACGATGATGATCAATCACCGTGAGGGAGGGGAGGAGGGAATGGCTGCCGCTAGGGGAAAAAAATACCTATTTTGCTGGGTGTTACATGAAACATAACGCCATTTTTAGGAAATGTAAAGCCGGATGCCAACATGAGAGAAAATTCCAGAGAACCCTGCCATCTTCGTTCCATCTCTTTCTGGTTAGACACTACGAAGCAGGGATGCCAGTCCTAAAGCTCTCAATCAATAATAATAATAATAATAATAACTGCTTACACTTATATAGCGCTTTTCTGGACACTCCACTCAAAGCTCTTTACAGGTAATGGGGATCCCCTCCACCACCACCAGTGTGCAGCCCCACCTGGATGATGCGACGGCAGCCATAGTGCGCCAGAACGCTCACCACACATCAGCGATCAGTGGGGAGGACAGCAGAGTTATGAAGCCAGTTCATAGAGGGGGATTACTAGGAGGCCATGATTGGTAAGGGCCAATGGGAAATTTGGCCAGGACGCCGGGGTTATACCCCTACTCTTTTTGAGAAAGACCACAGAGAGTCAGGACCTCGATTTTTACATCTCATCCGAAGGACAGCGCCTGTTTACAGTACAGTGTCCCCGTCACTATACTGGGGCATTAGGACCCACATGGGCAGCAGGGTGAGCCCCCCCTGCTGGCCCCACTAACACCTCTTCCAGCAGCAACCTTAGTTTTTCCCAGGAGGTCTTCCCATCCAGGTACTGACCAGGCTCACACCTGCTGAGCTTCAGTGAGTTGCCAGTTGTGAGTTGCAGGGTGATATGGCTGCTGGCTGCTAAGATGGCAGAGTTGTGCAGATAGGTGCGTTTGATTGAAAAAAAAAAGATCAAAAGCAAAACCTTTGCATGCTTATGGACAGAAGCTCTGTACAGTACTTGGGCTTTTCCTTTTAATACTGCCAACACAAGCAGGAGAGTTCTTGGAAGGTACGGTAATATTTTAAAACAGTGCTTGACAACTTGGATCAGCGCTTCACGAGTCAGCAGTGCGAGTAACATTTTCATATATTAAACACTTGCTAATAATACCATTATCGGTCTAATCTCACAATCTAGACCGAATGCAATTCCTGGTTCTGTTCTCATTCTCCAGAACTGTACTGCACAGCTGAGATGTAAAGAACAAGACTCAAGCACCATTAACTTATTTTTTCTCTGCTGAGGGCGACTGAACTGCTTAGGATGTTAGGACTGTACAGATGCAGAACAAAATCAATAATGGTGTAATAAATAATTTAATGGCGAGGCTACTCTTGACCTCTAAGTCACCCTGCTGGTTTCCCCGCACAGCTGGCCTCTTGCAGCAGATTTCAAGCCAAACTGGACTGCGGAAAAGCTCATTGCTGCAACAGCTGTGTGATGTCAGATAACACCCCCCCCAAAGATGGCAGAGCTGGGCAGATAGGTGCGTTTGATTGCAAGGGCCGTGCGAAACTAAAAAGATAACTGACTTTGTGTGTGCACTACTACTTCAGAGTTCATCAGAAGTCACCCAAGAGTCCATTTTTATAATTATTTTTTAATAGTCAAAAGTGTTTTCTAAGTCTAAACATTCCCAAATGCTTAGGCTTTTTAAAAATGCATTTGAACTCAACAGAAAAAGTAGGTCTGTTGCATTGGTTGCTCCTAGAAACTCATCAGTCTGAGAATTGCATCTTGACAGTAACAGTTTTACCCCCATTACAACATTTCCCTCCTTTGTCAACAGCCAGATTTAGTTATCTACAAATGCAGCACCTACCACTGTGGCTTTTGTGAAGATTACTAACAACAGCGGGAAGGCTGGGGACTGAGGTCAGCCCGTATATCTGCAGCGCTCCTCCAGGGCAGCACAGCCTCACCTGCTCACTGTCGGTGCCCTTCTCCATGTAGTAGAGCTTGTAGGCCTGGATCTCGCCGTTGCCCGTGAGAGGCACCTCCCAGCTGACGGCGATGGACGTGGGCGAGGTGGCGATGGCCTGGAGGTTAGGGGCCGGGCCGGGCACTTGCACTGGAAGACAAGGAAACCCGCTTGGGTCGTTCACGCCAAGCCAGCAGGACAGCAGCCACTCGCATGCTGTTTTCGGGAAACCTTGATGAGTCGACTAGTGCCATCTCGTAATGCTGCTTCCATAAAAAACAAAGCAACTTTTGACAAAGTAGCTGAAAACCGAATACCTCATCTACTGCTTTCTACCCCCAAAATCATCTTTACGCACTCTCCTGACAACAAACAGGCTCGAGTGGCCTGGACTATACGATGCCAGTAATGTTGTCATCAGGGTCAGCAAAACATTCCAGAAAGTTGGTGACCTCGCTGCTCAATCCATATTCCATTTTCCTCTTCTTCTGCTGCAGCATTACCACTTGTAATGGACATACTTCCAAACTACACTAACCTATAGCACCTTTGAAAACTCAAAAAATAAAAGAAAATTAATTCCTTACGCTGTACATTAAATTTTAAAGACCTGCATGCTGCGCTTGAGGCGAACACTGGAAATGTTTTTCTTGAGTCGTCTGTAGATCACGTACAGCACTTGAAACAGCAATGCGACAAAAACCTGCTTTCCATCGTAGGCTGCAAAGCCAACAGCTGACTGAATTCTTAAAATCATCACTATATGGAAGAAATCTTCAATACGGCACGTATCAATCTTTGTATCCATCTGGAAACTAATGTTGCATAAGCCAATTTCCTCATCTGTTGATTGATTTCTTACCACTCAGATTATTTGGATCATTTTTCAAAAAAAATGAACAGATTGCAACATCACCACACAACAATCCACATTGGGAGGTGTCATGACTTTTTTCAAAGTAAATGACTGTCTTTTTAAACATTCTTGGCACATGAAAGCAGTGAAACGAGAAAAAGAATCATGTATGCCTTTTTAGGCATTAAGTCTTCTTAAGTGCATCACACAACACCTAATGCATCAAGTGTGCATTAGAGAGATCTGGAGCACACCTGAGATATTGATTCTCCCTGCTGGAGCAATGAACCTGGATCCAGCTCAGTCACCCAGAGCACTGTGAAGACTGTCACCAGGCTGAACAGAGCACTACTGCAAGCTGCTTAAAGCTGGCTGTTTCTGCTTGATTTGAAGACGAATATATGCGCTGTAATTTTTTTTAATTAGACCTGGTTAACAGAGCAGGGAGAATTGAAAACTGGTGCTTTGTACCTAACAGTTGTTTACTCTGTGGGGTCATGAATCATTACTTTCAATTAACAGCTCGAGTCTCAGCTTACAATGTCTGCAGTGTCAGACTGTGCCGAAGACTGGGGGTGGGTTCCACTTTACCACAAACAGCAAAGTCAAGAGAAGAGTGTTTCACGTATGGTGTGGTTAGTTCTAGCACCTTTAGTGAAAGGTGGGGCTTTGATTCTCACAGTACAACTCTTTTCAGCACGTTTAAGCAGATTTCTGAGTATTTCACTACTGAATTTTTAAGGTCTCTTTCTGCACAGCCCAACAAATGAAAGTATTATTAATTTGACGAACTTTCAATCTGCGCAAGACATGTTCGTTCTGGTGGAAACCACTTTCACATCAGAACCAGGGATATTACCACAATGTCTTTTATCCCACAGCAGAACAGTTATGCAAATTATCTGCTTTCATGGTGTTGGAAGTCTTGCTACTGGTCTTTGCTTTTGCTTTGGCTGCAATCTGTATTTTATTTTTATGAGACTGTGCATCTTTCTTTTTTTGTTTTAATTGTGCAGAACAGCTGCTGAAATCTGAGCTTTTTGCCCTTGTTGATTGAAAAATATGAACATAAAAAGCAGACCTTTTCTTGTCCTCTTGATTTTATTTTGCCAATTTGACTTTAAAGGTTTTGGTGTCAAGTGCAGACAAATGTGCAAACCTTCAAAACAAGATAACAGCATTTTTTGGTTTTGCCAAAACTGTATATGTATCCATCCCTGAAGTCCTGTGTAGTTCCAATGTATCACCACACCTCCTGCAATTAGTCTTCAGCCTAGAGGTTTATTTTAGCAGGAATTTCTGGTTGGAATATTTGGGAAGTGAAGCAATTCAATCAGAAGCAAAACAGCTAAAACAATATGGTGGGATATTCTGAAAGCTAAAAATGGGAAGTTTAGGAAGATACAAATTGGTGTAAGCTTGAGAGCTCAGTCCACCTGCTTTCTTGGGAAGGAGCAGGGCTCAGACAGCAGAGACAGACTCAGAAGAGTGCTGCTGCAGCTGTGTGTGGAACAGCAGGGAACAGGGGACCCAGATCCAGGTGCTTTTTTGGTACCAGATGGGCTATCTTTCCCTCATTCACAATAACTGAGCTCCACAACAGGGCTGTCAGATACAAATGTTCTGACATCACTCATAGGAACCAGACTCCTGCTGGCACCTTTGCATGCTTATGGAAAGAAGCTCTGTACAGTACTCATGCTTTTCCTTTTAATCCTGCCAACACAAGCAGGAGAGTTCTAGTAAGGTATGGCAATATTTGAAAATGGTGCTTGACAAATTGGATCAGCACTCCATGAGTCAGCAGTGCGAGTAACATTTTCATATATTAAACACTTGCTAATAATATCATTATTGGTCTAATCTCACAATCCAGACCTAATGCAATTCCTGCTTCTTTCCTCATTCTCCAGAGCTGTACTGCGCAGTGCCGTGCGCTGAGCCACTGCCGAAGACTCAGGGAGTTGCAGTGCTGACCCGGAAAACACAGGTTTACAAAGCAGGGAAATCTGTTGGGGCTTAACAGCAGCCATGGCAGGGGAGAGAGAGACAGCCCTGGAATTCCATAATAACCTGGCAGAACACAAGGAGCCCATGACTGCATGGGGAAATCAGCAACTTAAATGTGTCCGAACTATTCCAAGATTTTTACTTACTTTATATTTGCCTATTTCTTACACAGTCATGGAATGGTAATGAAGCTTTCTTTAACATTTCAAATGAGACCTTTTAACTGCTTACAAATTGTGGTTCCTCCCACACTCATCCTACCTCTAAAGACAACACAGAGAGGCAGTCAAGCCTTCTCTGAACCCTGCGGTACTGCAGGAGGCAGCTTTGTGGGAAGGTTAGACTGGACTGTGTGGGACAGACTGATGACACGTGAGAGAAAGAATGAAGGAGTACTGGGACCCAAACAGATAAGCAGATGCGAGCGTTCCAGGGTGTCAAAACATTACCTAGAGAAATGAGGTCAAAGAAACTGGAAGATTGTCAAAAATGTGCCTCCTCTCTCCTTATCTACCAAAGGAAAGGCAGCTTGAGCAGTAAAGTCTACAAGCTGCAGAAAACCTGTATTCTGTAGCCATCGTGCTGCAGTAACTCCAACACACCATGAAGCCTTCAGGTTTGATGGCAGTTTGCCTAGTGGTAATCTCTCCATAAGCAGCTTGGTGGTTGAAAGAAAATTTACCTAGATCTAGGGCAGCTATAGCAAATAGTTCCATACCCCTGTTCCCAGAGAGTTAATTTTAACATAACAGCTTTGACAATTTCCTGTAGTTTTCTACAGTTTTACAAAACTACAGTTACATTCAAAGGAAGGCAGTGATTTGAGGGTGAAGGCTATAATTGAAAACATCCTTAACATACAGCCTTGCACCTAAAACACCTATCAGTATGCATTTGCTACTGGAGGAACTTCAGTTATCTGCAGAGTCAGGATTCATACCTAATTTTCTTCCCTTCTTTGAAAAAAATACATTCTACCTGTAGTTCCCTTTTATTGGCCACCTGAAATGAGATGACACATGCTGGGCTAAGCTTTTACATCAGAGCCGTTAAAGCAGTCTGTGGAAAACGGAATAGTCCACAGTATGATCCCCCTGCTTCATGTATACCTTCAGTACGGTATATGAGCCCTAGTTTCCACTGATCAGCCTCTTTCACTCCTTCATGGTTTACAGACCAGGCTGTGTTTCTGTTCTCTTTGAAAAATCTGGACGATTCATGCTTCCAAAAGATTAAGACACTCAATCACTGGAAGGAAGCTTTTTTCTGCTTCCTGGAATCTGGGATGGGCACATCGAATCCCATTCCTGTCATAGTCTTACGCCCGAGTCAGCCCGGCGACGCTAAATTAAAACCGCAAAAGAATCGCGATGGGGAAACTTCAGCTTCGGAGAGCAGAGCTCTGCTTCCTGCTCGGGCTCCAGCCGGGGGCCCTACCTTCAGGCTGCGTTGCCACCCTCAGCGGCGTGGAGCTCTCCCCCAGCCCATTCCGGTTGTGCGCTGCCACGCGGAAGGAGTACTTCGTGTCCGGCATGAGGCTCTGGATGGTGACCTGCAGCTCCCCGGGCCGGGTGGTGTTCTCGATCCGCTCCCTTTCCGAGAAGGAAACAGCAGGTCACCCTCCCGTCGGGGGGAAGACAACACGGCACCATGGGGCGCATGCCTCCGCAGGCCGGCAGCACACAGAACACACGCAGGGGCCCTGCTGGTACTCACACAGCAAGGAGGGCACAGAGCTATTACCGTTAAATCAAATCTGGACAGCAAGCTTGTACAAACAAATTCACTAAGCTCAGGGAAAAGGTATAAATACTCAAAGATGTGAGTGAAATGAATTAGTTGACATTTGCCACCTTTGACAAATTTTTCCCAAGTGTTGTTATAGAGCTCAGTAATCTTGGCTTTCATTCCAACAGCTTTTAATTGAAGCCTTAATTAACTCAATTTGTTGAATTAAATCTGGTTTCCAAGCTCTTTATAAAGCTACATATTTCAAGTTCATTTTAAACCTTTACAGGCAGCTTGAATTCTCTATTTGAAAGCTGAAAACAGTTTACAAATGTTCAATTAAATAAATTAGTAGTTGAGGGTTTCAATTAGAGTTAATTTGAACAAAACCCAGTAGAGGACCATTGGGAGACCCTGTGGGATATGCACAGACATACAGTACATACATACAAATCTAATGAACAGTCACCTCGCATTCTGTGTCATCTGGGTGCCACCCTGTGAAGAACCAGTCATTGATATTCTGACGGAGTGGCCACATGTTACAAGGAATGTTATAAGCTAAAGAAGGTCATTCAGCCCATCTCGCCCATCTACTTGATAGTAGCTAATTTGTGCAAGAAACTCATCCAGCTGTTTCTTGAAGGAAGCCTGAGTATGGGCTTCAACAGCACGGCTGGGCGACTTGTTCCACACACCCACAACCCTTTGTGTAAAGAAGCGCGCGCCCCCCCGGGCTCTGTTTAGAACTGACAGAGGTGCACTGAAACGACTGATGTCACACCCACCTACTGGTGCCCTCCAGGCTGTAGAAGACAGAATAGGTGATGTCATCTCCGTGGGGCTCAGCGGGAGGGCGCCAGGTCAGCTTGATGAAGCGCGTAGAGACCAGCGAGGCCACGACGTCACGGGGCGCGGAGGGAGTGGGGCCGCCGCTGGAGCCTGGCGCTACATGGTCAGTAGTGGCACTGGTCAGTGAGGTGGGAGGGGGTGTTGGGATGGCAACATCTTGGCAAGTGCAGAGGAGTGAGGGGAAAGGAGGAGGAAAAGGGGAGGGCAAGTACAACATCGGGGAAGAGGGAGGGAGGGAGGGAGGAGGGCAAAAACAACGGAAAAGAAAAACAAAACAAAAACAGAAAAGAAGTAACAAAAAGGAAGCCACAACAGAAATAAAACACAAAATCACGATGGAATCACCACACAGGAAATGAAGGCGAATACAAAAGGGTTATTCAACTGCAGGCTGACATGCAAGCCTACTATCGGGGGAGGGACATGTCACTGCAGAACCGCCGGGAGGATGTTGTATGAGGGGCAGCATTCAACTCTGTAGGCATGGGAATGTTCCAGTTCACTTCACAGTGCTGGTTGGACTTTCAGAGGAACAACCAGATCGTCAGGGCCTCACATAACACACAGGACCAGCGGGAGGCCCTGACCAGTCTCAGCTCTTGGCCAGTGTGGCCTGTGGCAGGGAGCTCTAGGTAATTCTGACAGCAATGCTGAACTGAAACCCCTAATATGGCATGCCTACAAAATACACACATGACCGCGCACTGCAGTCAGTTATCGCTGCTCAAAGCAAAGACAGGCTTCCCCGTGATGGAGACGATTTCTCCACCTTCTAGGGACACATTGAGGAAAGAATAAGGAGCATTTCGCTTCAACTGAGAATAATTAGCAGCTTAGCCTTGTGCCCCTTATTCTGGGGAGGCTGAGCGGCAGTCGGAGATTGTAAATGCAAACCGGCTTGCTTGGACCACAACCCAGGAGAGCTCCAAATGAGATGAAGTTCCAGCCGTGCTGTTCTGCTTAGTCTCTCGGGCCGTCCCCAGGTTCTGGGGTATCGGCAAAGAGGAAGAAACTCAACAGACTCATCTCGCAGCAGCGAGGAGACTCGGATGGGACAACCATCAAGGCCAGCTGCACAGAAAACTGGTTGGTCCATAAGTGAACGGCAACGTATTTAAGACATGAATGAAATGAGACACCTTAATGACTCCCTATTAGTACACATTCTTCTTTTCCTGAAAGGAATAATAAGAGCCCCTACCCACCTGCACTCACCATGCCTACGCACAGATCTAGATCAAACTCAGCAGTAGTATTTTTACTACAGCTTTTTTTTTTTTTTTTTTAAGGGAACCCAGCAGACTGAAAAATGATCCCCATGCAGCAGCAAAGGTTAATCCATTATCGTCATTAACAATGAGCAGGGCAGGTACAGAGCTGCTGAGCACAATAATAGAACTGAGGGCTTTGTAAGTCAGCTGTGAAAAGGCCAGCATATTAAGACGAGGTGGGGGGGAAGAAACTCATTGGAACAAAACCAGATGGGAGAAAAAAACAGATATGAAGATCAATATTCCCCATACAGAACAATTCACATCGACGTAAAATAATTAAAGGGCCAGCTAAAACTACCAGTTTTGTAGTATTTTTACTGGAAATGAATACGGCCAGTGACCTTCACAAATCAAAACACCGAGAGCGCTACAAGAACCGCATAAAATGAGACAAAAACAAAACCCTTTTCTACCAGGGACAAAACAGCATTACTATTGCATCTCCAGCACAGGAAAACTGCATTACTCCATATTCTTTGTTCACCTGAGCATTACAAGTACAAGCAGTGGTTAGGGCTCTGGATTCCTTATGGGAAGGTTGTGGGTTTGCATCCCAGGTGAGACAGTGCTTTTGTACGGTTGAGCAAGACACTTCACTCCACTAAAATGCCCTTTTTTATGAATGGGTAAAAACCCAAGCTGCTCTGGATAAAATATTATTATATAATGAATTAAATTAAAAACAAGAAGAATAAAACTTGAAACTGGGGAGGTGTAATCTGTCATTCCCTGTAGTTTCATGGCGTTTCCTAAGAGCCCCCCCGACACTGTCGATGGGGGGAGGAAACACACATTCGGGTTCAAAGAAGATGCCAGGTTTGTGCATTCGACACTGTTACACTGTGGACCAGAGACTTCTGTAAGCTCTCTCATCTCACCCTGATATAAATAGATAGGAAAAAAAATATTTTCTCTGCATTAGCAGACGGCGTGACTTAAACTTCATTTAAATTCCCTCAAAATAAATTTCCTTCTTAACCTACAGACGGCCTACAAGTGCAGCTAATTTTCTGTTAACACACCAAATTTATATTGATATAAATTCCATTTCTGTGGAGGCCTATTTTCCGTATCAAAGGCTTTTCTTCAATGACACAACCCATTAAGCAGCATTTAAATCATCTATCTGTTTCGGCAATTAAGGGACTCTGGGAAGAAAGTTTGCCAGAGACTGGGTGTTTGCCAGACCAAGGAAAGCTAAATGTATGTAATTTCATCCTTCTCTTTCAAATGATTTAAAGAAGCTTTAAGTGATGCATTCACACAAATGGTACACGTCCACAGGAGGTTGGTGAGTGAGCATGAATGCAGACACCTACACACTATTCATGGGGAATGCAAACCAGACTCTGCCTGACAATCATGATTCCCACTCTTCGTTAAGGTTAAGACCCAGATCTCCAAAGCTGCCACTCCACTTCCTGCTCCTCACAGAGCCGCCTTTCCATTTGAAAGCCTAGCCTTCTGCTCATTAAGATGTCTATACTGTATGTGGGAGGGAAAATAAAAGGGAAAGTCTTCCCTTCAAGCTGCAGGTTTTCCTATGCCTGTGCTATAACAGGCAGCTGCTCGACTGGTCTTGTCAGACTAAGCTTAAAGGATCTGATTTAGGATTACCCTCGCTGAAGATTTTTGGTTGTTTTGGAGAACAAATCGAGAGGCTCGGTGGAAATGAATAAAGCACGCGGGAAGACAAAGCTGAGGCTGAACTTCCTGAGCGGGAGGGGATCGTGAAAGCTCACAACACCGTGTGACTAACGGCTGGCATCACGCCACCTGTCCTGTGCCAGATAGTGACAGGGCGCTACCGTGCAGGATGCGTGTTTCTGGATTGAGCACGCACCCATGACATGAGATCTTACAACGAGCTGAAATAACACATTCCCAAGACAGAGGGCTCTAATCTTTCCTCCACAGGGAATTACCTCTCTGAGGCATTTAGGCATCAGAGTCAAGCAGCTCAAATGATCATCAGCATTACCTGCAGGCTAATTTAAATGCAAATGACAGGAATGACAACTCTCCTCCTGATCTTCTTCCATTAGAAACCTCCAAGGCTGGAAGACAAAGTGCTCCGTGGTCCACCTGAGACAGGAGTTCTGCCTTTACCTGACTGTGAGAAATCAAACTAGCTACAATAATCCTCACATTAATCCTCACATTGCAGGGGATAACCAGCAAAAGGCAGCTCTTTACAAAGCAGGAGCAGTGAAAAGTGGCTCAGCTTAATTGGCCTTCAGAGCTCTTTGATCAGAATAGAAGGGTCCAATTTACACTGGCAGATCTTTTTGGAAAGAAGCTCATTTGAAGACAAAGCTTGCTCTTTCTTCCTGGATGTCTCTCCTGCTGCTCCAGTGATACATGTATGCAAGCATAGGGTACAGTAGGGCATGTACAAGTACAAACAACACTTCCACTGCACTTTACTGGTCTACAAGAGTACATCTAGGGTTTCATAGCGGTGTTCCAAGTTAAACCTCTGCAGTCATACCACCATGTAAATGGTAGAAAAGGGACAATAAAAAGTAATGAAGAACATTCTCTTATTATTAAAGCAACATCTAAACAGAAATCCTTAATTTACGGAAAACAGGGTTTCAAAAAACATGCCACAGATTAGTCTGTGTTGCCTTCATACTATCATCACGATGATGGATGAAACAATTTAAAGCCGTCATTTTATTAAACCACCTGCACTGTAATGGATTTTCTGGAGGTTAGGATTTCCTGCAACACAGGCAGGTGGTTCTTAGAATCAAGAGAACGACATGTTGGTGTCCTTCACCCACCAAACAATCCCGAAAGAAGAACTACTTGAACTGGAAGCTGTGGTGGCCTCATGGCAGCTATATGACATCTAATCGTGTCCACCCATCTGCCGCCTAGTCCAGTCCAGCAGCAGGGCTGGGCAACAAGCAAGGGGAGCCACGAGACAGGACATCCTCAGGAAACTGACTCCGAAATCCAGACCGCCCAGGAGAACCACCTGGGATCGTTCCTAAAGGGGGATGCCTGGAATGTCTGTTGGGTTCACCTTAGATAAACATCCCAAAGCCTCAAACACGCAAAGAAAACAGGACCATTTCAAAATCAGCACTGCAATAACAAGTTCATCTCCCTCTTTCACAAGCCACCTCTCCGAAAGAAACTGACAGGCTCTGTGGAAAAGCAGCACCTGATAAAGTAAGGTCTAGCTGACCTTGGGTGCTTGCATCACTATGAGGCTTGAAAACATCCTTTCATACTAACTCCCACCTCTAAGCCGCACTCAGCCCTCTCTCAAGGTCACGGGATAATGAGGGTGGAGGGTGAATTATGTAGACTAACACTGATACTATCATAACTGTGTTGGATGAATTCCCAATTTTTCTCCTCTTAAAATGTGTGGTGAGCGTTCTGGCGCACTATGGCTGCCGTCGCATCATCCAGGTGGATGCTACACATTGGTGGTGGTGGAGGGGAGTCCCCATTACCTGTAAAGCGCTTTGAGTGGAGTGTCCAGAAAAGCGCTATATAAGTGTAAGCAATTATTATTATTATTATTTAAAAAAATCAATGCAAAGAATGGTTATCAAGGTGACAAATAACAACCATTTGAAAGACAATATGCAAAAGAATAATAGCACTACCTGATTTTATTATATAAAAATATGCTTTCCTTTCCACGATGGTTTTCACAGTAAAGTGGATTTTGTCGATTCCAAATTTTATTACACACACGTTATGTGAGGGTTAATTAATAATATTAGGGGCATATCCTATTGGGATAATTCCAGCTTGGCTTACATCAAACTCCCTGTGCCTTTGTCTAGAATATCTTTTCATGTTTGTTGCATATAAGGAAAAGTGCAACTAGAGCATTTATTCAAGTACCGACACTTTTCTTAGTCATCCTTCACACTGACTGGAAATGCTGCCCAAACCAATCTTACTTATTTGCATTAACTCTTTTCTGCTGGAATTAGTGGTGTACCACAGGGGTCAGAACAAGGTCCACTGTGCTTAATGTAACGCTTGAGTTTTAAAATAAACATCATTTAACATAATTTACTCATTTCAAGTCTCTTTTAGGAACTCCATTATGGTAATCTGAGCAAAGTAACTTTCTCAAGGGTATGACAATAGCGCCTCACCCATTATTTGAACCCACACCCTTCAAGTCAGGATCCCAGAGTGCCACTCTTCACTGCTTCCTATATCTAGTGGCGAAAGGCTATATACAGTATCTGGGGAGAAAGACTCAGAGAGTATCTGTTTAAAGTTCTAGAAGTAAAGGTGCAATGCACACATCACCTTGCTGAAAAGGTTACCCTTACAGGGAAAAGATCTTTCTATGAAACAAGCTTCCCTTTAGGTAAAATCTCCCTCCCCCAGTCAGTACTGTGTGCTTCTCTTTCATAAATTTAAACCATCGACACACCAAATCAATTGCTAGGAAGGATCACTTAAAAGAGAGGCTTCCTGTGGTTTTTAGACTTATTTGTGTGATAAGCTACAAAGCTGTGGCAGAGTGATTCTCTGAGCAATTTTAATCCCGCTCATGGTGTGGCTACTTCATTTGCTACCCTGTGCATGTCTCTTGTGTAGCATTAGTACTGGGTGTTCAGTGGTGCACAACTCAGCTAATGAGTAATTACACTTAAGTTGCTTTTAATGTTGATGAGGCAGCAGACAGCCAGAGAGGCCAACAAATTAAAAAGAAATTAAAAAAACAAGCAAGACTCAGGAAAAGCAAGTATGAAGAATTTTACAGCTTAAAGAAAATACAGTGATCCTGTGAGGACAGCAGTATAAGATGGCCCACTTGACAGCCACTAGGCTCAAAGTGAAGACGGAAACTGGCCTCTGCGCATCTATAACTTGGCAGCATTTACACATGTCAAGGAAGTAACATGCAAAAGGGAGCAAGGTAAATGCCCAGCAGTAGAAGCTAAGCAGCAGGTACCGAGGCTGTGAGGATAACACAATTCCCTTAAGAAGGCTCCAATGGTACAGCATCCGTCGCCAGCTCCAAAGTGGCTTCTCAGAGACAGCCCATTCTGAACTGTCTGAGAGAGGGATGAATGAGCGAGAGTGAGGTGAGAAAACTTCAAGGTCTTAGCACAAAGGCCATGTTTGTTGCTTTTATTTTTAATCTCCACTGAAAACATCAGTGCACAGGCAGACATTCTGAAAAAGCTTTGAATGCAAAGATAATAGCATGTGCACCGCACCAGAAACAGACAAGAACATTTTTCTTGACAACAAAACAAAAAACAATGTCTTGCTACTGCTGCTGTCCCCATTCACAGTTCCTCGCTGCCACCGTCCTATTGTTAGCACTCGGCATCGGTTGTCTTTTGAAACGATCAATTCCCACTGCTTCTGCAGTGTTCCTCTAAAGAATAAACCTTTCCATTGTACTTTCTCAGCCTGCAACATCTTCCTTTAAATACCTCATCTTTGTGCTCACCTCAAAACACAGCTGAACCCATTAAAAAGACATTAACTTTTAAATCAGTTACTTAATTCACTGCTTTGCCTGGACACGTTTTAGATGTGGACGCTGAAGACTGAAGTGTAATGAGAGTGTTTGAGTGGAAAATAAAAACAACAGTAATGTGCTGTTTTTCTGCTGTGGCTGTGCTATATTTTATTTTACCGACATGGAAGTAATAACGAGAAACATAAACAATCCTAGGGCTAAACATAACAGGAACTGAACACGCTACAAAAGTTGTAGGCCTCAGTCCAAGCCTGCACAGAGGTTTTCCATGTAGGAAGCCATTTATCTTCAGGCCGCTGACAACAGTGACAGGACAGGAGGCATCTGAGATCGCACACCCCTCTGATGAAGGGAATTTGCCCCTTCAAAACAAATGAGAGAGAGAAAATGGGGGGTTGTGACAGGAAGGAAAAGGAGGAAAGCTTGATTGGTACAACACTGGCCCTCCTGTCACCGGCACCCCTATAATTAACTTTAAAAGAGTTCTGCCCACAGGCCAAAACTGGAGCCAAGGCCACGTCTCTGGTGCCTTCCCTGTTTTTCCACAGCCCCTGTGCCAAAAAAGGCCACGTTCCACAGTTCCCAAGACGACGACGACAAAAAAAAAAACTAAATAAAAAGAAAAGAATTACACCCTGGGTGTGTTAAAAAAATCATCATGGAGCTTTACTGAGTGGATGAGAGATGAATGCACTCAGGGGATAAGGATGTGGAACACGTAAAAAGCAACAGTTGCAACAGCCATAAGGTTGAGCATCACTGAAACAATGGTTTCTTTCAGTCCGCTGGGGAGAACTGTCGTCCTTAGTGCTCCATTGGAGCACTTAATAAAAAACAAAATAAGCCACAAAATCAGTCGCTGCATCAAATAAGCAGGCAGACAGTGGTTACTGTGCAAACAGACATTACTATATGACACCCCACTGACCTGCTTCAGTGTATTTTAAACCGATAACAGCTGCTAAGCAGTGGCTTAAATCCAGTATGCCTTAGATCAGATGGTGCCACAGCTTTTAGTATATGCAGGGAGTCATCCTGATATTTATTAGCCTGTACTCTGAACAAACTTTTTATCACAAAACAAATATGATCTTGGGAGTAGAAAATAAATCTACTGATTTAAAAAATGGATTGTGCAACTGGAATGTAAATTTCTCTTGCTTTTAAATATTAAAATTGGACTTCGGAAAAGTAAGGTCAATGAAGAACCTGAAAGTATGAGAACTTTGTTACTGCTGTGTGGTTACTGTTTGACTCTTACAGACGTGACGTTGCTCTTGTCAAGTTCTGTACAATATCCAGCCACCACAGAGACTTGATATTTAGCACAAAGGTAAAACAAAAATCAGGCTTCATCTGGAACCGAAGTTAAAAATATAATACAAATAAACATACAAAAAAACTCAGAATTCCCACTTGATTGTTCTGTTTCGATGCCGAGCTCTTGCGCATTGATGCATGCATGCAGCCTCGATTACCTCTAGGCTATTTTAATCATCATGCTCATTTCATTTTCCTTGTTTTGAAGATGAAAGCAGGTTTTCCAGAGCCACGGGACACTCCTATAAACATATCAGTCAGGGCTGGCAGGTCCATCGTGGAAAGAGCATTACTGAACGGGATTAGCAGCCATCCCAGCATGCCACTGACAGGTGACGTCCTTTGGGTGTCTACAAAAGGCAAGTCCCATCTGCTGATCCCCATGTTGAAACATACAACAGAGAATCATGACCACTGGCCCTCAGGGTCCCAGGCAAAGCAAGCCCTCAAGAAGCCTAATCTCCAGCCCTCCCCTCCCCTGGAAGTCTTCAAACGTCGGCTGCCTTGTCCGAATCTTTTCCCAGCATGGGATCAAGGGCAGATTTCTAAAAGTCTGAGCAGCTACAGAGTCCTGCCCCCTTGATTTAGATTATGTCTTGAAAGCAAATAAATTCTGCAACATATGTGACCACAACTGCTGTTGTAAAGCTTTGAATCAAACGGTACTCTTCAGCCATTGTTGAGATACAACTCTTTCTTTACAATAGTTCAAATAATCTCCCGCTGATATTAAAAAAATCCTTTATTTGTCAACACCTTCTTTTCAAAACAACTCAACCGTTTCCAAAACATTTCTTCCATCCTGTTCTGTAATGCATATATATATGCATATCTGGTGTACAAATATATATTTGAGTACTGTAACACAGTAACAATAATTCCAAGATTTCATATAGTTCTCTACATCCCAAAGTATCTCAAGAACACTTTACATATCCATCACTGAAGTGCAGCCCCCTCCTTGGTGATATGTGGCAGCACTCTGAGCCAGCAGTTACAGCACACAGTAGACCATGTGGAAGAAAGAAACCAGCATTTTACTCTTTTTACTTTCCCAAATGAATTTAGGAGGAACATCTACTAAAGACTGTGTAGCCAGGACACCAGGGCTAAGAGCCAGCCTCTACTCTTATGAATTAGGCCATAGGATCTTGGAAGAAGAAGTACTTAGGAACTCCAATTATAGTTTAACCTGAAAAGCAGTAACACCTACAACACAATGTCACTACTGATGGTTTTCGTAAAATTCTGGTCTTGAGGGAAATGGACCTACTAGTCCACCAACTGCAGTAACAGCATAGTTTCCTTGCAGGTCTCCTGCCCAACTATTGACCAGTCCCAGCACTGCTTCGCCTCTGAGGTCTGACAAACTCAAGCTAAAGGGTGGCAGGACTGCTGATGCACATGTATCAACGTATCTCAGCGACGTTCAACAAAACGACACAAAACTTTGTCCTCTGAGGCAAGTAAAGAAAAGACAAATGAGTTTAAATGAAATGAAAGCAGCATGTGTACTCAAAAAGCCTCTTGCTATGTCGAAAACAATCCTCATATGTTTAATTGGAAAAAATCCTGACCACAAGTCACTTTGGTCTCTCTCTGGTGGCCTTCCTCTGGGCAAGATATATACAGATTTTGCTCCAATGCTAGGTTTCCAGTTTAAAACTAAGATACAGTACAACACTATCCTTCCACTTCAGTAGAACACACCAAGTGGACCATTTTGTTTAAAAACATCCTTTAAATAATTTTAAGTACAGAACATGGTTAACTTCCCCCTTTCAAAACACAACTGTGCCAGATTTACTTAGCACCAAGAGCCAACTTTTCATCTAAAAGGAATTAAAACATTGGTTGTTGTCCCAAGCTCTCCAGTGCTTTTAAATACCAGCGAGCCTGTTGCTTTACTGTGCTTCCTGTGGTTTCCTGCAGACAGGGTGGTGGAGTGTGTTGTGGAGGACGTGTTTGTGTAACCTGCACCAAGCGTCCCCATTCTCCCCCCAGGTGTGTCTGTGTGCGTCTGTGGGGATGGGGGGGGTGAGGGGCCAGCTCAGCGGTGTGTCCAGGAAAAGGAAGCCCAACCTGGCCAGACCTCTGACTTCCGAGCAGGGCTCTCAGAAAGGCCCCTGCCGCTCAATTTCAGGAAAGGCAAGGCACTGTGGTGTGTGGGCTTCCGGCTTCTGTATAGACTAGATCTCAGCAGGGGACAAAAAGGCTGTAGGTAGCAAAGGCATCCTATGGAACCAATGCCACTGTAGCAGGCTTCTAAAATGTATTCAGCTTTCAGAGGGGCTAGAAAACAAAGAATTAAGAAGCTCATACAAAATCAAGGCAACGGACAGGTGAGTATTTTTTCTGTTGGTTGGAAGGTGCCACATTAATTGAACACTGGCCATAATTGCATAGCCCTCCTTTAATTACTGGTTGGTCTGGGTGAAATGGCATACGATGAATATTCAGTCGCTGTCTGGCAAACATCACTGCAAGGGATAGTTTTTTTTTAAATGATTTAAAATACAAGATGAGATATCTTCTTTCTCTTTTAGTGCGGGACTTATCTGCTACACTTTTAGTGTAATTGGGGTGAAAGGTCAAGAACACTAGCATCATAACCAATTAGCACTGAAAATGAGGAAGGAATCTTGAAATACATTTGGCGTTTTCAAGTAGTAAGGGCAAGTCTCACTGAAGAAGCCTTTCAAATTCCAAATTCCATGGAACTCAATTATATCTCACTTAGCCAGTCCTTTATCTACCTGTATATCATTCCTCACTTAACTCAACATCCATACTGCCTAGCAAACTGCGCACAGTGCTGATTACCACAGCTTAATGAACCTTGTGTGAACACGCATCTCTGTACTCTGTTTATGGGAGGTCTGTCTTGTCATTTGGGGTGTCATGCAGTCACATAACCAAAGAACAGTTTAATCAGATGTGCCTATCTTAATCGAATTTCAATTTTCATCCCTTCAAGAGGCTTCAGAGAAGTTTTGTGGTGTGAAAGTCTCATGTTCCACCTAGAAATGAAGGCTCTGGAGTGTACAATGTTCGGCACATGAAGTCCTTTTAATGAATAAGCCTTTTATACTTGTACTTCATTAATACAGCACAATCTAAAATAGACCTGAGATTTTGTTTATTCATGACCTACATATACACAAAAGCATAGTGGCTACAGGATTTAACTGCCATAATTCACTGCATCACCAATGCACTTTGGCTAAGATCCAGGAAATAACCACAAATGAAACACAATCAGCACGTCAACAAACTCCTCAACATCTATCAGACTGTTCCCATCCAATCACAGTGTCTGCAGGAGGTCCAAGACAAACCCCATGATCCTGCAGAATGCAATCATTGCCCGAGTATTCAGCACAAGCTTTAAAAGGGTTTCTACCATCATGCTCGTGGCAGGAAAAGAGCTGCAATTTGTCGGCATAGCACTGTTCTTTAACTCTAGCTGTTTTCTAGCTGCAATGCTGTAATTCGCTGGAATGTAAATTCAATAATCGAGCCTTCACTTCAGTTGTCGCTTCACTCATTGGTGTATCAATGCCAATGCTTTTCTGAGAGTCATACTTACTGTATCTGGAGACTAATCTGTGCTTCGAAACTTGCTGTGCCTGTAAGCAATCATGCTTCCTACACTTTCTACACTTCAATGCTCTCAAGCCATTCAGGCCCTCTTCCGGTTTTAGTAAGGTAGGCTTAACAAATAAAAAAACCAAAGGTGCCTAAAAAATATAGTTCATCTCCCACTTAAGGGGACAACAGCTGCAAAGTCAGGATAATCACCAAGTAATCAGCTCAGAGCGATGATGAAAATGGGTGGGTTAAACTAATCTCTTTCTAGTTCAAAAAGCTGAAACACCCTTTCACAACCACTCCTCAGACTTGGATATTAATCACATGTGCAGGCAAGACAGATGCCTTCTGTACACTGAACATCAGAAAGGTATATTAACCTCTACGAGCTCTACTAAAACTGATACACTAAAAAATATACCACTTGGAACAAACAAAAAGCCTACATAAGTACAGCACTTAGAGTGTGCATCAACGCCATTGGGAAGTAGCACTGGGCATGCCCACACATAGGACTTTACTTCAATTACAGTGTTTAGGACATAGCTTAAAGAGCTAGGATTGGGACTCCTCTGGCATACAGAACAGAATTAAACATTCACAGAGGTCAGGAAGGCAGGCCTGAGGGTTGTACGTTACACCGCCTGCCATTGCAACACCTATACAACAGGTGGGCCAGCAGATCAGACTAAACCAGCCCTGTGTTGGTCAGTAGTTTAGGAGAAAAACAGTAATGGCGTTTCCCAAGCACAGTGAAGTATGTGGCACTGCAGCAGAGTTGAAAGACCATCATCTGCCCTTGATCTCCATCATTCAGCAAGCCTTTTTGTTAAAAAAACAGTAATTAAGACACATTAACAGCAGGTTGAAAAGGCAGGGTTTCTTAATGAACCTCAGTTAGAAATACTGCTCTTTAAATTACTCGCACATGTTACTCTTGCCCCAGGACAAAATGACAGTTAATACAGTCAATCTGAAAGATTTTCCACAAGCTATTAATAAGGAGGTAACTGGGATACTATTTTTCTCATTAAGTGTGATGGAGCACATTTATAGAAATACTCTCTCCTAAGTCATTTTTATTTATGCTTTCCTACTTTTTTTCTTTGTTGTTCCAGTTCATACAAAAATGGCAATCATAGCAGTGAGCTGAGAGCCTGATGATTTTTTTTGTGTGCTTCCAAGATTAAAAAAAAGGCTTTTTTCACAGAAACATAATTACCTGCTGCAATCTGTCAGTTCTGTTTCATGTAATCACAACCTGCCAAATGAAGAACGGCTAGGAATAATGGTACCGTCTTTTACCAGTGTCAGAATCTGTCAGATTAGTTTAAAACTGCAAACACCTCAATGGCTTAAATTGCACAAGAACATTCTACAATCTCTCTGCCCAGGAAAATTAAAAGAAGAAACTGAAATGCCTAAAAGCAGGTTTACTACAGTGAACATCTAAAAAAAAATACATTTGCATTTGATTATATTTCCTTCAATATTGATAATTTAACATTTTGTATTCCATTCTAAATCACAGCTCCCATTTTCTTATTCTTGCAAGGATTATCTTTTGCAGACGGTATGACACTATACGGACATCATGAAGCCCCCCAACATCAGTACCTTCTGGAAAACGGAAATGATTGCCAAAGAGACTGGAAGTGCACAGAAGTCTGGAAAGAAAACAGCCTCCTCCAAGTACAACCAACAACTCTGGGAAGATAAGATCCAGATTTTAAACACCCTAAATGGAGCTGTTGAGCTTGACCCCAAGCTCTCCATTAGCCACACACACATCAGCACTAAAAAGAAAGTTTCCTGTTGGAAAGACACAGCATTAACTGTAAGGAGAATTGTGGCAGAAAATAATCCAAACAAATACTGCTTTCGGGAGCGTGTTGTAAAAGCAGATGTTAGGGTCTATCAGGAAAGGCTTCGGTGAAATTTTGTGACACAACATTCACTGCTTAAATCATCATAAAATAGTGATATAATCACTATAAAAAACACATAAAATCGCATAAGCAGACTTCACAAACAGTTAAGGTTTGCACGCACACACATCACAATGCTAATGGATTCATCTGCTGGCTTTGGTATAAGGGAGTGCGGGAAGTATTTAAGCGTATTTTTTAAATAATCAGTAATCTTGGCAGGTTTGGAAAAAATCTGGACCTCTCATGTTTTTCTTGGTTTGAAAAAAGGAAAGAAACGTCGGGTTCTTAAAAGCCTAATTAGAGACACTACCACTGAGGTTAGCATGGCCACCCTGTTATATAATTACTACTTCTAACAAGGCTTCATGGATTGCTCTGTTTGCAACCGGATACACTGCACCATCTGTAGTTTAAAGGAATACAACGACCTGAGGAGCTACGCTGAACACTGCGTTTCCTCACATTTGTGCTATAGTTTGGGAGCAGTCCACAAAGACTGCTTTATTTTTTCTGCAACCATCCCAGTCACAAAACTCTGAATTGCTCAAGCCTTGGGTTACAGTATATGTATTCTAGAGTTCTTCTGACTTATAGGTATGACTATTTACTTTTGCTTTTGCAGGGTCAATAAAACAGTGGTAATTAAGCCCCACAACAGAAGTACAGGGGACAATGTGGTAGCTGAAGTTGCCTTGGTGTCCTTCCTGTGCCGTCAGGTAGGATTTTGGTATTGCTAGAGAAAAAAAATTCAACTGGGATGGGTTCCCATTGAGAGACCATGTTGATCACCAACGCAGTACCAGTTTGGTAAGGCCTTGTGATCTTCTGGGCTAGAGTTCAGCCACTCTGAGATCAGTTGCTTGGCAACAAGTGCCAACCAGGCCCTTCATATTTAAAAATGACCTGAGCAAGTTGCAAGACAGCTGGACTGATCTTCAATCTTCCTCCACCCCCTTACCCCTCCCTCCTTTGGGATGCAACCTTTGTTGCAAAAATCATTAAAGGTGTTAAAACATACTTTTTAATTCTGTGAAAGACACATGAGAGGAATGAGAAAAGGAGACACATTCTGATTTTATTTCTGGATGTCTGTAAGGGGTACAGGCTTAGCACCTCAAGCTCCAGAGAAAAGAAAAGAAGCACTTCACGAAGACCACACTGCAGGTACATACCATTGAATTTAGAGCAAAAGGAGCAAAAAAAAAAAAAAAAGGACATCACCAAACTAAATGCATTACAGAAAACAATGCTGGCCTATTAAGGAGTGACAAATTAAGACAACAGAAAGGGCAGCTCAAGTACTACTTGCTGAGAGAGGTCCAAGTCCCGGAGGAAAAGGCCAAGGTCTAAGCAAGGACATGTCTTCTCAGCCCTTCCAGATCACCCCACGCTCTTTGTGCCATTTTCCATTACTCACTGCACAGATTGTTACTCTGGGTTTTAATCCGCAGCTCAGCTCCAAGAATGCTAATTTGCCCCCAGCAGGACGGGGAACAACAGAGCAGAGGGAGAGGAGCTTTAAGCACACGCACAAAGGAAAAGACGCCGACGCGGAGGACGCGGCGCTACAAAGCCGGCGGCGGACGGGGCCCCGGAGGTGTGGTGCGCCGGTAGAGCCAGCCGGAGACGACGGCGGGGGTTCTGGGGCTAACTTCCCCCTGCGGGTCCTGCCCATATGATGGCAGAGAGGAACAGGTTGCAGCAACTGGAGGGAAGAGGCTCCAGATGGCACCAGGCGGCTTTTCGGCAAGGGCAGTGCGGACGATCAGTGGAAGACACCCACAATGAAATTCAATTAGTTTGTCAGGAATCAGCCAAGCTTCTCCAAGCACAAGGCCGGACTGGACCACACTCACCCTGGAAGAGAATACCAGGACTTGCACAGCACTGAAGGGCTTAACTTTCCAAAGTTGCAAGGGGTTTACTGAAGAGTGAGGACAGTACCTGTATAACGAAAGGCTACAAAGCTCTGTCAGTCAGCCCTCTAGAGGTGAAACTGAAAGGAATGGGGCTGCATGAATGCAGGGAGGACAGTAAGGGCCCGGTATTCATGTTGTAGGATTTCACAGCTCCCCATCAGCTGCAGTTGAAGAGCTCACATCAAGTATGTACCAGTCCTCCACGCAGGAGTGTGGTGTATTATACACAGAACAGAACTGGACATCTGCAGTGAAGGTAAACAGAGGATCCTCTAGGTCTCTATTTAACAAACAGACTTTATTATAGCTTCCTGCCTGAATAAATCCACATTCGCACCATGTGGAGGGCTGTGCTGAGGTCCTCAGGCCTTTTCTCCTTCTTTGGTAAAAGCAAGAATGAAACACAAACAGACAGGGGAAAAAGCTCCATGGGAATAAAACCAAGTGCAAACAGACACAACAATCTATGGACAGGAAAAAACACATTCATCCCAGTTATCCAATCTTAACATCGAATTCAAGGTTTTATCCTCAAGAAATGTGATGAATTGAATAGGCGATAACCCTAATCTGCCATTATGATATCTATCACACATGCAGGACAATCAGTTCTCGATACACAAACGTGCTCAGCAGAATGAAAGTGCTGCCACAATTAAAGACTGGAAGCTTTTACATTTACATTCCCAGTGTCCACTGCAGGATTCCTCAGTTACACCAGAAAAGCCACTCAAGACACCAGATTAATTTTATGTCACCACAGATTCTCTCTATAGGGATCCCAGGTCAACAGACTTCTAAGCAAAACGTCTAATTGTCTAAGCAAACGTCCCACAAACCACTGAACGTTTTCAGTAAGTAAACGCTTTCAGTGAGTAAACTGTGGTCAAAACTACATACCGGCGTCCTGTGTTAGGACAGTAAGATTTTGGCTTCGATATGTCACACACCACAAAGAGAACATGAAACAACAAATAATACCTTTTGGCTCTCATGCGGTGTATAAGGCACTACATTGAAATGTCCTTAAAATGGTCTATCCATCTGAGCAGTTAAGGTAAAATAAAAGTTTTGTTAAAGCAACTGCTGTTTACCTTTAATATTTCTCGATACTCTATACTCTGTTGTCCATTCAGACCCTTGGCCAACACGTTTTAAACCTGGTATCACCCAGGGACTCTCCTGAGATAATTCTATACACAACAAGCCCTGGATTGCTAATGAAAATCACAAACCACAAAACTTTCCCCCAGGGAAACATTTTTGACAAACGTCCAAAACCAAATGGCATAACTAATCTACTACTTTTATTTAAAATGCTGAAGAAATGCATTTCATTCCCCTCATCATCAGAAAGCTGCTTATTCCTACAACTGTACCAGTTCTGTTGATCTACTCAAATCTTATCGTACAAATTCTGGGTTTTATCTTGTAAAAGACTATCAAGAGCAACTTCACTACAGACAGAAAGCTGTATCAACATTTGCTTTCTGTAAAAGAGGAGGAGAGAAACTAAACCTCTTGTCATTTCCACATTCATTCACAATTTACACAGATAAGCTTGCAACTGTGGCCATGTTTAGATTATCTAGCTTTCTTAGAGGAGCTCTTTCCATCAACAGGGGCCTCGACCTCCAACATAATTGGGTACCCCAACCCAGGAATTCTTGACCGCCCGCAAGATCAGGAGAGCTGTGGATCCTGGTGTTTGTCTGAGGTTACAGGCAAGGTTAAGAGGTTATTTTCAACCTGAAATGTGTTTTCACCTTCTGTGATCCACGCATGGCAGGTTGTCCTCAAAAGGACCTCAAAAAAACCACCCATGTGAAAAGTCACACAAAGGCCCAGCACAGCTCTTGAGATTGCCTTCTTCAAGCTGGGTCACTCCCCCACTACTCACCACGTTCCAGGATGATGAGCTGGGCGCTGGCTTGCACATTTCCTGCGTCGTTTTCAGCTAAGCACTGGTAAAACCCTTCGTCAGACTTCACCAGCCCCAGAACCTGCAGGTTGTGCTCCTTCTGTTGGCAAACGCAGGAAGACATTCATACTCCTGAACACCAAAACGCAACATAGCCCATGCTACAAAACCAAGCACTCAATAAACACGATTAAGCAATGACTTCAAATATCAGTGCAGTTTAACGCAAACACAACCATACACATCTATTTCATAAGCAACACAACACTACAAAGAAATCTGTATTATAGGCAATTTTAGTGTTTTGTACTTTTTATAGATCAGCGACTCACTACTGATAACCAGGCTAATAATGAAGTGGAACTCTTCAGCTTTAAATTGTATCTATAACCGCTTTCCTCTCCTTCTACCACAAAATGCTCCAGTGTGCTTTTCAGCCAAGCAGTAGAGGGTTAGGATTTGAAGGGAGAAATATGTCTGTGACTGGATTAATTATTTCCTTGGAATATTGTAAGAACTGGTCTGGCAGAGGACAGAGGCAGGCAAAACAGGGCGATTAGTCCAGCTGACCCTCAGAAGGACTCGTGTCGCCTCGGACGTAAGTCCTCAACATCATGTCACTCTAAAACTTTCCGTTTCCTCTGCAGGAGACAACGTTTGCTTTGAAGCCAAAAACAGGCACTACAAAGAGGCAAGGAGCGAACTAGACTTACGATGATTTTGAAATAGTCGCTGGGAATGACGGCGTCTCCATTTTTGACCCACTTGACTGTCGGGGGGGGTGTGCCCATCACCTCACACTCGAAGACAATGTCCATGGACTCGTATGCATAGATGTTCGCTGGCTTCTTCAGGAACTGTGGGGGAGCTGGAAGAGAGGGCAACAGCCTGGATGAGATGTGCTCTTAAACCAGTGTTGACAGCTCTGGAACAGATCTTTCTAGGATTGTTAATTTATTCAAAGCAAGTACTTCTGAATTACAGAAAATCATTTAGTGTAATTGTATCTCTCATTATAAAGATCTCCTGTAATTACTTTAAAAGCCTTTGACCTTATGAAAACCAGGTGTCAATCCTGCTGTTCCTATATCCCTGAAATGAATAATTAGCATCCTATTTGTCTAGTAAAAAATATACATACAGAGATCAAATCAGAATTTTTTTATAAGAAATTGAATTGTGCTTTATCGGTACAGTACCTCCATTTATTGGTAAGTTGTGCAAAAATATTTGGACACCATGTATTGATGCTTAGCATGACCATTTAGCAGCCCAACCCCTTGAACCACAGCATTCACAATCATGCAAACTCTCTTCAGCACCTCACTGGTTCATTTGAAGTATAAAGCTTTTGCCATACAAAACCTGAAACATGTGCTGAAATTGCAACAGTATGAAATGCATTGCTTTCAGGAAACTGCCGTTTCTTAATGTGTGGCTGTTTGGCTAAAAAATGTTTTTTCCGGCAATTATGAGGTAAAAAAATATGTTTGTATTCTTTAATGATCGTTACACCCAAATGCAAATTTCCACTGTGACCTCTATTGGCCTTTGCACACAAAGCATTTGAGTAGATTTCGATGTGGAGTGAATAAAATGATTTAGCGGAGAAAAGTGTCAAGCTTAATTTTCTAAATTGCCGCTAATAAACCAATAACATTTCCATGCAGCTATAGTGTGTGCATTAAAGCTCAGCAAGCTTGTGTCTTGCTTGACTCCTTACAGACGGACTATCAAGCTTACAAAGCTCCACACAGTATTCAGAGACTTGTAGAAAAGCACTATAATCCCTGCCTACCCACAGCTGTCTTGTTTGTATGGTACTAACTACTACTGCTAAAGAACACAGCTTTACTAGAGAAAACAGTTAATGGAGCTCTCTGCTGAAGGAGTGAGGGATTGCTATGAGAGTGTGTACAAGGACACTCATCCTAACCTGAAAACTCTGTAAGCCATTCACTGGGAAGTCTTCCCTTCATTTCCAAACACCTGGTTTAATAACAAAACATGCATTTTCATACCTGTCTGATGCAGTACCTAAGAAATTCTCAATGCAATGAAGGTGCTTCTGTGGTAGCTAGCTGTATGGAAGACCCCATTCTCATAGCAAGACCTCCCACAACACCTTCCTCAGTGCATCTGTATTCTTAGAAGCTTTATTCATTTTATTTACCCTCACTACTCTACCAGGGCCATTTGTGTTTTTACTTTGATGATTCTTATAGGGTAAAAAGTATACTGGGTGATGTCCTAGGAAGACCTTAGGAGCAAAGCAGAAGGTTTCACATGAGAATTTCATTTTTGGATTAAGAATTTTCATTGTACAGTTTTTAAGGAATGAATTAAGTTTGGAAATTGAGGTATGGGTTTATTAAGTCAATCATCTCTACCAAGGGAAAGATAGTGGCAGTCAAAGGCCCGATTTTTGTGGAAGGTTATTTCAAAACCAGTAGCATGTAGAAAACCCCTGAATCTCCGTTTATTCAGGCAGTTTTGCTTCTACAATCCTTACTGCATCCTGACTAATACATTGCTTACCCATGATCTACACTTATAAACCATTCATTCACTATTTCTACAGAACAAAAGAACACACCTCTTGTAGCTTTGCCAAGAGGACAGAAAGGGCCCTGATGAAGACACAGAAGAGCACTAGCTGTTGAGTTCCTGTGGCGGCTTGTTATCTGCTGCCTGTGAATAATCCCACTTCCCTCAGTCAGTGTGCTGACATGCATCATTTACCCTCAATGGGCTTCAAACATTTGGAACCTATTTGACTAAACAAGTAAGCACAAAAAAAGCTAAACAGGAAGACAAACTCTTGGTATGGATTGGCTTGAATCTGCAGCACTGCAGTCAGCAACACTGAAGCACAGCAGCAGGGGGTCACTGAGACAGAGAGTTGGGCCAGGAAGTCAGGTGATGAAGGAGGCATCCATTAACAGACACAGAAAACTCACAAATGTGGAAGAAAAGCACAAACTTTTTTTGTAACATGTGGGATCAGGCTTCATCTTCACTCAGTTTACAGAATTCAATTGAGGTAAATTCTCAGGAGCAGGAACGTACAACATTACTGTGTCATACCTGGAATTCATTACTATACCAATAATGTTTTAGAAACCTGTTACATTCTATAATTAAGGTCTTTGTCAGCATTACCTCAAGGAGCAAGGAGTTTGGTTAATCTAAAAATGTAATCTACAAAATTTTAGGTGAGATAAAACGCAACAACTACTGTGTGAACAGCTGTGATACTTCAATATATCGCTTGATGAGAATCACAAATCATTATATTAGCAACCAAATGAATAAAATGGGTTAAATTAACTTCCATCTTTTACAATTTCCGTTTTTGAAAAACAAACTGTAAGGTCACACAACTAACACAACTTTCCTTTGCAGTTTTTACAGAAAAATGTTCAATAAAGAGGAATGCTGAATGTTGTGCTCATGGATGTCACACTCAATCCGCCTCATTCCAGTTCCAAGACAAAGAGGGAAGGAAATGTCAGAGCTGTCTTGGTCAACATGCTGTGCAGGAACAATTGAATCCTCAACATGTAGAAACAAGCAGGCGCAAAAGAAACAAACACACACTATGGGAGCTTTGATTCCAGGCCCAGCTGTCTCTGAATTAAACCAATAACGCTCAACAAAATGTGAAACAAGAGCCTAGCTTCGCCACTGCTCACCCCCAAGGAGGCCAGAGCCTAGTTTTAGCTAATTACAGCTCTGTTATTTTTATGATAACGGCTTGCTTTCAATGGCTTTTCTTCCCAATCCCAATAAAAACAACCCAAATAATAAGCCATTCACATAGGACGTGAAACATTTTTCCATTCTGACTGCCAGCAACCAGTGTGAATTCCACACCAATTACCTCAGCTCGTCAGCTCCCTGGAAGCTTTACGACCCCTCCGCCACCCCTGAGCCCAGAGACAGGCCAAGGCCTTCTCCCAGTTGTCAAGAAGGTCCAGGCGCCTGCTCCAGCTCTTCTGGAACATTCTAGCCTCTAAAGAGAACGCCACAGGCCTCCAGGTCCAGCGCAGACATCTTGGCTTTTAAGTGCCGCGACACAGAATGGAAGGCTGTTGTTTAAAATGTTATGTGAGGATTTTCTAACTAAGAAGAGAATAAAGCTTGACATTTGTGGCAGCATTTCCCCAACTGCAGTATCAGATGCCCTTTAATCCACTCGCCAAATTAACTTGAACTAAAGGCGCTTCTTATTCAAGCAAATGTAGCAAAGTGGCATGAGACTATGCGTCAAACGTTAAGTAGAAGCATACCGTGAAGCTGCAGAACAGTATTTTAATAAACCGAGTTATGTTTTAGGGACATGCCAACATTCTCAGTGGCCTCAGTGAAATGAGTGTCTTTTATTAGCACAGCAGTTTGTTTAGGGAATTAAAACAACAAACAAATTGCATTAGGACCACATGATTTAAAACCTTAATTTCACATTATGAAGTTTCACACTTATAAGGAACTGAGAGGCCATATAACGAAACAACCAGTAGGAATAAAAGAGGGAAGAGCTGTACAAAGGAAATGCTGGAAATGAAGGAAGAGGTGTTTCTTTTTCGGTGGTGATGTTGTATGACTTAAGGTGAAGCTAGGGTGGTACCATCATTTAAGAGGCCAATTCTCCCATTTGCTCAGCACGTCTTCTCCATGTCTGACAGGTATTTGTCCATGCACTGCAAGACTATCACAACACAGTTCCCAGCCCAGGAAGATCAGAATGATCATGTCTGTTTAAAGTTTAATGTGGCCAATCCTATGTCGCTCACTGTATGCAGCACACTGTCAAGGGCATGTTGTTGGATTCAGATTACCAGGTTGACTGGGCGCATTATACCCTGCTTATCAAAGGTCTGTTGTCAGTGTGCCAGTGGTTTAGGTAACGGCATAAGCAGTAGATACTGTATAATAAATGCACCTTATTAAAATAATAATAACAGCATCTTATTTATGCTATTATTTATACCAGTTTTCAACAAACTCAGAGCAGAAAGTCTTACACAATAGCACACACAACACAATCAATACCGTTAACACCTCTAGTGGCCCCAGAGCTACAAAATAATTTTCCTGATATGAATTTCATAAATGTGTTGTACTTATAAGTGATTTGTATTCTCAGTATATAACACATACACAGCCATAGAACATCATCATAACTGTTTCAGTGTCTTTCTAAATTTGGGGGACTTAGTCCAGCAGAAACACTTTGATGAGCGTAATGTAGGAAATAAGAATGTTATCTTTTTACCAACAGGTTTCATCATGTACTTAAATGGATTAACATCTTAATAATTTTTAAGTATTTTAAAAGGGAACATTGCTAACCAAAATTATTGATCAAATTACTGCATTCTGCCTTTTTTTTTATAAAGAAATGTAAGGTATTAGTACAGAACAAGCAGGTCTAATAACCCAACTAGGAAACAAAGTAGAATTGTCTATACTCTAAATTAAAATGCATCGTAATTTTATTGAATTTTACAAGGGCTTTTCAGTTAAGGTCTGAAGGAGAACATTCAGTGGAAAAACATGTCCTGTTGGTGTGTTGGCAACATAACGAGACCCTCTATTGTACTGTAATTTACTGAGACTCTTATAGGCTGTAACTGTGTGTTTAGCAAACGAAAGCATCTAATCTTCCATTGCAAATCGTATTGCACTTGATAATGGGATAATTCCCCCCTTATTTTTCCTTCCAGTAATTAGTTCAACACCCAAGACCGAACGGAATTAAGGCAGCCTTTCTGGCTTGGATGTTGTGCACAGGAGAGAAGTGTTGTTTTTGGATACTTGTGTAGGCGGAGTTGGTGGGTATATTATTACCAATCAGATTTTTAAAAAGGCATTGCTATATTTAAACAGAACTTTCTGCAACATTGGGGATGGACTTTTGGTACAAGAGTTGAAGGCACAAGGTGCATGACCTCAAACTGAAAGCGTAATGTTTCAAATTGACAGCATCCCTGCAAAATGAAAGAATCAAGAACAAGACAAAGCCAGGGTTAAATATGTCGAGCTCTCGTGCAGGAGCAGGGGACTATGAATATTCTGTCTAAGCTGGTCATTCCAATTTGGTTTTTGACAAATGGCTTTAGTTATATATCCATTATTAGTTAAATGGAATGAAGGCTTCAAGCTGAAGTTTTAGTTTACAGTATTCCCCAGTGCCCTCTTTGAATCCTCTGAGCATCAATTTGTTACCTGCCTCTGCATCTTAATTCAGGGCTCCACACAACTTATTGTAAATATATATGTTTGAATATAAACCACTGGGGACAAAAAAATCGCCACCATTCATTACTTGCTCATTGCTTTGGGAACACCTCTGTACATGCAGCCATGCAAGGTAAATTCCTTCTTCCTCCCACAAGACAAAGCAATAAAAAAAAAATTGTTTTAGAACAGACATAATAAAAAGCACTAAATGTCTGCTGCAGCTTGATATGGAGTGAACCGATCCCAGGTGTGATGAGTAACAAAGTTAAGGTGTGAAGACATGAGTGTGCAGTGACCTCTGCCACAGCCCCCACCTGTCTGCTAAGAAGTAATTATAATAATGATTAATTAATAATTGCTTACACTTATATAGCGCTTTTCTGGACAATCCACCTGGCTGCTGGCCATAGGAGGACATTGCACTAACTTCCAGCACCTATATCACCCTGCAACTCACAACTGGCAGCCCACTGAAGCTCAGCAGGTGTGAGCCTGGCCAGTACCTGGATGGGAAAAACGAAGGTTGCTTCTGGAAGAGGTGTTAGTGGGGCCAGCAGGGGGCGGTCACCCTGCAGTCTATGTGGGTCCTAATGCCCCAGTATAGTTACGGGGACACTGTACTGGAAAAAGGTGCCATCCTTTGGATGAGATGTAAAACCAAGGTCCTGACTCTCTGTGGTCATTAAAAATCCCAGGGCATTTCTTGAAATGAGTAGGGATGTTACCCCGGTGTCCTGGCCAAATTTCCCATTGGCCTTTACCAGTCATGGCCTCCTAATAATTCCCATCTCTGAGCTGGCTTCATCACTCTGTTCTCCTCCCCACTGAGAGCTGGTGTGTGGTGAGTGTTCTGGTGCACTATGGCTGCCGTCGCATCATCCAGGTGGGGCTGCACACTGGTGGTGGAGGGGATCCCCATTACCTGAAAAGAGCTTTGAGTGTTGTGTCCAGAAAAGCACTAAGTGTAAGGAATTTATTAACTGAAGAACCAATGTAATTATTAATAACTGAAGGACCAATATAATTATTAATTTGGTTGATACTTTTATCTAAAATCTTTATTAGCATTCATTTATGAATCTGGGTATTGTACCGGGGTAATAGTAGTGAAATACCTTGCTTGGGCATAACGGATGTACCCGGATTCAAACACACAATCAAACACAATCGGCCTAACCGCTACTCCACAGTGCTGCCCTGCCTGTGTTATCTGCACTTTCCACTTATACACTTTCTTACGGGTTGCAAACCCAGCTGCAGGTATCCTGTCACAGTTTCAGCTTGCTCTGTCATTTTCTTCACTAATTAGGTATTGCAGCAAACCGCACCCTCCAAAGGAATTCTCAAAAGACTGTTGAAAATCTAAATGTGAAATATCATTGAATATTAGATTCCTCGTGTTTTGTATTTTGTGCCCCTTTTGACGATGTGAAGCACAATTTTGACTTCTAAATATGCTAAATAATCTCCAGATATCTCCCATATTGCATCTTGTTAATGACCTATACTCTTGTTCATAGCAACAAGAAGAAAAAAAGAAATACTATGCCTAGACACTGTGGTTTGGGACTGGACTTAATTTTTTTTCCCCACATCAGTCTCCGCATGTGTAGAAAACAAATTACTTTTTTTTTTAATTCCAAGTCTGCAGAAAATACCACAACATTCTAAAAAAAGGCAATTTATAGCCCCATAACCCACAGGCTATTTCTGCGTTATGGTGGGCAATGAAGACTTGCGGTTGTGCTCGTTTTCCTGTCCTCCTATTCTTCTCTAATGTTTAATTAATGTTTAATGTTTCTTTATTAGCCCTATACAATTTCTTGCATTAGGAATGCGTCTTTTCGCATACCCCAGCTTTTCTCCAGGGAGACACAGACACAGAGACAGGGAGAGAAGCTTGGGGTCAGAGCGCAGGGTCTGCCATTGTACGGCGCCCCTGGAGCAGTTGGGGTTAAGGGCCTTGCTCAGGGGCCCAACGGAGTAGGATTCCTCTGCCGGCCACGGGATTTGAACCGGCAACCTTCCGGTCACAGGCGCAGATCCTTAGCCACAGAGCCACCGCTCCGCCCCAAAAAGCGCCTAAAGCAAGAAATCGACACGTGCATGGTGCTAATGTATTAATGAAATGAAGGCGAGCTCTGCGACATATTGACCACCTTTCCACCATCAGAGGGCCCATTATGAGCCAGTTAGCTGCTCCACAGAAGCACCTTTTCCAACAAGCAGCTCCAATACAGGCCGGGCTTTTTTCTGGTTTTCCCCAAAAGAGCCATCCATACTGCATGTCTCAAGTGATTGTCCCCCAGGGCCCATACGACAGGATCAGAACAAAAGAGAAATGACTTCCAGACCTTTACCTGATCTTGCCTTCTTCCCCTAATCTCTATGCTAACCATCCTGAGCTGCGGCTAAATGTGTATTTAGTGAATGGTGTTATGTAGAGCACAAGTCTGCAGATTACAGCTGCTGCATGCAATTTGTGACTGGTGGATCACTGCGGTGTGCTTTGCTGTGATACCCTGTTGCCTCAACTGAACTACCAGGCCTTGCTGACAAAGTGAACTCCCTGAAATACCCAGGAAGCAGCAACCTAAGGAAGACTCTTGAGTCAACATCCTACCTCCTAGCAACTAAAACAGGCAAGATGGACCCTGAGTGCCTTACTCTCATCTATAACTGTTCTTATGCGTTTAGTAAGACGTCTCAAGACGACACCACACCAGTCTGCCCCTAGAGAGCTTTTCCTTAGGAAGAGAAGGTATTTCTATCAAACTTGTCTTTCAAATATGCAGTTAGCTTTCAGGCAAGAAAACAGAAGAGAATGATTTAAGGTCTCCCAAAAGTTAAATATCCTTGAAATGGTTGCGGCGCACAATCCAAGTTCACTCCACAGTCACATACAGGAGAAAAGTTCATGCCCAATTTCTAAATTTAGGGACTCTAAATAAAGCGAACGGAAATCTCAGTTTCCATAATGTCATTGTGGGCCCGTGACACTTCCGATCACACCTACTGTGGGAAAGGCAGGAAAGCCACCAGCTCGTACGAAAACACCTTGTGCGTCACTGTGGTTCTCAGAACTGTCCCCAAGCCCTGAGAGGGAGGCTCCCTTACTCTTTTAACTATTGTCAGTTTTATCCTGATAATTACACATGCAAAAAGAAAATCACTGGCTCCCATCTAAGTCTGAAAAATCTGCCCCCCCTCCTCCCCTCCTAGTGAATGAAAGTGCAAAACAGCTGAAAACACAAGGAGGCTCATCAAAATTTAATATTCTTCAGCAGAGCCAGGCAATGAAATTTTTATTGGATCCCAGGTCCTAGTTCTAAATGAGGAACACATGGAACAAACAGACACAGCTCAGGAAAAAGGCCCTCCCCCCTCCACCCTGCCACATTCAACCTTAAGGCTCCAATTAGAAAAAAGAACTGCCCCACTGCAGTGCAGTGCTTGTAGAGCCCCCTAATTAAAACCTGCTGCCTCCTCCACTCTGATTTACTGTCTTGCCATCTCCTGTAAAGGTCGAAACAGTGCAGTGCAGTCAGGGCGACCTACTGTATCTGTCTTGATCAAGGAATACTTTTCCGTCTGAAGTGTTCTCGAGAAATAAGTAAACAAATGCATAAGTCAATGAATTAAGACCAGTTGGTTGCAGCTGTCTAAGAAACACAATACAGAATGTCGCTCAGAAACACTGAGTAGAAAGATACACGCACACTAGACGCAATAAAACACCTCTGACAGGGTTTTTTCAGTCCAATTAAGACTCTGCTACAAAATGAAGGACAGTCCATGCGAATGATCTAGACTTTTTTCACACTCAAAAAAGCCTAGCCTCCCAATGAATTTTGTCTCAGAACTGTTTGGAAAAAAAACACCAAAGATGACACTAAAGGCTATGTCACCATCTGAAAAGAATCAATTTTGAACTTAAATGCAAAACACAATTTCCAAAAAGCACTCTTGGCGATAATCAGATTTTTACAACCAAGTGGTGCTGCAAAACGTGACTTTGGTTTTGTAAGAAATGCTTTGATATCAGTCTTCTGCAGTTTTGCCTAAACAAAAAGGCACAACAAAGTCCTGCTCAACAACAGGTGGCCCTGCTTTCCTTCTTCACTGCTTACAAAAGGAAACGCAGCAGATGGGGAAAAGATGTAGTGCATTACAGTCTCTGAGCCACAAGCTCCGAAAACATGGGGCGATTAGTTTTAAGAGCCAATTCTCAAGACAGGCAAAACAATACAGTTGTTTAAGAGATTAAAGTGTCTGTGGCAGCTACAGAATTAAATAAAGAAATGACTGTGTGCGGGGAGGATGATATGTCATTTTTCTTAATGGCAATGCATTTGTTTATGATAATACTTTTCCCCAAAAGGCTGGTTAGCTCCTCTATGTCTGAGGCACACACAGCCCACGGTTTTCGCAGATCGAGATCAAACATCAAATGGCTGCCAGGCTCTTTGTGCAAGCCAGAGTTTGGGAGGGGGAGGAGGCATGAAGAGAAACCAAGGAGGAGGAGGGAGGAGGATACTGCAGAGTCTCGACACTCCATGTAAAACGAGCCGAACTTTTTCCTCCCTGCTCCGGTGGCTCAGAACCGATCTGTAATTCAATGACAGGGGGTCAGAATCACACCACCTGGGCGGCCAGATTCAGTGACCCCGACTGCTTGCTATATGCACTGGGAATGCTAATCAGGCAACTGTGCTTCGGCGCTGGTGTAATTAATCAAACATCCAGGCAATGACCAGGGAGGTGTGAGCGTGTGTTTCGGGGGGGGAGGCATTGATAGACGACTGAGTGGCCAAAAAGGAACCTGATGCAGTCCTTTCCCTCATTTAAAGATGTCATGGATCTGTGATGGAGGCTTACTGAAGCTGAACAGGCCCACTCATTCAAGAGACAAGCGACCCAACCAGGCTGCTCCTCATTAGAGATCTGTCTTCCCTGTGTAAACAAAAGAAATGAAAACTGATCACCTGATCACTGAACATCTCAAAAGACAGCAAAAGAATATCCCCGTACGACCTTCAGCCTGCATTTACACCTCCCATGTACCTCCACACATGTATGCCCAACGGAGGAACAGGGCTCCACTGGTTTACCCTGTAGTGTGCGTTACAATTTCAGAGTGGAAAGGAAAGTCAATGAACAAATCCTGTCAGTAACCTGCGGGAGGAGACTTTGCTCCCAACATAGACAGCATTCATGTCCACAGGAGCTTTACAAGAAGCCAAAGTCATTCCCATTGACCAAAGCCATGGTGGTATAACCCTTCTAGAGGAATGTACCAGGAGACCCAGTCTTGTAAAATCAAGGCAGCAGGGAGAGGGAGAAAGGCACAGGAGGCCTGTGAGGATGGAGGCATGTATCCTGGTGTGGAACAAGCTCGTTTACTGAATCATGTTTGTTACCATCCCTGTGACATCTTCACCACTCGAGGGGCACGGTTTCCATGGAGATTAATTAGATCTCATTTGTATTAAGTCATTAGAGCAAAGGAGACAGCTGCTGCTGCTGGCTGCAACAAGCAGCACTATCTCTTTGATTATGCCTCTTTCCCCTTCTCTGTGCAACACTAGGGCAAGACACGGAGCCTCGTCAGACTCTCTGCAATCTCCATGGTTAACTCGCTCTAGCTGTAAGGCTCTGATCTTGGTAATTGGATGGAGATGCAATCAAACATCCTAGCAGGGTAGACAATGCCGCCATTTGTTTTGATTGAAGATGTTGGAGGGGACTGTTCCTCACAGAGGTGCCGAAAGTCACTCTGGAAGGACAGGAGGTGCCGGGATGAGGTATCCGCTGGAACAGCAGTGGCTGGAGTGTGCTCCCTCTCATCCCACTCGCTCAAGGAGGTGGCAGGCAGCCTACAGTCCGTTCGATTTATAAAGGCAAGGCACTCGGGGAGAGCACTTCAAACCCATTTCATTACAACAGTCTAACCGCTGCTCACCGTCTTCCTCATGGAGACAATAATGCATCTACATTTAAATGCCTCAATTCCGCTTGCACGCAGCAGTGCTGAAATACTTGACAAACAGCGAGATGTATTTTTCTTTTGCAGATGCCAGATGTCTCACAATAGCTCCAGTACATTAAAATGTGTGCACATAGATGGAGTAACAGGACACCACACGACACCACTACTTATGTCAGCAGTACAGTAGACAATGGGGAACAGAATTCAGTGTAGTTTAAGTTAAGAAATAACTGCTGCTTCATTTTCAACATTCTTATGTATGAACGGGGCAATAGCTGCAGTTTGGTAGAACAAGGCTGTTTGTAAATTTGAAATCACGTTATTAAATGAGAATGTTGTTTCCGGTTTGAAACTTTTATTATAAACTCAAGCTGGGAGGAGGGTCTTTCTCCACATAGATTTACCACAGAAGTGCTATGTTTTCCCCAAGACCTTACCAATTTATAAACAAGAATGGAAATAACAGAAAAGGATGGAGTGTTGCCTTTTAACACTGGTAAATATTCTTCTGGGAAAACTTACTGCAATGTTGCGAATCATCGATTGCTATCGTGTGAAAGGATCGAAAACAAACAGGAGTAGAGTATAACGCGCAAATCAAGAGATTCACCTGCACGCACGTGCAGAGTGAATAAAGACTGGAAAGTAGTGGCAAAGAAAATGAGAAAATAGGGCTTTCAAAATATCCACAGAAACACCAGTGAGGAGAAACTCAACAAAACCAAGTGTAAGGCCACCTGAATGACTTAGATCATCAGAAAAATATAGCCACCATGTTACGCAATGCATTTGTGTCAAAATAATCTACAGGTTGAGTTCTGTATTGCAACAGGACATACAGAAATAATCTTTTTTGGCTGAGGATATTTATTTTTGGAAAATAAGCAGAAATATGCAGTTTCATCACCACAAGAAAGAACAGAGCAATGACAGAGGTGGTTATTTTATTCTGATACAGCAAAATCCCAATGAGCCAGCAATAACAATCGAACTTGTATTTACTTACAGCTCGAGCTGTTTCTCTACGAATGCTAGTCAAAAGAAGCGTTTTTTAGACTTCAAGCCTCAGAAAAGACCAAATTAAAAACAGTTGGCCAGCCATGCATGAATAGATACCGTTGGCAGTCTCTTGTAATTATCCTTTCTATCTGGTTTGGCATGTTCAGGTTCTGACTAGATGTATCCACCTTTGCTGCCTGTTTATAATGAGAACTCTTGGGACAGGCAGATTTATATGTACAAGGCCACAAAGGTCTGCTTAAACAGAAATAACCTCTTCAGATTTTTCTGGCTTCGACACAGATAACACAGGAAACCAAAAGGAGACTGTACAGTTCAGCTCTGTTCCTTAGAAGCAAATCCAGTGTTTTCAGTCACTAACTAAAGGCTCGGCTCAAGAACTGCCCTCACACTGACAGTCTGTACATTAATATTCGAGTGTTATATTGAGCCAATGAAACAGGCTTCTAAAAAGTCAACACAAACTACAAGAAGTTATCCTGACCATTAGATTATCCCTGACCCCTGAACTCCAGGAATGCAGAACCTTGCTGCTTTTCACATTAGCATGTTACCATATCAGTATATTTTCAAACAAATTTGTGGTTTATTCACTTAAAAATCAATTTTATTTCAAAGTTGCACACAGTTGCATGTTAGTCTTACAGAATTAACAAAGTTCCTCATTGCCTCTCTAAGTATGTCTTGCAAAGTACATTATTTTGCAAGTGACTTGATAGATAAGTATCATATGGTCTTCCTCAAACAGCTGACAAAATAAACGCAATTGTGTCCCTTTGCATGTTGATATAAAAGAAAGACACCCTAACTAATAAACACCCCATGTTCTCTTACTTCTGCGGGGTGAATATGTAAATACTGTAGGTTAACTGATCACAAAAAAATGCTCCTAAATCAAACTGGGTTAAGAACAGAAAAATCAGTTTTATCAACAGGTGATCGATTGTACGCAGAAAGTACACTTGCTCAGCCAAAACAGAGGGTCTCAGCAATCCAACAAAACGTGAGGTTTTAGAGTGAACCTGGCTTTCTTCCTCAGTGACTGGCACACCATCCTCAGGCAGAAACTTCCACAGAAGAAACAGAGGGTCCATAAGGTCTTAACTGCATGTTAAAGCTCCTCATTGGCTAGCCTGTTACAGTCTGTGCCCACCCACGATCTCTCCTACGGGCTCTCCAAGGGGCCAGGTGGATGCACAGCCGGCTCTGTCAAATCAGGAAAGATGCAGAAGACCTCCATCTACCCCCACACCTGGCTCCAACCACTGCAGAGCTATCTGCTAGGGAGGTCAGGACGGAAATAATTAAGCTGCTAGGAGTGAGCAAGGTCACTCCAACATCTATCAAGAGGGACAATGATCAAGAAAGATAAAGTGTGCTTTCGACAGGGTGACTCATACATCCCTTGAGGGCCTCCGTGTCAGCCAGTGTTCCCCTGCAGCGCCTCTTCAGGACACCCTGAATGGACAGGGAGCGGTCCAGGGTGTCTGACCAGACTCCCAGGTTCAGCCAGACACAAGTCAACTAGAAGAGAAGCTAAGCTGTGTGGTGCCACAATCTCCCCTTCTCTGAGCAAACAAGTTCTGATCATTTTAATTCTGCCAAACATTTCTATCAAGCATAGTCATTGCTGAAGATCTACTAGTACACTTAGCATCAAGACAAACATTGTAAAGTAATAAGAAGTGACAATGTACTGATATCACAATTACTGCTATCTTATAAAATAAGTAACTCATTTTGCTCTTTAACAGGTAAAATGAATAATTCAGCATGAAACTGCACTTCAGTAACTGATAAAGCCTGTTGTGATTTATGGCACATTGTCATGATGTCCTTTGAAAATGGATTACAGTCTTTAAAGGAATTAAAACCAGCTAGTTTTCTTGTTTCAGTTCCTTTTTTGGAATATATATTGCCACTTAGCTAGGAAACACAATGCATATTTCATATATTCATCCCCAAAAGAACAAATACTGGCACTATTTCAGGCAGTGAAATAGCATTTTGGACATATTTATGTACAGTGATGAAATAAAATTGGGTTAACAGCCAGAAAAAATAAAATAAGCATTAATGCTTTATAAAATACCAGTCAGGGTATTGCTATTTATCCTCTTAATGGACACATCATAAAAATAACTAGATGAGAAGAGTCATCCTCCTGTGCAAATGAGTGGTAGGGGGCGTCACTCAATTTTTCCTTTAACCTATAATTCAGTTTTTGGGGTCTTAGCACTTATATGTTCCAGGTCTTTCCTATGGAATAAAATATGTTACAAATATGGGGGCTAAAAGCAAATGGGTGACCTCATTGTACCCATTTACAATCCCCCCCAACAGCCAAGCATTCCACCCCCTCTCTCCAGCCACCTACTGGAAATCATTTGACATGCACAGCGATCCATTTAACATGGCCGCCAGCCTAAACACTAAAAGAAAAACAAGTGTCATAAAAACATTTATAAAAGTTTTTAAATCCGAAGTCTCCAAAGGGCAGATATAAAGCCCACAGGACCCTCAAACCTTTTGGTTTTCAGTAAGGAGATCCCATATTGTTACACTGCCCACGAAACTGAAACTGCCCAAACTAGGTTAGGTGCCTGTGGCCATGAGGAACTGAGAACTGTGGGGAAAAGAAGTCAAAGCAGAGTTTGGGCCGGACATGACATGAGAAAGCCTAAAAGCCTCAGTGAAGTTTATATAACACAAGGGGAAAAAAACAGATACAAATATGAGCAAGACAGGTTTATAAGAATTTAGCCAAACCTGCAAATCTCCATCATTTCATTGAAATTGAAATGGCAAAATAAAAAGACTAATTTATTATGTAAAAAACATTTAAAAATAAGAATTAAATTAATTCTTATTTAGAATTAAGTTCTAAAACTAGAACTAAAATTTCTAGATTCCCAAAAAACACAGAGGGGAATTCAGTGTGGGTGTGTACAGCAGGCGTTTCCTCTAACGGCGTCTACCTTGCATTGTCAACTCAGCCTGGGCCTCAATGGTTTCATTCCCGTTGTCTGCCAAGCAGCTGTATATCCCAGCATCCTCCTCTGTAAGGTTCACAATCTGCAGGCTGCCCCCACCGACAGTCTCGAACTTCCCTTCCCTGGCAGAGAGAAAAGAGAGATGAAGAAGGGGTTATCATTCCTACCAGGCACGTTTCGCATGTCTTCCCTGTTCTTACAATACAAAATCACAACTTTTTAATTACACTCCTTACAGGGTGCTGCCTGTACAGTTAAAAATAGAATTTGCACACCTTTTTAAGGGTTATAATGGAAGGTTTTAGTATGTTTTCCACAGTAGACAGATATAACCAACACATGCACAAGGAAACCATCAAGGGTGAAGACTGAATCACAGAGCCCACATCAAATGCTTTTCCTTTTTTTAAGATGCTTAAAGTACAACGTGGATAACACAAGTAGCAACCTCTTTCTGAAAACAAGGCCATGGCTCTGTATGTGCATAATCATGTGTTCAAAATCTGAACAGCACCCAACACAAACTAACCCAGGCCATGAAAGAAGGTTCGACCAGACAACTGAATTGGCTGCAACCCTACAGAAGGAAAGAAAGGAAAAATGAGTAACAGATGAACCAGATAAGGGGGGAAAAGTGAAAAACAAAGTGCTTGCAGAGTAAATCAATGATTTCCTGTGGGTATCCTATTGAGTTACAGGTATATTTAACATAGCCCCCTCCCAGCATATATACACACTCCAGCTCCTCATGTTCCTGAAGGCAGTGACCTTCAAGCACTAACCTTTCCCCTCTGACCTTCTGCACAAGTAATGGAGGAGAGGAACTCTCACGGAGTGTTGATTTAACTCATGGTAGAGCAAAGGTGAAAATCAATAGGGTACACAGATATATATCTGGAGAGCTATTGGTGCTCTCAGAACAAGAGATTGCCCTTGGCTTGAAAACACAGTAGTACAGGGATACTGCTGCAACTGCATAACATAATACACTGGCTATTGATTGGTTTGAACATGAACATTAATACCACAATTTTCTAGCATAGCAGAGCCCCTTGCCAGGCACATGTCTTATTCTGCGCCCTCTGATGCACTGAGCCCCTGCCTGCTTGTCTTTAGATATCATCCTTGAGGTACATTGATTACACTAGCACCAGTGCCAACTCACCCCCTTCTTTGGGGGAGCCTGGAGGTCATTTTAATCAAACAGCATGTTTCCTCTTTTTCTGGCAGCTACAAAATACTCCCCAAACTAACAGAGATGCTTCAGTGACGTGCTGTCCTGGCATACTAGGCTTTACATCTTCAGAACAAAAGTGTAAACGGACGATTCTCCTTTTCCCTGCTTCAGTGGTGATCTGGTCCCTCATGTTGCTCACAGACAAGCTGGATGAAAGCCCAGGTGCTTGCTAAGAGCTACACGCTGCACTACTGCTTACAGATATATATCGAAACTGAAACAGAGCTGCAGAAATCACAGCAGCTAGTTACGAATATTAGGAAAATAATTAATTAAGAGTGCTTTGTCCTACTGGTTTTGGTGTTTCTAAATAAAGATCGCATATCAAGCACTGAGGGCATGCTTTGTACTTGTTTCTTTTATGATGTTTTGTATTCCACACACTCTAAAACAAATGCTAATTAACGGCTTCCAAATGATCCAATTAAACTGTGACCTTAATAATGTTCAATTTAACTAATCAAAATGTTTCCTTTCAGTTGTACATTAATCTCTCTATACTGCCCCCTCAGCAGCCAAAAGTTTGCATATTTCAGCTTTTCCCTAAACAATTTTTCATACCTTGCTCGTTTACAATCACATGTGGTTTATGTCTGTATGATCAATTTCTTTTCTCCTCTTCTGAACATTATTTGCCTAAAACTCTTTGAAATATTCTGAATATTCTATCCGATAATAGAATATAAACTCCTTTCACTGCAATTCACTTTTGATCTTTAGGCTTGCAAATACTAGAGAACTCTTGAGTTAAAAGTATCGGCATATACCGTTTCAAACTCAGCAGGCCATGCATTCCCCAGCCTACTGCAGACAGTTGCAGGGTCTTATGAGAGTTTTAGTTGAAATGCAACACTGAAGCTCCCTGTATCAGTCAGCTGGTTGCTGCGCAAGACGGCTGCTGAAGATGTGAGGCGCCCAAGAGCTTTACTTATTTAAAGATAATTGGCGAACAACGTTCCCTGATATGCGATAGCTTGTTAGCTGGAACCCCTCAGTGACAGTATTAGGTGAGCATGAATTAATTAAAAAAACATTAAAACAAATTTACGAAAAAGCCCCAACACGAAAAGCTAACTTTTAATTAGTTTCCAATTAACACAGTCGCTTCGTCACAGCGCACCACAAAGGAGACTTGAGCTTCAGTCTGGTGGAATCATCCTCTAGTATCTGGAGCAATGTCAGTCTCGAGAGGATGACAATCTGTGTATTGACTATGAAGAACTACTCTGCATGCAAATCACAATTCCACAACGCACAAATCTTGTTCCTTCATGCACGGTTAATGTTAACATTCACCTACTGTTTTCTTTAGTAATGTCAGCTGAAGTTTGAGTGCAACTCTATTCCCTCTCTTGCCAAGCAGCAGTCACACGTAACATGAATACCATGCTCGGGCCAGTCGTGCATCAGCAGAATCAAGAAAAGAAACGCAGTAAGGGAATTCTTCATGGTATGAGTTGGCTCACTTGCGATTCACCTCCAGTTAGCGACGCTTCAACCAACACTCTTAGCCAACAAACAGATACAGATTTGAGTCACATCCATAAACCCAGTAAGATTTGGCCGGAAACGAGGAGCCAGTGTTGGCCCGACGACTAAAATTAAACAGCAGTCAGCAACACAGCACCCTGACTGAGAGCCAACACTGGTTATCTGGGCGAAGTGGGGAAGGACAACAAAGGAACACAGACTGACACTTCATTATCATGTGGGTCCACTTCCAAGGGTCAGTAGCAATTCAATAGACATTGTTTGTCATACTTAATCGAGTCTAGCATCTCAGGTAGTTCCTCTGCATGAAGCAGCAGTTTATTACTCTAGTACCTCTCTTTGGATTCCCCATCATAAATAAGCATTTGTTTTCTGCATGAAACAGGAGGGGACACCATACCTTCTCCTTGCAAAACAATCTTCATAATTCATTATTAAAAATGATAGGGATTATTTTTACTCCAACAATTCTCGGTTCCCAGCCAGCTTGCTCTCATATTCCCTTGGAATGAGGACAATCAAGGCACCTCACATTATTGCATAATGTCAAGACTTCTACGGCGTCTCCAAGGAAAACAATACAAAGACCTGACAGGGAGACACTGTGAGTATTTATGAAGAAGAAATAATTATTCACAGCATGGGGCCTCGATCTTAACCTGTCAAATTACCTGCTGCTCACGGTACAGATCTGCTAATGGAAACCCCACAGGACAATAATGGTGAGATGATGCAGACCTCTTTCAGGCTTGTTTTATCAAGTCAGGAAGCTGCACTGTAGAGGAGTACAGTATGTTAAACAATGCATCACACAGTCCCAGCTCTGCTCAATATACATCAGAGCTTTCTTTTAATGCACTGCTAACTCTAATAAGGGCAACCAATCTGTTTCATTAACAACCTGGGAGAGGGAGACAAGCAAACCATCAAGCCTTTCCTAGGGTCCACACAATGCGAGCAATTTTAACAGGCAAGCAGAAAAAAGGGGGAGAGGGAGGCCCTCATGAGAGGAGCTCACATGCTCCAGTGCCAGAAAAAAGCTTGATTGTCTGTTTTCTCGGTCTCCAAACTCCCCGCGTCTGCAACTCACTTCATTACCCTAGTACTCCCCTGCAATTTATTATCCCGGCAGCGGCTGGTAACTCAAACTCATTTCCACAGAAACCGACCCACAAATCTCTGTTTGTCCGAGCACCATTGTTATTAACGTGCTCCCAGATAGCATCGGAGGCCCCCTCCAGACTCCTGTTGGCAGACCTCCCTGGAGCCGGAGAAACGGATCGAGCCCTTTGAGAAGCAGCACAGGCGCAGTACAGCTCCTCAACAATCAACCCCAACCCCCCCCAAGAGACATCTGGGCACAGTCAACCCCCCCAGCATCAAGGCTCGAGCAATGGAAGCTAGGAGTCGTCGAAAATGATGCTTGAAGCCATCTTCACATACAATTTCACGACACAGTGCCTTCACCTGTTGAAATATCCAGTGGACGAAAATTCATTTTTTCCTCAAACATACTGTATGTGGTTGCACTGCTTAACAGATGTTTTTGAAGAAACGTTGCTCTATTAATTAATCGATACTGAAGACATCAAGCTTCTGAAGTATCTAGCAAGCTCCTGCTGCTGTCCCACCAATGCTGCAGACCTGTAACTGTTTTCACACCACTGAAATGTGTACATAAAACTGACATTTCTTATTTTAACCTTCATAAATCAGCTCCGTGTTAAGAGACATGAATATTGACCTTTTTATTAAGCAACTAATAGAGGAGGCAAACTTCCCTTCCTAAATCACTGCAGTGCTTTAGGGAGCCCTCCTGGCATCTAAGACATCTTTGAAAAAAAATTTATGGCCGTAAGATCAAGTGATTTGCATTACTGTTAGATGTGAAATACAGCATTCATTAGTGACCTGACGCTCCGTTACTAAACTATCAATAAGTGCTCTCACAAAAAAGGGTAACCCTTGGAAATCCTTTTTTTTTTACAGTTTGAAGAAAGGAGATCTGCAATGGAAGTTTCACAAAGGTGATCTGATAGGAAATGTGACTAAAACTTAAGTTCAGAAGGTTGTGTTAATCTGGCAACAGTATAATTAAAGTGCTTAAATAAGTATGGAATTCTGGGAGGTCTGAACTCCCTGCAGCCATTCAACTTGTGAGATCTTGTCTTCAATTGAAAACAAGATATAAGAAATAAGTAAATAACAAGGCCTCAGGCTCTCCAGGTTAATGATCTGCCTTATTATGAACCCTGATAATTTTCACTCTGGAACAAATGTGTTAATGGTTATACCCTCTAGGTTTGGCTCAAATGAAGCTACACTGCCCAAACTTTTAAAATATTTTTCCAAGACCAAGTCCTGATGGACTTATTAGAATCTTGCACAAGCAATATCAATCTTTGAAAGAACACAAAACAGACTTTCATGGCAGTTTTTCCAAGAAAACCTTCACCGAGACATCCACAGCACAAGTTTGACTCCTCAAAACAAGCTGCACAATGTTGACACTAGAAAAGTGACGCCTTTTCTTCTCATTCTCTTGTGATAAAGATAGCAGATCATACAGTACCATGGTATGCGAGAATTACATGTCCAACAGTACTAACCAGTTTTTAAATCTGGTTGCTTCTTCCATATGCGTTATTACTTGCTTAGCAGAAGCAAGTACACAAAAATAAATTAAATGCAATTATAATAAAGACGGGAAAAGTAATTGACTATTACTAAAAGTCATGTTGACAAAGAAATTGCAGAACAAGTGTCGCACAAAAGAAAAACAGGTTTGAGCAGGTATTTGTGCATATGATGCACGTGTAACTCCACACACAAGTTTCATCTGCTCCTGGTGTCACTCAGGCAGAAACAACAGTGATCAATGTTTTGGTGAAAAGGCATCACAATGAAGGAGAGAAACTGGCTCGCCTGCTGTTGCCCTAACTTGAGTACTGAGGCTCAGTGTTCATCTTCAAGGGTAGCTAGCTTTCTAACATTAATATAATAAACTGCAATATTGAAAAGCACATCATGGAGCAAAGAAAGCTGCTTTTTAGAGCACTCAGCAGCACAGTTAATTGAACGACCTTCAAAATTGATCAGTGTGCCAGTGCCACAATCAAGTCATGTCAAAACCAGTTTATTCATCTCATTTGCTTTTCTGTGTCAAACGGTCCTCATCTAAGCACCAGCCAAAGCCTGACATTCACAAAGGATGCTGTGCTCATTTTGGATGCATAGCCATACAGGGTTTCTTAAAACATAGTGACAGTAATGCATTAAATATCTGTGCTCGTAAGGCAATGCGATTCACAAACTCACATGAGCAGCCGAGGAAGAAACAAATCAAACTTAGAACAAGCAGTTCTCCTTTAAACACTAATGCAGACAAACTTTATCAAAGGCTTTAAGGCACAAGAGTTTTAGATCCCTTTGAAGAAAAGGAAAGTGCCTAGCTTGTCATATTAAAGGTTTTAGTTTCCCCTTTATACAAAGGAATGGGTATAAAAAAAGATGACTTTGGGGAAACATCTTTGAGAAGTCATGCAGGACTGCTGCTGTGCGTTGTGAAAGGAGGAACTTAAGAGGAACTGCTCTGAAAGACATAGCCTTCCTCCCCCCTGCTCTGATCCTACAGTTTTCATGTCTCTGGCACTTGAAACATTCAGCTCTGTATGCAGAAGAACAGCTCAAGCCCAACCAAAATGGACAGAAGCCCAATAAAGCTGCTTCTCTCCTGTGGGAAAGGCGGCATGCAAACCTTTAGTTCTTGCTGCGTCAATAATTGCAATACACTCCCGTGCTCCCCTGACAGAACCTCCATTCGATCTTTTCTAATACATTTTCCCCTCCTCCCCAGTTCTCCTTTTCCTGCAGAACCCTGCACTCCCTTGCTCTCCAGTTTCTCTTGGAACTCTAATAAAAACGCTATAAATTTTACATGGAGGAGCTGAGCGCCAGCCAGGAAGGAGAGACAGATTCACCGTTAATCTTGTTAATACTGGTACTGAACAAAGAGCAATAAAATCACAGGCCACGAACATTGATAAGGGCTCCTGTGGATTTCAAAAACTCATTTTAGGCTTGTTCTTTTGCCCATATTCTCAAATAAGCTGTTTTCTACCCACTTTAAGGTGACTTTTTTTTAAATCACAGGGAGAAAAAAATGATCTAATCTCACGCTCGAGATCTAAATAGAAACACACAGACTTACAACTTGATCAGATGGGAACAACTAATATAAATAACGGCAAGAGTCGAAAAAGCTGCCTGATTAGGACACTCTACAGCAGCAATGAGCCCACTGTCCTGAATAGACAGACAGGGTTTTTATTTGATGTATGCACTGGAAAACTTTGCTCTTGGAGTACAGATCCAGCTTTGAGATAAAAATATAATTTGCTAACAAGTCAAGTACCATACTAGGAGTAATAACAAATGAAAAAAGAAAAAATTCCAAAGATCTTAGATGAAATTCAAGACCAACAAACACCCTGCAGGTGGCATTTAATACAGAAAAGCACAGGGTGTTTCATGGAGGTAGACAAAACCACTAATTAAAAATGGGAAACACTGAGCTTGAAGAAGCTGCTTATGAAAAGGGTTATGGTGTTTATTTTGAAATTATTTTTATCTTCCAGGCAATGCAGAGAAGACATGAAAGTACCAAAGTAAGTGCTTATGTATTATCACGTATCATTAAAAGCATAAAATTTGTTTAGTCAGAAATAAGGGTAAGCAATTTGAGGTGAGGCAGTTTAAAACTCTGCCTGCTGAAGTTATTGAAAACAATACACTAGAAGCAAGCATTTGAAACTCACAAATAACTAATCTAAACAATAAAGCAGGTCAATTAAAGGCACCAGTTAGCACTGGGGATTCAACAGAACTAAACCCAGCAGATACAGGAGCCATCAAGCATCAGGCTTGGGAACCACTGGCTAAGATAGCCTTCCTTCTGATAACTGAGCAGGCCCAGCCATGTTCAGCTTCTAAGATCTGATGAGATCAGGCTAATTGGTGGCAATGGTGCTGTCAAGTTTACTTTGCTGCCTGACCGCCAGTTCTTACTGTCAATTTTCAGGGGAGACTGTTTATCAGCCAAGTTGAAAACACTTAGAAATGAGTATCGAGATAGGAAACAGATACATAGCAGAGGTATGAGGAGCAACAAAATAAGTAGGAAACACAGCTATGAAATTCCATTAAAGTAACTCCCCAGCCAGACTTCAGATTGGCAGTTTAGAATAAGTGAAGGAAACAGTATTTAGCAGGTCCCAGTGATGGAGCTGTCAGAGACCTGATCCCAGTGTAAAATCGAAAAGCACTCTGAGAGACAGAGCTGTGAAATTGTCACTCTATACAGAAGCCACAGCCCTCCCTACCAATAAGCCCCGAGACTCAGAGGGGAGCTCAGCCTCCAGAAAGCAGGAACTCCAGCAGGGAAAGAAAAAGTAATCTTTTTATATTCGGTTTGCAAACAAATTTTCAAGCCTACATGCACTTCATACATAAGTAAACATTATAAATGCAATAAGATTTAAATGAGAGAGAAAGGGAGGAAGAGAAACTACATTTGAGCTTGAAGGTTGATTTGCATGCAATTCCAATTCCTTTCCCCATACATTATTCATCTTTATTATTGACTCACGCAGAATTCTATTACTGAAATCTCTAATTTTTTGCCTTCTCGCTGGCAGAGGACGTACTACTTCCCTTAAGAGTTGCAGTGGGGAGTTTCAAACGCCTAACAAGGACTAAAACTAAAACTTGTTTCATTTCTCAATCCAGGGTCAGTCGGTGCTTTTTGGTTTTCACTCCACTGCACAAGCAGCAAAACATAGTAAAGCAAAGCTTCTGAAATGATCATTTTCACTGTATGGTCCTAAAGAACATATGCAAAGTTAGTTCCAATGTATTGAAAAATATTTATTTTACAGCCTTTTACACCTTTGTTTAACCTAAACCCAAATGTAATAATCAACATCGCACAGCAACTTCTTAGCTCACACAACACGCTGGGCGACACACAGTACAAGTGCACACAGGAAAAGGAAATCAATGACACTAGAGAAATCTAGTGCACCAGAGAAATCTGTGCACATAAAAGCTTCCTTTTGGTGTTGGAATAATTTACGATTAAATTTACTCTCACGGCTCCTCCCCTCCGAGAGGCAGGCCCACAATTCACACTGCCCTGGCAGTGACGGCTCTGGGAGTCCAACATTGGCCAAAGCAGCTCAGATGAGCTCTCAGCACGGTGATTACCGCCGTTTCCCAGCGACCCCCACTGCGTACCAAAAGGACACGGGTGGCATTCAATTACACCGGCCCAGACAATAGCGGGTCTGTGGTGCCCCGCAGGGGTGGCCAGTGGTGTTGGCTTTTCATTCATTTTAATGGATTTTATCATTTAGCTGGTCTCTCAAATCACACAGCACTCAAGGGGTTAGAGACAAAACAGCTGTGAAGTTCCTGGGTCAAGAGCCCATCTTCTACAAAGTGTTTCCCTGTTTGCATTGTGGAACAAAAGGGCGACAGGGTCTCTTTAGCAGCCCTGGCTACAGTTCGGAGACAGGATCGTGAGTCCTCTCGGCATGGAGGGGGTAGTGTCACTAACAAAATCTCTCACTGGGTACAAGACCGTGCCATCATAAAAATGGCAGGCGTAAGAAACGGAGCTGCCATACCTACATGGACAAAAAAAATAAAAACCACACAACAGTACATTATCCAAAGCATTTCCTCCTTTATTTCCAAAATTAAAGCACTTAAGTCGGATATAACCAGGGACCAGAAGAAACTCCATCTAGCCATCTACCAGATCTATAACGAACTATTCAAACCAACCAATGACCCACTCTTGGATCTTTTCCAGTCCTCTGACAATGCACAGATTCAGAGGTAACTATTAATGCACTATCTCACCTATAAAAAGGCCACTGTAGGAAAAGATCAGTGTAGCTCTTCAGCAATAAGGAGGTGGGGGGTGAAAGGCTGGAGATGACATACCGTGAGCATTGATAACTTTACGATTCAGACAGAAGAAACAGAGTTAATTACATCTCCTGAGGCCGAGGTACATGTTCTTGAGAGATTTACAGATGTACAGAGTCTGGTATTATAGGATACCAAAGAGGGTCAAATGTAATGCCCCAAATTTTTGTCTATAATTACAGCAGAAATTCAATCTGCTCTGGAACAGAAATGCTTCCTGTTTAAATCATCTTAAAGACTTCTGGCACCAGAAAGGCACTAAACAGGTTTATACTGGGGCCCAGGAGTACGGAATCTGAACTCAATTTAATAACGTTTCTTTCTATACCATAGTTTTCTCTAATTTCCTGGTCAGTTCCCTGATAAAAACCAAAATAATGGAATTTGTATAATAAACTGAAAACTTTTTTGCATACATAGAATATAAGATAAAAGAACAAGGTTCTTTCCCCTTTGTGGGAAGAAAATGAAGAATGTCAAGAAAACGAAAGAAAAATATTTATGAACAAGTAATAGGTTTATTCCATGGTGAAAAGAGAAGAAAGAAAACACAACGTTTCGGTCAATGGGATCATCCCTCTACAGATGTAACACTTTATGTGTTCTAAAATTAGAGAATATTATACTACAGAAACATCTATGGACGAATCTATGGAGAAAGATAGCAAGGAGATATCTGACCTGCCCTAGAAGACAAATATGTGAAAATATTTTGAGAAAGAACGAGTTTCAGGAGGGTACTGGCACTACTCTAGTGGTTGATCTCAAGTCATCCTTATGTACAAGAACAGTGTTGGACCATCATGGGTGAAAGATGCTATACAAATACAAGCAATTATTATAATCATGAAAGGTATAATCTAAATCAGTAAATATAAAGGATTATCTACATTTTAAAACATCTTTGTAACTCATTATTCAGGAGGAAAATCATCACTTACTGTAGAGTAACATCACTAAAATAAGCAGCATCTCCTCTCCCAACTGGCACTCTTTGCTACTGAAGGCACCAAGGGAAAGCTTGACTTTACCTTGTAGTCAAGGACAGAACACAACATTAGGATAGGCAAGCTTTCCCTTTGGAGTACTATTATTTAAATCCTCTGCCTTCCGATTAAAACTGAAACTCTTTACTTTAAAATAACCAGAGTTAACAACCAAATCGCCTGGGGTTGCCAACTTTAGGTCATTTAAATAAGAGAAATGAAGTAAAACACTCCACTTCAATACACTTTTCTCACCAGTTCCTTTTTTGTCTGATCACATCTCCATAAAGGTTTCAACAGAAATTCCGGATATCCGGAAACAGTTCAGATTCACTGTTATCTTGTAATAACTCTTTCCCAATAGACTTCTCCCGTCGGTCTCTCAACTCCACACCGATTATACTACAACAGCATTCTCCTCCGAAGCTCATTCTGATTGGAAATGGAGCTACGGACTAAATGTGAGAGCGAGACAGATTCAAAGAATCTGTGCCAGAGCTTACAATTTTAATCGTTAATGTCATCTGTAAGAATTAAGTTTTAATGAATTCCCTACATGCATATGCGTGTCCTTTGTAAAAAAAAATATATCTCGGTGAAAGAGAGACCTCATATTGGTGTTGAACATTTTCAGTAATTAAAGTCAGTTAATAAAAACCCCAAGGCAAGTTTAAATTACATGCAATTAATAGATATTTTAATTAATAGAATAAACTCAATATAATCTATTTAACAGTTCCCTGTTCTGCGCTCTGATTTCTGCTCCCTGTTCAATATTCAAGCCAGGACTTCATCATGTATTATATGTATTCCCAGAAAGACCGTCCTGACTTTGTCATGGAAAGCAGCATTTCAAGAAAAGCTGGATTTTATACACAATGAAGGGAAACAGCTTTTTTTCTACAATTCATTATGAAAGGGTGAATACGGGAATGGAGGAATTGATCTAGTCGTGAACTGTAATATTCACGACTAATCCAGTAAATGTATCGCACTGAATTATTGATCTGTGCAATTTTATGTCTTCTGTTCTTCTGAATGATGCAATGTTAGACACTGAGGACAAGACTGAAACCCATTAACACCTTTCAATGCAGGTGCCAAAGCTCCAATTAGCTACTCTTTACAGCTGCCACTCTTACACATCTAGAAGAGCAGCTTCAACTTGACAGGAAACGTACTGGGTATTTTGAGATACATTATGTCATTCACGGTGTTTAATTCCAACCTCCTGAAAAGGCCCAGCCGGGGTGAAGCTGGGTGGTTAAGAGTGTGGGCCTCACAGGATCAACAGCAGACTATTCCCAACACACACCATGATCGGGAGTCTTCAGCGACACCAGAAATGAGCTGGGGCAGAACGGACTGCCAGTCACTGGCCAGGTGCCTGATGGGCTACAGAACTGGGAGCTGTCACCGTCTCCTGCTGACATCCATCTAAACTACTGTATCCATTCTTGAACTGCAGGAAGACAAAGGGTGGATCTTCCAGGATCCCGCCTCGTGAAAGACGTGATGGGGAGGCCACTGTTACACTGGGTCGAGATTCCAAACTGAATCAATTACTAATGACTTGTAAAGGTGAACAATTGACAAGACCAAAAACTATACACGGCCTAAAAAAAATTAACCCCCAGGCAGTGTTTGACTTCCTTCTTCTTCCGTGTGGATGTCACTAAAACACAACTTAAATATGAACTTCAAAGTATGGAATTCGCAACTTTACTAGAAAGGCAAGATAAAAAGTGACTGTCTCTCATTGCCTCTAGTCAAGAACACAGTGATGGCTCACTGGGGATTAAGCATCAGTTTACTAACCTTTCTTCAATCAGTTTATCCCCCACCATCCACCTCACTGTGGTTAAGGGGTATCCTGTTACCACACAGGGCAGTAGCACACTCTGCCCTATGACCTTTGTCACAGGAACTGGTTGCCGCAGAAATTCTAGTCTCCTGTCTGCCTCCGGTTCTAAAGAGAGAGAAGAGAGAAAGAAATATCAACCTGTTAACATACACTGTACGGGATTTTCATTAAAAAAAGACATACACTACAAAAATTCACACCATTACTCACAGTGGAGTTCAGTGTCAGTTTCATAGACAACATGCAGAAACAGAACTGAAAGTATGCAATAAATTTAAATAAAGAGTGGCTAATGAACAAATTACAAAATATTATACAATGGAAGATGAATTTCAGGGACTTTCCAAGAAATAGAGCATTTAACCATCAGCCTCAAAATCACAAAAATCTGTTTAATTGCCCAGTATATTAGTTTTTTTTAAGTGCATGCAACTTTATTACAAAGTGCATATGAAGCTGATTTGTTTCATAAGAAATATCTACAAGAACAAAGCTGAAAAAAGAGAACAAGGAGACACAGGTTTTCAAAATTTCAGTAAGTACAAAATCAAAGTATTTCAGCAAAACAGTAAATCTCGTAATAATGTGAAAGTCTTGGGTGTCTAGAATTAACATGCATATCGATATATATTAATCCATAATATATCCATATTTGTAGATGTCCTTCAGAAGTGAATTATATCGGGATTACTGGTAGTTTAACTTCCTCTGACCTTAAAACCTGCCTCATTACTTATTTAAAAAAGTGATCATTAATAACTGTAGCTAATTGCACCACACAGAAGTTTAAGACATGTTCTGCAAGACACTAATGAGAATGTTTGTCTCTTTTTTGGTTGCATGTTCCTATGTAGAAGCAAGAGTAAAAGAAACACTCATACCACCATAACCTAGATACCTTTGTATTAAAGGGTAGGGATACTTAATCCATTGGAACATCTTTTCAAAGATAAACACCACAGAGTGCACAAGTTAAACCCTGATTTATGACCTTTAATACTTTACTTAGCTCTCACGCAGGGCATTTAACAGCTCCTGTAAATAATGAGCCTGCAAGAATTACTGACACAATGGAATTCGATAGTCTCGCCCAAGGTGAATTACAGTGCTGTTGTTTATAACCTACACCCAAAACACAGCCAAACTGGGAGCTCTCTCTCTGCAGGAGTTCTGGACATACTTAGGCTTTATGTTGCTGCTAAAGCAGAACATTAAATCATTTGAGCAGCCAACACAGAGTGAATTTATGGCCTCATTAACCCATTTAATATTGAAGTGATGTATTTCTTCTTCTCAGGATGCTAGCAAAGCTTTTGTTGTGTCTGAAACTCCATACACCTAGCTTATTCATCGCAAATGCCCCACTAAACCAAATGGAGCATGGCTTCATAAAAACTGCATCCATACTGTACTCTCCAAGAAACGATTCCACCACATCATTCCTAGTTTAGGTAACAAGTATTAAGCCTGTGCAGAATGTCCAAGAAGGAAATGAAGACTGAACTACTGGAAATTCAGAGTGCTGTAGCAGATCCTTGCTAACAGAATAAAAAACAGAACAAGATCTATAACATCATATAATTAAATTCTGAAACAGGGACATGCTTAGGTATTGGTGTTGATTACAAATATCTCTTCCAAACTAAGCTATAGGAAAGTCACAGGTACATCCAACAGCCTGAAGAACAATACCTTCATACAATAAGCATGGAATACTACCTAGCAGGACTTGTAGCTCTGCCTCCTCACTGGTCTTCACTGGCCCCACGTTCTCCACCACACAGCGGTAGAGCCCAGTGTCGCTCTCAGATGCATTGCTGATGACCAGGGCTCCGCTGGGCAGCTGAATGACCCTCTTGTTCAGTTCCACAGGCTCCCTGTTCAACTCCCAGCGAGTGAAGGGCACCAGGTCCGAATTCACCTCGCAGCTCATGACCTCACTATCCCCCTGGTGGACAGAGGCAGCTTCTGGTTGGCTGGTGAACCGAGGCTGACCTGGAGAGAAAGGAAGTGAAATGAACCGGAGACTCAACAGCGAACTGTATTATAAACCCGACAGCCCTACCATACTGTTCAGTGAGCATTTATAATAGTGAGAAAAAAACAATGTTGTAAACAACTATGAAACTGGGCTGGAGGAATGAAATCTCATTAGATATACCAGGAATATACTGGTCTGCAGCTGCTATTATGTTAAAATTCTATTTGAAAGATATGAATAAAATTTTGAGTTTCTCCTCACAGCTTAGATCTTTATCTTCTTTTACCTTCTTTATCTCGTTTGCCGATTTTGTGTTTAAAAACATTTTGCCACGACAAACAAAACAGCTTTGAAAGTCTTTCATTAAAATGTCTGCGTTAAGGAACAATTTCTGAAAACCTGATGGTACCGGATAACGAACATGACATGGGAATATTTTAGTTGGACATTATGTTTTCCTTATGATTCCAGAGCCAACATTTTTTTTTGAGAAACTCCAGATTGCCAAGAACCGTCACACACAGCAGGAAGTGGTGTTGACGGTTTGGACAGCAGCCCCAATCCTTCTTGACGAGCATTTTAAAAACATCCCCTCGGGGTGGGAAGGAGTAGAGCTCTGGAGCAGACTGGACTGCAGATAAGACTATTAACACAAGGCCTGCATCACAGGCACTGTCTTCACGGAGGCAAAAGGGCTTGAACCCCTGTCCTTTTTACCCCCAAGAAAAGCCGCGTTCCCTCTGGAACAAGAAAACATTCTATAAATAAAGTTATAGCAGGAAAAAGCAGGTGGCAGTCACAAATAGTCCCTCACTCTCAAAACTATAATCACTTCCAATATCCTCTTTCTCTTTCTTTGATTAGGAGCGCTCTATAATTCAGACTAATGAACCTATCAGCTAAATCACGTCATGTGGCACAACATTTCCCCATGTTTAGAGAATCACACATCACACGAGACTGTGAGAAGATACAAAAGGAACTGCCATTTCCCACTGCCAAACATGAACACTGGCACTCCAGTTTATGGATGCATTCGTAACGAGGGAAATGTGATTCGTGCCCACTGAGGAAAGAACTGGGGAGAGCAACAGCACAGTGACAACTAAGGTAGAACAGAGCACGATGGAGGACACCGACACAAAAAGAAAACAGCCAGGAGCAACAGTAGTACCGACACTAACAAGGGCATTGTTCCTAGTAACTCCGCTGAAAATGAACACAAGAGAAGGTTTCTATGCATACCGGCCGGAACGGAAGAGAACTTTTTTGGTGGAATTGCCTTAAATAAGCCCAAATCCAACAAAGTCAGTACGGCAGGGGGTTAATGGCAAACTACAGCAAATTAAAGAGGCCTGATATACTATAATGAGAATCTTCTCCATGTGCCATTTCAGAAAGATAAGGACTAGTTTCACACACGACGGTAATGTGCTGTTTCATAATTTATTCTAAAAACGAAGCGCATTTTTTAAAAATCTGTAAATGTTAATGGTACAGTATATTTAAAACCTAAAAAATCACCATTCATGACAGCTTCAATAATTGTGGAGAACAACCTAGCTTTATGTTATTATGTAATACTTTTAAAAATTCTTATTAAGCAAGAAGTGACACACGGCATATTTAAATGGACTACAGTAAGAGAAAAGGCTAGAGGGGACTGGAATTGAATATGAATCTGCCCACAGTCTGTGATCAGAGACATGCTCATTCAATCATATGGAACTTCCCCACACACACACACACCACCAAGCCCAGCAGCACAAGCTGAATGAACCGACACAGGCGAAATCAAACCGGATTCCAAGAACAATAGCAGAAACAAGTACTGGTCAGCATGTAATCAGAGAGAAATCTTAAGAGGATGAACTGGGAAATTAGATGAAGGCATACCAAGGGGCATGTGGTACTTTGGGGATGAATATAATTAAGGTTAAGTCTCATCCACTCCAAAGAGTGGAGTTTGCAGTTGTTTTATATATAAGGGTTGACTCCTGCTGAGAGGGGTTAAATGTGTTGTTCTGTTATCTGAGGAATTTTAAAAGCAGTTTTACAGCTCCGATAGTGAGCAGAATCAAGCTGTGAAAATTCAATTGAGAAAATATGCTCGTCACTTAAGCAATGTCTTATCCTACAGTCTGCCGTTTAAATGTGACACGCGGACTGTAATTAAATGGGCATTATGTGCAAGCCGCAAGGATTCATTAACTTTTCATAGCTAGGTTATACAAGCCTAGTTAGAAAGAATTGACCTCACAATCCTGGCTTTGCAGCGCACCTAGCTAATATTGTTAGGTATGCTAACATTTGCATCCTGGAAACTCTCCACGGAGATTTCTGCTCTTCATCCAGATCCCGGATAAAAAACACAGATTACATTCTGGTCATGCAACAGGCTCCACTTTGAACACCCACATCCCAGCTGATGAGCAAGTCTTTTGTCTTCTTCATCCTTTTCAGCAAATCCTCTCTTGTTAGTACTGTTAAAAGAGTGAATGTAATTTTAAATACTCGGATACTGAGCAGACACTGTAACAGTTATTTAATGTCAGCCTGATATTATGCGATAGGACATGAGCTATTTGAGTATTGACTTTTGATTACCCTCTGTTGCCATTCTCAGACTCTTTATTAATGCTCTGCACCCAGTCCCTCTACAAAAGCACATTGGCAGGAATCTCTTTCGGAAGCCACTCTACTAATGAAAGCAGCCCAGTCTCACTCCCTCTCCACACCCCCATTATGACGCATGCCAAGATAATATCGGATATCAGACATCATCTGACAGAGTGGCCATTATGTAGCTATTTGTTATTTTTAAAATGTTCCAAGAAATTGCTGAGAAGCATTTTACATGATATATTGTGGCCCCTCTAATTCCCCGACACCACATCCCTGTCCCTTTCGTACAGCAGACGTGTGTAAAAACAGGTCGGGGAACATACTAAAGTAGTAATTCTATCCACACTTTCATCTAGCCGAGCGTCGGGTTTCTTTGGAACAGGCAGCACAAAAAGAAGAGAATTCCAATTTCAGGATGCTTTCCAATAAGTTACGACCTCAATCTGCTAGCTCAGATTTCACTAGCCCAGAGACAATTTTCCTCCAATGTCAAATCCTTCACTTCCTGTCCATTTCAAATCGACAACTACAAAACCAGCTCTCGTGACTGAATATGGGCAGGATGAGGGACCATGAGGAGGATGAGCCCCAGACTTCACCCAGACCTCACACAACACCCCTCAACAAGCCCATCACAATTAGAGAACAGTGAAATCAACAGACAGCTCTGGATCACGTCCTGGGGAAAAAATCTGTGCCATTCACTTCAGCTTGGAGTAAAAATTGAAAGAACCATCTGAGTCCATTAGTTTACCACTTAAGTATCTCACTATTGCTGTGGACATGAATGAAATGCGCTCTGTAGGTTACAGTCAAGAACCTTTGTCTAATACAATAAAGCAACTCTGTGAAGCAATTTAACTCAGCCAATACAGTTTAGCTGCATGGGGAAGTACCCAAGGACAAGAAAAGCAGTGAAACCTGAAAGCACTCAGGTAGAGACGGTTAGGGAGCTGAGGAACCAGGAGGCCTAGTGGACTGATCCTCCAAGTGGAAACACTGGAGCGAAGCGGCTACAGATTTATTGATCCAAGAAAAACTGATATTTAAAAAAAGGCTTTAAAACACACAAAGACAGAAAAGCAACGGGCCAAAGTCAGGACAAACACGCATCTAATTTCTACCCGAATCATTAAAATGTAAACAACGGGGAACTATGCAGTCCTGTAGTCAAGACAATTTAAAAAGTGTCATCTCTTCACTTCTGACCCCAGCCAGGTCATTTTATGATCTCCACGTCCGAGCCAGGAACTGGTGAGTACTCATTGCGCAAACACACATGCCCCTTCTACTGCACTCTTACTTCCTCCAGGTCATAAGATCGTAGGTGCCCAGGATCGGGAGGTCAATTAGGCACAGGGTGCATCCGTACCTGCAGCCTATGCTTTCACAACTGATAGCAAAAAAGTAAACATAAAAGAAAGGCATGAAACATTTTCAGATACTTGAAATGTCTAGATTCTCATCCCCTCGAAAAGAAATAGCCACAGTCATGCCCTGGTTTGGTGTCAGCTTCAACAATTCCCAAACTGTGGTTCAAATGTTGACACACTTTCCACAAAGCATGGGCAGCTTATATTTGAAGAGTAATTTGTTATGGTGAAAAGGCAAAGAGGTATTTCTTCTTCGAAATGTATTTCTTTATTTCCAGTTAAAAACTTGAAGGTGGATTTTTTGTTTGGTTATTGTTAGTGGCTTTTCTGCTGTTTTTCCTGTGTTGTTTAAAGTGCTTGATGTCATAACTCAGCTGCTGGGGTTTACAAGTGTAATAAACTGTGGAATCAAAAAAATAAATAAATACGAACTTCTTGATTAATGCCCTGGGTAGGGAAGCAGGAGACCAACCGCACACAGGGCGCCACCTAATCACCAACGAAGCTGGATGGCTTGAGGAGGAGTGGATACTTGTGTTCCAAGAGTTTAATAAATATTCCTCTTGGTTTTATGAAGCAAAAACAGTCAGGCCAGACGTTTCTTTCATCAAAGCTTTATAGCACAGATTTAAAAAATGGGGAAAGGGTTCTGCTTCGGTCTTCGTCCCCAGTTTCCTTTTGAAATGCCTTCTATTCCATCAAAATCAGATTTGGTCACCTTATAATAATAATAATAATTGCTTACACTTATATAGTGCTTTTCTGGACACCCCACTCAAAGCTCTTTACAGGTAATGGGGATCCCCTCCACCACCACCAGTGTGCAGCCCCACCTGGATGATGCGACAGCAGCCATAGTGCGCCAGAACGCTCACCACACACCAGCTCTCAGTGGGGAGGAGAGCAGAGTGATGAAGCCAGTTCATAGATGGGGATTATTAGGAGGCCATGACTGGTAAAGGCCAATGGGAAATTTGGCCAGGACACTAGGATAACACCCCTACAATTAAAAAAAAAAACACCCTTGGATTTTTTATAACTAAGTCAGGACCTCGGTCTCATCCGAAGGACGGTGCCTGTTTTACAGTACAGTGTCCCCGTCACTATACTGGAGCATTAGGACCCACATAGACTGCAGGATGAGCACCCCCTGCTGGCACCACTAACACCCCTTCCAGCAGCAACCTTAGTTTTTCCCAGGAGGTCTCCCATCCAGGTACTGACCAGGCTCACGCCTGCTGAGCTTCAGTGGGCTGCCAGTTATGAGTTGCAGGGTGATATGGCTGCTGGCCACCATCTATAGCAAAAGAAAATAAACTTACAGTGACACCATATCAGCTTCCAGAAATTGTACATATTTCATGATAACTACATTCAGCAATTAATTAAGAAAAGGGGGTTTAACTTGTCTCTGTGGTCCTGGATTTGCCGTAAAGTGAAAGAAGCAACCAAAGCTGAAATTCAGCATTGGGAATGGGAAGATACCACCTAGACCCACTGTGTGTTTTCACACAAAATGCCCTAAAAATGAAGGTGGTCATTTGTTTCACATCTAATGGGTCACAAAAGCTGAACAGTTCTCTTAAAAGACCACCACGTTCGTCCTCTTCATACGCTTCATCAAATGTACAGCAGGAAAGTGCAAACATCCTCTTAGGCTCATATAGAATTAAGAACTTCAACACACAAGCCAGTACTATTCTGAAAGGAAATGTAATCCTTATTTCACACATTGAATGTTTTTTTTTTACCAGAGTGTAGTTTTAACTCTAAAATGTCTCTGAGCATTTTGACACATGATATACAAATTTCATTTTACAGCTATGAGTAGGTATAAACAGTCAGAACCAAATGCACAATGGTGCACAAACAACATTGTAGAACGCGAATTTATAATACGGTGATATATAAATGAATTGTATACAAAATACATATCAATGGATTTCCAATAATCTTCCAGAGCCTTTTCTTTCAACAATACAATTAGTTATACAAACCTGGGACAAATCGAGTTCTTATTTAGATCTGGGAATGACATTCTGGATATGATGCAGATAATATGAGGTACCCAATCTCCTCTTAAGTAGTGAAGGGGACCGACAACACTGTCTTCCAGATAAAACACAAAGAAAAGGACATACTGAAGGAGCTGTTTACTAAATCTATTTACAGATTACCCTATATATTCTACGGGCTACAGGACCACTTTATATGAATTACTTGAATGTCAACAGAAAAGTGAAATATTTTTTTATATTATCATACACAGCATAACTTCAGCAAATCACCTTTATTTTTGTAAACTATAAATAACAAATGCTCTGTTTGTTTTAAAAGGCAAAGTATACCCAATCTACTTTTAGCTCACTGCTGTCTAAAACACAGCTGCTGAAGAAACAGGTCAACAATCAGCAGACTGGTAAACATACAGGTTCTCCCTGACTGCCCTCATTAAACATTCAACAGATTCACTCAGCTGCCCTGTACAAGGGGCCTGGTGGGCTGACAGAACTGCAACATTGCAGAGAAGAGGGGACACCGCCAGGTCAGGAGAAGGAGTGGTACAGATTTCACTTCGCATAGAATACTGGCCCAAGTTTAAGAGTTACACAAATTCAATACCATATTTGTATGAAACAAACATGTTTAACTGTCCTCTGAGATCACTAGGTTATATGGTTAGCTGGACACAAGATTATATTTTTGCCAGTTTCTAACATGAGCATGTGCAGTTAATATTAATATAACCAATATTAAGTGTGGTATTATTATTGTGAATGACCATGCACTGATTCAATTATATTCAAACATTAGGGATTGACTATTGCCATCTGTTGGCTTAAAAGACTACTGCACTCAACTCACAGAGTAAAGACAATATACCCAGAACCTGATGCCGTCATTATTGCTCTTTTGGGATTTGAGGAAACAGTCAATTAAGGTATGCTTCGAGATCAAGAATCAAACAAGTACCGGGGACACAAATGGAAATTAAAGAGTCCGAAATCAAGGACTGAGAACAGAAAGCAGTGCTTTATACAAAGGGTGGGTGTTTACCAGAGCCAACCTGATTAGAGTTTTAAAGAACATGAGCAGAATGAGACCTTGAGAACAATTAGGTATCGATAAGAAAGGCCATGTGGTCGCTTCCCTTTTGAAAGCTCCCATCTTCTATCCATACTTGTGCATTACATGAAGAAAGTCGTCACTGTTAGCCCCTACCCCTGACCGCCTGGAAGCCTTGCTGGATTAGCAGCGCAGAGCACCAAGTGTAAACAAAACATTATCAAGTGCTGAAAGGGAACTGATGGGACACAGAGTAAAGAAACTACAGGGAAGAAGGATGTCTGTTACACTGCCAAGCCCAGAGTTTTCTGTCCTCTGGGAGAGGAGCTTACAGCACTTCAATGACAATCAGACAAAGACTTCATCAGCTGCCCCACAAATACACTGCCTTTCGCCAAGCTCACACCTCATGACTGGACTGGTGGCTGAGAAACTGGAGTCCTGTCTCTGAGAGTAAATACACTACCGATGCTCTGCAAAACTGGCATCTTATATCAGTCTTTAAATAAAGGAAAGCGAATCCTTCCGAAGCTCCGAAGATGGTAACTGAAAGCTCATGCTCAGAATTTGAAAATTCACTCCACTAACACTGTTTATGTCAAGTATGTAACCAACAACTAAACAGACCTTTGAACTGCCAGAACTGCCTTTCAGCCACAGCTGCTACTTTTCAGAGAGACATCAGAATTATTAAGCTATTTACATTTCTCGAGGTTAAAGGTTTACCAATCAAACTACACATCTGGGCCTCGAAGAGAAAATGGCCTCAGATAATTCAGAATTCCAGTTCTGAAGTCAATCAAAGTAATGGTCAAAGGGCAGTTTTCATAAGATGTTAATGCCTATACTCCATAATCAGAAGGCATTAAGTGTGGAGACTGAATACTCCACACTCTCTGTGGATAAAGGGCACTCTCTGGCATGATCTACAATCATTCTACTAAGCCACTTCACTATTTAGAAGAATAAATCAAAACTAAATTAAATTCAATCAATCTGTCTAGACAAAATGACTTGCACATTGGCAGAAGAGTGTGGTAATACCACTCTTCCTATTGACAGAGTGGCATTATAATTTTGATATTCAAACAGCACGCGAGAGAAGAGCACAGTGGGGAAAGTGGACCGAGCTATTGTTTGATTTTCGAGAGATACTTTTAGCCTTCAAATTGTTGCAGGGTGAATAAGGGAAAGGTACAGCCCCTGGTAACCATGGAAACCACAGCATCCGGATCATGGATGTCAAATCTCCAGAGTGGGTTCGGTACTGAGGCCACCCAGGACTCAACTGCTGTTTTTAGAGCAAAACAAAAAAACACATTTCCGTATATACATGTATATAAATATGGCTGCATGTATACAGGCAAGCAAGATTTAAAACTATCAAGGTTAGTCTTAATATGTACGTATGTTAAAGGCCTGTTTGGTTTTAAAAGGATTTAAAAGTTTCAGGATACACAAGACATGTTACAAAATGGCACACGGGCAGTTGTTTCACAGTTAAATAACTATTCCTAACTGGTTACTTTGAAAAAATCATTTTCAAATACAATTTTTTGAGAAACCTGAGATTTTTGAGGAAGTATTCTAGAGATAGTGTTCTTCAAAAGGCCTTAGTGAATCATCAACCACCCCCCTCTACCACCCCCCTCCTGAATTGCTTGGGTTCCATGTGGCCCAAATTAGATTTCAAATATGTATATAGAATTCTTCTAGCATGTTTGATTCCTGATGAAAATGTATTTACTTCATCTCCCAAAGAGCACACAGATGGATTCCACTATTCATGTTCATTAAGTAACTAATGACATTGTTGCCATTTTATCAGAGAAAAAATGCTAACATCAACAGGACATATAACAGCTGTTTTTCCTTTCAAATGCTGGCTATGTTGTTATTCTTTGTTTTTTTATAAAGATAATTGTAAGTGTACTCCTTGCTTGGTAATCTTATTTCACTCTGGCATGAATCTTTAGTTGTTCAGTGATGGACTCCCTCATTAGAGAAATCATTTTCAAACAAAGACACTCTCCCTTCCATCAGGTGGTGTAATTATCCATTATGGCAAGAAATTGCTTAATGTTTTAGCCGGAAACATGAGGGATCTACATGTCTGATATACTGTTTAATAGTGCTGTGTATCTATAAATGTAACACTAAGGAGACCTGTTACAATAACACAAATTCCCTGGTACCCTGTCTGAACCTGCTGTGTTTATCAGACACCAAATACAGATTAATTTAAAAAGAAGATACATTTGTTGAATTCTGAAAAGGAAACAAAATGAACATGAACGTTTTCTTCAGCCTCTTTCTGCTGACTGAGGTCGATTATTTTACGCTCTGCTGATATCTCTCGGTGTAAGTGAAGAGTTAAGTCTCCATGTTCAGCCCCTACAAGACGGCAGCAGTATCCTCCTGCAGTGAAGACAAGTGTAGTGTGATTGACCACATCACATATACCATCTCCCCACCGCCATGGAAATGACATTTTCATTAAAGACAATTGAGATGCACCTAAAACAATGCTGACTGAATTAGGCTTAATCGCGTTAATGTCTTTTTTATTCCGTGGAACTTGGCTCATTCTTTGCCCATTTACGCTCTGACCTTCTCTAGAGGTCGTTGCCATGGAGATAGCAGCACCCTAGGCGCTGCTATCCCATTACAAAGCTCTGATAAATGTGGTGGCGGGGCCATATATACCTCTCTTATCTGGGTGTGAGGTAGCAACTCTCCAGCATTCAACAGCACAGAGCAGCTACAGTCCCAGCCAGGATGAGACACGGAGCCCAGTGCCCACTCAGGAAGGCATGGTGAATCAAAGACACACAGCACAACCACTAATGAAGTCTGTGTTCAATGTGAGCAAGTTTGCCTTTCCTAGTTCTTTAATCAGCACGTTTAAAACAAACAGCCTTCCCCAGCAGCTCAAATCGCAGCCAGACAAATGAATACACCCGAGCCACATAGATGATAGATAGGTTGATAAATGCACAAGAATAACTGATTACTTTCTCTTGCTGTGCACTTCCAGATTTCTGTCGCTGCCTATTGTGGGGCTGCCTGAGCCTTATCAGGAATCGAGTACATCTGCAGATCCTATCTGCCTCTCTGTTTATACTCTGGCTGTGCCAGGAAGCTAAGAGAGGACTGAGAAAATGTTAACATGCTAGCATAAAAATTGGGCCACTGCTGCCTCAGGCCACTGTAAACCTGCCTTGTCGCTGGATTTTTTCATTTCTTATAACAAATCATTTAAAACACACTAATAAGAGGTAGCACAATGACTGTATGGCTGTTTTAGTATAACTCTAAAAAACAGAACACTACACTGTTTAAAGATTCCTGAGTAAGAAGCTGGACCCATACTACTGCTAAATTAACAAGAGACACTGTACTGGACTGGCTACACAATGGCAACAAAATCATAATTTAACACCTCAACACGCCTTATTGTACTCTCCTTTGTTCCAAATAGTTAAAAGGACAGTTCCAACCGTGGTGCTGGGAAAGCAAGACCTAGAGCCTATCTGTGACAGTGATTAAATTCTCAGAGAGTCAGTAAGAGTCGCAGTGTTGAAGCAGACTGCAATCTAGCGCAGGTCTTTGAGCCAGGGGCCGTGTTCAGAACTACAGCTGCTTTCCCTCATTTCTGCTGCAGTCCACAGCAGACAGGAAAAAACTGTGGAGCACCGGGCCAGAAAATCACAAATGCAACTGAAAAGGCACCAACCTTGTCACTTAGAAAACATGTTCACTACCGACCACTGACTCACTACTGTCTTCTTGTAAACAGTCCTTATTTGCACTTTCACAACAACATGCTTTAGACCTCAGATACTGTACGTACTGTAGCAACCTGGCCATTTACAATTTGGACAATTTAGACCAGGATTCTCCAACTCTATTCCTGGACATCTCTAGTTTAAAGACAAAAGTCTAATGCCTTTATTATTAAAAGATTCCTTATGCTATTAAAGAGCATGTATCATAAATTATTCAGGCATAAAACTCACAGGAAAAAAAACATTCTGAAACGTCCAGTTTTTTTAAGCATTAAACATTCCACTATCTCTCACACTTCCCACCTAAATCAGCACAGACAATCTTGATTTTTCAAAGCCAAATGTGATTACATGTGGAGGTGAGAGAAACAGCTATCTCTGAAGCACACAAATATTTTGGTAGTTTTCAGATACAATATTGCTCTTCATCACTTTAAAAGATAAATAATAAGAATACACACAACTCCATAGTTGAGCCACATTGGCTCTCTGAGCCAGAACACAACATGTTAAGAAGACGAGAGAACAGCTCTGGAGCTCTCTGGATCCCTGTCCAATGCAGGATTTACCTGCCATAAGCCTGGATCCCCTGGGTACAGTGTCTGCAGCAGGGACTTGAACCCACAACCCACTGGTAATGAGACCAGAGACAAACCCACTATACTGCGCTGTACCAACACACAACTGGCAAGAGGAGAAAGCATGAGGCCCCCCTTTGGAAGGATGGGGTACCAAGAAGAACATGAGAAGGTCTTGCAACCAAGACAAAGCCATTTGACTATCTTGCTCATGTGGTTTCTAGTTGGTGAGGCATCCAGCGATTTTCTCCAGCCACTTCTTGAAAGGACCTGGAGAATCCAGTCACTCTAAAGAAGGAAGAGAGGACACATCTTTTGATGACAAATGAAGAGGGAGAATAAAAGACTTGTCTCTCCCAGGCAGCCTAAATGAACCGTGACCACATGAGCTTCTAAATTGCCAGGTTACTCAGAAGTCACCAGGCTGTGCAAGGCAAACAAACAGGCAGAATGATACATACTAGGCTTTTTGTATTTTTTGAAATATACTGTTCACACTGGCAAAATAAATAAAATTTGAAAAATGAAAAACACAACCCCAGGCATGAATAGACTAGGTGTTTGGTTTCTGTGACTGCCTGCCTATCCGACAGTGTGCACAGAAACAACATTCTCGAGCAATTTCACACACTGCTCAAACGTGCAACCAAACCCTGCAAATTAATTAAAGCACAAGAAAGGGGGAGGAAGACAAGCAAAGGCAAAAATAAAAAGGAGATAAGATAAGGAGACCAAAACAAGTACATAACAAGAGAAGGAAGGTTAGGAGACAGAGAGAGAGATACGTGTTTCAAAGCAAACTACTCCAAAGTGGCATAGGGGGCAAAGTGTACGACATCATTAAATCAATGTATTCAGAGAGCAAATGTGCAGTGAAAATTGGAAACAAAAGGACTAAATTCTTCACCCAAGGCCGCGGGGTGAGACAGGGCTGCAGCCTGAGCCCAACACTGTTCAATATCTATATCAATGAATTAGCAGGAATGTTGGAGCAGTCTGCAGCTCCTGGTCTTACACTACACGACACAGAAATCAAGTTCCTGCTCTACGCAGATGACCTGGTCCTGCTGTCGCCCACAGAACAGGGGCTGCAGCAGAACCTGGCACTGCTGGAGCAGTACTGTCAGACCTGGGCACTGACAGTCAATCTGGACAAGACCAGAGTTATGGTTTTCCAGAAGAAAGCCAGACCTCAGGGAAACAGGTACAAATTCACACTGAACAACAACACATTGGAGCACACATCCAGCTACACATATCTCGGTCTCACCATCAGCTCTTCCGGGAGTTTTGACCTGGCAGTGAAGGCACTGAGGGAGAAGGCACTCAGGGCTTTCTACGCAATAAGAAGGAGGCTCTTCAACATCAACCCACCAACAAGAATCTGGCTCCAAATATTTGAAAGTGTAATCCAACCCATTGCCCTATACGGCAGTGAAGTTTGGGGTCCCCTCACAGACCAGGATTACACCCAATGGGACAAACACCCCACAGAAACTCTGCACATGGAGATCTGTAGAATCATCCTCCGTGTGCAGAGAAAAACTCCTAACAACGGGTGCAGGGCCGAATTAGGCCAGTACCCACTATTGATAAACATACAGAAAAGAATATTAAAGTATTGGCTACACCTAAAAAACAGCGACCAAAATTCCTACCACCACAAAGCCCTGCTGAGCCAAGAGCTGAGCCCAAAACAGAGCCCCCTGAGCCAGCTGGTCCTGAGGCTCACCGACCTGAGCCACACCAACACTAACCAGCCTCAGGACAGCACTGCTAGAGCACCACAACCCAGACTCAACCACATCACAGCACAGATCAAACAGCAATATCTCACACACTGGGACACACACACACAAACACAACATAAACTGGAATGCTACAGAACCTTAAACAGACAATACACACTAGCTGAATATTTGACCAAAATAAAAAATAACAAACAGAAACAGACCCTGACGAAGTACAGGCTCAGTGACCACAACCTGGCCATAGAAACTGGGCGACACAGGCAGACCTGGCTGCCCAGAGAGGACAGGCTGTGCTCCCACTGCCAGCAGGGAGAAATAGAGACAGAGGTGCACTTCCTACTGCACTGTGACAGATACTCTGGGATTAGAGAAACATTCTTCCCGAAATTCAGAAATCTAATCCCAGAGTTCCCACACCTGCCAAAACCACAACAGGTCCCAATCCTACTGGGAGAGGGAGGAGGGAACTCAGTTGATCTGGCAGCCCAGTATGTGATCTCCTGTCACAGCCTGAGGAACAGTGAGTCCGTCTCCCAATAATGCTCCAGCTGCCTACAGTATGTCAATATTATATAATATGTCTTTGTTGTAAATGTCTGTAACATGTCTGTAGATTTTATTTTACTTCTATTTTTTGTTTTGTTCTATGTTAATTTTATTATTTTTATTTGCTTTGGCAACACTGATTGTACCCATCGGTCATGCTAATAAAGCACCTTGAATTGAATTGAATTGAGATACTAAACAGTTTCAATGTGCCTCTACAGCTCATCTTTGACTGCAGACAAGCATCAAATAAATCTGTGAATGAACAACCTCCACAGAACACACAGAGAAAGGTGACAGCCTGTGGTTAATCAGTAAGCCAGTGACAAACCACACAGTAAGTCTCTTCCTTCTCTGTAATTGAAAAACAGACTGACATTTTGCTTTCTCCTCTGCAGATGAATACGAGCTGGTTCTGACATCCTGTGAGAGTGATAGGAAATACGATATAGGGAGTTGTCTTAGGCAGGTATGAAATGGGACACTGATTATATCGAAGCTGTTAGGACTGTACAAACTGTCAGCCAGCAGGTGTATTATCATTGCCTGTATAGTATTATCTACAATATACACAACAATGTCATTTGCACCTCTGATTTACAACCCTTGCTTCTGGTTTGTGTATTTAAGCATCAGTATAGAACAGGTATGGACTGCATTCTAATCAAGCACGGATTTGTGCATCTGTGCAAAGACAGACCGTGACGTGCAGATGTTTCATTTCTAGCTGCTGGGGCAGATGTGCTATACATGGCTCTGTGAGAAGAGACCCCATGAACCATTAATCACTGCTCTAGTCTTCCCCCCGGGTGCAGTGAGCCACTCAGCAGGTAACACTGTGAGTAAACATCATGTTTCAATATAGCCTTTGAAAGGCAGTGACGATAAGTTCAATGGCTTGTCCTGGCAGCCTGGACCAGAGGGGCAGGGAGACCCCCTCAGTGCCCTGGTCACTCTCTCCTCCAGGTTCCTTCTTCTGTCCCACTAGAACTGAAGACCAACAGTGCACAACCCACTCAAGCACACGCAGGCTCATTCTACACAAGTGAACGACTGAACCCTGTCTATGAAATAGCACTGCTGCAGCTGCAGTGAAATTGCAAAGCTGTTTTCTTTTTTTTTTAGCAGCTTCATATATATAAATGGATTAATAGGTTGGGGTCTTTGGAAGCGGACCTGGAAATAACAGCAAACTAAAGAATACATAATATTCCTCCTCTCCTCTGCTGCTCTTGGCATGATTCAGCTGCACCACGCCAGCTGTAAGAAAGCTAAACACACTTGGAAGAGACACTTGAAAGTGAGCGTAAGGAATGTTTGACCAAATCTGAGGGGAGCTCCTCCGAGGTTCTGCTGCGCTCATATCTCACGTTTATTATTTATCAAAATACTGAGACACGGTCTACGCAATCTTAAAACAAACCGCAGATGTGTACGCACGGGTTTACTTTAAGGCCCCGGTCCTTACCAACTACATCTTTTTCGTTTTCCCCATGAACATTATAGAAACAGGGTAGAAGCCAAGGCTGCTTGGAGGAAAGTGACCACGAAGCTGAAAGCAGAGGCTCAGCCCTGCTGTAGTGCTCTGTGAAGCTCAGTGGCAAAGACAGATATTTTTGTCTTCAAAAGCCAGATGCCTTTTGCCTTCTCAGCCATCCTCCCCCCCCCCCCACTCCAGAAGAGAGCATCTAGCTAGAGAAGCCTGGATTTGAACCGATGAGGGGATCTGGGACACCAATGGCAGGGTGTGTCCCCTCACACCTCAAAACTGAGCCTCTGATCAGCCCTCATGCTGGCAAGCAGAGGCTGGACTTCTGAGAGCAGAGAGCCTTCATCCTGCACTCGTGAGCCCGATTCCACCTTCCCCACACCCCCCCCGCCCGACATCTCCACTCTCCTCTCTCAGCTCTGTCAGGGCCTCAGCTCCAATCACAGCTCAGCGCAGAGAGGAGACCTGCGCCCTCCCTGGGGCCCTTGCACCGAGAGTTCAGGGCGGCCCAGAGAAACGAGGACACTTTCCACTTCTCCTTCTCACTCTCTCTCTCTCTCCCTTCAACCCGACACTTCTGCCATCGAAGTGAAACAAGGAAAACAAGCCGATACAGGCGCAGACCTAATCCCTTGAAAGTTCTCCATAAATAACCCGCAATGTTATATTTCTTTCGTTGAACGTGGAAACACGTTTTTCCAAGTTTTTTTTATCCACCTCACTGCTCATCTGGAAGCAGCTTCTTGTTACACAAGAGGGGTGTCTTTGCGTTTCTTTCCTTCTGACTGTCGCAATGTCAGGAGCTGAAGTTCAGCCAAGACAGGCAGCACCAATAAAACACACCGCCCCCAGCGCAAACTGGTTCCCCTTACTAAAAGATAAATCCATTGAGCTGGTTGGAACCAAAGTGCCTCAAATAATAAATAATAAATACACAGAAATTCCCCAAGCGGGTTTATTCCGCTTGCTTCTTTTTTTTTTTTTAATAAAGTGGGCTACATCCCCACTGACTATATAATAGTAATTCATAGATTTCAGCATGCTGTGCATTAACATGGAGACTTTTTTTCAAATAAAATTCACACTTCTGTCTACCCTTGGGAGATGATATATGTCTCACAGGTGTATTGTAACATGGAAAATTAAACAACCCCTAAGAAGCAAATGGCAATATTAACAATTTAAATATTAACAAGTAAGAACTAAAGACCATTCACTCACAGTAACTGCTGCCTCTGCATTTTCAACACAGTCCCTTTACAGATACTCAACTTAAAATGCCCTACGTACGTTTATGGTTGTAAGATCAGGTTTTCCTTTGTCTAGTTTCTTTCCTTCTGGTTTTAAGCAAGGGCTTTAAAATTGAACTTTGAACTGGATAGTGTCTAACAAAACTGAGTCTGTGACCTGGGATGCTAGATCCAAGATGGCAGATCCAGAAATCCTTAGCCACTGCTCTTGGATAACCATGGCAACAGACTCAGGAAGGCAAGAAAACAGGCCTGGACTTTACAGAAATTCCTCACAATCCATCATAATTAATGTACCACAAACTAAATGTCAGGAGATGGGAGGTGGGGTTAACTGCTGTACCCCAAAGGTTTATTTTCTCCCACTGGGAGTTGTTGTTTTACCTCTCCTCTGTGCGCAGTGTTCAACTGATGCTGTATATAGTTACAACTGCTATGGAAATGTGTCAAGCACTCTGCGGTAAAGCATCGTAAAGGGCACTATATAGATTGATTGACCGAGTTATGTAGAAGACTGAGAGGCAGTGGGTTTTCAGGCCAGGACTGTGGTGAGCAAGATAATTCATAAGCAAATACTGGGACTACTCAAGCATTAGGCCAGTATTTGGCCTTTTCTTGGTAATACATTCTCAAACACAAAATACATTTTAATTTTTTTGATGGATGATTTCAGTTGCAAGCCAACCTGCACTGTTTAATAAATCTGTGTGGGTCAGTAGGGAACGATCGACTGCATTTTTCCTGAAGGCTAAAATCTGCGCACACAAATGTGCAAATGTTTTAATAATAAAAAAGCGACTCTGTTGTGAGCATCTAGAGAAAGGGAACTTGGGGAAAAGGGTAAGATTAACAACTCTAAGGCAACGGGATAAAAAAATTTCCAAAAGCAACAAGAAGTTGGAGGTCACACCCGCATGCACGGTGCTTGAAACTAATTTTGAAATGTTGACAGAAAAGGAATTATAATCACAAAGCAACTCCTGAGACACTTCGTGCTGCCAAACTAAAAAAACCCTCATGAATGCAGAGCGAATATAATTTCTTCATTTGAAAGGCAATCAGTGCCACCGGCTTCAGAGAAGATGCTTAAGAGAGGGAGCACATTATATAAATATACATATCAACTTGGAATTAGACTGGAACAATACCCTTAAGATACAGTAAAATACATATTCTAATCCACAGGTCAAATAAGGAGACACTGAAGAAAGTGCACCTCTTCAGCAAACTTCTAATCAGGGTCTTCAAACACCATAAAAAGGAACAGACAACTTTAACCCTAATCCTACATCAGCACAGATAAAAGGACCACAAGGAAATTAAAAAGTATGGAGATAAGGAAAAAGGAAATGCTTCTCAACACAAAGGTGGTAATTGTATAATTGGTGCAGCAAGTTGTTAATTGTGTCAGATGTGGCTGAAGATGCTTATCTGGACCACACACTGCAAGCACGTGGTCCCCAGCAAACAAGGTTTTGATAATTTAATGGCAGTCCGACTCTGACGTGTTCGGCTTACTGCACTTTAACCCTATGCTAAAATCCAATGGCACTGTGCATACAGTATATATTGCAGGATCTGATCTAACTTTTTTAGTTTTAAATTGATTTTGCACCAGAGACCCTTTGCTGAATGACAATGACTGTAACACATACCTCACCCAGCTATCAACTCTTCAATTATGTGGACTTGCTTAGTGCACTGTTGAAGGCAGATGCGTCTAAAGTCTCAGTTAATCTTGCAAAAATAGTGGCAACTAAAGTCAAAATGTAGAAACTTTATTACCTGCTTTTTGTTCAGACCTATGTTTCCATTTTGCCAAGCAAGTCTGGGCTTTGTTACAACAAAGTGCAACATTTTCAAAATGTTAGAATTATAAAATTGAAAAAACAACCACAAACCCATTACAGCCCTAAAGACGAGGGAAATAGTCTTCTGTTATTTGCAGGGTATATAGTACATTACAATATTTAGTACTATACAACTGTACAAGTATCTATCAGGAGCTTATTCAATCAATCACTTTCAATCAATTTCCTGTTATCCCCCCTTTAAAGTTGCATGTCTTACAATGTCTTTTTTTTTACTTTAATGGGCGACTGCAGCAAATGTAGCCTCAGAAATGCTTCTGACACCTTACTGTTAAGAAATTAGATCAGCACTGGCCACAAGGAAGGCTTAAGTTTGCAGCAGATCTCCAGTTATTGACGCTCATTCTGCTGTAAACAAAGTTATTTCAGGCTAGATGGGTCATGAAAAATAAAGAGCCAAGAAACAATAGCAAGAAAGTAATGACAATAAGGTGCCCCCCACGATTCTATTTTTTGTTACAGAGATGTGTTCAAAGACATTTAGAGATCAATGATCCCTTCATTAATATTCTGTTTTACAGAAAAAGAACCAATGGCTCTGAGTGACAGGTCATTCTATCGCCCACAGGCCTTCAGGGTCTTTGCAGGAAAAGTGGAGACTGTAGTTTTTAATTACAAATGTAGAATGTATAGAAACTATAAAAAGAACAATGATCAGACAGCAGTTTACAAAAAGGGAGTTTACAGAAGAAGGAATAAGCCAGAGTACTGGAGCTATTTCTGCTCAGCTGAAATGTGGGTGTGGGTTTTCCTCAGAGGCCTGAAGGTGTCCTTTTAACTCTGTGTTTTCTAGGTGAATCACTTGATTTTGAAGAGAGATATCCCTCAGGCCCATGAGCACTTCAAAAGCGCAGTCTTCGCTTTGTGTTAAAAGGTTCTAAAGAACACAGACAACTTTGAAAACAGTAGCATTTTGGAGGGACGCACTCGTGGATGCTCTCGAGTGCATTACCAGAGAGATGAGAACGAACAGCCCGGCTGTTCTGAAATACCCCCCTCCACCACCCTGGACCTTTCAAAAAACACCACGACAAACTACGAGAGGAGTAAAAAAAGAATAAAAGGCACACGGGGTGTTAAATAAAGAGCAGACAACGCTTACGGTGTCATATCAGCTCTGTTATGCAGATGGAGCTGCAGAGAATCACCTTTGTGGTGAAGCAGATGGTTCTCTCATGTCACATAACTGAAGATGCCCAGTGGCTTCACTGAAAACTGATCCCAGAGCCTGCAATTCCTTGACAGATCAGAAAAACACCGAGGCTCACTGCCGACTACTTTTCCCACATGCACCCGATAACAGACAGAAACTAAAGGAGGTCCAGGCTTTAGGTTTGAAAAACCTGAACATTAAAGTGCTGTGTTTTTAGTTAAGCAGAAAAGTCAGATAATTATTTTTCCATTTTCACAAATATGGGAGGTGGGAGGTGTCTGGAAGTTGAATCAATTTATAGCCACCAACATCCAGTTTAAAGGTCAATGTCAAACCGTCCTCTACACCTGCTCGATCCTCCTTGAACTTCTCAAGCAATGCAAACATGTTTTACCTTGTGCATGAAAAGAGAAAAAGCGGCTCAAATCCCAAAAAGCCCGGCACTTCACAAAAAGGGCTGCTTTGAAAGAAACTTTCAGGAGGTAGTAAAGAATCTCCTTTGTTCTTATATTGTAATGCCACATCTAAAAAAGGAATCTCTAGGTCCTGCAAAAAATTTACCTTTGAGTTTGAATCTGGGAGCATCTGTTGTCAGGAGCAAATATTTACACCCTGCTTGTAAAATAGCAGAGAAGCCCACAGTATCTGGTTTCACATTTACTTCTCTTCCATTAGTTACGTTTGTTTTAACTGCAGGGGCCAAGAAAAAGTCAAATGAAAGAGACAGCAAAGCAGTGTAAGGAGCCAAGGCATAAGGGTTTCATTGCAATTGATAAATACACTGAACTGAACAGAAGGTTTCCACAGCACAGAGGTCTGGTTCTGCCCCAACTTCCCCCAGTGCTTGCTAGACACCCCTGAAGCCGAATCAGATGAGGATATGACCCTTCCCAGCCTCTCAATCACCATGTAAGGAAGGGTGAGTTCAGAAACCGAGTGCCAACTAAGAAAAGCCGAACCTTTCCTTCCCTAAAGACCAAGGAGAGGACGGAGGATGGAGTGATTCTAGTGGACAGAGTGGAAACAGAAAGAGAGCCAGAGGTACAAGGAATGAGGTTACAGTGTGTAGGAGAACACGAGAAAGATGAATGAAAGGGGAGGTTCCAAAGTTTTCAAATACATAGGAGGAGTTGCAAGGGAGCATAGACAGCGAAGACAGAATAAAGAATTAAAAAAGACAGGGAATGAAGAGGGATGGAGGATCTGCAAACAGTTCTAATAAAGCTATGAGGCTCACAGGTCAATTTCAATACCTGGCTTGAGAACAGAGCAAACCCTCATCGCATACAAGCTACAGGACCAGCCCAACAGTTCCTGAAAGTCCCTAATTTCAAACACTCCAGCATCTCATCTCTGCTCATAATTATGCAGAGAGGTTCTAAAGAGCTGGCATGCTTTTCCCTGCTCTTTTTATTACCTGTAATTAGAATACATCTTGGCTGGCTCACAAAAATGAAGCTGTTACTTGTCCAACACCACTGCATTTGTGTCAAAGAAAGTCATGATGCTGGACTGTACGCTGTTCATTTCACATTTTTTATGCTTAATCCGTAGATTAAACGGGCTGCCAGCTGGAAGCTAAATTCCACACGCATACAACCTGAATTCAGCTGCCGGTGCCTAAAATGTCTGAATTTCCAAGCCAGTTAAGCACCAGCAAAGCATTAAAACCACTAATTCTCATTCATCACTCCTCTCAGGTTCCTGGGTCTTGTTGTGTAAGCAACAATACTTATTGCAGTTTCTTGTTAAGGTTTCAGTGAACTGAGCAGCTTTGAAACTGTAGGAGCTCCAGTACACACTTGCATGTATTCCAAATGGAGCCCCTGTAAAGATATCCAACAGAACTTGATGGGACTAAACACATGGATGAATGAGTTGTATATATGTACAGATTGCCCAAATAAACACAGAGATTCCTGGGCCTGGCGTATTGTCAGAAGTTGGTATAACAGAAATGTGGGTGTTTGAGTTTGTAGATTACTTTATGTTTCTTTTCAACACAGGGCAGCGCTGAGGTCTTTGAAATGGTATGTCAACAGCACACAGGAGAAGAATGACAGGCTCATCAATCGTTCTCAAAACGAAGATGGTGCTGACAGAAATGAACCTTAAAGATGGAAGAGGAGTTGGAAATGTTTAGCCTCACACAACGTTGATCCTCAAGATAATGCTGTTCAGCTTCTATATATATAATTCACCTGTCATCACACAGATCATGAGCCTGTCATGATGCTCCTGTTTTGTTTCCTTTAGGACCATTGTCAATATGCTGCAATTGAATAAACTGTACTGTCTAACTGAATTTACTTAAATAAAAAATTGTTATATAATAAGAAGAAACATTGTTCTTATCTACAGATTTTTGGGGGGCTATTTACAGTTTGGTACATATAATGGATCTTTGGTCAAACGCAGGAAAAGATGTGGTGATATTTCTTTTTTCCTATTGCATTTTTCATTTCAAGAACTCCGTGGGATAAATCATGTAAACAAAAAAAAGGCAAAGAGAAATTGGCCACCCTGAAGTTACAATAAAGTTAAACTTTTCATTAACTGATTACAAAACAAATGCTTGGCTTGCACACTTGCAATTTTAAGCAATTTATAAAAAAATAAAATGGTCTTGAGGATTTACTCAATGGAGGGAACTATAGATGTCAAAGTCAAATCCAGTGCTTCATTTCATTAACAGAAACCACATGGTTAAAAATGCAGGACTCTGGGCTGTATTTAGTAAAAATGTATGTACTATTATTTGCACAGAAGGAAACACATTTGAGATGGTACAACTTCTCAGAACGAACATGCTGAGTTAACACCACAAAACCTGTTCAGTTGATCAAAAAAACGTTTCAAAGCAAACTTACAATGGTGTCTACATCACACCCCTCTAATTTGTCTGGCATCACGCCTTCTGTTACTACAGCACAAACAGCTCCCTTGTCACTCGTGCTCTTCCTTCTGATCCTTCACATGGGCCAAGCAACACGACAGCAACCTCTGTCCCCACCAATGGGCGCAGGCACATGTGCAGTGTGTAAACTCGTCTAAGGCAAGCTGTTCTCAGACACGCACATCCACACACAGAGACTCACGGGCAGACCTGCACGTGCCCGCAAAGCACAAAGCACTAATCCCGCCGGAGTTCCCAGTCACAGCGGTCTGTCAGTCTGGGAAGCACAGATACAGTTTCGCTGGGAGGGAGGCCTGCTGTGCGCTCCACAGGCTCCGCAATCATCGGAAAGGCCTGGGATTCGGGAGAAAGGAATTTCAAATTGAGGATGATGGGAAACGGCCTTGGGGGGAGGGGGGCTGCAGCTTTAGCAAGGACATCTTGATTCAATAAGGTGGAAAAGCTGTTCATGTCAGAGAGGTTCCTTTGTTTCACTGCATTTTATTTTAGTTTTATCATCGCTTAATGAAACACAAAGCAGCTTTATGCAACTCTTACCTGCCCCCTTCACATTTTCAAAGTGTCCAATTCGCCCCCCCCCCCCACATCTACTTAGCTCAGTGTGTCAATCTTGCTTTACCTGACAGGTCTAATCAAAGAACACCGTCATGCGTTCGAGCCCACACCTGCATATCTGAACATGACTGCTTCCTCTTCAAATAATCAAGTTTAGCATTTCAAAGCAGGGACACATGCAATCTGCTGCTCAAATCCATTAACTGTGAGAGTGCAACGCAACACAGCCTAAAGCATGCTGGGATTAGCATGGATTTTGCCAAGCTTTATTTTACTGTACTTTTCAAATGTTGATGCCTTATACATGTATATAGTTTGAGATTCTACCTAAAACCAGGAAAGGGTGTTGTATTAAATCACAAAAAGACTGATTAGTAGGGAAGATGGAGACAACATGTTGAACATGTACGTCCCGCTCAGCAGGGGTCACTGTGGTGCACTTGGAGGGCAGCAGCCCCAGCTGGGTCGCTGCAGTGTCCTGACTGACACCCGCAGGCCACACCGATGCCGTGCCTTCACAAAAACGTCAGGTAACCACTTTATTTCTGTCGGGAAAACATATCTAGATGCTCCTTTTTCTTTTTTTAAAGGAAAAAGACGCAGCCCTAAAACTTCAGGAAGTCAGTCTGGCGGCCGCGAGCACAGACTGGAAACGCGAGTGGTTGGGGAGCTCTTGGCGGATCGCTGGGAAACAGCGGTGCAGTCGGGGGGGGCAGCCAGCAGCAGCCAGGGAGATTGATCAGTGTTAACGAGGGTGGATGTAGGAGTTTAACCTCTGGATCTGGGAAGAGAAGAAACAGGTAGGAGGCTCAACGGCAAGCGAGTGCTGGCTTGCAATACCTTTCGGGGAATTTAAAAACAAAATCCTGCGGAAGGACAAAATCCACTGAATAAATAATTCCAGACAGACTGTAAAATAGCTGAGTTCTTTGACGGTTAACAGAAAATGAGGACGGTCTGACTATCTTCCAAAGAGATTAATTACTGAAAGCACGGAAAATGAAAAACCTTGGATTGACAAACAGCAGGCACATAAACAGCCTTCCAACATTATGTGAAATGAATGCTTTCTGAATCAAACTTTTTTTTTACTGCATTCCTTTTAAAACAAAAAAAGAAGTATTGCTTTTAGTTTAACTTGGCACAGGTTTCCTTAGTTTTTCAGTAACTGAAGACATTTAGTCAGAAATCAGATGAAAGAAAAAACTTTGGAAATGTAGCTACCAGTCTAGGTGGTGTTAAACCGCTAAAGCTGATGAGAAGATTGCTTTCTTATATTAGTAATTATTTGGGGAAAAAAAACAATCACTAGCTAAAAATACATATATACGGCCTTGGCTCTTCCCTCAGGCCAGTAATGCATAATTGAAACAATCAAGTTGTCGGAGAGCAGAGCTCTAATGAAAATCGACCACAGGGCCAGTCTCCCGGTCATTTCTTCCAGATCAGGTACACCTGGGCTGTTGAACTGCAATGCACACCTCAACCGCCCCTAAGGGTTAAGTTCAAAGAGTATCAAGCAGGCCAGAGACAGAATACTCGTTACCGAAGTCTCACACTCTGCCCTATCGCTTAATAGAAACGGCACCTGAATACAAATGGCGCAGGAGAGAGATAATCCCCCTCTCCATAAATTCATCTGTCCTCGCCTCCTCCTGCGCCAAACAAACAGATGGGGGGAAAGGAAAAGAGGGCCTTCATTAGTAAAAGGAGGAGCTCTGCCGCCTTGTTTCTCTCTGCGGGAGGAAGGCGGTGGGGTGGGGGGCTTGGCGAGAAAGGGGATACGCTTTCACTCATCAATCACAAATATTACACATCAATTTGTCGGCATGCTGCGCTTTCTATCCCTCAACATCTCGGAGGTCGCACCGAGCAGCAATTTCCAGCACATTTGGAATGTAATGGCCCTCTCCAAGCCGGCACAATTAACCTCTTTATTACCCAGCTGCTGACGGGCTGGGAAGACGGATAATTGTCTTGCAGATCTCTGCTCCTCTGAGGGTTTGGGAAAAGGGTGCAATGCAATTCTCTCACCTGCAGGTCCACGGATCGACTTCATGTAGTCGTCTCATCCGTAACTGCAAACCCTCTCCCATCGAGAGAACAGGAATTCCTAAGGCACACGTGGATCTCCCTACCTCTGTTAGACAAATTCCAGTTTCTTTTAGAACAGCATCGTTTGAAGCAATGTGCAAGAGAAACAGCAGGCATTTGCCTTTCTCATAGTGTTAATCTTCTTTTGTACGGGCAGTTCACTTATTTACAGCAGTATGGTATGGCACTTAAGACTGCAGTAAATCTTTTTCTCTGTTACAGATGCTGGCAAGCACAGAAGACAAAGAATATGACATTATACAAAACGAATTATATAAGGCTTTTCCCAATACCCAGTAACCTAAAAAATACCTATGTAAAAGTGTGGCATTTCACACTCGGAAGAGTCCCCAGATTAGGAAAGTAAGTCTGTGTCAAAGGTGCAGTGGGAGTTGCAGAGTTTTTGGATGACTAAGGTCATGCGATTCTCTCCCCTCTCATTTCTCAGACTCAGAGTTTGCATTTTACGCCAAGCGAGGTGGCTGCCAAGCGTGCAGAGCCGATTCAAACAAGCAAGAGCACGCAGGGACCAGTCTCATTTTCACATCATCCTGCCAGTCTGCAGCTCTCTCCAGGGGGAGCGAGGGAGTACAGAAGACAGTTATTAGAATGAACTCTCCAGGGTTAAGCTCAGTGGATTGGCACAGTGCACAAACAAAAAACTAGCTTGCTGTGCAATTTTCAATCTGTAAAAGAAGTTTTCTGGACTCCTTCCATTACTTCAAGATAGTCACAAAGGACTCTAAAAAGGAAAATGTTTCTGACCTTAGACAGCGAGGCTAGAAGTCAGGAATCCCGGAACCACATTCTGCACTGTGTACGGAGTCTAACCGTTTTCTTAAAACGTATCAGTAATGACTTGTTGGACCCACCCGTCTGGAATAGCCAACTGCTGGTCTTACTTGCAGCTGTGACTGCACACAGGGGAGGATGTGGGATTGCAGGCACACTCCTGTGACACACCCACCTTCAAGCCACTCGTCCACATGCCACAGGCTGCCCAGTCCGGCACCCGCTGCAGGGCACAGGTGTCTCTAGCTGACAGCACGAGAGCCTGAAAGAGCCTGGGTGGCCACAGGGGTCACTGTGAGCCAGGAGAGCCTCAAACGACTCATCCCACCCTACCCTTGTGCAAGCTTGGTCATTCAGCTGGCCAGACAACCCAGGCTCGAACCTGTGCTCACAGAGCTCAACCCGTGTGTGAGTGAGCACCTTTATCAGGTGACACAACCAAGAGAACTCAGTCAAAAGGTTTTTAAGCAACCAACACATTTTCAACAGACGGCCAACCTCATCATGTTTGACTGATGTGAAAGCTGTTCACTGCTTTAACTGTGACATGGGGACAAGGCGCTTCTTTCAAAACTCATGGGTCCTGGCTCAGTTCTAGACTGGGGCGGCTGCTAAGCACAGTCTACAAGAATTCCTTGTGAACACTCGCAGCCTGATGGTAAATGAAATATTCCACATGACAGCCCAATGTATTCCAACCCCCCCCCTTTCATTGTAAAGCTGAGCCCATTAACACTGCAAACACCTAAAGGTAGAGCATTAGTTTAGCTGGGGCTGTCTGAGCTATACCGAAATTGCTTTGTAAATCAAAACTGTATTCCCCAAATACTCCAACAGCTAGCTGAACTCCAGGCTAAAATACTGGCCTCAAAAGCTTGTAAGCCCTCTCCTTAACAAAACCAAAACAAGGTCAAAACTATGCTGTAGGTTGGGGAATATTCTTCTAGTTGTATAAATCTTGAGGAAGTCAGCCAGCATTTGATGTTTTTCCAGTCAACATTAACTACAGTCAAACAATAACTCAAGTGGTACCTAATCCTTTCTGACAAGACACCCATCATGTCAAGGAGAAGAATCCCATCAGAAAATCTTTGCATAAGACAAAGAACGCTATTAACACAAGTATTCATTCTTCCATTCAGCAGTAGATTTTTATGGGAGTAGGGACCTTCCAGAGAAGGGTACAGACTTCAAAAAGTAAGTGGAGGTTTTTGCAGGAGGTAAATCCATTTCTGCTGCCGTCTACATCATAGATTAGCATAGCCAGAGAACACATACATAGCATGCTGGACTCTGATACCTCCTTTCTCCTTCATTTGATTCATATGGGTAGGGATATGAACCTATAACTTCTTAGACAGGCAGGAAAGTCTAGAGAGCACATGACCCATGAGCACTTGAATCAGACCCTGGTTCTTCACAGAGATACCCCTCCAAAATGCGGGTCCCTCCAACTCTTAACAGGCAGGACTGGAGCGTGTGAGGTTAAGCGCCCTTCCTCAAAGTACCACAGCAGCGTCCACAGTGGGGACAAAACCACAAAGAGCCCAAAGGCTTCCCCACGCTGCGGTGCTGCCCTTCGATACTGTTCAGGAGGCGGCGTGTTTATTTCAGGTCCAGCACTGGCGCCTCTCCCCTCCCAACCCAGCGGCTCTTACCTGCGACAGTGAGGCGCGCCGTCCGGCTGCTGATGGTGCCCAGGCTGTCCACGGAGGCCACGCACTGGTACACGCCCTCGTCCGGCTTGTTGTGCTTCGAGTGCACGACGCTGCCGACCAGCAGGGAGCCATCGGGCAGCAACTGGCGCCGGTCGTCGGAGGCCAGGTTGAGGAACGTCCCGTCCTTCTTCCACTCCAGCCGCACCGGGCCGTCGCTCTGGGCCGAGCAGTTGAGCAGGGCCGGGGAGCCGCGCACCGCCAGCGTGTCCGAGGGCTCCTCGGAGAACCAGAAGGGGGTGAAGTGCCTCGCGCCGGAGTCTGGTGGGGGGGGACGGGAGGAGAGAGAACAGGGTCAGCCTCGCTGGACCAGACGAGACGCAGCCCAGCCGGACCGGACCTCAGAGGAACCAGGCACAAATCGTCAACCGGCAGTCAAACCTGAACACCTTCCTCACTTCCTCCAAGCTCTGAAGAACCTCCTGAAACGGGTGCAGGCTAGAACCCGGGTTCTAGCTCAGAGCTCAAGCGCTAGACTTAATACGCTTCTCCAAAGAAGGACACAATAATTCCAGTTCATTGTGCCACAGCTCATCTCATTTTAAACACTGAAAGTCTAACAAAACTGAGCTGGCTAACAAAAAAAAAATAATTAACATCAGCCTTATAGTGATGCGACAGGGACAAAGCAAGAAAAGCCAGCAGTGAAACAAGCACTGTGAATTGTTTGGGCCACTTTTGCGTCCTGTGCTTAGCACAGATCCACTACAGAGCTACACAACCCATGAACCCCTGGGATGGCAGCAGGACCCCTGAGGGCGAGACTGCTGTGGAGCAGGAAGATCTCACCTGCCACTGGGCTCAAGAGACAAATTACCAGGAAGTCTAGAAATTTAAATCAAGAACTTTACCTCTAGCTATGAAGACCAGATCAAAACAAAAGTAAACATACATCCAAAAACGTACTGTTAGGTTCCAAAGCTTATGTTACATTTACAAGTATCCAGATAAAACAGATATCACTGTACTACAAAGTGCAGGGTGCTAGGAGTATCTTATAGAGAATTATAACTGATAACTCAGATATCAATTATAATGCAACTTGATGTAATGAGATCAAGGATTGATGTGTAAAGGTACGGTTTATTGAAAAATTATTTTTTTTAGATTAGGAAAACCCAACAGGAATGTCAGCAGCACAAACTGATATGGTAGACATGGCTAACGATCGCTTTCTCACTCAGTTTGTCAGAAAACCTACCAGAGGCAAGACCTGTATTGATCTGGTGCTTTCAAACAATTCAGGAGAGAATGAGGAAAACAGGTGAGGGGCCCATTATCGAGATCATAATATAGCACTCTTTTAAGCATATTTTGAAATTGTTCCAACAAGGATCTGCTATTTCAGGAAAATGGACTATGAAGGAATGAGACAGTTCAAAAGGGCAGCAGAATGCACCTGAATAGATCTGGAGTTGGTCAGAACAGTATGGCAACAGTCTAAAAAAAAAAATAGATAGATGTACAGGTGATAAAAGGGTAACAGAAATAAGAAAGAGGTAGAAATAAGCATTTGCAATGTAGGCTAAAACATTTTTTTTCAGTCTTAGAACAGCAAAATAACCTTCAAGTTCTTCAACAGTAAATTAAAAAAAAACTGCAAGCGGGATATATTTAAGGTAATATGTGGACTTGCATTAAGAACTGGTTAACGCGCTGGAGACAGATGGTGCAATTAAGGGGTGAATGCTCAAACTGGGATGAGGTTGTGGAATACCAAAGGGATCTTTATTAGGACCACTAATCTTCATGATTGAGATCATTTATACCATTATAATCTAGATTTTGGTATAGTTAGTTCACAGATGAAAACAGGACGGTAAGCAAACTCTGTCAAAGGTGTAAAAGACATTAGACCAAAGGACAGGCAGACATCATTCAGACAAGTGTACAGTGTTGCACAAAGGCAATCCAAAACTATAAATATGAATTTGGAAACGGAAATTGAAGATGCTACTTATGAGAAAGACTAAGGTATTTATGGATACATTTTCCTCTTCTAGATGCTGCGGGGAGACAATAACGTAAGGTAAACAACGCTGGGATACGGTTAAAAGCTAAGAATTTAAATCAAGGGATTTTATGCTAAAATCCAACAATGTATCAGTTAGACTGCAACCAGAATATTGCAATTTTTAACACTTGCTGCTGAACACTTCTAAGTCTCATCTCTACCCTAGACAGGCCTGCCACAGGCACCTGTATTAGTGGAGTAAGGACCACAGACAAACATTCATTTTCCTAAATAGATCTTATCTAAGCAAATAGCAGCATGAAGAGCCGAACTCAAAACTGGTCAACTAAAAGCCCAGCAAGCAACTGTACAGCACCCTTTCAACCACAGGGGCTGCATGATCAAAAGGCAGAGTCAAGAGTCACAAGCTGTCTGCCAGCAAAACTAAAGGCACAAGCAATCCAGGAGGCTACCAGTGTCCTTCAGTTTTCGCAACTCCTTTGCTCCAAGCTTCATAGGAACTCTGCAATATTGAAAGCGTTTTTAGCATTACTTCGGTATTCCTTCTCGAAAGCCACAGCTTTTCGGAGAGAAAGTGCAAGAAAAACATCTTCAAATCTTCACGACAGTATTCTACCATTAAGGACCTCTACCAAAACACTAAAGGACTGGCCCGAAAAAAAAACACTCATACAATCGGCAACAGTCACCGTGCCCTGTAGCACTTCACAGCATCACACTTCCCCAAGATCCCCCGGTCCTGTTCCCCCGCAAGGTTTGTGCTGATGTGGGTAAATCGTGTTCTGTCACTTCTGTCGCTCTCCGCGGAGACGCTGCTGGGGTGTCAGGCATGCTGTTGAACCAGAGGTCCGAACGCTCAGCTGCCGCAGGCTGGCTGTCTACCTGACCTGGACAGATCAGCGGAGACTGCCGGCTCACAACACTGCGGTAAAAAGCTATAAAACACGCTTGTGTCGGCTCTGGCGCACTATGTAGACTTCGGCCCTCTGGTGAAAGATAATGTGACTTATTGGGGAATGTTAAGCTGGCTTTAGCTTGCCTTGGATACAACCTTAACTCTGTAGACATTTCCTTTCAATACACTAAAGCAATGTGGATATGACAGATGGGAGATCGTGTTTCTCCAGTTTACAGAGCAAGCATCTCACCGGCTCTTCCACTCCATTGGAGCTTGAAGGCAACAAGAACTTCATTCATTAAGAGTATTTCTGTCATAAACCCATCAAACGCAGTAATATAAACTCAACGTTGAAGGCTGAGGCATTCAATAATATTCTTATTCTGCGTGTTAAACAAGTAAATAACACAGGAAAGGCTTGATGCTGTTATCTTTAAGCAGACTCCAAAAACTCTTGTAGTCATTTGCAACCGAATCAATAATGGCTTTGTCTTTGTAATCTGCACTGTCAGTTGGCAGGAAAATCTGAAATGCATATAGTCTGAAACCTCTGTATCTTTAAGCAGCTTTGGTAGAACAGAGGTACTGTTCAAAGGTAGCTGTAAGGGATTTCTCATTTCCGGTAGGCTATCAGGAAAGCTACATTTTTAATCATTACCATCTTTAGCAGCTCTCCAGCACAGGCATCAGGGAACAAGGTGCAGAGGTGCAGAGCTGCTGATTAGACAGCAGCCAAAATGTTGGGCCATCTGCTTTACTAATATTTAACATCCCACACCACCAGTGCACTGCAGCATGTCCAAGGACCAGGCTCCACATTACTGACCACCTTTCTGCAGGTCAAGCTGATGGCCTTTCCAGAAACAACACTACACAGATTCCACAGGAGAGCAGAGGATGCAGACTCAAATTGCAAATTAACAAAATTACAGTCCACCTGGAATTAATGCACAGATATGGACCACAAGCTGAAAAGCTCTGGCGTAGACCACTCTTAACTAAAAAACATCTACTGTAAAGATAACTTGGGATTGAATGAAATTTGTACAGTACAAAGCTCTGAAGCCCACTGGTGATTTACTGTGTTAATGGAACTTATATATTACTGGAAGCTAATGGAAAATAAACCAAGGACAAAATTTAACATAGAACCACTAGTAACACTTTCCAAATGCTGAAACAAGCAACAGTTGGGGAAAAAAAGGTGATAAAACTGTGGTTCAGAAGAAACTTTTTTAAATTTGTTCTCCTTTCGATATGTGTGCTTTGTGCGAGTCTGGTTATTGGCTCTTTCATCTACATTCTCAAGAAAAAAACTGTACCTTTCTGTCGTTGGGTATGAAGGTGGTGAGGATGGAGAAAGTAGGTATTTTGTTATGGCCTAAAGTAAGTGAATTATTTATCAGGGTCTAAACTTTCCAGAGGTTAAGAGTCAGATTGTCAAATACAAGTCTAGGCAATTAACACAAATATAGAGATAAAGGTAAAAGCAAATGTGACACTAATTACTTTTTGTGATTTCTCTTTTTATTTTAGAGATAGACCAGAAATAAGTTTCAACACAAGATCCCAAAGTTTCATGTGTTTATAAGACTGAAGGAAACTTTTTTTTTGTTCTCTAAACATTCTCTATAAAGCCTACATTTCTTCTGTCATTACAGGAACAAGACTATGATTAAATGCTTTAGGAGTGTAGAAGTATGCACACTTAAAAAGGGAACGGTTGTGTAGGCGCATACAGAAAAACATAAATACAAAACATGGCCACCAATGTAAGAAGCACCGAGTGTTGATGTTTTACTCCCATCCCTTTGACAGAAGGAATATGTCCTTTGACTGGCTTTAACATTTTCCACTGTGTGCTAGTTTGCCCAGACACACTAGATTCTTTGGTCAATTTTTCTCCTGCTGGGACACACTAATTATACACTCATCATTTTTTTTAGAGCAGAGGATGTTTAAAAAAAAAATTATGCAACCACGTTTACATGGTATAATACATAGCTCCTCTAAAATGTAACTATAGTAATTTCACTATTTGTAGTAAAGTAGTTGCGTAACTCCAATGTTTAAAAGTGTAATTTTTACTTCCAATGAAAGTAGAAGAAACAATTGTGTGTGAAGAGTTTACTCATGCCTGAAAGATCACAGATCCTTTCTGTGCAACTCGTATTTCCTATCCTGCTACAGACAGTTAAGTATTTGTTTTAGAATGGTTTCACACATGAGAAAAATGGAAGACATAAAAGCTAAATTGCCTTTAAATAAATGGGGTTAGGTTAGTCCACAGATGCAAAAGCACTTAGCACTTTAGCAGAACAGAAGGTGGACCAACTATCTTAAAGGATTAAAACTGCAGAGGTCTAACATATTGCACTTAGATTCGGCTGAAGGTTAGCCTTAAATATATATTGCAGCATTCACCAAGCAGAGCAGAGATGGAGAGAAAATGAGGTTGTCTGTTTGATAAGTATAGGCTGTCCTAAACTCTATAAAATCCACTTCATTCTAAAAGCAAAGTACATGGCTTACTTAGAAACTGTTCCTTTCTTGGGAAATAAATAGAAAGAAACACATTCCAGCACTTTCAGCAACATGACACAAAAGAAATATTTATGCCAAAAGGAAAGACTTATGGGCTGTGTTGTAAAAAGAGAAATTGGTTCTCATCATAGCCAAGACCTCGTCGACATTAGGCCACATCTCCACCAGAGATCGATACATTTGAACTGAAGAGTTTCCCCACAGGGAAGAGGTATGTTAGCTCACACCTTGCCTGCTCCGAGACAGAAAGCAGACAACCATACCTGAAAATACGCAAGAACCAAACACTACTTAGTGGACATTTTACAGTCAGAAAGGACAGAAATCTGCTTTCTCTGCTCATTTATGGTTTTGAAGCCTGTTGTCAATGCCAAGTCAAGAGCCCTTTACTACAACACAGAAACAGACTCTTCCTTCACTTTCCACAAGTGAGGAATGTATCTAAAACCCAACAAGAGTCTGGAAACACCCCAGTCCAGAAAGACACAAAGAGCTGTAGAGAGCAAAGTAGACACTGAAGCCTATTAAGTGTGTAGTGACAAAGACACTATTTTTTTAACGTGATCAGCTAGGAACCTTGGACCTGTATATTCTACACCTGGGTCTATATGCATGGCAGGACAGAAATGAATATTTTTGCCCGTGGCTTTTTTCAAAGATGAGAAATTTTGTGTTTTGCATATTAAAAGAGGCACGTTATGGCATTTCTTTCTAGAAATCCATAAGATTCAGAACAGGTTAACCTTATGCGGCACAAACATTGTCAGGTACATTATAATTTCAAAGTTTCAGGAAGGGGAGTGGAGATGCGAATTATAGTTGCTGTGAACAGGTAAAAAGCTTATTCTGCAGATAAACAGGTAAACTATTTCTTTCTTTCCCCCTTTTCCTGCTTCTCTCCTGTCATTCACCTCGGTAATTCTGCCCACTGTGTCAGACTCTAATTAGTCAAACTGAAACTACGTTTGCCTTTTGAGTTCTCCCACCTACAGACTCAATTACTCCAAAAGCACACTTTTATCTCGAGCAATTGCGGTTTTCCTCCACTGCCTCAGTGAAGTACCAGGCGGAATTAAGAGCAATGTGCACATTTAATTATTTAACTCTGAAAATTAATTGAAAATGTAATCAAAATGAATATGGTGAAGGATACGTGAAAATATAGAGTGTGTGGTGGGCTAGTGTGTCTTTTGAACCACAAGGACAACTGCAGCCTTATGACCATGCAGCTCAGACACCACAGGAAAGACACTGCTCCCCCTGCAGAGCACTGGGAACCCACAAAGTGAAAGCAGGTTTACATTGTAAAAGCGTTAGAGAGGACTTCTGAAAATTGTGATGGGGCTGGGATTCCCAAAGCTCCTCTATAACATCCCCTGGACATAATGTCTGCACGGGTTAAACATACAGCCAGCAGCCACATCACCCTGCAACTCACAACTGGCAGCCCACTGGTGCTCAGCAGGTGTGAGCCTGGCCAGTACCTGAATGGGAGACCTCCTGGGAAAAACTAAGGTTGCTGCTGGAAGAGGTGTTAGTGGGGCCAGCAGGGGGCGCTCACCCTGCGGTCTATGTGGGTCCTCCTGTCCCAGTATAGTAACGGGGACACTAAACTGTAAAAATGCGCCGTCCTTCGGATGAGACGTAAAACCGAGGTCCTGACTCTCTGTGGTCATTTAAAATCCCAGAGCATTTCCTGAAAAGAGTAGGGGTGGAACCTCGGCATCCTGGTCAAAATTCCCATCGGCTCTTACCAATCATGGCCTCCTAATAATCCCCATCTATGAACTGGCTTCATTACTCTGCTCTCCTCCCCACTGATAGCTGATGTGTGGTGAGCGTTCTGGCGCACTATGGCTGCCGTCACATCATCCAGGTGGGGCTGCACACTGGTGGTGGTGGAGGGGATCCCCATTACCTGTAAAGAGCTTTGAGTGGAGTGTCCAGAAAAGCGCTATATAAGTGTAAGCAATTAGTGCTGGGTGATAATTCGATAACGATAATTATCACGATATAATTTTCCTCGATATAATTTAAACAAAAGTTCGATAAATGTTCGATATATGTTTATGCTTTGCGCATGCGCACAAAATACTGCGTGAGTGCGCATGCGTGTTGCAGACCAGCCAGCTAACGTGGTGGTGTTTACCCACACGGTGGTGGCTGACAGGATTGGAGTTGGAGTGGAGAAATGAGCGACACTGAAGCAGGAGGACGATGACATCGTCGACAGAAAAGGTCATTCAGCTTCGGTAATTTGGAGATATTTTGGCTTTTTACGATCAGACATAAAACAGAGCACTTTAAACTTTGCAGTCTGTCTGAGCCATCTTCTATGTGTGTTTTATCACACTGCAGTATTTAATTTTTCTATTAAGATATTTATTTTGTAAATTTTACTCATGCATATTTTGACATAAAAAAAGACTTGAATACTCTCTACCTCAAATTTGTTTCATGTTTCTGCTGTTTGCCAAGTGTTTGTTGTGTTCTTAAAATAAAGAGTTGTTTAATTTACCAATTAACTGTCTGGTTTCTTCAACTTTCACTCAGGAGAAAAAATCTGCCTTTAAACTTGAAAGAAATAATGATTTGACATTTATCGAGATAATTACAGATATCGACTGATATGAAAATTTTTATCGTGATAATGTTTTTGGCCATATCGCCCACCCCTATAAGCAATTATTTATAAATTATTATTACAGCCAAGAGTAAAAAAAGATCACCAGGGATAAGAACGAATCCCTTGAGGTCAGTGGTGGGTGTTCCGTCTCTATCCCAGCGCTTGTGAGACTGACACAGGAGCTCTGCCGGATCCTCAGCTGACACTGGCTTCCTGCACCTATTTGGGAACCACACCACGGTCTTGTAGCAGGGCTGCAGTCACCAATTCAGGGTGTTTGAGCAGCATCATTTGCCACAAGAGTTTGGACACAACAGAGGGAGAATGAGAACGTCTACATTCATTATATTTGACTGATTTTTTTTAGCCTTAGCCAAAATGGTAAGAAATGTTACATTTGTTTGATCGAGCACCATCAACACAATGCTACAGACAACAAAAGACCATATGTTTAAAATCACTCCTCTGTAGGAACCTTACACCCTGCTGCTGTAATATATTATTAAAATAAACACTAAGAAGCAACAGTAATCAAGAGCAAACAACACATATAATTTTGGAAGTCAAACTGAATAAACAAGTTATTCTCAGAGCTTGCTTTTATTCCTATAACACTAAAAAAATGCTGAATGACAAACATTATCAGGGCACAGAACAGGAAAACTTGATTCCCCATCTATGACGTTTTATGTGTAACAAAAGTCCATCCGCTGGCAGTCCAGCTGTGTGAAATGGAAGAAGAAACACGTGAAATAATCAAGTACACAAAAACAGCTGGAACCCCTGCTTCATCAGTACAGAATTCTAACACCAAGGCCCAGGCCATCCTTCTACAGCAGCATCCAAAGCCAAAAACACGCCTTGTGTTGTTTTTATAATAGCACTCATCTCCTCCACTTGGGAACAGCAGATAATAAAGGCAGGAATGTTTAACATTTGTCAAGTCAAGAAGGAAGAGGGGCACTGAGCAGCTGGAAGACCTTCGCTGCCTTCGGGATTTGTGCCATACTGGCTTCTCCGAGACATCACGGCCATCCTGCCCCCCCCCCCACTTCCGAACCTGCTGGGGAGAACAATGCCAAGTTAAAGTGGGTCTTGCGCCTGAAGTCTCCTCAATTCAGCCACTTTTCTGACAGCCCCACTGCCCCCCCTCGCCTGTAAAAATGCACTGAAGCGCTATGGCTGTATAAGCCACAATATAATGGCTGTATGTACGCTACCAAGTCCTCTTTACAGTCTTGGCACTGGCTCAAATGGCAGATTAAACAGGAAGGCATCCAATTTTCATAGCTCACAAAACCCCAGTTAAACAGCCACTCGCCTGGCTCTGCTGAATGGATGAAGACGGGGATCAGAGCACTTTTAAGGAAACTCGGGAAGGCGGAAAGCAGACTGATGTGTCTGATTGTCTGCGTTTGGCAAGTCTAGCAACAGCCGGAGCAGTTGGATAACAGACACACAGACCTGCTTCTCATGGACCAATTTAAACTGAGGGGGTGTGTTTATGTTGCATATAATAAAAGCCTATTGAAGATTTCGATCTGAAAAACTGTGCTTTCCAAAAATCAGTGTTAAATCAGTGTTCGTTTTTTAATAAAGCCATATACATACAATAGGGATTCTTAGACTTTTCAGTAGTTTTTTCCTCTAGGACACTATTGCATTGCAGCTCTAATTTTTTATGGGCAATGGTCCTAGTTCTTTTAACACGTTTTTCTGAATTTTCGGACTTACTGACAATAGTTCTCAGGACATCTGAGATGTACCAGCACATGGGGTTCTGGTCCTGGTCATATCAAAGCAGTAACTCACTCTCCACTAACACTTTTCTTCACAGTTTGTCCCTTCAGTCTAGATCTTTTCCCAGGTCCAAGGCCTCGCTGCCCCTGGGTTAAACAAGTTAGTCAATAAAGATACAAAAATGTTTTTCTGTAGCCATTTTTGTTTGGCAGCTTCTATGTATCACTTTAAAAGACCCTCTCAATTCTGATGCCAATGCAATCACCTCACAGAGAACTCAGAATGCGTGCTAGGAAACCTCAATTGCAAAGATGAATAAAGTGCCTAAGTTTCTGTCAACACACATATTCAGCGGTCAGCGCAGGGCTGCCCGACTAGAATCCAGCACAGTCTCTGCCTTTCTGTGACCTGATGAAGGAAAATCTATCAGCTTGGTTCCACAGCAGCAACCACAAAAAGCTGGCGCCATGTAACCTCAAGCTTGCAGACCAGCGCGACGCCCACGCTGTGCCAAGGCTCTGCGGTCTGCTGCCAGGGGCTGTGCTCAGAGCAGCCAGCGCTTGAACCACTGGTGAACAAGCTTTATGAAAATAACTGCTTCAAATGCTCAAAGACGTTGTTTAAGAGATCAAGTTATCAGGAGATGAAGTAAAAGCCGAGCTGCCAAATCCATTTGGAGTTTCAAGCACATCACACACCCTAGCTCCGCCTGTCCTGTTCCAACTTTCTGGTCTGGCCAGCCTGCCTAGACTGTGGCTCTTCGGAGTGCCGGGATGTAAATATCTCTTTTCCCCCCTGTCTGCATTCCGTAAATCCTGTAGTTCCAAACAGAAGTGGTTTACGAGAAAGAAACAAAAACGTCTGCTAGAATAAAAAACGAGCTCACCCAAATTCAGATGGACTGCTGACATGCAAAAGCTAAATAGAAGATGATAAACCAATACACTGCACATGTTAACCGAAGTGTAGCTTGCCTGCCCACCTAGGACCCCAGCTGTCCTCCGGGTGATGTTTAACATCAATGAATTGCTGCCTTCAGGCCTCCCTCTGATGCAACACAAGCCCAAGGAGGACAGCACAGGTATCACCTTCTGAAACCCCTTATTAACAAGGGGTCTCCATGAGCAGAGGTGTCCAGGACACAGGCAGGACCCCTGTTTGGGTGAAGAAAAGAAAGGCCAAATTCTGAAGAGGTGTTCACTGCTGAGCAATCACCGTGCAAACATGAGAAACAGATCAGGCCCCTTCCGGCGGTGTCCCACTCCGTGAAACGACCATACGATAAATAAACAAATTAAAATGTTACATTCAATTCAGAAATGGAAAGTCCAGATTGAAGACTTCTAAAGATTAGTCTTTGTAAATATCATACAAAAAAAGTGAAAAAATGAAATCTGTTGATTGCCGAGGGTGCAGTCCCACATGCAGGCTCAATATTTGGAGGAGGGACTTTTGGCAGCTATTATAGCCATATGTCTTTTTGAATCTCTTTCAACTTTGCACACTGGTTTGGTGAAATGTTTGGCCATTCCTCTTGGCAGAGCTAGAGCTCCATCAGGTTGCTTGGGGACTGCGTGTGGACAGAAGTTTCCCCAGTCCTTCCAGATTCTCAGTAGGATTCAATTCAGGGCTTTGAATGGGCTACCTAAGGACATTAGTTTTGTTATTCTTAAGCCACTCCAGCGTTGACCTTGCGCTTTAGTTTTTGTCTTGCTGACAGGTGAGGTTTCGTCCCAGTTTTATGTCTGAAGCAGGTCTTGATCTAAGATTTGTCAGTACTTTGATGCTTCCGTGTTTCCATCAGTTTTGACATCGCTCCCTGATGATGGGAAGCAGAGCTATGGTGTGTTGCTGCCAACACCATGCTGGACTCAGTGATACACTGCGTTGGGTATGTGTAGGACACAATGATTTGCAGTTAAACCAAAGGTTCCAAGGTTTGCAGTTTCATTTAGGTGCTTTGTTGCAAAGTACATGCAGACTTTGAATGTTTTTTTCAGTTCTATAGAAGAGCCCTTTGTGGAGTGACCAGGATATTTCTGACCCACGAACATTTTCTCCTCATGTCGGCCACTGAACACCAGAACTCTTTCAACGTCACCACTGGCCTCATGGAGGCATTCCTACCCAGTTTTGTTTTTCCTTGCCCAACCACTCAGCTCGGAGGGAAGGCTCATCTAGTTCGTGCCTGGGTGCCTTCCGATTCTTATTGATCAACTTCACCATGCTCAGAGATATTACATTGTTATCTTACAGATGTGCATTGAATGGTTTCCAGTTCTGTCAATGCCTAGTTTCAATGTGCAGGGCAGTGTGAAGAATGGACCTGCATGTTAAATGAAACAAATCACAAAGTACTCAAATATATTTTACAATTCCATCACTGAACATCCCCACGAGTTTCAAGTAACCTTCAGCTAGCAGTATTTTGCATTCAAAAAAGCATACTAGAAATGAAGAGCAAAGCTTGCTATTCAATGTTAAGCCCAGGCAATGAAGCCCATCCATATCCCCAACTGGGGGATGTTGAATTAGCTACTGTAGGAAACATCACCACAGAAAATAAATGAGAACAGAGTGAAATGGAGGTATCTGATCATCCGGTCAAGCAGGGTCAGGCCAGAGACCTGAGGATGAGTGTGCGGAGGGGGATTAGAGCTTTTCTCTGATAGCAAATCCCAGGAGCGCCGAGGCAATTTCACACCACAGGCTTCCTTTTCTCATAAGAGCACCTTTCACCTGCACTGGACACACTAATTAACTAGACACACTGGAGCGTTATCTCAAGCAGCCATCAAAGGAGAATATTCAGGCCCAGACCCAGCTGCACAGTATCTCCCTGATTCCTTTGAGCTTTGGAACAGAGGCCCGTTATATGCTATATGAATTATAATGGCAAGTCAAAATCTCTTGCCATTTGTGCAGTCCTATAGATTCTGTATGCAATTTCCTAAAAAAGGTCAAATAAAAAAAAAATACTTTTAAACATTTACTTAGCTGCATCACTCACATTATTAGCTTTAAAGGATTTAAGCAAACGCTAAAATATAAACCCCTATCGCGTGCTCTTTTTGGTGTACTAGCTATCCTCACAAGATTTTGCCTTAGAGGTCCCAACATTCTATGCACAAAACACTACAACATTGCTTTTAATCAAGGTGACAAGAAAGATAGGCAAACTCTTAATAAACAAGTAACAAGCAAGAGCAGACGCCAGCATCATCAGTGTGGCTTGCTTGCTGGTAAAAGGCTACCGCCGGGGCCTGCAGCTTTTCAGACAGTGGCTCTCAAGGCTGTCCGCCCAGTCTGTGTGAGCTGCCTGCCAGGAAAGAATGGAGACAAACCATTGCTGCAGGCTGATGCACAGTGGAGTGCCTTTCAGCATGGCTGCATCAATAGATATCCACCCGGAAGATGACAGATTTAAAAATAATGAAATGCCACCTCAGACGTGCTAGTTACATGTTAGCATGAGCTGAGCATACATATACTGCCTACGATGGACAAGAACTCACTCTGGATTCCTCAGAGCCATATGCAACATACATCCGAGTTCCCCCCACAGTTTTCCAAATTCGAATCTCGTTCTAGGCGTGATTTATCACTTGAAAGGCTAACCAGCACAGCAAAGAAAAACCGAAACGGAAAAAAGGATCATGTGAAAGACACACGAAAGAAAATGAAACTAGAAACCGAAGCAGAGGGCAAAGCATCTGACGTAAATCTCTCCTTTAAGATACTAGGGATCATTAAAGGCAATGCTGGTTTGTGCAGTGGGCACATAAATATCAGTTTTCTTCACAAATGATAGCCTCTAACAGAACATATGGGAGGGTCATAATTCATGCTAATTTTGCACAAAAAAAATCAGATCAATGGCCCATAGTAGCCTTTTCATCATTTAGCTAGAAACAAAACCTTTCAAGATACCATAATTACTATTGTACTTTCATTTACTTTTTCATAATCGATACACTACTCCTATCTGCTGTAGCCCCCTCTGTGACTACATCTCTCACACTGCCAGATTAGTAATCACATTATTTCACCAATCAACCTAAAACAGAGTTTAAGTGGTGCTATAACAATCCAATTTCTGGCTAGAATGTCACTCAGAGAGTTGCCTATAATTAATACGCACTTTATTCCTCTGAGTGTGTTTTATCACAGGCCTCTCCATGTTACTGGGCGAGAATAATAAAAGACAAGGCAGCTCGGCTCTTAATTGTCACCTCCAATGATACTCCTACTGCAGATAAATCCTCAGCACGAGGAATTAACTGCAGGAAAATCAAGTGTGACAGTCCAACGCAGGCTTCTCCTAATGATACAGCACCATTTATCATCAGGGCAGTCTTTCACAGGGTATCAAGCACACATGCTTTTTACAGTGTGGCATGTTGTTGGGCATGTCCAGGGGAAAGAACAGGAAGCTGTCGGGTAATTGGTGAACTGAAACTTAAGTGTGTAATTCTTGGAGAGTTCAGCAGGAGTAATTTCAGAGGAACATGGCGATTCACATGAGAGGATTATTATTATTTTTTTTGCAAGCATAAGACCAAAGATGTGTATTGTGAGATATACTATAGATTTTGTGTCCAATTGTTTTTTTTGTAATGAAATACAATACCACATTTTTCCCAAAAAATCAATATACTTCTGCAGAGCTTTACAAATCAACCACTAAGAAATATGTCAGCATTGTATTTCAAAGCCCAGGATCACTCCAATTTCTCTCAACAATGTACGTTTTGAAGAAACAAGAATGCTACTCGCCACACTTCAAAATCTCTTGTTCCTTCTCCGGACACAGTCTATGAACATCTCCCAGAAAAAAACACAAAGGGATTTAACTGCTCCAACCATCTAAATACTTAGGGGGAACAATTAACGAGGCCTATATTGGTAGACGTTAAAGGAGAACTGCACTCCCCATTCCTCAGACTGGCTATTAAATCTCGTTAACAAAATAAATCGAGGACAGAACTGTGAACTTTGTGAAAGTACTGTAAGTCGCTATGTTGTCACAAACCCCTGGTCTCGCCACAAGCAATAGTGCGAGTGCACAAACTGCAACACGACACGGCCCTTCCTGCTCACTAGTCACTGACTTGACTAAGTGCAGGCTGTGCAGCAGGTAGAAATCTTCCAACCTGACCTGCATGCAGAGGTAACAAGGAGTATTTGTCAGCAAACCCTTCCTGAAGTCGAGAGTAACATGTCTATTGGATTAAAAGAGATGTAGTCGCAAGTCTGGTTGTTCACAGTTTAATAAGGTCCCTGCACATCACTGGAAGTTTTCGTTACCTCGTTCTGAATCACAGAAAGTGGCACTGCGCATACCTGGAAATTGAATCTATTTTGTGATATAAATTGGAGGTTTTATAAGTTCCTCTGGCTATTCTACTTTTATTTAAATTCACTCATCAATGATAGTTCTTTGTAACTCCAACATATAAAAATATGGTTGCAGCTCCCCTTTAAGCAGCAAGAAACAAGAAAAAGGAAAATGAGGGCTCAGGCAAGGAACAGGATGGCAGCTACACATAAAATTACCCTAGCTGCTTCCCTGGTTATGGTAAGTAGTGGCATATTAATCCTCTTAATTACCATCACCTCACAGACCAAAAAAGGCATTTTTATTGAAGTCCAAAACAAACCACTGTGAAATTGCTGTGGTTATTGTCCCTTACAAGGTCTTAAATTACCACTCACATTTCCACTCTTAATGAATTCGTAATTAAATTCTCTGCTGGGTAGAGAAAACCCACTGCAATTATTTTAGAATCCGGTTACCCCTCTCACTTCAGCATCTATCTTGCGAGCCAGGTTTTCCCCTAAGAGCTAGTGACGGCAACTTAAACAGAGATAAATAAACTAAGAACATTAACAGTTCTCTCACTCACAATGGACATTGGGTGAAAAAAGACAGATGGCGCAGTTATTTTTTGTATGACTTGGTTGACAAAACTGGGGGGGGGGAGCTTCCATCAATTCACTCAAGTTATAGAACAGAACATCTCCACAGCTTACGCACACAACACGTTCAAATTATTCCAAGACAAATGAAATCAAGGAGTATGGAGAAAACCTCCATGTCAAGAACCACTTCACTGCCCCCATGGAACTAGGAGATGTTTTTTTTTAATTTAAAATAGACAAAAACTTTCTAAATAATTATTTTGCTGGCAGACAGAGCCCCTAAACCTCCACTCCAATCCTGGAGAATGGATACTCATTCATCCCGTGGACAGGTACGCTGAAAGTTTAATGCAGAAACTCTGCAAAATAGCACTCCATGGGAGAAACCTGAGCTGCCAAAACCATCCCACTTTAATGACTGTCAGTCCGGCCTCTTCTCCTCCCCTCGCCTCGCCTGAACCCCAGGACCTTACCAGGTGTGCCCTCAGACAGCTGCCTGGGTGATAACAGGATTGCAGCTGACGGGAATCCCACCAGTCCCAGATCCTCAGGAGATCACCTCTGGCGCTTTCCAAGTAATCCTATTGTGTTATCTGCCGGGGACGCTCAGTGGAGATAAGGCAGGAAGGGATGATTAATAGGGCATGGGGCCGGGCAGATCAGCTCTCTTCAACGGCGGCTGTAGAAACGAACCGTCTGCGCGGATATGAGCACTCCAACATGCGCCGCGCGCAGGTGCACTTGTGATTGTGTGCACGTGGGCAGACGAACCGCAAAGGAGGTGTGTGCCACATCTCCAGCAGGCTGTCGTGTACACACATTGGGGGTGCACAGCCTACATTCACAAAAACAATGCAATGAAATATTTAAACAAATAGATACCAAAGCTAACACACACGCACTGTAAATCCAATCTCGCAACACACCGGGCAAAAACGTAGAAGTGTTTGGTACTCCAGCATCATGCAATTTGTAGAAGGCGATATGTAAAATTTATGTAAATTCTTTGGGGAAATGGGAAAACCCCACTTTGCTTAGGGTGCTCATTTCTTTTTATGTCAATGCTCAGTTTACATATCCATATACTGGAAAACCCACACAGTAGAACTGTATCACTAAGCATCAATTATATGCAGGTTAATTCTTGGCTTGGCAGGCAGGTTTACTTCATTAATCGATGCTGTGCACAGCAGAAACCTGTTTAAGCCTTCTTAATTAAGAGATCACTCCAAAACTAACACCACCAACTCAGGCAAAGAGCACATTATAATCAAACCCTCTGATGATATCACAGCTGCATTGTCATAAGAATCAATAACAGGCTCCCAATTTGCTGTGAGGGTTCTGAAATGAAGTGATACCAAATTTCAAATAGGATCATTTTATCTTGGCAGCAAACTGTCAAAGTAGCACATAATGACACAAGTACTGGATTGTGCTCAAATAGTCTGCAGTAAAGTCCTAATACTGTGCATCTTTAAATAAGAAAATAAGGCTTTTTTTTCCTGGGCCTTGGAAAATAATCTCTTGCCAAAAAGCTACAGAATACTACACAGAAAAAAACAGGCCATAGGAAGGTCAGAAATTGTTGCCTCTTTGACAAATTTTGTGTGGTGTTCTGTGTGCTTTAAGCCATCTTCCTTTCAAAAATGCAATGCCATAATGCCACAGATTTTTTTTTATGTTTCTGTAGTGCTGGGTCATGAGAGAGTTAATCACCTATTGTGTGTCAGACATCGTTCCATGGTCATTTTCATCCGGCAAAAACAAACTGACCACCTTCTTCTCTACAGAGACCTGCCCCCAACACAATCGGCGCATGCAACTGGTTTTTCATAACTGCTTTCGCTTTTTCATGCGCTGAATCGAACCTGGCCTAACGATGAGCTACAACTGAACTAAACATTTTCTTAACATAATGCAATGCCCCTGGGGCAAGATTCTAAAAACAATCAAAAGGAAGTAAATAACTGGCTTTTTTTATTTCAGAAAAAAAAACTATCTGCCAAAAGCAATATAATCTAATATCAAAAGATGGATATACATTGCCAGTGCGAGAATGAAAAATTAAAAACTCCAAAAGCTGTGCAGTACAATGCAGTTGCAGTTGAGATACGTTATATGTAGCTGATTTTCAGAGATTCCCCTCAGCAGTAGCACTCCATTTATCCTGTCCTATTGTCAGCTTAACACGTCTTAAAGGAACAACTCAGACTATGTCACTGGCTCATTAGAGTGGACTGCCTGCCTTTTCATCTCCAGCTCAAATCATCTCTCCTGCTATCCTGAACCCCTCCCAACGCATGAACAGATTCCGCATGCACTCCGGCACTTCATCTAGTTCCGAAATCTGGACAGCTGGAGCTTTGAGTCAGAAACGAATCCTCATTGCTCACCTTGCATACAGTGTCTAAGTGTGTATCTGTGTTTGCTGGTGTGTGGGCACAAGATTAGCGGCAAAGCTCAGGCAGCTGTTGAAAACAATTAGGCAAAGAGTGACCTGCATATCAAAGGAGGAAGGGAGAGAGAGAGGGGGGATTTATCCGAAACCAGTTCTTATTGTCACCACTGTGTCAATAAAGCTCTTACAGAACATTTATATCTCAATGCAATGTGCGCAAAAAATGGGAGCTGAACTTTAGTTTTTGACAGAAAACGCGTGCTGGACTCGTGCAAACTGCCATCACACCCCCACTATGGCTGAAGCATTTCCTCCCCACCTTTATCCCAGCCTAAGCCGAAGCTTTGCACGCAATTCCCCGCGTGCGACAGAGGTTTTTATGTGAAACGCATCTTTCAACAAGAAGTATTAACACTCTTAATGAAGCCACCCACGTTCTGGAAGTTTCTCAGGAGGGTCTAGTGAATGAGCGTGTAGTTTTCTGCAAAAAGATAACCTTGCCCTCTGTCTCTCTCTCTCTCTCTCTATCCGCACACATATTTCTATTAACCTCTATTTCTGTTCGTGCCAGAATTGTTGGCACAGTCAATACTGTTATTTAAGTACACACATGCTGAAATACATGTTAAAAGCCTATTTAAGGCAATGACAAAAGAACAGTCATAGAAAAAGAACAGTGTTGTACAGTGCACAGTGCTATGTACTGTAAAAGGACCTACAGTTTGGCACAACATTGCTAGCAAAAGCTCCAGTACAAGGAGGTCAACGGTGCAAACGAGAAGCAAGCTGGGAACACAGGCAGCTCTCGAGAAGTGCAAATAACAAAAAACACCCAGAGCTGCAGAAAGTACGGAGATGAAGGCCAGCCCGCATATTTTGACGATATGCATTTCTGTCAGCTCCCCCAGGCGACTCCCATATCCCTGACCCCCTTTTTCCTCATGACAGGGAAAATCCTGTGTGGAGTCATTCTTCACATTCGTCTACATTTCTTCAGATCCCTGCAGTCAACGGGGACCATCCTTATCGCTTTCTGCCTCCCCCAGCTTTCAGCACCACAAGACAGCTTTCGCTGGCTAAAGGCAGGGATCCCGACAGCCTCCCCGCGCACGTCAGCCCTGAAATTAATCTGAAACAAGGCTCCCCTTGCTGCGTACTAGCCTCAGGGCTGGGCTGGCAGCCTTCATGTTTTCCTCGCATTACTCTCTGGCTTGTCAGTCAATCATACAGGCATTTCTCACAGGCCATAAACCCCCCACTGGCCACAGAAGTGCTCGAATTTAACACTTCTGACATGCGCACCTGGATGAGCCCTTAATATAGGACTTACGTACTGTCAAAGTGCACAGAAATTTTTAGCCAAAAAATACCAAAACACTACTCAGAGAAGGTGGAGGAGTTGTTTCATTTGTTAGGCTATGTTCTTTTTTTAGGTTGTGCTTGTCTAAGGCCACAATACTTTCTTGGCAGTTAAAAAAATGAAAATAAAATCTTTCCAAATCTGTTACAAAATGCTAAAATCCGCACAAGCATGGTCACATTTGAAAAGGATTTGAGAGTCATTAGGAGAAAATTCAAATCTAGCTTCAAAGCCCTTTTCTGAGGAGGGGAAGCCTTTGCTCACAGGGGCTGATAAAGCAGGAGACTGTCCCTGCACATTGTGCACGATTTTGAGAAGGGCTTTAAAGCAGAGCAAGGCCGAGATCAAAGGCTTCAGCTAATACTGGGCTTTCCTATGAACTTACTCAAACAGGAAACCCCTGAAATTTGAATGGTTACAGTAAAATTTACTGACTTCATTCGCTTGCCGACTGCTGCACATCAGAAACTAGCAAATAAAGCTCAGCTTCATGGGGAGGAACAAGTAACACTGTTGAGCTCGAAAGATTCTGAGGAATCCGAAAAGCCAAGTGAAGTCAGAACAGCTCCACAGTAAGGCACTTGTCTTTACAGCCACTAAAGAGCCATAGAACTCAAGAAACAAAGATCATTCACCAACAAATTTCCTTACGTTTTTTTTTTTAATTATTATATGAGTTTAAAACACCCTCCCATCCAGTAACTACTTAAAAGGGTTCACTGTAGAAAAGGCAAAACCATGCGAGGGATAAAAGAGCTTAAATGCAGATTGGAACAAGCGTTATCAGCAGAAGCTGCTGGCATTGATCATATCGAACATCTCTGGACTATGAGCATTTCAGAGTAGTACCACTGGGATACCCTGGTATGCAACTCCTACTGCACAATTTTCAGAATTGCGCAGCAGAAAGACACTTATGTATCACTGTCGCCAAAAATATCACTCTGAAAATGACAGATGAAAACAAAGCAAAATGCATATGGGGTGTGAGGAACAGCACAGTGAGGATAAGAACGTGCTAACTAAGCCAGGCATCCCCATAATTACAGATTGAAGGATACAAAGACAATAAAGATGTTCATTATGTGCATTAATTATATGCCCTAAGCTTTCTTTTCTGTGAAGGCCTAAACATGCATGGGTAGATTTGCTTTCCCTTACTCTCGTGTATCCATTGCATTGTTCTGGGAAATAAAAGTGAACGTCTTTCTTTTGTGCCTGATAGGCTGTCAGATTCACTAAATGTGGAGTATTCCAGCTATCAGACATCTTTGCAATAGACCATCGCAACTATATAAAACCACACACGTGAGACACCCAAACAGAAACCTTTGTGTGGGAGTCTGAAAAGTACCATATAAACTGAGACTTGGGAAGGAAGCCTGCTCTCATTTGTGTCAATAGCAGGGGTGGGAAAAAAAATCTTTGAGCTCTGTTTACACAAGGAAGTCTTGCAACATTTCCTTTATCAGTATCTGAGAGATCAGACAAATAAAGCACACTGAAAGGAGGCTGCCATAAGCACAGAGCTAGCAGGTTTATTTAAAAGCTGTGAACAATTTCCAGTTGAGTGTGTGTATTGAAGCTTGGGGTGGAGGCAGACTCTTGAGAGAGAGAAACCAAGAAGAGAAAACTGATCTCTCAGATCCCATCTTGAGGCAAAAGAACAGGAAGGAGCAGGTCTAAGCCCTCACGACTCGACACAGGCACTTCCGCCAGCAGATGAGATCATGACCTACAGAAACCTGCCTTATCAGCGGGCCAAGGTGTCTAGGTAAACAGTAAACACAGGAGCATGGAGAGCTGTAAGCCTGGCTGGAGGGCCTGTCTAAATGGCTGCTGATTCATTACAGTTAGGCCAGATCCTATCGCACACTCAAGCAGTGCTGTGTTGCACAGACCGAGGTCAAGCTCTCTGCACAACCTGGCTAAAAGGAACAAACAATTTGCACCATCAAATATCATTCGAACAGCACTTTCTGACAAAGTTCTGGAGTTTCTGGGTAAATAACTGAAAGGAAGAATTAGTACTATGCTGGGATATTATTATTATATAGCCAGGTTGTGCTATATAACATTATGGATATAGCAGACATGCTGGGTGGACACGTTGTATTAGTGCTGCACCTGTACAACAAAAATACATTTATTTATATATTTAAAATCATTTATTTAAAGATCAGATTTTGCATTATTGTTTTCATGTGCTGTTATGCAGAGGTGGCATTTTAAAGGAAAGAAGAGACAGTACAAAGTGGTGCAGTGGTACAAAATCCTCAGGCTGCCGACAGGACTCATTTTTAGTGTGTGTGGGGGGGGGGGGATAAAAATCACAAAATTAAAGCTACAAAATAAATTGACATAATAATAGTGCAACAGAAACTGAATAAGATCAACTCGGAGAAAACTCAATATAAATAGAGCTGCTATGTGCCCAGGGTGTATGCAATACAATACTTGAACAGTACTTTTAATCTACCAATAGCAGATCTATACATTTTGACGTAAAAGAACAAATGAAAGCAAATGTCAATAAAGAGGGACACTTTCACATCTGCCAGGTGAAGCGCAGTATTGACTGACCCCAGACAGATGTATCCAGGCCTGGGTGCACAGTCTAAAAACAGACTTATAAAAGCAGCTTAGTTCCTCCAGAAAACTGTATTACAGTAACAGCACATACGTTTGTATACTCTTTATTTACATATAGTGTTATAACCCCCATCAAACTATCTGCAGGTTGTACTGTGGTGTTGTGAAGCATGGTAGCTACAACCATCAAATTGCTTTTTGGTTCATTTGCCTGCTGCTTTCACAGAGAGTGCACAATCTACTCCTAGCGCTTCCATCTCATCTCGAAGAAAATCTGAAGAATAAATCCCTATATTCTACAGACATTTTGTCCTATTTCTACCTTAATCTCAGATGAAGCAGAACCCCAGTTACCACAGCTCTTCATCTCCAGCTCTCCAAATGATCTGATCTGTCGCCTCAGCAGGAGTCTGGAGACGCAAGCCAGCAAGCAGTGCACATCCTATAAAGGCATCTTTATTCAGGCTGCATCATTCTTAACCACGCAACACAGCGTCATCTGTCTGCATGGAATTTAAGAATTGAAAGACTAAGATGTTGCCTTTTTCGTGATGTCAATAGCCCCTAGGACTGCCAGATGAACTGGCCATAACTAACACGTATGGATTGGTTCTGGGGTCAGACACTAGGGTAAAACAAATTTTGTCTTGTATAGCACCTTTAAGAGTAAACACTTCAAACCACTCTACAGTTAAAACAAAAGAAAACGGATCAGAAAAACAGCAAATTACAAAATAAGCACAAATAAGAAACAAATGTGGTTAGAAGTGCAATAGAAAATACACAGTCATTAGAAAATAGAGCAGACACAGACACAAATAAAATAATTTCTGAAAAGAAAGGTTTTGAGTCTGGATTTGAATACATTCAGGGTAGGTGACTCTCTGGTATCCTCGGGGGTAGAATTCCAGAATTCCGAATTCCATTCTGCTCCGAGTTCTCAGAGTGAGAGCATGCCAAAGATTCCCAGGTGTCACTTGTGAACAAAACGTAAGGGAGGGGACAGAGGAGCAGGGATCAGGGTGTTTCCAAAATGTCCGCTCATCTGTGCCTGCGTGGTTCGGGTGACACTAAGAATTTGTGCAGGTGGCAGTGAAAAGGTCATTCTGAGAGAGACTCACCTCATTCAGACTTTCTTTTTCTGCCTCTTATTGTTCGGCCACACTAATTTTTTAAAGCTCTTAGGCGCTCATCAACACAGGAATCGAAATCCCAGGGCACACTCCAGGACTGAACTCGTAATCCCCTTTACAAGCCTATTTTTACGCCTCGTGTCTCTGCTTTCGTTAAGCTCCGCTCCCATGAATGTATAAATAAATTGGTAGCCTCTGTCCCCAGCACAAACAGGAGCTTGGTGGCACGACTCGGGGTGACAAGGGTGTAAACAGAGGGAGCAGAATTCCTCCTTTTGATTTATTTGTTTAGTACAGATAATCCCTAATTATTCACGAACGTTCTTTGTAAAAATGAACAACATTTACAGCAATGTTTAAGCTAGGGTGTCTTCATAAGCAAACAATCCTGAGTACTGATTACAAGTGAACTGGTGAATATTTGGCGCACAGAATCATGGTCACCAGTTTAAAATAACTGGGTAGCAGCCAAAAAAGTACTGGAATTGAAAGTTCTACAGCTCATTTACTTCCGGAATAACCAGCTAAAGGCTATGATTAGTCACACTGTTCAACAAAAATACTCATTCTAAATGTATTTATTTTAAGTTATAAAATGAATTATGCAAAGGAAAGCTTTAGAGCTAACTGCGATCATAAACTGCACACATTTCCATCTTTCCTACTCCATCCCTAGGGCACCTGGGTAATCAGCAGCCATAGTGGACCCTGCGACCTGAGAGCACGGAAGTGATGAATCCAGGTGGATCCTTGTATCACAGTTTGCCACCCGCCTTCACCTAGAATCCCACTCCATGCTCATTATAACAAGACGAAAAACCTGCCCTGAATGCTAAACGACAAAAAATTAAAAAGAAACAGCAAAAGGCCAAATCCAGTGTCACAATGAAAACGGCTCACGGCATCTTGTGACTGGATGTTTTCACTCTGCCCCCACCTTTTATTTGGCACGGATACAAAAAAAGGGCAGTTAATTCACTGGCCTGCGGGACCTTCTTTTTCTTCAGCTGCTGACAAGCTCGCCGCACGTTTTGTGCGCATTGTAAATTATTCATGGCGTCTGGTCGGCTTGATGTGAAGGCTGCTCTATCCGGAGCCGCGCCCCGTTCGTCCACAAGAATCCCAAATCAACGCCTTGGTTTAACGACGCTTGCCCGGCCGTCGGCCAGCCCTGTAATCTCCCACCCCGTGCAGCTGAATCTCTGCTCATCACGGTGCGCGAAGCCCTCCGATCACACAGCCCCTTGTGCCCGCGGCTCCAGGCAGCTGTGGCACGATGATATGACGAAGACAGACCCCGGGGACAGAAGCAATTGGGATTCAAATGATTTCAGCATTTCATTCTCGATGCCTTCAGTACTAATACTCGCATTCACTATTCCCCCTTATCTAGACACAGGTACACAAAAACAATCATGGAGAACAGAATGTTATCTTGAATTGCATAGAAAGATTTTCCCTGCTGCATGTTTTTGTTGTTTCCTTGTTTATTTCTAAAAAACACTTGTGGTTTTTACAGCACAATGCTGCGACTCTGCAAGGAGTGTGGGCTCCATTCGTAAGTGGGATCTCCTTTGACAGCCTGCCAGCAGGAGTGACTGCTCAAGGCACCCAGCAAAACGCCCAATTCAAAATATCATTAGTTAGGTTTTGGTTTCTGCAGTAAAATAAGAACACTGCTCAACTACCATCATTGGGTTTTTTTTTCCCCGAACTACTTCATTCTGTGCAAAAGTCAACATTTACTGGTCAAATCGGAATCATCTTAATGCGAGAAAGAGAAAGCAGACCGATAAATGTACCCACTGCATAAAGGCCAGAAGACAAAATCAAAAACCCAATGGGAGTCAATAAGGAGAAGTGGCTATTCTAGCAAACTTCAAAAGAGCTGGTTGGAAGCCTGCCTCAAGACCATAACCACGCCATTCCATTCGCTACCAATCCATCCACTTCAGTAGAAATGAGGGCATTTCTCACCACTAACATTTAGTGTTACGTGATTTTCTTAACCAGAGAAAACGCAACAATCCTTGTGCAGTAGGACACCAGTATGAGATCTTTGGTAAGCAGGTACAATGGGGATTTTTTTTCCCCATAATGCCTCACAAAGGCAGAGAGACCAGTCCTCTGATAATATATTAGCACACTGAAGCATTCCAAGGTATACTACTACCATAGCCTGGCAGGCTCAAACAACCCCTTATCAAACAACTTAAACTGCATAAATAATTTAATAAATATGTGGAAAAGGGTTTTTTAAAGTATCTTCACTTGGCTCTGGGAGAGGCTGGTAAATCAGAAGAAAGCTGGATTCAGGGGGTCCTGCTAGCGCCCTGATTCAAACCCAGCACAAATCAAGCTAGAGGACTGCACGTTCTTCAATTATCAGCCTTAAAGAAACTTCAGAGGGCAATGCAAACGTGGCTCCTCGGAGATTCCGGGTTAATACCATTCCCTACCCCACCTCCCGCTTCCTCCCCCATCAGGAAGACGCGCGCGCGGACCGGACGGCCCCGTCGGATCCGGCAGTAGCTGCTGTGGCGTTGAAAGGTGGGGGTGCTAATTGGTTTGGCTCTCGTGATCCGCAGACGGACACTGTAATCCCCCTTAATCACATTAACATAACCCTGGACCGCCAGCACGGCAGCCAGGCAGAGTCCAGCGCCAGGCAGCTCCACTGGGCAGAAAATGGCACCAGAGAGAACCGGGTATAAACAGAGATGCCGGCAAGAGGAACCGAGCCGAGCCAGACGGACTTCTTCAGGGCTTCAAGAGCGAACTCGAATCGGGGGACGGCAACTATGTGGAAGTGCATTAAAAACCAATAACAAGAGACAAGTATGGGAAAAGCTCCCAAGCCGATACCCTGGCTTCTTTTCAGAAAAGCCTGAACGAGATTCTTGGAACAAATAGCTGATATCTAGCAATGGGCTTGATGGGCTAAGTGGGCTCTTCACCTAAATTCTATCCGTGTCAGAATTTGTCCAACAAACAGCGATGCAGAGCTCTCCTAATCCTGCTGGGCAAAAATTGTACGTACTGTTTCACTATTAAACTAGGCAGCTGGAAAAAGAACTGGATAAGGATTAAGTGTGCGCAAGACCCAGCAAGAGAAAATACCCCTTTCCAAGCTTTTGATTCCAACAAAATCCCCCCTTTTGCGTGCTTTTTCAGGAGACAGGCAGGACGGTTTCAGAAGCTGACTGCAATGCTTGAAGACTGCTGTCCCCGTCTGTCTGAACAGATATTCTTTCATGCGACCGGGGAAAGAAGACAAGCGACTGAGCCCACAGGACAGAGCAGCTGAGTTATGCTGAGGGCGTCTGTCAGTGACGACCTGCTCAGCAGGAGGCAGAGCTGATCAGATAGTGGGTACGAACTGGCCAGTATGTCACTGTCTCTGGCTCTCAGGGCCCCGCTGGCGAAATGGTGTGACTGTGAAAGTAGCTCACTTAACACATCACAGCTTACTCTGGACTCTGGAGAATCCAGCAGCGTCCATCAACACCGAATCTGATCGATGTTACCGTTATTCGTGCCCTGACTGGTCCAGAATGTACAAGGAAAATCCACAGCACACAGCCAGCGTCAAGCCAGCGGGAGCTCACTGAATCTCTGCTCCCGTGTTGGAAAGAGGGTTCGAAGTAGAAGGGGGGAGCGAGCGAGCGAGCAAAACCACAAACCATAGTTCTTTCTGATGACATTTAATATTCTTTTCAAGATAAAAAGGGGCCTAGTATGTGGAATGAATGAATCTGAGTGTGCATTCAAGAAAAATAAATCTGAGACATTATAAAACAGCAATAACCAATACCATATGTGGACTAGTGCCCAGAAAGGTGCTATTTAAATTCGAATTTTCAGCTTTGGCCTGTGATTTGGACATTTTAGGATAACTGGCTGTATGAATGTAGATTCAGTCCTGTGATGATATGCTCAGAGCAGTTTCCACATCTCACAGTAAATGGTAATCAATGTTCCCAGAAGTGGCATGTGGCTCCCTTTATATCCTCCTAGACCCTGCCGGAAAGAAAACAACACACACTGCTGAGGCTAAAGCAGCAGAGACCCTGGTAACCGGTGCTAATCCTGTTGCAGCTTCAGCATCTCATTCCTGCTGCCTCGCAGGCGTGGCTGGCGTCCAGAGCAGGACCATCAATCAGAGCGCAATTACAGCGGCGCTTTCCCGGCCCGCGCGATTACTGCCGCGGAAACCCTCCCTCCCCAGCGCTGCGCATCCACACACGCACGGTCCCACACCGGCTGTGGTCTCTGGACATTTGACAGCTTCGGGGACCTCTGCTCGCGGGGGCGGGGGGGGACAAATGTGTGTGTTGTTACGAAAGGAAGTGGGGCGGCGGAGCTGGTGTCGCCGTGGGAATCGCATACCAACGGTTTCCATGGTGACCCTCTAGCGATGACAGGCGCTTCACAATAACCAGCGTACACATTCCCCCAAGGGGCTTTTTGCTCCATCCTTTGCCTGGGGGAGGAGGCTCTGGTGGAGGAGGGGGGGAGGGGTAAGCGGACTCAGGCGAGAGACCAAAAATCACCTCTGAAGCTTTTCTGAACCCCCCCTCTCCAAATTTCAAGCGCGTCACTTTCCGTTACTCCGGTTCAATATCCCGCTAAGAGCAAAGCGCACAACAACAGCGTGTCCCACTCGCGGGGAGGGGCGGCTGAAGGGTGCGAAACACGGAACGGGGAGGGCGGCCTGCCAGCCGGGTGAGCGCCGACTGCAGGGTACAACCCCCCCCCCCCCCCCCGGCTGCCGTGCAAACCCGCCGCCTCGCTTCGACAGCACGCCGCTCCGGGAGAAGGACGGGGCTCGTCTGAACTTTTTTCAGAGCGCGTTCACTGATTCCTCAACACTGCCTACAAAACCAACCTGTCTGGAGAAAGACAGGTAACTGAGAAGTCAGGAGGGCATGAAAGGTGGTTTAAAAATACAGGGACTTATTGCAGGGGACAACACGACGGAAAATGCCACCACCTGGGGGAAAAAAGGCCTTGTTTTCTCAGCACTATATTTTTCTTGAGTTGCCGTCGCTGTTTCCTGGGCAGATGGCGCGACTGTGTTAGCTCTTAACGTCACTACAATGTGCTTTCTGCAAGTGAGTCGCTTTCCACGCACTGCTTCAGCTCAGCACCGGGTCAGCTCAGGACTTCCCAAAATGAAAAGGCAGCCCACGGCCAGCCTCGATCTAGGCCAGATTTTTAGATGGCCTGTGCTGAGAATTACAGGACCAGGGCCAGGCGAATGAATATATAAACACAGCCAGCCCTGGGTGGTCTTGGTTTCATATTACCAGTGAGGATGTGTCAGTAACAGGCCACTCCCAAACTCAACAACAGGAAAAAAAGGGAAATAAAGCACTTGGGAGGTAAACTGCTTGTACACAGACAAGTATTATTAATACCGGTTTTAACAGTAATGAAAGTGACCCCCCAAAAAACGAATCAGATTTTAAAGCCTGTAGAAAACCGTTTTGGAATGGTATGTTTTTAAGCTTGAGTGGCTGTTGGAAATACATGCGCAACATCTGTAGCACACTATTTATTTGATCAAACAGAACTAGATGTAAAAATAACTCGCTCACCAAAAGTGGTGGCAACAGACTGCTTTACTACATACAGCTGAAGAGAAAGCTTTCCTGCTGTAAAAGTCGCCTAGACATTCTCCTGTGAAATCAGTGTCCCACATTATAAAAACCCGTTCTCAATGACAACCAGACTGAAGTCATATGTAGACTGGCAGTAAAACCTGTTCAATTGCCTCAGCAGGTTTGTCATAATGGCATATGTAGTTCTTGTAGCTATGACTGTTAAACGTCTGAACACATCACTCTGCAGTGTAATCAAATTTGTTGGTGATGAGAATCACATAGAAAGGAACATTTATTATATTTCACACGGATGACAGTTGGCTGCCACAATTTATAGCAAAATTGATCAGTCATTTTGAAGCACTTATGAAATTCATATAATTCAGTGCAGCTGCCAGTAATCTGAATCAACCCTTTAGAAGCCAGTACACAACATACACCCGAAGAAGGCTCCACAGCCGAAACGTTGTTTCCTTTCTTCTCTTTTCAGCATGGAATAAACCTTTATTGTTCCTTTGCAGCCTACGCATGCTGACGCAGCTCCCCACCTGAACTACTAAAGCTTACCTTTGTTAAACATTGTGAGTCTAATAATCCGTTTGAATCAACAGACCTTGATGTCAGCAGACCTTTGTTATAATAGAACATACAACCTGAAGTAAAATATATTTAGTTTATTATGTCATCTATTCAGCACTGCACAGGGAAAATGTAATATGCTGATTGTTGTGGGTAATGGTTCTCAATTCTGAACTGGAAAAAACATCTTAAACACCTTAAAGCATTTGATCTCCTCTAGTACATAAGAGATTTTAATGGGACTGTACCCGTTTTAAGTAATACTTGCTAAACCTCAAACATTTCATAGGAGAAATTTGGAAACAATCCTGAAAGCTTTAACATTTAAAAGGGAAAGTGGTGAGTAAACCATAATAACCTCGATCCCCATCAAAGCAGGTAAAGTCTTATTTCACAGTATATGAAGTATTGCAAGCAATGACATCTTCCTTGTGCTGACATTTGTGAGACACTGTTCACCTCTTCCTGTTATGTTATTCTACTATTCCATATTCCCTTGTTCACATCGCATTAACATTTCCAAAGAGCAGTTTGCCAAAATTAATCTGGCTTTTCAACGACAAGCGTGCATGAGCAAGGCAACTTTAAAGCTCGAGAATGGATAGAGATAAGAAACGATGCCTGTCTAAAGTTGGGGGGGCTGAGGGCTGGCCCCGTGCTGGACTAATGAAAGATGGGAAAGTGGTCTCGGACACTGTGTCCCTCAAGCAAACCCAAGGATGCCCGTTTCTTCGTCAACGCCCCCGGTACCACCACTCAAGAACTTGTAACAAGGTCAGACTCTTCATCATCCTTCAGCGCTGTGTAGTAAACTAAGCTCTTCCCAACAGTCAGAGAAAAAAAAACAGGACCCTGCTTGGAACAGTGCATTTGCTTCATCAGAATGAAAACGCATTAATCCCAGCAGAAGAAAGGGTTTATAGTATTAAACCAGATGTAGGGAAAGGATCATATCTGGCATTAGGTGAAGTTCATATAACTAAATGCTGAACTCTTGACTATGCTAGAAAACAGAGTTAGGAAAAGGATTAGTGGACTGTTGATGACCGATACAGTCTTAAACACCTTCAATAATTTTATCTGATGGTGTGCTTTTGAAAATGACAAACTTCGCAGGTAAACAAGGCAAATCCAGCTTCTTCAGCACAAACTCCCTCCCATGAATACAGCACAGAAGCCCAGGTTCAGCGATCAGGAGCGCAAAAGCTGCTGATAGCGACAAATACACACCATGCCTTGATGTTTACAGTGCCTGGAGTATCAAGGTAAAAAAAAGTTTAAAAAGGTGCACTTTCAAGTCTACAGGATCATCAGACCCGAACTACTTCCAGACTATATGTTGACGTGGACTGAGAGTAAGTGACTCTGACACTAGTCCACAATATGGTTACACCCAACAGGTCCCCATTCACACAATCTGAGTAAAGCACCTTGCTGACAGGTATAACAGCAGTTCCAACAGAGGGGACTTCCACTCACAACCTTCCTGCTAGGTGCCCTAAAAACTACTCTACTCCATGCTGGAGAAGAACCGATTTACAAGCGCATCCTTCAGCATTCTGCGTGCATAAGGTGGAGGAGGGAGATCAAAATAAACTTGTCCAGAAATGAAAAAAGGATTTTCTCAATGCATGGTGCAAGACTTTCCATTCAAAAAACAATTTTGTTTCTAAATTAAAAAATGGAAACTTAAATAAGAAAAGCAGCTCCTTTTAAAACCATTTTTATTGGAAAATACTAACAGATGTGCGTACTCAAGGCCATCTCACCAATCATAACGTAAAAATAAGAAACAGATTATTTTCAAGATGTACTTAAGGAACAGAATGCAAAACCTGGCTTTCATCTGAACTGTTCCCTGAACTGTGTCTTTTTCTGGTTTACAGGGGCTGGTATTTTGCTGACTTTCTGCGGTGCTCGGAGTCAACAAGTAGGTAGTCATTTTTTTCTGCTGACGATCTCTCCGTGGTCATCAGAATAAACATATCGATTGACATTCTGAACCGTGCTGACAAGACACTGCAGGCAAGCACACTGCGCAGTGCCAAGGACTACAGAAACAGTTGGATTCTGTAGTAGACTATGAGTGTGTTAAGCTGGGAGCGGGCAGAAGGGAGTTATTAAATTCAAACAACCCCCAAAGTACAGAAAAGCATATGCCTTTCAGACTTCTAATAGCGAGACCTTCTTTCAACAACACCATTTCACAGCCAGCATAGTTGGTGTTTATTTTTGCTTTTTTTAGTGTACAAATTTTAATCGTTTACTGGTTCAGAATCCTCCTCAAGGTAAATAACAGTGAATTTCTCTTTTCGATCAGCTCTATCCGGAAACGAAACACTGCAGCTCAGCTGGAAATTAGTTCAGCTTGCCTTTCTCAGCAACGAACATACTGCCACATTTTTCTTACCATTTTTAAATCATATGAAGACAGAAAAGGCTAGATTTTCTACCAGACCACTCCCTCACTCAAAACTCTTAGAAGCGGAGTCACATTTCAGTTTAATTACAGGCCTCACTGTCTGACAGATCTCTCTCCAAGAGCTATAAATTGGAAAGAGGTGGTTTTGGAGAAGAATCTGAGGCCCAGTCACCCAGTTTCATAGCTTCCCAGAGGCACACACACACACACCCTCTCACAGTACAACGCAAGCCTCTTTTGTTTTTATATAGTGCTCTGCGACTCCGGTGAGCTCAGCACCGGCCAACTCAAACAAGTGCATTTTTAAATTGATGTCAACAGAATCCGCTGTGGCAGTATTTCAAATGTGATTAGAAATACAGTCTCAAACAAGAGAAGGAATAAATACCAAAGGCCAAAAACTACTCACACTAAATTAAAAAAAAAAGTACATCAGCTAGTAAAAATGACAACCACAGTAAAATTCCAGGCCAGGGTTATCTTCCGTTACTCTCTTGGAAAAGGGCATGCATTACAAGTCACGCTTTCTTTAGGTTGGTGGATTCACTACAGGCACGTACATTCCAGGGCCAAAAAGAAAAGCTTGTTGACTGTGCGAAAAACTCACACAGCCTGCCCTGTGCTGTGTTGACGAAATGGATTTAGCCCAGCAGAGGCAAACATAAATTCGCACATTCCTTCCATGTGCAATGCAGTCTACAGTGTTAGAGGAGCAGGAGGTCAAGTGAGAGGCCCAGCAGCAGGTCCATGGGGTCATCTAACAGCCATTTCTAGTTGGGTCTTAGTTCAATCCCCTGGGTGTCAGCAGAGCTCTCCAAGGAGACAAGCCAAGAAAGAAATAAGGGAGGTACAGAAATCCAGATCGCCACACTGTTTATTCTCATCTCATAAGTTTTCTACGTATGATAATAATTTTAAAAAAAGGTAAGAAATGCCGTGACTGCAAGATGGTGCAGTTTTACTGTAGGTGATAAATGGATGAATGTCTCAGATGGGTACGGCACGTTTACAACGCCATTAAAGCTAAAAACTCCTAAAAATCACTCAAACTGTGATGTGCTGTATTTGTGACACTAAACAGAAGGCATGCTTGTGGCCACAGAGAATCACACCTCCCAGTGACTCAGTGATCAGACGGTATACACGGGTCACAGCTTCTCAATTCATCTTTAGTCACAAAAAGCTAATAAAAACTAGAAAGCCCAGGAACACCGTGCCTAAATTTTAGTTGCACTGCCTGTGCATTCCTCAGCAGCACACGGTAACCCTAATACATCCAGTCCGACAGCCCAGCAAGGTAATGTGATCCCAAAACACCAATAAAACCGTAAACCACTGTGTGAATTCAACAGCCAATATCCATACCCAGTAAGGCAGCTTCAGTCATACTTAGCCAAATCTGCCTTTGCAGCTCAAAAGCACCCATCACACCTAAGACAAGTAGCAACCAGCTGAGCCCTCTGACCTCCCACATTGAAAAGGCGCAGTCGAGCCGTACCAGAACATTAGCCGCCTGAGTAATGTAATGAAACGTTGGTGTGACAATTCCAGATACCAAGTGCCAGCCAGCAGGGTTGTTCCCATTGCACTTCATCCACTCTGTGCAGCCAAAAGAAAACCTTCAATTATTTACACCTCACGGCAAGGCAGGGCCGTGGGGAGGTTAGGGAAACTCAGGACGGAGCTCACTGTAACGCACTGCTAAAATCTTACAGAGAAAACAATCTGAACCGTTAAGAGACATCCACCTTCAAAGCCATACAATGTTAAGCCTGGAACTAATTCTCCAAGCTTCACCACAGTCTTGCACCACAGCCGCCTGCCTTTAACAGCACTCACACAGGCGAAAGCTCAGACACTGCAGAGAGCTCTTGCACATGACAAAGACGCAGTCAAACTAACAGAGCAACCTCGGTATTCAGTCAAGCAACTGGACTGTAAGCTGCATTGCTAAGAACAACTTTGCAAGTTTTCTTGGATTTCCAATGAGATTCATGCATGCATGTTCATTTTCTCATTCGAACTCTCTCATGGAGAGAGAAAGTAATGCAAATATCTGTTTTGTCGCTTCTTTTCAACCCATCTTTACCTTGATTTTCTTCTGTTTGTATTACTTGACTTAAAAAAAGAAAATGCTAAAAAAATCTATTGCTAATTGCCTTTTCACATTGACCTAAAGCTCTGGAAAGAGATTTGCAGGAATGTTCACCCACGGTAAATCACCACTTTTATGAGCCCCTGCATGAGATAAGTCTCTGAAAAATCAATACCCCTACACTTAAAACTAAGCATTATTCTCCAGCCTTTCAGTACTGTGGAAAAACTGAGAAATACCACACACTCATTCGTTCAGCACCAGTAAGTTACATACTTCCGGAACAAAGACGAAGGGCTTACTCATTCATAATGGATCTCATATTTACATCAGAAAACCAGCATCAAGTTAACATTCCTCCCATTCTTTTTATGCATGTAAGAAAAAGGCTTCAGTCTCTGCAGGCTGCATTGATCGAAGTATTTCAACAAATTATTCAGGAGTGACGACAGATAAATCAATAGGCTCTCTTCAACCCTCTCTTGCCCTCTTGCTTGTTCAGATTCCAGAGGCTCTGTCTGTTGCCTGTTCCCCAGTTAGTGGTGCTGTAAGATGTAAATGTAAGAAATCCTAATCTCAGCAACCACACAAGAATGGGCACAGAAATACAGTATCAGAGTATTTCTCTCAATGCCTTCATTTATCCTTAAAATAGCTTGTAGGGTTCTGTCCTTTTCAAGACTTTGGAGACCTCAGAGGTGCTGTTGATAGTTTCATGGGGATACAACAACGTAATCCGAAGGTTAGAAATACAAAGCCCTTACTCCTTTTGCTCAAACCAGGCTATAGCTTGTCCTGGCTCTTAGAGTATTAAGTGGACTCGGAGAGCATCAGTCCTCCCTGGATGAGACAGTAATCCATTGCAAGGTTACCCAAAGTATGGGAGGGAAGTACCTGGTTCAAGGCCATAGCAACAGTATCCTCAGAGGGGACTCCAACTCCCTAGTTCAGAAAGATTATAGTCCAGACCCCTACCCAATACTCTAAGGTGCCCCCTAAGCTTGAAATATAGCACTATATAGCACTGCCTGTGACAGAGGAAGTTACAACACAATTAATAAACATATTTCACAAAGGTACAAAGGTTACTGTTAATTAATTAAGCTCCTAACTGTAAATTACATAAATCAACCACACACCCTAAAAAGCCATTCAAATAAAATGCAGAAGGGAAACCTCTATTTAAATATACTTATGAGAATCTGGGAACTGGCTTTTGCCAAGTATGAAAAGGCGTAGCAATTACGACACCATGATACCATGTTGTGCTTTACAGCATTAAGGGTTATGAATGGAGGGACATGGGCCTGTGGTCCACAAATCAAACACTAACACTAAGCACCTCAACACACCAGGAGCAAACAACAGGGGCAGCACAACTACCAGCTCCTCCAAGGAATGGTACAGCAAATCAGTTTGAGACAATCGCCCCCCCCACCTTTCATCTGAATGATGAAATAAGCAGGAATTGCCACCCGCACTAATAAAAAAAAATGTTCTCTTCCAGTCTGAGTATGGAGTGCTCATGATATGGTGAAGGAATAGGGAAATAAAATGAAGTACAATTCTGTGGATCTGTCAGACATGCAGTTATAAAGGACAAATACAGGTGCAGCATTTTATTTTGGGCATAACTTTTTCCTCTATTCCCCAGAGGGGACTGTGCTGAAGTTATGGCTGGAGGGAGAATTTATGAAGGAGTAGTAGCTTCCCTGTATTTCAATCATTTGTTTAGATCCCTTCGCTGCTACTATTTAAATCCCTGAGGCAAACAAAGACAAATACAGCAGATCTGCAGTGATGGGAAGACTCTCATGCTGGGTGCAAAGTAAATGTTGTTGCAATAACAACAGCAAAGCTGCATCTTAATTAGAAATTTTACAGACAATGGGAAATGATTTCTCGTAACAAATCGATAAAAAATGAAAGCAAAATTGAACTAAATGGTCTGAATTTTTCAGACTTCCAGGAAACACTTAAATGTCTCTTGCAAAGAACAATTTTGAGTACGATTACAGCTAGTCATCTAAAATACCACCTCCTCCATGCAGTTCTTACATGGCATCACAGAGGTATCGAACTGTATCTAATTACAGAAATTGTTTATGAAGGCACGATCCACATAGCCTTCACTCACAATCCTCTTTTAAATTAAACTTGTAGTGTTGAAGCATGAAATATAGATATGCAATCCCATTATTTTATCTTAAACTTTAACTGCAAGGCTCTGCTTAGAAAACCTCACCTGATCTGCAGTGATACCAAGTCACATAAATTAGCTGTGCCAAATCCCTCTCAAGACAATATCTATCTTCAGCATTTAACTGAAGAGAGGAAGCATTGGGATGTTTTTTTTTCTACTTCTTATATGGATTCCCTCCAGTCAGAAGGACAGGCTGACACATTATTTAACTCTTTAAACAATTAACAAATTAAATCTATTACTGCCTGAGCAAAGACCTGCCCGTCTGCTTGAATCCCCAATGCTGAGGTGCTGCCAGGAGAAGAGCTACAGACCCCTCTGCTCCTCAGCAGACACAGGGTGCTCCCCAGTCACTTGACACCCAGAGAAAAACTTCAGAGTCGGAAGCAAGAGGAAGACATCCGGTCTTTCCCAAGTATACCTGCTACTCAAATGAGTACAAAGAAGCTCCCTGACATACATCTGAAACCTCTGAAAAGAAAGTGGACTATCTACTGGTATCAAGGAAAATATGAAAGCATCGCCAACACTATCGTGCATCATTATTCCAGTGTATCTGGGGGTAATTAAGACCTAAGGCATCAATTTCTCTTTCAAGAATGGAAAAAAGAGTAAATTATTAGTGCTCATTACACGTGCAATGAGTTCATCTCTCCTTGCCTCTGCCAGGATTCGAACCCGGTCATTCACAAACTCCGAGCACGCACAGCAACACTCTGAATAACCAACAACCACACTAAGCCAAAAGCTCGATCTTCAGCAAAGGGAGGGTTTTACACTGCCTAGATTTCAGAGAGAGAGCAATGTCTCTGCTGTACCTCGCTCACCATCATGCATGTTTTCCTGTTGCTGCATGAAATGTCTAAGAATTGCACAGCAGTATATGTGGCACACCACAGAATATATGTATTTTCAGATGACATTGAACCACGATTGCAAGAAGCATATCTCAAGAAAATGTGCCAAATCCACGCAGTTGTGGGCTGGTGGCACACAGCTCCCCAATGCTGAAGTTCCTTCTTACAGGTGTAAGCAAGCACCAAACTGCACTAATCCAGGCAGCTGTGGTGGTGGACGTTTCATAGCCATGCTTTCATTACAGCAGTCATCAAATGCAGGCTTCAGAAACAGCCAGCTAATAGTTCTAATGCAATAAGCCCTTAAATACCCAGATTTACAGTGTCACATTACACCCCTTGATAGTATGCATATTTCAATCACTTCTAACCACATTACCTCTCAGAGCTTAGAACAATCCTATTGGTTGGGGGATTAAGACAGGAGGCAGCTGGAACAGAGTTAATCTGAACTGAAATGCCAAACCAGGAGCTTGATTCGTGCAGAGGAAATAACGGCACTGTTTTACTAGACTGAGCACGCCGTTTCTTGGCCAAAACAAACTGCCAATGCTAACACCCGTTTGCAAGACACTATCCAACTGTGCAGCCGAAGGATACTGTAATGTTTCCAACACACACCGATAAACACTGTCCTGTCTCGAGGGGAATTTTTCTGGCAGTGGCTTTGACTTGGGAATTAGGTCAGTTTGCTGTCCTGGTTGTAGTTCAGCACACAATGGCAAGAAAGTGCAGCAAACTGCAAATGCTTAAAAGAATCACTTGTTTGGCAAAAGTGCTCCAGTCAGCTGAAGACAGACTGTTCTGACCTGTTTTTTTTTTCCTACGAATGAACAGGCTTGTTTTTCTCTGGCAAATGACAGCTTTACTTTAGCACACCTCAGCGAGTTAACCATTACTACTGACTACAGAATACATCTGTAGACTTTGAGGTTCATGATTTATTCAGTATTCTGTGTCCAACCTTTGAACTCAGAGATTAATAATGTTTGTATCCCCTTAATAGCCCAGCAAGAAACAATTTACAGCTAAGGGTTACAATGCTTACAAACACATCTTTTATTTGCTTAAAAGACACAAAGCACTCATTGACTTTTTTTTCCAGCAGTGACTGAAGATGCAGTGTGAAGCCTCACTTAGCTGGAGAGATAGAGTACAGCCCCTCAGGGTGGTGAAAGTTCATTCCTGTGCTACTCAGGCGAAACAATGTGCAGTTGTCCCAAGATTGTGGTACACCAAATCCTCATTTTTCAATGGAGATGGAAAAAGAAAAGGCTTTTTCCTCAGTGCGTGGCTGTTATCTCTATCAAATTATTTTGGGTTCCACAGATTAGCCTCCATAAGCAGAACTATTGTAGGAATACTGCTGCTATATTGCAATAGACACACATCCTAGCTGTGTGGAGGAGAATCAGGCTGTTCTCTTCCAGGGACTCAATGCCTTGTATTTTCCACTGAAATAGTTCTTACAAGCCAATTCATCACGATCCAGGAGCTTCCACGAGTCCACCAGAAGTAAGTGTGATAACCCTGAATTGCTGAAGTCATGAGTATATATCCATGCGGAGTAGAGCACTGGATACAAGCTAGCATCCTTTGACAATTCCCAATCTGTGTCCAGAAGTCGCATACCAAGTAGCGAATCTGTTTTAAAAAATGTTACCACGCACTGTCGGTAAGACTCAGTGCCTTATTCAATTTATTACTTACATAAATAAGAGAACACATTATAATAAAGACAGAACACAGTCTCAAATGAAACTACACTCTCCATGGGGAAAAAGTGGGAATTTTGGGACACATTTGCTCAGGCATGATGGAAGTGCTTTGTCTCTAGTCTCAAAGCGGATTTAAAAAGAAAAAAATATTCAGATAAGCTCTGATTAATTTTTTTGGCTAAAGGGATGATAGAATCCTTGAGAAGGTACATTCAATCTGATGGACTTGACAAGTGATTTTTATTCCCTTAAACACAAATGGGGTCACCTCAATAGCATTAAGGCTGTCCTATATTGGGAGTATTAATATATTAATGAATAGTGTATAAAGCTGATTTTGCTTCATGCTAAATTGATTCCCATAAAACTATCAACGTATCCTGTCAAATGAAGGTGACTCCTTCAGCTGCTGCCTTCAAGACTGTAGGGTCAAGGCTTGTACTCTCAGAACAACACAACCTAAATCTTAAAATTGATTAATGGAAGATTGCTGCTTGGCTTGGGCCACATACACAAAGCAAAAGAGTAATATCAGACTCTGAAGGACCACACTATTATTGTCTACTGCTAAATAGGGCAATTAGCATGATACATTTTTCATTAAGTATTTTCTTTACTATACAGCCAACTGGTGTGGAATGTTGAACAGTAATTGTCACTTAACCTTTAAAATTAATGTTTGTTGGGAGCAGGGCTTTTGTAAGCAGCACAAAAACAACGGGAATCTCCTCTCACAGTTTTTCCACTGTCCCCAGAGCTACTCACAGATCTGAGTACTGAGGCAGCACATCTCATAACAGGGAGGAATACATTTCTTATTCCATAAATTGAAAAAAGAAAGTGGTCAGATTAGGTTATTTTATGGCACAGTTGTTCACGTGACCAAGTGTGTAATAGTGCCACCTCTTGACTCAGTTTCTGATGTAGTGTAACAGACTGGCATCCTGCCTGTGGGCTATCACAGCCAAGTCCCTTTGACAAAGACCGACTAGAGATATGAACTCTGAATTCCAGAATGTGAAGACCAAGTACCTGCTTTCTACTGAGATTCTGCACATATTCTCCCTTTTTTATCCTTTTGTTTTCAGGGGGGCTGAGATGACAAAATAACAGTCAAAACAATCCCATTATCTCAAACGAGTAGGTGTGTTACGCTGGAGTCCTGGCCAAATTTCCCACTGGCATTTACCAGCCATGGTCTCCTAATAATCCCCATCTATATCCTGGCTTCATCACTCTGCTCTCCTCCCCACTGAGAGCTGGTGTGTGGTGAGTGTACGTGTGCACTATGGCTGCCGTCGCCTCATCCAGGTGGGGCTGCACACTGGGGGTGGAGGGGATCCCCATTACCTGTAAAGAGCTCTGACTGGAGTGTCCCAAAACGTGCTATATAAGTGTAAGGAATTATCTCCCATGCTGCCCATGACTATACCCCCGAGAGGAAATAACCCATCCTCACCCCTCCTCTCCTCACCCCAAAATCCACCTACCCTGTCCAGGTGGCAATATAATGTCATTAGCAAGCTAGTGGAAACATGCATCATCTTACAACTTCAAAACCCTTGACCACCCTTCTCATTAATTCACTTCCTCTATTTCATTTATTTCCTTCTTTTTCAGGATGAAAAGCACAGCATCAATGCAAAGAATTATCCTCCTCCTGCAACTTCATGTCAAGCCCACATGTCCTAGTCAGTTGCTGGCAAAGTAGTTCAAGCTTCAGGGTGACACATTTACACTTTTCACTTTATTATCGAAAGTGCCAAGATATGTCAGCACCCCGAATTACAATAAATCCCATTACCCAGACTGTACCTTTAACAGCCTCACAAATGTGAGAGACCGCTTTTTATTCAAATTGCAAATTCAAGCATGTACCACCTATAATTGGACTGGAGCCATTATTATGACCATATTTCTATCATCTTTGATTTCTATCATCAAAGCCAGCAGCCATATCACCCTGCAACTCACAACTGGCAACCCCTGAAGCTCAGCAGGTGTGAGTCTGGTCAGTACCTGGATGGGAGACTCCTGGGAAAAACTAAGGTTGCTGCTGGAAGAGGTGTTAGTGGGGCCAGCAGGGGGCGCTCACCCTGTGGTCCATGTGGGTCCTAATGCCCCAGTATAGTGATGGGGACACTATACTGTAAACAGGCGCCGTCCTTCGGATGAGACGTAAAACCGAGGTCCTGACTCTCTGTGGTCATTAAAAATCCCAGGGCGCTTCTCGAAAAGAGTAGGGGTGTAACCCCGGTGTCCTGGCCAAATTTCCAATTGGCCCTTACCAATCATGGCCTCCTAATAATCCCCATCTATGAATTGGCTTCATCACTCTGCTCTCCTCCCCACTGAGAGCTGATGTGTGGTGAGCGTTCTGGTGCACTATGGCTGCCGTCGCATCATCCAGGTGGGGCTGCACACTGGTGGTGGTGGAGGGGATCCCCATTACCTGTAAAGAGCTTTGAGTGGAGTGTCCAGAAAAGCGCTATATAAGTGTAAGCAATTATTATTATTATTATCTTACAATTCTTAAAGGGTTCATATAAACTTATAATACAGAAAAACATTTATTTAACTTGTCAAGATCCCTAAATGATATCACAAAATTTTGTTGTTTTCCAAAAACATGCATTTTGGCCGGCAAGTGCAAGTGTATTCTAAATTTAAGCAGGAACCAGCTAAGTCAGAGGTAAAACACTTTCTTTTTCTACAAAAACCAAATGCGTCACAGAACACAACTTTGTGACCTCTAACCACAGACACATCCACTCTAACCATACAGCTGTTTAGATATCTAAACCATCCCCCAGCAACAGAACAGTGATCTGTAGACACCACTGGGTGGACCTGAACTGAAAAAGTCTGCCTTGAGTTGGAAAAGCAACTGAAGTTTCATAAAAGGGTTTGGTCCTTTCAAAAGGAGAAAGTGACTACATCTAGAAATCATTTAAAACTTCAGATCACCATCTTTTAATAAGACTTCCAGATCTTATTTAATAATGTAGGTAACTGGACAAGTAAGCAAAGGTGTTTAATATTATATTAACAGATCCAAAAGAGCCCTTTACAGTAAAGCCGGCGTCACACTTCATGACTCGACACGACTTCTAGTCGGAGAGCATGTCAAATGACTGCAGTTGCTTAAATTCGATGACTAGGAATCACAGGGGGTGGCTAATTACACGATTCACTCACAACTTTTCATCACGGTTCCAAATCTCGTATTACGCCGCGAAAGCGCCTCATTTTGGCAGCCAATCAACACGGAGCACACCGGTGAATAGGAGAAGGAGCACCGCTCGAAAGAAAACAAACAACAAACACGAAACCTCGAATGGACATCTGTGCTGGCTCCGAAGTTCAACGAGCCTCTCCTCCATTTGCACAGTCCAAAACACTTGCTCTCCTTCTTTCCTTGCTGCCGCAATTTACGCATTGTACTTCGGGCTGAGCGCTCACTGGCTGTTGACTGTCGCAGACACGAGAGCCCTCCCTTACGACTTGCGACTAGCTACGAGACAATCAAACCAGTTTGATTTTCTCGAAACAAGTCGCAGAGAGTCATGGGGGCTGTTAAGAGCACTGGGGGTGTCACACTACCCAGCTGACGGTGGCATGCTGCAACCCTCCCCAACTCACTGCGATTTTCTTATAATGATGTAAATTAAGGCTGTGACTGAAAATCCTAGGAAAAGTCGTGTAGTGTGACGCAGGCTTAATGCATCATGACTGATGAAAATGTCTGCAGAACTAGTACAAAGAATGCATGCATTGACCTGATAACCCCCTGCCCCAGAAACAGAACTATCTCTGCTGCACAATTCCAAACAAAGGGAACTGGATCAGTATGGAAAAGCAGCTCAGAGAATTTGCAGGTATCAAATGAATAAATCATTTCAAGGTGCCTTTGTTAGGAGATGCAATTAGAAATGCTTTGAAAGTAATCAAACCCAGAATTTTACTCCCATCTATTAGCAGTGAATTCCTAAAGAGGCAACAGAATATATTAACACACACACACACACTTCCCCCATTCTGCAGCTCAGCCCAATTTATTTGCTATTACTTACACTAATTCTTGTTTTGAATAACCTATATTCCAAGCAGCAGTGTTAATGAGAATTTAATATTGCTGCCAAAAGCTGAAATCTCTATCAAGCAACACGCAGAAGGAGAACTGTACCTTTCTAGGAAAAAGTCAATTCAAGGCAGTGTGATAATAAGATAAAATGATAGGGTATCAGCATTGCAGGAGAGAAGGGGGTGAGAGAGGGCTACAGATAAGCTAGACACTTTTTTATTTCCTCCCAAGGGAATTAATTAGACTTCCTCAGTAAAGACTACATACCATAACTCATATGAAGAGCAGCTGCTTTTAATAGAAGAACAGACTGTATTACTGGCATCAATCAGGCCCAGGACTGTTACAGATACCAGGATGAGTGCTCACACTGACCGGATGTTCTGAGTACCATACACTAGAAGATGCGCTTGTTACTTAAGTCTGAAAAGCTCTGATCTCCACAGAACTGCCTTTTCTTGTGAGGCTGGCCCTGCTGTGAACATTTTACACAATCCACTCCAGTTCAGCTCTTTGCATCATAATGGGTCACCTGGTTTTGAGCATAACATTGAACCCAGGAAAGAAATGCATAACTGATCGTTATAACAGAAGATCGAATGTTGTAAGGGATGATTATGGGCATTTGTAAGGCATTTTAATTCTGATAATGATCCCTGCTAGAATTTGCATAATAATCAATTTGTTCATTACGAATTGATTTATGAAAAACTATTCACATGTCCTACCTGTTCCTAGTTTTGTTGTGAGTCTTATTTTCTTAACTAGTGGCACCTATATAATAATGCATCTCTTTTTCCATTTTAGAAGTAAAACTAGAACAACAAACAAATACAGAGCCCAAGGCACTGGTAGTCTTCTTAGGTCTGAAGCCTTCAGATCCCTGCATAAAGAAGAAACAGCTAGAGTTGAGCTATTATTCTCCTGGGCTTGAATAATGAAAGATACAGATCATTCACTTTTTCTTTTCTGTACCAAGCAAGTTCAAATGAGCAAATGATTCTTTACTTGGCAGGAAATGGATTTATTAAGAAGGTATGTCAAAAAAAGAACTCTTAAAACTGAGTCCAGACATGTGAAGGAAGCACAAGCACTTAACAAAATTACGGCACATAAAAAAAAAATGCCTCTGCTCACACCACTTGTGCAGCATAGTGGAATAGTAGTTAGAGCTCCAGAGCAGAGTCTTGGGTTCGATTACTGGGTAGGATCACTGATGTACCCCTGAGCAAGACAATTCACTTACTTAAGTAAATTCCTTGCTGCAATAATGGGTACTCTACAGACTGTCACTGTAAATGAGACTTTATCCTCAATTGACTTATCTGGTTAAAGGATTAAGACTTAATTTACACCAAGAGATTACATGTCATAGAAGCAAAATTAAATTTATCACCAAAGCGAAAACAGGAAGTGATAGCCACCAAAGAGCCCGATAGCTTTTAAGGCTCAGCGCTGACTGAAATGAAAACATTAATTAATAACAGCTATTCCCATTAATTGGAATGTATATAACAATGAGAATTCACTAGCAAACAGTACATACAGCAGGGATTTTCAGTCAGCTCACATCACCGACATCTACATTCACTTGTTACAATGAAGCCAGTGCTGTGAGTAAACAAGTACTGGTCTCCAACCACCACCCCCCTCTCTGACACACACTTTCTGGCTTTAAATATTAATGCTGCAACCTTCTCCCTAGCCTACAGACTTCACCATGGGACGACGGGATGGTAATATAAACAGCAATTAATTCCCTTTCCTTGGGCAGGTACACTACAAGACCTTCAGATCTGCATCACTGCTCTCCAAGCTCTTCCTCACCAGAGTGGGAACCTGTCTCGTCACATTATCACTCATCGGATCAGAGACACCGAGATAATGGCCCAGACGCACCACGGTTCATACCGCAAGCACAGAGCGCTTATACTCTTACTTATGGTCACCAGCATGAAAAGGCAAGGCAGCCTAGAGCCATATGAACAAGAATATACTTGAAGAAGCAAAAGAACTGCAATAAGGGGATGAGAACAACCAGGCTAGATCAACTAGCATCATTATAGAATGCAGCAAACATTAAAAATATGTTGGCATCTTTAGAAAACTCCTGAGCTAGGTCTTAAAAGCATCAAAAGTGAATGTAGCAATGCCAAAATCACCAATAGATTGCCAGATCCTTAACCAGATTGAAGCTTAAGCCTTCAGTGGTGTAGAAAGAGGTAATTAAAGGTGCGGAAATTGGTCTAACCATCTGGCCGTTTCCTTCTAGTATTTATCATTTCTCACGTTTGGGATTAAATTGAGGAGTGCAAAAAATGAAACGAACTTTTAGGTACAATTAAATAAAGAAATGGGAGGTATTTCGCGGATGAACAGAAGAGGTGTCACTGAATCTTGTGACTCAGGGAAAAAAAACACACACAGGTGTGTGACAACAAACCATAGTTCATTTCCATTTCAGGCCTGCTCAGCAGAGAAATTCCAGTATGAATGGCTAAATAGGGAGCGAGCACAGAGGATGAATTATTTATCACCGCCCTTTGCTTCATGTCAGCATCTCTGCTGGATGAAATGATATTTATGGAGCCTCCCGGGACAAGGGCTAAGTTAAAGACTGAAGAAGGTAATGTGAGGCACAGGAAGGCCTTTTTCACATGCAAGGTGAGCTAAACAAAGCTCCAAGGAGACCAAAGTATCAGAGGACTGAGGAAAACGGCATGGGAAATAAAAGAAACGTAATAAACCAGCACTCCCGGATGAGGATGACAAGAATACTAATAGTAAACACCCGCAAAGAAAATCTGAAAACCCTCTGGTTTGCATAATGTCACACTACTTGGCACGACAGTGATCCAGTATTATCACTCCTTAACTTATGTTCTAATATGTTGTACTTGAAACCTTTTTACAGATGCGGGAAAGGTTAAGGCCATCAGGTCAAAGCCACTGAGACAATACTGGGCTATTTATCCAGAGATGGGACAGTTTATCATTCTGTCCCAGGAGATCTACCGTACAGTCTGTTTCAACTAAGCCCTTCACCAGTGACATCATGCCACAGTGGATTGTAAGGAGATATCACTAATGATTTTTAAAAAGCACGTATAACACAGCAAACTTTGTGACAAACAGAATGCCTCATGAACATAACACGTTAACCAGTGAAAAACCACATCTTGGTGCAGAGTTAAGCTGAAACAGGCAAAAAACCAGGACATTTCTTCAAGTGATGCCAGGTCCTTTTCTTTCAGTTTAATATCTTTCTTAAGGTATGAATGAACTGGGTGAACCTGGACCTCAGTTTGACTCCTGCTTCTAACCAGGGCCCCATAATACTGACCAGAGCTGCCAGGTGAAGATGGGTTCAAGAGCGTCTGAAAAGATTCTGTCTACAGGCTACTGTTAGCAAGAAATCACTTAAGGTGAAAGGCTCAGACATACTCGTCTCTTTGACAGGAAATGAGTTTGCACATTGAGTAAACGGCAATATTTGTCACAGGCTCACCAGCATGACAGCGGAGCCAAAGGCCAGTCCATCAAGGAAGCGGTCAAACAACATGTAGCCACACTTAGGTAAACCTCCCTCCCCCCTCCTCCTGACTGTGCATTTACCGATAAATTCCTTTTCATACTTTATGATTGCAACATTCCCAACTCTCAGAACCGTACTTTTCCGTGACAAAACACATGCTTCCAAGAGGAAGAGAAATTGCCAAGACTTCAAAACTCAGGCAGCTTAAAAGAAGGAGGCAGCTGTAACAAAATCTGGCAGCGGTCAAGGGCTCTGTGGGTGAGTTCTTTTAAAAAAAACTTTCGTGGGATCAACCCGCCACAAAAGCAAAGCGACACGTTTATGAAAATCAGACACTGTGCCAGAGCACAATGGGTCTTCAGTTCCGCACAGCTGTAGAGGCAACCTACAGCCACAACTCAAAACCAGCCCCAGATTCTTTCCATTCGATAGCACTCCACTTGGAATTGACTCATTTCAATAAATTATGTTCTCTGAAGAAAACCATACGGCCGTACATTTTGTATGTTATGAAAACGCGTATTTATTTCTGCTAGAAACCTTGAGGAAAATCGGTAAGAGGGGTGATGTGTTCTCATTGTTACCTTATGGTTTTTCATTCTGATGCCGAGGGAGCAACATGGTGACATGTTCCTTCACCATCAAGGTAAAAGTGCAGCAAGTCCCATGTTCCATACGTAGATCTTTCCATTCTCTTCAGACTAAGGCTAAATAAATTCAGCTTGGAGGCCGAATACGTTTCTATTAAGGTTCAAATTCACATTTCACCTCTTTTTAAAAGAACGGTACAAGGCCACTTGCTTTTGTTTGCCGTAAAGACAGAAAACACTGTTTTAAAGTTCTGCATTGTTGAAATTTGATTTGTAGTCTTTGTATTCAAGATATCTCAAAAGATGAAAAGAGAACACTCTTCTGCTTCAGGAAGACGATGTTTAACTCTCTTCCCCCTCTAGTCTTTGTCGTCATCCCCATCACGATTCATCTATATTTTCAGTGTGTTTAATATATTTAATTATAAATACTCCCCCATGATAAGAGCTTGATTGGTTTCTCAAAAACTCTTGTAACACATACTAAATTCCCATTACTTCCTGTGTTATAATCTCCAACTGGTTCAAGAATTCAAAAATGTTCCCTCAAATACCTTAATACAACACAGAGCAGCTAGTAAATGAAAACAAGAACATTTCTGGTTTATAAGTAATATGCTTTATGTCATTTAAAACCCATGTATAAACATAGTGCTATTCTGTACTATATGCACTTAACACATACAAGCCTCTATTAGAAAAAAACTTCCCCATCCAAGAAGATGCCATAAAATAAGAAAATTGGCAATGTTTTACAAGAGCCCAGCTCATAAGAGTAAAACTCTGCTTGATAAATGAAAAAACAGGTAGGAATTACACATCTTGTATAGAGAGGGAATACTGTAAACCTTTGTCTCTTCTTGCTAACCCCTAAACAGCACCCATGCTTGAATACTACAGTGCCTTCTGTGGCCTAAAATCCTTTCTTTCCAGGAACCTACAGCTCAGCAATAAGAATGTGTGCAACAAAGTGAAGGCAACGCAGAGTAAATGCCTCCAGTTTGCTGAGCAGCAGAGTGTGCGTGATGTTGTTTTCTTAACAAGTAGGCTTGCACAGAAGGTGTTCCCTGTTTAAGGAAATGTAACCAGAGGGGAATAGCTGTGCAAGTTTGCGTAAGTCACTGTGGCATAGCTTTTATTGCTTTACCAGCACAAAGCAGAGGAACATTTGCGTCCATATCAGTATGACCTTATGGTGCTGTGATAGCAAAACCCACAGGTCATAAATCTGGAAGCATTTGGCATTCTTTTGTTTGACAAGGTGCGTGCTGTGCACTCCTGTCTGGCTACAGCGAAGTCTGTGCTAAACAGCCTGGAGAGAGGAAAACCCTTTTTGTGGCTTCAAGGAGTCACTGGCTGTCAGATTCAGACGGAGCTGCAGCTCTTCAGACAGGGAGAGGGTGACTGGCAAACCCCCGAGGAGAGGGGGGCCTCCGACTTGATTACAAAACCAATAATGTCTTCCACATATTTATTTTGCCGCTGCCATTCATCTCTTGATTAGTTCTGTAATTATACTGGCAGCGTTAAATTGGGGGAAGGGGAGCTTCTTCTGTGACAACTGCCACTACACCCCCCCACAACAACACAACCCCAACCACCGCCGCCGCCCAGCCCGACCCCGCCACGCACACAGACAAAGAGTGAACTGCAAGAAAGGGGAGTCGTCGATACATCAGTATGGAGAACACATTTCACATTTTGCTTTCCTACTGTAACAACCTACATATTACATGACTTTCTCTTAAGGTTCAACTTCACATTTAATATGGTGCCTATAGAGGAAAAATAAAGATTACGCTGGCGACTTATTTAGTTGTCCACATTATTTTGGTATGACTTTTATTATATATTATAAATTTCTAATAAAACCCAATGTTTAGCAGACTGGGGATGCAGGTTGCATTCGCTTTTAATCTTTAACTCTTTATCAATGTGAACTTTGTTATCCTCATCGCGCAGTCAAAATTGAGATTTTATTGAGAGAACTGTCAGTCTGAGGAGAATTACCCTGCTTTCATGGGACCTCATTAGCTGCCAGTGTGATGGTTATTAATTACTAGGAACTGCCTGTTAATGGATTTCTTAAACGGGCCTCCACTCCATCAGGCCGTGTCTCCATGGCGACCTGTGGCTGGGCCCACAGGAAGTATCTCTGGTGTGAGCAGGCAGACTGGGCCTCCCTGCTCCCAGTGGCTAGACAGCGGCACCATGAGCCTTTCAGACAGCGAAGACATGGGATCAAGGAAGGCTGCCTGACCAAACACAAATGTCAATGAGATATGTAGCTTCCTCCCCTTAAGAGTACTTCTACACAATGTACTTGTATACAACAGGCACCTTTTAACAAAATAGCCTTGTAACAGATAAGGAAATTGTAGTAAATGTATGTGTCACTCTTCTGGGATATATTCTGATGAAAAAGTCAAATTATGGACAAATACCAAACTAAGTAAAAAACAACAATAATATAAATTATTATCATTATAACAATGTTTTTATGGACATTGCACTCAAAGAGCTTTACAGGCAATGTAGACTCCCTTCTACCACCTCCAAGGTGCAACACCAGCTTCTGCCTTAATGTCATAAGTTAATCATACACAGATCTTGACTCCGCGAATGTTAAATTTTGTATCAGCAATGTGTAAAAACCATCACGTTTGGAATGGTAAGCAATAGTTTAAGATAAGGCAAAAGCAGACGTGTACAGTGCAATCAAAAGCTGGAGCAGTTTGGAAATCATGTGCAAAAGAGTCAGGCTACATGATCAGAAAGACTGGCTTGCTCACGCAAAGGCATTTTTGTGAAACGGTCTCACTCTTGTGCTCCGATTCAGTGTCTGCTGTACTACTGCCTGCAAACAAGAACTCCACACAATGAGCAGAAAGCAGCGGGATGATATAAAGCCACTGGTAATTAACACTCGCTCTCGTCCACTGCTGTCTTGATCACTGGACCCATCTCCACATTTCTCCTTATTCTCCCCCACAGACTCTGCAGGGGCTGGAATCACAGCTGCTCAGTCCAAGCCCACCCTTCAACGTCTCCTCAAGACTGATCTGATCGGACAGCACCGGTGTCTCTCACACTGCCGTGGACGATTGTCCGCCGCCCAGTACCGCTCTCTGCTCAACATCTTATCGCAATCAATGACTCCTTCCTTCCACACCGCTCACCGCTCAGCGGATGTGGTTTTCTCCTGGCTTCACGCTGTGCCTGCTTGTTTGTTTTTTCTCATTTGCATTTTCCCTTTTTCTTTTAATATATTTGAATGATTTGTTTTTTTGTATTTGCTTTATGCATCTCATATTTCGCATGTGGCTCTGGATGAGGTAAGCAAATGCAATATGAAAAGAATAGAAATCATGAACTGATGGCTTAAAGCACAGAAGCCCTGTTCAGTAAGACATGAAAGGACCTTAAGTTCACATACAGAAACTCATGGCACCAAGTGACTCCCTAAAGTTAACAAAACAAGAAGTATAGGGCTACTCTAGAAACCTGTGAGAGAATCAAACATCTAAAGCATCCAAAACCAAAAAGCTATGATATAATCTAAGAAACAATAAAGAATCTAGAACCCCCATCCACTAACAAATTAACAACAATATCAAAACCCTAAATACCATAAGGTCTTCAAATGACAATACACAAGAACTTCCATCACCACACTTCGGATGTCACCAAGGAGATTTTTATCACAGGAAAAGAAGCAGGACGCAGCTCTTGCTAGTAGTGGACTTTCCTTTCCTTCCTCACGGCACGGGTCAATGAAAGGGCTTTTCTCCTTCTGCCCATCGTTTGCAACGGACCGGGGCCCAAACCCTACTCAAAGGAATCCAGTGCCCATCTCATCTGCTCCAAAACCGTGCCAATCCCTTGACAGCGTACAGCATATGGCACAACAATATGAAAGCCAATGTGAATGATTAATTTAAAAACGAATAAAAAACACAACATCAAGAGAACATAAATATCTCAGTTCCCACAGCAGCTGTGATTAATTAGCTGCTACAGAACTATTTGACTCGGAATACAAATATGTCAGAGTGGTTGGGGGCAGGGGCAGGCGATCCAAGGCAATCCACTCCGCCAACTCCTGCTCCCGCACAGATCTGGAGTTTCACAACTAAACAGATCAATCAAAACCAATTAACCTTCTCTGGCAGAAGACGAGGCGAGAGGATGCTGGGCTGAGGAAGGGGAAGCACACCCTTTCACTTGAGCAGGGAGAGAGGGTCACTAGAGCAAGAGCGCAATGGGAGAACATTCACAGAACTGGCTCCTTCCCTGGGCCTGTGCATTTCTCCTGCTAAGAAAGCCCGACCATCCATTTTCGAACTGTTTCATCAGTTCAGGGTTCGAGGGGAAGCTGGAGTCTCACCCGGCAAGCACTGGGCACAAGGAGGTATACGCCCTGGGCAGGACGCCAGTCCATCACAGGGCACACATGGGCACAAATCAGCACGCACTCCCGCCAGGACCACATCTTCCCAGAAGCCACGCAACTTATGTGGGAGGAAACCACAGGAAACCCACATGAACCAGGGGAGACCATACAAACTCCATGTAGACAGGAACTGAATCAGGGCTCCAGCGCCGCAAGGGAGTGATACTGACCCCTGCGCCACTGTGCCAGTGTTTAATGACAGAGGCCAGTGATAATCTCACCCGACATTGCGGAGAATGAAGGAATCCTTAATTAGAACTAAAAAGCAAGTTAAACTAGTCATATTGTGTTGTCAGCTATGACAGATGTGCATTTTTTAAATGCCGTCATGCCAGACAGAGGTGAAGGTACAGCCAGTGTTTTGAGATGTGTACAAAAGAGCCACAGAAAGGCTGCGAGACCATCAGATCGAGACACAGCCTGCATGAGAAAAACTATCCCCTTGTTCCGTTATTCCTCATTCTATTTTGGGGCTTAAAACTGCATTGACATTGCTTGCCCCCAGCACTGCCCCCCTCCCCAACCCTTTCCTCCATATTCATGAGACCGCTGGGATCAATGAGGTGACAGGAAGACAGATCGCTTTGGAGAGAAGAGGCAGCAGCGGCCGAGACGGTTTCCAGGGCGCGCACACCAACGAGCCCACTGCTCGGGGAGCTGCAGTCTCCCAGATCACTGCCCTCTCACAACTCCGCCCTCACCCGCCCCTAGTGCATCCCCACTGACCCATTTCATCCGCTGGGTTTATTAAGAAGCACATGCTGTTCTCCAGTGGCAAAACTGTTCTGAAAAGCTCTACAGCACCTCAACGTTCATTGTGTTACTTTCTGGAAAATGGAGGCAACTCATCTTCAGCATTTTAAACACACTGATGTAAAAGACAGGTTTTTAGAAAGATTCACAGGATGTGTCACAGAATCAGTCTTGACATCCACAGGCTGCTTGCCCATGCGCAGGATGTAAGACTTAGGTGGCCCTTCCTGGAGCTGGAATGATCGTTGCCCAATCCCGCAGGGCTTTTGCTGTCCCATCTGTTGATGCAGGACGGGATTCATGACAAGGATCGCAGTCTGGTTTAGCAGTTCAAAGTTCAAGTGATGAATACACGAAGAGGAGAGAGCAGACAGAGGGATGACGTTGCAAGATTGCTTCACTTATCACTCAATCTTGTCAGCAATACGTTACAGAAGCATTTTTTTTTACCCTCAATAAACCCAGCAAGAAATCACTTTCAGAACAAATATACATCTAGCTTGCAATACACATGGCCACTTTAGGTATGATTAGATTCCTCTGTATGGGCCAGTGGTCTTTCCCACGGTCAGATTATGTGGATTCACATTCACCACTTTAGAATTAAGGCAACAGTGTGTGCTGTCTGACTTATTTCCACTTGTATGTGTTCTATATCCAGTATTTTAGTACACTAAGAAACCCAAGTCTGACAGGAGACAGGTATACAGAAAAGGTAGACATCGCAAATAAATTAATACATTTAAATTCATTAGATTCTAGCACTCCAAGGGCAAGTCAATGCCTAGAATTCAAGATTCAACAATCATTTTCATCCTTCAATCTGTTACTGTTAAAGTGTTTGCTGACCTACAGCATGAAAGAACAGAGGGCAAGAGGAGAATGAACAACCAACATCCTGTGGTTGATAACACAAATGTATACCTCAATTCACAAATTCAATGAACAATGCAGGAAGCAAAAAAGAGGAAATAATGTCTAATATCTATCCTAGTAGAGACCGTAAAGCCTTTATTGTCCACTGTGATAAGATAATCCTGCCACACAGACGGGCTCTCACTGGTGCACTGCTGCTCCAGGCAGGGCAGTGGGATTGCAGGCTTCTAGGTCCATGCTGTACCCAGAGGGCTCTGCTCAAAGAGGGTCAAGAGCTGAGTGGCATCCAGGCCAACATTAGGCCCACGCAACTGGTCTACAACATGAATGAGGTAGAAAACGAACGACTGAAGTGAAAAACAAAACCAGGCAGCAGATCCTGGGCCCCAGGTTAGCACTGGGCCACCCTTCCTAACTGAGGACACTCCCAAAATGAAGAAGGTGGTCCTGGACAGACCAAAGTCTACGTCATCTTTTTCGCACGGCCTAGGGCTGATAGAGTCACATACACATTACTCTTACTACATACATAAGGGAGTTTGCCGACAATTTATGGTAAACCTGATCAGTAGATGCAAATGTTCACGAAATGAATATATACTGGTGCAGCTCTACATATACTGTACATATTGTTCCTTCGGAAAAGCAGCATACAATAATAATAAAAAAAAAACTTTGAGGCTTGTATATACTGTTAAACAGTATTAATGTAACAGAACTTGCAGGGCAAAGGTTAGTCAAACAGTCTGTAACATGACATTAATTAACTGGTATGCAGAAACAATGTGTAAAATTTGCTTAGATTCCATTTCATTCAAGTTGTCCTAAGACAGACTGATGTTGGTTATAAGCCATAATGCCAAATTGAAAAACAATGTTTGATCTCACCTGGGACATACATTTTAAAGGTTCGTGTCTGTCTTAAATTACTGTCAGCATTAAATATTTTAAAACAGTTTTAAGGGAAATGTAGCAAGCAAATCACAGACAATTGAGAACTGACAATGCGTGTAAATTAAATATCTGATTTTAAGCAGCAGCAATACTACTGTATATGACGTATAAGACCTATAATGCAAGATTCTTCACACCACTAATATTTAATATTTCCATGTTTATGTCACATTCAGATTTCAGAAATGCAGTTAGCAGAAATTAAGGTCACTTTTTCAATCACATGTATGAATGCACTAATTTGAGATCTGAAAGGGGTCTCTGGAATAAAATAACTTCAGCTGATCCATCTTGAGATGAAATCTTTGATCCTATAAGTGATCAGTGAAACGAACTGACCGTCACCTCAGTCCTTTCTGCACGGGGAAATCCACGTCTTTGCCATCCAATGAATCAAGCACCCCACTCACAGCTGCAGCCTGTCACCTGTACAGCACTGCTACCACAGGACAACCAGACCTGCATCTCGCCACCGCATGAAAGCAAGACAGCTCTTCTCCATTACTCTACAGCCCTTCGCAAGAACCCTCCGAGGAAGAACCCTCCTGGTCATGTGCTCCAACACAAGGAGGCACATCTGGATTTCGAATGCAAGGTGCCAATAACTGATACTCCTGATTAATGTGGCAATAGCTGGGTTAGTTTTCTGGTGAAATGACCTTGTAGGCTGTATCTGATCTGAGCGGCACTAGTACTATAGGAAGTACTATGGTATTTATTGATTTCGGCACTTAGTCACCATAGCAAAATGTAATTAACGCTTCTGTGAATTCAATTAAAATGGCAGGATTCCAATAATTTTATGCAAATCTACAAACATATATGGCAAATGTAATGAATTGGTAAGTGAGTTGCGGAGGTTGTACACAGGAAATGCTCATTCCTTGATATGTTCTCTATATTGTTCTCTGATGTCGCTCCATCTATATAAACGGGTACATTTTAAATACAGAGAATAAAACATTTTGCTCTAGGCCAGACAAGTCCACAATCCATAAAAGATTTCTATTCACCCTCGGCTGCTTCCCTGAAGAGTACCTAAAATGACTTAAGAATGAAAACCCAGATAGAACCTTGTTTAATTTGTTCATACCAACCTGGATGTCAATTAAAACAAACTTCACCTTAGAGAAGCCTGAAAAGCTAATAGTTACGGGCATTAACTACCTTAGACTAAAGCACTTCAAAGTGATCTGGAGCTGCTGAGTGGTTAAGTATTCTTGAGGAGAGGATTAAGACCACTCATAAAGAGTGACAGGCTGCAGTGTATACCTGGACTCCATATGCATATCCAGATACTCGTCATTACTTTCACAACCAGGGAACTGCCAAAGCTGACAACTCTTATGGAAAAAACCACAACCCTCACACTAACACTCACATCCTTATACAAGAGGGCACGGGCGAACTGCATGGTTCCCCCACCCTGGCAAATGAAATTGTATTAATAGAGATGGAAACTAAAGCAGAAGCCTTGACACAAAGTAGACTCATTAGGTGCCCTGCGCAGTCCCAGGATATGAATTTCAATTGGGGCAGGGAAGGGAGGGAGAAGGCCGTGGTTCATTCAGAAGGCTTAAAGCCATCTGTGAGAGGGGAGGGCCCTCTGCCCATTACTAATGGGATGGGGCTATTGTGGAATTGGAGATCTAATATGAGCTTCTCTGGGAAGCCGGCATGCAAATGGATAATTATGCTTTGCATTCATTCCCTTTTCAATCCACACTTACCTCAAATCTCCATCACAGCGTTCCTTTCAGACCCTCTGCCGACTCTGGCATTCATATTATTTTGCTCCTCGTGCGAGACGAGGCCAGAAGTCGCTAATGTGCCCAGAGCCAGACACGCCACGCTCTAGACAGAGGAAAACTCTACTGCGCCACAACAACAAGTCCTCTGCCACCAGAGAATTCTACACAGCGCCCGTGATGAGAGCTGTTCTGCTCCAGCCCTGCCTGTATTCAGCCACAGTCACTAGAGGACCCAGAGCCATACACAAGTTTCCTCCCAGGACAGAGGTCCACACTGTCAAGATTTCAAACGGCAAAGTCACTTGTGTAACTCACTCAGTGCACTGAGGACTCTTACACAAGCAAGCACCAATATTACAGCCATTACACCCAAACATACAGCCAACACCAGTGAGACTACCAACACAGATGGTGATGGTACTTCACCTTCCAGCCTTCACTGATAAAAAGTACCTAGTCCGGTTATATTCTTTGCCCTCCCTGGATACAATTTTACAGTCCTTTTTTTATTTTGGGAACGCCAATTCCGTTTGAGAGGGTTGGGGGGCGGGGGGGTGAGAGATTGCTTCAAGAGCAGTTTGAGCTGAAAAATGACTAAAACGTGACTTATGAAATGGAACACCAGCTGTAATCCAAAACATATTTTTACGTGCCAGCAGCCATTTTGTCTTTGAAAAAGGAAAGAAAAAAATCTGTCAAAATCCATCTCGGCACACAGTACTATAAACATTAGGGACCTTCCAAATGTAAATGTCTCCTTTCTCTCTCTTTGGAACTAAACACACACCAAACATACAGCTTGAGTAAATTATTCCAGTCCTGCTTCAGTGCAGCTGCTTTTAAGTTATGACGATGTCTGCAAAACCCAGCTGAACAACAAAAACTGAGAAGCCCCTACAAAAACATCTGAATGGTCTTCTGTAAGAGTGAGACGTATTTTACAGGAAGCATTTCTCCTAGAGGGAGTTAATTCAGAACTCTGCTGAGCGCAAGCTTGGAAAAGCACTTAATTGTGATATCAAAGGGAAAAAAGAAACACGTCCTGGGAGAAAAACTATCAACAGCTGTGGAAAAACATGGGTAATGTGTCAAAGGACCCTCATTTATTCAATATTTTCAGATATGGTCTCCTACCACCGCATTATGCGTAAACACACATCGGGGCACTCGCACCCGTTTCTGAGTGACAGGGCCTGCCAAGAGGCACACCGTCGCCGTGGAGAATTTAATTTAAATTAGGCAAACGAAGGTGCCGGGGGAGGGCGACAACGGATGATGAAGCGATGGGAAGAGCAGATTTGAGCAATGGGAAGCAGAGGGGAGCTGCAGGGGATGCTGGGAGAAGAGAGGGGTGGGGTGTGGGGGTGCGATTGATTGTGCTGACACTGCTCAAAGCGTGTGTGGGTGGTGGGGGGGGGGGGAGATTGTTAAAAGAATGGACTCCTGGTGGGCCCAGCAGGCAGCAGTTCGAAGTCATGTGCCCCCTGGGAACTCGGAAGACACAAATATTCCTCAAATGAGCGCCCGGGAAGACATGGCAAAAACTGTAGCAGCTCTGCACCACTGTAGCCCCTATTTCATTCACAGCCACATGAAATTCAAATAGTGAATCTCGACACTGCATACAATAGCCATCCAGTTCATAAGGGCTACATAAACCTCCGACCTCGAAACCACTTAACTACCTCACAATTATGTCATCCTCAAGTACAGCCCAACACACTGAACACTAATGGGCACTGACACAGAGCAAAGGATCTTCTCTGCGATTGAAATCATGTATTCTGTATGTGAAGAGCTTTCACTGAAAGTCTTATTCTCAGACTTTCGCAAGTTGCAATCCTAAACTTGTTCTTCATTATGAGGAAAAATAAAAAAAAAATATATTTTTAAAGTTTGAATCACACCAGGAAGAGATCTACCTGCATTGGTTTAGTCACAGGTGATATGAATCAACCTCTCTACCAGATGACAAAGGGGCTTTTTTGAGGAAAAAGCCACCTAAGGAATCTAAAATCAATTTATCGAAAGCCTATCGAGCAAAACATCATTCTTTTTAAAAGAAACTCGGCTCGTTCTCATTCCGTTGTTTAGTATAGCACTCACAGATATTATGCTAGATGATGTTTTAACCTGCCAACCTTCTGCCAAAGCTTAACAACCCCTTCTATATCTTCTCCCATGCACTAATAAATGACTGTAAAACACAGCACACTCTTTACATCACACAGGGGCTAGTGCAGCCAAGAAATCCTATCCAACAGCTGGCACCCAGTTTCCATCTGAAAAAATGTGGGCTTTTCAGGGATTGTAAAACCTGGCTCTTTAAAAACTAAAGTTCACAAATACCTTTAATCTTTCAAGCCCCTGAATACACTCTGTACTCGAAGGGCTTTTTAAACAGACAGGGCAGTTTACCTTCATGTTTCTGACTAAAAGATGAGATGATGATCTTTCAAACGAACCTGGCGTGCATTTATTTGCGCATACCTGCAGGAATTAAAACCCGATTGCTAATGCACAATGCACAATGGATACACAACTGTATCATAGGTTTGACAATTTTAGCTCAGATGGTTTGACATGGTCAAGAACCAGACAGAATAGACATTTTAAAAGTCTGTGTGAGAAGGCCACTGACTCGGAGGAAAGCGCTGATGACCTTAGATAAGTGGGTATGTTCATGAAAGAAGACACAACCTTGTGTCTGGGAACACGCAGACGCCCTGCTGCCAGGCCCCGAAACGAGACGAAAGAAAAGCAGTAAGGAGGCAGTAAGAGTAATGAGAATCAGGCATCCGGGCACTACTGCACGGGGAGATGAGAGATAATCTCTTGGCCCACGGGACGGAGCAAGGCACAGAAGTTGAGGGCACACTGACAGGAGCTCTAGCAGTATTTCACACACTCCGGCAGCTGTGGTTGGAAAGAGACAGCCAGCAAACGCCTTCAGATCTCCTGTGCACACCAAGTGACATCTGCTCCACCATCCGTTCTGTGCATTTGCAGCAAATTTAAGGCTTTCGGAATCACAGAGGGCTCCGTTACAATGCTACATGGACTACGCACATTTACTCTGGTTAGATCCCAGAGAGAGAAAACCAGGAACATCCCGAAGTTTACAATGTTTCCGTTTAAAACTGAAAGACACTTTAAGGAATATATTCACACCCATGTTTTTATAGTTGCCTGGAGATCTGCAAAATGAGCAGTACAAGAAAACAAATCTCTAATTCCGAAGGTGGACTTTCCATACTCCTTGGCACGCTTACGGACAACCCTATGCAAGCAGGTGGTTCCCCTGTAAAGCACAGTGTGCCTTTCCTGTCACACCCCACACTCTCCCTCGCAAACGACGTTGCACTCCCAGAACCACTGTTTCACAATCCCATCCCTGATTGAACCCATCACATTCTCACGTGCACCAGATTCCTCAAATTCTCACTCACTAAGCAATCATCCAATCACACTCCTTTCCTTTCAGTATTTAAACTCCCCTCACACACCTTCCCACGCTCACTATTGAGAAGCCTCTTGAAGTATTCTCCTGTGCACGTTTCCAAGCCTTTTGACTGAGCTCCCGTTACAAATCTTCTGCTTCCGCCTTTTGACCTCGCCTTCTGGATTTTGACTTTTGGATATCTCTCGTTACCGAACCCTTTGCCTCCCTTATCGACCTAGCCTTTGGATTTCATCTTTTGGATCGTCCCTTTCCTAGTCTGCGTTCTGTGAGCATAAGGATCCTCCAATTCTACCTATAGGTTCCCTGACATTTCCTTGCCGACACTACAAAGTATACTTGGTCTCCTAGCCTTCTGTGCAAAAACAGTTGCCTGAACCAAAACAGGAAGTTAGCTACTCCGTTTTGTTTCAAGTATCACTGGCTACATCCTTTTCTATTACTGCTGCCTGGCTCATTCGCATTTGTTAAACATGGACTGCAAGCATAATATTTACTCAGTGCACAGAGGCATGAGGCCCAGTTTCCTAATGGCTTCCGGCATTTCATAGTATTGTTTCCCCTCAGGAAACCTTATCGATACAAGCCACTCTGGCACTGACCAAAAAACAAAGCCACAATGCTCATGTCGTACGGGACAGCCAACTGTTAGCCTTTGTAAAAAAAAAGGCACCAGCAACCGCAAACACTGACACTTTACAATCCTGGAATCATCAATCGACGTGCCTTTTTTCTATTAAAATGGCAGAAAATTCACCTTAGGTTAAAACTTTGAAGCGCACTGCGGTTATACAAGTCTTGCAATCACCTTGGAGAAGACTCGCTCTATAGCCCTGTGCAGCATCTGCTTAAGTAGCAACCTGCTCAGTTTCCCCTGCCTTTCACACGGCTCTGATCCCACCTGTTTGAAATACACATTTTAAGTAAATCGGATGAAACGTTAAGAGCTTCTTCAAACTCACCCTGCAGTATACCTGTTTGACAGTGGTCTACACTTCAGAATTTCAGCTCACGGGTGGCTTTTCACTTTAAACTACATTACTCCTGTAATGTAATTAACACAACATACTACATCCTTTGATCTGTTGTTTTTTAAAGCTATACATTTATAAAGTCAGTGCTGGGATATTAAATTCTAGAGGGATCTTCTCCAGGCTCATGGGATGAAAAGCCAGTTTTTCATACCAAAAACAAATAAGAGAATGAGATTTTAATGTTTTAAACAAAAGAAGAAACAAAGCTTCCCATTTTTTTTAGAGATATAAACAGCAGAGGCTTCTTCTGGTCAAAACTCCAGTGTCTCCAGTACAGAGATGGCTGGTCTGGATTTCTTGTTGCCAACAAGACAGCCCAGTACAGTAAGTCTGCTTAAGGACTTAACCACAGGGGCCATTTGAACCTTTGACCCCCTTCCCCCCCCCCAGGGCATGGTTGGTACCCTCTTACCCAAACACTACTGTCCTGCCAGGCGGAGAATGGACAGAAGTATATCCACTCCACCAGGGCACAGCAGGAGAAGCTTACTGAGGAATGCCAAACAGCAGGAAGGAGGTATCTGAAGTCTCCTGTCAGAAACATAACAAAATACACCCCACCCCTCATAAAAACCAACGCCAACTGTTCCCCAAGAGCCACGGGGGACAGATGTGTGGTGCATTAAGGGGATAAGGTGGTGGGCAAAAAGGCCACCTCCCTATGGGCTCTAATGCATAGCCTTGTCAAGGAAGACGGATCAGTCCCAGCAGGAGCAAAGGCAGAGAGGACAAGCGGAGGCAACTCTGCATCCTAAGTGATGGCAATTAAACAACTTCTGCACTTAGCTCAGTGGCCCTGGAGAATCAAGGAGTACTTTAATTTTTGGGGGGCAGTTCTATCATGCAGGTGTGGACTTTTGAAGAACATCATCCCTTTTGGATTAAAAACACTTTGTGGCTATGCTGCATTTGTTATGAGGTCAGTGGAGGCAATGGCCTAGACTAACAGCACACCTACACTTCAATTCATTTCAGTGAACCATAGGACAACTTGTTCAGCCAAGCCAGCGTTTAAACTTAGACGATTATTTCATGATTGGCTTTTGACCCAGAGTATTTTAAATGACGCACTTTGAGGTCTTCAGATGGAATGGGAAGCTTCAGATAAAAAGTGTTTTTATCTGTGGATGAATAAGTACAAATCATCATGATGGAAAGTTATGACTCCATGTAGTAGTGTAGAGGAATCTTTCCATCTCTTTTAGATAAGATTAAAGTTCTTGTTAAAGAAGACAGCAGATTATCACCTCACTCACCTCTTAAGCAATTCAGTAAAAAGGATTTAACAGTTCCCTTACTAACTTGAGAAAGACTTAAAGCAACACTTAGAATAAGCTGCATTTGTTCTTGCTGGTGCAGAACACCTTCCTCCAGTCCAGTGATGTCCATGTACAGATAATCATTTTAAATACTAACTATTCCAGATGAAAACAATTGAAATTGGGGTAGCATTTCATCATGGCCCAATTTGTACATTTACACTGCTGATGAGACATTCCTTTTTTGAATTTACTTTATGTCTTATTGTAGATGTTGTAACTTACACTGTATAAGGGCATTATCTGCTAAGCAATTGAATATTTAACTTGGTTCCATTACTTCCTTGAATACTTCCTGTCACGCACGATTAGGAAACCTTTTCAGATGGCAAACATCTTAAAACTTAAACCACTCTGAGAATCATGAAATCGGCATCTTGGTGGAAAAAACTTTGATAGATAACCTGAGCTTTATTTCATCCACCAGCTGTGCTGCAGGGCATCATGACTTTGTGAGATGCTCAAGCAAACTCAGCTTGCCTCAGCTAGCAGACAGAAAAATGGCACAATCTACATCTGCAGCCCTCCCCCCGTCCAGCACAGAGCCCGTCAAACTCTAATCCCAGCACTGAACAGCAAGGGGAATGACTTCAGTGGGCTGTCCTCGTCACCTCCATCCATATCGACAAGGAACAGAACTCCACCCAGAACTGCTGCAACAGCATTATCACTTTAAGACATCGGTAATGGGTTATATCTCATCGCTGTAAAAAGCAATTACACTCTTTTCCCTGTTATTTATTGTCCATTTTGTAAATGCCCATTAGAACAATGGTACAGAGAACCAGTCAGTCTTTGTATTTTGTTTGTTTGAGTGCACTAAACAGGCAGAATTTAAAATCGTCTTTAGCATTTAATATTTTAATTTCTTTTTATGGTGTCCAGCAGCTCAGTGCGCATGAGTATAGGTCTAGTCAGTATGCACTCTGCATTGATCGGTATTTTTTATTGGTTTCTAGTCAGTAGTTAGAGCTTCTATTTTTCCAATAAGCTTCCAACACATGCAAAGCAGACAGTACTATACACCAGGCACAACGTACACAGATCTGACCAAATGGCAATAACTGATGACCTTCAACCTTTCATTTTGAACCAAACGGCGTTCGTACAGCCCGTTACTGATGTCTTCAAAGGCAGGGCCTGGTTCTGAAGTACACAGCTACTGCGAAACCCCACAGGTAGAGAGCGAGGGCACGGAAAATCCAGAGGTTTCCATGCTCCTCCTGCCTTGGCGACAGCAAGCCTCATTACGGCTGTCCAATCACAGCCTGCTGCTCCCTCCTCCCCCCTCCCATCCCATCGGAAGACGCATGACATCCGAGTCCCGAGCCCAGCGATGGAATGCTGCGGCCAATCCGCAGGTGTTCCTGCTGGTTTTCCTGCCATTCCTTTGTGGCGCTGCTCAGCCCAGCGCTACCTTATCCCCCTTGGGGTCGGAGGTCGTAGTTCAGGGGTCAGAGCCTGAGGAGTCTCCGGGTTCTGGAGCAGCTGGCTTTCATCACTCCCTGTCAGGCATCTCCGGAGTGAAGGAAACTCACGAGCTCCCAGGGTACTGTGCACATGCCTCCCCCTCCCCTCCCCTCCTCCAAGGAAGGTCAAGGCTGTATTTAGATACTGCGGCAGTTCCCCAGTCTGGGACGTGGTGCACAGGCTCTTTTATTGGCTGTCTCTTTAACACAAAAGAAGACAAAAGACCGGCCTGTTCCGCACATCCCCGCTGAGGTGCGCCGCGTAAGAGAAAATCAATAGAACAACAAACAAACAAGGGCTTGCGAAGAATTTAAACGACTTTGTTTTTATTTTTAAAAAAGCCTACGAGTACAACACAACCCTAAAAGTGTTTAACAAGGGCTTCTGAGAAATGCAGACTTGTACACAATCGTTGACATGCTTGGAACACTCATTGCCGAGCTGGAAACTGCTCCATGTGAGCACTGTAGGAACCTCATTACCTTTGAACTGTCGGGCTCAAATTCTAAACTGGACACAAGCAGATAGACCTTTATCCACCCACACATGGCCACAAAAACCTACAGCAGCAAGATTCACCACAAAGACACTTCCTGGCTACAACTTCAAACTGTTCCAGCATCTACTACACAGCATTCGGTCTGTGGTGAAGGTTCCTCTTCTTCCATTTAAACAAGTTACAGAAAACATAGCGGGATAATAAAAGCTGAGTCTTAATAAAGCTCAGTGATCCGAACAGCCATAAAATTATCAAAATAAGATGGCTTTCATCAGAACAAAGGGAAGGTGACAAAGGAGGGGTGGCCATTCAACCCATCTAGCTTGTTGGGTAGTTAGCAGTTAGCAGGATCTCATCCAGGCGTTTCTTGACAAAAGCCAGGCTTCAACCACACGGATGAGTACTTTGTTCTTCACTCCCACAGACTCATTTAATCCCACAACCATTTGATAGCTTGGTTTACTTTTATGGTGCTTGATATGAAAAACTGGATACCTTGTTTGCGATTCAATAAAGATTTTTTTAAAGTAAAGTTACTGTAAGAACTTACTGTAAGAAGATTTTTTTTTTTTTGTGCTTTCACCTTCCCTGTAATATCTGTCCAAGCACTGGTTCTGCAGAAAGACACCGCAGCGCCGCTCGCCAATATTCCCTCCTCCCTGGACTCGCATACTGTGGAGACGGGCACCGAGAGCAATGTGGTAGCACGTCTAAGCTGCTCACGCGCGCAAAGGGAAATGTGGAAGCAGAGGGGAGCTGTTCGCTCCACAGCCTGGTTTATAAGAGTGTGGCTGGCAAACACATGTAGATAGAAGGTGCAGGACAGAGCAGAGACTGGAGAACCGGTGAGCATGTCTAATTGCTCGAACCCGGGCACTGGTGCTAGGGCACTCTTCTCTCAACGAGCCGCCTGTCAGGGTCACCTTACACTTTCCCACACCCCCAAACCCCCCAACTTCTCATTCCTCTCATTACTGGGTTTCACAGAAAAAAGAGCCCCTGGGGGACCTCATTTTTAACAGTGCCCTCCAGGCACACGTCTCAGAGGAAACTCAGAGGGCCTTCAGGCCTCATGAGTCTGAGGGAAAAGAAGAAAACTCCCCCCCGCCTTGTTCACGTGGCCCGCTGCAGGGCAAACTGCCTGTGTCGCTACACTACAAAGGACAAGCAGACCGCGGGGGACCGGCGAGACTGTCCCCATCCCTCTCTGGTGCTTCTCACCCTGCCCAGGAGCGACGCTGCTCATGACGCTCCTGGACGCTCAGCTCCCATGAGCGCTGGGGTTTGATTCGACTTCACCATCACAGGGGGTCTTTTTTTTTTTTTAAGGCTTCTTGAAAATAAAACGTAAATAAAAAAAATAAAATAAAATAAAAAAGTCCCCTTCAGAGAGATCCCCGAAACCTCCAAATATTCATCGTCCTGCAAGTAAAGACGACATGCATTTGACTTGTCTTCGTAAGACACATGAGAAAACAACCAATAACAGCTTGGTTTCTGGTGAAATAATTTATTTGGAACTATTTAGGACCACAACGATGTGGATCCTTGTAAGACATTTCACTGATCTTATAAAGGCTTTTTTATCTCTACATTCGAAAAAAAACATTAAGGATGCCCTGTGGAGTACTCTGTGCATATTAACTGTGCGAGGGAGATTGTTAGTCCTGCTAATAAATAGCAAGTGACCCCTATCAGTATCAGCCACTTGTAGCACCTGGTATATCAGCAGAAAATACTCTAGTGTCACATTATTAAAAACTAAAAACTGCTATAATGATAGTGCCACTTATGAATACTTCCTCAAACAAAATGAAATAACTCTACTCAAAGCAAGTCCAACCTCATTAGGTGTCGCTCAGAACAGCATATTTTCTAGGGGAAATCGACTGAATATAAGCTCATTATGGTCACAGAGCAGAAACTTAAGCCATCGTGGTAGCCAAGTGAAAGCTCAAACAAAACACAGCTGTGGAGGCCAGCAGCCTTTCGTGAAGACAAAGGCCAGGGGAGTTCTGCAGTGCCTGACGTGAAGAGTTCTGTAATAACTTAACACTCAGCACCGATAACCTACAGGGATCTTCACCTCGTCCTCACACTGGCCTTTCCAGCCCGAAACGCATCACAGGGGGGCCTGTCAGGAGTTTGAACACTGGTCTTTTTTCAACTCTAAAAAGCACAATGTGAGCAAAAGAGGAATCCCTGTCTACAAACTGCTGGCTGTCATGTGAAGCACACTCCTGACATCCAAATGAACTCATATTTATCTGGGTAAGGCTAACGCTCCAAACAACCTCTGAGACACGGAGAACTTTTCTCAAACGCTGATTATTATTCAATATTCCTAGAATCTACTTAGGTCAGGGATACAAAAAGGCAGACTCACCTCAATTACTAGATATTCAGATATTTATTTCGTCTGCCAATTGTATTAAAAAGCTGTGCACACAGTCTGAACCACTAGGAATCAAGGATGGTACTACTGCAAAACATCTGTTGTCCATGTGAAGAGTTATGAATAATTTATTTCGCCAAAATGGGCACATAAACGAAAAGGCGAAATGTTACTCACCTTAAAATTCTTTTCACCTTAAAAATAATTTTAGAATTTACTCCCACCAGTAAAATAAAAGATGCACACAACATTACTTTCTCAACATACAACAAAAGCATAAGGGGAAAATAAAATTCTACTTCAAAATGCATTTCCAAACCCTGAATTGGAAGAGGCAGTTAGAAAATGGATGGATCCATTCTACAGAAGTATAGATCTACACACGGAAAAAATCACACATCGCTCACGTGGCACAGTTTTTATACAACACCGCAACCCCGATTATTACTTAGATTTAAACACCAGTTTGATACAAAAGAACCAACACCAATCAACCAATCCATCTTATTCTCATCTTGCAGGTAAATTGCTAGATACAGTTTAGAAAGAAGCAGGGAGGAAGAAAGCTCCTAAAATTACACCTAAATGATTTGTTACAATAACACACAACCAGAATGATTGAGAAAATAATGGCAGCACAGGTCTTCATTAAGAGAAAAGGTAAAAAAAAACATTAAACACAACACATCACCAGCCTACCCTCCTTTCCACAGCCCACCTTGCAAATTAAATTAATCTGTAAATGACACACGTCACAAAAAGGCACAGAACACAATAATTCAGACGGAATGAAACTGCGCCGATGGAGACTGTCCCCTTCTCGGCCCAGTTAATAGGGGTTCATGTGGCCTGGGCCCTGCCAGTCAGGCGAGATCCTTCTCAGCAGTGTTGAGAAAGTGACGGGCCCATGGCGAGAGAGCACACAGACCTCTCTGTCCGGGGCTGCCAAGAGCTACAAGCAGGGAACAGCCTGGCCTGTGGTTTGTTTGAGCAGCTCTCACAAGCCTCTCTCTGTAGGAAAAGCCCCCCCCCCCAACTACCCCACCCCCTTCCCTGCGTGTCTCCTGTCCATGAAAAAAGTCTTTGAGACAGCACAGAGGTGATGGGGAGGGGGGGAGAGGGACCTACAGCCCCTCCCCATCAAAGCCCTAGACAGTACCTGTTAGGAGATTTCAACCAGAGGAATACTGCCATGCATTTGAGAAGAAATAAAAATGAAATAATTGGGGATAATTCACTAATGAAACTAGGTCAGCAGGCTGTCCTTGCATCACTGTGGCACAGAAAGCTGCATCCCATCAACAGCATTCTCATTTACAAACTGGGTCAGGGTTAAATGGCTTCAGATTAGACCACATCCAACTTGGATGCAGCGAGTGGCCCTGGATCAGTGGGAAAAACTATTCCATTTTCTTTTGTTTTCTTCTCTTATTTTACCCAGTAGTCTTCCACTTGATGTCCACACAAGTCTGACAGCGGCGAGCCGTCGCATCGTGGCCATTTAAGCCAGAAGCACACTTGTTTGGAAGGAATCACCGACACATGGAAAGCATCCAAGGAAAACCGTCGCAATTAAAATGAAACCAAGGTCTCCGTACTGGAGATGGAGTATTCCAGAAGGTACAGGAAAATAAAATTAAAGCTATTGAATGGATTTCAAAGAACTTTGGTTTCCTTTAAATTCTCAAAGGGTGTGAAGGTCTTTCTGGCCAAGTGTCAGACTAAGAAGTTTAAACTGGCAAAAAGGTTCTGGAGAGTTTAGAATAACAACCGTAAATCCTGTAACTTACAGCTGAATTTAAAAGGGCACAGACTGAACACGATTAGAATTCATGAGCCACATTAATAAAGCACTTTCTGCAGTTCAACATTTAGTGCTTAACTTTAATACAGAAAAGCTGTATTGTGTAACAATTGTGCTTTTTTACAATATCATTTTCAAATCAGATATAAACTCCACCTTTACAGATGTGGACCAGTGAAAAGAAAGAAAATCAGATGAAAACATGAAGGATTCTGAAAAGAGCTCCGCTGCAGTTTCTCTCATCTCCTGAGCACTGTGTTTCCTACACTGCTCCAACTTGTCATTTATGAGCTTAATAATGTAAACACAAACTGCAAAGACAACCTTTAATCAGAAACAAACCTTACATATAAAATTTGTTATGAATGCAAGATCAACAACGTAAAAACTTTAATCACACATCTTTCTCTTCGTAATATTTATGTCAATACCCCACATCCAAAAACAATCACTATCCAGTACACAGTTTCTAAATAACTGATTCGCATTCCTGAGACTGTGCAGTGAGGCAAACTTAGGGCCCATTTCATTCTTGGCAAACCTGCTATTTTAAGAATAAACCACATGAAAGTAATTGACACATAAGCTCGGCCAAGATCCAGTTTTCTACTTCAACCATCCTTCCAAACCCAGCCTGCTATGTACAGTAACACAAGATGCAGACCAGTGCCTGTATTACACAAAAGACCCACGTCACCAGTAAAGACCATTAGTCACGCCTGCTAAAACTGGGGGGGTGAACAAAGCTATTTTGATATATACCAATTGCACATTTAACTGAACACATTTACTGTGACAATTTCCATTTCTGATGAGAATTTACAATGACAATGAATTAACTCTATTCTGAATATTTTAGAACATGCTGTTCAAGTCTTAAGCTCAATGGAAAATAACATTTCCCTGGAGTACTATTATCATATAAATCCTTTGGTGGTCTGCATTGACAAAAGACATGGCAGTCCACAAAGGCTCCTGCACTGTCTAGGTATTTTAACCAAACAAACACACACAGTCCCCACATTCCTCATCTCTGTCAACCCACAGCTAATGTCAGCAACAAGATTAGTAGGACCCCACCCCGTATAGCCCACCCTCCACTCATGTTTCAGAACACACCAAAAAGCTAAGATTGGGGTCTCTAGCACCGCAAAAATGGTGCTTCCTGGACTAGGCTCGACAGCTGTTTCCAGGGAGGAAAAAATAACAGCGATAGACATGCAACACCTTCAAAACAGCAAAGAGCCTTGCTGGAGCAACATACAACATAACCCTGCTGCAGCAGCTACATGGTACAATGCTGAATTGCTTTACTCAGTAACACTTCTTGACCACAGGGGTCATATCTGGCTCTGCTTTGGCTCATGTCAGTTTAAAATATCTTGAGCATGACAGATGATTTTTTAACCTATGCTGCATTTAGCCATGAATCTTAATCAACATTAAAGATCCAAGAATTGCTCTGTTTCCAAAAGCTCCTGAAAAACATACACTTCAGAACTGTAAAACAGTGGCATAACACAGAAGAAAACTATGAGTTTATGACACACGAATAGCTTAAAGAACTATTAATATTCAAAAGAAATGCTGGCTTTTAACACATTGCGCAAATGCAGAATCAAGTGCTTTAAATGCACCGTTGTGAGAACAGGGGCAGAATTTAACGATTACTGGTCATCCTTCAGACTAGAGAATGAGAGACATGGCAAGAGAAGGAGGAATAATTACTTACAGCCAAAGGAAAAGTGCCACAAACACGAGCTGGGAGAAGCTTTCAGCTTCAGAGCTCGTTTCCTCAAGCACATGCAGGCACACCGGGCAGGCAGGCAGGCAGGCAGGCAGGCAGGCAGGCAGAATGACTTCAGGTGGTGCTCGCGAGCTGTAGTCACAGCAGGAAGCCCTCTGATAAGAATGCCTGGTATGTATGAGCTGCCAGGCTGAACAGGAATGGGCACAGTGCATGTTCAGGAACCGTGAGCCACTCCAGAGACTGAGAATGTCCTGGAGCTGCAGTAGCTTCCGTTCCTGCACGCTGCATCCCGGGGTCTAACACCAGGGGCAACTTGACATTGCTCTGCTAATCATTAATAATCATTGCTTACACTTATATAGCGCTTTTCTGGACACTCCACTCAAAGCGCTTTACAGGTAATGGGGATCCCCTCCACCACCCCCAGTGTGCAGCCCCAACTGGATGATGCAACGACAGCCATAGCGCGCCAGAACGCTCACCACACACCTGGGTAATGGCCTTACTCTTGAGAATGCCCTGGGTTTTATTAATGACCACAGAGAGTCATGACCCCGGTGTTTACTCATCAGAAGGACGGCGCCTTTTTACTGCAAAAGTGTCTCCGTCACTATACTGGGGCATTAGGACCCCCACAGACCCCAGAGTGAGCGCCCCCTGCTGGCCCCACTAACACCTCTTCCAGCAGCAGCCTTAGCTTTCCCAGGAGTCTCCCATCCAGGTACTGACCAGGCTCACACCTGCTGAGCTTCAGTGGGCTGCCAGCTGGGAGTTGCAGGGTGATATGGCTGCTGGCTAATGCTATTCATACAATAGTGCTAGCGGCAAGCATTTATCTGCCAACGCAGAACACCTCCCAAGCTGGTTTCTTTTGGGTCCATCTGTGGCTGAAGACTGGCTAGAATTTCCATTAGGTCCAATGCCAGAGCCCCAAGAACACCCACTTAGACTGCAGGAAGGAAAGGAAAGAGACAGAAAAATAAGGAATTCTGAAATGCAGAAAGGAGCAATAGTCTGAGTAACTTATGCACAAGAAAGACAAATGGCTGGATCCCAGCTCCAGTGAGCCCCTACTCCATCTGTGGATATTAAATCCCATTAGCCATAAAAATGAAATTGTACAGCGGGACCTTCCCAGACAGTACCGTAAAATTCTAATTGGTAAAAATTACAGTTTGTGTAGTATTTCACTTGTGTTTTGGGGGTTTTTGCTATTAAACTACAGGAGGAAATTCTCTCGTTACAATCCACAAATACACAACACACTAATAACCCACCATCTCCCACTGAGTGCCGTTAAAATTCGGCTAGAAACAAAGATGATAAATACCAAGTAAATTCAATCTTGAAATAGAACATATTAGCACACCTTAAACTAGATTTCTCTCTGTGATAACGCCTGAAATCACAACAGTCGCAAACAGGATTGTGTTCTGAAGAACAAGAAGAATCCATAAATAAATCGCAGGTCATTTTACTGCCAGGAAAAACAGCATGCTTAAAAACAAAAAGCTTGGAAAGACGGTATCAGCAGAGCTGGAGAAAGACTGGAGAGGGCAGTCAGCTGCCTCTCCTGGCGCCTCTTGACGCCTCTGCAGGATCAGTCACTCACACTTGAAATCACCTGTCTTCAAGGCAGAATGAGCCCCGTGACAGAAGGGGTCAGAATTATTCAGCAGCAGCTCCGAGCAATATACCACCATTAAAAACATGCCAGTTCTTACTTTCCCAATGGACCCAGTGTGGGCGTGCTACCCCTTTCACAGTAAATGAATGAGATGGGCAGGAAATCTTTAGGAAGATGAGGTCAAAGGTGCTTAAATTCAGTGCTATATTAAGAAACCTTAAATATTTAAATACATTTAGAAACTATAATTGGAAAAAAAAACATATTGAAAGTACTCATTATCAGTTATGGTAAGCTAAAGACCCTGTATATCTAACCAACATGAAATCTGTGGCTAGGCTTAATGCCGTTATCAATCAGAAATTTCCACATTCACTTACGTCCTGTACACAAGGCTTGATGCACACATTAGGCAATTACCCAAGGGCTAATAGTCTATTAGAATTAATAAACCAGCGCAGAAAGCTAACTGTAACAGCTGGTCGCCACAATGACCCCCTACTGGCATGAAGATTCAATTGCAGATGAGGAGGAATATGTTAAAGGAACAATGTTTCCTTCTGTATTAACCTGTCTTGTATCAAGATGTAGGAGCTGATCACAGCAGAGTATAAACTAAAATGTAAGAAGGGTCTAACAAGGAGCTCTCGTTTAATCATCATGCATACTACTGAACTGCAATGTGCTTCTCCTGTACACAATCCAATTCTTTTCCAGGTCATGCACTTTACACAACAGGACATCAAGTGTTACAGATATTAACCATTAATATGTTTGATGATGGGAACATTAATAGCATCAAAAATGCCACAGATAGACTAAGGGTCAAATACATTTAAATGCAAATGACTTGTTGAAATTGTGAATATGCATAAGCAATACCTTCACTACCAAAGCTGAAATACAAATGCAAGTATGTGACTTCTTGTTCTAAATTTCACATTTTCTTCCATGCAATAGATATTAAATGATTAGCCAATACAAACATGAGCACAATTTGTGTGCTACATAGCCTAAATCATCGCATATGTACCAATACATGTGCTGAGAAGAGAGAACCTTTTACTCATTTTGATGGCTACAACACAACTTGGATAAAAAGGCAAATCCTGTTCAAACAGTTATAGGATTGTACTCACTCCAGTTCATCACAACAGCAGGGAGACCTTCTATTGAACTATTCTGTGCAGCTCAAGCTCAGCTCAAGTCCATGCTCTGTTCCACCACTTCAAATCTGTCACCCTCAAAAGCTATGAATGTCATGAACAGGTGAGCTCAACCACACTGAATGCATGGCAGATGGTCAAAGTGCAATTTAACATTATCTTGATGAACAGCACTAATGCAGGTAAACCCAGGTTTAAATAAGCACTTGAAATCTTTTAGAAAGAATCTTTTAGAATGTTGCATTTAGATTTGAAAGCATTTATGATTGACCACAAGTCTCGTCACAAACTAGATGCTGAAGTTGTGCATACCACACACTGGTCACATCTACAAGCCTACAGGTATGAGTTACAAATCTGATCTGCTAGTGGAATGAGAGAGGAGATGCTAAAACTAGCCCTCTTTTTTGTCAATACCAACACCCGACACAAGAACGCAGTTTCAGCATATTGCACACGTGAAACAGTAATTAGCAAATCTGCTAACCTGTACCCATCAATAACTTCATCGTGTCCCAGTATCTGGTCCTTGGGAAACAAGCAGCCCTGGCTGCATAACCCTGGTGTTGGAATAACCTCTTCTTGTTATTTTTTTATTTAGCCAAGCTGATAAATTAACAGCTTGGCAAACCATGCAATTATCCTCTCATACTCAAAAACGTCTTCAGGAGATTATCACTGAATCTAACGCAAATATATGTAATTAGTCAACAGCTTGATTTACTTCGAAGAGCAGTTGGTGAGTGTTGCATTGAGGGCAACCAGCTCACACTGCTGACAACGACAGTAACACGCACAGAGGCAGAGCCTTCCTCACACAGCTCTTCACAAAACGCAGATGGTCCATTTGGAGCAGATAAATGAGAAATATGTAACCCACATGAACAGCTGACCCTGTGCTTTATACTACATCATTGTTGTGGACCTGGGGGCTTTGAAAACAGTATGTTATGGGAAGGACATCACAGCCAGATGTTCACAAATGACCATCAACTACACTGTCTGGCTGAGAGGGCAACTTCAAAGGATCTCAAATTAACTTATATGTGCAGTGCTGGAAACACAAGAATGGAAGACAAAAACACTGCAAATGAACCTCCTGCTGTGACAAGGGCAAAGGCCGCATGACTGCAGAATAAACCAGTGAATCACACAAAAAGGTAAGAGCTTGTAAGAATGTCTTAGTATAGAATAAGGCCCACTCTGGCATATGTTAGAATGTAAGGCTACAATACATTTTCTGTCATTTCTTTCAGTGCCAAAGCGCCTTAATGAATGGTCAGCCGATGATAAAACAAAACGCACTGCAAAGAAATAGCATAGCACAATTCAAAATGGAAACACCCTGTAACATACAGTGGATTCCAGGTCATCACTGCAAAGGAGAATTTGTTCTCAAATGCACTATCTGGTAAACTAAAAGAATAAAACAAAAAAGTTTCTCAAACAATATTTAAGATAAGGCCTTCTGCCTGGTGTTCTGGAATAACCCCAGTTTATTACCAGGTGAATGCTTTTTTGGAGTGGCTCTTCACCATCAATATGCGTATAGTCCAATCGATAGAAAGCATGCATAGAATTGTAACCATTCTCATGCTCCATAAGACATCCTAATAGCTTGTTCATTTCCCCCTCGCTGTTCTGGCTCAAGAAATCCCTATAAAGACTGATCATGGGAAGGAATTTGGGAGAAAATAACACGGGTCACCAAATCTGAAGACCCCACTCATTTTTATAAAGTGAGCACCAAGAAACACATCGCTCTATGCAAAGAAATTCTCAGAAGGACAAAGGATTTCACTGGATTTTAGATCATTTGTGTCAGGTGGCATGTTTGATTAATTCATCATTCATGGCTGGCCGTTACATATTTATTATACTCCAACAGCTTCATGCTATTGGCATGTTGGAGCAACACCTCAGGTGAACTCGCCAGCAGTCTTCTGTAGCAAAGAGACATGGTTTTGGGGACACTCTGATGGATGTTGCCGAGTGTGTCATTGCCATGCAGAAATGTGTGCTCACTGGCGTGTATAACAAAGTCCCATATGTGGTGGTGTGGGGAGGAGAGCCCAGTTTCTACAAAACTCCACACGCAGTGATTGACGGCCGCCTGACCGCACAGAGCTTCACTGATCGAGTCCTGGACCCTCACTGGCTGCCCTGCCTGCAGGCTCATCCTGACACCGTGACATTCCAGCAGGACAGCGCAGCTTGTATAACAAGGGATTTCTCGCAAAATAAAAACGCTGCCTTTAGCCCATGGAGGCCCTACATGGCAGGCCTGAGCCACTGTGAACATTTGAAGGAGGAACTGGGGTTGACACGTGGTACCCAAGGCTTGGAGATCAGTTTTGAGCAAAGAATCAAGGTTTTGGGGACACTGCTGGAGGTCACAGAGACACGACACGCATGCTTCTAAACTGGGACTTTCACAGTACAACCCCCTGCTGATGACCGGTATATTCAGTGCAATGGATGTACTTAGGCAATGTCAATACAATATCAGCGCACCTGTTACAAAGAAGTGTCATCTTTCTGGCATTAAAAACAAGATCATGACCAGTGTGACACAGTGTGCTGTGGTTGGTATTGCTGCCTCGCAGTGTTGGGGCCCTGGATTCAATTCTTGGGGTGCTGTCTGTGAGGAGTTGGCTGAGTGTTCACATGGGTTTCCACCAGCTGCTCTGGGTTCCCCCCACAGTCCAAAATCATGCAGGTCGGTTAACTGGCTCCTGTAAAAACCATTCCTGGTGTGTGTGTGCTCCCTGCAATTAACCAAGGTCCCATCCAGGATGTATCCCACCCTGCACCTGTTCAGCTCATGCTCTACCCAGGACCCTGTACCGGACAAACCGGATTAGAAAATTGATCAATTGTGACCAAAAACATCCACAACTCGTTTATTAATTTGAGGCACCCCTAGGTTTATTAAAAGCCGTCCATGAAGACAATGCCTGCAGATGTAACCTGACTGAACTGTGGAGGCTGTGTGTGTGATTTGTGTAGAGGGGGATGTCTCATCACAGGCACAGTTAAGAGAGAATGTGAAAATATCCACAGGGTGGTTTACAACACAGAAACTCCCTCTGCAAGCCAGGCGATCTCCGGAATGCATTAATGTCTTTTTAGATTTCAAGTAAACGAAAAACATTTCACCTACATTGTGAAGCTATATGATGCAGAACCATGAAAACCTCACCCTTTTGATAATGTAGCCAAAAGCATCCTTTTATATCTCACAAAAAATATCTACGTTACTTCATTAAAGGGAGAAAGGGGTAAAAAAGTAGAGACGTGAATTTGGAAAACAATTCCATGTTACCACACATGGGTAACATAAGAACTGCTGCAAAACTACCAATAAAACTGCAGACGGACATGGTTTTCACTCACTGAGCTACCATGAGCTTTTTCAGGATCCTTTAATGGATACTTTCTCCTACGTGCCTGTAAGACAGAAGACTTGCAGCTCGAAGCCTGTTGTGATTTTCAATTAAAAATCGCTTAAATTAAAATGTACCTGATTTTCAGGAGAGGATATCAGAATTGGTATCTTGATACTCATCCTCCATGTTTATGCCCCCAATTCCAAACCCTAGGAATCCCTATAAACTCCCAGAGGAATTACCTTCTGCCTCATTTTATTGCTTTGCAGGCACAGTGTGCTAATGCCATCCCTAGTCCAAACACATCCCTTTGTACTATACTCCAACACAGCCTGCGATTCTACACAAGCGCAGCTCATTTCAGACCCAAGCCTTTCATCAGCCCCCTGACACAAAGAACCCAAGGCCCACCAGCATACTGGCAGTCTCTGCCTTTTAAAAAGATTCTCTTACTGTAATTTGGGATGTTTTTTAAGTCAAGCCCCAATACCACTCCCATTCACCCCTTATTGTAAACGCACACAAAGATGACGTTTTCAGCCCTTATATGAATGCTGTTAGGAGCTTCCAAGACCTAAAGTTCCATTTTTTTTTTTATTTAACGAGGTTTTGCTGTCTTTCAAACAACGCAATGCTTCAGATTGGCTGTGACTGTAAACATAGCAAACGCACACAATCCAGCCGCTTTCTTGCATATTTGATCGCCCCCAGGGAACGTCTAATTGTTTTTCTGTACTTGTCGGATGCGTGTCAATCTTTTCCCCCCCCCATAAGACAATTCATTACTTCAAGTCAGTGTTCTGTTATTAGCAGCAATCCCTGCAATACTGACCAAATATTATCAGCGATTCAATTCACACCAGCCGAGACATTCTCTGACGATTTCAAAATGATCACCTTTAAATATTACACATGGTTTCAGAATACCATCCTTTCTCTGTAACTCATTCTGTCCACAATATATAGTATATTCTTATTGGAGTATGTAATTTTTGAATCGTTACTAACGGGTTTTAAGGATTTAGCCCCAGAGTTGTTTTGGTCGGAGGAAAGCTCCAGAAAAGGTTTTTCGCAACTGTACGGGATGCAATGTAATAATTAAGTGGACAAATTGTCTAAAACAGCAATTCTACAAACTGGCTACACGTCTCTTTCCGTCCAGTCAATGTAGATCAGGAGTAATTTAAAACCTGACACAAGAAAACGTGTTGCTTTAATCAACGAAGAATGTCCAGCATCGGTTACAATGCTTATTCCGTCGCTGCTTAATTCAATTCTCCCCTCTAGCTTCCGATATTCAGACTGGACCGCTCAATAAGATGTACTATCACGGTCCCTACAGTATTTGTTCGGACACTGAATAGATTAAGGTGACGGGTTAAAGGTCAATTTTTAAAAACCCTTGCGAAACTGCAAGACTTTTCCAAACGATTTGATTATTTTTTTTAATTTTCCAATTTCACATTGTTATTGATAACCAATTCCGTATTCAATAAGCCCCTGCCTGAGGATGAATCGATACCCCAATCCTACACAATAGACACCTATTTTCCGTCCGCCACCAGTATTTACATACGTCTCCCAGGTTAGCGATAACTACTGAACAAACATACCTGCAGAGACACATTTGTCGAACACCTTGTTTCCTTAATGCAATTGATTTCGATACCATATCTCCCCAATGTTATTTCTTAATACCCTGTTCCTCTCTGCACAGTTAAACCAAGATCTTCCAGGCGCTGGACGCGAATCGTAGACACACTACAGTGAATGCAGATTATGTAGTAGCTTTCAATAATACTCATCATCATTACAACAATTAAAAGACGAGCGAAGCCTTCACACAGTCATCTCCGTAAATTGCCTCGACGTATTTTCTCTAATTCTCTACAACTCTAAAAATTAAATTCCTGAAATCCCCTAGTAGCCTCCTGTAAAATATCCTACTACTGCGTGCGTCGCTTTCACGGGGGAGAGCGAACACCTTCGGTGCTTAAAAAATTTCCAGGACACTGAAATACGGAATGTTTAACTTGGCGTTTCAGTTACGGATTTATTTTCGCCCAACACCAACTCCACATTGCCCTTTCCTCGCCCAGCGGCTCATTCGGACCATCCCGGGTTCCCTCTCCAGATACTGCAATTCCAAAAAACAATCATTCCCAAACCTCGCAACTTACAAGCCGGCGCACCACAATCAGATGCCGCCACTTGCATTTAAAAAATAAATCAAAGAAGCCACTTAAGTCCGGCTCTCAAAATGCCAGTACACCAACACTCCCGAGACTCGGGGAGTCGTCCTCCCGGTAGCGAAAGAACCCATTAACGACGCACAGAAGCCCCCCAAAACTGTTGAGTGGGTCGCACGGAGGGATCCGCTGTGCAGCGGCAGCGGAGCCACAGGCAGCGCGTGCGGGACCCGGCGCGAGCGACTGTTGCCGCCGCTGCATTCCACTACTTCACCGCGCGCTGGGCTGCCCGCACGAGCCGCACGCGCTCCGGTCCCCCCCCCCCCCCCCCGGCCACAGCCCGCCGCGCGCCCGGCAGCGCCCGGGCTGTAAACTTCCCGACTCCGCGGGGGCAGAGAGAGAAGGAGAGAGAAACACACCGGTGCGCGTCCGCGACTCACCTTTCTCGGCGTGCCTCGCCACGGCGGCCGAGCGCAGGAAGGTGAGACAGGAGAGAGAGAGGAGCAACCGGGCTCCCCACTCCGCCATCACTTTTCCGAAAATGTTTATGATAGCGAACACCACGGGGGCAAATCCGCGTTTTAATCCTCTTCTTCAGCCTACCCCCCTCTCCTCCTCCTCCCCTCTCTCCAGCTCCGGAGCAAGCGAAGGGATTCCCGGCGGTTTCACGCTACTGGTGTGAAGAAAACCATTCGGGATCAGCTCGGCTGGAAACTGTCCGGCAGGAACATGTAGTGGCAGAAGTGGGGAGAGATGGAACGGCAGCGACTGGGAGTCGGGTTGTTTTCTTGAACTTAGAGGGGCGAGAACGAAGCCTGCACTCAATCCATAGCCGCGGGGAAGCCGCACTCGTGAATAATTGCATCGATGATAGAAGAAAAAGGGCGGAAAAAAAAGAAACCCGAAAAAAAAAGGGGGGAGTGAAGAGGGAATCCGGGGCACAAGCACAGGAGGGGGAAAAAAAACAACCACTTGACCAAATCCGATCCGCCGCGGAGAGCGCAGCCGCCTCTACTGAGAGACAGCGGCGGCGTGGAGGGCTGGAGCTGGGTGTGGGCTCGCCGGAAAACAGGGGCCGGAGCGCCGGGACACTCGGGATCGCGGACTCGCAAGGTGAGCGAGTGGAAAACCCCGGCGTGGAGCCTACCGGAAGGCCACGCGTCGGAGCTTTTGTTCCACTCGTGTGCGTCAGGCGGGCAGAGCGCGGAGTCTGTTAGCCTCACACGTCTTTACAGGTCTTCTGCGGGGCTACGTTTCACAAGAAATCATCCCATGGGGTACTATCCGCGACGCTCACTCGTTTCAGTGTTTCCCGTTGATCGTGGAATATCCACAAAACACGTGGAATGGTCTTGCTCCATTGTTACTGTCAGTTGTATGGCCGAATTAAAATCTATATTTTTTTAGAGACGCACATAACCCGGTGCGCCTAAAAATGTTCTACACGTGATTTCGCGTGGTGTTGTCCGCGTTTCATTCAATTGAGCGTGCAAGAAATAAGCTCGTCCGGAGGAGGCCTGTTTTTAATGTTTTCGTCTCTTTTCACATCTTATAAGAATGCTGTAGACGGCCAAGAGATCAGAGCAGGAAGATTGGTATCGGAAAGACACGGAGTGCCTCGCTGTCAGACAGGCGCTTCGCTAAAAGAGGGTAACACTGCCACCACACGACTGCTGCGCCGACAGCACCCGCGACAAGTCCAAGAAGGGCGCCTCAGGCTTTTCAGGGTTTGTGTGAGGTTCCTATTAGCCGCCGGCCTCACTGAGATTTTGACTGAGATTGGGGAATAGTTTTCCTGGTGTCATCAATTCCTTGCAAACCTTTCAACCAGACCACCGACGCCCACTGTCCACGCACCTCGATTCATATTCGCGGACCTGAGCGCCTCGGCTCATTTCAGTGTCGACTGCATGTAATCGACCCCCCCCCTCGCTGGGCTACTGGGCTTTGCGTGTTGCTAGAGGTCCCAAGAAAAGCAAAGAAGTTCAGTTGTAATTGATATGTGATTTTTCAGAACAAAAAAAAACTTAATGATAAACACAATCTTTCAGGGGGATTTTGGACACGTCCCTCTATCTGGATTTCGTGGAGTTTCACCCCATGGCCTACACCATGCCGTTTTTACAAGCGAAACCCAACAGTTTCGGTCCAGCACTGCTCGTGAAAGACATAAAGATCACCCCCGACTGAATTGCGCACCGTTCGATCATTAATTGTCAGAGACGGGTAATAAGTTTGGTCAAGTGTTTCTACCGGAAAATGGTGATTCCACAGAGAGACGACGTGAACATCCATGAAAGAGAAGGATTTATTGTGGAATTGTGCACACAGCCCCAGACGTCTGGATTTAAAAGCGGGGCTGTTGAATTGGTGTCGCGGACTCTGTCGGACTGGTTTTTATGCCAGAGCTCAGAGACGCGCACAGTCCGGTATGACACCATGCAGGCCGAGTGGAGGAAACCGTCATTTTAAACATTTATGCTACGGTACTCTGATTTCATTATTCATTCGCTTTAATTCCAACACTTGATCTACGCATTTATTTAATAACTGCGTGCTTCATGTGGCACTCTCTTTGAAGTCTGTCCGACCTGTCAAACAACAACAAAAAATCTCGTCTTAAACAAATGAACTCAAGACGGTTTAACATTTTACACTGGTTTTAACCATCAAGTGTCTATACCTGTATCCACTTATACGTTTTAATTATATATGAACAATCTTCAGTTTGGATTATCCGACTCTTGTCCTGAAAGCATTACAAATCAAATTATGGGTGCATCGATTGTATTTTTATATTGATTTTTACCTGGCCAAAAATGCCACTATTAATTATCTTCTAAGCACTGTATATGTTTAACAACATATATACTTTAGCTTAATTAGTGAATAAAGAATTACGTTGTAATAATTAATTCAATTTGAGCTTAAATCTAAATAAGCCTTTACGTTTATGTCTAAAATTTCAATTCGGAACAAAGCAAACTAAGAAATCTTCCTTGCCTGAAAGTCATTCGTACCAAAGGTATCCAAATAAAAAAATGAAAATGAATGTATTTCGAAATTAAATTAAATTTTCAAATCTTATTGACATTAAATCAATTATATTTGATACATCATGGTCTTTTAAATACATTAATTCATATTAATAACAAATTAACTATTTTAACCAATATTAAAACCAATTTCTTAACTTAAACGCTGGTCAAAAATACAACCTAATTTGAACGTTTACACTTTAACTATTAGAAGGTATATAACAAAGCACAACGATTATTCAATTTCTGCTTCAAAGTGACTATGTTACACCATAAAAGTAATCAGTCCTCAACAGGTAGAAATTCAACAAGAAAACATCTATTTTCAACAGATTGTATCATTCCCTTGTTTCAACCCTGGTTCAGAATCACCTGCAATGTGCCATTTCCTATTACAGCACAGTATGGTGTTCATTGTCATAGGGAACAGTGCCACCTGCTGGTTCATCTGTACAGGCAGTTGTTTTACAGCAGGGGTTCCCAATCGTGGTCCTGGGAACCCAGTCACCTGCTGTTTTTTTTGTTTTTTCCACCTGGGCAGTCAATTAATTGAGCAGCATTGTGGAGCAGTTGGTTCGAATCCCAGGCAAGACACTGCTGTTGTATCTTTCCTCTGAGCTGCTCTGGTAAAATACCCCCCAGAACAAATGGGGGCGGGTGTAAGTTGCTTTGGATAAAAGTGTCAGTCAAATAAATTAGTAAGTGAACCCTTAATAGACCAAATAAAAGGTTTAATGTGAACTCGCTGGCTGTGTTCAGTCCCTAAACCTGTTGGAACCTGCCTATTCACCCATTGCATTTCAAATGTAAGAGCTCCAGCCTCCAAGGAGAAGAAAAAAAGGTTCCAAACAAGAGATCTGGTGCTTCAGTTCAAGATGCATTTAACTCAATAACTCAGCTGCAATGAAAACCAGGGGGTGGATGTGACCTCAGGACCAGGATTAGGAATCCCTGCTCTACAGGCTCTCTCTGCAACCAGCTCCGACCTTCTTTCATTTCGCAATATTATTTCATTGTTAATTGTGTCAGATGTTTGCTGTTCCGGTGTTGTGTGTTGCAATCACTGACCTCACTTGTTGTATATTGCTGTATAACATACTGTCTGAAGCAGTTCAGGTGGGGAGCATGCGTAGGCTGCAAAGGAACAAGTAACAGGTTTATTCCCTGCTGGAAAGAGAAGAAAGAAAACACAACGTTTCGGCTGTGGAGCCTTCTTCACGTGTCTGTTGCATTTTGTTGAATTCTAAATATTTTCATGTTTTAAATGTAATTCCCCTTGGATAAAGTCATCAGCTAATTAACAACAATGACAGTAATAATAATAATAAGGAACAAGTAATAGGTTTATTTCATGCTGAAAAGAGAAGAAAGGAAACATATTTCAGCTGTGGAGTTTTCTTCGGTTGACACCCGTTGACATCTTTTCAGCAGGGAATAAACCTTTACTTGTTCATTTGCAGCCTACGCATGCTGATGCAGCCATCTACTTGAACTACTTACTATTACTAGTAATAATAATAATAATAATAATAATAATAATAGTAGTATTAATAATCTTTCAATCTTAAAGTGGAGGATGCAGTCAGAAGAGGAGTTCCCCTTCCAGTTTCCTCAGAAAAGTAACATTTATTTTCAAAACCTCTTGTGTTGTGTCCAGCCATTGTTCAGTGTTTCAGCTCAGACGTAGACTGAGATTAAGCACTGACTCGGGGCCAGTGTACAGAGCTGTTACTGGCCACTTCCAGGCTGTATATCCCAGTGTCAAAATTTGGTTTTAGGTGATACGGTTGAGTAAGAGTGTGAGTGAAAGTAAGAACTGTGATAAGTATTCCTCCAAAATGTCGCAAGTGCCTGATAAAAAAAAGGATGTTGACTTTACCAGGCCAAGAATAAATCACTCTACGACAAACAGGAGTATAATTACGTTCCTAGAATCCGTGTTCCTAGTTTATAAAATAGAGCAGATGTTTCTTTCTCTACTTTTTGTTTAACAAAAAAGCTCTATGACACTTTTGGGGGGGAATGACTTTCAGAATTCCACCAGAAGGCCTGTTCATGCGACTGTTTTGTTAAGCTAAAAGTACAGTCCTGTAATTAATTAGCAGCTCAAAAATGGAAACTCAGGAAGAAAAGAGAAGGATTTAGCTGATGGGATCCCCTGAGGTTTGCCTGTTAGAACCTGTTCTGGTACAAGATAAGTGTTTATTAAGACATTTTAACAGTGAGGAAACTGCAGTATCTTTTTTTTTCACAGGTACGTCTGTGTGTCAGGAGAAAACAGTGTCATTGAAAGGGAAAATCAGCAACTAAATATTCTTGATTGTGACTGAAAACTAAACACACTCAGTTCAAAATAAATTTAAACAGAAGAAACAAAATGAAATTAAAATAAATAAAAATAGAAAATCCAAAACTAAAAGAAAAATGAAATTGGACAAAACCTACTGTAGCAAACATATCTGCAGAATATGCTCAGCATTGGCTGCCTGTCCTTATACTGCAACAAGGCTATCAGTCATGTTCCATAGGACACAGCCTCTCCAGAGAGAATTTGTTGGGCAGTTTAGTTCACTTGCTAATGATCCTTGAAGAGTTGGAGGAAGTTAACCCAAACCGCTGCTTCAGGCCCAACAAGATTTTAAGATTTCAAAAATAATTTAAGATCACTTTCTTGGCCATATACGATTTCTTGCATTAGGAATTTGTCTTTTCACAGACCCCAGCTTGCTCTCCATGAGACACACAGGCGGGGAGAGAGAAGCTTGGGGTCAGAGCGCAGGGTCAGACACAGACATAGATAAGGTAGAGATGCATTTAAGGTAGGCCCATTGCATTTCTTTACACTGTTTCTGAGAGAATGAAACAAAATACCTCTTATAGATATACCATACATATTGTCTAAGCTAAATCACAAGTACCATTCAAGAGTCTTGTAATGATGTCTTCAGATAAACAAGCAAACAAAGATGAAAGGGAACTTGAAGGACTTCCTTGTGATTTTTGTAAATTCTTCTTATTAAACGGAATTCCATTCCCAGAACCAATTCATCCCTGACCGCTTAACTTAACTCTTGAGAAGCTCTGTTCTAAAATAGTGTCATGTTTCCTATAGCTTTATTTAAGATTACTGAGCCCAGACCCATGTCCTTAATTTGCAAACAGACCTCAACTACCCTGCCATACGTCCTACACAGGGAATTGGTGAACACACAGCGGTGTTAATGAACATACATAATGTAAGTGATAACTGCAGCATGCTTTTATGACTATGGGTTTACATTCATAGTCATTGAGTAAATTACTCCTAGCAATACACATTCCTTCCTCTATGCCAAGACATAACACCTTAGAGTGGTTTCAATTATTTTCCCTGCATCTCCACCTGGGCTCACGATTAGTTGAATTTTGTAAAGAACAATACACAGTTTTGATGCTAAGACATTTAGCCAGATCAGATGTTGTCTTATCATCTTCTAATTTGTTTTCAACCAGTTTAAAAACACGGGCTCCTCTTTCCTCTAGACAGTTGAGCCCTGTTGATGTGCTCAATGAGTAGCCGCTGTCTGTAAGCAAAGCTCTCCCTTTGTGCATGATTGCCTGCAGATGTTGGAAAATTGGTCCCAAAATAGTCATTGTGGAAGGCAGTGCTGAGGGGAGCCAGATACAACCACAGACTGAGCTTTAGGTTACCAAATAGTCACATACCGAATGGGGGTAGGCAGAAGCAGCTGCAATTTTCATAACCCATATCACACTGGAACATGGATTCCTTAAAGTAGTTACTAGACATTTCAATGGACATGTATGTGAAAACTGTACTCAATTCTATTAACTGGGGGTTAAGGTTTAAAATGAGCCGTCTGTACAAACCAGAGATGCAATGCTAATCCCCATGTTTTGATATATTCTTGAATAATACTTTGTGTATGTTCAGATCCTTCTTCACTATTAGCTGAGTATGGAAGGAACATTAGAATAAATGATAGGTCTGTGTACCAGGTGTGAATGAAATCAAGAGATGAATACAACAATCTAAATATATAGGTGGGGAGCTGCGTCAGCGTGTGTAGGCTGCAAAGGAAGAAGGAATAGGTTTATTCCTGCTGGAAAGAGAAGACAGAAAACACAACGTTTCGGCCGTGACACCTGAAGAAGGCTCCACAGTCGAAACATTGTGTATTCTTTCTTTTCTTTTCAGCAGGGAATAAACCTATTACTTGTTCCTTTGCAATATAAATATATATATATATATTTTTTAACTTTTACACATTAAGCCTGCATCATGTAGATCAGAACTATTATAATGAACTTGGAGTCTCAGTGTATCCCTGCCTTCTAATGTTGCACATGCGAGATATATTCATTAATCAAAAGCTCAGAGTAGAGTAGAGTTAGAAAACCAATCTCATGCAGCTCGACAGCTGAGAATTACAGAGCAGCAATTCTCTTTTTTGAGTAGCCTGAACTCTTAGTTCTTTTCCAATTGCTCATACAGTGGAACTTTAAAGAAAAGATCTTCATGTCGCAAATCATAATAATTCGATTCATCTTTTGAATACGAAGCGCTAATTATCTGAGTGCCAGAAATGTGCTGCAAATAAAGGTCGAAGTGGAGCAGGCAGGGGTGATGGACTGAGGCAGGGGAAGCTCTCCCTGGTTCTGCTGTGCTCTGATATGACTTCTCTGCAGCAGAGTCACTGCAGGGAAGCGGTTTCCTTTCTGACCAGCACACAGTTGTGATGACTGGCTGCCTTTACAAACTGGCAAGGAGCTGTAATGGATGGAGCTCAGCACACCCCGTCCCACCTATAAGATACCATACCATGATACCATACCATGATACCTTGTTGTCCAGTTTCTTCTAAATTGCATCCAAGCAGCTATGTTTTACACACTTGTAGACTTGTAAAAACATAAAAATAGTACAACTAAACATTGTGTTAAAAATAAATATTACATACAAGACATCCACCCATACAGTACATAGTGATCAAATAGTCTTCATACTTGCCACTCCTAGAGGAATTCATGTAGATTACCAGAGATTATCTGTAGGTTCCCCCACTATCACCCTAAGCCCCTATAAGTGCACAATATCCCTTCATTTTTGCATAACCACTAATTGCACCTACCCATACAAATACCCCTTTATTGTGAACTCATTTGTTGAGTAGTTTTATTGAATGACGGATGTCTAGATGATCCTCCGGTTACAATTACATCTATAGGACTATTTGTCTTCCTTCCTGTCTATTTTTATAAAATTAATTTCATATGATTTCCTCTTGTATTTACAAAGCTTTTGCTGTGCTTATACATTTATGGCACATTGATGTCCAGGTATTTCCTAATGATATTTAATTTCTCAGCCAGGTGTCTGGAATGGTCTGTGAATTTCCTTGCAGCACAAGTATGCAACACTGTGTCATGCATTCATCAGGAATGCCCCAAGAAAATGTCAGGTTATTTCCCTGGTTCTGAGAAAAGGTCCATTACAAAACACTGTGGCACAATTTCATTTTATGCATAGAAAAATATTAACGCATACCTTTTTTGTTGTTGTGGGGATTGGGTAAAACTGGGGAATTTAGAATTTACAACTGAGTTTAAAACAAAAACATTCAACTTTACAAGCAACGTAGGTTATGTTTCATTTACAGTACAGTTGCACCAGGCAGATGCTCTTATCAATAACCTGTGGATTTATGGTTAAGGCTGCAGAAAAACACAGATGATTTCACAGCTACTCAAACAAAAATCAGTATTGTGACGTTTCAGTTACAGTACAGTTGTACCAGACAGGTACTGTATGGAATAATCTGGATCTGTGAAATAATCTGTAGATTTATTATTAAGGGTGTGTTTTTTGTGAAAGAAAAATAGCCAGACAAACTGGTCAATTATTACTTATAACTATAGTAATAATTCCTTCTATTTATACACCACTTCTCATTTCAAAGAGAATTACATATAAGAAGAGATCCACTTGATCTACCACTGTAGTGGTGAGATGTGGCAGATATTGTGGCAGCAACCCTACAACAGCAGAGCTCGTGAAGGACTGAAGAAATGCTGGGCTCCTTGAATTAAAGGGCACCTTTCGACAGCCCAGGTTGTGCAAGCCCACAGCACAATTTAGCCAGCATGATCATCCCCTCCTCTATGGCAAACAGTGCAATGGGATCTTTAATGATCAAGTGGTCTGGAGCTCCTTTTAAAAGCTTATGTGAAGGATCTCACCTCCTACAGCAGTGTCCCTTTTTATTTTGGAAATAAATACATCTAAAGTGGAAACATCTGCCTTATGCTGTTAAAGTAACATTTTTCTCTACCTGACACACACTGAGTGTCCTGTGAAGTCCTGATAGGAACTGCAGATATATCAGTATAACAGTGCCCAAGTCTTCACAATGAAGGAACTGAGCTTCAATTGTCCCATTGTGGCAGTGCTGCCAGCGAATTTAAAAAGATTAAGCCACAGAGATCTGCGAGAGACACCAGAAAATATGTAACTCTTGTCATTAGTTGGGGGTCCATCTTGTCTACTACCTTCAAAAAGCCTGGTTTTCTCACAAAGTTCAAGAGATACAGCAGTCCTGTTCTCCACATTGAAATTTCATATCCTTGTTCTGTTTCGAGCAGGGAGACATGTGCACCAAGCAGGGCTACTCATGACTCTGCACTCCTTCATCTGTCAGCCTCCATCTGCTCTGGAATCAGAAGTTAAAACACGTTTTTGTCATTGAATCACTCTGAAAAAGAAATAACCCAGATAAATTAGAAAATCAAGCAGAACACTGGGTCTCATATTTTTTCACACGTGGAAGCACAGAGATTGGTCTTTATTTAACTTATTAATGTTTCCATATCGGAGGTCTATCTGGAACTTCAGTCAGCTGAAGTCTGCTTGTGCTCTGCTCTAGGAGAAGGATAAATTAGACGTGTGTCCAGATATTAGCTTACGATGGGGTGAAAGTGCAATATCCTTACCACTGTGAAATGGGAATTTTATTACCACTTATGGGAAATGCTTGAGGAAACCTAATATTTGATTAAATACCAGTCCAAAGATCATTATATCGACTCTAAAACCACATCACTACTGAATATTACCAATGAACCACAATGAATATCAAAGGCAGAAAAGAAACATTTTCCTCTCACAGAGCTGTATTATTCAGCAGAGAAATACAAAACCTGAGAGATACAAGATAAATGACTCAGAGCAGTAATAAGCTGTTCTTTATCTTCTTTGATATTTAATTACACGTATGCTCATACACACTGGAATCCTACTTCCAGGCTCAGTACTATCACAAAAGAGGTGAAACCTGAAGTCACAAAAATGTTTTCACTGAAGTTTAGGAAGGACACTCCTGTAGCTCTATAGTATCTCCTACTTTTTCTTCATATTGGATGAGATTATCTGAGGTTATACTTGCATAGTGTTGATTTGCTCTATGACATACTGTATATTGATGCTTTGCTACTATTTTTCAGAAACATTTTCTTTTCAGGCAGCTCACTAACTTTAATCACCTTCCATTCCATAAGGAATACAAACAGGCAACTCTAGCAAACAAGGCTGTACCCGAGTATGTGTGTGACAGGTTAAGTAAACCAGCATGAATCAATTCCACATTTAAAGGTTAAACATCTCTTTATCAGCCCTGCATTTGGCACCTTCATCCTGTTCTCTCTCAGCTTCTTACAACTCTGCAAGCAAATAATTCATCTCCTGCGAGTTAGAGCAGAATTAGATCTGATTTCGTTGTTCTCATTTAGTCACTCAGTGTCAAATGGATTGCAATTAATCAGGCAAGACAAGGTGTTGCAATATTCTAGAACAAGTGGGGATAACTGCATTTGTCTCTAGGCTGGCTAAGTGCCTCACAGGTCCAAACCAAGAAGCAGCTCAGGAATAATTGGAAGCTGAAAGGAATCCTGGAACAGCTACATTTCGGTAGATGTCATCGAAGACCTGGTTCACACGCCTGATAGTGTCTTTAGGGCAGTATACCATTAACATTTGTAGATGCAGATGTAACTCAGCACTTTCCACATGTAACGAATGGTGTTGTTCAAAATCAGGAGAGTAAGGGATCCTAAATGACAAATCATTTGAAATAATTTGAACATACGTGTAGAATGTCCATGTTTAACTTGAATACTATTTTTTTATTCCATGATAATCTGTTCTGCTTTTGGTCCATTGGATCATTTTATGTTGTGAAAGAGTTTTTGTAGTAATGGACTTTTTCTAAGCAGACCCTCTCCTTTTTTATTGAATATTAGTTTGTTGGAAATGTGATACCTCTGTCATCACTAAGTAATTTTATTATATAGCTACCCAATTTGGAATTCTCAGCTGTGTGGCAGTGACTTCCTCAAGCACTCAGGAGTGATTGATACAAACAGACATGCCCACATGCACAGAGATGGGTAGAGATTTTAAAGTGTTGCAAGCTTCTCAGTGTGAAACAGGCGAGTTTGCACAGAGTAGAGGAGAGGCAGATCTCTCACTGACATCACTGCAGACCTGTGGGATTCCAGCAAGGTCACTCAAATCAAGAGAACAGCTAATACCAATCCTCTCCCAGTGGTGCTCTGCCAGTTGTGCCCCATTACTGGGGGGATTACGGTTACAGTTAGCTAGTGATATGGCCCTGGATTGAACTCCTAATATCCACTGAGCAGTCACGCTCCAAGCAGAAGTGCTTTTGCTGTTCGAGTTACTTTATAGCAGAGGTTTGTCTTTTATCTATCCCGGAGCCAGGACTGATTTTTACTTTCACATACTACTTCCTTTCTTCTGCCTTTGAAGAATGCAGTAGTATTTGAAGTTATGGAAGCTTTAGACCTGGATTAAATCAACACCTCAACCCACACGGCGATCACAAGGTTCCCAGCTCGCTGTTCAATAGGCGGAGGGAAGAAGCATTTGGCAAGCAAAATGACTGGAATTTCTGCCTGAAGCTGGGTCAAAGACTTCATGCAGTATTAGCCTTAGAATGCAGTTGGCAGTACTCTTTCTCTTTACAGTGTTATTTTCCTTGCCATCGTCCTCAACAAAAATTAAAAAAATCTCTTCAAATTCTCTGATTTCAATGAGTTGCACTGGGAAGGTAAATTAGCTTTACAAGTCCACTGGAAAAATAGCACAAGTGTAGCGGAGCTGGTGTGGGCATGGTGACGTCATCGCCCTCCCTGCGTGTAGCAGGGCCCTCAGCCGCCCGGGCTGGGGGAGGTCTCCTTCAGCTCACTGGGCTGGCTCCCTGTGGCGGTACGCCGGAGACCCGGGTGTTGTGGGACGGACCGGCGGGGTGGAGTGGCGAGGGCACAAGCCTGCGCAGAACAGTGCCGGTCACACAAGCACATCCAAGGAGGAGTGTATCCCTATCTGTCATTTATCTGAGATACAGCATTGTATTCTGAACTTAAAAGACTACGAGGGAACTTGAATCAGATGATCAAACTTCTCAAAGGCAGTGGCCAGGTCAGCACGAACCAGAGGACACAACTGATGGTCCCAGGGAAGTGTAATTGGAACTGAAAACAGGAGGCACTTCTTTACACAAAGAGGTGTGGGAGACCCAAACTAGCTACCCATCCTCAAAAATGACACCCTGGCTTCTTTAAGGAAAAGTCCAGATGAAATCCTAGAATTAAATCTGGGTTGTAACCCTCATTGTTTTCTTATGGTCTTATTTACCTCTTCAAACAAAGTTAAGGTATTAGTACCTGAGTCATGAATATAACACAGCATAGTGCATCTTTATTAAGAGGTGCAGTATGAAACTGTTCAAACATAATTTGTGCATGAACCTGTCTCAAGAGTCACAGTGAGGAGAGAAAGGTGCTGTTATAACACTGAGGAGAGCACATTATCGTTCCGGCAGCTGCAATACAGACAAGGGCTTGTCTGTTTATAAAGAAAGATCACTTCAAGAGAGGCTGGGTATCGAGTGCAGCACACTTGAGACAGATGGACCGACGAATAGAAACATCAGGAAATCACCGGGATCATTTCAACAAATTCCTCTCTTCCCTGTTGCTCCAGGAGCCCTCAGTGAAAACAGTAACAACAACAAAAAAATTAAGATGTAAGGTCCAATATTGGATCTGCTATAGACCTGAGCAGATGAGCCTACTTATGATGAAGTCCCCTGTAAAACATTGGGAGCACATAATTTGCATCTCATATGCTCTCATCTCACTGGTGACTAAAGGATTAAACCTCTTGCCAGCCAAACTCAGGGATTACAGGGATTACTGCCGCATAAGAAAACACTTGCAGAATTAAACTGATCACGGAAAGCAACAAAACCTATTACTTCAAGGAAGATTAAGTGGCTGGAGGATTACTCCAGTATATGCCAGATCGGGATTGTCCTGATTGCTCACAACACTGCAGAATATGCTTAAATATATGAGTTTTGCCACTGAGCTACTGAGGAGGAGAGTGGCTACTTGCACCAGCTTTTGTGTGGATGAGATCTGTGGCTGTAACTCTGCCTGTCTTTTTCTACCCAGAAGAATCGCATGATTAAGCCATCTAAACAGGGAAGCTGGCTGCATGCATGAATGTATCACAAATCAGGGGCTTGAAAACAAGCTAACAGGAAAGAAAGTGTCAAGAAACATGAAACAATGGACTGCTTATTAAAGCTAGACTCTAGACACTCAATGCCTAAGTGTTCTTTTGTTTGTATCCAAGTAATAAAGCTGCAGCATTTCAAATTTTTGATGTGCTGACTTAATCTGGCTGCCTGACAACAGCTTTGACAGCATTTTCCAGGAATTCTCACACTTTTCAAAGCAAGAGTTTTGATGCAGATGGGGATTAAACTAATGGAAGTAAACTGCCTTCATCACAGTGTAATTCTTCCAGATGCAATTTAGTCAAACGTTCTGTGGAAGTATTTGTTTGCCTTTGCCATTTCTATTTCTTACTCAGCCTCTGCAGTTTCCTCAGACTTTGGTTTTTGTGTTAAGGGATTTTTTCATTATGTAAATGTAAAGCAATCCGCCTAAGTCTAACAGTGGACTTGGCAAATTTTCATGGAAATCATTGCAAAACAGTAAATGGATTTAACCCCTTTCACCCTTTCAAATCAAGTCAGAGTTAAAGGAAACATAAATGTAATCCAGATAATCCCATTTTCCTTTCGTTAATCTTCAAAATACATCTCTAAGCACAAACGCAGAAGTGTTTTCTTGTTGTCTGAAGATTCGTTCAAAATGTCCATAAATACCAACCACATATAAAAGGAGAACATCTTATTAAATCTGTGTATTCTCTTGTTATACAATGTTCATAATCTTAAATAGGGATTCCACATGAATTCCAATGAAGTTGGTGTCTAAACTGGTGTATGGTTATATCTTGTTTTATGTACACAGGTTCCTGTTTAATTTTGTTATTATTAAAGTATATATATAAAGTAATACTTAGAAAGCTCAAAAATCATTGAGCTTTTCCTTCTGGTAAAGACAGTTTGTTTCCACTTAAGTGATAATGGTGTTAAGGTTATTTCTGTGTTTGCCAAAGCCCTCAGACTGCTAATCCCAACCTCCTGATGCCCTTAACAGGGGTACCTGTGTAGTCTACAGCTGTTGTGCCCTAGGCTCTTATGGTGAAGGAAAGATGGGAGCATATCGCTCCAAAGAGCAATCTCTCATCACTGTGACATAGTACCTAGTTCAGCAGGAACCAAAATAAATTGCCAACTCAAGATATGTTTGCTGCATGGGCAAATTTGATATTGGTGATGCCTGAATTTACACACATGAGCAATTCTCTCCGTTTTTTCTTGCTTTTCATACATTATTTTCGGAATAACCTTGCCCCATAACAACTCACAATCTTTCTCTCACTTGAGTCAGTTCTACAGGCCCTCACTGTTATCCTGCCTTTTACTACTTTGACATTTCTCATAACTGTACGGTATAATTAGCAACTCAACAGATTTTGAATGCACATACTGTATTACTTTATCACAATTTATTAAGGAATGCAAGGGCTTTGGGAAACACGAAATAAAGTGGCGAAAAACAGTTACCACTTACTCTTGCTGCACAAGCATTGAGTGACACAGAAAATATTTATTCAAATTACGCTCAAAACTGACAGCTGAACTCTAAAAGATTTACACGCTTTGTAAAGCAGATTGAAAAGAATTGCTCATCTCTTCTAGCTTTCTACCCACTGTCTAATTTCAGTTTGCCTGTAATATATGAGGGTTTAGTGATCTATCCATCCATTTTCTAATCTCCTCTTCCACTTCAGGGATGCGGGGAATCTGAGCCCATCCTGGCAAGCAACGGGCGCAACTCAGGGTACACCCCAGATGGGACGCCTGTCTTTTTTTATGATCCTTTCTTGTTACTTCTATTGATAACTATGCAAGTATTGAACAATATAAAGAAGTTTTTCAGAAATGCTTATGTGTCTGCAACAGACAGCCCTCAAATCACTGCAGCATCGTGATCTGCTCAACACTTACTCTCCTGGGAGGTTGGCACTGCTGTCTCCCAGTTCCAGGGCCCTGGCATCTCTGGGTGGAGTCTGCATGTTGTCCCCAGGTTTCCTTAAGATTTTACCAAGTGTTACAGTTTCCCCCCACCTTCCAGAGACGTGTTTCTCCTATTTCTAGTATTCTCTAAACTGTTCTCCTGGAGTTTATCCTCCACGGCAAACTGAGACTTTCTCCAGTGGGCAAACAGAGGGCCTTCCCTCACCATTACCAAAGCAGGAGCAGATGGACTCTGTGTGCAGTGTGTGGGACTGCACAGACAGGACCTCCCTGAAGACAGGTTTGACCAGTGTTTTTTGCACAGGAAATGTCTGCTAAAAACTGACAGAAGTGAAAGTATCAGGAAAAACAGAGAGGGTGGGCGAGTGGGAAGGTAGTGCAGCGGTCAGCATTGCAGCCTAGCAGCACGGAGGCCCTGGGTTCAATTCTGTACCTGGGGTGCTGTCTGTGTGGAGTTTGTATGTTCTCCCCAAGTTGGGGTGGGTTTCCTCTGGATGGTTTTCTCCCCCAGTCCAAAAAACACCGGGGGGTTTGATTGGCTTTTGGGAAAACTGGCTTTGCTGCGCATCTTTGCGCATGGGCCCTGCAATGGCCTTGTCCAGGGTGTGTCCTGCCTTGTGCCTGTTGCTTGCCAGGATAGGCTCCTCCACGTCCCTGTAGCGGATAGAGAGATTGGAAAAAGGGTGGATTGAAAAGGATATGAGCTCTTGGAAAGGCCCAATAATTCTGAGGAAAACAGCAGTGTCCCCAATGCTTTGCAGCTGCTTTTTCCTTTCCACAACTGGCAGTATTGCAGAGATGGGAATAAATCCACCAAGGCAGGCATTAGAGAAACCACAACCCAATAAGGCCTTACATCATCCGCTGAAGGAGATAGGCAATGCAGGAAACGGACAGCTAAGTGGTTTCCTACTTCTTATCAGCCTGGTAAGGCAATTGAAACTAAAAGGCTCAAGCTGTGTCTGCAGACCTCTTTTGGAAATGGCAGGTTTTTAAAATTCACTTTGAAAAGGAAGACCACTGTCTTAAGCTGTCTGACTGAGCTGTACATGATATAGTGTATATTATTTATATAAAGCGATATGGCAGAGTTGGGGGTCATTTTTTAATTGAAATAAAATTCAGTGTTCAATTCAAATTCAAGTGTGATAATGTGTGGTCTTCCATGAATTTGGGACAAGAATAACTGACACATTTTGTAATTAGCATTTTTAGTGAATGGAATTGTCAATAGCTATGTTGGAGAGGATTTGAAGAATTGCTTGGATTTGAGATCTGGACTATAATGGAGAACGTGGTCTTGCAATTGGCTCTGAACTAGATGAGGAAAAAAACAATGAAGTGAAACTCAAGGACTTTGCTTGCTATTGAACATAAATTGTACCCATCCATTTAAATGTATTTGTCTTTACTTAAGGGCCATAATGTCAAAGCCAGCAATAGAAACCATTGTAAATGCAGAAAAGCATCTGTCACTCACTGACTAAGAGCTACTTTCTGCTTCATTAGGCACCTCAAAGTATGTGACAATGTCTACGTGTCTTAAATGTATGATTTCAATGTGTGCTGTTTATGCTTATTGAAGTTTATGATGTAGGCAGAAAATAGTTGAAATGTGTAAGAGATTTGTTTTTATATAATTGAAATAATAGAAATTCACTCATTTTCTATCATATGTCAACAGTCTTTTTTACAAAATCGGTTATGCGTGTACACTACACAAGGACAAGCTCTATTTCAATAGGTAGCCATCACATGATTACTTTTTTTGCGTAAGCTGCAGATATCATAACTTATGGTGTCTGTATAATAAGCCTGTCTTGCCGAATGATTTTAGTATTATCATTTATATCCTGCCATATCTTGCCAGACCTAAATACAGAGAGTTAGATACTTCATCTCAAATCTAGGTTTCATTATTGACAAGTGATAAAGTACTATGTTGATATTCCTAATAGTTGCCATTAATGAAAAAAAGTCATTTGTATTACTCATATCTGTAAACTCTGCAACTTCTATGGGTAAAGTTATTTGGAACAGCACTCAGATTGGTCTGATTGGGTTGACTTAATTAGAAGATACCACAAGGATCTATAATATGAATGGTGCTCTTCCAAATCTATATGAATGTTCTAGTTTCCAACATTGAGCAAACTAGTGAAATTCACAGATGATACAAAAATAGGAGGACCCCCAAACTGTAGAAGCAGGAGAGAAAGTTTCAAAAAGACCAACACCAGTAACATGACATGTAATTTAGATTTAATCTGCAAAAAAGTTAGCAAAAAAATAAATTGGAGATAAAATATAGAAAATCCTTTGCTCATGAAGCCCTGGAGCAGACAGGCCATCAGGAACAGGTGATGGTAATGATGTTCAGAATAGTAACTAATTGTCATGATTCTACCAAGGTAACAGAGTTAGTGGAGGGATACTACATGTGGCCATTGTGAAAACCCCATGAGGTGCAACAGCCAGGTGAACGTCCTAAGGCTCCATCTGAGTTTCAAGCCCAATACAAATTCACCACATGGATTTTATTATTGTGAAATACTGGAGCCCTTCAAAGACGTCAGTCAGGAGGGCCAAGGAGACCAGATAGTCACTTCTTTCAGTGTCATCAAATGGGCTATTACGTGACTTAAAGTTATTACTCAGTGAAACCCATAACAACAAGACGGTGGTAACTCTGCAGTCTTCCTTGGAAACAAGATGGCTGCAAGCCTGGGTCCCTCTTTTCCAACTGGACTGGTGATGAAGATGGACGAAGAACTTCACAGCATGAGCGAAGTGCTGACTAACAAGGTCACCTCGCAGCTCCCAGGATTTGCTGGCATGGCTACTACCCACTCTGCTACAGACAAACCTATTTTCATATATAACTAAGCAGTCCACTGAAATCCGCAGCAGCATCACCATCCAAGATGGACCTTTTCCAGCTGTCAAACTACATGAGCCAACCCTCTGGCTTGTTGGGAAAGAAAACGAATGGAGGTCCTCAGATAGCCTGCAAGCATCTAGCCATATCTGCTTCAACCAATATCTCGCATAGGAAGACCCTGTATTATGGCAGACAAAGGCTTCAGGACCATGTGTTGCAGCATCTGTGATGCAACATTTGAAAAGGTTATGACTGGCTTGTGATCAGTTTTGACTCGATGCATCACTCGATGTGTTTTTTTTGGAGGCAATACTATTGTACAGCTTTGTTTGTCTAAGATGTATTTCTGTTTGTATTTATTGGATGTGCATACTGTACTGGACTGGATGTAAATTTATTTTATTGACATTTTCACTAGCAATAATGATAACAAGAAGTATGGTGTATGACTGTCCATTATCTTTTAATGCAAAATTATACAGTACAATTATATGGACCAGAGATTGGATTTGGAATGACAAAGTGGCAGGGAAAGGAACATATACATGGGCAGAATTGGAAATTACTACATTGTTATAAAAATAGTCCTAAAAGCATTTAATGGACGTCATGTAGAGAGGAGATTGGATTGTAGCTGATTTAGTGGAATTGACCCCAAACGTGCCATGTGGATTAAACATTTGTTATGAACTTTAGCACCAGAACTGCTAAAGCCACACAATATGACAGACAGGCAAAGCTAGAGGTTTAGCCAGCAAAAAGGACAGTGCTGCTATCTGCTATGTGGGTAGCCACTCAAGGGGACAGATGGGATCGGAAGGACAAAGGATATCAGTGGCAGAGTAGCAATGTCTAAGTACCTATCTGGCCAGGAGGGGACTGAAAAGGAGGTCAAGGTCAGCAAATTTAAAGGGCTGTATATCAAGGCTATACCACTACTACTCTCAATAGAATCAGAGCTTCAAGTAGGTTTACCCTGATTGTACTGGATTATTATTTACTAGCTCTGCTTCCTTCTAACCTCACATTATTAATGGAAAAACATTATTTTATGAAACCGGAACATCTTTAAGACCATAATTATTAAATGTCATTTAAGACACAAAAAATGTAGACAACACCTTGACCAATTATGTGCTGTTGCTAATACATATATTATATATTACATGTGAAAGAGAAAATACATCCTCTTAAGATTCTATGGTTTTACGTTCACCTAGTCCTCACCAAGTCCAAACAGTAGATAAATCTAACCTCACGTGATAATAACACACATTAATTTTACATTGTCATTATTTATTAAACAAAAAAATTCAGGCAAGATTCAGAGACCTTTTGAGTACTGCTTCCATGTAAATGTTTACAGTTGATTTTTACAGCAACTTTTACAGTTAAGAAGGTAATTAGAATCAGGTGCTTCTAAACAAGTGCACATGATTAGTTGCTCATCACGAAGTGCTTTCCACCTGCATATAAAATCAGTAGCTTTGGCAGTTTGGTCTGGTGCATTCAGGTTTGTGGTAATACATCATGCCTAGGTCAGAGATATCTGTGATGGTGTCAGAGAAAGAATCAGTCTGGGAAGGGTTATAAAGCCATTTCCAAACAATATGAGTCCATCATTCCACAATGAGAAAGATCATTTATAAATGGAAGAAGTTCAAAGCAGTTACCAATCTACCCAGGTGTGGGTGTCCCAGCAAACTCACCCCAAGATTAGACTGTATGATGCTCCTCGAGATCGCAAAGAACACCAAAGCTACATCCAGGGATCTGAGGGCCTCTGTGAATGCAATAAACTGCAGAGTTCATGATTCCACAATAAGGAAAAGACTGAAGAAGAATGGCTTTCGTGGAAGAGTAGGAAAAACCATCTCTCTCCAAAAAGAAAATTGCTGCACGGCTTAGGTTTGAAAACAGCACTTGAATGAACCTCCAAGACTTCTGGAACAATGTCGTCTGGACAGATGAATCCGAATTGAAGTTGTTTAGCCTTAATGCAAAGCAACATGTTTGGTGAAAAACAAACCCTGTGTGTCACCACAAGAACCTCATACCAACCCATCAAGCATGGTGCTGGAGGGGTGATGATTTGGGCCTGTTTTGCAGCCGCAGGACCTGGATGCCTCATAATCATTCTAGAGGAAAATGTAAGACCACCTGTCCAGCAGCTAAAGCTTAGCTGAAAGTGGATCATGCAACAGGACAATGATCCAAAACACATCTATGATTGAATGGCTGAGAAAGAAAAGAATCGGGATTCTGGAATGGCCAATTCAATGTCCACACCTCAACCCCACTGTGATGCTGTGGTGGGACGTTAAGGAAACTCTGCATAAAAGAATGCCTTCAAACATCACCAAACTAAAGCAGTTTTGTAAGGAGGAGTGGGCTAGAAATTCTCCCAGGTGATGTGAGAGACTGATAAACTCTTACAGGAAACTTTTACTTCAAGTTAATGCTGCTAAAGGGGGTTTCCTCATGAACAGTAACTGAATCACAGGGTGCACTTACTTTTTCTTGCAAGGCTACTGAAAGTTGGCAGATGTTTTTGTTTAATAAATAATGACAAAGTAAAATCTGTGTGTCACATGAGGGAAGTTTTATCTACTGTTAACGTGGTCTTAGACTTGGTGAGGACTAGGTGGAAGTCAGATATGTCTTAATATCTAAAACCACAGAATCGTACTTTCTATTTCACACCATGACATGAAGGCATTTAGAGCATACAGAAATGCAGACCATGGGGGTATTGCAATATTCTTCAACCTTTCATGTAGAATTTTAAACAGCTGACAGTTTTGAGTGCTTAATCTCTCCCTTGTCACAAAACCAGTATCCTGCTTTTCAAAGGCAGTGCTGCCATTTGGTTCTGCAGTTTTCTGGGAAAATACAAGAGAAAATAATTCAGTTTGTGACTGTAAAATCTCAGAGACTTTCTCTAAAGAGGATAATGGTATCTGAAGTGCCTGCAGTTCTCTTGGAAGACAGCCACTGTTCTCTGGCTTTTCTCTCATCGCAGCAGGGGGCGCACTGAGAAACAGCTCTGATGGACAGATCGGCGTAAACAGAGCCTTCAAAACGAATATGGAATGTGCTGTACCACTGCAGTCCATGGGTGTCTTTGAATTAGAGAATGGAAATCGATGGGGGTCAGGAACATAGACGAATACCAAAGGCAGCCATATTCCTGATTAACCCATTACATCTGCTTTGAATAAGCAACCGCAATGTACGGTATATTAGAAATATGACAGTTAAAAAAACAGCTTGGCCTTCAAATACAGAACATACTTGAGCAAAAGGTTTTTGAAGAAAGGGGGATGTTCATAAGCTGAATTTGAACTAGCTTCATGGATAATGCAACAATTTTTCGAATGAACACTAACATATCAGTAGAGTGTCACATCAAGTGCCTAGAATCCCTTAGTCTCTATTCAAAGCGCTTATTCCGCTATTATAGCTGTCAAAGCAAAGTGCTGTGCCTAAAACTACAATCAGGGAAGTGATTTCTAACAGGAATCATCAATTTAATATGAAGGCCAGTTTTACTCCCTGTATAATGTGGACCAATGTAGAGGTTTGAGAAATTGGGGCTTTGTCCCAGATCAATTATGAATCTAGTTTTTCTAAAAGTTTTTTTTTGTTAAAAAAATTCTCTTACAATGTAAAATCAGCCGATCTTAAAAGAAAATGAGTTATCTGCAAGTAGAAAAACGTAACCAGAAAAGCAGCCACTTGAGGACTATAATCAAAGTTTTATTAGCCTAACTGTTGTATTTCAACAGTACCAGGCAGCCAACATTACTTTCAATCTGTACACCCGTATAAAGCTGCTTTTCACTGAATGATACTGAAAAAACAAAATTGTACTTATCTGGGAGAAAGAGACCAGGTCTGGCGCCAAGAAATGTCACATCACCGCTGCTCAGATCAGAGAAAGAAAATCTGCCGTACTACTGGTGCAGAAGATAAAAGTGGCTAAAGCAGTGAGGCTGTATTTTCTTCTGGTAAAAATAACAGCGAAACTGTTGTTAAAATGTGGAATTTTTAATTGTCCATTACGAAAAAAGGAAAGATCCCAGTGATCCAAGCACTAACCCTAACAAATACCTACTGCAAAACACGTATGTGCTTCCCTTAGAAACAAAAAAGCTCTTCTATTCTTTAATTTTGTTATCCTGCGTCAGGTAAGATCAGAGCACCCTGATTATGCAATGTGTTTGTTAGTAAATAAACTGCTCAACACGTCTAAAACCTTTTTAAGAAGACCTTTTTCTTCTTATTAAAAAATAAACAGAACTATGTAGTATGTAAATTGAAGGAGGACATTCCTTTACAGTTTAATTCTTTGAAACCAGAGGGTAATTTTCAAAATGGGTTTTGCCACTTTTTACCATGCTACTTAGCATGGGTGCCTCCAGACTCTCTCTTCTTAGGCCTTATGATTCTGACTGATACAAAGAGAAAAGTAACTTGTTATGCAAATTTTGCACGTATGTTTTGTAGAAAAATAAAGCCAAAGGATTTTGGATAGTGATTATTTGGATTAACTGATCAATCCAGACTAGCCTAAACTAACTGTGATATACTCGAGTGACTTTGACTGTTACAGTAACACTAACTCACCTCATTACACCTGGCGAAAATCAAGAAGGACGAACACAGAAAGCAGCCAATGTGAGCTGCTTATCAAGGCAATAGGACTTTCATCCCACTGGTGTGCTGGAAGGTGGACTAACTCGCCAGGGGAGGAACATCCTTGTTAGTGTTGAATCACGGATTTGTGTAGACCACCCTGATGAACGTCACAAAGAGACATGCTAATTGTTGTGTACAACCAGTAGACAGGGAGGTCCAAGCGTCATGGTCTGGGGAGGAAAGTCTGGTTGCCTCTAGTTAGAGTTACAGAACTCTACATGCAGTGACTGATGGCCACCTGACCGCACAGCGCTTCACTGATCGAGTCCTTGGACTTCACCTGCAGGCTCATCCTGATGTCTGCGACAACATTCCAACCTGACCATGCATGTCCTCATGCTGCCTGGAAACAGCGGCCTTCTTGTAAGCCGAGAAGGTGGCCAATAGGCCTACTCACCAAATGCATAGGATGCATCACAGATGTACAGCTTGCACAGCTTCCAACAGTGACAACATGTGCTTCTTGCCTGTGACTTTCACAGTAGACCCCCTGTTGATGACAAATGTTAATCAGTCTAATGAATTTACCTAAGTCATGTCTGAGTAATTAAACGCGAGTGCATGTGCTGCAAAATATAGTCATTTGTGAATGTGTTGCAGTTATAAGTGATGAGTTTCTCTTGATGCTCAGTGTATTAGAGGCACTACCAGTGATTTGAATTTCAAACATGAGAGGTACATCTGTCTACAAAACCAATTTATGTCATTACGCCTTAAAAGAGATTCACATTTAATGGGTAAAACAATTCCTTCAACGAGAGTGTCTCTTCCTCATAATTATTGAATGAGGATATTTCATATATTGGTAAAGAATTGCTAGACTTCTGGAGAAGACCCCCTAAAGCTACTGCCGAGAACTTCATTTTATAGTAATTCTCATTTACCCTCAACACAGAGGTGATACAAAATGTAACATGTAAGTTATGGGAATAAGCTGAATACGTGATGGGTGTTAGAAGCATAGCACAGATCTCATGGAGTTACCAGAAGGGAAGCTGACCATCAACATGTGTCCAGCACATTGGCTGTCTTGAACCACAGTTACAGTACTTCTTAACATCATCATTACGTTTTCACAAAGAGAGACGATAAAATCATGAGAAAGATAAACTGACATTTGTTGTTTAATTCATCATAATTAGGAAGCTATTATAATATCAATTAGTCTACTTAAAAAAGCAATACCAGACCAGAATAAAAGTTATCCTTCCCATTTTCATTGGTTTAATTACAAATGACCAAAATGGGAGATGAAACTCTTACTTAAAAATGGTATAACCTGCATTTAACTCAAATACTCTAAGAAAAGGTCTTAAAAGAAAATATTTTGGAACATCTGCACATTCTGCACACAGTGATGACACTGATTCACATCTAAAACATTATTGAAACTGTCTAGTGGGATGTGAATATCACACCATTCATTTTTTGAAATGTTAAACAAAACTGCTCATCACATATTTCGCCTGCATCTGCAGTCGCCTTGTCATTTCTGTCGAGAGACACCTGTCCTTCGTCTTCCTTCGATCTCAACTGAACCAGGGCTGTGCTGCACAACAGACTGTTCGGCAGCTCTGTCTGTCACTGTCCGCCCTGATATTTGTAAACTGACCTTTTATCTAGATAGGCCCATCAATAACATGGCAAAAAAACAGACATCTAAATAGAAAACCCATTACATTTATATTGTTGTAAAAATTATGCTGTCAGTTACGTTGGCCCGACCTTACATATTAAAACCGCTGACGCTTCAAACCTGATGGAAAAGAGCTTAAAGAAATGAAACCGATCTCTCTGGGAGTAAAAAGAGTGGTGCCAGTTACGCTGTCCCCCAGTTCTGCTCTTATGCTAATATGTCAGAGAACAATTATGTATTCATCGCCCTTCCATTAAAATCTATTACATTTACAGATCTCCTCAACACGATACATGTATTTTTGCCTTTAATTAGGGTTTCAAGCATAAGAGGTCTATCTGTTTACAAAACCATTATAACTCATTATTCCTTAAAAAATACTCCTGAGAATTTGTTTCTCACAGTGTGGTAGGCTGCTGAAAGCTCATTTGCTCTTGTAATAGATGGCTTACTCACTTGCTTCATGGCAATGATGCTCTATTATGCTTCCCAAATAAATCAATCAAGCAGTCTCATGTTTGCTTCCCTTTCATTTGCATTCTGTATTTTCATCAGAAAGGCAACCCTGGTGATGGCTAACTGCAATTTAAAGGTATTTAAAATGCAAGCCATTATCTTTTACCTTACAGGGCCACCACTGAAGAATGAGCATTCCTGCCCCTTGTCAATGGGTCAGATTCCAGCCTCAGTTCCAATTCCACAATTCCTGGGCTTGAGGTGGCTTTCAGAGTGACCCTGGTGAGTATTTCTGCACTGTCAGCAGAAAGATTTTAAAAGCCAGCACAGTGAATCCTGAGTAAAGTTCTTATTTTGAAAAAGCAAGAAAGAAAAGGGAAAATAAAAGAAAGACTCAAGGTTCTCTAGAGAACAAATGTAAACATATAATCAAAAAGGTACCTTCATTCGAGGTGGTATGTTTATTTTAAAGTTAAAATAGTTATGCTCAATCTTTATGAATAATTTCATGAATCAATAACCACATTTCAAATGGCAGGTCTCTGTCATTGTCCTTCGTGATCCAGAATCCGTGCAGTCAAATTTACAATTTTATTTCAATGCAGGATGTATTACCAACAGCTGTGTGGTTCTTTTTCTTCTCCAAAGGTCAGATCAATAACATTCACTAGACCCACACTGGGGAATGCCATAACTGCTTCTGTTGCAAGTTCATACATGGCATGAGTGCATTACATGAGAGGAAGAGGGCAGGAGGGCTTCTGGCAGAAACCACCAAAACGCACTGTCCTCTCAGTTCAGAACTCACAAACACTGACAAGGCAGCCTTGGATGTGAAGACTGCCCTCCTAACTGTTACACCAGTTACTGTTAGACGCACTGTGTCCAGCTGGACAAAGCGTATTTTAGAGGTTTTCAGATGACTTCGCAATTGATCAATAATGAAGTTAAAACAAGAATACGGCATGAGGTGAAGTACTGAAGAGTTATTAGGCGAACTGTGAAGGACTGAAAAAGTGAGCTGCTCAACAAGCTTAGTGTCACGGACGTCCAAAGGGACTAACCGTGGGGAGCAGGAGAGCGGGAAAAGACCCATATGTGTAGCGGCGAGACGGGAAAAAGGCCCGGGCTCGTTAGTGCAAGGAGTTCAGGAATGCCGTATAGAAACCTATGCCCTCAGGGAGCGGACGTGGGGCGCCCTGGTGCTAGGCGGGTCTCAGGACATCCGAACGTCAATGCTGAGCCAGGACAGAGTGCAAGACCCAGAAATATATAGCCCAAGGGAAAGAGAGGGACCGGAAGGACAGAAGACCGGAAACTAGGGACAGGACAGAGAAGGAGCGCCCTCTGGCTGCAGAGGGCGTGACACTTAGTGTTGCAAGCTCCTTCATCTGGGAGGTGCACATGAAAAGGAAGCTTGATACCCAAAAACCTGTCCCTGTTGACCAAGGAAAAACAGAACACAAGGATGGATAAATAATATTTCTAGAAAGCACATGGTGAAATGGATCCTATTATTTTTTTCCGTGCAAACTGGTCTGGGTGGCGGCGCTGCCTCCGCGTCTCTTCTTCAGTCCGTTCTCAAGAGTGAGTAAGTCTGTACTGGGACAGGGGGCCTCTAAGAAAGACCAGGCTGCGGTTTTAAGGTATTTCTAAACCAATAACAATCTTCTCTCTGGACATGAATTCCCCAAATCAATGCCCCAGTATGCTAGTAATCGAAAGTGCTAAATCGAAGAGACAGTGGAGTTGGAGGACACATTAGCCTGAGACCCTGACCATTTGGTCATTACAGACACCAAGACATTGTTCAGAAGAGCAAGTGTGTTGATCTCACTGTCCCGGTTAAACTGTACTTCGGGGTAACTCTTTTGACTCCCTAAATTACCTCCTGAATTCGATGCATGAATGATGCACTATGTTGCGTTTGCATCATATGTAATGCTGTGCATTTAGACCACAAACGACTACAAAACCTTCCACCACATGTTTGCAGTATCAGTAGCTCTTTCAGAATTACCATTGGCCTTGTAACAGTGTGGGAGTGGACAAGAATTGAAAATAACACAAAAAAGGGGTGAAAAAAAACTAAAAAAAAGAAGAAACGTGTGCCGCTGTCCATGGCGACATCCAGACTGGACTGACCCTATTTCACAGGGTCCAGTCTGGAAGAGCAGGAAGCACAAGGCCAAAACACAATAAAAACTTCTGGGGGTCCCTGCTTGTCCCTTCGGGGGCTTTCCAGTGGGCTTTTAAAGAGCCTTCACTGCTGTGGCTCGTCCAGGGCTCCTCCTCCACACTGAGCCCATGTAAAGCCACAGCCTTACAGTTCCATTCCTAATAAAAATGTTCTCCTTGGCCGGATGCTCAGGAAGCAGCCTCATTCAGGCAGTGTCTGGGTGCCTTCTAATCAATTTCACCATGTGGAAAGAGACATTGGACATTGAGCCAGCCAGCAGCTCTATCACAGCTGGCAGCTGACTGGAGCTCAGCAGGTGTGAGCCTGGACAGTACCTGGATGGGAGACTCCCGGGAAAGCTCAGGTTTCTGCTGGAAGAGGTGTTAGTGGTGCCAGCAGGGGGCGGTCTGTGTGGATCCTAATACCGCACTATATTGATGGGGACACTATACTGTACAAAAAGACACCCTCCTTCGGATGAGACATAAAACTGAGTTTTTTTTAAATTACGTGTTCATTAAAAATCCCAGGTTGTATCTTGAAAAGAATAAATATGTTAACCCTGGTACCCAGGTCAAATTTCCCCCTGGCCTTTACCAATCATGGCCTCCTAATAATCCCCATTTATGAACTGGCTTCATCACTCTGTTCTCCTCCCCACTGAGAGCTGGTGTGTGGCTGCCGTCACATCATCCAGGTGGGGCTACACAGTAGGTGGTGGTGGGGAGTCCCCATTACCTCCAAAGCTCTTTGAGTGGAGTAGAGAAAAGCACTATATAAGTCTGGTTATTATTAAGGGTTATTGAAATGTGGTTATATCCTTCTCCTGATCTATACCTTTAAACAACTTTATAACATTGTTTTGAAAGCTCCTTGGTCTTTAAGTGTGAATCTTTGCTTGAAATTCACTACCTCACTGGGGACTTTACAGTGATACATGTAGTTGTTCCACAGTCATGTGAACCCTTGTATTGCGCACAAATGTGTGGGTTGTTAAGGTCATTTTGTGCACCCAAATTAATTTGTATTTGCCAGAGCAAAGGGTTTAAACACCTATGCTATCAAGACATTTCCATTTTTCTGTTATGTTGATTTTGTGTTTACTACTTTCTTTTTCTTTTTTGCTTTCAACTTACAGAGTAGGTTGTGTATTTAATAAATATTATTTGATGCTTTAAAGTGTCAGGACTGAAAATTTTAAATTAACAACATGTGAAAACTGTGAAAGTGTCTGAATACTTTTGCTAGGCACTGTCAAACCTTCTAAAGTTAAGCATTCCCATCAAGCAGTGCTCTGTTTAAACAGCTACCTTAGGTCTCTTATTTCAGCCACTGACTTCGTACGTTTATGTAGCTGCTGTTTATGAACGCAGAGGATGCTTTTTATGTTTCATGGTCCTGACTGGCTTGCCAGGTGAGATAGATTGCTTTGACATTGAGGAGGTGTAAAGGCACATTATCTACATGCCATCAAGGAGCAATTGATGTCACTGACATCTGTGCTACTTTTAATTATGATGTAAATCACGGGGTCAATTGAATAATGAATTCCGCAGCTTCAGCTTCCACACACTGCACCGAAAGAAGCAGTCTCCCTGACACAGCACCCAATCATCACAAAAAGAGATTAGCGGTTGGAGAAACAGCGTGCGTATGCTTGTTTTTAGTCTTGTAGCAAATAGGTAGCAGGAGATGCTTTGAAATTTCTACAGCAGTCATTCTTTGAGAGTGACACCCAATTCCTACTGCCACACCAACTCACCAGTGGATCGGGATTGCAAAACAAAGTTATTACAGCTTGATAACTATAGTAGTTAGTTAGCAGTTAATATACTATAACTAGTTAGTGAACATATCGATCACGGTTCATTTGGGGATTCCAATGCACAGCCTGAAGGCATCACAGGTGCTGGATTATGTTCTCAGCATACAGTGCTCCACCGGAATGGCAGCAATATTAAGGGAAGAAGAATCAATTTACTGCTTTGTGCAGCAGATTTCTCTAATGCAAGGCAGAGTACCTTAAAGGCAAAATACTTTCCAGTCCCTTGCAGCCGGGAAACAGATTTATTTCCCACAAAAGTGGAACAAGGTGCAGACACCCTTGTATGCTGAAGCAGTAATAGAAAATCAAGCTATTTGTGCTGGCTCAGCAAATGAGCAACAGAAGGAGAATGTTCAAATAGACTAACCACGCTCCTGGTCGGTCAGTAATACAGGTCACAAACCAACATCAATTATGGCACTGTGGCAAAGCACTCTTAAGACTTTGCACCTACGGGGGGTGACAAAACGATCTTTAATTAGCTCACCCTCACAGCAATGAAAGACTGTGCAGTAGAAAGTGCTCATGGGGTGAAGAGAAATGCCTTTTTTCTTATTTGCTGTTGATGTAGATTACAAGGTTTAAGAAATAAGAGTACTTCTATTACTGAACAAATTACCTACAGTCTGCTAGAAATTCTGCTATCCTCTGCTGCTGGGGGTGGATTTCAGGCTATACAGTATATATAAACAGGTACAGTATATGCATAGCCCTCAAAATGTAGTAGGATAGCAAAGTCAAAGCTACTGTTTTTGTTTCACAGTCAAGCAAGGTAGTGTAACTCTTTAAAGCAAACTCACTGAGCTCTGCAACTCACTGAGATCACCCAACTCTTTGTCAAAACCGTGACATGCTTTGTTGCAGCCACTTTGGGATCAACCTAATGTTTGTGGAGTGAATTTTCTTTGGTAACTAAAAATACAAAATTAAATTTAAATCTGGAAATTGACTTTGTCAGTCTAAGATTTGCCACTTTTTTTCTCCAAATGAACTCCATGGGTGCATTGGCCGTATTGTTTTGGTTATTATCATTCTATTGGGCAAAGTGCTGGCCATGAAGTATGGAAGCATTTTCTTATATATTAGCAGACAAATGTTGCTTTGCAGCATTCCATCAGCTTCATTATTTAAACCTTCAGTAAAGATAATTAAACCTATTCCAGTGGCGGCACTAGTGTGGGTCAATGCCTATTCAGAAAAGAGTAAAAAAACATCAAAAACAACATATGGGAAATGGATCTCATAGCTTTTCTTCTGTTTTGCATTATTTCTGCATTATTAGCTGACGCAGCTACCCACCTGAACTACTACATATCTAGGAAAGGATCATCCTAGACTGCAGTAAACATTAATTAAAAATGTGTTTATGCCTTCAAGCACTTGTTACTCTGACAACCAGGGAGACTATGATGAAAAATAATGTACATTTTATTATATATTAAATCTACAGTTCTTATGACACTTGCTGTTACTTATTGATTCACCTGCATACATGAAGAGTGAAGCAGAAACCACACGGGATCCCATCATCACATATACCACAAACCATTCGTGATAATGTGCTTATTCACTGAACTCCTAGTAAAAGCACTTGCATGTTTTTGTATTTAAAAACATACCACTCTAGTTTTTCGTTTCACCCTCCACATGCTATTCCAAAGAAAGTCTTTATATTGCAGGTGACATTCATCCACGGTTGGTGAAGCAGGATGAAATAAGTGGTCCACACAGAGTACCCAAAGCCCACATGAGACATCTATCTGGGGGAAGATGCTTGTCCACTTGATGTCTGATGTCACCCTCGTTCAGCACCTTCCATGACCATAGAAACTGGAAGAAATCAGAACAAGCACATTCTTTAAACAAAATGAATCTGAGACACATTGCTTCTTTTATCCCAGAGTTTTGCTCCTGGTATCTGTGCTGGTCTTGAATTTCAGTTTAGGAAGGAAAAGTGAGAGCATGAAGATTTCTCGTTTTAATGAGACTGCCTGGCAAGAGAAGCACATGTGTGAACTAGCACCTCACAGAAGCACATTCCTCACAGCTCTGCTACGGCACCAGTCCTAGTTAACACCCTCGCGCCTCTTAATCTGTTCCTGCAACACTTCCATCATTGAGGTCATTAAAAAGGAGCGACTAGAGAGACACTCCCATCTGTGAATCAGGGTAGACTTGGGCTCCCCTCCAGCTCAATGCTCCCCATCAGCGGTGCACTGAACAGCCACAGAAATCAGCCCCCCAGCAAAGCTGTAGCACAGAGTAGGAGGGGTAGTGGGTGAGAAAGTCAACAGCTTCAGTGAATATCAGTAAAGAGGTGCTGGAAATAATAATCATATGGACTGTAAATTAACGCATCTGCTGTGCTGCACATCTTCATATACATTATGCAGTTACGGTAATTGGATTGCTTGTGTGCAAAGCCTGACAAGCTTGTCTCTACATGTGATGGTGGCAAACATCACTTCAAAACCACCTGTCAGCTCGCCTCCACAATAAATCCAGAAACACAGAGTTAAAAGGAAAGCACGTTCTGAATTTTTATGACCTTCGTCCACCTGTTGAGAGAATCAAATTCAGGAGTATTGCACCCACTTGTCTGGAATTGGGAAGCTTGCAGGCCCTGGAAAGGTCAAAAAAAGACAACACAGGTAGGCCTACAGTCCTCTGCAGAGTTAGAGGTCTGGAAGAAAACCCTTCCCAAAGAAATACCGTACTGCAGGTATAGGAAAACCAAACTGAATTCATAGCTGATTGAAATGTTTGTTATTCTGCACAGCGGGTTGGAGTAAAATAACAGAACAAAGCATTTCCACACATCTTTACACAGCACATGACTGCCTCCAATATGACAAGAATATATTATTCCCTAAGAAAGATGTCCTCAGTTAAAGAAGTCTATTCTTAATGAAACCAGCTCAGAGATCAGTAGATTCTCATCGCTGTGTGTCTTTTAGAAAGTAGAGCTGTAGAATCAAGATAAACTAATAAAAAAAACAATCAAACATTTTTTTCAGTACTCTCCCTTATTCTGAACAATTTGCATGTTTCTTCTATATTTGCATATTGTAGTGGTAACACTACACTATGTTTGCATGATAGAAAGATATGGCTTTTTGAACTATGCATTTTTACATAATACAGAGCATGTGCAGAATTTTGCAACGTTTTCAGGACTGCTTAAAAGGAAGTTGTTTGGTTGATATCTATAAGCCAATAAATTACATAACTAATTCATTTTTCAATATATTTTAATTCTGAGTTGTTCGAATGGAATGGTCATTTCTCCTTCATTTATATACAGTACATAAAAGTGAACGACCCAAGTTGGCAGGAAATGTGGTGCTGGCTTATTTATAAAAAAACACCCATCTGATCTAAGAGTCTTTTTGAAGAGAATGACTTTCAGTCCAAAGAAAAACAGGCTGGAAAATTGGCCCTGGTGTGAGTGTGTGTGACTGTGTCTGTGTGTGCCCCGCGATGGACTGGCGTCCCGTCCAGAGTGTACCTCTGCCTTGTGCCAGTCGCTTGCTGGGAGAGATTCTGGCTCCCCAGGGACCCTTTCAAGCATCAAGGATGCCAGTTTCCCTGAGAGCAATATGAAGAGAGAACGCTTTTTAAACCTTCATTGACACCCTCATCTCCTACTCACAAAGCAATCAAGGAATAATACTATACCAGGCAAACCAACCTGGTGATTAGCTGCCTTTGAATACACAAGTGCAGTATTTTCTAGTGCTCTTGCCTTTGCTGCTCTAAGTGACCACTGTTGCACATCATCAGTCGTTGTCCCTACCATACAGTATATGCTCCCACTCAGTAGAATAACAGCAAAGCAGCCAAATAAGACAGCTCCTCTAATGCCAGGCAAACGGAAACATTATTAATGTTTTAACATCCTAATTGCTAATTTATACAGAGTAGATTTTAATAATTAAGGATACAATGGATTACAAGAGGGATTCGCCACAGGACAGTTCATAAATATGCAGCATGCACTTTAAAGAGTGCCACAAAGACATCCTGCGGTACTGCTATGGGGGTTTGATAGCAGTTAAAGGGAAAAAAAATCATTTTTCAAATTCGGTATGTAAATTGGTGTCATATGCACCACATAGTGTGTTCCTGTCCAGCATTAATGAAGTAGGTGAAGCTTGTTAGAATTAGAATATCCGATGACTTCTATGTAAAGAGATTACATTGAACAGTGCACAGGGCCCTTGGCAAGTATAGACAAATATAAACAGTGTATGTGTATTCTAATAGTCCTTAATTAATCAATGCAGGAGCATTCTTTAGATTTTATTATCATACATATTACATGTTTTCAACATAGGGAAGGTCATTTATCTTGCTTAACTGTGGTGGGCAAGCAGTGTGTTAGTGGTGTTTTTGTGCAGGAGCCTGATGAACAGAATCTGTGTGGCATATGGGCCTCCTCTTGTACGGCGTGTTCCATCCCGCTGAACAGGTGTAGAAGTGAGTTGCTGGAAGGGAAAACTTCAATAATCTGTCGAGCACCAACTGGCTGCGCCTGCAAACGGCTCGCTGGGCTCCTTCCCGGCGTGCCAGGGAGCCTCGAAAGACAGCACCAGCCCCCGCCGCCAAGACACAAGGCATTTCATCCGCTGTGCCAAAAACGACGCCTCACCAGCACTCGGAGCCACCGGCTGATGCAGCTGAAGGACACGACACACTCCAGGCTTCAGGGCTGCAGTCCGGCAATCCGGCTTGGAACAGACCGCAGACACCTGCGTCATCAGCACTGAAGCTGCTTCTGGCTGAAGGATGCATAATTATATCTAAAAGAGTGTGCGTGCTCTTCATTCATCACTTCTTGTCTTTACGCACGTAAGTATGACTTGATTGTACAAATATTGACCAACGTGATCATGGCCGCATGGGTGAAGAGTCTGTCCTTCATGATATATTTTATCCATTGCAAAATTACTTCTGTGGAGAGCACTGCCAATTCTGTGGCAATGTGAATACAGTATTCAGAGCAGAGACTCGATATTTAGGGACTGCACTGTGGGCACAAAGGTTCTGAGTTATTATGTGGCTGACACTTATCTGAACTGAATTTGCAGTTATTTCTGGTGTTTTACTGAGTGAAATACGTTGTGTAAGAGCACCCCAACTGAATCCAGTTCCTTTCCGCTGTTAATTCACCCAACCCACTGTTGATGGGGCTCTGATTTTAATAGTGAAACAACAGCAATCCAAAAACTTCCTCCAGAATTATGGTTTAAGAAAACCTTCATACTTAAAAACAGACACCAACTGTGAAATGTGAAATTGGTCTAATTTTGCAACTACAACCTATATTTTGTAGCTTATGAAACTTTTCACATGCACTGTAAATAGCAATTTCTTGAAACAGATATACAGACCGAATTCAGAAACAAATAAACCAAATAGAATTTCATCACGAAAGTTTACAGAGTTAATTCATTTTAAGGCTGGAGAGTCATTTTTGCCTGACAAAGCAATTATGAATTATTTCATTTAAAAGTTGTAACCGCAAACCACAGTATCAGACAATGAGCATATAAAGAAAAATATGAACGGTAGCACGATTTTTCCCTTTTAAACCACTTCTTATTGAATTACTCTGCCCAATTCAAAATCATTCTCCTATTGTCCTTCAAATTGTGCTTCACCTCTTTTATTCTTCTTAATACCCTTTTTTTTGGCAGCATCACTTAATGAACTTCCTGTATTTTTCAGTCTCCTAATTTAAGTGCTAACAATAGGAGTAATGATTATGCAAAATGATTTTTATTTTTTGGGGGGAGAACCTCTCTCTCCTCATAAGATAACATTTTGTGTCTCATTTGGTGCACCGCGACATCCAGAGTCAAAGTAAATCTTCACACTATATATCAGAATAAGAAACATACTGTGCAACACATTTTTACCTAAAGGAATTGAAGAAGAATTGAAGGATTGAGTGCTGGTAAGACTTCTTAGTCAACTGCTCTTTAAATTCTGTAAGGTTGCATTACATGTTGCAATTGATCCCCTTGCTCATTTCTGGCGATATTAACAGTGTAACAAAGTATGGCTCCACAGTTTGTTTTACTGAAGCTGCTATGTTCCTTTTGTTTAAAAAATAGCTCTAGGTAGACTTTCATAGCTACATATTTACACAACCCTTTATTTAACTCTTCTTTTCTCTGAATTGATCTCTAAATTCACGCAATATTGTTAAGTAATTTCCTTTTGTGTTGCTCTGTCTGTTTCCTTGCTTGGCCAGTCTGCTTGCAGGCCAGTATGACCCATGTTCATGACTTTGATTCCTTGTGACATGACAGTGGTTCTTGTCAAAGGCTGGTTTAGCCAGACTGCGAGTCCCAGAGGATCCCATTAGCTCAAAGTGCAGCCATTTATATAAAATACATAAATTATGGAAAACAACAGAGCTTTCCTTCATATTATAGTTTGACAGCCCTTCCACTTCCACTGCACTGCACAGTGTGAGCAAAAACAAGAAACCTGCAAGACCACAGCACACACAACACACAGCATCCTGCTGCACAGCTAATGAACAACACAATAAATGGACTTATTTCAAATGTTATCTTTGTGATCTTACATTCATGCTGTGAAGGAGCTTGTACTTTACAATGTTTTCTGTTATGTTCCAGTTATTGTAATGCTATTTGGTACTGCATTGTGCTTTCACAATCCTGTACTGTGCTTTCCTCTTCAATATCCGATATTCATTAGAGCAAATTGAATCTTAGTGCAGCAGTCAGTCATGATTTCTTCTGACTAGAAAGGATATCAATTATTTTTATTGCAGGTTTTTGGTACTAATTTGATAGGTTTTCATTGAATGCCAAAAAAGGCAAGATCATCTAAATGGAGAACACTTAACCTAATATTATCACAGAACCACATTAAAAAAGGTAGTGCTTTTCAAATACAGTATCTAGGCCTACCTGGCTACATTACACAAATTGTACATTACATACATTTTAGATACTGCTTATTAATAACTATATTTGTTTAATAATTGTTTTATTAAATAGCAGCATGTTTTAATATTTAAAAAGGCTTAATATTATCGTAAACAGGACCCAATGGAAATGCCAGCAGCTATATCACCCTGCAGCTCACAGCTGGCAGCCCACTGAAGCTCAGCAGGTGTGAGCCTGGTCAGTACCTGGATGGAGTCTCCTGGGAAGCTATGCTTGCTGCTGGAAGAGGTGTTAGTGGGACCAGCTGGGGGCGCCCACCCTGCGGTCTGTGTGGGTCCTAAAGCCCAGGTATAGTGGTGGGGACACTATACTGTAGTGGGCGCCGTCTTTCGTAAGAGACGTTAAACAGAGATCCTGACTCTCAGGGGTCATTAAAGATCCCCGGGCATCTCCTCGAGAAGAGTGGGGAGTTATCCCGGTGTCCGGGCCTAATTCCCCCCTCAGCCTTTACCGTTGCCTCCACATTGTCCCCATGTGTGATTGGCCTGCACTGGCCCTGCGATGGACAGGCGTCCTGTCCAGGGTGAACCTGCCTTGCGCTCGCTGCTTGCTGGGTAGGCTCCGGCTTCCCGCGACACCGTGTGGTGTGAAGCGGTTTGGCAAATGACATGACATGAGACAATGGAAACTAAAGTAACATTTAACACAGCAGGATAGCAGGAACTTGTTATCACAAATCCTGCCCACACCGTGGCCTTTAAATTTGTCTAAAATTATGAAGCCCCTCCTTTTATTACAAAATAAAACAGAAGAGAAGAAGAGTTCATTCTTTATCACTCAGCTTCTCAGGGGCTTTTTAAATACGAGAAGCCTGACTTTGAATATTAATCCTGATTATTCAGCAGACTGAAAGGAGATCCAGGAGGACAGGGTTAACATGATGAAGGAGACGATGAAGGCATTATTTTGGTCAAACACAACCTTGTTCCAGATTCCTGACCTTGTCCAGCCTGGCCTCATCACTTGCTGTTTTAAGAGGTAAACAAACATGACTTTAACTTTTACAACCTTTTAGATAGACATTAACAGCCCATGTGATGAGAGGTTACGTTTGCCGGTTGAAAGAACATAACACAGGGCCCTTATAAGTCGAACAGGGTGAGCTGGGGTCACACAGAGGGAGTCTCAAAGAGCAGTGGAATTTGGTCACTAAGATGCAAAATCCACTGAGAGAGATTGATGTGCTTGACCTTTTCAATAAGAAAAAAGCACAATGTGTCTCTTTCATTGTAATTACACTTTTATCACATAACAAAATATTAAAAATGCAATTTTCCACCTACTACAGTATCACATCAACATAAAAAAGAATGAGCTGAGAGCAGGCAAAAGACAGACTAAACTTTTATCAAATTTAAGGGTATAAGACCAATTTCTTGATGCATTAGTATTTCCTCAGATACACATTTTTTTACGAATTAAGTGCACACTAGTGCATTTACCTTGTTAATTAAGCTTCGTGAGGTAGAAGGTTCTGTTGCTTTTTATCGGTTTGTTTTCCTGATTTATTTTTCCACTTTGACAAGTTTGAAAGCTGCAGATGTACATTTCGCCTGCAGCAGCTGAAGAAATTAGAAAACCACAATACAGAAAAATCAAAACTTGCCTGCCTGCCAATGAAGGAAGCAGCCCCATTGTCACACTGATCAAATTCCCCAGGCTGTGCAAAGGCTACTCCATGCGGAGCGATGTACATGACAATACAGGTATGTCAGATTCTCAGCACCTCAGGCACAGACTCCATCTTGTTTCACATTTGGAATCCATGCTGTGGCATGAAAATTGCCACTGAGACTTTAATCATGTATGAACACTTCCACATTCCAATTCTTACACTGTGCATACAATATGCACAATGAGTACATGTAAGAAAAAGCTCAAATCATCATGACATTTTGCAACATATAGCTATTGCAACAATATCCGTAGTGTTACAAAGAGTATCTATAATGTTCAAGTCTAAATCATTCACGATATGGTATAATTCTAAACAAATAATTCCTTTAGGTGCTGCATACCACCAGATTGTCAGAGATTACATTTGACAGACCTATTCTGTGCTAACACCTTTGACTTCCCAGAAAAAAAAAGATCAGTGCAGCCATCATGCTGATTTTAAAGTGAGTTCTTTTGACTGATTACCAGATGCCCACAAGATAAATAATAATGATGATCTATTCATCACGTGCAAGCTTCCCTGCACAGCCAAAGACTGCTCATCAACCCCCTGAATCTGCAGCCTTCCTCACAAGACCGATCCATGGAAAACCAAAGAACATTACTGTCTTTTATATTTTTTTATTTAAATTGGGAATTACAAATTACTCTTTTTTCACCCTCCTCTCCCCTCCCCCCAGATTTTAAATCTTTTCTTGTCAATCAACAATCAGAGAGGGACAGGGGGTCATTTATGTGCAGCTGCTTGGGAATCCTGAAATCAATTCCAGCCCCATCAGCCTCTGGACTGTTCAGCCACTGGTGTGCCACGGGCAGTGTTACTGCTTGCTTGCTCCCAGCCTGCACTCCGACTGCTGATGACAGCACCTAACACTAGCATCTCTTAATCACAATTATAACACACAGGATGAAACCAAAAAAATAGGATAGGATGGAACAAATCCTAAGTAAACTGAGACAAAGACACTGGGTATGAGATGTGTAGAGTTCAAACGGGTACAACCTTGATATACAGCAGTAGGTATCGTAAAAAAATACATCTACAATGGAAAGAAAACAGCCAATTGCGATAAGATGAATACTGTATATTAATTGTCAAAAATATTTTTTTTTATATATATACTTATTTCCAGGTTTACTATTTATCAACACTAAATAAAGCATTCATCTAAAAGAAAAACAATCAACTAAAATGAGCAGTATTCTAGCGTAACGTTCAGCTTGGATTTTTATGCCTGAAGCTTCTTTCTATTTTGGTTTTCAAGGGAGATAATGGGCTGTGTGCCATTTGTCACCTACAGGATGTACTGTATATTCAGAGAACCTTTTGTAGGCAGTCTTTCACCTTTATTTGCTTTTTTTCCCACTCTAGAAGGCACTGAGAGTTCGGATGTACACAGGGCTTAATTGAGGTGCACAGACTAAAATACCCTCTGCCTATTGCATTAGACATTTCTAAATCTTACAAATAAAAAACAATAATTTGATGTATTGTCCTGGGAATAGTCCCAGACACAGAAACTCAAACAGCATACATATGGCTACGCATGTCCTAAGTCCTTCAGTTACAAATGGCCAAGAGGCTTCTCAAGGGGTCTGACATTCAGAGTCATCCCTGAAGAGAACAAAAATTCGATCAGCCCATAGGGAAGACTGTGCATTTGATCGTGTAATTATGGTATCAAAATAGTTTAAGCAATGACGAACTATACCCATGGGAAGTGCGATATTGGGTGCAAAACAGTAAATCTTATAGACAGAATTGTGCTACCAGTTTAAAACAAGCAACCCAGAATCTCCTTAATCAGAAGAAACTAATAATATACTGTTTACAACCACAGTATAAATAAGTGGCAGAATAAGGCTTTTTAAAATACATTTGGGACTTTTAGCGATAGAACACATAAAAATTTATGACAAGAAATGATTGAAGTTGAAGAAAGGACTAATTGGAAAGTGTAACTTGTAATCAAAATCGTAATGTCAAATTGAAAACGATGATGGTCTCTCACCTGCCTAACTGTCAACTAAGACAGTTATATTCCAGTTTGGTGATTTCTGAAATTATGAAATGGGAACAAAAGCATATTTTTATACATGTTAATATTTTAAGTACATAGTTTCTTAATTTATTTGCAGGGATGGGAGTTCTTGATTATTAATTATAGCTTCTGAAATTATTATAAACCTTCTGATCATTAAATAAATTCTCTACAGATGCAGCTTAAATATTTAAAGCACTGTAGATTTTTTGTGGATATCTTTTTTCATTATCCATCAAATGAATGGGTAAAGAAAAGAAACAGATGAACAACTGTGCACTGTGATCTGCCTGATAGTAGCACTGGCAGGTTGTAGCGGAAGGTCTTGATCAGTCAAACAGGCGCTGTTGTTACTAGCACCTGTGCCCTGTGGGTGATGAACAGCCAGTACTTCAAGGACAGTAAAGCCCAAAGGAACACCAAGCTGGGAGTCAAGCCCTGCTAGAAAGATTACAAAACACCTGAATTTATATTTATTTTGTATTACTGTACGTATTTTACATTTTTCATCTACTCTGATGTCTGTTTTTGCTTGTCTTGGGCTGGGCTGCTTTAACACCTCAATTTCCCTTCGGGATCCATAAAGTCTTATCTATCTATCTCAAATGGAAAGCTCCATGCCCAGTTTCTCATGCTTGGATGGCATGGTACTGTATTTTGAGTGCTGCAGGAAATGACAGGCCAAAGCAAAGACAGTGGTTTACAGGACTGAAATAGACTCGAGATGAATGAATCAATGCACACACTCCACTTACATCCCACAAAACACTTGCTTTGTCTCCAGAGGACATATGGACAAGGATATCATGCTTAGCACGTTCAGTTTGTATTGGCATGCCTCATGATTATGGAACACCTCAAAGGAACTTTGTTCATATCCCAAATCTAAACAATCTTTTCCAGATCTTTGTGAATGATGACGGCCTGACTCATTTCAGAACTCCAATAATACCCATACATGGAAACGAGACACTTCAATTCTATACGATTTCCTTCTTTGCTGTTTCAGGTATGTGGGACATATTATTTATTATTGTCTCACACCACGTGCAAAGAAGAAAGAAAGGCAAATTCCGAGTTTTGAAAGAGAAGGGAAACCTGAGAAATCTGGCTACAGCGATGAAACAAAACAAAAAGAAAAAATGGGAAGGGAAGAAGACAATCCAATTTTGGGATTTGTGATTACAGTACATCTTGTTTCTAGCAGGCAGTAGAGTGAGAAGGGTTCAGATCTGTGATCCCCTGTGACTGCCCATTGTTTGGTAACTGCGCTGGCTATTTCACAAGTCTTCAGGCCCAACTTCCTGGCCCACACTCTTCCTGCTCTGCACACACAACCCTTAATGAGATCCTGATGCAGCTGGATAGAATTACCAGCCATTGCTGGGCCAATTCCACTCTCTTCCTCCCTCCCGGCCACTCGCTCTCACTGTATCTGTGGTGCTCAGGCGAACAATAGCTGTGAACTCCCTGAAATCAAGAAGGAGAGATTGGGAGACAGAGACAGAATGGAGGAGGTATGGGGTGACATGACCCTTTCCTTTCAACCACAGTATCCCATTTCGACAGATTGCTTGTCATTTTGAGCAGCTAAATTTATTAAGGCTCCGTTTGCTGCATCTATTGGGAATGTGACATCCTGCAGTAACATGCGGCCAAGTTAAGGTCAGCTTTTAAATGGTCACTAATGGTAGTCTCCATATGTGCCACTTCCTGACGCAGTTTGCTTCTGGTTTCCCTGCCTAGATATTATTGCAGGGACCCTGTGGTAAATTGAGAACGATCGTTCTTGCATTACAGTACTGGACATTAAAGCACATTATGAGTGATAGGCTGAAGATGATAAATGAGCGCTTGAAATGTAATTAGGACGAGTCTCCAGGAATTTTTGCTTGTGCCTTCTACGCATTACTCCACATTGCTTTGCTTTAGCAGACCCTTAATCTGTTTGATTCATAACAGGTGGCTGATTACAGAGATGACTCGCCGAGAAAAGCCGGTGAGTACAGTGTCACTCAAAAGCAAAGCAATCGAGAATTTGTTTTGCTCTATAGATTGCACAGATTACCTCATCTGCAATCTTTTCATTGTGATTCACTGACTACTGTTCACGTCCAAGAGCAATAACAAAATTCGGCATTTATGTACCACCCACACCGCAGTTTTCATAGCACATACAGCTTCTGAAATCTCAAGAAGGTATGCCTGGGAATGAAATGAGAGCTCTCTCGTCTTGAACACAGACATACCCTGACATGGACCTGACAAAGATGTGATTGGCTAGAGCTGGGATGGACAGCCATTGTTCAATAGATTCACCATCAGCCGGGCTGATAGAATGGCCTAAATCTTCAAGATGTCAACATTTTTTTGCCAATTGAATTTGTCTTTTGGACAGTCACATCCATTTAATCTTTGATATCTGAAGAGTTTTCAGGTCTTAAATCCAACTGTGAATTGTTTCACTTAATAACCTCCAAATCAGTCATAAATGAAGTGGTTCCAAGTCTTGAGGAGCTCACAATTTAAGGTTGATCAATAAAACAGAGCCGACTGTGGTTCTTCAGGGCAGAGGTTAGCCACTCTCCTCTGGGCCTCTTACTAAATACTTTGAGGAGGTCCTGGTAATAATCTACCCGCAAGAGAAGCACTGCAAAGCAAAGGGTCCCATTTTCAATACTTTTAAAAGCACTTTCAAGAGCTCTTATGTTTGTTCTTGCAAGACCTCTGGCATGTTCCTCTGTACCACTGGGCTGAAGGATCAGATGACAGGGGGGCAGCTAGGGTCTCTCTTTGGCAGTTTGAGCTGCTGTTGTGATTAAATTACAAAGGCTTCGACAGGAGGGCTGTTCCCCTCAGGCCAAAGATGTGGAAACACGTCACGGTGCCTAACAGCCATACTGTTTTTAATCAGTTATCTGACTCTGTGGGACAACCTGTGGGGCAGATTAACAGCAGAGGAAGATTTCTCAGTCAGCAAACACAGACTAATAAATCTGTCCCCTGAAGAGCTTATTTAAAGGAATAAATAAATACATATGATTAAGCTGGCTGAGTTCTAAGAACCAGGAGAAATCAGAATTCATGCTGTGTCCACAGTTGTCGCCCCAGATGAGTTTATGACTCTGGGAAGATATTTGCTTATTCTAAATAGAAATTCAAGTTGGTACTGAAAATATCTTGTTTTAGTAGTCCAGGACAATTCTTCACATCGCCAATCGTGGTAGGTCAGGAGGGATTACTATGCTTTGCCACTAGAATACGTAGTTTAAGTCATTGCTTTTTTCAAATGTGAGTGCTCACAGCTCTAAAGCACTGTGCTAGTCAATCCTAAATATCCCCCAAATTACCTTGCTATTGTTGATGAGGTTCATCCTCTTGTTATTTTATTGCTACGGCTCTTTAAGTCTTTAACTTTGTCATCTCCATTTAATGATATAACCATTCCTACAAATACTACAAAAACTGTGCTTTTTCAGCATCTTCTTCTGTTGAATTGTCTGCAGCCTTCTGTGACAATCAGTTATACATTTTATAGTCCCAGCATTCAAGGGGGATGCGTTTGATATAAAGCTACAGTAAAATCACTGAAATCTGATTTTAAAGTACCTTCATTACTGCCTGAGTCTGGTTTCGCAGCCCAGAGCTGTAATGAGGAGCCCTGTGAAAAGTCCACGATATCATCATAGCAAGTTCCGTCTTTAATCATATCCCCAGCACATGGTGTGCAGCCATTCTTGTTAAAGGAATATCTCTGTTACAGCACCCTCCCGCTTGTCTCTTTATGTCAGTGTGATGGAAGGCTTTTTTGCAGCAGTAATGAAAGATGAGTGATAAACAGTACTGTCTGCAGTCAGTGGTCAGATGGAAAGAGAAGCAAGCTCAGATTTTCCAGCCAGAACCACGTTGAGGAGTCATGTCTAAACACCTGACGCACTTCAACAATAGCTGGCTTGTATGTTACCCATCCATCCATTACCGGAAAGCTGCTTTTCCAGGTGAGGGCTGTTGCAACAGCAGCCGATCCTGGAAGTGCAGGATGTAAAGAACGTGACTGCTCTCACCCAGGAGGCTGGTTCATTGCAGTGGTTTGTGTGTCGTGACAAAGCTCAGTCTTTTTATTAAATTGCAGATCCTGGTTTCAAGAATCAGAGATCTCAGTAGAGAAGCACACAGGCATTTCCTAAAAGGCCCTTGAATGAAGCAGTGCAGCCTCATACAGTATTGTGCTTGTAAACTGTTAGTCGTCCCCATGAGAACCCTCTGCCACTGCTCTACAATACAGCCTCAAACCAGACCCTGGAAAACACTCAGAAATCCCAAACCACTGCCATAAACTCTCCGGACACTTAAACAACACTGTGGTATTTTTGACTGTTGCTTTCCTGAGAGAAGCATTTGTTGTCAATTAATTTCTTTTTAGTTCAGTTTTCAGATGATTTACTCTCCTTTTGCTTTCAGTGCATTAAACAGAGACACCAAGTCTGAGGTAAGTGATGAACTGTCCTGAGATGAGTAATATTCATCGCTTTCTAATGTGGGACAATTCAGGTTTTTCATGGGGCTTCAGCACAGTTAAAGCCCTGTCTAAAAGATTCACAAGACAAATGAAGCAACCACATAATCTTTCTTGTTCATTTTGTTTTCCAGAACAAAACACTAGCAGTCACCTCAGAAGCCATAGTGTTCTGTGGTTTTCTTTCCATTTGAGCTCTCTGGTGAAATGTACTATTTTTCTATGTCTTTTGCCGCTAGTAATTAAAAAAAAGATCTGTGACCTTTAAATCGTGTAGGTTTCTGCCACACTTACATTGACTCTTAGATTTGCTCCCTTAAACTTTCCCAGCGGTTTTCAGAAAATGAAATGAAATCCCTAGAGAGAGAAAAAAATAAATTATCCGAGGGAAGAAATGGAATGAAGAGGACTTTCTCTGATTAACAGGCTTTGTTCTCAGAGCACTGACATACCGCTTCCTAGGGTTTTGAACTGTCATGAGTATCGACTGTTTTTTGTTTGTGGTTGATTTGTCTTCTTAGCTAATCCGGAAAAGATCCCTTTGGCCCACAGTTCACACTGTCGAGATAAACTGAAAATACAGGAGCTTATCCAAAGGAATAAAGAGATGTGTCAGCCCCCAGTACTGCACTTCATCAGCCCTGGTTTACTACCTGTTGAGCTCACAGAGATTTACTGAGGTAAATGCTGCTGCTTGAGTTTAACCTGGGGCCAGCAACAGAGAAGAGGTGGCTTCTAGAGCAGCTGTCACAGCTATCCCAAGGTCTCTGAGCCTTTCTGAGAGCATGTTGTGTTGGGTACTAAACAGCGCTGCGCCCTCAACACTGTGTTACCAGCAAACCTCTCATCTCAGGACTAACTGGTTCTATGGTTGCCATGGGGACATTTGATTGGAACCTGAAGGCAAAAGAAAAGTAGTTGGAAGGCAGTGATGTTCATATATTTAAAAAGTAACAAGAAGGTTGATACTATCCTTCACGTTAAGACAAGGCTGTTTCTCAACTACACCGGACCAGCATTTTAATACATTTCAAAACTGTTTTCTCAGGAGACCATGTCCTTTTCATCCGAAAATCAAGTATTGTGATCATCCTATGGCATCTTGTTCTCTCTCTGTTTTCAACAAATTAAACTGTTATCCCACTATTGAATAGGTTCAATTGATATGCAAATATAAATCACACAAGGGAAATTCAGTATGGCCTTCTATACTGTATAACATGCCATTGGTTTTACAAAAGACCTTCCACAGTGAGAGAGTTCTGTGCTGTTTGAATATGCAATTGATGGCACCTAACCTTTATAAGGCAGTAATCCTCATTTTGATTCACAACTGATACACACTATCAGAAGGGCTTCTTAAAGATGGCTAATGAAGTGTTGCACCAAAAATATTGATTGGGTTTCAAAACCAAAAACCATAGTAGAATAACCATCATGGTTCTTTGATAACCTACAAAGCCTAGTGAATGTTCTGGTTTGTCTTTGTATCTTCTGTACTGTTTGCAATTCTGTATACTCCATTTTTTACTGCACTTCTCACTGACTGTACTTACTGTATTGCATTGTTGTATGATTGTATGATTTCATTACACTGTGCTGTGTTGACGATCTATCTGTCTAGTCTGTCTGTCTGTCTGTCTGTCTGTCTGTCTGTCTGTCTGTCTGTCTGTCAGGGGGGCTCCAGGAAACCATTTAGGGAATTTGATGAGTAGAAAAGAATTAAATCGAGAGAGATTGTTTGGGCAAGCAAGTCTTCCGAAGCTGTCCAAGTACGTAAACAAAGACCGACAGGCAAGGAGCTCTCCACAGGAGTCATCAACCAAAATTAAGAAAGAGCAGGAGGAGTGGGAGGATACTTTCAACAGTCCATCACTTGGTCATGACCATTAACAGCTACTAAGGTAATCTAACCCTTCCACTCAGAGGACTGTGTTGTGTTTAGGACTTCACTTGCCCAGCGCCTTCGGTCACTTTGCTCCAGGCCTGCCAGACTGTGTTTGTTTTCACTGTCTCCTTTTACTCAGGAATGTAACCTCCCCTCCATTGCTCATGAAAGTAGTCTTTCAAAGAGATCACATTTGCAGTGCATTGGAGGCACATTCCTACACACTTTTAACAGTGTTTTTAAGTGCTAGGGATAAGTGACTTTCACAGTTGACTTTCCCTGGTTAATGTGATCCTTCAAATTGATCTATGAGCCAGTTAGGAACTATGTGTGTCCATTGTAAAGTAAAATAAAGCCATGGCTGAGGCCCCTGACATATTCTTTTGTCCAGATTTGGTCAGGTCTGTAAAAATAAAAGTTGTCTTTCTCAAGTCTCGAGCAACAGTGCAGAAAGGTCTTTAGTTAGCTTGACTGAACCCCCTTAGCATTTTACCTGGGATTTTGTAAATTGCAAATGTTAAATCAATATGTGTCTACAGTCAAAAGCATGAATCTATAATTTCCACCCATTCATCTAGTCAAATGTGTAATAATTCACCATGAAAATTAATCCTGGCAAAATATATCTACATATTTCCCTTTCCTTCCTATATGGAAGAAGTTTGGGTTTAAAGTAGACATTTCAATTTAATGTTGTCATCATTTTTCTTCACACTGCATTTAATTTAGTGCTTCCTTCGTAAGTTAAAGTCTTCAATTTAACAGTCGGCATTCCAAAGTACACCCTGCTCTTTTTTATACTTATATAAAATTTAAAAAATACACTAAATTTCTCATAACTAGTTTTTTTTACTCTGATATTTACATTGACAGAAAGGGACAATAAATGCAAAATGTTTTGTTTTTTTTACATAGCGTCTTTCATACAATGTTCGTCTGTAGACGAAACATAAAGAAAAATAAATATATAATATATAAGGAATATAAACGATTCAGTGGAGATTTTTAAGGATTTCACACATCATCATTTCACGAGAAACTGTCTGTCCCAAGATTTGACAATTCACCATTCTTCGTTTTGGCACAATCAGGGAGCATTATGTATTTGTATCTTGTAAACCAATTAAAATGGCATCAGAAGCAGATTAACTCAGTCAGGAGAGTCAAACGCTGTTCAAATATGGCCATTTTATAACAGTCCCAATGCTTTAAACCAGCAATCTAAGGTCTGGCTGACAAGCCGATAATTTAATTTTGCCACTTTTCAGCTCCTGGTATATGAAGGCAGTAAACGTTTTGCTCACAAACCATGAAATTGTGAAAACTAATTTTCAGTTTCATCAAGTTTCACACCTTCAGAGAAACTGAATGGCAGAAGCTGAAACATTGAGGAAAATGAATACTAATCAATCTGTCCATACACTACTTGCATCATGTATTGTGCACAATTGCTTGATCTATCAATTATATTACATGATTCCATAATACAACTCTTCACAAACAAAAGGTACTGTGAACAAATAGATCTGTGTTCATAGGTGCACAGCAGACTGAAGAAAATTAATCAAGAGAAAAAATAAAAAGTGAATGTAATAAATGAAACTATAAAGCTAGAAAGCCTTAAAAGAGAAAATTGTGCAAATATCAGAAAGCATGAATAAGGAACTGAGTAAAAAAAAACTAGAATTCATTATGGATTACAAATACACAGAATACAACAAAAGTGTAACTGTACTTAACCTCACTGAAATGCTGCAAACACAGACACCCATTAGAAAGTGTAAGGTTCAATGTCAGAGCAGTGCTCACTGTCAGGGCACTATGAGCAAGAGTTCATTCCAAACTGACTTTCCATTGGAAAACCCACACAGGCCATGCAGAAAAGCCAGACTGTCAAGGTCTGTCACATCCTAGAAATTGTTGGAGTGCAGAAATAGAAAAAAATAATACTTTTCTCTTAGGTTCTCATGCAATATCTTCATCAGTACAATGGATCCATTTGTAAAAAGATGAGGTTGAAAACGGTCTGTGTGCAGTGTTTTCAAGCGGTGTGGTCCCTGGCCCTGCTCCTCGTGTGTGTGTGTGTTTCCTGTGAGGCATGAGGGGGATGCTGACAGCAGCGTGATGTATTGAACGTGATGTGTAACAGGTGCATGGCCGAGAGGGGGAGAGAGGGAGGCAGCTGTCCCTGCAGACAAGAGCACATCCTCTCCCATCTGCTTCACTGGAAAGGCTTTCACACCCACCTGGATCACAGGCACCTGAGGCGTGGAGGCCCAGCGCTCCTGTGTCCCCACCTGGACAGCCTGGGGCCAGAGCACCTTAGAAAGAGGCTCCAACAGGGGCACGCTCTGTGTCAGCAATGGCCCTCATCTCTACCTCACAAACTGCTGCATAGAATAAGCAACAAGTGAAATTGTAAGAATGTTGTGGCCACCAGATTTCCAAGAAACAAACCTCAACATTGCACTGTGATGGTGCAGCTAAAATCATGGATATTAAATTAAGAAATGTTGTCAATGTTGATGGGCCCGCCAAGTCTTATACTGAAATCACATGTTTTGCAAATTAGGTTAGAATGGTTTTCTCCACAGGTTGTTTTGACAGAAAGCAACTCAAAGTTCCTTACTGGCTTTCTACTGACCTTGTGATCCTTAATTTTCCATAAAGTCCTTAGAACTGGAAAAGAATGAGAATGAGGAGTTTTAATAAAGCAGGATATGCATAAGATATTGCCAGCCAATCCATAATTTCCCAGGGATAGACTGATCAATGCAGAATGAAATGTCTGTGTTAGGTAATAATGAGTAATGGTTACAATAAGCAATGTCTGAATTTCTGCTCCCCAAGGTCTGGCTGTTTTTCATGTTCAGCACACCCAATGTTACCGACAACTGAGAAATCGAAGCAGCCTGATTGGAGGTGAAGATACACTACAACAGTCTGAAGGCACTCGTGCAGAGTTCTGTGATTTAAACACAACTGTTTGTGTAATAACAGCACAGTTTGAATGAGAAGTTGGTGGCTGTGGTGCTTTCTAGCACTGATTAAGTGCTCTCGAGAAGCTGCCTTTATCAGAGTTCAGAACTGCCCTTTCAGATTAAAAGAAAATTGAAATTAGTTTTCATTGCAGAGATCAACTGATGTACAAAATCGGCAATTGTTTTTAAGATATGTCTTTCCAGTATCAGCTTCGATAGTTGCTCAGCAGGGAAATTGGACAGGCATTCAGTCTGCCATGTATACATGCACAATGACTTGTCACTTATCATGTTTCAAGCTCCACACCCCTTTACTGACTGAAAAGCTAGTACAAATTGGAGGCTCCTGGAAAATTGTTGTTTTCCACAAAGCTGAGAGAATCCTTTCCAACTAATCCTAACCACAGTATGGCCGTGGTCATTCAATTGCAAATCACTGTAAGGAGAATCCCTTGCACAGCCTGGTAGTGACATGACCCAACCTTCAGCTGTAGACCAAAGCGGTCTCAGATCCTTTGTGGTTTAATCTACTGTGGAGCGTTGTCCTTTTGTATTTGATCCACAAAGTACCTGTGTCTCCCAGGAACACGCACACATTTCTTTAAATCACACCGTCTCAGCTAAACCCCAGAGATCAATATAACCTTGAGTGATTTCATTTTTTTCAGTCTGAGATAGACCCTGCTTTAGCTCTTTAAAGCAGTCTTTCAGATGTCTGCATGTCTAATCAACGGGTAAATATGTGAAATGAGTTCATGTGTGTTTGCTGAATTGTTTAAACAAGATTTCAGACTATTTCTTCTTTCCTCCTGAGTATGCACGTGATTGGATGCCAGTTTGTTTGATGAAACAGAACTTGCCAGGGGACAGATAAATAATAATATTAGTATGATGATGAGGTGGAGGGAGGGGAACAACATTAGACCATTACATGATTAATGCATGACTGGGGAATAAGCAAAAAGGCTATGAACACATGAAGTGGTTCTCTTTGTGCTTCATTCTGTAGAAACAGCTTTTTAGAGCTGCAAAGCAAAAAAATCTTAATAACTTATTCTGTAATGAGTTGCTACTCAGAAACTTAGAAAAAAATAATCTCACTTTGAATCCCAATCCTTAATAATTTTAACCTTAAAAAGTTAAAAGTCAGGTGCAGTAATCCTTCATAAACATTTAAAACCCAAAATCCTAAAGGTCATGCTGTATAAAACTAGCATTGTATCTTTCCTTTTATTTATTATTACAGTTCTGTTTGTTTCCAATCAGCTATATTTAAAGTGAGACTTTAATTCACCCCGTGTGAATGCAGAAAAGCGTGTGAATTGTATTGGTATGTCTGAGATAACAACTGTTAGAACTTGCTGTGCTGAAATATGGAAAAGCCATTAGTAACTTGGAAATAATTGTGAAAAGCTGGAAGAGGCCTTTTTCCGTGATAAGAAGTCCCAGTCTGCCCCAGCATGAGGCAGTGGTGGTCAATAATTTCCATAGCTTCACTGCAACTAAACGAGCTAAAAGCAAAGCAGCAGCACCCATGGAGCTACTCCTTAAACTCAGCTGCCACCAGGTGACAGAAATCAATTAAAAACAGTAAAGGAACAAGTAGAAGGCGGAAGGCCGAAGGCCGAAGGCTCCACGGCTGAAACGTTGTGTTTTCTTTCTTCTTTTTTCAGCATGGAATAAACCTATTACTTGTTCCTTTGCAGCCTACACATGCTGACGCAGCTGAATCCCCACCTGAACTAAAAACAGTGTTGCTTACCAAGCCAGACTACAAAGAAAATAAATGTGGAACGCTCTCTAATTCCCTATTGGCATTTATAGACATATTTCAGATATGACACTAAGTATCATGGTTTTGTAAAACCACCCTTCTTCACAAGCAGAGCCGTTCATTAAACTCACGGTACAAATGTATAAGGCAAACTTTAATGGATCCCTCTTGAATTTAAGTGCGCCATGTTCAGACTAATCCTTTATTGGGTTTTATCACTAGTGAAGAGCTAATGCCTACAAATGATGCATCAAATAAAATGAAGGTCGTTTGTTTCAATAAAACAAAGTGCATCTCATTGGAAATATCCGAGCCATCGCTCTCATGCGCTAGAAACTACAGCAAACGTCCCAGCCTTCTTTGGGGATTCTTGAGAGGGAAGCACTGATTCTCTCCAGTGCATACTGATAAAAGGATAAGTGGCACCATGTAGATTATCGGCCTGCAAGCTGTTGAATCTGAAAGCCCAGAAACAAGTGGGAGTTGTTTCCAGAAACAAAAACAGGGAATCAAACCATTTAAGCTGGAGGAGTTAAAGAAAAATTAAAGTTTAGTATCAAAGTGTCCATGTGGCTGCTAATATTTGATTTACTTTTTAAATAATGGTTTTCCTGTAGTTGAGAATTACCTTCTTAAATGCAACCTCATGAATTGCACTTTGCTTGCAATGAACACAACTGACCTCTGAACTAACTGGTTGACCCGTTCTGAGTTTAGTACCCTTCTACAACTGACTGGTTTAATATACGTCAGATTTTTGTCCGGTATTTTCTTCTACAAAAACTAAATATTTCATTTATCAGGCCCTGTAATAAACCATTGCCAAGCCTTCTTCGAATAAAAATCAATCTTTGCATTAGTCGCCAAAGCTGGCTGTCTAAAATCAATACACGACGGAAATATAATCTCAGACCTGGTCATCCAGCTCATCCAAGCAATGCAATTATGCCTCTTAAAGCATTTGTTATTCACTTGTCTTTTACTCTTGTCAGAGATGTAATTGTGTTGCCTGGCCGGGCATTTAAAACAATGCAATTATTGCATTCAGAGCAATTACAGTGTGGAATGCAGTGATTTATGAGATACTACCATGAATGGGTGACCTCTTTTCTCCTTCTAACATTCAGGGCACGTATGCTTGCTGGCTTTTATCAGATACCCTGCCACCATACAGCTCAGGTTCCCTTGCAGAGCCACTGATTGCATTTTAAGACATTGCACAGAAGTTCGGGGAGTCATTTTTAGTGGTTCAGAGTGATTTGGCTTCATTCCAACAGCATGCTGGGATAGATAGAAATTGACCCTAACAATTCAGCTTGTTTTCTGGCTCTGAATGTAAAGTTCTTATCAATATCCTCAGTATTGTACTTCAAGCACCATACCAGATTCAATAGCACATGATTTACAGTTCGTATCCTTCATGCTGCAAGACTTGTTTTCTGTCAAAATCATAGTTGGTGTTGATCACTTACATTTGTACAGCCAGCAGAAACCTTAGGGAATATCAGTGTTAAAATATGGGCAATTGAACGACTAATTTCAGCCACTGATATGATCCAGCCCATCTGTTTAGAAATGTAATGAAATATTGAGTGTATCATTAGCATTTACTGTGGATTACTGCACACAAAAGGCCTAGCAGGAATATCTTGATTAGTGAGGTTTTGAAGACCTGCCAAAGCTGATAAGTTACCAACCAGCTTCCTAGCATGCACAGGATAATACATGAAACAATCTTCCATGACAGAGTCAAGCTTTAGAAATGTTTAACAGAAATCACTGAGCATTTTGTTATTGCTTGTGATTAATCATCCTTGGCAGAATGAGTACAAAACAAGCTGACAATCAAAATCAAACCCATTCATTTGTATTTTAGGGCAAAAAAGACTGTCTCACTAGAACCAATCCATTGGTGTTTTATTTGACATTCTTCTGTCCCCCACCCCATACACACACACCCCTCCAAGATGGGCATAATAACCTAGCAACATACAGCACCCTATCTGCAGCTTGTATCAAGTGACTGATATCACTGAAAGGTGACATCATTGACATATTGGTATTGATTCACCAGACAGCTGAACCTGCGGCTTCAATTATTTACGAGGAACTGCAGCGTTGGAGTGAACAGTTACTCCCTGGATTCATAAATGAATACTTCAATATCAGTGCTGCACCCACTCCCTTGTAAGTGTAACTCTCAGTGTGAAATGCAGCTCCTTGTTCTGAGACAGAGGTCCCTATTGTCTGCCTAGAGATGGGGACAGTCGGTCAGTGACAGACAGGAGGACAACATATGTTCGACAGGCCTGTTTTGAACAAGAAGATTTTATTTCAAACTGATGGAACCCCTTGAAAAAACAAGCTATATCAGCTTCCAATTATGCCATCATCTCTGACAAACCTGAGATCTGCATGGTGAATACAAAGCAGAGAATCCAATGAGCATTCACTGCTCTGTAATACACAGACCTTCCTTTTCTAAGCAAGTAATTGTAGAGAATTAGTGAGAAACTGTCAGGTCATATCTTAAATTGGGTTGTCAATGCCCCAGGACTATGCTGGAATTTCTGAGCTTTTAAGATTAATCTCTTGCAAGCTCCCTGGTAGCTTTGGGATTTCTAAAACAGCTTTGCAGTTCTGTGCTAATTGCTGTCCTAAGTCAAGATGAAGTTTTCAGATTGATTCAGCAATACAAAATGGTCATGTTCCTCCAGTACCTGTCTACAAAGAACAGAAAACAGCTCAATAAGTATGTGTATGAAAAATAACACTCTAGGAAGCCTTTCTATAGAAGTGAGTTCAGGATTCAGGCTCCTGTCATTCAGAGAAAGCAGTAAAAGATGATAGTGGATTTCTTCTGGTATGATAGATCTTAAGAAAGAAAGTCTTCAGGAAGTAATCTGATCCTGAATCCAGAATCTGGTAGCACACTGTACTTACCTGTTTAGAAGTTTGAAGTACTCTTGGGAGCACAAAATTGAAAGATGTCCTTACTTAACTAATCTGGATAGAACTAATAGCTTTGGCACACACAGTGTAATCAGCCTGGCTTGGGTGTCTAAGCCACATCACTGGTGACCTGCAGGTGAACGGGTATTTCAGTCTGCCGAGCTTTCTAGTTTCAGGCCTCCTGTTCTTAAAAACACTTGCCTGTACCCTGTCTTAAATAATAATCATCTTTAACCATTTCTACGACCACAAGGAATTGCCTTTGCCAGAAAATTTTAAATGCAATGTGATTTTAATTGCCTAATTGTTCATGCAAATAACAAGAGTCTCCAATGGACAAGACAGAAATGAGTGAATCTGCATTACAAATGTGAGCTTTATTTGATTCTGTCTTTAATGGGGTATGTGCAATTACAGTAGCAGATGTATAGAGACATGGGACACAACGTTAATATAGGGTGGTATATCAGACTGTGAGTGATGTCTGTCTCTGCTCCTTCTAATACAGAAGCCAGTATTGTCCTCAAAGAGATGGTGAGAGTTGGTCAGTGACTGACATTAGGAGAAAGTATGTTCAAAATGACTTATTTGAAGGAGAAGTGTATCAATTTCAAGGGACACCACTCTGCTAAACTACGCAGCAGGAGTAGGTGCCCTGGCCAGATAAGCTGGATGTCTTGTTGGATGGATAGTACAACCACGTCAAAATCAGCCACACTAGAATGGCAGCATCCTGCCAAAACCTGAGGTAACTACAGTAATTTCTAGTGCCTTCACAGTGCCACTGAGGGAATTTAGCGATTTAAAACCTGCCCGTAACAGATTCATGCAAATCCATTAATATAGTTCAGGTGGGGAGTTGCGTCAGCATGCCTAGGCTGCAAAGGAACAAGTAAGGTTTATTCCATGCTGAAAAAAAGAAGAAAGAAAACACAACGTTTCGGCCTTGGAGCCTTCTTCAGGTGTGGAAGAAGGCTGAAGAAGGCTCCACGGCCGAAACGTTGTGTTTTCTTTCTTCTTTTTTCAACATGGAATAAACCTATTACTTAATCCACTAATATGTCTGTTGACATACAGTATAGTATAGATCAGAGCTGTCATCTTGAAAAGTACAGATAAGTCATTCTGTATTTAAGTAGAGAGCTGGTGGAGCCACATAATTTAAAATACAATTTTTGTTTTCAATTTTTGACATTTTTCAACTAAAAGACATCTTCTTTTTCTCCACTATAGAATGCCACTAGTATCTTTCTTCATACTCAAGTACACATGGGAAATCAGTAAAGACCATAACCTACCTCTGTACCTTTAATGTAAATTAAAACAATATTTTTCATTTGAATCCGTGATTCCTCATTTAGGGAACTTATGTTGAGCAAACAAAAAGATGGATTTATTTTTTTTCCCCACCTACAGAGAATTTGTAGAATTTGTGGTTTCAAAATAACCATGTCTCTATACCTAAACTCAAACAGCCATTATATACATCGAGTAATGATTGTTTTATTTAAAATCCTCCTTCCTGTTCCTGTTTGGCCTGAGAAGTGTGCTAAAACAACACATACAAAGAGAGCTGCGAATGGATTCCATCGTTGGTCATCTGATCGATTACAAACACCCAGACCCAGACGGTTTTTACCTCCAGCCAATAAAACTGTGTATGGAAGGCCACAACATCTCACTCTATAGCAAAAGACAAGAGGGATATTAAAAGAAATAAAACACAGCTCTCTCAGTGAAGACTTGTGTTTGTGCCAGGACTGTGCTTACACAAGTGAAAATGAATTCCATGAAAAGGGGAGAGAGAGAGAGAAAGAAAGAGTATGTTTCTCTGTCGTCAATAACCCTCTGCAGGAAATCAATGGGAGGCTTGGAACTTGAGGGGGGGAATTCGGCTATATTCATTAAACACCTACCTGACACTGGGAACAAATAGGTTTGTAAAAATCATTAACTTGAGCTCCTGCAGGGTGAGACACAAAAGATATTCCTCCTGATGAAGAATGAATCCACTGCAGTCACCCTGTCATCTTTTTTTAAAAACACTTCCAGAAAAGGGAGGCCTGATTTGTCTCATTTTCCACAGCACGGCTTGTACAGTGTGAGAGAGCAGTGATAGATAAACCCTTCCAGTATAGATTATGTGCACTTTGAGTGCATCGCTCACACCCTGTTTGCTGTATTCGTTTGAAGATTATAGTTTTTATGTCTTTAACTAAGGAATCAATAAGGTGTGATTTTAATTTAATTCATATGAAAGCAAAAGAAAAGTGACAGGAGATCCTCATCGTTCTTTACAAACATCTTTGTAATGGCACTCTTATCTACAGCACACCACAGGGATGAGGCTTCGAAATAATTCATCTCTACTTTTTGATTAATACCATGGACTGATAAATGAAGTGTAAGTTAAAGCTTTTACCTCTCTTGTCCAGGGAACATTGAGAGACAGGCACTTTGCTCATTCAGGGGTACAGCAGTTATAGGCTTCTTCTTGCCTGTCAATAGGCATTGGTGAGATTGACGGTTTGTTTGAAGTTGAGAGATAAATTAGCTATTGTGTCATGTCTCTGCCACCCTGCTCTGCCATGTGTTGTTTCCACATGGACCTGCTAGTATCATGGATGCTGCAGGCATGACTGATGTCAGAATGCTGGTATGGAAGGAGTCTGGACATGGTCCAGAGGGCTGCACTGAGAAGGGAGGTTATAGACTTTGGCAGTGGCACAGTACAGAGCAGGCAATTGATCATACAATGACCTACTGTAATGTGTGCTGAACTGCATTCAGGGGTTCAAGTTTGATTTGGGCTTTTCAACAAAAACAAGAGAATTTAAGAGGAAAACTGAGTACAGACATATTTGTTTCTAAACCCAGATATGGCATAGACACTTCAGCAAGGCATCATGAAGATGAATATAGTGTTTGTTTTTAATATTTGGATGATGCTTTTATCCAAAACCACATGCAGTACACCCATTTATGCAGGTATTTGAAAGGAACAATTTGTGCAAAGTACCTTCCTCAAGCATACACTAATTCATGGGATACGAACCCGCAACCTGTAGTTATAAATACAGATTGCTAACTACTCTTCCTCACTGCTGTCCCACTACATTTGACACTATCTGAAGAAAATAAAAATGCTATAAGAAATGCTTTCAATATGATATAACCTACAAGAGCTGAAAATGTTTAATCATAAAAATTTGTTTATATGCTAATAAATAACATAAAGATTGTACAGATTACAACATACTGAGCAAACAAATAAGGTAAAAGTATGTATTAATACTGAACGACTGTCATAGCTCTCTATAGCTCCCAGGCGCTGTATTGCCATCTGCCTCATACCTGCATGGCTGTGGGCAGGATCTTATTTTGCATTGTGTCCAACATTTTACATGAAACAGAACAAAAGATACAATGACATATTAAATCATAGACTCTTTCTGTGATATAGCTGTGAAGAAGATATTCTGGGGCAGGAGGCTGCCTAAGATGAATAACTTCATCCACATTTCTTAAAATGCTTTTAACTTTTGTAGACTTTAATTAAGTGTATCTCCGATAAAAACAAAAAATACCTGCTCTCTGATCTCAAAGGGTCATACTTCATGCCTTACTGTGTGATGAAGCAGAATCATTTACAAAATATTACAGAGAATAGGATTTATACAAAATATATACATATACCCCTGTAGCCTGTAAATGTGCCATTATTTCTATATCCATCCTTGTACTGTGCATTTTATGACTAAATATGTTCTCCAAAACTTTGGTATTAAAGGTTTTCCAAAACAGGTTCCTGCCTTCACTGGATTTCTTATTTAACTTTTCACTGGGAGGTACCCTTTCACTGAATTAAACCAGTTGATCTCTTGAGACACTTATCAAAGAGTAGTCTTTTTTTGTTTTCTAGCAGTCATTATGCTTTTAAGGGTTTTGAAAGTTGTTTTTTTTCTCCTTGAGTTTGAAGGCTATGGTTTATGGCTCTGATAACAATGAAATCTGGAATAAAAGGAACTGTGTGTAAGAGGTGAAGCAGTTACACTGAGTGTGTAATTCAGACTGTAAATTAAAACACCATAGTCAGGAAAAATGATTTATATTAGAAATTACAGTAAAGATGTGATTTCAAGATTTTCCACTATGCTTGAAAGCCTGAGAGGAACACTGTTGTCTTTCAGACTGGCACTTGAGTGTATGTAGTTTGTGGCATTGTCAGAGTGCCACTGTTTCATTCTTTGGAAACTACAGATAACTGAGTTTTTGTTCCATTGCTCTTAGCCCCAGATCCACTGTGTTTCACATCCTGAGGCTGCAGAGACTTTCTTTTGACAGCTTTTGGGGTTGTCAATCCACAAAAATTTCAAAGATCTAAACCAGTCCTTTTTTTTCCACACCAGGGCTCTGTGCAGAAGCAATACCTGAAATCTCAAATGGAAGAAGGCACTTGCTGAGGATTTGCAAAGCAATAACTCATCCTGAATCATGCCTTGTGACAGATGACAAGCTGTCATCTGGAAATGACCTTGAGAATAAGTAAGAACCACTGGGGAAGGATAAGAGAGGGACCAGAGACAGACAAGATGGAGGAAACAGGCTAGTCTTCGTCAAGTGTTTTTCATGTTTTGACAATAATTAGGATAATAATTAGGACCACAGCTAAGATGAAATCAGGTTTTCATGTTGGGGGGGGTTACAGGCAGAGCAGTTTCCAGGGAGAGCAGACAGAAGTTCAGGAAGTGAAGGCTGGCAAATTAGATGACAACAGGAAGCCAGTGAAAAGTATTCAAACACGACTGCCACTGCTGGGCGAGTCACTGAAAACAATGGAATTTAAAACTATACTTTTTGCATTATAACAAACAAAAAACAATCAAATCTAACTGTTCACACTTGCCCTTCATGTACGTCAGTCACTCTTAAATAACAGCAAAACCAGCAGAATTATTAGTTTGAGCAAGAGCTCAGATTTATACACATTGACTGATTTCTTGATGAGCTTTTAATGTTCACTACTATTTATTATACAAAGCAGAAGTACCATTTATAGTCAAATTAGGTTCTAAAAGCAAACAACTGTAGATTTGAACTACATTGTAAATGTGTGAATTGTACATATTACAGTCATATTTAAGACACTGCGAATTATCCTTGAAACTCTGCACACTAACACATTTAATGAATTTGTGGGTGGGTTTACTACTTATTTTTTCCTAATATTTCACTTGTCCGTTCCAGACAATGTTGCTATGCAGTTCTGTATTAGGGAAATTAACAGCATGCAATAATGCAAATGATCTCATTAATATTTATCTATTGGAGGGAACATTTAAATAATCAGGACTGATATTAAAAATATCATATGCACCAGTGAATATACATCACTATGGTGCTGAAAGAGTCTTTTGTGTTTCTCCCAGCAGTGATGCAGCCTGCTTTTCTTAGCATCCTGCTTGTGCCACCAGGAACCAGTGGGAGAGATCAAGATGGTGTAGTGAAGGGGAGACTTCGAGGTAGCTGGGAGATTCTTATAGTGGGCCAGTTCTCAGGAGACAGAATTACTGCTGAACATAAGTGGGGAGACATTTTTATTTGAGGTGCTTTACACCACCATTGGTTGTCAGTTGGGCAACGTGGAGTCTCCTGTTTGCTATTACCAAAAGGAGAATGAACATATGGTAACTAGAGACAGGAGAACTGGGATCACAGGCTTCTGACATCGGCTGTCTGATCAGCAGAAGCCACCCATCTCTGTCAGAGCTGGCTCACACGGCCTTCTTCAGAGAGCTGACTCTGCCCAGTCTTTGTTGCCAAGTCAGATTTGGAAGGGGACAGGGGAAGGTGAATAAGATATCAGCTCCCCTGGTAGACGGAAAGGACCTGTCTACAGTAAGGGGGCAGGGAGTATCAGGAGCAAAATAGGTGGAACTAATGCTAATGGGGAGAACTGCAGGTTTTTGTTGCTGGAGAGCAAGTCCAATTTAAATGTGGATGCTGCAAGTCAAAAAAGACGAGGGTCTATTTTGTAAAAACATAACTGGTGTTAACACATCATGGAAGATTCAACATGCTTTCACTCTTTCTTTTTTTGCCATCAGTATTCGTGCTTCAGTGCTGCTCTTGTGCTGGGAAGAAAGGGAGCCAACGTCAAGCTAACAGGATCTCGAATGCTGCAAAGACTTGAGTGCCTCCAGTTTACATGGTACTTTCAAACTGTTTAAGGGTGAAAAAGCGACTGACCCTGTATTTTAGCCGTGCTGTCTAAACACCACGCATCTTCTTCCAGTCAGAGAACTGCATGATGAGAGCATGCTTTGTCACACAGTCCTGACTCTGGAGGAGATTTTCAAGTGTATTTAAACCCCAGAATGGCTGTTCAAAGTTCATAGTCATGCTGTTATCATCTTCTATAATGCCTTCCTTTTGCTGACTTTTTTTTTCAGCTGAACAGAAGCTAGCCACAAATAAGAGCCAATCTGGACGCTGATCATATAATTAACATGTCAAATACCTGTGACTCTCTTAAACAGACAGACGGACAAGCAGACGTGACAGGTGTCAACAGCCCCTAATGATACTATTTAAACTCTCAGGAAAGAGAATAAAGAGTTGTATTTTTCCACTGACAGAGAACTACACACATCTGACAACCACAAGATCTGAGAAAAAGAGAAGATCCACACAGATAAAACCTCTCTGCAGGTGGCAGCAGGGGGTCTTTGAAAATTGGGTCTGAGAATTGGAAGTTTGCAGGGGAAGCTGAAAGCAAAATCCTTCATTGCTGTCAGAAGCGAAACATCCCTGTTAAGCTTTGCATCCGTTTTATTTTTATAGCTGAGCAGGTAGTTCATTGAGATGCAAAACCGTGATTCCTACATCCTTTGAGGCTGAAGACATTTAATTAAAATACATTATTTGCATCATTACACCACCTAAATTAAAAATTAAACCCAAGCCAGGATGTACGACTTGTTGTGACATGGTATAATTTTCATTATTAGGGACATGAAACTTTTGATAATACCATTGAAGCTAAATCAATTTATTATGTGTAATAGCACAGAGAACACAGAACAGATATAACATAATTGTGGCTGTAAATACTACCTTCATTCACAAGTCGCAATAATATCAAATTACCTGCCTTCTCCAGTGGGAGGCAGACAGATGAAGCACAGGCCCAATCATAAACAGTGGTTTCTTTCAGAAAAATGGAAAACTGGAATTGGAATTTGGGAACTTTGATAGCAATTCAATGATTAACCTAGGTATTGCTAAAGCACAATCTGTACAAGTGAATGACACTCTGTTTTAATTATCTGCAGTATTACTCGCACAACAGTCGAGACATCATAAAATGCTTTTAATATTGCCATGGAATACTATATATTGAAACATTTCAGTCCTTTAGAAATTACTGTGAAACATGTTGATTGGGAAACTGATGTTTATGTTTTATTTCTTTGTAAAAAACATTTTTTTCCAAATGCAGCATATTCTAAGTAAGACAATGAGGTAATTCTTTATGATCCACTCCATTACACTGTATAGAGAATCCTAGTATACTACAGTATAATCTTGCTACACTGTACACACCATTACACCCTTTACCTGCTGTTTATAAATACCATAATCACCCTTTGGTTATATAGATTTTTAGTTGCAATATTTCAACACTTACACCAAGACTCTGCACTACATTGATTTTCAGTCCTCATATGGCACGATTCCAGAAAAAAGCTCAAGCTCTAAGAAAGGTGTGTATTTTATTTGTGCTCACAAAGCCCCTGTCTCCACTTCATACCCACTTATTCACATTAGTGCCTGAAGAATGTATGTGTACAGTATATATAAAAGGAATTCAATTCTTTTGCCTAGGTTCATCTGTTTTCTCTAATGCTCATTATTGTCCAGGAACATCAAACATATCGGTGTTCTAGTAATTGAACCAAAACATGGAGCTACTGACCGCAGATCTTATAAAACTGTGCTGCTTGGACTACACTTTAGCTGCTTGGTCTCACAGTTTCACAGAAGTTGTTTATGAACTATGACTATTCAGGTATAAATGTTCTCCTTGTAGTTTAAGATGCCTGTAGGACTTAAACTTCTGCATCCTTCCCTGCCAAGACAAATCTGCAAGTCAGACTTTTATAGTGATCAGTGGAGAGCAAACCACCTAAAGTATCTAAGGGATATGTAAGAGGAAACACATTTAAAATTGAGGACAGTGTGTACTTCTTTACATAAAGAGTGAAATCTTTGGATCAATTAACTTCTAATAACCAATCAATTTAGGATGGACTGATGGCATCCTCTCCTTCACATTGTGATGTCCTTATGTCAGGTATTCACAGAGAGCATATGAGTATGACATTCTGTAACCAAACTTATCAATTCATTACCTGGACCATACTGGGCAACACATTCAAAATGCTGCTGCCTTATAAAACAAGCCAGATTACCATCCAGAAAGAAACAAACCAATTTGTCAATTAACCAATCAACCGATCCCTTTCCTACCCGCTTCTTTCAATTCAGGATCGCAGGGGAGCCGGAACCTATCTTGCCAAGCAACAGGCACAGGGCAGGATACACCCTGGGTGGGACGCCAGTCCATTGCAGGGCAAACAAGCACTAGTTTATCAAATTAAGTAATCAGGTAATCAAGAGCTTTAGAAAGAAAAACCAAAAAGCATATATTGCCAGTTCCCGAAGTGACTAAAAATACTACTCAGGCAAGGATCTGGAATTCATCAGGAGAGTCTTTTTATCTTTTAGTTGACATAAAGACTAGTATTCTATACCCTTAGTAATATCACTATATTAGCACTGAATAATCAATATTTTAACAGTCTGGCCAAACATGAAAATGTCTGCTTATCGTGTCCAGTGAGATTCTGTATTTTTGCATTGCTAGTTTTGTTTCCTCAACTTTCAGATCACCTGTTCACCTATCCTGATCCACAACACCTTCACTCGCTCCCTGTGATCAGCTGATCACTTGTGCTTCTCCATCTGCATGTCTGCCAACAAGTCTCACACAGCTTCTAGAGCAGGAAAGCAAACAGTGATCAAAATATGCACGCACGCTGTGCTTTTCATTTTTTTGGATAGAAACACATACATTTTATTTAAAATACATTTCTCACCACAAACTCCCAACTCCCTGTTAGGGCCTAGAGCCAGACTTGATGGATCGAAGGGCATTTCTGAAACCTCGCTCTCTGTTGGCTCAGTGGCTTAGCTCAAACTCAGAGTCTCAGAGCAGCAGCCCTTCACAGTCTGGTATAGCAAAAAAACAACTCAGTCTCAGCAAGGAACTCTGTAACATGTGAAAAGCATTTAGAAGTCCTGGACGTCATACAATGACCTTTCCCAGCAATATGTCCGACACACACATACAGTACTGGAAAAGTATTGTGTGAGTCAAAGAGCAATCTACAGAACCAAAGAGTGAATTCAATATGGGAACTACCACTCAAGAATCTGTATCAATTGTTAATGCCCTGTTGTTGTCTGCTCTATTAACTAACAAAACAGGACGCTTTTATTTCATCCATTCATTTTTTAACGGCTTCTTCAAAGCAAAACGTAGATGATCTTGGATTGAACTGTCCAGCCTTAACGTCTACAGCGATTCTTCAGGCTTCAGTGGATGACAGCGGTGGTGAAGTCCAGGCGAACAGCGCCCTCTACTGTATGTACAACATCGCTACAGTTCATTGCTCTTCCCCGGGTCGCTCTGAATTTGCGATGCAAGACCTGACCTCTGTTCCACAGCAGCAAATCAATGTAATCTGATTTAAAAAAGTACAATCTGTGCACCATAGTCAAAGGAAATTGACTTAATAAAACCAAAATATGACTGGGTAATACATTAAAACTGTGTGAAGTCTCAGTAAAACAGCTTGCAAAAGAAAGGAGGAAATATGAAATACAAAAATAGCAGTGATTTCTGGGACTCTCATGTGACTAGGAAAAAACCGCTAACATGATTCAGAAAATGTCTCAATACACCTGATCACAGACGTGATCTACAGGAGTACTGCGGAGAGGTGTTCGCATATGAAGGTTAAGCTCCTTTGCTTGAAGCTGGACATTTGTAGGAAAGAAGGTGTATTTGTGTATAGGAATAGCCATTATTTTTTAAACGCTTTTAATCATAACAGCAAAAATACAATACAAACGAGAGCACATATAACATGACTAACACCGTCAGACGTACATATTACAACACAACTTCACTTTATGAAAAAAAAATCAAACAAGGTAAAGCACAGGTCCGCACAGCTTTCGTGTTCTTACATTTCAATATAACCTTAACATCTGTTTTAAACACTTCAAAAATACCCCCCAGGCTTCTGTAGTACAGGGCTGATCTCGAAACGCGATGAAAATGTGTTACGTTATTGAAATACGGTACCACACATTTCTACCTCGATGTACATTTCATCCATTTAAACTACTGCTGGTCTAAGATATTACGAGAACGTAAGTTATTTCAAAGTGTATTTTATACAGGTGCTCTGAAATACCCAACTGCAATTTATTTAGAAACACAATACTTTTATATCATCACAAAAGTGTAACAAAATATTTCTGTCTATACAAGCACATTCATATTGAACACGGGGTTGCAGAAGTAAATTTACGGCAGCAGATGGAAGTGTTGACTTGTGCAAGTTCGACTGATCAAATCTAAAAAAAAAAATAATTTTAAAACACGGCATTACAGCAAGGAAATCGCAGTTTTTTAAAAAAAAATCTTGATTTTGAGTTCCTACAACAAAACTTGAATTACGTTAAATGCAATAAATACAAATCAAGACCCCAAAAGGCAGTGATGTGTAACAGGGAAATACTGGAAAATCTTAAAACAAGGTGGCCGTGCCTTAAAAAAAACAAAACAACAACAACAACAACAACAACTCTTAAGTTTCTTCCTCAAACAAATCGCACCTACAAACCAGACGGTTCGCCTACAAATCGAAGCGGCCTGCCGCCCTGCTCACTGGTTTTCTCTCATTCGCCGACAGACAAACCAAAAAACAGGGGTGCGCTGTAAATTAACGCGCAGATTTTTCGACCTTTACCTCCAGGACTTTACGCCAAACGAAAAAAAACGATCAAAACGACCCACTCAAGAATAAGAAATCCATACTAGAACAGTATGTGCTCATTTTTTCTGACAGTTTTTCGCCTTTGGTCCCGGGGGTCTCCCCCACGCCATTACCTTGTCTATAATCTCAACAGCTTCACTGTGCACCACGCGTCTTCCGGGTTTCCGGGGTATTCTGCAAGCACGGCTGCGCCATCAGCGCCAGACCGTACGCCAACTCCTTAGCGGGCCACGGGGGGGGGGGGAGGGGAGATGGTAGCGCAGATAGCGCAAGTGCGTTTCAGAAATCTGGGTGCGCCGCGAATCGGCGTAGCTTCCGCGAAAGGGACGCGGGTTTAAGTTACCGCACTGAGGAATCCGGCCCCCTCGGTTTCAGACGTGGCGGCCGGTCTGAGAAACGTAGCTTCACAGTTCTGCCCGCTCGCAGACTTGCCCGGCCGCGGTTCCGAGTTCTGCAGAATCCATTACTGGTTCGTACTCCGTTTTACAGATTACATGCGTCGATGAAATTACTTTTTAATCGTCTCCGGTTTGGCTCGTATGTGTTCACTCTGGGTGAATAAATTATGTCAACGGTGACAAATTACAGTAGTAGTAGTAGTAGTATTTCAGCCCAATGCACAAGACATGCACAGGAAATGCAAACTGCATTGAATACATTTGTTAAATGATATACAGTTTTAGTTTAAATATGACGGTAATTTCGAGTTGATGTTGGAAAAAACTCGTGCTTTGGGAGATTAACCCAGAAATTTAGGTCCCAAATAAATTAGCACCGTTTTAAAAAGTCGTTATGAATTAGTTACCTTCATTTTCCCGTTCACTACAATCAAGCCAAGGAATTCACTAAATCGTATTTTTAATCCAAAGTAAATGTGCCTATCACGCCTGAGGGGGCAATATTAAAATGTAAAATGGCACGTTCAGTCTAACGAATTTGTGTATTCAAGTAAATACAAGCAATGTTAATTATGCATTGCAGCCTGTTTATTAACGGTAGAACTTTTAATGATTAAAATTTAAATTTGGTCACTTGTGCTGATTTTATATAACGTAGAGATTCCCATACTGTCGAGTATGCAGTCAGTGGTTGAATACTATTAACAGTTTTAAATAAAGAGACGCCTTTTTCTCTTGGTTTTATTTAAAAGGATGAGAAGCATCCTTTATATTATTCTTATTAGGGTTGGTAGTAGTAATGGTAAGGTTAAGTAGAAAAGATAGGAGGAGCTCTGGCTGTGCTTTTGTCTGGTGTTTTAGCTGGACCTTCTCTTGGGTACAGCTTTAACATGCTAGAACTTCTAAGTGGAGATGAAAAATGCAAGGGGGACTTTGTAATTAATGATCAGATAATAAGATTTCCTTTTGCTAAAAGGAAGTATGTCAGTTTAAGCAGTACACTGCTCTTGGATAAATCAGAGATAGGTTTAAGTATGGTTTTGCGTCATTGGGTAGTCATTATAGATTGGAATTGAGAATTGAGAATACAATAGAATGAGCACACAGCAGTTCAGCGCATCAGCATGGTATTCCTCACTGGGATAAAGCAGTGGGGACCAGCCCTGGTCCTGGAAAGCTGGTTTGTCTGTGCAAGGTGCCTGGAGAAATGTGAAATTAATAATACTAATTCCTTATACTTATATAACACTTTTCTGGACACTCCACTCAGAGAGCGTTACAGGTAATGGGGATCCCCTCCACCACCACCAGTGTGCAGCTCCACCTGGATGATGTGATGGCAGCCATAGTGCGCCAGAACGCTCCCCACACACCAGCTCTCAGTGGGGAGGAGAGCAGAGTGATGAAATTCCTGTCCGGTTCAGACAGTTTCCTGCTGGTTTAGTTTAAGAGCCGGGTCAGAATGTTAAGCAGTAGGCACACTAGCCCTTTCAGAGCCAGGACTGAAGAGAGCTGGGATAAAATATGCAAGTTTTACAATTATATTAGATTTTCATCTAGTTTTCCTTAAATTACAAAACCAGTGGACCTTTCTTTCATAGGAAGGCAATAAGTGCCAATGATGTTAGCCAGTGATGAGGCTACCATTTAAATCCTAAATGTAGCCACTGAAAATGTGCCGTACAAGCTATTGAGTAATGCAAGATACATTATTGCATTATACCAAGTAGTATATATCTCTATACTAAACCTCTTTTTTCATGTCTGGGACAAGACAGTTGCAAACAGGACAAAAATACAAATTGTACAGTCGAGAGTATTGTTCAGTGACCCACAAAACCTGAAAAAAAAACCTGTTTTTGAAAGTACCCAAGCGTGGCATGTCTAGTAAAACAAGCCTGCTTTGAACAGGTAGGATAAGCACTTCACACACTGGATCCAGCACTTAACGCTGGGAGCAGTGTCTGGATCCAGCACTTAACACGGGGAGCAGTGTCTGGATCCAGCACTTAACACGGGGAGCAGTGTCTGGATCCAGCACTTAACACGGGGAGCAGTGTCTGGATCCAGCACTTAACACGGGGAGCAGTGTCTGGATCCAGCACTTAACACGGGGAGCAGTGTCTGGCTTCAGGGCTGCATTTTGTCTCCTGTAGGACAGATCCCGCCCTCTCCCGGCCCCGGCCCCGCAGGACACGAGGATGTGGCGTAGGGCGATGGTGGCAGCGGTGCTGGCGCTGATTGTGGGCATCTGGCACCGCTCCGATCCCGAGCTCCCTGAGCGGGCCGTGCGGTACCTCTCCGCCTCCCTGCGCTCCCTGCAGGGCGGCGCCGGCACCGCGGCCGCCGAGCAGACCATCGCCGCGGCCTGGGAGGCTCTCATCACGTCCCCTGCCAAGCAGTGGAGCCGCGTGGCTGTGGGGTGAGTGAGTGGGTGGGTGGGTGAGTGGGCTGAGATGGAAGGACAGAGTTCACTGTTTTCAGTGAGGTTCTTGATCATAAGCCCGTCGGAAAACTCGGATCATTCTCAGAAAGTGTCGGACACTGACGTTTCCCTGTAGGTTCCACCAAACCACGCCTTCAGCGACTTGGCACGGCATGGATAGCTCGCACAGGGCCATAACACATCCTGACACTCCAGATGCTTCATAGTGTTTGTCTGAGCAAAGGAATGTGGTGTCGAAGGAAATGGGAGCAGCTGCAAGCAGAATCTCCGGTGTTCACCTTGCGTTTCTACTACACTCATCAGTATCACTCCGAATTCCTGTAGGATGACGAGGGGGTAATACAGTATGAAAGTCTAGCCCCTATATTTTGTACTGCATAGAGATTACATCACTGTTCATTTAGCGACACCTATTAAGAGCAGAGCGCCCTGCGATGGACTGGCATCCTGTCCAGCTCTGGGGTCCCACCTTGTGCCCATGCTTGCCGGGACAGACTCATTAGCTCATTATTGTCTTAAATGGACCAGCTCTTCAGGTACTTGTACTTCACAGAGACCTAGAAAACCTGCAGGTACACCGGCTCTGCAAGACCCCGATAGAAGACCACTGAGTTAAGAGATACTGAGAGGCCCAGGTCGAATGTCTCTTACCTTGCTCTTCCCGTCTGTCTCTTGTCAAGGGTCAATGCCTGTGTAGATGTGGTGGTCTCGGGAGTGGGGCTCCTCCAGGCTCTTGCTGTGGATCCTGGAGCGGGGCAGGATCACGACGTGCTGCGCTCCAAAGAGGACCTGAAGGAGACCTTCATCCACTACATGGAGCAGGGAGCGGCCGCAGAGAGATTTTACAGCGACAAGGAGACCTTCCAGAGGATAGCCCGGGCCGCGGTGGAGTACCCTGGGGCCCAGGTAACTGAGCAGATGTCGCTGCTGCAGGCAGGATTTCAGACAGAACCGGTAACGTTATCTGAATCCCATGGGGGGAGTATTAAAGGATGCCCACTGCGGAGCAGTGTAAAATAATTCTCCAGAAGACTTCCTCAGATTCGCTTTTTCCACAGTTGACGTTTCACACTTCTAAAACACCCAACAGAGGGAAAGCTCAGAACTGAAGTGTGTGCTTTGGGATGACAAGGATTTAAACAGCTGAAATTGCTGTTGCTGTTGATTTCTACAGCTGTCCTATAACCTTCTTGAAACTATGGAATAGTTTGTCCTAAAAGGCTGTTTATTTTACAGGAGGAGTTACCTGGAGATGGTAATTTTTTATCAGTTATAATTCTTTATACATTAATTGCATTGCATGCATCCCCTTCAAGACCCAGGTGATCTCTTTAATTAATATTTCATGTGATGAAGAACTGGATTTTTGTTTTTAACTTAATTATGCATGCTTGATGGCAATTAAAGCTTTTAGAGTTGCATTTCCCCATTACTTGAGCTACATCTTACCATAATGAGTCTTGTGTTTTCTTCCTAATGTAAATAGTGTCTTTGTTGCTTTTTATAGTTGGAAAATTTAATTTTATAGTCCACTTAGTTTTCTGAGAAAGTCATTTCTCTTTAGTGGTCATACGTGTTCGTGCTGTTTAAACTCTCAGAACTGACATTCACACATGTGCTGCTTTTATACTACCTGCAGTTTCTTGTCAACAATGCATTTAAAACGCATGACGAAGAAGACTGAGACAATTTCTCGTGGTTTTGGACAGACTTGTAGTGTTAAATCTGAAAGTGATTTCATTTTTAGTACCACTAAGTAATGTATTCACAAATGTTTGAAAACCGGTTTTCAGACAACACTTTTAATTTCACTTGGTGTTTGGGTAGATTCAATAGCACACTGCCCGTACAGCTCTTATTTATTTGTGCCCTGATTTCACAGGGGTCCAGGTTTCCTCAGTTGTGGGAATGGTAACATAGTCCTCATCAACGGGAATGTAGGGCCTCAGGAGATGTGATTTTCCCAGGTGCAGGTTGATCTGAGGGAGTTGTGGTCCATTTTGTAATATTGGGCCTGTGGTGGAAAACGAGTCTGGTGAGTTTGCATTGCTAATGTCAATGTATTGAGCATTTCAGGGCGTTCCCTGTTTTTTTGCACGCACCCCCTGATTTGAAATCTGTAGTATAATCGCATACCTGTGCGTCTCACAGGCTTAGTTCTGCATTGAGTGAATCTAATGGCTTTACAATGGCAGAGAGGATTCCAACATGCAAATAAACTATGTGCAAAGACGTTTGAAGGCCAGCATGCATAGGCGTAGGCTGCGGAGGAACAGGTAAAGGTTTATTCCGTGCGGAAAGGAAAAGAATAGAGAAACAACGTTTCGGCTGTGGAACTTTTCCTTTCAGCATTTCAGCAACCTGTTCATAAACTGTATGTGGTTACACATACACAGACTTGCTGGGCTTACAATAGTCGTTTTATGGATGTACAAGATGATCAATTTTGTGTTTGTTTTTACAGTTTGAAGTGACGATAATACAGAGCACCCTTCTGCTTCTGAAGAGAAATTAATATTCTCCACTATTGGTGCTGGTTTAAATGTGCTGATATAAATAGAACCATTATTTAGCTGCGATCCCCCACCAGGGCAAAATGGAGGAACTTGCAGAATACCGTTTTCTGTAAACACATTTGTATTAACATTAATTGTTCCAAACAATGATGAAAACAGGTAAATGGCCCATTTCTCCCACCTCGCAAATTAAATAAAGCATTTACATATGAGCTATGCGATCATTGCGAGAAGATGTGAATGCAGTACTGCGTTTACTGAAACAAAGATGTTATCCACTGCTGGAGCCATTTAGAGGCATGTCAAAGTATGTATCATGGGTTTCACCATTCAGAGCACTTGAAGAAAGCAGAACAAGGGGAATATAAAATGCAATAGAACATACAGACTCAGAGAAACGTTCTTTGATCAGCCAAAAGCCCAAATTGTGCAGGAGTACTGATTTGATAAAGAGCATCTGTTTGAAGCTGAAAGCCACAGAATCCTGCTACAAGAATCTGTGCTGTACCATACCTCTCTAGCATGAGCTGAGCTTTCACATCCTTACATGTTTGTGCAGTGCCCCAGTTACACCTGGCACTGCACTCCCTATACTTCGTTTGCTGTGATTTTCCATGCGTTCATCATGTTGGCTTTCTAGTCGTTGAAAGATTTTGTCCCAGATAAAATCAATCCATTTAAAACTTCCTAGTTCTGCAAAATGTAGCTTTCTTTTTCAGGGCAGTGTTTTGTTCTGGGCGTGTTCACAGTGTCTGACCTCGTTACGTACATAGAGCCACAGTCTTGAAAACATGTGCAACTACGTTGAAGATGGCATTTTTAGAGCTGGTCACCAGTTGATTGCAACAGACGGAGGCTTCTGAATTCAGAACACAACCAGAGCTGTTTAAAATGAGCGTCTTAGTGGATATTCCATACTTAAACTCACACTGTCTTAAAAATAAACCTCAGAACAGAACCTTTTGGTTAGTAAAGCTGTATGACCCATTTGGTAAGTGAATTTCAACTGAGCTGAAGTCATGTATGCTCCATGCAGTGGCTGCAAGGACTATGCAAAACAGACAGGCTCAATTTTAATTCAGTCAAAGCAACTTGATCAGCCATCAGGGTTGTAAATTTCACCTCACCTCAGAAATTTAGTGTCCTTTCGCATTATACTATAGGTTTTTTAGTCTGAAGAAGCTGAAATGTGACACAAAAAGCCAGTAAAGTATTAAGGTTACACTTTAATAGTATAGTTTATCATGCCTATATAAACGCCAAAGCGCTTTATTTATAGGTGATCTACTTCATCCACTAGTGAGGTGCAGCACCCATCTGGGTGATATGCAGCTGTCATGTTAACATTTTTAAAGAGACACCAATGAATGGCACCTGGTGTGAAAATTCTGGGCCAGAGGGAAGAGCACAACAAACCTTAAACAGAAACTTGGTGTTCAATGGAGGTCTGCCAGCCCAGTAGTGACCAGGCTCAGTCTTGCTCAGCTTCTGAGTGACTGGACAAGATCTGGGCACAAGACGGCAACTGACTGCAATTAAATGTTAGGTATTATGATTAAGATAGTTTTCCACAAAGTGGGCATACTTTATTTTACAAAGCACATGACGTTTAGCAAAATCAACATTTCTGCCTTTCTTTATTACAAGTCCAACTCCTGTTCTCTCTTTCAGCTCTATGTTGGTGGAAATGCTGCTCTTATTGGTCAAAAACTGGCAACACACCCCCACTTGACAGTAAGTGAGCTTCATACTTCAGCTGGCTACTGGGTGAATGTCAAGGCATAAATGAGAAGCAATACCTGAAGCCTAATAAGATTACCAACAAGCTGATTTAGATAAAAATAGCTCTGGTATCTCTTGAAAAGTCTATAATATACCAGGTACTTTCTTGGCATCTCCCAGTAGCGTGTTGTTCTGTAAACCTGAAGATTGTTTTGGTTTTGTTGACCTTCTAGATGAACGTCTCCAGATGCATGTTATACAGAAATTTTAAGTAATACTGAGCAAGATCCTCTTTAAACATAAGCGACACGCAGAGAGCACTACAGTGGAATTAAGGTTTTGCTTAATGAGAAGACTTTTTAATTAACACTCAAGGGCCCAGCTGAATTAAAAGAAAAAAGGTTGTACTAGCTTGTTCCATATTTCCCGAAAGTACGAAAGAAAATGTTAAATTGCTTCGAGGGAAGTGCCTGGGAACAAGAAGCTCCCTGTTCTGTTTGGGGGAAAGCAATGGCTTAAGACACAAAAGGCAAAACCAATAAAGGTCAAAAGTATCAAGTTCAGGTACCTTTGAGTGACCGTGCCCTCTCTGCGTGCCTCCCAGGTGCTGCTGTGTGGCCCCATGGGGCCAAAACTCCACGAGCTGCTGGACGAGCAGATCGTGGTCCCACCAGAGTCCCTCCAGGAGACGGACGAGTTCCACCTCATTCTGGAGTACAAGGCAGGTAATGGTGCCCTCAGGCCTCTCGCCCTGCAGCCGCAGCTCGCCGAGTCGCCGTGCCAGTGCCTGTGTAGCGGAGCTGGTGTGGGCAGGGCCCTCAGCCGCCCGGGCTGGGGGAGGTCTCCTTTAGCTCACTGGGCTGGCTCCCTGTGGCGTTACCCCGGAGACCCGGGTTCGCGCCCCAGGTGTTGCGGGGTGGAGCGGCGAGGGCACGAGCCCGCGCGGAACCACGGCGGTCACGCCTGTACCCGGATCCGAACGCTGGATCGCAGCCTGCTTTAGCCCTTTGACACCCTCAATGTGAGAAAAAGACCCGTTTTTCTTGATCTCCGTGACAATTTGTTGTTGAGCTTTTGGTGCTAAAATCAGAAGATCTTCATGTCATTCAATCTCCTAAATTAGTAATGTGCACTGACAGCAAGGGATTGACAATCAGATAACTGCCCACCATGTGTGTGTCAACTTGTGATGGAAACAGTCTTGATGCTTGACTAGAGCTTGGAAGACCATTAAGGCAGACAGGCTGAGCTGCTGTGGGGTCCCAGTGTTGACCTTGTATACCTTGACTGTATGTCTTGTCACTTAAGATTGTATATAGCAGTAGCATTAGTTCAACGTCAGTATTTTATTATACCAAAGCTGTAGTTAGGTATACTATTCAATCCAATCAAACTGGTAGGCGAAAGCTTTATTGATGTAGTAAGCGTAGGTCTAGTCTGAATTATACAATGTTTGGTTTTCGGTCCTACCTTACATTAACCGAGTTCATCTGAACTGCGTTACTGCGTTGCTCGTTTGGGTGCGCCTCTCTGAGAGACCTTGTGATGTGTTTTCTAATAGGGCGGCCTAGATAGATATGAAAGAGAAAAGAACAAGAGTGCACATTAAATTTCACATTCTTGGGCTCCCAGGTGGCTCGTGTGGTGGGAGCTTCTGTTTGGAGTGTAGGTTGGGTCCTGTTACCTGGAATTGGACAGCTCAGTTCCAGTGTGCCCTGCGGACAGGAGTGGTAGTGGTTGGCTGGGGTGGAGGCTGGAGTTCTGAGAAAACTTCAGTTTACTAAATTTACCAGCTCCCGGTAATCTCCAGTAACACTGCTTTTGTGGCGTTATCAGTGAGAGCTGTGACTGCCCATTCATGGAGAGGAAAGCTGCCGTGTTTCAAAATCGCCGTATGAGAAAAACCGTATAGAAGATCTGATGAGCGTACAATGCATGTTTCAACATTGTATAAGTGCTGCCTTTATTTCACTGCAGTCTGTTGTAGGAATTGAAGTGGGGAGTCAGGTCAAAGTCATGGGAAGAAAAAACGGGGAATTAAAAAAACTGGAACAGCTTGACCAGCCACGACTTTGTGCCATCTCATCATTTGTAATGAACAAGAGCCTCCCGATCATCCTTTTATTTCTTAGTGGACTACCCTTGCTGGGTGTCAGTCACAGGGGGAGAGTTTTAGCACGACGGCCTGTTAAGAGTTTTTCCCCCGGTGAAGTGAGCTGGGGGGGCTGGACGCGGGGTCCCTGGGCTGGTTGATTTCCGCCCCTGTTTTCTGGTTCCCAGGAGAGCGGTGGGGTTCCAGCGTGGCCCCGCAGGCGAGCCGCTTCATCTTCTCCCACGACCGGGCCAACGGGGAGATGAACGCCCTGGAGGTGTTTGTGGCCAGCCTGGAGGACTTCCAGCCCGACCTGGTGGTGCTGTCCGGCCTGCACATGATGGAGGGCCAGGGCCGGCAGCTGTGGGAGCAGCGTCTCCGCGAGGTGAGGAGCTTAGCTTTCAGGCCCCATTCCTCCACTGGGCGTCCACTGGCTTGGAAGTACAGTAGGCGCTGTTCATCGTGGGTGTGGCATCATCATTTCCCTGGTTTCTGGAGGAGCAGCTTGAGTGCAAGCGCAGTGAGCATTACTTCAAATTGTTTTAGGCAACTTTTCACATGCATGGGTAATGCTAGTCCATAAAAAAACCTGAACGGTAAATATTCCTTCATTTATTAATAAGCAGTCATGAACCTTTTTTATGTGGTGACAGCAAGTGAGAATTTCATTATATGAATTATTTATAATATTTCTATTACTCCATTTACTTAGGCTGATTTATAAGTCTTCCCCAGCCCACTATATCTGTATAATATTCTCAGTGCTTTTTTTGGTGTACTTCCTTCACAGACTGCTACGATAGCTGCAGTAACCATTTCTTTCAAAGCTTAGATTCCAGGCGAGTACCGATACTGATTTTCCGAGGGGTTTGTAAGATGGCACGGAGGAGTGTAGATTCTTTAATATTGTGCTAATTCATAATATTTCAATTGTATAAGCATGCTTACTTCTAATAAAAGCAGTCTGGATACATTTCCTGCTCTGTTTGCCTGATAGATCTATGGCCAACACCTTGAAATGGAAGTTGTTTTCTCATCACAGGTGTGTTTACTCATGCAACAAAATGCCCCTGTTAACAGAAAGGCAGGTCTGTGTGGACTGAGGTAGTGATCCACACAGAGCAACAGGTGTGCACTTCTGCTATCCATTCACACCTCTTAATGATTGTAAATGGATGCATGTTTAACTCGATCCAAAATACACAGCTGTTTGGCCTTTTACCAGAAGCTGATCATTTGCCCCACTGGTGTAAATGGAAACTTACATAAAGAAAATCCAGACATAAGTAAGCTGCATTATACAGGGGAGTACAGAACCTTGTGAAGATAGCAGACAGCTCTTTCTAGCTACTTTCCAGTGCAAATTGCCCTTCTTGAGTTTCCCACTTACAATGATACCTTCCATAACTTTGCAGTCTGTTAGCACAGCTTGGCTTTTTCAGTGATGCCTTATTATATCCTAATCAATGATAATTATGAGCCCCCTTTCTTTGCTGATGTTTTCCCTCATAATGACTGTTACTGTACCTCTGGCCCCGTGCATAGCATAGCAGCATCACGTCCTCTGTGGCTGACGGCTTGCATCTTTTGTTTCGCAGGCTGTAGTGGCCATGTCGGACATCCCCAATGAGGTGCCCATTCACTTGGAGCTGGCCAGCATGACGGACAAGGACTACATGAACAGTATAATGCAGGAGGTAAATGTATAAGTTTAACAAAAGCATAGGTTGAGACTGCTTTTTTTTTCTAAATCTTCCTGCACTGTTTTTTAAAGTGGGTTTCATTCTGGTTTCATTATTTCTAGTTTGCTCTTAAGCTAGGTATCCTTTTGTCTTGAAGTTAGCACCCTCTGGTTTTTCTGAAATATCAGGCCTTTAATCGGAGAATGGCTGATTAATATCCCTTGCTGTTTTAACCCTATCAAATGTTTGATGTTCCAGTTAAATGAACGTGGGGTTTTGCAAAGATTTCCCCTGCCCTTTCTTATATTTTTCACCAGACGTCATTAAGCATGCATCTGCTTAAACAAATGAAGCGTGCATTGCTCTCTTGACGTTGTCAGATTAGTTCCTGATCCTTTGTGACATTCCAAAGGGATAACCGCTCGTATCGCAGCCTAGAGCGAAGAAGCAATAAAGGATGAATAAAGAAATTTAACAGAGAGTACGCATTCAATACACCGCTTTAAATTATGAAGCTGTGTCAAGAATGTGCTCTGAACAGAGTAAAACACCCCCCTTTTAGTTATTAAATTTGCAGGCCCTTGAGTCTATAGGATGTACCAGTCATGTAGGAAATTAAAAGCTGAATATTTTTCCACAAGACAGATTTTAGTTAAACATGTAAGACTTACGGGGCCATGAGAAATCGTGCAATAGACACGCTCCGAGTAACCCTTTTCGAAATACAAAGTATTGTGCTTGCCTGGATAGTCCTTCAGCATTTCCATCAGCCACCTCTCCGGCGTTCCTCAGCAGACACTGCTCCGCCCTCCCCGCTAGCACGTGCGCTCCCAGCTCCCTCCCGGCCTGGCAGACTTGTCGACAGCCCCGGCTGTGCTCTGTTAGCAGGTCCTCCCCATCGTGAACTCCATCGGCCTGAACGAGCAGGAGCTGCTGTTCCTGTCCCAGGCGGGCTCCGGCCCCCACTCCCAGCTGGCGGCGTGGGACGGCGTGCCGGACGTCGGCCGGGTCAGCGACATCCTCCTGTGGGTCCTGACGCAGCACGGCCGGGCGGACGCCGGCTCGGAGGCCGACCTGACCCGCGTCCACTTCCACACCCTCGCCTACCACATCCTGGCCACCGTGGACGGCTTCTGGGCCAACCAGGTGGCGGCGGTGTCCGCGGGGGCCCGGGTAGCGGGGAGCCAGGCCTGTGGGACGCAGGCCATCGATGCCAGCAGGGTGGTCCTGAAGGCCCCTCTGGAGTTCTACACGTCCCACGCGGAGCCCAGGGAGAGAGTGACTCTCAGCCCCGCCGAGCCTGTGGCCGTGTGGCGCAGGGGGAACGTCTCTTTCCACCTGACCCCCGTGCTGGTCTGCAAGCATCCGCTACGGACCGTGGGCCTCGGCGACGCGATTTCCGCGGAGGGACTCCTGTACTCTGAAATGATCGAGCAGTAGGTGACAGCGGGGGGGCAAAGGCGTCTTGCTCTGTTCAGCAATGTGCAGGCTTTGAGGCAAGAGTTTCTTTTTCAGTGGCGGCTGGGGTGATGTACCAGAAGACGCTTTACCAGGAAACTGGTGTCGTTGACTGCGCTCTTCTGTATGACACAAAAACCTTATTCACAGTGAGCAGATTGTAAGCCATTTTTTATGCTTCTAGGGTTTCTACCATTTACCTCAATTTATTTTTATTACTACAATAATGTCGCGGAATTCATGGGTTAACATTATTTGCCTTATGTGAACACAAATCGACCAGTTTTGAATCAGTAATGTGGAATATCATTGTCCCGGTTGCTGTAGAGTCGGGTTATTTCACCATACTTGGGTTTCAGATGTACTGGGGCGTGTTTGTGCCGCTGTTTGTAGACAGTATCGAAAAGAAAACAGGTTTAAAAAACATCCAGTGTATATTGTTGCATCAAATGATGCTCTTGATCTTAAACTTTGTGCCACCTCTCTTTTTACAACCAGGTCAAGTACTTTACAAAATGGTAGACTAACAAAATATTGTCAGGAAAATTAGAGTAAGGCACAGCTATTTTGAACAAACCAATGTGAACAGCATTAATTGAAGGGGTTTCCTGGTTCTGACACTGAAGAAGATGTTTCACTCTAGTGTGCACATTGATGGAGGAGCAAGAAAAGCTTGCATCTTCAAGGGATGCAGTTTTAGTCTTATGAATTAAATCCTGTTGGTTTATCCATTTTCTTCCAGTGAAAGATTGATCTTTTTATGCAGTACCACGACATGCGACATTCACTTGAAAATATTCCTCTTCCTTCTGGTGGGATCTTCGTCACCTTCCTCTGCCACGGACGACTCAGCCACATGTTTAATTAATGGAGCGTGTCATGTAAGGCATTTTAGTCAAGCAAGCTAACCTCCAGATCACAACAAATACTGAATATGCCATCCAGCTGAGCGGTGGATTGATTCCACGGGTTTTAAAGATAATTTTAAATGCATAATTTTGCTGCCTTTACTCAAAACGTACAATTTTTAAATTTAGTTTAAGCTTTAGGCATTTTTTGCACATACTTTACTTTAAGTCTATGTGTAACTGCTAGATTTGCTTAAAAGCCTGAATATGAAATGTTACTTGTTGACTCAAGTGTTTGCACTGTATTTTTTGTCTTGGATAGGATTTTCAGAATTTTAGATGCAATTGTTCTAAGTTTGTACCCTGAACACAGGGTAACCATACGTTAAACAATCATTGAAAAATGTACATTTTAACCTGTGCTTCAGTAGGCGGTTTGTAAAAAGAAACGTTATTTTTCTGTCTGATGTATTTATTATATTTCTGTCTGACCACATGACATAGCCGACAGTCTATAAGGCCTGTAAAATCTGTATATTGTGTTATGGCTGATTTATCAATTGTCTTTTTTTAATGGTAAACAATTCTGAGTGTATACCATGAGTAAATCAATGTCAAGATTTAGGTTTTTAAAGATACAAACATTTAAATCTAGCAATAAGCAGAATATGCTAACCTGGAAAATAAAAAAAAAATAACATTTTAAACATAATTCCACTTATTCCTCAAATCCACTTTATATAAGGTTTTGTAGTACATTTTAAGGATTGAATTACCCTCTTGCACCAGCAGAGAGCAGCCTCTCCAGGTCGTAGGTGAAGAACAGTGAGGAAAAGCAGCCCCAGCATTCTGTGCCTTACTGGTACTGTGAGTCGAGTGTCTGACAGCACTTTTTGGTTCACTGCAGTTTATCTTAGGAACAGAAATTAGCTGTGGTCAGCAGATGAAAATAAAAGTCAGTCAAACCGTTTTTCATTTTAGGCATTTTAGGCAGAGCTCAGTCTGTACAAATCAAGCGTTACTCAGGCCGTTTGGAATTTAAACCTGGAAAAGAGAAAATGCAGTAAGGACTGCCACTTTTCAGAACATTGGTGTCCTTCCATTTCCATAAGGTTTCTTTTGTTACCAGTAAGAAACTGACACAAACAGCAACTGCATCTACTGGTGTTACTGTCATCTGTTATTGATAATACCATTTTTTAAATGCCTCCAATCTTCTTTGTTAGCAAGGATACAGACATTTGTATTCACAGTATTCCAAACATGCTACTAGTGTTACCTTGTGTATATACATCTAAGGGTGAAGGTAAAAACTGCAAAATATTGCCTATGCAAACTGATACTTGTGGTATGTAATGCCTCCATTGAGTTGAAAAGAGAAATACAATACAAGAAATTTGTAGACTAAGTGCAGTGATGACATATTCCCTTTGGATCATTGTCAACAATGTGTAGAATATTGTTAAGTCATAAGCTGAATATCTTATTGTCATTGATACATTTTTTCTTTCCTGCCTTTTGGAATGAATTATTATTGCTTATGGCATTTGAGGACGTACCTGAATATACTTGTGATGAAAGGCACTGAGGAAATGTTATGGTTAAACATCTCAATATAAAACATTATTTTTGAAATAGATGTACTGTATATATTGTAAAGAATGTTTCTACAGCAGTCAAACTTTGAAAATGTGAGAATTGTTGATTTTGAAGTTGGGATACTTATGTCTGGTTTAGAATGTCTTGTATTTAAAACAAAGGCATTTGTGGCTTTATAGAAGACTTTTTAAGAGTAATTTTGGAAGGGGCCCACTCCGGAATCTGAGGGAATAATTCTAACACCTTTCCAAAAACTGCTACACCACTGCTAAATGTCGGTGTATTGGAAACAGAATGGTAAACCATGCTAAACATTGGAGTACTGTTCATATTCATTCAGAATGTACAAACCTTTCTTGTTCCTGTTCCTGGAGGTGAAAATTCAATTTAAGAGAGGATGTTACTAATTGTACACTTTAGATAAACATTACCTGTGTGTTGTGCACATGGAGATTCCAACTGATGTCTTTTTCTTTTCAAAAAAGATATACAACATGGCTTTGCTATCGTTTGGAATTACATTTCAAATTCTCTCAAGGGATGTTAAAATGTTATTCTTGTTTTCAACATTACCAAGTGTGTCATCAATAAGGATTCGGTAACAGAAAAGGCTTCTGTATCAATCGGTTGTCCTTTCTACAGGTTTATATATTGAATGGAACAACTTGAACCCTTTTAACATATTTTAGAGTGGTGTTTTTATATATATATACACACACAAACAAGTGTGCTTGTGAAACCTGTTTCTTTTAAACAAAAATAAAGCCTTTTTGTTGTCCTTCGAAATAAAGTTGTTGCCTAATTTCTGATTTCTTTTCATTTAGGTTTCATTTGATTGAACAACAAAGAGAAACAAGTGTTGCATGTAATTAGATTTTTTAGCAATGTAATGCTAAATGCTTTCTGTACAGGCCACGTTTTCAGACTTGCGATCAATCCAACAGTCCAGAACAGATAAATTGCCAAGAACTAGTAAATGAAATATGAGAAAACAGGCTACATAAAATAAGAAAATGAATAAAGAGTAGAATACTCCACTAAATATTGCCTCTGCAAGTAGTGTTCACATTAGGTAAACTACTAGCTTCTCAGTTCCAGGGTATCTGCTGAGCCACAAAGAAAATGCACACTTGCCACCAGAAACTGGCCATATATGAAATGGACATGATGACATTTTTATTCTTATCCTAGCTTTTGCAAATTTTATAGAGAAAGTCTATACAGACTGATTTGCGCTAACATTAAAGTCAACAATGCCCACTGCGCAATATTGTTTTTCCATCTTTGGATTTAAATTCTTGTAGGTCGGGGATTGCCAGTCCTGGTTTCAAACACGATCGAGCAGGCCTTACAGGGCACCCTTAAATCATCGGTTTCTGAAGACGTGGAAATAAGTTTCGATCAGCTTTGTAAAGGAGTTGATTGTGATAAATCAGGAATGGGCAAATGTGGTTCTTCAGAGCTACAGTATAAGGTGGTGGTGTTTTCAACTCATGATCTCGCAACCAAGTGTACAAATCACCTGATCAAGTCAAGTAGTCAAAACAGAAGCGTGTGAAGCGTTTACCAATTATTGACTGTTGGGGGACCTAGTCGACCCACAGTATTGTGGCTCTCAAGGAGCACCCCTGTTCGAGAACCTCGTGTTAAAACTGGTTCCTTTTAGGTTTCTACCAAATGGTTATAGACAACTCTGAATTCTGAATGGTTCTTGGCAGGACATTTTAAAACAATAATTAAATGCAATTCTGCACAACAAAGCAAACTTTCTTTTTGGCTCTAAAGAGTGGTCCCTGGGAAAAGGCTTATATTCTTTAACAGAGCAATTGTAATAACCCGAGGAAAAAACACCAGAATAAGCAAACATCTTTATTTGTATCTAATAGAATGTTAAGTACCACTGTTTAAATAAGGTTACCATAAAGTCCTGATACCCTCATTTCTTTTTCAGAAGTGCACTTCATAGACTTTGTTTTACACAACAGGAATTACAGGATCAGAGTGCCATCATTTTATAGCGGAAAATATCTGTAGCCATTTACAATGTAGCATGTTCTATAATGATGGAGAAACTGAGAGAAATGCATCACTGAGACGACGTCATCAGCAGCCCTGTAGTCTGGTGTTAGTCTACAGTACCTCCTGAAACATCACCAGATGGTAACAGGACTTTAGAAACACTGTAATGTGAAGCTCAGTGAAAAATTGAACATCAGTGCAAAGACAATTAACATACTAAAAATATATGTTAGTGTTTTGTAAAACATACTTTATACAGGATAAGATAAATCCAACAAGCAATTTTCACTATCTGTGCACAGCCAAATCAAAGTATTAGATACATTCATTCCCTGTGCTATTTGCCAAAGACAAAGCACAATATAGAGCTCATATTATTTATTTTATCTATATACATTATGTATGTACGAATATTTAAGACGGCATGGGCAGACTTTCCCTGGAGGAAACATTATTGTTAGTACATTAGTGAAGCACAGCTACATTCATATGATAAAATAATTGTGTACAAAATTCATACATGTTGTTTTAAAGATATATGAAATATTACTCATTTAGGAAATGTGTAAACTATTTAAAGAGCTCAGCAGTTATAAAAAAAATCATTTTCCTTAGAGGGGAACGTGTCAAGGAATTGGTTAACTAATTTTTGTGTGCGCCATAAACTCTTTTTTAATATCTCCTGCTATTAACAATTTTAAGCTTCCAAGTAGTGGATACCTATAGGGACTGCAAGGATTGGTATCATTTTTTGTTCCCACTTTTGAAACTGCAGGGGTTCAAACTTGCCAAGCAACCTCATACCAGGCAAGCATACTGGGGCAGAAAAGACATTGCATTTGAGATTAATCCACCACTTCAAAAAAACTTTTGAATTATTGAATCTAAAGTTGGCAAGTTCCTTCAAAAGCCAAAACCTTTTTAAGCAACTGAGGACTAGGGTGATTTTTTTTTTGCACCCGCAATAACCCGTTTTCAGAAATGTAGCCCGTCATACAGATTAATCCTGCTCAAAACCTGTTTGGTCAAATATGCTTCTGGCAGCAGCTGGATGAACATGTGAAGATGGAGTTCCTGGAAGATGGCTGCCTGGTTTTTTTTTAACCTTGGTGTTCAGTAGGCGGTCTATTGTACTTCCTCCTACTTTTTAAAAACTGTGTGGACAATTAACTCCAAGCGTGAGGGAGTTCTACTCGGCAATCTACCTACGTCTGACAATGTCACGTATTCTAACTTCTCACAAACTGATGTTCTTGCATAGACCAACATTGCTGCATTCTGCCATTTTATCCTCACAGATCCAGCTTGCCATGACTTCAGATTTCATCAACAACAAAACCTGTTTCTGATGGGCGGCGTGCAGCTTGCAATGATAATTACACTGCCCACACCTTCAACTGCTTAGAGACACCTGGCCTGTAAGGCGAAGTGTACCCAGTTCTTAAACTGCTTAATCAATTAACTCCAAACGTGGTCAGTATCATTCTAGTGATAATATAGTTAACACATGGTGAAATGGGTTTCCTACATGCACCACAATGACCAACCAACTGCCACCAAAACTCAAACAACCATTATCTTAGGAACCACTGCACTGATTGACCTTAAACCTGGCAGGTTTCACCATGCTCAAACCTACTACAGGTGTGCGCCACACAGGTTGCAGACAAAACTTTTCATGCCCATACTGGATCATCACGTGCTTGCTAAAACGTAAAATGCAATTACTGCAGAGTGAAACAGGTTCCTGTAAAACCCTGGATGATTGCTTGACCAGCATTTTGTTCACTTGTTGACACAAATGCGTCGCGCGGCAGTTGTATTCCAAAACTGAGTCAGTCGGATCACGAGAGTACCCAAGCATGATTGAAACTCATTCAAATGCAAGTTCTTCTGTCCATGGTCAAAATCTGCTTGGCCAAACATTTTCATAATTACTCCAAACTTGGCATTTATATCTTTTGTGACACTACAATTCAAATAATGTGAATGGGATTCCTGCATAAACAACCACATCTCTCTTTATGGATATTCACACTGCCTTTATCTTGGGAAGTGCTGCATTAAATTAACTGAAAGTATGTCACAGCAACACTTTTCATGCCCATTGGCTGCTTGGTGAAACCGTCATTCAAATTGGTCCTACATGCTCTGCCTCTGCCAAGATAAGTTACCTGGGTTTTTCTTGCTACACTGTGTGTGTAGGAACAGAAGCTTGTAAAATTGTATTCAATGCAGTTTTTCTAATTCTTTCCTATCATTAATATCATTTTTGGAAGAAGTAACCAACAGTACATACTCTTCAATATCTGGAATGAAAATAAGCTCGTTACTTTATATAAAAACAAGAAAATGCTGAAAAAGCAGGGAATTAAGCTTACTGCAAGATTATGTTAATAACCTTGCCATGAACTCAGATTAAATACACAGAAGTAATCATAAATTAACAGAACTGGGGGCTTCTGACGGTGCCACCTTGTACTATTCGGCCACCAGCCTGGCCTTGGTCTTCTTGTCCTTCGGCTCAGATGGGGAAGCCGGCTCCTGGGCTGATGCCTCAGCAGTGGGCTCTGGCTCCAGGGGCAGAGATGGTGGCTTCTGCAGGCTTGGGGCTGCACTACCTGCAGACACAACAAGATGATGCTAGTCTATTAGGTAAGAACTGGATAATACTTACACTGAACCAGTTATTTATGGTCTTCTACTGAAAGCTATTGTATTCTAAGGCACCATCTGTGTATACTGTTCATAGCAATCATCTACATTCACTCGACATGGTGCACATTTAACAATATAATTCCTGCATTTTCTTATATCGGTTTCACAATCCACCTTAGGTTAGCATTTACATGTTAGTATCTCTTATGGTTCATATATGCAGACATATTTTATCATATATGTAAATACAGTATGTAATATTACGTTTTATGTTAAAGTAATACTCCATGTTGAAAATTAAACATTGAACTCCATGAACTGCATGTTGAAAAATAACTCAACAAAACAAATACTATCATCAGCACAGTATAATCCTATAGATTTGTGAGAAACATTCTAATCAGTCAGCTTTTTAAATAAGAAATTGTCTTTGTCAAGACCTTCTTAGTTTTTCATGATAAATGCTCTGATAAAGTTCCCCTGAATCTGTTTGCTGTTGCTGATCATGAAATGTAATAAAATGATTAACCTGGCAACAAATATTAAAACATCTGTTAGTCATAAAATTGATAAAGAAAACATTTTGTTACCTACAGTGGAGTTATTATATAATAGACCTATTTTTTTTCCCACTGGTGCCCTGACAATTGGTCAGTATTGTAAAGAAAGAGATACACAAGGACACATTTCAAAAAACACTCGACACTGCATGAGTAATACAATATTACATTTAGGTGTAACATGTTTCATTAGTGAAATAAAAGTACAAACTCCCTGTAGTGGCAAACGACACAAAACCATTTGTCTGATTATTCATTTCAGCTAACAAACTGTGGTATTTTTTATCTTTCAAAAAGAGCGCAAATACACAACATTTCTATGGGATTCCCACACACCTGCTGAAAGCTGGATGGACTTGCTGTATCCCGCGGCTGAGGACATAGCCTGGCCTAATGCCTGATTGGAGCCCAGAGGCTGCTGGGAGCAGGCTGGCTTGCTGGGAGCAGCAGCATGCTGCTTGGATTTCGTGTCTTTGGCTGGCTTTGTCCACACCAGGCTCTCTCCGACCTGCAGCGCTGCTCCCATCTTCTGAGCCATTTCTATAAGCTGTATTCAAATAAGAAACCAAGCAAGGTATATTGTTTTACATCTGGAAGAGGTGTTAGTGGGGCAGCAGGGGGCGCTCACCCTGCGGCTCATGTGGGTCCTAATGCCCCAGTATAGTGACGGAGACACTATACTGTAAACAGGCGCCGTCGGATGAGACGTAAAACTGAGCTCCTGAATCTCTGTGGTCTTTAAAAAATCCCAGGGAGTTTCTCGAAAAGAGTAGGGGTGTTACTCTGGCGTCCTGGCCAAATTTCCCATTGGCCCTTACCAATCATGGCCTCCTAATAATCCCATCTATGAATTGGCTACATTACTCTGCTCTCCTCCCCACTGATAGCTGATGTGTGGTGAGTTTACTGGCGCACTACGGCTGCCATCGCATCATCCAGGTGGGGCTGCACACTGGTGGTGGTGGAGGGGATCCCCATTACCTGTAAAGCGCTTTGAGTGGAATGTCCAGAAAAGCACTATATAAGTGTAAGCAATTATTATTTATTATTATTATTATCTAAGAGGATTTCCAATAGTGGACATGTATGACATATGTTAAGTGAATGATTTCTCCAAGAAACTTTACGATGATTAAAATCTGCGGTTATACAGTAACTGTTATAGTTCAGTTACCTCAGGGTCAAACTCAGTACTGCTGCTACTCTCCCTGAGTTTGTTGACTTTCTTCTCCATTTCCTGATATTGTTGCAGTGCTCCTTTCTTATCCCCTTGGTTGTACAGAAGAATGGCAAAATTGAGATTAACTAGTGGGTTAGATCTGTGAGGGAGAAGGACACCAAAACAGAAATATCAGTATACGAGTCTGCTGTTGTTGTTATTAACTATTTACAAACTTGTTTCACTTGTTTGGCATTATTAGATTTTATTTATAAAATGTTAAATTAAATTCTACAAATGGAAGGAGAGTAGTAACTAAGTTAAGAACAAGCTCCAATATAAAACAAAAAACTTCCATTTATAAAAAATTAAAGACTTACTGGTCCAAAGAAACAGCTTGCTCATATGATCTCTTGGCATTTTCTACATCTTCCAAATTAGTAAGGGCCACTGGTAAAATAAAAAGAAATATAATAAACATTTTTCATAACCTAGATACCTTTTTTCTTTTAACATATTGTTCTCTAAGTCAATGTGAAGAATGCAAATACATAATATGGTAACAGACACTGTTAATTTCATCATCTACAAATCATAACCACACTGAGGTTCTGAGGTTGTTATGCTTGAAATGTGAGTGTAAAGCAATGGGCAAAGTAGATGTTAACAAAAAAGAGGACATGGGCTGTGTATTACCTGCTAGCAGCATGTACAGCTCTCCCATCTTTGGCTGCAGATTGATGGCAGCACTGAGGAAGTGAAAAGCAGAGGCATACTGCTGCATAGTAAGATGCACCAGCCCCAGGTTATACAGGATCTTCCAGTCAAAAGGAGCCAGGTAGTTAGCTCTCTTTAAACAACTGATAGCCTGAGAAGGTACAGCAATATACAGTCTAAAATTTACGTCACCATTTCTTTCAAACCATTCATTTAAGGTACTAGTAATAGCAAAAGATAGTAATCTTGAAAGATATTATTTTAGGTAAACTCTTAACAGATTGATTTGAATTTTCTGCTTCTTGATTTAAGACGAAGAAAGATAAGTGTCGAAACATCAAGTGCTGCAGGAATAAAGTCACACATTGGCAGCTGCAACTAATGCTGCTGGAATTGGATCACAGTAGATGTATGCTAGGGGTGTACTGCAATGTGGCAAACCAAGAGCAGTCTCTTGAGGACTGAATATCAAGACAGAAGTAACTTAATTAAGATATCCTCAAGCCTAATTATTCATCTTAGTACCAATGTGCCAAATGTCCTGGATATAGCACCTAATTAGGAAAGTGTAATCAGTTTTAAAATGTAATCATTTCTGATTTAGAAAACAAACAAGTAATATTTAGAATACTAATTTTACATTATTCATGCAATTTTCTTTAAAAAAATATTAAGTATTAGGAATGGATTAGAAGAAAAGTAGGACTTTTTATAAAGAATGTATCTCTAGTGATAAGCTGGCAGTTACCACCGCAGAGGAACTAGACCCTCCTATTTTCAGTAAGGTGTGTTTTATGCTTTTGCTTGTTATAAACATAATTGCAAAGTTCTGCTAGTTCAACAAATCAAGCAGTTTAACCTCTGAATTAAATTAAGAACATGGTTCTTACAGATGAATTGTGTAGAAGCGACTGCACCATACAGATTGACCTTTTATTTGGAGAGTAGTACTAATAGCATATTACCCAATATGAAAGTGCAAAAGACTCAAGGGTTAATATCTGGCACGAAACTGTTGCTCCTCATTTTACAATTCAAGAAGCAAACAAGGACATTTTCATAAAAAAACAAAAATCAGAAACATGATTACAGGACAGTCATTTTTATATTTGAAGTGATATATTAACAATTGCTATATGTGCACACTATACTCACTTTATTCAATTCGGTTCATTTCAAAACACCTTATCCATCCCCAGGAGAGCAATTTAGGAACAATGTATGCCAGAACAGTGATTCAGATCATCTTAGAACATGCCACTATTAGACATTATTTTTTGTCAGCGATACTTACCGCTACATACTTCTTTTTGCCAAAGAAGCACATTCCTATATTGTTCCAGAGTGGTGGGCTCTCAGGTACAGCACAGGCAGCTACACGGTACTTGGTCATGGCCACATCAAAATCACCATGGGTCTGCATCATGCTCCCAGCTGCTAGGATGGCCTACACACGGAGAACCAAAAACCCGCATGCCGTTACTCGCTGGAAACGTCAGTGCTGAGAAAGAGTCCTCAGGACCAACATGTTTAAATGACATATAAAGAAACTTTAAATTTGAACAATACATGAAATATCCTTTTTATTCTTCCCTTTACTGCAAGGTTAGCAAAATTTAGCCCTCAAGGTTTCTTTAACATCTCTAGTTAATGGACCTTGAAGGTATAGAGTGTAGCGGCGAGGCTTATTAATAAGAAAGAATTAAGTGTTCTGAGCCTTCCCAAATGAGGCCCCATTTCTCCGTTCATCTCTGTGGTGCAGCCACAGAGAAACTATTCATGCAGGCTGATTTAAGATTCATTTGATAAGGACAGCTCCCAAAGGGGGATGCACTTAGCTAAGCCTGGCTATCATGATCAATGGTCATCCATTGGCGCCTATCTGTCTAGGGAGTTCCAGATGGACATCTGGACTGCATTCCTAAGTGTCAGGAGTAAGTGACTCATATCTCACCTTGATCAACCAATCAGGGACTGGTAGGGCCGAGAAACCCACGTGGGACTCTGATGCCCATGGAACTTTCAGCCAATCAATGAGCTGAAGTTCCTCCAGGTAAAAACAGGCAACACAGAGAGCCTGAGAGATTCAGTAAGATTCAGAGGGAATTCTGAGACTATTCTAAAGGGAATTCAAAGGAGAATTCCAGGGCAGGACGGCCCAGGAGCAGAAGGCTCCCAAGGGCAGGACATTCTCGCAGCGCGCCTCCTGACCATCCTGAGACTCAGCCCGGACAACCACGGAACGGCCAGTGTGTCCGAGTGCCAGAACTTTCCTTTGTTCTAAGAGTCTAGAGCGGAGGTTGCCAGAGAGTAACCAGAGGATCCACCCGAGGTAAGCAGGCCTCGTGAACAGGTCGGAACTGTGGACAGCTGAATCACTATTCAGAACTAGCTCTTCATCAGGAACGAACCGGTCCTCTTCCTGACTTGCTGGGACCCACAGTCATCTTTTCTCCTGTGCAAACTTTGCTAGTTAAAGCCAACACTAACTAGCCGGTCAGTGAGCATCTGCAGCGCACCGTCGCAAGCCGCACAGCACAGCCTTGCACCGAGCCAGAGAGCGCGGATTGGACAGCAACAGCCTGCAACTGTTTCTTTGTGCCCGCAGGAGATCTGAATCCCCAGAGATTGGATGAGTATTCAACTTCAATGCATTACAGCTCGAGAATTCAATTGTTATCCCAACCAGTTGATATCAATTTATTTCCTAAGAGTTATGTACTTGTTTTGAGTATCTAATGTAGAAGTTGTAGCTAAGTTCATTTACGAAACGGTCTTAATGAATGATATACTGAACGTATGTCCTCTTGATATGTGTAACACTTTGTAACTGATTGAATATATATCTTTTGTATTCTGATAACCCTCTCGATAAGATCTGTTAGGTTTACATGCATATTCTATGTATTAATAAATGTATCCTCGTGTATTAGTACCTGTGTGTGTGCGTTGTTTGAGTTATGTCGCATGGTTGGATTCTAAAGCCATCAAAAGGATCAACTTTGTGATTTACTGCTACAATTAATAATTGTCTCAGTAAATGCCCAAACCCTACAGAACTGGTGCCTTCAGAGAGCCACTATATTTGGCGTCCCTGGAACGGCTATGAATGATTACAAGAGTCAGTTGGTGCTTTGGGCCTTGAGAATTGGTTTCAGCAAGTCCCAAATCAAGTGACCATGCCAATCAGCACAGTTGGGCACAAGAGAAGAAACTACCAATTGAAAATATTGAAAGTATTTAATCTTCAATACAAAAATATTAAGTGCCTACCTTGTAGTTATTGGGGTTATATGTTAGAGCATTCCCAAGATGTTCAAATGCTTTTTGATAGGCTCCAAGCTGGGTGGAAAAAAAATGAAGAATTACTCATTTTTCCTATTACATTTCATGTTTTCAGGCTAGAAAATAATTTATAATTGAATTTCTAATGTGAAGCACAGGTAATAGAGCTGCAGGAAGGACAATATTTAATTTGCTTAAATTAAATACAACCTCTGCTCCATCCTAAATTTGTGTGAGTATAAGCTTTCTACATGGTCTAAGAAGGAGCTGATTCAACAAAAAGCATCTTTTTAAACAATCTGCAAATAACAACAGGGGGTACTCCTGGATTCCCAAAGAACAACTTTAACACAAAGGATAAAAAAATGAAATGAGGGATTTCATTCACATTAGTCCCTTCTACATGAACACTTGCACCTAAAGCTAAAATGTGAAGTTCAGATTCACTGTGAAGGACAACTCTAGATAAATGAAACGCTCATTCTCTGATAGCATACACTATCCAAAAGAAAGATAAATCTAAAACATTCTATAACTAATATAAATAGAATTAAAGTTGCATCTTTTACCTGCAGATAGAGTAGTCCAAGTGTTGTCAAAAGTTCGGTGTTCTCAGGCGAGAACCTAAATAATCAATAATCACTAATGTTATACTTCATACTGATATCATACGTGGTTCTCAAAACCAACACAATGCATTAGTTAGATTATAAATGTGTTTATTTGGAAAGGTTATAGAGAACACAATCTTTTAACGAATACACATGCCAATAAATTCACCTCATTTTGCAAATAATGAGTAATGTCAAGTCAGAGAAAAATAAAAAGCAGGGTTACTGTGACAATATTAAAAAACAGTGGCTCTTTTCATAGTTGTTTATTGAAAATAGACCCTACTGTTGTCATTCTTTATTAATTAACTTAACAGGAGACAAAAAATAATGAGAAATTCTTCAAGCACACTGGTTATTTTTTCATTTGTCTAGTGAAAAAATAACTAGAAGATACTGAACAAGATCTGGTCAATTCTATGAAGAATGCATTTTTTTCCTAAATGATGTGATTTCCAAACACATTAGTAAAGTTATTTACTTACGGCACGAACTTATTGTTCCTTACTTTGAGAAATGATTTAATATTTATTGGCTTCATTGATAACTAACAAAGTAAAAGGCGTCTGCTTTCATACCTATATAATCTTTGAAGTGAACCTTTATTGGTTTTGGATAATTTTCTGCTCAGTGCAGATTTCTTAATGTTTGGCCCTTTACACTTGTGATCTGTATTCTAATAATTGTCATAAAACAAGCTTAATGACTTAGAAATTAGTTTAAAACAAAATCTAAATATTTTTAATAAAAATATAACTTTCCAGGCTGCTAAGAAAACTATGTTTACATGGACTGTACATATGTGTTCTGTAGTTTTATAGTTTATCTATATAAATGCAGGTTTCACATACTCAACAGCTTTTTTGTAGACTTCAACAGCCTTATCAATGTCTCCTTCCAACAAATGGATCTTTGCCAGCATCACAAAAGTCAAGTCATGCTTGTTTAGCTGCAAAGCAGTGTTTAACTGCTCCTGAGCCTTGAGAAAAACAATAATATTTTTATTAGTAAAAAATTGCATAACGTTACGACTTATGTCCTAAGCAGAAACTATTTAGAGAAAACAATAAAATTATTGATTTTTTTTTTTAGATTTAAATCACTGTTGTTCATCTTGTTAAACATACATTTAAACAATACATTTTAAAAGCTTACATTTTTGAAGTCTTTCAGATACATGTAGCACACACCAAGGTTATGGCTGATCTCCTGCAGGACAACACAAGAATGCCATTTTTAATGGGTGTACAGACAGAAGCAGGAGTACATTACAGTAGGTCTCAGGAATTGACACGAAGACAGAGCAGGTCCTGTAATACTTAACTTATTTTCACATTTGATCAATAACCTAAGCACAACCAATGAAAGGAAGTGTTGATCGATAATGTCCTCAGATGTCACCAGTCTATTCTGAGATTCTGCTGTAAACTGTCATGTCTATCAGACCCTGTGGTGATGTGAAGTCCAGAGGGCCAAAGTGATTCTTCCATGTACACCTGCTCAAACTACTGCATGTCACTACCTAGCTTGATGAGGATTCTTCATCTGACACAATACAGTATGTTCTACTACAAGAAAACCTACATAGGTGAGCATACACAGTTCCCTGCCAAATGCAAATTTATATGATTTTCATTCCATGTGTAAACAGGTCTATGACTGAAGTATTCAAGGTCATAAAGTATCCTGGGGAGTAAAGTGAAAGTCAGTGATTTCATTAATAGCTATACAGTAGTTTACTTACCCAGTCCTTCTGATTGAGTTTTGCAGCTTCATTGTAAACTTCAATTGCTGCCTTATGTTTTCCAAGTAGAAAACTAAATGAAAAAATGCAAATAAAAACTCCATGTTTACTAAATAAAGAACTATTTATCCTCTGTCTATACAGTTATTGTATATTTATTGTGTAACACACAGTTTCATGGAGTATCTGACAGCGGTTAGGTATAAAGAAATAAAGTCAATATTTTACATGCAAATACCAAAAGGGTTAACATTGCTTTTTAAAAAAATAAATAAAACATAAAATAGTTATTAACATTAAAAACAAAACCTTTGATTTGGAACAGCTGAAACTGCAAGCTACAGTAACAGAACTGATAAGAAATTTCATTTAGTAAAATAAATTGGCAACAAAGATGATTTAAGTAACTCATAAAAGATCAAATACCCCAAGGTATGTACTCACAGAGATCTAGCAACTTGTTTCAGGTTGTCTGCACTTCTGGGATTGAGAATAGCACAGCTCTGAAAAAGCTCCAGGGATTGCTGAATCTTTCCCTCAAGACGGAGTATTAAAGCTGAACACACATACATAGCATTTTCACATATTTAAATATCATATATACTAGAACAAAGCAATAAAGCAATGCCTAGCTTTAAATTATAAAGGAGCTATATTATGTTACAATCACTGATAATGAGTAAGAAAAGTTAGTCTATACAAAAGCCGGCCAGAATACATTCATTTTAATTTGAATTTTGCATCTCACTTGAACACTTATGATACAACTATGCTTGCTTCACTTTGACAGTGGAGAATGACAGTGGAATTCAGAGTACAAATGGCTTACCTTGTACATATATTGCATATTCACACATTCCCTGTGTCTCCTGCAATTGTTCTTTAATTATAGCCTAAATTAAAAAAAAAACAATCAACTTTTTAAGTGGCTTTATAAACAAGACAAAACGTACTGCACTTAAAAGGCATCCCGGATTTTGAATGCACAATACTTTTCAACAGCAGAAAGGAATTGCTATAAATGATTTACCCTACAAACCAAAAAAAGTAAAAAAAAGTAAATTCTTTGCAGCAAACTCATGCAAAAGCATACTACATAGAATGTATAGATTTTGTTCATCTTATTAAGAAAAGCAATAAACAGCAATATTTCAAAATGTTCAGTGCTGAAATTGTAAACCTATGAGTCTCAAGACAAATTCTGTTGCTTTCAACAACTGAACACAAGCAGTCCATAAATAGACTATTTCATTAAAGCATTTTATACAAAATCATAGATGAAGAACAAAAACTCTATGGTTGGTGGAGTTTCTTTTTATACAGCCCTAACAATTCACGAATAATAAATCTAAGGACAAAAAACAAAATGTCAGAAATGTTGTGTGACCTATTGATTAGCCCTCTGCACTTGACACAAATGTAACCAGCAGCAGCTGTCAGATGGTGATGATCATGCTGTTAAACCCAGCATGTCTAGTTAAAGGGAGTGAGGGTGGGGAGTGTTTACCTGCTGAGAGTGGATTTCCTGAGCACTGTAAGTCTGTATATACAGGTTAATAAAGAGCAAGTATTAATAAATATGTGATTTAAATATAACTGCTGCTCCCTTTGCCAACTCTTATTATGTTAACCGAAAAAGAGAAAACTAGATACAAGTTATGAAATAAGCTGTTTATTCAGAAAGGATACAAAATTCTTTACTTTAGGGTTATCATATTAATGTGTTCGGAGTGTATTCTGAGATGAAAGGAAACAAAGAAGCACTGTACAGCATATCTCTACAGCAGACAATCAACCAATAGATTCAGATCCTACTGCCACAATAATCTCATTTTTAAATTTATGTTTGAATTAATTTGGAACAAGGTCATTAGTTACATGTTTATATATGTCCAAAGTAGATATTGATTCAGACACCTGCTTGCGTTCAGCATAAAAAACAATATAGAACCAATCACCAAGCATTAAAACAGTTCTTCAAAAACTAAATGAATCCTTCTTGTCCTGTTATAAATGAAATGTATTTAACTTTTAAAAAGAATGAAGTACAGGCTTATTGGAACATGAAATAATTTTTAGCCAAAAAAATACCCCAAAAAGACCATGCCCAACAAGTTTCCCTTACCTTTAGACAAAAGTGTACTGACACAAATTCCACATAGGTACTGCACTTCAGTAGTAACTGGGCATAACTGCATGTGTTTCATTACTCTCTATACAGTCTGCAAACTGATGAATTCATACTGGATTTCACAAGCCAAATGAGAACAAGGAACAGATCTAATCCCACCATTCAGTACTAAATATTCCACCCCTGTGCTTGAGTGGTGAAGGCACGCATGTAAAATACAAATGGCTGGTATTTCCAGGCTCTAAACCTTGGCCATAGAGATGCCAAAAAGTGGGTGTGATTCCTACCTTGCAGGTTTCATAGTCCTTTCGGATATAGTGGAGATGGATGAGCCAGTTCCTCCTTTCCAGGATGGGAAGCTCTGGTGCTGAATGAAAGATATTAGCAGAACAGACACGGCACTCAGATCTGATACGGCACAGCACTTTATCCCTTCGCGCCATACCACGCCAAGGGTGACCGGTGACCGAGGCAAGGGGCTGTTTTCCAGCCAGCCCTGCCTGTAAAGGGCCTTCTTGCCTCCTATCTGACCGATACCTTGATCAGACAAACAGAGTGAAGGTGTCGAGGGGCCACTTGTTATTCCTCCTCAACAGCAACAGACACATCTGTCTTGCAGGCTACTTATGTTTTATCATTTAACACTGCTTCATCTCATCCTCACTCACTCCCACTCTCCTGCCCATGGGAGGTAAGCTCTATGTGTATTACAGACTCAACAGTAAAAGCTGGAGCTGAATACAGGAGTCTTTTTATCTTTTGGAGGGTGCCTCTGGTCTGCACGAGTCTTGCTGCAGCTCAACTCCCGAAAGGTTTAATGACTAATTGTGATAAAAAAGGTCCACGCCTGACTGCCCTTGTATAGAAAACATTATTGCAATCGTACTGGCAATCAGGAGAATCTTAGCAACAGCAAGCATTGGAGATGTTTTTTTTTAAATGAGATAATGTATTCAATTAAATAGTGAAACAGAGCTTTACACTGTACAGTCATACTGAAAAAGGCAGAGATGTAGTCCGACATGTTATTAAAAGAAGGCATTCATTTTTCTCTGTCATTTTTCCATCTGTGTTCCTTTTTCTTCCCCTTGCTTCAAAAGATTTTTTTATTTTCGTCACAGAACGGTAAGTCATGTCTAAGCACTGGCATTAGCTGAGGCGTTTGGGGTTTTACAGGAAAAATGCCTTTAATACAGAAATGTATTAAAATTCTGAGTGGGTGCTGGAGATGCAGTTTCAAACTTAGATTAGATAAATTCTTTCTAAAACATTAAACATAATTTTGTTCTTATTTGTCTATTTGCCATATTAAGTAGAATTAAGGGATCATTGTTCTGTAAGAGAGGCCTTGATGTAGACCAATAGGTGGAAAGGAATCAAGCTCACCATAAAAGGATAAAACAGTATACCGGTATATCTTACACTAACGTGTGAGTAAAGAATGGGCCTTCAATAGATACAGAACATCAAACAACCCTCTTTTCAAAATGAGCACACAGTTAATCTACTAAGCACCACAATCGAATCTACCTGCGAATATACATATACTCTACATTCAGCTCATCCTTCTTGCCAATGTAACATGTTCTGAAGCTGTTCTTGGAGTGGTTTCCATTCCACCACATTTGACTGCTCGAACGCGAATGTGCAACTAGGATTCCACTGACGCGCAAGTCACAGAACCTGAATATGAAGTGTTAGGAGAGATGACCCTGCTCAGGCCCCGGTTTCCCTTCTGGTCAATCCAGGATTAAATCCGTTTCCTGTCATAACCCCATTATGGTCAAATGCACTTGCTGTGGGCAGGATTGATGACAACGCGGGATCTGTTCGATGTATTTGTTTTCGTTGGCAGCCCCGTGGAGTCTGAACTAGGCAAGTGGCACCTTTCCCTGTTGCCAAGGTAACAAGGAGCCCCCAGTGTCCGGCGAGCCACTGGAGTGCTTGCGAGAGAGATCTCCACGAATGGGAAGAAGTGCAGACAGGCAGAGGGGAAGCACAGCACAGCATAGAAATGAGGAGCAGAGGCATAGAGAGAAAAACAGACAGATAAGCATGGACAGCGCTGACAAAGGAGAAGCACGTAGAACAAAGAAAAATGGCAAGACAAAGGTTTGAATAAAGCCTGGCTCTTCAGATTTTAAAACAATCAGGTGCAATCGCTTCAAGGGTATGAAGTGTTTTGTAACCCATTTTGATCAACAAAAAAACATTACACCAATTAAAAACACTTTGTAAGATTTTCTTGCACATAAACAGACTGCTTTTTTACTGTGGTACTGCTCTCATAGTTTTATTATAATACTGTATCAATAAATTAGATAATTGGTAGGAAACCAATTGGCTGATCCATTAAATGTGCCATTCAATATATACAGGTATATTTAAATATTTTTCTTCAGAAGGCATGGTTATGGCTTCCTTAGAGAAAACTGGGGCAATTACGGAAGATTATTTACCCACTGAATATTGATCCATAGTTATTTCAGCCACTTTTAGTCATTTAAAGACTGTTAATATTTGTGTATAGTACTCCCAAAATATTTTGGCTGGACCAGAATACATTAAAAGGCTTTTGAACTTTCAAGTTCAAATACAGACTACACAATAATTAATATTTAAACATGCATGAATGTAATGTTATAATTAGACAGATGTAGGTTATACATATAAAGTATATATATATAATATACGTGCAGTCTAATCAACTAATCTAGTGCATTTGATTAGCAGCACCTGGCTGCTAATTACCTTCTTAATTACTATGGAAGCAGTAAGGGTGTGCTTAATTTTTCCCACATGGTTTCTGCATTTTGGTATACTTGGTGAAATCTGTTATGTATTGTCTGTTATCTGAGGCTAGATTTGTCTAATTATAGAAGTTGGTGAAGACCAGAGGATTGTTATTTATGCCCCGATATGTAAAACCATAGAATTGAAAGAGGCTGTACTTGCTTTTTCACATGACTGTATATACTGTAGTTTGCTGTGTTAGTTAAGACATTGACCTCCATGCAGGACACTTCTTGGACATTTCACCCCTCCATTAAAGAATCTATAAGCAGCTCCCTAATAATGTACTTGGCTCGCATTGTGGAGGACATTTATTTAGGCAAAACTGACTTAAAAATATAAAAAGGAGAAACCTCTTACTAGAGAGAATACCAGATTAGATTACTTGAAATTAAAATAAAAATTTTAAATAAAAAAAAATGTCAAAAGGTATTTTATACTAACTGTGCATTTAAAGCAATGAATGACGAACAAATCATATTACTGGCCCTCTGCTCGCTGATGCTAAAGCAGTGAACATATTGGAGGGAACAGGCTTCAATACAACAAGCAGAAAGGGGTCTGTTTCAAGTGGTATGGTATGGATTTCATGGATTGTGATTATAAAGACAGGATGCAGTCAGCAACACGCATCTCAGTAACTATAAATGTTGTTTGTTTCATTAAAGGATAATCTGTGAGTCTATGAATCAGTCTGCTGAAGCTCCTGCTGAGTCACAGCACTGATTCCTGCCAGCAGGGAGGCAGTCAGAGTGACTTTGTTCCAAACCCAATGTGCTGCTGAACAAAGACATTGCACTAATTATGAAGCGTGGATGGCACAGCGCCTGCTTGCCTTTTAACAAATCAGATTTAATGCTGTTCTATTTCTGGACTTATTTTTTCCTTAAGCTTTAATCCTCTTTCCTTGCTGATGGGGCTGCGGAACTCCCTCTCTCTTATAGTGACACCTACTGGAAAAGAGAAGCACTGTGGCTTGATTCAATTTTCTCCACTTTCTTTAACCGAGTACAATCAGCATCAGGATGTTTTAATTTGAATGTTAACTACTGTAGGTGTTACTGAAAATAAATTTATTGCACACATTTTCACATTTACAAAAGTAAAAAAATACAAATATTATGGACTCTCCAGCAAATAATCTGATTTATAGCCAGCAGCCATATCACCCTGTAACCCACAACTGGCAACCCACGGAAGCTCAGCAGGTGTGAGTCTGGTCAGTACCTGGATGGGAGACCCGAACGTTGCTGCTGGAAGAGGTGTTAGTGGGGCCAGCAGTGCTCACCCTGCAGTCTATGTGGGTCCCACTATACTGTAAAAAAAGGTGCCATCCTTTGGATGAGAGGTCCTAACTCTCGGTGGTCATTAAAAATCCCGGGGCCTTCCTCAAAAACATTAGGGTGTAATCCTGGCGTTCTGGCCAAATTTCCCCATTGGCCCTTACCAATCATGGCCTCCTAATAATCCCCATCTATGAATTGGCTTCATCACTCTGCTCTCCTCCCCACTGAGAGCTGGTGTGTGGTGAGCGTTCTGGTGCACTATGGCTGCCGTCGCATCATCCAGGTGGGGCTGCACACTGGTGGTGGTGGAGGGGATCCCCATTACCTGTAAAGCTCTTTGAGTGGAGTGTCCAGAAAAGCACTATATACTGTAAGTGTAAGCATTTATTAATTATTAAACCCATTCTTCTCTCTCATTGCAGCACGATCGTACATTTTGTGGATTACAGACTCCTTCTTAGGCTAGATTACTTGGTAGTGACCCAGAGAGTCCAAATGCAGCTGAGTGATTCCTGTGTACAGGAACCTTACATGCCAGGGTTAGACTGAACTGGGCAGCATCAGTTATAGCCATGATGTCTTCCACCACCTGCTGCTGCTTCAGCTCTAGTGTACCCTTCTTCGGAATCATTGTGCAAAAAGGAACAATAGACCAATATGTTTTTTAGAAAATGTGGTGTGTCTATGGCTTTCCTGGGACAGTGCAAGATGCAGAGATGATTCTGGATGCTTTATTCTGGATTCTGGATTGTTGATCTCAAATTGGCATGGAAAAGTGGAAAAGGAGGGTAGATAATCAGGGTCAATTGAGTCAGTTTTATTACCTTTTACAGTTTGTGAGGTGACCGAATATCCAATTTAAGTAAACATTGAAAACTATGTTCCTAAATTTAGCCTCCAGGGAAAGATATAAAGAGTGCATGATGAAAATATCTAAAGCTTTTTGGGATGCAAAGGTATTTTTTCAAGTCAATTTATTTCAAGATATAAACGGTCCCATCTTTTTGTGTCTCGCCTTCATAGACAAGAACATTAGAACACTATTTTAATAGAAAATAAAATGATCTTCAATTTCAAGATAAAAAAAATTATACTGTTTCTTTCACAGGATTACAAGACATTCATGACTGATTCCACTGGGGAAAAATGTCAAAATATAATAAGAAATACAATCAATTCAATATACAGTAGTATTAAATTCAAGGGGAGCTTCTGGGCATCTTGCCATCAGGCAAAGTTATGTATGTTATTAGCTTTCTTATAAGAAAACACATGGGTTATAGTTTTTTTCTGTCAATACAGAAAACAATTACAGCACCACACTATTTTAGAAAAGAATGGATTGAAATACATCAATTTCTTTGCAAATCAAGAACCACTTTGTTAAAACATATTTTATCGAATATATATAACCACATGCCAGGGATGGAAATGCATTTACAGTAAATCAAATATTGAAAACTTTTTGTGATGTTCAGCATGTTATGGTGGGGTTTTTTTGTACCAATATAATTGTGTTTTTTTAACATCTGTTGGGTTTGTATACGTTGGAAGTGTTACCTAATTGGGAATGCACGAGAGTTCATGTGAAACAAGTAAAGCAATCAAAACAATATCCTCAGAAGGAAGAATGATTTCAGTGAGATCTGTGGGTCTTGTCCAACCCAGTTAAGCAATCTCCAGTATGTGGTAATATTTTTCAAATGAAAGACCTGTGACCTTGACTTCCCTAGAACTAATGCCATAATATAGAACTGTAATGCAACTTTAAACATTGGCAAAAAAAAAAACCTCTGAGAGGTTTGAGATTGGGGGACACAGTTTAAAAGTCTAAGACTGGAGGGATGGACCACTTTTAAAAAAATTACGAAGCCGCCTTTACTTCCTTTAAATAAACGTTTCTATCCATAACAGTAAGACAGGTATCCTGATGAATATCATGATGACTATCCCCGAGGTATAAGGTGCAAGAACATGACTGCTCTCTCATTGTGCAGGACAGGACATTTCTGTCCATTACCATGGCTAGGAAAAATATAGCAGGACATTTTTTAAACTAATAAGGAAAAAGGAAAATAAGGACACATGCATAAATACACACTGTAATGAGCATAAACATGACATTTGTTTTGATACCATAAGTAATACACCACAGAGGAAAATAAGGCCAATATTTCATAAAACACACACCTTTTTTGGGACGAGTCTTCTTAATTTCTGTTCCCACTGGGAGCTGTGGATTCTGAAATACAGAAACCCATACTTAATACAGACAGGTCTGCTACAAGCCTTTTTATTGTTGTCATATCCTATTTTCACGTTTGTGAGCTAAAGGATGTTAAGGATTTTATTTTAGAGCTATTTCGCTCATACCTGTTACATAGCTCCACCTGTTACTGTAGTTGCTCAGTGCTTGACAGGGTTACTCACCCTAATGTTTCATAGCTTGTTAAAAAAGAACAAGTAAAGGTTTATTCCATGCTGAAAAGACAAGAAAGGAAGCCTTCTTCGGGTCTTTGAATCTTTTAAATTATCACTCATGTATTCTTATAAATTAAATAAAAATCAAGGCAAACTGCCAAACCATAAACAGGCTCAAGTGTTATTATACAAAATAATTGTGATCATTGAATTTAACAAGGTGAATGCCCCCTAATACTTTCATCAGATATGAATCAGACATTGAAAGCAAATTATAAATTGTGAAAGAATTTAGGATGCAAATATGAATAAACAAGCCTTTACATCCGATATAAGAATATGTTCTCATTGTTTTTCAAATGCACCAAACTATCAGTGCCTTTTTTAAAATGATGATGAAAAACGAGTTCACCTCTACACACTTCCGAAATGCTACCTCTCAAGCCTTTTGATTGGATTACAGAAAGAGCTGTGACAGGATTATTATTACCTTCTCTACATAATTAAACCTGCATCTAAAGTTTGTGCATAACATCTACAAGAGCAAAGGTTTAGTTTAGTCAGGCTGTAAATGCAGGATTTCAGAATCTGTGCAATGGTAAACACTCACTGCAGTGCTGTATCTCCCCGTCCCGTTTTTACAACGAACAGTGGTAAAAACATGGAAGCTTCCAACGAAATGAAAAATGCATGTGCAGATCAAAAAATAACTATACCAGAGATTTGCTTTCTTAACTATGCCTTTCTGTCCGCAGTTACATCAACAAATTATGTTAGCTTTGCGAAAGGTATTACACTTAACACAAATATGAGTATGGGTAAATCATTCTTAGTATTTTGAAGGGAAAATAAGAGATTCAATTGCAAATTGCATTTTTTAAATTGACATACCACTATTACAGTACAGGAAACCACAACACTGTACTCTCAAGTTCCAAATCGCTATAACACGAACAAGAAAATGGATAACTGCTCAGCGTCCTACCTGTGCAAATGATATTCTCACAGCAAGAGTCAAATAATTGCCGAAAGGACGTAATGATGGGCAATATAATGACACTTACTTTGTGGTTATGTAAACAAGTGTTCTGTGCTAACACCCCCGCCAATATAATTTCACTCAATGCCTACAGTTTAAGATACATCGCAAGATCATCAATACTAACCTCGTGTTACTATTATGCATGTAGCTATGTGCTGTCTATTTTCAGACGTATATGTAACACACACAGTTTACCAGTACTTCAACATTATAACGCTTCTTTAGAATTCTCTCACCGTTTGAGCCTTCTCCTCCGCCATCTTCACAAAACTGAGCCACAGGAAGTTGTCCGTTTCCAAGGTTACAGCCCTACAGGAAGTGCACTGTGTTTTACTTATCTCAAGGGGGGATAAAATAACGTTCTTTTTTTCCCGAAGCAACTTTTATTTTTAATGATAAAGCGAATAGGAAGCCGGTTCCCGTTGTCTAATGTTGCCAACCACCTTCACACGCACTGGTGTGGAATAAAACCGAGCAAAACATCGCAGAACCGCAGGGTGCAAATTTAAAGCTTCGGGTAGTTATTAGCATATACCCGCAATGAAAAGTAGCAATTAATACAAATCAAAGAAAAGCAATGAATCCACTTTTGTTGAAATGTCTTCTTCGAAGCAAAATGTGTTGGCTATAATTGCAGAGCACTAACGCGAAAAAACATCACAGGTTTTAAATACTCAAATAATGCCCCATTAAGTGTCTGACCTCAAGTGGCTTAATATCGCAGTTCAGCTACCGGGGTGAGCATAATTATACGGGTTGTCTGCTGGTTGCAAGTGGTCAGTGAAAAACCCTCTTTGAGAAGATCTTTACAACACTTTTTTATTTGAGCAAAAAAAGGTTATTGCACAGACTTTACATGTACAGTCATACAAATAAAGAAGACACTGACACTCAAAACATTTTAATAACTCATTTGCAACAAAGACAGCTAACATTCTCACCCAGATCTTTGTGTGCTTTTAGAAATCTGTAAAATAAATGGAGAATTCCTGCACTACAAACCATCAGTAAAGGATGTGTCTGTGTATATGCAACAGCACCTAAATACAACACAGTGATTGCAATGTTCTTTATGGCTCAACGTGGGCCTATGGACGAAGGGCAAAAATAGAACAGAGCTTTCCATTGCAGTACTGAAATTTAATTATTTTAATGTTCAAACTTGTAATACAATTTTCAAAAAATAAACTGACCTTCATAATGAGGAGACAAAAAAATACAGTCCTACAGTGTATAGTCTTACAATACAGTCCATTTTCGACCAGGTCATCGTGAAAATCATGGAAGCTCAGATAACATTGCCATGCACTGGAATAGAGGAAAGATTTTCTTCCTAGATGACCTACGGATATTTATTCTTTAATTTTTAAAATATCTAGCAAATATTTTATATTTTTTTAAACTGGACCTTGTTTGTACTTATTCAAAATTCTGGATATTCAATGACAAAAAAATGGAAGTTCAAATTGTCTTAACAATTGTAGGTCAATTAACTAACACCATGATTAACCTCACAGGAACGTGACCCTGGAATTTCCAATATCATTCAGTATTTAATCACTTCAATTATGTGACTTGTACATTTGATGCAAGGACACTCAAAATAGAAAAAACAGAGTGAGAAACACACTAACAAGGTCTGAGCAACACTCTTGTCTCCATTCACAAATTTTTTCAAATGTTCTGAGGAAAAATGGATAAGTCGTGCACTGAAAGTATTTTTCTGAGACAGAGAAATCATCAAAGCTCTATTGTCTATTGAACATTACATTATCTACATCATATACTTGAGTGGATTCTAGAACTAAGAAGAAAGATACTGTATGTGAAACTCAAGAATGCTGAAGAAAATAAGTATTATTAATTAATAATTTTGGGATTGACATGTAGATACAGAAAATACAGCACGAGCATAAAGCATAAACCTAACTTCCAAAGGAGGCAATATCATCTAACATAGTAAGAACGAGCGAGGGTGTCTTAAACCTAATCCTGCATTAATACAGAAACTACACATTTTTTTGGTTTTATCTTCTTCCATCAGCCTAGTGGTAAACAAACTGGATCCAAAAAGACCATCCAGGTGGTCGCTAGTAAAAGCTAGAAACCATGCAGAATCAAAATCGAAACCTAGATTTTTAGATGAGGTATTAACCCTTCATAATGATTTTTTATAATTTAGCACATATAATTTCATTACTTCATATATCATTCTATGCCAATTTGCTTTCACATAAATTTAACCAACCTGAATCAGAAACTATAGCTGGAAGAATGCTCCCCATGTACACAAAGAGTTGAGGAACCTCTTACCTATAACATCCATATTGAAATAGCACATAGTACATATCTTGGCATTACCTTAAAAACCCTTACACATCTTAACAAAGAAAACACTTTTGTTTAAAGCTGTGAAAGGACACTTTCGTAAAAAAACCTACAATTTTATATTTAGCCTTAGTGGCTTCTCTGGTCTAAACATTCAATCTCCTCACCAACCATCCCCATAAAAAAAAAATTAAGATGGCCAACTGACTAGCAGCCTAGGCCATTTAGTCCAGAATCTTTAACACGCAACTGTAGAATAGAGCGACCAGAAATAATAAATATCTCACAATATGGAATGAAATTGTGGTCCTCATGTAGTATATGGAGACTGTCAAATGGCAGACAACCACACAAATGTTTTTTTTCTAAAACAAAAAACACAGATGTAATCTTTACTGCAGTCTTTCACACTTGACCTGCAGTATAAAATCAGGGGCTTTCATGAGCTAAATACACACAAAATTAATTTTATTTATTTTCTAAGATAACATCATCATGTCACATGTTAAGGCCTCTACAACACCAATATAATTAACAACAGGTATTACATCATAATTGGAAACCAAGGTCATCTGAATGAATTACACTGAACTCTATGAGTTCACTATAAAGTGAAAAATAAAATACACATAGATTTCACACCTTAAACCTTTTTTAATAGTTAAAGTGGCAGATTTACTTTGTTGCACTGATTTATTAGATCTGTGCCGAATGGATCAGTTTCTCTTAGCAGATTTGTTCTGTAATATAAATACATTCATCCTTTCTCTGTGAAAACTTCTCCAGTTTCTAGTTGCCTCTCTTTTCTCCATGTAGAAAAAGATTGCAAAGTCTTTCCTATTGAATCACAAAATGATGCCCTTCCAGGCCTATATATTAAAAAGTGATACTACCACTTTAGTCTAATAATTAAAACAAGCTCCTACATTATGAAAAGGCCCCATTAGTGCAAAGTACCTTAAAGAAGCATAATGGTGGACACACGATGAAACTTGCCCTTGTCTTTAAAAACACGTTGTTTCAACTTTTATTTTCCAAAAATAAACTCATTGTGACACTCGTTTACTCCTTTTAATCAGCCATGATCACAAAGAAAAACACTGGCAGGTTATTTTAGTATCTCTGCATGTCTGACATCAAAAACACTTAGCACAATGCCAAACTATAACTGCACCCAGGGCTGGCTTCCCACACTCCATGAAGAAAGAATTTCAGTGGGACTTTGGACATGGTTACATTTTTTTTTGTAAGAATTGTGTCCTCAGCCCTTATCTCAGATTTCCATATCATTTAAGTGTGTTAAAGATACACTTTAAAATTTGGAAGTTGTTAAATATAGATAACATCCTTCCCTGGCCCTGTTAGTAAAACATTGGCCACTGAATACCTGTCCGGAAATCAGAAGCAGCGACAAGAAGTTACCACACAGTATATCTAAACATGATTGATCCTGTGCTTTGTAATCTAGCCCCTCACACCAGTTGTCTGCACTTATGGATTAAAAGGTATGTGTGCTCTGGCTTCATGAGCTGCAGTACAATTAGATTTTCGTTCACGGACGCCTCAGGATTGTCATTTAGATGACAAGCCAGCTGTTTCTCCTAGTTTTGCTATTGTAGAGGTCTATTAACATGATTTAAGAATCAATGTCTAAAGCATTCTGTCCAGAGAGAGGGATTTCCCCAAGCCGGATATGCTGAAGGCAACATGACACATAGAAAACTTCTTATTCCAACTTTTAACTTCAGTTTTATCCAGATTAAATGCTTTTTTCCCCCCCATGTGAAGGAAAAACTGCCACTTGGTAAAATTAATATTTTAGTTTTTTTTTTTTAACCAGGCATTCGGCTTGATTCGCAAAATAACATTTTCCGCTGGTGTTCCTTTTCCTTCTTAGCAGGTCACATACTGCAATGCCAAAATCAAACACCCCTGCTCTTACCAAGGGCTTCTGGGACAGCAGCGCCAGTGCACACATCCCCCTCCATGGTTTCAGCTTGAAAAGAAGTTGTCAAGATCTTTTCATCAGGAAAATCAAAAGAAAAGTGCATTCTCCATGTGACACAAAGACTGCAAAGACCTTAAACTAGGGGGTGGAGAAAAAAGTCACACATAACACACTAAACAAACCATTACTAAGGTAATAGTGCCAATATGTACTAGAGAGGTGGTTCTCAACCAGGGATCTGGGGACAGCTCAGGGTCCTCAGAGATCACCTTCAGAAACAAAGGGAAGAATTTCACTCCCTGTTCTGTAGTGTGTAAAACTAATAATCCAATACTAAACACATCTGCAGTGACAATGCTTGAAGTGTATATTTTAACCTAAAATTCAACTCATAATACTTAATCAAAAATAATCATTACATTTTTCAATGAATTACTTGTGCTCATCTGGAGCTCTTAATTGAGATCGCTTTCTTCAAAAGGGGGTCCCCCCTGCCACAGAAGGTTGAGAACCCCTGTACTAGAGAACACTGCAATTGCTCCACCTGTTCTCTGGAACTGCTTTTGGAGTGGAGACAATTCCACTGTTCTGTAGTGTCCCCGCCAAGAGTCTTACTTTTCAAAACCAAACACAGACGAGACGAGAGTTTTCTCAGGGCAGGCACACAATGCAGCCGCTGGAATTCTGTGAAAGTGCGTCTCTGTGAAAAGGAAGGCTGGGGTGACGCAGGAGTGGAGAAGGTGGAGTGACCAGCTAGGTTAGTTCCTCTGAAAGGCACCCTGGGCTGCAGAAGAGGCAGCTGAAGTAGCCGCACTCTGGAAGGTCCGGTTGGTGAGGACTCCCTGGGAGAACTCCTGCTGGGCCTTCTGGAAACTGGCGCCGGTCCTCCTGTACAAGGAGTGCACCTGCAATCACACCAACCCCATATCAATGCCGAGGTCTGTAGCTGATCAAAGAGGCTCTGGGAGGGGTTAAAAGACCCAACCAAGAATGCGTTATCACCTCAGATGCAGAAGAAGCAAAAGTTTTAGTTTCTATTTAGTTCCTGCCATAGCAGCTGCCAGGATATTTTATTGACAGGATATTTTATGTCATCAGTTACTTTTTCACTTCCATGGAGGTTTTTTATGAAGGAAAAAAAAAGCTAAACACCCAGCAGCCTAGATGTGATCAATTCTTTCACGTACACATGGGATAACTCTCACAGAGTAGTCTCATGTACTGTAGATGTAAATCTTTGCCGCTGTCCTTTCATTTAAAAATACTAAATGCTCACAGGAAGCCTCATTAAAACAACTTACTAAAAACAAAGTCTTAATAATTGCAGCGCCTCCATGATTTTCTAATTAATTTCAAAACATCCAAATGCAGGAGCACTTTAGCAGGTTTAAAAACAATTACGATTCATTTTATCTCATTCAGAACAAATGCCTACAGTAAGATTTTCTCATCATATATTAAAACTCACAGTTTATGCAGTATAGTACCCTGGAGCATGACAGCTTTAACTTTGTTCCAGTCTGGTAAATGTCTGCAACCTTTTGTAAGAAGAAAGTCTCAATTTTCCACCTGTGAGAAGCGGTTTACTGTGTACATTGCACACTAGGGTTCATACTATTCTTCACATTAATGCAATACATTTATGCAGAGAAGCTACATGTTCTATTCACTTTCACATACTGTAAGTCACGTCATTTTCCACCTGTAAAAGTATCAATAAGGTGGCCCAGTACTTTCGTAATTTATAAAATAAATGGATCGGAAATCGGAAACACATACCATCTTCAACAAAATAACAGACAGCACTGCACAGACTGTGAAGAATCCTGCCACGACCATCATGACGATGGAGACAGCCAAGTTAGTCTGAATCGCAGAAATGGCAGTAATCCAGCCACTGGCAACAAACATACAGAAAAGGTTTTACCAGGCTTGTAGATCACACCAGTCTCTTGATTTATATTGTGAGGAAAGGATCAAAATTCAAAAGCTTCAATGAAAAAGTGTTAAAGAATAGTAACTTTTTTCATTTATATACATTTTTTTAATTTTGAAATCATAAGAGTTTCATTTCAAACATCCACTTCAATCTGATCCTGTGAAGCACGTGTCCAACATATTCACACTGGTCTGCTACTTTGGGCATTTTAGGGTATTACAGCATATAACATATCACATATTATACCGTATGCCTTAGCTTAAGAACTCAAACACTCCTATTAATATAGACCAGGATACTTAAATCTTGATTAAATTACAAAACCTGGGCAGAATCAGAATTAAGTAAAAGAATAACATGCAAACGCGGAGAAACCTAGAGACTAAGAAGGAAAAAAATAAGCCGGTCTTTTTTTTCCCCAAACACATGACAGAAAGCACAGGTATAAAAAAAGAGGAAGGACAGAGATGGTTAGTAGACAACAGAGTGCCTCGCACTTACAGAGTAGCCACCAGGAAACAGAGCACACCAGTGGGTTAGGCAGCAGGAATCTGTCAAAGAGATGGCAAGAGAAGAGATGCAAGAGAGAGCTTACAGGCTTAGAGCCTGAGGTACACACACACAGGGAAACCGCTGCCCACGCGACTGCCCTCTGCTGGTCACCCACACACTCACCTATTACCCCAGTGAGGGATGCCCACTGACTGGATGATGTACACTGCCACTTGGAAGAAGAAGACGAAGAAGAAGAAAAAGAAGTTGAAGGAGCTGTCAGACCTAGGAGAAAAAGAACGAATAAATAACAGCATCGAGAGAAAAGGGGAGCAACAGACATCTTTCTTTAAACTTATGCTACCTTCTAATTAAATAAATGGCAGTGCACACTACAGGCACTTCTGCCTAAGCAATGTCATCAGGTTATAGATGCATTTCAGAATGATATAGTGGGTTGCAACAAGTGCAATTTCAAATGTTACTGGCATCAGGCCCTACCTTTCCCTTTCACTTACATTATGCCAGGTGGAAAGTGGTCCTACTGCTGTGCAACCAAGTGCCCCAGTGGAAACACAACAGGGTCTTGGCTATTGTGAAAACGTACATGTAAACTATATGTTTTAGATAAATGATACAATACATATCACCAGGTGGGAACAACCAATATCTCAGAAGTGTGAAGGTGGAGTTTTTAAATCATGTTTTCTTTCACTGATGATGTTTAAATGTTTTAAATAAGAAATTTGTAGGAAAGACAAATCAAAGGAAATTTTACATAAAGTACCTTTTGTAACATTTTTACGTTCTTTGCAGCACTGAAAGGCATTTCTTTGGTACCCACTACATATAAGAAATGAGATATTTGCAAATATACTTGGTTTCCAACAGTAGTTATTGACTGATTTTGAATCATCTCACATTTTTACTGGTGTTTTAATTTTACTGTCCTCCTACGGAGAGGACTGCTAGCCCCGAAGTTTCTACGTTTCTGTGAAATGACCCGGCCAGCGACATCGCCACTCAGGGCACTCAGGCAGTGAAGAATGCCGGCGTGGTGAGGTTCTGGCACAGCTTTTCACAACATCCGTGCAAACAACAGGGGACGTTATCACAACCACGTCACCACAGCGTCGGCGTGGTGCTGAGAGGGGTCATGGACATGTATGCGACGGTCAACACAAACTGATCCAGTCAGAGAGCACTCACTTGAAGGCTTTATAAACAGGCCTGTACCAGCAGAGGAAAGCACAGGGGGAGAAGAGGACAAACCACAGGATTGACAAGCCGAAGTCCACCCCATTGCTGGAACCTAGAGTGAAGTACGCCAAGCAGGCCAGCAGGTTCAGGAACAGGGTCACACAGTGAACTGCAAAGAAGGCACAAGAACTGCTTCTTCAACACACATTCATTTACAATAACGGCACAGCATTTCATTCACTTCCTGGAAGTTTCAGAAAGGTGTAACAGAGAAAACACTGGTTGATTCAGCTTTACTCATGTCATCAGACAGCACAGATGTCCTCACAGCTTCACTGACACGTATGAAACAAGATCACAGTGGGAGCAAGGACTTCCATACTGAATTTTCACCTCTCTGTTGCAGTTAGGTGCCTCTGAATAAATATGATGTGTCCTGCACACCTTAAACTTTAATTTGAAGAGCTTGGATAAGGATGTGTTTTTAACAAATTTGAAGTGTCGGCATTCAGCTGAATACCAGACAAAGCAGCCCTGCAGGAACAAGTTGTAATGATGTGATGTTGATGATGTTTCTTTATTAGCCCTATACAATTTCTTGCATTAGGAATTCGTCTTTTCCTCTGCCGGCCGCGGGATTTGAACCGGCAACCTTCCAGTCACAGGCGCCGATCCTTAGCCACAGAGCCACCGCTCCGCTCCGTACGGTAGGTACGCTCAAAAAGGATAGCTAACACTTTTCTTGCAATCACCAATTGAATTATAGCCGTACGAAATTCGTCTTGACTTTCGTATGCCCTGGCTGTGTCAGGAATCACATGTGAACTAGATCCCTTCATACATCTCTTCCACTTCACCTGCTGCACAATACAAGACAGAAACTATCAACACTAGGACAACGCTAACACACATAGGATACCCATCACTTCCCAACAGATCTCGGCTTGAAAATTTGGTAAGAGGATGAGCAGATTGTAGTTCTGCCCTAGTTAAAAAAAATGTGAGTGCCACAGATATTACTTACACATCCAAAGGTAATACATCATCTTGCAAACCCTTTGGAATTCTACAGGAATATCCCCTGCAAAGTCCTGGTAAAAGCAAGGCTTTATCGGACAGTTCTTTGGTAGCGGTGGCCAGTTGTTCTGTGTAGCTGAAATGAAAAGACATAAACAAGCTCTTTACATTCACAACATTTTAAAAGTTTTGTTGCAGTAATATCTTATTTTGGCAATTTTAGAATACAGTATAGATGACAGAGGGCTTCCAAATACAGGGAAGGAACTAGAAGGGTATGAAAACGACTTCAACATTTTTCTTCACAAAAGCATGTACTGTTTAATCAATGCTGACTGATAAGAATAGGACAGTCTGAGCTCGTCTCCTACAACGGTTTGCGTCACTGCTTTCAAATACCTTACAGTAAAGGCAGCGTCATCTTGAGAAGTGGAATAAAGGAATCGTGCAGATCAGACACGACAACACAAACAACAATAAAGATATGAAAGGGGGAAACAGCAGTGACACACTGATCCTTCATCAGGTACAGAAAAAAATGTGAATTGGGTCCATGACAATGACTCAAGTGAGCTGCATTTCCCAGAACACACAGAGCACCTTATCCGACACACTTCCGATTCTGGGAATGGCGATGACACCCTGGCCTCACGCATTGCTGCAAACCGTGTGTTCTGGAATCCGCGCTGTTGAATTTTACAATGGAGGAGACTCACTGGAGGAAAAGCCCTTGCTTTGGATTTCCTGCTCCCTGCGGTCCAGCTCTGCAGCCTTCCTCTCCAGCTCCTCCTGCTGTCTCAGGAGGTTGGCCTGGCCTGCCACTGCTGTGGCCTGGGGAGAAGGAGAAAGTACAAGTAATTCCACCTGCTCGACTGTTACAGGCTGACCTATTGATGCAGATACTACCCTCCAATAGCATAATACAATGGAATCCTTCCCCGTTAGGCTTTGAGTTTAATTTGTTCTTAGTGAGGCTCCTTTCTTGCCATTTAGTATTATGTTGTGGTACAAGGAGCATGGGAAACTTGAATTGCTGTTACATAAATTGTGTCAATATAAGATTTGTTACCACTGTAAACTGTCTAAGGAGTCAAGGGTTATTCTAGGGTTAAAATTATTTTAGTAAAGAGTTTTAGGATTATTCAAGTATATCCTCTTGGTCTCCTGCACCCATGTGGGCAAAAGAAGAGGTGGGACAGACCGTCTCCTCCAACATGCAGCCTCACAGGCCAAAAAACGGACAATTGTGAAGATTAGAATCCACCTTCTCCTAAAAGATATCTTCAGAAAACCATGATTTTATTAAGCCAAACTCTGCTCCCTTGCTGGTTGGATTCTGGAGTCAGCATCGTCATAAAACCTCAGATGAGGGAAGCATATCTAGTGCAGCAGCAGAAGACGTACAGACTGGAAACATTTCCGCATCATCTAAAGCGGAACTGACTCCAGCCAGAACAGCAAAAAGCACAAAGCTGCCTGGTGAGTTTCTTCAATGCAAACGTTCCCGAATGACACCTCTCACCCATGCCTGGGACTAGGCCAGCAATCAGAGGGTGAAGCTTGGGATGATCAGCAGCACCAACCTGTGGACTGGGCTCCACTGAGGGCTGTAACACTGCTGGCTGGGAAGGGGTTGTCTGGGCAGAGGGCTTTGTCTGAAAAAAGGCAAATAAAAATCAACAAAGCCAGACTGCAAAGTGCCAACACACACAATACACTAATATACTCTATACAGTTCATCGCTTTATGTATTCAATCCAAAGTTTACATATAAACATTTCAATATCAAGCAATGGATGAAGATAACAACAAGGTACTGCAGTAAATAATGAACAAGACCAGCTGCTCAAGAACATTATATAAATGGTAACCTTATCTTTACGATTAATAAAACAATACATTTCATCACGTTACATCCTTATACTGTACATTTCACTTTCGATAATGGAAAGCATAATAACAGTCAGTGCTAGTGCAAAAAATATTTTTTACCACTATATGGTCATACACGCTCAAGAAAAAGATCTGCACAACGGGTGTATAAACCCCAAGGTATGGTGGCACATTTTGCTGAGCTGAGTTATAATTTACTGTGCAGAGACAGACACACAGAGATGGAGACGTCTCCTTACCAAATTAGAGGTCTCTGAGAAAGGGTTGAATTCTTGTACTGGTTCTGTACTGGGAGCTGTCAGCTGTGTGACTGAGGGATCCTGTAACAAAGATATTCCAGAGATCAAACCTCTGTTGCTACAATGAAAACATCAGCTTTCTTTAGAAACAGCAAAGATGATCATTTTTATTTTCTTGTCATTTTTTACCCCCTTCATGTTAAAATATGAAGAAATTCGAAACTGCTACCAAAACAGATGTTTTCTACTGTTTTTTTTTTCCTTCCAGGAGGCCCATGATATTAGTGATGCAATAATCAGTGTCCTGCACACTCTCATCACCACGGTTAGAGAATAGGTGCCTGAAGTCTTGCTAAAGGCAGCAGGTCATGTTAACATACAAAAGGACAATGGCTTACAAAGGAATTTGTGGGAGGGCATAGCATTTAGCTTTTTGATGTTTAAATGGTTTCTATGAGCCTTCCTTTCAGAAATCATAGCCGCTTCAAGGCCGACTTGCAGGATATTTCTAGTCCAACCAACAGAATAAGAGATCCTTGGTTCTATTCCTAGAGTTAAATTGCAGCCAGATCATGTATTATTTACTAAATCTCTGGTCAGTTTTTTTATCTTGTATCTGTCCTAAAAAAAGGGCCCTGCAACAAGAAAGCAGATAAATATCACATGGTGTGCAGCGCTGACTAAAACCGTGACAAAAGCTCAGCATGGAGCCTTCATCTGATGTAATAGCAGGAAGAGACAATATATTTTCTTTCCTAGTTTCAAAGCACACCTTTATTGTCCTACATTGTGGGCCTGGCCGAGGTCCAATTTGGATTTGTGACTCTTTAATAATGGCGGACGTCTGAGCTTGATCTCTGCTGATCACCTTTTTAAACAGTCTTTCCTCTGCTGTTCTCAGAATAATTAGACATAAGCGTCACAGTGTCACTGTACATAATACATGAATCTACTGGTGGAAGTCTTTTTATCTTTCGATTTAAAAAGACTCGGGCTGAGACAGGGAATCAGACCCTAGAAGGAACTGCCACCCTGCTTGACGAAAGAGCTCCAAGGGCGTAGTGTTTGAACAACACCAGCCTGCAGACTTGTAATGTACAAAAAGCACTAAACTCCTAGGGTGTGTGAAAGAGGTACACTCCCTTGTCTTACAGGTTTTATAATCATACAGCCCAGAGAAACTAGGATACAGCCATTATGCACCTAGAGAAGACACCAAAACCCTAAGTGTCACCAGAGATGTGTGTTGTCATGTTAATTTATATAGAACAGGCAGGTACTCCACTTAAAATTGTTTTAACAACATCAGAAATAAAGCATACTCTGGAATTTCAAAGGCCACTAAGGGAAATTAACTGCCATCCTTAGGCTATCCATGAAAATATTTATATCCCACCACAGAAGCAAATTCTCCCAAACTGTATTAAGCTGCTACAAATTAATTATGTTTCTTAATGAACTCCTCATACTGTACTTTTGGGGGTTTTTTAAAATTAATTCCTCATACTGTACCTTTAGGTATTTAGAATGAAATACAAGCATGGATCACTCAGTTCGTCACATGGTTAACCGTGTTTGAATGTGAAAGAAACCACTGAGCCATGCTGTCCATTCCATGGGGAATGAGGCGATGTGCCCAGCTCATTTATCTACCCTGTTATGGCTGGATCTTGTGCCTCTCTGCCTTGGGCTCACCTTCAGGTGTGGCATGATTTTATATCGTAAGAACTAAGAATTAGTCAGCCATAAGCAAGAGAAAGCCACTCTGAATTTTAAAAATCACCTGCACCAACTCATATGTTTCTCTTCTTACTACCATATTTTTCTTTTGTCCTTATTTTTTAGCCTTTCTTCTCAATTCCCCTTTGTTCCTTTCATTATCCGATCTTCACACACTTCCTGTTAACTCTATTTCTACAATCCTCCTTTTTGCTTCTTCTACCATTGCTCATGAGCCAGGACAGAAGTGACAACTGTGGGGAAGACAGCTGAACTTATGTGCTGAGATCAAGGCACCTGTAGTATACAAAAAGTTGTAGGTGCATGGAAAAAGCTATCCAACCATGCTTTAAAATAAAAATTAGCTAGAAGGTATGAATGGCCTCCTTTCTTTTAAAAACATTCTTAAGTTCTTATATTTCTTTAATTCTCAAAGATTTAAATGTGGAGTAGGGAGTAAATGTATTTTACTCTGTGTGGCTGCCTGCTGATTCAGCTACTGCCTATAGGGCCATCCACATCATTTTCATAGTTCAGATTATGCCCAAGATTATAGCACTTCATACCTTCCTAAACCAACTTTAGTCATTAAAAGCAGAATATCATACTGGACTTTAATGGTGTCACAAACCATGATGTGAACAGAGTATATAAACCATAGCTCCATCGTCAAAATGGAACCCTATTTCTTTCATGTGTAAAAACTGCTGGGCTTCTGCTTTGACTCTTGACAATTTTATACAGTTATGTCACAATGAGGTAAGATTGTGTAAGAGAAAGGAAACATCAGTTACATGCTGTCCAGTATAAAAACAGATGAAATTTTATAGGAGAGTTAAACCAACCCAAACAGCCCAAGTAAAAAAAATTGCCTTATCTGAAATACAATGTACAAAATATGATTACTGAGTTACTCCATTCTCCTGAACACTACTGGTCCAATTCAATCTAACTGAGGCTTGAAAAATGCTGTGTCACTTACACCTAAGGCCAAGTGCAATTTAAGGTAATCAGGCCCTATCATGTGCCCATCACTTTTAAAATTCTGGAACATCCCATGTTAGCATCTGGATGGGGGTGGCAGACAAGTTCACCTGGCATTGTGTGAGGAACCTGTATTCTTCTGCTCCAGCAATTTCTGCTTATTTAAGGGAGTAACAACTTGAGATATTTCCTCTCGATACTAGTAAGAATATGAGTTGTCCTGATTGTACCTGATGTTGTGTCCCTCCCTCAACCCATGCATATTATAAGACAAGATTTTAAATACAGCTCTTCTATGCTCTGATCCCATAATCATTAGACCAACCCTAAGACACATACCCTAAAAAATCAAAAATCTGCACTTAAACCTTTTAAGTTTGTATCAACTGGGAAATCCCACTTCTGTGGCCTATAAAACTTATTTTTGTTTGACATTAATGAAAACACGTTTATATTTTAGTTTACAAACAATACATAGTTGAGCAAAATGTTTAGCCCAATCGTAAAACAAAAACAAACGTAAGAGGTTATTAAGCTGAAAGCTGAGGTTTGCCACAGGACTGAGTTGTGATGCAGAAGAAGTTAGATTTTACATTTAATTAATTCAACTTTGTTCCATGTTTTGACTGAAAAGCAGTCAGTCTAGTGATGGACACTGATTCACATCTGTGCTAGAAGCGCAACTCATTTGCAGCACCAAGAGAAAACTGTCACCACTTTGCATTCTATTCTAGAGGCAGTCCAGGAGGTGAGATCAGTTCTACCATAATTCTTACACTAATGTGAGATGAGCTTTGTTTGCAGCCAGCAAAGAAAAATAATTTTCTATCTGAGCCCGCTTTGTACATCAGGAAATAAAAGAATATCTTCATATTTCTAAAGCTTTTTGTGTTCAATCACTATTGTACAGAAATATGAAAGGAAATTATTGGTAATATTTCACCCAGATGTTCTGTTACAAATCAACCAATTATTATCACAAAAGCACTGCTGTTTCCTTTATCTTTCAATGTAATGACTTGTCTTAAAAGGGTAAAGGCTTATTAATGATTTTGATTATCATCATAATTTTCCTTCTAAACAATCACTCTATTAAGACTTAACTGTGGCCTTAACTAACCTGGCCTTGTGGGTTTTTTTTAGTCAAACATATTAGTAGCTTAAGATGCTATTCTTCTGTTTACGAGGTTTATCAAACGTTGTTTTTAAGCAAAGAAAACAGACTACCAACCAGTAAATGTAAAATTTACCATTTTTTATGTAAAATGATCAACCCCAGATGTTGCTGAAGTACTTGGTAATTCCTAACAAGGCTAACTGAGTACTTTAGGTTGAGAATGATTGCTTATAAGCCAGTTTTTAAAACTAAACACCAATTTAAATATTTTGCATAAAGCTAACATCTGGTCACATACATACACATTTGTAACTCACGATACAGAAAGTATTTATCCAGCATTTAGTTCACAATCCTAACCGGGTTAAACCACAAATCTCTCACTGTACAGACAGACAATAAAGGGCAATTTTCATTCATTGCCTTTAGCAAGACAACGCTTTCTATTTTGGGAGCTAAACAAACGTTACCCCCGGACAGCAGTCGTGAAAACGAAACGCGTTTGGTTCAGGTCTAAACAGAAAACGATGAGCGTATCCATTTTCAGTCCTAGCGAGCACTCAGGATAGTATCAAGACCTTCAGTGCAGGAAACTGGGGGTCTTGCGATCTGCTTCGTGGTACATTTTCTATCATTGTCATATTTTGTGCTGGCGACAATGCACGGTTTGTGAATGACAAGATTAACAAAACCTCTGGTGCACTTCGAGGTTGTATGTTTTTATCTGAATGCACCCAGACTGCTTTATTCCCCTAATATTCGACACCATGCCAATACACACGTCTGGGAACAGACGTAATTTCAGTTAATATCCATAAACGTGCCTGCGGTGGCCTGCGTGCTTCAAGAGCAACACGTAACACGCAGCTGACACGGATATCTGGCAGTGCTGTGGGTAAACGCACTCTCCAGTCCTTTAAGTCTCATATTGCACTGCACAGGACAGAGAGAAAGAGACCTGCACCTGTTGGTGACTGAGCTAATCGTGACGACCGATTACTCAAATCCTTAACAGCTTTTAAAGTTTTGGTACACATGAGATGTTTTTACACCCACTGGTTTAAAATGTCGCAACTTTACTTTTCAATAGTTTTTAACAATCGGCTATAAAAGTCAATAAACTTCCGAAATGTATCCCTCCCCACAACTCCACCTGAAGAAAACCCAAAATTCCGCCCCCTTCGGCCTCCCGATTGGACGACACATTAAAATCCTTCACTCCGATTGGTGCAAAACTCTGCCAGTCACGCCACGTCGCCAGAGGAATGTCAGCTGGGCCCAGCCCAACAAGCAACCCAACAGGTTTGTTGTGCGGCGTTTGCGCCTCTGAACGTTTTGCTTTAAGACGCCAGATTACAGATGAGCGGGTCGGTCGGGGGTGTGCATACCTGGAATGGATTGACCTCCACCGGCTCCGCGAAAGGGTTACTGTCGAATCCCGACATTTTGAGTGAGCTGTCCGGGCTCCCTGTGCTGATTCGATGCCTTTCGTACTTTCCTTACGCAGCGGTGTATCTGTTCACTCAGGCACTTCCTTAACAGCAGCCTAGTGCGCAGGCGCCGGGCGTGTGACGCACACGGCGTGACGTCACCCTCGGGCAGCCTGCGCCGCGCCGGCAGGAGGAAAGGGCTCTGCAATGATACTCGCATTGTAAATGAGACTACAAGGCGCAAGCAAAACAACAGCCCTCAAGCACACGCTGGACAAACGCACGGTGCTTGGTCCACCCACCCACACCCTGGTACGCCTTGCAGAATTGGTTCTCACACTGAATGCATTCTCTTTCAATAATCTTTTTTACCAACTGGTCAGTGGAGTTGCCATGGGCACCAGAAGGGGACCCAGCTATGCCAATATTTTTGTCGGCTGGGTAGAAGAACGCTTCTTCGCTTCCTACACTGGCTATGTCCCTGACCTCTACAAACGATATATTGATGACTGCGTCGGTGCCGCCACATGCTCCAACGATCAGCTTGAGTTCTTCCTGCACCATTTCACCAACTTCCACCCGTCCCTCAAATATACGGTTAACATATCTTCCACTACTCTTCCGTTTCTAGACATCAACTTCTCCATCAGCTACCTCCGACTGTCCACTTCAGTTTATTACAAACCCACGGATTCACACAGCTACCTCCTGTACACACACCTCCTCACACCTGAAGAAGGCTCCACGGCCGAAACATTGTGTTCTCTTTCTTCTTTTTTTCAGCATGGAATAAACCTATTACTTGTTCCTTTCCAGCCTACGCATGCTGACGCAGCTACCCACCTGAACTACCTCCTGTACAGCTCATTTCAACCCAACCACACTAAAAACTCTCTTCCTTTTTCACAGTTCCTTAGGGTACGACGATAAAGAAAAAAAAAACAAAACAACAAGACTGGCAATGAGCAAACATGGCCGCATGAAATGAACGCTAGCCGGAACGTTGTTCATGGAAAAAATGCTGTGGTCCCTGTCCAGATTGGATTCATAGTAAATATGCCTAAAGCAGAATGTGGCATAGGAAATCTGCTGTAGAAACATTATCTGAGTAGAGGCTATAATTGTCAAACTGGAACGTCAGTGAGCCGTGAAGGCAGCCTTTACTTCCCTGTACTGTTTTCTTTCTCACTGCACAACAAGGATGTCCAGTCTTAGTCCCGGAGATGTGTCGGCAGGTTTTGATAAGGCTGTTTACGCCTTATGAAGGACAGCACTTCATGTTGGCTAAACTGTACCACTCTGGTCAACTTCTCAAAGGTCTTCATGTACTGGAGCTTCAAAGAGATCTACAGTATAGCACACTGGACCTGCAGCACCGGACTTGGACTGTTCTTCTGCACAACACATTATAACAATGATTCATTGCATTAATGTAACGCTTTCCAGCCCACGGTGCTTTATGTCTGCGAGAAGACCTGCTTCATTCACCAGTCAAGAGCAGCGCCGAGCTGGGCGATGTGTAGCAGCCATTATGCACCAGCAGCCTCTACTGGCAAGCAACGGGCACAAGGCAGGGTCATCGCGGTCCATCACAGACACACATACTCCCACACCAGCACCAGCGTCCCCAGAAGCCCAATAACCCACCAGCATGTCTTTGGACTGTAGGAGGAAACCAGAGCACCTGTTTCCACAAACATGGGGAGAACATTACAGACTCGTCACACGTAGCGCTCCAGGTCTGGAATTGAATCCAGGGATACAGTGTTTACCATGCATTTACCACAACTTCTTGCAATTAAAAATATACTAAATTATGAACTCTGTGTACAGGTTTTCAAATGGCTTATGTCATTACTTGGAATGGATTTCAACATTTTTATATGGCATGATCTTGGCAAAACAAGCGTATAGAGAGTATTTAGATACAACTGCACATAACACTTATTGTGCTGTAAAGGTTAAACTAATACATACATTGTAAGAACAACAATTTAACAAAGTAAAAAAATAAATGACATGATTTGTTATTTCCAGTATTAAACCTACCCAGCTTTTTGGATTGCGTTAATATGAAGACAAAAAGCAGACTTTAAATGTTAAGTGTATCCAAGGCAGGGCACAGAAACATTTAGAGTATGCTATCAGAATACTGTGTACTGATTTTCACATGGTTTTTCACAGTCGTTGTTGCTAGCGTAATCTGTGGCCAGATTTTCACAATTGATAATGGTAGCTGGGAATATTGTGATTAGTTTATCACAATATAGTATTTTGGTTTGCTTCACGTCCAGCACAGCACAGCTTTGTGACACCTTTTACGGGATTAGCAACTTGTCATTATCCCAATTATAATTTTACCCCCCCCAAAAAAATGTTAGTAAATTTAGCGATCTGACAGCGTTGTAACGGGAGGCCCTTAACTACGACAGTATCGAGAAGGTCGACGTTAAAAAGTTCCTAATTCAAGGCCCAGGAAGAAGTGAACGAAGATTCCGGTTCGAAATAAAGGCGTTTACCCAAAAAAAAAAATAACCGAAAAGAACATCGTAACTTTTCGCTTATGTGTGTACCTGACACATTAACCTACTCTCACTTGATTTCTAACGCATCTGTTGTGGCCTTGTAGTTCATTGATTTTTTTTGTATTTACAAATACAAATACAATCAGAGGATCAAATTAGGTACAAGAAAACAAACACAAACAGAAAAATAAACAGTTAACCGCCAGAGGTAATAAGTAAGTTATATAATTAACTTGTATTTTTTTACATATATCATATGTTTTCCGTGCTTTATTATTTCTCACATTTTTAATAGAATTTAAATAGTGTTTCAGCTCCACCTCAAAAGAACTAAAAAGGGGAGTATTATTAGACCATTTGGATTTATGGATGTGAAATTTACCAAGAATGATTAATAAACTGACTATAAATAAATGCTCTTTTGCCTTGTAGTTCATTGAGGAGAGTCAGAAATCAACTCGATGACATCAGGAAGCGCTTGCCCAAGCCCCGCCCCCCGACACCAACATGTCCAATCAGGAGGCGTGAAGCCAGAAAAGGACCAATGGCCTTACGGCCAGGCCCCGCCCCCCAGAAGCAGGAGGGTTTTATGTGGGGCTACGTTACGGCCATGGAGGAAGTAAGAGGTGAGACACGTCTGGTGTAAAAACGTATTTTCAAACGCAACACGGGTTTTTTTTTCCTAAAAGTGACCAAGGTCATCACCGCCGATCACATGCATATTAAAACAAAATATGTGGCTGAAAGCTGAGCGGGGATAATTTTTTTTTTTAGATAAGGTAGAAGCCGGGCTGAAATCCTAAGCATCCCTTGCATTCAAAATAATAAAAAAAAAAAACCCGACGTCTGTATGATCGTCGTTTTGTAGACGGTTTTTGAATGCTGGGTTTTGGAGATATGTTGACATAGCCGTTCACGCGTTCGCAGCTGTCCCAGAATAAAAGCCGTTCCTGTATTTCTGGCCGGTTTTGGATGATCATCAAAATAAACTGTGCTGGAATGCGGGCTGAAGTTGAGTAAGGGAAGGTCAGTAAAGTGCCCTTGGGTTGTGGAGCCGAATACTTCAGATTTACAGTAAATGCATTGAAGAAGCGAAGGTAGAACAAGAGGACTTGTATTTATAATTCGTAAGCTTCAACATGCAGATATCGCTCTCTCTGTAAAGATATGGGTATATAATGTCAGACGGTTCCTACAGCTCTGATCCAGCGGTAATGTTGTAGTAAGAGGCCTTTTTGTGGGTTTATCTTGTTCATTTGCAGAGCAGTATTAATATGGAACGAAATACGTATGAAATGTGTTAATTATGTTAAATAATACAAATGAAGTTTAAGTATATCGAGAAATATTGTACTCAAATTTAAATACATTATTATAATAATAATAATTGTTGTTGTTGTTGTTTAGCTGACACCCTTATACACAGCAATTTTAACATCAGTATATGCTCTTGAAATTTGTACAGGCTTGTTGATGGTGTTTTCAGTGAACAGCAAACATTGTTTCTATTATGGGAACACAGAGTTTCCTGTTTTTGTTAGGTTATTCAGTTCCATTCAACCTATATTCTCCCCTGGGGATAATTGTTGTGTTGGCCTGTGCCTTAAAACAATACAGCAGGGTCAGAAAAGCATTACCATCAAAGAAGAAAGTCCAACAGTGTTACAGGAGATAGCAGAGCCAGTTTACATACCTATTTTTGGTTTAGGTATTCTGTGTTTGTTCCAGGTGATTGCTAAATGGTTTAATTTAACAAATAACATTTAGGTTATCACAGACGAATAATTCCTGCTCTTTACAAACTGATGAATCAGCGGTCACCTGTAAAATCTGCTGGAGTGGCGTAGGAGCCCCCTGCTGGACAGTGAGGGCACCGCAGTGCTCCTGGCTTTCTAATGGCCGCGTCTGTTTTTCCGCAGTGTTCCCACTGTCCTGTGCTGTCCAGAACTATGCTTGGGGTAAGGTGGGGCTGGACAGTGAAGTGGCCAAACTCATCGTTAGCGGAGACCCGCTGGCGGTGGTTGACAGCGACGAGCCCTATGCAGAGGTGAGGTCTCTGTGCTCTCTGAGTCCTCCAGCCCAAACTCTGCCTTTGATTAAAAAAAACATAGAATAAACTTAGAGAATAACAATGAAAAAAAGTACACCTGGTCTGAAAGTGCTTCAGAAATAATCAGTTCATTCCACACATTTCCAAAATTATAAATCAGACATGACTTAGTTTGTTTTATTTACTGACCAGCTGTGTACTTAATATGTCCTGATGGTATTTTAATTTTGTATCATAAAAATCTGAGGGATCTGCACTCTGCTTTTAAAGGTTTCTGTGATTGACAGGTTATTTATCTACACCCTCTGCAGGTGTCAGGGAAAGCTAGTTAAGTCTGAGGGATGTGACATTCCCCATTCAGTTTGCAGTACAGACATACTAACATAGTTCAAGTAGGGAGCTGCGTCAGCATGCGTAGGCTGCAAAGGAACAAGTAAAGGTTTATTCCCTGCTGAAAAGAGAAGAAAGGAAACACAACATTTCGGCTGTGGAGCCTTCTTCATATTAATATAGGTTCCCTTTAATTTCCATTTCTTTAGCTGGGAGTTCCACTATACAGGAGAATAGGAATGTGAAATTATGAGAAGGGCAGATTCATAGGCTTTAAGATGAGTGATATAAAGTAGGCAGATTTTATTTTTAAAGTGTTTTAAGGTGTAAAGCTTGTGTTCTTAAAACAACTTCTTGCTTTAACAACTATTTACATATTTTAAACGGCTTATTAACTCACAGTCATTTTCTGCTTTCGTGAATTGCTATTCCGTGAAGCTCGTGTTAGAATCAGCAAAAACATCGTGTTGCCAACTGTTTCTGTGAATAGTTAATGTTTTGTATATCCCCCTCAAAACTCATCAATTGTCTTCTGAGGCTAAACCCATCTCTCTCCTTTTCTTAGCTGTGGATGGGAGCCCACCCTAAGGGGGATGCTCTAATCAAAGACAACAGGATTTCCCAGAGGACTCTGGGGCAATGGATAGCGGACAACCCTGGCAGCTTGGGGTCAAAGGTCAAGGACACGTTCCAGGGGCAGCTGCCCTTTCTGTTCAAGGTCCTGTCTGTTAGGCTTGCACTCTCTATCCAGGCTCACCCGAACAAGGTAAGGAGACATCATGTCCCGTGGGCTGCCAAGCAGGACAGGGTACCCAGCTCCAGTCCTCAAGGGGTGTTATAGATCTCTTTAAATCTCCAAGGATAGGCTTCAAAGTGTTCAGTGCAGAGCTGTGAGCTAGCCAGGAATCTTCTGTCACAGATACAGTGGGAACAGACAATAAACGGGACCCTGGGCTTTTCCGGGGTGAGCAAAAACATCATTAAGGAAATGAGAAGTTCAGTTAGGTAATTAAATGCTCAAGTGGAAAGAAAACCAAATATCTTCTGACCCCTCCAGCCCACCAGGACTGGAATTGTACACCCCTACAGTGGGGAACGGTATAAGGGGGTGGTTGCCAACTCTGCACTCTGGGGTTTTTCTATTTCTCTTTAAAACATGGAAAAAAACATTCAGCAGCTTAAGGCTCTGGAGAAGGGATACATTGGTCCAGTTAAACCTTAATGGAATCAGTTTAACCCATCTCACAGGCGCAGAGCTGTCTCTAATTAAGGAGACCTGGGAAACCTTTGGAGCCCATGGCCCAGAGATGGGAACCCCCTTATGTAAGCAACTTTCTGAAAAGGACCAGGCAGATGAGAGAAACTATAATCAGTTGAGCAGGAATACTGTGGCATTTGTGAAATTCAATATGAAATTTCTAAGGCCAGCTGTGTTCACAAAAACAAACTTTTGTTTCTGATTACTGTTCTGACTTGACCAAGGCAATGTAGTCACGTTGAAAGCTTTACCGTCTTTCTGTATTATTAAGCGAAGAGTGTCGTTTATAAAATAGATTGATCTCCATCCTGTCAGCGTGTGTATTAAATTCCTTGGTATATCTCCCCGCAGGAGTTGGCGGCCAGACTTCATGCTCAGTTTCCCGACCACTACCCAGACAATAACCACAAGCCTGAAATGGCCATTGCCCTTACCCCCTTTGAAGGGCTGTGTGGTTTCCGACCTGTGGAGGAGATTGTGAGCTTCCTGAAATGTAGGTGTTAAACGCTCTTTTCTGTGTGATTCATGGCGTGGACCGACTGAGGCACGCAACACGTCGGTGCCTCGTGAACCAGAAGTAGGGAGCAGCAAGTGTTGGACTGCTCAAAATGAGAATGAGCCCCCAGCGCGCCTTGAAAGCTGGAGTGCGGAGCTGAGCTCCCTGTGTGGTTTTGTGTTCCAGCCGTGCCGGAGTTCCACGCGCTGGTGGGGAACGAGGCTGCTGAGGAGCTGCAGAGCAGCGTGGGAGATCCGGGCAGGGTCTCGGAGGCTCTGAAGAAGTGCTTCACCAGGATGATGAACTGTGAGAAGAAGGTGTTCGTTGACCAGCTCAACATGCTGGTGAAGAGAGTTTTAGAGGACGGTACGGCAGCAGAGGAGTTACTCCATATCAATTCCCTTCTGTCTGTGGCCCGCATCATTTAATTCAGCCAGTCTCCTTCCTGGGGAAGATATTCAATTGAATGCCAGCCTTGGTGTCCTTTGAACCTAGAACCTGCAGAGACCCTCCTTTTGGAAAAAAAGGATAATAGAGTAGAAAAGAAAGTGTCATACAGTTTACACCCGAGAGCTGTTTCATTGCAAATGTATATTTTGTGGAATAGCCCTGAACGTGTCCAGAAATGTTACTTAAAAGAAAGGTAGAAAGTTAAATAACAGTGCTCCTCTATGCATGGTGTCGGTGGAGATAAACCCAGTTCTTGCTGTTTAGTCCCTGTGTGTAACACTGTTTTCAACAGCGGCAGCGGGAAAAGACACTTCAGGAAGTAACGGGGACCTGTTGCTAAGGTTGCACTCGCAGTTTCCTGGAGATATCGGCTGCTTCTCTATCTACTTCCTGAACCGGGTGACTCTGGAGCCTGGGGAGGCCATGTTTCTGGGGGCCAGTGAGCCTCACGCCTACCTGTACGGAGGTCAGAGATTCTACAGCACAGCCCCTTCTGAAAAACCACACTTTTACCATTACTGCATTACTGCTATTCCCATTTGTTTTGATCTTCCCATTTCAATGTAAGGAATGTTTCATATGTAAAATGTTTTTTTGGGTTTGTATTAGCATTACTGGAGATATTGCCCTTAAATATTTTCTTATTGACATGAAAGCCAACGGATATCATTTTTACTGCTACCTTTATCTTTAAGGTATAATCAATAAATGCAAATTATTTTTAGATATATATTTAAGTTTTATATGAAGAATTTTTAATATAGTATAATACATATAGTATAATATAGTATAATGTAATATGATAAATGAATGAAATATAGTCAAGAACAAATTCAGTTTATTTGTTCTTGACTATATTTGTTTTTATTTTAAAATTGTGAATGAATGGCAGATTGTGAGATGAACCCATTTAACGTGATCATATTAATTAACAATATTACGTACTGAATTAGCCAATTCGCCAAGCACAAAAGTCAGGTTAAGGTGACATTATACTGTGTTGTAACGATTTGGTTACATATGTTTCGATACAAAACGCCAAAAAAATGATTCAGGTTGTGTGCCGAAAAATCATTTACATAGGTGAATGATATTTTAAAGCACAAATGATTGGAAACAGATTGTAAATCCACATGTTCGGTTGTCCGGTTCTCTGCACCTTCTCTCTGGTAGACTGCATCGAGTGTATGGCCTGTTCCGACAACACAGTGCGTGCTGGACTGACCCCCAAGTACATTGATGTGAACACACTGTGCGAGATGCTGCACTACTCTCCTGCCCCGGCCAGCTCCAAAATCTTCTCCTGCATCCAGGACCCCTCGGATCCCTGCGTCTTCCTCTATGACCCTCCCGTGCCTGACTTCTCAGTCATGAGGATACAGGTAACCCGGCACTCCCCCTTGTATTTTCTTACTTTGAGCTGTAGTGTCAGGAGATAATCGGTCTTTCGGTGCATCTCAGGAACGCTGTGTACTGTACAGTGAAAGTAGAAGTGAACTTGAAGAATGAGGAAAGGCACAAAAACTGGAGATGACATAAAGGACTGTTGTTGATATATTTCAAAAGAACGTTCAGATGTCCTTCACCAGTTCTTAAAGTAGCCACACCATCTGTTACTGTTTGAGGTAGATAATCTGTTAATCCAGTCCAGGTATGAGCAATCCTGTTCCCTCTCTAAATGACCTATATTTAAGTACCCGGAAAAAATGTCAGGTTTTGAACTTCCGAATCCTATTATTTAGTTAATTAGTTACACAGGGGCGCGATAAAATGAAATGTATAGCAGGATGGGGATGAGTCTTCTCGGGGAAAGGCAGCGATGGCGGCGTGTGTCTGGCGGGGACGGGCGCCGTGCCGGGGCCGGCAGACTGTGACCTCTCCCCGCTGTGTTGCAGATCCCCGGGGCGGCCAAACAGTACACCCTGGCCCCCGTCGACTCGGCCGGGATCCTCCTGGTCGTGCAGGGCGAGGCCACGGCGTCCTCGGCCGCCGCCCTCTCCGACGTGGCCCTCCGGAGGGGCTCCGTGCTCTTCGTCTCGGCCAACGAGAGCGTGGCCCTCCACCTGGGCTCGCCCGGCGGCATGCTGCTGTTCAGGGCCTGCTGCTTACTGTAGCCTCCTGCACCTGCCTCCAGCCTGCGGACCCGGGTTCGCCAGCGCTGGGGGGCCGGCCCTTAGTTCAATAGCTGTAGACTAGCTAGGGAACCTCCCGGTTCAATCATAGGCTCAAAACTGTTCGGCTGTTGTCATACAGGAGAACTCATGCGTTACTGAAGAACAAGGCGGTGGTGGGGGAAGCAGGGATTATGTTTACTACATGGCGTCCACTTGAAAAATGCTGCACTTTTTTCAAGGGGAAAGGGATTTTATTTGTTCCATAAATAATGCAACGGGCATGGGTTTTATTTTATTATTTATCTGTCAGGAGGATGTATTGAGATATCTCGTTTTTTTTTTAGCTTTTTGTTTTTCAAGGCATGCTTCCCACACCCACCTCTTACCTCATGGGGGAGCTCCACTCTTTCCTTTCCCTGTGCCTGCGCCGTCCAGAAAGCATGTCCTGCTGGCAGAGTGGGATATTGCATCCGTTTGCATGGCTGCTGGGTTGCTTTGGTTGAATAGAAGTCCCTCGATTTATTATCACTTTTTTTTTTCTCTCTGAACAGTTTGCTTCTGTCCCACTGATCCCTGACAGCCCTGTAGAATGAAAAACAGTCATTGAAATCTGGCTCTTCAGGGTGATGCGGTGAAACAGAGTGCACTTCGCAACGTGTTCAGGGCACCTGCATGAGCGTACATTCACGTAACCCTGAAAAATACACATGGCTGCTCCCCTTTTTAACTTGGCTGTGCTGTCCTCATGGTGCCCTGAACTGGGTTACTGAAAACAATCATGAACCTAAAACTGCACCCATCCCTTCATTTCAGAATGTCAAATATTCCACGAGAACTGAAACATTTTTTCATTTTTCAAACATGAAAACCAGGGGAACATTCCTCAAATGAAAAACAAAACTCACTCTTTTTCTTGTTAAGCCTTCCAGTTCAAAATGTGGTTGGACATTGATAAGTGCAATATACAGGCATAAACAATACAATAAACCAGAAATATAATATATGACAACCTTAATTCTATAATCTAACATTAGACTTTTAATAAGGAAAATGGCTGGTGAGCACTGAGCACTGACACATACTGGTTGACATCAGAAGCAGAAGTGTGCTGGTGTTTGTTTCTGATGGGAGTCACTCGTTCGTGGGTGATGGTGGCGATGCTTGTGAAGCTCCCATCGGATCTCCCTTTCCTTTTATTGTCCCAGATGGGAAGTTTGCTTTGCAGGAAGGTAAAGGACATAACAAGATACGCAATGCATTGAACATGGAACACATTGTTTACCAAATAAGAGGCATACCGGCATGATGAGAAATACATATATAAATAAAGTAAAATATACAATCAGTTGTCCAGCTTATCTTCCAAGTCTTCATGTGATGCATCAGTAGGCCAAACATCAACGTTGAAGTCCTGAATTTCTAAGGCAGAAGCAGATAGGATGCTTCATCTTCACTGGATTTAATTTCTGGATTTCTTTCTAGGTGCGGGTCATTATTTTAGACACGTTGCATGGCACTTTCCCAAGTCATGATCATGTTTCAGCCTCTCCGAAGCCAGCTGAATTCTTTGTTCCTTAATTCTTTGGTGCCTTAATTTATTCTCCTGAATGTCAGGTTGGTCAGCTTCATGAAAATCTGCTTCGGTTCACAGTTCACAGCTTCACAGTTCTCTTCTAAATGTAACTCGTCTTCAAAACCCCAGAAATCATGGACATACGTCATCACCAAGCTCCTCCCAGCTGCCCCTTCTTCCTCTGGCCTCTGTATACCACTCATGTGGCTTTGCATAATTTTGCTCCTTGCTGCTGAAAACCTTTTGTGTAACCATCCTTAATATGCTTAATATGAAAGTCATGTGCTGCTGAAACTCGGAGTGAATGGGGATGAGCAAATTTTAGGGGGGGCAGTGAGGGTACTGGAGCTCTTAGCTGTGACACGTGCAACAAGAGTGGGCATCAGCGTAACGTTTTCTAGCCACGCCTCTCAATAACATGCCAACAAAGAACCTGAAAAAACATGTTTAGCAAAGTTCTTCGGATCTGGTAGTACTGAAGCATGATGAGCAAAATAAGGAGGATGCTCACATAAAATTACAGATAGAGAGATGAAGCTCTTCAGAGTGAGCTTCACACTTAAAGAAGCACGCTGAGGACGTGCATTGCGAGAGTCTGCCTTTCGTTTGGCAAATTTGCCTTCTGAAATCAAGGAAAAGGGTGTACTCAAAATATTTCTTACCAAAAGTCTGATGGCATTGTTTGCTTTGTTTCTTAGTGAATTTCGTAAGCTCCTGATTTCTTATGGAAGTCAGCAGAAGCCTGGTAACGTCTAGGTTTTTGCATGGAAGAATGTACTCATTACATGTTCATGTTTTTGCAAAACAAACTGCTCGCGTTGCACAGGCGGTGAATAACAGAACGGAATGGCCATTAAAAAGTTGTACGTCCACCTCACTATCCTTCCTGCACTGCTGCGCCGTGTGTCCCCTGGGCTGAGTTGGCTGGCAGTGAAGCACACCAGAGGTCTCCTCTTTCTGAGGCTGTATGGGGGGGGAGGGGAGGCCAGGTGATATAAAGTATGATGCTTTAAGCTTAATCACCTGGACCATCTGGATTTCGCTAAGATTTATTGTTTAGTTTCTGTTTTGCTGTATCTTATTCCTTTTTAAAGAATATCTAGGTGAGGAATTTCTTCCATTTGAAGGAATATGATTGAGGAGACAATTGATTTAATGATGGCACTGCTGCAAGTGTCCTGGTTGTTTGTCCCTTTTCCTGTCCCTCAGGTGCTTTAGGTCACCCTAGAACAACAATGGAGAGTAAGGTTGGCTCACTCAACCTTAATTTGACTAGTTTAGCACTTTGACTCAATTTTACTTAAGATGTTGATAATTGAAGTAGACCTAGAAAACCGTGTTGGATTATACTTCTAGGTAAGAACTGGGGACACCAGCACTGCTGAGATATGCAATCATTCCCTCATTAGGGAATGGTTCCGTCCAACAACAGTGGGGTAAAATCTGTGATTGTTTCTCCCAAATTAGGTTTTGATTTGTATGTATAAAACCATTATGTCTTGTAGAATTGCACTCAGGTTTGATAAATTATTTATACCTATTTTTTTGGAATGCTGTGTTTTGCCACAGGTACAGAATGAAAGAATGGATTTTTGGAATGATATTGCATTCGATGGCATGCATTTGTAAAGACAGCATCTGTGTGTAAAACTCCCAATAAATATGAACAGTGCTTTGTTCTCTCCTCTCTTTATTAGTAATAAAAAAAATCAGACAATGTTAAGGTAGTTCTATTAGGTCAGGTCTTCAGATAGCATGGCTCTATAGAACTGATGTTCTGTACCAATGACCTACTGAATACACTGTAAGCAAATAAACCCCTTTTGGTCATAAAGCCTTTCTTTCTGGCCCCATTAGCTCAGTTTGCTCACACAGTATTCCTAAGACTGCCAGACAGAGAGAACTGAACAGAAACAATAAGTCAAAGAATTATAAAGAATATCAAAACTCCCAAGTTTTAGAAAACATGTATAAATGACCTTAAAATACTTCACCTACTAGTTTTCTGTCTACAGATTTATAATTAAACTTACACTTGAAAATGACCTCTCAGCTAGACTGTAATATTGTTGCTTTGCAATGAAAATTATAAAAAAACGGGCTTCTAAAAAATGTCAAAGTTTATATTTTAAATTTCTCGAGTGTTGCTCCAGCTTGTACCTTTCCAGGGAAAAACTGTTTTAATTTTTAACCTACTCCCTAGAACATATTTTAGTGTTACATAAGCCTTGGTTACAGTCATTCAGTAATGCTCCTTTAGAGGCTCAGAGGTAGTCCCATGTTCACTCAGCCTCTGAGCTGCTGTCTCGGACACGTGTTTCTCCTCTGAGGATACATGCAAAGACTGGCCACTATACAAATGAGAGAAGTCAGGGCATCTACTCTTTTGTGGGGTTCATATGACTGAAGAGCTTTCCAAACCAGAAGGTCCTGTAAGAGCTCTGTGTGCTTGACAGCTTTTCTTAAGATTAATCTTCTCCAGAGTGCTGATCTTGAATGCAGAATGCAGGAGTGACCTTCGCTAAGGGATGTGTATCCAAGAAACAAGAAATGACAGGCTCAAATTCTTCCCTCGGACCAATACTTGGGAGGGACCTGGGGAGACTGGGGCAGCTGAGACACCGGGCATTGTGGTCAATAAGGACCAGCTAGCCTGAAGAGTGAAGGAAGCTGGGAAAGTCAGTCAGGGTCTCCCCAATGGTCTCGGACTCCACTGGTTTGGAGCACCACAGCAATGTTCTTGTCCGCGTGGTCAGTCCGCGTGTTGGCGAAGCTTATTCTGTGACTGACTGGAACAGCAGGCTGCGGGTGTGAGGGGCCGCCTCTTTACGAACTGCGGTCAGCTGGGCAAGGTCACATGAGACATCTGTATGGGAGACAGGCAGACCACCGATCAGTTCTTTTGTTTTTGCTAACTGGTTTTGGTGTAGAAGCCAAAGGATACTTTTTTTTAAGACACTTTCCACTTTTGTCACTGTTCATGTTTTTATCCACTGAATATGACCATGCCAAAATGCAACCGACGGAACAGCTCACAATGGAACACCTCAGAAAGGAGTTGCTCACAGGTACATGGGGGATAAAAGGTTAATGGCCCAGGTCTCAACAACACTGCTCGCTGAGAACAGGGCATTATAGAAATCTCTCTTACGTTTGCAACAGACAGAATACATCAAAGTAAAATAGGTTTCTTAGATATCACCAGCTCTTAATGGTGTGCAGCTTGACCTGCTACACACAAATCTAGCTACTGAGTGTTGTTGACTTAACTGTTTTGTGGAATGAACATCACATTTTGTAAACCCAAGCCCTAACCTATAAGGGCAGATTTATCATAATATGGTCAGACAGTCAATATACATACACTGTATATCCACATATATGGAAACAAAATCAACTCTAAATATTTGTAGTTATAATACAATAATATTTTATTTATATGTATTATATTATAATTTATTAATCTATTTATTGTCTGGTTAATTATTTCAAATTGTTTTTTGACAGACTGGGAACACTTCATTGAAGTGTGAACACAAATTTCATTTAAGTAGCTTTAGGAAGATGCTTAAAGACCTAAAGGACAGAGGCAGCAGTCTCAGACTGACTATTGATCTAAGGCATAATGACACCCTGTTTACACTTCACAAAGACATGAATAATCCCTGATAATGTAGAAATCAGGTTGACAGATAATGACAGTGCCAAACAATGTTCACAAGAGCCAAGTCACGGCTAAACACCTTTCACCTTTTTTGTGAAACAGGAAACAAATTAAAAAAAAATATTTCACTTTAGATCCTTTCCAACGCAAAGACCTGCAGTTCATTCCGGATCTTACCCTGGAAGTTTCATCTTCAGGTTTGCCACTAGATCGTAGAAACTCATCTGTAAATGCATCCGTAAAAAGGGATTATAATACAGATCATTTACAAAGAAAGAATATTAGAAGAAAGAGGTGTCTGGTATTAAATCTGATAGCCTCTACTGTCCCAGTGGACCAATGAACTATAAGTGAAACTTTAAGATTCATCTAGTTTTTCAGTACAAATATTATTCCCCTGGGTTGTATTCAGGGTGGTGTTTGAACTCCTACCAAGTTTAGGAAGAAATGATAAAGGAGTCTCTCAATCTTTTCCTGGTCTTGGACCTTTTGCTTTTACTAAATACCCTTTAAAAAAAGCACCCTTTAAAGAAGTAAAAATTGAGGAGACTACACGGGCCTTTAGTCATGATCCAGACTGGACCCGAAGGATAACTTGCATACAAGAGAACTAAGACACGGGAGCTGTGTTCTTCAGACCAAAATGTTATTCAGCTACATGAAACACAGTTACATCAAACATGTGCATAAAAACAAAGTGGGCAACTCCAAAGGCTCATTACTATGTAAGTAAGTGAGGCTAAAGTATGAAAGCATGATCCCCTGTTTCCATCACTGCTGCTTCCATATGCAGTTCCATCTGTTTCTTCATCAGCATTTGAAAGCCTTGCTGAGAACTCAGCTCCTAGTGGATGTTATTGAGCGCTTTATCCCTCCCCAGCAGTTTCTTACACCTTTCAACGTAAAAGTCCCTCTGCTGTTCGGCCTCGGCCTTGTTGCTATTACAGTACGAACGTCTTCTGGCCCCTTGTGCTCCAGATCTGTGCTTTCATTGCAAATGTGCGCTGAGCAGGCTGGGTAGAAGAGACAAAGACTAGTCTGATTTTCCCTGCAAAACGAGACTCTAGATTACAGAGGTTTATATGCATAATGGCTGATGCCCATTGAAATATGTCACATATTATGGAATTTGCTCCATAATGTTTACTAAATATACTACATATAGGTTATATATAGGTTAATAATTTCATAAAACTTTGATGAAAAGGGAATTTCTTATAATATAAATAACTAACCACTGGTATTTATGTGATAGTATTACACTTAAATTATACTTTTTTTTACAAGGACAAAAACCATGAAAGCGAGATATGCCATACTTCATTACAAGTTGTCGATTGTTACTCTCTGAGAAAATTTAATTGTACACAAAATTCTTGAGAAATGTAGGAATGATCTGTGGATATAGTGCTGGCATTAATATTACTCAAAAATAACATGCTAACATGCAAAATGTTTTTTTTACAGCACTCTAAAATTAAAGTCACTTGTAAAGAATTTAAAATACTTTTATCATTTCTTCATACATTATCCCAAACTACAAATTACTACAGAGTATCACAGAGAGCAGGAGCCTAACCCTGCTGACACAGGGCACTACACAATATACTGTAACACCCTGCATGGCTGCCAACTTCATCACTTCTCTTTTATTCCTAAACTTAAGTTTGAATGATAAAAAAGCCACTTCTTAGTCATTTTAGGTCAAAAGAGAATGAATGTTAATTATTTTGCTTTCACCAAGATTAATGTCACACACATCAGACCAAATATCTGTTAAAACGTACCACAATTTTGAACCTTAACCTAAAACTGCTGCCCCATGTAGAAAACAAATATTTGTAAGACGGTGTTATTCCTTTTTTGAATTCAGAACAAACACAGTGTGAAACTCTAACTATAAAAATGAACAATTTAAGAGGAAAGTAACTTAACAAATACAAATAAACTCACCGCGTTTGTGCTCCTTAAGAATGCCGAAGGTCCAGACGCGCAACTTTCCTCCCCGTGATCAAGAAAATGCTTGCAACCCTGGTGGAACACTACTACTAATAAAATACAAAGCACCTTACATATAATTTGCCAGGAACCAGTTTCAACTATTTCACAAGTTGTTTAAGGCCTTCGATGAGCATTACTACCTAATTCTAAAAAAATGCAATTTGTTTATTCAGCACCAAGGCAATAAACGCATGCATGTCATCACAGAAGATTGTCATGTACTGTATAAGGCTTAAGACACAGCCACGGTGACTTTGGTAAAGAACGTCACAGGACTGTGTACAGTTATAAGGCCTTGAATTCTGTTAGCTTTTTGGAACACACCATTGTAAATGACCACATAAGTCAGCTCTGCGACAGCCATAAGCAAAATAATCTGACTAACAAAAGAGCAAATCTTTTTTCAAGTGTGAATTTTTTTAACTGGTTGCCATGTGCATTAAGGCACATGTGCTTTGATGGAGGTAAAGTAGATCACAATAATTTGCAGTACATTGCACATAAGAATTTTAAAAACATGAAGATATTTCCATACAGATCGATACAGCTGTAATCATATTATGGAATTTGCTCTGTAATGTTTACTCAATATACAGTATACTGTATATGTACCGCAACAACTATATGTAAACAATTAAATGGTGTATTTATAAAAAACAAATACTGTATAACAAAGTTGCTTTATGTATATTACAACTTCAAAATCCATATTGTTTAAAGGTGTGACCCCCTATCTGATTGAATACTCAGTAAAAGGTCATTTCCTTGTGCTAAAGTCTGTAATGTCATATCTCTGTTCCCTCGACGAGTTTCTTTAGATGTTTCAAACAAGACTTGATAACTTTTTTTTTTATCACACAACACTGAGTAGGGAGACTTTTTAAAACCATGGTTCCCATATTACAACTCTTTTCCATTTTTTCATATTTCTCTCTTTTCTGAAAGTACATTTATGTTCAAGTCGTGTAAAAGACAGTAAAAGCCACAGTCACTTTCCCATTCAGTCCACGGTCTTCTTGATGAGTCCTTCGTCATTCTGCACAGGGGTCTCTGCTGTCAAGAACTGTCTCGCCAAAGGTAGTGGGAAAGTCAGTTTGACCTTCAGGTACAACTTCAAATACAGTACACATATGAGACTATCTCTACATAACAAAAAGACAACTCCACTACCTTCTTTCGTGCTGTGATGCCAGTTAACTGTTAACCATAACTATACAACACTAAAAAGAGTTAGTATAGTTAGTATTTAATACTTGAATACTAATAATAGTATTATAATAATAATGCATTTCACAGTTGAAATCTCTTGCTAATTCAAATAATTCACAAACTTAAAAGTACTTTTACCATACCTCATTAAAGATAGCAAATGAGAAAAGACTACTATGCCAAATTTTCTTCATATTGCAATTTTCCTCAGGTAATACTGTACATCCGACTATTTCTTGAGGGATCATGGAACAACAGTCTCTACAACATGGTTCTTTAAAATACTTATTAAAACATACAGTACCTCTTTCTTACCTTTACTTATCATTTCATGATAAGGAAATATAATTTTTTCACATGTTTGTATAGCACACTTTTTACTTTCACCTCCATGAGTACTGCATCTTTGAATCATCTGGACACCGATGTGCAAATGTCATGCGTCAACCTTGAACTTCAAACAACACTGAATATCAGGATTGTTCTAAATCTATACTGAGAATCAAAAGAAATGTTTCATTTTACTTATGCATGTTATTATAATAATAAATTGTTACGATTATTTGATGTATTCATGACAGGCAGCGAATAAGACTGTTGCAATCAAGCACCGAATAGCCACATTAGGGACAGAGCTGATCGAGCACAGGTGGTAAAGTGATCCAACCTGCTGAAGGTCACGTCTGATGGGTCAAGAAAGAAAAATGCAAAAGGGACAAATATAACTCGGTGATCAAGAGAACAAAGACGTTGTACCGTTGGTATTCTGGAGGCTGGGCAAAGTTGGCACACTGACTGATTTCTAACCTGGAAAGACATTACAAATACTCTCCATTAACTGTAAGCTCATGATCAGGGAGAACTCGGGCCACAACACCTAGACAAGACTCACACATTATCATGGTTCATCTTGGGGACCGTCCTTGCACTGGCAGGCCCACGGCCTCATAAAGTTCAGGTTACAACTACCTGCTCATCAGACGTGAGGAGGCAGCTCAACAATCACAGTCCTCGAGACAGGCAACCACGCTGGGGCCCACTGCTCACTGACCGATGTTCATCACTGGAGCAGAACGGACTGGTATGAGCAGGTAGACACATCAGCAGGGAAACCAATAGGAAGAAGCATCCAGTCACTAAAGCACTCCACTGGCAGTGATTCGTGTCATTTTCTGTGGGCTTACATCCTCACATTACAATTTCAGAGGACATCGCACCTACTAGTGCAGCTCAGCTTTTTTGTGAGTTGCGAGGGTGACAGCAATGTCATGGAGGACCTACTGAGCATACTGAACATTTCTGGGATTGTGGGACTTGATCATGTGTGGCGTGATGAACATTCACATGCTTGTCCAGTCCGTAAAAGCAGAAAGGGGAAGAATCATGCAAAACAACATCTGCTCCATGCGACAATGCATGTGTCACAGCTTATACTGTTTCCAGTGGTGTGACTTTCACAGTACACTGCCTGTACATCAACCCTGCTGATGATTAATCTCCATACTGAATTCACCTACAGTATGTCATCTTCAATAAAATATCAGTGTATCTGCTACACTAGTGGACTTGATATTGGCATTCATGCTGTGAATTCTTTTTGCAGTTATAAGTGCTGAGTTTCTTTTGATTCTCAGTATATTGTCTACATTTTCGGTTTCTTAAGTTGATACCTTTGTATTGGCTAGATTGCTTTAGCCCCTTCTACAGTTCCAGCTTTTGAAATCAATTGCTGTACCTATATTTCAAAGGCAGAGCTAGGGTTCCTTTTTATCCAACTATAATGGATGGATCACTAATGTACTTATGTGTATAAACAATGAATGATATTTACAAAATCAGAAAAAAAAATGCATTTCTGTTGCATTTCAGGTTTTGGTTGCATGACTTCTCAAACAACATCTCTCGAACATATGACTTTCTTGTGAAATACATAAATTCCACTTCCTGCTTGTTTCCCTAACAGGAACAAAATCTTCACTCTTCCATGTTGCTGAAGAAGGTTTTCAACCTTTTAATCGTGCCTGCAAACATGGTCAGCCCTAACTCTTTTCTCCAGGGCAGGAGAAAGATGTTTAGTCCATTTTTGGGGTCCTGTTGGTAAGCTTTTCTCAGCATATCGAAGCTCACCTCCCCCTTAGCTAGCTTTTGAGCAGCAGGTTTAGTAAGTGCCTTCTCAGCAATAAGGGGCTGTAAGGAGTCGTAGGTCTCCACCTGCAGAAGAGAGAAGGAGTGACTGCGTGTTTGCTCTGGTGTGGGGATCATGGCGTTGTAGAGCCTTTGCAAAACTAGGGCATCTTCAAGAGCATTGTGTGCAAGGTAGGACTCCATGAGGATACACTTGACCAGGTTCTGCAGGGAGAAGTTCCTGATCTCGACATTCTTCAGTATATCTTTGGCCAGGGGAAGTGTGTCCAGGAACCCTGAGACCGAATTCTCTAATTCATCCCTGAGGCCTACTTTTTTAAGGACGCGAATCAAAATGGGACAGTCGAACCTCCAGATGTTGTGGCCTACAAGCAAGGGTTCGCTCAGACAGCGAAGGAAGTTGAGGAAGGCAGTCAAGGCCTCTCCAATGGAGGTAGTTTCCACTGGCTCTGAGTGCAGAAGCAGCACTCCATCCTCCATAGTCAGCCCGTTGACAGCTGATGCTCCCTGTGTGATTGGCTGGACTGGAAGGATGTAAGTGTTAAAGGTCAACTCGCCACAAACAGCAGAGAGCTGGATAATGTTGGAAGAGAGATCTGGAAGACAATCAAAGGTGGAATTATATATTTGTAAACTCAGATCTCATCAGCATGTATAGGTTAGCATACAGTATGCATCAGCCTTATTGTAATGTATAAATCTGAATTAAATACACATATTTAAGATACATAAAATGATCAGGCAAAAAAGCATTGTAATACTAACACTGATTTATGTGACATTTCCTAACAAAGACATTTTTCCAAAAGCTGCATTACTAAAGAAAATTTGTGGACAAATAAAAAAAAAGGTTTTTAAAACTAGAAGGATTGTATACGTGTGAAATAAAAACATTGTTCTTTACATGTAGGCAAAAAATGGAGTGGAAAGAACAAGAATAAAAAAGATTGAGAAAAATTCACATTTCTGAATGTGACAATAAATACCCAATCCTGTGGTCTCCAAATCAAAGAACACGATAGTGCCTGTTGCCCAGTCTTGTGTGGCGACTTTAGATTGGATCTCGCTGCTGATTTGCAACTGGGACACAATTTGGTTGTTATGATTCCGGCCACCTGCACCCTATAAACACAGCCAGAAGATAAATTAATTTACACGTTTCTTGAGACACCCCAACTTTTTCTAGCTTATTCCATCTTTAGGCCCTCACTACAAAACATGCTTATCCTACAAAAGTGTGTTGTTGCATTTTCTACTGCCATTGTCATCTACCATTCTGAACAGACAACTGCTTTGGAACAGGTGCAGGTAATGCTTATTTAGCAGCCAATAGAGAGATTTGATTTTTGTATTCAAACAGTTAGTTCCATTAAGTATTAAGTACCAGAAGTGAAAGAAAAGCCAAAAGGCCACACTCTTTAGGATTGGAAATGACCATTCCTACTTTAACTTTATTTGAAAGTCTATCTTCAAAGTCTTTTCCGTAGGGAATGTGAAACCTATAATAAGACAGGCAATTTATCGAGGTTGCAACAACTGATATTACATTGGGAGCTAAAATTATTTCTGAAATGAATATTGATGACTCCGTGATTGTCCTTACTGATGGAGATTCATCTTCAGATTCACTGGAAGATATTACCCACGAATCTGTTTGTGAAGTACCTGTAAAAATATGCAAAGTTGCAGATCAAAATGCTGCAATGCAGAATATTTTGTGACGGTATCCAGAAATTAAGGCTCATCCTACCCATTGACTCTATTTCCTGCACAGGAGACTGTGAGGTGGACCGTGGGCTGTCAGTTCCTGGGTATGACCCCATGCTGGCCTCAGACTGGTAGAGATCTGGCGAGGTGTGGCGTTTGGGCTGGGGTTGCAGATCATGGTACGAGTCAGATTGGTTCCTGTGCTTGTCAATCCACTCTGTCTCCTGGTCATCCTCCCTCGCTCTTTTCACACTGACAACCCCAGAAGCCTGCATTCACAATACAAAAACACATGGCAGGATTGACATAATAAATGATGCAAACTGTGTTAAAAGTGCCCAGCCCAATTTTATTTTTACCAAAGGAGTTGTCTCTAATTATTTTGGTGCTGCATGTGTTACCTTGATATTGCTTTTGACAAGAAACAAACAGAGCAGAGCAGAACTATGAATATTCTTCCCTTACCAAATTTAAAAAAGTCTTTCCTTACCAAATTTGATTATCTTACCTCAGAAGACAGTGCCATTTCTCTTCTTTCAACACTGTCTACAGAAAAATAGAACACAGCTGGGTTGAATGTCAGGTGGCCAAATAACACTACAAACTACAAACACAACAGGTTACTTAATTTTCAGAAGTTTTCAAAAGACAACCATGGTCAGTCCAACGGGGGCTTGGATACTCGAAGGGGCCACTTGGAAGCAGTTAAACAAGCTCCCAGCACAATGTGGGCTGTTAGACACCAATGCAAGCCCCTAGCAACAGTCAGCGTAGTTTGAGAACATCCAGCCTACAGAAGCAAGAAACAAGTTGGAAGCATTTAGCGCACGACCCATTCAGGTTCCACTTCAAAAACCTTTGTTTTGTTTCCAGCTGCTTCCCTGCAAAATGTGGAAAACGAGTGGAAAGACAGGCAAGGTCACGTGGAGCAGGCAGGTTTAACGACAAGGGAGGCACAGCACTTAATTTACTCACTTTTCCAAACTGCCAGGCTGCCGACGCAGGCGCGAGATTCCACATGGGATTTGGTGAAGGTGACTTTCAAGGCCTGCGGCTCGACGTGTACCCTGTCTTCTCGCTGGAGCTCCTGCAGGGAGGATCTCACCATGCCCTGCATCTCCAAAACGTCTTTGTCGGCGCCGTAGCACTCGATTTTCTCAATCAGGTCACAGGCAGCATCTACCCTCTTGAGGACATTCTCCGTCTCGCAGAGCCGGCCCTTGATCTCGGCGTCCTTGTTCGCATACATGCCCTCCAGCTCGCCCAGGAGTGCATCCCCCTTCTCCGTGACTACCTGCACCGTCTCCCTCACCGCCTCTTTGATCGCGTCCTCTAGCTCTGCTTTGTGGGCCCGGTTCGAGTCCTGCAGAGTCCACAGTTCCTGGCAGGCTTTGGCGAAGGCCTCCCGCTTCTCCAACAGGGCAGCAGACATTTTTTTGAGATCCTGTTTCTGCAGTTGCACCTCTTCTTTCATGTCACAGTGCTCATGGGCTGGAGGCTTGTGCTCCAGGATGGTGCAGGTGCAGCACACAGACTTGGAACACGTCCTGCAGAAGATGCTGTGGGAATTGAGAAGGTGCAGACAGGGTGAGAGAGCAAGGAACCATTTTCACATGTATCTGGCGATGTGGGAGTTATCTGCCGTATCAAGCTTATTTTCACACCTCTCAAGAGGCTTTTCCTTGGCAAATTAATAGAGAACAGGTCTGATAACACATGGTTCTTTAAAAACAGATATTCAGGCAGTCATATACTGTACTGTAATTCATTCACACAGATAAGAAAATCAGAAATGTGCCCTCTTACTGAAAATCAAATAAACATGAATTAAAACTGGGATTTTGGTCAAATTACCTTGAATTTGTGGAAAACAAGTTTCAAGTAGGAAATAATTTAACAGTGATGTTAATAAAATAAACCTACAATACAGACAAAACCTGTATCCTGTAAATCTTCAAGTTAAAAGAAACCAGATCACCACTCACAAACTTCTGTTATCCAACCCTTACTCCAAAAGATACAGGGTTCTAGTCTACAGTTACAATTGTTACGCATCAAGTGTAATATCTGACTGATTAGAAACACGATAGTGGACTGCTTCTTATGAACATCTTTAGAACCAAACTCAAGAGGTCTAAAATTGGAACACCAAGGCACAACGCTGTATTCCAGTCCAGAAGCCGGAGCGGATCTAACCTAATCATCTGCTTCTCGTGGCTGGGACAGTAAGGGAGCCTCTTCTTGCGGGTGGCTTCCAGGAAGTCTGGGAAGTCCATCCTCCTCAGGTTCTCCACGCTGTCCACTGGGTGTCCTTCCTTCTCTGTGAAGATCTGATGGGCATCAAAACAGCTCTGGCACAGCATTTTCTCACACTCGAAGCACAGGAAGCTTGCCCCAGCTCTGCACCTAGAGCATGGAAGCACGCTGGCTTGGACAATCTGTCTGTAGGTATCAACCCTGGCCTTCAGCTCCGAGAAGAGCACATTGTTCTTCACCTTGGGGAGTTCTGTGGCTTTCTGGCAGGTAGGGCAGGTGACAGAATCAGATTTCTCACACCTTGTTAGACACTCCTCGCAAAAGGTGTGAAGACAGGACAACAGCTTGGGAGAGGAGATGTTCCTGGTACAGATTCCACACAGCAGGAACTGTTCTCCGTGTAATAGGGTGCCTGCCTGATTAGCCATTGTCCTGTTAAAAGATGGAGAATCCAGAAATAACCCAGTTGCATCAGAGTGTATTAGGGAAGGCACAAGAACACTTTTCCAATTCCGTTCGAAAATGTGTGTTGGATTTGCAAGCAGGAAAAGCAACGTTGTTCCGACATCACAGTTCGACCGATTCAGTTTGCACTTAACATTTTTTTCAGTATCTACACTGTGTTGCTTCCTGATGTTGACTTAATTTTATAGATATAAAAATTGGAACTGCCCATTATATTTGTCATGCATGTGCCCGGTTTGAAACCACCTGTTGTTTAAGACTTGATTTTTTGGCAACGTCTGCTGTATTGCACAGAGAAAGAGGCCCTGCAGTCAGGATTCTCTGATGTGCCCCTTGTTACAGCACTTCATCTGTTTGACATGTGAGCGCTGGACAGGAGAGAAAGATTGCCAGAGCAGTGCAACACTCACTGACATCACACCAGGTCTGAAGGTGTCCTATATGCTGCAGAAAACTGTCTTCCTAAAAGCTGAGAAAACCTTGGCCAACTGTAACATCCACCCTACCCATGCAATGCTGAGTCAATAGTGCCTATTTCCATTTGTGAATATGGCATACATTCCATATCTATTCAGTGTTGCTAATTGATATTCATTCAATGCTCTTTCAAAATTATTTTGCCACAATTCATGTTGTGGAATCAACACTTTATACCTTATCAATGAGGAATATTTGGTAAAATGATGTGGACAAAACACTCACTTGGCATTGGGTAGATCTCAAATTAAGGACATATCAATGCAAAGTTAATTTTCCTCTATGGAAATTCAAAGGCAGCTCCATCTAAGGTCCGTGAACACCAAATTACACTTTTAAAGTAATGTTTTGCAGACCTGGTTTTGTTTGTACTACAGAGAACGTTCAAAATTCATATAATACACAGGTTTGCATATGAACAATTTTAGCATAGGCTGCACCAGGTTAACTAGTATAGTATTTAAAACTGGAAAAAGATTACGTGAAGAAAAAAATACCTACTGGATAAAATCGGTGGGTTAAGATGTCCACTGTGGTCTCTTCACCTCCATATTCTAGTTGCTGCGGAGTGACATCACCGTAGCAGGCGTCTATAAGCTTTTTCAAAATAAGAGCCAATTCTTTGTATAAAAAATACATACCGGATTTTCCTCCCTCTATTACAGAATATCACAACTCGTATCACTGCTTAGCAGTACGACATACCACTTTTACAATGAAAGAAAAACGAGAACAAAGAAAAATAACCGTTAATCTCTACACAACAATACCAAAATCTAACCCAGAGGTATGGACAAAAACAAGCAAGATCCTGAACTGCTTTTTATACTAATCTTGCCTTTGTGACCACTCAAGTCTCACACTTCGGCTGTATTTAAAATTTAATTGAAGAGTACAGTATATTTGAGTTTTATTGTTTTACAGATATCAAAACGATATAAATTTATAAGAATGGTAAATGAATCAATAATTATCGATCGTTCAGATTATGCTTGTTAAAAACCCCGATTGCCTTCAGCCACATTACTGCCGGGTGCTACCTTGTGTTTGTTACAAAGCTTTTATGCGTTTTTCTGTGCATTAATAGTAAATCAGCTGTATTGACCGTTTCAGGATTTATGGTGGTGGTGAAAGACCACACCCTGGAAAGGGTTAAAAGCTGCGCAGGAAAACGAAAACGGAGGTGGCGAAGCAGAAATGGAAATGAACAGCCTGTACCACTAACCTCTCTTTCACTTCTAGTCTGACGAAAGGGTACTGTGCATGAAATTAAATGCAATCGGACGATGAGATGTGCCAAACATACTGTAAGCCATATATAAACCTGATTTCAGCTGTGATTAAAAGAACAATACTTCAGAATGTATTGTGTTGTATGAATTATTGTTTTCAAACATACAGTACGCACGGATCCTTATTCTCCAAACAAGTCTCATTTTCCAGCGGAGAAACGGGGTTCCTTCCTCGATGTCTATAATTTTGCCTGTTAACACCCCCTACTGGCCATTATTATGAAACGATTTGCTTTGCTTAGCAGATCTAAAGAAAAATATTGAAATCTAATTTGAAATATTTAAGATAAGATTAAGATCACTTTATTGATATCCATATACGATTTCTTGCACTAGGAATTTGTCTTTTTGCATAACCCAGCTTGCTCTCCTTGAGACACAGCACACAGACGGAGAGAGAAGCTTGGGGTCAGAGCGCAGGGTCAGCCATTTATACAGCACCCCTGGAGCAATGGGGGTTAAGGGCCTTGCTCAGGGGCCCAACGGAGTAGGATTCCTCTGTCGGCTGCGGGATTTGAACTGGCAACCTTCCAGCCACAGGCGCAGATCCTGAGCCACAGAGCCTCCGCTCCGCTTGTATTTTATAGGTGTTTAACATTTAAGAATATGTGAATGGCCACAATGCAATTTTTTTTTACATGTAAAATTATATTTCCTTTGTCTCGTCATAATATTAAACACACCCAATTAAAACAACTAATAAAAACCAAAAGATTATGACACTTTATTAAATCCTTAGAGATCACGTGGACCTGAAAAAATACATTACTTTATTTATATTTAATAAAACAATAAAATGAAAGATAACAGATGCTTTTCCTAAACAGGCAGTGTCTTTTATAAATTTTCTTTCTGCCTTGATCATAATTATTACAACTTGGCACATTTGATTCTGAAGTCCAAGAAATCACACTGCTGTGGAAATAAAACAGCCTCTAGCAAAACGCCCATTCTGTTAACTTAAACATTGGTATGTAGAGAAGCAAAAGGTCTTTCCTTCTCAGTGGTTTTAATTTAATAAACGCAAATGTTAATTTTATTTGCCTCAAGATTCCTGTGAACCAAGTCTCTGAGGCTCAACTCAGAGCGCTGAAGCCAGTTCGTGTTTCAGAGACAGCTCTGCTGGGTTAAGGCTGCTTTTGAAGTTCCAGGAAGTCAGTGATATTGCCAATTGATGCTCCAAAGCAGCCCTCCCACAGCTCTTATTTCAGGGGCTCCAGTAGCTTCTGCAGCCTCTTAGAGGGACTCTGTAGGTGAGACTTCTAGAGTAATTCCACATGCAGCCAGTTTTCTTGCAGCATGCTTGGAGATCACTTTTCCTTAGATGAGTGGCCACCGAGAGTTCCGAGTTCCCACCTGTGAGAGAGTGAAGGTGTGCCTGACCACCTGCTCTGACCTGGGCGCCCAGGCGCAGAAGAGCCGCTGCAGAGCCTTGACGTCTTCCAGAGCATTGTGCGCTTGGTAGGAGGTCCCAAGGCAGGCCCTCACCAGGTGCTCCTGGCGATAGCTCCGGATGGAGCTGTGCCTGAACAGCTCTCGGGCCAGGAGGAGGGTGTCCACGAAGCCGGAGGTGGCCTGCTGGAAGTCCTCTCTCAGGTGGAACTCATCCAGCACCTTGAGCAGTACAGGACAGTCAAACCTCCTGATGTTGTGCCCTGCCAGAAAAGGGCGGTTCAGCATGCGGAGGAAGGCCACGAAGGATATCAAAGCCTCCCGGTGAGTGATGGTTGGAAGGGCCTGGCTGTGGAGCCACAGCTGTCGCCTCCTGACAGTGAATCCGGTGACAACTGAGGCCCCTCTAAGGATTGGTCGCCGAGGAACCATGTAGACATTAAACGTGTGGTCTCCACTTACAGCGGACAACTGTACGATATCACACCTTGGACCTGTTTGCAAAGGCACAATTGATGTGTTGTTACTGCTCCGTTCTCCAAGACTGCAGTCAAAAAGTAGTGTCACAATCTGCAATCAGTCCTTTACCCCCGACTCATGGAAAACAATGTCAGAGAGAATATAAAGCTCAAACTTGCTGAAAATGCACAGAAGAATCATTGTAAATAAAATCGTATTGTTAGTCTACTCCCCTCTTCCCCATACATGACAAAAGGGGATTATAAACAACTAGAAATAACTATATGCTGTACATCAACATCCTTGTCAGTTTGTAAACTGGCAGTACGACACATACTGACCTCAGCTAAAACATCTGCAACAGGAATACTTTTCCACAGTGAGGGGTTTACAATAGATTTAAACTTAATTATCTGAAGAAAGATACTATATAAATGTAATATATAATTACCAAGTCCAGTGGTTTCGAGATCGAAGAAAACAAGACTGCGGTGAAGATTACATGAGGCAGAAGAGGCCACTGCGAATGCATTACATTCCATTGGTCTTTTAATTCTGTAAAAGAATTAAAATGATTCAGATTTTTCACCATTATACTGTATGTATGGACAGCAACACACAAAGTGTTGAAATATATATTAAAAACATTGAAGATACCTAATCTGTAAATTCTAGAACAGAAGATGAGGCATTAGGTTTTATACTGAAATTGTGCTGACCGCTGTGTCACTTGACAATAACATTGTTCCAAGCAAGAAACAATTACATATATTATAATTAAATTAGATATAAAATGTCTCCATTTACAAAAGGGTATGTTCCACAAAGTGTTTATGTGTACTTTGGCCTGAGAAATGTAAAAAATAGACCACTGAAAAACAAGGGGTTCATGATCATGATCCACAGCTGAATTATGAAATACCCTATTTAAAAAGCCTAGAAGAACTGTATTTACTAATGAAAGTACAAAGAAAATGTGTGTTACAATAGAAACATCTTGAGACAAACTTCAGCTTTCTTGATGTAACCAAAAGACTAAAGTGGAAGGAGAAAATCAGTTCCAGACTTGTAAACTGTAATTCCAGCCTTTTCCCCCGAGAGGCTGTCCTTGTGTTCTCCTTTCAGAATGGTCCTGAGCAGATGGACTGAGCCTTGACATACACCTGACATACAGTACCTTCAAACTGCATAACCATCTGCCTCCGAATCCACCATCATCATAACGCTGTGTACACTTCACATTTGTTACGAAAAAAGACATTTCTAAATAACAATCACTTCATCTTGACATGATACTTCCATTTGCAAAAACTTTTCTTTGACAATATCCGATCAACACAATCAATTTAAGGTAGATTTCCTTATATACTTTCTTTCTCATTGTAAATTCAATCTCAACAGGTTCTCAACCTCAAAGTTAGATTTAATAATTTTCGGATGCTGATTTCTGACAGCCTCTCCCCCCAGCAAATCATTTCGCTTCCACCTCTCATGAAAACACATTTACAGAAGCTTGGTGATGCTGCTGGGGATCAATCAAGTCTGTTCTGAGCCACAGCTTCACATATTTCAGCAGTCTGCTGTTTTGCTTCCATTTGAGCTGTGGCATTCCCCTCTCATTCTGTACAATAAAGACCACACACTATGCTTTAGACCCTAGCTTCTCCTTTAATCCATGTAAGACGCTAACCAGATAAACATAAAACTGGAAGCAGTGTTGTCACCTTGTGGCCTAATCTCAGAAGCTAAGGAAGAGCAGGGCATAGTCAGTACTGGTGTGGCGTTGGTGGACCAGTAGGAGGCACTCTTCTCACTGGATCTGAATTTACTAGCCGACACCTAGTCCAGTGATCAGAGTTGCTGTGCATTAGGAGGAATTGTCCTTTGGGTGAGATATTCGCTCGAGGCCCTGACTACCTGGTCAATAAATATCCCATGCTACTTCTGGAAACAGCAGGGGTCTTATCCCTGGGGTATGGTCTAAATTTCATTCTTGGATTTAAAAACGTGGCCTCCCTAAGATTCCCTCTTAATGAAGCAGTTTCTTACTTCTTCACCTGTGTAGTAGGGCTGCAGGCACACAATGGCAGCCGAGCATCACCCAGGTGAGTGCTCTGTAAAGCGCCGTGGGACTCTCTGGGATGAGAAGCACTATACAGTATACATGCAAATGCATTATTTATTTTAACTGGAAAAGGTTTACACACTTAAGACCATGCAAAAAGCATACCGCTCATGTCACAATAAGTAAGGAATTCACAAATACATTCCACAAAACTATTCCATTTGGAGACATCTGCACTAAGCAGGAACAGATAATATACCATTTATATTATAAGTTCAGGTGGGGAGCTGCTTCAGCATGCGTAGGCTGCAAAGGAACAAGTAACAGGTTTATTCCCTGCTGAAAAAAAGAAGAAAGAAAACACAACGTTTCGGTCGTGGAGAGGAAGGCTGATGAAGGCTCCACGGCCGAAACGTTGTGTTTTCTTTCTTCTTTTTTTCAGCAGGGAATAAATTTATATTATTATTAACTTATAAAATACTGATATAATTATTCTTATATATAGACTATATACTATTTCTATGGCAAATCTATCATGTATCCACTTATCGCATTGACTGTATGAACTGTAAGTCAAACTGGCTAGAAAAACTGCTAAATAAGTTTTAAAACAGCTGTAATTTGAATACAATCCTTTACATGTTGGTCTAGTGGACCATGGAAAATGTGTATTAATATGTGCGATGAAATCAAATAATCTAAGACATTATATTTTTCTCTTTCTATGTATATCTCATTTAATAAAAATGTACACCAGACAAACATATGAATCATAATTACTTAAATTATTATTTAAAAAAAAACAAATGAGGTATTTTACATTTTGATGCAATGACAAAAAAAACCTCAAGCTAAATTTATAATCCAGTTTAAATTTACAATGTGTTGAAGATCAAATAATATCCATGACTGATTCCAGATATCATTTTAAAGTGCAAATATTTTTAAGATTCATTTTGTTGATTTGTGAAAGATCTGTTATTCTGAAATCATACCGTTTAACATTTTTCATGTAACTTTTTAATTCAATTGATGAAAGAAAGCATTTAAAGAAAATCATACTAAATTACAAATAATTTTAGAACACATTATTGTTCCAAAGTCCTAAATTAAACAAATTCCAGAGTCCTTGAGAGAGGACTAAGTACACAAAAGGTTCTCAACATGCAATAACGGGAAGGATTATCTTCAGTCACGACTGATGAGAAAAATAATTGTTTCAGCTATTTCATAGTAATGCAACACTAATCAAATTCATATTTGAAAATAAATGTGCTTGTTACGTCATGTAAAAAATAGAATACTGCCATTCACTTTTCAAATGTTTTCCTTTAAAAGATACCAAACGGACCGTGTATCTTTTTAACAATAAGTCTGCCGTTTTGAAAAAGACTGAAGCAATAAAATCTCAGCACTGTCTAGACTCTAGAGAGAAGCGCTGCTTGCGGACCATAGCTGGGGCTGGATTCCACTTATTATAAAGCTCCTGCAGAGCTCTGACATCCTCTAAGGCATTGTGCGCCATATAGGTCTTGTGGAGGAAAAGCTTGACCAGATACTGCTGGGAGTACTTATTGACTTTAGTGGCGGCTAAAAGTTCTTTGCTCAGGAGGAAAGTGTCCAGAAAACCAGCAACAACCTGTTGGAATTCATCCTTGAGGGAGAACTCATCAAGAGCCCTAGACAGCACAGGGCAATCGAATCTCTTGGCATTGTGGGCTACGAGCAGGGGCTGGTGGAAAGAGCGAAGAAAGTCAATGAAGGAGGATAAAGCCTCTCCGTGGGTCACTGTCTTCACAGGGCCCCCATGCAGAAGCAAGGCCTGGCCCTGGACAGTGAACCCAGTGATCCTGGAGGCCTCGTCTGTCATCCTACAGCGAGGAACCATGTGAAGATTGAAGGTCTCTTCTCCACTGATAGCAGACAGCTGGACGATGTCGCACGCAGCAACATCTGTGTAGAAGACAACCGGTACAGTTAATACATCAGCTTGTTTTCCTTTTTTTTCTTTGAAGGTGCAGCCTTTGTCCAGAGTTGTCTGCTATTCCTTCTCCGGCTGCTATGTGACTTATGTTATGTATCAAGGGCGCATATACAAGTTTCTTTTTCCGCACCTGATGCAAAAAGTAAATATTCAGAACAAGAGAGCAGAAAACATACGGCACTTTCTGACTACAGACATCTCAATTTCATTAACATTATGTAACACCCAGAAAATATTTGTCTTTTTCAGAAATACTTGTATAAGTGTCCAAACAATAAATCCACCTGTTCCTTAATTTAACCTTAATAGAAACCCCCTACCTATTCTCATGATTATCAACTTACATTCATAAGGCAACTTCCTAACGTGAGGCTCAGTGGGAAACAAAAGTACCACCACATAGGAATTTTTAAACATTTCACTGTGGTTTTGGAAATATTCACTTCCTGACTATAGACCGTACATGTCTGCTAATGAAAACATCATCTGCACTGCAACTTTCTTCAATTTCTTGGAAGACATAAATAGCCCATATTTATAATTTAGAGATATTAGATATTTAGACATCTTTTTTCATAAACATTAGTTCTAATGGCCCTCTCCAACAATCTGATGCTGTCTTTTTTAACATGCATGGAACAACAGCACGACTACCATGGACATGAAATGATTATACATTGCTTCCGAGTTAATATACAGGGCTTAAAAAAATTAGAAGCCATAGTTTATTTTTTCTTGAAAAGAACTAGACTGATGCAAAGTCTTCCCTTCTTGTAAATGAAAAAATAAAGGTTTATTCCATTCTTGTGATTTTTGTGAGCTCGCAGAAAAGACATTTCATTGCCAGCAACTACTGCTGCACGCTGTATTGTTGAGCATCTGATAAATAAACTTTGATTTGATTTGAAAAAAGAAGAAAAGAAACACAACCTTTCGGCTGTGGAGCCTTCTTCGGGTGTATGGAACTCTTGCAAATGTCATGTATGTATTGTGAATTTAGACTCAAACCCTGTATGTATAAGAATGAAATGTAGAAAATGTTGATTGATATTCCAGTTAATACAACCATGTAATTCTAGCAATTAAAGACAGATTAATCAATATAGAATGTTAAAATTAGCGTAAATCCTTTGTTAAGAAATGCGGGTGTTCCAGGACTATTTAAATAATTTAAAACCATTTGTAATCCAGTAACAAATATAAATTAATCAGTAATTATTTATAGAATATTAAAAGGTACTTTGATTTGCAGCTATCTAGCACCCCAATGGCGTTTACACAATTTATGATGGAAGACAGAAGAATTACTGTACCCAGTCCTGTGGTCTCCAAATCGAAAAACACAAGGGTGTACTCAGACTGACTCTGGGTAGCGTTTCCCCTTGTGTTTGGTGCAGAGTTCTTTGAGGGGGGGGAAAAAGACAACGCATTTTAAGTTGCATTTAGCACTCCTAGCACTCTCCTAAAAAGAGCCCCAAAACATTCAAAAACAAAGCTTTGCACTTCACACGTTATTCCTAGTACTGGCCTCAAGTCTGGACAGGACAGCGCCATCAGCTCGCCCAAGCACACTTCAGAGATATTGTGGGACTGTATTTCACCCAGCCAGCTCGTCCACCCCATTGCTGAATCCCATACCGGACCTAACTCCGCTCCACGATGACGTCCCATCTGCCGTGTTGTAAATACAGCTCAAGCTTTAAAGGAAACATATAACTCTTCGCTTAGGATTTTTTAAAGTATCCTAAAGGGATGTTGAACTTTCATGGAGATTTTATATTCAATGACCCCTCTATTACAATTTTCATGTCGGTTTGAAAGTGGGAGCGAAGAAACACTGTCTTGACTCTATTATTTTGATTAGTTATTGAAGTCTAAAAGCAAAACAGACGTTTACTTACCATTGTATATTGTGCAGTCGTTATTAATACTTTATGTGGGTCAAAAACAGAATGGAAAAAAAATCCTTTAAATGTGCGTAGATCTAAAAAAAAAAGTATTTTCTCGATCAGGTCCCAGGATAACAGGCGCTAAGTGCAGCTGGTGAGAAGGTTTCTTCGCACTGTTTAAGTACAGCGCCGCTGTGCCTCCAGGGTTTCGTCTTAGGGAGGGACAGGTGAGTTTGTTTTGAAACGATACTGTGACTAAGACCGAGTTATAAAAGCTAGCCTAGGCTACTTCCGATTTCTGTGAAACCGATATCAGGTTGTAAACATTATAGGAAATCACGTGGAAACTCCATGGATACACCATTTTTAGCAAATAATCCCATAATCTAATACAAAAAAAGTAAACGCGTTAATTGCAGGTTCCATGAATACTACTGACTACAGTACGTGACGGCTTCTCACGCAAAGTGAACTGTATCCTACTGTTCCTCCCTGAGAATATGACATTTTGTCAGGATTTATGCACCTCCTGTATTGTATTGTGTTGTGTTGTATTTCTGACTTCTACCTCAACCACGGTCTCACACTGATGTTTTCTTGCACATTGTTTGCGCTGCGTTATATGTAAGTTGGGTGTATTGCTGAAGATAACAGTCATTCTGGTTTCTCACTTTTCTCTTTGGTAAAGGCGCGTACTTCCAGATTCAACGACTGCTTCTTCCATAAGAAGTCGTCATTGAATTCTACCTCAGTTGTCTGCTATTCCTTCTCCGGCTGCTACGTGATGTATCTTATGTTATGTATCAAGTGCGCATATACAAGTTTCTTTTTCAGCACCTGACGCAAAAAGTAAATATTCAGAACAAGAGAGCAGAAAACATACGGCACTTCCTGACTACAGACATTCGTTTCGTTAACATTATGTAACACCCAGAAAATATTTGTCCGTCCAAACAATAAATCCACCAGTTCCTTAATTTAACCTTAATAGAAACCCCCTACCTATTCCCATAATTATCAACTTACATTCATAAGGTAACTTCCTAAAGTAAGGAATGGCACAGTGTGAAACGAAAGTACCACCACACAGGAAGTTTTAAACGTTATTGTCTTATCCACGGTCTCACACTGATGTTTTCTTGCACATTGTTTGCGCTGCGTTTTATGTAAGTTGGGTGTATTGCTGAAGATAACAATCATTCTGGTTCCTCACTTTTTTTTAGGTCGGGTGTTATTTAACTTTGCTGTTGTTCCTGCTGCTGTTTATGTCGGTGTTTCCTCAACGTCTTTGTATTGGAGCATTTATGCAAATAGGCATTTCATTGCACTAGCGCCTATGACAGATAAATTGAAGTCTGAAATGGAGAATTGACGTTGTTTGCACAGGTTTTAATAGACGGACCACGTGCTCGCCCATGTCACGTTGTGTGCCCTCAGTCAGGAGACAAGATGTAGAAACGGCAGTAATCATGTATCGCACAGAGCTGCTCTAGAAAAGATCTGATCATATATGCACTGTATAAACAGTATAGTTTCTCTGGTAGGTCTGGTGCAGTGCGTGTGGAACCCCGGTCCGAACTACTTTATTTGCAAAACAAAACTGGTGCATATTGGCCACAGTAATAACACTGATCTCTAATCCGAACATATACTGAAACGCACATTCCCTTTCCAGTGTATTTGCCTTTTCCCAACAGCTGAAAGTTTCCATTGCCCTTAACCAATCCATTCAGGTTAGTGATATTTTATCCTTTTTTTTCCCTCCCGAAACGTTCTTCAGAAGCATGGGCGTCTTTAAACCAGCAGCCATATCACTCTGCAGCTCACAACTGGAAACCCACTGAAGCTCAGCAGGTGTGAGCCTGGTCTGTACCTGGATGGGAGACCTCCTGGGAAAAACTAACGTTGCTGCTGGAAGAGGTGTTAGTGGGGCCAGCAGGGGGCGCTCACCCTGCGGTCCATGTGGGTCCTAATGCCCCAGTATAGTGACGGGGACGTTATACTGTAAACAGGCGCCGTCCTTCGGATGAGACATAAAAACCGAGGTCCTGACTCTCTGTGGTCATTAAAAATCCCAGGTTGTTACCCTGGCGTCCTGGCCAAATTTCCCCATTGTCCCTTACCAATCATGGCCTCCTGAATTGGCTTGAATTGAATTGGCTTCATCACTCTGCTCTCCTCCCCACTGAGAGCTGATGTGTGGGGAGTGTTCTGGCGCACTATGGCTGCCGTCGCATCATCCAGGTGGGGCTGCACACTGGTGGTGGGGAGTCCCCATTACCTGTAAAGAGCTTTGAGTGGGGTGTCCAGAAAAGCGCTATATAAGTGTTTATAATAATAAGCTATTATTATTATTATTTTGTGTGACAGAAGAAAAGATACATTAACAATAATCAAACAACTGGCTCCTGTATAATGTTTTTATCCCGGCATCCCAGATCGCTTTACACACGGGAGGGGAGCATTTCACCCACTCCTGGACTTCAGGACCCACCTGACCCCACGACAGGTAACACCACGAAACCCAGCACGCAAATCAATTTCAACAGATTAATAGGTTTTGAACCTATAGCGGGAATCTGTGCACTTTCCAAATCCGTAAACCAACGGTATTCACAAAAGCAACCACCTACGAAGACATTTGCCCCAGCTTAACAATTGATTCATAAGTGGAGACAGACTGCAAGCATCATTTTGATGACTCTCTGTAGTCTGTTCCTGCGCATTTGTGAAACGATAAACTATCGTGCAGTTATGGTTACCTTATTCGCGGTCTTTGTAAACACAGGGCGGATCAGGTAAGGTAGCAACTGGAAGCAAGCGGGTCAGAGACTACTGAAGCGGGGAGCCCCTATGCTGTCTGTACTTTGGCCTTAGAGCCTGCGCCTCTGGCAGGTGTTTTAAATTCGAAGCAATGGCTGATTTCCAGCGTGCTTCCCCGTTTCCAGGCAGGCAGGTGTTAAAGTTTTTCTTGAAATCATTAGGCATCCAGTCCAGCTGAGGGAGCCCTTGGTAAGCGAGGGGGAGACGTAAGGGCCTCCCGTAGTTGCGCTCTCTTCTTTCTGAGCGTAGTGGAGAGTCAGAATAAATAAGAAGGAAGGCGGGGTTGTGTCTAAGGCAGCGAGAAAACACAAATGGGTAGCGACGCCGCTTTTCCCATTTCTGTTTTAACTTCTAAAAAAGGGGGCTAGTCACGCTGATCACTGAGGGACACCGCGATAACGCCAGCCCGACCAGGACAATGTTTGGCAGGCCTTCGGGATACGAGTACCGTGCTCTGCCGCAGAAGGACGCGGTGTTGCAGTCCAGTCCCGGTCTCTACGTTTCTGCTGAGAGCATTGTCCAGTGTAGCCACGCAGGGAGCTCTTTCGACTATGTCCCCAGAATCTCAGAGAACGACTTTACAGGTGATAACCGTACTTAAATAGAGAGGTGATTTATCCTGAATTCCAGTTTCACATGACAGCCAGCTAAAAATACAAAGTGCTGAGTAGTAGCTCATCACAGAAACATCTTCCATCAATACCCATCGACAGTTCTCCGCTAGATCCTTTCTCTGAGGAATGTAGGTGACGCGGTTATAGTGGTTCTAACGTAGTGCGGAAAATTACTGTCTAGTCTACGCAATAACACAACGAGATATTAAACGCCAGCCTTCATCATTTATGTTCGTTTCGCCCTAAATGAAAGTAATGTTTATTACTGGAAGGTTTGTATAATATACCCGAGTCTTCTCTCTGCCAGATCATACTGAGATAATCCGTTTTCTAAAAACAAAATTGTAGAGGGGAGAGCTGCCAAAGAAGAAACGCGCGTTAATTTCACGCTGATAATTTAAATCTTGATTTCCTTTTTACATCTTGTTCTGATGAAGCAGTACTTGTTGTGATTCATTTTGACGTCAGTCCCCTGTCTTTGTCCCTGGATCAGACAGGTCGCAGAGCTGGCTTTCTTGGGTGTGCCACCTGATTGTCACTTTCCTGGTTTTTGTCTTTACCGTGGTCACATTCCCTGTGTCGGCTTGGTTTGTTCTCAAGGTAAGGCGGCTTTTTTGCTTTACATTCTACAACAGTGATCTGCTACAAAACTGTACCGGCCTGCAGAACCGTTTTCCTGTTCTGAGCCAATTTGTGTCATGATGTAATTTCTGAAAAAAATATTACACTATGACACAGTCTGAGTTAAGAGTGGGATAAACACCCAAACATCAAAATTTGGCCAGGGTGCCAGGTAACACCCGTATTGTTTTTGTGAAACTCCCAGGGATTTTTATTGACCACAGTGAGTCAGGACCTCGGTTTTACGTCTCATCCGATGGAGAGCACGTTTTTTACAATATAGTGTCCAAACGAGATGGGTACTGGGAGCTGGTTTGCTGTTCCTTTCTTTTTCAAGCAGGTGGACCTCAATGGGCCTGTTTCTCCCGACAGGTGGTTCCCAATTACGAGAGGATTGTTGCGTTCCGCCTGGGGCGGGTTCGCCCCCCTAAAGGGCCTGGAGTGGTCTTGGTCCTGCCCTTCATTGAGCAGTGGCAGAGGGTTGACCTGCGGACCAGAGCTTTCAACATCCCACCCTGCCAGGTACACACTCCCTCCCCGATCCGAGCACAGCCAGGGAGACGTAGCTCCTGGCATGGCTTCGTTAGTCTGGCTCTCTGCTCGGCTTATCTCCAAAAGATAACAAGCTACGAAGTACGAAGAGGTAATGAAATTAGAGATGAATTGCTGTAAACATGGGTGGCACAGTGGTTGGCACTCAAGCCTCGTAGTGCTGGGGCCCTGGGTTCAAATACAGACCTGGGACGCTATCTGTGTGGAGCTTGCATGTTCTTCCAACGTTCACATGGGTTTTGTCCCATTGGAGGGAAGGTTAATTGGCTTCTGGGGAAACTGGCCCTAGGTGTTAGTGTGTGTGCGTCTGTGAGGGTGTGCCTGCCCTGCACTGAGGTACAAGGTGTACCCTGCCTTGTGCACATTGCTTGCAGCGCTGCCAACTTGTGCCGATAGCTGTGTCTGCCTGCAAGCTACAGTAAGGGGCTCCTGCCGCTGGTCGCCTCTCTCGTACCAGGTGACCACCAAAGACGGGGGGCTGGTGTCCGTCGGAGCCGACATCCAGTTCCGGATCTGGAATCCGGTGATGTCCGTGGTGGCAGTGCAGGACTTGAACGCCTCCACGCGGCTGACGGCCCGGAACTCCATGACCCACCGCCTCCTCAAGAAGACCGTGCAGGAGATCCAGCTGGGAAGAACCCGACTGGGCGAGGATCTGCAGGTAGCCGCACGTTCTGTACTTTAATCAGCCACTGTGATAAGCGGTGCTGCTGTGTGCTTCCACATTGAATTGAGAACGTTTTACTCCCCCTTCACAGTAGCTCTTCCGTTTCTCAGGTAAATCATAGTGGTTATCGTCTTTTTTGGCTCCTTTACACACCTTCCTTTCTTACTCTGCCCCAGTCTTCTGTACCATCCTCCAATTCACGGTACAGTACAGTACTTGTATCACACTGAACCTCCCAAAAGCCACCACTGACTCAAGGCATTTCAGTTTGCTGCTGTCAATGACGGGAACAATTTCCAGAGTGAGCTGAAACTGGCCCCCTTCAAATATGAGGTGTTCTTGGTTAAATGATTGTCTTTTCTGCATGATACTTGCAGCTGGTAAAGCTATTGTGCCCTGGTGTTGTCCTTTACTTTTTACTGACTATTCTTATTCTGTTGCTGCTGTGTCTTCTGTGCCACAGGGGTGTCAGCCTGTTGGCCAGGCTGTAACTGTAAACAGCACATTTGTTCTTAGTTGGCATATCTGTTTTTTTTATTTGTCTGATACGTTTGATTAAAAGACGTTTAATATTTCTGCATGACAGCAGTCCCGCAACATAACTCAAAATCAACCATAAATTACTTGCAGGAATGAAAGACTAAGGATTTACAAGGGCCTTCATGGTCCCCAGACTTGAATATTATCGAACTTCTGTGGGGAGATCTGAAACATGAAGTGCGTGCAAGAAGACCGAAGAATATGTCTGAGCTAGAAGAGTTCTGCAAGGAAGAGTTGGGAAAAAATCCAAAAGCAAGAACAGAACGCTCTAATCTGGCTGCAGGATATGTTTGGAAGCTGCGATTTCTGCTAATGGAGGTGTTACTAAGAACTGGTTGTACTTAAGGAAGCCCAAACGTTTGCATGTGCCAAGTTCACTGTTTTGTTATTTTGAATATTTACCAAACTGTACACAAATGCCAATGGTGCATTCAAATTTGTAAAAAAAGATGTTATGCCCTGACTCTCTGTGGACATTAAAAAATCCCAGGGTGTTTCTGGAAAAGAGTAGGGCTGTTACCATGGTGTCCTGGCCAAATTTCCCCCTGGCCTTTACCCATCATGGCCTCCTAATAATCTCTATCTCTGAATTGGCTTCATTACTCTCCTCCCCACTGAGAGCTGATGTGTGGGGACTTTGGCTGTAAGGAGGAATACTACTACTACAAATGATTATTATTGTTATCATCATCAAAGCCGTCACTTTTCCTTGCTGTGCCACATAGAGACCTCCCTCGCTCCTCCTGTGTTGCAGGTAGACATTAATGAGAAGACGCGGCCCTGGGGGCTGGAGGTGCACCGCGTGGAGCTGACTGTGGAGTCTGTGTTGAAGACCCCTGAGAACTCGCCTCTGGGACCCCTGGTCCTGCCCCCCTCTGTGCCGGGACTGGAAGGGCTGACGGGCCCCATTCAGCAGCTGGCTATGCATTTTCTTGGCAGCAGTGGAGTGTCCATGCCCTCTCACAGCAAAGGTCATTGAATGCTTCTCTATGTTTCTCTCAGCATTTCAGGTTTTGGTTTTGTTTTCTACCTCTGTTACGTTCTTGACTGAAATGCAGAGGTTGGGGTCTCTGAATGAAATATAATTCTAATGCATTTGGGAGAAAGGCGGGGGGCAGAGAGGACACCTTTTAATCTCATTGTATTGTCATGTCTAGCGACCTGTCATGTTGGTGTACCAGAAGGTTAATGAAATACTTCCAGTCTAAAGCAGGGGAAGCTGGCTGACCAGTTTTGGCTGACTCGTGTGCAAATAAACATAAAGTCAGTGTACCTGTACAAACCAGTTTTTATGAAGCATTGGCCCATATGATTTTAAAAAAACCTATTTATGTAAAAAACTGCCTAACTTGATTCCAATCTGTCTACCACTCAGGCCACATTGTTTTCAAGTTCCATTTTTGTAAAAGAGATCTCTGGGGCAGTAAGTCATCTCTGTCATCCTACAGGAGACACAGTTAGCTTTGTGGATGAGAAGAGACCTGTTGTTCCTGCCAGAGAAAAGCATTGCAGCGCTGATGAGCTGCTGGCTACTGTGAAAAGTCTTCTTTCCGAGAGGCTTGTCAGCCAGGTTGGGGCCTGTTTCCAGTTCAACATCCGTCTGCGTGATGGGCTGGAGACGTGCTATTTTGTTGATCTGAGTAAAGGTGAGACTTCAGGTGCGAGACTGCAGAAACGTGCAGCTGCTCCCCAAAAACATCATGTGTTTTGCACAGTGAAGGGCAGCAAACACTTGAGGTTGTTGTTTTGAAATTCTTCAAAGTGAAGATTAACACTGAAAATAAAGAGCAGACAAAACCCTTACTTTTCCCTTCAGGGAAGATGTCAAGAACCTTCACAAACTTCCTAACATGGGGTTAGTTGTTCTCGGTCCTTGTTGACAGTTCTGATTGGTCCAGCTCTGTGTTTTGTTGTTTTGCTGGGGGTCTCCGGGAGGAAAGGTGAACGGTGATGTTTCCTAACTCTGCAAAAGCAAGACATGCTATAATGTGATTGTTTTTACAGTATTGAAGGGAATATTTCTTAGCTTACATGGCTCAGTGCGTCTCTCCCAATAAAGGCACTTGCCTGAGTACAGGTTGAGCTCCAGAGTCTTGGGTTCGACTCCGGATCATCTCACTAGTCAGCAGTCACCCCCAGGCAGCAACACACAATGGCCACTGAGTTTAGGGCTGGGATTTGTCAGCTAGGAATTTTCACATAAGGAGTCATTGCCTTTGTCCTCCTGCTTGTTGTCCAGGTTCAGGCCGGGCTGGAGCAGGCGTTCCCGATCGGATTCCTGATATCGTTCTGCAGATGAGTGAGGAGGACCTGTTGGCAATGTTCGAGGGCAGCCTGCGCCCTTTCGCTGCCTACACTAGCGGCAGGCTGGCAGTTCAGGGGGACTTGAAAGTGGCCATGAAGCTGGAGGAAGTCATTAAGGAGATGAGACAACAGGAAAGGAAAAGAGAAACCCCAAACCTTCCCTTGTCTTGACCACCAAGTAAAACTTGTACAGCTTTGTGAAGTGCAAGGCAGCTTATTAGTAATCTCCACTGTTTTTAAAATATAACTACATAGAAAAAGAAATTACCATTGTCAGCAAAACAAAAATCCAAGCAAGAGAGAAAGGGTAGAGTCTGGATCTGTGGATTAGACCAAGCATATTATTATGTGATCATAGTTTTAAAGTAGTTATATTTATTTTTTTTTAACTCACAAGATAGTATGTAATGGGTGACAATTTTTGCTTGATGAGGAGGCACAGTTTCGTTCGACTGCCTTATTGTTATTGTTTTCAGTTGTACCGTAGTTTTAGAATAGGACTGACACCTGCAGTTAGAATAAAGCGGGTAAAAAAAGATTACTTGAAGCATCAGCTAAATGTTTTCGATGCATTTCCTCTGATGTTTTCTGATTATGCTATAAAGATGCTTTTGTTTAATGGCTGCAACTATTGAGGGTGTTAAGACTTGTGTGGCTGCCAGTCAGCTGCCTGCTGTGACAACGCACTCTGGCATGAGATCAGTTCTACCCCAGCTGCGAGCGATTAGCCAAACCACCTGTGTCGTGCAGAGGTGTACATTAAAGACCACGTACTACATTACATTTGCAGTAATCTGGGCTCAGCCTTAGAGTTTCATTCCCTAAGACGTCTGGATTCTGATCTCGTCTCTGGCAATTTCTCGGTTCCGATCTTGCGTTTCTTGTTTGTTTGCTCGCTCCGTCTGCGTTTGGGATCTTTCCACAGCCCAGGGGTCCTGCTTCACACGGGTACGAGCACTGTCATTGCAGCTTTGCTTTTTTTATTTTGCCTTTTCAAATAATTTTAATTTAATTCAGTAATGTTGACTCTTTCAATGTTTTCTGTGAAATTATGATGAAGTATACGTTTTTAAAATGTTTAACATACACTGTAATAATCTTTAATTTGTGCAAGACTGTATTATAGTAAATGTTTTTAAAGCCTCTAGGTATTGTATAATTCTGCTACTATTCATTTGAGTTTCTTGTATCAGTGAGATTCTTGTACATTAGATTATTCATATGGTACATCATTGCGTGTATTATGCCTGGAATATTTCTAATTCTTTAAAACTATCCCCTGTCCTTTTAGAAGATAAAGACATTTTAGAATTTATGTTTTGATCCATATGGAATACCTGCATATATATAGATCCTCTCGCATTTACGTACAGCTTATAAAATCCTGTTGAATATAAGGGATAACATTGCTACATAACTGTCTCAAACTCTGCATTTGAAGAGCTTAATTCAAATTGTGTGCAAATGTTTAGGCACCCCTGGTTAAATTGTGCTTCAATGAATATCAGAAGATGACACAACATCTACAGGGTACAAAGTTAAACACAAGATCTTTCTGTAAATTGTCATGCAAAATTACTGTTTATTTGCAGATGTTAACAGATTGGGAAAAAAAAAGTGAATATGGCATGCGAAAAAATTTGGGCAACTTTCCTGTTGATTCATTACTACTTTTTTCATTTGTGTTTTTCAAAAGCCCCAAACTGACTTTAGGCTTTACGTGAAGTCATGTGAAGACGGTGTTCAGCAAATACTCTGAGGTTGTGATTGTTGTTCTGCCTTCTTTCAACAACAGTGGGTTTCTCTAAGCAGCTGTCCGAGGACTTTAAACATATAGTTCACTCTTACAAAGCAGGAGAAGCCTATGAAGACCATTGAATGCTTCCAGCTTGCAATTTCAACTGTCAGAAACATCATTAAGAAATGGAAGTTAAAGGGAGAAGACCTAAGAATATGTCTGAGCTAGAAGAGTTCTGCAAGGAAGAGTTGGGGAAAAAATCCAAAAGCAAGAACAGAACGCTCTAATCTGGCTGCAGGATATGTTTGGAAGCTGCGATTTCTGCCAATGGAGGTGTTACTAAGAACTGGTTGTACTTAGGGAGCCCAAACGTTTGCATGTGCCAAGTTCACAGAGGTCGTGTCAACTTCTTTTTTACTTTGAGATTCAGTGAAATGCAACTTGACTGGGAGTGTCTACTTTTCCCACACAACGGTGTGGAGTCTACTGTATCCCACTTGAGCTATAAGTATAATTATTTAACTGTGATTAATACTTAAAACTTCTAACCGGGCTCTGCAGCGTACCTTTAAAGAAGTGAATGTTTGACTACGTACAAATAATTGTGATAACGGTTTCAATTGTCCACTCAGGTTGGAACAAAACCCAGAAGTTACGAAGGCCCTCTAGGAGCAGAATATGAGATCTCCTGGTCTAATGATATTTACCTCTTAAACCCTTATCATACAAGTGCAGTTGTTTAGAAAGACAACGTGGTTCATCTTCAAGGATTGCTCTGATCTGTGTATTGCCTGTCAGTACAGCAATTGGTGATATTTAACCCTAAAGAGACAAAGTTACTCCAGGACCATTCTGATTAGAATAAGAGGAATAGAAGGGGTTAAATCCTAAATATTTGACTGTCTTTGGAAGGCCTTGAAGCTTGAACCGTGAGGGCAGTATATAAACAGCCCACATCTATTGAGCCATAGTAGTCCCAGTAATAAGAAGATAGAGCCTGATGATGAGGGTGAAGCCCTGCTTGCGCTGTGTAGCTTCCCCCAGCCTTGCTGTCATCAGAGCTGCAGGTGCAGAGTGTAACAAGCGCAGAGCACCTTTTTACAGAAGGTGCTACAGTGCCAGTATGGCCATATCTACACAGCCCACCTCTCCAGAGCTGCACAAGAAAGTCAAACCCTTTAGTGAGATTCCTGGAAACTGGAAGAATGGATTGGTTAACTTGTACAACTTCTGGAAGTTAGATGGATTTAAGAACATTCACGGAATTATGCTTAACAATTTTAACACATTTGGACCTATTTACAGGTAAGTGGCATTTCTATTTTGAAACAAAATTTCGTATTCATTTGTATTGATTCTGTAAGAAGTAAGAACTCTATATATCGAGTGCTGAAGGGTAGTTGATTTTAAGAGAAAAAGTATAAAAAAAAACCCCACTGTAATGAGTTACAGTACTGTACTTCAACATCTAGTACAAGTCCCATCTTGCAATGTAATAAACAGCTACTCATCACGTCCCTGATGAGGTGTTGCAATGCTCTCTCTTAGTTATGTAAAGATCAGCCTGACGCACAGAATCTTGTTTCACATTTTAGGGTTAAAAAGAGATGAACAACTGATTTGTTTTTAAATCTTACTTGAACCAGAGTTATGCATTGTAATTATAAAAAGGTGTATTTTCTTAATTCTTAACTAAATTAGTTTACTCGCTTCTTAAATCCTTCTTTTAAAAGCTGATTCTTTTTCTGTGGTAACATTTCCATTTCTTGATCACGTTTGAAACAGTTCTGGGTTGGGTTTCCCGAAAGCATCGTAGCGCTAAGAACATCGTGAACTCGATTTTCAGATCGATCGTTTATTTACGAGAACCCCAATCCGTTCCAATACATTTCATTTAAAAAAATAAAAAAATGCGAAGATTTATACTTGACAAGATGATAGTCACGCACGCAGTCAATCTTGGTGTTCTTTTACGGCGTGTCAGTCATTTATTTTATTTTCTCTTAGAAAATCTGTAAATTTAGAAATTTAGAAGCTTTCGCTTCATTGGTTAACTTGTGATGTCATGTTTACTTCATATTCCTTTTCACAACTTTATTTCAGCCCACTGATGGACCAAAAACGACACCATATAATGAAAGTATTATTAATCGAATTGTGATGCTTTTTGCTAAGCGACTTCAGAGGCGGGGTTAACAAGTACTTTATACTCGCTCGTAAAATGACCGATTAAGAGGGGATTGGGGAATCACTCGAAAAAGTAGCACGTACGTGACGTACAAAACTTGACGTACATTATCAAGTTGCTCGTTAACCTCTACGATTAATCGTTTTCGGTAAACACCCCCCCTGTTACACAGTACACAGTTCTTACAGGGAGAAATGACCATGATATCTGTAGAGCAACACAATTCCAAATCATAGGAGTCATAGCCTGATAGTTAAAAATATTTTAAAAATGTAGGCCAGGTAAAACTGTAACCCCGATAAATGGCAGATTCTATGAGCCGGGCCAGCCCTGAAAAAGATAACTGACCTCTGAAAATATTTGCCTGATAACATTACCACTTTGCAATTATTACATGACACCTTTAGATCAGTTTTTATGTTTCAATTTGTAGATGTCTACAGTGTTGAAACTACGCCTGATATTGACTCCTAATACTTTTTTTTCTTTTTTTTAGGGAGAAAATTGGTTACTATGAAAGTGTGAATATAATTAACCCAGAGGATGCTGCCATCTTGTTTAAAGCAGAGGGCCACTACCCCAAAAGACTGAAGATGGAACCTTGGACCTCATACAGAGATTACAGGAACCACAGATATGGAGTCCTGCTCAAGTAATGAGATGCCTTTTCTTCTGGCATTGTAATTCGAACACTGCTTTTTTGCTCATTACATTTCTGTGTTGCAGTCAAAACCTTGGAGGTTCAAAGTGCCCTCAAAGTCTGAATGAATTTTATTTCTTCTGCAATACAGTTCGTGTCTGGTGATTAAGGGCCCAGTGCAAATGAAACTCAGCAGACTGAGGACACCTGTTTCTGCTGATTTTCATTCTAACTATGCCTTTAAAAACTGATGCTAACTGGTACTTGTAAATCATCTTAGTTCTTTTTAGTTGTTTTGTCATCTTTTTTTCTGCACTGAGGTCCTAATTCCAAACGTATCCTAGTTAGAGTACATTATGTCTCATGAGCTTGGCGATTATGAATTTGCTCTTTATTCCAACTAAAAAGCTTGTCGATAGGTTAACAGACACAGGTGGGAACGCCAATGAATCAGCTAATTCCTACAGTCCTGCCAGCTGGTCACCTTTCAGCCAACACAGGTCTTCAAAACACATACTGTATTTTAAAAGGCGAAAAGCAAATTTCAAGACGGGTCTCAGATTGAAAAAAAAGTGAAACGATGAACACTGCGGCTTATTTATTTAGAAAATGTCAAGTGCACAAGGAAAAAAAAGAAGAAGAAAATAATTTCAAGGCAGCAAAATATACAAATAACAGCAAAGTGTGAAAAACGCTCTTTTCTTCTTCTTTCTCAGGGACGGGGAAGACTGGCGCTCCCATCGAGTGATCCTCAACAAAGAGGTGATCGCCCCCCAGGTGCTGGGGAATTTCGTGCCCTTGCTGGACGAGGTCGGCCAGGACTTCGTGGCCCGGGTTCACAAAAAGATTGAGAGAAGCAGCACGGGCCAGTGGACAGTGGACCTCTCCCACGAGCTCTTCAAATTCGCCCTGGAATGTGAGGCTCTGAGGAATTATTGTACTGTAGCTTCGTTAGTGGGGGCCATTTATCTTGGTGTGTGGGCATGTGGGCCGGACAGAAAGAGACAAGTAAAGGCATATTCCATGCTGCACCGTGAGAAGTTTCCATGAAACTGTTCTCTTTTTTAGCATGGAATAAACCTTTACTTGTTCCTTTGCAGCCTGTGCATGCTGATGCAGCTACCCACCTGAACTACTGACAGAAAGAGTATGTCAGAGGTGCACAGGAATACGAATTAGGAATCTGTGTTTACCAACAAATCCAGAAATTGGTCTATACTGTCTCTTGATGTGTTACTGTAACATTTGACATTAATGCAGTTATAGCTGCACAAGCCCACAAAACAGTAAGTTATGTTCCCAGCACTCCCTATTATCCCAGATTTTCATACTGTACTTCCTAAAAGTACACATTTAATCACTTTGACAGAGGGATGGGAAGGTCTGATACTCTAGTCAGGATCAGAAAGCACTCAATCAGAACAAGATTATCAACACCCGAGGAAGTAATTGATATGTGAGATCATATATAGTGAAATGGAACATGCCTAATATTTACTGTAGGACCATACTTCACAAATTCAACTAAAAATGGAAAGGGTGTATAGCCTCTCCACTTGTTGAGCTAGTGCCTCACTGATATTCCCATGATAAGGCACTCTAGTGTGTTTCCCAGGCCAGGCCTGCCTCTTCCCTCTACCGTGAGTGTCTTGCGGTGATGGCTCTCTCCCCCTCTCCCCCGTGTCCCAGCGGTGAGCTCGGTGCTGTATGGGGAACGGCTGGGGCTGCTGCACGACTACATCGACCCCGAGGCGCAGCACTTCATCGACTGCATCTCTCGCATGTTCAAGACCACCTCCCCCATGCTGTACATCCCCCCCGGCCTGCTGCGCAGACTGGGCTCCCAGGTGTGGAAAGAGCACGTGGAGGCCTGGGACGGCATCTTCGGACAAGGTCAGAGCCGGCTGAGCCGACACCTGGTCTGGGCCGGTTTAACGAAGGACAGACCACTTCACAGGGTGCCACGCTATCCACCTGCTGAACTGATGAAAACATATAAGGCTTCTCTTCACGTTTAACCATATCTGAACTCCCTAGCATTGTTTAAACTAACGAAAATATACACACTTCATGCAATATGCATTAACTGGGATCGTATTGGTGTAAGAAGCTGGAGCATAATTCAAAATGACACTAGCAGTACAAGTCCTATTGCTATAGCTATGTGAATGCAAGGACAAAAGTTTCAATGGAATAACAGCCAAAACCTGACCCTTTATCTTGACCCCTCCAGCTGACCGCTGTATTCAGAATATCTACAGACAGCTGCGTCTGGCTCCCACCAACGACGGGAAGTACCCTGGAGTGCTGGCCAGTCTGCTGATGCTGGACAAGCTGTCCATCGAAGACATCAAGGCCAGCGTGACGGAGCTGATGGCGGGAGGGGTGGACACGGTAGCACCTTTGTTTACAGCACATTGTCCACACCCGACGGTCTCAGGCCTCGCGTACGCATTGTGAGGCAATCTTGTGGGGCTAAAATCAGTTACTGCAGCACATCTCCCTCTGCTTTGTACGGAAAATTTAACAGATGGTGAAATGATTTCTTTAGTTCAAATACTTAAAGACCATTCCATCAGATGTTAGTTTTCTTGTCGACTGTGCTGTGTTTCAGACGTCTATCACCCTGCTGTGGACCTTGTATGAGCTGGCCAGGCACCCTGGGCTGCAGGAGGAGCTGCGGGCAGAGATACAGGCCGCAAGGGCTTCTTCTGAGGGAGACATAACCCAAGTGCTAAAAGCGGTGCCTTTGATCAAAGGAGCTTTGAAGGAGACGTTGAGGTATAACAGACAGGAATGCAGCGTGTCCAAGAACCATGTTAAGGAAACAGCAGAAGTGTAGAGGCTGGATGAGAGAAACGAAAATTAATAATAATAATAATTTATAATAATTGCTTACACTTATATAGCGCTTTTCTGGACACTCCACTCAAAGCGCCTTACAGGTAATGGGGGATCCCCTCCATCACCACCAGTGTGCAGCCCCACCTGGATGATGCGACGGCAGCCATAGTGCGCCAGAACGCTCCCCACACATCAGCTATCAGTGGGGAGAGCAGAGTGATGAAGCCAGTTCATAGAGGGGGATTATTAGGAGGCCATGGTAAGGGCCAATGGGAAATTTGGCCAGGACGCCGGGGTTACACCCCTACTCTTTTCGAGAAGTGCCCTGGGATTTTTTATGACCACAGAGAGTCAGGACCTCGGTTTTACGTCTCATTCGAAGGACGGCGCCTGTTTACAGTACAGTGTCCCTGTCACTATACTGGGGCATTAGGACCCACACAGACCGCAGGGTGAGCGCCCCCTGCTGGCCCCACTAACACCTCTTCCAGCAGCAACCTTTGAAAATTGTGAGGGAAGTGCAGTGGAGAAAATTTCTGATCTACTTGCTGACTTTTAAGTTTGATCAGCTTTTGATTCTCTATGCTGTATTCATGATACCAAGTATCAAGCTTTTTTTTTTACCAATATATCAGGTTAAATAGACAAAATCACTTCATACATCCTTTAGGCGTTATTTACGTATATTGACATAAAGAATGACAGAAGAGAGGCTGACCTAGTGCACTCTCCCTCCCAGGCTGCATCCCGTTGCTGTGAGTTTGCAAAGATACATTACCAAAGACATTGTGATCCAGAACTACCACATCCCGTCGGGGGTAAGAAACAGTCTCCGTCGCATCCTTCCGTTTTCTGAAAGCAGGGTGCTGTGCTCCTGGTGTGATCCATCGTGTTTGGCCGCTGACTTGTTCACAACGAGACCACAGTCCAGTCCAGTGCATGACTAGGATTCTGCCTGACTGAAAACTTGCTATCGCTAAAGCTTATACTGGGTACGTGAACTAACATATAAGGCTAATCTTTAGTTTGAAAACATTAAAAAAGACCCAGCTCACTTCGATTAGAAAGCATGACGATTCAAATAAATTGATATCACATGCTTTTGAAACCATTTCTTTCAAAATAGTTTTGTGGAAAGTGGCTACCCATTTCCTTTGGTATTCAAAGCGCTGTCTCCCTGAAATTGCGCTCTCTTGTACAGTATTAGCGCATAGTCATGTTGTTTGAAAATGAAACCCCATGCTGGCATGAGAACTGCACTGAGCCCTGGTTGTTCTGTCCAGACACTGGTCCAGCTGGGGCTCTACGCTATGGGCCGCAGCCCCCACGTTTTCCCCCGGCCAGAGCAGTACCAGCCCTCCCGCTGGCTGAGGGGGGAGCACAGCTACTTCCGGAGTCTGGGTTTTGGGTTCGGGCCACGTCAGTGTTTAGGCCGCAGGATTGCCGAGACGGAGATGCAGCTGTTCCTCATACACGTGAGTCTCGGCTCCATCCTTAACTTGACTTGAATGAGGTAGTGCAGGAAATCACTTTTACCACTACAAGGAGTCCAGTTGCATGACTTGTTGCCCAGCTCTGTATCCCACCCCTATCAAGGTGGTTATGTTTAACTGGAAGATTCTGCCTCAAATGAAATTAGCCTTGCATGCATTAGATCCAGTGGCACCTTAGACAGTTAATTGAGGCAAAAAGCAGGCGATCAATTATGTTTGCACACAAGTTAAAGGAAATGCACTTATTTTTCAGAGCTCTGCGAGGCAGCTTTGCTGTCAGTTTAGACTCACACTTTACAGCTGTTGACTGGTTTCTGTCTCCTGTTATTGTAGATGCTTGAGAACTTTAAAATTGAAAAACAAAGGCAAGTGGATATCAGGAGCACCTTTGAGCTGATCCTGTTGCCTGAGAAGCCCATCGTTTTAACCCTGAGACCTCTACAGCAGAGAAAGTAATGAAGAATGAGGAGCTCCAAGTTCATTCTCCACAAACCTGTCCGCCCAGTTACAGTAAATAACACAAGGGAAACGATTTTGGATCATTGTGGTGCTCAGTAAAACATACAACACAGCTGCTTTGGAGCAGTAAATCAAACTCCTGCTACAGGACAACACCAGCCATTCATGGTGTGATATTCTGTTGCTAGTATTGTACATGATCTACAATATTTTATTAAAAAAGACCTGCCTTTGAGGAAGATACTTGAAAGAAATGGAATATGCTTTAAGATTTGTTGCCTCAATAAGTTTTCATCTTCCCAGATATAAAGGAATCAAGTGGCATGAATTGTTTAAGAATCTGTAAAATGTTTTTTCTTAGCTGTGTGTGGGGAGAGGGAAGACAGACCATGCAGACTGTGCCTTCTTATTATACTCAGTAATTATTGCCAATTTCTTCATAACCCATTCCATTGAATATTTTAGGCAGCAGGTCCTCAAAGACCTTGCAGAATGTGTTACAGACCACAAAGTACCAAAACTGCTTTGAGCTGTCCTTGTATGGTACACTGACCCTGAGTTGACTAACATTTTAACTCAAACAGTGGACAAGCAGATGTGAAGCTGCAATGCCAGAATACTTCAGGTGGGGAGCTGCGTCAGCATGCATAGTCTGCAAAGGCACAAGTAATAGGTTTATTCCATGCTGAAAAGAGAAGAGAGAAAAACACAAAGTTTTGGCTGTGAACCCGAAAACACAGCCGAAAAGACACCTGAAGAAGGCTTCACAGCCAAAACGTTGTGTTTTTCTCTCTTCTCTTTTCAGCATGGAATAAACCTATTACTTGTTCCCATGTCAGAATACTGTATGGGAGTGTGAGTAAAACAGTGAACTTTTCATTGATACTTGAATAATTAAGTCAATTGAAAAACAAATCCTAGATTTTTATTGAACGTAGGTAGAAATATGAATTTTTGTGGGGGGTTTGGGAAGTAAAAATAAAGATCTCAAAGGTGTCAGCTCAGGGGTTTTGAGGAATGGCTACGTCAGGGGGTCCAGCTTCCTGTGTCTGCTGGGGTTTGGCAAGGAGGTAGAGCCATGCTTCTGCAAAGAGAAACAGAGGGCACCTTCAGTACTGTAAAGAGAGTATAGCAATGGACATGAATTCAGGTTTGTCATGTTCATGATAAAGTGTACTAGTAGATGAAACAGAAGAATATGGATGGTTCACTTGGAACCATCAAAATCTCTCCCTTTTCCACCAGTCTACACTGTGATTCTTAACTAAGGTTCTTCTTTCTCTTCATTCCTGCTATATGCTATTTCAATATTTTAAGAGGTTATACGAACTTGTATTAATTTAAAGAAGAACTTTTATCTTCATCATTATAGGATGTCATGCCAGTCATTCACTTTTGGTCTTGAACCAGTGCCCCACTGGGCTTGAACCCATTAGAGCCACAGAACTAGACAGCAGGGTCTCTGCTGTTGCCCCATGTTGGCACCGCCAACTGAAAACTGAACAGCAGGACTTTTCCACCCTTCAGGTTTCAGGTTTTCTCCCAAGAACAAGCTGTCCAGGTTAACGAGTATCTCTTTGTTGTGCCTTAGAGACAACTGGTGCGTGTGTTTGATAGTATAAATTCTGTCATCCTATCTAGGCTGTCATCTTCCTGGTCAGATTCAGAAGTTCTGCCAACCTCACCAGGAATAAGTGGTTCACTAATGATGAACGGACTAAGTTAGGCTTAATATCAGCCTTAGGAAAACTTGTTTAAATTTGGAAATAAATAGTTACCTGAAATCCATTTTTTTCCCTTAAACTGCATGTTCTAACTGCATTTTAAGCAGAAGTATGGTCAGACAATCCCTCACAAAGCCCCTTTCTAGAGACTGAGGACACCTGAGGTCAACGAGACGGAAAAGGCAGGGAGCACAAGTGCAGCAGGAGCAGAGGGCCGGGGCTGACCAGGGGGAAGTCGTGCAGGATCATGGTGGACGTGCGAGCGAAGCCGTGGTCGTGCTCACTCAGGCGGGTCAGCAGGTCCTGCTTCTCTCGGCCCCACCACCGTGCGTTCTCCTCCAGCTTCGAGAGACACAAGCGTCAGAGAGGACAGCTCTAACCTGACCATTAACACTTCCTGTCCAGGAGGGGGGCAGGAAGAGAGAGACACAAGCGTCAGAGAGGACAGCTCTAACCTGACCATTAACACTTCCTGTCCAGGAGGGGGGCAGGAAGAGAGAGACACAAGCGTCAGAGAGGACAGCTCTAACCTGACCATTAACACTTCCTGTCCAGGAGGGGGGCAGGAAGAGAGAGACACAAGCGTCAGAGAGGACAGCTCTAACCTGACCATTAACACTTCCTGTCCAGGAGGGGGGCAGGAAGAGAGAGACACAAGCGTCAGAGAGGACAGCTCTAACCTGACCATTAACACTTCCTGTCCAGGAAGGGGGCAGGAAGAGAGAGACACAATCAGATAGAGGCTTCGGTAGCCGGCACATTTGCTTTTAACTTTTAATACCAATTCTATGAGGCATAACTTTTTAAAGTTTGTGATACTTCAAGATAAACGTCTTTCTGAATCCAATAATAGATTCTTATTATTACTAGTTATAATAAAGCATATTCATTAACGATGAGGCCTACCTGGCTCTCCAGCACTTGTATGCGGGCCTGAGCTTTTTCCAGGCGGGTCAGCAAACTCAACTTCTCATTGTCTGGGAATGGGTCCTGTGTCTGGATACAGGTGTCAAGTCAGATCAATTGAAAAAGAGATGTAACTATTTGAAGGTCTAGAATAAGAGATACAGTATATTGATAAAAGCTAAAAGCTAAAAGGATGGCTTGTACAGTGTAGGCATTTCCTTTGTAGCATGGATTCCTTGCAAGGGTATTTGAAGATGTTTTCAGTGCTTGCAGCAATTTTTCAAATAAATCTACTCTCAACTATCAGATGCTGAAGACAAGAAGCTCTGCATTTTTAGTTGATCATGAGTGGCACCTGGAATGCAGCTGTTCTTGACAGCTTATAATATTTACATTGGCAATATCGAGAAACACGTCCAGGACATTTTAGCAAAAGGCTTTATCTGATGTGTACATGCCAAACAAAGTTAAAATCCCCAAAAGAATGGCAACTGATACAGTGTATAAACAGAACAAAGAATGCAAAATAAAATGTGATTTTACAAATCCAGTTGTACACTGTACTTTTTAGAAGCATGGTATGTATTGTTGTTTATGTAGACAGGAGTTAGAAAATACTTCACCACAACTACAGTATTGAGACCGACGAGTAAATGAGCTGCAGTTCTCAGCCTGTCCATGGGACACCTGTATCACCTGTGCTGGCTGCTGTATCACGAGGGGTCCAGTCTGGTAGCGCAGTTTCTCCAGCTCCCCTCTGAGACGTGTGTTCTCTGCAGCCAGAGCAGACTCCATCTCTTTCCTTCTGTTGTCATCAACTGCTCCTTCTCTCAAGTAAAAAGAAGAATTGACAGTACTAAAAGAGCTTTAAATCAAGTAGGTTCAATAGACTTTAGCCCACTTCAGTCCCAAACGCAACTGAGCATTTTTAAAGATTTCTCCCAGTTGATAGTTCCCCATTTCACAAATCCCAGCCATGATTTCACTGACCTTTCTGTTTGCATCTTTTTATAGGGATTTCAGGGCTCCAACTCCCCCAAAAATATTTCCTTTAACCTGGATCACCCCTCCAATGATATATAAACCTCTCCATTCATTGACCGATTTCTCTTCCCCAGTTCTTCCTTTGTTTGGAAACTTTTTCTCACCTGTTCTGTGCTATGTTCCCCTGTGCTTTATATCCCTGCTTCCTCTCTCTCCCTCACAGTTGAAGAAGGCTCAGCTTTTTTTCTAGTTTTTGTGTGCGATTTAATGCTCACTTAAACTTTTTTTAAGTTTCTTAACAATCTTGATGTATCACAAAGTCCATGGGCAGGTGAACTGGTGTTTATCTAGTAATATTCTGGAGAGGAGGATATTTTGAAAATAGAAGGACTTTCTGGGGTGTTTTCCTTAATTAGTTTTCTGTTTAGATATCCTGTTTGTAAGTGTTATGAGCCCCACCTGATTGTTTAGTCATAGTGTTCCCTCGATCTCTTTTCTTCTCTTTCAGTTTATTGTCCAAAACCTTTTCCATTTTTTCTATCACCTGCAGCAAAGAAACATGACTTGATTTCCTATTTGCAGAGGAGGAAACATTGAGATATCTAACAAAATCTTTTTTTTTCTCCTGTGAACCATATTCCAAAATGGTTTGTAGAGCTTGACTAAGTGAGTATAAAAATAAATCATTTAAAGGAAGAATTTTTGCTGGAATTAGATTATATTTTTATAAGCATGAAGGAACCTCTCAAACCTGGGATTTCTCCCATGAATTAGTGTTCCACTGAACTGTAATATCAGTAAAGTTTTGTAGGAAACATATTGGTAGGAAACCTTCCACCACAGGTCATTGTGTGAGCTCTGGCCAACAGGAAAATACATGGCACCATATGACCATCTTACAAATGAGCAATGGAAGCACTCAGCTGGCCCAGTTTCCTGCCATGTCCAGTGTGGAGTGGAAATACAGAGAACTATACCTTCTCCTGCTGCCGCACTGTGGCCTCCAGGCTGTTCATCTTAGCCACCCGGGCCTGGTACTTCTGCAGTACAGCCTGCTGCTGCTGGTGGGCTCTCTGCAGTCTCAGCAGCTCCTTCTCAGAGTCATTCTTCTGTGAAGACAAAATCTGGACACTCTACCCATGACCTCAACACAACAATGCTGCAAATAGGTACGGTGTCATCTTTACAGAAGGCTCTAACTGAGGCCTTTGTAATGCAATCATTAAAGAATGATTGGGCTCTTTTGGAGGAATGGATTCTAATAAAGGCCAGGGATTAAATGAAATGATTATCCTCAGCTGACTGCAATAGCAGACACGAGTGCATACTAAAACATAACCCCCAAATTCAGCACATCCTCCAGAGGAAGACCAGAAGAGAGGCTGAGGACAGTGCTGTAGGGAAGTACAGGCTGATTTCTGAAATGGCAGAGATATTTTAAACCTGTTTATTATACATGGTGAGAACGTTACAAATGCTGTTAGCACAAACAGTTCCTTGATGCTCAAATAAGAACTACTGTTTTACAAAATCTGTCAGAATTTACGAAGGTGAAAGGAATGTATGGGATACCTCATAACAGTGTGGCAGAAAACAAAACCACAACTGCATTAAACGGAACTAGGCATGCATTAATATAAACCCACTTCTAATTATAATTTGAGAAGAACATTTCTGAGTTCTGTCCCGTGACTCACATGTAAAACTGAGTTTACAGTCAGTCTGTATTTCTTAAGTAGTGGGGGGTGCTTACCCTTATCAACTCATTCTGTAGCTGTTGGATTTTGTCCTTGAGGGTTGTTACTTCAGCTGTCTCACTTGCCAGCTTGAATTTTAGTGATGCTGCAATAAAGTACAAGGTAAGACGTACTGAGATAACTGAGGGACACTTCTAAAATGATATGCAATCACCATTAGGAAAAATGCTGGACATACTGTACATTCTACATAGACAGGGCTGGGATATTTTAATTTACATAGTGTCCACTTGGACCTATCCCTAATCATACAATTTCAATTGCTACTTTAATCAAAGAAACTACTGTCTGTTAGCCAAAGTACAGTACATCTTGCAATCAATATCCACCTGGAAGCATTTACATTTAAAGAATTTATGAACACACTTGTCACCACAGCCTGCTTCCCTGCAATGTTGGATTGCAAGCTCACATGAGACAGAATTAAAACTCCAGGATAAAACCATGGTGTTCTACCGTTCAGAAGGCCATTAAATCCAATCACTTTGAGAGATGCTGATTTTGTAATAAGAAAGAAAACTTCTACAGATTCATTAAAACTTCCAGAAATAAAAAATATATTTCTCACAAAATAAATTAACCAAGCAATCTTTGAACTCTTTGATGAACACATTCTGGTAGAAGTCCTTTCGGCAAAGGGCTGCTTTTCGAGGTCAGGTTCTGTCCTTCAGGAGATAAGAGATTCATTGCAGCACTGCTTATCATACCCCACTCCGACCAAAATGAGCTGCCTTATCTGAAGGTGGCACAAACAGCAGTGCATTCGCAACCGGCATGCATTAGCAGTGGGTACGTTTCTATCTGAAGCTCTTCTTTTCTAACAAGTAAATGTAAAAAAATAAATAAGACATCTTTACAGTTTAACATTCAAACAGAACTTCTGGCTCAGCTAGAAAGTTAGGGAGCCATACAGAACAACCTCCAGACTTGGGTGAAATCAGATCGAGGTCAGCATGATGGGAAGAAGGTACCGAGTCGGTCAGCTATCTCAGCCTTGGTCATGACGTCGATGTCAGTGTCGTCCAGCAGGGTCCGGCCCAGGTCCTGGTGCAGACTCAGCTCACTGCGCAGCTGGCTGTTGTCCGACTCCAGGCCTCCCACCTTCTTCCGGAGGGCAATGATGTCTTCTGCCATCTTCCGCATGGCTGTGCGGTAGTTCTCCACCTCCTGGCGAACACAGGATTGTACACGTCAGCTCCCAGCGGAGGCTTTCCATTTTTCCAAAGTGGTTAGTTGAGAAAAAAGAAACACCAACTTAAAATGTCCATAAACTAATAGACAAACACCATTACTTGACCCAACACCCTTTACACTGCCCTGAACTAGTTGAATTAAAAGAGGCATGTATAGTAGGTTACAGAAATGACTGGGAGCTTTCTAGCTTTCTGATATGAACTGTGAAGGCATCGGTCATACCAATGACATTAAAAACAACAATTAATACTTGATAAACTTAGATTTATCTTAAAGTACAAGTATGGGTGTTTTAATGGCAGTCATATTTTCACACAGAGCCTGACTGTGCAGTACGTCCACAGTGAAGCTCTGGTATTTTATAGCTATTAGCACGCTGCTATATTTTTATTTTGCCTTGCATGTCTGAGCCGTAATTGGTGAGTGTGTTGAGCTGTTCATGCTGACATGGACCAGAATGGTTTTTACCAAAACAGGCTAGATGGGCTAAAAGCCCTCCCCTCATTTGTAACCTTCTCCCATGTTCTTATGGGCCTGGGTGAAAAGGCTTCCCTGCTGCATTGTTCTTTAGTGCATTCTGCCATGTTGCACAGTTTATTAGTGGCGATCTCATGAACAGCTAAGGCCCTGAATCAGACTTGGCCTTGCAGGAAGACATCTTTTGAGTCAAGGTCAGTTTGACAAAATACACATTTAGCAACGTCTCTCACAGTCTGTGAACTCTCTCAACGGCTGGGTGTGACAGTGGGAAACCTCACGTAAGAGTCTTTTCCACAGCTAGAGCAGCTGCAGCCTTGAAGCCTCTCTAGGTTGTAGAATAGAGAAAACCCTCCCTGCCAGAACAGAGGCCTTCAACCAGGCCTTGAGGTGATATATGGAGAACGATTACTTTTTTTTACTTCAGGAGATAAGAGATTCATTGCAACTCTGCTTCTGCTACACCACAGTATAAACACTCCAGCAGAGTAACACAGCTCCCCAGCTTACCATGTACCATGTGACATAAACTGCCCAACAAGTTTGATAACATGTCCTGGATCTTCTTTTAGCGCTAGCAACAGGAATATCTGTAGGGTAAAAGATCTTCATTACGCCTGAAGTACAATGACCTTAACGCGGGGTTATATGTTTTGTTAGGTTTAATTGATCTTGATTGTCAGGGGATCCTTGTTCTTCCAGCTCTTCAAAAACCTTCAGCGTTTCACCGAGCAACTGAAAAACAGCCTCTCCATCCCTATGCTGTAGAATACCACTTATTTCAGAGCCTTCTTCCTCATTTTAATATTTCTAGTTTTGTGCTGAACAAACGTTTGCTTTGTGCACGGCATAGTAGTAGGCATTTAGCTGAAATGTAACTAATAAACTTTACAGACAGGTATCTAATTTCAGGTTCTTCTTGAAGTTCAAGCACTCAATTTCTAGTTTCAAATTTTTCTACATTGGTAACTAATGATAATATGGACATCTTACAGCATGGTTAAACATAAACAGTATTATTTAAATATTAAAAACCCTTGTGGATTTTTGTATTTTTATTGCAATTTAAGCAACCATTAAGAATAAATAAATGAGTCTGTAAATTCCAAACTGCTGGCATACTATATTGCATTATTCATGTTTTATATTTTTAATAGACCTATAATATAGAAGTATTCATGTAAGACTGAAACATAGTTCTTATAACAATTTCAAACAAGACTGGCAATGTGGTGCAAGAAGAAAGTCAAATGTTGTGGTGCCAGTTTTATTTAAGGAGAGCGACAGATAAGAATAAAAGTTTTAAAACATGAAACACTGAAATTCAGAAAGTCCAAGCACTTCACTGAGTTCTCCGTGGAACAAGACCACATTTTATTTCAGGTCTCCACCACAAGGTGACACCATAGCTCGTATTGCAAAGAGGTGTCACGTCTGGCCTTTTGAAACCAGGGGAAAAGCATCATCCCTAAAGTATGCCTGTGACAAAGCACTGCAGGATTAAAAGGCTCGCTTTGGTCTAGGCAGTATTTGTCAGAGAAATTTGTCACACTGATCAATCCCTGTATTATTAATATTCATTTCTCCTCATCTCCTCTCATCGGTTTTGCAGAAGAATAATTAGTCCAGGAAGAAGTTACGGCAGAGGTAGATTCTGTTTAATACAGTACTCAAGGAATCCCTTAAATCGATTAGCTTTGGCCGGGTGTACAATGTAATCACCACACGACACTGGGACACTAAGAAAGCAGATAACCGCTCTGTTGAGCCTCTGGGTATCCTCATAAACTGGGGTGATACGGGGATTTGTGATAGTGAGTGTTGTTCGCCTTTCAAAATCTGATTCACAAAGAGCTCTAAAGCTGGCCTCTGAAAGCAACCATATAATACACCAGGGTATTGTCAAATAACCTTGGACTGGAGGTGTGTGCTGTTATGATTTACGCTATGTGAATTGAATTTAAAAAGGTTTAGGAAAACAACCTTCCTGTCAGTGGCGCGGACATCAAAAGTAACTTTACCATAAAAGAATCACTTAGTTTCTTCCTGCTCAGATGATTGTGTTTTTACATATACAGAAATCACCTGAGCATTCTGGGGTTACTGTCATTTATATATAGCATGGGAAACACATGTTTTTCTCACAGTGTAAAATCATAATATACTGTTTAAATAAAGAGCTCAAAGAAGAGGCTTTTTATTTCTACACAGTAATTTTTAATTCAATTCTGAACTGCAGAATTAAAATCAAATTATATGGATACAGACCAAGAAAATGATAGTGTAACGCTTACGGCCGGGTGACGTCACCGCCCTTCCCTGTGATAGCAGGACCACAGCTACTGGGCTGTGGAGAGATCTCTCTTTAGCTCACGGGGCTAGGTCGCTGCAGAGAGACGCGGAAGTCCCGGGTTCGAGCCTCCAGTCGGGATGGGGCCGACCAGATGCGGCAAGGGCGCCCGCCTGAGCCCCCGTTGCGTTACAATACATTTCATACAAAAAAGGAAGCTGTAAATTAGCGCCATAAATACACAGTACAGAAGGTTATCAAAGTCAGTGTCTGGAGAGGTCTGGAGTGAGACTGGAGATGGCCAGCGATTTAAAGGGATTAACACCGGATGGAAGCAAAGCACTATTCATCGACAAAAGTAGATAAGAATACAGTACTGCAGAGCATTGATCTTCACACTGCTCTACATAACATATGCCTTTGTACTCCCTTGCATGTTGTGTAGCAACAAGCAGGCTTTGTGTAGCAATGTGTCAGTGGACCAGCAACCCTTATCAGGTTGGAGAACCTACTATCTTTACTTGTAACATGCAAAGCTCTTAGTGAGGCAGGTGGACAGGACCAGTCATTTGGAGGTTCTGATTCAGCCCACAAGGGTAGGGCAGCCCCCGAGTGACTCCATAGGAAATTGGGTGCCTAATTGAAATGCAGTTGAAGCTTGACAATTAAGACTGCAGATGAGATAGAAGACTGAGTCTCAGCTGCAGAAAGGAAAGAGGCAGGAGTGAGGAAATTTCTGCTGAGACCAAGGAAATCTCAGTCATCTGAGCCAAAAACCAGGCTTCAAGTCTGAATGTTATGAATTTTAATACAGAGAGCAGTAACTGCTTTTACTGGCACTCCAAGACACAGTCCAAACACAGATGGCAAGTGGCTTTAATGAGAGCACACTGCTGTGAGTACAAGTTTTTGTGTGATGGGGGAGTGTGGGGTGTGTGAAAGTATCTTTTTCTGTTTTGTCACAATTCAATTCACAGAGCTCCATTAAAAGTGCAATACATTCTGTTGATTCCAATGCTCATGTACAGTATGTTTAAATACCTCTCAATATGAAATGCACCTTATCCAGAATACCTTTGCTGTCTGTGCACATCAGAAGCCCGTGTTTTCCTTTTCTACCAATTTACTGATTTTTTTATATAATTGTGAATTTATCACAACATGTTTTTGTCAGTAGTAACCAAATATGCTGTAGAAGAGAAACAAATCACCACAACAGCAAAATCAGAAAACACTACACTGGCCACCAGCCTCTCCAAAATCAAACACAGAAGTAGTTTCTTCAGACATTAGTATCTGTATCCCACAGATTTCACTATGGAATAAGAAGAGAAACTTTTCATAAGTAGATACACCACCAATTACAACAAAATGTGGGCACATTTGTGAGAAACTTTCCAAAATGTTTTGACAGTTCAGTTAGATTAATGAAATGCCTGGCTGTTTGGATGCTACTTAACCTACAAAAGCTGGGCTAATGAAGAAAGCAATGGCACATTGTCATTTATATACTGTATCTCTGTTTTATGATTTACATCTCATGAGACTTTCAAGTTTAATGTCAAAGAATTGTCAAAAGCTTTCATTTATTTTAGTGCTAGTGCTCGTTCTTCTATCAGATTGGTTACAAAGAGGAAATTACTTGTGGCATTTCCAGCACGTTCTAATCCCCTCAGTGTCTTGGCCACGCCGGTGTGGGCGCTGTAATGTGACATGCTTTTCAAAGGGATTAATAACACCCCTTGCCGCCACAGGCATTCTCATTGACATTTAAACTTTATAAATCGGCTGCATAATCAGCCTGTGCAAATCAACCGCTGCATACACAGGCTGACATTTCTGAGGAGGAATGAGGACATGGCAGTCTGCTTTTCAAAGTACAGCAAGAATCAATACAATGAGACCTGAACAATTTCCTCCCGTGTGAGAGGGAATCAAGAGATTCAAGAGAAGCTGGTCCCTATAGGAGCTCAGACAAGACCCCAACAAACCCCCTTCTCCGATTTCATTTGAACAATCAACTCCATCGTAAAAGCCACAGAACCATCAGGCACCAAAAGGGAGTTTGCCCCCTGTTGTCTACTCCTCCAGTATCACAACGGGACTGTCCGACCACTAGGCTGCACCAAGGAACATCGCCGCAGGGTTCAGCTGCCACGCTCATGTGCAATGTGATTTGATTTCCTACTGTATGTACTGTAGACGTGCTTTAACTTTTTAACACCATGTGCCACTCTACATCATCAGCCGTAAAAACAAGAGCACCAATAATTCTGGCCTTGTGAAAAGCAGTCATGAGCAACTGCATGTGATGGGAACTGTTCTCTCTCTTGATCACGCTGCACTCACCCTGGCTTCGTGTGCAGTAACGTCTGCTGCATGGCTGTTGTCTTCAATCCCAGGTACACCGGGCCTTAGAGAAAGACAATAAACATCCACGACAGAGCTGAATGTCATTATATAGGTCTCATACGGGCTTTTAGACAACGATGGCCTCATGCAAAAGGCTGATGTGGATTTGCAAGTGTAAGTTTTTTTAAAGCATTTTGAATAATCAGACAGAAGAAGACCACAAGTTTTTGAATTGGTGAGTTACTAGACTTATCCCACCCTTTTTAATTTTGTTTCAATTAAAGAAAAAAAAACATTTTAAACATTTACTTTTGACGCTGGACTAGTCCGGTAAGTCAGACACATGTAGAGCAAAATCACTTTATAATCATCTTTTCATAAAATGTGAACCTAAATTAAAAAATTTGTTAGGAACATAAGAAAGGTTCTAATTGAGATGAGACCTTTCGGCCTAACTAGCAAATGTAACGTTACTCTGTTTTGTTGGTAAATGTAATATAACAATTTATCAGAAAATGATTTGTCTTCAAAAGCCTGTGTTCATGCCTACATTCTATCTTGCTAATGCTAGTCTCTATAACCATTCTCATATATTTTTCTAGATAAACAGGGTGAACCTCTGCAAGGCAGAGCAAAACATAAATTGAACATTTATATTAATTATTCTTTTGTAATTTAAAACAAAGCCTTATTGTTTAGACTCAAAAGAAGCGTGTATGCTGTTTGACAATTCAGTGCATCCCAGTACAACAGCACCCCTGGGCAGGTAAGAGAATTCCTCTGTAGTCTACCACATTCATTGATCAGTTTGTTCACACTGAGATGCACTTCAGCTTGAGCCCAATGACTTCAGCAGTATAAAATGGTTCGGAAAAACAATGCTCGCCCAAGGCATACCTGGGAAAATGTCTGTTTTGTGAAATCTCGTCATGTGAGCTCTGGTTCAATTTATCAAGCCAAAGCAGATGGATCCTTTGAAGAAAACTAGTACAGGACTTTTTGTTCCCCTCGTGATTCAACTGTAGTGTTTGGGTTAGTATTTTCCTCACCTTCATGAGATACAGAATGGCAATGAAAAGCCATGCCTGTTCCTCCCAGTCTCAAAGTCCAGTCTCTGAAGTACTAGGTACCAGGCCTTTTGCTGTCCAGAGTTCAGTAATCATTAGGGCTTGCTGTAGAGTTTCATTTCAACTGCTTTCCTGTTATGTGGAAAACCAGTGCCTTAAAGTGCTATATGACATTCCACATACAGTACTTACAGTTCCTTCTACTTCAACGCCATTTGGTGCAGTGGTGCTCACCTCCTGTCTGAAGAATCAGGCCTGTAAGTCTGGTTTAACAGGTCTGTGTCTGGGTGCCCCTGCTGACCAGTCTGTGCTGGTCCAGGAGGCGTGTGGGGATTGTGCTGTCCAGAATGACTGGGTCCAACCTTGGAGGGAACAGGTGCCTTGAAGAGGAACTCGTACTCAGGGAGAATCTCTGCGAGGGCATCGTGTGATGGGAGATTGTGCCTGTTTTTCTGGAGCTGTGGAGAAAGCCTTGGTTAAGAGCCATACTAACACTCATACACTGTAAAAGTAAATCAAGTCTCCTGGAAGCTACAAATAAAATCCCATGTACTGTACCATTTATAATGACTGTCTTTGTATAAGTGATTAAGGAATGGCCGAGATGGAGGTAAGATTCACAGGAACATTCTTAAAACATGGCAACAGGACCAGAGATACAGTAGGTTTTTCTGTTTAATAAATTAAGTTAATAAAGTACATACTTAGGTTTGGTGTGGCATGCATCTGTTCCTTAAATTTAACTATCGACTCCTATGGTTATGTGTTTATTTCAGAAACAGGAAACACACTCTACACATACTGCTGTTTTTTTTTCTTTTTCCATATTTAGTTAAATGAAAGAGAACCCTGCTAATCATTCTTAGGCAGCCAGTGTGAACAGTTATTAAACTGAAAAAAAAGAAAACATAAGAATATTGTTTTTTAATTTTGTCATGTTAAATTAAACCTCGTGTGATCGTGCAAAAGGCAAGCTAAGTTAGTAATCTTGTCAAAGTTACATTATTTGTACATCACCAGTCTACATCTGAATTAATTTAGAATACCTCTATACAGTACTGTCAAAACAAAGCAAAATCACATTGCTTTAGTTTTATTATTGCCTTCACTTTCCAGTACTCACTGTGGTTGTGTGGGGCCTGTAGTACCGAGCCATTGAGTTTGTAACCTGTTACTTAGAAGCCCATGACAAACTCAGTTTCAGTCCAATTCAATTTCAATGATGACAGTCTAACCATTTCATTTCAGCCAGTAGACTCCCTGCACAAGCAGCCTGTGAACCCGGTTGCTAGGAGTTAGTAAGATAAGCTCCCTTTACTACAAATGCAACACAGTAGGCATTACACAGAGCAACTCAGAACACACAGCCGCTGCCTATCCCACTAAACAAGCAGTTGAAATGATTTCCTAACTGCTGTAAACACACCGTTGCACAGCACATCCTACCTTCAGAGTAGTGGGGTTACCAGCTATTTCAGGAGCCTGCATTAGCAAGACGTTTATGGTGAATTCCTGTCTGAAGAATTTTGAAAACGTTGCACATGCGGGGACTGTGAGGAGAAGCACGAAGGAAGAAATCCCATTGTTCTCCGTTCCATCTGCGCCCTTGTTACCACAACAGAAACTCTCCATAGCAACTTCAGCAGCCAAGGAGCCGAGAGGAACATTTCTAATACTCCAACTTGACAGCAGCCTCTGTATTCAGTAGGTCAGGGATTCCTTGAGCTTCTTCAACAGCTTTGGGAACACATGCTAGAGTAATGAAAACTTTCAGTATCTTAAACTTTTTTTTCCAAAGACGTTCGGGTCCTCAAATTGCATGTTGCACTACTCAGGAGCTGCACTCCAAAAATTAGTCAGATGAAAAGTGATGTGAAAACCTGTTCTACTGGGTAAACTCATTTTTCTCATTTCAAGTGCAACTAGATGTATAACTGGAGTCAACACGCAATGATTCTTGTAACCCAAACTCTACACTGTCCTGAAATGCATGCTCATTTAAATACCATTTTTAAAGCATTTTGCAGTTGACTTGAAAATTTACCTAAGCAACATATAATATTGAAGAAGGTACATTTCCGAGTGCTTTTTTCAGTGGTTTTGATTGTTTTAGAAGCATTCTTGCTGGCTTGTGCTTGTGGGTTAAAAGCTGAACAACCACAATGTGAAACGTTTTGTGTGGTGAAAACCAAACACTGCTTTCCAAAAGAAGAACCTCATCCCGACTGACCAGCATGGTTAGATAAGGATCACGGTTTGGGGCTGCTTTGCTGCCTCAGGACCCAGACAAATTTTTTTAAAGATCTGTTTTTCCCTAAGAGGGAACGAAAAAGAGAAACCTGTTTTACTACTGGTTTTGTGGTCTTTTGTAAATGTTCATAACGTTTGCAAATCCCAGTGCAGTCTAATGGCACTGATTGCTATGGCAACACAGACTTTTTCTTTGAGGAAGTAGCCAGCTGAGAGCTCAATTTGGACAAAATACAGGAACCTTGTGGCAGTGGTGATGGTGATGGGGGTCTAATAATCTGATAATCTACAATACAAATCAGTTTATCTGGAAAGTGAATTTCAGATGGAGAGTGAATACCTAAATAAATAAAACTGTACATTGCTACATGGATTTCTCCACTAAAAGGATTATGGTCCTCTTCCCATGCGATATATTAACCAATCAAACTAGAAACTGAACGTAGCTGCATTAACAAACCGAGGGAGAAACTCACAAAAGGAATAATTTGTCAGGCTTTATTATTTCATCTGTTCTTGAAATCAGATAGCCATGCAGCTTAGCCACCATGTTAATGTGGGCAGTACACAATACAGCATAATGACAGTATGAAAAAGTCTTTCTGGATTCGTATTCTCTGTGAATTTATTGTAAAGCTTAATCAGAACTGCATGGACTGATTTATTTTAAAATCATATTTACATAATTATTCATTTATTTTGTCCTGTCGATTGTTTTTAAAAGCTCAGAAGAGAAAAAGGTTTTCCTTTTGGCAATGAATCATTTACTGGATTCCTTTTAGCACCTGTACATGCTCCGGTTATGACACAAATATCCGTTCTGTTGTATTGCAACACAAACCCTATATTTAGATGCAATATTATTGCCTGGGGATGTGCATAGAACACTTACACCTTCTTTTATCTTCTGTTCTGCAGTTAACTCCCCAGCCAAATGGTAGAAAGTACGGTATTCACCTGTTCTAATTATCCTCTCACAGGAGAGGTTTTTATAAAAAATAACGTGTAAAATGCTAAAAAAAAAAAAAAGAGGCCTTGTTATTTAAGGCGCAGAATGTGAAGTGTTTCCAGGCTTGCACTTTTGATTGCTAAAGCTATTGAACATGTCATTGCCCTTTCCTAAGCACAGTCTGTGAAGAGACAGCACTGCCACCAATGAAGCTGTGGTCCCGGCTTATCTACATCCACGGCACAGCCAGCAAAATGGAGTAAATGGGCTCTTTCAAGTTAAGTGATTCAGCAGTGTCTACTGCTGCATAGTGCCACAATTAGCCTGCATGACAGAGGTTGCTCCCTGGAGCCCCTCTCTTATTCGCAGTGTGAGGGCAGCAGTCAGCGTGCTAATGGAAGATGCAGGTAATGGGTGCTCTGTGTGAGCAAATGTGGGGGGGAGCAGGCTGGTTGGGGTGACAGCTCCTCTCCCATCTGGCAGTGAAGGTTGAGGAAGAAGGCTTAAGAAGGCGGCTCATGTCTTAATAAATCTTCACTGTATCCACAGTTACCCTCATTGAGTAACCTTGATGTGGTGCAAAGAAACATTTCAGTCCTGCCTCTGGGCCCTGACACAGGTGGAAGGAGGTAAGGTAGAAATTATCGTATAATCATTATTTAAAAATACAATTCAACATCTGGCGATATCCTGTGTGCTTGTGTGTTGCTTACGTTTATTATCAATAAACAATATGGGAAGAATATAAATATATTCCCATAAAACAGGTCTATAATATTCATTATTATTCTTAAAGGAAAAGGCAACACAGCTGGAAGGATAACTCTTTCACAGCTTCCTTCATAAATGATTCAAATGTAAACATGTATCTCCATGCTTTCCGATGAGCTTTTTTTTCTCTTTTTTTTAACTGAAGACAGAAACTGAACCCAGAAAAACTAATATTTTTACAGAAAAACATTTCATCAATATGTATGGGTACTGAAATAATTTAGATAAACAATGAAAAAGCTCATATCAAATCTTTAGCCTGCAAAAAAATCTAATATCTTTCACTCTAGGATCATTTGGAGGTATTTTAAAATTTAATGCTGTTGCAGATTAAATAGCTTCTCTTCCTTCCACTCTTGTTAGCTCAAGGTGTTGCTCAGAGCTTCCATAGACTCACACTTTATTCATTATTGATATACCCTTCTCATATACCCTTCTCAAACAGCCAGGGTTTAGTCTTTTGAAGAATTTAACAGACTCTTTTTTTCCAATATTTCCTGTGTTTGCAAAGCAATGGGAGAGAACGATATATAGTTTTGCAAATTGTTAAATAACTATTATTTAAATGTCTAATTAGTATGTATTAATATCTACAGTATGTCAGAATCCTCCTGTTGCAAAATTGCATCATATTTCTCATGCTCAATGCGGTATTGTCCTTTCTCTGGTTTCTGATCCCGCTGAATATAAGGAGGTGAAGCTTTTTTCCTAAATGGAGTATGAAGCAGCCTGCTGTTTAAGACATTTGATTTTTTTACATTTAATCTGCCAAAGGTCAGTTGTTTGTAAAATAATCTTACAGGACATGGGACATCTGGAGATGATTTACAATGTGCCGGACGTGTTGAAAAAAAAAGTCAATGTCAACAACAACGACAGCGAAACAGATTTTATATTGACAATTGTTCAAATATTATACCTCACTTTTTTTTCTGAAAAGACTCCTGAAAGATTCTACGTATTTAGTTTTATGGTACACAAAAACAAAGCTCAGCAGCACTGAAATTACAGGACTGTAACCAGGAAACACAACCGATGAAAGCATGGAATTAAATGCACAAGAATGCTAGATAAACTCATCAGAAACAGAGAATCCCAGTCGCATTACCGTCTCAAAAAAGCCAGATGTTTCACTTAGCAAAGTTCCCATCCTATTGATTAAACTGATATTTTTTTATCGAATATGCAAATTCCTGATCAACTCTTCTAACTCTTATCACATTCAGGCTGATACAAGTGAGATTAAAAACTATGGCATACTTCTGGATATGTGGGCTTATAAGGCTTCTCATTTCACAAGACAATACTCAGACAGATCTCTACTATCTTAGTTTCATTTGATACACATGCATGATCTTTTTAGGAGAGTTAATATTCCTCATCAACTGCAACTACTGTGACTTAAAATCACATACTACTGCAATTGTCAAATGAATATTGGGCTTCCAAATACCATTAAATGTTCTAAATGAATTTGCACCCTTTTGTTCACTTTAGATTTGTCACCCGACATCTCAATAATTGAATTACTGGACTCCCTGTAGAAGAGCAGTCTGGTCACTGTATAATTTTAATTAAACTCTGTCAGCAGTACAAAAACACATGAGCTGTCACATCTGCGAGCAGCAAGGACGTGAGCTGTCCCCAGTTGAAGGACAGTTGCAAGAGGCCAGTCTTACACCCTGGCTTATGCTCCATCTGGCTTCTAGAGAGTGACAACAGGTCAGCGTCACAGGAAAGCAAAACAGCTGAACACCGACAGAGATGCCATTAATCCGCTGCTTTCATCACCCCTATCAAAGATTAATGCAAACCATATAGAATTTAAATAGTTGCTTGTCTTTTTACATTTATGCTTTCTGCTACTTAAATATGCAGTGCAATATCTGATCATACTGGAGGTGTGGCATAGGCATAAGTCAGGATACAAAGAATGTGTTAATTTTGCGTGAGACTGTCATGTGACAGATGTCCTCTCCCCACCATTCAGATTCTGGTTCAATCAATATTAAGATTTATTTAAATTGCATTTAGATACAATAAAAGTATTTCAGAAGTACTCCCTCTGCCAAATTCCTTTAATAAGGTAGGCAGCAAAGAGCTTCCAAGCACTGAGAGTTTTAGATTTATTGTTATGTTTAAACGCTGATCCATCCTGTGTATGAAATGGGGGATCCAGGCAAGTCAGGTACAATGTGCTCTGCAGTGAAAACATGAAGGAGGTCTTTTTTTGTACATTTTATCTTTGAAGAGCACAGTTCTGAAGGCCAAGAAGATTGATGGACATGGGGAGGGAGGCATGTTACTTATCTCGAGTCAGCATTTGATTCATGTTCTGATTTTGGTCAGAGATGTCAAGGAATTGGATTTAAATCAGAAAACAGTCTTTAGCACCCTGTACTTACAACATAGGTGATTAATTATTCCTTTGTCATGACCTCTGCATGAAGCAGCAGTTCAGTGGATTGTGGGATGGCGCAAGGCTTGACTATTGTACAGAAGAGGCGGGGCTGTCCACACCATTGTTCACTGGAAATGGAGACTTTTCCCAAAAGGGCAAAATCTAATCAGCCACGTTCAGTATTTGTGTACGAGAAACACAGAAATAAAATGGTTTTGTAGAGAACACAAAAGGGACAAGAATCAGGCAATGCTCAGCGTATGCCTCTTACAGCAAAAAAGAGATGAGAGAAAGAAACACAGCCATGACAACCGCAAATAATGTCAGTTTATAATATTAGTCAGTAAGGGTTATAAAATGTTAGTAAGGGAAAAAGCATACACCAAGAATTAAGGATACAACAAAAATTTCAAAAAATGCAAAATTTCAGAGATGCTAGAGTACAGTATGTTAAGACTTCCATGATAAAGTTCAAAATGATAGACGAATCCTTAAACACAAACTAGAGAAATCTAAGGCAATGTGCGTAGATTAATGAAATTATGGACTAAAAGCACAAAATTCCAGTGTGCCTGTCTCTGAAATGCATCAACCACCTGGGCGAAGTGTGGCAGACATTATGTACCAGCAAACGGTGCATCTCACTGAACAGCAGATTAGGAGGAGAAAAGTACGAAACTGCTTCATCAGTCCAATTAAGGGGAAACTTCAGGGAAGGCAGACTGTACAGAACCCGTCACATACAGCTAAGAGATTAATACCCCTACTCTTATTATCTCTGCCATGGAGTCTTTAGTGACCAAGCAACCCAGACCGTGTTATAACCAAACAACAGTACAGTTTCCATACACGGAAATCTAGTCCAGAGGGAAGCCAGCTGCAGATCCACCAACAACACTAACAACAGTAACCTGGATTTCCTTGGAGACTTCCCATACCATTACTACCCAGGCCTAGATTTACTAAGATAGGAAAAAAGGTGGATAAAGATAAAGTGAATTAGAGTACATTTTGTACCTTGAAACCAACTAAGCAAAATACCTTTAATACAAATTTAGAATATGGCTTGCAAGCAATTCTACAAAGCGGTCTTTTGAACATCCCCTTCTCGATGATGATGGCTAGATTCTGCTTAACAGCACCGTGTTATTTCCAGTGTCCAGGATAGTGGAGTGGTTGCAACTCCATTAATTGCAGCCTAATAGAGTCCAGAGCAGACAATTGAATTAAACCGTCCGATGGCGTTACTGAAAGACAGTTAATCTCCATCCGGGGTGAGACCAAGGAAGATGCAGGGAGACAATGGGAGGTAGTCAGCAGAGAGGGCTTTAAATCTCCCCAATACTGCTCACTTCTCTGGCTGCTACGGGCTGATACAGCTCCCTCACTGCCACATTCAAATAAGTGCTGGATGACCTGTGTGCACAAGGAGAGCCCGCAGATCCCCGCTAACCCCAATCTGTCCTGACTTAATTGCCTCTTTCCTTCCTTATCAGAGACAAACAGAAGAAGGTGGAAAACAAGACTCCACTGAAAGGCCGTGAAGAAATGTGATAATAGAAATTTAATGAGGCTCTGCTCTCTCTTTCAGCGGGTGGGAAGTTGGATGGTATCACATTCATGTCCTGAGCTTTAATTCACTGTGATGCTCCAGGACAAGGGCACCTCTTGCTAAGGCTCAAAAAGCTTACTAGAGAGATCATGTCTTTGGCTGACAGTCCTAAGGGCAAAGCCATACGTTAATAAAGTAACCCTATTAGGGGCTGACAATAATATTTTCCATATAATAAAGTTGGAAGACGAACGAATCAGAACCTTGTGACATACAGTATGCTGGGGAAAACCCAGGACAATACCTGAATGAACAACAAAGTGGTCAAGTTGTTTATGGTACCCCCAAATAAAGTACTACTTTATTTTTCTACTGAAATAATAAAAACTTTACTATCCAATGAGAATACTCTATATTTAATTGCAGCTATCTTCTTTCATAAGTATCATTTAACAGCATAAAACAAAGCTACACCTGATACCGTGCAACGTGGATTTTATTCATGCTACTTCACAGACAATTCTGGCTTGCCAATACTTATGAGAAAAAAAACAGAACTGTCGTAATACAAGTAATTTAAAATATAGAACATGATTCCCTTAGAAGTCATTATAATAAGAACATACTGTAAATAAGTTTACTAATGAAATGAGGCTAATCAAACTATTTTGAATAATAATGTTGTAATCTCTAAAATTGTTGGCACCCTTGGTAAAGTTAAGCAAAAAGGCTTAAACCTGGCTGCAAGTGATTCTTAAAGCAACTGTAGCATTTGTTTGAAAATACATTTATAATTTAAGAAATGTTGGTTTATTCCACTGAATCTTTTATAAAGTAAAATATTTCTCAAAGATATGCCTGTATTTTGCTCCATCCATTTACCCCCATTCTTGACAAGCTTCCTAGTTCCTGCTGATCAGCCATTTCAATGCCTGGCTTTCTGCACCTCTGCTTGTCAGAGCAGGAGCTGTGGTCAATAAGTGCTGCCATGCTGTCAGCTGTGAGAGACAGAGCTGCATCTCTCCACCCGCAAACCTTTTCAATCCAGGTGCACACCAAAGCAGTGAAAGAATATGACATTTCCATTACAAGAAAGACAACAAAACACTAATCTTATTAACTGCCAGGCCTCCTGGGTGAAGAAAAGAAATACAGTGTATGTCGAATGTGTCTGAAATATGCACCCGAGGACTCTAGACGAGGGAAGAAGGAAAATCAAATCTGAGTTTCTCCGCCAAGAGTTTGAGAGAATCCAGCCAGTTTGGACTTCCTAGACAACCAATACTGCAAAGATGTGAAGTCCATATCTTATATCTTATCTTGTTCTCCATTCCAAAGATTTCTGCTTCTCTTTAATCCAGGTCTTTGTGCTTTGTTAAAACACAGTGAAGAGACTGAATACTCCTATTAACACTGTACTCTTCGCAGACGGATTTCATGACCAGTGCAGTGAACTGCATCTTTATCTGGTCACTGACAGGCCATAGGCAAGAAATCTTAAAAGACAATTTTAAAGGGGATATTTGTGTGATTATTTTTTCTAATCCTTTGCCTGATTTATCATAAACCTTTTTATGATGTTTCTGCAATGTAATCTGACTATATTTTTTTTAAAGGAGATACTTAAAATTTAATTTGATGGTAAAATAATACCATTAACATCTAATAAGCACATAAATAATATACTTTATTAATGTGTACGTGTAATCCAAAACTATTTTGCTATTGAAATGTGAACCTTCATTATGAACTGCTCTATTGCTTCAACAGTAATATATTCTAGATTTGTCCACTTGGTGTCACTATAAACAAACACTTTTTCCGCAGGTTTAGCAATTAAGCTCTTTTTATTGTTTAAAACACACAGATTCGGTCTTTTTGGGTACATATCTGTGGTCAATACTACAAATGTAAAGTGTATATACTGTATACTGTACATCTTCATTTAACACAGAACCAAACAGTGTTTCATTGGTCTACAGTTAAGAAAAGGAAACTAGATTTTAGTGATATTATGACACAATTGCAGACTAAATAGTCTCACAGGCATATCTTCAGGGATCAATACAATTCTAAGGAAAATCATGCAGGGATTTCAGAAATCGTGTGACTTAACACTCAGTCTGCTTAGGTTGTCCAGACACTTATTTCCTTAGGGCTGGGGAATCTACCCAGCCTTGATATTTGTTTTAAGAGGCTGGGAGCTCATCACAATTAGTGACAAAAATAATGATCAATAATTCCAGTCTCCAAAGCACAATACAGCAGAAGGAGTGAGTTAACAAAGAAAATCTATGACTAATGTCAATCACATCGTTATATAGGATGTGGATGTAAGAAGACATGTTGCAGTCCGTTTGAAAGATGCACTTTTACTTCCATTAGGAAAAATGCATTCAAAACAGTCCTTTGTCTAAGACAAGAATCACATTCAAAGGCAGATTAACAGATCACAGTATTCTGTTATTTATATGGTGGCAGGTTAGCAATGTATTTAAAGGTATATTGAAAGCAGTGCACTTATATAGGATATTGGTAATAGACAAACAAAGAAGATCTACATGGAACAGCATTAATCACATTCTTTTTTTATTTCCTGAGTAATTTCTTGCTCTTGCCAATCAAAATAATTATTGGGCAGCATCTGCCCTATTGTGCTGGCTTCAGATTGTTCTGTCCCAGTAGAAAAAGACACAATCAAACTCTTTTCTGGGTTTGTGGTAAAAAATCAATACCATATGGAGGTGCCTTATATTATAAAAATTGTATTTACAGTTGATATCGATCATTTTCCATTTTTAAGGTTCTGCCATGTGAACATTCAAGGGTCTGTATAGATATTAATATTAATATTTCAGCAGTTAGAATAGGAAAACTATATCAAGAGAATTTTATGTGACTGTGTATTTACAAATCATGGCTTCGATGTGGTATTTCAGCATACTAAAAAGAGAATTCAAACTGATCCATCCATTGATTTTCTATCTGCTTTATGCAATGGATAGAGAATGGGGAGCCAAAGCCTATTCCAGTAATCAACATGGTGCAAGGCAGCAAACACCCTGAACAGGATGCCAGACCAGCACAGGGTACACAGAGACACAGACACACTCACTCCTGGGCCAAGTTTTCCCAAAGCCAGTTAACCCACTAGTAGGTCTCTGGACTGCTGAAGGAAAAATCCTTTCACCCGGAGGAAACCCGCACGAAAATGGGAAACTCCATTCAGGATGTGAGCCCATGGCACCACACCCCAGCACTGTGTGCCAGGAGTGTTTAACCTGCACCTCCATGCCACCCCCTGAATACTAAAACGTATTATTATGAACTGCTGAAAACTGAAAAAGGAATTATACAGAAAACAGTAAGTGGCTTCCTATGTGTTATTCAGAACATTTTCAAATATTAACAAAATGAAAAGCTAAATGGTCATTTATTGTTACCAATAACGACAAAAGAATGAGAATGCATTATGTAAATTAGATTGGGATGTTTTAATTTAGGTTATACCTCAGTCAAAATCACAATAACTATTTAGGCACAACATATGGTAATACGTTTTATATGAAATTCTTCCAAAAACAGGTACAGCGCTGTACATGCTCTTAAGCACTGCAGTGTGCATGCTTCTCACCATCGCCTGCTGTGTGAATGAGAATAAAACTGACAGACAGATTTCTCAAACAGCCCGAAGTCAGTCTGTCCCAGTGCATGCTTGTACCTTACCTCACCACCGACGTACTCGCGCGCGCAAGCAGGAAGGTGCCCTGTTGCCAGGGGGGGTCTCACCGTGAGCTGAAGACGAGGGGGGTGGTCAATCTGAGGAGTGGGGGCGCGTGGAGATGAACCCTCTTCCTGGTCTGGAGGTGAGGAATGTGGGGCCACAGGCACTAAAGGCGCCCCAGTATCATTCAGTAGTACAGAATCCAGCAAAGGCAGCACACTGGGGTCAGTGGATGACAGGACAGAGTCTGGGCGCTGCGACAACAACAAAAACAACCTATTTGTATAATTATTGCCTTCAGTACTGCTGATAGCAGTATAATAGAAAAGAAAATGATTAAATTATCTGGCATTTATAAAAAAAACTACAGGTACAGGGGCAGCTGATTGATTGTATTAAGAGGAGAAGTCTGGACACCTTGGTGAAAAATCTCAGACATTGAATACTGGCATGCCTCAAACCCGATACACACTTACATGCGTACAGAAGGAAAATACTGTTTAGAATGTTTTTTTTCTGGACTCAGTAGTGGCCGGGAAAAATGGAAGCCTGTGCTGCAATGAGCAAATTTTAAATAAAGCATATGATGGAGAAATAGAGAAGTAAAATAACAAAACATAATTAATTGCCCACAATCATTTTGAATCAGCAATATAGACATCAGCCCTCTGTATGAGCATCTGTGTCAAATCCGGCATGGTGCCAAACTCCCAAAAAGTGTCCCTGTAAGCCAAGCTACTTGATCCAGCTTGGTTTGTGTCTGCTGTGCTCACAACAGAACACCCCAGTCAAAGTTTGTTTTACTAGAGTAGGCTATTCACATACACAAATGCATATGTACAGTAAGCAGAATTGCATGGATAATATTACTAGAAATTTACAAGAACTATTTTAAAGCAAAAAATCAACATGAATACCCTATATTCCTAAATATTTTATTTCTATATATATTGTGCCAATAAAACTACCCTTGTTGAGATTATTGATCAACCGGGTATGTTGTGTAATCTGTCCTCTATAATTCTGAAATTAAGCGCACTGAGATCCACCTTTCCTGACTCAGTCATACTGCTTTAATTGACAGCACTGTGAAAGACCATCAGTGCAATTTCTTCAGTGCCCTTGCTGATTCAGGCAGAGACACAGGGGCAATTCAGAGCTCCAGCTTCATCTCAGATTCCACAAACTGCTGGCTGGAAATTATTTTACAGACTAAGATAATCTCATTACCAACGGATACACAATGCCCGGGCTAATCCAGCAGTTCACCACAATTATGTTTCAACCTTTTACAAAGTCTTGACATAAGTATATTTAAAATATATTTCCGGGACTACGTAAATTACTTTGTTATTAAATTTTTAAAACATTACTCCTTTTTATCTATCTGTAAGTGCATGGAGCCACAGCAGCAGGTAGTTACAGTAATATGTATTTAATTTTTTTTTAAATAAACATGGCCAGTCCACTTGCATTTTACAAATGTGCTATGAGTAAAAATAAAATATTAATTTATAAAATACTTAAAACCATTCTGGTTATATTAAAGAAATAATATAATATAGATGTTAAAAACAGCAGACTGATCAGCCCTTTATCATTCTTGCTAATAAATATTAATACACTTAAAGCTATCCAATTTCGAGCAGAACGATTTCCCCAATGCGGAGTTTCAGTAATTACTTGTAATGCAAAGCAATCATATTTTATGTACTGTATTGCATTTTTATGCTTACAATATGATTACACTAGGAAAACAGCCTAAGCAGTTATATGCAAATAACAAATATTAGGAACATAATCAGATTTAAAAAAATATCATACACTATTTCAAAGCTTAAAAGCTTGAAAAGATATACAGCTTGTGAACTGAAAACAGAACAGATTGTGCAAACAGTGGACTTTATACAAAATACAGTGTGTAAAAGTGGACAAGAGACCCTGTGACTATTTGTAAGTGTAACCTTACTCTGTTCAAAATTAGATGGTTTGTTCTCTTTTCCAAAACAATGTTCACTATGTATAATACCCAACACACACAGTACCTGAAGTCAATAATGATTGTAACTTTCTCCCCTATGAGTCTATGCATAAATGAAACAGCTACAGTATGTTTGTACCAACAAGCTCTTAAGAGCTTCACAAACAGGAAAGTGTAGATCGAATGCAGCAAGGAAAATCCAAAAAGCTTTACTGATGATGATAAAAGCTTGTAATCCGAATAAGACAAAAAACATCTATGTTGAGCAGATACTGTAGCTCTCAGGCACCGCCTTGAAGAGAGACAGGGCTGGTTTTGTTTTTTTTTATGATAAGGATGTTTGTTCTCCAACTGCTCATTCATTAACCTGGCATATGGACGAAAATCAAATTAGTTTAGCTGGATTCCACGCAAAAGAACAATCTATCTCTCCAAATTAGGGGCAGAGAATGTCTGCGAGCATCAGGCCCGTCTCTGTGAGTGCGCGTGTCTGGAAATGGAATGCTGCGGTCAGCAGGGTAATGAGACGGCGGGCGCGTGTGCTAAGCTATGCGCAGTCACACAGACTCTGATCAGCATTCATTTGCACTCTGGTCCCCTGCCACACTATCCTCATGCAACAATTTACACTGAGGACAGGCAGGACACAGGCTAGTGCTATGTTTTCTGATCATCCTGTTTACCTATCTGTCCTTTTCTTTCTTTCTGTGTGTAACATCATGTACAGTTAATCACACTGCACATTCAACACTAACCCGGCCCAAAAAACGCAGCTGTTGCTTAATTTTTACATGCTGTTGACAAATGAAAAGAGCAATAATAAGATTAAAATATACTAAAAATAACTGAGCTAATCTAAATAATAATCTATAGCTGAGAATCATATTGACATGCTTGAAAAAAAATTGCCTGCTGTGGAATTATTTAAACCCCCTACACCCATCCCATGCATCATAAACTGCATTTTCATTTTTACCAGTATTACTGAAAATGCGCATTACTTCCCGTGTTAAAACAGTGTGAATGCCTTCCTCCTGGTTTTATTTGCAGAACACCTCTGTCCATGGTCCTGAAGAAAGCAAACGCCTAACCCACAGACCTGGCTAATCTGCCATCTTCCCTTGCGCACTTGAAGGATGTCTGCTTTGGAGGCAGCACGTGTACTTGATTCAATTAGCAGGGCTCTGAACCCTCCTCTGGGACACAATAGCAGTGGGGGGAAAGCAGCAGGTTCTGTTTAACAAAGACATTTGCTTTGCCTGTGCCCTGGTCCATCCAGCTCATTAGTCATCTAAGTGAGTGTGTTGTAGACCAAGAGACAAGCCACAGCGCAAACCTACTTCACAGCCCACACCCACACAGGATCGCAATCTTGAAAGCAAAGAATTCAAAAACCCTGCCTCAGCCATACATTTTACTCCTTTCATTTTCTGCTTGGATTGCTGGTGTACGTGACATCTGGAGCTTATTTTTATTCTAAACAATTTCACATAAAGCATGAACAATTCTTTAATATTTAACTGTCTGCAAAAATGTTTTGGTTATTTGCTTGATGAAACTTAAGATAAAATGAAAACACGTTTGACCCTTTGCATTGTTTGTAAGAGAGATAACACTGTTTATAAGAGAGATGTTTATATACTGAGAAGCATTAAAAACATCTATTGGAGAACATATTGAACTAGCTACATTTATTGCAATTTTAATGCCTCTCAGGTTTTATGAAGGGAAGCCAGCTCTGCTTCTGGAGAGCAACTTACCAGCAGGATCTATAGATTATTCTATAAATCATCAATTTCAGAACACTTGGTACTATTTAGATCTTATTATGTAAGCAGCTAAATAATTATTTAATTAAGATCATTCGGTATGAAAATCCCAACATCTTATACGTATCAAGGACCACCGTTGGCCATTTCTGACTTCTGAACCAATTAATTAGATAAATTGATCAAAACTTACATGTATCCCAGGTATTACCAAACTGATAATTTAAGGTTGAACTTAAAGATTAATTGTGTTGGAGCACAGAACTGCTGGACATATGCTTTTCAGGATCAGGGTTGGTTACCAGTTTTATATAATAATAACACTGGTTCATTGGCTTTCAAGTTTAGGGGCCGAATATTATTTTCAAAATGTTGTTTTCTTGAAAGGGCATGGGAAAAAGTTCCGCGTCCATTTCCAAACCACAACAATGTACAAACATGGGAAATATCTGCATGCATTCCAAGCAAAGCTCACTTTGAAATTTGATTATGGTGCAAAAAATGTGTCTGGTACAAAAACTGTTCACAGTATCATAGTCAGAGCCTTCTATCTCAGAGCTAACATCTGCACAGTCTGTTTACTCAAAACGTCAAAACTTGCTATCTCTTTGCCACAGTTTCACAAATTCATAAGGCTGGTCTGGGAAATGCAAACTGCAGACTTTTGAGCAGAAGAAAAGCTAGGCAGTTCATTCAGAAACTATGAAAAAGGTCCCAGGTTTTCGATAAAAATGCTAGTGAACATCAGAAAGATAAATAAGATAACATGGCTTTTATAGCTTCTGGTTGTGCAGCATTCTTGAAAACACAAATCTCCCTATTTCAGGCTGAATACATTTGCTGCATCACTTTGTAGGAAACTGTGAAATCTCATTAAAGAAAACTGATAAACAATCTACCTGTACCTGTTAAAGAGACAGACCTACTTGTAGTTCTGTTTTCCGTAATCAAAAGGGGCATCATTGTCCAATACAACCAAAAGGCTTGGGAAAGGAAATCTAAGTTCAGTAAAGGCTAAATATATGTATGTGTAACCAAAGTAGAAAAATGCAAAAGATTTGGAAATATATTTTTAAATAAGATATTTTTGGTGAAAAAACATCTTGGATGTCATGGTACATAAGTTATGAAATCTTTGCTACTTTTAAGTGAATCCAATTCTAAATTAGGCTAGGGTAAAAGAAAAACTTTTTAAAGGAAAATGTCATGATATCTGAAAAGTTTGAAACAATACTGCCCAGGCTTTTCAAATTTAAATCTCAGCACCCCAAAGGAAATGAACTCTAATCACTAATATAGACCAACACTGTTGAGTTACATTTCTTTGATATGAACCAGAGTATAATGATCAGTTCTTCATGTCATTCAGAGCAAGTAACCAATTCCAATTTTAGACTCAATATAGTGAAAGACCAGGGTATTGTCTGTAATTCAGTTGTAGTCTTTCACTACAGCTTGCAATTCACCCCCAAAAGGAGGAAAAAAATACAAAAGAAAAAATATAAATTAAAAAATGAAAAATAATTAATATAAAGATGTTTAATCAGGCATTACGATTGCAATAAACAATATATCCATATAAATCCAAACATCCACTAAAGTGGTTTTCAGCATTGGGGTTTGAAATAGTGCAGAGACAAATGTTTGAGTACCTCATTGCAAGTGGATTCTTACAACCTTGCATAGTTTAAAAAATATGTGCACATGTGTACAATCACCACACAACTGAAGCAGTCGTCTTGAATTGGGGGAAATCCATGGCTTCACACTTCTCCTTATTTAACAACTAATTGGGTTTGTAATTGCAGCTGATGGTGTGATTGATCTCTGACAGATGTGGGCTGAACGTAACAGCGTTTGTAATGCATGACTTTTGTCCCCTGGGAACCGCTGTGCGAGGTTAGGTGGACGCACTGAATAAATTTCCCACCATGTGCTACATTAATTTTTGAGTTATTTTATTTTAATTAAATGAGTCTGGATTTGTGCAATGCCTGCATCCACACATCCACAGTATATAAAGAGCCAACACCTGCGACACAGAAAACCACAAAGACTTATAACCTGTTTCAGTTTAGTCAAGGCCAGGTGTTGCCCCAATAGGCAGCATGCAAAGGACTGTTCCTCCCCTACAGTTTGATAACCTATTATACACCTAAAACACAGTATTAACAATGAATATCGCTTGAGAATGTTTAATTCTTCAACCACAATTGTTTACTGAGAATACACTCCCCTTTATAATGGCAACCCAGAAAGCACCTCAATCGCACATTAGGGCAATAACTGGAGCACCTGGAATGAAGTTCCTAGCTTTGAGGGTAAACCCCAAGTGTCCCAGCAGGATATGAACCCCTGAACCTTGCGTTTGGAGCCCTATCCACTACTCCACACTGCTGCCCCAAAATGGTGTAATATCATATCTCTACATTTTATAGTATCTGTATATACAGTATGAGCTCTCTCCATTTTATATGTTTATACTTTCTTTATCCATTATCAGAATCTAACTCGCATATATCTGCCTCTTGCATGTAATATTTGCACCGTATGATCAAATATATTTTTTCTAACAGTACATCCCGAAATGGAATACAGTTCTACTCACCTTTAAACCATCCTCCATTCTACAATCTGAGTATCTGTAAAAATGTTGTTATTTGGCAAGAAGAAACAGTATATTTATTTTCTCTAATGTTGCCAGAGACGTTTCTTGGTATTCTTCTGGTATTTGTCTGTGGCAGGACTGCACTGTAAATGGATTCTGTGTTGTACCAGTGGATATAACTTAAATGATAATTAAGCGTGACTTTCAACCAGCCCCTCTTGTACAAACAAAAATACTGTAAGTGCATGCGTGGATTTATAGTATTCAACCGATGCCTTATTCTCTAGATACAGAACCCAGACCGAAGTCTAACCCATCACAAAGTGAGTCAGGAGAGGACCTCTCCTGCCACCCCACAGTCTCAATGACGGCCATCACACAAGAGCCAGGGAGATAATTGCACCGCCTCCATCTCAACCACCAGCCTGGCTTCGTTCCGTCTGCAAGTGTTCCAGAAAAAGGTATTGCTCGGGCACTGCAATAACACTCATCTAAATGAATTCCCCAGCACTTTACTGCATGGCTGGAAGTGCTAATTTATTTTGGCGACCAGCTGGAAAGAAAAACAAATTAATTCGGCACTTAAGTTCCCCTCTTGTGAATAATGCATCACCTCCCCCCACAAGTCCATGCCTCTCCTTCAACTACCATTTCCTCCTTCCTCTCCCTGAGCCACATTTCTCATTTCCCACACCACTTTCCCTCTCTTCACCTCCTTCACATGCTGCTCTTGTGCATGTGTCAGAAAAGCATGTTATTAGTCTCTTATTGCTGTATGAAGTTACATATTATCTGTGCATATTGAAAGCTCTAAGAATATTGGCTCTGAGGACGAAGCACACTTTCCAAAGGAAGAGCAGATTTCGAACAGTTCTGGTTAATGCATAGACACCTTTTAGCCCTTGTGGGCGGCTGGGGAGAACACATATCTTTTCCCATTTAAATGGCCACTCCAGCCTACTTAGAACACTGGTCTGCAGAAGATAACTGCCATGAAAATTAAGCTAAGATGTCATGTCCTTTATCTTAATCTTGTACTCCTTTTTTGTTTCCGTAATAACAAGCACACAATCTGGATTCACGTCTCTAAGCCACTGAGGAGGTCACTATACTGTGAATAGAGATTCTTTATTCGTCTCGTGAGTCTTATCAATGGACGTGTCTATAGTGGGAAACCTCAGGACACAGAACCTGCAAAGTTGTGTTTTTCTGTGGTTCACCGCTGTGATTTCTGAGCCAGCATTAGTCAACTACCAATTTCCCCAGCTTTCTTCTTCTGCAAAACTTTCTACCTCCTTTGCTCCCCCAAATTCTCTCCCTATGTTCCTTGTGCCATAGTTAATTTCTTCAGTCTCGTTGTCTGTGCTATTTGATCTTTGTTCTCTCTGTGAACAATGACCCTCGGGCAATTAATATAAGCACCAGCAGACCACCACTCACACTCCCATCCTCCCCTGAGACTGACCTGAATTTGCATGTCATTGCAAAGCACTCCCTATTATCTCCATGCAGATTAATAAAAGCCAATGAAACTGGAGGAGGGAGGAGGGGGTTAAAATAAGTGAGTCTCTTTTATGTTGCCACTAATTAGAGAAGGGTGCTAAATATTTACCCCAAGAAGAAAAAAGCTGCAGAAGCTGCACAAGTTAACGATCTGAAACGCTATAAAAATCACCTTGAGTCTTACTGCCCCCACACACTCAGAAAACAGTACTCTGACTTTTCTGTGATGCTTCTTTTGACATTTTTTACAAATGTTTATTTTTCAACGTTTCTGCCTGAGCATAAGGTGTAGACATAATGCCAATACATCAGATCTCATAGTGGAACAGATGACTTGCCTGACACCCTGATTCACTTATTGAATCTTTACTGGGCCTCAAGGTGCAGTAGGTACACAAATCATATTTCTCACACCCACTTTGTGAAACAAACAAATTTACACAAAAATCTACTGAAAGGCAAAGATTTCAAGCTCACTTTTAATTTCAAATTCGGGGGGGCTTTGATTTGAAATCCTAGATGTGCCATACTCTACTTTCAAAATAGCAGGTGCTGTATTACTTGTGTAATTAAAATACAATATTACAAAATTATTTCCAGGAACAAATGGCTGAGTGAAGTTCTTCTCACAACAGTGAAAGAAAATCCCCTGGCCTGCAACAGAAAAGCAAATCAAAATTTTCAGAAAGCTGAAATTATAGTATCTATCCTCCTTTGACAGACTGCATTGACTCATTTTAGCAAATCTTTAGATGTGGTAAAGCAGGTTGGACTAGTCTCACAGAAGCAATTACTCCTGCTGTAATGTATGCACAATATAATCATTTTATAGCTTTCCTATTAATCTGTGTGGATATGGTTTTCTGTCTTCTTATGGTGCTCATGAGTGGGAGTAAAGAGCACTGCTCCAAGCAGAGTGCCTGGGGAGGGGTTTATCAGGAGAACGAAAGAGCCACACAGGAGACAGACAGAGATAGAGATGGATGTCCTGACTCCGTATGGTTCTGAGATCGTAAACTAGTTATTGTCCCACTGAGCCCATAAAAAAGCTGCATTAAGACAATAGTGTTGTATCGTAATTATTATCAAGCAGTAAAGTACATTAAGTACCCTCTCCAGGCTACTGGTTTAGGGACTAGCCATGTTTTAACTGCTGAAGGGGGCTCATGACTCAGCCTGTAAACACTTTGTCACCAGCACAAGGGACAGCCGATGCAGCAGGTTCATCTGCTGGCTCTACACTGTCTGGTGTTCAGAGGTCTGTGTCCAAACACGAGCACTCCAGACATTCAGAGCTCCTGCCCTGGTTGCCCTCTGTCCCAGAAGAACAGAAGAGCAATGAACTTTCTCTCCCCTTATTGGGTGAGATCTCCCAAGGGTAGTTCTCACTATGGAAATCACTTAATCTGACTGCCATAAGATGAGCAAAAAGTAGTATGTGATCACTACATAAAAAGTGTTGTGATTTGACTTAATATTTTGCCGCCAAGACAAATCCTGATAAGAACATAACCATTTTAAATTGTTTTTACCTTCAGAGAAATGAATGCACACTTTGTCTTTTAACTTGTATCTGTTAATATTATTGTTAGGCACTTTTAGCTGTATACTTCATATTTTACTCTTACAAAATGGATTCAATATAATATCGATCCTTGTGTTCCTTCATTCAATTTCAATTTCATTTCACAGTTGTTGTCCAGTCATCCCTGTCTGCTCACTATGGTGATGCGCTGACATCACATTACCTGGCCACAGTCCCCTGTTCACACTACTGCTGCCTCCTGAATTTATTTTTCCACCAAAGAGGAATTAGCACTTGTACTCTGAGTAACTCAAATCAATGCTAAAATCCATGTAGGGCTAGAAACAATTATATTACTGTAAAATAATGACAAAAAAGATAGCCATTTAGCTTGACATAAGTGAGAAATAAACAGGAATAAACATTTTACTGTTGTATTTTTGCAACAGTAATCAGCAGAACCTCAGTGTTGAAGACCCAGTTCCTTTGTGCTCCCTCTCTCCCGCCTGCGGTTCTGATTGAAATCCTGACTTCAGACCTCTCAGTGCTGACTGCAGCTGTTTCCTCAGGCAGTGAAGCAGGGCCAGTCTGTGGTAGACGGAAGTGTTGCAGAGGGGAGCAGGAACTCCCTTTCAATGAATATATATGATATCAGCAGAGCTCAGTCCCGCGGCGGTGTTTGAGCAGCCCGACTGATTTGACTGAAAGAAGGAGAGGCGGGAGGTCCACTAGAAAACCTGAACACCACAGAGCCACGACTAAAATAGATATAACACCTGCACTCAGAGACACAGGGGGCGCTACCCCCCTTGGCAGACATGAGCTTTAGCTGCAGGAAGCACCGGGCTTATGAGCGTTTAGATAATCAGGGAAAATTATGCTTTCGGAAGACAAGAGCATAACAGAAAACTGGAACGACCAAAAAACTATACACATCCACATTACAGCTGCTGGTAAAAATTGGATAAACACAATATACATTAAACCTTTTATACAAGTTATTTAGACCTTTTTAAATTTTGTATCCATTCTAATTGGAAATATGGCAAATGTTTCTTTACGACTCAGCTCACAGGAATGGCTCCTGCCCTGCCAGGGGAGAAAGAGGATTGGCAGGCAAACACCTCTGACCTGCCCACCCATGAAGCCAATCATTTTTCACACCCTGCAGGCTCCACAGCACCTTCCACGATGGTTAACATTGATTGGAGGAGAAGAGAGGTTGCTGTTCTTTTTTCTTGAGTTCAGTTCAGTTAATTACATGATATTTCGCTTCTAGAAAGGTCCACTCTACCACTACATTTCAAGCTAGGGAAACGGCTATTGATACGGCACTGTAGTTCAGATGATGTGAGGTCTTGTGTTCCTTGCCTAAATATCTTTCTTGCCCTGTTTATAAGTTTTGCTTCCTCTCTCTTTTGTTTTTTGGACTAAAACACTGTAAAGAACATTGTGTAACACGTGCAGACTGTGGTCTCTTTTTGTTCTGTGTTTTCTGCCTGCTGGGTTTTAAGATTAAGATAAGATCACTTAATTAGCCATATACAATTTCTTGTATTAGGAATTGTGTTTTCGCATACCCCAGCTTGCTCTCCATGAGACACACAGACGAAAGAGAGAAGCTTGGGGTCAGAGCGCAGGGTCAGCCATTTGTACAGCACCCCTGGAGCAGCAGGGGTTAAGGGCCTTGATCAGGGGCCCAACGGAGTAGGATTCCTCTGCCGGCCGCTGGATACGAACCGGCAACCTTCCAGCCACAGGCGCAGATCCTGAGCCACAGAGCCCCTTGGGTTTAGAGTTGAAATCTAATTTTACAAATTGTAAAAAAAAGCAACACTTGGAGGTGCAGTGGATAATTGTAGTTGCAGTAACTACAGTTCCACAGAGAGCTGAGAAGTCTCAGGCTGGCCAAGCCACCCTATACTCAACAGCACCCCCCCGTTCGGGGAACCTCGCTGACACACCATACACTCTCATACATGGGAATAGCTTCTGACACAGTGATGGTCACACACCACGGACCCAGGCAGAAGGCGTTGGGGGATACAGCCGGACACTCACCTCTGAACCGATGAGGCGCAGAATGACGCCCACGCAGGGGTCAGTGTCCGAGGTGGTCCGAAGTGTGGTCCCCTGGGAAGGAAAACCACGGTCAGTCACATTAGGGCTGAAGCGGAGTGTCACAGCTGGTCTTGTGCACAGAGCACCGCTATGCTGCTGTGATCAACACAGTCAAGCAGGAACAAAATAAAAGGGACAATAAACATATGTAGCATATGAAACATTAAGTAAAAAATGGTCATAAATAATTCTATAATGAAATACTCACTTTGAAGAAGTACAATTGCTGAACTGACAACAGTTGGGTACACAATCCCCACTAGGCTTCACAAGTTATCAAACACACTTTAAAACAGAGTATAGGAGAAGCATCATGGCATTAACATAATATTTCGAATGTATTCTTTATACAACAGATGTAAAAAGAAAGCTTGGGAAATAAGCCTAGGAAATGGATTCTGTGATACAGGGGAAAAGTAAATTACATGTAATAAACTTTAGCACAGTGTACAGTACAGTAGGTTTTAAAAGCGTTGGGGGTTGTGGAGTCTTAAATAGATTCAGAGAGTTGATGGGTGTTGTATGTTTAGATGCATATTTGTTGTATATTAGTTCAAGTAGGTAGCTGTGTCAGTAGGTTGCAAAGGAACAAGTAAAGGTTTATTCCATGCTGAAAGAGAAGAAATGAAACACAATATTTTGGCTGTGGAGCCTTCCACACTCAAAGAAGTTCCTTTGTTGTATATTATACTACTATACCACATGCTTTTGTGAGAAAAGTAGCAAAAAAAAACCCTTTCCTCACCTGCAGGGGGAGTTGTTCCACCCTCACTCCTCTCTGACCCTTCTCTCCCATCAGCCTCTTGTACAGGGACTGGTCAAGGGGCAGAGCAGAGAATCCCAGGGGGCTGCGGATGTGCCAGGTGACTGCGTTCATCACTGCAGAAACACAGCAGGCACGGCCGGCTACAGTATACAGCAGGGCTCAAGCATTATCCTGTGTTCAGGTTAGCTGTGCTGTGCTGCAGGGAGTCATTAAAGTTTGCAGAATTTTGAATTCATACACTTTTTCAGATCACCTGTTGCTAATTGAAAAGTATCTCTAAAGTCTGGAACTCAAGGCCAGGTGTTGCTCTTTCCAGCCCTACCAGTTAGCAACCAATTTTGCAACATTAAGATCACAATGACTTCCGTGGGACTGGGTCAGTTAGACTTCAACTGTCGTATTGTTCGCGACACAGCAGGTACGTTGAGTTCTCAGTAGTGATGCAGCTTTACTTGAGCTGGGCTTGGCTGAAGAAATGAGCATCAGCTATTACGTTACAGTGGTGCAGACGAACCTGTGGTAATGGGGTAAAACTCCAGCACCAGTGCAGCCCCTCCAGTGAAAATGGTGGCGCAGTTTCGGCCAAGGAAGAGGAAGCAGTGGTTCCAGATGGGCTGCTCCTCAGGATATCCTGCCTGGGACACCTGGGAGAAGAAAGAGGTCTCTTAACCTCCCTCCTTATCAAGCTTGGATGAAATCGGAAAGTCGGTGCTTATCCAAAAGAGTCCACAAAGTTACGAAGCTACGGATCTACAGAGCTGGTGGACAGTCACCCATTTGTTTTTTAGCACTTAACCTTGGATGGTTTCTTTCTTTTAATCCTTGGGATATTTTCGGCTACATTTATAAAATCATGCTAAAAATAATTACCTTTCTTGAAGTTATTGCTGATGACAAGTAACAACTGCTAACTGTTCTTTTAATAATGTAATAATAATAATGTTTCTTTATTAGCCCTATACAATTTCTTGCATTAGGAATTCGTCTTTTTGCATACCCCAGCTTTTCTCCATGGAGACACAGACACACAGACAGGGAGAAGCTTGGGGTCAGAGCGCAGGGTCAGCCATTGTACAGCACCCCTGGAGCAGTTAGGGTTAAGGGCCTTGCTCAGGGGCCCAACGGAGTAGGATTCCTCTGCCGGCCGCGGGATTTGAACCGGCAACCTTCCAGTCACAGGCGCATATCCTGAGCCACAGAGCCACCGCTCCGCCCATCGGTGCAGGTTTTAGTAACCTGCATGCCATAAAAATTTGAATTTGAATTTCTGCCTTGTTTTCTTTCTTTCTCAAATTTATTTTCTTGATCCATCAGCCAGCAATCGGCGGACAAATGTTCTTTTACTAGAACCAAAATGTTTAAGAGGCATTTTTTGCTTAAAGAGCAACAGATGGAACTAGCACAGGACAACAGCCAAGGCGAGCCGTACTGTACCTATCACAGCCTGCGTGCAAGGTGCTCTTGAAATTGCAGTCCCTTACACATCTTAATCAGCAGTTTGAGTCCTGAGGCAGCGCAGCCCAGCTTCATCATCAGCAGGACGTATTCCGCTATGCCAAAGACGTGAGTGTACCAAGCACCTGACCTGAGCCCTGGCAGAGACTGGTGGCGGATGGCAGATGGCCCCTCTGCCACATGCCTTATTAAACAGCAGGGAGCCTGATTTCTGCTCTCTGGCAGACTGTCCTAATGCAGGGGTTCTGCAGGTGTCCAGGACAGGACTCGTCTTCGTGGCTGACTTGCTTATTGTGGGTTATAATCCTGCAGCAGACTGATGCTGAGGTTTGCCACTTAGTCAAAGTTATTCATATATAGTCCTTACGCTTACAGCACTTTTCTGGACACTTCACTCAAAGCTCTTGATAGATAATGGCTATGACTATGACTATGGCCAATGACTATGGCTGCCGTCGCATCATCCAGGTGGAGGCTGCACATTGGTGGTGGTGGAGGGGAGTCCCCTTTGCCTGTAAAGCGCTTTGAGTGGAGTGTCCAGAAAAGCGCTATATAAATGTAAGCAATTATTATTACTATTATTATAATGGAGATACAACAGAAGCCATAGTGCGCCAGTACGCTCACCACACACCAGCTCTCAGTGGGGAGAAGAGCAGGGTGATGAAGCCAGTTCAGAGATGGGGATTATTGTAGAGGCCATGGGGAAATTTGGCCAGGACACCAGGGTAACACCCCTGCTCTTTTAAAAATCCTCCCTGTGATTTTTAATGACACAGAGAGTCAGGAACTTGATTTTATGTCTTATCTGTCTCCATCACTATACTGGGGCATTAGAACCCACACAGACCGCCAGGTGTGGGTGCCCCCTACTGGTCCCACAAACTTCTCTTCCAGCAGCAACCTTAGTTTTTCCCCAGGAAGTCTCCCATCCAGGTACTGACCAGGCTCACACCTGCTGAGCTTCAGTGGGCAGCCAGGTGTGAGCTGCAGGGTGATATACCATAGCTGCTGAAAAAGCTCTGAAAACATACAGTAACTGCCTTTAAATCCCCTTACTCACTGGAAACACATTTCAAAATCATGTGTTTTGTAAAATATTAATTTATTGTGGTGTGTGGCTAAATGTTCTTGTGTGTTTTGATTCATTTCTCTGTTGCCCGATTTTATGAATAATGTATAACAATTAATCAATAACTGTCAATTCCTTAAAATTTTCCTTATAATAATGATAATTTGATTTTATGCTAAAATAATAATAATTAGACTAACAGACGTTTCTCTGTTCCTTGAACCTCAAATAATGGATACAAAGGTCATAAAAAGAGAAAAGCCAGCAGGAGATTTCCTGTAGTTGTTAAACAAAACCAGTAATTGGACTGGACTGGAGACCCAGAAAGATAATGAGGTTGTTTTTAGAAGATAATAATTGTTTTATTCTGAGCACTGTTTGGAAGTGACTGTACTGACAGTGACTGTTTCAGATTTTGCATGTAAACTGCAGAGAGTCAGACAGTCTGATGATATAAATATATATATATATATGATTTTAAAATAAGATGATTACAGCAGCCAATGTTCTAAGATCACTAAAAAAATCTCTCTTAAATTGGTCTCCCAAGGTCATTTGTTTAGTTTTTCTAATTGTTCTGGATGATCTCAGGTCCCTGACCGCTCGGGAGTGTTAGAATATGGAGGCAGACTCAGCCATTTTAGGACAAGAAACTCAGATTGCCTGGGAAATTACAAAGGTATTCTTTGCACTCTCCTAGATGAGCACTGTCCCCCAGGACAGCCCCTCCAGAAGTGGTACTGGCACAGGCTTCTCTGCACACAAAGGTCAATAGTGACACCCGCTAGTCAAGTCATTATTGATTCCCAATCCCTTGCTATTAGGCAAGGTAATTACACTACACACTGACATTTAAATAACGTAAATATATGCAGATTCTAATGATTGTATTTAAAGTAATGCCAATAAGAATAATTTTTTGATGAAAGGTCAACGACTCTCCAACTGCCATGGATCCTACAATCTGAATTGTAAAGATGTCTGCTTGGATGCTAAAATTGATTAAAATGTACAAGGGTGTTGTTTTTGCAAAAATAAAATTGTATTTCTGTAGCATTTGCATTTCCAAACATTTGCCTTTCTGCTTGATTCCTTCCTGCCAGTTTTTGCAATTCGAATGTATAAGATGTAAGCCATCCCTTTAATCCTTGCATTGAGACTCAAAGCATGTCCTGGACTAAATCATTTTCTTCAGTGCCCACTGAAAATGCTGAACATGCTCAAATATGTAAACACATCTGTTTGGTCATGCGACACTGACACATGAAACCTTTTTTTATTGCAGAAAATGGCCAAATGATTTTTCTGTGACGAGAATGTTACCATGTTACAAATTTAATCAAATCCAAGCAGGGATTATAATAAATGCAATGAAGAGATCAGTTTTTACTGAGCAAAATGGTCTAAAAAGAACAAAAAGGGTTGAATATCTTTGTGCAAATATAGCCTACATGACTCTACACTTAACAACAAGGGTTAGTTAATTATAATAGCTTGCTCATAACATCAAGGACAACTTTCTCGGCAGAAACACAGTACTTCGTTTCTGTCTTTACCATGACCTTGCCACTCATACAGTACGCTCCACGGAAAAGACAGAAAACTCTCACTCATGAGAGGACTCTTCCCACATGCGCCTTCTCCCCTGGCCAGTCCGGGCACAGATGGAGGCTTTCTGAAGGGAAGAGAAACAGGCAGGCCCGTTCTCTCCCGTGAGCGCCCCCAGTGATCCGCAAAGACAGCCTGTCACAGCAATAGCCTGTGCCAGGCTCCGCATCCTAAGGGAAGGGGTGCTGGTGGGGGTTGGAAGAAATAAAAGCGTGTTCAAGTACACACGCTTTTCCAGAGCAGTGTCCTACGAGATACCACTGACGAGAGACCGCAAGGGCATTAAGTCTGCAAGAAAAACGAAAGGGAAATACAACACTCCCAGGAACCCCCAAATTAGTCCCTGCTCGTAGCTAGTACACCCTGAAAATTCTATACTGGCCATTATTAGATACAAGGAATTACCTGCAAGGACCCAAAATGCATCAGCAGAGCACTGGCAATGAACTTACTCTCCGTGTTTGGCACAAAAAAAACCCGAAAAAAGGCCCAAAACAGGAATAGGGTTTTGTTGTTCATGGTACCATAAATATACTAGTGGCTGAATGAATTGAACCATTTTACAGAGATCTGCTGTTAATAACGCCCCACTAATTTTGAAATTCAAGCATTATTAAATACAAGGAGAATCTCGTCTTGGGGAAAAAAGAGCAAAAAGAGCTCTGTTCCTCTCAAGGACTGGCATTTGTTTTGTGCAAAGATAACCTGTGAAGATAACTGGTGTTGCTCTAGCTCCGATACAAGGGAAAGAGGTTATATTTCCAGTAAAGCACCAGAGGACCTGGGAAAAGCGACTTATGTCATTTTCTGCTTCCCAGAAGCTGCATGGGGAGAGAGTGTGAGCCGAGGCAGACACTGATGGGGAGAGACAGCATAGCAGGACACAGTAGGGAAGAAGATTTCAGCCCACAGCAGCCTGCACGTTGCTCAGCCCTTCATAATTCACACAGAAATGCAGATAGTAAAAATATATGTTCATATATAGCTTTATTATTGCATGGACTTGTATGTATTTAATATACAGGTATTTATATATTTAAGTGCAGAACAACAGATGAAATCATTCAATTGTAGTGTGCTAAGATTATTACAATGTTATTTTCTTGATAGTGTCCTTGGAAACACTTTTTTTTCACTTCTTTTAATGTGAAAGGAATTATCTCACTAACTTTCTGTCCAGGTGTGCCCAGCTGTTTGTCGGGCAGGATGCCCAAGGCTGGCAGGAGGACCTACCTGGGGATGGCCTTGGGCAGTCAGGGGTGGCACATCAAAGCAGGAGGGGGGAGGCTGGGGGAAGGAGACCGAGGTCACCGTGATGCCCGCCGCCCGAGGACTCCGAAGCAGCATGGTATCTCTGGAAAACCAAACACAATGGCAGTGCCAACAGAGTCTCATATGGAAGAACCCGTGAAAAATGCACTTAAGAGTAAATTCACCGATACCATTGCTAGCACAAGCTTAGGGTGGCCATCCAGGCAGAATGCTTACAGTAGCCTCCAAATGGCAAAATATTGCCCAGTTTCCAATGGTTCAGGATGCCTGATCACTCAACGGGCTGTGATACAAGCTGCTAAAATACAGGACATTCATGAAAACATACTGTAATGGTGTCTGTCCAGAAGCTGCACGGGAGACTCAAAATTTAAGTAAAGGATAGAAACACCTCTCAAAGACCAATAAATCAAACATATAGATGCCATGCGACAGGCAGCCCTAGCAACAGTGCAGCTATTATTAGAAGTGGGAGTTATATCACAGAGCAATAACAGAAGAAAGAGCCAACCGTGAGATACGGACATGGGCAGCCTGATTATTCCCTGACCTTCATGTGTCAATCAGGTGATGGGAGCCTATAGTTGACATCATCCTTAGTCTTCTGCTTAACCTATCCTGAGAGACAAATTCAAGAAGGGAGTGCCCTCTGTTCACAGCATTTCTGGGTTAGCCACTGTCGCTGGAGTCCATACTGCACTCAGTATCTATATTAACTGAACACATACAAAACCTTAATACTTCTGACTGTATGAGTCGTAGTATAAAGATCCTTTGATGAAAAAACATGAAGCAATAGGTGAGCTTCTTTTAATTAATATGTTGTGTAATTTTATCAGTATAATAAATCAAACTGAAAAGTAAAGTCAACTGAATTAATTATAATTGTAACAGAATTAAGTGCACAAATAAATGCTGATATAATACAATTCGGAGCAAACAAAGCAAGTCGTTTGAGTTGGTCTTAGGGTTTCATCTCATTTCATAATGACTGTACAGTATGTTTCACACCTGTTAACATACAGCATTTATGTGATTTATGTTTTGGTTTTTGAGACTAAAGTCTGCAGTTAAACCACTGAGCTCTGGTTCACTCTGTATTAAAGTCTAATGCTTTTATTATAGGAAACCTGCCACAGAGCTAATGCTGCTTGTAAATGTCTCGACAGGAAGCAGCTGAGGTTCAACTACATATCGAAAAAGCACACGGAGATAATTGATGTGCTCTGAAGTTCAACAATTAAAATGCACGGCCACTTCTGAACTGGATCACATTAAATTCATAAATCATTTATTGCTTACAAAATGTTTCATCTTTTTCTGTGATAAATCATACTCTGTCAAAGACCAGGTTCTAAATATATGGAACTAGGGAGCCGATATCTACAGGAGGTGTGTCACCCCATTTGTTGGTATGGGTAACCCAGCCATGAGCCAGTAACCTGAAAAAGGGTAAAGTGAACTTCATTGATTCAGAATATTAGGGAGGTCGTGGATGTTTATCTTACAGATTAAAATTCAATCTAGCACTATGAGATGACAATAATCAAAACAGAATAATAAGCTAAAGCAAGGTGAAACAGTGGCGCCTCTAAAGAAGATCTTTCTGCATCTGGGATCTCACAACTCATCCCTGTGTGTTTTGGCGTGAAGTAATTGATCAGCGCTTGTACGGAGCTTCAGAGCACCCAACCCCATCCCCTTGCCAGCAAACAGCTTTTAAAAGTCACCTTTTACATTCTGATTAACCTTAATAAAGGAGAAAGTCTCCATTATTTTTCTTAATTGCTGCCAGGGACCCGGCATGAATTAACCCCCCCAGATGGGAACACTTGCACTGTCCTAACGCTGACCCACAGGGTCACTTCTTCCAGGACGCCGAACACCCGCTCTCCAGCCAGCGATTACTCTTAGAAACAAAAAAAAGGATTTTTTCCTCAGCCAGCTGCATTGTCATTCATGAGCAGCACCCCCATCCCCGCACTGTGGTCGGCCTCAGATGTACGGCTGATGACAATCTGCACTCCACAAGCACTTACTTGTAAGACGCATAATCGGGGACAATACGAGCCACAGCAAGCAGAGGCCCCGCTGGCTCCCTCAGAGGCCTCTCCATGCCCTGCAACAGCACCTGAAACAGCACCGAGCCCAGATGAACGTCAGGGGAGCGGAAGAGCTACCCACGCCCCTGGCTCTGCAGTCACAGCACGCACACCACTCCCCAAAATAATGCAGCATCACGCACTAGCGTTTAAAGCAATTTGTTATTCAATACCCCTCAGCATTAAGGAGATCAATAAAATAATTCACAGCTAATAGGAAATTGGAAGCAGGGGTGATTTAGTTATCTCGGTTGATTTTATTGTGAAGGTAACCTGAAACAGGAAGCCAGAAAACATTCTTTATTTTTGAAAGAAGACTGACGGGACTCTTTTTCCACCCCACCCCCCCCAAACACATCTGGAAAATAGAATTATAACGTATAGCCGCAAAGAACTAATTAAGCTGCCCGTTATTTCTGCAGGCCTTGGCTTAAATCCAACTCCAAAAACAAGGAGAAGGCAGGAGCCTCCGAGTACGTTCCTGTATTTTCAGATCTCCTCCACGACATAGGATTCGATATACCAGAGTTCATCTAGTTACGACTTGTGCTCACACTAGGTGAGCTTTTCAATCACGTCCAGACATGAAAAAAAAAAGTCATTCAAATCATAGACGTCGTATGTAACTGACATTTACGAGCAGGACGTTCAGATTCTCAAATTCTGCGTGTGGGCAAACTGCCCGCTTAGAGGGATAAGGGCCTGACGTTTCATTTCCTCCCCCGCATGGCCTGACGGCGGGCAGGGGCGGCAGGTAAGCGAGTACCTCAAACCCCGTGAAGGAGAAGCGCGGCAGTCGCGGAAGGGCGCTGACTTGTCGGACCACCGTGGCGTACAGCCGCACCCCTGCCGGCACATTCCCATGAGCCTACAACACAAAACAAGCCAACACACAAGGCGGATGCTTCTGTCCTCCTCTCCAACTAGCGGTTTGATTCGGCATGGAGTGGTAAAACAAGAATAAGTGGATTCTTAAGGTGCTCTACAACTGCGCATAGCATAATATACGACAAATATACATCTACACAGAATAATGCACGACAGAAGTAAGAAGAAAACGGGGGGGAAGCCTAGGAAATGGATTCTTTGATACTGAGGAAAAGTGAATTACACGTTAAAAGCTTCGGGTAGTGTTAAGGCAGGTTTTGAAAATGTTGGCGGTTGTGGCGTCTTTAAGGGATTTGGACGGTGAGGTCTACAGCTGTGCTGTTCCTCAATGGGTGGAGGCTGGAAAGGCCTGATTGTCCGGTGCCTTGCATGAGCGACTGGGCAGGAACTGAGCTATAATCGTGTGGGTGGAGGAAAGATATCCCTTTGTGATGCTCCTCATGTGAGCTGCAAAGGTTTCATTTCAGAGCCATCACTGATAGCACCGGTGTCACCAACTTTGCAAAACTGATGTTGGGAAGATCTGAGTATAAACTCAGTCTTGCCTGAGTTTAGCTGAAAAAAGCATGTATGAAGCTAAGCAGGTGTGAGACCTCCTGGGAAAAACTAAGGTTCCTGCTGGAAGTGGTGTTAGTGGGGCCAGCAGGGGGTGCTCGCCCTGCGGTCCGTGTGGGTTCGGGGAGGTCCTGACTCTCTGTTTTCATTAAAAATCCCAGACATCCTGACAAATTTCCCATTAGCCTTTATCAATCATGTCCTCATAATAATCCCCCTCTATGAATTGGCTTCATCACTCTGTTCTCCTCCCCACTGCTAGCTGATGTGTGGGGAGCGTTCTGGCTCCCTATGGCTGCAGTCACATCATCCAGGTGGGGCTGCACACTGGTGGTGAAGGAGAGTTACCAGTTACCCCATTACCTGTAAAGCACTTTGAGTGGAGTGTCCAGAAAAGCGCTAAATAAGTGTAAGCAATTATTATTATTATCATCCCCGAAGGTAAAAGCTGTTAATCATGTTTGTGATGCAAATGTCAATGAAAAGGTATTCATTATTTCCTTGGATGGATGCCTCTTTTCTGTAGGTATTTTCAGACTTACCTACAATGTGATACTTCCCAGAATTCTGCAATTCTATGTCAGAACTATGTGCCATGCACACTTGTAAGTTTGGGGAATAAAACAAAAAATGTCATGGCGAAATGTTCATGTTGGGGACATGGCAAAGACAGAGTAGAGAAACCGCCGTTTGTGATCCACCAGCAGGAGGTACTGTTTGGTGTCTGGTTCAGCAGATTGAGGAGAGGAGAAATGTGTTCAAAGGGACCCACTGGCTGCTGATCATAGTTCACTCCAGTGCAAGTGTAGCGGAGCTGGTGTGGGCACGGTGACGTCGGCGCCCTCCCTGCGTGTAGCAGGGCCCTCAGCCGCCCGGGCTGGGGGAGGTCTCCTTCAGCTCACTGGGCTGGCTCCCTGTGGCGGTACGCCGGAGACCCGGGGTCGCGCCCCAGGTGTTGCGGGACGAAGCGGGTGGCGGAGGCACGAGCCCGCGCGGAGCCGCGACGGTCACACAAGTAGATGAAGCTCAGACTGGACTGTGTTGTTCAGGACTGTTTACACATTCACAGCAACTTTGCCTGTTGCTTTGTTGCAGGAAAATGTAACAATCGAACCCTGGCAGAGAAGAGGCACGTTATCAATTTCAAATCTGCCTACTGTGCCTGAGACGGTGATCCCGGGATCTTCAAAATGTAACCAGGGGATTTAAAGGAAATGCTGAACATGCAATCTTTTGTATTTCACCTGACGTGCTTCATTGTGTACTGTAGAATTTGTGCAGATGTAGGAACTGATCAAAGATAGAGGAGGATATGTTTTGAAACAGTTTTAGAATTTAAGATTTTAGACAACTTATACACTACTTTTGTGCACAACATTAAATGATTACATGAATAATGGTCAGAAGAATAGATCAAGCCCCTTATCCAGGATCAGGAACACTTGTATAAAAAAATACATCTTTTTTTACAATCTGTACTTCTTACTAAATGGTCTGACTAAACAAATTCCATATTCACGGAGGCACCCTGCACCGTCTCATTAACACCCTAGATAAATGGACTGCCATTATTCATCATGAAATAATACATTTCCACTTATGGGCAAATATAAATGAAATATAATTTAGCAAGCTTTCAAAACACTACAGGTATGGAATAGAAAAGGAAATCCCTTAATGTTATTTATATGATAAAGCACATATTTTTAAATTAACAAGGAAAAAAAAATGATCAGAATTCTATACATACTCCCTTGACCAAAGTCAAATGACTACTCGTCATTCAGCTAGAGCCTAGCAAGTATTGTTATAAGCTATGTTGGATTGCCTTGTGATGTGTTAAATTCCACCTTACTTTTCATCAACCAAAAAAACCAGAGGATGACCATATTTCAAACTAGACATCCATCACATAGGTGCAATCAGCCAGTCAGCCAACAGGCCTGACAGTGGAAGTCCAAAACTAAGAAAAAACGAGCAGTGATTATTGTTCAGTGCTCTCTGGAGTGCCCTCCATAAAAATAACACACTGCAAATCAATATTTATAGAGGGCATAAACAACAACAACCAAGGGACACCACACTACAGGATTAATGACATTTCCCATCCATCAATGCTGCAACGTACTTAAAAAAAAAGATGTCATTTTATGCAGCCTTTTCTTTTTATTTAAACAAGCGTCTTTTATAGCTTCGTCAAGTGATGGTTTTCCACACTTTCTACAATGCACATGTATGCTGTATGAACTGCAGTTGATTGTGAAGATGACTGACCCATACGCTATGTTACATACAGTATCACAAACACTGAACACATCATGTAAAATGTGCACAGCAATTATGCACAAAATAGGATTTCAGAGGCTGAGGAATCATTTTCAAGGGACTTAGTACCCTCTTGGAATGAAGTGATTAGGAAAAAAAAAAGCCACCCTGTAATATTGTGATAATATAGTATACATCACAATTATATACATATATAATTACAATAAGAACACTCCTGGCCACGATGTTGCTGGAATTAAGTACAAAGCCAGTAAAAGCAGACAATGAATAATTTATACTGTAGCAGCAGCCTTGAAGGAGCAGTCTGAACAGAGGACCTGGAGGGGAATGTAGGAGTGCAGTCATGTGTGAACTCATTCTGAGCAGCCTGGGATGGCTTGGCACAGAATTCCTACACAGCTGAGGAGGCTCATTCTGTTCAGAACTGATGCTATTATAATTGTTTAGATTACTCTTATTGTCATTACACAATCTCTTTCCCTTTTCTACATAGGCTTTATTATCTGTTTAGAGCATCTTCTTTAAACTTACACTCATGCTCCTTTCCAGCTGACAGCTTGCACTCATCAGAGAAGATTTGGTTGTAGTTGCACAGCCCTACATTTGTTAGGACTTTAATTATAATCCACTGTTGACAAACAAAAAACCACCACCCAAAGCAGAAATCTCAGAGAAAAAGTTTTTAAAAATGTAATTGTGACAGCTACTGTAGATATACCGTACCCCACTTCTCATACTAATTTTTGCATTCAGTGGGTATGATCGTTTTTAACTGCGTCTGGAAACTGAATTTTATACCAGATGGTAATTTGATTGATCTGCTGGCCAGACAATCGAAAACGGATACTGTCAAAAAGACATTGATTTACTTCAGATAAGGCTAGATCTGCCACAAAAACATGCTGTTCTGATTTTTTTTGGCATACTGTATGTAGCCAGAGTGAAAAGGAGTTTATGAACACTGTGGGGTGGATTATGGGTCATTTCAGTAAAAAGTATTGAGGCTGTCCACCCGTTGTACAAAGTTATGAAGAAAAAAAAAACGTTTTACTTCCCTACAGTGCATATACTTACACTGTATTTATTTCCTTAAGACAGAATTTCAAGGAAAAGACATGTTTGGTATTACATTAAAACTGAATTTTCAGTTTCATCTGAAATAATCTGTAACTGTAAACACAGTCGCTTAAAAAAAACCTGCAAGGAATAGAAGCACATTTCCACTTATTGCTGATGGCACCTTTGCTCCAGAAGGTTGAAATACAGACAAATATGAGATAATGTTCATTACCAGATTGTGTTTTTGGTTTCCCTTTGTCATGTCAGGCTCAATTCTATTCTTCAGGCAAACAAGGTGAAATGAAAAAAAATTCTCTCCTACCCACTCACTGGCTGATGTCAGGATAAACTTACATGACTTCAGATCAGCTGTATGCAACAGTTAAGAGTTAGTTAAAAACAGGATTTGATCAATTTTACATTTTAATGTTGTCTTGTCTGTTACTTGTATGCACGCACTAGGTTTTTATTTGAACACTACCAATGGTTCTTACCAATGGTTTTACAATGTACGGATTACACTTTCAGATATGAATGAATACAAACAATGAAACAAATTATCCACATCTAAAACACTCAATACTGCCAGTGTACTTGCACAGTATTGCTCATTCAAAGTAAATTATACATTTTTAATTATTTCTGCATAGTATCACAACACACCATGATGTGAAATTAATTATGTTAGCCATAGTTGTCAGTACCAATACTGTAAGGGTGGCTTCTGTTAAACTGCTGTGTGTGTCATTACATTTTTTCCCATGTGGAAACAAGAGCAGCTTAAAGTTATGTCTGGTCCCACAAGGATAACATGAATACCAAAATAATAAAGCACTGTGTCTATTTTTACTTACTAACTCAAAACAAACTAAGCATTTTTAAGAAAACTGTGTTATACGCAAAGCGAATGTAAGTGCTTTCTAGCTACACTTTATAAAACAAAATGAACAAACAGCACACTCTGCTTAGACAGATGTTCTCAAGAAACACTTAACTGGATTTCACTCTGTTAGGCTTCTCCCAGGAATGCAGAGTATAGTCCAAGTGTTTCGATTTCACCACATAGAGTAAACAAGGCATTGGTTATTCATGATTCAGCATTGAAAAAGGCTCTTTGAAGAACTTTGCCTATGGCTATTCCTCTGCTTGCACAGCAGACGTTCAATACTGACAGGCAGAGCTGCTCTATGTCCCCTGCTGTTTCAAAGTATAGGGATGAGAAATCACAGTCTGGTTTTGAAGATGAAAGTTGTTCGTTACATCACTCTACATAAGCACTTAAAAGGTATTTTAGGTGGTGTGTGGTCTGGCATGAACTTACATCTTCATACCCTTCCTATATACAGGGCTAGGTTTGGGAAACCGTCTTGGAAACCTTATTATGACTTGCTTTCCATTGTTCAATAAGCCTTTGTTGGATTTACAATTATTTTTTATATTTGCTTATATAATTCATTTTGAAATCACCATGTGTATAACATCCTCAGGCTGGACAAAGACCAGAAGCTGTAGAATCCCACAAGTCAATGTATGTTTTTTTCAGAAACTTCAGATGTCCTTATGTCAACTGGTAAATGAATGCTTGTTGGCAAAGCCTGACATATGCAATCAGGAGACAGGAGGAAAGATTATGCAGTGTTTTAATCTGTTCTGTGTAAATTATGCCCTGTGGCTGAGGAGACATGGCATCCTATAGCCAGCCTACAGCAGAGAAAAGGCATTTGGATGGCTGATTAGCCACTGATGAAGAATTCCTGAAGAAGGCATCTAACTGGTGGGGATAAGCTGTGTAGTTGCTGAGTGATTGCACTGGGAGACACTTACCTGCACCAGTTCCATGTGGTAGTGGTGAAAAGGCTGGAGATGACGCAAAGGTAGGCGATAGTAGGCCAGGAGCTCTTTAGTTCGACTGTCAGCCACACTAAGGACCATCTCTATGTGGCCATCGACAGGGAAAGACAAAGCACAAGGGAAGAATAGCCATACGTTTTAATTTGGCTGCTTTAGATAAGTAAAAACAAAATGCACCACCAAAATAAAAACCTTTGTATCTATGTCTTGGAATTCTAAACATATAGCACAAACATCTTTAAATGTCCTCTGTCAAGTATCGTCAGCTAAATGTTTTCAATAAATTTGATTGAGTTGGTGGTACAATCCAACTTCCTGTCACCTGGTCATTGGTTGGTCTAGGTGTAGAAGTGGCCAGCCCTGGTCCTGAAGAGAAGCAGTCCAGCAGATCTTACAGGTCTCCCTTAGATCGTAAATGAATTTATCCAATTTGGCCAAGAACTGTAGTTGCTGAAATCTACAGGATGTCATTTTATTTCAAATCCGTAAATTATTTAATTGGAAAAATGAAATTTCATCCACGTATGTGGCAAAAAAGATGGTCGAAGGGTTGAACATAAATCCTGCTGTAGTCTGGCTAGCCTCTTCTTGTATAGGGTGCTTTCTCTCAATACCGAGTTCAAACAGACCCAGCTTTAAAGCTGACTTTAATACAATTTTGCCTGAGGTTTGCATACTGCATGAGTAAGTATGATACTTCATACAGACACACATTGCTGTACAGTCTCATGGTTTAATAAATCCTATGTTGCTGGATCACTGTTAGATTCACTTAGAAACACGTCAGACCCACAAAATGTCCAATGCTAAAAACAGCCTTCTTTTTCAAAAGAAAGTGGTCAATATTTCTGTGTTATGTTTCTAATAGACTAAGAAATGCATTCCTGGATCTTAGTTATAAAATATTTGTAGCATTTAAGTAAATGGCATGGCAGTAAGACCTAATATGAAAGCAAGGAAAAAATATCTACAGTACGCAGCATTAAATCAACCACCTGCAGAAGCACAATTGTCTTCGCTCTCAGTGGAGTGTAGTTGTGGTAATTATTCACACCCTCTTCATAATACATGGTAATTAAAAAGAGATCAACAAAATAATTAATTTCTTGCAGCTACAAATATAGAGATTAATGATGGTTAAGTACAATTTACCATAACATAAATAGTACACATATTAATAGTGATTCTTGTTTTTGATTTTTGATTTTTTTTCCCAAAAAATTTGAGATAACAATGTACATGTCATACTGTATGTCAGACTAAGGAAATGAATAGAATCTTTAATATTATTTCATTTTTAATTAACTCAAATGCTCTTATCCTTGGTCATGAATTGACTTCAGGGTGTAAAATTCAAAACAACACGCTTGCACATAATGTTTTTAAAACAGAGCAAATATGAAATATTTACCTCACATAATTCTAAGGAGTAATAAAAATGTACTGCATATACTGTGTTGCAAAGCATAAATCAATTTATAATTAGTGCATTAATGAAGCGTGTGTTCAAGTGAAAAAATACAGTTCTGGACTAAAATTAAATGTGGCATGCTGATTAATAGCACAATCATGCTACATTATTGCAAAAGACTGTTCTTTTACCTCAAATCCAGACTTTCATTTAATAACAATAGTATAAAGGTCCTCATGCAGTTTGGTTGATTAGCACAGCATGTCAGCAGAATCTTTTAACTTTGTGCTAAAAAATAATACTACCTTGAGGGCATTTGCAAAACATTGTTCACCAATTCTGAGACTTTTAGGTTTTTATTAAGTATTTAAGAACGTATGATAGGGTAAATGCATTTCAAAAGTACAACACTCTTTAAATATAAAACTAACAATAAGTGGCTGGAGGCAGAATGTATTAACTAATTCCTCCCAGCAGTCTGCTTGGTTTATAGCTTCAGAATAGCTTTACTATACCTACTGTACTTGTAGGAAATTGCCTACTATAAAAGCTATAAACTAAACACGATCCTGAACCTTATACTGGACTTCTTTGGTTCAATGCAAATAAAATCAAACCAATTGGGAACAGCCAGAGTATGCATGCCAAATGATTCTGACCTTCCGATTATACTGGGGACAGAAGGGTACAATTTAATGTCAATTGTGAGAAACGGCATGATAAACGCATATTTCAAATACTGCACTTTATTTTTCCAAACCATTTTCTGAGCTTCTCAGTACTTTTTTTTTCCAGCCTCTTTTAGTTACACCTGGTAGATACGAGCCTACTAAGCTGATGTGTGAAGGGGTATTACAGTAATTTCAAATTCCTGTGATTGGGATTGAGACAGACACAGGACATTTAGTACCATTTCTCAGCCAATCACTCCGTAGACAGTGCGTATTGTAGATAAATTGCCCAAGATTCCCAGTTATGGCTTTTCAAATGAAAAAAAAAGGGCGCAGGGACTGGGTTTTGGTATAAATGTTTCGGAAACATCTAATTGTCACATTTGTGTATGTCACCTGCTTGTTTGTCTAGCTTTGACTTTCCTGCCCTCCAATAAGGTCACTATACAGACTGTAAAAGAGACACTGGCTGTGAGATTAAGCAGTTAGCCAAACAAAGGAGATGGTAGTGACGTTCAGTAGTTCAGCTTCCAGTCGACATCAGCATTCTGTTCACATCACAGCAATCACTCTGTCTACTCTTTGGGAGAAGCCATTAAACCAAACGTGTAATTATTTTGTCACTTAACAGGCTCAAATCATGCAGCTACAATAGTCAGGCCCATGCTCTGCAATTATTATCAACAGAAAGGCTTTTCAGAACGCTGATTTGCAGAACAAGACAAAGCAATTTCACAGAGAGATAGATTTTTCCCTTTTTTGAAGCAGAAATGCAGAAAAAACTTGTTCTGTTAGTATTCATAGAAGAGCAGTCAAGTGCAAAGCTAGCAGAGAAGCAGCCACTATAGATGTTCCAGTTTTTCATTCTTCCTTCCAATATGGGTAGCTATTTTGTAAAGAAAGGTACAAAATCAAGATGCATGAAGTGTTTGTTGCACTGTGTTTACTTCTCTCATATTTACGCATAACAACAGTGGATTCCGCAGTCATATCCAGCTGGTTCACATCTTCCTACAGTCATAGCTGTTTGACCTAGCAAACCCTTTTATTGTATTCAAATCGAAGATAACCTAAATATCATGTGCGCTCAAGTCAGAGCACACATCCATAATTAGCAAAGAGAGCAATAACCTCAAGCTCCAAGCCCCCAATCACTATTAACCAAGCTTAATATCAGACAAAGCAACAAACAAATACCTAGTATATCTGATGGATGGAACTTGGTTTCCTGTTTTAACAAGCATGTCTTTCAATGTAAATTCAGAAAATTCAGCGTATTGACATAAATTCATCCAAAACCTAGACCGACATAAGTTCAATTAAAAACAATAAGGTTCTACCAGAAACTGTTTTGGTCAGTTTTTCCCATTCAACCCTTAATACATAATGTTTCTGCATGGATTTTATTTGGTAAAAAATATGAGCTGGAAAAACACCAAAACCCATAAAACTAAATGGAAAGGATTATGATGCAACTGAAGTTTCAGTCACAACATAGACAGGAAATCCAAGTCACGTTCCTTCATCAGACGTTCGAAGATGGAAGTCACAATCGGAGGCTTGGTTGTCACAGACTGAGACAGTAAGGTGGTAGCTGGTCTGAATCATTTTTCAGGTGGCTACACAATCAATAAGCAGGGATGACTCGCTTCAGGGAGAAAACAGCATTTAAAACCTTTTCAATCTCTTTCGAACACAATTCTTGCCAACGTAATTTCTGTTTTTTTTATGATTGCCTTAGTCTGGCAGCTCACAAATACCACCTATCGTTGCAGAAAGATTAAACTGTCACTGCGCTCCTGAGAAGTGCAAAGACTTTTTGAAAGCAGAGGTGTAAATGTTCTTAATCAGTCACTCCTGAGTTGGCTAAGAGCAACTTATTTGTCCTGGAGCTTCCCTTGCTCTTTGAATGGTTCTCAAGTCATTCACATCTCTGTATTTCAAGTGTCTAACACACAGACTGGCCTTTGTGCCTCTTGGCGGAATGAAAGAGACAAAGTACACTCATACTGTACCATCAGGTTTAACCACCAGGAATCTTTGTAGGGACAACTGCCCTATAAAATTGAAAGAAATCAAGTCTCTGTCCCCCTAATTTTTTTCTCAAAACAGAACAGACCTTTAAATGCTCACTGAAAGAAATCAGTGCTTATTAGTTTTTATCAGAGAGCCTCCATCGGGGTACAAATCTGTAAAACTATAAGGTTTCATACTTCGTAATTTATGCATGGCTTTCTTAGAAAATGTGAAGACTGCAAAGGTTGTGGGTTAATAAAAAGGAAACTCTGGCCTTGTTCTTATGTGGATTCAGAGGATTATTAAAGTCAGCAGCGGCAGTCGGGCCGGTCAGAGGTCCTGCCCCATTCAGACACACACGCAGACGCTCTAATGGCCTACAGTACATGGCTTTGCTACATGCAATGTACCCGTGCACTATCCCGGGACCTCACCTTCGTTCACGGCCTCCTCTTCCCCCAGCTCCAGCAGCACCCTCTCCCCCCAGGAGGGGCAGTGTGTGGGCTGCTTCACGCTGTGGGTCACCCCCTGGCTGCGCCGGCCCTGCCTCTCGTCCGCCCCACTCTTCCTGCGCAGGGGAACACACACGTGGGGAGAAAAGAGGCAGTTTATTCAGGAGCTGGGAGATACAGTTTATTTTTATAAAGTTTAATAAAGATGAATTGATCCTTTTCCACTGGAGTTGCAGAAACAAGACTCAATTTGGTAATACGTTTAAAAAACCGTCGGCCTCCATACCCCATTAAAAGAAATTGCAAAACGCTCTCAGTCTGATTTAAGTTAGAGATATGAAATACTACGATATTAGATCGGTCTAAAACTGGAGAAGGTTGTGATAACAGGGAGTGAGTGCCGGAAAACAAAATAACTATACTGAACTATTGACATTAATCTCATAATTCAATGATACATGTTATTAGCTGTAGTCTCCTCCTGTTTTAGAATAATGGGAGATATGGTAGCCACCTGCCACCATTTGGCTCTCAAAAATGTTTCTCTTCTGAAACTAAGTCTTTGCATAAAAGGGAATCGGTTTCATAATCCCAGTTTAATCACATGAATTCCCTCCCCACACCCCCCTCCGAAAAACCCCACCAGCCTTAGACAATTTATAAAAACACACAGTTTTTCTTTCTTCTGAGCCTAAGCCTTCTTAATAGGGCTGAGGAAAAGTGCTTGCTGCCAGCCTCCCTTCCCAGACATCTCTCTGATAAGGCCTCATGGGACCTGGCACTCCTAATCTCCCCGAGTGAATGCACAGATACCACTGCGGGATCAGCCAGGTCCAGCGGCTCCCCCCCTCCCCGAGACTGTCATATGAGTCGGTTCACTTGCTGGGATTAGAGGGACCACACACCCCAAACGTAGTCTGGGTAATTTAATGAGTGTCACTTCTGCTAATCGGCAGGATTCGATGCAGCACACAGTTCTGGACTCGGAGGCGCTCTTTTTCTTCGAATATCGCACAGAAAAAAAAAAAGAACAAGTCAGCGTGATAAACCTGTTTTTGCTGGCTGTGTCCCTTTTAAACCTAAACTAGGCTTCCCATATGAGCAAGGGAGAAAAGTGTAATCTGTCACAAAAGTAAACAATACAGACTAAAATGTTTTGCTTTAATTTTTATATTTAAGACATTAACTTTTCTTTTAAAAACATACCAAATACAGCTAACTGCCAGATCATCATTAAAAATAATGCATTGCAGCCAATACAGTCGCTGTTTTACACAGTTATTAATCTTTAGAGACATAATCAAATCTAGACATCAGCTTCCAGTAAATTGTCCAATAAATGTAACCAAAAGCATGGCATTCAGGATGAATGCACAGTGTATTGTAAGCAGAGAAGGCTAGACATCTCAAAAATGAATGTACAAATTATCAAACAAAAACCTCATCAGCTTGCATCTACGAAATGGATCATGTCAATGATGCTTGCATCTACGAAATGGATCAGAGCAATTCAGGGTGTATTCGAAACTGACACTACTCTATTCATATCTTGTGAGACACTTGTGTACAGCATGACCCAGTTCGATAAACTCCAGAAGTATCATGTGATGACGGATGTTTGTCGTTGTTTCAGTTTGGGCCATGACTTTTGAAGTTGATCTCCTCAATATTTGTCCAGGAGCCAATCTCCCATGGAAGGAAGTGTACTGTTCTTCAGAAAAAAATGGGATCCATTTTAAAGTTATGAGAGATCTCGAGGCGTTCTAACAAAAGCAGTGTGTTCGATCAATCCATTTTCTGACCAGTTCTTCCAATTCAGGGTCACGGGGGAGTCAGTGCTGATCCCAGCAAGCAACGGGCACAAGGTAGAGTACACCCTCCACCTCTGGCACACTGCCACACTCACAGAAACGCCAACTTTCCCAGAAGCCACAGTTTTTGCACCGTGGAAGGACACCAGAGCACGCCGAGGAAAGCCACGCTAATGGAGGGAGAACATACAAACTCCGTGAGCTGAACCCAGGGCCCCTGCGCTGAGTGGCAGCAATGGCGAGCACTGCACCACCACGCCACCCTTTGTTGTTAATGTACTTTGAAATTCCTATAGAAGAAATGAGAACGATTTTATTAATTTTACATGAGGGTTATATTTAAATGAATTGTATTACCGTATTTTCCCTCTGCATTTTATTAAATACGTTCTCCAAGATTCTCTTTTTTATTGATTTATACATAACAGCCGATGAATGATTTTCAACATAGAATTGATATAAATGAATTTGACAGATACCATGTACAGTATGAATCACTAAAATGCATGTTATGCTGTGTTCTTGTCAATCAGCTTGCTCAGTTTACAGTCATTTGTGTTTCCCCATAAGGGATTTGCACCAAGTCCAGGTCATAAATTCAGTCATTGGTGTTGTTGATCTTTACAGAGACAGATCCATTAAACAACATCTAAAACATTAGATGACTCATTTTAAAATTAGATTAAAAGTTACCACTTTTTTCCCAACCCATCAAAAGAAAACTGCAGAAGAGACATGGCCTGCTTTAAAACCCTTAAATGAGGTCTACCATTATCAAATACAATGAGACAGTGGACAAACAGGCTAATGAATGTGCCTTGCAAGGAAACAATATTACACAAACACACTACCTTGTTACTCCACAGCCTGCCAATTCATCCTCTGCTCTCAGGTTAAACCTTCATGCTCCATTTCTCTAAAGAACAAGAGCATACAGTAGTTCATGTACGCCATTCATTAAAATGACACTGTTCCAGGAAGAACTATTTACTTCATGTGATGTGTATTTGCTATCCCTGTTTGCCTTTCCTAATTAATGCAGGTTGTCCACAATCTGTAGGACATAAAAAAATAAAACAAATCAGAACAGTGACCAATAAATCCCATTCCTTTTATGTATAGTCTTTAGCCATGTCAAAAAGACTAGAGAACATCATGTGGCATACTTCATATGGTACGACTTTTGTTGCATAGATGGAGAAAGGAAATGGAGAAGCCAACCGCGTTTTGCTATAACTCTTTGGGTGTGTGCGGGGTGGCTGTGGAAAAATGATTCCGTCCTTATAAATTAGTCACCTTATCAAAAGTAAAAAAGTGGCTTAATGACATTCATTTGTTTTTCTTAAGTAATGGGAAGCATGTATACGCCAACAAGACAGGTGGAAAAAATGAGAAATTACATAGTGGAGCCTATTTTTGATTAAAGGATCCATCATCACAGCAATCACAGAATCATCTAAAAATGAACCTGTATCTCCTGTATTGATACTGGACTGTTTGTTCGTTCAATAGCCACTACTCATGGGACTATTAATAACATCATCAGAAGAAGCAATTCAAGCTTAAATAAGCTAAAACTTTGAAATGTCACGGGATAAAATAACAAAAAGTGGAATCTGATTATTTTAAAAGATCACAAACTTCAAACGACAGCCCTCTGTCTTAGATCTGAGTGATGAAAAGGTTAAGGTAGCATAATGCTGGAAGACCGTGTTCGTGGCTGCTTTAACAGAGTTTGAGAAGGGCCTTTAATTCCTCTGCTTTGTTTACTGTTCAGAATGATATCAGTTGTTTTAACGAGGCTGGAGATGTCAGTGTGCATTAGCCCTGATATGACATCACCACTCGGAAGAGTTCATTTGGCAGGAAGTTATTAAAATATATATACTGTCCTTCGTTCTCCCAGCTGTTTGCAGCTGGGAAAGAGATGACAGCCCTGGCTGATAGGTTACTTAAACCAAGGAAAGAAAAAAAAATAGCTCATGTACGTGTTTCGGTTACTGCAACCTTCAGAAACTGCAGTGAGGTTTTTAAATTGCCTTCGGAATCAGGTCACTGCACAGAGTTGCAAATCATTCAGGAAGTTTTTACTCCCTTGTTTAGGGAGTAAAAAGCTTAAAAGTTTAAAAGCTCTTGGAAAACTAAAATCCATACTGCCGTGGGTACTCTCAAATGCACGTCCCTAGTAAATCCTGACTGGTCCCATGGGTAAACGAGTTGGTACTGTATATGTAAGGAAAAAGTCATGCACTCTTGCACAAAAAGAAATGGCAGAACATTTGCTTCAAAAATCCAAGTTGGTCTGACAAAATTGGCACCGTCATATGTATTATAAAGCCTTCTATACTAAGACTCATACCCAATGTGTGGACTCTTAAGAGGAGATATCACTATGAATAAACAAGAGGGAAGCTACAGCTTCTGATTTTGCTCTTTAAATATTTTAAAGTGCCAAAAGCATGAAAAGGGCGATGAATTTATTCACACTAAACCCTAATATTGTATTTTTCCTCTTTTGTGGCTGTCCAAGCATGTGCTTCAGCTAGTGTTTCTAGAACCAGATTTTAAAGAATTGATCATTCCTGGAATTCGTGAGAGGCTTTCCATGCCAAAGAATTCCAAAGTGCTTCTCATACAGAGCTCACTGTAGGATGGGACACACATCCAGGAGGGCAGCCTACACCTGGGGGTCCGAGCACCCTTCTGCAGCAGATTCCAGGAGCTCCACTACACAGCAGGTGGAGAAGTGAGACATTGCTTCACCCATGGAAACAGGGGGGAATGTTAGGAATTTTGTGCAAGCCCTGAGGACACGGAGGACCGCACCCATACTCTTTTGAAAAGCGCCCTGGGACATTGGCGATCCAGAATAACCATTCTGAAGGCTTTTCCAAAGGGCACCACCTTGTGCACCACAGTGGCTCCAGCCACCCCAAAGGCACCTTGGTTTGGAAATTCTAGTGGAGAAGGAAGAGTGCCCCCTACTGTACCAGTCCACCAACACCACCTCCAGCAGCAACCTGTTTCTTTTGGAAGTATCCCAGCCCAGTATTTATTATTCCCTAGCTTGATAACTGAAACCTGATCACACTACAAGACGGCTGTGCTAATGCCTTATGTGTCAATCTGGATTATATACATGGAGGCTATGCTTTCTTGAAAACAGTGTTGTTTCATTGTTGCTCCATAACAAAGATTAAGAATGCTTGCAATTAGGATTCCAATTGAACAAGCTAAACACACAAGAGCAATGGGTTTACAAGTCTTAAAATTAAACTCTGGTTATCTTTATTTCTGCATCCTTACAGTGTTGCATTCTTTATTGACAAAGATTACTTTTATTCAGAGCTGTTTATGCAACAAGGTCCAATCTTTTCAGGGCTCCAAAGGTTTATCACCATTCATCTGGTGGGTGTAACACAATAACTGCAGATACTTATGGACTGAATCCAAATGTATAATCCTCTTTTTAATGAGCCCCTGCAATTTTGTGTTTTGCATTGTAAATTAAGACAGTCATTACCAGCCGCAATGCCAAACATCAAACACTACCAGGCTGTAAATTATTCTCTCTACATAATAGAAACAAATTAACATATTAAAACAACAATGTTCAAGTGACACTTTGTACCTTATTGGGAGTATTTACATTATTAAAATAATTCCCTTCATAATATCTTAAGAATGAAAAAAACTAAATTTGAAAATTTAAAATATAACATGAAGCAAGAAAATAGTGCATTTTGTAATAGATTTTGGTGATAGATGAATTCTCAAACCACAAATGGCATTAAAATGACAAAATATAAATAGTGCAGTGAGTCCGAAAGAAATTGACTGCTATACAGAACAGCTCATGAATTACTTATCACCATTGATTGGATTTTTTTCCTACAGGTCTAAATTACAAACGACACATATGCAGCAGATAGAAATTTCTAGGGAATAAGTCCAGGAGGTGGGTTTCAGTTTAAAAAAAAAATATTGGGCACACTCATTTCAGCCCCCAGCACACAGCATACGAACAGACACAGCAGTTAAACTGAGAGGACTTTGGGCATGAGGGTTGTCTCCAGAGTACGTATGACACCCAACACATGAGGAGACTTGTATTCCACTCAATAAATATAGAGGACTGCATCAGAGGAAGACTTAGTAACATTTTTAACAAGACATTCGGCATATATAACACTCATGTCAACAGACACTAGGTACACTAGTTACACCATGTTAAACAACATTAAAATACAGTTTGGTATGGAAGCAGTCAGTGTACTTGGTTTGGAATTTACTGATTGAAGGGCGGTGTATTTCCAGCAAAAATAAGAGGAAAAGGTGAAATATTATAAGTATTAAAGTAGTTCAACTATTAAATAAAGTGATTTGCCTTTTGTGGTTGACATATGTTTGTAAAATGAACTTTTTTATTGCGGTCCCAGGGTATATACGAGAATATGGGTGTGTTTTTCCAGGAGCAAATTCTGTTTCTGAGCAGCTAAGAGGAAATGTATTTGTGTACTGCACTGTGGAACACCTCTGCTCCCACAGCAGTGAGGGAGCTTGCAGTGCTAACCGGCTTGGGTTCAGACTCAATCAATGCCTGTTTAGCAGAGCATAGTGTCATTTCTCAGCTGGTCTCCAATTTATATTGCCTAAGATGGCTTTTCCAGACGCTCTTACTGTCTTTTATTAGTTTCCTCAGTTCCCCTGCTGTTTCTTCTAGGCAGGCTGTCCATATTACATTTTCCTATAGAGACCTTCTTGGCAAATATTCTGCTGCAAGTAATACATAACTGGTAGATCAATAAATGCATATGATCCCCAGTGCCCAAAGCTGAACACAGATTAGATAGTTCACTGGTACCAAAACCCCTTATATGAATAATATTCACTGCAGTACCAGATTGTAAAATTATGTTCAAAGGGACACATTTAAATACACGTATGATTCAGTTATATATCTACGGTAGATCTTGAGCTTTGACACCTAAAAATTAAGCTTGCCTTTAGCCCAGAGAGGAAAAATGAAATCCTTAACCAAAGTATCAAACGTCCACAATTAGGGTATTATTCCAAAGCAAGATGTGATTCTGACAAAATGAGTACTGTTATACTTACTGTACAGTATGCGTTGTGAACAGTTTCCAACATTAGAGAACATTTTTTATATACTGGTTTGGTCCTTGAGGCTCATTTGACATCTTTTCAGAATGAGATTTTCTAAGAAGCATGTCAAACATTTCAGTAATCTCATACATTACTTAATAATAACCTAATCATAGAAAACATCTATCAAATTGATTAGCATCTTCTTTGATGGTTGGCTAAATTGACAGACCTGTGTGGCTTTTTGTGATCTTTTTAGGATCAAAATATATGCAACCCTGAATTGGATAAAGCTGTTAGAAAATGCAGCGATGGATGGCATTCCAAAGTTAAATGCCCAGATGCTTTTCCAACAGATAAATTCATTCAGCCATTTCACTTGATTTTCACACCAATTTGGGTGTGTAATCATACATTCAGCATTCACAGCACTGGAGCTATTCCTAGAGCTAGTGTTAAGATACACAAAGACGAAGGATCTACTGAATGATTCAGACAAAAATGCAGGACTGAGTGCCTTAAAGGAAAATTATTTTAAAAGACTTGTACAAATACATTTTGAGGTTTTGAATGGGCTCTGTTTGAAGAGGAAAAAAAAGCAAAGAAAATTTTGCACAAGAGCAAAATGCTTTGAAGGTTGTCCCATTAATGAACAAAATAGAACATTAGTTTTAACTCATAGGTTGCATCAAAAAGAACAGTCTGTGAAAAAGGGTTATGATCAGGCATTCAGAAACTGCAGCCACAGTACATCACTATCAATGATACAGACCTATCAGTTTATTAAAAAATAAACCACCTAAAATGGCAGACTAATTGAAGATAAACCCACATACAAGCCAGGGAACGCAGGCTGAAATGAGTAACATTTGGAACTCGATTTATCAGTGAGCTGTAAAATAAAATGTGAACAAAAGGTAAACTCTATCATTGTTTTGTCCCTAGTCTGAGCACCTCTGCCCCCAGACTAATTTGCTTTGAACCCCTTGAGGAGGTAGAACATGTGGGAATAAAGATGTTCTTCTTGCGGCATTCACAGAATGTTTCTTTTTGCACGCTATCAACAGTGTTTCCAGTCAGCCAGTCACCTAGCATGTAGTCAGGTCTGGAGCAGAAAGACAAACCATGTCCTTGAGGCTGAGAGACAAAACTCTTCTCTCATTGTGCCTTTTTTTCCCCCAGACTGCCACTCCCCCCACACCAGACGAACATCACCACATACCCCCGGCACCCCTCCCTGCCTTCTACCGCCCTCCCAGCTCTCAGCTCTAAAAGCTCAGCTTGTTAGATGCCTTCCTTTGCACTGTGGCCCAGCCTGCCCTCTTCCTCCAGCCTCAAAGCCAGCTGCAGATGAAAAATTAATGAATCTGCGCTTGAAAACAATTCTGTTCCATTTGAAGTGGAGCTGTTCATCTGAAGCCACGTGATTTGATGAAGAACCTTCTCCCACATGCAGGCTCCATCTTCCTGTATGTGCTCATCAGAGTCTCGATAAGCAGCATTTTAGACGTGGCCAGTGGCATTGAGGAGGATGATTAGCCATATGAAATGCTAAGGCAGGAAAATATTTCACTCTTGTGGCCAAATAACACAAGTACTGGGCACCCTCTCGCTCTCTCTCACTCTCTTTCTCCGGTTCTTCCTTTCTACCTCTGAATTGGCCTTTTCCCTTCCCCTCAAGGTTATGCTGAAGGATATAATTTATTATTCATTGGCTCCTCATTATTTGGACAACACATCAAAAGGTATCGATACTTATGTGAAACGTTAGTACCGTATCCTTCTGTACTAAAGCACTACTTAAACACTTTTTCGAAATAACTCGTTACCCTCTCCAACACAAAATAAACTTTAAATGCCCAGTCTCATGTTTGGAGGCTAAATAAACCATACCCTACATATTGTTACATTTACACAGTTCTACACATACAGTAGATATGTAGTTGATGCCTGATTTGTAAAACCAAAAGGAAAAAATGAGCTGGTGCATTAAAGCTCTCTCAGTGAATTGCTTATATAAGGCTTACACAGCGTTTGCACACAAAATTATCATGATCAAAAACATCTTGATAAAAGAAAGGAGAAGTCTGTGAGTGTATGACACTCAACTAAACAGTCATAATACGTGAGGAATTACAGTGGTACTGTAGTAGGAACCATGAGTTTAAAATACACTTGCAAAAATGTAGGCTGCTCTGAACTTTTACTGATGTGCTTAAAGAAATGGCAAGAAAGAGCAAAACAGGGATACTATTATAAAACAGCACTCCTGGAGAAAAAAAAAAGATTAATTAAATGTCCAAAAAAATGAGTTTTTGAATTCCACCACCAAAAATCCAAGTGTCTTGAAGGAACTGATCTTCAGGACTGAGGTAATTTGTCTTTCCCTTCCAGAGCTCTAGTACAGTACCTGTTTCTAAAGTAGTCGACTTCATATCTGGACAATTAAGTTCCTTCTCTTCTGAATGAACTGGCCATCAGGAACAACGTTCATTAAATCAATCAAAACTTCATTCAGATTCGTCAAACTTAGATAACCTACAGACTGACACGATGTAGATTGGTGAGACAGAGTAGAAGGAGAGGGGGGAAATTAAACTTTAGGCATGAATCCAAGTTATGCCTGATGTGAACTAACAATTTGTATTTATATGTCTTTAAAAGATTACACGAAGTAAAGGACATTTGGCCTTAGGTAGTTAAATTCTTTCTTCAGCACGTGTGATATTGGATTAGGAGGACATTAATGGCTTGGTTCTGGCAGATCTCTCTGCAATAACATGAAACATGAATAGGTTGGACACTTGAAAGTCGACCTTGATGAAAAATGCAGTGTCCCCCCTCCCTCTATTTCTCTATGGTTACAGAGAGCCAACCTGTGTGCTCGGAATCATTAATGGATGACTGCACATCCAGAAAATGAAGTCTCTATTCTATATTTTTCCTATAGACACTCAGGCATGTGGAAATTGCCAAATGTGGCATGAAAATCATCTCAAGCAGAGCTTAGAACTCTTAGAGGTCCCGTTACAGAGGTACAGTTTGAAGGGGCAGAGGGCCAGGTTAGATGTTTTTAATATATGGCTCTCAATTGTTCTTGTTTTGATGCAATTTGCAATATTTGATATGCATCGCGAACTAACCTCAGTCCTACCTATTTATAATGAAATCTCATATTTAAGGAGTTTGTGAATTCCAGGTTCAAGGCAGCACCCCCTTTGCTTTCCTGCATTGAGAGAAGCTTCCATTTGACCTCCTCAAAAACTCATTCATGATTGAAGCACCCGCTGAGATCAATGGCAAAAATATGCAACAGTGTGAGAAACAGGTGTTTCATGCTTCATATGTAAATAAGGCTCCCATTGTAATAATGATACTTCAGATCCACATTCATTTCTCCAAAAAATTGACAATATTCATGTATTAAGTGATCTAGAAATCTCCCTTTTATGTCCCTATTCCATAAATACTGTATGTTCTGCTCTTCAACTATATTTGCAAATGTTGGCTGATGCATTGGATTTTCAAATCCTACAGAACCAGCCACTGGTACTAATTATACCATGAGTAAAGCTATGCCTTCTTGTTCATCTTAGGCACTAATCTGGTCTGCTAGTTACTGTGCATTCACTGGTGAAAACTGGTGGAACAATCAAATGTCTGTTATGGTGGGCTGCTAAATGTAAAGCATGAACACTTTACATTTAGAATGTAAACAGTGTTAAAAAGCCACCACATGAGAAACGTATTTCTGCATGATATATATTGACTTAATTGAGCTTATAACATAAATTGGAAGCTTCATTCACTCAGTGTACATAATTCCATGAGGTTAACTTAAAATACACAGGGTCCTCTCTAAATTGACTTTTAAGTGCTCTAACAAAATTAAAAATCCAATAACATAAGCAAAGGTCATTGGTTTTATTCCAGACATAAATAATTTTTGCAACATACTGATTACTTGTTCCCTCAACATAACACAGTGTCTTACAGGTTACAGTACAGTTATCTACCATCATTAATGTGTTCCTGAAAGGACAGAGGTGGGGGAACAATGTTATACTTACTGTATACTGTATATAACATGTAAAAAGTGTATCATAAAAGAGTTAACATGGACAAAAAAAAAACTCCTCTCTGTCAGCAACACGAATGAGCTTCAGGTGTGTACTTTAAGAGTAAGATCCTCATTCAAACACTCATCTGTGAAGATGCACATGCTGGATCTGCATGGAGCTCTGCAACTTAAATTCTACTCTTAAAAAAAAAAACAAAACAAATATTTGCTGTACCCAAAGAAAGCTTCTAATCCTTTCTGTTACCATGCTTTGTGCTCCTGATGTGAACCAGACTCTTCAGCAGCACTTCTGCTGTAGATAGACAGCACATCGGCAGCAGGAAACCGCAGTGCATTCTTCAGCAAAGCTGCTCTTGCTCTGGTTTTCTGTCTGTCTGAGGGACTGGCCTCATGTGGGCGAATCCATAGGTACTGCTGTGTGTGATTGTATTATGAAGCACCAGTCTGCATCCCAATAAAACCTTCTTTCATAAATAATGAATAAACACGTTTAGTCTTCCCCACATGGACACAGGGTTCTAAATTCAAAGGATATGAATCCAGTGTGCTTCAGCCATGTTAGGACAAAAAAAATAGAATGGATGCAGATATTTTCTGGTGAGGAAGCCTTTCCCTCATTTGCTGATGATATTGATCTCTTCTTGTCTTCTTCCCCCTTGGGAACCTTCAGTGCATCACCCCCTACTCCGCCTTCTCAGCTGCATTCCCTGATCCAGCACTTTATTCCCCATGCTTTGTGAAATCCTGATTGAATTTACTGGTAAGAAGCCCTCATGGAAGATGCATGAGTGTTTGCGTGGCATTAAATATTCAGAGCACCAATGAAGACTAAGATTCTCCAGTCAGTGAACTCTCAGAGAGATGAGAAATAGAAAAGGTAAGATTGAACATATTTTATATTCAAAGGAAGTCCGACCTCTGTTAACTGACAGATAATTTCAATAGGAGCACAGTCATAGAACAATTCGATCTTGCCTAAGAAAGATATCTGGACAACCAACACATTATACTGATCTATTATTGTAAATTCTAAGGGATTTCCCTCTGGGCAAACTGTGTGCAAACTGCCATTGGTATTAATCTGTTGTGCAGCTTGCAGTTAGAATGTCCATACGTACTGTAGAACGAGGGCCTCAGTCTTGCCTAGATACTGTAGAAGTAAGAGCAGTAAGGTTCAAATGGCAGTCCATTTCTATTTTAAGGAAGTAAAGGCTTGAATAAAATGTGTGCATTTGCCATCTCAACACTTTAGGTTTTAGGCCCACATTAAATACAAGCCTCAACCTCTCTGCCTATCACAAAGTACAAGCCCACAATGTGGCAGTGGCAACATAGGACAAGCTTTTGGCAAACAGCCCCATTCAACTGCTCAGCGTAAACGTTGCAGTCAATGGGAAAATGAAAGCTTTGATTTCACTTGGAACTCATATATACAGTAAGTGGCCCAGTTCACTTCACGCATGCTAGAACTGTGGTGGATAGAGAGAAATGTATACTGTCAACTCAAATCATACTGTTAACAGTGTGTATATTCATACTGTCAGATGTCATACAGTAGGTATATTTTATGTTTATCTTATTTACAGTTTACCTTACTGAAATCTACAGTATATTTTAGAAATGTCTTCATGTCTGGAATTCCAGAAGATACAATAACATTGTGCATCTAATAAAAAATACATGCATCTGTAGCAGGTGACATGCATTTATTGAAATGCTTTAAAAACTAAGGTGCATTTTCATTCCAAGGCCAATGTAACAGGTCTATTTATAGTTAATGTGTTAATTATTCTGCATTCACAACATCCCACTTTGAGATGGAGCAGATGGCTAATCTGACAGAGCAAGCACAATTCAAAAGCAGCAAATAAAGGAGAGGAAACTTGACTTCTGAGGTATAAGGTCTGAGATGTGGTCGACTGGAGAACTGCCTGTCTGTAAGGACATGTTTGTGTCATTTTTACAAAATTGATTTTTATCTGCTACTGCAAACCATGACAATGATTAAAATAAGCCCCTCTCCTCCAGAAAATAGTAAAACAGCAAGAAAGACCAGCAAATACTGTTTGTAGAGACATAGACTTAATACTGTATCTATTGTAAAGACATAGACAAGTTTTAAAATTCTGACAAGTAGAACCCCAGTATAAGTGTTCTTCCTGGGCATGCTGTATATAATTTATTAAAACTTCATCCCAATGGCATAGCAAATTAAAAAAATAAACTAGAAAACGGCAAAAAAATAATAATATTTTCACCATCCAGGTCGCAAGTCCTCTTTTTGAAAAAAAATTGGCTCTGCACAACCCGTTAATGACCGTTACAATGCAAGTGAATGTGATTTCACCTCCAGATTTAATGAGTTTTCAGTTTGCTCAGACTAATGCATCCTAGATACTGAATCTTTCATTTCCCAAAACGAAAGCGTACATTTTATATTATCCCTTCTGAGAACCCTAAATAATTCTCAGAACCAGCGGCCTGAGGAAATACAGTAAGGTAGTGTGGCGCAGCTTTCTGAAACTCTTTCGTGAAGCAGTGATTAAGTTCTCTCTCGTGTCACTCTGCTGAAATATTCCAAGCCAGCCTGGGCAGAGGCAGCCAGCTGTAAGGCAGGGTCAAGCAGAGCAAGCGGCACAGGACCACTCAGGATGGATTCAGGACACAATCGGGGAATGAAAAGAGAAACTACAGAAGGGACCCCGTGGTAGTGTGCACTGGGCAAGCTGGCAGTTGGGCCGGCACTCACACTGTGGCAAAAGCCTGAGGCACCGATCCGTCACTCAGCGGCGGGAGGGAGGTGGCTCCGTGCAGGATGATGGCGAAGGCCTCTCTGCCAGGCCGAGACACATGCCGGTCATTAGTGAGAATGTCGTGGGTGACCTCATTGCTCCCCAGGGGCGCCTCCGTCACCTACAAAAGAAAAAGAGGTCACCATTAATCACCAAGACCCGAGCCTTTCAATTTTCTGGGCTCTCCAAAATCCTTTCATTCTGACTCAACACAGCCTTTTGGGATTTCCCTCTGCCCCTTTCATCACTTGGAAAATTACACTATAGAAGCACATCACCTCTAGAAGGGGAAAACTGCCTTTTTTTAAATCCCTACACCTTCCAGAGTAAAACAGTCTCGTAGTTATTCAGTTTTAGGGTCCTTCTCTAAGTGGTATGACTGGACACTTCACTCATTAAACAATCACTCTCTGCTAGCCAGTCATGTCCATGCTGTCGAAGCCGATACCCTGGCTCTTTTCAAGAAATGGCTGGATGAGATCCCTGGATCAGTTGAGTACTAACTACCCACTACCAATCGACCAAATGGCTGTCTCTCCTTTGTAGCCTTTCTTATGTTCTTAAAACTGAAAATGAAGATGAATGCTCTGTAATACTGTATGGTTGTCTGTAACACATGTCTATATATCAAATGTCTTATTTTTAGGAACATTAAATAATTTAAAGAACCTAAATTATCATTGCAGCCCCTAAGTTAAAGTCACTTATTAAATGAGAATTCAGTAACTCACAGAGCAAAATCTCCTCTTTCATGGCTTTTGTTGTTTCTGATAATCAGGGTGCACAGACCTTTCTTACAATCAAGCCCAATAAATCTAATAAAGTTGGTTTCTAAGCAACAGGTAATTATATAATACATGTTCAATCATTCACCAAAGTGTCTAAAAGCATTTTTTAAAAATCAATTTACATCTAAATCACATTGCAACCTTGAAATACTCGGCTCAAAGCCTGGGAGAGAAAAAGGTTACTTTTCAACCAATATAAAAGAACACAAATAATTATTTGAGTACAAAGGATTACATCCGTCTTCAAGTCAAGGTCCCTTCCAGACGAGAAAATAATTAACATTCTCCCCTGCAAAAGGCAGCTTCCTTGAACAAGGCGGGGATCTGCTCAATAAAAGATTTTCGGGCTGGGGTCTGATTCTTCATCTCATTCTCAAATGCTAAGCCCTTGGAAAGAAGCTGTATGAAGCGTACTGGGTAAAACCAAATTCTAACACACAAGCTCAACAAAAATGCAATTATCATGCTTTCCCAATCAGACATCAGGCTTTATTCCACAATATGTAACTTAACCAAAAAGCATCTATTGCACCAATGACACTGTTTGATTTCCACTCCTTATCAGGATTCTGAAGACTTGACAAATACCTTAATTTTCAACATACTGTATCTGGAATGAGAAGAGGTGTTAAACAGCTTCTGTGCTTACTGGGATATTATCTGGATAATAACACCCTACACATTTCTGTGTTTCTGTTCCCTTTACAAATATATCTACTGAACAACCCTTATTTGCATTCCTTAATAGCAATTAAAGGACGCTCTCAGACATGGGGTGGTGAAAATGACTAAACCAGCAGATGTATAACTTGGAGACTGAGGGAGAATGAGGGAACACATCGCCATTGGACCTTACACAAATGAACATCTTTTGGGCATATAAGAAATCTTTCATTTCTTCTTTACAGCCAGCCCTCATAATTCATTTCATAAACATTATCTACTATCAGAACTACTGTACCTTTCGTCTGCTGAACGTTGGGATTCATGGATTATAATTAAAATAAGCGTAGCAGAATAAATTACATTACACAACATGTCCTTGAATTCCAGATTGCTTTTGCCAGCTGGGGTCCTTCCGTTCTAATTTAATATTTAATTTCAACGGACAACTAATGATCTCTTTTGCATCTGAGACAGGTTCCCTATTTTTCTTTATCTGAGAAATTCCAGGAAAACAAACTTAATGCAAAATGATGAATGCTGGGTTACATTAGCAAAATAGGGAAAGAATAGAAAGATTTCTGTTACAGTATTACTGTAGTCATCAGCCACTCTCCTTTATGCTATAGGCAACAGCATCAGAGTGAATTCTAATATGCTGCATTCATCGCAGCCATTTTGTCTATTTTTCTCTGACAGTAGACAGCATGGTACAGTATGTTTAAGTTACTGGAATGCTCTGCTAGAAGTGCAGTGAAAGTCCTGACACCATCCTCCAGCACTCATCAACTGTTAGGGGTAGCTTCACCCTTCGATATTGTTAATCAATAATCTCCATCATACAGGCATTTCACTTTCACCCTGGAGCCCACAAGGTTATATGTTGGAAATCCCCTTTGATTTCAACTGGCCCAGAAAACAGTGGAACTGAAGAGCCGCAGACGAAAGGTCTGATTTCCCCCTTGTGCACAGTGGCTGGTCCAGCCTTATTCATATCCACTGGGACTCTACCCAAACTGCACCATGGCGTTGCATCAATCTCCACTCATGCACACCATAATGGCTTAGGTAGACATCGGCAAACGTTTTGTACTCTGTTCTGTGCCTTAAATGCAGAAAAACAGAAGACACAATTTTCTTTTCACTTAAGTAACAGGGGAAATTCAAAATAAGTCCTCTTCAAAGAATAAAAAAAAACATTTACATAGAGGGTTTAGCATCTTTGATTTCCAGCAATATGAATTTACAGCAGCTAGCAAAAACAAAATAGCAACTTCATATCTAAAGATTAAAAATAATTTAAGAGAGACAGCAGTTCCGATGTTAATAAAGATCATCATACAACTTGAATATTCAAAAAGAAAAAAAAGTCTATTAACTGCCTATGGGGCTTAATGACATTATGAAGGCATGCAAATCCTAAATGACGTATTCATTCCTGGGGTTTTGGTAATAGCTTTTTTCCCTTGTGCATTGCATCTGATACAATAAGAGCATTTTACATCTCAATAATGCCATGATGCCTTTACCTTGCTTAGAATGGTGCATAGCAGGCGAAATGGCACTGTAGGTGCTAAAGCCAATAGGGCACGCAAAGAGTTAAATGCTCAGACCTGCAATGCAGTGCTAGATTACTCATCCCTTCTAACAAGCAGGCTCTGTCTGGAAGACCGACTCTGGGGTTACTTCAGTGGAGAGGCCTCCACAAAGGTGGCTCAGAATGGATGGAGACAGGCTTCAGTCAAGCACGTGACCCCTCCTGGGACAACCAGCCTGGTCAATAATTCAGAGTCACAGAAGAAATTTCATAACCACAGAAAATAAATGGGGAGGTTGGGGGTTGAAAGGACGGAGATAAAAGGAAAAAGAGGGAAAAGACAGAAACAAATGAGGATTGGGGGAGAGGAGGAGGGAGGATAAGGAAAGTTGTGGGAAAGACAGGGATGTTGGCTTAGAGCCTCTAGTCACATGGTCATCTCCAGTTAATTCCCAAAGCAGCACTAATGGCCTTGTCCTGTCAATCTCCTGTGGTTCTTTTCCCCCATAGTAGGACAGAGATTGCATTTGCAGAAACGTGTTAGCTGCCTCCTTTCACAGCTTCTAAAAATTTCAATTTCACGTTCCTTCCAAAACAAAAAAAAAAGCTGTTGCCTTGATGGGAAGAAAACTCTTCTAACCTCCTGCATGTCTGAGGTTTTTCCTTTCTGTTTGAGGGGAGAACTACTGTATGAAATAAGCGCTGTGCTACCAGTGGAACACCGGTAAGAAATGCAGCAGGCATTCTGTAATATACAAAAGTACCAGAAAAAAACAATCGAACATTGAGGCTCATTAGTGGGGTGAGAATGTTGAAGTTGTCTTGGTTTAATGAAGCACAAATCACAAATGATTAAAAAAAAACACTTTTAACAAATCTTCACTTTGAGCACCACAAAGAAGAGAAAATTAGAAGAGTATTGGTAATTTATGTCTGACATAATAGAAAGCAGGTGGGCAATCTGTAACTGTGAGAAAGCCTATTAGAAATGCAAATGAATAATGTTCAAAAACAGGTTTACTGCCTGCTTTTGTCCTTTTGTTTAAATATTTTTCAACAATTACCGAGGTTTAAGACAATGGAAAAAAACAAGTATACCAAAGTAGAATTTTACCACAAATCCCAAAAACGGTCATCAGGTTTTGTAAATGTTTTTTTTTAATTGATAAAGATATACAGTAAATATACAGAGAAAAAACATCCTGCAGAAGTAGTTTTATATAGTAACACTTTGCATTTAAATATGATATTTATGCTTTTCCATTAGCTGAATGTATAATTCAAATTAAATCTCAATTTAATCTGAAGGTAACAGTACAGTAGATGTTTAAATGGCGTCTGTGCTGTTGCAATGACAATTATTATTACACACATGTATGCTTGGTACATGCCACAGAACTTAAAAGGAAATATAATTTGTCCCGCAAGTGATGGTGGCAAAGGCAATCTCATACTCATGACCTATCCTTTATTATGGCTTGATTATCTATTTTTACATTAACAAATAATACTCTGGAGTGAGAAACTCCCTTGTCTACTGTACCAAACTGTAATTTTCTAATTAAAATTTAAGCTGTACTGTGTAAGCTTTCTGTTCAATTTGCTTTTGAATGTAATCTGTAACAAGCTTCTATTAATTTGAAAGACACTGAAAGACTATAATTGAGTAATTAGTTCAATTGGATAGCAAGGGGTTTAAGAAACAGCTTAAAGCACCCCGTTCAGAACAGGTCCCCCTGTCGATTTCCCATGAGGACTGAGTGCCAGAACAGTCGTCCGACTATAGCTAAAGAGGTTACAAAATGAGTTTCCTGATATTACATGGTAGTGAAAAGTTCAGCTCTTAAGTCCACCAATTCCATCCATCCTTTTTCTAACTGCTTTATCCAATATAAGATTGCAAAGGAGCCAGAGACTATCCTGGCAAGCAACAGATACACAAACACACACACTTACACCAAGACAAACTGTACTGGTAGGTTCACTGGCTTCTGGGAAAATTGGACTTTAAGTCCACAGCAATGAAATGTACATGTACAGAAGTGAATGTGAAGAGTTTATTATTGACTTGCTTTAGCGTTTCTGTAAACGTGTGATACAGCACATTTAATCGAAGGACAGAGAAAAACCAGATCGTAATCCGAAAGTTAAAATGCTGATTCCCATTAGCAGCATCTTAGACAACTCTGTAATCATGAAATGGAAAAGCTAAGGCATCAAAATGCGTTTTGCTTACAGATCCTACAAGTAATTTCCTGCCCTGGCTGGCGTTGGTCCTCTCCCGCCTGCTGTGTGGTGTGATTGCGGAGTCCACTGAATTAACACTGGCGCTTCCATGAAAAGGCAGCCTGCCGAGTCCACAAAACAAGCACTTACTGGGAGACAAGGGACGTCAATGGCAAGGCAGAAGTAACGTTCGGCACAGTAAAACAGCGGCCAGACATTTCAAACTGAAGACCTTGAAACCAGAAAGCTTTTGTTGTCTCTTATAGGTTGAATTATTTGCCTTACTATCATACACATTGCCATAGAGATACTTCTTTAGAGATAAAAATGCTGCAGGCAACATGAAACCTATAACAGACACTCCTTTCTCTCTGCGTTCTACGATTTAATGTCAGGCTCGATTATAAGCCTTGGAGGTCAATTTCCAGATGGCAGTCTGATGTTATTTCATTTACTTTCAGCAAAATGTAACTGGTTTATTTGTCAAGAGAATACATTTTGGTCACCAGTAATTCCGTGTGTGTGTGTGTCTCATGTGCAGGCACATATTTCCATTTTTTATTGGTTTCTAAAAACACAGGGAATGGTTCATTATATTAGCTTACAAAAAAAAAAAAAAATTGTTAAGCTATGACTTTTTCTTTCCTCTAATATTAAATAATAGTGAGGTTTGCCAATCTACTCTCATGCATAATTACCCCACCACAAGGCCCCTGTACTTATTAATTCTCCAATTACTTGTATACTGATAGTTGGTTTACGTAGTGTTGTATTTTTTTGTGCGTTATTACATTATCTGTTTCAGTAACAAATTTGGGATTGTTTGTACAGTATGCACATATATGAAACACCCTATTAGGTCATATGTTAAACAAATGTATTATTAGGGTAAAGTCTGGAGAAACGCACAGGGAATAGAAGATCAAGTATGTAGCTGGGTCAGCATGCATAGGCTGCAAAGGAACAGGTAAAGTTTTATTCCATGCTGAAAAGATAAGAGACACAACCACGGAGCCTTTTCTCTTCAGCATAGAATCAACTTTTATCTGTTCCTTCAAATAAGGGAATATACACAGTTCCCTCAGTTTTTCATGGGTGCTACAGTACCTTCTGCTTATGCAATTCCACAGTATAACTGCTTAGATGATGTAGGATTGCCATATATGTTTTAAATATACCATCAGTCCCATCTGCTTTCATTTCAAACCACTTGAACGCCTGGAGAGAGAGAATTATCAGCAGACCTGTTAGTTTTTAAAATTGACTTTATTTTGCAATTGGTTGGATTGTTCTACCACTTAAACAGACCAATTAAATGAAAACATCCTACTATACAGAGAGCAAAACAGAAGTCATTAATAACATCACTATACACAAAATAATTTGGAGAAAAAACAACCAAACTGAGGACTTTAATTTATCACACACACAAAAATAAGAGGTTGTTCAGCCTCCATTAAAAAGCCACTCTAGTCGCTGAAAGGTAATAATTGCCTGCGCCACTGTAATTAGTAATAATAAGGGCCTGTTTGTAGTGACTGTACCTCTAGGGCCTGCTGACGAATTTCCCCTGCAACCCCTACCCCCTGATCCTCTCTCTGGGACCTCGGTATGTAAAAACACAATCTGTCTGAGTGCTAATGAAGGCACGAGTGATGTGACCGGGGGCTGCTTTTCCAGCAGGCTGCTTTGGAACTCCTGCTGTTCCCGAGGATGGGATCGTTTCTTCCTCGCCTGCGTGCAGAGAGACGTGCCAGGCGAGCAACAGCCCGAGCAACCTGAAGATCGGGGCTCCTTTCAGCTGGAGGGGGAGCTGGCAGGAGGAAGCTGTGTCGCTTTCAACAGGACTTATTGACCGCGGTTTGAACCCCAGCTTCAGGTGTTGCCTGATCCTCTCTCTCCCTCTCTCCTTCTCTTGGGAAATGGCTTTTCCAAAAAAGCTGCTTCAGCACATGCAGCCATTTAATTGGGATTCGCTCACAAATTATGAGCTTGAGATGGAGGGCGTTGGGGGGTTGAGACATCAATGACAAGAAATGCAAATATATTTTTAAGCTCTGGGCTTTCTGAACCTTTCTTTTGAAGCAATGATTCATTGTAATATGTATATCCCATGTGAAAATGTCACGATTTAGATCATGCTCAAGACAAGCAGCAATTTCTACATGGTAATTACTGTACATTACATGCTTCTCTGAATTAACAGCCTTTTTAAACTATACAAAAGTATATTTATCGAGGCATATCTAAAAACTTACATGTTGATTTTCCACATCAATAAGATAAATCATTTTTGTCATTAAAAAAGTAAAAAAAATAAGTCGTAAATTGCAGGCATAAATTAACGTAAAGAGACTAAAGAAATTCTATATTTAACATTATTCATATACCGCATTTAAGAATAGCAGTCCTACTGAAGACAAGAATGTCTTAAATTGTCAATGTGATGTAAATTATTGATAATTACAGTCCCTTATAATTTAAACCACATCATTATCATTGCTGTGATAATTTAATGCAAATCTGTTTTCTTATAAATATGTGTTGCAGTAGCACTGGTGATAATATATGAGAATCACAACCAGTGGAAACATGCATCCAGCCACACGGCAACATCTACTGTATCTTTTGCCACCCGTTTCATACAGATCCGTTAATCGAGTGATTAACGGATGTGTTTAGCACTGAAAACCATGCAGAATTCATCATTCTGAATAAGGTACCAGGCAGCATACACAGTGGATTATAAATATCATTTAACAGGACCACATAAAGTAATATAACACTTGCAAAAATGCTATTCATTTTGTTAAACTGGTTCAATCAGCTAAGCACGTTTCCCTAGCCTGAAATAGCCTGACCTCATCATTTCTCATCTGCACATCTCAAAGAACAACAAGGAATACCCAGGCGACAGCAGTTGGAACACGCAAGTCAGAAGTTAAAATGAAAATGGAAAACACATTAAGAACACAAGTTATTCTACAGTAGGAAAGAATATGAATTACACTACCTCTTGTCATATCACAATGTCGAGGGTGCAAAACCAACTAGAGCGGGGATCTGCAACCCTGGTCCTGGAGAGCCCCAAAACAGCAGGGTGTGAAGGTCACTATTCAATCTCCAACTTCTAAGGATGTGGAACAATTCCATTGCGATCAAATAAACAGATCATTCGTTAAATTAAATAATGTAGAGTTCAGTTAGGGTTAAAATCTAAATATTCTTCAGCTCTCCAGGTCTAAAGGTCTCGTCATTGAACGGATTAGTTGCTTACAGGTGTCATCAAAACTTCAAAAACAGGTGACCTATAAGAATAACTGAATTCTATATACCTGTCCAGGATCAAGGCGTGAAACACCCTGATCTTTAGTAACAAAGCTTCCAAATCCATTTTTTGTGTGTATGAAATCGAAGGTAGTAGCCAGGGATAGTTGTTTCAGCGTTATTACAGTTCATCAGTGTGACATGGCGAAGCCTGAGCAGTTTAATGTGAACCAGATTTAGTCATTTATTTCAACATTTCCACCCCCTCAACATCGTGAAATGGAAAGAGATCACTGATATTCATCTCTATAATTCATAGCCACTAAAGACTCTAACAGCACACAATAACCCCGAAAGGAGTTCCTTGCAAGACATACACTGTATATCGAAGGAGAAATGACAGTGTATACATGCAAGCAATAAACCCAGAGCTTTAATTCATTCAAAGTAATAATCCATAATCCATCATGGCTGGTCATAAGAGCTCTAGAAAACAATTCTGACTTTGATTCATCAGTAAAGCATTTCACGATAATGTTCTTCTGAACAATTCTATTCCAAGTTCCCCAAGCGTAACATTGCTCCAATAGTACCATTTCATAAGCACCTCCAAGTTCAAACTCAGCTTGTGTGCAGAACAGTGGGATGACACGACCAAACTCTGTAGCCTTATTACCATTCTAAAAGTCCGATATTTGGAAAGATACTGTTTAAGTGACAACATACACCACTGCCTTGAATCAGCACTCCATACCAGCAACCTGATTCATTTTGCAAAAGGATTTGATCAGCAATTTAAATATCCCATAAATGTCATTCAGCATATACAGTAACACAAAAATTGTGCTTGAACCTGGTTTTAATGACTGAAACACCATTGCATAAATATACAAAAATCTAGTTTTAAAGCCAAAGGATTTTCCAAACTTTTCTGCAACTTTGTATGATTTATCAAGACAAGCACACAGAAAAATTGACAAAATAAATTGGTGTTTACAACAAAAACACAGATGTGATTGATTATAAGACACTATGCCGGATGATATATGTGCATTGGAAAAGGATACATTCGATTCCAGTAGCAGTGTTGCACTGAAATGAGTCCAAGGTCAAGGATTTAATTATAGAATCCAGAAAGAATGCAAAGGGATTAGCGCTGTCTGTAATTGTTTGGTATGTGCCTAGGATCTGCTCTCCTTAGACCCTCTGTGATCACGTTCATCAAGACTGATGATCCATTTGGTTCTTCTTGAGCAAATACACTGAAACAAGCTGAAGAGTAGGATAACAAAAACAGACAAAAGGCTTTACACTGATCAAGTAACAAAGCCATGTAATTTGTCTGGACAGGTTCGTTACTTGTTTCATCTAGGGTGATTTTACAGTTGTTTGAGAAGTATTTGGATTTAGACAAAGCAAAGAAAAACAAAAGCATGATGGCAGAGGGACCCTGATTTCCTGGTGTCAGAATGTACTGTATCTGGTCATCTGATCCAAACTTAATCCCTCTGCCTCACTTGCACTTGCTCATATTACCATCCTATCCTATTCTCTTTTCCTGGAATTTCTCCTCAGATGGGCTGGCGAAAATGACCCTATGGTCATGAGCATCTCATCTCCCGCTGTCAGATCGATTCCGGCCTTGTGTCGCTCCCTGCCTCCCTGATGCCTTCCATTGATTTCACTGTTTCTGGTGCAGTGGAGGCCAAGGTCCCATGATCTCACTTTAGAATGACCTTTGAACCCACTTTCATTCGGAGTTCGCCAGCTATTGACCAGGTTGCTAAGTGGGGCTCACTCCCATCCAGCCTGGTTTGGGAAAGGCTCACAACCTTTCCGTTGTTTTAGTGTCGTTAATGCTCATTGAAAATGAAATGCGATTCATGTACAGTAGTGCACTGTGTTGATAAGGCGGGCTGTTTCACTGTTACCAGAGAATGTATCTATCCACAAGGGCAGGAAGATACAAGTAGAATGGGAACCTTTACTAAACTGGAAAGATTTCAGAATCCTGTTCAAAGACTGCTTATAGCATACACTGTAACATCTAAGGTCCTGACTCTCTGTGGTCATTAAAAAATCCCAGGGCGTTTCTCGAAAAGAGTAGGGGTGTAACCCCGACATCCTGGCCAAATTTCCCATTGGCCTTTACCAATCATGGCCTCCTAACAATCCCCCTCTATGAATTGGCTTCATTACTCTGCTCTCCTCCCCACTGAAAGCTGATGTGTGGTGAGCGTTCTGGCGCACTATGGCTGCCGTCGCATCATCCAGGTGGGGCTGCACACTGGTGGTGGTGGAGGGGATCCCCATTACCTGTAAAGCGCTTTGAGTGGAGTGTCCAGAAAAGCACTATATAAGTGTAAGCAATTATTATTATTATTATTATTATTGAAGTACAAGTTTAATTATTAAAATAAAATACATGCAAACCACCTTAAAACAGAGCAGGTCAATACAGTATTACTGCACATGCTCATCGGTGTTGCAGCAATTCCCTTTTCCTCAGTATTGATGATTAAAAAATACTACACTCGTGAGGGAAAATGTCAACATCGCAAGCAGCAGAACGAATTGCATAGCAAACGCTTCACGTGTACACAGATTCTTAACTGGCCAACCCACCAGGGTTCTTCCCAACAAATCCAGAAACATAACTTCAAGAGAATCAACAAACGCCCCCCTCCTCACCCTCACCCTTCCAATACCAAAAGATGCACTCAAGCCTCATGTACCAGCGTGGCCTCTCCTGACATCAACCCTCGCATCTCTACCTCTCTGACAAACATGGTAACTGAGAGGGAGCTGGGAAAAACAGAGCAGAGGATGGCTAGAAAGGTTGAATAATGAACACTCACACTTGTGTGGATCTGGCCCTTCAGCTAGAAGAGGAGGAGTATGTGAAGAAGGGCGATTATCAACAACAGTGCAGTGTTTCAGTGGCCTCCAAGGTAGATACCTCCATAAAAGGCAATAACATAATTAATGTAACTTGAAAATTGTGCATAATATGATACCCCAAATTATTACATATTAGGTATACCTTGGGGGTCGGTATTGATTATTTTATTGCCTCTCGGTGGCACTGCTGTAATCAGAATTGCTAGGTAGAAGGGGAGAAGGTCTGTTGATGTGTTCCCACTAGGGCTATGTAACTGGATAGGGGCACCATATTGAGGGAGGACATCAGGGATCTTGAAAACTTTTTAAGTCCAGAACTTTGTAGAAAATACTGGCCAGCTCACAGGATTTCTGCTCCTTCTAAAGTTAAGAAGTAAAACTTTAAAGCTTTTTTTTTTTGTGGAAAATGAAGCAGTGCAATCCAAATCTCAAATCTAATTTTAAAATTACACATGTTTAATTAAAAACACAGAATTAACTGAATTAACCTTCCAGTTCAAACACTTCTGCATGCAAAAAGCTTGAATACACCTTCCCAGCATAATTTAAACAAATGTTCTGCAAGAAAGCAGTCAGACGTGGGAAAGACCACAACAATGAGAAAACCTGATTGCATTTCTTCAGCATCTAATCATTCCACCATCCAAAGCCAAACCTCAAGATGTATCTTTAATCAAAGTGAAATGCTTCTTGCAGTACACCAAAGAACAGATAGATACTAGCACACATTGAGATTGAGATAGAACAAAATTCATTCAAAGAAATTCTAAACTCCTTTTATGCTGATAAAATACCCCAGGATAAAAGCAGACCTAATCATCATTCCATTTTCTAAAAGATTATGCAGAATACAAGAAGGAAATATCAATCAGGAACAATTGAGCCCTTAAGAACAAAAAAACCTCTTTAGCTACTGTTCTACCAAAAATTAACCAGTTAAAGCATATACTGTATGCTTTGACTGCATACCAGAAAGAAAAACTTTTTAAAAAGCACAGAAATACGCCTGAACAGGTCACAAATCTGTCTGTTCTCCTGATACACAGTTACGGGTGAAGTTATTGTATGCAAAATATATTGTGCTAATACATTCAATGCAGACAATGTATACAATCCCTTGCAAGAGAATTTAGACCCTTAAAGTTTTTACATTTTTTGCTATAAATGCAGTCATACAACAGTACACAACGTACTCTATGTGTTCAAACAAAAAAAAACTGGTAAAATATAGTAATAATAAAAGCAAATGGAAAATTCATGATTGCATAAGTATTCAAATCTATGGCAAACCGTTTAATTTAGATGCACTAAATTACCTTAATAAATTACATAAGTAGTTGAGTCGCTTATAGGCAATAACATTTATTCACATGATTTCAAAATAATTAATAATAATAATAATTGCTTACACTTATATAGCGCTTTTCTGGACACTCCACTCAAAGCGCTTTACAGGTAATGGGGACTCCCCTCCACCACCACCAATGTGCAGCATCCACCTGGATGATGCGACGGCAGCCATAGTGCGCCAGAACGCTCACCACACATCAGCTATCAGTGGGGAGGAGAGCAGAGTAATGTAGCCAATTCATAGAAGGGGATTATTAGGAGGCCATGATTGGTAAGGGCCAATTGGAAATTTGGCCAGGACACCGGGGTTACACCCCTACTCTTTTCGAGAAGCGCCCTGGGATTTTTAATGACCACAGAGAGTCAGGACCTCGGTTTTACGTCTCATCCGAAGGACGGCGCCTGTTTACAGTATAGTGTCCCCATCACTATACTGGGGCATTAGGACCCACATGGACTGCAGGGTGAGCGCCCCCTGCTGGCCCCACTAACACCTCTTAAAATAAATACTCCTCTCTCTGTAAGGTACCATCAGATAGTGAATTTCAAACAAAGATTCAACTAGGAAAACTAAGGAACTTTCAAAACAAAAGATAGATGACATTGTACAAAGGCACAGATTCAAAGACCCTTAATATCACGTTTATTTAATCGAATATGAGGTCGATCATTTAGAAGTGAAAGGCACCTACATGTATACACTGCTTAGATCAGGCAGTCTTTCCAAACTGAGCAGCATGGCGGGGAGGAAACTCGTCAGGGAGGCCAACAGCTACTTCTTAAGGGCTACAGACTTCAGTGGCTCAGATGGGAGAAAATGGTCCTGGTTCAGTAATATTTCAGACACTGCACAAAGGTGGCTTGTATGGAACTTAAAAAAACCCCATCTCAAATCCTCCATAGGGCTTGCAACAAAGCACCTAAGTCATATTGCTAACACATGACAAAGTTCTGAAATAAAAAAAAAGACCAAATTGGCTCTTTTTATGATTTCAACGCAAAGTGTTACGCCAAGCCAGCCCCAGGCATGACACTGTCAACACCAGTCCAACTGTCAAGCATGGTGGTGGCAGACGTCTGTTATCGTTCTGCTTCTCAGCAGCAGGGACTGAGAAACCTGTCAAGACTGATGGGAACATAGAAGGAGCAAAGTCGTGGCAAATCTTACAGGAAAACCTGCTTCATACCTAGAACTGGGACAAAACTTCAATTTGCAGCAGGAAATTGACACAAAGAACAAGGCCGGAGCTTTACTGGAGTGGCTTAAGAATAAGAAGGTGAATGACCTGCAAAATCAGTCAAAATCCTGACTTGAATCCTACCGAGAATAAGGGGAAAGACCTGAAAACTCCTGTTGAGTAAAATATTAGGTTTAAAAAATGAAATTGATTAATGCATAGGACACCATTGAAAGGGTCTGATTACATTTGCAATAATTACATTTATAATTTTAAATGATAAAAATCCAATTTTAAGATTCTAATCAGGAAATACTTTTTATCTCCTACAGTCTTGCCAAAGCACTATAGTGCCTAAAAACAAAAACCCAATTTGAAAACCACTTCTTCAGTACATGATTCTGTATTATTCTCATGGTTCTTGCTTCTTTATCCTGGATTGGATGTACTGAGTGTAAGAGTACCTAACAAGGCACCAACGAGCAACTCCCAAAACGTGCCTCTATTTTAGGATTTAAATGCCTGGATAGCTGAAGAGTGTATGAGATCTGTCACATTGAGAAAGATGGTCAGGTACTCTGTTGCCCCACAGAAGATAACAGGGTGGGCAGCACTTAGTTAGATCACTTCAGCAAGATCAAACATATTCTAATACATCTCCTGCATTTATTGTAGCCCCTTCCTTCAGTACGTGCATTATTCTGCAAGTCAATCTAATGATACCTAAAAGCAGTGTGAGCCAGTGGGCTGTGATTAACAGACGTTGAAGACTCCTCTGCCAGGCTTTTCACAGCATGAGCCTGACTGAAAGATGGGGGAACAATTACACTGTGCTTTATTCCTGGGAGCTGACAGCTTTCACAAGCATCCAGCAGGCCTGCGGACTCGGGCTCTTGTATGAAATCCTTCATTGTCCTCTGATATCACCGCATCTTCTCAAACACCCCTGCCAGAGGCTCCCTTGAAACACTTGAAAGAAAAGGTAATCGCCAGGGTTAAAACCCTTTTCAAACTACAATAAAGGATAAATATAAGCTAGTAGCTGTTACAGTATAACAGAACAGCATCATCTATTGCTGAAACATGTGCACTAATAGAAATTAAGCAAACCTCAGTGCCCTTCACTCTTTAGTTTAGGATATTGAACACACTTTAGTCTGAGCCATTTAGTTCTACAGTAGGTATTTATAATTCAGCGTGTTGATGTAATGCCCTGAAGGCCAAGATTGAGCCATTTTTGGCAGGTATTAATAAGCACACAAAATAAATATGCAAGAAACCCTGTTCTCAAGACCACAAAATTGTTAGCTAGCCAGTTCTAAAAGTAAACATTTGTGGACACGTTTATTTAGTGGTGGACGAATTTCATTGACCGTATTTTTTTTATATATATAGCTACAATTGACATAAATGACATAAGAAGCCTTCGGTTGCCAGAAGTCCTCAAGTAGAAGTATTTGCTTTGCTACAGAAAAGAAAACAATTCTGTCTTCATCTCGGAAATCCTCTTCCGATAATGTCTCCTGACAAGCAGCAGGAGGCTGGTATCTGGCAGGCTCTCTGGGATGTGTGGGACAATCAACAGCCTCAGAAAGCCCAGGAATGAAAGGATACACAGTACTGTACATCGGACCAATCTCTCCCCTACAAACTCTTGACCATTCCCATGCCTTCAAGCACTGGACACCCCCCTTAACTATTCTGCCACCACAGATTCATTTATTACCAGAATCTGCTCAAGAGTGCAGTCTTTCAGGCACTCCCCCTTAAGAGATACAATATTGGAAATATCACACCTTCATCCATCTCCTCAACCATAAAAAACTGAAAATGGATCACATACTAACACCTTCTAAAGTGCGAATTATGTCCCTTGAAAACTAAAATATCAAGGTTTCCCTCACTGAATCTTAAGGACGGTTATTTTTTATTAGTATTTAGTTCTTTCTTGCAACAGTAATGAAACGTTACTTGGTACTCTCCTATCACTTCATAAATTGGTTTGAATGTACCCTACCAAACCGTTAACCTCTAGTGCTTTGCTTTTATGAGCTCCGTTGTGGGAAAAGTTGTGTTAGGTTGTGGAGGTGGGGCATTTGAATGTCGGACTGTGGGTGGTGTTGTAGCTGATGAATTGTATAAGAGAGCTAAAGCTGTTATTGACAAAGGTATTAGGAGAGAAATTATACACTGACTGTACACCTGAATAAGGACAGAAGAGAATTTAGAATTTAGAAATGAAATAAGGCAGTTTCAGAGTGGGAGTGCATTATGACCTGGTAAAAAAAAGCTCTAATTCCTCCCTTCATAGGTTTCACAGTCCATTAGTCTTTAGAAGATACAAAATCTTTAACCATGCTTAGGATAAAGTGCTTCAACTCTCCTAAGACAACAAACCAATTGCACTGTACCAAAACAAACTGAAGATAAATGAACATTTACAACAACAAAAACCTACGGAATATCGAACAGAAAATGTGACCGCAGGTGGCAAGGGGTCAACAGAATGAGAGTGACTGATTTGTGAAAGTGCACTCTTTGTGGCTTATACTGTACATGAAGAAGCCAATGGACAAGCTGAATGCTTAGGCTAAAAAAAAGTACAAAAAGGAGAGAAAGGAAAACATAGACTGCGCCTATCAAATTAAGACTAAGGCTACTAAAGCATACAATGCAATTTAGCACAGTTCTCTTCCTTGTTTAACTGTTAATGGAGCTGCCTTGACTGGAGCTTATCTCTTTGATTGGATGTTATTGGCAATGATGAGATGCATAGGAAAAAAAAGGTTTATGGCTCTGAGGTCAGCTCCTCTATGGAGGAGACTGCAGCTTGCCACTGCTACAAAGCAATAAGCCTTCTCAACTGAAAGGCAATAACCCAGCAATAAAACAGCAATGCCATGAAATCTGATTACACCTGTCCCAGATGATAGCAGCATGGTCCACAATATTCTGCAAAATCAATCACTGTAATGTTATGGGGCCCAACAGTGACTGCAGACCCTTTGAGATGATTGTGTTTAGAGAATTTTAAAGCGCTTTCATATCACACTTCTCCTTAATTGTATCGGATCATCTTGAGGAGGACGGGAATGCAAAAAGCTCAAGATTAATTTTCCCAACAACAATCTGCTTGAACAGTATTCATGATATCCTGTAATTTTCTGGAACCACGAAATGTGTTTTGTCAAATATTATTAATAGCCCACAATAATGTACTAACGCGCAATTTGTATTTGCACTTTTCAAGATTTTTATTTTTATCATCTAATTTGCTTTCATTGAGAGAACCTACTTTTACAAAGCCAGGTGTGCCTTTGCCATTAGGCTTTTCCTAACAGGAGAACTAGACCAAGGCACCACTGAACCATTATCCCATTTCCAACTGTGATTCATAAGCAATAGGCTAGAAAAGTAATTTGTAATTTGCTTAGCATTATTCCTTACCTTTTTAATCTTTGAGAAGCATTCTTTTAACAGCGAGTCCCTTTGGAAAAAGTACAATGGAACACCTGTTAAACTAACATCAACAATTGTTTTAGGTCATGCAACAATTACGCATTTCTTGAATGCTTTTAATTCTACTTAGAAACCCTGAGACGTTTTTAATCTCTTAATTAATCTTAGACATGACACACAAAAGGTATTACTATTTCTGATTTCCTTTGCATGTCAAGAATAAGCCCCTAGCAACTCTTTGACTTCTTACATAGACATATCTAAGCCCACAGCTTCTGAAGAAAAGTGAAAGATCTCTACATGTGTCCCAGCCTTGGACAGAAATAATTCAAATTAGTCAAATGATTTTCAATCAAATAAAGAGTGATGCCTCCTCTCTTGCTGTTTCTTGTGATCTTTCAATATAACAAAAGGCTCTGGTCTTCCACAATAAACAACAGCTTCAGTATCTGAAGGAGAAAATAACTCCCAACTTTTGAGCTAATTAAACATACTGAAATACTCTTTTAAATGGCAGTGTTGTGCAAGCAATTTATTTAAAACAATACGCAACAGGCACATCACACATGGCACGCAATTTACACATTAATGCAGGGATCAATACAGGAAGACCTCTGAGCATAATTTTGCAAAGTTATTTAGATAAATCTGAAGTATAAAATTCAAGGGCACGAGTGAGAAAGATTTCTGCAATGTATAGACATTTGCTATACAAGAAAGAAAGTAAGACCCTTTCATCCAGGTCAGGGTAATGAAAAGCATTTTTTTTAAAGCCAGATTTTCACTGGTCACGAAGTATAATAGAACACGACCATTTCATACCATTTAGAATAAAAAAAAAACATGTAAAACCATAATCAAGATTTAAGTGAAATAATGACATGGAGAGATTAAATTAAAAATGCTCTCCTGAGTCAAAACTCAGGACTATAAACTGACCTTTAGTAAATTTAGCATAGTAGGTCTGTCGTTAGTCACCAGGACAACCAGGCTGTGAACTCAAAGAGCACAGACACTCTATGACAAATACCTCTAATGAAACACACTGCTAAAATAATTTCTTCCTTAACAGCTACTATGCCATACCCATCATTAACTCTAGTCAAACAAACAGACTGTTACCATACTAAGTCAGAGGTGTAAGATGACTTTCACTAGTGGATTCCCAAATTCTCATACTCAGATCCCACTGGACTTTTCACCGTTTGTTAAAGCAAGTAAATAAATTGCTTCCTTGCTCTGTTTACAAATGATACATAGTGGGAAATAGGGGAACAGAAAGACTATAAAGAACAAGTACTCTGCTTTCTAGTACACAATTCACTAACTAGGCCGTTAAATTGTGATCAGACACATGTCGGAGAGGCAGTTTTTCTAACGCATCTCTTCAGACCAAAGCAAAGCCCTAAATTATTAAAAAGCCCAGCATTGGATTGTAAGATTTTTTTCTTGCACATGAAAAGATGAATTGAAATTCCCTAGACCTCCCTATTAATTTTTCAAAACTGTATCCTTCAGGGATGTACTTACTAATCCCTCATTTTAATAGCAATTATATTATCCAGCCATGTTGGGTATACATTTTGGATGGAATTAAAAACAGGCAAAATTTAAAGCCCGTGGGTGATGTACTGAGAGGAAATATTGTATTTTAGTGTGAACATAAGCTATGTTCACTCTCTTGGCTTTTATTGCGTAGTTCAATACAAACAAAGCTATTTAGATATAGTAAGTTAAGATAAAAGATGTTTAGCTGCAATAGTCTTACATTTTGTGTTATCTTTGTTAAAATGCATTGTATTGGGTTTCTTATGTGGAGGAAAAAAGCAAGTAAAGGAATCCTCATCTCTGCAATGTGTTTCATTAATGTTTTACTTGTGCTCACAGTTAATAAATAGCTTAACATTGGGTTCAATAGAATGGTAGGCATCCAAGACACATTGCTGTTAATGATCTTGTCTGTTTTGTAACAAATAGCACTATTTATCCTCCATCGAAAATATATAGAAATATTTCGCAAATGTAACTGCACATTAAAAGCTGTTTTGGGCAGCCGAATAAAATAATGCACTGCATTTCAGGCTGTCTCAGAACAGTGGCCTTTATGTTGGTGCTTATACTGTGAACTACAATCTGAACATTCTTAGTCATTGACAGTGGTTATTCCACATTGGGAAATATTATTTTCAAAAATCACCTGTTTATTGTTATCAAGACAATCCAGGCCTGGTTTTCTCCAGGCCTCTCAGTTCTCACATGGCCAAGGAGTCTATGTATACATAATATTCCCTGATCCCTGGTTTACCAGAACTTGAGACAAGCTTGTGGCAAAGCAGGCTGTATTTACACCTCACTCTGTGCTCGTTATTAAGGGGCACACACAGGCCAGCAACCTGTCACAATATTGAAGGTTTTGGCAGGCCCTCATTTATCACAGGCCTGTAAAATATTCCCCTGCTGGCCTGCTGCACACAATCAGTAAGCAGAGGAGTGCTGGGGGAAAAGACTAGAAAACTACTGTAAATTCTCTGTTTTAATTACAGCACTAATTTATTAGAGTATTCTTTTATGGCAACAGGATTGTTTTCACACTCCACAGGCCTGTGGGTGAGCAATGCCTGAAAGCTTCCTGCATCACACACTGCTGCCAAGGTCAGTCCAACCCCAGGATAAGAGAGACGGTTTCTATTTTCATCGAAACGCATCCCATTCATCCAAGGGCGCTGCTAATCAGAGAAGAAACGGGAAAGTGCAAGCAGATTGCCTTGTGTCCCTACATTAAGGCTTTTTGCAAACGTTTAGATACAGAAAATGAAAATCGCAAGGACATGAATCTCGCAGTTGGCTTTTCATGTCTTTGTCAGTCAACTGGATAAAATCCTTGGATTTATCCGATACGTCTGCTCATTAGAGTCTTTCACATTATGGACAGGAGTATTGGATAAACGCAAGGATTCCTATGTTTTTGACATGAAGGCGCCAATAGCAATTTTGCCCTTCGACCTGTTACTCTACAGTAAGTCCATATTGCTTGGCAAATAACACACAAATATATTAAAAGAACCAAAATAAAATACTTTACAAAAAGGAAGTTCTAAGGATGTGTCCCATATACATTAACATTACTCTATATTCTACATTGTGAACTTCTCATGTGCTGGATATCCCATTCCTTATTTCAGAAAGAAGTGCAAGCCTGTGCTATCCATCCAGATTCTAACCACTTAACCAACAATGAGCACAATGCAGGAACAAACCTGTACTAACGCTACAAAAAAAAGTTAAATGGAAACTACATAATAATGCCATTTTTAATTACTTCACTACCCAGCTGTGGCAAAGGGTTTCTAGTCTCAACCTACTGCAGTAACGTCACAACAAAATGAATCTCCACTCTGGTTGGACACTTCTCTTCTGTCTGATGCTCGCAATGTGCCGAAAGAGGAATGGCTATAATAATAATAATAATAATAATAATTGCTTACACTTATATAGCACTTTTCTGGACACTCCACTCAAAGCGCTTTACAGGTAATGGGAATCCCCTCCACCACCAGTGCGCAGCCCCACATTGATGCAACAGCAGCCATAGTGCATCAGAATACTCATCACACACCAGCTATCAGTGGGGAAGAGAACAGATTATGAAGCCAATTCATAGATGGGGATTATTAGGAGGCCATGACTGGTAAAGGCCAATGGGAAATTTGGCCAGGACGCCAGGGTTACACCCCTACTCTTTTCGAGAAACGTCCTGGGATTTTTAATGACCACAGAGAGTCAGGACCTCGGTTTTACATCTCATCCGAAGGACAGCACCTTTTTACAGAACAGTGTCCCCGTCACTACACTGGGGCATTAGGACCCACATAGACTGCAGGGTGAGCGCCCCCTGCTGGTCCCACTAACACCTCTTCCAGCTGCAACCTTAGTTTTTCAGTGTCAAAGGAGCTCGTCCACTTGCATGATTCTCTGCCAGCAAGACAGAGGAGTCACTGCTGGAGTCCCAAGGCTTCAGACAGTTACCAATTCCCAATTGGGTGCAATTAAAAAAAAAACTATTGCAAATTTTAAAAACAGAAAATAATGCTAATTACACCTGTTAAAAAAAAAACAGTGTGCGGTTTTAACTCGAGTAAAAGTAAAATAATTCTATGACTATTTGTTTTAGAATGGGTGGCATGCCGATATATTTAACCCGATTCATTGAAGGATTCATAAAAAAACAATGCAGTACAAGATCTCTAGCACAGATGAGTTAATGGAATAAAGTAAAAGCTTTAACACTGGTTTCCTGGTGACCGAAAAACTCTTTTCTCCAACCTGGGGTAAACTCATTCCTTACAATTCAAGCCAGCCTATGCGCGTTTCCAATAAGCACTTGGAGCTGGAACAGTCTGGGCTCATTGAATCTGCGCTCTTTGCCACATGCACCTCCATCCTGTCTTACAAGCAAAACCTAATGAGCCCAGCCGCCACACACTAATGATGCGGCACCAAATGAAAAGTAATTAAGGACTAATCACTCAGAGCCACTGTAAAAACTCGGGCTTTAATCTCTTCACCAAGGACGAGGCACATCGGCGATTGTCCTCGTTAAGAATCACCACTGGCCCTGTCACACACATGGTGGGCTCTTCATGTGCGGCTGCTGAATTAATCAGTGGCCCTCCCTTGCCAAACATAAAAATGCCACATAGGAGCATTGTTTGACATTCACTTAAGAATGAAATACAACGGAGACAGCCTTTCATTTACAAGCTCTACGTGCAGGATGAGTGCGGGAGATTGGCTCATACACTTGCATTGGAGTGCCAGTGTATTAAATGCCCACAACACAACTCTAGTATGATAATGAGGGCAAAGCAACTCTCGGGTTTCTTTACAGTTCTATATTACTAGAGAATATAAAATACCAAGGGATCTGTGTTAAGACATGTACACTATATTCAAGATTGCTTCTGAGAACAATTGCACACATTAGTCTTTTTTTTTAAGAAAAAAAAAATACTCTGACCGAATCAGTGCAAAAAACAATTTATATGCAATTAAAATGTTTAGGATCCAATTCAAAAGCTGACCCTCCCTTGACAATGTAATGAAACTATTTAAAATCCATTGTTCTTTGTCAAAGATTTTTACAAATGCCCTTTCTGATTACAACCATCCATCACCAGAAAACTGCGTATTCTTTGTTAGGGTAGCAGTAGCCCAGAGACTGTATTAGAATAATACAGTGCAAAGTGGGACGATGCTCAGGATGAGACTCCATTCTATCGCAGGGCACATACACCACAACAGAGGGATAATTAACATTAATTAACCCAGCCAGTATGTTTTTGGAGGGTGAGAGGAAATTGATCCTTTGCAAAAATTCATCCAAACAAGGGAAAAACTTGCAAATTCACATAGACAGCGAACCGGTATGAATCCAAGAGCTTACGACCTGGGGTGTTTTCAGGGGGTGGGGACTGCACACCACAGTGCTGCCTGTCCATAATTGACCACGATGAAGACGACTTTGGGTAAGACTCAAGCACCTCCTCTGGTATTCCACATGAGGTTTATTGCAGATTTCAGATAATGCTGCATCTCCAATGAAACACAAAACTCAAAGACTGCATTTCAAAAGAGCTATTTTCCAATTCCAATGTAAAACTAATGCTTTTTCAAATATTCCACATTATGAAATTCATAGTGCTCCATTATCTGGCAGTAGTTCAAGTGCCATTTTATGCCCAATAACCTAGAATTTTAAACACTGAACACCAGTTTACAGTTTAAATTGTGTAAGATTCAGGTTCATTTATCACCAAATGTGATGGTGACATTTTTAAAATGTTAAACAGACTGCAGGGCCATTTCTAAAAGAAAAACAAGTGCATGATGTTAAACACTTACACTTACTTAAAGCCTTGACTGAGTACACAGGCATATTATTTTTTAAAGTTATTAATAACAACAGAAACAGCAAGGATGGCATGAACTAAAATACAGGTGATGTCTCCATTAGTCTGGGATTTGAGGAAATCAATTTCATCTCCACTCAGATCCTGTCATCGTCTGCCTGCAATTCACAATGCCTGTCAGGCCTCCCCAGCATAATTCTGGCAGGTGAAGCACAGTACAACAGTTTGTCTGAAGTGCTGTTGATTGCTGCTGGTTTAATAACCATTCCGAAGATTTGTACCTGTCAGACACTCCTTAGATATTCAATGATCTGAGCGAGGGTAGATCTCTCTTGTTGGGTCTACAAAAGGTAACCAAGATAAAAGTGGCTTGTACGTACTGCAGCTTGCTCATCCTTCCTTATTACCGACACAACATCACAATAGCAACTGCCCATTGCTGATTGCAATTGATTTTTTTCACATGGCAGTCAGGGGCCATTTTGAGAATCTAATCATGCTTTGATGTCATGACTACAACGTTTGGGCCCTCTGTCAAAATCTGAATAGTGTTTGTTCGGCTGTGAATCACTTGAGCCTGTCCACAATTCCTACGGTCAATATATGTTGTGACGGCTATAAATACTGCACTGCAGGCTGATTTTGTCCTGAAAGCAATTACATTTCCTGCCTGTGTTTTATCTCTATTGTATCAGTTACTGGAAAAGTAAAGCACAGGAAGATGAAAACGCTGTAATGTAGTATGATCATTCTTGCTAAGACATAACTAATCATTTCAATTCATTGTGACTCTGCCCAAAAAAACATCTACACATGTGGTATAAAGGAAAAAAAACAAGTATTCTGTATCTGAGGGAAGTTAATGCTAATGCTTTATGAGCAGATAATTTCATTACATTTAAGTCAAATCAATTAATTTTGGGATATACTGTAAGAATACATAATTTTTAATAAGATCCATAACATTACTTGATAAGGGCAGAACACAGAAAACTGGTGGGGCAAGCACCATTACATTTAAAAAATATTACTTTCTGTCCAAAAATGACTTAAATTAAATCTTCCATGAATGCTGAAAGGCTTTTGTCTTCTAGCAGATGCACATTTTACATATTTTGTAGCTTGGATACAACAGTGAGGAGAAGGAATGCAGTGATATCAACAAAAGAAGAATGCTCAGATGAGCCACAAAATGGTCTGGTTTATTAAATGCTTGGAATGAAAACGGACGACTCAATTTACCAGCATTACAAATGTCGAGTCTGATCATCTGCTCCGGCTTCCAGAAGCAGCCTTTGACCAAAAATACACACAATCCAATTAATTTCTAATCGAGTGTCACAAGCCTCATTGATTACAATTTAGGCTGTGGAATGAAAAGAGCTGCGCAGTGCCAGTTCCAAACAGGATCCACAGAGCCCTAGAGGCGTCTATAAGTCCTGTCTTAATTCCGAGGTCACAGAAGCAATTCTGTTGTGCCACAGTGTTGAGTTTTGCACGTGTTGAGGATTCCGGTTTTCGCTGTCCGCTGTCCAAGTCACATGAAGGGCACATAAAACAAAAATCACAACTACTGTACCCATTCATGAAATGAGCAGAAATGTCTGAAGTCCACATGTATGAGATGAATGTACCTGAACGTTGTTATAACCTGAATAAAAAAGACCCTTCTTCAGAGTACTGTAGATTCCCCACACTGAGCTTTAAGATAATTACAACAGTGAAGTGCTCTGCATAGTTATACAAACGCATGAGCTATGCTGATTATTCACTAGAATAAACAACTCTGATACATTTGCATTGACTTGATGAGGCCATTGTAAATCTGTTTTTAGCCCTATAAACTCTGAGCCGTTTTAAAGAGGACTCTGCTTCTTTAGACTGGAGCAGAAAACACTATGCTGGGATTCGAATGATGCAACCCAAAGGCAACCCCAACAACCACTTCAAGCTGATTACGAGAGCTAGTAACCGAGGCATTAGAGGTAAAATATATGTTTCTGTAAACACAGAACACATACAGTATGTGTTCATCAATTTACATCAATTTCCCCTCGGGATCAATAAAGTCTTATCTTATGTTCCTAAACAGAGCTCTTCAGGAAAGAAACTTAATGTCATGGTTATTCACTAGGATACTTCCAAACCAGGCTTTATATTTATATATTCAAACAAATAATCTGAGTCAAATATTTAAACTTTTCTTACTGCACTCATATTCCAGCAGTGGTATACCATCACTCACGTGTGTTGCAGGAAACGGCGCGGGGCTCGGAACGGGCGTCTCCTCTGGGGAGGGGAAGTGCAGGCTGGCCTTGCTGGACACGCCGTGTTGCCTTGGCGACGAGAGGCTGCTCCTTGGAGTGGGAGGCAGGCTGTCGCTGGAAGTCTCAGGCTTGGGCTCAGGGGACAGCCTCATATTTGACTCGGGGTCAGTTTGCTGGACAGGCGCTGGGCTAGGATGCTGGATCGGACACTGACAGAAAAGAAAGTCCTCCATTAACACGTCGGGACAACTGTGTTTTCACTGTGCAGGAAAACAGCCCTAAATGCAAAGGAACGAAATACCAGATTTTTCATACTTTATAGAAGAATGTAGAAATGTATAAAAGACGTGGCTGTGCACATTTAACTTGCAATTAAGAGGGACCAGTATTTTTCTGTCAGTAATATCACATCATAATTTCACACTCTTGAACCATATATACTGTGGGTCTCTTGCAAAGCGGACATTTTACTTGTCTTGTGTTTAATTACAAAATAAGGAAAGAAAACCAAAAGTCCAGTTAGTTACTGCTTGGAATACACTTCCCAAGATACCAGAGTGTCACGGGCAATTTTCAACCGAATACAGTGAGTCAAGGAGACCGAGTCAGAAAAGGAGCAGGAAACACACGACAACAACCGCAGCGGGACTGGTCAGAGCAGGTTCAAGTGGGGCCGATTCTCTACCTGGGGAGTTGGAGGCTGAGGAAGCGCAGGCTCCGTGGGCTGAGGCGGGGTGTTTTCGGGGGACGGAGACTGGGAGGGCCCGAGGGTTAATGGAGGCACCTGGAGAGTCGAGGGACCCGGTGAAGGCGCCCCGCCCTTGTCCTCCTCCTGGATGGAGGGCATGCGGGAGGCACTGGCCCGGCCCTCGGGCAGCGGCCTGGACTCGTGAAAGGAGACGGCGTAGGCCAGCCGCCCGCAGTGCATGGCCAGGTAGTCGGTGTGGACGCGCAGCAGGGCCATGATGCCGCTGTACTGGTACAGCTCCTCGTCCCGGCGGGCGTACAGGTTACTGCGGGGCGCGTTGGTGCGCGGGTAGATGGCGAAGAAAGCTTCGCCGGATTTGGTGCCATTGCTCGGCTGCGAGCCTGTGAGCCGCAAGGCCTCGACCTTCAGCCTGACGTCGTGGTTTTTATCATTCTTGCAGAATCCTGGAAATGTACAAGGAAGAACCAACACAAATTGGAATTCCAATTCCCAATTCCCAAATTAAAGCAAGCATCCGACAAAATCATCAGGATCCACATCTTTTGCATCTGTTTGGTCAGGATGAGGAGTCAACGGAGCCCGTTAATGGTCTGTGAATCTAGTTTCTGTGTCTCACTTTCTCAAGTTCGAGGCTTGGAGCTATTCATAAACCATGAAGCAATAGTCAGATGTGAATTTTTTAAGCTAAAAGGGAACCATTTTAAAATATTTATTGCGATAATCATATTTCTTTTTCTTTACATAAGACCCGCATTAAACCATGACAAGATCAAATTTGGAGACGACAGCAAAAAAAAAAATTAAACTGCAAAAAATCTCTGAACGTAATTTTCTTCTGGCAAGAAACACCCTTTTACACCAGACGATTGATCTTAAAAATGTCGCCATTACAAAAACGAAGATTTCAGAGGACAATAAAAAAATAATATTATCACATTTCCCTATATTTTAACTATTACCAATTAACCATTTAACTTTCCAAATATCCCCAATATGATATTTCTAAATCTTTTCTCAAATTTATTTTTGGGTAACTCATGTTCAAATTCAAACAACGTTTCATACAGGGATACAGATTTGAAAAAATATTGAAAATTATTCTATTTTTAAAAAGCACTGCTCGTTAGTGAACATGTTCAGAGGTGTTCCATGTAATTACAGCCATTTCAGACAAGCGTGTTATATTAGAATTTCTTGAAACAGCAGTGACATGCATTAATTAACTTTTCGTTATAACACAGAGGAGCTCTCACCTCTCCTGTAAGGTGTGTGTGAGAGACAGAGGAACTTGTCAGTAGTGATATATTCTAGAGAAATGCAGCAAGATCTTACCAGCAGTTTTTTTTAGTGGATTTAAGATGCACGGCTGAAATGATCAGGAATATCAATTCATAGCCAGATTTATTCAAAACAAACTGCAAACAACACTCCAGTAGAGATTCTGTACTTTTATCTGATATTTCATTCTTCTTAGGTTACAATTATCCATTTCTAAATCAGTCATACAGCAGATTGTCGGACATTTTGATTTTATTTTTTTCAGCCATAGCAATCAACTCACTGCCACTTAAGTTAAAACGTTTACATTTAGCAGTTTTAGGTCTTCAAAACCATTCATAAGCCTAGTGGCACCACACTGTTCTCTGCCTGTACACTTAGACACAAAGCCACAGCCTCAGCAAAAAAAAATATCCATATAACAACCAGGTTAATTTGGCGCTGAAAAGTAGAAAGAAGACTCTCGCATTCAAGCCTATTCATCCATTTAAGATACTCACATTACTTGGCTAAAAAAAAGGACTCTTTGACACTATAGCAGGGGTGTAGTGGATCCAACTCTGGTCATTAACAGCCCAAGTCCAGCAGGTTTTACAGAAAGGTTTCTTTAAAATCTCCATATTTTTAAGAATAGGAAAGAGGTTTCAGCTTGTCCATTTAACAATTTTTACCAATTAGGTAATTTTACCCATTAAGGTAATTAAGGTCATATTACATAATAAAAGGTCAAAAAGGATCGGGGGACAATCAGTTAAGACATGGCTGCATACTGTACTTTCATGCACACAACGATGTAATAATCGCCCTGGATTGAGGATGTGGATGCTTGCAGTACCTTTGGGCAGGGTGAAGAGAAACTTGTAGCGAAGGCAGGTGTAGATCTCATCCAGGCTGGCTTGCTCAATGACATCAGTGGTCCCAGTGCTGGTGTAGAGGACGTCGCCATCATTGACCCTCAGCAGCACGCCAGTCCCACAGTCCTCCAGCAGAGGGTTCTCCACGGTCAGCCTCAGCACGTAACTGCCAAGCTCGTTGAACTGAACATTCACCACCTCAAACTCAAAGTCCAGCTCCTTCTCCTCGATCTTGAGACGACTTCTCTGCATTGCTGCCCGTCCAGGGGTGGACTTGTGGGCAGTAACAAAAATCTACAAAAAAGGCATGTGCTTTTTTACTTTTTGTCCCATGAGAAAGATTAAAATGATATGGTATTCACAGCACAATTTCAGATAGTAACTGTACCAGTTGCCAACAGCTGTACTTTATAAATTAGTTTGGCAAAATGGATCTTGTCCACACTGGTATCTGAAGGCAAAAGCAATCACTGTGAAGGATACACAACAGTAAAAGACGTGATCATTTCTGACAACGGCCATTATAATACATTCCAGTAATATATAATAGAAACAAGTCGACAAAAAAATGAAAAGATTGATTTTGAGAGGAGAAAACAAGCTGAAATTATACAATGCACGCCCCGGTTACCAGGCTAAACAATCATCCAGGACTTCATTCTACTTCTAGAAATACACAAACACCAGACATCAGAGAATCTCACCTTTCTGTCGGTTCTGAAACTGGAACAAAAGGTTGGCGTAAAAGGGGGAGATTGTGAGATCGGCTGCAGGTCAGGTTTTGAAAGTTTTCACCTGGACATTTGTTATGCTTGCAGCTAAGGAAGCCAGCACTAAGCCAATCCCACTGTGTCTTGGAAGCAAACAATGCAGGTGATTTGAATGAAGCTGTTTCCTTTCAACACACCTCAGTGATACACAATGTGTCGTGTCTACTTCCACTGTGAACAAAGGTCAATGCACAGTATATGATCCATCAGTTTTCACATTGTATTTACATCTTACAGTTAGGGGAAAAATGCCAATGACATTCAAAAGGGGAGACTGTGAGACCGATTGCAGTCAAAGTTTTTTTAGTTTTCACCTTTGCATTTCTTAATCAGCTACAGCCTTCTACAGTACATTTAAGGTTTCAAATGCCAGAGTTTCTAGGTTACAGCGGTGTACATGTATAGTGTAGGTTTACCTTACAAAAATTAATATAAACTGAAACATAAGAGAGGTTTCAAAGGAGGCCTACGCAGCCCATTTGGTTGGTAGTAGCTAATTAAAAGTATTACATATCGATCAAACACTAACCTATTGTGCTTTTAGAGTATCAGTTCCTTTGTGACTGATAAAAGCCACACCTTTTTTTTTTGGACTTGATGTATATTCATCAGGTGTCAGTGAAGTAACCTTATTTAATTAATCCGGTTATTTAGCGCTATTGTGTGCTCACAGCGACAGTGGACATAGTTTAAAGTTTCACCTGAGATTGCATCATGTGCGCTGACAATGTGACTTGAAGATCACTAGCAAACAAGTTTCTGACCTATGAACTACATGCTGGGAGCTTCGTATGTGGACTTTTTAATTTGTTACTTTTTTTCGTGCAAACTCGTTTGTATTATGGAAGGTTAATTTGAAATTTTAAAGTGCTTCTTTAGAAACTATTGTCTGCGCAAAAACAAATGACCGGTAAGCGGGAAATGACAGGTAAAGACTTTGCTATTTTAAAGTAACTAATTTGTGATTTAAATAAATCGCATACCCTTCCTTTTACCTGAAACTGCACGCATGTGTTTGGGAAGCACACAGCGTTTCTGAATGTGCCGAGTAAACAGAATAGGTGTTGATAGCGAGTGAATTATTACGTGATCAATGATTAGTCTACACGAAATTGTTTATCCACGTGTTCACCGTTAAATTAGTTTCATGTAAAAAAGACATGTTTATCATTCAGATTAATTTTCTAATTTTTTTAACGATATTTATTTTATACAGTATGTTTATAGTCTAAATGTGGGTGAATTTTTCCATTAAAACACTTTTTAATACCAACAATCTTAAAGAGAATGTTAATTCTAGCTAAAATTACTATACAACAATAACTGTACTTAACTATTTACCTTTGATTGTTTTATATTCTTACATAATTAAGCTTGGGTTCAGTGCAAGCCGATGATTATAAAGTTGCTTATTGAGTAAAGAGTGTTCCAAATTACCTGGCCAACTAAATCTTTAGAAGCAGCCGTCTGATTTTTTAACTTCTCCAGATTTTATAGCCAATAAAGAGACTAACGAGAACGTAATCCATGACAAGGGGGGTTAACAAACATGGTTTATATAAAATTCTCATTCAAATTAAAATTATTAAACCACCCTTAATAGAATTCGTTTTATGTGTTAATATCATTTCTGTGATTTAATGCCGAGATTACTAGAATTAGTTAAGCAAGTTAGACGTGTTGTTGTTTTTTTGTAACTGACATGTATTCAAGTGTAATTTAAGGATATGTTATGAATAATTACTTTAGTAACATAGCCCTTTGTATTATTACTTTAGCTCATCCGGTAGTCTTTGAAAACAACACACGCACAATGCAGTCGATAGTTTCGTCAACACAGAGCATACAGTACTACCCGAACCGAACAGACATTGTCTTGGCAGAAAGCTTAAAATTGTGATTTTGTGTTAAATATCACAACGACTTCGGTTCTGTGTGGTGTTAAAACGCTATGGATTCGATAGCGAATGTTGTTAGAACAGGTATTTAATGTCATTCGTAATGTCGTGTTCTTGAGAGAATTATGTACCACTGAAACTTAAAACGGGAAAACCGTAGCCAGGTTTCGTGCCACCCTCTTTCACACAACTCCCAGAAAGATACGGCTTCTGGCAGCAACTGTAACTACCCATCCGTTACAAACATGGGGACTGTAAGCTTGTGAATTGCTTATGAGCACATACTGTAGGTCACATAATAAGCATCCCTGTAATGAAAGCAAGATTGTCTCTGATGTGGTTTTCAAAGTCGGCTTCAGTCAAAGCTACCGCAGAGGTTTCAGAAAGTTTGAGAGCGGGGCGGGGTGAGGGAGAGTTCTCCCTGCTCACCTGTGCAATGCTAAATCCGAGTGACGATTTTTCCCCCCTAGTTTTCAGACCATAAAAATAAAAAGGCCCATTGTTGGGATCTGCAGAAGATCAAACAGTAGACATCAGAGGCAGTAGCTCTGCTTACTGTCTGGTCTCTTTATTAAAAAAGTAATGTATATACATTCTGAATCAGGAGCACAACTGAAGTCCTTTGTTCTGTGGCCGAGGGACAGGATTATTATTGCTGCATATTACAGTACATCAGAGGAGATGGTGATTTGGGGTTGTGCTTGCATGCTTTCTGCAAGGGGAAAGACGTTTGACTTTTGTAAATAACATCTTAATATGTAAGGCCTAATTTATGTGGTAAATGGAGAAGTGTAAGATGGAAAAAGAGGTATTTTACTGCCGGATGTTATCTATGGGAGTGAGTTTAAACCTGAAGCATACCATACTTGTTGGAATCTGTCACTATTCTATCTGGACAGACAATAGAGAAGCAGTCAGATTCTCAGCATAGGATTCACCACATGATTCCCTATGCCAGAGAAGTGTGCTGTTTTGTAAAGCTGCGCTTTTGTGTGTAAAATATCTTTTGGACCTCTACATATCTCTATAAACACTGGGTGTTTCATGTACACTAACACCCTTTTATGTAATGGTCATGTGTTCATCAAGAACTAATTTGCATTGAAAAGAAATCTTTACAAATCTTTGAAGGTAGTGAGATAACGGAAACCTTTGATAGTGGATGGGTCTGTCATAATCAAAGTATAATATTCGTGTCATATCCATAGCTATCATATTCAAAGTATACCAGTAACCTAGACATTACAGTAGGTCATTTACAGTGACCATTTGAGTTTTGAAAAGTAATTCCAATATTTAAGGCTGTTACCTACTGTATATTTTTTTATAAGAAAATTGTATGTTAGATCCATGAATTGGAATACCACATCTGTTTTTTTAAACTATTTGTAGAAACTGTAATCTATGTTCATTATTTATGTCATAATTTTCTTTGTTTTTACCTGTCTAGTATACAGTAAAAATATTTAATCTTAACTTTTTAAACAACTCTTAGGTGTGTCGTGGATGTCTGTAGTTTTTAGATTGCTAAATACATATTTGTTACCTGGTTGTTTTTCTCTGTTCTGTTTCTATCTAGTGTTCAAGAACTTAGATTTCAGAGTTCGGTGGTTGGCAGCATTTTACCAGTTGGTTATGTGGACAATATTATCATGGCAGAGAGATATTTATCTCTTTTTTTTTTAATTAAATGCTTTGCTTTGTCAATTGGATGTCTAGTTAAACAGCATGGGACCCGTTTTATAAATGGCCAATGTAACTGTTCCCTGGAGGAGCTGAATGATTAGGTTGGATATGAGGTCATTATGGGGAACATAAATCTTCCTGCATTCACAGCATTGGTGTCATTTTGATCAAAAGCTTTCCCTGCTGGAAAAAGGTTAGAGCGATAGAGAGAATCGCATTGCTGTGAAGCAAAGACATACTGTACGGCAGTGGCGAGTTGCGCTCCACAGTCGTTAAAACAAACTAATTTCTTTTGCATAAATTAAAGGAATTCAAAGTCTGTGCTGAGCTCAATTGTGTCCTGATTTGCTTGAGGTCATGTCTTTAAAAACCAAACGATTGGAAATGAAACGTTTGTTATGGCTAGCTGGGATAGAATGGTTTTTGAAATTGGGAGAACTGCCTCCATCTTACTCACAATACTGTAAGAGTATTGATTATGTTGATTGAAAAATGACTTGTGACATAGAATAGACCCCTCCTAGACCCTACAGTATGTTGTTTACAGGCATAGCAGGATGAATTCATGGTCATGTGATCAGGGTGCCTGCTGGCACATACTGCTATGTCTTTATGGAAGCACTACACTTGGTCTTTAAAATTAAAAGCTTTTCAAATCTATTGTATAAAAATTGAAACAGGGCACTCGGCCTTCATGAATTAGAAGCATAATATTGGTTAAGGCAGATGCTGAAATCTGTAACCAAATTAGATATTGTTTATTTTTTAATTTAACTTGGCCATGCTGTTTATTTACTTATGTTTAGACAGTGCCTTTAAATTTTATTGATTCATTATGCTTTTCCAATATGCATCACATCCATGTACAAATAGCTACAGCTCAATATAACTGGCCAAGACAGTATATAGTGGTGTAATAAGTTATCTAAAAAACATTTTTTTATAGTAACTCCTTTTTTGCAAAGGGGTAATTGTTAATTTGGGTATGAACTTGTTGATGTTACTTTGGAGGAGTTTCCTAATGAAAGTGTGTTAAAAATTAATTGTTGTCCATAACCTTTGACCCTAATCCTTGTATAACATGAAATACAGGTCAGCCCCTGCGATTTAGACAGCACTACAGAATTTAACTCTCTCACCTCTGCTATAGGATAGAGTAGTTATCAACAATGCACAGAATTTATCCTGCATGCAAAATTAATTTATTGCCATCCTTTGCCTACTGCAGAAGCTCTGGATACTGAGGCTTAGATAAAAGTGTTGTTGGTGATGTCCAATTCAAAAGCACTATTGTGGCTCAGCAGAAATTCTTAATAGAAGAGGACGGCATGTTTAGAACACACACATGACCTTTGCTCCTTAACTTTCAACCCACTCTGCACATGACTGGATAGTCAGCATTCTGCTTACAACTAATTGTAAAGGTTCTTGTTTTTTTTTTCACATTCTTCACAAACTAGACTCTCCTCTAGTCCCTAAATCCAGAACACTCTAACAAGTAAAGTCCTCTTTACAATGTGCAATGTGATATAGGTTTACCGCTAATCTTGGTGTATTTATTCTTGATCTTCAAATGCTCCCAAAAAAGTTGAAAAGGATGCTCCTGTGATATTTTGCCAGGAACATTCAAAATGAGTATCCTGTTTGACTGCTTTAGAAAAATAAAACGTTATTACCCTTAACAGTGTTAGTTGAGAATAACACTTCACAGCAATATACTTTCTATAACAACTACTACACTATAACAAATATACAGTACTATAACAAACGTGGCTTGCTTGTTTGTGAAACAAATAGGAAATATACGTAAACTGTTTAAAGTTCCTTTGAAGCCACATCTGATTGATTTCAGAGCTGGTATTGACATTTACGTACAGAACGAGATCATTGGTCAGTCTTTCAGTTTGGTTCACTTTTAAGGTGGAAGGTGTTTTTTTTTTTTTTTGTGTGTGTGAAAATTCCAGTATGCTGTCATTATTGAGCAAGTTAGGCTTCACTCCCTATATGAGTCAGGGTCTTCTGGCATTTGGTAACCAGCCCCCACACCTGAAAATCCACACACACACTTGGAAAAACTCATTTTCTTTCTCTTCACTTTTGGTGCAACCTGTTGGACTGAAGAGTTATGCAGCAGAAGTTTATATAAATGCATAATCTGTAAGGAGCTGGTACAAACTGGCCACTTTCTCTGCAAATTCACTCTCCCCCTCTTTTCCCTCTCTCCCTTTTCCCAGCGCTGTGTAATCCCTGTTGCAAAAGAGTCTGATTGAGAGCAGGGGGGTTATTGAAGCTATTGGATCTTTCACATCAGTTCACCACCACCACAGGGGCAGAGGAAGCACCTGAGTGCGGTAGAGGGACAACCCTGGTAAAACTATCGGCAAAACTTTGTGGAAGTTTCGCAAAAGGTGCAGAAGAACCGTACCTAATCAAAGAGAGGAAATTGGGAGCACCTTTCCTTTTCCTTCTTTCGTCTTTTAAAATAAGGAAGGTGGTGGACTTCTGTGCACCTGTATCGGCAGTAAAGCAATGGCTTCCATTGATGTCCCCAAGGATGACTATAGCTATGAGTACTATGATGTGCCATTGGAGCCCACAACATCTCCTGAAGAGTAAGTACACTTTTTTCATTTCCTACCCCTCCATGTCCTTTTCCAATGTTCGTGAAACCCTGCCAAGCTCATTAGTTCTATATCTGTAAATCCTTATTACCTTTTCAGGATCCAGATCTGTGTTTTGCTAAACTGCATTGTTTGTGCAGCAGCATGAAGGATCAGATTTTGCCTGGTTTTGTCATTATCACATTATATTAGAAATGTTTTATGGCAGTGCTTTTATATAGGTAATTGTTTTATAGGAAATTTATTTTGAATCTGTTTTTTCAAGGTTCAAAAGTTGGGTGTGATTCTAGGATGATGCCATAATTGTTACATGCAATAATAAAAACTAGTTGTCTGGTAACCTTCAGTTACTATTATTATATGGGGAAAAATGAAATGAGTAGTTGGTTTACAGGTATTTAATGCATTTATTTACAATACAGGGTTATTTGTGATATGATATTCATAAGTATGTGTATAATGTACATTGAGAATTTGTCTAGTTATTAATCAAAATGCTTTAGGTGACTTCACAAGCAGATTCTATCCTAGAACCCAACTTTTACTCTGCTCTCCATATCCATTGATAACCAGTCCCCCGTGAAGAAAGATCCTACGTCCTCTAGATTCAGAGTAATTAAATGAATAATCATTATTTTATAAGGCTCCTTTCATGACAAGTCATCATAGATCAGTGAACATAAAAAGGCTGATAAAAGAAGATGGTAGATAAAAAAACAAAACCTTACATCTTTGAGAAAGCCACTTTAAACGGAATTTGACTTCCCTGATCTTAAATTATGAACTATGATTTTCCATGCTGCATTGATGCACTGCTCTTTCAAAAGCCCATGAAAGCTTGCCGACTGTGAAACAGGAACATAAGAGCACCAAACCACAGGCCTTGCGAGTATCTTGCAGGGGTCTGTTGTGTGCAGGGTCAGATCCTGAGGTGAGCCAGTGTACAGTTTCAAGTTCCTCTCAGAGGTGCAGGACTGCCAAGATGAAATTAAGTGAATAGATGCTGTGCACGAGAGTGGTACATGTAGAAAAACATGCTGGTCGATCCATCTTGAAATACACGGAGTTCTTATGTCTATTGTTCTTGATATCCAGGTCTGGCTGGTAATGAGAGGAAATCTGGGCAGGAGTTTAGGAGTTTATAGGAGTCTGCACTCTTATACACAGTGGTCCCCAGCACAGTGCAAAAGCTCAAGGGTGTTTTTTTTCTGTTTTGGCTCTTGAATCAGCAGATGAATCAGGCAGGGGTGAAATGAGTGTGAGCCAGCTCTTTTCTTCCTTTTGAACATCTAATTAGGTTCCATACTTTTTTATCCTTCATTTTTGCTTACGTTTCCTTAATTGCTTTGGTAATATCGAATGGTATATCACATGTTTGAAGTCAGCTGAAGCTGGAAATGAAGTGTGTGTCTCTTTAAGCATGAAAGCTGATCGTGTTATAGAGGATGATAACTGCCCTGTTGACATTTGAGAGTTTGTTTCCTTTAATTTTTATTAGATGATACAGTAGTGACTCTGTGTTGAACATTTCCAGTATATTTAGTATATTTAGCGGAACTAATTATTCTAATATAATTTTGATTCCATTGTGACAGCTCTTAAAATCAACAGGAACAACAGTATAAGAATCTGAGATTATTTTGATATGTATTTCAAGTACAAGTGTCTTCTTACAAGTCAATCTCAAGAGAACTTTCTCAGTGTATCCAGATAAACTTTATTACCATCTGTTCCCGACAGACAATAGTAGGGATTCATTGCCTTGTTCACACAAGATGTCCTTATGAATTTGCTTTCTTTTGCCATGTCTGTTTCCTGCTGAGTTAATTGCTTATTTATTTGAAATGCATTTATTGTATTGTTATTTTTCCACAAATGTGCTTAAAATATCATTGTGTACAGTAGTAATATTGCTTTCATCACAAACCCACTTCTTATGGACAGAAAAGTGGTCCAAAACTGTTTTTAGTTAGTAATCCTTGATTTTAATATTTAGTGATCTGTCTGTCTTATCATTTCAGCACTATCCTGCAATGTGATCCTACTGTAGATGACAGGCTGTACCACACATGTATTGCTGCAATCTCTGTAAGTGTTTAAAATAGATTAAAATTTTATTATACAGTATTAGAGCTTTCGGTCACCAATTTTTCCTGTAGTCTGGAACTCTGACAGCTGTTCATTGTACTTGCTTCACCATTAAAATCATTTCATAACCCTATAACAAATTCTATAAAAATGAACACTACACAGTTTCTTATAAAGAATCTATCGTAAAACCTTTCCAAATGTTTCATGCTATCTTTCTCTCGATCTGCAGTTAATTGTCCGGGCGCAATGTGAAAGTCGTGACATCAGGTCACATCTGTCAGGCAGTAATGTTGCTGGTTCACTTATCCGCAACTTGACAAAAGTTGCCCAATTTCACTAAACCTCTCCTGGAATGTCCTGGACAATAGCTCTCACTAATACAACTTAGTATTAGTCCACTTATGTGGAGCAGAATTAACAAGAAAGAGTGACGCCAGAGTTAGTATCCCTAAAGTACTTCTAAATGCAGCGGACACTTTTTTGTATATTAACATATATCACATGCTGAAAATACTCATTTTCACATGCTGAACTGTTTTTTTTAATCAATGTTTTCATATACTAAACCAGTCCTTGCTTATGTTTATTTCTGGAAGCTATGTGGAATGGAATCTGCTTAATGAGACATTTAAATACTTGAAAACACTCAAAACAAACAAGGTTTTCTGTCGAATAGCTAAATGGTTTATTGTGCAAGCTGAGGCCTTTGTTGCCTTTGTGTTGCTAGAGTGGACATTACAGATGCTGTAATTATTACCCTGTGTATCAAACCTAAGCATTGTAACAGAGTTGTTTTTTTTTCAAGGTGTGTGTGGCCTATGATTAACTGAAGTGTTTTCCATTGCCCAGATCATTGTGCTTTTAGTCCTTGCCAGCTTCACCAGACGCAAGAGACTGGCTCAGGACTGCTTTAAGGGCATTCCAGGGTTGCTCAGGTGAGGTCAGCGCCTTCCAGTGCTTTCAATTTGTTCACCATCTTGGTGACAGTGATAGAGTGTAGCACCTAATGCAGGTGAATTGCTGAAGCCAGGGAAGAATGCTTTACTAACAGCAACTCTGGACAATTTAATATGATTCCTAATTAACTTCTTGCTGAAAACCATCTCTTGTTATGGTTTGATTGGAATGCTCTGTACCATAAAGCTTAACAAAGTGAAATTAGCACTGCGCAGTGTAATTTGTTGATTTGAAAAGGTGCTGCCAAAAATGCTCTTTTTTTGTCCAAATGCACCAGAGGGCCACAATGTATTTTGGAGTAAAGTAAATGCAAACCACCTCAGACTTGGATTTACTTTTGAAACTTTGCTTGTGCTGTTTTGTAAAAAAAAAATTTAAAAATTGTGAGGTGTGCAGTATCTGTCTGGCTGTATCATCCCCACCCCCAGCCAGACTGGTGATGTACTTGGTTCTGTGCTCATGGTGTTCATTCGGGGTTGTTCTGCCTTCAGCCCTGTAAATTTCCTGGATCACACGCGACACAAGGGCCTGGCTGTGGCTGTCTTTGGAGTTCTGTTCTGCAAGCTGTGTGTGCTGGTGCTGGCTGAGAACCCCCTGCCCTTCACAAAAAACTCTACCCAGGAGCACAGAGGTGAGGAGGCTTTTGCCTAACGCAATCCGTAGTTTGCACATTTTCATGGATCTGGATGCAAGTTAGAAAGCATGATGCTTGTGTGCTGTAGCAACCGTATTATCTATCCCCTTGGAGACCTTGAAAGTGATTGACTAAGTAACAGGCCAGAGCATCATGTGATAAATGACTGAATTACAGCCAGGAGTTCGGAGAAATAGCAGGCTTCTTAAAAAAAAAAAAGGATCCTCATTTGTATGTCTTTTCTGGGAAGAAGACGAGATGGAGGTTAATCATCCTGGAAGCAGGATGAGTCACTTTTATCCCACAGGGTCTCAGCTCAAATCCGAAGAAACGGTGCTGAATTCTTTTGTATTTTATCACAGAGGAAAATCAGGGCGCACTACTGACTTTGCACACAATTCTTCTACCTCTTCTAGTACAGCGATGCAACTACTAGGGAGAGATCCTGTACATACTGTACTGTAGGAAACTGTGACACCACTATTAGCAACAAAAGAGTTCCCAGCAATCTGTCTGGCTGAATGAGATTTCCTGGGCTTTTGCCTTTTGTTCCAGGTGTCTTACAGCTGCGACCTAACCTTTAAGTAGGGCTGTTAACCCTTACGTCTTGGCTAAATTCCACTCTGGGTTGGCTCAGTCTGGCATACATAAAGATTCCCCATTTATTCAGTTGATGAAGACATTTCTCCCTACCCTGCCTATCTTCCTTACCTGTGTTGTGGGGCTGCTGGTGTAGAATGGCAGCCCCAAGTCAACAGGGTGGGTTTGAAGAGGGTCTCTTCCTATATGTAAAGTGCTTGAGGATCCTTAGGGATGAAATACATTGAACTGCACCGTATATGCAATGAATTATCAACAGTACTAGTAGTAAGATGCTGACTAGTAGTGAAGAGCTATTTCAGTGTGTGAGCGGCAAAAAACCCAATAGAGATTAATTCCATGTTTAAGAGAAAATAAAACACAATGTTTCAGCTGTTGGGGCCCTTATTTGGGTGTGTGGTGTTATGTATATGTGTAGTAGTGTTATGAAATCAAAGGAATTAGAGGTCATTTTGTGATCTTTGGCAAACACTAGGATTGAATGAAAACCTCAGCTCATCCACTACTCACAAACTATAAATCCGCTAGTTGATGGGGAGGGGGGAGGGGGGGGTTTTTTGCTTGTCTGGGTGCTTCTGCTGTCTACGCAATAGAAATCCACCCATGGAGTACTGAGTTATTACTTTATTACTGGCATTTAGATGTCAGATTTGATTAAATGTGGCCCAGCAACTAGTGAGGGATTGAACTGAAAGGTGTTTGTATCTTCAATACAGTTTTTCACAGCATTGATTGTCACCAACAGGGCATGCTCTTATTATTTATAGTCCAAAGACTTAGATGTCAGCAACAGGGCAGGCTATCTACTGTATATTTATCTATCAATTGAGAATCATTGCATGTTTTACTGTCGAGATGTAGGCCACTGTAAAATTTGCTGTAACCTTGATTTTTATACATGTGCATTTAAATGCAGAACATCACCAATTTGATTGTCTTGGATTTGTTTCCTGTTTGCTTCTGTGTTTTCACAAAGACCCGTGGCAGTTCGATCTTACCACCCTGTCCTCTGATTTCATAGTCTAACTGTGGGGTTCAGACACCTTTTAAGATCTTTCAGCACATTTGACACAATTGCTCTTTTGTACGTTGCATTTGTCAAGATCAGCATTTTGAACTTACTCTGCTCTCCACCTCAACTCTAAAGGAAAGCACATTGTTTCCTCCAGAGTACTGGAAGATCATGTCCCTCTTCTACTACCCTGCTCTCTACTACCCCCTGCTGGCCTGTGGCACTTTGCACAGCCAGGTTGGCTATGTGCTGGGCAGCCTGCTATCCTGGACACACTTTGCCATCCTAGTGTGGCAGAAAGTGGACTGTCCCAAGACGACTGAGGTAAACAACAGCGAGCAGTACAGACCAAACGCTGTCTGTCATCCGCACAAACATTCAATCTGTCAATACAGCAAAGTAAATTACAAACGCACCACATTGAAAGCGCAGCAGAAACATTAAGCAGGAAGTCGGATATTTTGGATGTTCAAACATTACTGAGAAGATCAGAGGTTCAAGTCTTTCCTAGATCCTGTGTTGAGCACAGTTTCAGGCTAGTTTGTTCTTCCTCTTCTGGTTCAATGTTGGGACTCTGAAGGAGCTACTCCTTAGATATAAATAGGAAACCTTAACATTTCTGTTTGACCTTGGAAGAGCCCCCAGCAATCTCTGTGGCTGAATGGGGTCTTCTGGTCTCTGGTGTTCTTGAAAGACCCATGTCACATCTTTCTGTAGTGTCCTGGGATAGGCGGTAATTATGAAAAGCGCAGACTTTGTTCACAGGGCTTCAGTACATATTTTACTTTTTAAAGCGTTTTTAATCAAAATGTTAAGTGAAAAGGCATGAAAGCATCTCGCTCTAACCAAGCCTACTGAATGGATGAATGCAACATATTCTGAAGATTTTAGACCATTTCTACTTATAAGTCATTCTTAATGGAAATTAAGTCCATTACTGGAATGCAAAGATTTTAGGCTCCAGCTAAAATCTATATGCTATAGTTAAATGCAGTTTAGTTTAGTATTTTGCTTGATGACTTTATTGATTGCTTAGACTGTTCTTTTCCAATCTGTCTGTTCTGAGTTGATGATTAAGTTTCGAATTGTTACCCAGTTTCACCCTGCCTGGTTTCAGTGAAGCCTGAGCCAGTTTGATCCCTAGGTAAGTATTGATGCTTGTGGAGTTCAGCTAATTGCTTTAATGTTCCACACACAGTAGCTCTGTTTTCTGGAGGCTGTGGAATGAATGGAGGAACTTCACAACTGATCCGTTCAGCTGAGAGCCTGTCTCTATAGTGAGGCTCTTTCCCCTGGCTAATCAGTTTAGCCCTTTTGTGAGTTGGAATGTGAAATGCTCCCAAGCTTAGAATCCAGGAACATTTATCTTCTTAAACTAGCATTGAAAACTTTTTTTTCCTCTTTCTTTGGCATTGTTTTCCGGCCACTCCAAAACTTTACTTATGAGACATGCAATAGCCGAAGAGCAGGGTAAGAAGATAGAAATTTAGATCTAGTTTGTTCACATGAAATGCTCTTTTCAGTGGGATCTTGTTTAAAAAAGGACTAAAAACATTTCATCATAAGTCCCAACAGGTGCTTTTGTAGCCCTCTTATCTGCCTATAGATTATGCTGTTCTAATTCTGTGGATACCAGTCTTGGTATCTCATGCACAAATGTGTACTGTAGCTGTAGTTAGTGTTTCAGCAACAGACAGAAATAAATATTTATTGTCTGGCTCATGTGAGTACTGAATAGGCTTGTGCTATTCATCTTGAAACTATCGAATTTCTATTTGTCTCAACAGAAGATATTTTAGTTTTCTTTTTCCAGATGAGAACTGAAGTGAACTAATCGATGACTATGACAGGTGTGCATAGTGAGAGGTTCTGACAGCCTAACATTGCCAAGGTATCCTCACTGTCTTTGAGAAAGCATCAGACATAAGTAGGGAGATGGAATTCAAGTCATGCTAGTGAAAGACAGTGATACAGTAGGAAGCTCTCATGCTGATTCTGTACCTTGAACTGATGAAATAATTTGCTTTCCCCCCAGATCTACAAATATTATTCTCTACTGACAAGCCTGCCACAGATCGGCTGCCTGGCTTTCCTAAGTTTTCAGTATCCCCTGCTCTTATTTAAGAACTCCAGGGGTACTGGGCAGACTTACGCCAGTGAGGTAAGTGTGCAGTAAGAGAAAACAGGCAGATCATGTACTATGCAAAGGACTACTCTTCTAAAAAGGTTGCTGTTACTGACATTTCCCATGTAACACAACTCTTCTGGGTTTGGATTACCTCGTTGACTTGTATTAATATTTGAGCTCATATATGCATTTCTGTTTAATTTTATTTATTTATGTAGCCACTGTATAATTATAAAATACACTACCCTAATGAGAACCTGATTTGTATACAATAAGAAATTTTGCTAGAGAAGTAATTATCTGAATAAAGCAGGTAAAGCAAATTATTCTCTTGATAAAAAGCTTTACTCTGACCCCTAAATCCTTTGCTGCAGAAAAACGCGTGGTATTGTAAAACTTTGTACTCTTCTTTAATTTCTGTTTCCTGATTGTTTTCCTACTTACACTGTTAGATGTATTTTGTTTTTCAATCGTCCTTAAGATGTATATCACAGTGGCATGTCCTGAAGAAAAATCAAAGTGGCCTGATTGAAGACATTTACATTGAAAAGACTTGAAGCAGAAGAAACATATAAACTCCAAAACAACATTCCAGAGTCATAATCTTTATAAGCTGCTTTGATGTAATTGGTTTACATTGAGTTTCTGAACAGATTATGGGGAAAGATGTGTTGTTCCCACAGCAATTCTTTGCTAACACAATGCTGTGTTTATTTGTTGATAATCTCTTGGAAAATCCTTGTTGTGACGCAGAGCTGACTGAAGTATCAGGATAACTAGACCTGGGACCACATCACACTCCAAATGTTTTCAGCTGATGATTGTCTTCCTCAGCTCAGGAATTTTTTTTTAGACTTGCACCAAATATCTCCTGTGTTTCAGGACCTGTACAGCAGCTATTATAAAGACTATGTGAAGGAAATATTGAAGAAGAAGCCCTCCAAAAACAGGTGGGAGAGTTTATGAGAAATAATTCCAGCTTTCACAATATTCCACTATGCCTGCGTATTTCAAATCCTTTGCAAGTGAGCTTTGACATCTTAAGATGGACTTTTGAGATTTGTGCTTTAAATCTTAAAAGTTATCTGATAGATGTTGTGTTGGAGGATGTGGATTATAGGATTTGAGCCGGTTTGTGTGGGCTGAAGATCTTGTTCTAAGTCCAGATTGGGTTTTTTTCTTAGTTTTTCATGGTAAGAAATTTCTACATTGTAAGACCCTGAAAGCCATTAGCTACGCTTTAAACTGTCTAAACACAACATATGTTCGCCAGAAACCAGACTCTACAAGTTGAAACTCCTGGGCAACCAATGATCTATGTTAAAAGAAAGTGGTGTTTACAGGGTATGTTTCTATTTTCTATTTATTTCTCTTTTTACAGAATCGGAATAAATACATGTTTGAACTTTTTTTGTCAGAAGACTTCCTGGTGACGTCTTGCACTGTAGCCCTATGATCTTGTGGGAAATGGATAGTTGTTCATTGCATATAAATGGGAGGCTTAGAGGAATGATCTTTTAAAAGATATTTTCCCTTGGCCGGAACTGTCAAACACAACAAAGCCTATAACTGAATACCTTTATGCATTTTCGATGTTTGAACAAGATCCAGACTTTTTCCAGCTGGCTGCCCTGGACACAGGGCAGCTATTTCTTTGAGGGCGAGACCCTCAGAGGGTCGCGTCTCTTGCTTATACGGGCTCAATTCCAAACCATTTCAGAGCTTGTCCTGCAGTAGGTCGGTTAAGCCTCTTGAGAAAACTTCTTCCTGGCAATGCATCTTCAGGAAAAAAATTAATAATTCAGAGCTCTTGGTATTTAGAAATCGTCTTTGTGTTCCTTGTTATACATGAGCAGGTTTTGTGTTTTTTTTCAACGGAGATAGATGCCCGTCATCTCCACACAAACAAGATTCTTATGGCATATAGTCAAGTAGAGGTATTCCTGCCTGAAACAAAAAGTCCTCGCTTACCTAGTTCTAGTTTTCACCTGCTGTTGTCTTAACCACTCTGCTCCTGTCTGTTTCCAGTCTGTCCTCACTCCCTCCACCCTCCCCTCTTCTACACTTCTCCTCTTGCAGCAGACTTTCTGTGCTCCTTCTCTGTTATCCCACTTCCAGAACCTGTTCATTCTCCACCTTCACCCCTCACTCAGGAATCAGAGCTGCTGTGTCTCTGACCAGCTTCTGGCACCTGCTCAGGACTCATTGGATTACACAGTACCTGCCCCTTTCCAGCTCTCACCTACATCCTTCAATAACTCATTCTCTATATCGCCCTAATGATTTTCGTTCTCGTACTGGTAATGTGATCTTCTCACTGCAAGCATAGAACACGTACAGTACCTACAGGGAGTCCACTACTGCTCTGTATCCACATGGCCTGTGTACTGTTTTAATTGTATTTTTTGTTACACTTGAATTCTTCAACTTTATATCTTATCGTCTTCTTTTTATTTATATGGTAATAAACTATAATTATTAAAAAGCTACTATGAGAGCAAACTGAGTTTTGTTTTTTCATATTTATTATCTGTAGGGAAGATTTATTTCCATTAGCAGTGCTTCGATAGCCTCTTGCAGGCTCTCGGTCTGAACCCCCTAATAAAAACATAACTGGAAAATTTTACTTGACCGTTTCTGCATGGTTTGTTTCTTTAATTGAAGATTTCTAAATTTTATATTGCTGCAGGTAGGGGGTGTGCTATGTAAATAAAACATGGAAAGCACAGGCCAGTGCAGTGTGACCAGAGATCCTTACAAAACTGCTAGTCTAGGACGTGTAGTGCCCTCATTGTAAAGGCAAAAGGAGGGCTCCTTCCTTCCCCAGACGCTACACAGCTGCAAGGGGGAAGGAGACTGAACAGCAGTTATCTTGATTTTGGATGGGGAAATATGGTCACACTGTTATTTCCCAATGCAAATGTGTTCCCACACAGGAATGTGACTGGTAAGAACCTTGGAGCAGATTGCCCTGCTGTAATGGCAGAGCAGCACAGTGCCCAGTTGGCAGGAATAGCTTGCGTAGGAGGGAGCTTTAATCGCATGATCAAAAACTACAAGGAGTAATTTGCCAAATCAAATGGAATACCCAGTTCTCATCTGACCCACGCCAACTGCTTCTCTTCTTCAGAGCCACCAGAAAAGATGCAATGGCACTGCTTCACTGAGCCACAGCATGTCTCAATCTTGCAGTATGTGTGCTGCAGACTTGGAGAATTCCTAAAGCAGCGTGTTCTTTTATTTGTCTCATTGTAGGCTTAAACAGCTTCAGGTGACATGATTTTGGCACTAATCTTATGATACCACACCGAGCAGAGATTTTTGGGTCTTGCAAAAATACTCTATGTAGCCAAAAGCAGAATCTGGAGCACAAGTACAAGTGAAGTAAGAGGAGGGAGACTACAGCTTGATGTCACTCGGACTACTCTCAAGATTGTCCCTTAGTCTTAGCAGTGTATCTCAGTGGAACAATAAGAAACTGATTTTCTGTTTTTTTCTCTTCCATAGTTCCTGCACAGCAGAGGCTACACTGTCTGCAAGGATCCTTGAGTCTCTCAGGTCTTATATCTACACACCAGAAGAAGGTACAACACACAAGTTCTGCTATACAGTAGCATCAGTGGGATGGGGTGGCTGGTGGTTTCTCACTAAAGAACCATACTACAGTCTTCAACTTTTACTGGACTATAAGGTTCAGAGTTCTTTGTCTTTTACCATATGTCAAAAACAATGGATAAAAAAATTCGACATGGCTGACATACTGATAAATATTAATAAAATGCTATGAACCAATATTTAACTCTTTAATTCCACTCCTTACAGTTTTCCGGTTTCCCTTGAAGCTGGCAATTGCTGCAGTAGTGTCCTTCATTTCGGTTTATCAGGTACAAAGTGACTTTGCTCATATTTATCATTATTGGTAATACTGTATTGATATTATTAACCTTTTTCTACAATTAAGGTGCATTCTGAGCAGTTAGATTAAATGTGAAATTAAAGTGTCTGTTAGCAGTGACATGTTTACCCACTCTTTGGCCTATTTGATGTACAGTAAGTTGACATTTATAGTCCAGTGACCAGAGCTACGATGTTTTTTCCATCGTGTTTGAAACGGCCTTCTTTGACCTCAGGTGGCACTGTTACTGGTCACGTTTGTGGTCCCCACCCTTCAGAAAGTGCGTGCAGGCGTCAACGAAGACATTGCCTTCCTTTTGGCTGGCTTCAACATCCACCTGTCTGAAGACCGGGCGGAGGTGGTAAAGATCGTGAGCTACTACATGTGGTGTATAGAAGGTGTGTGCCTTTCTGCTTAGGCCTGAAAGTACTGATGCTGTCTGCTCACTGCTGAAGTTTCCTAAGTACTATGTGTTTAAAGAAAAGTCTGAAGTGAAAGCTGATGAGGTATACTAGAATCTCTAGAAGGGCTGTGCTTTACTAAAAGCCAGACCTGGAAATATTTTTGGAATGTACTTTCCTGGTGTCAGTATTTGACTGGGACTTATGTACGGTTACTTGACTTGTGCCGTCTCAATATTACACGTCAAAGTGAATGGATAATGAATTCTTGCATGGGAATATCACACAGTTCATTGTTCAGTGAAAAACCCATGTCCGCCTTATTTGGCTGTGGGTTTCTCCAATCTCTGTAGCTAACCCAAGACCTAACCCTAATGCCACGTAGACTACATGATGTATCTGAGACAGCCTCTTGTTCCTTATTCAAAAAGTACCAAATTAACAAAGGCACCATGTGAGTTTGTGTGACATCATGTGCTTTTATTCTGCAGTGTGCTACCTTTCATCAGTGACCCTGTCTTGTCTAGTGACCTTCACCATGCTCATGAGATCCATGGTTTTACACAGGTAAACCGTCTCCACCCTGATCCAACCCTGTTGTGTCTGACCGATTCCTGAAGGTAGTGTCAAGGTCCTGTTGTTCCCATAGTTCCCTTTTGAAAGCTTCTTTATTTTTGAATTTGTGGAACAACTGGCTTCATTGTGAAATTATTTGCTAGGTTAGCACTGTAGAAAAGTTGCAGAACAATAGAGATTTGTTGTACAGGCAACTTACCTTGTCTTACCAGGTCTAGACCAGGAAAAAAAGCCTAAAAGCACAGAAAAATCAGAAGTATGTTTATACCCTGATTCTCAGCATTTTAGTTTAACATGGACATTTTTAAGTAAAATTGAATTCATCCATTTAAAGTGAATTTTCAAGTTTTGTCTTTTGTCTCAACCTTTTCTTACTTTCCTAAATATCAGCGCATAGTAAATGTTAATATATTTGTTTCTAGGGTACAGCTCTTTTGATATTGTCAGTGAAGAAATAATCCAGTACATGGTGCTATCTATTTTATAAAATTTTATATTTATTTTTAATTTCTCTCAATCTCAAACTTTAAAAGTAGGCTATCAACTAAGCTATTTGAGCAAATGTTTTTTTTTTCAGTTTATGGACTATGAGATAAAGGAAGAGTCCATTCAGGCAGTGTTTTGAGAGGGATCCTTTAAAGAAAAGTGGCAATATATTATTAACTTCAAAATGGTTGTGCACATGTGACTGTATACTAATAGAGGAATAAGTGTGCATAGATTTGTATATCTTTGAATAGTACACATTATGATTTTCTAGAAATAAACCATTTTTTAGTCTTATCAAGAACTACATAGAATATATTAGTTCAACGAAGGGAGCCTGTTGGGCTTGTATTTAAAATTAATGACGCTTAAACATACATGTCTGAGCATTTTAAGCCTTGGCTGTTTCTGCTTGAAATAATTTTAATATAGTTTAGCTCAAATTCTACAGTCTTCAGCCAAATCTTCTACGTGCAGTGCTTGTAATGAGATTTCAAGTAGCTCCAAGCCAGGCTACAGTAATGCAAGGGCAGAGTTAATATTTAGCAAATTAAATCCTTATAATACTGTAATTGTGCAGATAACAGGAACTTGGGGCTAACAACTATTATCTAAGAGAATGCAAACGAGGCGATTATAGAGTGATGGCAGATAAGATGTAATGAGGTGACAATTTGCATTCTTTAGCATGTGCAAAGTTTCTTTTCCTTTTATTCAGAGCACAACTTTTTTGTCCTTGTTCCTCTTCCCTCATTAACAATTGGAATTTAAGGGGATGAATTTGAGAGAGTGCAGCTTCTATGGGAAAACTGGGTGCTGTTCTCCCAGAAGTCTTTGCTTTCGACTGTCTTGTTCTTTTTCTTCAGATCTAACCTCAAAGGCCTGTACCGGGGAGACATTTACAATGTGTACAACTGCCAGAGAAATATTCGCCCATCCCGAATGGCAGTTGTTTGTTGGATGGGCTTCACCAGTTACCAAGCTGCTCTCATCTGCTTAGGTAACTTTATTGGTCCAAGAGACTTTCTACATGTCAAATTTTGAGCTTCACCATTTCCTGTCAGAGCTACTTGTATTATGTGGTCTACTGTATATAGCTATTTTCTGGACACTCCACTCAAAGCGCTTTACAGGTAATGGGGATCCCCTCCACCACCACCATTTTGCAGCCCCACCTGGATCATGAGACAGCAGCAAGGGTGCACCAGTACGCTCCCCACACACCAGCTTTTGGTGGGGAGGAGAAGAGAGTGATGAAGCCAGTTCATAGATGGGGATTATTAGGAGGCCATGATTGGGATTATTAGGAGGCCATGATTGGTAAAGGACAGGGGGAAATTTAGCAGGACACTGGGGGGTTACACCCCTACTATTTTTGAGAAACTCCCTGGGATTTTTAATGACCACAGAGAGTCAAGACCTTGGTTTTACATCTCATCTGAAGGACGATACCTTTTTACAGTATAGAGTCCCTGTCACTATACTGGGGCATTAGGACTCACACAGACCACGGGGTGAGCGCTACCACCTTCTGGGGAAAAAGTAACCTTAGCCTCTCATCCAGGTACTGACCAGGCTCACACCTGCTGAGCTTCAGTGGGTTTGTGAGTTGCAGAGTGATATGGCTGCTGGCATAATGTCCTGTTCTGTTTTTTGATTACTTTTCCTGCTTTGCATCTAATTCGTGATATAATTCCCTAAAAGGTGAAACATAGACTCATTGTCATTCAAGCTGGAACATCAAAGTTTAGGATTAATTCATGTTACAGTTAAGACTCAAATACGTATTAACAGAGTTATGCAGTGGCGCACAGGCAAGAATGCAACCAAGGAAAAGCCAAACGTTAGTTGCTGGATAAAAAATAAAATTACTTATATGAGAATATTATCGGAGTCTGTCTAAACTCTGAACATTTTGGTTGTAGATTTGCATGTCCACAGATTCCATCTGTCATTATAAGTTAGAGATACATTAATTACAGAAGCATACGTTTAGCTTTAATGTCCTCCTGACCTTCAGCTAGCCCACACTGATGTCTGTTCAGATTTCATCAGATAGTACTTCCCGTGATGCTGTTTTTCATATCTAACTCTCTTGCCAGGCCTTCTGATCCAGACTCTGGTGTTCTTCATCTGCATCATGTTCTTCGTGTTCCTCATCGTCATCCCCATCCTGTATGGCCAGAACCTCATTCTCTTCCGCATCCTCAAGACCATGTGGTGAGTACTGGTGCTCTCCTTCCCTACCCATTACAGCTTGTGGATGGGGATAGGCTTTTTTTAAGGCTATGGATTCCTTTTGCATGAAGGCATTGTCTATTTCCAATGTTTGCTAAACTTTTAATTCTGTTAATTATAGACTTTCTTTCTTATGACTGTCTAGATTACTAATGGAATTGATGCTGAATGGTTAATTTTGGCCTTCTGGTCTCAGAAGGTTTTTGCCTTGACTTTAAAGAACAGTTGTATTAAAAGTTCTTTGGCCTAATCTTTGTCTGTACACTTGTGGTGCGGAAGTTAGTTCCATTCTCCAGTCTCTTCTCATATTGACTCTTTCTACAGGCCCTTTTGGCTGTTGCTGATCTTAGTTGTCGTGCTTCAGCATGTGACAGCACAGTTTGCCTTCCTCAAAAAAGATGGAGGGACAAGAGACTTAGACAACAGGTACATCTGAATGTCTGGGAGTTCCTGTTGTAGCAGGAAAATGAACCATGTCATTTTTAATAATGTATAACCACGTGATAAACCAAATTCTGTATAAGGCATGTTTCATGGTTGGATAGGAGTTCAAAAAATTCTGAAAGTTGTAGTTTTATCTGAACACCTAGTTTGATGTTTCTGTTTGAGATCATCACAAGTGTTTGCCAATTTTATATAACATTTACCACAAGTTAAAGAACATTAAATCTTTTGGGAAGTTGAAGAATTTGAACCTCCTCTATGTGAAAAAATGCATAGATGTTCAAAAATGAGTAGATCGCACTAAAAAGTTTACTCCCTGGATTTTTTCTCTGACCCTGCAGAAATGGCCTGTTCCTCCTCACCTACCTCCTGTTCCCTGTCAATGTACTCGTTGGGGTGCTGCTGGGCATCTGGAGAATGGTGATCACAGCCCTGTTCAACATTGTCCACCTGGGACGACTGGACATCAGCCTTCTCAACCGTGGAGTAGAGGGCTTTGACCCTGGTAAGTCCATGATGTTCCCTTCCATGTCACACAGCTTCTTAATGTGCTGAGCAAACTTATTTCCTTGAATACAATTCAACAGCAATGTGTGCTGCTCATTTTAATTGCCAGGATGCATTCTGGGGTCCACCATATTACAGGTAATCCAGATTCCCTAAAAAGGAGTTATTGGATTGCTGATTTTAAAGTTTTGCTTTGTTTTTAAAGTTCTGCAATGTAAATCTTTTTTTTATGCTTATATAATCCGTTTCAACACTTTTTTTCAAAAGCTTTCCCATTATTATGTGCACATTAAGCAGAACCAACAATCTACAGTTTCAGGGCAGCAGAAATTAAATGCCTCCTTTCTAATTCTACTGGAAGCCTGTCATTGATATTGTTTGTATTAATGCATTCTGACCTGTTAAGTTGAGTCTAAATAACCTAAATTGGATTTGTATCTTCACATCATTACAGATTAGTACCAGCAAAATCAATTTTGTTTCATAATGCTTTTATTAATGTGTATAAGATATAAGTCTCATGTTCCCTTATAAATCATTTCCCCTCCATTTGAATAGTGTGGTCTATCAGTTCCCATTTACATGCTGCTTAAAGGTTTTTGTTACTCTTCTCAGTTTAGATATACATTTTCTGTAAAGTGGTTTGACAAATTAGTTATGACACATGTAATATTGTATTATATCAATGATGTACAGCTTTAGCTTCTCCAAATGCATTGAAAACAGATGTCATTTTACAGAAGTATGTTTAAAACAAAAACAGTATGTTATTGAGTGTTCCAAGGTAAACTTTATTGTGTTTTACTATGAAAGCCTGGCAATTTTCTTCCAATAAACAGAGGAATGCATTATAGAGATTCTATATAGTTACATGTGTTTGTCTTTCTGCTGTGACTGAGCTGGAAGTGAAACAAAACACCAGAGACCCTGTTATAGGTCCTTGTGATTCTAAAAGTAATAACAGGAAAAAAAGAAGATATAAACTCCATCTTGGGGAAAGGCAGTAAGACCGTTTTATAGATTCTTTAAAAACAGCATCTATAATTCGTGTTTCTGACGTGCTCCAACATAAACACCGATCAATTTCTGAGCAGATGATGCGGGAGAAAAACTGAATGTTGGCCAGAACAGCTTGGGTATGATTACACAGTGCATAAAGGCAGTGTCTGCAATAAAATAAGTGTCTTTTCTGTTTTCTTTATCATTGATTTTTGTAAATTAATAAGAAAGGACATAAACTCTTGTTTAAATGCGCCTAAAGGTACATTCTGTTTGGTCTGTACCGGGGAAACTCAGTGCATTGAGCACTCGTGTTCTTACTCTCCCCTCTGCAGGGTATCGCTGCTATGCACATTACCTGAAGATTGAGGTCAGCCAGTCCCACCCCGTCATGAAAGCGTTCTGCGGGGTGCTGCTGCAGTCTCCAGCCCCTGAGGGCAGTGCTGAACAGAAAATCCGGGATGCGGAAGAAGGTCAGTTTCCTGTACTGCACCGCGTGGTCCAGACTGCCAGTGCGCTCTCTCTTGTCCCTCTACAACATGTCCGTCTTTACCCCATCATAGCAGGGACATCGAGGGGCAGCGTTTTGTTTTTTATAGATCATTATTATCAACCTGCACTGATGGTTTGTGTGATTACAGCCATCACACATTTTCTACACTAGTTTTAACACATGATTAAAGACCTTTGCTGCATGATTACACATGGATTAGACATTACAGAAAGATTCAGGAAGACTGAGACTGGAATTAGATCTATCTAAAGCCTGAAAGGTTTGTGTTTTTAAAGATTTTTTAAAGAGTTTAAAGAGTTATTTCAAGGATGTTGAAAACTGGACCTTCCAAACAGATATTCTACATGGGTTTTGTCAGGATCAGTTCTGTTTTTTGATTACTGCCAATTACAAATTGTAAACAGCAGTGTAAATAAAGTTAATTAATCTTTAGAAATTTGGATCGATTTTAGATTATTAGCCAACGGAGAGTCGGGAATGGACTTGGTTACAGTCTGCACAATTATAGCAGAACACCTAACAGGATTTTAGCAACCATAAGATACTAGAAATGTGAGGAAATCTGAAGGCTACAGCCTTTCCTGCCACTTCAATCTGTACGTGTTGAGCAAACGTGCTGATGCCAGGCGGCTCAGATGGGGAAATGCATTCAGGCAGGAACAAATCAGCACCATATTGGCATGGCAGTCCTTTAATCCTAATTGGAGGTGACAGGGTTGCACAGCTTAGTAACACGCAGAAGTAAATCTACAGTAAAATGAGAGGTGGACAGAAAAGGGTCCAAGCAATGGGAGTATGTGTGTTATTTTACAACTGTTGTGGTTCGAAGATATCCGGTAATGACATCATGTGACTGGCACTTGCAAAAGCTGAAGTGTATAACCGTGCCAAGGCTTGGAAATGATTCTATGCTTATGTACAGTAGATAATAATTATCGGTATTAACTGTAAAAGAGCAGATCATACTCACTTACTGTGACCCACCTGCATTTGCTTTTTAATGTTACCTGAAGGACAGAGGCAAAGGTGTTCACTGAAAGCACTGAATATGGTCCAGGTGATATTGATGGTCCTATTTTTAATTGCATTCACTGTCATTAGAAAACTAATTACGAGATGACAAGCTTTTCGCTTAATTGAACTCTGGTAAGATTTGATGTACATACATTGCATGCACTATATTATATATAATATATATGGGCGGAGGTGGCTCTGTGGCTAAGGATCTGCACCTGTGACTGGAAGGTTGCCGGTTCAAATCCCGCGGCCGGCAGAGGAATCCTACTCCGTTGGGCCCCTGAGCAAGGCCCTTAACCCTAATTGCTCCAGGGGCGCCGTACAATGGCTGACCCTGCGCTCTGACCCCAAGCTTCTCTCCCTGTCTGTGTGTCTCTGTCTCCATGGAGAAAAGCTGGGGTATGCGAAAAGATGAATTCCTAATGCAAGAAATTGTATACAGTAGGGCTAATAAAGAAACATTACATTATTATTATTAATATTCTACTGACTCCCCCCCAAAAAATGATTTTAAAGTGAAGAATACCGGTTACCGGCATGTGTATACGTATGCATGCGAGATGCATTTGTACATGTGCACCTTCTCTAGCTCACACAGGACCTTGATCACAAAACATTTTTCTGCGATAATGACAAGCCTACGGATTTGGTGCTTTACCTTCTCTTAGAATTGGAATCTTTGGTGAATGAGGCAGCTACAGTGCTGACCTCCTTCCAACGTCGAGAGAGCAGTTGATAACTCAATAAAGCATTTTGAAAAGAAATGGTCTGGACACCCAGTGATCACAAACGCTAGGGCTCGACCTTATGGTGGGTGGATGCACGAGGGCTCTTGCTACAACAGCTGCCACTGAGCTGTAATTGGCGGTTAGCTCAAGGTTTGGATTCACGTGGAACGGTAACCGGTTTCCTGAGGACATCTACTATGTTGTGCAGAAGTGAACATGCTCCCTGTTAAATTTTGAACCTCATTTTTAATGCTTTAATGCAACTAGTTAGCTCCACAAACAGAATTCACAACTGATCTTAGTACTTGTAGTCATAATGCTGCAGTGTTGGCAACGTCCTGAAATGAAGCTGGAAAGGTAACTGAGTAGAAATAACTAGAAATGATCATTTTCATGTTCCTTTGTAGTCCTCTAGCTGACTTTACATCTCACCACCACCATTTGATTTGACCAGTATTATCAAATAATGCCAGTATGTCTTGGTCATCTGATTTTATCGTTAAAATGAACAAGTCTAAACAGGGGGATGCAAGCATAGCTAAATGGAGATTTGCTGTCACCATGCCTCAAAACAGCCAGTATCATTCTCCCCTTGCCTAACTGTACACGCCTGAAAAGTAGTAATTGTTGTTACTGCTTCTGCATTTAAAATGCATAGTTACAGTAGGCAAAACGCACCAGATGGACCCTAAAAAAGGCCAAGGTCTGTGGTGCTCTGGAGAGTCTCCAGACCTCTTGGAATTTTTAACAGCTCGCCATCTGTGTCAGGTTTACCCCTTTGTGAAGCGTTGGTCTCTGTCCTGACAGCGTCTTCCATGCTCGCAGGAATCCACCTGGTGCAGCAGGAGAAGAAGCAGAGCAAACTGTCCAATTCCAGGAGGGCTCGGGCACGCTGGCTGCTCCTCTTCACCTTGGTCAACAACCCCTCTCTGGTGGCATCCAGGAAGCACTTCCAGTGCCAGAGCTCAGATGCCTTTCTGAATGGGACGCTCAACCGCGCCTCCAAAGACAGCAGCAAAGAACCAGAGAAGCTGGCCGCCTAAGTGCTATTGACAGTAGATGTTTTCATTAATCAACAAGGCCCAGAAATAAGTAGAAGAATTCAGCGAGGTTCTTCTGATACAGTATTGGTTATTGTTGGGCTTGTGTTTTTGTCTACAGTAAGTATAGAAATGGCTCCTCATCTGTCAATAAGTAAGCATGACCAGTGCCTTAGGAAACTTATACTATAGCTTCTGTATACAATTTACAATTTGTCTGGATATGTTGTCCATATTCTCTTTTATTTTTTCAATTCTCATCCAGAATCACTCATCTGAGAATTTCAAAGCTGCAGCTAACTGCTGACCATTGTGCATGGTTAACACTTGTGAATTCATGAATGTACAAATATTCTTCATGTCATAGTCAACTTTCATTCACATGCATCCTGGGTTTTAACATGGCTAGGTCAAAGGACAATGAAGCCGCACCATGAAGAAGTAAACCGATAACTAATTAAATTAAATCATAAATTTACGAAGCTGAAGCAGTTGTAGATCTTTGTAGAATTATTTATACTGACAGAAGTTAAGAGCAGCACTCCATAACTGGTTTTACTCTTGAGTGTATCTGCATTGACTTTCGTTCAAAGTAAAAATTCTCAGCGCACATGGAACAGCAGATACTTTTGTGCGGTTACTGTAATATTTGTGTCATGTACGTGATAAATCGTAAGTGCCAGATATTTCTTTTGAAATTTTAAAAAATGAGATTAAAATTTTTTGTTGCACTGACAATTACCGTCATTTCTTTCTTGTACTGCAGTGTTACTGCGCGTTTAATGCGATCTCTCCATATGTCCGCCTGCGCTGCCCAGAACCCAAACGACTGTAATCTGTGCTAATTCGTGTGTTTTGTGGTGTTGTTAACGCGCATTTCAGATATCCACTCCCTTTAGCAGCCCTGTTGTCTGTTTTTTTAAAGACCGTTATCTCTTACAGTTAGTTTTTAACCAGTCTGGAAGCATCAGACTATCCGCGGCAATTCTGAAAGTGATCTTACTTTGTGTCCTGTGACGCTGAAACCTGCGATATGAATATGAAGTTTAACAGCCATGGGAATTCTCGAAATTGGTGAACATGTGGAAATATGTGCCTGCGTAATACAAGAACCGAGAAATAGATTGTGAAATAAGTTAGTGTATATACGTTAATGTAGAGGATTACTATTAGCAAATAAAATCGGTTTTGAAGGGATATGTATTAATCCTATAGCCATAATTAGCACTTCACTCAATGCAAAAGACAGACAAAATCGGGGAGCCTTGTTATGGGATGGGCAGACATTGCTTCCCTAGACTAATCTCCATAAAGTGAATATACGGTATTCCCCATGAGTTGCTCGTGCAGTTTCTTCATCAGGAATGATGGGCTTTAAGCAAGGATACCAGCACTCATAATCATGCAAAGAACTGATGCTCCTTTGCCTGAGATTAAAACCGATGTTAACAGATGCTATTTTTTTTGTCTAAAAACAGCATATGTATTTTTATAGGCTACAATATTTTACTTCATTTTTATTTTTCAGAAAAAACCTCTGTAGTGTCACTTAGCAATTAACACTTACAGAACGTTTGTGAACATTTAGGTTCAGACAACAAAGAGAGCTGTTCTTAAAGGCGCCAGACACACACAAAAAAAACCCAAGATGAATTTAGATTCGCCAGGGTGTGTACATCTTGTCCAGTAGTGAAATGGCGCGCCTTTCTTTGCAACGCTTTTAGCAAATTTTGAGGCAAATCGTTATGCAGTAGTCCTGCAAAGAAATCAGCATTCTTACAGACTAATGAACCCCCGCGGTTTCTCAATTGGTTCCCGACAGCAAAAAGGAACTTAAAGGTTTCTGAAATTCAAACGATAACAATTATAATACAGTTTCAAAAATTCGATTAACAAGATTACATACGCGGTGTGTATTTATCTAAAAATAGTTACCAAAATCCAGACGTTATCCTTGACGTTAGAGATCAGTATAGCATTATATCAAATTAAGGTCCTATATAATAGTATTTGATTGGTAAATAGTCCAAGCATTAATACAATATAGAAAAGGGTTAACATTGAGCACTCGTTTGACTTGCACATGTATATATACTATTCCAATTACACGAGAAAAACATTCGTTATAGTAATACAGTGTTACGGACCTTGTTTATGTGTTTACTCAAAGAAAACTGTCCTGAAGTCCTAATTAAAGGCCTTAAATATGAGTCGCACCGAAATTTTAGGAGGGAGCATTAAACGTACTGAATTACAATAGCGTGATCTGAAAAACGTTTCTCAGAGGGATAAAATTGTTTAATTCTCAATGATTTAGTGCGTTATGAAGAAGGGAATCTTGGGTACACAAATTAAAAAATATTGTAATAGAAAAATGTAATAGACTTGCATTTTCTACAACTTTATGCGCCGATTTTGATGACCTCTCTCTAATCATGTATTATAACGTGTTTATTAAATATTTTTATTTATAAAGGTTTATGGTTCATTCAAACGAAATACGAAATGATACAAGGTCACTGACCTGGACTTTCGGGTAAAGAATGGCTGTTGTTGACGGCTAAACTCAAAGGCAATCGCAGGATTTTGATCGCGCCTGAACATGGGTTTATCATTTACTTCTGCTGAGCAGCATCCGTTTCGCGTAAACGGCTCCTAGTCTTTTAGATTTCAGAGGACACACTTCTAAGCCATTAAAACGCGATAAAAAGCGGGTTCAAATATTTTAAAGAGATCTAATTAGCGGTTAGTTTCATTGTAAGCTATTTCACTGTTTCACGTTTTAAATGTAGACGATGTCCCCAAACGTCCCAGTGCGATGAGAAAAGTTGACCTGGTCACAAGAAAGAGAAAACTGCAATAATCATTTTCAATGTTTTTATTAACTTCACGTACATAAAATCATATCAAAAGAGGTTCAAAGTCCGTGTATTTTTAAAACATCGTTTGACATTTAGTCACTTAAAACCAGCAGTCGTTTTGTCTATAGAACACTTAAAGCCGTCAAACGTTTAGACGCATAACGTTAACAGACATAAACTGACCTTCTGTTTTCAGTAAAAGAGAAGGCAGTTTTTTTTATTTACCGGGCTTACATCACATACTGACATTAAGAATAGCTAACGTCCTATACGCTATATATTAAAAAGACACGTTGAAATACTCATGTGTGACATGCCATGGACACGAATCTCTGAAAAGAGAGGACAGATTATTTTTTGAAAAAGCGAGAGGATATTAAGCACCCATTTATTTAAAAGAGGTCAAAAGTCACACGTTTTCGGAGCTCCACGGCACATGAACACTTTTGTCTTTTGGACGTGACTCGGAGTCTTCCAACACTTCCAGAGGCCTGGCTACAGCAAAAGTGAAATTTCCTTCAGATCTCACAGAATTACGGGACAAAGCACAGACTCGTCAGCAAACGGCGCTACCCAGCACCGCGACCTGCTGAAACAGAGGCGAGTGAAAACCACAATGAGATTAAGCGATTTAAAGCCCTACATAAAGGAGAAGTTCAGATGCTTTGCTTCTGTCGTTTTAGTGCGTCTTATTTCCCATTTAATATACAAATATCAATAATTATTAGTAGGCTGTTATTTGTGTAATAGCCCAGTTCACATTTTCTTTGTATATGCTTTTATAGGTGCCCCAAACGCTCAATCGCACCTTCCATAACGTAATCAACTAAAGGAGTTATGCTCCCAAATTTTGACATTTTAAGCCGTATATTTTTTGAGTACATTGACGTTTTATGACTCCAAATGTTGTGTGTGGAGTTGATATCATGAATTATCCTCATTCGTTGCTATGTACATGTTTCCCTTTCGGCCAGCGTGGATTTGTTTTTTATGGATGTTAAAAGGGCGCGCCGCCTTTATCAGGGCTCATGTGAAATAATGATTTATTTAAGAAGTTACCTGGTTTTTAACCTACTTTAGAGTACCAATTTTACATGAATTCCGGGTATTAGGAATGCGTCAGCGACCCGGCTGCTTATAGTTGCCGTTGATTTCTTCAGAGATATTCACGGCCTCGGCTCCCAGTGGCAAACGGTCGCTGTATTCGGAGCCCACCTCGAATTCCTCTTGGTTCGTTTTAGACTGCGACTCCGGGATGGATTCGTTTACCATACTGCCTTCCACCTCTTCCTCTCCCTCCGCCTCCTCGCCCTCGGCCTCGCCCTCGCCCTCGCCCTCTCCCGACTCACTGGCGTTGTAGTTCTTCTCCGACTCGACGTAAGAAGCTCTGGGGTCGAAATCGGCAGACATGTGCTTTTCCATCTGATCGGGGTTCTGGGCCTTCATGATCAGTTTGTACGTCTTGCCTTGGTATTTGTACAGCAGGTGGCAGCAGGTGGCCCCTAACAAGGGAACAGTGGCCAAGGCAAGCAAAAACGTGCTCACCACAACTATGATGAGCAGCGAAGGAATTTTCTTCCTAGTGGTGAAAACCACCTGGACCTGGCAGTCTTCTCCTGTGTAAGTCAGACACAGGGTGTAATTGGTGCCAGGATTCAAGCCCTGGAAACGGTAGGCATTGACACCTTCCTCAATCTTGGACCACTGCACCACAGAGTGACCTTTGCCAGTACTGACGCACAGGTACAACATGTCCAAGGGCACTTTTCTCACAGACACTTGAAAAGGGTTAAGCTGAACTTTAGCTTCGGTTTCTGAGACTTCTAAGGCAATGACCCCAAAATCGAAGGTATGTTGTTTGAACTCATCAGAGCTCTGGTTGAAGGCGTGGTTGGAAATGTATTGAGTGCCATCGCTGACTCCACATTTATTGGTAAAAGATGGCACTCTGGACACCTGGCCTTCATTTTCAGTGTCCACAGCAATGTAGCTTGCCCCAGTTGGTAAGCGCTTGCTCCCGTCGTCAGGCCAGGTAATCACACTGTTTTTAGAATTCTTCGGTGCAGGTTTGCGTTCGGATGGTTGCTTCTTTTCTATCACTGCATCGTGCATTGCATTGACTGCGTGTTTCTGCATGCCTGCAACTGCTACTTTGACTGAGCTCTCCTCACTACCCTGGTCATTGGTAGCTAAGCATGTGTAACTACCACCTTCCTTTTTGCTCATACGGGGGACGATCAATGTCCCATTTTGATACACAAGGAAGCGATTAGTACCCTGCTTAGCATTATCCATGGGTAAGTCATTCTTTTCATTTTCATTAGCCTTCAAACTGAACTCGATTTCTTGATTCCCTGCGTGTATTTTCCATTTGATGTCTGGCTTGGGGTTTCCAGTGGTTTCACAGTGCAGGATCAGCATGAAGCCCTCGTAAAGCTCGGTATTCTCAATGTTGGGCTGGTATGTTATGCGAACAGTGGGGGCCTCACATTTCAAGTTGGGGATTTTCACAACCTGGGTGCCTTTCAGACTCTCGGGGGTTTCACAAACTATGGAATTCTGCTCCGGGATGGAGATCTGGGCATTGGTAATCCAATCCCTCAGCCACTCGAGAGAGCAAGAGCAGGTGAAGGGGTTGTTATAAATCTGGAGGTGGGACATCGAGCTCAGAGAGTCGAAAGTCCCTTGCAAAACCGACGTGAATCTGTTGTTGTTTATGCGCAGCGATCTCAGGTCCTTGAGCGTAGCAAAAGCGTCCCTGGGAAGATTGACCATTTCGTTGTTGTTCATTTTGAGGAGCTGCAGGGCAGTGAGGTTGTAGAGGTCGCCCCAGGGGAAATGTATGATCTTGTTGTGGCTGAGATCCAGGTTCCGCAGCTGGACCAGCACGGCCAGTGTACCCTTCTCGATGGTGACAATGTCATTGTGGGCGAGCCACAGCGACGTTACCTGGGTGACATCCATGAAGGACTTGGACAGAAGCGACGTGATTTTGTTGGCCGAGAGGCTAAGGGTGGTCACATTGGACGGCAGCCCCTCGGGCACCACCAGCAGGTCCTTGTACGCGCAGTCAGCAAACTGATGGGCATATTTGTCCACACAGACACATGGCTCTGGGCAGCACTGTGCAATGCCAATGAATGCAGTCCACAAGGCCACAAGGTAGCAGAGGTACATCCCTGCCATTGCTGTTACCTGGAAGAAGTGTGTTGTCATAGGATTAGTCCACATCCTGCTGATGCGATATCAAAATACTTCTATAACTACAATTGTGGGGAATGCCAGTACCCAGGAGAATTTATGTTAGCCTAACAAGAAATGGGTGATATCTAATTGTACTACACACATTTGATCAGCCATAACGTTATTACACCCACACTACTGCTGAAAAAATGCTGGGAAAAGTAATCTCTCTTTTCTCAAAGCTCTGCACAATTTAGAATACTACTCCAATAAAGAAGTCAACCGTAAAGCTTAGATAAAATAATTGGTAGTTGAGCAAATTGTCCTTATGTCATTTCCATGCTCAAGAACGTATTCAACTGCTCTCGTTTCTGTGATACTGTTGTCTGCTGCTACGATAAAAAGTTGAACTTAAACAGAGTTGAAATTCAATGTACTGTATAACTGTTTCATGCAATGCATTCTGTCAAAATGTAATCCAATGTAAAAAAGTCTTAATTCTGCTCAACGAAGCCATCTAATCATAAACATTTGTATGCTGTAGCTTGAATTAGTTCAGGGTTTAATGGATATACTGTACAGTAGTAAGGGTTTAAAGAAAGACAAGAACAAGCTCTTTGCGACGCTCTGCTTCAGCTTGTCTGGATTTTAGGGTCTCGGCGTTCTCTGTCCCTGGTACTGAAAAGTTTTTCTTTATTTCTGCTTTAAGTCTTTTAACTTTTAATAAACTGCGAATACTTCGTATTTATTTTCAGTGGAGCTGAAGAACACTTCCCCTTGTTTATTACTCTGAAGGAAAAGCTTGTTTCTGAAATACGAAACGTGCCTATCCGATGTACGGAAATCTTGAGTTAATCTCTACGCTAACGTCAAAAGTGAAAGCTTTCAGCCCTGAGCGCTTTTTAAGGTTAGATTATAGTTAAAGGATAACAGAATTTCAAACCCTCCCTGTGCTCAGTGCTAAATTAAAAGCTAACGGAAATGTCTCCGAAATACCCAACCGTTAACAATCCTATATTTCTTAATATACAGTAAAACAACTGAAATTGCACATTCAGAATGCAAACCGTGAGCACTGGGGAACAGAACTTCAGCCGGCTTTTTAAAACATCCTTACCGGTCCACTAATGGTCCAAGTCCTCGCAGGTTCCTTCTGATTAGCAGGCCACTTTTACGCGTAAAAATAATTAACAACCAGTTGATATCTCTCCTGCGAAAACAGTGGTTCCCTTTGCATACTTTTTGGCGGCGTGAATTAGACTGATCATAGCTGGCGGAAAAGGCATTTTCCTCCCGGTGTGATGGCAAGCAATCCGGAGGATGCCTTCTCCTCGCGCTTCACTTTGGCTAGGATTTACTGCGCGCTCCCGCCTCCAAGGAGTAAGGGGGCGTGTTGGTGAGCGCGCAGCCTCTCCCACCCCGCATATATATCCCCGCTGAAGATGCCGAGGGTTGACACACGATATACAGTAGATTGCTTATCGTTTAGATTCGGGGTTGTTTTTCTTCTTTAATCAACATTTTATTATTGAAACTCTCATCTCAACGATCTTCAGCCCCAACACCTTTCACTGGAGCTCAGTAAGTTTTGCAAAATCAGCCCATCTACAGTCCTGTATGTCATTCTCTTGATATTGACTTGAATGCGAACATCGAAGGAAACCACAGCATTCAATTAATTGTATTTTATTTTCCCCCAAACAATGAAAGAGGGTTGTATTGTTCTGGTGTTCATTTTAGTTCAACTTAGTTGGGTTTTTGTTTTTTTGTTTTTGCAACACAAAGTTAATTTCAAACGTTCATCGTAAGGGTCAGTAAACGGAAATCAAAGCATTTTTACGAAGTGCTGTATAACGACTTTTACTGCCAACAGTAAACGATCATAATATGATCATTTTCAAGTCTAGTGACTGATTTGACTTTCCGCCAATTTCAAGATGGAAGATAAGGTTCTGAAATCGATACTTGAAATCTAATTTAATTTTAACTGAAAAACAATATATGTTAAAATACTGGTAGTTACAGTATCACTGCAACAATTGCTCCTATCATTGAATTAGTTTACGACCATTTTAGACGTCTTTAAAAACAGTGTAAACTTGTCAGATTAAATTACCGATGATTATGCAACATTAATAAAAATGTCACCTAATGCTGTCCTTCTAATAAAAAAAACAGGTGATTTGGCACAAAGGAATAGTTTTTGGAACCAAAGAAGACATCATTGCTTTCGTTACCTTGTATTGTTATTATTAACAGTAGTAGTAAGAGTGTTATTAGTGTTGTAGTAAATATTTTATATCATATTTTCTTAGAAGTGCTTTGAAAACTTAACATGAGATTTGTACTCACGACTAAGGTGTCGCTATTCCATTAAAACTGTATCCAACCTAATAAGTTAATTACTTCTGAAATTGTTTCTAATATAAGGGTGTCTCCCGTATAACCGGACATACCAGGAAACAAACCGTGTATTTGTAAAAGTGAAGAGAACGTGTTCTCCGGCTGCGCTCTTCAGAGAAGACGTTCTACGTCTGTTTCCAAAGACATAATTCTGTCAGTTTCTGATTTTTCGACCTTAAGAATTCACACCTGTCTACCTGGATCTCTTCTGATTTTTTAACGCGTCACCACACTTGTTTTTTGTAACGGTTCTGCGGCTGTCTCTGTCAAATCCAGGAGCGAACAATCTCACCTTTCCGCTAATTGTGGGCCTACGGAGACATTGTGTTTTGCAGTGTTTATTTAAGGCTACCTCGGTTGTATCATATTTCAGACTAAACTGATTGGGTATTGCCCTACAAATTGGTGTGCAAAAATGTAGCCTGTTTCATTAGTAAAGTACAGCATACACACGCACAACGAAGCACTTGCAATGGTGCGGTGCTGTCTTTACAGAGGAAACTCTGGTTTCCGCTTTTTATTTCAGAAAATTTGCGAAATTATCATTATTATTATAGAAAAGAGCTAAGCGGGATGAATGAACGAACTAGTTTGCAATTTCTTGTAATTTAACATTTTTAAAATGTGTTTTCTTGACTAGTCAAGAAATACACGTCGGCCTAATCAACTGAATGTGCGTCCTAATTTTGCAAGCCATTGCTTAGCCTAATCTTGCCCAAACAACTCAACGGCTGGCATGTTGTGTGAGTTAACCACAGTACGGACATTAGTCAAACAGATATGTTTATTAACAAATTACAGATTTACAGATCTCATTTATACTAGGTGTGCCTGCTCTAAATTGCCAATGATGTATCTGACCCTAAGGCAGTCGCCATCTATAATTCCAGATAAACTCTTGTGGCCTACATAGCCTACACTCCTTAATACACTTACTTGAGGAGCCCATACGTTGGCGGAATTGTGAAAATATATAGTAAACTACATGACGGCAATCTACACGGAGCTTTGAGTGACCAAGTGGCGGACTCGTGACTGAATCTCAGTCTTAATTTCAATTGCAGTGAAATAGTTTGACAGTAGTAAAACTATGAGGTAAATAGCCCGTTTAGGATGCGTCTTGTACTCACACAATTTAGCGCGACTCTTACAGTATGTTTCCTGATGCTTTATATATATATCATTTATTTCTTTACCGAAAATATGGATACATACAACGCGGATTTCAATTTCTAACCATTTTCAAATCTGTTTTGAATAACAGCAAACTATGGAAATTGATATTTGTTTTGCTTCACACATTTCTCCTAAAAAAAAATAACGTTTTACTCATTGTTCCCTTGCATGCGTTATTAATCAAACATAAAAGCGTCATCTCAGACAATCTACTGTGCAACGTTTGTATGTCAAAATCAGCACATATGCCCCTAGGTGTATATATATCTAATCCACGCAACCAGACCGTGCCGCAACAAGCGTGCTGGTCGTACAGAAGTGAAGACTGGTACAGTACGTTGTTTCAGCATTAGAGGAAATCAGCCCTAGAGGCACTGGCCGCCGAGTGAAATTTAATGGTTGACATTATAAGACCTCCTTGTGATCATGTTAGAACAGAGTCGATTAGCCATTCAATGAATAAAATTACCAGAAATAAGGTAAAATGGGATTTCGACGCCCAGAAAGTCGGAGCAATTAGACAGGTCATTGTGTCGCAAGGTCACTCCTGAGAGGTTAGCAGAGGTACAGAACACGCGTTTTTCTGAAGATAAAATAATCGTGTCACGAGTACATATTGGAGCTTGCATGACTATTTGTGGCTGTGTGAAACAGGATTTTTAGACATCCTCTCTGTAACGTTTACAAACTTTTGCTTTACTTATTTAACATTATAGATTGCTCTGAGTAGGCTACATAAACCATTATTGCCAATACTTTTCTCTACAATGTTTTAGAGTGTAAGCGGCATGGAGTTTTTGCTGCAAAGCGTGTAGATTTGAGAAAAACTGCATATACTGCCTAAATAAGGAAAAAAAACAGCTGAGAACGATTGGCACTACACAGAATTTAATTATACTTGTGTTGATAATTCACATAAAGGTTTGCAGCTTCTATGAAGAAAATTGTGTATTTTTATTCACAGCTGGGGTTTTTTCCTAATGTAGTTCACATCAAGGCACGCCTGACAAGCTGCTGAAAAGCAATCTCCTAGTTTTATTATACCATCGCGGAGGAAAAGCTGGCCTCGGTGTCACATCTGAGATCGTCTCAGAAGAGACCAGCCGTGGTCTAATGAAGAGTGACCATTTTAAAAGCGTTTTGACAGATAGTGCACAGAGGACGAGCAGTGGATGCATTCTAGCGATCCGGCGACTTGGCGGGCCCACAGCGGTGACAGGACTTGCGCGTCAAACAATTGCAGTCCGCGGTTTTGACGACGTAAATGTCGGAAGAGATGTTTCTTTTCTTGCTGATAGTTGATGAAAGTACTGCAAACACGCAAAACGTATCACGCAAGAAAACGCCCCGGGACTGAAAGGATTTCGGGGTCTTGCACAACAAGAGTAGATCATAACAGCGCCTAACACAACTTTATTTCTTCATAGAGAAAAATCGGGGTATATATAAACGGTCTTGGTATATTCTTTCCCTCTCATTCAAACCGTGGACCTGCCACTTGGACATTGTATTAAAACTGACACCGTTTTAAATGCTTTTCAGTCTGTTATTTACTTTTTACATTTTAAATTGTAGACCTTTAATTTCGCCCGTTAGTCGTCTGGTTTTGAATAGACAAAATGCACTTAAAATTGGTTTAAAAAAATATATATATAACTCACAAGAAACCATTTTCAATCCGAATGTCAGCATAAAGGCTGAATTAGCAAGTGTAGCAGCCAGCATTTCTAAAGAGTCACTTACTGTACGGAACGTGGGCTGCTGTGTTTTGTTCGACTTTATTTACAGCATTTTGAACTGCTACAAAGCGCTTCACTTTAATTGTTGTTTGTATGGTACCTTCGATTCTCAATTGCTGCCACCTCGTGGTTAATAAAATTAAAAATATTTTTGAAAAATCTTATCGATTTCCAATCTGGATCTTAATATAAAGCGCGTTTTATCCCCCTTTGCTATCTGGAACACATCCTTTGACACCTATAACTGCTTCTGTAGGTTTTAACGGTTAAACGGTTTAAATTCAGAAATGCAGGTAATCCTTTCGACAGCAATAGTAATACAAAACGCGCTTGCCCAATGAACAAGCAATACTTTAATAGCAGTATTTACAGTATGGACTCTGGCATGATTGTTTTTTTTTCTGTAAAGCTTGAAATATCCAAAAAGAAACAAAAACGCAGGCTTTTACTGTATATCTACCATTTTTTAATATTCTTTGCGATGAGAGACATTTAAAATGCAACGCCTGGGTTTTTTATCCATCTCATTATGCACAGTATACAGATCTTGTAGGGTCACACAGCTATAATGGTACACTTATAATAAATACAAGTATAAACAATGTTTTAACAGAGGATTAGAAATCAACACTATTCTTAGCTATGTTTGTTTTTATTTCAAACCCTTGATGAACTGTAACTAAAGGTTTCGCATGAAAATACAGTTGCACATTGAGTGCTTTCTTCAAATAGAAGTAAATCAAAATCTGTAGATTTGTACGGCTTTAGATGTTAAATGTATGATGTGCAAATTTATGTACATGTACTGTATACAGCACTATACAGCGTATACGGTTCTCACACTTTTCATAAGAGCTATCCGACCACACCACCGGGATTTTACGTTTTCTTCAACGCATACCATAAAAGTTTTACGAAAAGCTATGATATCCATTCGATTTTGATGGTTTCTTAACCCTTTGGCCATTGCGCTTGAGTGACGCTTTGTGTTGTAATTAGCTTATGAAGTCCACGTGTATGCTTGGATTTCTAGACAGAAGGCATCAGGTTTTGATTAAAAGGTTTGCAATCTTTTCCTCACTTACAACTAGTTCAGCACGGCCAGAAGATGTCATCAACACTAAAACATTTCTGATAGTGTTCTATTCTTCACAGGAAGGATTACATTTAATTTTAATTTTTAATATTATTGTTTTTTTTTAAAGTACGACTTGGCACTGGTCGCCTAAGATTTTGGGGTCAAAACTTTCACGAGTTACTAAAAGACAAATAAATGGTTTGCTTCATTTTGTAACATTAGGAGTTTGTATTTTAGATTTAAAAACCCAGTGGCAAAATAAACACAATTTACGCGTCTTATTATTAATTAACAATCCGATTATCATCAATATACCTTATGATGTTAGAGTTCATTGAAGAATCCTTATTGCTGTCATTGCGTTTGCGTTATCCTCATAAAAGCACTTTTTTTACCACAAACTTGGGTATTTTCTCTTTTCTCCTAGTGGAATAGTAACCATCTCATTACCCCTGAACGTCTTGGTCACGGTCATAGTTACAGCTAGGATGTCTTGTGGATTCTTTATAGTCTTGCACCAGAGCTGTTCATGTCCATAATCGTCCGATTTCTCCATGTCCAAGAGGCACCGAGTGTTTTTGTTTTCTGCCTCCTTTAATCATCAGTAGCAATCAGGGTGATTTCGAGAAACGTCTTGAAACAACCTGAGACTCTATAATTACTACAAGATGACAGAAAACCATTAGGATTCCAAGGAGAGAATTTATTTTCATAGTACAGTATACTGATATTTGTATTTGAACAGTGTTTTAAATTACACACATATATATATATATGTATGCTACTGTATATAGTCAGTGCCCTTAAAACACTGTATCAAGTTTTCATACATAAGTGTTGAAAAATATTTATATAAAACTCAATTTTCTTTACTAAAACTTAATTATTGTTCATCAAGAGTAAAGTAAATCTGTAAATTACATTCGACCTTTATTCTTGCATCTGGCAAATAAAAACCGAACTAGGCTTTAATCTACTAGGACTCTAGTTTTAAAAGATAGTAATTCGATTTGCGCATAGACACATTTGTTTTGTTACAGAAATGAAATGCTGTGAATTGTGGAAAACCCAATACCACCCTTGCACACTTAATTTTTGTACAAACATTTTAAAACTATAACACGTTACATTCAACTTTCTCTTCCACGTTAAAACCGAAACATACCATAGTTACATTTCCCTGTCCGAAATCTATACTGGACACAGGGTAAGCTAAGTAGTTTTGAAACATTTTGAACAAGAAAGAGAGATAATGAAAACACGGTCGTAAATGAGGTGTATTACAGTGTGATGAAGTGCCTGTAGGTTTTTTGTCTAACGGAAATAACGGTGGTCGACTACAAACTTCATCGATTGTGCTTTGGACATACTTTTAAATGTTGCCCGTATTGGTCCCTGAAAATAATAACCGGGTGAGCATCTTTAAATGTCTTTACCGCAATTTCATGAAATCACTGTCCACAGCCCGTATTAAAAATACATTTATCCGCAGTAATCTGCTCGGTCTGTCTCTGCACGAAAACATCACAATGCAAATCTAACATTTGTCGACTTCTCGTTTCAAACTGATTGTTTTTTCGTATTTTAATGTGTTGGAATAGGGCGTCCTCTGCCGTTAAATTATTGTAAAGACTAACGATGACCCGTGCAGAAAATCTCGCAATTCCGCCGTGATTTGAATAATTATTTGATCAAAGGTAATGAAAATGAAAACCGCTTACAGGAACAATTGTTTTACAATACGATCGTTGTTACAATTGTTGAAATATAGATATTTACACAGAACTGTAACTTATATATAATGAAAATACAGAACACTCCTCAGAAGCGGTTGAAGGCATAATTGTTTGAGGACGACATCCAATATGTATTTTTTTCCTTAACAGAGAAACAAAAAAAAGTTTTAGATTTTCGCGCCTGTTGAAAATAAAGCCGACCACGTCTTGTGCATTTCGCGTAAAAGGTTACAATAGCCGTAGCCATTCTTTAAGTTTTTCTCTACAAAAGTGAATTTTCCTACATACTGTAACGCGACGGGAATTCCGGCTCTTATGAACGGAGAACACGGCGCCTTATTAATCGGGTGTGCGTCCGACACAGCAACCACTACAGGAGCAGAGAGAGAGAAAATCATTAACAGCCTACGACACCCTGGGGTCAATTCGGGTACAGTTACACAGGTATAGGGTGGTAATTGGGTTCATGTATAAAAGGGGTGCAACACCAGGGAAGCTACACGAGTCCGGGCGATCTCACGACTGTGTACACCGGTTCCTCCGCTGGTCAGCCCTACTGGCCAGCGGCTCTCCTAGTCCCAGTCCCTGCCCCTCGCCGGGCACCCCAGCCGGGCGCTCTTGGGCCGCAGCGCCAGGCGAGGGCGCTCCAATACAGTGCGGACGCTAGAAAGAACATGTGTACAGGTACTGTAGGTATAGAGCTCAAATGTGATACACCCTGTCGGAACACATAAACTGTTTTCCAGGACGCTGGAAGTGTTGTGACCGATGGCTTGTGGAGCGGGATTACTGTGGATCATTCTCCTTTCCAGCGTTATGAAACATCAGGAATTAATAATATTGTATTTATTCACATAACTCATAGCCACCGTAACCTGTAAAGGTGTTCCCTTAAAAAGACGTGAAGTTCACAGGTAGAGTTCAATTTTACGACCCAACTCTGTATTTTTGCTATCCGCGATACTCTCTAATTGCATCGGTCTCGGATTTCTGTTTCCTCGGCAAATATAAAAAGTGCTTGAGCTTTAGATACCATTTCTGTTCATTTTTTGATTTTGTTTTGTATTTCTGAACATTGGAGACGTCATTTCCTAGCTGAACGGAAGACCATGTGGCCAAACTTGCAGTTTGCAGTCCATGTATGGACGTTATTATGGATCAGCTCCGTTTAAAGTTTGTACAGTAAAGTAAAAATGCAGGCTGGCACGTAAAACGGAGAACGAATGTTTACAGGTTAGTAAAAGTAATATTCTTCGTGAACAATATAGCATATGTAGAAGGCTCCACAGCCGAAACGTTGTTTTCTTTCTTTTCAGCATGGATTAAATGTCACGACCACCAGGCAGTCAAGACCAAATCATAAGCGAGCTAATCAGCCCCAGCAGCAAGTGATTATTAACAAACGCCGCCGCACGAGTTAAACCACCTGCGCACACTCACTGTGTTATTATATTATATACTTGTTAGTTTATTATCGCAAACTAGAGTATGCAATAAAAGGGAAAGAATGCTGAAACTAGGTGTAAAGAATGATGGAGAGTTTTTGTCTCATCTGGTGTTTTTGGTGGTGATCTTTTGGGGGTGAAAACTACAGAAACAGACCGACTGCTTTCTCAGAACCATAAAGCCTATACGCCCTGTTTCAGATGTTTGTTTGGATGTATCTTGCAAACTATTGTATTGATCTGGGCTTTGTATTTTTTTTTTGGCCACTGGATGATACAGTTCATCCTTTAAACAGATGTGCAATCAGAATAAGACATGGGAACAATTTTAATGTTCCGTTCCAAAGAAATTTGACAAAATTAAATGTTTATTTGTAGTGCTCACAAAATAAAATCTGGAGTGCTGTCAAAATATTCAATCAGTTACAGTAGTCATTGGTATAGGATATTTATAGCTAATATGCGATCTATGCTATATTTAGGTATAATGTAATGACATTGAATTTACCATAATCTAACAATAGCAGAGCCAAAGAACACCTTTTGTTTTGCTTGATGGTGTCTTGGCATACAGTTTTGCAAGGTCAAATTTCAATTATAGGAAACACCAGGTTATTTTCAGCACCATTTAATTTTCTACATTTTGTGTCGAGCGTGAGCAAATTTATTATATTTACTTAAAGAACAAACGAATGCAACCTTAATATCTCTTATAGGCTTGAACATTCAATAACATCACTTTTGCATTTTCCGTGTATTTTAGTGCAATACGCATTGGAGCTCTTTCACACACGTTTTAACTGGGTTCTTGAAGAAAACTCTCCTGGGGTCTGAATGATCACCAGCTAGTATTTATGCACATTCTGTAGCATGTCTGTATCTCTGTCGAGGTCACGCAATGACTGGAAAGCCAGAAAGCTGGTCTGTTGGTTGTTTAGTCTCGTTAGTCAGAATGCCGGAACCTTCCCTGTCACTGGCTCCCTCCTGTGCACCGTATTGCTGACAACAAAAGGAAAACAGAGGGATTTTTGTCCTTCACGTGAAAATCGGATTTGAGAGAGAGTAAGAAAGCTCAGGAGAAAAAATACTGCCTGTGTCTGGGCCTTATTATTTTAATATATTTGGCTACATGCGGTATTTGGCGTAAGATAAATCAGTCTATCACTGTAGTTGGATATACAGTACTAGGACTACTGAGCAGTTTGGTTAGCCTTTTGCATTTTTATCATCCTGCCGATAAGCAGTGAATTAGCCTTTTGATTCTCTAAAAAAGAATAAAAGAACATTTGTAACTGTAAAGGGCTTTCAATGTTTATTTATATGGCCTTTTCTTTACCTTTTAAGGTGAAATTAGAAAGGTATTGTTTCTTCTAAGTAGGACAATACTTAGTTCTCTGGACTGAACTGTCTCATTTATACCTATGTTTTTTTCTGTTGGCAGCATCCAAAAGCACATATTTTGTTAATTTCTTGTGGCTATGCACTAGACAGATTCAGACTTGAGGAGCTGCGTAGTTTGAAGTGTGGCTCACTCTGCTCTTCTTGTTATGTAGTGCAATGTCTTTACTGTTCAGGCTGTCAGAATGACTGAATTATTAAGGAAAGTAAGCTGCATCAGAGTTATGAGTTATGAGAAATACTATCCACCCTGATTACATGCATGATTCTGAGATGATTGGGTTTGTTTTCCTTCTCTTGTGGCTGTGGTTCTTATTAGTATCAGATGTATAGGGAGACAAGCCCATCTTAAAAATTTTGTTTGCCAGGTTGAAAAACAATAATGTGTAGGATCAAGGAAAGCGGGAGAATTTTCTTCCTCTTGTGTGAAGTAACATTCTCGTTATGTTTATTTATTATTTCTTCTCTTTTCTTTTTTCCTGACTTGTGGTTAGTTCTCCGTGGGTTAAAGTCAGGCTGTACTTTAAGATCAAAATGGAAGAAATTTAGAACTCCTCCTAGAACATCTGAACAGTCTGAAACATGCTTGTCGACTGTGATTTTCTCATATTTGAGTGTATTTTTCACTTGCTGTTTGTCACTGAATACTATTGCAGTTGCATCTGCAGCTTCAGTTGCTCTGAGCGTTTTTATTGGTCACAAGGACAGAAATGGACCACGTGGACAAGAGACATAGATTAAAAATTAGAAAGGCAAATAGGTGACATTTCATTATATGAAAAGTTGTGGGTGGCAGGACCAAAATAATTACTCATGGTGTTGAAGCTGAATCCTTGGGATCTTGACAGAAATGGCTAGAAAAGATCACTGTATTATTAAATGACTAACAACTTAATGAGAAAGATGGGTTGGATGGCTTCCTGTCGGCCATAACCTTTCTCATAGTTTCTTGTGACTTCCTCAAGCCACAATCCCTCCCTTTCAATGTAAGAGCCCGAGTGTCCTAACAGAGAGGCTCCTGTTCTGAGTATAAAAGGCATGCTTTAACAAAGAGGTAATTCTTAACAACAAAGAGTAAGTTCTGTTTCTCTGTGGTCATATGCCAGTAGTGTTTGTGATTCCCAAAGCAGCACATACAGTATATTGAGTAGACAGCAGGATAACCTTCTGTTAAATGCCTTGAACTGCAAGTTCACAGTTTAACTCACCTTTAACTCGTTTAGCCCATTAACGTGGTGTAATGAAACTAAACAAAGACTTTTAGTTTGGCACAGACAGGCTTTAGTCCTAAACTTGTCTATCTGTAGGCAGTACAATTGTGAACAGGTGCTCTTATATCTAAATATTCAAGGTGACAGACCACAATGCAGTCAAAATTTCAGATAAGAAAGATTATCAGCAGGGCGCACTGCACTTTTAACTGTAAGCCTGACACGAGTATGATAATGCAAGGATAGGACAGAGCAAAAGAAAAAGGTTTATGTTTGTTCAAAGCAGGTTTAGTAGAGGGAACTCACAGCAGCTACCATTTATTACCAGGGGAGTCTTTAAAGGTTAAAATGGCACCAATGCTGTTAGTTAATTTAACCAAATAGAAGTGCTAAATAGAATTAAAGGTGATGGAAAAATAAAAGAGGTGTCAACATGTGCCACCTGAGCAGATGGCAAACTGACAGCTGAGGAGCAGCAGTCTTGTGCTGATTTTCCAAACCCGCAGTCTGGCGTTGTGCAGTGCTGACCTTGTCTCCTGGTTCCCTCCTCTCCTCTAATCTGCTGTCATTAGTCAGGCTGGGCTACTTCCTCTGAGAGCACGAGGAAGAAAATAGAACCAATGGACGCGTCTTCCAGCTTGTGGTTTTGACCTGTTCTATAAAGCCCTGGCAACAGGGGAGTTTGAAACAGAAATAATTACCTCACACTGGACTTTTTTCAGCTCTGTTATGCAGTCCCCAGAAATATCCACAGACATGCCCACAATTAGTTCCAAAACATAAAAGAGACAAAAAAAAATATTGCATCAAATGTCAAAAGTGTCCAAGATACATCTGGTTTGTAGTGCACTTTAATTTCTCTTTTAAGATCCCCACTCAGATGCTGACTGTAAATGCAGTAGCCCATGACCTGATTTAGTTTGGATTACAGAGGATTCTCCATTGCATCTTTTCCAGGAACTCTCAGTCTAATAAGCGGTTTAGGCTTATTCCAGCATCTATTTTAAGTCTTATATCCCTTTAATACCTTTCTTTTCTATATCTTCAGCAGACAAGACATTCATGGTTCTCCTGTTTAGAAATGTGTGTGTAAACCCAGTGAACATGACTGGACAATGGTTGCTACTAACATAACTATCTTAAGTTGCATATTGTTTCAAATTAAATTACTACAACCTTTTTTATATAAACAAAAATTCCCCAAACGAGTGCATTTAGTCCTTCCCAGATGTATATCAGTCAAATCGGTTAACTTTAAATCTTAATTGTAGTTGTAAGGCTAATTTTGTGGGTGTTTGAAAAGTCTATACCTAAAGGAATCTAGCTGGAATTCTAAGGGAAGTGTTCACAAAAGATTCAGGAGAGATGGTAATTTTCTGTCATTATATTTTCCTCATGCCAGTGCCTGGACTAACAATTTAGAGGGTATTTAGTTTCCTTCTCTTTAGTGCAGTGTGAAAATGGAAAACTGTTTCTCGGAAAACAGTAGATATGAACGCTCCCAAGTGTTTTTTAGATAACTAGCTCAGGGACGTCTGTGTTAATAATAAGCTCTGTCTCAGATTGTTGGGTTTTAGAAATATTACATTTATCTGTAAGGCTTCAAAAAGGTTAATTAGAATTTTGCTGTATGTGGTATCATGAGGCATCCCTGTGAAAAGATAAGCATTGGCTTTCAGGCAGCTGGCAAAACACGATGGGATTTATCTTTGCAGGTGTGTGAATTCCGAAGCTTAAGGCAGGCACACTCAGGGAAGACAGATTGAAGTGTATCCTGTGTTCTATGAAACACAACTTTAGGATGAATGTTGGATGAGCATAACAATAATGAAGAATCTGTAGAATACGTAACTGTAAAGAAAGTTCTGACAACAAAATGGAATACTGTTTAATGGGGTATGCATTCAGAAATCGCAGAAAAGTAGAATTTTTGCTTAGTTTCATCTTGGCTGGCCTTTTGTCACAGTGGACATGACAGCTCCCTAAGGATATGGTTTGGTTCACTGCACTATACTGTATGTTAATTTTTTTGTCACTTTTACTTTGGTCTTTTTGCTTTTGGTTGCAGAAAATGAGAATCATCATCAGACCAAAAGCCTTTTCAGTAGCTTGCTCGAGCAGGTTCAGTGCCACACAGTTTTTAATGATGGTCTTTGTTCCCACTACCTGTCCATAGTAGTTTGCATTTGTCAGCAATGAGATGCAGTTGAGTGCCAGACATTTGTGAGGCGTCTGACTTGAAAACAATCACAAGCAATTGTTCTGGTCCTTGCGTCATGAATATGGAATGTTTGTATCACCACAATGAGTGTGCCATGTTTTCCCAGCCTTTAATGTCTATTTAAGTAACAAATGAACAATAACTTGGTACCATAAATCAACAATGTATTCGAGATGAATGACTTCCTTAATTGTACATTGAGTCTGATAGCTAGAGAGGAATGGGTGACTCTTAATCCACTTATCTCGATGAGTGAAAAAATAACTTTTAATGTAGTATTGCGTGAGTACATGATATAACGTCAGTATTGCATGTCCAGCACAAATGGATGGTGAAAATACAGCAGAAGATCAAGGACTTCCTGATAACATTTTTTCCTACAGTATCTGTCTTGAAAGCAATTCAGATCAGAAAAAGAATTTCTGCTTGGTGTATAGTTTTGTGCAGATGGTTTCGTTTCACTTACTTGTCCTGGGGTTACAATAAAATACATAAAAGCTCAGGTTCCATTCATTGCTCTTATGAAAATACATTTACAATACATTCAACATTTTTGCTTACAACATCTTTTCCTGCCAAACACAATCACCTTATAATTACAATGGACGAACGTGCACGTGCTCTGCAGAGGATGTCAGAGGGGACAGTTGTTTTTTTTCATGTCAATTTTAGCACAAACAAAAATACACACAATGATCTTAATTTATGGGGGGGAGGACAGTAGTATGATGCTCTAATTCACAGCCTACATTGTGTTGTACTATGTACGTAGTGGACAGTAGTTGGATATTTGTGCTTTTCCCCCTTTTCTTTTATAAGACAAAACAAATATAAAAATTGCTTCAGTCGTCTATCTGGTCTTGGAAACAATAAAGGAAGAACCTTTTTACAGAGCCCCAACGTAAAAAAAAGAGTTACTCTTACCACCAAATAAACATGTACATTATGTTTTTTATCAACGAATTAGTTAAAATACTCAGTGGCACCTTTCAACCAGAAAAATTGTTTGTATTACTTGACTTGTTTGTTTCATCTGTAATATTTAAATTTATCAAGATATTGAAAGTTAATGTTTGGGATTCCTCATAAGACTCAGTTGTTGTTGCTGAACTTTGCTTGAGTGTCTTTTAACATTGCGTGGGTATATTTAGAATTCCAATGGTAACTCCACCTTTCCTGTTAATAATTGTGACCAAAATCAGAAAACTGTAATTTACCAGAGCTTGATGATGTGATCATCAAGATAAAGACTGCCTAGCAAAGCAGCATGCAGTCATTTATGAGTTATGTACTGTAATCTGGTTTCTCTTTTAACCAGTTTAATATCTACAGTAGCAGCATCAAGAGTGACACATTACAGCAGCACAGTGGGGCAGTAAATAGTCTGGCTGCCTTCCAGCTCTTAGGTCCTACATTTGATTCCAGATTGGCTGGCCTTCCGTGTGGGGTTTGAGTAATCTTTGTGCTTGCCTGGGTTTCTACAGGTGCACTGGTTTCCTCCCACCATCCAAGGACACACTGTCAGGGGTAATGAGTATGTCCACAAGGTCCTAGTATTCGTGCCTGGGTTCTGTGGTAGGCGTAGTCCTGCCTTGTGCATTATGCTTCCAGAACAGGCTGTGGCATGGCCTGTGGCAAGAATAAAGGGCATTCTGATAATAGCTGGATGACGTGGTGCAAATAAATAATCCTGTCTCTGGTATGGTCTGATAATGGAATGACAAGACATTTACTGTCTTTGTATTTTACTTCTGGGGGGAATTTAAAGAGGACGTCTGTGTGATATGCAGTTGGAGAGATCAATTCAAACACCTTTTCTGTTTCAAGTCATTGGGAGATCCAAAAAGGCAACACGTTAAAAAAGAACACCAGAAAGGAAAGGCAATGACAAAGAGCTTTCTGTCTGTACTATGTTATTGTGTCCCTGTGCTGTATAAATGAGATGTAACAGTGAGTCTTGTTATGGAGTCACTGCTCTTTTATAAAGACAGCAAAGTAATACAAGAGGATAAGAATAGTTTGCAGCATGGAGTAAATTATAAATGCATTTTCCATTTATCTGAGACAAGCATTAACAATTGAAGAGGTATAAATTTCCCTTCCTTGCTGGAAAACTCTGAACACACTTGATGAAAAAGCAGCAGTGCTCAGAGTATACCTATGCACTATAACTCTAAAGACTTTTAATATAGGATTGCGTAATGTGAAGTAACAGAAGACAAGGTAACTTTTTTGAGACAAACTTTTATCCGGTTGTTCAAGTTTTCCTACAAATACTTGCTGTACTGTCGTAGGTTTTTTCCTTCACTTACATCAGTCCTCAACCCTGTACAGAAAGCATTAGGCATGGAAAGTTTCTACAATAGAAGGGCTCTATGTCTTCACCAGATCCATCCATTATTAGAAAACGACCTATTCCTAGAACGTTTTGCAGCAATAATGAGCTTGTGCTAGAAATATAGGGTGCAAGACCAGGATTAGAACCAGGATGGCATGCAAGAGTGCCTCAGGACACACACAGCCACAAGTGTACATGGACAACCTACACACCAATTAATCCAGCCATGTCACTGTGCCACCCAATACACCTTTGAATGATCTTAGAATGATGGTAATTGACAGAAGTTGCCTTTATCAATGACTTTTCTTAAATAGCATTAAGGAAGGTTGCTGGTTCGTATCCCACGGCCGGCAGAGGAATCCTACCCCGTTGGGCTCCTGAGCAAGGCCCTTAACCCCAACTGTTCCAGGGGCGCCGTATTAATGGCTGACCCTGCGCTCTGACCCCAAGCTTCTCTCCCTGTCTGTGTGTCTGTGTATCTAATGGAGAGCAGGTTGGGGTACAGTATGTGAAAAGACACATTCCTAATACAAGAAACTGTATATGGCCAATAAAGTGATCTTATTTCCCCCACGAGACTGTCTCCCACCATCAGTAAACCTCAGATATTTTCACTAAGTTGAACTTATTTGTTGATTAGATCATTTCAAACTGTTTCTTGTACCCAATTCTTGGTTTCACAAATACCCTGCTACAGTATAAAAGCATTGTTGTCACGACCTGTAGCATACATAGTTGTATTCTAGTTTCTCCTCACTTTTATTCAATTTATTGCCCTCTATGGCCCCCATGACCAAGTGTATAGTTAATGATGTACAGACACTTGTGAATCACACCATAACAAACAGATATAATAGACATTATTTGTTCTACATGGGTTTACCCCATAACAAGCCATCATTATATACTGTATGTGTGTGTGACTGGAGACACCCCATATCTCAATTTAATAGTTTTAAGCATTTTAGTATCCTAATCCTTACCCTTTATTTCCCCTATAAATTCATTATATTTTTTCTAATATCTTTGGGGGGTTTTAAGTACCCTATAGAAGTCTTTCAAAGACATTATTCTCAACATAAGTAGCTATAAGAAGGAGACTGACCAAAAACAAAGATCAATATCAATATCAAAGATCCCTGAAAACAAAGGAACCAAACACAGTATGAGATTGGTCAAGAATAAACTATAACTATCTCAACTGTAGAGATGTAACAATGAACCAATGTCCACCAAACAAATTTATACTGTAGCATCACTGACCCAACATAGGTTGGTTATCTGGGTCAATTGCTTGGTGGTGTAATTAGTAGAGTACCACAGGGATCTGTACTAGGACCACTGCTCTTCCTAATATATACTGTATGTGTGATCTGCTGTATATCCTGTTACAGTTAGTAAACTAACATACGTGTGCAGATGATACCAAATTAGGAGGATTAACAAACATTGCAGAAGTGGCAATTGAAATAAAAAATAGCTAAATCAGGACTGAGCAAATACCTGGCAGACAGTGTAGTGTTTTATATGCTGGTAGCAAAAAAACAAACTATGAATATAAAAAGGAAAACGCTGAGATAAGAGAGGTTAATTTAGGTAAGACACTTACAGTATAAAGTCCTCATAAACAAAAAGGCCGGTGTCTATGTTGAAACTTCATTTTTATCATCTAGACAATGTACTGAATGTACTGTAGGAAAGCAATAAAAAGGCAAAAGCAATGTTAAGAAATATACTCAAAAATGAATAATGTACATCTATAGCAAAATTGTGCATTATAGTACAGTAACTACAGTACAATTGCACTATTAAGGACTTATTAACAATATTGTGTCCAACTTTGGTCACCATATTGTAGAAAATATCTGGAATCCTTCCAGAGAAAAGCAACCAGATACATTCCAGGGTTAAGGCAGTGTTTTACGCTATCAATAACTGAAGAACCAACACCAAGTGGTACATTAGTACTGTTTGTCTTTTGTTGTAAAAACCCCACAACATGTCCCATCACACTACAAATCCCATGTATTTAAATGATCCTAGAAAAATAAACTCTCACAGCATTAAGAAAATAATTCTTGACAACTCTATAGTTATTATTCCAGGGATGTTAAAGACATAGCTTGCACACGTCCTTTTCTCAATATCTACTTCAAAATAAATACATTTTTATCTTAAGTACTGATATAATAAATATTTGTAACATCTCTGTACTTCATTACAGTTCTGTAAAGCCCCAAATCGTTCTGTAGACTAGACAGACTTTATTGCATATGCTCCATAGTGCTAAAAGTCATATATTTTCAATATTGACACTTAACCTAAATTCACCTTAACCATTTTTGTCTTGATTTAACTTTAACAACTTTTCCCTTCTTGGTTTTTAGATGTTTCTTTCTTCCCTGTAGTCTAAGTTAATGAGATACCCAAATGGATTCTTAATGGCAAATCTCAACTCATAACCTGCCTTCTGTCTTCTTTTTATTGCTACTCATCCACTGTAAGTACATGATAACTGCACAGTTCAGTTGATATCTACACTTCATTTTTTCAAACCCTATTGTTTTCACCTTCATAGTGAACCAGGCAGGCTCTGTCACAACCAGTACAGTGGCTGCATGATAACCAGAGTGTTCACTGTAGTCTTGCTCTCTTGATGAAAACATTTCCTCCTTATCCTGGTTGGACCAAATTCTGTACATCTGCTAAATGTAAATTTGCTCTGAATGTTAAGCAGAGGACCCTTGTATACGTATTTACATTCTATGAAGACTCTAAAACACAGATCAGTATTAATGTGAGCAGATTCCTGGCAAAGCACAACTACACATTAATAAAGTTTCCCTTAGGATATTTTTTTAAATATACAGTAGTTTGCTGCTAGTCTCCCTTTATAGCAAAATATGTCAATGCTCTACTGGACAGTTGTGATGCAGAACACCCGGATGTTCGAGTGAAACATGGATCAAATTCAGTGAACCAGTGGACCTTCACTGAATGAGCCCAGTTAGAGGAAACGAGATCTGTTGACATCAAGCACTTTGCCTCAACAAAATTAGCACCGCAGCTTGTGTTTATCAAACATAAAATATGAGCCATTCCCTGAATTTGTGATCAGTGGGTGACACTTTTCACCACATTTCACTCAGAACATTTTGCCATATTTGTGAAGCTCCTTGAGCCAGGCTGAAATGGAGATAGTTAAGCTGCTCAGCTATGATTCCAGTTGAGTCGATCGCTTTAAATGCCCAGCTGGAAAAGCAAAGAAGCAACAACAGAACAGACTGATTGAAGAGCTGAGATGTGGGGTGCCACGTTGATGCTGACAGGATTTAGCTGGTACTCCCTTATGACCTCCGTGTAGTCTTGCTCTCTTGAGATGCATGCGTAACTCCCATAATCCTCCTCATTCATGGCTGTGATGAGGTGCAGGCAATTGGACTCTGTCTGCTGGCACTCACTCCTCTTGTGATTGTGCTCCCAGGTGTAAGTGGCATGCAGGGAATTTATGGGGCAAGACAGATACAGTGGGAAGTTCAGAGGGACGGTGTACTGGCCGGATGAGTTTGCAGAGCTGCTGCGTTTCTGCCTCTTCCTTGCATCTGAAAGAACGGACACAGAACGTGAGTAAAGAGCCTCTTGGTTTTTTTTACATCTTCTGGAGATCCTCATCTTCACAGATCCACAAAATGTGCAAGCCATTGTTATATTATATCAGGGGATTTCTTTGTTTGGTGAAAGAAAACAACTATTATATCAGTTTATTTTGGTGCAAGGATCTACCTTTTCTGTCTTGGTGGCAAACATCAATATTTCCTTCTGTAACATTTTGAATGGCTCCTCTGCAAAATGAAAACAGAAAAGGCACTTGTGTTATCACTGGGGGCAGAACACGGCTGTATTCTTCATTAGATATGAAAATATTCTTGTACTCACGGGGTCACTGGAGCGCATCGTGACTGGCTCCAGGCACAGTACGGATCACGGGCCAAAACACATCGTTCGCATGTCTCGCCATAGTCTTTGCATCTTTGCAGGTCTAAGTGAGCTATCTGATCTTCACATCCAACATACAGTTTTTTCTGGAAAGGGATGAACAACAGCTTGTTAAACACAAATCCTGTAATATTACCTCCTTAACAACTTTACTTTTTCCACAATTTTCATTGAAAGCTCGCCCAGGATATAGTACAATGCAATACTTCTTACCATATTGGGTAAGATTTATTTGGTTTTATAGATAAAAATATATATAACTATATTTTTTAGTACAAAAAGATAACCCTACATATGTTAATCAACTGTACAGATATTACTTATACATTATGTAAGAGATTTAAAAACAGGATGGATAATATCTAAGAGAATCCTTTGGAAGTTTAAACCAGTAAGTGTGGTTATGTTATTTTTACAGTTGGCTTTTATCTATGTGTCTTTTTCACCGTGAGGTGGTGAGGATGTTTTTCAGAAGCTCACCTTCTGGGGAACAAGTTTCATGGACTGTATTTGCACACTTTGGTCAAACAGGCGAGTTTCTGAAATGACGAAGGGTTTAAAGTTCTTCTCCAAGATTTTGTGGATTCTTCCACTTTCTGTGGGGAAGGAAGTAAGCAGAGTAATTAGCATCTGGTAACAGGAAATTTTAAGAACAAGTGGTGCCGAGGCCAGGGAAAAATGTTTTAACGGTATATGATAAAGGTTTATCTCAAAGTTAAAACAAAAAAATGAGCCGCACTGATCACCATATAACTTTTTGTTAAGTCTGACATTAACAGGAGGATGCTACATTGTAGATACCAGGGGTTTGTCTATAAAAATATAAATAATGCACAGGAAATTAAGCCTTGCCAAAATAAAGGCTGTTTTCTTTATAGTTTATTGGCCAATTTTCTTATCTTGAAGTACCACAAATATCCTTGGTTTATTTTTAAACAATTCAGTCAACAATACTAGGAAGAAGTCTGTGTATTAATGCGAAGTTTATATTGATGCAATTTAATTTTGAAATTGAAGACCACAAACTTCGAACACAGAAAATCTGGAGAGCAGGACAGCTCGGATCGCATGTCTCTCATTTATCAGCAAGGCAAAGAGGACCATTCCTCAGACTTGTCGATATTAAAGGTATGCACACTGCCGACAAAAATCCACTCTCAAATTCAAAAGCCATATTTGTTCTATTCTATGTTCTATTCTATGTTCTATAAGGGGGTCTGTTAGAAGGTAACCTTCAAGGCACTGGAAGATTAAAATGTGAGACATGTTGTGTTATACTAGTTATCAAAGTACCAAGGTGTGGAACATGCATACTTTACATTCTAAATTCCACAAAAATAGCGAGGAGATACAGTATAGGGAGGGGTGAAGAATTAAGCAAGAGAAAGTGGTTCTAGACACTTAGAGAATAAGAGGTAACTGTAGTTCATAATCTCAAAGGCATCAGTTGGTGTTCCAGATTGGTGATCTTACATATAAACCACTACATCACTATTAAAATCACTTGTATAAAAGTGAAGAAAAACACTCTTGTTTGAGTTGCCTACAGTCTAAGATAATGAAAGTATTAAACAAAAATGAAAGAAGAAAGGTAAAATACTAAGATTTGAGTGTTTTCTCAGGGGTTACTCAAGGTCACAATTCTTTGGCAATAAACAGTATAAACAGGGCAGTTCCTATCACATTCCACGCATTGTACAGACCTTCAGTTGAGGAAATGTGTCCATATCTGAAACTTCCTTTTTAGTAGTTTTTGTAGTTTCAAAAAAATTAGAAAGGGGCACTTGCAGCATGTGTGTTTCTTGAAGTGCATACACTACAGGTCAGAAGTGAGGAACAATAGGCGGTGTACTTCTGGGCTAGCAGTGAGAGAGATCTTTCTCATTCTGCTTCACTTGCTTACCTGGTTTCTCTGCCCAGATAGAGGTTAACAAAAATAAATAGCCTTACACTTATACAGCGCTTTTCTGGACACTCCACTCAAAGTGCTTTAGAGGTAATGGGGACTCCCCTCCACCACCACCAGTATGCTCAGCACATATTGGCTGAGGAGTGAGGATGAGAACAGAGTGATGAAGCCAGTTCAAAGATAAGGATTAGTACGAAGCCATGACTGATAAAGGCCAGGGGGAAATTTGGCCAGGGTTAACATCCCTTCTCTTTTCGAAAAACACCCTGGGATTTGTAATGACCGTGGAACCCCGGTTTTACATCTCATCAGAAGGACGGTGCCTTTTTCCAGTATAAAAGGTCCAAGTCACCATACTGGGGCATTAGGACCCACACAGACCGGGCTACCAGTTGTGAGTTGAAGAGTGGTCGAGCTGCTGGCTATATACTGTATATAGAGATAGAGCTGCTGGCTATGTATTACAAAAATATTTGCCTCATCCCCAGTCCTTCTGAGCCACCTCAGTTGTTTTCAAAGTTTTGAACTTTGGCCTGTGTGTTTTGAAATTTACCTTTGGGGACAGAAAGCAGAGGAAAGCCGTGTGAGCAATGTGAAAAATTAACTTTGACTTTAATAAGACTGCAGAGACAAACCTGTAGCGAGAAACAACACATTGTGTGAGTTTCCATCAGCGGCCATGACTTTATCCACTGTGATTTTTGTATAGTTGTTGCTGCTAATATAGAATGGAGCCGTGCGCTGGATAGGGTGAACCCAGTCCTCCATTTCAGGGTGGTCTCTTATTACACTGATGGTGGACAGTGGAAGGTTCTTGCTGTCAGAAACACACTGAAATACAAAAGATTTAAATATATCATCTAATAAAACTAGAGATAACAAATATTTGCTTATCTGTACCAAGTACTTCATACTTTATGTAGAAAACCTCATGCTAACCCATGGAGAATGTCTGTCAGGAGGACTCTGATAAGCACGTTGTAAAGGAGAGCCATGCCATGCCTTGTCTCGGATTTAATAAAGCCTGGAGTTGTTTAGCAGCGAGTGGGGAAGGAAGGGCCTGCTTTTGTAAAGAAAGAACAACCATTTTGGGGTCAGGTGTCAAGAAGAATAAAGGGAATTAGGAAGTGATTTCAAGTCATTCAAGGATCCTGCAACACAAAAAGCAGGGAGCACAGGTCGGATGTTATGGAAGATATTTCTGGTACACCCAAACTCTTACGGAAGTTAACTGCTGTAAAAGCATCCAGATGTTTCTCACTTTTCTGTAGTTTCCTACTGGTTTAATGGTTGTATCATGTCTGTTATCTTGACAGAGTGTCAATCCACCCAGTGTTAGAAGTAATCCAAAATTATAGGTTAGATGTTCTGTGATACAATAAAGTATGTCCCTTAGGCCACACTACATTCCTATACAATGGTATGGATTGAGCACCGGGGTAACTCTAATCTTATTCATTTTTTAGAAGATTTAAAGATACATAAATAAACATTTCAGTCTAGGTATCATATTTTCTTCTAAAAAATATTTTAAGTTATTTTGTTAAAATCTCCAAATATTTTTTTTAATCAAGAAGTTAGTATTCTGAGACTCCTATAGGTTATAATTGTAATGTACAGTGTCACTATAGTTTACATCTAGACAGTGGGCATCTCGTTCAGTGTAGCAACATCTGGGGCACCCACCCAACATCTGGACCTTGCCACATCACACAACCTTTCATTTCAGGCTGATGTGAAACACCTCATGCATTTAAGACGAAGCTGGTGCAGATTTAAACACTTTGGGTCTTTAATCATTAAATATTGAACCTAACAGTGGGGAATCTGATCCTATCTGCCATCAGATTTCAGTCCATTTGGATGAAACATGTTTTCTTTCACATGTCTGCCAGCCCTGGCCACACACAAAAGAGTAGTTCAGCTACACCGATGGAAAACTGCCTCGTTTAACTGAAGACTTCACTTCTGAAGTACAGCCCTACAGCCCTGGAAACAATTTTGCACTATGGGGGTTCATTCAACGGCCCCCGGCACATCTGAAGTTTCATTGAAGCCTACTTTTATTTCACTTTATATTAGCCAATTATTGGTACATGTGGTCAACAACAGACATTTCTCTTAGGCTGTAATCAGTTACATACAGTATGTGCAAATGAGCAAATGGGTCTTTGCTGGACTGGGTTAATTGCACCTGTTATAGCTAGAAGAGTCAGACCAAAACCACAGACTAGAAAAAGGAATAAAAATGAATTGAAGAGGAGTAACAGGAAGATTTCTGTAAAGTAAATGTAAAAGATTGGACTATCTTCTAGGATTTATCAGTGCCTCCCCTGTGTATCCCCTTTTGTCTTTAAGGCAGTTTAGTTTTTTTGTGTTAATTTTAAGCAATGCACAGAACTTCTATTTTAATAGATAAGAAGGTGCAAAAGTGGTGTAATGTAACCTCAGCAAAAGTATACATGTTGACAAGTTATCCAAAGTGCAGGCAAGCCTTGTGTTGAACTCTAGGATATATACCAAGCATTCCCTTTAAAAAATAAACAAGAGATTATGTATTTAACTGAAACATTTCACCTTGGTTGACTGACACATAAGGAAAGAAAATTGCTTACCATTCCTGGCCTTGGATTAGGTATTTCTTCTGAGAAGCCTTTAAAGGCAGAGTGCTCGAAGACACGGTCAATCTCTTCCATTGAGTAAACACAAACAGCAGTGGAGTTCCTATAAACATCCAGAGACAGTTCGTGCATTAGGAGAGACACCTTGGCATACTGTACATGAGGACAATGTTTCTTAGCTTCATGTGTTGTTTTTACATTGAAACACCAGGACATTACAGAACACTACCCATGGTGCTTACCAATTGTCTTTAAGAAAACTGTACTCCAGGGATATGTGAAGAGGTTGAGCTGAAAGGAACATGCTTACCAGCTGCTGGAGAAGAGACCGTAAACTCGGCTTTGTTTCCAGTTGTCTGCATGTTGTACAAAGATGTCTTGTAAACGGTTGAAATAAAGCGAATCTGCTGGAATTCCACAGACTAGCCGTGCTTTCAGGAACGAAGTCCATATGTTCTGGAACAACCTCTTGGAGCCTCCTTCATCCACCTGAGGAGGCAAGACAGCATGATGAGAAATGAGCTGTCAGGAACAGGAGAAACATGCCGGGGAACCTAAATGAGGTGGAGGATTGCCTTTCTCTCCAGTTACTTGAAACAATATTTCAACATAGCAGGTTCTGGTTCTGGTTATTACAATAATCGAATTGTACAGCTACACTGGACAACTGATATTTTAGTCAGTCAAAAGTTTAGTCAACAGCTAAGACAGCTCTGCCTCACAAACACCTAATTCTGCTTTAATCACACTGCCCAGATTTAGTAGTTTTTTTGCCAAAAAATGATATTATATTTTTAAAAGACACTGTTTAAAAACAGTGTGTTCTTTTCTCATACAGTATGTGACATTTAAAACTGAAGATTTAGGCTTTATTTTACCCAGGACTTACATGTAACCTCTATGTACAAAAGGTGAGGTAGAGACCCTGAAAACTAAATGTAAAAATCCAAACATTAAGTACAATTAACCAGTTATACAGTTAAGATGTGTTCAAAGACTTGGGAGTCTAGGGGGTGTGCTCGTTAAAATAAAAAAAATGAACATTTAAGGGAAAAGCTAAACAGCAGCAGCAGATGGAGCTGAGGGAACACGCAGGAAGTGATTGTTTGAATTTATGGAATAAAAAAACTTCAGGATTTCCTATTACAATGAAGCTTTGTAGGTATTGCAGTGTTTAAATATGTGAAAACAGATCTCCACAGTGGACTGTTTCCATCCACGTCAATCCCCAACCATTAATCCTTCAGTTTCCTGCACATTAATAATCATTGAAACACAAATGGGATGATGATGATAACATTCTAGAAACATTTTATTACTGTGGTGAATTTATGTTGTCTGTGTTGTTCATATTCCTTTTATTTTGTGTAGTTGCATAATTCTGTTACTGAATGAGTGAACATAAAACATCTGAAAAAATATATATATAAATATATGATGAGCCTACTGTATACCTATAAATATACAAATGATAGTGTACAGTACACTATGTTGTATGTTCCTCACTACACATACAGGCAATAGCTGTATGCAGCTGCACTGAATAGCTTTGTTTTTTCACCTGTTCTTCGATGAAATGATCACTCAGCAGTCTGAACATGGTGAATGTTCTGCTTGTGAAATGAGAATGCGATATGCAGGTTTTCAGACATGCAGGGAGCTGACCAAATGAAAACAATTTCTTGCATACCTCAGCTTTACAGTTAGCATACTTATTAAAGGTCTTGAGTTCACAGTACAGTACATGCAGGAACAGCTCAGCTATAACAACAGTATTACTGTCGCACTCAGCCTTTTCTGTGCTGACTGAGCCTTCAGAAAAGGAGCCACAAATACAGTGAGTTCTCTCTCAGTAATTAAAGTGCTGATTATGTAGCTAGCAGTTTGCATCAACTAATGTATAATGTTTTTTGTGACTTTGCTTTTCAGATCAGTTTTGTGTCCTGCACTTCCAAAGACCATACAGTATTTAGCTATACCTCTGAAAAATTCCAGTGCTGATGTTTCTAATTGAAAAATGTATCAATTTCAAACCAGTTTAAAATGAACTGTACATAATCCCTTCTGTGTCTCACATAAGTCTCTTGCATCCCTCCTCCACCCCATCTCCACCTCTGCACCTGCCCGTCAGGTCAGGAGGTTAGTCCGCAGCCAAGCAGGTTAAGCTAGGTTTTATTGTGACTAAAACATCACAAAATAAATCACAAAAGGCACAGGTTTCCTTCAGTTACACAAATAACAGCAGCAGGCTGACACTCTGAAGTATGTGCCATCCTCTCGTAGGTTATGACTCCATATAGCACATATACATACTGTATATCTTGTGGGTTATGATGTAGCTGGCTTGACTGTTAATACTGTACCTTGCAAACTTGGGCAACTCTTGAAATCCATGGGTCAGCTTCAGGGCTCTTGTCTGAGTTCTTCTCCCGGAAAAAGATGTAAATCTTATCATTTTGAGGGTCCTCTTGTCTGCTAACCCATGAGGCAAAAATAAAGGTGGGCTCTGTTGAGAGATTAAACAATAAACCACCCTATGATTGTGAATTTAGAAAGGAGTAGAAGGGCTTTAAGCCCAGATTTTGTAAGACGTTTTGAACACGTCACATCCCTTACTTACCTAGAAGATCTGTTTTATTAAAGGTACAATTATATAAAGGCCAGTGCGTAAGGGATTGATGCTTAGCTGTCTAATCTTAAAGTGTAACCCTTCTCTCTACAAAACTGTTAGTTCTGTGATAAGGCATTTAATTTCAATGCCTTTTACAAAATAATTGAAATAGGAAATTTTCACATTTTTACAATCCAACGACAATGGTGTCTATAATAGAACAATAAAGAACAATTCTGTCATGATAACAGAAACGCTCCATTATTAATATTGGTAATTAATCATTGGGACTATGGGACAAAATGGCATGATATTCCCAGAAAAGTATCCTAGAGTTTCTCTTTTGTCTGTACTATAGTGTTCTACAAGTTCATGATCTAAAGGTTAGCTGAATATCACATGGCTTTCGGCAAGCTCCAAGTATATAATTAGCTCGAAACATTGCATAAAAATAGAGAGCACTAATATACATTAGTCACTGAACCCCGGGTGAAGGAGTTTGAGGTCTTTGGCTTCTGTCCTAGTCCTGTAAACAGGATGATGCCAGCGAGTGGGAAAGATTGTGCCACAGTGAAAACAGAGGACGGACAGAACTTCGGCTCTCCTTCAGTCAAGAAGGGTGATACCGCTGCAGTCCGAGGGGGAGAAGCCTGACACTGCGACACCAGCTGTGGACACTAACCAGTAAACTCACCTGCCGTCCAGCTGTTGTACATCCAGACTTTCGTTTTGTTGCCACACATCCTCCGGAACTGGAGGTTCGCTCCTTTCACACGCAAAGGAGCGGCCGCGTACAGATTCCCTTCTGTGAAAAGACAAAAACAAGAGGACGTAGGTTCTGTTTTTAGGCAGGTGACACTCTCTGTGAACCTTCACATCCCTACTGTAATATCATCCATTAGAATCATTTCCAAAAACAAACAAAAACAAGGGCGCTATCCTCTACAATGCCTCCAGTGAGTGTTCATGCAAGAGGAAGTTAATGGAAAATAGATATTTGAACTACAGTAAAAAATAAGTCAGATATATAAAGAAAAATAAAATCTCACCTTAGGGTTAATTAAAACTGGATTGATTCTGGCAGACCAAAATGGGAATATTTTGTTGCAAAAAATAAGGTATATAGTGAAGCCACAAGTAATGGAATATAATTCATACCTCCATGTTATAAAAGGAATTCATTTGAATTGGGATTTAAAATACCCATTCTGGAATAAAAACAGCCTCCTATAGCTAATCCCAGATACCGCTTATCAATCATTCTTTATGCTAAAACATGCTGGATCTTGTAAAGATGACCTGTAACAGAACTTTCTCTGTCCATTTTGCTACACTTCTACTAAATCTGTGGCGGTGGCCTCTAGCAGTGTACAGTATTTCTCCCCATCTCTGATGTCATTAGCGAAACAGCTGCTAGAGCTCCAGAATAATTTGGTTTAGATTAATCAGTCTGCCCCAGATTTACAGTGACACGGCAGTGTACACGTATTCAGGAAGAACTAATTTCCTAGGAAACAAATATTTACTGTGCGTTTGATTACTTCCAGGGCCTTTTGGCCCTGGTCATCAGGGAGCCTCTTCCCCAAGTGGTCCCTGGGAAAAGCTTGGACAGCCAGTAGCAGTTGCTGGGAGGAGGGGCAGTATACTGGCTCTCCATGTTGTCCAGACCCAGGAAAGCAGGTGGAGGCCAGAGAGGAGGGGGAGCTGAGTACTTGCCATACATTGGATCGGTTTGATTAATTAGCTAATGAGCGTCCTGATCTTATATCTCTGGCGTCACAGAAAAGAGGAAGTGAATTGGCAAGGAACACGTTTGGTTCAAGTGGAGGAAATGCGTTCCCTGTCTGAATCATCACATTGGTAAGTGTCTGGTCTGTAGTTTGGATTTATGTGTAAACTCTTCTTTGCCTTTCCTGTGACTTGTGCTCCAGCAAAATCAAGGTCAGACACGCCATGAATAAGACCTATTAAATATGCTTCATTTAAGTCTAAGGCTCAGAGTACTTAATGTTCCAGTGGCTTACCTACAGACAGCGACAAGGAATTCTGAGTGTGGCTGAATGGAGAAATCCCAACTCCATCACAGTTTTCAACAATCTTGCTGCCTTGAGGATGCTTCATGGAATAAACAAATACCTTTTAATTACTCAAAATGTAGTCAGTAGAAGCATTCTTAATGACAACACCCGTACCAAGAAAACGCAGACATCCAGCAGACTGTTACAGACAAAAATGTAAAATATTTTTCTCATATAAAGTGTAGACATCTTAAGGAAATGCTTTAGGATGTGTTGTTTCTTCAGTGGTTCAGTATTCCACTGTTTTTTCAGACATGTTTGCATTGTGGTCACTCCAGACATTACCATGCTACATGCTTTATTTTCATAGAGTCCTTCCATCCCTTCAGTATGAGGTATCAGATACTGTAGCTCATTCCTGGTGAGGACTGCAGAGATTGGAGCCTATCCTGGAAGTTTTTGTAAGGGCAATGCAACTATGTCTTGCATGAAAAAGAGCTACCAAAGATAAAAGCTATTGTTCATGCAGACTTGGTGAACTCAAGGTTGTAGACTCTATATATCACATTACCTCATTTTACAAAAGTCAAAGACATTTGTTACCTCATTCATGCATATAGTAATTCAGAAACATATACACTGTACCAATTATACTGACCAGGATTGCCAAGGAGTCATAGTATATTAACCTGCTCCCATGAATATTATTTTCACAAGTGACAGAAAATTATAGCTCTCTAGTCACAACTGTCAATTTTTGGATAAAGCATAATTGAAATGTGGTTTTATATGATTTATTGTGGGTGAATTCAAACATATGCTGGAAACAAAGGCAAGAATAGCTACTCCCGCTTAAAACCTTATATAAAGTCAGAGGTTTATAATTTCTGTCAGGAAATTGTTGAGACCAAAATAGATAAAGGCCAGATCATTAAACGTTTAGTTTTGTAAAACTTTATCATAAGCTTTGCAGTGAGAAACGCTGTAAAGCTTCACTGTCTTTTCACAGTGTATTGTAGCAGTAGTACTACATAAACATGAAAAAGAAAAGGTCCCCTGCACACTATTTGTTCTTTAAAATCTCACTTTATTACAAAAATGGCCAATATGTCACTCTCACAGCAATGATCAATTATCTGAAATGCATATCGCTTAGCTAACAACATGGGGTGTTCAATTGCTGCTGCTGTTGTCTCATTGTTCAGCATGGGGACTGCTTTAACCAGTAAAAACTTACCAGATTCCAACACTGGGGTCTCATCCCATTAGTCCCACATACAAACAGGCTGTCTTGAAACTGCTGCATGACAGTGATGACATTTTCACAAGAGTCCTAAAACAGAGTGTAAAAACAAAATGCTGCTTGGATATAAATTTTAGCTTTCACTCCTGCCCTTCACAGGTGCATGGGCCCTCATAAATGTACTCCTCAGTTAATTCCTTCATTTTTTAACATACACTAAACATTAAACAGGAAGCATTAAGCTGCAGGCCAGAGTTCTGCGGAAAAAACCTACAAGCTCATTGCTATTAATACTGCAGATGTTTCAAAAAGAGGTAATGGAGTGTGACTCTTAAGTTTATTTTGAGACAGGAGAAGTCTACAATTGGAGAAGACTCCTCACAGCTAAAGATATTTGTCATACCAAGTTGTAATATTTAACCAGTGAAGCACCGAAAGGAAGGTTTAATCTCTGTTCTGTTATGTACTTTTTTTTTTTCAAAAATGTACTTAGAGGTTTCTTTTTGCTGAAACACATAAATTACTTTTTGTACATAATTTTCACATTAATATTATTGGTGTTATTTTAACTTTTAATTTATGTCATAGTTTTAATTTACTTTTAATTTATGTCATAGTGATTTTAACACATAAAAATAGCAACAAAAGAAATCATACTACTATGCTATTATATATTACATACAATATAATATTATATTACAAGTATAGTAACTATAGTCTGCTATAATACTAAACAAAATATGCACATTACACATGTGACAGCAGAGATGTAACATGAAGGAGAACACAATTACCTCTTCACAGTCTCTTCTAGTTGTTTTCAATGAGAATTTCTGCAGAAAGCAAAACCTTATTAATAGACACAATATAACTAACACAACTGTTCATCAGTTGCCCAAAGTGTACATGAGACAGAATTTCCAAGTGCAACATGTAAGATGGTTTGATAGTTCTAAATCCTTGTAAAAGACACAGATGAATTCAGCACAAATCTGTGCATGCAGAAGGGAATAAACTGTTTGCCCCAGTGACAAAGAGCACCTAGTGTTGGAGTATTTCACTTAAACAATCCTGGACTGCAAAATTATTCATGTGATAAATCAGGGCTGACCAGTAGTGTTCCTTTAGAGCCATAGTCCAACACACTTTTATAGGTGACCTTCAAATAGGCCATTTCTCAAGCCTGGAACAGTCTCAATACTTCAGTGGGTCACTGTTGAAATTAAATAATTTAGAAATCATCTGCAATGGAATTGGAATAGGTATGGAGTTTTGCTGTGACATTTCTTGAAAGTAATACTCACAAAAGAGATGAATTCTGAATCATGACATGAGAGCAGCGAAGAGTTACTTAAAATCAAACGATTATACCAATCAAGCCTTCAGAAAGCTCAATTAATTCAGAATGCAGCTGAAACAGAAACCAAAAAGCACAAGAGCTCTCTTGGACTAAGCCTTGGAAACATGACCTAGAGAAATGAAGTTGGGCTATAGTTTCACAGTTTGCTGCCACTTCTAAAAGTCTGAACATTGGTTTTGCATTAACCTGTGTGAAGTTGTTCTGCTTCAGGTCAATCCTGTAGATGGCATCTGTAACACCAACGAACAGGTCATCGGAGCCTTCAGGGAGGAAGAACACAGTGTGGCTCTGATTTCTTTTGTACCATAATCTGTCGGCGTCGTCATCTGGAAATAAGCAAAGGCAGGTTGTCGTTTTTCCTATCAGGCTTTCTGTTAAGATTTAGAAACCAAGGACATTGTTGCCAGTTCATGCAGACTGTCTTCTACCAGTTCCGTGGCATCTGTATGTTCACTGTATTGATAGCATCGATGTTTCAAAATGTGCTGAATTTAATCTTTCTTTAATAATAACATCTGCTTCTGTGTCTCTCAGACACATACTGTACTCTTTATCTTTTCTTCCCTGTGGAATAGGCAAAGAGCTTAGTCTCGCTTTCTTGTAGTTGTTTTCATAATCTACTATCAACCAGCTCCTGGAACATGATGCAATACAGAATTTAGGAGACATAAGAACCTTCGCAAATAAGACAATGTGGCCCATCTAGCCAGTTTAGTAGTTAGTAGCTAGTTAAGCCTAGGATCTCTTCCAGCCTTTTCTTGAAGGAAGCCAAGGTATTGGCTTTGACAACATGGCTGGTTATCTTGTCCTGTACTCCCACAAGTATGGGACAAACTACCCATCACAACACAAGGCACCTTCGAAATAAATGGGAAGGCAAAGTACAAAGATATCGGGAAACTACAGCATTTAAGTATAAGGATTTCAATCTTTAGCTGTCTGTTTTTTACCAGGGTTGTACACCTAAAAATACAGTATCAGGAGCAGACAAAGCCTCAGGACCATAACACATTTGGTGGGAACTTGAGCCCAAGAAAAAGAGGTCTGATATGTCTACCTGTTTACTTGCTTGTCTTACTTCAAGCTGCTGTTAGATCTTGGCACCTGTGATGCGTGGCTGTCTGTTTCCTGTTCACAATGGTGTTCTCAGCTGTAATACCCTCCTCAAGCCTGTATTGTTACCACTTCACCAGCTGCTGGTAAAGTGTAACTTGTTTGTTCCCCAGAGACTCGCATGTTGAATATCCTGTCGTTTAAATAATTAATTTCCTGATTGCATTAAGAGTACAGTGATAAAGTGATGACTGACAAAAGCCATTCACCACAATGCTCGAAACAGTATATCATAGACGGCCATCATAGCGTTCAGTGTTTGAGACATGTCACTCAACATCCATATAGGGGTGTCAGACAAAGTTGTGACATCTGACACAAAGCACTGCAGTTTTGTTCTGTATTTACTAAAGAAAAGGTATAGATCTTTCCACTGGCATTCTTTTCATTCTTCTTTATACTGTATACTGTAGGCTTTTATTTAACTTGTTCTGTCTGCTCCACTGCTTTCCTACTTTATTCCAAACCCTCTTTGTGATTGTGTAATCATGCCGTCTCCTCTCACTGTGGACTTTTGTCTTACTGTAAAGCACTTTGAGAAACCACTTGTAAAGGCGCTATATAAAATAAAGTTGATCATTATACTTTTCTTTAAAAAAACAACACTTTAAAAAGTCTTAAAGTGACTTGAACTGCCCAGTTATTTCACTGGAATATTTTACTGTCACTTGCTGGGTTAACGGAGGGTGCAATAAGCGAAGGAGCATCGTTGTCAAATTAGTTCAACCGGCAACATTTAGGCTACAGTATGTTACACTTAGAAGATAACATTATTAGAGGTGACTAGGACTGTATTTTTGCCTGCAGTTCAAGTACAGATAGTCCTCAACAAATTAGTCATTTTAAACTTAGTTTTAAACATTTCCAGTCCCGTTTTTTTACAAAGAAACCGCGATGAGAATTTCCCCCGTTAATGCCGAGTCATCCCCTGTCGACCCACAAGTCTGCGTTCTTGCTGCCCTTGTATTTACAGACTCATATCCTACGAGACAGCGGTATGTGAATAAGCTTGTTGGGAAGCCGTCTCAGGCGAACTGAATAAAATATGTGATTCTTTAAATAAAAATTTGATGTTTTTTTATATTATTCATGTTCGAGTGATTGGTGATTGAGGCGTACTGTATGTGAGAATGCAACACGTTATCGCTGCTTTTCTTTAAAAAAAACACGTCTCTACACAGAAAAACGTTTTGGATTCTATATTTTTCTTAGACCGTTTTTTAGAAGAACGTGAGGGGGGGAACTCTGTATTTTGGAGCGTACGTTTATGCCCTTGTCTGTCGGACATATGCCTTGTTCCTCACATATCAGATACAATACTCAATACAACACAAGCTCGTTAAGCAAAACTTCTTATCTCAAATGAATAGAGCAAATGTACAGGTTTGTTAAACTGATGAGTTTTATTTTCATATACATTAAAACTACGATGGAAAAAATAAAGCTAAGAGACTCTAGCATGCATTTTGGTACATACAGTATACTCCTTCATGAAAGGATCATGTACTGATGTCAGCGTCATAGCAAAGACATTCTTTTGAATTTTGTGACGCATCGAGACCAACATCATTTTTTTAGTATATCAAAACCAATTCATAATCCTGTAAATTAATTTCAGGAAAGCGTGTGAAACTATCGACGCAAGTTAAATCGAATAAATCACATATTACAATATAATGAAGAGGGTGTTCGCACCTTAAATTCTATTTTTGAGCGCTATTTGTTTATGATTTCCAAATACAATCCTTCATTGTACAGTGTTATTTAATTCTATATCCTGACGACTACAAGGAAAAAAGAAGAAAATGAAAACAGACTAATGTTTCTAATGTCAATACATGTACATTATATTTTAATAGCTGTTTTTTTCTTACCCTTGCGGATTATGAGTCTGGGTCCAAGATCCTGAGATTCAACAGAGGACTGTAAAATGCATATCAGAATCAGAATCCTCTCATAATGCATTTTTGTCGAAAAAAACTGATTAAAAACGCTTTGGTCGTGAAGTTAGCATCGCTATAGATACGTAGAATTTTCTTTCCCCCTGCGTATTCGAGCGGAATGAACGCTTCCCACAGCGAAGGCACAGCTCAGTCTGTGTGAGGTGGGAGGGCAGTAGAGCGTTGTGTACCCATACCTCTGACTTAGGACGGGAGTACAGCTCCAAGTTGCAATACCTTTGCAAGGAAAACACACGAAGGCTTCAGACCTGTTCACAACCTTTTCATAAACCTATCAGTGAGCTAATTGTCTTTTTATAAACCTCAGGTTTTTAATTGAGGTGTTCATGCGAACAAAAACTACCATAGGAAGCAGAACAGCACAGAGACAGGCTCAGAGTAGTCTCCATTTATCCAGTCTGTAAGTGCGGGGATAAAGCTTTGTTTTATTTCTGGAGCCCTCTCTTTATGTCCTGTTTTCATTCAGGTAAGGGTCAACTATATACAGTATACAACACTGCTGACAGCAGGAAACATCCTCTTCTGTACTCAACAGCTTTTTAGAAACAGCACCCATGATGTTCAAACCAAAAACAAAGGTTTTAGACTGACTTTTCACAGCTTTGCTTTGTGAAAGTTTATTTCTTGAGGACTTTTTGTATATGGCACCATTAGACAGGCAATACACTGGGATAGGGGGTGCTCTTCACAAGTCAATAGCTTTTGCTCCACATCACTCACAATGCTACAACCAGGTGTTTTACACACCAGGCAGGCCCCCTCACCTGTCATGGTCATGGTTTCATATGTGATTCTTTTCTTTAATATTTTATGATTTTTTGTATATGGCACCATTAGACAGGCAATACACTGGGATAGGGGGTGCTCTCCATTAGTCCCATCCTGCTGCTGGTCCAGGTTTGAGGGGTGCACTGATTTTGAGTCCTGTGGGCTGGGATGGTTTGGTTTAGGGGTGTTGATGCCGGAGCGGTCCAGGAGGTAGGTGCAGGTTTCTCTGGGTCATTCATCTGTTTTTCTGTGGGTTGAGGTTGATACTGCTGGTGCTGAGTGTTGCTCTGTTCCTCTGTGAGGTTTTGAGCGGAGGTCTGCACAGTGTAAGGTCTTTTAGGGTTTTCGTGAAGGTTCCGATGGTCTCTCAGAAAATTAGGAATGGAAGTACTCTTGAATGGCTTGGTTCCACTATCCTTTTTTTTCTATCAAAATAAACTTCACAAGAAACATCTCACAATAAGTACACACTCTAACAAACCATTGACCTTTATCAATCAGAGCAAGTGGATGTTGGGGCTCGATTTGCACAATGAGAGAGTCCCTCCAAGCCCTACCACTTTGCTGCTGTCCATGCATTTTTCCTGTCCCGGCTCTGAAACTGCAGTCGCCCAATCCTCTGGAGGAGCTCCAAGGAACAGGGATTTCCTCTTTAGTCCCTGTACAGGGCCCACAGACCCTTCCAGCACTCCATTGCGGCTGAGAAGCCCCATTTGGCGACGTTGTGCTTCATCCTCCTTCTGAGGTTCACAAGGTTCCTCTCCTCTAGCCCCCTCACTCCCCACTCTGGTTTGTGCTGGATGAGAGCATTCCTCGCATTCCAGTGTCCTTGTTTTATCAGGGATGCAAGAAGCCAAAGCAAGTACTGTGTCTTTTTGCCCAATCCAGTCAGTGCCAGCCCCAGAAGGATGCACTGGTAACTGAGCACCGCTCCTGCTCCCAGGAGTTGCAAAGTGTTGCCCAATCTGCCCCACACTGCTTTGGCGAAGGGACAGCTCTGGACCACACATTCCTGCATCTCTTCGACCAAACACGTGTCCCAGGGGCAATACAGACTCCTGGTGAGAAAGTGTCAATAGAGGACCTCTCTGGTCACCAGCGTCTGGTGCACTGCCATCCAGGTGAAGCCCTTTATCTTATTGTCCAGTTCTTTTACCTGCATCCTTTCCCTGACTAGTCTAGGAATCCACAGCCTTTCTCTAGCAACCAGTTGCCCCCTCACCACCTCGTACAGGGTTGTGGTTGGTGCAGAGGCCGATTTCAATTTATTTTTAAGAACTTTATTTTCTTTCCACAAATACAGATAAGCACAAAATAGAAAACTATACATTAATATATACTGATGGAAAAAACAAATGCAACACCTTCTCCTCCACACTCTGGCCCTCCCGTCTGCGTGGAACAGGCTGAAGAGTGACTTATCCAGGAAGAGGACCTGATGCCACTGCTGACGAGTCCATCGCAGCCTCTGTCTGGCCCAAGCCAGTTGGGTGTGACGTCTAGGAGGTGTGAGCTGACAGGTCGCCTTCCTCTATGGCCAGCAGCATGGAGCCTCACTGTCCTGTCACTGAAGTGGGCACTGGGTCTGCTGGCAGTTTCAGCAGCAGTACGGGTGACAGATCTGAAACGATCTCTCAGATGGACCAGCCTGATGTGTCGGTCCAGCTCAGGTGTGGTCACTCGAGGGCAGGTGGATCTTGGACGGTCATCTGTCCTGCCGGTCTGCTGAAACCTTCTCTGCAGTCGGGACACAGTGGAGCGGCTTACTTCATAGTGTCTGGCAACGCTGCTCCTGGTGACATTCGAGGCATTATAGAATGCACAGAAAACTGACTAAGTGTGGCCTTTTTCTTGCAGTGACCTAATGTTTGAATTAAGGCCTTTTTAAAGGTGACCTGATCAGGCATTGTTCCACCTGGACCTCGTTGGGTAAAAGTGCACCTAACGAGCTTTTGTGTGATTGGCAAGTTGCAATGCCTCACTGCACAAGCTGTATTGCTGGTCAGAGGGCTTAAAACAAATTGAAACCTTTTTGTGAACGTACATAAGCTATAAAATACATAAGCCACCTTTTTCTGGCCTTTCGCTTTCACAGGATGAACGATCCCTCCTCAGGAAAAGCCTCAGTTTTGTACTAGTTCCCAGGAAGCTGGACATTCCCCAGATCAGAGTCGACCTTAACTGCTTTTACCACAGAATCTGTCTCAAAGCACATTTTGCTGACGATTCCTCTTCATAGGCAGCTGACAACAATCCGGTTATTGATGTCATTAACAATATTAATCCTAAACAGAGCCGTTTTCCACCAGTCGATTATTTCATTAACCAATGCACCATTCAAGCTCCCAGGACACTCTCTATACCCAGTAAACACAGGTCCAACCTCACCCAAGGAGAAATTCAGGTGCTCCAGTCTCTCCGCAACAGGGATGATATCGTCATCAAACCAGCGGACAAAGGAGGCGCTGTTGTGGTGTGGCGTAAGGACCTATATATCTTTGAAGCCTTTAGACAACTAACCTGCCTACCTCCCTTTACAGCAGGACCCTACCACTGACTACCAAAAGGAAGTGGCATCCACCATCTCCCTTCTTATCAGCAGTAAGGAGCTCCCCCGGGAGGCGAACCGGCTCATCATTGAACATCCGCAGGTATCTCAATTTTACCTCCTCCCCAAAATCCACAAACCAGACACCCCTGGACGCCCCATTGTATCAGAATACAACTGTCCGATTACTTACATCTCTGCCTTTCTTGACAGCCTCATGAGACCGCTGGTTGAAGGTCTTCCCTCATACATCAAGGACACCAACCACGCGCTCCAAGTTTTTAATGATTTCCAATTTCATGGCTCCCGAATGCTACATTTTTACCATGGACATCACATCTCTTTACACCGTCATTCCCCATAATGATGGCCTTACAGCCCTCAGGCACACGCTGGACAAAGGCACAATGCTTGATCCACCCACCCACACCCTGGTACGCCTTGCAGAATTGGTTCTCACACTGAATGCCTTCTCATTTAATTACCTTTTTTACCAACAGGTTAATGGAGTTTCCGTGGGCACCAGAATTGGACCCAGCTATGCCAACATTTTTGTCGGCTGGGTAGAAGAACGCTTCTTCGCTTCCTACACTGGCTATGTCCCTGACCTCTACAAGCGATACATTGATGACTGCGTCGGTGCCGCCACATGCTCCAACGACCAGCTTGAGCACTTTCTGCATCATTTCACCAACTTCCACCCGTCCCTCAAATATACGGTTAACATATCTTCCACTACTCTTCCGTTTCTAGACATCAACTTCTCCATCAGCTACCCCCGACTGTCCACTTCAGTTTATTACAAACCCACGGATTCACACAGCTACCTCCTGTATAGCTCATTTCACCTAAATAGCATTTCGTTATACCATATACCATGTATATGAGTGTAATGACAATAAACTTGAAACTTGAAACTTGAACTTGAATCCTACCCAGAACCCAAGAGCTGAGGCAGTCAAGCCAAGATAACGTCCGTAAGCAATTATTACTGAGGAAAATAAAAAATTCGGACTTGTCATGTTCGTGTTTAACCAAATGGATGCGATTACGCCTAGTCCAGAAAATACCCGAGTACAACGTTAAATAAAACTTTTTAAAACTTTTTTTTTATCGTAACAACAATAATATATACAATACACACAACGTAGTATGCATTTGCGGTATCATATATACTGTATTATGCATTTAAGCATTTTTAAATGAGTTACATAAAAATACAGTTCGCATCGCTTTCATATTCTTACATTTAGAAAATCTGGAGATATTCCCTTATGTCTATTTTATACTGTTCAAATGTGGGGTCTCTTCCCAGACCACTTCATTTTATGTGCTGCACATAATAACAGCTTTGAAAAAAACGACTAAAGCGGTCGTCCAACTCCGTGAAAGTCATCTATTGTCCTGCTTCCGACTCGCATCAGCTGACTATAGTAGTTTTGCAAGGGAGAAAAATGGTAATCTTTCTGTTATTTTTACTGATTTTCTTAGTTTTTGTTATCTGAAAGGGATTAAATAAATTAATTGCGATCGTCGTAATATTAAGAGTAGATGAATTTAATCTATATATGATTATATGTGATCACCTAAAATAGATTTTTATGTCTCAGTATTGTCAATATTTTTATTTCTCTTTTCTCTACAAAGAAGACGTTTGTAACTGACAATTGGAAATGTGATATTGATTCTCTTTCCTAGCGATTCCGATTTTGTGGAGACTTGGACTGCCCGGACTGGGTGCTGGCAGAAATCAGCACATTAGCGAAAATAGTTAAGTGGCAAGAATAGATTTTTGTTTTTATGATTGTATGTGTGAAATTTTTGCTTGTGTTTTAGTTTGTATAGAAATGTTGTGGTGCAATTAGTTACCAAGAGCTAAATTAAATTAAACATCTACACACGTCTTATAAAACGTACTCAATATGTTAAGAGAGAATTATTTTTTTAAGAACCGGATTTCCCTTAATCATGCATTAAGAATAAAATAACACAAATCTTCAAATGTTGGTAGGTTAATGTTGCTTTAACGGTATAGTGTATTCGTTTATAACTAAATTTGCTAAATTTGTCCTAGTAATATACAGTATTACAGTATTCAAACCCAGCGCAGAATGGGTTTGAAAGTCCAGTTTGTGTCGTATACTAAGGCAAGGAATATTGTATATTCCAGTCTAGCGTGAAGATGAAACTGCTGTGTGTGCAAGTACTGAAGGACCTGCTCGGGGAAGGCATTGATGTGAGTATCAGCCCTTGTGGGAAGTTTCTGAAGAACACCAAAACACATCACGTAAAACCGAATACGCGTTGTGGTGTTTTTTTAATCATGTTTTTTTTTAACACACCGAAATGCCCTGTGTATACTTTAATTTGATGAATTATTCGTCTTTATGTTTAGATTTAGAACTCTTCTTTTACTCATGCCCCTATGAATTCCTTTTCTCAGAAAGCAGGCAGCACAAAGGATTGAAAATACTCTAGACACCTTGCTAATTCAATTTCTATACCCCTTCCCTCAGGAAAAAGACCTAGGACCATTAAGACCCAAATCTTTAGTTTCCTTAATAGTACTTACTGTAAGACTATCCGGATACTGAACAGCTTTCCAATTCCAATTATCATTATCTTATGATGAATATTTACAATGTAAATGGACTATAAACCCCTTTAATGCACTAGTTATTTCATTTTATTTTAATATTGTATGAGATTATTTCCTGTTACCTCATGGTTTTATGTTGTGTATAATGATTTTGTTGTTATTGTTTTTATTGTCTTATTGTTTAACTGTTATGAGCACACTGAGGCAAATTCCTAACAAGTGGGTGTAACAAAAAATCTTGAATCTTGAATTAATGCAAACCCCCCCCAAACAGGCACATCAGTATACAGTACTAGACTGAATTCTCATTTTGTCCAGTCATAGTTAGAAGATTAAAACAAACTAAGATCTGGCTAATATACTAATGCGAGGAAACACCTTTTAACGTGAACACTTGCCTGACTTCCAGAATGAAAAGGCTGTTTTGTGTCTTCTGTTCTTTTTTTATTCAGTATGATAAAGTTTCTAAACTGACTTCAGATGCCAAGTTTGGTAAGTGCTGTTTTGATTACTGTACGTTTGGGTAGTGATAGGTCTTTAAGACAGGAGGCCAGAGCAGTTAAAAGATCTATCCATCCATTTTTCTAATAGCTTTACCCAATACAGACTTGCAGATGAACTGGAGCCTATCTCAGCGAGCAGCGGGCGCTGGGAGGGGTATACCCTAGATGGGAGACCAGTCCATCACAAGACACATATGCACACTCACACCAGGGCCATTTTCCCCAGAAGTGACTTCACCTCCCAGTGTTTTTTTGGACTGTGGAAAGAAACCAAAAACCCATGTGGTCACAGGGAGAACATACCAACTCCACACAGATAGCAAACCAGGAACTGAACCCCGGATCCCATCACTGTGAGGTAGCAATGCTAATAACTGTGTGATCGTGCCTCCCACAGAAGTTTGTGACTTTCAACTTGTCTTGCTTAAATCTGCATTCTTGATTTTCTTCATGTTTATATTTGGAAACATAATTAACATGTTATACATGCCAGCACTATCTGTGACCCATAAACTCCTCGTAACTGAAAGATTCCTTGAACACATTTCGCAGTTATTTGTTCTTGCATACCTGAAATTCACAATAGTGGCAGCATTTGACAAGGTCTTGTAGGAGCTCATTCATGTAGGGCTGAAGCCAGTCATACGCAACTTCTGCCTTCCAGGGCCTGTGTCCCACCTTCTCTCTAAAGGTTAGGTGTACAACTCCAGTCCTTGAAGGCCGGAATCCAGCAGGGTTTCGAGGCTCTTTCAAAGAAAGCTGAAAACCTTTGAAACATGTTAAGGAGGACCAATTGAAATCACGATTAGCTCCGTTATGTCATTAAGTCCAGATGTGGATTGAAAACCTGGAGAAGCTGTGGCACTCCAGGACTGGAGTTGTGCACCACTGGAAGAGAACAAGTAACAGTACCAACCTCCTGTGGTCAACATGACGGCGCAGCAGGTAGGGCTGCCGCCTCACAGCTCCCGGGTCCCGAGTTTCATTCCGGGCTCAGTCACCTTGGCTGTGTTCACATGGGTTTTTGCCAATTGCAGAGCTTTCCTCCAACCTCCCAAAGACATGCCAGCTAAGTGTTAGGTGATAAGGTGTTGTCCTTATCTTCCTCTGGGCCTGGATTAAACCAGGGATAGAGCAGAATCTCGTAACCCGGCTCTGTGCTTCCAGTGTAGACTCTGACTTACCACAACCCTCAACAGAATATGAAGCCTATTGATAATGGCTTGATTATCACTTGTATTTGTTGGTATAACATTTATCATCTTCTCACGTCTTAAGTAGTAAGCACATGAAAGGTACTTGTTTCAGTGCTGGCCCTGACATCCATTCATAAGAGTTGCAGACCGACCTGGAGTTAAAGAATGAGCTGTTTTTTGATCCCCGTGATGATGCCTGTTTGTGTCCTTGTCTCAGAGAGTGGGGATATAAAAGCCAGCGTTGCGGTTCTGAGTTTCATCCTCTCCAGTGCTGCTAAGCATAACGTAGACAGTGAGTCCCTCTCCAGTGAGCTGCAACAGCTTGGGCTTCCTAAAGGTACAGTATGAGCTCTGTGAGCCTATTGAAATGCACCTTAACCGAGCAGCAGGCGTTAGTGGTTTTGCTTTTACTTAATTTCCTGGTGGGTGGGTGTTTTATTCTGAGTTATTTCTCAACTTTCTACTCAGATCTGTACTTCTATGCATTCCAGCAAAAACAGTTCCTCACTGTACTTTTAAATTAGAGAAACGGACAAGGGTGAATATATTAATCCTCGTTAGCAACTCTCTACCAGTATGAAAGACAGACAAAAGTGATCGTTAAATTCTTTTTGTCAAACTCCTGATAAAACTAGCAATCGATTCCACTTAAAAATCACGGAAACAATATTATAGTACTTTTTATATTTTATATATAGAGTGATGTTGAAAGAAATTACAGACAGGAGATAAATCATTTATATAATTTGAGTCAGGATAATTCACTGTTTTTAAACACAAACAAAACAAATGAAATGATGATTGTTTTTAGGAAGAAATGTTCTATTTTTGTGATATCTGTAACTCTTAATGGATCTGATATTGAAACAGTAATTCTTAAATAAATAAATACCATGGCACTATTATCGATTGTAAATTGACATGGACCATCAATCTGAAGGAAAGGTATGTGCTGAAGGCACGGCAAATGTTGTATTTTATAAGGAAGTTAAGAGATTGTAATGTAGAAAGCACAATGTTGACACTTTTTATAGGATTTTTATTCAGAGCATCATAATGTTTTGTATTCAGAAACTGGGGAGGTGCTTTGTCCTGGTGGAACAAAAATAAGTTGAACAAAAATATATAGTAGCACATCTTTGGACTAAATAAAATGTCTAACGGACAAACATTATTAATCTTGCAGAGAAAATCTTACAGTAGATGACCCCTCTCATCCACTCTTTTTAGAATACACTCTCCTACCTTCTGGAAGGAGGTACCAAATCCCCTGTCTAAAGAATAAAGATTTACTTCCTCTATACCTAAAAGCATTCAAGTGTTGCACAATGAAAAAATTATGAGTGTTGTTGTTTTTAGACCCTTTATAAGCTAACTATTTTTTAATCTTTTTTTGTCTTGCTAAGTATCATGGTATTGTACCATTGTTGGATTGTATTATCGTCTTATACAGTATGTTATATGTTTATGAGCTCTTGATGTGCAAGGCAACTCCCCTCAGGGGCAATGAAGGTTTATAATATTAATAATATATTCATTCAGGACATTGCAGAGTCGAGCTTTGAATATGTCTGCTGTTGCAAACATTGTCAGCGGTTTCAAACATGAAAAGGTAATAATTATTTTGGGCGCTCTAGTATTTAGCTAAATAAATGTAAAAATGCAATGGTAAATTGCTCACTTGTGAACTCTTGAGGGTAAGTACACCCACTCATTTACAGAAAACATGTTTTTAATATTTTGTAAAGTTTCAGAACCAGGTGTCTGTCTTTGTGATGGAGTGGATATGCTCACTGCTCCTCATGCAGAGTTCCCTGTGTCCCTGTCTAGAGCACACAACTGGACTGTGTAAGTCATATGAAGACAAGCACTCCGCCCTGCAGGTGAAACTGAGGGAGAGCAGTCTGCGATGTGAGTAGTGAACTTAATTGTGGCCATGGAATAGATTGCACGGCTTGTAAAACTGTTTCATCTAGTGCTTGTATGGTCTTGCTTGACCTGCTGCATACAAACAGGACGCAGTTGTTGCTGTTTCTTCAGTGAGTGGTGTTCTGGGAGACACCTGAAAGAAGGTTAAACTCTGCAATTGTGCATTCTAGCCTGTTCTAAAAAGATCTGTACCATTACCTGCAATAAATCTGAAGTTCACTCAAACAAAGATGTGGTTTCCAGGATTATGTTGAGTGGGTAAAGTAATGTATTTAAAGTTAGGATTCCGATGGATGTTCTGTGTGTGGTGAAACATTTGCAGCAGATGTACTGTATCTGCCTGGGAACTGCTTGCACATTACACAGATGTCGACCTGCCTGTTGTGCTGATAATGAGGCTGAAGCACGGACTCTGTCTGTGTTTTTCAGTGAGCCGTTTGGAGTCAGTGTCTTGGAGGGTGGACTACACTCTGAGCTCCAGCGAGCTGAGGGAGGTGAATGAACCCACAGTACTGCTCAAGCTCCAGGTGCAGGGTGCCGAGTCAGGAGTAACAGAGACCAGCATGATCTCTCTCACTGCAGAAAAATTCCGCGTCCTGCTCACAGGTGAGTGAATACCTGTGAGCACTCTCATCTTTCTAGAGATGTGTCCAGTTCCTGAATGCAATTATAGGCATCTTCAAAAAGGAAAATAGTATGTATTAAATAAGTCTTGTGCATTACTAAGCAAAACCTCTAGATTTGTTTAAGAGGTTAAGAATATAATACTTTATTTTTTAGCTTTAATTGGGGAATGCATTTGTCTAAGCTCAGAAATGAGTGATTTTCATTATTTTTGTAAAATATTATTGAATGAAATACAGTTCTCACCTGTGTTCAATTTCTTTAATTGCTGTCATAATTTATAGATCACCCTCATCAGTTTTCCATCAGCTGATTCCTGAAAAATTCATAATCTTCTTTGTCCTCTTTTTCAGAGCTCAAGCAAGCGCAGGCAGTGATGAATTCCCTAAACTGAAGAAAAGCTGTGATTTTGTTTTTTTACCCTGGTCATATTAGGATTTTACATGTGTGTATATTATACACATAAACAGCCACTCTCATAATTATCCTTCTGTGCTTTCTCATTCTGTGTGAATGACTGTGCAATGTGATTTGTACCCTGAACAATACATAACTTATAGAAATTATAACAACAGCTGTACAAACAATACTGTTGTATAATTGTGCATTCATGTGTATTGGGAGTGATTGGGTCATTTAGTTCCTTTTCCAATATGAGATTAATTTTTACACTAAGAGAATTAATTTGTGTACGTCTTAATAGATGTTCAAAAGTACCATAAAATGTATGTGTACAAAAGAATTACAGTATAGCGTTGCAATCCTTAAATGTTACTTCTGCAGGTGATACTCTGTCATCGAGCACGTTTTTGTGTTACTGTGGAGAAATGTGTAAAATAAACCGCCTTCTGTTGGACCAAAATTAAAAGATAAATGACAAATCATCGCACAGTGTTTCCATGTAAATGACTTTGGTGACAAAAGTTAATAATTGTTTCTGTAACATGGAGCTTGTGATACATAACCTGAATTGTTTTTATTTTTAATTTTAGTGATTATGATTTTAAAAAACTGTAAATGAAAATATTAAGGCAAATCTTTTGGTCATAAATTCAGGTTTAAAGTTTTAAGGTTAAAAAATCGGGTTCTAGGGCTTGTGCCCTCGCCGCTCCCACCCTAGTTAGTACCTCACTGCATTGGCTCGAACCCGGGTCTTGCCAGCTCAGCTAAAGAACACTAGGGTGGGAGCGGCGAGGGCACAAGCCCTAGAACCCGAATCTGTTACAATAACAAAAGGACAGACAATGAAATATGGGCTAATTCCACGTCGCAATTCCACGATATAAAGTCGCAATCCTGAGTTTTCAAGTCGCAATTCTGAGATACTAAGTCAGCACGTTTTTTTAACTCCCTGGCGGAAACGGGCTTCCATATTATATTGTAACGCATGCGGCCTCCATTGCTGGCTGGGTCCCTGTTGAGTGACGCTGCAGGCTCGGGTTCGAGTCCCCGACGGTGGGGTCCGACCTGATGCGGCAGCGGCGAGGGATGTGGGATGGGATAGCCCTTCACCGAGGACGGCGAGTTAAGCGGGGGAGAGTTTTTTTTTTTATAACATCACTTTATTAACCCTTTACAATTTCTTGCATTAGGAATTATCTTTTCGCATACCCCAGCTTGCTCTCCATGAGACACACAGACACACAGACAGGGAGAGAAGCCCGGGATCAGAACACAGGGTCAGCCATTGTACGGCGCCCCTGGAGCAGTTGGGGTGAAGGACCTTGCTCAGGGGCCCAACGGAGTAGGATTCCTCTGCCGGCTGCGGGATTTGAACCGGCAACCTTCCAGCCACAGGCGCAGATCCTTGCCTCCGTTGCTTGCGAGAGCTGACGTCACCGCCCTTCCCTGTGAACAGCAGGGACCGCAGCTGACGGGAGATTTCCCTTTGGCTCAAGAGCCTGGATCCCTGTTGAGTGACGCCGGAGGCCCGGGTTCGAGTCCCCGAGGGTGGGGGCGCCCACGTGAACCCCGGAGAGCTACAATATCATACTGAATCCAAAGCCCGAAATCATTTGCACTAGACTACATTTCCCATCAGCCCCCATCAAAACAATTTCGCGTCCCCCCTGTTATCCAATAGGAGCTGAAGCTGAGCTCTGTTTGTATCTCGGACACGGGTCGTTTCGTTTCTGCTACAGGTAATTTACACAGAAAAAAATACTCCGACTATTTAGAGTAACTGCGTGCCTAATGTCTATCGTGCATTTCATAATTCAATCAAGTAGTAGGATGTGTTTAAATCCATACGTTCTGGTAGAAACGATGATGCCGTCTTTGTGTTACAGTTTTGTAACAAGGTGAGGTTGACATCTGTACGTTGTTGCACGGGGAGGAAACCTTTCAAAACTTTATGGATCAAAACAGCAACATGAGGGACACGAAATAACTCTTCACTAGCAATAACTCAATTCAATTTATTTTTATATAGTGCAATAACCTGCACTTGGTCAGACTGGCTTCTTGTGCAACATAGCGTTCGTTGCCGGAATAACCAAACTAAACTACTTTGCGAACTTTAAATGAGTCTCAATTGTTCGCATGTTACTAAAATGAAATTTTTATTTTTTTAATATCAGAGTTGCGTTATCTGCGAAAAATAAACGGAAACTGATTTTTTTTAACCGATTGCCCGCTAATTTATCCATCCGTGGCATGCAAATCTCTACCGGTTGTTTTCCAGTTTGTAAGTTAATGGCGGTACCATCTTCACACATTAGCGGCTGTGGTTTGATTTACAAGCGAAGACCACAAGTGCGTGCACCGAGTAAGAAAGAATGTAAAGTTGGTGTTCACATCCTCCTCTGTGGAAGGCAGAGTTTGTATTCCTTGTCGTTGTATTCAAAATAATCGTTAGTTTAGAGGGAAGCAAACTAAAGTGCTTGTTTTATCGGATGGAGCACAATCAGTGCAGAATTAGTAGGCTGTCAGTGTAGAAGTTGCACATGATTTAAGATGTACCCCTGATGTAAGACTGAGCATCCACTGTAGACTAGGAAGATACAATATTTCAACAAGCATGTATTTTGAACAGCAGCACTCTTTAATGAAAGGGGTCTGTCAAAAGGTAAATGAGAGCAAACTGTAAACAGACCACGTGGTGCAGTGGTCTGCATTGCTGTCTCACAGCCCTGGGTTCAATTCCCAGGATGCTGTCTGTGTGGAGTTTGTATGTTCTCCCTGTGTTTGCTCTGGTTTGCCCCACAGTCTTAAGACCTACTGCTAGGCTAAGTGGCTTCTGGAAAATTGGCCCAGGTGTGAGTGTGTGTGTCTGTGTGCTCTGGACTGGTGTCCTGTCTATGGTGTATCCTGCCTTGTGCCTGTTGCTTGCTGGGATAGGCTCTGGCTCCCCCGCAATCGTATATTGGATACAGCAGTTAGAAAATGGACCAAATTCTGTAATGTTCACAGCATCTTCACTTTTGTTTTCTAAAAGCCTTTCTGAAATTGAGTACATAGTGAGTATTCTCTCCTTTGAGCTTCTGCCAAAACACTGGCACTGATGAGCCTCTTAGGAACCAAAACATCTCTGCTGTTCTTTGCATGTGTTCCCCCAGCTGCCCCTCCTGCACCCCGAGATGCCCGAGGGCCCCGAGCTGCACATGGCCAGCCAGTTCGTGAACCGGGTGTGTGGGGGTGTGGTGTTCTCGGGGGCGGTGGAGAAGTCGGAGGTCAGCAAGAACCCCGAGGTGCCCTTCGCCTGCACCGCCTACCGCATCTCGGCCGTCTCCCGGGGGAAGGAGGTGCGGCTCACCTTGACGCCCATCAAGGACGAGGGCGCCGAGGGGGGGGGCGGCAAGCCCATGGATATTGTTTTCCGGTTCGGAATGTCGGGATTTTTCCGTTACACGGCGCAGGACGAGCTGCCCAAGCATGCCCATCTGCGCTTCTACACCAAGGAAAAACCTAGGAAGGTGCTGTCCTTTGTGGATATCAGAAGGTTTGGCAGCTGGGAGCCCAATGGGACCTGGCAGGCAGAGAGGGGTCCCTGCGTCATGTTTGAGTACCAGAGCTTCAGGTATGACGCAGCCTGCAGACCTCTCTCTCCTCTTACAAAGTCCTGCTGCGGCCTGGTGCCATAGGGGGATGTTCTGTGTGGGTTTCCGAAGTAAATAAATGTGGCAGAGTATTTACTGTGCAGTATCAGCTCGATAATGATTTTCTGTTTACCCTTAATGAGTTTTATTTTTTTGCTGGAGGTGTTAGTTTGTACGTCAGGTTATTGTAAATAAGTGGGGAATTGTAAATAAACAAAAAAATGCACGTTCAACTGACAAGACATGAAAAACAAAGGAAACCTCATTTCAATTCTAGGTTTCGGGAAACTGCATACTGCTTGTGATTGACGATAGTCAGTTGTACATAGAGAACATTTTCAGGTGCTGAGAGCTGGAAAGATGACAGTTAAGAGGGTGTCTTCACAAAGTGCCTGTTGTATGTGGGAGTGTTGTGGTCCTGCTGTACGGTAATAGAGAGGGGAAAGAATGGGAAGCAGTAATGTTGTCTAGGTAGTATTTTTAAAGTAGGATATATTTTTAAAAAATCTGTTTATGTTTTACATTGTCTGAAGCATAAACAACAGGCTGTTTAATGTCATTTTCTCATTTCATGAGATACCACAGCTTCTAAAAGCAACTCCTAGGGCTAAACAGGCCAGAATAGGAGCACAATGAAAGTCTCTTCTCTCCCTGTAGGGACAACGTGTTGTCGAACCTCTCAGACCGTGCGTTTGACAAGCCCATCTGTGAAGCCTTACTGAACCAGAAATACTTCAATGGGATTGGGAACTACTTGCGAGCAGAAATCCTGTACAGGTGAGCCAGACTCAGAATTCCTGCCTACCATACAATAAATAATTCTTCTGTTCTTCAAATATGCTTTCCATTTTGCTAGTTTTTCAAATCTATTTAAATAATTAATATTCTGTTTTTAAGAAGAAGTGTAAAAGTGTACTTCTGAAGCTTTTTTATGTATTGTTCAAATTTTCAAAAGAAGTCATGCCCTTCCCTTTTTCCTCTTCTGTGAGATTTCCAAAAAGCAATCCTAGAAAACTCCCAAGAATTTATAACAATATCTGAATATCAGAATATCTGTATCTGAGAAACATAATGAAATCTTAGCACACAGTGAATGGTATTCAAGAAACTATTGACATGACTTGTACAACTCCTGACTTTGGTCCTTGATGACCTGCAACAGCGAAGTTTTGGATTTCTGAACAGCATGGGACAGTATTCACTGTAAGCCTTTCATCTTCTTAACATTCCAGAACTCTTTGAACTGCTAAAAGAAGCGGGGGATGTTTATTACTTGCAAGGGCACAGCCCATACCAAGCTGTTAACTCTTATTACTGTTCTGTTAATGTCAAACGTTAGAGAGAATTTCTAAATGGAATCTGCTTACCCCTAAACAAAATACTAACCAACTTTTAGTTCAAATAAAAAGCTGCAGTTTTGGAAGTAAGAACTCAAATCTACAACCCCTGTGTCCTTAATTTAACATTCTGCGTGTCTGATGCCCACCCAGGTTAAAGATCCCCCCCTTTGTGAAGGCGCGGACTGTCCTGGAGGGACTGCTGCCGAGGGACTATGCTGAGCTGGATGTGAAGCCTGTCAAAGGAGGGTGTGCATCCCCTCAGGTGAGGACACTTCAGCTCACTTTTCAAACAAAACCACTTCGAACCTTGCTGCTCTAGTTCCTCTGTTTCCTGTCTTGTGTTCCAGAGCCCAGAGATAAGTTTGAGCAAGAAGGTGAAGCTGAAAAAGGAGAGCCCAGACCTCCTCAACCTGTGCCACACCGTGCCTCTGGAAGTCATTCAGATAGGTACAGTTGCCGCAGTGGTCCCTTCTCTGTTATGACAGCTAGTCATCGTTCTTCATGTAAAAAGTATCCTCAAGACCATTACTGAATGGGTTTGACTCAATAATACTTTGTGACAGTAGCTCATTCCATGACGAGATGTGCTCAACTCAGCTCAACCCAAAAAGGAAGGCAGGGTTGCACATGGCCCCGTGTGTAACTGTATGACATTTCTTTATTCTGTAATGTATTTCCTAGTCCACTTACTGTATGAGTAGACCAGCTAAGGTTATAAACACTTTCTGCATTTCTGCGATCATTACACCCAGCGATGGCAGTGTTTCCCTGAGAGACTGACCACTGTCTGTGTCCTGTCTCAGGGGGAAAGGGGTATGACCCAGAGAAAGCAGATTACTCTGACTTTGAGGCGTGGCTCCAGTGTTACTACGTCTCAGGAATGAAGTCCCTGAGGGATCACAATGGCAGGACAATGTGGTTCCAGGTGAGAAGACCAGGAGTGTTGATAAATGAACCAAATGCAATTTTTGTATTTTGTATTGCTTAGACACAGAGTCTGTACTTACAAAACATTAGGAAAATGTTTTTTTTCCTAATTACTTAGTTCTGGTATTGCATTATCATGCTCTCTGTATTTGGCCAAAAGGCTAACATCTGGGATTTTATTTCCTTTGTCTGTTAAAAAAAATATGAAAAGAGGACAACAGTCTGTAAAAACTAATAATGAACTTTAATTTTTCTAAGATTTTTCTCAGGCTTTAGAAGTGGGCAGCTCAAGAATGTATTTTTGTAGGCCTTTGCTTAGACATACAGTGCTGTGAAAAGAACCACTCAATCTGTTCTAATTGCTGTTTTACCACATTTTAATTTTAGGGAGATCCTGGTCCCATGGCACCCAAAGGTAATAAACATTTGGATTCGATCTGTACAACACAGAGGAGTGGGAAGGAGACAACATCAGTTTAAAATCTTATATAATGAGCAGTAAAAGAAGCATCTCTCTGTTTATTCCGGCACATTTCAAGAAAGAAATATACAGGTTTTGGTTATTTATTGATTTTGGCATCATTTGATTAAATGGTCATTCAAGACTTGCATAAGCACTAAATCACCTCATTAGTGTGAGAGGTGAATGATTATAGGTGATGAAGTCATGTCGAACCTGATGAAAATCAAGAAGGGACAGAAAGGAATTTACATTCTACATATGGAGAGCACAACACCTTGTACTGATGTTATAGTGAAGTAGCATTAAGTCAGCTCACTGTTGCTCTCTGTCTGGGTTGTTCACGGCCAGAAGTTTCTAACCTAATAAGAATCAACAGCCAAAGACAATCTGTTAGATGGACAGAAAAGACAGTCAATAACAAGACATTATCTGGGAGACAGAGTCATACCTCATGAAAATCAATATGGAGGTCCAAGTCTTATTGATAGTCTAGTTACTATAGAACTCTACTTGCAACTTGACTGCGATTTTTTTAATCATGTTATCGTTTCTAAAGCTGTTCCAGCTATTACTAGCTAATGGTAATCTAGCTTCAGTCAGTCTGAAGTGATATTGTACACAAATGATTTTTTCTAGGTGGCTACTTATAAAAAGAACAAAATCTTAGCAACTGTATTGACTGTTCTTTCCCTTAGCCTCCAAATCTCCCAAAGCCAAGAAGAGAGCTAAGAAAACAGGAGATGGCGAGAATGATGCACAGGTGAGCTGCAGAGGCAGATGGTGCACTTCTTATTTGTTGGTTCTCGTCCTGTCAATTAGGAATGGGTAAATGATGTTTAGTGTCCCCTGGGTCTCGGCCCTAATGCCCCCTGCTTTTCCAGGTGGTCCAAGAGAAGGAGCCAGCCAAGAAGGTCAAAGAGGAAAAGGAGTCGAAGAGGAAGCAGAGGAGGAAGGGGAAAGAGGTCCAGAGTGATCGGGGAACGCCCTCACCAGTGCCGAAGAGGAAGATGAGTCAGAGCAGGAAGACTCCCACAGCTGGGCAGGCAGGTGAGAAAGTGAGCCAGACGGTTCGTGTCAGCGGGCCTTGCCTTTTGAAGCTGGCCGGAGCACGACAGAATGCTCTTTGTGGGAAAAGACTGTGTAGAACCTCGTTTTTCGGGCTTCTGTGTTTCCAGTGGGACGTACGGCTGCGCTCAGGCCTTCGGGACCTGAAGTGTGGGTGTTTTGGGAGGAGCCGTGTGATGTTAATTTTTTATCCCGCGATATCTCTGCTCCTCAGTGAATTGGTCGACTGTTGTGTTGATTATGCCTCAGTCCCTAAGAGGTTTTGGGGGGAGAGGGATTTTAAGATAATTCAGTGTTTTAGAAGTTATTTCCATCTGAAACGCTACCTGTGCTAAGTTCAGTAGATGTACATTTTTACAGCATACCTGTTTGTGTTTTTTTATTTTGATTAATTTGAGTTTTCATTTATTTCTAGTTTCAAAGAAGCGAATCAGAAAGTCGTCCCGAGCCAGTGCTAAACAAACCAGCTAAACCAGTCCAAGGGACAAGAGGTCTGAGTGACTCAAGTGAGCTACCGCCAGAGCTACTATAATGGAAGCTTTTTTAACTCTGGATATTTTTAATAAAATTGGTATTTTAAAATTGATAAAATTTGAAGCAAACATTAATAAAAAAAAGTATATTTTTATTCTGGGTGGTTCCTTTTTGTGCTGAATTTTACTGGAAATGTATATTGCACATGTTCAATCAATTTACTCATATTAATAGTCAGTATTAGTTTAATTAAGAATTCATGAAAATAATTTGTTTAGAAAATGTAAGTAAGAAGGGAAGGACCTTTCTGAAGAGCCCCCATAAATGTAATACCTAGCATATTTGGAAATAATTAAAAAATACAATTGTCTTTTTACATACATTATAATATTACAAACCATTTAAAAGATTGACAACACTATTATTACTTAAGGTTTTCTCAAACTTGTTTATTTAAACATTTTTATACAGCATATTGAATTTAATAATGTATCATTTTTTTTCTTGTCCACTACCTTGTCACAGTTTGCACCTCTAAAATTGTGATTGAATCACATGATCTGGGAAAATACTCCTGTGGTTCTGCACTATTAAATCATAAAGGCCCCTAATTTATATGATTCAGCTATCCCCAACATTGGAATTACAAATCAAGTTTCTAAAGAGAATCCTGTTTGGATACAGGTCAGATATACACATGTTCACACTGTTTTTTTTCAGTGAATGAGGTGTTTAGGCAAGGTGTGAGGGACAATGGAAAAACACATGCTTTCTGGTGGTTTGTAGATAGAAGGGAGCTGGGCAAGGGGCTGTGCTTCTGTCACTGGTGGCACCTCTGAGGGGTTCACTTGAGAACGAGCAGAAGAGAGACAATCTGGAAGGGGGTGAAGCTGAGCGAGATCCCCGAGGGCGTGACTGCAGCAGGGTGAGCCGAATCGGGACGCTCGAGCAGGTCACAGCTGTGGGGCGAGAGAGACCAGAAAGCAGTTAGACAAAAGAGAGTTATCTCCAAGAGCTCATTTCCTGCACTGGTATTTGTTCCAAGCTGGGTACTCAACTGCAAAGGAATAATGAATTATTTTCTGAAAAATAGAAATGATTTTTGGTACAGTTCAGTAATCAAAAGTACATTAATTTCATTAAAAGTAGCCGATCCCATCACAAAATAAATGCTGAAAGTTGAAAACCAAGATCCAAAAATCCAGCCATTTCTTTTAATTCCCTTCCACTGAACTGTGCTGTCAGCAGAACTATGAAGAGCGGCCGTCAACGTAATTAAATTCACTTATTTTCATTCCACAGCGGACTTCTTTTAGAATAACAGGAAAGTTAAATAAATGATGATAAAACGCCCACGGTTTCGAAAGAGCTTTAGTAATTCCCCTGATGGACAAACACAGCTGATTAGGGTGGGAAAAATAAGAATGGGCTTGAGAGTTTTGGGGATGGAGGCGCACTCACAGCAAAGCCTCTTTCACCGGCAGAGCGGTAGTGAGGGTCACGGTAACACTGCTGCCATGGGACTCGAACAGGCGCAGCAGCAGGGCGTCTTTCTGATCTTCCGCCTGGTGGAGAGAGACGGGAGCAAGGTCAACAGGAAAGCGCAGCTGGGAGAGTCGGCATTTATCACAACTGAAACATTTACTGCACTCAGAAGAGTGAAGTTAGGCAAGCAACAGCTAACGTGGCCCTCGGACTGCTGAGAGCCCTTTGAAAAGCTCTGCATTACTGTAAAACGTTCTAAGCCTTTCTCCAGTGAGCAGAGTGAGGTCTGACTTGTTGTTTCCAGCTCCCTTCATAGAGGTACCTGTTTTACTGTCTCTAAGATAACGGCAGGAGAGCTCAAGGAAAAAGCACTCCAGGAGCTGCTGGCAGGGTCACTTATCACCATGGGGATCACACGCAGGGGCAGGTTGAGGTTGTAAGCACACTGAATGACTCCTGAGTCCTGGAAGGAACCTGGAAGTCAGAAAAAGGAAAAAACATTGTTCTGATTGTAGATTCAATTAAGGGAAAGTTTACCCTCCCCTCATTTCCTCAGTTTTGTCGTCTTGTTTGTCCTACTTTTAACGAGCCTTATTTGCTCTGGGACAATTTGCTATGTTTTATTCTTTGAAGATGGCAGGTGAGGAGCTAAAGTGAAGGAAACCTGTCTTTTCAATGATAAAATGGTGGCAATATACTGTACGCACATGAAGTTCACTGACTTCAAAACCCAAAGTTCTTTGGTAAGACCTACCAGCGTGCGGCATTACTGCGTAAGTGAACTGGTGCTGGCCCATGTCAGCATTGGCATCTGGAGCTTTTGGAGCACGAAGGCTGAAGTAAAGGGGAGATAAAATAGAGATACATTAAGGGAAATGCATTCCTTTTTTTTTTTACAGAGCAGAACGGAACAGCCAAGTCTATTTTTATTACACACTCAAACTATTTGGAATCGCCAATCGTTTCTGAAGACCTGGCTTTCCGGCAAAGTAACCTGCAGCCCAGGGCTGTCCAATCCTTGTCCCAGAGGGCCGGTGTGTCTGCACGTTTCCTAGGTCTCTTTGAAGCTGCAGCACATAATGATTAGGGAGAAGCTGTAAAATTAGTCCAGTTAAGCCAGTAACCAGCAGATTTTGCTTATTAAGAAATTAGTTGGAATGAAAACCCAAAGATACACTGGCCTTCAATACCCCTGCTGTAGCTGCTCAGGAGGGAATGAGAGACATAAATGTGTGTCTCCAACACGCTCACCTCCAGAGTATGTCATTTGTGATGCTGCAAAGTCTCCACAGTGTCTGATAGGAGGGTTAATACAGACTGAAGTAACGGCCCTTCGCTCACTGAAGTCACTGCAAGTCTACAGTCGCCCACAGGAGCAGCTGTTTGCCAGGAGGCTGAAAGCCCCTTGCCAACTAATCGGAACTTGGGCACTTGGGAAATGTCTGTCAGTTTTGGCTAGAGACATGACCAAGGCTTGTACTGCATGTCATGTAAGTGCCTTTACTGGATAAGCCACTACATTTTTTTTAAATTATTCACAAGGTTTTGTCTGTTCTCCATTATTGGGGGTACTCATTGGCTGTGCAGGAGTGTAGGCATTTGTAATCAACATTCTAACACAGCAATGATGCTTTCCTTAGCCTAAAGCCCAAACTGCATTTGAGAAACCAAAACAAAAATACTCAAGATACTGAAATGGACTGATTTATCCTTTATCACAAGAAAAAGAATTAATTACCAACGACATCATCCCCAGTTTATGTGCGTTATCATGCACTGCGACCATGGAGCAAAGACACAGAGACACTCACAGAGACAAGGTGAGGGTGTTCCTGTAAACCGAATATCCGTATTTACAGTCGTTAAGCAGCGCAACACCAAAGCCGTGTTCGGACAGGTCTGCCCATTTGTGTCCCCAAACCTGTGAAACAACAAATTTGAGAGATTAAGACCAAGAGGGAGTTTTTAATTGTACAGTTTAAGTTACAATATCTTTTTCGGCACGGACACAATCCTTGTGAATCCCTGGAATCCTTATCTTTTTAATTGTATTTCTATTGCTCCTTATATTGAAGAAAAACAGTTCAGGTGTCGAATTTCTTCATTGCACAGTGGTAGCACAAAATGTTTTACAGTACTTAGCATACATCCGCCAGCTGTCCTATCTTTTACCTCAAATCTGGCCCAGTCCCAGGATGTGTTGCGGTGAGTGGGCCTCTGCAAGTGGCCAAACTGAATTTCATAGGTGGCACTGGGGCTGCGCACCCTGACAGGAAACTCCACCTTCAGGAACTTGTGAGATTCGGCCCAGTCAACCTGAGGAGAGACGCACCTCATGTCAGACACAGGCATCAGGGCCTGAACAACTTTGTAAGCAACTAGCAAGGTTGGACATACTGTAAATCTGACCTTCTCTGGGCATCGGATTTTGACATGTTCCCCAAACCAAAAAGTATGAGTGGGAAACAATCAAGACCATTGATCAAAGCTCTTGCAAGTGTATGAGATTCAAGAATGCTTGTTTACAACTGTTGATGTGACCGACACAGTTTCAGGATGCAATTATGGTGTGGTGCACCGCGACATCCAGGCCACATAGTTTTAGAAAACAAAAGTTCAGAAAGAGGCCAAAAACCACTCATCCTAACCTGACTTGAGCCCCAAAATCCAGCGCTGACCTTAAAAATGGCCTAAGTAGTTTGTGAATGCTAACCCTAACCCTACCTGGGGTGTCAAGTGAGCCATTCCGCGATCTACTGTATGTATAATTTATAACACAGGGCTTTGAGGGTACTGGAAATACGTAATCCTGCTCATAATCTGTTCTTATAGGCAGTAGGTTAGGTCCCCTTTTCAGGCCATAAAGGCCCAAGGGGATTGGAGGGCAAGGGCCACCATTGTTCTCAACCATCCGACACTGGAGTTGGTGGTGATGTGGTCAGCATCACGCTCCGGCCGGCCTGTTACCCCCGGAAGGGTTAAACCCTGGTACTCATTTGGAAAGCAGGCTGAGAGGACCTGGGAGCTGTGTGGAAGGAATTAGAACTACCTCACTTGCCCCTACCTGGGATTGAACCCGGGACCTTCCAGTCAGGAGCTAGACGCCCTTGCTGTCTGAGCTACCACAGCTCCGACCATTAATCTTAAGCAATTAAATAACATGGTTAACTGGCTACTCTAAGGACTAACACTGACAAGAACTGATTCATATTGAGAGGTAATAAAAACACAACAATATGTACTGCAAAAACAGCATGTGGTGTGTTTTTAAAACTTTTTAATATATAATCGAGTATCGAGTTGTAATCCAATGGCAAATCTTACCCTCAGATGGACTTCCCGGTAGCATTTGCTCAAGCATGAATGGCAAGGACAACAAAACCAACCAAGACAACTCACTGGCACTGAATTTTTTAGCATCCTCAAAATCCACAGACTTCTTAGCCAGGCGTCTCTGACGTGTGCTTTGTTCATACCTGAGTGTGGAACTTGACACAGGGGCACATGGCATCGAGGATGACCTCCTGGGAAATGGAGCTCTTGCCGCTTATCCTCAGAGAGAACTTCACGCTGCCTCTCAGCCCACCAGAACACGCAATCTCAGCTGGGCGCAGGACCTCACGCACTGGCGTCCTGCCGGGCACACACAACTGGGGGTAACTCTTCAGACCAAGAGCTGCAGACTTCCAGAGATTCCCAAGTCAAAGGAAAGACATTTTGCTACACGGGCTTACAAATTAAAGTGACTGAAAATTTACCTGCAGTTAGATGAGTAGTGTTAGGACCTGATTTTTGGGATTTAATCTAGATGCCTAAACATGCTTTTCTTTGGATCACAGATAGATGCTCCTACCTGGTCTGAAGGTGATAGTCCATCACATCCCAGGCATCCCAGTATAGAGGAACATCATCAAACAGAACAAACTGGTTCCCACTGAAGCCATCAGCAATGGCTTCTCTACAATGCAAAACAGAAGCAGGACATTAGCTCTCTTCCTCAGAGCAGGTATGCTATTCTTCTGAAGGAAAACCCCTTTACTGCTTTAGGATAGGACAACAGGATAAGTGAAGGCAAGGATTTCTCATATAAAGGCCTAGGAAAGAGAATTCAAACGTACGAAGGAAGCCCTCACCTGTTTGATTTAACAAGACAGAGAGACGCCACATTTCCTGCCTTGTCCACGACAACTCGTAGAATCCCATTCTCCATAAGAATTGAACCATCAGCCTGTTGGCAAGAAGAGCCGGAACAGGGGGGTTTTCACAGGAATGCTAAAACAGTACATCTAGGAAGAACACTGAATTGCTACACATTTCTTTCATTATTCCCAGCTTACTTGTTACCCCTCTTATTTGTATCACACATTTTAGGTTTTAACTCGGTGAAAACACTGCATCCTCTCAGAGGACTGGTGTTTAGTTTGTCACTGGAAACCAAAAATAATGTTGTGAATTCATTAAATTCAATTTCAGACTGGTTTACTGCAAAGGTGAAGTGGAGTGTTTTCTCAGTGGTCCCTACAATGTCAGTTTAGTTTTAACAAGTTTGTATATATTTTTTTAACTTCCTTCACCTCTCTCCATGTGTTTCCTTTACTTCACTTGGGACTGGCAGGTGTTTGTAATTCTACTTGACACATTGTAACAGTCTGACAGCACTAGAATGAGGTGAATTACCTGAAATGCAACAGTAACAGGATACACAGGTTCAGATTCGGTCACTGTGGCAAAGCCAATACTTGATACTTGCACCAGGGCTGGAGAAGACATGACAGAGAAACCGGCAATAAACTCCAATCGCAATTTCCTAAAGACATTAGTGAAAAAATAAAGGATTTCTACTTGACTGTCAGTTTATGAAAGTACAAAATACAAAAAAATAAAATTGCAAAATAATATTTCAGTACAATTAAAATACAATGCCCTCTTTTTAATCGTAACTTATTGTATCTTATATAGTTGGTGAAGAACGTGTCCATTCTTCTACTTGAAACCAAAACAGAACATTTCTGTTCTTTCAAAATCAAATCAAAATGAAAAAAGAAAACGTCCTAATGCATGGGAACTCCAACTGTGGGTCAGGACCTGCAGTGAGTCACTGTCACCACTCTCAAGAGTTTCAGCTGGGAGCAGAGGCAGGCGTGATCCCACACTTCCTGCCTGCGTGTCTCATTGTCCCATTGTCCACCACTCTCTAGAGAGCTGGAGAGCCGCTGGCTACTAAAGTTCACGGATGACCCCCTGGAAAAGCGGCTTGTGAGAGGGCCTTTGCTACAGAGGATTACAAATCCTAAGGAATTTTTGTAACTACCCAGTTTTGGCTCAGCTCCTCCACTTCCCGGCAATGCGATAACCTCAGTACGTTCCCAGGGCAGGGTATTGAGAGCCATACTCTCAGCGCCCTGTGGATCAACTCCCCAGAGTCCTCTATAGGCTTCCTGCAGCAGACCTGCTCCAGTGCTGCGGATCTCTGCAGAGGAGAAAAATACTGTAGTGTTGGTCACTGTAGCCAGCCATAGCGCAGAGCCATGTAAGTGCTAGTTCTTTATGGGTCATTTCAGGCATATCACACACTGCCAGTGACCGCTGGTGCCAAGAATCGAATTGGTCGACTGTATTCTGGTTCTAGAAAACATAGACCAATGACCAATGACAATAGATTAATGACATCCTGAACAGTATTTGAAATCTGATTGATTTTACATCTCATTGTGCAATCATTATACAATATGTGACACATTTCCTACTGAGTGAATAAAATTGCATTTGCATTTCACGTTTTGTGATAGTCTTGTGCTTTCTTTACCCTGGTAGTATTTTAGAGCATCTTGCACTACCATCTCTATACAGCTGCCAGGAATGACATCATGGAACTGATTGAGGAGCAGCAGTCTGCAACAGAGAAGAGCAAAGACCACACAGGACAGCTGTGCAACTTAGTGAGCATACAGGTGCACGACTTTGCACAACACAGGAAGTCAGCAGATAAGGAAGTCATTTTCTTTACAGTATGTCATGCTTTTTATGCAAATGAAATAGACTTATTTTTATTGCAACTTGAACTCCTTCAGTGCTTTGTGGTTCTACAGTGAGTCATTGCGTGATGGGAATGCAGCAGATGCAGCTACTGTATACAGTAGATGGTGTGACACAGCAGACGTACTGTATGTGTAGTGAGGAAATGAGCTCAGACCGCTGACGGCAACAGGCAATCTCCAGACACAAAAGAAAATGTTAATGTGCGTCCAAAAACTCAGAGGCACCTGCAGTGAGCAGATTTCTTTAACTACCTTGTGCGGCATGTAGCCTGACATTTCGCTTGTGTCTGGAGATCACCCACTGCCTTCAGCATTGTGAAATCATTTCATCACTGCAGATCCTTCTGCTGCATCTCCTGCAAACAGGAAGTATGCTTCCGGTGGTATCCAGTGTAAGTGCTCAGCAGATCTCCAGGTACCCAGTCATGACAGGAGACTTCGTGCGGCTTTACCTCCACAGCTCCCGGAGCTCCTGGGCAGGATACCGAAAGCCCGAACTCCTGCAGAGGGCCAGACTGCTTGCAATCTCAATGTCATGAAGCAAAGCCTCGCACTGACGGTTCCCCAGCTTTATCTTTGCACAGAAAGCACAAAAGCAGCCATGCTCTTTAAATACCGCATGTGACAAAAACAGAGACAGTCATTTCTCACCATACCCATTGCTTACCATTACAATATATCATCTTCACAAGAACAGACATTGAACACTGATCCTGCATTCAAGCTTATTGGCGGAAAGGGGAAGGGGATGGAGGAAAAGGAAGTAGATACAGCTTAGCAAGCAGTTTATAGTTTTAAATATAACACAGACATTATGCGTGTTCTCCATTGCTTTCTTATGTTTAACAAAGTTGATAAAAAGACGAATCAGTTACTGTGATCTTGCTTCATATCTTTTTTACAGTACAAAACAACAACATGCATTAAAAGCAAAAAGGTAGTAATTTTCTCTATTGTGTGGTTTGCTAATGAATAAAAAATGGTGGCTGGCATGAGTTAAGAAATAGACTGCACAGATAAAATTCTGTTTAGAATTTGATTGTTCTGTTTAATATTCTTGTCACTACTATGTAGGGGTCTGTTGACGGGCACATACAGTATACAGTGAATACCTGTGCCTGGGTTGTGTAGGTGCCATTGTGCAGCTCCAGGAAAAGTTCTCCGGTCCAGGTGCAGAGCAGTGCAGAATCAGCCTGTAGCTCTGTGAAGAGCCGGTCGGGGGTGGACATCTGGACCCTGAGAGACAGAGCACCACCATGAGGAAAAGAAAGGCCCACAGTGGCAGTACAATCTATGGGGCACATTGTCTTGGTCTGTACAGAAACGTTTTTTAAATTGTGTGGTTACTGCCATGAAATGGAGATTTCTACACTACACTATGCTGGGCCTGTCCCGTGCTAAAGGGGATCAGCAGATGTAAATAAGGAAATTGCAGATTTCTGTTCTGTACTTAGTATGGTCCTTACTGGGGAGAACAGATATAAAAAAAAACAGTGAAACTACAGCCCCTGTGGTATTTTTTAAATACTACATTTTTATTTAGCTTTTGACTTCATCTAACTGGACTGTTTAACTGTATATTTGGTTCATTCTCAAATAAATATGTAGGAGGTCGATTTATGATCTTACAGAGAATAAACTGAGTGACCTATTCTCCTCACAGTTGTCTCCAAATGGAGTTCACACAGCCAAGGAGTCAACCTGGGTCTGCATACAGCACCTCAGGAAACTGGTCAGAAGCCCCACCCCAACTTGTTTGGCATTTGGCCTGCTTTTCAATGTCACTTCAGCTCCCTCTATGTAGTGCACCTGGAATCCTGGGATTTCAAACTGCTCTGGGACTCTGGGAAGCATGGCTTCACAGAATGAGCCGCTCAGGAAGCCAGTGTTTCCTGGCTGTCTTTGTGTCGCTCCGCCCTGCGACCTCACCTGGGTAAGCCGTCTGTGTCGGAGACTCGCTGGAGCCGGTCCAGCATGAGCTGCGTGGGTCCTCCGCCCCCGTCGCCGAAACCAAACAGCACGGCGCTGTGGTTGGCCCTCCCCTTGTCCCTGTTGTTCCTCACCGAGTTCAGCAGCTGGGAGGGAAGACAGGACGCAGGGATGCAGACAGACATTACGTCAGCAGCCTCAGCCGTGACGTCCTGAAGGGCAGAGGAGAACTCTAGAAAGACGGACTCACATCCTCCACTTTGCACTTCATCTCGTACGAGTTCCCGGGGGGGAAGTGTGTCAAGACCTGTGAGCCATCCAGGCCTTCCCAGAAGAAGGTGTTGTGCTGACAAATGAGTGAAACGTTGAGCGGTTATTGTGAGTGAGAGCTCGTGCTCAGATCTAGTGGAGTGATAGCATTCACACGCACAAGTCTTTCACAAGGAACATACAGTATGTCTAAGACTTAGGCTCTGCCTCTTTCAGTGTGACTTACTGCAATTAGATAAACATTGTGAGCTACTGAAATCATTGTATTCAATATCAGGCCAGCTTGTTCTGCTTGGAATAATGCAGTGGAGGAAATGTAATGTAATGGAGGAAAAGGAAGTGAATACAATTTGAACAGCTTGTCGTTTAAAACGTAAGAAGTTATGTGTGTTTTGCAGAACACACATATGTCTGATGAAAGTTATGTCTAGGGAAGTTAATCAACAGACAAATCAGTAAGTGTGACCTTACTTCATATTTTCTACAGTGAAAACCAACAATATGCATAAATGCAAAAACAAATGTAGTTACTTTCTCTATTGTATGGCTTGCTAATGAATACAAAATGGTGTCTGGTGTGAGTTAGGAAATAGATTGCAGTGCAAAACCTGGCCAAGTCCAGCTTCTATATTTAAGTATAATGAAATATTCTGCTATTCAAAGTCTTGGCCAGAGCACTCTTCGCGGCTCATATTCCACCTGCTGTGCTGGTGATGGAGACACCTACAGGGAACGTGTTGACCAAGTTCCAGCTGAGCTTCTGAGTCAGGAAGCTCTTTATTCCACAGCCCTGCATGATCTGAGGCAGCTGTGCAGAGTAGCCAAAAGTATCTGGGAGCCAGAACTGTAGCCAAAAAGACAAATAAAAGATGTTTTAAACCATATAGTGTCGCATTGCATACCAGACCCTATCGTATCAACAGGCTAAAACTGAATGCATGAAAAAGACCACGTCTGGACTATAAGAAGGGTTACATACAGGAGAAGACTAGTATTTGGCCCATCTAGCCTGTCTGTTTCAGCAGTTGCGCTGAGTTTTTTCAACGTGTGGTAGCAGTTTGTTCCATCCGTACACATTGGTATAAAAAATGTGCATCCTGTTTACAGTTTTAGATGCACTTCCCCTTGATTTCCACTTGTATCCTCTGGTTCAGATTTCACTTTAGTTTCTGAAGCGATCATTTGTATTGATTCTTCCATGCTCTTTGAGGATTTTGAATCCCTGAAACAGGTTCCCTCGTAGCTCTTCTGTTCAAGGCTAGAAAGATTAAATGCTCTTAGCCTGTCATATTGCATAGGGTTATAGGGCTATAGAGCACGATACCCACCCATGTTGCTGAAATCCTAGCTTCTTTAAAGAAACAGCTTTTTTCTCTTTGGATAAATATGCTACAAACTACCAAATGGTTTAGATACGCCAGATAGCCGCTTGCCACTTGTAACAATCTTATGTTCTTAAACACTGTACTATTAAAATCAGTGCAAGGCTGAGACTTTAATGATCTGAATACTAGCCAATCATCTGTCCACACCTCAGTGCAGTACCGCCCAAACTCTTGGTGGAAGAAGCGCTGCCCCTCCAGGAACTGCCTGACCATAGACTCGCCAGAAGGCAGGTTCCCATCCTGGCAGACACACGAAGAAAGATCACGGCATCGCAGTAAAGATCCACGCCTGTGCGATACAGAGATCTCTTCTGGGAAACAAACTGGTAGATTGCTGGTTGTATTTAAGTAACTATACTTCCAAGTATAAATACACAAGCAAGAATAAATACACTGCATTTCAGCACAACACCTCTGTTTCAGTCTGTATCATTACTTTACCACTTGAAGAGTAGGAAAAAAGTCCTCTTAACAGATTTCAGTTGACATTGCAATGCGTAATTTCACTCAGGTCAGCTTATGACGAGCTACTGACAAAGCATTTTTGGTTAAACTATTCTGCCTTTAGGATGTTTCCATTTAAAACACATTTAAAACCTGGTTTTCCCAGCAGCCCAGCTGCCCATCTGATTAACCAGGGAAAGCAGGCACTCTGTAAATCAACAGCTGGCAGAAGCTCCCGTCAACCGACTTACCATCTCCACCCATGTGCCTCCAACAGGTACAAACTGCCCTCTGCTGGCAAACTGCTGGATTTGGGAGTAGAGGCCAGGGTACCATTTCCTCACCCACTCAAACTGCTGGGCCTGCAGACAGAACATACAGAGGTGTTTTTTTCACAAAGGCTTTTTTGATAGAATTTTACCTTTTGTATCTCCTTTTATATTTGTCTTTCATTTTATCTTGTGAAATAGGCTTTATGACGTATTGTAACATTCTTCAGGATGGTTGCTTTTGAAGGGTCTGTGTAAAACACAGATTGTTTTTATTCTTCAGGCAAGGACTCCGAGGCTGGGTGGGGAGGCGGGTGGGTTGGGGGGTCTCTGCAGTACCTGGGAGCAGGTGAAAATGAACTCTGGATTCTTCTCCATGAGCCTGATGACCGTCACCCAGCTGCGAGCACACTTCCGGATGGTCTCCTCGTAGGGCCAGAGCCAGGCTGGGGATGACCAGAATAAAGAGCGCAGGCTTCACAAAATACACTCGGAGCCACGGGTCCAGTTCTCTGAGGGTTATTAAAGTTTGCTAAATAATCAAATGAGCACTGCATTACCCTGTCACGCTGGTACTTAAATGCTGGAAAACGTACACTTCTGTTTGCTTCAGTGTTGCAGTAAAATCAGCGACACAGTTAACAATTTTATTGTTCTCTATATATATATTCCCATATGCACAAAACAGAAATATTAAATCAGTATGTTAATTATGATCTTAAAACTTTTACAACAAATCTGCAAATAGAATAAGATCACTTTATTTATCACTTTCTAAAAGAATCGCTGCTCGGATGCGAACAAGATGTGTGAGGAAGCGAGAGGACAGGTGCGTGCCTGCAGAGAACAGGGCGTGTCGGAGCCCTACCGGAGTCAATGTGGCAGTGGCCCATGGCGTGGACTGTGTGCTGGCTCTGCCCATTCCTCTGGCTGAAGAACACCTCTGCCAAGTGGCGGGCAGCAGAGAAAGTGCTGGGGTCAGAGGGGTCACAGAGGTTCACCATCTCGTTGGCCGTGAACAGGGCCTGGTACCCTCGCTGTTCATTCTCTCCCAGCACCTATTGGTCCACATCAGAGGCCAAACAAGTACAAAGCAGACAGAAGAATTACACATGTGGCACCCAGGTGGTGTGATGTATTATGAATTGTATTGTTGTATTTGATTTTGTTCACTATTATGCATCGAAATTCCTGGAGCCTGCTTTTCTTGGTAGAAGTATTTATAACCTAATTCTTTATTGACAAGTTTACTTACCATAGCTACTTCTAACTTTTGTACACAGTACAACTCTTTTTAAAACAAATTTCTAAGTATGCAAGCCCAAAGCCATGAACCAAGCTACAGTCAGCTTTATGAATTGGGTAGTTGGATAATGGATTGGTTTTGTTCCCCACCTTTACAACATCAATGAGCATCTCGAAGTCAGTCAGGAGCTCCTGGACGCCCCGGTTGAATACTGCAAGCTCCGCCCTCTGGACAGAGTACTTCCTGTGGGGGTCAGGGGGCGCAATCATCGAGCCCTGTCCTGCCCCGAACAGTCCATTACAGGCCACCTCCACATACAGGGTGACACTGCAACATAGAGGAGTGAGTGTGGTTATCTCAAGACCACTGCCTGGCCCAGTGCCGGATTTCCCATGAGGCACTATAGGCACAGTGCCTCGGGGCCTATGACATTTTTAGGACCTACGAAGGAGGGAAACACTAGTGACTAACGAAAAATGAGCTGAAACAACATGCTTGCAATCAAATCTAGGTGCTCCAAATCAATAGCCACACGCTCTCTAGCGGCTGTTCTAGACACTAGAAGTGTGGCAGTGATGGTCACTCGACTCGCTCCGTCAATCACCTGGTTTAGCATTGGGACAGTTTAAAGTGCGTCATGTCAGGTGACGTCATTCAAGTGGCGTTTACCTCTCTTTTTGCACATTTCAGAGTGAATGTGCCTCTGGCCTACGGACACCAAAATCTGGCCCTGACCAGGCCCATGTGTCACAGTTCTACAGTAGCTTTCCAGGATGGAATGGAAAAACCCAATAAAACCTCACATGTATGACTAACAATGCAAAACTCAGTTTAAGAGCATGGCACTTTAAATATAAGCTTACTGATTCCATTGCTAAAAGCAGAGATAGTATACAAACTTCACAAACTGAGGGAAACTAATCAATTTTGATGAAGACTCCACCTGGGAGATTGAACTTGGTACCATTAGAACCTATGGTAAATACAAAAATGACCCATTCATAAACAACGCACATACAATTTTGGTCTAAAGTGAAAAACAATCGTTATTAGAATTCATATTGCTTTTGACGTCAGCAACTGCAGATTGACCTTTTCAATTTATGATCATTTCTTAAAGCAGGTCCAAGCAGATTAACTGCCAGGAAGCCGACAGGTGCCACTGATGTTGAAAGCATCACGAGGAAATAATTTAGACTCAGGAACAGACAAGACTCACCTGTGTGCCTCCTCCTCCCGGAGGCTCTCGGACAAAATATAGCTCGTTTTCTCGCCCTCTTTTGTTAAGCCCTGCATTTCAGGAGGCAGAAAAAAGGCTGTATTGGTGACGTTTCTTCAGAACACACAGACAAAAAGAAAAAAGATGGAATTTCTAGGGGCTAATGCAATCCCTGACTCTAATAATTATGTGCCAGTAGTTTGGGATTTCTTGCTTGGGTGCCTGTCCATATGGAATCGTGTGCTCCTCTATATCCGTGTGGATTTTTGCTGGGTGCTCCTGTTATCTCCCACCCCCAGACCTATAGAGGTTAGGTTTGATTGCTTACTTTAACCCTTTTCAGGGGTTTGGTCCTGATACTGTTTAGGTAACCGACACCAAACCAAATAACCTTCTCTCATTTGTGTCCATTCTGATGTTCCAGTAGCGAATCCAGTTGCTGCTTCATGTGTTTATTGTACATTTAAGAGATCGAACCAGAAGTCTTCTCTTCCTGGGTGTCACTAGGATTCACAACACCCAAGAATGAAGCGTACTGAAAGGATTACGGAGTGTTTTAGTCTAAATCTGGCATAACCCCCTCGGCTGAGGGCTGATCTCCTGGCCAGGGGTCGAGGAGGCTGGGACCCCCCTGCAGAGTGAGGAGTGACCCAGGGGCGGCTGCAGAGGTGGAGATCAGGTGGAGGTGAGATGCAAAAAGATGTACGCGAGGGAGAGAAGGAGATTACGAACACTATATAATGTTTTAGGTGAGGAAATGATGTCAGAAGTGATTTTGAAATTGTAGACAGCTGAGTGCTACTGAACTTGGCTGTTGTCATCCCTAGAAAGCTTTTGTTAAAATCTCCATTAGGCTGCTGACTGTGAAATGCACTAAGAAAGAGAAGACGATTGCATATTACATTTTGAAACCATGGCTGCAGCAGCATTCTACAGTACACGTGTAAGAGCAATCTTCCCCAACCTGAACAGGCTGCCCATCTCTCCACACCATCCCCTCTCCATCACTCTCCCATCGCAGGTGAATTTCCTTCCCCGCCCAGCAATCAGGTATTGTCAAGGACACCTTGAACCAACATGTCCACCACCTAGAAAGAACGCTAGAATTTAGTTTTCCTTTTTGTTAAAGCTCTGTGATACAAAAAGAAAAGCAGAGAGTCAACAAAGTTACAATGGTGGCTCGAATATGGTCCTGGAATCTTTACTCACGTAGGTCCAAAACTGTCCCCAACCTTGCACGGCTGAAAGGTCTGTGTCACAGCTTCGGAGAATGAGATTCGTTTTGGGGTGAGGAACACAGAGAGAGATTCTAATGGACAACTGTCACCATACAGCCTGTGAAGACATGATAATACTTGTTACAAATAGGGAAAGGAGTGCAGTAACTTTTCAGCTCACGGTTTGTTTTGGTCCATTCCAACTCACGGTCAATTTCAGGACAGCTTAGAAGGGTCTGATGCATTCAGTCACTAAAGTACATAACAGTAATATAAAGATAAGAAGCATTCATTCAAATGCAACAATACTTTTACATTATCGCGATCAAAGGTCTTGTTAACTGCATTTCTTAGTGGCATAAAAGTGCTCAATGTCCGAAGTGGGGGTGTTCCAAGCTTTGAATGCAGACACGGTTGAATTTTTCGATTTAATCATATGGTTGGTTGCTCATGCTACCGCCATTCTAAGCAGAGTATCGGTATTTTTTTAATGGAGCAACCTCAAAACACTGTGCACTGTAGCTCCTTGACAAGTAAAGGAGATTCACTGTTTTTTTTTACCTTCCTCTAAGATTGCAATCGGTGAAATAAATGTCAGAGATAAACTTCTCTGCTCGTTCCAAAAGCGTCCGACGATTCTTCAGCACTGGCTGGTGATACATTGCCTGAGATACACTGTCCAGCAGAGTCAATAACTGTCCCCAAGACGTTCACTAACACTGAGAGAGCAAGGATCACAACAGACAGAAAGGGAGATTCAGTAAGTGGTAGATTCATGCATGCTCCTCCTAACCCGGAAATATCAGAGACTGTCTCTAAATTACAAATTTGCTGAATTTGCACACGAAACAAATGCCAGAGCGCCAGTTAACAAAGAAACATTGACTCTCAAACAGGATTTGCCGCTGACAGGCTTTCGCTTTATTTTCATGCAGCTTCTTCGGTAACTCTGCCTTCAGCTGTTTTACAATGAATGCTCGAAATAATAAGTATGTAGCCGATACAACGGAGGTCATGGAGTTAAATGTTTCGTGCGAGGGATGAAAATCGTCTTTTACCACACATGATTTCAATAGAATTGCAAAACGTCTGTGACTACGGATTCACGGTTTTCAATATTTCATTAATAATAAAAACGGGGAAAAAAATAAATTTAGATGACAGAAAAACATTGCGTTGCGGATTACATCCATAGAACACCGCACGGCTCCCTAAAGCCTTTGTCATTCAGTCATCCGACGGCGAGGTGGCGCTACTCCCTGAAACCCGTCGGCGGCCTCGACTCAGGGTCATGCGATCTGCGGTCGCGCTAGGGTAGGAGCAGCATCGGTTGTGCTGTGCTGTTCTGAATGGAACTAAAAGGAGAGAGAAAATACACGTGAAGATTTGTATTTTTTTGATCCGAATTAGTGGCGATTCATATGAGAGTTGTCGTGTTGGGCAGTTTGGGCGCTGTGGGGAGTCGCATGCCGAGCTTTGCGGGGGACAGAGATTTAAACAACTTCATTCCGGACCCAACCCAGAAATGACAACATCGGTGTTCTTCGGCTGTGCGTTCATCGCTTTCGGCCCAGCTATCGCTTTGTTCGTGTTCACCATCGCCAGGGATCCCCTGCGAGTCATCTTTCTAATTGCTGGGTGAGTGTGCGGTCTGAAATAACGTGACTTATTTAAAGGAGGAAGGTACTGGCCGCCGATCGTCTTGGTTGGTGGCTCACGGTGCACGTAGCCCCTTCGTGTGTTCCTCCGGTAATCGCAAACAACGCTCGTCTGCCGGGGCAAGTCCGTGCAGGCCATGTAATGAGACAGGAAAAAAGGTTTATTTTAGTGTTAGGTGAGTTTCTGTAGACATTCAGTGAATACGGGCTGAGCATATGTCGTACATAATTTCGGAGAAAAATGGTCATGCTACAATCTCTAAAACAATGCTACCTCACTACCTATATCAACACAAGTACTACATAGGTGGATAAATGAGTTTATCAAGAGACATCGGTAAAAGTCATTTGAACAAGTCCTACATAGGTTGTATATAAGCAATCGGAAGTCCGAACACTGCCGTTGGATTGGTGCATAATGTATTTTAGCTTCTTAGGTTGTATTGTAACCTAAGTCTGTAGAACTGCTATCAAAAACATCAAAGACATTACTGCGGTGAACTCCATGTTCTGTGTTAAACAGCCTTTGCGAATCCGTGGGCTTTGATGTCCTTGTCCCAACTGAACCACGTGTAAATAAAGCGCAACAGCTGATCAAGCGAAATTTTTTTTTTAAATGGTAGTCGTTAATATCGTCTAGCTAGCTGATCTCGTGATTTATCAGAAGGCTTAAGACTGAAGTACTACAAGTCAACAAGTTACCAGCTTTTGACTTGAAGGTAGGCTACCAAATCCAGCGTCAGTCTCTCACAATTTTATAAGACTAGCCGACTGAAAATGACACGCACAGCTGAGATATTTAATCAGGTTATGCTACTTACTGTAGAAATGTCTTGTATTCCTTCTGTTTAATGACTTGATAATCCTTTGAGCTTCGCTGCTTGCACTAAGGCCTTGTGTCTTTGCTGTTTCTTCCAGGGCTTTTTTCTGGCTGGTGTCGTTACTGCTGTCCTCCCTAGTTTGGTTCATCGCTGTCCAGATCAGCAACAGAGACAGCCCCTCCCAACAGAAAGGGCTCCTAATATTCGGGGTGGTGCTCTCTGTGCTGCTGCAAGAGACCTTCCGCTTTGGTTACTATAAACTGCTAAAGTAAGCCCACCTCACCCCCTGTATTACTCCTCAAAGGAGCTGGATGCTGGTTTTGTCGTCTGTATTTTTGTGTGTTTGGTCTGGTTCAACAGTGTTCAGGAGTATGGCTGGTTTTAGATTCTGCTCTGACATGCCAAGTGAACTTTCTCCCATTAACAATTGCTGCTCTATAGATCCCTCATAGGTGACAGCAAAGAAATGCTCAGGAGATGCATGTTCATAATGCAGTCAAGCATACATAACATGAATATTTTCTTAAACTAGTTCCTCTTAGAAGCTTGTTTTTGAGCTGTTTTGATGCTATGAAACAAATAATGTAAATAGACATAACAGTGGTTGACCACAAAGCATGTTTTGAGAGATGAATTTAAATTTCAGGAAAATTCAGGTGATTTAATCTTCTGTTGAATACCACAAGAAGCCTGCCTGTATGTACAGTACTGCGTTGGCATGTTAAGTAATGATTGTTGTCCTTCGCTGGGCTGTATGACTCACTGGAAAGTCATGATCAGCCACTTGCATGATGAGTTTCAAAGCTCTGATAATTATATAACAATTACAATATTATAATTTTATTTAGAAGATGTCATTATGTGGACATGCTTGGAGCAGATTAAGGTTTAGAAAATATGCTGCTATTTTAAACAGCAGCTAAGAAGTTAAAAATGAAAAATGATGTGTAGTTTCACTTCTGTAATAACAGCCTGGGAAAATGAGTCATTTTATCTTGAGTTACATTCCTCTTTTACTTTCGCTGAATGTAAACCCTTAAGCAACACTTTCAGGGGCTTTCATTAAAAAGAACTCTGACACTGATGCTTTTTGTCTTCAGAATGCAATTGAAGATAAACCTGTAATGAAAACACTTAATGCTTTATTCCTTTTTTACTATGTTTTTATCCAGGAAAGCTAATGAAGGTTTGCTGGCTCTCAGTCAAGAAGATGCAATGCCGATTTCTTTGCGGCAGCTGGCCTATGGTATGTTGAAAGAAACGAGGTGTGGAACTGTCAGGTGACCGATACCAGATAGCTAGAACTGACCAGTCTGTGCAGCAGACAAAAGAAGTCTGCAGCACTTTGTGGGGTTCATTTCCTTTTCGGTATGTGCGAGTTGGGTGCAGTGTATTGGGAGTCACTGGGAACGGTCTCCTCCTCCTCCATCGCTGTGTGTGTAGACATCGCATCTTTCTCTGGTGCTGTGCCCCAGGGACCTGGGTGTGGGAGGGTAGCAATCTAGCGCTTTGTCTTTGTCGTCGGCTTGTGAGTCTCCATCTTGGCCCACGGGCGTTCGGCGTTTTGCCGGCTTGCTCGCAGTCTGACTCGGCCTGTCTTTCCCAGTGTCCGGCCTGGGGTTTGGTTTCATGAGCGGCGCCTTTTCAGTCGTCAACATCCTGGCGGATTCTGTCGGCCCCGGCGCGGTGGGGATTCACGGAGATTCGCAGCACTATTTCATATCCTCAGGTAAAGAAAGCTCATATCCAGCCAAGCAGGTCATTTTGACCTCAGTGCCTCGGGCCTTGCCTGCACAGTTGGAATAAATACACAGTCATGCCCTTTAAGGGCGGCGCAGTGAAGCAGTGGTTGGACCTGCTGCCTCTCGGTTCTCGGCCCTCGATTCCCATTTTAAGTTCTAAACTGAGGAGCGTGTGTGCGCTCCCAGGCCTTCCCTGTGTGTCAGAAAGCGGGAAATCGGGGCTTAAGCTGAAACAAGTTAGATAGATATGACCGTGAGACGATGTAAACACCCCTACTCTTCCACAAAGAAATTCAGAGGATCTTTAATGAATGTAACAGCAATAGGTCCTCAGTTTAACCTCTTACTCAAAACATCTCATTTTGATTTTTATCACATCTTATAGGACTTAATAGTACTATTAGACAGGGGCTTAAGCACAGAAAAAGGGGGCTATAGATTGTAGGTACAGATCGTTTCTTACAGAAATCATTGTAACACACAGATCAACCTTTATTGTGGTTGTTTTACATGGTTGACTTGGCTTTGCCTCACTGTGAAATTTTGTGAAGGACTGTCCAATGTGCTTTCTGAAATAGGCCTTAGGACTAATGGGACACATTTCCTGTTGCTATTTATAGGTAACAGAAACCCCCTTTGGTGTCTTGTAGTGTTTAACTATGGGTTGTTTGGTGTCCTAGCAGATTCACTCTGTTAAAACTAACTTGGAGTGTGATTGCATGAAATGGCCACTAGAGGTCACCAAAGGAAGGCTTTTCTGTAGTACCTGAAGTAAATCACAGCATCACCTAGCCCAGTAATGTCATGGAAGTGAATGCTAAACATTGGACCTCAGCCAGTCATCGAAATAATTCAGAATAACATGTAAAACAGGAGTGGATACCCTTTACAAAACACAGATCTGGTATAGCAAGGCAGGCATGCTTAGTGTCAGCACCAATGATGAGTATCACTTATGTGAGGTTTTGCCATCACGGTTATGCTATATCTCTTTAGTAAGGAACTTCCGGATTCTGACAGTAGCTAAAATTACATTTAAAAACTTCCTTAAACACCTTTAGTTGGATGTTATAATGAAAAGGTTATCTTATTTAAGCCAGATTAGGGGAAGGGTAGTGGGCTCTTGTCTCTAATTAAATAGAAGAAGCTTTAGCAGGGGAGAGAGAAGTATGTCAAAAGAGCAGAAAAAGGGTCATTTGAAAGAATGCTAACTCAGACAGATCTGTCTAAAAACGTTATAAATTGCAAACTTAACACAAAGGAAGATGCGTTGAAACGTCTTTCACACTGTCGTCCTGCAAGTGTGTAAATACAGAACATGACACTTTTAAACAAATTACATGTAGTTTAGCAGCTGAGGTGTAAAGCCGTTTTGCAAAATAGTATACTTGTAATATTTGTAGTAATGCTTTTAAGTTTTCACATTGTCCACTAGATGATGCTACCGTTTCAGCTTATGTCGGGCTGTTTCACTGGCAAATTGTGCTTAATGTATAATGAAGGAAAGCAACAAGGATTGTTTTGAAATTTACTTTGTATTGCATCATGGTATGAAGTCTGAAAATACCCCTTATTTACATTTGTAAGTCCTCATTGTGTGGATTTAAACCAATATTCACTGATCACTTGGAAGAAAAAAATACAGATTTAAAGTTCAAAATGGGGTTAAAGTTCAGATTGTTTATGAGATCAAAGGTGGGCACAAACCGAACAAGATAAACAGAAAGAGACTACATCAAGGGAGATTCATGCATCACAAGATATCACAGTGTATTTAAATGCCAAGCAGAATCTGAGATGAGCTGTGTATGGGTCAGGCTGCTGATTGCATCAGGTTTGTTGATAAAAGTAAGTTTTTTTTTAAATAACACTGTTTTTCAGCCTTCATGACTATGGCCGTCATTCTGCTGCATATGTTTTGGGGTGTGGTGTTCTTTGATTCCTGTGAGAAGAAGAGGTGGTGGTCTGTGGCTGTCGTTGTTCTGAGCCACCTGCTCGTGTCCTGCCTGGTACGTATTTCACGGAAGTGAAGATCTGTTTGTGGGAAATGAGCGTTCCCCCTTGGGTTACGGTACCGTGAAACGACGTGGCGGCGTGTCCCCTGAAGCCAGGTGATAGCGTTGTGGGGAAAAATGTCATAATTGAGACAATTGAGTGACACAAAGGAGAGCGTAATGGGAAAAACCCGCAGAAAGATTAAAATGCATCCCGATTCTTTTTTAATTGTGGGAAAAACCTCTCTACTCCCTGAAATTTGTCTTAGTATTCCTGGGACGTAGGAGGTGTTAGCTCCTGGCAAAGCTGAATGGGACACGTTGTAGTTAGGTCATCATGAATGACTGCTTGCGATGGGTTTTTGCTGGGAGGGGCCTGTTGGAGATGGATGTGTAAGTGTCCTTCACAGAGAAAATGGTTGAGAACGACTGTACTGCTCGTTGCTGAAGCAGTGTTTTCTCTGAGGCTACTGTTTCAAATTGTGAACAAACTGTGTTTGTTCACATGTGACTTTTTTTTTTGCTGTATTTCAGACGTTCCTGAACCCACAGTATGAAGGCAGCCTCATACCAGCCTATGTCATAATGTTTCTCATGGGCTCTTGGGCTTTCTCCTGTGCCGGTGGATCCCTGAGGAACCTAAAACTCTGTTTAACTTGCAAAGACAAGGACTTTCTGCTGGCCAACCACAGGCCAAGATAACAGAGTCACAAACAGGGACTCTCTGCACAAAAAAAAAACTCTTTTCATACAAAACGATTAAGGACTGGTTAAATTAAATCTTTGCATTTTTTTTATTTTTTGAGTCATATGTACATGCATTTTGTGGTGGTAGTGGTGAAAGGTTCTGGGTAGATAGGCACTGGAAATCCTCCAAATCCCCAGGTACGCTTGGAGTTTGAGGAGTCTCAACACAACAATCTTCATTCTTTTGTCCTGCTGAATGGGTTTTTGTCTCACTGTTCTGAATGGATCACATGTTGAAGAAGAGGATGATGGTGCGTCTGCCTCTGAGATCATCGGTTTCTGGCCCAGACAACTTCTTAACCTGTAGTAGACTTATTGGTTTGTCAGTGTGTGGACTGTTGATGCTACCCAATCCATTTTGCCCGTGATCTGAACAGGATGTGAATCTGGGCATGCAGAAATAAGATTTGTTTGAACTGGAAGAAGTCTAGGGAAACTATATAAATTACATCTGATTTGTGAGCATTATTTTTTTACTTGTATTCAGCCTTTCCTTTTTGGTATGATTTTCCTCCAGTCAGGGAGCATGTAGTGGTGGGTTACTTCATTTTTGTTTTTCCATTCCTGTGGAATCTGTACTCTGCCACCAGTTGGATTGTGCTCTCTCTGTTACTGTGCCTTCCCTGAACAGGTCTTTTTTTGAGTTAGCCGTGTTTTCTAACCATACCTAATACTTAGCCACTGTACATAGTACCTCAGCTCTTTGTTCTGAAGCATTTTCATTAATGGGGCCTCATTGCTAGTCTGACGAATGGTGTGCTGTTGTGCTTTAAATGATAAGGCTGAGAACATTTTCCGCATTTTAGCTGTTTCGTGGTTGAAAAGATGACAAAAATCTGCATCCCTGATAATTTAAAATTCTAGTTATTGCAATGTATATGTAGTTGTTGATTATACTGTATTCTAATCCCATTGAAGCTTAATACACTAATTTATAATCTAAAGAAACATTAACTGTAGTGATAACCAGTTATCTGGTCTAAGAAGATCAGCCATTTTACTGTGCACACAACTTAATTTGCAACTTAATGTATAAATGAAATGATTCCTTTTCAAACGATCCTACAACAATTGACGTAAGATTGTTTTTCATAAATGTGTAGTTTGAAACCATTGTATACCATTGTATAGTGCAATTTATTTGTTAATAACAATCAGTTTTATAAGTTAGTGCTGCTAATTTTTTGTAGCAATCCAACCTAATCATGTTACCTCAGAGTTTCTGATCACGTTCCTGGTAGGTAGTGTCCTGATTCTAAATCTGTTTGCAGGAGTATGGAGTGAAATTTAGCATGCGTATACATTCAAGCTTGTAATCTTCTGTTTCATCCTGTACAATTGGTGTAATATAGGGGGAGAGTGTTCTAGAAAGCATTTTCACATTATCGCTCAAATTGAAAGGCTTCACACCAGTTCTCACTAGTTTTTATTGTATTTTTTTTGTACATTTTTGGATTTGCCACCACTGTCACAGCCCAGTTCTGATTGAAACTGTTCAAGGAAATAGTTTAAAAACAAAAGGAATAAACATGTCATAATTTGGATTTCACGAACAATCAGGGTGGTTATCCTTACCCTGAATGGCAGAAGAGTTTATTCTTCTGCAGAACTAAATCAATGAGGAGTTCCTCAATGTCTGATCTGGATTAAGGCATCTTCCTGACTGCATAGGCAGTTTATGTCTGATTCCAAATGGTAACAGGCCTGACCTCCTGTCCAGAGGACTCTACTACTAATTTCATCAAACCAAGAGGATGCTGAACCTCTCCTGCCTTCTAAAGAACAGTACCTCAGCAAACCCTCCCCAGTGACAATGCCTGACCAGGAGATGGACACTGCAGGGAGAGGAGTTCTCTCTCTCTCTGATCTTTTGGACCTTATAGTGATGAGTTTTAGCAGTGAGTGTTTATTCAGATCAGATTCAGATCTAGGTGAGGAAAAAGAACTGTAAGAATCAAGAAGTCCAAAGATGATTAAGAGTTATGCTGGAGTTCAATGAATGATGCTTTTGTCTTACATTACCTCTTGACTGCAGTTTATAGCTCAGTTTAAATAAACTATGCTTTTCTTGTACGAATTTGTTAGTAGAAAGTGAATGCTGTCTGGCTAGCTTTTCAAAAGCAAACTCTGCAGTACAACTCAGGCAAAATTTAGTTGGTAACAAGTGTTTGAGAACATTTCCTCACTGTTATGCACTTGAGGTACTCTGAGGTGACCTTTCAGTACACTCCTAAAGTCATTTACAGCTGTCAAGCATGCTACCTGTAGAGCAGTAAAACAAGCCGGCTGCTCTTACTGGTGTTTAAGTGCTTTAACTGCACTCTTGTAGTTTAATTGATCTTACAAATGAAAATTGGAAGAGATTTTGGCATCCCTTGAACATGCATTTTTATTCCAGACGTACCTTATAGCTTTCGTAAATAGTACCAATGTGAGACACCTTTGCTCACAAAAATATATAGTGATTTGATTTATTTACTTCCATGCAGTCTCCTCTTTACTGTAATTTTTTACCGTCTTATCAAACAAAGTGAAGCCTTTGCCTAGCCCTTTTGAATGTTATTATAGAATACTAAAATTTCAATTTGTTCTTGCACAGGTTTGTACAGTAGGTCTCTGCAAGTATATTTATACTAGTGTAAGTTGGGACAGGACAGATAAAGTTAAATTTGCCAAGTAAAGTGATTTTGGAGAGATGACTTCCTGTCTTGACACTATAAACATTCCATGAAATCTAATAACCAGAAGAAAGGAAGGGCCAGTTGGTTTCACTGGTTTCATGAGCTCCATTCCAGAAGGCCCATTCATGAAGCAAACTGTCTATTGCTTGATAAAGTATTGAAGGCTTCACAGGGACTAGTGACTTCGAAATATTCCACAGACCTAAATTATTGTTTGGAAACCTTTCATATAAAAGTGTTTGCATGCTGATTCTTCCTGGTCTAATTTGAGGTGTGGAGTTTGACTGTTTTTAACCTTTCCATGTGGGTTTTCACTGCCAGGCAGGTTAGGGCTGATTGGCTACCAGGCCTTGTGATGATTGATTGAACATTTTAATTGCTGAATTTCTTTTCTTTTAGTAGGGGGCTTGGAACTCCATGCATTTAAGGCACTTTTCTCTATTAAACTATGAAAACGAATTTGATTTTATTTTCCTTTATCCTGTAACGGCAGTGTGGCATGTGTTGTAGTGTGACTGCAGTTACTCAGTAAATTGGTTTTCGATAATACTCCTTCCACATATAAAGTGCTTTTCTGGACACTCCACTCAAAGCACTTTACAGGCAGTAGGGTTCCCCTTCACCACCAGTGTGTGTAGCCCTACCTGGGTGATGTGACAGCAGCCAAATTGCACCAGTACCCTCATCACACACCAGCTCTCAGTAGGAAAGAATAGAGTGATGAATCCAATTCAGAAATGGGGATTATTAGAAAGACATGATCGTTAAAGGGCACAGGAAAAGCTGTCTAAGATCTGGGTAACTGATTTTTTTTGTCCTCCAATTTACTAGGGTAACACAGTAGATATCATGTATATTAGCAATGCTCATAATTTGGAATGGGCTCCCCCCCCCCCCCCCACTTCAGTCTCTCTACCAGAGGGGTGCTAATATTTTAAATACCCTCTCAGCCCATCATAAACATGCTCCACGAAGCTATAATTTATCTTTCAGTTGGGGGGGGGAACGAATTGAAGCCAGTATGGGCTTCTCATGAAATACTGTATACGTTCCAGGAATGGGTCTTTGTGGTAAGCTAAGATGCTTTACGTTGCACCAAATTAAGAAGTGGGTTTGTTTCAGAAATCACTCAATATTAGGCTAATATTGCATAATATGAAATACACTGGGTTATTCCAGCAGAACATTTGTCACACTGTTATTCTTTGGGGAGAGTGACAATGGGTGTGGCTAGATATTGTTGAGGCAAGATGGTGGCAGTTCTATCGAGTTGATTGGGATTTTAGTTTTGAGGTACTGTATTTGCACTGTAAAAGAAACTCAGTGGCAGCTTATTTATTCAATTTTTTGGAGTCAAATGAACATGGCAAGCTACAATTAAAAGGCAAATCTAACGTAACTGTACAATTAAAAACCATTTGGCAACAAATGAACAATGCAACAATAGCCATGACATCACAGATCTGGCCGTTTCAAACAATACCAACCACTGCAGTAACAACAGGGAAGACCAAGTTTTGTACATGACATTGGCATATTTGAAGTGAAACCATGCAGACAAACCATAAAAATCAGCCCATGGCTTTCTATACTGAAGCCACAGGCAAATCTCTTTTCCCCAGCACAAGCACCCACATTTACTAAAGACAAACTAGTTTTTGCCTTCTCTGATCCCTGAGTATCTGAGCCCCTCCTCTGCTTCCTTATGAAGTTACCCAGTTGAAGGGGTCTCACAAATCTATTAGCTGCCTGTTTATTTTAAAAAGAGACAATGTTGCTTAATCCAGGAGTACCTTCCTCATCGGACCTTAATTTGGGCTTCTGATGTTTGCAACTAGAACAATGTATGGCACATTCATCAATACCTTGCTCTGTGTGAGGAATTGCTTGCTTCAAAAGACTTCTAATATTAAAAAAAAGAACAATTTGTGAACTTGTGATTAAGAAGCCTAGGAGTCTGCTAATCGTCTTGCTTTTTTTGTTATAAGTAAACAAAAAGTATTTTATCTGCTAAATGTTTAAAACATGCTTCCATCCCCCTAAGGCTGGCTGAAATGTAAGTAGATGCAGTGATAAGTTTAAATATCTAAAAAGAAATTGCTATTCCAAACAAATTCTTGAATTTAAAGAAAAAAAAAAATCTTCAAACAATCCACATACACACAACAGTTACAACTAACCAGTTTAAGAAGTGATCAATTTCAAGCTTCTTTGGGAATAGTTCCAGTTCTATTGTAAAAAAATGCTTTAAGTTTAAATCCAGTATGTGCATAATTGATTCAGTAGCAAAACCCACCTAAAAATTCTAGAAATGTTGCAATGCTAAATTCAGAATCTGAGGTCAAATCATAGGTCTAGACTCAACTTATGTTACTTAAGATCTTGTAGGACATATGGGAAGTGGCAGTAAAAAAAAATCCCCATTTCCATACCTAAATAATCCTTTAAAGGGCTTTTTGTTCTAGGCTTTGTTTGCAGCCTCACTGTGAACACGTCCATTCTCAGCATCAGCTGAGCTCCAACGGAAGGAGAGCACAAAAGGTTCTTTTCTGCTGGTCCAGCAAGATGCTAGTCTCGTGCTGTGGAAGGCAGAGGTGGAAGGATACTGAACCAATTGGCTGTTTCCTTCCCCCCCTCTGTACATTGGGGTCAAGGGTTGACCCACAGCCAGCCTAAATAACAAAAGCTTTGTATCTATAATTCACATCTATCCATCATTGCAGCACTATGATAATACTGCTTTATTGCAAACATAATGGAAGACTAGCCCAATTACTGTGGGAATTAAGATTGGTCTCCACTGTTACAACACAGATGCTTTCTTTTTCTTCAAAACCTGTTCTAGTCTTTTTTTCTTGGAATGACCCTCTCCTTAAAAATGTCAGCAAAATGGCACCCTGCTGCCTTGCCCCCTATCACAGAATAGAACTTTGCATGAGTTGAGTTTTTGCAAGACAAGCTTGGGGGAGGGGGTTTGTAGCAATAACCCGTGGCACATCAAAGACAAGCCTCCGTTTTATCCTACATCTGCATTTTAAAAGTGCTGCACTTTGATGGAACTGTGGTGAGCTTATCTCCAGTCCTTGCACTGTACAATTCTCTTCTCAAGTAAATGGCATATGATTTAAGGATTGCAGTAGTCCACTTAAATTTCCAGTTCCAAAATAAGTCTCTAGTCCCCCCCCCAAAAAGCATAAGGAGTAAAATACGAGCCGCGAGTGTTTTGGATGTAAAGGAAGAAAAGGGTGCACAACGGAAAACTGACGAGATCTGCAGGAGAAGTCCTTAAGGAGAAGAAAGTTAAGCCTCTGCCCAGTGTATTTCTGCTGCCTCAATGACTATTGCTTCTGGGGTTCCCAGTTATACTTTTGAAACCTCCTCTTTGTCAGCAGCTGGTTTGTAGATGACATCTTTGTTCTTTTGTTGGTCTTTTTCAGCCCTGGAAAGAAAAAAAAAGTAAAACTTTATTGCAGTCCAATACAATTTAGTGGCTCAGATAACTCAAGAGGACCATTTCCCTCAGAAACAAAGTGAGGCAAGAGATAAAACTAAAAACCCTTGTAAGGATTTTTCTGGATTACTTTTCAAACTGGATAGCGTAGTCGATCAACTTCAAAATTGGCTGACAGAGTTAATGACAGATAAGGAAACTTATAGTTTACAACGGCATGAAAACCAGGAGTGCATTCTAACCACTATTTTGGTCTCAATTCATATCTGCTCTTCTTGAGAAATGCTCTACCAAGAGAATCTTGGCAGGTTTCGTCATCACCCAGATGTTTTAAAATTTTGCACCACACAACTGCTGTGATGGTAATATACACCAGGTGAAAAATGTGGCTTCTACCACAGACACCTTCCATTCAAGAAGGGACATTTGGTCAAATAATTGAAAATGTGGTAGCTTTTCATCCTATAAACATTTAGCAAAATAGGGTTCCTCAAAAAAACCTAAGGCCATCTAACAGTTCTTTGAACTGCCAGGGTTCATAAATGGTTTACATGCCACCTCAGAGTCAGCAGGCATCATCCTAGGAATGATCAGATATGGTCCTTCACAACAAAATTCCACAGTAAGAATTGATCACATCAGAGAGTAAACCTCAAATGGCTCATGTTTAAAACAGTCTACCCACTTAATTCCAGACCAAATCCTGTTATCCTGGGGAAAATACAATTACAATATTTACAGTGGTGTTCATGTAAAACCACTGTGTAACCAACTTCAAACTTTGTATGGATCATCCCAGACAGTTTAATTGGCACATTGCATTAGAAACTAAAGCACTATAGCCTGCTTTCCTATAGTGCAATTTTCTACTGTAGTCTACCCCATACTGTCACTGCAACATTTCTTGGGCCTGGTTATGGAAAAATATAGAACTTGTTTGGAAGCTTTAAAATGTGCTTATAGTGTTCCAGTTTTACTTTGAATTCAATGAACATGAATAGTATTCACTTGCAAAATAGCATTGTGACAATTTCATTTTCATCTAATGGGCATTCCCCTTTCAAGATAAGGCCAACAACAATAACCTCCTTAATGCAATATTCATTCTAAAATTAGATAAAAATAATATCTTTCAGAAAGCACAGCAGATGCAGGAATAGCTCTGGCACTATATGGAATCCCTAATACATAGTCTCATAACCATCAATTAAATCGCTTTCTTTTGGCAAGAGATAATAGCTGCATTACCAGTTATCAGGCATTCTGTTTAGTTATTAAAATAGAACTTCCTTATTCTCAGTGTGAGAAAAACCACAAGCTTGCGTGCAATTGGACAAGCTCACATATTGTGGAGTCTACAGATTAGAGATTTCTAAACTACAAAGTCAAAAAGAAAATGAATCGGTCTGAAAAGGCTTAAGACCTCAAAATATACGAAAGGCTGCAATGCAAAGTTTATTTTGCTTGTTGTGGTTTGAAAGTTTTTTTGCTCAGTGAAGAATCAGCAGATGATTCGCAGCCTGTGCATCTCATGTCTGGTTCCATGAAGGCTTGCCATTACAGGGATCAATACTGCAGTCCATTTAAAAAAAAAGGAAATGTTCTCACTCCCAGCATGTGACATCCTTTTATTAGACTGAGGGGATCGAGTTCAAATATCTCAAATTCTCCAAGGCATTAACGAAGTCAACTTAAGAATAAATTAAATGCACAATTAACTTAAGAGTAAGTAAAATGATTCGGATGATACAAGTGGAAACGACAGACTTCCAAGAAGTGACAAGTTTTTTCCTGCTTGAGTCAGGGGACATTTAGTCATGCGATTCAAATGCAGGGAATTAAACAAAACCTCCAGCAGTTTAAAGCTGTAATGTTGGTTCTTTGTTTTTTTTTGTCCTTAATATCATTTTATGGAATTAAACTACTGCAATGGACTAAAGAACTGGACGAAGGTTTATGACTAGATCTTCCACCCCTGATATGTATGAAGCCAAATAAGTTTAAGAATTGTGACTTGAAAGTACCAGACGTTTTACCCAACTGAACACTAAGGTGATTTTATGCGTTTCTTCCTAAAGAAAGGAACTAAAAAAAAACCCACCTTGGGTATCTGGTTAAGAAAAAGACAAAATGAAAATCGTGTGGCGATCATGGCTTCAGCTCTTTGCAGTCATCCAGAAGCTGATAACTGACAATTTAAGTGGCAGTAGCATTAAAACTTACTAAAAGTAGAGCACATCATTTTATCAAAGATAGCAGTTTGCAGATGACCATCATAAAAAAAAAGACCAACTTTCTACTTCAACCTCAGAGGATCTTAAATATACATGTTACAATCTGTTTTGTTGTCTCTGACACTTCCACCAAAAGGATTCTGTGATCACTGAAATGTTCTAGTGCTTACTGTAACCTTCGTCTTCCTCAGGTTCAGAATGGAGCGTGACCATTGTGGTCAACATGATTGTTTTGGTCTGTGGGTATTGGAGCCAGGAACAATCCATAAAAATAGTAGGAAACTAAAAATAATGCCAGCATGAAAAACCACTTCAAATCATCCTCCCTGATATCCCAGGTCATGCCCCATTCACCTGAAATTTTCAGCTCCCGTTTCCACATGTGTGGGCTGACAAGACTAGCAAGTGAAAACGTTAAGGAAAGCAGACATTTGTTTTCTGTCCAGATTTTATGCCTCTTTGTAATCTACTTCTCAAACACCAATCTCGGAAATGGCAGGCCACCTGCCTCCTGCAAATATTGCACTGAAGGAGCAGGAAATGAGACTGAGATGCAACCAGCTACCATTCTTTTAAGTGTTGAGTTTTAGTTGCCCCTTATTGACCCCATGCTTGAAAATACTACAGCTTGCTGACCTTCACCCAACCTCTTAGGGTATTCTAAGAAGAGCACAGTCTACAGTATAACAGAAAGAGAAGCCAGTTGTATAGTCAACCACTTATGTCTCGGGAGCATTAAGATAGACCACCATATTTTCATTTAAGAGGGGATGTTATTAAATGTGGTGCCACATAATGCATGATACACGTGTGCAGTAATTCCAATAATGCAGACTAGGATTTATCAGTTTGTGGTTTTGTGGTTTCTGGTTTTGCATGAGGAAATGGTGAGCTTTAACCTCTGCAACTTGTCTTGTGTTTCTAGTGTAACATGTTCATACCAGACCTCCGTGGAATGAGACAGGCTGGGAATCCTGGAATTGTTTTTGTTTTTTAAAGAAATGTTCCACATTATTTTAAAAACACACAATTGGGTTCTATATAATCAGACAGGATGCATTTTTCTGACTCCCTGTGTTATGGATGTGACCTTTGTGAAGTTGAAGCGTTTGACTTCCACTGTTTTGTACATTTCCTGCACATTTTGGATACTATTCTCATGTTGTTAGTACCTACAAATACAGGTCAGCCCATGTGTTATAGCTGCTGAAGCCTTGTGTTAAAAAGCTAAATACAGTGCAAGGTCCATGTAGGTCATTTCAGAAGAATCATGAGAGCACTAAAATAACTAACTTCAGGGATGTGATAATTAGTGGCACGTGGAATTTTGCGATGAACTTCATTGACAGTGGCAAATCTGAAATCCATATTCCCTGCTCAATAAGCTAACACATCAAGGCAGACAAGTTCTACAGGGTTTTAGGGGGATTTGCATTGCCATCTATTGCATGTCGCGTTAAAATCTAAGTTAAATCAAAAAACCTCTCTGTACACCAGATTCCTTTCTATTTTCTTTTTGAAACACCAGCAAGATTGGTTATTGGCGTCAGTTTCTTTTGCCCAAGGTAACACTCCTCAGGTTAAGAATGGAGTAAAATGAAGAGGCAAGAAAAGAGAATGTCTGCTATAAAACTATGGAAAAGGATTTGCTTCATCTTCAGTCTTGAAAGAATGTGACTCAATGCCATCCCACAGTGGATATTTGATTTTATGTTGAAGTTTCTGCTTTTTAGGTTATCTAAGTTTTATTGTAACCTCCCTGTTTCTTCTCAAACACTTCATGTCCGTTAAGTTTAGTGAACTTTTTTTCCTGTACATAGTCAATGGGATAATGTTTTGCCCAATTACTCTGGTGATATTCGTATTTGTTTCTTAGCAACGTTCGAGAAGGATTGTTTAACTTGTGGCCTATGTGGAAGCTGTTTGTCTAGGTCTTTTCTCATGTAGTTTGTATGATAAATCACCGGCAGGTACAAAATAACAAATGATTGGATTGTCAAGGGTTGGGATTCTCCGCAAGTAAACCCTTCTATGCCATTAGAAAACATATCGCCACTCAGCTCAGTAACAAGCTGCGACAATGGCATTTGAATGAAAACTCCAATCTTGATTCTTTTCAGAATATATGTTCTTAGATGGCAAATAGAGAAACAACGAAACATGGATAGTACCTTGAGATTTGTCATGGAGCATTTGAAAGAGTTTATGTTGACTCTAGCAACAACTCACCGTTTCTTTCTGACCACGAAGCAGACAAGGGTCCCAATAAGGACAAGTCCAAGCACAACAGCAATGACAATGGAGAGCACCGCACCTGTAATACATCAAGAGAAAGTGGTATCTTACTGGATTCTATTGGAAATGGCATTTTCTTACTATACTTTTTTTGTGGGCCTAGAAAAGGTGAGATTTTGGTTCAATGTGGGAATGGTGAACACAGCTGTGAGGGATCTATTTTATGCAGGCTGTACTTTGGTTTAATGTATTTCACTGCTTATTGAATGCCTGAAAAAGCATTTAGCCTTTTCTCTCATCTCCAGCAGTTGGCATTTTAAATATCTGAGCAAATCCAGTTTTCTTTATGCAAGAAATACAGTTGTGATCCAGAGATCATTGCATGTCTGAATGAGCGATTGAAGCATCAGTCATTTGAAAGACCAAGCATATGGGGAAATAGGCAATTGCAGAGGCTTCATGTATAGAGAATGAATCTTAAGAGCTGTAATGGTGTGGAGTTTGTGGTACATTAACAGCTCTGATGGATTAATATGGACCAGCTGAAATTTTACTTTAGATATTATGGATGGTAAATCAAAGTCACTTAGCAATGCAAAAAGGAGTTCATTTTGGAGCACTACTGGTGATAAGAAACCACTTTTTTTTTTGCTTATGGCAGATGCAGAACAAGTACAGAACTAAAACCAACCACTTTGGAATTAGTGCTAGCATTAAATGATCCCTACCATTTATTTTCCTTTATTTCTCCGACGCAGTGATCCTAAAAATCTCAAAAGGCAAGCAAACAAGTAAAAAACAAGGGCAATGCACCACATTCCAAACAGTTAAAAGTTACCATTCACAACAGCGTTAATGCACTCAGATCTGTTTAATATGACAAATGGGGAATTATGTATTCAAATGAAATGGGAAAAACCTCTTTACCAGGTCTTCCTCCCCTCTGAACATTGAAGGAGAAAAGCACAATTAACTTGCATGAATTTGCTCATTAAGGATTAATTATACCTGGAGTTCATTATGAGTTTAAGGATGAGGTTTAGTGTCCTGTACTTAGCAAAGGTAAGATCTGAAACAGCAATTCTAGAAAAAAAGAAAACAAAATCATACATGTACAATTAGGTTTAGCCTAAACCTTACCAGACTCCTCCTTTGAAAAACCATTTTGTGTGTACTTTTAACAACTGTACTTACGCAAACCGAATACAGTAACTTCTCAGAATGACAAAAAAGACCAGTATCTTAATTGTATCCTTCACTGGGCCTCTGATCAGTAAAGAGTCAGATACTCAAGAGTGTGAGGGGTTAGTCACAGAAAAACGTGCACGCAAACAGATACACACAACGAGACACTGATCTCACAAGTGTCAACATACCCAAGTTCATCCCAAGAAGGAAGTCTTTAAAAGAAAAGAAAGAGTCTTACAAAGATTTACAGAGTCAAGTACCCTGCTTTAGAACTACAGTATAGCCAAAAATATGGTTCAGTAAACAGAGAATGAAAAGAAAGATAAATGGCTTGGAGGAAGGAAAGGCATAAAGATGTCATTTTGTGTTTTAAGGGCCATGGTTTAAATATTAATTGCATGTTTAAACAATCACTCATTGTTTTTTTTGAAGTGCCATTCCCCCCTCCTTCCTCCTACTCTCCCCCCTCCCCCCCCGTACACAAACATGAACACTGCCTGGGTGAATGTCAGAACCCTGTCCTCCAAAGCAAAGCCTTTTATTCAGCTATGAATTGCAAAATCATAGCCCTCAAATTACTGCATTCCAGTGAACGGCAAGGTTCTGTTACTGTACATCATCCAGGTGGATGCTGCACATTGGTGGTGGTGGAGGGGATCCCCATTACCTGTAAAGCGCTTTGAGTGGAGTGTCCAGAAAAGCGCTATATAAGTGTAAGCAATTATTATTATTAATTACTGTACATGTTGCTCTATTAGGTTTATTCCATGTATCAGTATAGTGCAAGGTGGTTTTCCATAGAATTAAGTTGTCAATGCCTCTGATGTAGCTACGTCATGACTTCCTGGGGTTTTTGTTTGCTTTTTGAAATTCATATGCCAGTTACTAGTCACTAAGAGTCAATAAAATACTTCAAGGATTTTTTTTTTGCATTGATGGTTTATTTTACAATGTTAGCCTGGGATTCCACTTTCAAGAAATTGCTATTCCAGTTGAAATGTGGTTTCCATTTTCGTCTTAAATGATACACCCAACTCCGTGTTGGCTGGGTCATTAAAAATTTACCTAATGAAATATTTACATGCCAGTAAATCTTTGTGAATGGCTGATCACCTCTTCCCATCTCACATCTGTGATCTTAACCACTTCAGTGAGTAATTGCTACATTAAATCTAGCCATCCAGCAAATGAAATTTAAAAAATAAACACCATTTTTACACAACATATCTGAAGTAAAGGTAAAGAATTTGAATTGTTACAGTCATATAATATATTTACAAGTCAATACACGAGTCTTCTAGAACATATAGTCTATAAAGAATACTGAAGAGTGGATGAATGATACTGCTCGTCTCATTTCTCTCATGGACTGTCAGCATATATTTTTAATATTGTCCAAGTTATGAAAGGTAAGCAGTAGTCCATCTGTACTTTTGGGAAATTTCTCTTTATCAGCGTTTCAGGATTGTTAGTTTGATATTTATAGGCTATTTTATAATCGTTACGTCCTTAGCACGTACTGTTAACTTAAATACTTTACAATGCTTTCTTGGAAGCAGTTCTGGTCTATATTGAGTGCAGTTTACCGTTTTCTAACCAACATTTGTTCTCGTCACTTGTTCCCTTCTGGCCTCCAGTACGTTAAGGGAATCGGCTTGAGAAACCAGTGGCAGAATTAGGAGGATAGCGAGTTTTCATCATGCATACTCTGCATTGCATGGTCTCAGACCATTTTGAATTTTGTGAAGAGCCAGACACTTGGCATTGTATAATACCATGAAGGTATAAATGCAGGCATGTCCTTGTTGACTTATTTCAGCATTCTAGCGCTCTTGGAATGCTCCCATTGAGCATCGGACCATTCCTCACTGCCCATCCTGGCTCTAATCCTCCCACTCGATTTCCTGCTGGTGCCTGGCATGGTGGTGAGAGCCTCTGTGGGCCGACGTGGCCGATAGGCCCACTTCGTTTGCGTCTGTGGCACGCAGGGGAAGCACGGCTGGACCCTTTTTCCTTGGCCTCCGAGATAATCGTTTCAGCATCCGGTCCAGCTCGGCTATTTCTTCCTTGTGCTGGTTGAGGAGGTACATGATGGTTGGGAAGGCAAGTTCAGACTTGCAGTCCAGGTAACTCCTCAGGTTAAGCTCCGGGAAGATGGCATCCTTAATGGCCTCAACAACTTGCTGGTCTGTGGGATGCCCCTTCAGTCTTGAGCGGACTTCCTTTTCTAAAGTTGTGAAACACAAATGGTCATCCTTAGGCCCATACTTTCCAGCCAGTCCTGTGGCTCTGGAATACTTCCAGTGGGAAGGGAATATGAGAGGACTGTCTTGGATCTTCGTCCTTGACCATTTCTGGCTTGGAGAGGCACGATTCCAGCTGTTCTGGTGGTGTTTGCGGTTGGACCACTTTTTGCCAACCCCGGCCTTGCGGCCGAGATTGGGGAGCAAATGCGACATTCCTTCCTCTTCCAAGTCTGAGAGGTCACCAGCTACCAAGTGCTGTACAATTTGTCTTCTCAGGAATGGGGGCGTCATCATTACTGCACTTCCTCTGCCTACACCAGACACAGAGCCAATCACAGAAGTTTAAATCAGTTTCCTACAGGAATCACATTACCCTGCACCTTGCTGCATTATGCCAGCATGCTCCCAGCTTGCTCCTTCAATGTTGCTGTAGGTTAGTGAAGACTCATGCTCCGTCCCATTCCATGCAGGCCTTACTCTGGTTCCATGCATTTGAGATATAGCACGTTTACTGCTATGTATTGTATCAGGATTCAGCAAAATATATAAATAGAGAAAGAGATCCAGGTGGCATGCAACTTTTCATTAACAGTGCATAACATTGTGTTTAGCGATGAAGCCATACTTTGCCATTAGTTCACTGCTCTGTATGGGTGCTTCTGCGTGTGCATTGCAGGGCTAGCATGATATAGATGGATACAGGGAAATATGTTAGTTGCGGAAAATGGCATTTTAGTAGTTCGGGTTGATCCTTATGAATGTAATGGAGCACCAAAATCTTTATGCAGTATCTGGCGCGTCTTGCCTAGCTGAGGGAATGAAGAGCCCAGCCATGAGGCTAGGCTGCCCAACCCCCCCCACCACCACCACTATTGCCAAGAGAGCCAGGATGTTGCATCCCTCCTGCCTCCCCATCTACACAAAGGGAAATCCTGGCTGAGTCATACAAGTGAGCCAAAGTGTACAAGGTTAGATCTTAATCTTTCTCCTGAACATTTGTTACAAGCTCCATGAACTGATGGAATACGTTTTCATATATATATATAGCGCTTTTAAAAGTTAAAATGTCTGGGGAAAAAAAACTTTGTATGGAGTTCGCGTTTTGGGAGAACATTTTTCTTGGTGAAGAGGCATGTAGGCTTTGACATTTATCATGGAAGTAATTAAGTTTGCATTGAAAACCGCAACAAAAAAAAGAAATGCATTCACATTTTGTCTTTTCAGTGAAGCGCAACAGCAGAAGAAAAATGCAAGCAAGTAATATGGTATTGCCAAACTGCGCTGTAAAGAACTGTTTCATTCACATTTCCAGCATCGCTCTCCGAGGCACTGCCATTCAACTGCTATTGAACATTTGTAACCCAAGAAACATTGTCATGCACTTAACTTCTACTGCGTTTTCTGCTTCTGTACGACTAAACTCACCATCCCGGAAGGAAACCAAGATGCGCCTGTCATCTCCATCCTGGAGTTTCCTGTAGTTCCCGTTCAGAGCTATGGGCGTGGGCTCAGTCATACTGGTGGCATATAAAGCAGTTGCCAGTGCCAGGAACTAGGAAGATACCAGCATACTCACTATTCACATACACTGTATACATCATAACATGGTTTGTGAAAGTTATAGGTCGAGCCTTCTTAGAAGTTAAAAAAAAACCTGGAAGTTGCGGTGATTATGTAATAGTAGCATCACCCGTTTTTGATCCATCAAGTTCTCCAAGCTGGTTACCCAGGTGGCTTGTAACATTTACAGTATAGAGTACAATAAGAAAAAGGTAGCGCTCAAATTGGAATTTCACGCAGTCGGCCACATGTGGTTCAGGATCTACCTGCTCCTGTGAAATGCTGACAGGATTCCTGAACACTGTCCAGAGGACGCTGGGATAGCAGGGAGGGGTTGTCAAAGAGCCGTCGTAGCGGTAGTATTCATCTAACCGCTTGGGGAGAAGCTCTTGGATGTTGAACGCTGGAACCTGCACGTTTTGATCTATGAAAGACATTTAATAGTCTTTAATTCAACGGAGACTGATCTTAGCAGGATTTTAAATTGATTGAAAAAGCACAGTGGTCATGAATTATCTCGAGACAATTGCTGGGAACTGCAAAATATACCAGACTGACAGGAAGACAAATCAGAAAATTGTTTTCCCAATGAGAATTGTGAGTCTCCAGAAAACGACTTGAAACTGGGTTCAATAGTGTTGGATTAAAAAAAAAAATCCAAAGTTCTAAAAATAATCAAAGTAAATGAGATTCACCTTTATATTTGACGGCATCAATGTATCGGAGTAAATGTTCAAAGGCTGGATTGAATTGGCCCACCTAAATTAGAGCAAACAGATCTCAGATCATCAGAATTGATCACTTCCCGTCAACAAGATTCACTTCCTGTCCTGATCTCACCTCAATGAAAATACCCAATACAGCCAGACCATCCTTTTTATCTGCTGCCACGGAGCTGTTGGGATACACATCCGAGTTGAAATGTACAACATGCATCTAGGAAAGAAAGCACAAATGAAGCTGAAGACATTTCCACTGGGAGGGGAAAGGTAATCACAAGAATAACAAGCAAGATACTGCATCCATCAAAAAGCACTGTATATATACAGACAGTCTAGAGAAGTTAAATATTTTAAGTATGTTGTATTTACTATATAAACTCTTTGTTCTGGGACAGTTAAACTAGCGTTTCTAGAACTGTTCTGTAGGTTAAATATTTTTATAGAATAGAATCTGAGCTCATTCTTAGTGTGGGAACAAATTGTCTCTAAAAGAGCGTGTGTACATATTAAATATACACAAGTATATTAAGTTACCATTCCTTTGAATCATGTATTAACAGAATGCAATAATGTCTGATCACTACAGGGGGATGACTACCACATACTTCATATTATAAAAAAACTTGACCCCCCCCAAAAAAATGGTGTTCCACTGCATTGCATACTTACACTGGCTGAGGTAATAAATACAATCATTCCTGGGTAAATGAATCGGTGCCACTACCGTGCACAGGAACTGAGTGGTTATGGATCGAAGTGCCTTTAAAAAACCAGTTCTGAAGTTGGAGCTCAGTACATCTGGGAAAATGCAGTTCTAACCATATAAAGTTAATTCCAGGATGGAATTAAGCCACTCTATAAAGAGGAGCATATTTCAGCATGTGCTGCCTACGTTTCACTTTCCAGAGCAAAGAAACTTCTAGTTCGCCATGGATCTCAGTCCGTTGAAAGCAGTGCTAAGTTTCCACAGAAATTAAACACCTCCTTCCCCTTTTTGTTTGCCCTCTCCTGAAGTGATCTACTACATCTTGGGGGTAAAAAAAGGACTCTTTAAACATCCTGCAAGGTAAATATTCAAGAACTGCATCATTATCAGTCATAGCAGGGCATTTCCAGTCCTCCTCCTGGAGGGCTTGCGAGTTTGAAGATTTTCTTTAAGAGCACCTAGAGTTGTTAAATTAGTCCAGATAAGCCAACCTGCTAGCTTAAATCCATGAGCCAAAATGGAACCCAGCAGATACACCCAGCAGATACTACCCTGGAACAGCGATGTCCATGATGCAGTTTATGAATATTTAGGCTTGGTCAGCTGTCAGACGGATTATTAACTCTTCATTTTGCAGATTGACCCCCCCACCTACCCAAGTCTTAAACATGGAGACGCATACAGAAAAATGTCTGGGTTACAATCGTGCACAAGATCTGTGCCTAATCTTTATGATCTTTAAAACTATTTGGAAAACGGTTCAAGTAGGGAGCTGTGTCGGCATCTGTAGGCTGCAAAGGAACAAGAAAGGTTTATTCCCTGCAGAAGAGAAGAAAAAACACGTTTCAGCTGTGGAGCCTTCTGAAGAGCCACACACCTGTAGAAGGCTCCACAGCCAAAAGGTTATGTTTATTTATTTCTTTTTTCAGCATGGAATAAACCTTTACTTGCATCCTGGAAACCATTTTTTTATTCCAGGTCTTCATTTGTCCATGTTACTCCTAAAACATGGATCAAGTTTTTTTAAAAATCCACTATTCACCCATTTATTCTGAAGTATAGTTTAAATGAGATTTTCGTCTTTAAAATAATTGTGCTTTACGTGGAAGGATGAAAGTATTTAGGGATTATTCCACACAGAAAACATTGAGACGGCATGTGTTATTTGTAAACACAGGTTTTGAAGCAAGCACTCTCTGAAAAGCTGAGAATTTACAGTAGTCTTACTCTACTTAATTATTCCTGCCATTGAAATAATTGCCTTCTGAGCCTCCACCAAGACTCAAAGTTTACTTGAATGTGCAAGTAAACCATGGCAGAGATGGAGCTGCTGGCGTGGCAGTTTTGCCACATAGAAAGAAGCCATTTAAAAGGTGGTTATGAATATGAGCCCAGTTTACAACATGCAGTCTAGTTAATCCTGTTGAGTCTTCCGCATATGTACTATTTAAGTCAAAGTCTGAGGTTAAGGAATAAGTACAGCCAAAAGTAGTAAAAGGGATATATGATTAAATATGCAAATATTCCAATAGACGTTTGTCCTTTAGCTAGAGCAAATGGCTATTACAGTTTCAGAAAGCTTGGGCTTGTTGGAAATGCACCTCAGCTTTAGATAGTAGGACAACACTTGACATATGCAGCAATATTGTTTGAAGCCAACAGACCCTGTAAAGGAGTTCTTTTTGCGCAGGTCAGTAGTTATGCACTACTGAGCATATAATCTCCACAGCCATAGTTATATTGAACTGGTATTCACTTGCGTCATTGTCTGAAAGTAGTAATTAAAGTGGTACAGTCTAATCCATCTTCCATTTCAGTTGAGTTAATTTCAGCCAAGTGGTTCATACCACATTTTTTCAGAGCTATCCCATTCATATACCTGTCGTACCTAAAGAATCGTGCTGTGCCCCTTTACAGGTAAACTACTGCCGTTCCTGGCTTCCGTGTGGCAGAGGCATTAATGATTTGTGGTTGAAAATCTTAAATGTACAAATGATCAATTATTTATCTCCCAAAAGAATGAACACCCTCCTCTAATATGACACAATCAGTACAGACTTATTTAAAATATATAAAAAATGAAATGGGGTGTACTTTGTAATTTTACTATACAGAAAAATTATATTTCTCAATTGGCCAAACCTGTAATAAATTGGCAATCCAATGTAAAGGGAGAGTCTTATGAAGAACTCCTGGGGGGGGACTGTTAATTATATTTAATGAATATTAAAAGATATGATGATTTTAAAATTAAACTTGGATCACAGTCCAATTCAATGTATTGTCTTTAATTATGGTAATAGGTTTGAGCAGACCCTATAATAAAGCATTTTTAATTCTAAAAAGTTATATTTCCTGGTTGTTTTTTAATAACATGCCTATTAAGCAGTAGGTTCATTTCCTGAGCTTACTTTAAAATTGGTCTGAAACTACATGAGCAAGTCACTATGGCATGAGTTCTCAGTCCTAGTGGTCCATATGCCTGCTGGTTTTTGTTCCACCTAAACAAAGTTACACAATTGAATCTTTAATTGTTCAACAAAATAGATTGTAACAGTTTGATTTTCAGCTCTTCAAACATGTTGCTTGTTCCCTTCTGACTATTGCATTTCATGTGTAAAAATTCCAGACATCCGAGTATAAAACAAGCTTATAAAGTTTTACAATGAAGTAATTAAGCTCAGCTGGAATGAAAACCCGTAGATACAAGTTCCTCTACGATCAGTAATGGGAACTCTGGTCTAGGTCTTGAGTGTCAGTCTACAAATATACTGACATTTCCCAATAACCATAACATTTGTGGAATCGTTCATTATACATCAGCAATTTAAAAGCCACAAGCAAGAAAGTCAGAACCCAAGAAAAAAACAGTGCAGTTTAAGTAGACTGTTACCACGGTCCCAGAGAATCAGCATGCCTGCATAAAACAGATATGGTTGCTTTAAGTTAAAAAAAAAGCAAAGATTTTAAAGCCTGGAAATCTCAGACTACAAATGAAGAACACATTACACATCTTGAATGGAATCCAGAGATGGATCGCAGCACGGTCCAAACCGCAAGCGCCTCTCAAGACTAGACAATAAGGACACAATTACAAAGTGAAGAAAGCAGAGCAGGCAGTATTGACCTCAGAGCCGAGACACTTGACCTCAGATCAGCTGCTATGTCCTTCCGCCAGGAATACATGCAGAAGCATTGCAAGATGGCCCTGCTGTAGGTGTGAAGTTTTCGGATGCTCTGAGGTTGTGCAATGTTCTGAAGGACAAACCCAATTGCAACTGTACAGCTATGCAGGGTCTTGAACGTGATTCATTAAAATGCTAAAATAATTGTCATTTTCTTTTTTTAATTAGCATTTTCTAATTAGGCAATAATTTTGCTATGGTTTCAGTCCTTTTCTACTAAGTTCAAGGACTTGGGAGAAAAAAAAACCGTAGATGAAATGGTCCTTTTCCTTAGAAAGGAACAGCCTACTTAAGCTAACGTTACTGTACATCCCATGGCAACAATAGGTACTATAATGGAACAGACAGTGGGAATGTCTCATGGATGCATGGATTTTCCATCCAAGTTTAGATTCTTGGGGCTTACTTTGATATAGCATCATTGTGTGACCCATGGCTGCATCTTTTCCAAGGGCAGAAACGATAGAATAAACCAGGCCAAAATCATGCAATGAGTCCCTTTCAGTGATGAGTCTTAATAAAACACTATTTCTTAGGAATCATTGATAGTGTCCTATTTTAACTGTCAAGTTAAATGTCAAGTGCAATGTGCTGTATTAAAGTCTAGATCGCAAATTTATATCCAACCAGTTAAGGTAAGGAAGGATCTCTACACTGTTGTTGGTTTGGTAGTTGTAATTTACACCATTCATGTTTTAATCATTTAAAGAGAAAAGCCAAGTTGGCTTGTAAGCTAAAAAAAGTAGACAGAGGTTATTTAAACAAAAATTATGTTTCCAAGAAATGATTGAAGTTGTCGATGTTTAGTGTTAATATTATTTTAACAATTTTATTATCAGGAAGGATCTTTTACATCCATTAAGGTAAAGAAAGTAAGGAGATCTCTACTAAAGTATTTCCTATAGAGCTGTATAATTAGACATTGTGAAACATACATAGTCACTACAAATATTTCTTCCCTGCTGCACTGCAGAACAGAAAGGCAATGCACGTCTCTCTAGCTTGAGGACATCAGATGTAGCGGAGTTCTAACATTCAAACAAGAAGATTCTTCCAAATCAGACATATATGCACAATATACATCTAGATATGATTCAAAATTCACAAATGTGAAAAATGAATGCCACAGAAAGTCAACATTTGATGATCATAAAAGGAATGCAGATGTGTGCTGCAGGCACTGGCTCCAACTCCGAAAGCAGAGAGTTAATGTTGTAGCGCAGGGACTAAGTGCTCTGTATTACAGGTGTACACTGCGGTGAATGAACACGAGTTTCTGGTCAGCTCACCTCCACTGCGAACTGTTTGCCATCGATTGCATGCTCAGATCCAGCTGGCAGGCTGGAGCTTCCCCAGTGGAAATGAAGCTGGGCGGCCGAGTAGCGGTTTGGCAGGCTGGCGATGTGCATTCGGGACGGCAGAGACAATTGCACTGGGAAAGGAAAGCCGCAGATCAGTCAGCACTCTTCAACGTCACTAAAATAGCAGGTGGATACCTCACACTTGCTGTACACCACACTAAAAATCTGGCCTTTGCTTGCTAAGCCATCCAGCTGTGGACAAAAGCAGCTACAGCTCTTTGCGAAAGATCAAGAGTTCTCCTCGAACGGCATTCTCGTTCCCAATTTAACAATTCGTTTTGGGTTTTCATTTCAGGCAGAACGGAGGAACATTACAGTTCTCTGTGTTGTAATGAAACAGGATTATATGCCAAATGATAATGTATGAAAAGTATGCCTTTAATTGGAAAATGGAACTAATCCGAATTTCTGATAACCCTTTTTGATCAATGTTCAGCCATGGGTTTGTTTCAAATGGGGCCATTGAACTCGGGAGATGTAACGGAGCCTTTATTTGCAAATTCCTGGCAAGATGAGGAAACAAAAATGCAGTGGCCTTCACACAAAGACACTCCAAGTGACTTCATTTCAGAGATGTCAAGAATTAAAGAAAATGACTACTCAACTTCAGTCTCCATGACCCAGCTAAATTAAATGCCTCAATAAGCTTTTTGAAAGGAAGAAGTTGACTTTTTTCCTCCACCTGTTTTGTAACAAGGCACACCCCTCTGACGCAAATGCTTTGCACTCTCAAGATGAGTTTCCATAGGATACCTTCAGAACTGCAGTTGTATGGGAAAATAAGCAGGGTCAGCAGTAGTAATGCACTAGGAGCAACTGTCAGTCTTGCAGCCCGTGGTAATTTAGCACACAAGGGAACCTTAGTCTGATTTGCAAACTAACATTTGTCTTATTTACGCATCGAAGCAGGCAATAATTAAACATATCATTATGGTTGCACATAAACCACAGGTCGAGGTTGATCTTTTCAGTTTTACCATAATTAAGATGATCAGGATTTATGCAAAAATAAAGTGCTACTTATCTATTCTAACATTTGTGTATGAGGATTCTATAAAGATAATTATCCTGATGCAATGTCTTAGACAGACAGTGGTGAGCTACAATTTTAGGCCTAATCACACATGTGGATTTTTCCCCACTTATTCCTTAGAACATAATGCTTTTGAACTGTGTGGAATTTCATTCCTTACATGTTTTACATCAGAGCACAGTGCATTAGCATTATTAGACTTTTCTCTCCATAGAATGAAAGGTAATATTTGTACCACAAAAATTTTTTAATTGAACTGAACTGCTCAGTGCTCTTTATTTTGAGAGGTAAATCCACTCACACCTTGTTTGCTGACTTTTTTCACCTCAGAAGAGGCAAACTTTAAAACACAAATTGTCATTTGTAAAATGCTGCAATAATATCTACACATTATCTACAAAACTGTCTCCTGATGGGTATAAATTGTAGAAGTGCTTTTGATCACCAAATGAATGTCTCACGGCAATTTCATGCTTAGGCCTAATTAATGCTCATACATAACCAACAGGGAGCTGCCTATCCATTGTGTGGTTAATTAAATATTAATTTCAGCAGCCAAAATGTGCTCACCAGGTTTTACAAGCCCTGCAATGTCCAATTTGTAACACATACACAGAAAGTTATCATGAGGAGTGCTTCACTGATTGTTAGACTTAGAGGCGAAGTCAAAAACGGGATGACTTCAAAATATTTTGCAGCTGCTAAATTGAAGATGCAGAACAACTCAATGTTCTTTATGAGAATTTAAAAAAAAGTTTAGTTTCTTAATCATTTCTGAGAATTTGGTTGCTTAGCTTTAGGAACCTTTATTTCAAGATTCACTTGAAGGAGCATTCAAACCATTCAGAAGTTATGCCTTGGTTCATTTCAAAAGGGAGGAGTTTTACAATTTAGCTGACTTCTTGGAATATAGTATTTAATACACACACTAAAATACATGTTTTGCAAAAGACTAATTATATTCTCAGAACAACGGGGAATTATGTAAATACTCTAAAAGCTTTTTGTGTACGTAGAAGATCTGGAAGCCTTTAGAGGTCTGTAGAGCTCTTTTGGGGAAAAAAAAATATATTAGGCATGGAAAGTATTTGTCTTGAGCCAGCCACCTCTAAAATATGCTTACAATTTTGTAAAGTGGCAGATTTCAGATCTCTTTGCAGTACTGTAACAATTGCAGAATAAGTGGGAAGTAAAGGAATTTTAGGTAGGAGGAGTGCACTCCAAGTGGACTGATCAGTTAAGGTTTCAGAAAGTTTTTAAACACCTTAGTCTTCAACCATCTCCCCCCCCACCCCCCATACAGAGATCTCAAAATCATGCAGTGTTGCAATATATTTGATCTGCAAAGGCTGTTTGCATGCACAAACTCTGACACAGGATACCCTGGGGGAGGTATTTATACTGACCTGAGTGGCCGTTGTTCATCAGAGTAAGTTGCTCAGTGGCAGACAGATTGTAATCTCTGACCTCTATGGGCTTGAGCGTGGAGTCGTACTGCAGGAGCTCAGTCTGGAAGTCAATGGGGGACTGAAATACACCACCGCAGAAGGGGTAGTATTTAGACCAGTGACTCTCTCCATCTGGGCCTGAAATAGCACATAGACCAAGACCAACACATATTTAATGAAAAGGCACTACTCCATAGATTTTGAAGAACACCTGCTTACGTAAAGAATGCTCCATTAGTCCCTTAAAAACACAAGGGAAATTTTCTATTTCCGAGAGCTGTTTTAAAATCTTTCACTGCAACTTCCTGTATCTAATAAAGTAAGATATCGACAGATCCTTAGTTGATTCCAGGGCATAGGGGGAATGATTTTGACAAAACAGGAACTCTGGGTGACTTCAAAGCCCTTGATGCCCCTCCTCCTGGCTTTGTGAAAGCTTTATTAGCAATAAAAAAAGGTATCATTAACTGCATAGCTGTGATTACTCTCCACTAAAGAAGTATGCTAGCATGCAATTTGCCATGATAGTTAAGAGCCGTAAACTGCTGAGGTAAAGAATGTGTAGCAAAGGCTATAGTTAGTCAACAAGAAAGACACACCTGTTTATATGAAAAATTAATTTGTGCATGAGGTATTCCTTCCCAACTTCCAGTTAGAATAAATTCTGCAGCTTGCTTTCAAGCAAGAAGATGACCAAATGACACTTCCAGTATAAAGCCATATCACTCTGCAACTCACAACTGGCTGCCCACTGAAGCTAAGCGGGTGTGAGCCTGGCCAGTACCTGGATGGGAGACCTATTGGGAAAAACTAAGGTTGCTGCTGGAAGAGGTGTTAGTGGGGCCAGCAGGGGGCGCTCACCCTGCGGTCTGTGTGGGTCCTAATGCCCCAGTATAGTGACAGGGACACTTTGCTGTAAACAGGCGCCGTCCTTCGGTTAAGACGTTAAACCGAGGTCCTGACTCTCTGTGGTCATTAAAAATCCCAGGGCGTTTCTCGAAAAGAGTAGGGGTGTAACCCCAGCGTCCTGGCCAAATTTCCCATTGGCCCTTACCAATCATGGCCTCTTAATAATCCTCATCTATGAACTGGCTTCATTACTCTGCTCTCCTCCCCACTGATAGCTGGTGTGTGGGGAGTGTACTGGTGCATCACCCAGGTGGATGCTACACATTGGTAGTGGTGGAGGGGAGTTCCCATTACCTGTAAAGCGCTTTGAGTGGAGTGTCTAGAAAAGCGCTATATAAGTGTAAGCAATTATCATTAAAGTTTTTAAATAAGAGTGCGGCCAGTCGGTTAGAAATCTGGTTCTATACATTCTCAAAACTCAAGGTTTCAGCTGACTATTAATGCATCTGTGTGGTCTTAATTGTGTCTTCCTCTATTTCAATATAAAAAAATTAAAGTGGGGAAAGGAATTCTCCTTTGAGCTTCTTATTGAAAGAAGTGAGTAAAGGCACAATGGGGAAAAGATACAGAGAGCCATCCATGTTGAGGATAGAAGTATATAGATTTAGAAGAATTTAGGTTCCAGTTATGAAAAGGACAGAATTGTAACTTTAAAAACACTGAACTAATGAGCACCAAAATTGATTGCCTGTAGCATTTTAAAGTCGGTATAGGAATTACGTTAATGCATATAATCTTACATACAAATACTGTAAACCCATGTTTTAATAACAGGAAAAGGCAAACCGGTATTAGGCACAAAGTGGAACTTATGAAATTACCATAACAGTTAATTAACGCAAAACATTTATAGGAAGACCTCAAAAGCATCAGCTCTTTTTGTGAGGTCATCGCCTTGCATGTTATTGGCTCTCTAGGATGTAATTCACTACATTGTTTTTGCTATTTTCAGATTTGGCAAACAAACAAAATAGTCATATAGGAGGCATTAAATTACAGGCTGTTAACTGGAGTGGAGTAACCCCTCCTTAACTACAAAAAAAAAATCATGATATTTAAATTTGTTGATTTACACACTGTGTGTAAGTGTACATTTCTAAATACAGTTAAAAAATAGTCAGGCACATTTTAATTTAATACTTTGCTCACCTCCATCCTTAAAGCTGAGGGTTAACAAGCTAGAAATCTGTACATTAGTGAATAACTGATCACCAAGACATTTACAGTAAGAATATCAGGAAGAAAATACGAGCCATCTCTTGAGTCATGATTCCTTGCATCACAGGTCACTCTGTTTGAAGTATAATTTAAGTTCAATTGAATTGTGTATGTAAATTGTAGATATTTACATTCCCTAGTAACTAAAATCTGCTCAGTTGTACAAAACTGTAGTAAAGCTAGTACAGCTTATTTGATGACACGCTTTCTGGAAGGAAGAATGTCCTTCCTAATGTTAGAAAGGTGTAAAAGTACATTGCATAGGCAGTACAGGATGAAATCCACACAATGGCTTCTCCCGAGGAAAGATCCTGATTTTGTGATCCTAAAACATCCCAACTCCTCATTATCGTACAGTGACAGATGACTGTGAGCCCAATAAAATCACAAAAGGCACTTAAATTAACCTTAAATCCTAATCAGGAAATAGCACTGTTTGAGTTTAATTAGGAGTTCAAGACAAATCCCCAGGGATGAAGTGTCCTCTAATCACTCTTGGGGGGAAGTGTCTATTTACATCTGAAAACAAGAAAGCAGAAATGAATTGTTTCCCTTTTCTTGCTAGATAATGCTTTCTTGACTGATCTGTTACCGTTTCCCACCCCCCCCGTCCCCAAAAGGCTTTTATTTAATTTTACATCTAGTCAAATTTTAACAATGTAATGTGTGCTTTTTTAAAGTTTAGAATAGTAACACTTATGTACTGTAAAAGTCTGTCTGGTTTGGGTTGCAGGCACAAGGGTTTTGCCTTTGAGCAAAATAGGATAACCAGGACAATTCTATTATTTTAAATACAAAACAGTCTAAAATAACTTAAGGTAAAAACAAATTGTGTGATTATCTCATGGCAATAAGTGTTAGTGGATGACTGTATGATTAAAAGTTTTCAGCAAAAACTCCCCTCCAAACTGGCTTCGGTCATCGTCACAGCACAGAAACTGCCCTGATCAAAGTCACTAATCTTCTAATAGCTTCCGATTCTGGTTCTCTTTCTATACTCATCCTTCTTGATCTCAGTGCTGCTTTTGACACTGTTGACCATAACATCTTTCTCTCTCGTCTTGAGACTATGTTTGGAGTTTCTGACACTGCTCTCAAATGGTTCAAATCTTACCTCAGAAATATCGCTAGACTACACCCTATGCTATCACCAACTGTAACTGAAAAGCTGATCAACACATTTGTGTTCTCTTGAATTGACTACTGTAATGCTCTACTCGCTGGGGTATCTAAATCTACTTTGAACAAACTCCAGTATGTCCAAAATTCAGCAGCCAGAATCCTGACCAGGTCAAGTGCAAATGATCACATTACTCCTATCCTGGAGTCCTTGCACTGGCTTCCAGTCAAATTCCGTGTAGACTTTAAAATCCTCATGCTCACCTATAAGGCTCTGCATGGCTTGGCACCTCAGTACCTGTCTGAACTATTATCGCTATACTACCCACCTCGCAACCTTCGCTCTTCAAGTTCTGCCCTCCTTACTGTCCCCCAAGCCCATCTACATTGTATGGGTGACAGGGCCTTCTCCCATTATGACCCCAAGCTCTGGAACTCTCTGCCCAAGGATATTAGCGAGTCACCTTCTCTAAACTCCTTCAAATCCAGACTCAAACCCTTCTTCTTTAGAAAAGCCTTTACTTACACTAACTGGTTCATTTCTTCACCCCTCTGCTTTTCTTAGTACCACCATCCACAGTCTCCTCTATATATTGTAATTGTGTTTTATCTTGTGTATTCTTTATTTATTTATTCATTCTTATTTATTGTTGTCATCATGTAAAGTGCTTTAAAAGGTGGTTTATAAAGTAAAGTTTATTATAATAATAACAACAGCTTAGATTTATGGAGAAGATTAAGGATCTGTTATGATAATGAGATTTCTCTTCAGGTCATCACTTAACATGCTTAAGAAGGGGCATTTTATTTTGATTTGCAAATCAAAAGGGTCTGAGATCTAGCTTTTTTTAAATGCACATTTACCATTGTTTCCACCACTACAACTATTTACATTATCAGCTGTGTTCTTCCTTTAGGAAACACAAGCTTATCTTTAGCATAGCAATGCCCCTAGGGTAAATGTATACTCTGGAATTTCCTAATCCATCATATTGACAAATATTACTCCTTTGTCACCGGATTTTAAATACATTTCCTTGGTTTAACAGAAAAGCATCAAAGCATTGAGTAATACATGCAGACCACTGCATATTGTTTACAAAAAGAAAGGATAATGAAAGCCTGAGATAGATTTAATCAGTAAAGAAATCCCTCAAATAAGGAAAAACTGCTGCATAGCAGATCCTCTAATAAGGCCTGACAAGCAGTTACATTCTGCTGCTTCTGGACCAGTTAATTTGAACATTGTAAAACATTGGTTCTGAGCTTTTTTTTTTACCATTCCTAAAATACTGTGTGAAACATTCAGCATGGAATAAACCTTTACTGGTTTTATTTAAAAGAGAAGAAAAGAAAATTTCGGCTGTGGAGTCTTCTTCGGGTGTCACAGCCAAAGCATTTCTTTTCATCTTGGAATAAACCTTTGCCTGTTCCTTCGCAGCCTGCACATGCTGACTCAGCTACCTACTTGAACTACTTTAATAGATAATGTTGGCTATAACCCTAAACCAGCACTGTGCAGTCCTGGTCCAAGAGATCGGGTGCCTGCAGGTTTTCAGGAGCTCCTTATAGAGACAGCACCTGAAGAGCCAAGAGAAGCTGTTAAATTGGTCCAGTTAAAGCTATGACCAGCTGCTTCAGATCGGAATGAGAACCAGCACTGCCCCCCCCCAAGAACAGGATTAGACAGCCCTGCTCTAAACCACAAAGCACAGACTCATCATGCATTAATCGTGAGTACAGCCATCATAAGAATGAAATACACCACTGGAAGGGTTGTTTGAAAGATGTTCTGTGAAGGGCACGGGGTATTCGGGCATGCAACAATGTACAATAGTTCGCTGTGAAGCATTATAAAGGCCTTGCAGAAAATAATGGAAAGTATAAGGTAGTTTGGCAACCTAGGACAAAATATGGCAAAACAAAGCATGTCCATTGTATAAGCATGGGGAAATGATGAACAGCAGTAATTTTCTAGTCTACAGTGTAATGTTTTGTCTGAACAATGCAACCTGCTTACTGTTGTCCCACCTATTTTGTATTTTAATGCTGCTGCAATCACAGCATTTCCCATTATTGTGGGCCTGCTAGGCTGTTAACTTGTGTACTTGCATCCTGACAAAGTGAAGGCTGAAAGACACAGACTTAAGGGAAAATGAAGGTCTGAGTCATGGGGTGACCAACCATAGCTTTGACTGCTCCTCAATTGCAGTCCTCAAACTTTCTCCAAAGCAAGAGGTTTAGAATGCAGTTATTAGTGGACAAAGGTTCAGTCCTGGAATTTAAGCAACTGCTGGTCTGGCTTACACGGTAGCTCGCTCTGTTATTTGAATGCTGAGGACATCAGTTATTAAAAGGGTGGAGGAATGAGACTGGGCTTTGGGACTTAAGACAAGCAATAAGGACCTTTTCCAGTACCATCAACACTGTGCTTCTTACAAAGAAATAAAGCACAGTAGGAGTGTTTTATATTGGCAGAAGTGCTAATTAGCGATATGGGAGTAATTCAGACAGAATGGAGTAATCAGAAGTGTATAGTGGGAATATGTCACCAGTCTGTAGGCAAATTAAGGCCACTGAGTCTGAATTTTTGATAAAGTGGTCAGGAAAAAGTTTGACCTCTAGAATGAATGAGAACCGAGGGAATCTGAAGAGATTGTTTTAGGTTGTGACCCTCAAGCCAAATTGGTTCAAGTATCCCTTTCTTTTCAACCCCTCTGGGACTCTGAATAGATTGTAAACTGTAGCTAAAAAAAAATAAACCACCATTTCATTGCAAATCTGCTGATAATACAAGAATGTGTGAGGTGAATTCAACTTTATACCCTTAAAGACCTAGGCAATTTGTCTGGCATTACAGTAATTTCTATTTTCCAGTGAAGAGTGGTGTAATTGGATATGCTAAAGTTCAAGAGAAGCCAAGATGTTATAATGGTGATTCAGGGTGAGACAGCAAGACTTTTTACCAAATCACAGAGACACAGGAGTGTCCAGACCTTCATTTAAAAGCTTTCTAAAAACATGCTTAGCAGTCTGCAAGTGCCACAGCCAAGAATAACATACTTACCAAAGTATGTCCACTTAACACCTGAAACACAAAATAAAAACATGAGTCAGTTTACAGCTCCTGGAAATGTACCTTTGTTGTACTGTAGGTCCTCCTGCTTCATTGACCGATGAATAAGTAACATGCTTTTCTCTAAATATTCTTCATACTAATTTTACAGATCCGTGCCATTCTTTAACTAGATTATAGCAAGGTTCCATAAAAGTCATGCTATACCAGACTCCAATAAGCATATCCTTTGAATGGAAAAAGCAAAGTATAAATATAGTATATTTGCTATTGGCATGCCATCTAGAACTTCCACAGTACATTAAAAAAATGCAAATGGGCAGAAACAAAATGTAAGAAGTGAAAATATGATCTTGAATTTACCAATTTGCATCAAGATGACACTTTAAAGCCCTGTATTTGTGTGTGCTGGACATATTCATTTTAGATTTGCTTTAATCACCCACGTTATTTATAGGACTTCGAAAAGAAGAACGTGGTTCAAAAATAACTTTTAAAGCATGGAGCTTTATCCATTTTAATTAACTAAAATTACATTTAAAGCTGCTCTGTATGTGAAATTAACAACATCCCCCTGCCCCAACTGCTTTGTGCACCTGGTTCAGTTTATTACAACAGTAAAAACTGAATGCTCTTAACAGCATAAACAATGCAATTTTGTTTTTTTTAAAAAAGCTTTGTATTGGTTTTGAAGGGTAACACAGAGAACCACCTTCACTTGGCTAAGGATGAAAACAAGGTCCACTGTACACCACAGCAACCTTGCACTGTCTCATAGAAGAAAGGAAAGTGGTTGTTTCAAACATTATCTTGATTTGGTGTAGTTATACATCTGCAACCACTGGATAAACAGCGTGGGCCATATTATTATGGCTTCAATAAGCAAAAGTGCTAGAACACTCTGAAGTGTGCCTAAAGCACTCATGTCAGTGCTACACTGTACATCCTACATCTTGCTAAAGCTTGGGAAGGTTCCTGTGGGTACTGCATCTACCTTTTCAGCTTGTTGTGGTAACTGAGGTTTCCAGATATTTTCTTATTGATCTTTGCCTGAAGCCCTAAGCAGCCTACTGCTTCTTTGAGTCGTTTGCATTGGTTCAAAAGGAATTTCTTTTCCCCGAAAAAAAATGAGTAATGAAAAACAAAAAATTAAAAGGAAGTCAAACATCAAATTAGATCACAAAACTCTCATGCATGCCTTTTATTGCAGTAGAAATGTATAACAGTTTATACTTTGTGCTTATCAGCTGTGAAGATTTTATTGATTTGCAAACTTCAACAAGCCTGGTCATTCAAAGAAGTGGGTGACTCATTACTCACAAGAAGGCATGGTTATTGTGCCAGTGTTCTCTGCTCTTCACTATGTACCATGTTCTATGGCACTATGTGGTTAGGAGAGCACCTACAGTTATTCGAATACAGAACTATGCCACAACAGTTTTCTTAGTGTCTAGTGTTGGCACACAGCTCTATGATGTTAAGAAAGTTGTGGGAGTTTCTCAGCCACTGAGATGGTAGAGTTTAGTAGGCGGACAAAATGCGCCCCTAGTCGTTTACGGTTCGCTAGGGAGTCAAAACTATGGTGCTTAACGTTTAGTACTGTATATTTATAGCTTTGCAAGACGCGTCTTTTTGTTTTCATTTGATACAGTGTTGCATCTACCTAAAAAAACATCATTAGGCTTTTCTTAAAGTAAAGTTTGCACTCAGTTTCATTTTTGTCATTTTAGCGGAGATTTTCACGCTTTAAAAAGAATGCGACGGAGAAGAACAGCACGTAACTCCAAAAGGAAACTCAAGACCGCTTTAGTCTTGAGACTTCAGTCACTTTTTTATCATCCCCACAGCAATCGTGTTGCTCGTTTCAAGAACAAGTCAATAGCCTTTAAAAATATCGGTTTTTTAAGATTCTTGGGCGTGCTTCATATAGATTAAACGGATAATGGTTTTGTATTCATTAGCATGCGCTTCTGTTCACTTCATTAAGCGCTGTGGTGTAAATGGTCCACATCCGTTTCCATAACTACCACAGCAATGCTATACTGAATGGATGCGTGTTGGGTCTTCAGAGGGAATCTCCAGTATTTAATGTAAACAAACGCATGCATACGTGTTTAAAGTACTTTGTGGTAGCTGTGAACAGAATCTTACTACGATACTAAATATGGATACATTTCCTCTATACTTATAATCCAACACCTTGCCTGTAAACATGACCATTAGTATCAATAAATTGTTGAATACTTTATTTTGAAAAAGAAAAATTAGTCATCCCTTCCCAAAAATACGTAATTTCAATTGGTCTCTGGAGCATTAAATGGACAAAATAAATTTTGCAGAGTTGTTCAAGAGCAATTAGATAATTCGGGCTGGTCCTAATTATAATTAGCCATTGTTTAATTGAAAATGCATATGGTCTGGACTACAAAATGTTCTCTATTAGTGAGTAACGTGTTTTCCGTGATTTAGGAAAGAAAGATTTCCAACATTGCTAGATGCTTAAGTAATATTACTTTGAGCACGTTTTTTTCAGAACGTAATGACATTCTTTGCACGTGGTTATTCGGAGATGTGCAACTTGATTGTGGTCATTCTGCAGCTCGTCTTGCCAAATAAGTCTCTTGATGAGCAAAAAGACCATCAAACAGGAACGACAATTGGTTTTTAAGCTTAAAAAGCTATTTACATTCCAGGCAACATATTCCAGATACTATAAACATCCTAAAAAGTTTAAACAGACTTAGAAAATGTTGATACAGTAGGTGAAGGCATTGCATTTAAAAAGTCTCCACGCTTGAATATCTTACCTTGAGCAGCTGAGAGAGTGAATTCAGTCGTAAGGAGGGACACGAGTATGGCTGGCAGGTAGTGGCAAGACATTTTACCTCTTGTTCCAACCAAGATCACAGTCTCATTTGGCTGAAGTAGGCAATCTTAAATTGCTGCCTCTTTCAGACCGGCTTTTATAGTACTCGTGTCAGCTTCATTCTAACGCTCCATGACGTCAAAGCAACAACAAACCTGCCCCCAAAAGCCTGAACAAGTTTCACTGCGAGCAAGTGGACGTTTGCGCTAATTGCTCGCATATCCAGCGAAATCCCCAAATCCAACATTTTGCACCCGGGCGCATCTCCTAAGCGCAATCGTCATAATGTGATCGGAGAATTTAGAGAAGAATGGCGTAGTGCTCTGTATCATGAATTCTTATTCTCCTTTGATGCCCCCGATAAATATATTGTATGAGCCCCCGTTGCGTTACAATATCCATTTTTATGTCTCTAGATACTTGCAAAAGAATTGCATCAGTGCTACGTGACGACCCTGGCATCTTCTCTTGAACTACTCACATTTAGGGGTCACTGACGGTGAGGGACCGTCCCTTGTGGGTTTTACAAATAATTTTTACAAATTTACTTGCGGCGGTTATCGGCGCTTGTTTGTGGCGGAGGGTGAAGTGTGAAATGAAACAATCTCACCAAAGGCAGTTTAGTTTAGATGCTGCTTCTTTACCATTTCTTAGAAATACAGTGAAAGCGAAAGCATCTCCTAGGAAAAAAGGCACTTGCATCATGATACAAAGAAGGTTTTTATTTCTGTGAAATGCATATTCAATAAAGTCTCCTATCCCATTCAGCATGAATCTTGTCAGGAAAGACTTTCTGGAAGCAGGTATTTCTGTGTTAGCCTTAATAGCTGAGGTGTGATCTATTTAATTTATTTTAGAAAGCTCAGTCACTAGTTTAAGCATCAACGTTCTGTATCATCAAGTTAAGAATCAAATGGAGAAGTGGTCTGTGCCCATAATCTTCTACAGTACATCTCTAGATCAAGATTGTCTCCATCAGCCCCTTGCAGAGTTCTAGTCACGTTTAAGTCATGCTGGCTGTGACATTTTCTAAGATGACCACTCAGGATAAACAGTGATGTGAAATGCTCACTTATTCACTTCAAATATTTGTAAACACATTTTATTATTAAATCCTTTCAAGCCATAATTTCCCAAATTTAACATAATACTGGGTCACATAATATACTAGGTTAAAGAACTACTTTAAACAAATGTTGCAAATTTAAAAAGCCCATAAACTGGCATTTGATCGAATACGTCAGTCTTCATTTTAGAAAGAGGTAATACAAACTCAAAATCTTTAGTTTTCTTAAAAACTCTGAAAATGAAATCTAGTTTCAGACAGCATAACAGATTTTTTTATATTTTTCATTTTTCTCTAAATTCCCTTTCTTTCCTCTTATTGCACAACTGAAAGAGAACACAACAGTAGGTAAAAAAGAACATTATCAGTTTATCGCCAAACTTTTTTTTCCATTTTTCTTAAGGCGGTCTTTAAGCAGCACTGCCACTACTCATCTAGAACCCACTGAGATGGTAATTAGATGCCATAAACAACTAGTTGAAAATCTCTGGTATTACCGTCTTGAGCAGGTAATGCTCTTTAAATAGTCCGTTTATTAATGTCGCAGAAGAGAATTTAGTTAGTGTTGTGCATGTATGAAGAAGGATGCAGTTTGTTTCAGAACCATCATAAACATTCCGAGTTTGTTATTGTCACCTGATAATAGGTGTTTTCATGTTCAGGGCTTGTTGGCTCTTGGTTGTTATCTTACAGAAACAAGTAGGTAGCATGATACCCAGTGGCCAGATACATTTAGGTTTAATTCCTATTTACATAATGACAACCTAATGTAAACAGTATCATGTTTTCCCTGAAGGAGAAGGGACACAGCATGATTTTCTTGAATGGTACAGGTTCCCAAAATAGACATTGTTCAATAACGGAGAACGTCCTGTAATTGTTTCAGTGTCAGCTTTGGTAGATCTTCAATGTGAGTTTTGTGTTTGTGTCTGTCAAGAAATAGAACATGATAGGAAAGCTTACTAATGAGAGGAGGTCACTCTCGCATGTAAAACCAGGTGATAACGGAAATCTGTATTGATGAATCTCAATACCCGTAAGAATGCCTTTTAAACCACATGAATATGCATTTTAAATAGAAATTGTATTTCATATCTTCAGCCTTGTACATGAGATGTTTATGCTTTAAAATGTTTTTATAAAGATTTTTTTAAATGGCCACACCTCTTTTTCTCTCCCTCTCCGATCCTTTGCGTCTCTTTGCAAGGCTTACCTCAAGTGGAGCTACTGACAAGATTGACTTTGTAAATTGAACACTGAAATCACTGCAACCCACTGAAGCTAAGCAGGTGTGAGCCTGGTCTGTACCTGGATGGGAGACTCCTGGGAAAAACTAAGGTTGCTGCTGGAAGAGGTGTTAGTGGGGCCAGCAGGGGGCGCTCACCCTGCTGTCTATGTGGGTCCTAATGCCCCAGTATAGTGACGGGGACACTATACCGTAAACAGGCGCCGTCCTTCGGATGAGACGTAAAACCGAGGTCCTGACTCTCTGTGGTCATTAAAAATCCCAATTTCTCGAAAAGAGTAGGGGTGTAACCCCGGCGTCCTGGCCAAATTTCCCACTGGCCCTTACCAATCATGGCCTCCTAATAATCCCCCTCTATGAATTGGCTTCATCACTCTGCTCTCCTCCCCACTGATGGCTGATGTGTGGTGAGCGTTCTGGCGCACTGTGGCTGCTGTCGCATCATCCAGTTGGGGCTGCACACTGGGGGTGGTGGAGGGGATCCCCATTACCTGTAAAGCGCTTTGAGTGGAGTGTCCAGAAAAGCACTATATAAGTGTAAGCAATTATTATTATTATTATTATGAGAAAAGAACAATTCCTGTGATATTCTTAAGGGCTTTAAGCATTTAAAACAAAGCACTGGCCATCTATGCATGTCGAAAATATTCCACAAGATACTTGTCTTCATAGGATCTTTGTGTGCTGCAATGTCTAAACTCAGCTTACTCCAGTTGTACATCCTGCACTGTTGCTTTGGTTCTGCTTCAGTGCCTTATCTCTCATAAACTTGCTGACACAAAATAAGTATAGTTTTCACCTGCAACTGATTGATACACAGGAGGTCTTGTTTTACCTCCTTACTGTACGTACTGTACAACTTCTCATACCCATATTAAAAATGTGGTTCAAGTAGGCAGCTGCGACAGCAGGCTGCAAAGGAACAAGTAAAGGTTTATTCCATGCTGAAAAGAGAAGAAATGAAACACAATGTTTCGGCTGTGGAGCCTTCCACGCCCAAAGAAGGCTCCACAGCCGAAATGTTGTGTTTCTTTTCTTCTCTTTTCAGGATGGAATAAACCTTTACTTGTTCCGTACTAAAAATGTATACCTTTTGTACAAAGAAAAAAGGGTCAAAATAAAAAATCTTTAGTTGGTAGATAACATTTGTAATAATTTGTCAAAAATTATAAGTCATGCCAAATATGGTCCAAAACACTGATTTGTTCCAGGAAAATTAAGTGCTTTACCTTTCCTTAACTTAAACTAAAAATAACCTTTGAGGATTGTACTGTGTGGTTTCCTAAAACAATAGTGTCTCGTGTTAGTGTACAATACAGAGGTATTCCAGTTTAGTTTGTTTTTACTCTCCAAATTACTGTTTACATTCCTGTCAAACATAAATATTCTACACAGGTCATGTATTCTACCTGGATGGAACTCACATCCCTCAGAGAAAACATGAAACCTAGAATTTATGGCAGTACTACAGAAATCATTAGGGTTCAGGGAGGATAGTGACTACAAATGGCTCTCTGAGGCAGGATATGAGTGGCTCTTGGCACCCATAAATGTAAAAACCTGGAGAGAGTTCGGCTCTTTACACTTGCTTGTGTAGCCACAGACTAATGAAAACAATCATCGTTACAAGAGGTGCTAATTGCGGACACCCGCCTGTTTACACGTTCTGGATTGCTTTGGCCATTACCAGCACCAATTGTTAAAATGGCTTCCGGAGAGTGAGGCTGTGAACCTGTAATCAGCCTTGCCAGTCGCAAGGCGAATGTCTGCGCAAATTAAAGTGATTGTCTTAATTAACGGAAAGCGAGTTGCATGTTTAAAACATGGCCGACTGATTTGTTTTTAATGCTAAATAGATCTGTTTTTTTAATGTTTCTTCCCAGGCGGTGCGCTAGTGTGGTAGTTAGCGTTGCTGCCTCGCGGCTCTGCAGCCGAGGGATCAGTTCCAGATCTAGGGTGCTGTCTGTGCATCCCTGCGTTTGTGTGGGTTTCCTCCAGTTACTCTGGTTTCCTCCCACAGACCCAAAACATATCAGCAGGTTAATTGTCTTCTGGGAAAATCGGCCCTGGTGTGACCCAATGGGTTTATGTGCGTCTGTGTTTATGTCTTTTTGTCTGCCCTGTGATGGACTGGCATCCCATCCAGGGTGTACCCTGCCTCGTGTCTGGTGCTTGCTGGGATAGACTCCTGCTTCCCCTTAACCCTGAATTGAAAGAAGTGTTCTGAAAACGGATGAAAAAGTGTAAATGGGCTGGAGAGAAACAGGTGAAGGAAAGTCCTGGTCGTGTGACTTACACACGGATGAAAGTATTGCAAGATTAGAATCTAATCTTCCTCCCAACCTCATGTTACAAACTCCATAATTACGTTTTCTGATTGCTACCTACATCTTCCTCAGGATGAAAAAAAAGGTCAATTCTGCCCCCGGAATTAATGAAAGGTAACAGATGAGAGGAGAACTTTTGGTACACCTCTGTTATGTGATCTTCTTCATCTGAGTGAAGGATCTTGAAGGATGCGTGAAGGTAATTTTGCACAGTATACACGCAGTCCAACAACATGCAACACACAACAAATACATCTAAATTTTAGCCATTTATAGGAGTTTGATATATTAAATTAATGCCCCCTTTAGGTTTGCTTCAATCATTTAATTCTGGTATAGTACATCTTTTTAAAATCAATTACTGTCTTCATTACCTCAGTACAGTGGTTTTGGAGTAATTTCTGGGGAACCCCCAAACAGTCTCTGGGGATCCCTTGGTTGAGAAGTCCTGCTTTGTATGTTTTCCAACTTGTTAGTGATTCACTGAAATGCACCTACTGACTACTGTAACTTCCCACAGAATGTGTATTCAAAGGCATTTTTAAAAATATACACACTGTATTTTTAGCATACACAACCATATCTTGACAGCCCCTGCCTTTCTCCATAGAAGGTGTAGTCCAGACAAGCTGGAATATGACCTTGCTCACCCGGCTGTGCTACTGTGACTCAGCCCTGAACTGGACAGGCCATTTGCTCTGTGTGGAAGAAGGGAAGTCGCCATTGATTACCTCTCACTTTGAGGCCATTTTGAAACAAAACTTTTTCTGGGCATGAAACTGTACTCTCTGTCTTTCTCTTAATTTATCACGGATTATGTGAAAAAACAGAAAAAAATTGCTTAAGTTCATTGTAAACTAATACAGTATGTATTTGTTTTGAAAAAATAATCTGAATTGCTAAACATATTTTTTATATAGCCACCTAAACTAGAATTGCCTCAGTAGAACCAGTACCCCAGTAGAACTGAGCCCAGTAGCTGTTGAGGAATCCCAACAATTTGTACTGTATGTGTGGTAACACATACCTACTTGAAGGACAAAATAGGCTACTCACTTAACACACTGAAAACAATATTAATGGTTATGCAAGTTTTCAAGTCTTGAAAAGATGTATAAAATGATCAAGTCTGTGCATTTTTCAAGCATAATTAAACCCATATCAAACTGAGAGTTTGACACAGCTAACCAATGACAAATTTTAGAATCTGATGGTGCCTTTGTATTGGGCAAGCAGAAGCTTTGACAAACCAAGAACTTCCTGCCAAACAATTTACAGCTTGTAGTTTGGGTTAAAAACTGATTTACTCCAGACTATAGGCTCAGAAGTGGTGCTTAACTATTATATGCACTATCCAAAAAGTGGAGGATTTGAAACCTGAGCACATTCCCTTTCCGGTGTAAAGTTCTGCATAGACATTGGATGTGAGGTTTATAAACAGCATGTGGCAATGCCTGTAGGTTAGTCTATAGTCTGGATAGGAACCCAATGCGTTATAAAAGTGTGGTTTATTTGCACCATTTGCTAAGATGTTATATTTTCTACATGATCTTATATTTCCTTCCAAATCCAAACAAAAGGCAGAGGTTAATAGCTCCCCCAACTGTTAAAGAACATCAGTTGCAAGCTGGCCAGAAGTAAGCAAGCTGGTTCTTATCTTTCTCTTAAAGAGTTACTCTGTTATTCAGAGTTCGGCTGGTTCCAGCCCTGAAGGTACTCCCTGTGGCTCTTACCTTGTCACTCTCTGATTCATGTCTCAGTGGTTAAGTATAAGCTTGCTAAGAAGGAAAAAAAGTGGTTTATTTCAGATTTCGCCACTTAATACACCACACTCTGAGGTTTTTTTTTATAATTAGAGAGTAATTATGGATTTGTCCATGATTAATGAGCAAAGAAATTCCTTAAGATAATACCTTATATTTTAAAAATCACCTGTATGTCTAGAAGTTTTTGCTTTTCAGCAATGGGTGTTTCTGTTTCATAAGGGAGAAATGTGATATTGCCATGCACTATAGACTTTAAATTGTCACTGCAGATTAATCCTACTACTTATATAATATATATATATATATTAATTAAATATTACTTATACTACAGATGGAAGAAACTATCATTAGAAAAATATAAAAAGCTATCTTTGCTAATTGAAATTATTTTTTTTAGCCACCCTGCAGCCCTATATCAACCTGCAACTCACAACTGGCAGCCCACTGAAGCCCAGCAGGTGTGAGCCTGGTCAGTACCTGGATGGGAGACCTCCTGGGAAAAACTAAGGTTGCTGCTGGAAGAGTGTTAGTGGGACTAGTAAGGAGCACTCACCCTGCGGTCTGTGTGGGTCCTAATGCCACAGTATAGTGATGGGGACATTGTTCTTCAGATGGGATGTTAAATCAATGTCCTCACTCTCTGTGGTCCTTACAAATCCAAGTATATTTCTCAAAAAGAATAGGGGTGTTACCCCGCCATCCTCACCAAAATGTAATGTGGCTTTAACAAATCATGACCTCCTTATAATCCCCATTTATGAATTAGGTTCATCACTCTGTTCTGCTCCCCACTGATAACTGGTGTGTGGGGAGCGTACTGGTGCACTTTGGCTGCTGTCACATCATCCAGGTGGGGCTGCACACTGGTGGTGGTGGAGGGGATCCCCATTACCTGTAAAGTACTTTAAGTGGAGTGTCCAGAAAAGTGCTATATAAGTGTAAGGAATTATTTTTTAAGGATATTGAGATAACCCTTCATCAGGGCATTGCATGTGAAATCATCAAATTATTTAAATTTATTTAATTTTACCCAAATTATTTTTATCTTGTCTATGTTTACTGTAGGGCTAAGTAATATGTGGCCAAACCCTCCTTTACATCTGAGGCATTTTGTTATTGTTTGAAGGACACTGAACGACCTGTTAAATAGTGGTAAAGTGCACTGACAGAAACTGTTCAATGTTCTACATTTTCTTGGAGAACACAGTCTCTTACCTTTCCAGTAAGTTATTTGTTTAAAACAACAACAGTGTTATCCCCAACAAGGTCATGCCAGCTCAGATGAGAGAACAAAAGTTCACAAGAACACAAAAGATGGCTGTAGCTCCTCATTTAAAAAGGGTTGTGCTAGTTTAAAACACAGAACAGTGTAGCATGGACCTATGTAGTAGCAATGCAACAGATATTTACAGCATATGAAAAGCTGTTAATAATAAAATTGAAGCTTTTTAGGTACATTTTAAGAATCCTTACTGAACATTTCAGTAAACAATGCTGTGTCAACATATACTTTAAGTTAGCTGGGAATGTTTAATATTTATTAACAATATTTGAACACAAGTCTCTGAACTTCAGATAAATGTATTGATACATCAAGACTGTGAATTCATACTCCAGTGGCAAATTCCAAATCGATATCATAGGGGTATCATAGGGATAAAATGTGAAATGTGCTCTCAGCAGATGGCTAAAGTTTTGATTCTATTCCAGTCTGTGTGTGAATAACAAGTAAAGTATTTAATTGTGGGTGGCTGAAATGAATAGCCTTCCTAAAATGTGCAGTACTGAGACAACCTTCAAGAAGCCAGTAAAGAAAAGATTTTTCCAAAGCCAATCTTATGATCATGGTGCTTTGAAGTTAGTATGAATCAGTGTAAAATGATTGGTAAGCCAAAAAGAACTCTTGCCACTCATAACATTCAGAAGTCTAGTATGCATACAACTGATATTTGAAAGTGCTATAAAAATTAAAGACTAGATGTTTCTTTTTAAATTGTAAATATTGTAAAGATTGTAAAGACAGTACGTTGAGTAGTAAATTGTGGAGAATACTGATGGATAAATGTTGTCCCTTTTTATAAAGAAGTTTTAAAAGGACATTTCATGTCTTAGATAGTAATAGATCATTGTGATTGACGCAAAATAAAGAAAAGCTCTTTTGTTTTCAATCTTAGCCTACATTTCCTCTTTTAATATAGCTCAGAGCTTTAAGTCCTAAATAAAAAAGATACAGGATTCTGTTTTAAACAGAACAGTATGGATATTCTGCAGATGTCTGCTGCCTTTTTTCGTATAACACACATATAAAACTCATGTGACAGGGTTGTTTCAGCTTTTCCTACATAAATGTGTGAAGAGGTTTTAAAGCTTTTTCAAATTTTTATTGATCATACGAAATAATCCGAAAATTTTTAAGAGGCAGATTTAGAGGAAAACCAGTCAGGTTTAGTGAATAATGAGGTCTACATCACCGAGGCTGTAAACAAAATTATTCCATCTAAACTGCACTTTCAATTCAGTGTTGGCACAATTGTCTACTTTTACCCTTTCCTCTTAAGATACAGTTGCAAGAAAAAGTTTGTGGACCCTTTGGAATTACATGGATTATTGCATTAATTACTCAGAAAAATGTGGTCTGATCTACAACGAAGTCCCAATAATAGACAAATACAATATGCTTAAACTAATAATACACAAACAATTGTTCTTCTTCTTGTTAATATTGAACACATCGTTTAAACATTCGCAGTCCAGGCTGGAAAAGGTATGTGTTTCGGTCATTGTCTTGTTGCATCACCCAACTTCTGTTAAGCTTCAGGTGATGGGCCGCTACCCTGACAGTCTCCTGTAAAATTTCTTGATACAATTTTGAATTCATTGTTCCCTCTATGATAGTAAGCTGTCCAGGCCTTGAGGCAGCAAAGCAGCCCCAAACCATGATGCTCCCTCCACCATGCTTCACGGCTGGGATGAGGTTTTGGTGTTGCACGTTTCTGCCAAAGAGTTCAACTTTGTCTCATCCGTCCACAGAAAATTGTCCCAGAAGCGTTGCGGAATATCCAGATGGTCTTTTGCAAACTTGAGACGTGCAGCAATGTTTGGAGAGTAGTGATTTCCTCCGTGGTGTCCTTCCATTAACACCATTCTTGTTCAGTGTTTTTTTATAGTGGACACATGAACAGAGACGTCTTTAGTCAAGTTCAAGAGATTCCTGCAGGTCCTTTGCTGTTTCCCTAGAATACTTTTCACCTCCTTCAGCATTGCACGCTGCGCTCTTGCCCTGATCTTTGCAGGACGCCCACTCCTAGGGAGAGTAGCAACAGTACTGAATTTCCTCCATTTGTAGACAATTTGTCTTACTGTGGATTGAGCTTATCACCAGCTTATCACCAGCTGTGAGCTACCAAACATCCAGGAGATCTACTCAGCTAGATGTCTGAAGAAGGCCAGGTCCATTCTCAAGGACCCCAGTCATCCCAGTCACAAACTGTTTTCCCTCCTACTGGCCGGTAAACGGTACCAAAGCACCCGGTCCAAGTCCAACAGACTACAGGACAGCTTCTACCTCCAGGCAATAAGACTGGTAAATAGCCAACCTGCAGCTCCTTTAGCAAATCACCTGTAATGGCTACATGGACACACAATTCTCACTATATTCAGCATAACTGCACTACATGAATATATTGCAAACACCATGGACACATAACAGCTCTACTCACATTGAGTTTTATTCAATTTCAAAAATGTAACCTCAATTTTGTGATTTCTGTGTTTTTGTGAATTTTTGTGATTTTTGTGATTCTTGTAATTTTTGTGAGCTCGCAGAAAAAGACATTTCATTGCCAGCAACTACTGCTGCATGCCGTATGTTGTGCATTTGATAAATAAACTTTGATTTGATTTGATGAACACCCAGGCCTCTAGAAATGCTTTTGTAGCCTTTTCCAGCTTTATGCATCTCTACAATTCTTCTTCTAAGGTCCTCTGATATTTCTTTTGATCGGGGCATGGTTCACAGGAACAGCTCTTTCTTGAGAAGAGCAGACTCTGTCAGTAACCATCCTTTGTGTTAGGGAAGGGAACCTCCAATCTCATCTCATTGATTGGAACACCTGACTCCAATAAACTTTTGGAGAAGTCATTAGCCTAGAGGTTCACATACTTTTTCAAACCTAGACTGTGAACGTTTAAACGATGTGCTCAGTACTGTCAAGAAGAAGTACACTTGTTTGTGTGTTATTAGTTTAAGCAGATTGTGTTTATCTATTATGGTGACTTAGGTGAGGATCAGACCACATTTATATGAGTAATTAATGCAGAAATCCAGGTAATTCCAAAGGGTTCTCAAACCTTTTCTTGCAACTGTACATTACAACTGTTTTTTGTTTACAGCTGTTGCTCAACGCAATGTGTAGAAAGGGAAGAGGAAAGCACAGGGTGGCCAAATTGTTAATTCTAGGATACACTTGCTCTTAACCTAGCCATTGCATGGAAGAAATATTGCTTACTAATAATGAGCAGATAGCTTGGTACTTCATATTAATCTGTGGTGTTATTTAACAGACGTTTGCACCTCAGGCTCCCTGCACATAACAGCTCCCCTGCTGACCACAGCACTGAGTGCATCTTTTCCAGCACCTCTGCCTCCACCCCAACATTGATTCAGCTGACAGGGCCAGCCTCACTTCCTCAGCCAGGCCAGTTAAAACCAAAGTATTCAGCACGCTATCCCTTTATATTTCTTCTGCTTGTTTTGTCATTATTAGTATTTGACTGAAAAGCTGAAGTACGTTTTGTTCTAGGAGTTTTATTCCTGAAAAAGGACAAATGTAAAAGCCCAGCATAAACCCAATGCCACTTAGAATATGAGTGTGCCTGGCAAGAGCTGAGTCAGTCTGAGCCACACCTTAGCCACACCTTAGCCACACCTAACTCTGACACACTGCTTGCAATGTGATGTTTTCGACATCCTGGAGAAACGTAATCATCTCTTTTTCATAAGACATGCATTGCTGGTGCGTGACATTTTGAAACATGGTTCAGAATGAACCCATGTTTTAATTTGGATGGTCTTTTTGTTACATTTTATTAATTTATATGTCATTGTAGTCCAATACCTGGCAAGTGGCATTGCTGCTCAGATTGTCCATTGTGTAGTCCCAAAAGACACGAACAGAAACCTTGATAGCTTTTTTCAGAAGCACAGCTTTTTCACACAGTCACTACAAATTTCGACTTCAGAACATGAAAAGAAGGGAAGGGGAAGAACCTTATTTGTGGTGATAATATTAATAGGTCATTATCAGCTTTCTGGGAAGGGTTATGTGATGAAGATGTGGTGTCTCTAGACCCAGATGGAGGGTAGAGCCCACCATTCTACCAAACACCTGGAAAAGTAGGCTTTCATCTGGCAACAAGGATTCCAGCTGTTTCCTGCAATCTCTACAGCGTTTAAGCTTCAGGTATCAATTCAGTATCTCTTTTGCCAAAATATGAGCAAGCGTATAGTGCTTGACTCTCTCCGTGTAATATTAGAAGGACATAATGCTTTACTTAAAAGAATGCTTAAAAGCATTTTTGCCATCTCTGAAGCTCTGATATTGTTATTGGAGTTTTTTTGTTTTTTTGCTGATAAAAAATGTGAAAAGTGAGCAATAAGTAAGCCATATAAAAAGGCAGAATTTAAAGGACTCTTAATGTTTCCTAAATGGTGTAATTAAACCTTTTTCAGTCTATAAACAGTATTTATAATTAGGGTAGGTATTCTTTATCCTGTCTAGCCTTAGAGTACCTTCCAAAGGGCCTTGCCTTTTATTTCATCTCCTTCGGTCAAGGCTGTGAGATCCACTGGGCTGGGGTTTTACTCTGTGGTAAACGGCGAACCAATAAAGTAAAACTTTAAAACCAGATAAAAGCTTATGAGACTAACAGAAATTATATATTTGGAAACCATTCTGGGATTAAATATGTTCCAAGTAAGGCAGCTGTGTACATCGAAACATAGAAAGATTTCCCTTTAGCTCGAACAGATACACAGTATGAAAGAATCCCAGATTATTGAAACTCAGGTGGCAGGAAATTCACCTCTCAGTGTGCATACATTACACACTGCTCCTTTATTTTATGTCTGGAAAAAGCTGACTGAGGGTGAGAAAAAAAAATGCCCGTTGACAGACCTTAAGGAAATGAACCTACTAAAGATGTTTGTCTTATTGGCAATTTGCGCCTTGACTTCTAAGGGGAGCCTTTTAAATGGGAGAACGCTTTATTCATTTTGATGCATGTCAATGACATAATATGGTCAATGACACATAGCTAGTGCTGTAAAGTTTTACTCTTTCCAGCTACACAATGGGGCAGCAGGTCATGTCAGATTAGAAATACCAATAAAATATTCTCCCAGCAACACCCATGCACTAAGAAAAGTGGAATTTCCACAGGAGAATTTTTCTCTATCCTGTCATGCATCAGAAAACTCCAGCACATTCCAGAGGACCTCATCCTTTTTCTCCCATCTCCTTTGGTCAATGTGGTAGTTAATGATAAACCCTTTCCTTTCCTTTTTTCTTTTTTATTAGACATTTTGATTTTGCTCCTTGCTATGATACCTCCTGCAGCTGTTTTCACTTTGATGTCTTGGTTTTCTGATTACTGAAAACTAATAAACTTTATTTTATATAGCGCCTTTAAAGATGCCTTCTGAAAGCGCTTTACAGAATGACAACAACAAATGAAAAGAAAAAATGCACAAGATATACACAATGAGAGGAGACAGTAGATGGGGGTACTGAATATGGTAGGAGCAGAGCGGTAAAGAACAGAACCAGTTAAGTTAAAGCTCTTCTAAAGAAGAAGGTTTTGAATCTAATTTTTTAAGAGTTTAGGGAAGGTGACTCTCTGATATCCTTGGGGAGAGAGTTCCCGAGCTCTGGGGTATAACAGGAGAAGGCCCTGTCACCCCTAGAGTGTAGACGGGTTTGGGGGACAGATAGGAGTCCAGAGCTAGAAGAGCGAAGGTTGCGAGGTGGGGAGTAGGACGATAGTAGCTCACACCATGCTGAAAAGAGAAGAAAGTAAACACAACGTTTCAGCCGTGGAGCCTCCATTAGGTGTCAAGAAGGCCACACCTGAAGAAGGCTCCACGACTGAAACATTGTGTTTTCTTTCTACTCTTTCAGCATGGAATAAACCTGTTACTTGTTTCTTCGCAGCCTACGCATGTTGACGCAGCTCCCCACCTGATAGTCGCTCAGACAGGTACTGAGGTCCAAAGCCATGCAGAGCCTTATAGGTGAGCATGAGGATTTTGAAGTCGACACAAAATCTGACAGGAAGCCAACGCAAGGACTCCAGGATAGGAGAAATTTGTTTGTTCAATGTAGATTTAGAACCCCAACGAGTAGAGCATTACAGTAGTCAATGCGGGAGAAGACAAATGTGTTCATCAGCTTTTCAGCAACAGTTAGCAATAAGTAACTGATCATTTCTGAGGTGAACGAATGATGTTTTGACAATGTGTTGCACACGTCGAAAGTCAAGCCTGAATCAAATATCACTCACAGGTTTTTCAATTATGACTGAAGCTCAAGTACAGGTCTATCCTCAGATAGTTACTGCATTGGCTTTACAAAGATGATGGGGGTGCCAATAATAATAATTTCATTTCCAGACTTAGGTCTTGTCACAGTTTAGATGAAGGACATTTTGAGTCATCCATGTTTTTATGTCAGAGAAAACTGTATGGACAGTATAAGGAAACAACTCACAGACTCGAACACAGCTCGAATACCTTCATCATCTGTGGGACTTCACTCATCAGGCAGGTCTCTTACTTCATTATTCTTTTATTTCTTTTAGTACAATCTTGGCTCCTACAATGTTAGTTTCTGTTTGGAACAGAAAGATCTTTTTTTTCTTATCAGAGTATATAAGCCATTCCTTTTCTGTCTGTCAGAGACAGACATAATAGAAATACACAGGGATAAAGAAAGAAGGAAGAAAAGAGACAGGGCTATTAATTTTAGCAGCTTGTAATGCTGGGTTTCCAGTGGTTTCTCTCAGAAAAGCCAGTGACACAGAGCTAACATGTTGTCATGTCTCCACTGGTGATCATGTGTGCTGCCGGCTACACTGGGGCCCCCAAAGTATGGAGATTAAATTACATGTCTTTTGAAAGAAAAGAAGAGTAGCTCGTCTTTTTTTAGTCTATTTACTGCCTTTTTTTTGCTTCACATCTCTAGTTTGAAAATGGAACGTTTTAAAAACAAACATCCACAGCAGAGCATCTTAAAACATTCTCTGTGCTTCCACTGGTGAAAATGACACCTCTGTTAGATGTCTCAGGTGTCTGTATGCAAGGCTAAGTTTCAGTAACCGCCTAAAACTGTGCATTCTGTTAAATTGAGCAGCATCCATTTCTTAAAAGACTATGAAGACTATAAAAGTCTGTCTATTAATTGAAACTAAATTGTAATTGCAATTAAATTGTGTCTGATTATCACACCCCTGTAGTTGCCCTGATGTAGCAGCACTCAACACACTCATGTTAATCAACATTGACTATGTGGAATTACTTTGTACAGGATTAAAAATGAGGATCTATGTGGAAAAATCTGACTACTTGCCGAGAAAATTCCATCATTGTTTTCCATTGGAGAACAGTGGTGCTGTCCCATCCCTCAAATCAGTAATTAACTCCTCCATAGTCATTTTCTTTTCCATGAGGCAAAAAGGGTTCGATAACCACCAGGCTTCAGAATAAAGGAAATTGACCACATTACCCCTCCTCCTTTTCATAATGGAGTAGTGGGTGAGAGGTCAGAAGGCCATTTACAGTCTTTGTCAGCATTTAACCAGACAACAGACAAATCAGCTACTTTTTTACACCACTTGACATAATGTTTCTTGTCTTACATCATTCCTGTCTGACCCAGGCATTGGTAAAAATTTGTGAGACTAAAATCAACTGCAAGGTAGGGTAGGAAGAAGAGACATTTGCCAATTACCTAGAGCTGTTATGAAGGATGACTCTTTAAGAAGTGGCGCAGGTCGTTACACGTCTCTATCCCTGTGTGTAATCCACACACAATAGTTTGTCATGAGTTTATCAGATAGTTACTGGCTTCTGTCAATATTGAATCTGTCTGGACGCAGCTGAAAGTCATTGCACGCTCCATGTCCTGTCTGTGCAGATATTGCATCTCAACTTCCTATAAAAAAGCTTTCAAAATCTTTTTTATCTTTGTGTTCATTGAGCACTGAAGCTTTTATAGTACTTCGTACAGCCAGCTTCACATCAGTGATGAAGCGATAAGGAAACCCTATGGCTTTTAGCTTCCAATTAGCTTTTTAATGCTAATTGAAGCAAACTTTATAAACAGGATGGAAGATTGATACCTGGAAAAAACAACTTTAATTTCAAAGCTGTTACCTGTAGCCACTTATTTTGGCCACTTATTTTGGTGCATTGATTGTTTCATGTTATGTAATGTTTATATTTGCATTTTGTTTTTATGTCTAGTGCAAAATCCCTATCCATAACAAATATTATAACTGTAAAAACATCCAGGCTTCATGTGTTAATTATAAAGTTTTAGGTTTCATAAAATGCAGATATTTCCTTCATCTCAGATTATATAAATATTAACTATTTACTTTTAATTAAAAAAGAAATATCTACTAATACTTCAAGAGTACTGAGAATGTCTGCCACCATGTGGTGTAACCTCATAATAACAGCTTGCACAATTTGATAATTTATAGAATGGTTACTTAATTAAAACTAGTTTCCTATGCCTCTTTCCAAAGCCTTTTAAAAGCATAATAGAAATAACTCTATCTTATTTAGATAATAACATTTAAGAAATGAAACACTACTTTTCACTATTCAAAATGTTTTACTTTGGTGTAAACTAATAGGTAATAGCTAGATACCTTCCAAAAACGTATCTCAGGTTTGTGGTGTGCTGTGAGACATTGCAGCTGCTACAAATTATATTCATTAATATTCATTTGCTCTTTTGTTTTCACGATGCATTGGACAGGAGGCTCAAAATGATATGAAAATGAATTTAATTAAATACATGCAACTGCAATCAGAAGAAATACTCCAGAACCCAGGATTCAAGAGCAGTGAGCTAGCAACGTCAACCAGCATGCCACCCTGTCGCCTTCAGAAGGCAAGTGGGAATATTTGTGTATCCAAGCAACGCAGATGTCGGAGCTGCTAAACCTTCTGAGGTCTAAGAGTTTTTGTCTGGCTTGAACTTTTCTTTACAAATTACATTTATCATTTTACAGCACAAAACCCAATATATAATAATTTACGCTTACAAATACTGTACATTAATGCCTATGGTCTGGTATTAATGTACACTACTGTAAGTGTACATTATTAGATATGGTTTGATATCTGATGGACCATGGTAGACAGTGGTAATTTGCCAGTTACCGTCTTTTACATGTATAACAGGAAAAAAAAAAGAATTAATTACAGTACAGCCCTAAACTGACAAATAGGATCATCAGTTCTTATCAGTCCACTGTAGAAAGGTTATTGCCTCACAATTGTAACCCAACTTTCAAGGAGAGGGACGTTTTCCGGCATTAGAACACAATGAGAAGTTTTCTTGCAATTTTTCTCGTAGTTTTAACTACATTACATTTTTCTGTGGATGCTGATCGACTTTTACAGAATACAAAACCAGGTGAGTTTGTTTCTTTTTGTTTATTTTTTAAAAAAATAGTCTGTAAAGTCTAGAAGAACTAGGCGCCCTTGAGCCACTTCATAACGATATCCGTCGTTGAACAGTTTTTCAGATTATTCACGTTCCTTTGGAAGTCCTGTCCCCAGTGTTGTAGTCAAGGTTTCAAGAACATAGCCTTGGCTAACAAAAATAGCATAACAGAATATGATATGTTTTTATTTTTAGTAATTTGAAATTACTTTGGATTAAGGCTGGCTACTCTTATTTGACCTTTCCACTATAATAAATTCTAAAATGTAAAAAAGTTTTTTAATGGGTTGCCGTTATGCTATAAAATTGTTCTAAAATGTGGGAGACATAAATTGCTATTTAATGAATCAGCTGCCGAATTTATTAATACAGGAGGACATTATGGTTCACTTTAATCGCATAGAACCTGTCTTTCTTGGATTAGGTGATTTGAGAGAGATATTACAAATTGTTGAAGCAAGTTGGAAGAATCTTTATTGATTTTATTCGCTGCAGGTGTTTCACGTTTCACATTCTGCCAGTCAAGTATCCGCTGTAGACAGGTGGAGGCAACAAGGTTGAATTCACTCCCAGATGACTCGGGACTAGTTTCTGAGGGGATGGGGAAAGAATTAAACAGTCAGATAAACAGGATGTCAATGAAATCATTTTTAACCGTTTTCATTTTCTTAGTCTGCTTCAGTATTTGCTGAAATGGGAGTGGGGACATTATTGGCTGCCTCTCTAAACATGAAACTTACAAGCAGCTTTGAATAGTGCTCGGGACAAAGGTCCTTATTTAAAATTTTTATGATGGCCAATTATCTCTTACAGCAGCATAGATCAGGTTTCAGTGGTAACTAGTATCAAATTTCAGTTATGGTTGGCCAGCAATACACAGCTTGGGAAAAAAAGCAACAAATCAGTATTGAAACCAATTGCGTTAGTTAAGGTTTTAATGCCTATGAGTATATGGAATTTGTAAAATTCCTATTAGGCATCCAACTAAAAATGTAGTGCATGTACTGAGTTTAAAAATCTAAACATATTTGTTAAACGAATCTATTTTGTCAAAGAGATGAATTCAGATATTACATGACATTATGACACAAGTGGTGTCATGGTTAGCAATGCTGGGAACCCTGGGTACAATTCCCGACCTGCGGTACTATCTGCATGGAGTTTGTATGTTCTTCCAGTGTTGCGCGGGTTTCCTCTGGGTGATCCAGTTTCCTCCACTGTCCAAACATATACTGGTGGGTTAATGGGCTTCCAGGAAAATTGGCCCTGGTGTAATTGAGTGTGTTTGTGTCTGCCCTGCGATAGACTGGCATCCTATCTAGGTTGTACCCTGCTTAGTGCCTGTTGCTTGCCAGGATAGGCTCCCCCACATCCCTGAATTTGATCAAGTGGCTAGAAAATGGACAGATGGACTATAAAGAAAAATATCAAAGTGTTTACTGACAGAAGGTACTGTATGACATCTGGGAAAAACAATTTATGGAAGCAATTGTTTTCTGTATAATATCAATTCTAGTTACAAAAAAAAAGAATCTGTTCCTTTTTGATAATCAAATAAGCTCTTTTTTGTTTTTTTCTTTTATACGCCAGTACACACTCCCTTTTAAAGAGATACCCATAAAAGTTGTGCATTTTGAGGCTAATGATAGAAGTCATGCAGAACATCTCATGAACCAGATGTAGAAAGTCATTCAAAATAAGGTCAAGAAGTTGTAATAGAGTATGTGTGATGTATTACAAATTCTTGACCTTATTTAAAGAAACCCTTTCCGCTGAAAACAGATAATCAGCTGGAAGCAGTGAAAACTCTGGATTCAGACTTTATATCCCCTCAGCAGAGCTGCTTGCTCCCATTCAGAATTAGTGAGGAGCAGGAGTCTCATCTCTGGGAGTGAAGGCTGAGATAATAGTTTGAAAACACCCATTTCCCCGAGATATCTGGCAGCTGTACAATCATGTCAGCGTCAGCACAGGAGGTAGCCAGCTTCCCTCTCTTTTCTCCGGAGCTATTTTTAAACTGGTCCTTTGTGGGCGGCCGTTGCTCAGCATGATGTTTAGGTGGAGAAGTGGTAAATGCAAGGTGGTCAAACCGCACAGTTCTGACAACAGCTGTCCAGTGTCAGGGCGGCACCAGGCCCAGTAACAGCTGACATGTTCCTGTTCGGGCCTTTCAGTCCAGACTGTGACTCTTCTCTGATCCCTTGACTACAGTCTTGACATGCTCTGGCTGAAAAATCTAAGATCTGTCTGAATCAAACACAAATTTAAGAATCCCAAAATGCATGATGACAAAGTCCTATGGAGAACAAGATGAAAGGTATAAAAAGCATTTAATGTTAAATACAAGGCAGAGTGTAGAATTTAGTGAGATACAAATTCAGTGCACTAAACAACAGGAAAGAAAACTCATTACTGACTATTCTATTTTTCAGTTCTCTCCATATTATTTTTAACTCTTATTGACTGCACCATCCTAACACCTTGGTACCAACCTGTATTCTAGAATATGGAAGTAGTTTGAAGGTGCAGTACAGTGGGGATAATGGTATTGTCACATGTAAGAAATGTTTCACTTAGTTTTAACCCTTGCACCTCACTTGAAGAATTATTTCTTTGTGTGCATGTTAGTAAGTCAGTAATGAGAGAAGGAAGACAGTTTGTTATTTTCACAGTTACTCTCAAGAAATTAGTCTCGGCAAGGTTTCCTGAAAATAGGGAATTTAAGAACAGTGTAAAACCAATGTCATCTATAATAAGGGAGTCCTTAACAAACATGAACTGCTCCTGTTTAAGGCATATCATGTTTATTCTGTCTTAGGCTTAAAGACAATTGACTCTTCTCATAAGGCATTAGTTAAGAGCAGATAACATTTTGACATGAATAAGATATTAATGTAATTTATAAAAGGGAAATTTGCTCATCCAATCCAATAAGACTGCTTTCATTTGTATTTAGCATATTAGTATATTAGTATACTGTTGTTGTTGTTTTTTTTAAGTACAGTGAGGATAGGTGAAATGATTTAATTCTTAGTGGAATATTAAGACACTCTCTGCAAAATAATTATTTTGTGTTTAGGAGTGGTGTCACATGGCCCTGCTACAAGGGGGTTTTCTAGCTATAAAAGATATGTAACTGAGGCACTTACTTCCTAACTGGTATTCTAGCTGCAACAAACAGGGCCCTTCACCATTTCATCTCCAGGACAGAAACAAAAGGCATCACACTGTACCCAGCAACGTTCTGGTGCAAGAAGCCTCATGGAGCATCACTGTTCACTGTTCACTGAGACTGAGATGAGCAGAACCTAATTCACTGCACTATTGGTAATCTGGTAAAGCAGTGGTAATCTGCACTATTTTCAATTAAGAAGGGAATGATAAAAACACAGTAATTCTTTGATGGGATGGCTCATGCATCTGTTTGATTTAAATCATATTGTGCTTTCACATGATGTACAAGCTTTGAGCGGAGTGACTCATTTTCCCCTTGCAGGATTCTAAATCATTGTTGACTTATTTACAGCAGTCATAAAAACTAGGAGCTGTGTTGACATAGTTAACTGAAACTCACCACCTAACTGATGATTAACAAAGAGGCTAGTTTCTTACATCATTGTAAAATTCAATGATTTTCTTAATGTGAATGTATAATATTTAGAAGTCAAATAAACAGTGTCAACCATAGAGAACCTGAACACACCAAGCAGAATTCCAAATCCCTCTTCTCTTAACATGATAATTGGACCTCTTGTGTTATAAAAGCTGTATTTGTATTCAGGAGAATTGTTCTCTATCTTTCCAAGCATGAGAACAGCTCATGAAAACATTCCTTCCACGGTCAATGCAGTAAGAGGGTGAGAAAAAAAATGCCCTTTGACAAACCTTAAGGAAATGAACCTACTAAAGATGTTTGTCTTATTGGCAATTTGGGCCTTGACTTCTAAGGGGAGCCTTTTAAATGGGAGAACGCTTTATTCATTTTGATGCGTGTCAATGACATAATACGGTCAATGACACAACTAGTGCTGTAAAGTTTTATTCTTTCCAGCTACACAATGGGGCGGCATATCATGTCAGATTAGAAATACCAATAAAATATTCTCCCAGCAACACCCATGCACTAAGAAAAGTGGAATTTCCACAGGAGAATTTTTCTCTATCCTGTCATGCATCAGAAAACTCCAGCACTCCAGAGGACCTCACCCTTTTTCTCCCATCTCCTTTGGTCAATGTGGTAGTTAATGATAAACCCTTTCCTTTACTTTTACTTTTTTATTAGAAAACATAGAACACCTCATGTCCAAAACCCCTTTCTAACACTTTTCTTTATCAATTTCACAGAATGTAATTTGACTATGGATGAAGGAACAGGTGAAAATCTGCATTTCCGCCTTTACTACGACTCGGCCTCCGACAAATGTCTCCCCTTCATGTACAAGGGTCACGGAGGAAATGGAAATCGCTTCATCACTGACAGGTGGTGCATGCAAAACTGCTCCTCTCGGGCATCTAAACTCTACCCCACTGGCGGTAAGGAAAGAACCCGTTACAACCAAGCTTTCTGGGAGCTCTACCAGAGGCAGTCTCCTGTACCTCAACAAGCGTGGTAAAAAGTGATCTGCCTGCACTCTGAAGCTGGATGCTGTTGCCATCTTGGTTAATTGTGAGGCACTTCCAGATGTGCTTTTTGTTTTTCACAATTACCGATGGGGCTCACATCTACAAGACAGTTCGTTCACAGGGAGTTCTTGCTTGTTACTGTATATCCACAAGTATAATAAATAGTTCACATGATGTTTAAACTGCTAACTAGCAAAGTGCTAAGCTAACAAAGTCTTTTCAAGGTCAGTTTTAAAAGCACCTTTGCCACCACCACACCTAAACTGGAGACATTGCACCGGACATCATGTGTATATTAGGAGGCTCTTAGTTTAGATGCCCCAGCCCCTCACTGTGCTCATGAGCTTTTTCTGGGAGTTTATCGAAGTCTACCAACTCAAAAAGTGTGGTTAAAATAACAGCTTTATTCCAGTGATCTGTCTGCACTCTGAAGATGTTCACTGTTGCAAATTTGGTTAATTGTAGTGTGCTTTCAGATGTAACTATAATGAACCTTTTTTATTCTTCCTGATTGATGGGGGTCACAGTCTGTCACAGGTTATTCTTACTTGTCAGTGTATGTTTACAATTGTAGCCACCACAACTAAACAAGAGATATGGCACCAGACAAGGTGCACTAATACCCACTGCCAATCAGAGCAAGTGAACAAGAGTGTCTTTAACAGGAATTAACAGGTGGGGAGAAATGACAGAACATGTATAGGGGCCATAAAACATGTGCTTTGCAGTGTGATCAGAAGAAGATTGGTTAAATGAATGTTTACATCACAAGAGAAAACAGAAAACCAGAGCACAATAAGTAGCTTATCCCTTTAATTATCAAAGGATAGTTACTATCTTGTACACTTAAAAAAGGTAAATGCCAAAATTCTTCCTCACAGCACATCATCTTTCACATGAATGTCTTTGCGTTGTTTGTTAACATTTTTTTGTTTCTTGCAACGATACCTCAAGCAACTATTTTCACTTTGATGTCTTTGTTTTCTGATTAATAAAAGTTGTATCGAAAGGAAACAACAACATGCAACAGCTGGAACCTCTTCATGATCTGTGGAATATCAATCATTAAGCTCAGCTTTCACTTATTTACTTTATTGTCTTTTTAATTTCTAGTAAAATAATCGTCTAAGCCTTAGTAAAATCTGATTGGATTTAGCAATCTTTGTTTCTTTTTGTTCATGTGGAACAAAGCTGTAACTTTTTTATTACTGTCATTTATAGTTCAATCTGTCTCCTTTCTGTCTGCCAGATATATACAAAGACGAAGAAAAAAGGCGACTACAGTATTAATTTTAGAAACTGTTAATTCTGTGCTTCCAGTGGTTTCTCTCAGAAAAGCCTGTGACAAAGAACTACATGTTGTTGCATTTCTACTGGCAACCAAATGTGCTGTTTTCGGCAATGGTACTCCTGAAGTATGGATTCCACATTTCATTCTGCAAACAGTTCATTCTGCATGTTTATTTCACAATTAACTTAATTCCCAAAGCTGGTTACACAATGTGTTCTGCATTTGAAATTGAATGGTCATCGCAGGGCTTCTTTAAAACATTCTACAAAATAATGTTCTGTGATCTTCAAGCTTCTACAGGTGCAAATGGGACCTCGATTGATACTATATGTCAAACATCCATATCACATCCATTTGTGTGTTTAGTATATAATCACTCATCAAAAGTGTAAAATCAGTATGAATTTTTTTGTTTTGCTGCTCAACTTTTCAAGTCTTTTGGATACAGTAGCAATTCGCATTGCCGTATCTGGAATAAGGCATTAGTATTTTTTCAGGAGTATTTTTTCAGGAGACAAAAAGAGATTGAGGACAAAAGAAATCTGACATCAATTTGTTTCACAACGTCATAGGAGGTGATGGACTGCTGGCGAGATTCAGGAGGCCATTTCTAATCTTTGTCAACATTAAACCTGTTAGCTGGATGACAGAATCTTTCTTGTCTTACATCATTCCTGTCTGGCTTAGGGACTGAAAGACGCAAGGATAAAATAAATTATGTACAAGCCTAGGCAAGAAGCAGAGAAGCTTACTATTTAACAAGTGCAGTTATGATGGACTGATTTGTTAAGAAGTGGAGCAACAAGCTGCACACAATATGAAGTAGCCAAGGGGATGTCAGCTGGTGTTCGGAGGTTCTGTCAGATTCAATCTGCCAGGAGAGCTTGGGCAGAGATGTGGAGCTCATAGCCACTGTCAGCACCACCTCCTGTCTGTCCAGATAGTGAACTTCAACTGCCTTTTCAATAATTTAACAACTGTTTTTGGCACTTATCACGTAAGGAGGCTGTTGTATTATTTCTTATGGCCATGATATCAATACAGTGATTAGAAAAAATAGATATTCCTCATTTGTCTGAATCTTACCATCCCCACACACCCTGCAGATTTTTTCCTTTGCTCAGGTAATGACACATAATTCATGGAATACCCCAGATACCATGAATTATGGAGAAAAACAGGCATTTTTACCATGCTCTTAAAAGTCCTATGTTGATTGATTGATCGATCGTTTGGTAATATTTATACACCACATAAATCTTCCTGTTTTACATGTGTATTTGTGTGCAAATTCTGTATTTACCATTACAATTTTACAACTCCACCTTTTGTTTTAATTTTTCTGAAACTCTGAACTGTGTTGGACTAATGAAACACATTTGTTTGATATTTGTAATATTTGTTTTCTAGAGAGCTCATCTCATGAGATGTTGTTAGAGCCCATGAAATTACAGCTGGTTTGTAGACTTTCTAATACAAAAGCAAACACAAAAAATACTAAGTACTGTACGTCCTTAGTAGTATCAGAGAACTCTGCCACCTTGTGGTATCATTTCATATCAGGCAAACCCATGCACAAAGATCTTACAAAGCGTGAAGTGTCAGAGAAACATGCAGAAAGATGATCAGTTGATGGTTCAAATATACTGTAGTAACATCACACACATAAAAATTGCTGTCAGTGCTTTCTTCCACAAAGGTGATGGCATTTTTTTATGCATGATGTGATATTAAAAATATTTTTGCAATAATTAAGCAACTGGGAAGGTAAATATACAGTATAATATACTGTATATATTTTTGCCGATGTCATATCGTCCAAGATTGTAAGACCCAAGTTCCATGATTGTCAAATCATGTACCATACTGTGTATAACTTACATAAATCTGTGTCCTTTGTTAAAAAACAGAAGGAAATGACTGTATGGATCAGTGATATTCAATTCTGGTCCTGGGTAACTTCAGTCCACCACATTTTATGGATACCTTTTAATCCTCCATGACGAAAGACCTGGAAATATTGGTCATAATGAAAAATTAGATCACATATTGCTATAAATTGAGTCATTAGGAGTCCAGTGAATGGAAACGAGACAACATGATTTTCTCCTGGACCAGGAGTGAATTGCAGGGGTATAGATACATCCTAAAATTCACAATACATTGACCTATTGTCAGAAAAGAACTAACAATCTTTACCAAACAAGGTTTACCAAAAGTGGCAGAAACCCTTTTGTAATTTGCTGAGCAATTGTTGGATATCATCGATATCATGAAGTACAAAATGATCGTAATCTCCATATTTTATTTTTGCTGTTCAGATGCTGTCTGTATGTTGTCGAGAGAGCAGGGGTATTGCCAAGGCCATTACTTACTGTGGTACTACAATTCAGCCAAGAGGAAATGCAAGACCTTTTATTTCACTGGATGTGGAGGCAATGGCAATCGGTTTATTACACAGCAGCAATGCAACAGCACCTGTGCAGGATACATAGGTGAGTATTCTGGCTACAGTTTTGGCTACACCTCAAGAAGGCTCCACAACTGAAACGTGGTGTTTTCCTTCTTCGCTTTTCAGCATGGCCTAAACCTATTACTTGTACCTATTTACTGGAATGACATTGTTTTTGGTTGCTTCTTGTATCGTGGTTTGGTACTACAATTAATTTGTCACATCTTGATTTTTAAGTAACCGGGTTGGGAAGACAAGGGACTCTCTTCAAATCACACAAAATTTATTTCGTTGTACAAACTAAACAATGGAATATCCTGTCTAGATTGTGGAACTGTATGAACATTTGTTATATTAAGGATACATTAAGCATACAATTCAGTAGCCACATCTTGTAAATAAAAAATGTTAATCATGATTAGAAATGACAACAATGTACTAATAATGAAAATGACATGAATTTCACTCTACCTGGTGTGAAATTGCTTAGAGATTATTAAATCGCCATTACCCACTGTAAAGGTGCAGCAGATTTTTTTCAAACTGTTGTTTTACTGATATTAGACAAAAAGAAGGTACCAGAAACAAAATCAAGAGTTAAGTTTGGTTTTTATCACAGATGGCACACTTGGTAATGACCAAGATGATGATGAAATGACCATTACCAATGGTGTACAAACAGGTAAGTACGATTGTCTTACTTGCATAACTCCTTTCCATGTCGGATTACTTACACAACTATGTCTTGCTTGTTGAATGTTTGCTTGTGTTAACGTATTTTAACTGTGTAATGCACACAAATGGCTCTCCGTTGTGTAGTTTCTCTAGAGTGGGGGTATCTAATCTGTGTCCTGAGAGGCTGGTCTGTGGATCTTCATTCCAGCTCAGCTCCTGACAAGATAAACCAGTTGGTTTACTGGTTTAAGGGCACCACTCTTCTCCTGCCCTGCAGAGCCACCCGTCCCCCTGGACCAGAATTGGACACCCCTGCTCTTTTTACTGCTTACTTCTTCAGCTGCATTATGGCGAAGAATATTTGAAATGATTAATGAGAAACACTTAGGTCTCCTTTCCTCAGGAAATCTCTCAATCATTATGATCTGCTAAATTTGACTTATTACTTGTAAAACCTATCTGGCTGCCTTTTTATATACGCTCTTTACCAGATTTACTTGTCTTGTGAAATAAAGCGATTCAGGGGTATTCGGATAAAATTGTTTACATTAAACAATAGTAGCATTTGCTAAAGAAATACATGTCATACATGAAGTGATTGTTTTTGTGTTTGCAGGGTTAATAGCAGGAATTGTGCTGGGCCTTTTAGGTGCAATACTGCTGATAGTTGTCATTGTTCTGGCTGTAAAGCAAAGCAAGTAAGTGTTTCAGTAGTTTCAGTAGAATAAACTGGTGTATGACGCTCCCTGCACAGCTGAAAGCTTCTGTTTTTTTTAAATCAGGGAGCGTGCAGCAAAGTCTTCGTTTCTGTTGATAAAAGACAAGTCTTTTCCAAAAATTAAGCTGATCAATCATAGCTCACTCCTCGGTTTTGAAATTCAAATGAGCAGTCAAACAGCTGGTGTTAATCAAAGTTTGTGATTGCACCACTTGAAAAGTCTGGTCAAAATCCCATGCATCTACAATGCATCCTTCTTTAACAACTGGACCTCCACAAGCAACAACTAATTTACCATCTTCCTTAATGACATTGACAAATTTGATTTGTTGCAGAACTGTTGGATGTAGATTAATAATATTTTATTTGTAGTGTAAATATAGTACTTATACACACATACAGTAAATGGATAACAGCCATATGGGAGAATTGGTTTCTAGGGATCCTGGATTTGGATTTGATTCCAAAGTTGGGCACCTTTCTGTAAACAGTTTTCATATTCTCCCTGTTTGAGTGGATTTTAACTACAGTAGATACTCTTGTTCTCTTCCCATCTCCCAGACACTAGTAGGTTAATTGGTACATGCTAAGTTGCCCATCTCATGAGGATCAACACCTGTGGATTGTCATCATTACAGCACACTATCCGTAGTAGCTCAACTGCAACGCTAACGTAACTGGAATAAGGCTCAGATGAAAATTCTGTTTTATGTAATATACAGTAAATCTACACACACCGAGATGACTGTTCGAAGTTATGATTATTAACCATGAAATAAATTAAATATCTTTTTATAGGAAAATTAAGCAACTTAGATGAGGAAAAAGATTGATCTTGCTTCTAGCTAAAATTGGGATGTGACATCATTCTCCACTGTTTCGTTGCAGGACTGAAGAGAAAAAGGGGGCCCACAGGGAAGCTTTAACTGCTAAAGAAGACCTAGAAATGAAATAGGCTGACACAGCCGACAAGTTTAAGAGATTGAAAATATTTCACTTTGTTGGAATGTAGAATGCAGAATGTTGCCAATATTCAAACAGATTACAATTCATGGCTTGATTTATGTATTTAATTAGTAAGCTAGTCTTAATAATATAATGGTTGATGTTAACTAAATAGGACACTTTTCTGTCATTTACAACAGGACACAAAAAGGCCGTATTTGTCTACTTTTTTATTAAGCACATTTTAATAGAAACTGTTAAACAACAGCACTCCACGACTGGTCATCACATCCCATCACTTATTTTAAGGTCAACTGCTGAACAGCAGGAGCATTTTAGTTTCTACTGATCACAAGGTATCTGCTAGTCATTTAACCCGAAGCAATAAAGCACTGCACCATTTTAAAATAATTTACAATGTTTAGTGCAATTACTGAAAACATCTATTAAAGTGTACATTTTCATTCGAAAGCCTGCTAGACCTCTGTTCTATTACTATTAGGATGCTCATTTGTCATTCAGGGTGGAGTGGTGGCTCTGTGGCTAAGGATCTGTGGCTGTAAGGTTGCCGGTTCGTATCCCGCGGCCGGCAGAGGAATCCTACTCCATTGGGCCCCTGAGCAAGGCCCTTAACCCCAGCTGCTCCAGGGGTGCTGTACAATGGCTGACCCTGTGCTCTGACCCCCAGCTTCTCTCTGTCTGTGTGTCTCATGGAGAGCAATGCTGAGGTACATGAAAAAGACAAATTCCTAATGCAATAAATTGTATATGGCCAATAAAGTGATCTTATCTTATTTCTTGTAAACTTTTGTTAATTTAGCATAAAGTAATCAAATTATGATTTGGGGGGGGTTTATAAAAAAACACTTCTGGTTGAAGCCACTAACAGTAAAAAAGGTTATTGCAGTTAAACGTGGATTGGAATTTTAGAAAAGAAAATCCATCGTAACTGTACAGTATATGTGAGACATACAGCACATTTTGGGATTTCAAATATTTTTACATTTGTTATTACTGGTTTGATTTGTAAGAAAACATTTGTAGAATAAAAATAAAATGATGAAAACGGTCTTGGCTTCCTTTTTTCCAGTTGAATAACCTTGAAGTCCACCCAAGGTACACATCCATTGTGTTGTGGTAGCTGACAATTGTACCTCCTCTGTCTAAGGGGTGCTAGCTAGCTTTTCTGGGCGTTAAATTCAACCGTGTCACTCAAACGCCACAGTGAAACACCGAAGCATGTGAAGCACTGATATGACTTCGTTGTTATATCTTTTCAAACACATTTCAACCTTGTAGCGTCTGCTTAATCTAGAAAAACAACATATTACCAGAACATATAAAGTCTAAAACATCCGACCGCACGTATTCCTTCCTTGTTGTACGACATCAGAAAAGGCGAGGTTATAACTGCTGCATCTCACAGCAAATAAACGTTTTTTTTTCGTATTTTTAAACCAAAAATAACATCAGCAACCCAAATTATCCTTCACCTTGGTTCACATCTTCATTCCACTTTGTACAATCAATCATGTGTACGATGTGCATATTTTCTTCCACACTTCGCTTGGAGACACGGACAATTCCTAGTCTCCCAGTCTTTTTGTGTTCTTCACACCTCCTCCTATCCATTTTTTCTCGCACTTTTCAATACTCTTTAGCTTCACAGAGCTGCACTGCACTCTTATTCAGAGACGCCAAGGGTCCGAAACGCTTTCATTTTCTACCCTACGCGGAATTGGTGATCTGCTACTAAGCAGCTCACTCACTTTAAAAAAAAAAAACAGGTCGAAAACGGTAGCCTATGCTTGCAGTATCCCAGCTCGACCTGGCCACAGACGAATACGGAGCAACGTTAAGGGGAAGCGTTCTCTTAAAACATAACAAAACAAATTAAATCGCGAAGTTTCTTTATTCGCTCGTTTTATCGAAAATTAAAACAACAACAACAACAACAACTTAAGCGGTGTCACGCAATCCGCCGATTGCCCCCAGTCAATGTTTAACAGAAGAAATTAAGCCTCCATCGAGATTTTGTTTGCTATGGGATTTTAAAAATGTTTTTTGGTGTGTGTGTGTGTGGTTACAGAAAGTTTACGTTCACGGTCACACACAGCAGATGAGCGACCAGGCCCGGGCGGCCGCGGTGGATTCGGCGCACACGGACGGGATCCTCTTCCGCCGCGCAGTCTGAAAACGCGGCCTGGGCCCCCCCCGCCGCTCCAGTTCCGGAGCTGGCTCGGCTGCCGTGCTTTGGGCACACAGACACGCTGTAAAAAAGATGGCGGCGGCGTATTATAGTCGGCGAGGGCTTTTATAAATAAAGAAAGAGGCGAGGGGGTGCAAAAAAACCAAAACAAAACAACAACAACTCGTGAACTAGAGGACGGGCACGTTGCTGCTGCTGTGAGAGGGACACCACGGGGGGGGGAAAAAATAATCAAGCACTACCGCACGATCCTTAGCTTTTTTTTTAACAGCCCGTACTCTCGCTCCCCCCCCCCCTCCCCTTTTAACGCATTTGTGTAGGTCTTAATGGAGTGTCCGCATCTAAACTCCAGTGTCTGCATCGCCCCGGATTCCTCCCGGTTCCCGAACGGTTCTCCCTCGTCCTGGTGCTGCAGCGGTAAGTCTTGGAGCTCCGACGCCGTGCGGGTTCGGTCCGGACAGGACAGGAAACCCCGCGGGCTCGCCGAGGCCTGTGTTCCGAACAAAACATACATGCATGTATGTATGTGACAGACTTGTATTTCCTGTGCTTTCTTGGCTGCTTTGCGGATCGCCCCTGCTGAGCCTTCGCGGTGAATGGCACAGGCAGATGGTTGACACCTTCGTGAAAAGGCAGCCGATTTTGTCGTTGGCCAGGTAGTCGCCGCGGATGTAATGGCACACGAGTGAGCCCCGTACCGCGGAGACAACTTTTTGTTGTTTTGTTCAGTCTGCTAAATCTCCTGCTGCTTGTAAGCAAATTGGGGGGGGGGGGACTGCAGGAAATATTGTGGGCGAAATCTACAGTTTCCAAGGGGGGTGCAGTTTTCTGCTGAAACTGTGGACATGCACGATTTCTTGTTGCCATGAAAGAGCAGATGGGGAACAAGAAGATGATAAATGGTGAATCAACGTGGACTTAAATCCGTTTTTTTTTTGGTGGTGGTGGTGGTGCTGAGGTCTGCACATGCACTTTGGTGGCAGTACTGGCTGTGCAGCTGAAGAAACATTTCGTGACCATAAACTGAAGTAAAATTGCGGGATCGTTTTTAACATCGTTTGAACAGCTTAGTTTTTCTCAGATCTTGATGTAATCAAGAGTGTTTCATTTTCACGTCTACAGCATGCATAATCAGAAAATAACTTATATTTTCCTCCATTTTTTACAACTTCTCCAAAGCAGGATGTTGACACTAAAAATGTCACCCCTGCCTGCTTGTTTTTGGCTCAAGGCATGTTGAATATCTTTTAATTAAAGGAAAATAGCCTGTCTGGTTTTAGACTTTTGTTTTTAAAATGTAGTTAAAGTCTAAGAACTGCCTTGTATTTAAGAATCTACAGGCACATTCCAAATAATCTGATCTTTGTATAACTGTTGAGTCTGAGACATTGCATTTTCTTTCAAAGAAATGTCAAAAGCAAACCCCAGAATGCAATTATTTTCTAGGTACTGTAGCCTTATAAGAAAGGACAGTACCAGTAAGCTTGCTCATGTATCCTTTGAGCTTCTTAAATACTATTGGAAGCACCACATATCTGGTGGTTACACAGGGAACATACTTACGTCATAGTGTTTAGAATTGAAAGCGCTGTTATGTTGAGTGCTGTTAGTCCAATCAGCCAGATTTGATTAGGGGCTTGTGAGTGTACAGCAGGAAGGAAATGATTTCTTGGACAAACATAAGATAACCTGTTTTTTATGCTAACTTTTTATGAAACAACTCTCTCAACCAAACACAACACTCAGAGAATGATTGATTAATCATAATAGGTGGGAATAGAAGAAAATGTCAGGTTCCTCTGACAAGAGTGAGACATGTTGTAATATTAATATCATGGATGAAACTTGCTTCCACTGTGATTTGTCTTGTTGGTCTCCACTAGTTGTAAGAGTGAGCCCTATAATGAAACGTTTGCCACCCCTTTTGTGATATGAGATATAATCTGATGGCCCCTAAATTTGTGTACATGGACAGGAAATATTTTATAAATTACAATGTCATCTTTCCCTTGTGAAATCTAAACTGTATGCTGTTGTACAGGATGTGGACAGATCATGAAAACATGCCAAGCACGTTAAAAACAAGAGTTTCCACACAGGTGTGGCTCATGCATTTATTAACCAAAAAAGCATCCCAACATCCTTAGGGTCAGGTATGAAAATGCTGGTTCCTCTGAAATATGGTGGGCACGGCTACAAGAGAAAGACCTCTGGGACTTTAAAACAGGAAGAAGGGGGCGTGTGGTGGGCGTTTCAACTTGTTTAAGTTCGACCAAAACGGCTCAACTTGCTGCTTTTTCACGAGCAGCGGTGACTAAGCAGATGTCAGCAGGGAAGGACATCATCAACAAAGGGCAACAGTGGGTGGAAGAGTATACTCTAGGATTGTGATAGCTGTGCTTTAATTCAAAGAACAAGGCAATACAGGTGAGGAGCTACAGATCAGAAGGTTGGAAATTTCAGTCTGGGGTGCACGCAGCCAGTTAAAGCAATACGAGTCTGCTAAGAACCCCACAGAGTGGGGTGCAACCACCATAGTTGCATTGCAGTGCAAGTGGTCATCATACCTGGCAGTGCAAGCAGCGCTCCATAGCCCTGATTGCTTGTTCCCAAAAGTGAAGGGCTCTGTTGGCTCTGTAATGTTGTGAGGTCATTTTCCTGGCATGCCCTGGGTGCACCCATTCCCTTACAAAGCAAGGTCAATGCCAATGGCTTCTAAATGGTACCCAGGGATCATCTTCACTCTGTGTTGCAGCATTTCTGTCCTGCTGGGAGGGGTGTCTTCCAGGGTGAGCATGACGTTGATGTTCTCCATATATTATGGTCTTCTTGGTCTCCGACTCGGAACCTAATCGAGCATTTTTGGAATATCTGGGATATTTTTGGGAGCGTTTTCCACCTCTGTTGACGTGTGTTGACATTCTCGTGGGCAAATGGAAACCCGTCCCTCCTCTAGAATTCCCGACGCTGGGAGACTTATTTCATGGCACATACTGGCTGCCCACGGTGGAGCTGTGCTTTATTAAGTGACTGAATGTTGTTTTTTCCATTGTTTTTATGTCCACTACCTGTAATTCCTCAGTGAATATCTGGTGTTATCTTGCGTTCCTGGAAAATTAAAGTGGAGTGTTATGCTGTTGATTGTGTTTCTGGAGTCAAATGGCTTTTTTGATTAGACTGCAACAGCTGAACAGATTGTTCAGTGCATTGACGTCAGTACTCCCTCTCTGTCTCACACACACACACCTAACATCCAGTACAGGAACTACACATTTTTGTAAAGCAGTGAAAACATAGCTATGTGCTGAACTTTGTTTTAAAGTGAAGCTAATAAAAGCTTTTGTTTCTGAGGGCTTCAGGAAAGAAATCGCTTGCTGCAGAGTGTAGATCTGCCTCTTTCTCAGCAGTCTGCCTAGAGCTTGTGCCTTCAGCTTTGTCATGAGTTTGGGTTTGGTGTCTGGCTGAATGTGCTTTTGGCTTTGTGTACTGTAGCTGGTAAGCACTGATTCCTGTCAGGCAAACGAGTGGGCAGGGCGGAGTCCTGCAGAGGTGGCTATGAGTCAAATTTGGCAAGAGATTTAACCTTAAGAATTCTCGCCTTCAGATTACTGTTCTGTTTTTTAATGTTTCAGCGCATATGTTGTATTTGCTTCCCTGTCCATAAAGAGTATTTGATAGAAACCTATTAATAATGAATGAACAAAACAGTTGAACACGGTGGCATTGTTACTCACGGTTCTTTGTTCACCCCAGGTCTGAGTTAGCTTGCCGGATTTTATGGGTTTTGCACGTAAAACTCCAAACGTTTCTGTAATTTAAATGTACAAAAGTAAATATTTATATTTTTCACAGTGGTTTTTCTGCACAGCAGGCTGCTTTTGTTCCCTTAACGTCTTTTTTTTTCTCTAAATTTGCTCCTTAGCAGATACAATGTGCTATGCATGCCAGTTTTATTCTCTTGCTTTGTTCGTAGAGAAAAGATGTGGTTTAAAATATGCATAGCATGCTGAGCAGGACACTGGGTATGTGGCCACATCCTCAGTAGAGAATGCTTCAGTATATTTATTGAAGCAGAAGCCTAGTCGAAAATCTGGCTTGCTGACCTTTTGGTCTCGGGGTGAAGGCAACAATGCTTAGCCACAGCCCAGGCAAATGCTGTCGGACAAAAGCCGAACCACATCCTTGCAGCTGCATCCTTAATTAACTTATTTCATCGGAGCCTGACGAGCTGATTGATGAATGTACATAGCGGTCCTTGTTTGGTTTCTGAGGAACCTAAAATGGATTGGAGGTGGGGGAATCAGAGTGCGTGTATTTGACCTAATCTTTTGCCAGCTCGTGCTCAAAGAAAAGGGAAAGGTGAGGAATGCGATGGACAGCTATGTGGTCTGTCAGGCGGCTGAGGGCTTGTTTGCACGCCCTGTCCACTCCTAATGTTTCCAGTGAAGTCATTACACTGCGTTTACACTTTGGCCTAATCCAGCACTGAATTCTCCCTGAGTTATGGTAGTTTTCAGTTTCTTCTTGGGTTACGTTATCATGAGGGATATAATGTGGTATTGATTTTTTTTTCTTTTTCTAGCCCGATTTTTTTTTTCTGACGTTTCAGTGAATCCCCTGACCACACTGTGCATCTGCACAAAATGGGGCTTCTGTATTCCTAAACTGAATGTATGCGCTGTAAACTTTGAAATGGATGGGCTATAAGCTCTAGGGTGCCATGACCCTCAGCGAGAATAAGCCTCTTTCTTATATTAACTGTCATTTTTGTATCAGTTGCTAGAAAATATTCTTTTTCTCTGACTGAAGTATTGTCAGATAAACTTGGCCTTAGAGCATCTTATTTTTGACTATGGTTTAATACACAAAAAATGCATATTATATGAAATAATAGGTCATTTCTTTTGACATTTGAACTTTTTTCTTCTAATAAACACACAAGTATTCATCTGGTAAATGTCTATTTTTGTGCAATGGTCATATAAAAATGCAGTTCTCATCTGAACATATTTGGCACTTTTGAAACCAGTGCTTTATTGGTGTTAGTTTAAACAGCATTAATTAACAGTTTCAATATGAAATATCTCAACTGATGTCCAGGGAAGAGTACAGTTAAAAAAAACTGTTTAATTATAATATAGAGATGTTTACTGCTCGTAAATCAGATTAGGTTTGTACAGGGCTCTGAATGGCAATAAAATAATTGAAAATCTATTAAAATTTGTTAAATGGCAGCATTCAAAAAGCAAAAAAACAGCATTAAAAAATCAAATTTGCCGTGAGGGCTTTGTTACTACCTTATAGCGTAGTCTCACCAGCTCTGAGCAGCTCAGCAAGGTTGGGCTTGTTTGATACTGGAAAGGGACACATTAAGAAAAAACATGTTCCTTCTGGCAGTTTTCACTTCTTCATTCTGAACTCAGTGTCTTGAGAGGGTGCTATAGGAGGTCCAGTCGTTTGGATGAGATGTTAACAGAGATCCTGTGTGTAATGGCGGGTGGGTATTGTATTATAGTGAAGCACTGTGAGATGAAAGAGCTGTACAAATGCAAGCATTTAATTTAAATTGCTTTTCCAGTGGTAAGTGTCTCTGTAAAGCAAATCCTTTGTGCTTTCTTTTATTTTTTCCTTTGTTCAAATGTTTGTTCGGTTTTGAAAGCAGGTAAGGACAGATCTTCTTATATATTGACTTTTCCCCTGATGTTGACACAGTAATAAAAAGAAATTGCTGGGCTCTCTCACATATTGACTGTTTCTTAGCAACAGTTATTTCTGATGCTTGTCGTGTGCACTGAGAAATGGTGATCTCAATTAGCACAGGGCTCGTTCACCTTTGAAACCATCAAGTGATTAGAAGAAATAAACTCAAGATGTGGACTGTTGTTTTTACTGGTGTTCATAATGCACTAAATACAAGTTACCAATTAGCCAGCTTATCTTCAGTCATCCTGGTGGAGCTGATTATTGCATCCAAGGGGAGTGTTAGTGTGGTTTTAACAGTCCTTGCTTTGTGTTTTTGTTTAGCATGTAGTCTCTCAGTGAATTTAAATCGGAACGTCTGCAAGCTAATCTCCGTCTATTGCTGAAGCTGTGTTAAGCGGCAAACAGATCGCAGTTGTGCTGCAGTCTTGAGTGTATCAGGTTTTTTCCTCTCTAGACTGTGTTCCATTTGAAAACATCAAGCACATTGCAGTTGGTGTTTGCCCTGCCTTTTCCACCTCCACAGACTTTCCACTTGATTTAGTGCTCGCTAATCTTAGACAGGTTTGTGCATTATTCATTTGGATGCCCTGCATCATCTTAGCAAGAAATGTCTCAGAGCTGTTCGTTATGAGTTACTGAAAACACTCACTTTTTGTGATTTTAGTTGTCCAGTTTTTTTCTTTTCTATACTATATGCAAAGACATCAAGGTAAAGTGTGAGACAATAGTTCCGTCTTCGTGTATGTAGGTAAATTTAATGAAAATTGTTAAATTTTCATTGATTGTATAACCTGAGAAGTGAAGAAAATGATTTTGCTGATTTACTTTTCAGAAAGCATGAGGTTTAGAAAAACCCTTTTCACATAAACATACTGAAAGATCATTTCTAAGAAGGGTGTTTATATAAAGGTCCAGACATCAACCATGTTTTTCGTAGATTTTAAATGTAAGGCATTAAGGTACACAAACTTCTGTGTAGTCAAGTAAATCTGAAATAATGTAATGTGTAGTCCCCAAAAGCTTTGAAGAATTTTTCACTCATTTTATTTTTAAATCGTATAGTTGTTTTACACCACCTCCAATTTTTTTTTTATTTTCCGTTAATATTGCAAGTGATCTAAAAGAACAGTAGTTCCCTCTGCCACATACACTGTAATGTATAGAATGCTTAACCTTATTGTAATAACCTTTCAACAGAAATGGCATTTGTGTGGTGATTGAATTTTTCAATCGGTTACCCAGCTGCTACAGCTTTGGGATCTGTTCAGTATTTGGCGACAGTATCTTTTGTGAAGTGCAGCTCATTGCATCATATTCTGTTTTCCAGTTTGTCGCTCAAACAAAAGCCCTTGGGTGTGTCTGACCTGCTCCAGTGTGCATTGCGGAAGGTAAGTGAAAGTGTACAATGGAGACACACAAATGTGACTGTCTTGATCATGTTGGGAGATTTAGAGGAGATTCAGCCTCTGATGTCAATAGGATCGTTTTTGTTTGTTTGGGTTCTGAGAATGTTATGTTTTGTTATGGCGGTCAAACCTCTGAGACGTTGCCCACTTAAGCTGTCTTTAAATTAAACCATGTAAATCAAACCATGTGGAAGGATTAAAATCAAGTGCTCTTAAAACCTGGGAACTAAAAGCAAGTGACTTAAAAATGTGTTTTGTGTTTCAAGCTTTATTTTTTCTGTTCTTTTTGCAAGGTATGTGAATGGCCATGCAAAGAAGCATTTTGAAGATACTCAGAGTCCTGCCAGCAATCACAAAAAATCAGAGAAGCATGATAAGGAGAAGCCACTACATGCTGTGTGCATGGACTGTAGCAGCTACAGCACATACTGGTAAGGGAAAGCTTGGTCTCTGTGCCCTACCTGTATTTTCAGCTCTAACAAAGTGTGACATCAGCTGCCAAGATCTTGAGAGAGGCCTGATGGAAAATTTCAGCATACAGGGTTTATTCTGCACAATATACTAACATTCATCCGAAATGCAGTGCTGCCTCATCTAGCAGTCTCTTATTTCAACACCCAGCAGCATTGGGACAAAACAAGTCATCTAAGTGCATCAGCAGTAGTTGGTTTTTGTTCAATTCACAGGTGATGGCTTTTTCTTTCTAATGCAGTCCTGTATGATTAAGACGTAGCTTAGTTAGCTTTACAATTTCATAACTAAGGCAGTGCATTATATTGAGTGTGGAGAAATCTCAGCTTTTTGCGATTGCACAACAGTGTTAAGACAGTTCAAGGGAAAGAGTAATTGGGAAGTGGGCAAAATGTTTTGTGTAATGTCGGTTTAGAAACAGAAGTATACACATTGTAACTATTGGTGTTTTAGTTCCTGTAGCTGTAGTTTAAATGCAGGGAAGGGGAAAGGAATGTGTCAGACATCATTGGTTTATTGAAACCCTTTTGTTTGTCCTCATCTTTTCCTCTCCTTTGTCCTCAACATGGATTTTCCTGGGTTTTTTTGTGGGCTATCTTCTCTGTCTTAACCACAGCAGCTGCAAAAAAAACACACCAGGCTGCTGATTTTTGCCAGGTGCCATTACAGTTGATCCCCTCTTGATCTTTAGCTCTCCAGAAGTTGGCATGCATTTTGTAGGATTAGAGAAGTCCTTAACCAGTTCTTTAGCAGGGCACACAGGTATTCAGAGGACTCTGAAAATGCAGGATAGTTTCTCATTGACATGCTCTTTACCCATTGCAAAAGTGTACATGTGTCAGTGATCAGTGTTCATTCGGGTACCCTTTTGCCCTTATTTGTGACTGCTGGAATGTTAATTGCAGTTGTGGTATTTTTCTAAGTGAATACAGCAAGGTATGGGTCGAGAGTGGTAGATTATGACATAGTAAATTGTGATTGAGTGAAGAGAATTTTATCTTTGCAAAACAAATGGTATTTAAGTAACTTGGCCTTGCAGTTGGGTTTTGGGCCTATATCTTCTGTGCGAATCTAACTTTGCTCTTTTGGTGGAAATCTAACTTTAAAATTTGAATGGTGTAAAACCGTTAGAGTTAATATAATAGTATGATTTTGTAAAAAAAAATTTAAAGCTTAAATTAATTTATTTACAGTTCACTATAGTTGCCTTTAAGAGCAGCAGAAGACAGAAACCATGCTGCAAGAAAAAGTTTTTTGTCTTGAATGTTTCTATCCAATATCTAAAATAAGACACAAGTAATAGGTTTATTCCATGCTGAATAAATTCCAGTCAACCTGACTTAACACCTGAAGAAGGCTTAATGGCCGAAACGTTGTTTTTCTTTCTCCCTTTTTTTCAGCATGGAATAAACCTATTACTTGTTCCTTTGCAGCCTACGCATGCCGACGCAGCTCCCCACCTGAACTTCTGAAATAAGCCGATGCATATAAATATGAATAACCAATACAGATCCATTGTTTCAGCTACAGATGTGATGATTTTGTTGTGAATGACAACAAGCTGGGCATGGTGCAGAAAGTGAGAGAACATCTTCAGAATCTGGAGAAGTGAGTATGGATAAGACCGAGAACCTACACTACACTGTACCTGTGTTGCAGACACAGCTTTCAAGGCAGAATGTTAAGAATACAATTGAAGCTCCTGTAAGCAACATGCCAGTTGAAGTAAAAAAACAATTCTGCCTTAATACTTACATTCCATATTAACAGTATTTATTTGATTTTAACTTTTTTTATAGCCTTGCACAAAATATGCCCTTCTGCTTCGTCATATATACAGTATATATCTTTATGGATCAAACTCGGGCTTTCGCCAAGCATGCTGTATATTCTCAACAGAATTTCTCATCATTATTGATTTATTCACAAACACATAAATAAGATAAGTTATTAGTTAATTTAGGTAGGCCTAATGATTCAGCATCACAGGTTTTTTTTATAGTTGATTATTATAACCTGATAGGTTCTTAGATGATTCTTTTCTGTAATTTTTTGGCTCCAGTCTTCAATGCTGGATACTGATGGACTTTAAAGACTTGGAAGACAAGAAGAATGTAATAAACAATTAAGGCTAAGTGAGAGATTTGCTTATAATAAGAAAATGTTTCTATGAATTGCACATAATACACATGGGTATCTAGCAGCTCTTATGTGATATGAAGTAGCTTTTCTTACGTCTGATTTATTGTACCGTTAATGATAATCCTTACACTTACATAGCACTTTTTCTGAACACTTCACTCAAAGCGCTTTACAGGTAATGGGGAACCCCTCCACCACTACCAATGTGCAGCCCCACCTGGATAATGCAACAGCAGCCAAAGTGCACCAGTACATTCACCACACACCAGCTATCAGTGGGGAGGAGAAGAGAGTAGTTAAGCCAGTTCATAGATTTTATTTTATTTTTGTATTCTGGGTATTGAATACCTCCTCAGTATTTCTTAAATATCTTGCGTGTCCAGACATGCATACAGTATGTGTTAATTCCTCTGGCTAAGGCAACTTCATTGATAAGTCGGCTTGATAGAAAATTAATCGATTCAAGAGAGACTTTAATCATGTAGTGTACCTTAGAAAACGCCGAAGAGGACAGAGCACACTGAAGCTCAAACAGTCTGATAAGGATTTTTTCCTTTCTAAGTATTCAGTAGTTTTAATAAATGGTTGTACACCCACAGGAACCAGAACAGCATGTTCTGTTTTGAGTATGTAGGTTATGATGATGATTTAAAAATGGAAACGCACTTCCCTATTCTCTATTAGAAAGAAAGCATGGCATTGTTTGATATAAAGCCTTTCTAAAAGTTTTTAATATTCTTTCTGTGCATTTATTATTCACACTTTTCCTATATAAAAGCCCAAAAAGAATAATGATTTTAAGGCAGTTAGGATATGTATTTCATTGCCCCATTTCTGTTTTTCATTTTATTTTAGATAATGTTACCCAATCACTTGGCTTGTCCATGTCCATTGTCGCATTGCCATTGATAGGTTTCATCGCCAAAAACAAATGACCACTTCATCTCATCGTCTGTTCAAACTTTCGTAGTAGATGCAGTTTCCTTTTATCAGTTTTCTGAATAACATGCAGTTTTTCTCAACCCTGCTGGCTGGGGTTCTTTTTAGGGTGGTGGGGTTAGAGTTATCGGCAGCAGTGAGACGCAAGTGCACGAGGAGCAGGATTTCACTCTTTGTTCTCTTCTACAGCTCAGCCTTTGCTGTGGATAGACATAGGAAGCGGAAACTGTTAGAAAGCTCATCTCTCAACAGTAAGCTGTTCAAAGACAATGTGAGTACCATTTAAATATGCCATTTCCTGAAGACTAAGTCATCTAAAGTCATAATAGGCAGCAGTGTGTCGCTGTGGCAAGGGTTGAAATTTTATCTCGGGCTCTAGTGTTGTGAACCTTGGGTTAGATAGATAGATACTTTATTGATCCCGTGAGGGAAATTGCAGTGCAACAGCAGCTTAACACACACAACACAGCCACAGTGTAACGAATTATATACTAATAGTACAATACATACAATACAATACAAGAGTTACTCACAGTCCGGACACACAAGAGGAAACTAGAACAGAACAGTACACAGAAAATCGTATCACACGTATGAATATAAATATAGATGTAACCATAGATATAAATATAAATATAAATGTATTGCACAGGTCCCTGGCATATATTGCACAAAAGTGGTTGTAAACGGGAAAAAGAAAAAGAAAAAGAAAGAGAACAGATGTAGCAGTATATGTGTATATGCGTTTAGTCCAGAAAAAGTCCAGTTAGCACTGCTCTGGTAAAATGCTCTGTTGTATAAATGGGTACAAATTCAAGTCGCCTTGGGTAGAAGAATCAGCCGGATATTATAAGTCATATAGTATACAATTATATTGTATTGTGAGATGGTTGTTTTTTAAAAAGTGCCCTTTCTTTTCACATTTCTCAGTGAAAAGCAAGAAATAGCACCGTTCATTCAACGGACTTGGTGAAAATGTTTCATTTTCCTACATCTTCCTGTCTTTAAAGGGCTGTTTGTCTCTTTAAAGGGTGGTGCCTCTGCTCTTTGTGCAACAGGCCTTCGCAATCTGGGAAATACATGTTTCATGAATGCCATTCTCCAGTCCCTCAGGTAACTAATCAGCCAGTGTGGGGCTGATCCGCTGCAGTGACCTTGGTCACAGAGGTGTGGGAGGCTGGCAGTGTCTGGAAAGCCCAGTGATTTTAATCTCTGTTCTGAACTCAGCTCTCTGCGCCTGAGCCTCGGTGGCAACTGTGCCTGATGACCCTTACTTAGTTATTCATCTGTGGACTGCTGCGATCATTTTAAATTAGCAGTTGGGCCATCGGTATAAATTGAAAAAAGAACATTAGTTGAAACTGAAATAATGACAGTTTTACGATAACGGTTTTCTGTTCCACAAAAACAAAGATTAAAAACCCAGAGTTTTTAACTGTTTAGTTGCTGGACCAGGTTCATATAAAGTTGTTGATCACTAGCATTTTCAAAGTGACTTGGTTTTAATTTAGAAAGTATAAGGGGTTTTTACACCTCCAAAAGGTAGATTCAAGACTGTCAGTGAAAAGGCAAATGCTCAGGCCAACTTCTTGTAGACTCTATTCTGTGTTTTCTTTTAAGCTTTCACGTTCCTTTTTGAAGGGGGGTAGTTTTCAAAGCTTGGCAATATCATTGAGTTGTATACTACCCGGCCCTGCTTGATGTACAACCTTTACTAGTATTTGTGCTTGCAGTAAAGTGTACTTTTATCGGTGTAAACTTATCACAAGTGCTATACGTTCACTTTCTGTTTCTCTTTCAGTAATATTCAACAGTTCTGCTGCTATTTCAAGGAGCTTCCTGCAGTGGAGTTGCGCAGTGGTAAAACTGCAGGAAGAAGAATGTACCATACAAGGAGTCAGGGGGACACCAGTGTGTAAGGTCCTATTCATTTTCCTGAAGTGGAGGTAGTGGGGGCTTTATTTGGTTCATAATTCAAATCCCGGCTTTGCAATATTAGTTTCAGGGTAGGCAGCTTGTTCTTAAAACTGCCACAGCTAAACTTTTGAGTATTCATGGAATTTTATTTGATGATGTATAAAGCCTAGGACAAATATATTATGCATCTAAAAAAAGTTTAATCTAAAAGTTAGCAGGGCCTGGTTTTGCAAGAAACATATATAAGGTTTGCTGCTGACTTTCCAATCCTCTGATTTAAATACAGCTGAATATGCATGGCCCTAGTAAAAACATTCTTCAAGTTAGTGGTGTTCAGAGGACAAACTTCAAGCCTTACTGCTTGAATCTCTGGTTGTGTGGGAGAGTTACCACCACCGCACAGCAACAGATTCAGCTATCCCTCACCCGGAAAGCCACTTATTCTTGGCCAGTCCATTGCAGGGCGAATGTGGGTACAATTAAGCCATGTATTTGAAAGATTCCCAGTGACAGAAACCAGTTGCACTGCACCAGTTAAACTTAACACATAAGGAGCCCTTGCCTGAAGGTGACCCCAGGACCCAAGAGCTATTTGGCAGTCATGTTAAAGGCTATGCCCCAGTGCTTCATTTCTGATTATATTTAGTGATAGATAGAACTAAATGCTGCAACAAGTTCACAAAGTTTATTTCAGGAAATGGCTTTTTTGCAACAGCTGCATTAACAGTCAAACTTGCGAGACGTAGGAAAATGTAGTATGCTGCTTAACACTTGTCCTCAGCAGGGAATCTTCTGTGATTTCAAAGGCAGGTTTCTCTGGTCTGTGCGAGGCTGCACTTAGGCAGCACACTACCGCTCTTCTGTGTTCATAGCCAACAGTGACTTCACGAATCTTTGCAGTGAATCTTGGTCTCTCAGGGACAGGCCATGATCTGAAAACGATGGGTTTGAACACCTTGCCAAGACCACTATGCCCTCATGCTCCATCTTTGTGCTTGTTTCTGCATGGCGAGTTCCATTGCAGAAGAAACAGCAGGTCAGAACAGCGGTTCAGCTGTGTGGAGGCGCCTAAATGGTCATCTTTGAAGGTCAGACATGCTGAACAATAAGCTAATTGTTATATACAATATATACAGTAGCCCAAAGAGCAATGAAGTCCTAGTGTCACGGTCTGACTTGGAGTGACTAGTTGCTACAGACGCTTTATGTTGATCAAGTCCTGGGACTTCACTTGCTGCCCTATCTGCAGGCTCGTCCTGGCGTGACATTACAGACACAGCTCACATTTTCTTCATCTGACAGTGGAACAGAATCCCACAAGAAGGCATATGCAACCTATTGCAAAGCATGCATTGCATAAGTACAGCTATATTACTTGCAACATGCTCTGATAACTTTTGACTGTCACTATAGCTGACTGTGTACCTTTTGCAAAAAAGGTTTTGGCATTTCTTGTTGATAACATTATGAATTTGTTGCAGTAATGACTTTAAGTGCTCAGAATGTAAGCTCTATTTTTATTAGCTTGTTAGAGTGGAATTTCCCTGCTCGACGTTATCACAAAACAATAGTGCAGTTCATGAAATAGTGTATTTGAAATTTGTTTGCCCGGCTTTGCTGAGCAGTGAATGAATTTCATTCAGCTGTCTGTCAAGAATGAATGTCATGGCAATGAATTGCATTTATGTTCTCTGATCATTGAAGCAGCTCCCTTGTGGAAGAGTTTCGGAAGACACTTTGTTCATTGTGGCAGGGAAGTCAAACCGCCTTCAGTCCTGAATCCTTATTCTATGTCATTTGGAAAATCATGCCAAACTTCAGGTAGAGTACTACTCAGAATTTCAGGCTCCACCATTCTTTTCTACTTGTTCTCTGTGCGTGTGGGTTTTCACTTCATTTTTCCTTAAACCTATCACCTGTGCTGTTTAACAATTATATTCTTTAAAGCATAAAATACATAAAAAGCTACATTTTTCCACATGTTTGAAATGGCTTTGCATACCGTTAAGTTATAATGGAAAAGGCTTGGAATCATGACCTCGGTAGGTTTTCAGTAGGTTTTTCAGGAGAGCAGTGTTTTAACTTGACAAATTTAGGTTTTGGCTTTTAACCGAATGTGAAGTAACTAGACGATGGAGAAGTCTTGTCTTCTTGAGAAGAACTGTGAATCAAACACTGTAATGCAGAAACATTGGGCGGAGTGGTGGCTCTGTGGCTCAGGATCTGCGCCTGTGGCTGGAAGGTTGCCGGTTCGTATCCCGCAGCCGGCAGAGGAATCCTACTCCGTTGGGCCTTGAGCAAGGCCCTCAACCCCAACTGCTCCAGGGGCGCTGTATAAATGGCTGACCCTGCGCTCTGACCCCAAGCTTCTCCCTATCTATGTGTCTAATGGAGAGCAAGCTGGGGTATGCAAAAAGTCAAATTCCTAATACAAGAAATTGTATATGGCCAATAAAGTGATCTTATAAACGATGGCAAAAAAACGTCTTGTTGCGTTTCCAGGGGATACCAGCAGCAGGATGCCCACGAGTTCATGCGTTATCTGCTGGATCATCTCCACCTGGAACTTCAGGGGGACTGTAATGGAGTGTCCTGTTCCACCATCTCTCAGGATGGGGTCATGCTCTCTGCAGGGGGCAAATGCTGCATGTAAGACGTTGCCTACAGTGTGTGGATTCACTCATGCATGGGGCTCACAGCTTTCAGTGTCCCGCTGGCTTTTCCCCATGTTCCAGTACAGATGCACTTTATATACCACACGTTTCTTTTTAACAAACGTCTTAAAAAGCATGTAAAATGGCCTTAGCCAGGAAATGTGGCCCAGAGTGAACCGATAGTGGTGCTTGCATTTTTGCTGAAAGTGTATAGAATCAAATGTATACAGAGAGAGAGAGACTTCAGCAGCCTTTATTGTAATGTAATAGTCTATAAAACGTGGCAAAACGCAACAAGGTAGGGAGTTATCTTGGTCAGACTTGGCTCGATTTAAAGCAGTACCCTGTAGCAAACAAAATAAAGAAATGAGGATTTCATTTAGTCGCACTCAGTGTAAAAGGATATATGAGTTGAATCCAGCATTGAGTTTACCTGTTAGAACGCCCAACAAATGCTTTGACATAGATTCAGAAAGTTCTTTGTTTGCATTCCCTCCAAGGTTTTGAATGTTGTTTTTGTGCAAGCATTGTAGATGTGCGGATATACTGTATGTGCTGACGGAGAAGCAGTGCAGCATCTGCTGTTGTGGTTACACACGTACACCATGCAGAGCGGAAGTGGGGCAAGGGTGCCAGCTGTCCTGACCTTTGAATAACACCGCGTACAAATGTCAGACCAGCAGAAACAAGCGGCACGTGTCTTTTTTCTTTTAGAAATGGGACGTCTACAGTCGTCACGGCAATATTTGGTGGAGTGCTTCAGAATGAGGTGAATTGTTTGATATGTGGGACCGAATCCAGAAAGTTTGATCCATTCCTTGGTAAGTCATGCCTACTTGATCTACACCAGTAGGGTCATGTTTTCTGTCAGTCTTCTGTTATTCATATTTTATTTTCCTTTCAGACCTTTCATTAGATATTCCAAGCCAGTTTCGAAACAAGAGATCAAAGAATCAAGAGAATGGCCCTATTTGCACCTTGCGTGGTAAGGATTACTAGTTCGATAACCATCTTGGAGAAACTGAACGTAACTTGCGAGAAGCACTTGAAAAATCAATATTTTGTTCTCTGAAAAGCTTTTCTTAAAATACGCAGGAAAAAACAAGTTGCGTTTTTATTTTTTAACCAAAAAGATCTGTGGGTGTCTGCTGTAACAGTGATATACTGTGATGTTCTTGTTTTAAATGCGAAGAGCTGCTTGTTTCTCACTTAGCCAAGTGTCTTTCTGTGTTCATTTCAGATTGTCTGCGCAGTTTCACTGACCTGGAAGAACTTGACGAAACAGAGCTGTACATGTGCCATAAATGTAAAAAACGCCAGAAGTCCACAAAGAAATTCTGGATTCAAAAGCTGCCAAAGGTCAAGACATAATGCATAAAATGTACCGAAACTGTCACCCTAGAATTTCTGTTTCTTCATATTGGCCCCATTCAAGGAGTTTTCAGAGTGCAACCTTAAAGATAGATTTGGACCATACATGAAACAAAAGTTTCAATACTTTTTTTAAATATGAACTTCAAATATATCGTGAAAACAATTGGTCTTTGTTGGTTTTTGCTTGCTGATAGCCATGGTCTGTACCTGATGAAAATTCATGCGCACTGAAGTATTGGCTGTAATATTCTGATCTTATTTATTCTCTTGCCACATTACAAGCCTCTTTTTTTATACCTTTGTAAGCATTTCCTAAAAATGAAATACAGTAAATCCTCAATATTTGTGAGCTCCCATTCATAATTTCGCCTGTTGGTGCAAAGGTTTGAGTGAACACTTTTTCTGCTTTCATACAAAATCACTTATTCACAGGCTGTGCAGTAGAAGAATACAGGAATCCTTTGCACATCTTCATCTCTCAGATCTCCTTCAGTCTCTAGTAAAGGCATGGCTTGTTTTACAAAGAGTTAGCATGCTTATGTAGAAGTGTTTTGTGGTTTGTGTTTTAGTTTTTCAGTTTCCTTAAGGACAGCATTAGGTGTACATTGTAGATCTATAGTAGTTCAGGTGGGTAGTTGCGTCAGCATGCGTGAACCCCACTCCCGAAGAAGGCTCCACGGCAGAAATGTTGCGTTTTCTTTCTTCTCTTTTCAGCATGGGATAAACCTGTTCCATTGTAGATCTATTATAAGAACAGTATATGTGAGGGTTGTGCTGCAAAGTCAAATCATTTATAAATAACAAAAAAACTTTTAACACAGGGTAAGCTGTAATATCATAAGAGTGATCTAATTTGTTTGCATATCAAATAACTTGAATAATTGGGGGGGAAACTTTTTAATTTCCAGTATTCATTCTCTTTACAAATACTACCAATAAACCCTCACACCATTTCTGAGATAAAGTTGTTTTAAAAATATTCCTATAGACATGCTTGTTTTACAGGCTGCAAAGCTATTCCCTATTTTGCCCATAAGGTATAAAGTTCCACATAAGCAAAATCACCATTCCTGGAGACTTCCAGGTACCTAACCCTCTCGAATACCATGATTTCTCCGTTTTGGGTCATTCTGAAGAAAACATGATGACATGGCTGTTCCAGGCAGGTGTGATTTAAGGGACACAGTAACAAAGTAATTTTGTTTTAATTAGATTAAACAAGGATCAAGTGTTGATAGTGCTACAGCAATTTTTTTTCATTTTACTTCTGATTCATTCCCGAGGTCTGGAAAGTTATCCATGATATATATTCGCCCTACCACAAAGCCGTCTTTGTCATTGTGTGAACACAAATGCTTTGTTGTAATAATTACTCTACTGACCACGTTACAATAATTAAGATGTATAAAAACTTCAAAGAACACGTGTGTGTGTATATATATATTGAGGAAGGCATTGTGAGAAGTCACTCTGAGGATGGCTTCTTCCCTTCAGCTGCGAAGGACACACCCTTCGATGTAGCAAAAAATCATTTCAGAAGTGTGGAAAAACAAACATGCTTTGTTGTAACAATTTGTCACCTGGGTGTGCAGAATGGCTGGGTTATTTATTAATTATCAAAAAGTGACAGTCACTGCACAGTTGCACAACCACAGCTCCATGTGCACATTTAGTCGCAGCCTGCAAATTGGTCACAGCTTCCCTTTGGTCTGAATTACCTTCTTTAAACAATCCGCTGTGCCAAAGAGGTGTGCAGTAATGGCGTGATGCTCATTGTATGGTGCCTTTCTCTTCCCTGCCAGCTGGGATTTCTGATGAGCATGAAAATCTTGATTAGGTGTTTGGATATTATCGAGGTGTTCGACTGAATGCTTTTCCTGTCTTGCTTGTTAATTTTATCAGCAAGTACAAATTACACACATACCACTGATAACAGCAGAAGTACTCTAAGACTACATTCAAAGAGGTCATTGTAACATGGCCCTAACAGATGGTAATGATAGTAGTGTTTTCTTACTTGTGACTGAAATATGCAAAACTTATTGGTAGTAGTTCCAATAATGCTGCTATCGTATGATGACTTGTAAAGAATTTTATTTAAAAAATAATAACTGCAACTGTTATCAACTGAACCTGCCTCCACACGTGTTAAATCGGTATTTCAGCATGATTACAGCATGATTCTTTGATTTGACATTTCGCCACTTCTCATTACAGCTTTTTCCAGAGTTTATGGGTCAAAAGTGCTAATAAAGTAAAAATAAGGCAAACGCAATGCATTAAAGCAAACGTTTAGCTCGAAGGCTTTGCATTCCTTCTACTGGTGCTTAATCCAAAAATGATAGCTATGATATTTCCTGAATATTTTTTCTTTTTTTTCTTCTTAAAAAGAGCTTTGCACCAAAAAGTGTTCGGAGAGGTTTGCCTGTAGTATTTATTGTGTATATCTTTAGATCTTAGAAATGTAAGACAAATTGAAAACAAATATATTTTTAAATTTTATAGACCTCCATGCTTTCTTTAATGTGCCCAAGATATTGTAGAATAGTTCATGATTGCTTTTTTTATTCCTTTATTAGGTCTTGTGCTTGCATTTGAAAAGATTTCACTGGACAGCGTATCTTCGAAACAAGATAGACACATATGTAGAGTTTCCTCTTCGAGGTCTGGATATGAAATGCTACTTATTGGAGGTGAGCAGCCATCAGCCTGTTTTCATTTCTTGTTTGAATGTGAAATTATTTTCAGCTTGGCTGAATCTGCATTTGTGTTTTCTGATTTCAGCCTGAAAACAGTGGTCCAGACAGCTGCCTTTATGACCTTGCAGCTGTAGTTGTACATCATGGATCTGGGTAAGAATTTAAACACATTTGTATTTAAACTAATACAGCAGAAGGACAACACTGACATCTTGTTTTTAAAAAAAGCTACAAAAATCAGTGGGAGCTGACACTAAAAGTAGTTATAATAATAATTGCTTACACATATATAGCGTTTTTGTGGACACTCCACTCAAAGCTCTTTACAGGTAATGGGGATCCCCTCCACTACCACCAATGTGCAGCTCCACCTGGATGATGCACCAGTACACTCCCCACACACCAGCTCTTAGTGGGGAGGAGAGCAGAGTGATGAATCCAGTTCAAAGATGGGGATTATTAGGAGGCCATGATTGGTAAGGGCAATGGGAAATTTGGCCAGGATGCCGGGGTAACACCCTGTGATTTTTAATGACCACAGAGTCAGGACCTCAGTTTTACGTCTCATCTGAAGGACAGTGCCTTTTTACAGTATAGTGTCCCTGTAACTATACTGGGACATTAGGACCCACATAGATCGCAGGGTGCGTGCCCCCTGCTGGCCCCATTATCAGCTCTTCCAGCAGCAACCTTAGTTTTTAGGAGGTCTCCCATCCAGGTACTGACCAGTCTCACACCTGCTGAGCTTCAGTGGGCAGCCAGTTGTGATGTGCAGGGTGAGTTAAAATGACTGCTGGCTAAAAGTACTAAAAGTAGTTTTGTTTCCTCTAAAAGAACTATTGCATGAGTCTGTGTCCTTCACGTCTGAATGTCAGTTAAACAGTTTTCCTAGATCAGTAATTGATTTGTATATTGTATAGATTATTTCTAAGGAAAGTACTCTCTTACTCTGGGTGTTGTATGCTAGCTGTTCATTGAAGTGTTTGAAGATTCAGATACTGTATGTAATCAATTCATAATTATATAGCATTTCTCCAAGGGTGGAATTATCAAGCCTTTAGCAGTTATACCAAGCAGATGCATTGCTGGCCCTTTTTCCATATAATTATTATTATTCATCTTGAGGATGCAGCTTACACATTCTTATGCTAACTGTTTTATTTTGTCCATTGCTATGGTCTCTGTGAATTGATTTAAAGACCAAGTGAATGATAATTCATTACTAATTACTTCTGGTATTAGGATTTGTATATGTTACAGTCCGAGGTCCTGTATTGAGAACAAATGCGAAGTTGCTGCAGGTTTATCCTATGACCAGCAGGGGGAGATATTTGCTAATGTAATGCAATGGCTGTGAGGCGGTTGTCCTTAACTTCACAGCTGGGAATAGGAAAAACGTGTAGTGTTATCTGCCCCACTGAGGATTTCTTATTTTCCCTGTTTTTTTTTTTTTTCTTTTCCTACAGCGTCGGCTCGGGCCATTACACGGCATACGCCACCCACGAGGGGCGCTGGTTTCACTTCAACGACAGCACCGTCACGCTGACGGACGAGGAAACCGTGGTGAAAGCCAAGGCGTACATCCTGTTCTACGTAGAGCGGCAGACCAAGCCTGGCTCTGACACCAAGCTTTAACACCTCCCCTTTCACATGCTGCGTACTGAAGCCTTCAGACATTACGAAACGATTCCAGCTCTCCATCAACACTTGACCCAGGACGTCCTCACCTTCACTCCTCATGCACTTTTCGAGTTGCCATTGTGAATTTTTGAGTTTGTTGTATTAAGTACTAGTATTTTTTAACAGTTGTTTTCTCCGACAACCAGACGATGTCATTGCTGCTTAAATGATTTTGTTTAAACACGATTTTGAGGTAGTGTCATTTTAGTCATGTTTGCCTTTTTTTTTTATATAGCTTCGTGTTACATTCCTCTCTTGTTGAGGCACATTTCCATTTGTATTAGATTCCAAAGGTAATCGTTTTCATGTTGGGAGAATGCTTGTCCTTTCTCTTGAAGAAATCAAATGCTATTGAAGAGGAAGGAGACGCTCACAGACATCATGTCGCGATCATACATTAAATTGCTTTTTTTTATCTCCGGCATCAAATCCTGTTGGATTTCTGTGAAGAAGTTTTCAGCCTCTTTGACATCCCTGTTCAGTCCTTAAAGAAGTGGTTTGATCCCCTGTGCTCTTATTTTCTTTGACTTGTAACTTTGTTGTTCCTGCTTAGATTTGCCATTCTGACAAGCTGTCCCACCAGACATTGGAGTTGAACCCATTTCTAGGTGCTGCATGTCTTGAACAGGCAGGAGGAAGTCTTGCACAGGTGTTAGTGCACAGTGCTTCCCCACTGGGTTGTTCGAACGTTCCGCAGCAACAATTTGCTTCCCCTTGGTTTATCTCCACAGCGAGCTTTTAAAGAGTCTTTTTCGAAGCAGTTCTTTGGAATAGTGAGCAAAGCACGTAACCTAAGCAGAAGCCTTATTAGAGAATCAAACAAAGCATTCGTAATAGGATACTGAACAAATAAGATTTAAAATAACAGATATACCTCTTTAATTCAAGAATTAGTATGTTTTGAAGAGTTAACTTTTTATATTATGCTGCTTTTGGTTTGGCTGCACTGGTGAAAAAGATGTAGTCTTACCAAATTAGAAACGTAACAAAATGCACCTGGAATTAAAGATTCGAGATCTGAGGTCTTTTATTTCATTTCGATGTGTATTGAAATCTGAACCTTAAAAAATGTAATGCAATGTGAAAATTCTTTAGGACCGTATCAGAACCTTTTTTTTTTTTGGGAGGTTCTTGAATTTTTTTCATAAGTCTAAGTTCTGACTGTATTAGCAACTTGACCTTGTGTTGTTATTAGAATACCTTTAATGTTACTTCATGCTATTATTGAACTGTGTAGGAAACTATACAGTCAAGTGCAAGTTGAACGATTGTGTCTGAAAGTGTGTGATCTTTATTTGTTTTTTTAATGAGTAATAAACGTTGAGAGTACACCAAGGATTTAATTAAAGAAATGCAAATTTATGGATTGTTGATCTCTGGTTATGTGTGATTTAAACTCAACTCGATTGTTCTACTAGAATTGTCTCTTCAGAAGATCCGTACCTGATCATACAGTTTATCCAATAAAAACATGGTGCTTTGCTGTCCATAGTTCAGTTTTTCTCTACAACTGAAATAAATATTTTATTGCAAGTATAAATTCACTATTGAAGAAAATCTATTGAGTTGCTTCTTCCCAAAATAGACATTGAAGTCAGTGTGCATATACAGTAAGTTTGAATATGACCTTTTGTTGTGATGGTTCATGCCTACACTGAGCTGTAATTCTCATTTTGCTTGTTAAGATAATATCAACTTTAAGGGAACCTTTGAAATACCCTTTGGTAATTCTCCCAAGAGAATGGAGCTGTTTTTTTAAGAGGTGAATGCTATGTGATGTGGGCTTATTGTACACTTTAACAGTAAAACTTTTGTCTAGGCAATGTGTGGAGTTATCTGCCTGGATAATTTTGTCAGGTTGTGGAGTTTAAAACTGACCAGATCTCAGATTATTGTAATGTTTTGTAAATTGTTCTGCTCTTTTTAGGTTTCCAGAATATCTTTACTTTTCTGTTTTTAAAATGAATGTATTCTTATGGGTTTAGTTGTCACTTGCAATCACAAAACATTTACACCGAGAGTTAAACCGGCAGGAACATTTGTTTCGCCAGCGTTACTTTTGTACCCACTGGTCAAATTGCAGCTGCATGCTTTTTCCATAGATACAGATCATTTTCGATTTGCATGTTCTTAATTTGTGCATTTATGTTTGTTCTCACTTTTAACACGCTTTGGCTTGGCATGCGACAGGCAACTTGCCAGAGCTTCCTAGACCACATCCAGAAAGCCACTTCTATGACTTGTGCACAGGGATGACTAGAATCACATGGTTGATGCACAGACAGGTGAGTGGTGTTTGTCTCTCTGTCCTTACAGCCACTGTTCACCTCAAGCATGCTAAGTAAATTAATAAAAATGTCATTGTCTTAGTCTGTACCTAACATTCATATAATCATCTAAAATTTCAAATTTAAATCTATGTATGTCGAGGACAATAAGATACTATGTGTATAAATCTTAAAAATGTAATTCAATGCAAATAATTTGTCAATAAAATTCTGCATTGTCGTTTTAAAAGGGAAAAACGATTGTAACCTTTGCATTCAAATGAATTAAAAATCTGCAATTCATAATCTGCTAAAGCTCTACATTTGGAAAAAATTTTTACTTATGCGACTTTAAAATTAATGTCATTTGGAAGGTTCACTGAAAGTGAAAGGACTGAAAATCGCTGCAAGGTTGATTCGTGTCTGTGGGTACATGACTCATCCATTTTCCACATAATTCACGACACACCCCTAACGGCTTCACTTGTTATATGAAATTGATCAAACTTAACGAATGTGTAGTTCACAAAGAGTTCAGAAATGACTATTAATACAGCTAAATATCTTACGTGAATTCATTTTCACATGGGAGCTTCACTGTAGTCCAGAACGCAGCTCTCCCTGTAAACGCATGCTTGTGGGGTTTTAATTTGTGTTTTTGTGTTAAGGAGCATCTTTTAGGAACATATCTGCCTCTTTAAGTTCAGAACTACCTGTACATGAGGCAAGATACAGTGCAAATGAGTGCCATTAAAGATCCACTTCCATTAAAAACAGAATTTTACTCCACGGTGATGCATAAATGCCAATTGTTAAGAACAGTGTGGTAGTGGATTCATCCATTTTTTTTTAGATAAACTGAAGAGGTTAAACAACGTTGCTAGCCAGACATACTGAGCCTTTTGAGGTCACTAATATGGAACTTCTATTGATAAACAATTGGCAGTAGATCCTTGCTCCCAGAACCAGAACAACCAGTGAGAACCTGTATTTCAGTGTTTGTTTGAGATGGCAATCTATTTTTAAAGCCACTTCGTTCCCATAAAAGAGATTCCTTATCACTGTCTGAGGAACCCACAGTTTCTGCTGTCCTCAAATCAAATGGGAATGATTTTAACAGTACCATCTGTCTGTCGTATCTACTGTGCTATAAATTAATAAATGAAGTGCCATCTGGTTAATCAGATTGTCACTTAATGAACATGTTCTCAAAACTTTCTTTTAAGACTTTGCATGGCTTAACCCTAAAAACAAACTCGGGCTATGAATTGTCTCGGTTGGTGTTCAGTTATTTTTCTATATCATGAAGAGCTAGCTGCTGAAAGAGTCCCATCCATCAGTTAATCCATTTTCTAACCACTTTATCCAATTCAGTGGCATGGGGGAAAAGTCCATCCAGGCAAGCAAGGGGCACAAGGCAGGCTGCACTTGGACAGGATTCCAGTCCATCAGAGGGTACACATAAACACACTCACACCAGGACCAATTTTTCCCAGAAGCCAATTAACCTACCAGTATGGACTTCAGAAGTCAGAGCACCTGGTGAAAACCCACACAAACACAGGGGAGAACATACAAACTCCATGCAGATGGCACCCCAGGAATTGAACCCCAGGGCACACGGGGGACGTGAAAAAAAATCAAAAAGTGTTAAAATCTCAATAAGCACCTTTTTACTGTTGTTTTTTTTTTATTGGTGGTCAAGCTGTCAATTGAATGGGGCATGCTTTGTGCCAAAATAATCAAAGCAATTATTTTTTATCTTTGCTAGTTAGGGTTGTTCAAAGAAGCCTCCTGTTATAGGAATTCTTCAGCTGGCACTTTAAGGGGTGGTAACACCCAAAAGGCAGAAGAGATTATGTCTGAAATCACTCCTGTATAGGATTGTGGGTAGGCCGTGTCTTATTGTCTTGAACAGATAGTTACAGGCTGTCTGCTTTCTTTTTCCAAGGCAAAGAAAATGTTATATATTTGTATAAAAATCTAATATAAGTAAGGCTTTATGATATTGTAACCCTTTAGAAGGGAGATTTCTATTTAATTTCTTTTTAAATTAATTACAGGCATAACAATGTCAAAATGTAAATGATTGATTATTTTATCTCAGCTGTCCTTCGGTTTCCTAATAATTCTGCTAAATATTTATTTGTAATCTGTTATGACAGAACATGTTACGTAAAAACGTGTTATTAACAGTTTAACTGCTTCCAGTTGGTCTGGACAGGAAAAAACACAAAACTAGAGTTTCAATAAATCTATTCTTCTGGCTTTGTGTTATATGTAACTTCTGAGAAATGATTTCTCTTGGTGGATGCTCCTTTAGCAGATACTTTAGAAGATAGTATTTCTTTGCTGAGCTATCTTCTTGACAATTCTTCTTGGTATGTTAATTTAACCTCCTGTGGAAGCACTTTCTTTCCCTATAATGGATACAAAGAGTGCTGCACGTGTTATTTTTTTACAGCACAACTGATTTTCTTTTATGTAACGCATGCAGTAATATGTAGATTTCTGGGATGAAAAAAAAAGAAGAGCTATACAAAATGTATAAAATTATATGTTAAAATATATTTTTGAGTAATTCTGGGATGTTAGCAACAGCTTTCATCCCTGTGAGCTAGATTTGAATAAATCTTGCTGTGCTTTTCGCTAAATGACAGAACTCCTCGCCCTGTCCTACAAATACGATTACCACCCACACGAAGCTCAGTAACCACCTCTGCCTGCAAAGTGCCAGCTGAAGCAGAACAGCACGTGTCAGCTTCTGCATTCTCTCTTCTAATGCAATAGCTACTATGTGGGTTAGAAAAACAGGTGAACAGCTGCTGGCGCTTGGTGAAGTCAATCCACAGGTGTCTGGCTATTTGACGGAAACACAGTCTCCATTTAAGGAGTTACGTTTTTTCTTTCTAGGCTAGGTCGCAGCTGTTTGGGATCTCAAGAACCGTTTGTATCTGGATTTCCAGTGCTACTTCAAATTCATTTCTGGTATCAAAGCCACAGCAGTGCTCCACTATGAGTCCCATTGAAATGTCAAAGCCCTCATGGTAAGCTGATCCTGTAAAATATTAGATGTCAACTCCTGACATGACTGGTTTCAAATGAAGAGCAAAACCATTTTCTTTTTGTTGAATTTGCCCGAGATTCAGGAAAACGGAGATGCGATCTTTTTTAAGTTTAAGAAATCATTCTGTTTTACAGTGTTGCTTGCCATAATCCCAGTCTACAGCACCTTACAGCACCTTTGGCAGTAGTATGGGAGCACACCTTCACCATTTGTGTCCACTGGCCTGAGGCAGAGCAGGTCATATTATCATATCAAAGGAATTCACTGATGCCGCGTGTCAGGGAAAAGAAAATGAATTATGTATGGCTTGAAATAAAGAATTCTCTTTTCACTTCAATGACAGATGCAGATACTATTCCTCAGCAGTAATCTTACCAGTTCTTTGCTTTGCAAGACCATTATAATTTTTTTTTCACTGTACGTAGCCTGTATACTGTACGTGGAAACATAGCACTGTAATGTTACAGCAGGCCAGCGCATGTGAGTCCTGTAATCAGCTTCTCTTCTTAAAATTAATACTGTAAATCATAAAGCCTAATGTTTCAATAAAGTGTGAATAAAGTTATTCCAATCACCGTTAATATTTTCAGTGAAGCTGAAATTATTATCATTTTAATGTGTTAGCTTCCCTGTAGAGATACATTGAATGGATGTGGAATGCACTAGCAAGCAAGCAGCAGGCTTTAGGTTTAGAAAAGAAGGCCTTTATAGTGGATTTGTGTGCCTGTGTGATTCTTCGGGAAACTATAGCAGTACAATGCAGAATTTGACAGTAAGCAAAAGTAATTTACTTCACCAATTCCAAACCTTAAAGCCACACATTTCTGTTCACCTTAATGTTTATTACAGTTAAATTCTGTGGTGGTGTCAGTACCATTCATTTTGATTCACCAAAGCTGGTGTGCATTAAAAATATAATTCCTATTCAAACATCTCCCGTGCCATTTCTAATTATTTCTTCGTAATCATTTTTGATTGCTGGACTGTGCCCTTTCTTTTGATTTAGTTTTCGCAGCAGAAATGGTGCTAAAGCCAGACTTCTTTCAGAGAATTGTGGCCACTTTCCAGAACACCTCTCAAATAGGAATAATTTGAGCTGCTGCCTTTCACATTTCTGCACAAATATTTTCCATCAGCTCAGAAACCCTCATGTCTGAACTCTTCGTAAGTCCAGAAACACAGAACGAGCCCTTGTGAACACAAGTGTGACCTGATGTTTCAGAACCTTCCGGAACTGCCAAGGGTCACATGAACTTTTGTCCTCAGCATCAATCTTCTGAACATCTGCTCGAACGCGCAGCTCTCTCAGATGGAGACTGAGCTCTCGGAAGGCAAGGCTGCCTGGCGTGGCTCACATTTCCATTTTTGACTGCAGCGCCAGTTGTTGTCCCGAAATAAACACCATTCCAAAGCCTTATATGTCCAACAGGTTCTGTGACTGATTGTGGAGGGAATCACGCATCTGAGCTGCACGACACAGCTCACAGACCCTGCTGTTGCACTGTAATAGCAAGCTGTCTGCCAAAGTCTAGGGGGTCTGCTTCCAATAGCAATGCACATAACAGAGCTAAACAGGGAGTGCCTTCTCCATTTATTCTCCTTCTTGGACAAGGAAAGCCGCAGAAGCCTTTCTCTGACCTGCCTCCTCCTCAGGGAAGTGTTCCTTGACGCGGCCCTCTGGCCTGTGCTAAGCTTTCACTCTCCCTGCGAGCTGAAGAGGGATAACTTTGTGCTCGGGTCGTCTCTGAGGTATCTCTCTGTCTGCTGGCATTCCAGCAGGGTCAAAGTGTGCAACATTGAGGACTGGATGAAAACCATGTTCCAGAAGGATATCTGCAGAAAGCACGAGACCCTCGTCAGCGATTTCTTATCCAAGGTTTGTAACAGGTGAGTGTTCCCCCCCCCCGTATTCTTATTGCTCCCTTGTTGGAGTGAGTTTTTTTCACATTTAGATGTTTTGCAGAGTGCAATCTTGACAGGGCATTGATTAACGTGTTCAGCTGCATTATTGCAAAATAGGAAACAAACGTGCGAGTCATCATTCTAAATAAAAAGTCACATCACACACAGGAAAAGTATTTCAAAATGTTTGCTTTCTTTTGCTTGAAAGTAGAACCCTGTGGAGCTGTGTTTGTAGATGTGCAATGTGTACTATTGTGTTCACTCAGGACAACAACACCCAAGGATTGAAAGCTTTGTGAATGCTTGGATTACTTGGTCAGACAAATGTGGCGTAACTAGTGGGGTTAATGGCCTCTTGACCACAGGATAAGGAGGTTTGAACCCCATTCAGACTAAGTGAAACCAGGGGCAGCTGGAAGGTGGTGTTGGGGAAGAGGAGGGATGCTGGAGACAAATGTGAAGGGAGGTGTCTGAGTTCAGTTTATGTAGCTCCTCTAGTTTGGTGATGACAGTGAAAAGGTGCAGCTGTGTGAGATGGACTTGTTGCTGTTATCCCTCCTGAACGTCACTTTATAACGTCCACTTCATGGGCAGAACACCAGGAAGCTTGTGTGGAATTCAAGAGTTTCAGCATCTACTTCGTTCTTTATTCCATTTCTCGGTTCTTCTTCAGCTGAAGCACAGATTGCTACAGTTCTGAAATGTAAAACGACCCTCAAAAGAAAACAAATCCAATGATAAAATCCACCAAATCAAAAGTCGCATATCCTGCATTGCTGGAATACCAGTTAGGCGGCGTTTGTACTAATTTAGACAGATGAAATGCTGTGTGTATATACTGTACAGAGTCGGAGAGTTTTGTAAACAGACACTAATGTTTGTGGTAGAAGACATTGAAAAGAAAGTGTAAAGACTTATTTTACATGGAAGTCTTGTATTTAACCATTATACTTGTCGATTGTCTACAATCACTTTAAAAGTTTGCCTTCCTGGAAGTAACCAAATGTAATTTGTAGAATATGACCACAGTGGTATTTTTGCCCTCGCTCTAGAAGAGGTTATTTAGTGTCAAGCAAGCAGCACCTGTCCTAGAATAACTACTGTATGAACTCTCCCACTCACCGCCAGTAGACACTTAAGTGATATGTCTGTCCTCACGTAACTGGGTGAAACATGAAATTACCGCCACTCCCTTTTCTACAGAGAACTGTAGTTTGTCTTTCTCCATTCCAGGAAAGGCCGTGCAGTTTTAAATATGATTTCAAGCTAAGTAGGTTGTCGTCTTTTTTCGGGGAGGATGGTTAAGGGTGTTAATTATTTTCAGTATAAACGTATCCACTTCATTGTTAAAATAAATGTGATCATATATCTTAATTTAAATTCGTTATTTTTAGCGCTTACATGAATGTATTTTTTTTAAATCTAAAGGCTGTTCCCTAAAATCGTTTTGAAAACGAAACGTTCATTTCTGTCATCACAGGTCAATGAATCTACAAGGCTGGGTTTGACATTCAGTACGGGTGCTAAGGTGATACCGTAAAGCAACATTAAGCGCTTTTTTCGTCTTAAAACACGTAACTTGAACCACATATTTTCCTGATCTGCATGGAAATCTAAAAGCTGCAGAGGGAAAGACGGGATGTTCAGAAATCTGTTAGGTTGGAATGGAGGCACATTACTGCAATATCCGGTGCACGCCAAAAATGTCAATCTTACTGGGAGGGATATCATTTTTGGGGGAAAAAAAACATAATTCACACATTATAGAAATCTGGAGGGTGTAATTAATCACTTCTGTATTACTGTTGGTTAAGCAAGACTTTCATGTTATGGGTAATGCATTGCTTTTTTTGTTTTATTTAATCGTTCCCATTGGACACCCTTGTGAATCTCAGGGGCACATTCTTCAGAATCTACACACTGCTGTAACATCCGTTTCTTCTAAAGACTGGTCTTACCCTCTTTCAGTGCAGTGAGTGAAAGGGGGATGTGTCAGCGGTAATGGGAGTTTAAAAGTGTCTGGCCTCTTTCCTTGTTCACTTCATGCACAGGAGGAGTACCATGGAGTCTGTTTAAAGAATGGATCCGATTCTACATTCTTACCACATTCCGCTCGAATATGTGCGAGTCGCATGTGGTAAAGTATTAAGATTACATAACCTTTTTATGTAATCCGAAGCAGTAAGGCTGAGTGACATTTTGTAGTTGCTGTTGTCAGCTGGGGTGTGTTAAACCTACACGGCCCTAGTACTGCTAGAAAAATGCCGCCACCAGGTAGCGGTATTGACATTTTGAGTTGAATGTTTAATAACCATAAAGGTGTACTTCCATTTAATAATAATAAGTTGGGTTGACGCTTTTTAACCAAGGTGACTTTCGTCTGCACTTGTTTATACAACAGGACTTTTTGTATGAGTAAACTAAATGAGGTAACTTACTTAAGGGTACATCAGGCGAAGCCTTACCTGTGACATGAAGCCGCACGCTTATAATTACACGTTTAGCGCCCTAAACACTACTCCGATATAATGGCGCTGTGGCACATACTTTTACTGCTTCACAAATTTACGTATGTTGTATATAGTCTATAACATGGACATCAAATAATGGAGAATTAAATTTAAAAATAAGTTCAGGACGAATAACAGCATCCAAGAATCCGATGCTTTGTGAATGTCTTGCGTATTGTAACGCATACGGCCGGCATCGCCCTTCCCTGTGAACAGCAGGGACCGCAGCCGGCGGGAGATTTCCCTTTGGCTCAAGAGGCTGGGTCACTGTTGAGTGACGCCGGAGGCCTGGGTTTGAGTCCCCAGCGGTGGACTTGAGGGTGCATACCCATGTGAACCTGAGAGTGTTACAGTATTTTTGGTGTGAGTCATCGTTTGATTATGGGCCAGCTCCCTGGCCATACAGTTGGTCGAGGAGGTTCAATCAAAGCGGAGCTGCCGAGGTGGAGGAGGAGGAATGCAGGAAAAGACATGCGAAAAAGAGGTGTGATATATACTTTATATAGCTAACGTCGGTGAACTCTATGATTTTGGACAGGTGGGTGAAATTGGCTTCTTGTATTGTTATCCCACCTGAACTTCGGTGAAGAACTTCCATCCCATTTCAGGTTTCAACAGAGCTGTCGCAAAGACATATCTGCGCGTTTGGGGTGTCTTGAATGCGCAGTTGTCCGTGCGACGTCGAAACAGCTGGCACGGTTTAATTTCAGCCGCGACGCAGATTGGTGTGTAGGCGTGACGCTGTGGACATGTTTCCTCAGGTGCCCCAATCTCCTGTCTTTGACGCTCTCCGGCTGTGGACATATCACTGACCGGGATGTCGCTCGCGTCCTGCAGAGCTGCGCAGGGCTGCGCTGCCTGCGACTGGAGAACTGCGTGCGGGTCACGGACGAGGCCCTGCGGGCCGTGGTCGCCTACGGACACAGTCTGCAAACCGTCCAGGTAGACTTTTGCCGCAACGTGACCCGTGCGGGACTGCAGCGGATACAAGACAGGCGCCCTTCCATCCATCTGAGTGCGGAGAGGAGTGCGGACATGATTCCCGACATCAAGCAGGAGGAAAAAGTACCGTTCGGACGAACGCTGCAAAAATTACTCCAGTATTCCTGAAACTAGTGTTTTGTTATTATGGATCCCAAAGGACAGCGATAAAATATTCTAAGCCTGTCTTTGGTCATTATGAATGTTCCTTTCTCTCACTCCCGAGGTATGGGCCTAAAGAGTAGTAGTTACTGTAATTAAGTGTCATTCAATTAAAGACAACACGTTTTTCTTGATTTCTAATCTCACATTCCTCTTTTGAATTTAAATGTTTTTTTTTATATTTAATTCTTTGAGTGTTGTGTCTTGCTCTTTCTAATGATATGATCTCAGGGAGGTTGTGTTATGAATTATGGCCCATACTAGTGTTTCACATTTCTGTTTGTGTCCGTGTTGTGTTGTCATTTATATGAATTTAAATTAAAAATCAGGACAATAAACTTTTGTTTCAGTGTTGTACATACAAAGGCAATAACAATAAAACCAAAGTGATTAATTATTCAAATATAGCAAAAATGTTTAAAACGGTGTTAAATCTTGTGTCCAGAACTCTACAGATAGACTTTTCACACCAGCACTTTGAAACACATCACTCCTATACTCAAGTCTTTACATCTGTTGCCTATTAAGTCATGTATTCAATATACTGTAATATTTTGTTACTGACTTTTAAGGCTTTGAAAATTCTGGCTCCATCATTACACTCTCATGGAACTCCCTTCCTCCGACTCCACCAGAGACAAATTCACTCCCTTCAAATCCCTGTGGGGTTGCTCTTCCTTCTATCTGTATGAACCCGTATTTTCTTGTTGAATGTTTTTCTTTTAATTGTATTTTCTTGTCCTTTCTTGATCACTATATACACCTTGAGTTTGGAAAGGCGCTTCATAAAAGGTTGTTATTATTATTATTATTATTATTATTATTATTATTATTATTGAGGAAAAAACTGAGCTGTCGTACGGCGATAATATCAAGCCATAATACCTGTCTGAGCTTTATGCTGTTTTCAACGCATTGTTTTTTGCGAAATAGCCTGCAAGCACAATTTACGTGGTACATCATCCGGGGAATAAGGACGACCGTTCTCGTCATCACAAGATGGTGGACGATGTGACCTGAAAGTGTTCCGAGAAGATGTCACCGAGAATCCTCTACGCAACCATGTGGCAACTGTTCACTTTGACTTTACAGACTTTAAATGACGTCATGCACCCGGATTACATAATCCTGTTCTGTTCGGTCCTGTCGCGGCGGTAGTAGTTGCGTGTGTCTTATCACTTGCACTGCTGTTTATCTCTGGAGAGAGGAATTAGGTGCTGTTCTCCTACAGGCTTTACGGTAAGCAATGACCCAATGTCAGTCAGCAAACAGGGTTTCCCTGAGGACGTGCTGGCTCTATGCCAGAGTTGTGAATAGAAACACTTTATGTAAGAGAGCGCTGGGAATATGGAAATAGGCTGGAGAGGAGCTGTGCAGTCCATGTGACTATTCTATATTTGCTGTTTTGCACTAGGCGGCTCACGCAAAGTGAACGGATTTGCTGGAGGCTTCTGTTGGTCGTGTACAACAACAACAAAAAAAAAGAACAGTGGTACAAAAACGCTGTACCACGAGTTACAAGGGAAGCAGGACTACGCGTCTCCCTGTTTGGCTTTGTTCAGCGTCGGCGTCAAAAGTCACATGTTTAGATCAGAATTGTATCTTTAAAGTAGGGTGCCACGTGTAGGGGGATTGCTGTTTCAGTATCATGCCATGTTTTCTCGATATAATAACTCCTCTTCTTACGTACTGTGCTATTGTATTGAATCTGTACCGCAATTTAAAGAGAAAGGGGGCAAACCCAACTTGTTTGGGACATTTCGCAAATGAATAAAGAATCTATTATTGGGACACTTAGCTTTTATTTAATGACCTCTTTACCGTACGTCAACACTTACCGTCAATGTTAGCACATCGCATTGTTAATTTACATATGGCATGCCACAGTTGTTCCGTTTTATGTGTATTTTTTTCGGTTTATTAATTTACAAGTTTCAACTTGCATAGTGCAATTATATCTCTGCAAAATAAGTGGAGTAAGGTACGTGTACCATGTAATGGCTGCGATAATGAAGTCAGAATTTTTAGATGTTGCTGACTTTTGAGTTGACCGTATGCTATAAGAGTACAGGAGGCTGGCGTGAATCCCCAAAGTTCAGAAAATAAAAAAATAGTCTATGGATGTATAACTCAATTAATGATTCACCAAATGATTGAGATGCTAGATTCTGTACAAGCTTCAACATTCCAACGATAAAAATAAGAACATTTTTGGCAAATTTCTGAAGTGAACACAGCTTTATAATATTTATGTTATATGGTGAAAATGTGAGGTTAATACTTGACAAAACAGACTGAAGCAATAAGGGATTCGTTTAAGAGATCTTAATGAAATATGCGCTATATACCCAGTCTGGGTGTAACCCACTGATATTAGAATGTTTACAGCATCACATACCCTCTTATTTGGATCATATTTTGATTTTAGTTTGACAGAATCTCAGTATGCCAAGTGGATGAATGTTCTTGGAGGATTCAGCCTTAAACAGAGACCTCTATCAGTATATGAAGGCTGTACTTACTCAGGGGGATTTCTGTTGAACATCATGTGAAATCGATTCCATGTCAGGAGTATCTTGTTAAAACTGAGAATTGCAAAGAGTTTAATATGCATTGCTTCTTAATTTAAAGTGGCATTGTAGTTTTAGTGTGATGTACACCTAAGATTATTCCATTCAAATAATACATTTTCTCCATTTAAGTGACCTAATTCTCACTTAAATGGTGTTTCGAGTTTCTATAAGGGCTTCACATTAAACATAATAGCAGTGACATCAGTAAAACTCTCATGCCTGTTGGACAAACCAAATCTAAAATGTTAAGCATCACATAAATCATAATATAGTTGCTCTTTGGCATTCTATTGATGAAGCTTTTTTTGTATCTACTGAATGATGTTTATTATCCTTTGTAATTTTCAGACAAATTTCTGGACAGTAAGAAGATTGTTTTTAGTTCAAGTTTTTTTGTATATATATTTAATTTTAAGTGATTGAAGATTGTAACCATTTTTGTTTCTTAAAAGATTTTTCTTTTAATACTGTACAACAAGAAGTGAGTCCTGCAGTACTTAAGTGTTATGTAGTTTCTCACTAAATACAAAAGACATGTGCACTTCTCTGTTTAAAGAGTTAACTATGAATCTCAGGGGAAGTGTGAAGGTTAAACTAGTTCAAGGCTTTCCCCTTACTACTCAATGATAAAATACATGAACTCATTTCTTTTTAAATCTCTCCATTCATTTGCGGTTTTATGCCTTCCACAACTGCCCTGAACTCATTGCCTGGATTCCAGTCTCTGTGCGTTTCCCTCTTCTCCCAGGCCTATCTCACATTCCTTTCACTTCTTCTTACCTGCTCCTCCTTTCTTCCATCACTCCCACACCTGAATGAAGGCGCACAGCCAGACTTTCTATTTACTTTTCAGAGTGGAATTAAACTCTGCTCGTTCCAGGACGTATACATTTTTTAAAGCCAAAGGAGATCTCCCTAGCTAATGTCTAATAATATAGAAGTACAATTTTTTTTGTGTTTCCCCTAATGTGTAGAATTTGCACACACTTTCAGCCTGTAGATTCATTTGGAATAATTTCCTACACCATCTAAGTATCATTCGTCCTAAACAAGCAGTGTAAACATAGTGAATACGGAAAAATAATTTTGTCATTTTGGAATTCCAAGCTCTAAGCCAGTTCTCTGATCTAGAAATTTCATCTGAATACAGAAGGTCATATTGCACACGAGTGTTGCACCATCTGCAGGTAAAATATGTGACTGTAATTACTCGGTAGATAAAAAAGAAACAGCCGTAGAGGAACATGCCATCACATCTTTAAAACCTGCTTGTGATCCTGAGATATATGAGGTTCAAGTTCTCTTACTAGCTGAGAAAAAATTACTCTTGAGTAACTATTGCTATTTATAGCTGAGAAATATTTACTTTTGAGTAACTATTACTATTCCTATAGCTAAATAACGTATTGATAAACTCAAGGTGGGTATTTATTTTTGCAGGAGTTTCTTTTTCTTTTCAGTTACCAAGAAAGGATGGCTGTATTTCAGGCCAGAGCAATAACAAGGGTTTGTAGCTTCAGGGCACGCAGAGAGAAGAAATAATTGACACTTCTGAGAAGACCTGTATTTCTAATTGCGAGAGGACCTTTGGAGTAAAAACGGCACTGATTCTGATTTTGATTAAACATTACAAGCAAGATTTTAATTAATTCTGTTTTTGTTTTTGTTTGAATCCATAAGACCTGTAAGGGAGCCCAGGGGTGATAGAAAGCCAAACAACAGAGGAGGTTGCATTAATTGCTTGAACAACTTTCATTAGATGTAACACACCTGTTTTTAAGACCTGTCTTGGTAGTTTGGGCCAGTTGTATTTCTTTTCATAACATTATAGCATGTCTTTCAAGGGAATAGCGCGCCTGGGAATAGTCTTTTATTATGTAATATCTTGGGTTGCATGCACAGACAGGAAACTGCACAGTTAATAATGCAACACGCAATACTAAGAACGTGAGAACAGATGAAAGTTTATGAACGCAAGAGAGGGTTTCTTGGCAAGCCACAGGCACAAGGCAGGGTATACCCTGGACAGGTTGCCAGTCCATTACAGGACACACAGTACCACGCACACACTCACACCAAGGCAAATATCCCCAGAGGCCAATTAATCTACCAGCTTGTCTTTGGACTGTGGGAGGAAACCCATGAGAACACGAGGAGAACATATAGTCTCCACACAGACAGTACCCCAGGTCCAGAATTGACCCGGTGGACCCCAGTGCTGCAAGGCAGCAGTACTCATCAATGCCACATTGTCACCCTTGTGTAAACGTGAAGATTTCCAATTTCTGATCATGCATAAGCCATCCATCTTGGATTATATGAAAATCTGACATTGTACGGGACATATGAATAAAAACTCCTTTTGTGCCATACCACTAAAAGGTCAGCCCTGCACTGTGCAACATTCCTAACTTCATAAATATTTAGCAAATATGAAATCTTTTAAGGCTCCATACGGGGAGCACTGAAGAAGGAGGCTTTGACAGCTTTCTTCTTTCGGCCAGGCCCCCCCACACGCATGCTGTCCATGTGTGTGTGTGGGCTCCCTGGTGGCTGGTGTCGAGACTGGATAGTGACACTGCTAGGAGCGAAGGCCTGTGTGGGCACATTAAGCAGGAGGGGGAGACGAGGGGGAGGGGAGGACTCTTGTGTCGAAAGAGACAGGTTTTATATTAACTGAGAGCAGAAAAACCGCAAGGCCTTTGCATATTATGAACAATTAACTACAGATCCAATCGACAGCTTGGGATTTTAGCTGCTGGCAAAAATTGGTTGCCCTTTTCTTTCAGTTCATTTATTCATGAATTCATGTCTTGAATACAAAGAATCCCTTTCAAGCAGTATTCTTGTTGAAGTTTGTAATGTGTTGAAATCAAAAGCAGGGATAAATCTGGTATAGGTTCTTGTGAGGACATTTTACTTTATGTATCTATACATAGATTTTAAAAGAGTACTGGTTTAGGATTTCATTGTTCAATTGTTACAATATAAATCAAGTCACAATTGACTCTTTTAAATAGTTTCCCCAAGCTGAGTGATTAGAGATTTCAAAACACAACAAAAACCTGTCTACAATTGTTTGAAATACTAATCCCTGAAATCCTACACACCTGAGTTTTGGGTTATTTTATATTTCCTTAGGAAAGCTTTACATTGATTACTGCCAAGTTAATTTTCTACACAAGTACACTGTTCACATTTCCTTGTTTGGAATGCCTTGGCACATAAATTCACATTAAACTGTTTACTTATACAAGTTTAATCAATCATTGAGGCACAGCTCTTATTAATGGACCTTACGTAGCCAGCAAGGCAATGAAAATTCAATCGGATTAACACAACTTCATCTTCTCTGTGTGGTAGCATCGCAAATAAACCCATTTATGAGGCCAGGGCTGCATATCAAGACATCACTAATGCTATTCCGTCTTTGGATGTGAGTTATGTTATGAATTTTAAGAGCTATGTCCTTATATCGGGGCATACTGTATTCTCCATCTAAAACTAGACATTGCAGTGTTTTATTGAAAAAGGTTTTGTTGTGAATAGATTCCTTGATTCAAGGGTACTCAATGTGTACTTTTACATCTTTTGTAAATGGGTTCAATGCACTACATCCCTGCAGGAATGATGAATTAACAAAGCAGTTCTTAGGCCCTCTTCACTGTAAAAGGCACACTTGAGTCACTTTCTGGGGCTCCATTTTCATATTCTACTGTTTCATTTGTAAATCAAATTTTAATAAACTATGCAAAACCATAAACAGACAAACATTATCTTCTTATCAGAAACACACACATATTTCCTACCAAAACCACTGAGTGCTTTACATCCAGAGTATCTCAGTAGGCCAGTGAAAACGTACCCCTCAGACAAAACATTCAACACAGTTGCTTAAGAACAGTTGAGTAGTGCAGGCCTTCCTAATTATATGAGGCTACAAAACCTTCAGGGTCCCTGTATCCCAAAAATCCTTCTGGTTGTCACTAACAACCTGTGGTGGTTTGTTGTATTTTACAAAAGACCCTGTCTGGCAGGTACCTGTACATGCAGATGTTGAATTAAAACTCTGAGTGTGGGGAATGCTTCATTATTAAGGAGAAAAGAATCAAGATAACAGCTTTCTTCACCTCAGACCGGGCCTCCTCTGTATTGGTTTTACAAGTTCTGACAGCTCAGTGTTCACTCAGGCTATACAAACATGCCCTGCTCTACTTACTAGTAAGAACAATACCAGAATGAATCTTCTAGGAACAGATTCTAGTTTCCATTTTGACAGCACTGCTTGTCACTTCAAAGTCAGTGTAGACCAGTCAAAAGATGGAAAAACTCCTGGCCACATCTGTACAATTTTGCATTTGTAACCCTCCTGTTTTCTGTGAATTTGGTGACATAGTGTTTGCACACAAAATCGTCCTTCTAAAAAACTAAACAGCATAAACTGGTGTTTTGTGTGTGCTGGTTCTTGACTCTACTGATACAGATACTGACACTGTACACAAGTCAACTACATGGCTTCCAAGGAAGTACCTTCCAACTTACTTTAACAGCGTAAGTGAACTGTGAGCAAACTAAGGGGAGACTAGAATGATACATTCCAAGCCTGAAGTTCATTGGCCAGTTTTGGAAGAAGAGCAGATAGTGGAATAAGACACGTTTCATCAAACAGTTGATGACCCAATGTGGGCATAGAACTTGTTGCTTCAACATGTGAGGTGAGCATCTGAGGAAGGTGAGGTGAAACCTGCTGTTTCAGAACAATTGGTAAAGTGATTCGTATGAGAGCTGTACATCTGACATCTTGGTAGCAAGTTTAGAATATCTACCAAATCTGGAGTTAATTGAACAAACAATATTTGTATACAAGCAGACTGTGGTATGGGATATAAGAAAACAAAATGGTGGTCAGGTAGCTGCCATACTGCCATAACTCATATACTGTACATGAGTTATACAGGATCTGCTTTTCACCGTATTGTATTGTCACGTGAATAATACCTACTGTATGACGTTTGGAGTTACTTGGCCACATGTTTTTTGAAGAAGAATACATAATGTTATGGGTGGCATTTCACCAAGCTTCTAAGTCCCAATATGGGCACATTCTCTGCATATCCCTGCAACCTGTGCTGGAAAAAAGTTTTATCATGATGAAACCTGCCAGGTTTAAGGTTAATCAGTGCCATGGTTCCTAAGAGTCATTGAGATTGCATTTTGTGAACAAAATGGCATGTACTTGTAGGAACCCCCGTTTGTCATGAATAGTGTTAACTATATGGTCAGTAGAATGATCCTGAACACGTTTGGAGCTAGCTGGCCTAAAAGACACTCTTCCATTCCATTTCCCCCAAATAAATCCATTGTGTATTTATAGCTGGACACAGGAGTCTGTTTTTTCACTTGTATGAAAGCATTCCATATACCTGGAATATTAATTAGCCATTTAAAATGTCCTGAATATCGCTGAGATAGTTATCATCCAGTGTGTCGTGGATATTGGTCAGCTAGTTGCTCATTGGCTTATTCCCACTCAGAAACTTTGGATGATGTACAATAAAATGTGTGCTGTGAGAGCACACAACCTCGGCACATACCTGTGCAATTCTGTGCAGAGGACGTTACACATGGCTGACTAGAAGATGAGATAATAAAGACAGCAGTACAATGCAGGGGTTCACATCTGCAGTGATGGAAAAGCCTGTCTGTGCCCTGAAACTGTAAATATAAAGCTCAGCTGTGGCTCCCTGTCTTCCAAATACAGTTACCAATAGTGAATGTTCACAGCATCCACCACCATGTTGCCAAAGGTCATCACGTGCGGCTCACAGCTGCAAGAGACACAGCTTTCACCTCCTTTCTTTTTCATCTCATTCACATATGTTTCTTGGTTGTCCTGGGGGTGGGGTTCGGTGCAGGAATCATGTAGAGTATATAAAGAGTAAATAAGGGACTGCACAAGGCATTTAAAAATGTTGGAGAAATTAAACATAAGTATAGTACATAAAGTATTAATAAAGTGATGTTAATGTCATAATACCCAAACTCCAGTTGAGATTAATTGGACATTATTAAAAAAAACCACAGTATGAACCATAGTCTTAACCCTCACTGTAGGTTAGACGTACAGTATGTAATAATTTTATGGGAACATAACATCATTTCTAAAACGTTAATAGATGGTTATAATGGAGCCCTAAACTAAAATATGCCCAGGAGCACTTTTGATACTGAGAAAGAAGATGCCTGAATCAAACACAAAATGCAATATTTGTATCTTTATTAGGTCCAGGTATTTACCTTAACTGATTTATAGAAATAAAATTCATTAGGTGGACCATACACACAGGAGCGGGTTTTCTTAATACAAGCTCTAGTGTATTCAAATTGTTGTAATTAAAGTTTTCTGGAACAGATGCTTATAGAATTTTAGGATATTATTTGGTTTTATCTCTTGTGTTGTTATAATGCTCAGTACAAATTTCCCCTAAAACAGAAGGGGGCCGATGAATACTTGTCATACGTTGATGTCTGTGTGAGACTGAACTAACAGTACGACCCAAATGAACAATGTCTCAACGGTGCATTGTGCCGCATCCTGTCATTCTAAGAGGGAACTGAACAAAAGGGGAAATGGAGCAGGACGGTTTTTACTAAATTTATTTGCAGTGCGAGTTCTCCCACCTGTGGCATCGTGAAGTAGCCTAGCGACATTTGTTCTAATCCAGGTCATTATGACAAGATTCCCACCTTTATCTCAAACCCAGGTGAGTTGTCTCCCACTGGAGACACGAGTTAGGTTTGTGATCATGATGGATTAATGTCTTCCATTCTACCAGATATCTAAATAAATCTACTGCTGTGCAGCCTTGGCAGTAAAAAGCTACTGACTTTATGGGTGGTATTACAATATAATTAGGCTCTTTTATTTTGTGCCAGTAATAATAAAGACAAAGCAATACTGAAACAAGACTGTCAGTTTTGTAAACTCCTCTATTAAGCCTTGCTTTATTGTTATTGCATTTCTGTTTTTAGCGGTTCTATCCTCTAAAGCTGGCTGTGTTTATGCTATCTCTAATTAATAGACTCAAACAATACCCACAGGATTCCTAACAGCTATTCCTGTCTTTCACCTGCTCAGGTATGACTTTATGACTGTCTCCAGGTGTGAAACCAGCCTTTAATAATTTAGTAAAGCAGTTCTTTGATGTTTGTAGCTCTTAAAGTGCAACTGCTTCTTTTCATGTATACTGAGTTTACTGGGCTTAGCCACCTGTTTTAAGTTTTACATTCTAGTGGTAAATTGTTTTTAGTTCAAGAGTGTGATGTGAATCATTGGTACGCAAGTACAAAGCAAATGAATAGAACTTCATGGAAATAGATAAACCGTTAGAATCCTTTAACTATTAAAGACTCCACCTCTATCTGTCTGGCATAATTCTCATTTGTATTAACACATGTAATACTTTTAAAGCAAAGCTATGGGTAAAATATAAAATAAAAACATGAGAAAATACAAAGTAAATTTTGCTTTTATTTACAGTTAATAAATCACTATATGTAAGAACATTTGAAAGAGGAAGACCACATGATAAATTCTGTTCATTTGCTGGCAAGTAGCTACCTCACCTGAGTGTCTCTGCCAGTCTTTTCATTACGGATCTCATAGTGTATGCTTTGCCTTAATAGTTTGTTCCAGATCCCCACAACCCTTTTTTGGGGATGTGCCTGCTATATAACATATAGAAAAGTATTTTTTCAAGAAAATCAAATTATATACTTGTTTTGATTTGAGCCCGTATTTCAAACTTACAGGACTTTGGTAGAACATCATAACGGAAGCAGATTCTTTTAAGAGTTTGGGTGAATCATATGATTTTTCTGTATTGCAAAAATGTATAACAATAGAATTTCCTGTGCAAGTGGTTGTGTGGTGAAGTGTGTTTCCTTTCCTTTGAATACAATCCCAACCAGAGACCATAACCTTAAAATACAATCATGTGCTTATGATCCTGAAATATGTCACCTGGAAGTGGAAGTGTGCAGTATTTATTTTATTTTTCATTCTTTTGGCAAAGATGCACCTTTGCTACCCACTTTACAAAGACTGATGCTTTTCTTTTCTCTGCGATTAGAATATCATGCGGGACCGGGTTGATGAAAGAGACATAACTTGCCCTTTTAGGAAATGAAATATTGCTTACTTCCAGGACCTCTATAAGGTGATGACTAAAATGACATAAAGGCAACAAATGCTAGACACTACAGACTGGTGACTCACTGGCTGAGTCACTGGCATCACTAAACAAATAATGGATTACAAGCTCCAGTATGGTTGAGACTGCATTCAAAATCAGCTATTATTTTTAACCCCAAATTATGGTTTGAAAATTATATAACATGTATAATTGTTAGCAAGATGGTGATGTTTTCAAGCAGCAACTAGATAAGCCCTCTCTTCATTTACTCATTAACAGCAGTGTATGTCTGTGTCATTTCACTTGTGGATTTTGGTCTTTCAAGTTTGGGAGACTGTGGTCCAAGACAGATTAATTAGATCTGGAGACACCTTGGGGTTTCAGCTACAAGCCACTGATTTTCAAGCAATGCAATTACATACGATATTCGGCTCCTACCTGACTAATCTGAAATTTAATCCTCTTGTGAAAACCTTTGTAGAGGGAAGCAATCGGAAGAATCTTTGATTGTTGTTAATAACTGCTTTTTTGATGTCTACTAGCAATTGAGGTCAATTCCTTGCCTAAATTCAGAGATTTTGTTTTCTGTATAATTTAAATACATAGCATATTAGAAATAGCATTTTGTAAAAGTATAATGTGATTTTTCTTTAATGTTTCTCCCCTTAATCGCATTATTTTTCTTGTTGGATTTTAGTTTGTTCATTTTTATTTTTTGATTTTCAGAAAGTGGTCCCATTCTGCTTTTTCTACCATATTTTGCGATCCATGGTCTGGTATTTCAGTCTGGCCATCTCTACAGCACACAATCTTCAGACGTGTGTTTTGAAACTGACCTTGACCTGTATAAACAGATATAGGTAGGAGAGTGAACATTATACAATTCCAAGTCTGAAGGAGAATAATAAATTCTATATACTGTATGTCTGTGATTTCGCGTCATTTTTTAAATTTAGTTCTGAAATGATCATTTTTGTCCGCAGGCACATCAAACATTTTCTGTAAAAGCACACAGCTGTCACTCCCTTAGCTGACTGAGAAATGGCTTTATTTGTGGAGCTGGTTCTCTGTATCTGTCCGCCACAACATCCATCACAGGAAGCCTTTGGAGCACTGGGTTACTGACTGCATGCAACTGAGACTCGGAGAACGTAATTGGAGCAGAGAACAAATAAAAAACTGGACAGTCCTGATAGAGTAATTCATTTTCCCTGATCTGGTCTAGATCCCGCCCGGTATTCCTTTTGGCAAGGGTGAAATCAATGTCTGCTCAATTTAGGACTTAAACCACCAGAGACATTGACGTCGGGTACTTATATCACGGCGACAGTATCATTTACACAGCTATTACCAGGCTGTTAATCAGCCTCGCAACATTTCAGAGCTGTGGTTTTCTCGGTTTGCTCTTTTCCCACCCGGCTGGGGTTTTAGCCTGGTTGATCGACACTCGCTAACCCCACCACTCACCACTTTGGATTTCATTGAAAGCACGTCTTTTTCTTCTAACTGAGGCGCAGATCCATCACAGTGATATGGCAGCCATTATGTGCCAGCAGCCCCACTATAGTGCAGATCACGAAGAGAAGTCCCCCTTCGCCACAGAGGTTCAGTATCTCTGAGTAGTTCTGGGGGCAAAAAGAAAACTATAAATCAACTAGAGAATTTACAGTCCATACTTTCAAATTAAGTAATAATAACAACAAATTAATAATAACTGAAAAGAGCTGAAACTACAGCACAGTTTAACAGTGGTGCACTCATAGATTCAGCACAAAGCAAAATCCACCTACTGACCAAACTCTGGGGCTTAATTCCCGACAGGTGTCAATGTTTTAAGTTGCAAGATACATTTTTTCCTTTTGTAAAATGTAAAGAAAGCAATTTAAAACTGCTTTTTTAACAGGTACAATGGGTCAAAACATGACTGCTGAACATTTTTAAAACATGCATTAATTTACACAGCTCAGCTGAATGTGTGAACATCTTTCAAGGAATCTTGAATGTGTGTATTTTGAGCAACACCAATGTGAAAAGTTATTCATTGGCAAACGCTAATCACAGTGAAGACGAGTAATGAGAGAGGAGAAAAGACTTCTTCTAGCATGAAACCAACTTCCAGAGAGAAGCTCAACTTGCATTTAAACACCCATTAAGAGCAAGACTGTTACTCCCACACTTCATTCAGTCATTTCTTGTAAACTGTTCCAGAAGAGACTGTTGCTGCACAAGTCTGAGAGAAACGTCTCTGCCCACTTAACCTCGCAACTGGTCAGCAGAAGTGTTCAATGTCATGTAGAGAAAGCAGAATCCACACTGGCATACTTAAAAATACAAAGAGACATCTTATACTGGATTGATTACTAAGGGACTGTTGCTTTTCAAATGAAGAATTACATTTCTGCAGTCAGCTCCTCTATTTAGGTCAAGTTTTATTTTGGTGGTTTTCTGATGGAAATAGGCCATATGCAAAACAGTGTTTTATGCAAAGAATTTTTAATACCACGACCAAAGTGGTAATATCCATATACAAATCAATTTTACATAGCAAGCCTTATACCTGATATCTTGTGAGCTGAAGTCTTGACTAGTTCCATTTAAGAAATCCTAGTACAATACTACAGGGGTTATAGTGACCTCTGACTGGAAGAATCTGAATGGATTAAATAATGTATTTAACAATCTAAATTACAGATCCAGATTTCTTGCTTTCTTCGTCAAAGACAAGATCTTCTATAGTACATAACACAATAAATTTAATTTGTATTCTTTTTGACAGGAGATGTCTTGCTGCGATTGTCCTATATCATACCCCAACAAGGAGATCAACACACCTTCATCATCACCATCACGATCCACAGCCCAAGATATGCTGTTATATAGTAATAAGTATGTTTGCACCAAGCCCAGAGAAACAACACTTCCAAGTACATGGACAGCACAAGGCTAGCATGAACATAGGTGCGAAAATTAACTTTACAGAAACTGAAGTAAAACTTTTCCAAAGGTTTTGTGGGAGACCTTCGTCCAGCAGCTCAATAAAGGTTCATGATGACAATATATAAGAAAAGGCTTTTATGAGTGCAAAACCTAAATGCTCAAAAAAAGTAAATTATGGATGGAAGAAACATTATTTTATGTCTGTAATGATATGGACAGAGCAGATGAATGCAGACTGAAGTAGCCAAGAACTTCTCAGTAAAACAGTTTCTTCCATTAAACACCTTTATAGATTTAAAAATATTTTAGATTGATGTCAGGAAAGCGAAACTAATTCTCAATAACAACAACACTTTTCCATACAATGACAAAGAGTGCTGTATATTGTCAGTAGTCCTGTAATTAAAAAAGTAAACTGCTAAAACATTTGAGTTACTTCTGGGCGTCATGGATAAGGCCTGCAGTTTGTACCAGCCTGTGGTATTTTGGAAAGGTATGCGGAGGCTTCAGTAAGTGATCATCTGTCCTCACAGGCAATGGCATGGACTTCTTGACCTCAGACTAAACGACTACCCTCCCCCCCCCAGATTTTGGAAATTCCTTGCAAGCTGCCTTTGCTTTCTGACTGTTGAATTTGTTAGGCATGCCCATTTGTGCTAGCAGATGCTGGTATGAACCCAATAACCTCAAGCTGAAAAAACCTCCTGCTATTAAAGAGAAATAGGTTCCTCCTATCTTCTTACGTGAGCCTGAGAGTAAATGGGCTCTTAACATTCTAGTGCTCTACTTTGTTATGGTTTCTATTCACGAAAGCCTATCCTGTCTGACATAGGAACGGTATGTTTGTTTAAACAGATCAAGTGGAGAGTTGCTTGTGCAACATCTGCACTTGACATTTGCCCTGAATCTTTCCAAAAGTTAAAGGTGGCCTGAAAAAGTGGCTAAGCATATACTGTACTTCCTATTTGAAAAGTGAATGACTAGAATTGCTACGTATCGAATTGGTTTCTCTGTGATTGTAAACAACACATTTATCTAAAATAATAAAAGTGAAAACAGATTGAGTAAATCATTGCATGATCAACCATGTATCTGAGCCATAACTTCCCATCTTTCTGTGCTCTCAGTATGTGGAAGAATGCAATACGTTCAGTCAGGCTGGTTTTCAGCGTCAGTAGCTATTCAGTTGTTTTGACTTTCAAAGCAATTCTCTCTCTTGCAGGGTATCCCCAACTGATAAACCTATTCAGTTCTAAAACAGACCTTCCAAAAGTAAGAATAGTTACACAGTAATCTGGATCCACCATCCTCCCTCCTCCTTTGTCATAACCAGAAACTTGTTCAGTTAAAATATGTTTATTATTTTCTGTGTACTGTATTTATGTTGTACATGCAGTTTTGTTGTGTTTTTATAGGACCCTTTTTCTTTTCACTCATGTCTGACACATGCCCTTTTAATTTTAATTTGAAGATAAATGAGTGTAAAGCATAAAGGTTAAGGTTTTCAATAAATATGTAAGTTTGTATAAAATTATAACAAGCACAGGGCACAACCTGTTGATAAACAAATTAGGAGGAGCATTCAAACATTATGAAGTGTGAGATAATGTTCTTGTCCAGTTGTTTCTTGGTGAATTGGTACCTATGCAAATAACACAGAACTATGTGCTGAAATAGGCTAAAAGTGAGCAGAAGCATGAAGGCAGCTGGAATGTATCAAGCTGATTTCCTTTGTGTAGCACAGGAACGGAGTTTGACCTTGACTTGTGTGTGCATGCTTGTGGATTGGTATTTACTAAGTCCAGGGCTAACTATACCCCAGTCAGAAAGTCTAATTCCTTTATCCTTCAGTTTAAAATGAAATCAATTACCTTAAAAAAGCTCAGCCCACCAGTAAACGCACATCACAACTACAATTTAAAGAACACATTTGAATTTGATTTGCTGGTATAAGATGCCATTTATCATACAGCAAGTTGATCTAAAAGATTATACATGGAATTAAATCATACTATTGTTACAGTAGTGATATTTACAATCCCTGTGGAGAAAAGAAGCTAGAGTAGAGTTTCAAAAAGGCTCAGTACTAATTACAGATGGGTCAGAGTGTTTCACTCCTTATAGAAAACAAACCCAAACCATGCTGCTTTACATAGATGTAGCTAATTAAAACTTCAAGGCCATTTTTCCAATGTTGAAATTGTTCACATTCATCAGGCAACTATGTTAGTCGATCTTCGAGAGGGTTGGTTGGCTTTGTGGAAGAGGGGAGGGGAAAGCACTGTGATAGAGCAAAGGAAACCTCTTAACAGCAGGATGTTTGACGATGACTTGTCTCACCCATCCTCACTCTCAAGTCTTACACTTATATAGCGCTTTTCTGGACACTCCACTCAGTAATGGGGACCCCTCTCCAGGATGCTGCACATTGGTGGTGGTGGAGGGGATGCCCCATTACCTATAAAGCACTTTGAGTGGAGTGTCCAGTGTAAGCAATTATTATTATTATTATTTTTATTATTATTATTATTATTATTATTACTACCACCAGTGTGCAGCTCCACCTGGATGATGCGACGGCAGCCATAGTGCTCCAGTACACTCACCCAACACCAGCTATCAGTGGGGAGGAGAGCAGAGTGATGAAGCCAGTTCAGAGATGGGGATTATTAGGAGGCCATGACTGGTAAAGGCTAGGGGGAAATTTGGCCAAGACACTGGTGGAACTTCCCTGGAGGTTCTGAATCAATCATGTGTCCAATATCTCAGCCCCCATTATACAGAATATCAAAAATGGAAGAAAGGCATTATTCATTCTTCATCAGGTACCAGCTGGGTTAGAGTCTGCCACTAGCAAATTATTTGATTGCCATGAAATGTACAAATACACATCGAATGTAGGGCAGCTATCTCTTTTCCCTGTGGTCTGTGGTGTGGGTGATGTCTTTTTCTACACTGGGTTATGTTATAAACCATCTGTTAAGAATGAAGGAAAATCTGATAATACAGTTGCACTTCCTGCATTTTACAGTTTTCTGTCTAATATTTAGATATGGATGTGATAGAACCTTATTAAACAATAACAATACTGAAGATTTGCATATAGGCTCTCGAAATCACATTAACTAAGCTGCAGACTTCAGTGTTGCTGCTGAAAACAACTGTTGCTGCTGACTCTTGACTTCTTCTTATTTAGGCCTAATGTAAAACATAGCGAGACTGAAAAGCAAGAACTAAAGAAAGACTTACTCAGAATGAGGGAAAAGCAGTGATCAACTTAAAATGTAGACCTGTAAGTCTCCACTTTTAATGGGCTGTATGAAGTGTGAAGTGCACCCGGCTCCCATTTCACAGGGCAGCAAAGTCCTTGAGGTCAGAGGAGGGGTCAGACACACTCCACACTCCAGATCTGCTCCAGGATCAGAAGGCAAAAGTCACCTATTCCCTGTCCTCAGCTCAGCATGCTGCCAGGTCCCGCAGGGATTTAGCATCTCCCACTGGCCCCAGTAGTGCTATCCCTGTGTGCTGATGACACACAGTGACATCAGAACCAGTGAAGCCGAGACGCCCGGACTGCCCACCCGGATAGATCTGCCACAATGACTAAAGCTGTTTGCTAGTCTTTAGTTCTCTCCAGTGTTTGGTGTTCTTATTGCTCATCTCCGAAGAAAAGGTCATTTGTCTTCTTCCAAGAACTTTTAAAGACAGACAAGTTCTTCCTAAGTCATTCCAGTTTTACAAGAACATAACATCGGTCTTTCACTCTCTGTACTTTGGAAAACACTCAGTTTCAGATTTATTAGTCCTGTCTATGCGCATTTTGGAAAAAAAAAAACAGAATTATAGCAGCACTTACTACATTGTGTTCCTTTACTGTTCATTTGTTTAGCATTTTTCTGTGGTGTACTGGACCTTAATGTTCAGCATCCATTTCTTCAAACATGCAAACCTTATACTTCAAATGTCTGCATTTTATTGTAAAAAATGTTATAAATCTCACAAATCAATGATTAAATCTATTATCCGTTTGCTTACTGTGGTATTACCTTACCAGAATGTAACATGCTTCTAAAATGAGATCAAAGATGATGAAATAAGAATAATTACGACCAATTAGCTCACTTATTGGAGCTTGTCAATGCCTGCTTTTTGAAGGGGCCTGAACGTTTTCAAAGGCTTGGCCTCACTAAGAAGAACTCCAGCCAGAAACAGCGCCCCTTCTACTCAAGGCTATCCCACAAAAAATAGTGGTTTCTGGAAACAGTCCAGGTACTTTTTAACTTTTAAGGCTTGGGATGGAGTCCAAACAAAAGAATTATAATCCTAATATGGGCCTCGCAAAGTTATGCAACTGTATGGTCATAGTTGCTGGAGCCCAATAAATATATCTTATGTAAACCCCACGTTTTTGTTCGTATGCTCAACACAAAACACAGATCACTGCCTAAGGATAGTTGCAGTGCAGGGAGAAATATTATTCTAACTGAATCATAGCCATACAGGCAATGATAATGACTAGAAGTGACACATTTCCATTTTCAAGTTGGTTAGAATTCCAGTTCTATCTGTGTCAATACTGAATACTTTTCACAAAACTGGTTATCAGTGGCCAGACTGCAGTCTCGCCTCTGGACCATTTGAACATCAACTTAACATGGAATCTTTAGCTGCCGTATGTGCTAAGATAATCTATCGGTTCATTTATCTTGAAGTAAATGTTCTGTAACATTATAAATGAGTATAAAAACCCACTTCTCCATTGGTATCTAAACATAATCATGCAGCTGAGGACAAATGGACGACGACTGCAGGTCTAGTTGTACTTTTCTTATGCTCAGCTCTTTGCTGTGACTAACTCTTTGGTGTTCTGCCAATGTTTGTCCTTGGGAATGAGATATAACCTCTTAGCTTCATGAGAGACCTAAAGCAGACTACACCTTATCAGCATCTGTGGAATTGACTGCTAGTGCCGTTTATCAGCAGTTGAAATTTATCGGTGCGAATCCAGCCACTGTAGTGCTGTCATATGGTGAATACAAAAGTAGGCATCTTTATTAAAGACCTACACAGAAATGCCCACATGGACAGACAAAAGGACATGTTCACATGTACATCAAGTCAAACGTACACTGGTCTGTGGTGTTGATTTGGCGATGGCACCACTGTGTGGTGATCTTCAAGTATGAGATGCACTTCTACACATGTAGAAGGAAAGTTTGAAAAACTATATTTAAAAATAAAGAAGAAGAAAATATTTGTATTTGAAATAACATGATCATAAAAGTCGAGAACTAGAACATTTTACACACATAAACCTACTATATTTACAGAAATGTACAGAACAAAGATAAAGGAACCAATTGAAAAATAAATTGTAGATGTAATAAATGAGAAGCAGTGCACATAAATACAGAACATCCATTTAGATACAAGCCACAGCAAATGACATTGCTGATAAGGGAGACTCTGTGAAGAATTATGCAACAATTCATAAAGCTAATTTCACTGGTGGAGCCTTCACGGTTTTCAGCATCATGTGTAGCCTACTCATCTGTATGTGGACTGATCTGAAGTTACATAACTGTGTTAAAATACACTCCAGTCACATGTTGCTTTCAGCCTTGAAGCTAGATATCTCGGTGTCACTTGAATTGTACTGGCAGTGGTTCAGACATTTACAAACTGCCATTAAAGATTCAGTTGTGATTCCTTGCCAAAGATTCAGCCTCCATGTGAACAGTGTTGAAAACAGGGCTGGGCTAAATTTCCTGGGGACATGTGACTGACTTCTGCATCTTCAGGAAAAAGGGGAAAGCAGACCTTTAAAGTACCACCCACAGGGTTGAACCGAAGGCCTTCGAATTGCTGTTGAGACTGAGCCCACTTTCCACCAGTGTGCCCATTAACCTTTCACACGGTTGGGAGAAACAGACGATTTGTGAAGAACTGACAGACACTGGCTGGCGGCAGGCAATTTGGTACTTCTGAGCTGGAGCGCTTGTGGTAACTTTTGTTGCTGAACGAATAGGTGAATTGAAACAAACTTTAGCCCCTGCCATAGGCATTATTAACTACGCTTAATAATGGAATGGAAGACAAGCAAATTAATGGCAATATTTGTTTAAAAGGGATCAAACAAATTCTTAGTTCTTTAAATAGATGTTATTAAATCACTTAAAATGACTTATTTTAAAATATGTATTATTAGATCATTAAAAGCTAAAAGTAAAGCTGCAATGGACAGTTTTCTTTATGGTATCCGAGTCTAGTTAATTATTTTTTCACAAAGAATAGTTGCTTTGACCTGCAATGGTTTTCAGAAGCTATTGTTTCTTACTTGCTGTTTAAGCTATTGCATCTTTTAGTACTTCATTTAGCACTGTTTATGAATCAGGCCTTTAATAAGACTTTAGGACAGTAATTCGATTATTTAGTTTAATTCTAAAGTTTATTTTTTTAATCTAAATGTAAATCATTTTTACATCAAATCTGTTTTGTCCAGTGTGGTGAAACACTGAGCTGAGCTGATGAATTGGAAAATAGTCAGAGCTTGCCAAGACACATCTTAGCTGAGACTAATTGTCATGTTCTTAAAGTCAATAAAGAGCACTATGATTTGGCAGGGTGTTTGTGACTAACACTGCCTTCACATGATAAAAGTGACTATAATTGACTCACACTTTCAGTTTTCACAGGCTCTTCTCCCTCTAGTACGATCTAACAAGAATATAAAGAGCAAGCAGCACTATGTCTTTGAAAATAAAATACCTAATGCTTTACCTTAGTATTGTGCTACCCAATTTAATGCCAATTCAATATACAAGAATAATATGGTGGTCATTTTTTATACAGTCCATATGACCCAAATGTCTTTCTGCAACTTAATCTCAGGATGCATATTTGTGCATTTACACAGCATAGGGTGCACAGGACACAAGAACATAAAAACAAACAGATACTACTGTACATTGAATTGCTTACTCCTCTTTAGAAATCCTTAAAAAAAACAATTTCACTTCTCCAGCGTGTGTGTGTGTGTGTTGGATTGGCTGTGGTACTATAACCAATTTTTTTACCACGAAACCTACAACTTCATGGATCCAGTAGATCCCTGAACCATTTTACCTTTTTATTGCAGGAGTAGGTAAAAGCATATTTATTAAAATTCCCAAGCACAAACGAAAGAGTTTCTCAACCCTGTACTTGCATTCATCATTTCAGCAAAGTCTGAATTGAATTCTTAGAAATGCTTAATGTTTTCTGTCACACTGTAAGGTAAAGTCAATACCAGAGCCACAGTGGCTCATTAGACCTGAGCTCAGCTTGGTTTCTGTAGTTAAGCGGACTGGAGAACTTCAGTCCTTAATGAACAAAGTAAATGTTACTAATAACAAAAGACATTTTAAAGTTGGGTGAAGTAAGGCATGACTTCACTGTGGTCATCTGTGGTGCCGTCTGCTTCCTGGTTGAATGATCTCTTTAATCCCTGTTTTGTTCCCACTAACGAACTGAGCACTGGGAATCTTTTCGGTTTTCACTGTCTACACTGCCTCACGTGCTACTGACAACCACAGCATGCTTCTTTCTGTATGGCAGCTTCTGGGACAGCTCGGGCTACAATTTATTCATCCCTCCGACTGTGTAACGTGCAAAATCGTGAACATCAATAACCAGCTGTCATGCCAGAAAATACCCTGATGATGGGCACACAGTAGGCAGGTTCTCAGATTCTTTGGTGCCATCTGATCTATCCCTGTGATGAAACACAAAACCAATACCTGGATGAAGAGAGCACTCTTCTTTCAAATAAGAAAAGAAAAGCGGGGGTGGTACACCAATAAACTAGACCAAACCTGCACTGCTTGCCTTCAAAGAGCAGGGAACAGCTGCTAAATGAAGCAGTGCAGAAACGCGTTCCTTCACCACAGACCTGTTTAAAACCATTATCCTCATCAGAGGAGGAGGGCTTGGTTTCTGTAACTGCATATTCATCCAGTTTTTATCTTTAATTAGTCTTTGGAGATGTAAAGGCCGTCACTGGGTGGTATTTTACAAAAAATGTCTGTGATAAATAGCTCTGCGTTATCATCTGCGGGCACAAACTTGAAAAGACTGATTAAAAGAGTCTTTGTGAGACCGAGTATGCAAAAGAACATGGCAAGGTTTTCTTCTTTTTATGAATGAGACCAAAAAAGAGTGATTCTTCGCATGCTTCCGGATCCACGTGTGAATCATCCCTGCTTTGTGAAAGCTCTTTTAAATCGGAGTGCCAGCTCTCAGCTCTGTGACTCATTACGCCCCTGACTCAGTGGTGAAGAGATGCTGGGTTTCTGCACGTCACCAAGAAGGAATGCCTCCTTACAGGCTGTCATCTGTATTGGTGTCCTGTGACAGGCTTTCAAAAAATGATGTTTGGCATTGTCAGGAAAAAGTGTGGTTAATTAAACTGGATTGGCTTTTTTCACGAATACCATACCTGTACGTGTTGAGACTGTGGGGCTTCAGCTGGAAGAATCCAAGAGGCCTGGCATGTAGGAGTAGAGGACTGGTTCGAAGTGCAGACCGAACTGTAATGGGATGGGTCTGATAATACACGGCACAGGATGATCCAGCCGCCCCTGACCTGCTTAAAACACAGGCCCTGTGCTGGAACATGAAAACACAAGGAAAACCCGAAAAAGAAGAAAGCATTCAGTCCATCTAGTTCATTTAGTTGTGAGTAGCTAATTGATCTAAAAGTCTCACCCAGCCTTTGCACGGTTCCCTACTTGTTCCATGCTCCCACTCATCTTTGTGTAGAGAAGTGCCTGCTGTTCTCAGCTCTGTGACTCTGACACAGTGGTGCCCTTCTCCATAGCTTCCACCTGTGTTCTCAGGTTCGTGTTTTGAACCTGATTCTGAGGACTACCGGTGGGTTGACTTCATCAATTCATCAATTCATCAATTCACAATGAAGATTGGGAATATTGGAATCACTTTTCTTGTAGTCTTCACTGTTCAAGACTTTTCTGGACATCCAGAGCAGCAATATGTTATGTGTAACATAACAAGGTAAAGAAAACAAAAACACAATAGTTAATATATTAATGAAGTCTTATTATTTCTTTTGATTTAACTTCTACATTTTAACTGTATATCCTAGCTTTCTGTTGGTCTCATTATTACTTCCCCTCATTGACTAGTTTCTTAGTTTTGTGATTTTGCTCTGGACTTCAAAATATTCGAACTATAACTTCAATCAAAAGCTTCTTTTGAATCCTCAATTGTAAAAAGATTATTAAGTTCCAGTGATCACAGAATTAGATCAGCTTAGTATGTGAAATGAAGAAAAGCCTGTTGGATATTGAAATGAGAATCTCCTTGTTTGTAGTGTCTGCCTGGGGCAGAGAGGGAGGTTGGAACAGCTGGACATCTGTACGTGAAGACAGGTGTTAAACTCTTAGAGATATGTTGCCAGATCTGTAAAAGAATATTTAAATCAGTCAGTATGAGAATGTGGTTTCAGACAGGCCCAAATGTGGAGGTTTGAAATTATTATTTTTTTCACATGAACTGCCACATGTAAATGGCAGAAATAGAAAATGGGCCATTTCTGCTTGCACTGTGGATTACATGTGTTATTTTATCTATGGCAGAAAGAAACCGGGAAACTTGACACATTACACTGACAAAAAGCACCTGCTTTCACATTCATTTTTCAATCTAAACAAGAAACAAAATGCTCATAAAAGCGTGTCCTTTGAGTAGAAGGCATTGAGAAAGCAGGGGTGGGGGCTATGGGTTGTACATGGGGTTTTTTTTCAGAAGGCTCACAGCTTCATTTGGAGACAGCAGTGAAAAACAATCAGGATTCCAATAATAATGTTTTAAATACGGGTCTGCAAACACTGCTCCTTTTGCATACTCGGTTTAAATGACAAACTCGTTGGCACTCAATAGGCTAAATTTATGAACTGCTGGAACTGTATCTAACCTGCCTTTAACTTAACCAGTGATTGCCAACTTGTAGCTCTATAAATGGCTCCACCAACTACCATAAAGAAACATCAGGCTTTCTGAAACCTCTCCCAGCACACATTTGAACCAGACAGGATTGCACCCCGTTGTTAAAACTGTCTGGAGGGCGTCTCTGTCCAAATTGCACTCTGCCGTTTTCACAGCCTCACCGCTCACGTGGAATTCTTTCGAACCAAAAAAAAAGAGGGGGGGGGAGGAAAAGAGACACTTTGTTCCTGCTAGTGATTGCATTAACCATGATTTTCAATTAAAAAGCCAAGGACTGAAAGGAGAGGATGTGGGCGGGTGTCTCCCACTTCGACTCACGTTTTTCTGTGAGGGGTTATGACTCATTCGCTTCAGGCTCCACATCCTCATCTGGCCTCTCACCAGAACAGTTTGGAAGCAGCAAATGAGAGCCTTCGTGAGTCACTGGCTGTGTCTTCTCCCTGTTTCAGATCTGCTTCATTCACGTAACGATCAGCTAAAAATAAGAAAAGACAGAGACGCGGCTCACACAAGCAGAACTTTCCGCCGCCGGGTTCAAAGACGTGACTGCGTGCTGGCTCAAACCTCAAGCCTGAACAACAAGCAAATAAACAACCTAGCAAAATCATCTACTTCCAGACAGACAGCACAACTGGTAGAAAGATTAAAAATGAGCTGCTGCCAGAAGTGACATTTTTCTGAGACAATGAAAGGGATGACGAACAGAGAAATCCTTCATTCCATTGGTTATGAAAAAAAAACCTCCACAAAGGCAGAAAATTATGTATTTTTGTTTTGGAGCAATGCTCCTCAAAAATAGCTTGATAGCATATGGCAAACACTAATATTACTATTGATAATTTAATAGATATTAGTTTAGATTCACATTTTGTGGTGAAAGGTAAGCCAGTATCAAAGTATCACTGCGGAAACAGGAATCTGAGATAAACACACAACAGTTCAAGGACGAAAGTCTACTATCAACTGTGAAATGACCACAAAGGAAAGGAAATATAGGGCCATTTTTGGTACAAGATGAAGACAATAACCTTGTCAAAGATACACTATTAAGCTGAATATTGTGACATATTATCTCATTTGTCAGCTACATATAGGTCGAACTGGTTACAAATGAAATTCTCGATTCAACACATTCAAACAGAAAGCGAAACAGAACCTGAAACACGCAGCGGTTATTAGCAACACGTTTGGAGATTTGTGTTTTGTCAAGACCTTAATTAAAATGATTTTTTGTATAGTATTTATATCTTAGATTTTGTATCCGCGATTTAATTCATATTATGGAGGCGTGTTCAGCACTGAAAGTACAGTATTTAACTAGTGTGTTCAGTTTGGTGTGTAAAGATTTGCTTCTGATTGCGCTCCAGAAATGAAAGGCCCTGGTTAAAATGTTGAAAGGACAGTTATTGTAAATGCTTAAAACACGCAAGATCCGGCATTTCGGGTGGGTTTAAATTTAGAGCTCACGTCGTCTGCTATTGTCAGTTCGGTCCCACGTCAAACACAACTTCCTTTCCAAAGCAAAACTTTAAACGTGGCTTTTCTGCTCTTGACATAAAGATCCTATAAAAAGAGAGAACTAAGTTTTAAAAACGGTCTGAAAGAGGAACATTTCTTCCACCTTTTTACTGTGATCTTTATCGCTTTCTCTAGAAGTCAAATCAAACATTTCTGATCGTTCGGGACAGTAGTTACAGGCCTGTCGAAAATCAAAGGAACGTGAATTTTTAGGGGAGTTAGGAGAACTTTGGAAAGAGACTCTATGCAACCCTCTACTGAAAAACTTCTTTAATCTTAAAGTATTTCAAGATTTTTCTCAATACATAAAGAACTAACGAAACGGTAAAGGGATTTAATTATTTTAATCCAAGATAAAGCATGAGCTCAGTGAAACAGGACACCACGAAAAAGGCCCACGCCAATGCAACTTTAAATGCATCTTATACTCCTTTAACATTTACATTATCAATTTAGAAAAAATCTTAATAATGTCATTCTCTTAACTTTAAGAAAGGTGTGTGTGTGTGGTGAGGGGGGATTTATTCGCGGTTACTATTGCTTTGGTGGGATGTATTCCCTAAATCATTTTACTGGTTATCTTGCAACGGATGCTTTACTTTTTCTTCTAGTTGGCGTTTTTTAAAAAAGTAACAATTTAATCAAGTGGGGGCAAAGTTTATAAAACAGGTACAGCTCGGCAGACACTAAGCAACTTGATCTACAATGTCAACACCGCGCCGTGCCAGCGAGCCGGGGCGCACGTGTCCCGATGGCAGACACGGTGTCCCCGGGCGTGGGTGCAATTCATTCACTCACCCTCCCACCCGTTCACTCATTCATCCCGGTGGCCGGCCACAATAGGCAACTGCCTATTGTGCTGTGAGGACGCAATGCGGAAGGCAAGGCCAGGTCGCTCTGCGGTGGCGCAATCGGATTAACTATCCACACAGCAATGATCTTCCTACCAGGCCAATCTGATATCGCCACACCTGCATTTGTGCGCTTGTGAAATCACAGATTGTTCTGTACACCCCAGTCATTAGACAGGCACTGCCTACGGCCTTTAACTACGGTTGACATAAATTAAATGAGGGCGAATTTCAACCGTCCGTTGAAGGGCACTTTACAACCGACCATTTCCCCCCCATCTCTTTTAGCCCCTGCCTTGTCTACGATTACACCGAATGTTCATTTCCAATTCATTTTAATAAAACGATGCCAAAGTTTTAGTTCTCTTCACTGCAACAGATGCCCGCTGGCTTTGCTGCCACCATGGGCGCCAGTCGGAGTAACGCTCGGGAGCGGAAGGCGTCCCCCTCCGGCGGCGCAGCGAGCCGGGCGGCATCAGGAGGGAGGAAAAGTTAGCCACCGAGAACAAAAGAAAAGAAAAACACAGTTTGACTCTCAGCCCCAGCCTGTCGCAATGAAACCGATCCCCGTGTCCACGTGTTTTCGTAATTTCCATGTCATTTAAATATGTAAGCCTTCCTCGCCTATCGGGTGGAGGTGGACTCCATCGCCAGCTCCATTTGTCAGACACTGGTCTGAAAGCGCAAATCACAAACCTGCGCCTGTTTGCGCCCGCCTCCCCAGACACGTTGCCTTGGGAGCAGTTACACGGGGGTGCCTCCGCCGGCCGAGATCCTTGAACCCACCTCAGCTCGCTGGAGCGACTGGCTGCTACAGCACTCCAGTGCGTGGATTTACTGCTGAACAAAGGAAAGCGCGATTCACTCACTTCTGCTAAGGTATGATACCGTCGCTTCATATAACCGCATGCTACCCAGGCCGACAGGAGGAGGAATATGTCAGACACGTGTGCATGGGGGGGGAAAAAAAAAACCGATCTGAAGTTCAACTTACGTAACATTTTATATCAAGATGTATTCAGACTTGCTCTGGAATACCCTGGGAACAGTCAAGGCAGGAGTGTTACAGTGCGCACCGTTCAAAGGTCCGGTTTGAAAGAAAGGTAGACAAGGTAACTGAATTCTTTATACATGTATCGAGTCCGGCATTTTAATCCATCCCTTAATGTAGCAGTCCTGCGATTTATTGGATGTGTCCTAAGTTCTTCATTCTTATACAAGAGAGAAAATAAAAAAGGCAGGGCGGAAAACGAGCGTTTCATCTACACAGCTATTTATTTAGATGTGATTAAGAAGAATTTAATAAATAGCAATGTTTCAGTGCCTAATCTGTAGCTAGTTGGAAAACAAGTGCATTACTTTTGTTTCCGCATCTTTTATTTGATTGACATCATCGGGGTGTTAGGGTAAAATAAAAATAAGGGCCCTGTGATTGAATTAAACTTTTCATCTGACCATTACTATTATGCTAGGTCTGACAGTTTTTACACCTGGCGCACACGTGCTGTGGTTATTCCGTTTTGCAGTTTTCCTCACGACGCAGCCCTAGTTTAATCTTTAAATATTTGCACTAGCCGAAGTCTCGACTCTCGTGACGGATGAGGTCGTTTGTGTTTGCTGGAAAATGTGGCGGGTCCGTCTCTTACCTCATTCTGCACGGTTCTCGTTCTGCTGTAGTTTGGCTGTTTTTATGCCAAATTACAACCCCTGTGGTGCCAGCTGTGAATAAAGTCTTGTCTTTGAGTTTATTGGTATCACCTTAAGAGACAAACCATCACGTTATGCAGACGAGCTAAAATGTGCAGTGTGCGGGCAGGGAGGGTATGGTCGTCTGAAAGATTCGACCGAAGGAATTTGCAGAAGGAAACGCTATACGTTTATAAACTTCCAAAACCTTTGAATTGTGGTGTGAATAAATTAACTGTACGGCGCCTTTCTTTTTAAAATTGTTTTAAAGTCTCATGCACCGATGGAATTGGGATGGAAACACTGGTCCTACAATTTATTAAAAATAAAATTAATTACAACTATTCTAGCAAGTAAAGGTCAAGTATTATATCAATAGAAAATAATGCGACATGATTATGGAACTCTTTGAAAAATGTCCAGTGTTGTTGGGTTAAGTTAAACGTGCATACGGTATATTCAAATGAATATTACAATTTCTTCAATAAGCAGTGATGCCCATTTAAAGACGGCCGATTTTCAGTGAATGCTTCAATTAACGTCTGTGTTCGAGTTTGCTAGCGTTGTACGGTTTTCTGTCGAGCTTCCGTTTGGGCTGTTTAAATGGAGTAATTTCCGTTATTGAATCATGCATTCCTTTATGAGGGTTTGGGGAAGGAGTGAGGGGATGAGGAGATGGCCGAGACCAACAGGCACGATTGTGGATACTCGCAAATACCCTGATCGTCAGGAGAAGCAGGTGTCAGGGGAGGTTGTTCATTTCGCATTTGTGAAACATCTCCCCTAAACCTGTAGATGTAAGGTTTGCGCAGTTCACGTTAAATGAATCTCTCCTGCATGGAAGATTTACCAACAAGATCTTGTAATTCTGCGGTTTATACTGGTTATCTTGATACATTTTTAAGACGTTTCCTTTAATCCAGATGTTTGTTTTCGTAAAAGCATGTTACCATTAATGGTTTGTTTACTATGCTGTTGTTACATAACGGTATCCCAGGGCTCAGATCAGCGGTCTCCTTAAACAGGGGGGATTAACCAGTTCATGTGTAAAGACTTATTTTCATTGAAGCCTTTAAAGACCTGTAACTGGAATGTACTTACAGTATGCACTTAACAAAAATAAATTGTGTTGCACTTTCGTTGCCAGTTAGCCTGTTCAAAGTTTATAAATTGAAAGATGAAATGGACACAAATGTAAAAAAATACCTTTTCTAGATTTTGATGGTTGATAGTTGGACGATTTTAATTGTGTTAAATTAAGATGATGCTGTTTCAAACTGTTTATATATGGAAGGAATGTTATGTAGAAGTGCAGGAAACACTTCATTTATGATACATTTTTATTTGTAGATTTTTCTTTTTTTGGTTTGTTTGGTGAATAGCAAAGTTTTGTGGATTTATAAGGCTCTTTTAAAAGTCTTTGTGTGTGACCCTGGGTTATTTGTTTTTACTTTTTATTTTAATTCTACTCCATTTCATTTTATGGTCAGGCTGTATGCTAAAGAATGAAGATGCTTTCAGTTTTTTCAGGTTTTTACGATGTCTTTAAGATTAAGGAAGGCACCATATTTAGTATTCTTTCTGCACTTAATGTTTGAAGTGGTGATCATTGCACGATTCTTGAACAAACGCCTAAAAACTGGCTCTTCGAAACTCCCCCATTTTAGCAGTTTTCCTGCATGTTTGTATTGTAGTTTACTGAAACCTTAAATCATTCTTCAGCATGGAATGTGAGTTAGTTTGCCTACGAACTGTGTCATGTCTTGCCTTAAGATTTGGAATCATTCATTAAAATGGAAATTGATTGACAGTACAGCTAGCATATGTTACCCAGGGTAGGAGCTGCCTCTCTGATCCCAAAGAAAAAGATATGATGATGATCTAGCTAAGCTAACCTGCTTAGCCCATTAACAGTTAATGGGTAAATTTACCTCAGTGTGCACCTGTGGTTTCATACCTCAGTGAAGCCTTTGTTTCATTTTGTCTTCTGCAACATGGAGTGCTGCAAAGCCTCAGTTATATAAAAAAAAAAAATCATGCTTCCTCCAGTGCTGAAACAGTTGAGTTTGTCGTACACTATTTTTGTTAATGCGTTAGCTCATAATGCTTCCTAAAAAGGTGCTTCCAACAGGGGCAGAATGTGGCTGCATTATAGTTAATATTGAAATGAATCTCACGTACGGTACTTTAGCCTACGATAACGAGACCTTATTATTTTAGGGTTGCTTAGTGACCTAATTTAAGGCCTAATTTTTAAATGAGCCATGTTTTCATGTTAAGTATCATTCCTGATCCTTTTTCTTATTACTGGCCATTTCTGCTGGAAACCGTGGATAAATTATTAATGTCATTAACAGGTGGGAAAGCTGAGATGATGTCCTGTTCCATTGTTGATGAGCTCAGAAAAGCCCACTTATCTCTCTAAATCTGTCTTGTATGGAAGCAGAGCTGGAATATGGTGCTACCAGCGGGCACATGTTCATATCTTCCTGCTTGGCAGAGCCCTTCTTCATTTAGCAGTTGTAAATTAGTAGGTGCATCTATGCAAAAAAACCTGCTTAAGGCATGGAACAAACCACAGCATCTAAACATGACGCCAGATACTGCAGTAATTAAAAATGACTCTCACCACTGTTTATTCAGCTGATTGTTGAATGGACTGATGGTCTTCTTCTGGCCTCTTGATCCAATATGTAGAGGGACAGGAACCCAAACAAAAGGTACCGGGAATGTTGAGGTTTGTGTTTCTGGTATATATTCCATGCTGCCAGGCCAACACATTTTGCAAGCTGCAACATGGCACCCTGGATGAATGAACGAGGTAGATCCTCAGCAGAGCCGTTGAAATAACACGCCTTTGTCTTTCTAGGTCAGTGATGAGTACTGGCGGATAGGCCCTCTGGCTGATGATGTCTGCTTCAGATTCTGACTGCTCCATAGACTGGTTGGCCAGCGACGATGATAGTGACAGCGTGTTTGAATCCGATTGTGACCGGGCCGATTCAGGGAGGACATTGCCCTTACCTCGTCAGCATCTGTGCCACGCCGGGGACACTCGGGAGCCTTGTGCCCCACACTCAAACCGCGCCCCATCGGAGAGCAGGCACGGCTGTGGCCTGGACAAGGGCAGCGTGCCCACGTGTGCGGATAGTGACCAGGTCTGCGCCCCGGCTGGAGCCCCGCGCAGGCGCGACAGGTCCTGGGACAGGAGAAAAGACATGGAGCCCCTCCAGGGAGAGCAGGAGGGGTCCTCCTCCTCGTCCTGCCCATCGCTGGAGCGGTCCGAGCGCTCTCCGGACAGGAAGAGGGACAGGAGCTTGAGGGACCCGGAGCGCAGGGAAGGTGGCCGGGCCGGCGGGTCAGAACAGGACAGGATGTTTGCTCACAAGGTGAGCTTTAGAGACTGGCTTTTGGGTTCAGTACAGGAAAATAACCCGTGAGAGGCAAAACAAAAGTGACAGAACTGACAACCCGACACCCCCCTTTCTCACCTTTTTTTCAGGTCAGGTGCTAATTCGTCAAGCGTGAGCGTATCTTTCCCTCGAGGGGAATTCGTAGTGCCCTTGCTTTCAGAAAAGTACCTTGGAGTAGTTGATTTGAGAAAGGAAGAGTGTGCTTGTCTCAGAAAGAATTAGAGTTAAAATGCCCGTTGTTGTTTTTTCTTAAACCTTAAAATTGCATGACCTGGTTTGACTGTTTTGAACTGGTTTTAAAATGGAACAATTCATTCTGTCTTTTACTGTGGAAGCCACACTTCACAACTAGTATGGAAAATATCACCATTTCAAGTGCAGAACTGGACTTTAATTTCATCCAGTTGTCGGTCCAGTCCACACTAATGCTGAGAATAAATATCCATTAATTCCTTGATGTTTCACATATAGAGAGCAGAATTAGTTTTTTCAGTTTTTGTTTTCCTGGATTAATGTAAAATTTTGGTCTGATTTGTATTTGGTAAAATAGCATTTCCATCTCTTAGATAAAGGATCTGATCTTTAGTGAGACCTTTAGTCCAGAAAACCCTAAGGGTTTTTTGAGGAGATTGACTTGAAGAGTTATTGGAGCCCCTCTCTGGTTTGTCGGTATAACAGACCCATGTCTCCATACTCACTGCCTTCTAGCCTTCCCCAATCATCATAAATTCAAAATAGTTAATTTTTTGGTCACAGCTGAAGATTTTAATTAAGATTGGAATCTCAAATTGGGTTGTGGATGTATTAGCCATTTAATATTTAAACAAGGTGTAAGCCATTAAAATGAAAAGATTTCCATTTCTGACAGTTCACAGCAGAAAAGCTGTTTTTAAGTAACTCCTGCAATACCAAAAAAATCTGTTGATTTTATATTGTACATAACGGACGTTTTGATTAATATATATGATACAAGATTAATAACAAAAATAATTGGAACAAACAGGACATTTCTAGATACACACAGCCTGTTTAGATGTAAGGAGTCAGAGGCCTTCAGAGTATCTAGACTGTTTAAGAAATAGTTACTCAAGCTTAGATGATTCTGTTTTGCAATACGTTGTCACTCTGTGATCATAGAATGTGCTGCTTATATCTCTTGTGTCACAGGAAGACCCTTGGGTTAAGCAATCTGGGTTTGGTGTTGAGTAATACAAAACCTTTGCCTGCTGGTTGTTTTCTTTATGGAAATTCTGGACTTTAGAGTATGTTTCCCAAGATATCAACCAGCTTTTTCTGCTAAAAATCTGTATGTTTTAGAGATAACTGTGGAGTTTCCTACAGTTCTGTTAACAATATTAAGCAAGGTGTGATTCAGTATTTTGCCCTTATTATTTCTCTGGCTGGTTAGGAATTGAAGATCTATACAAGTCTTAGAAACTGATGCAAGTCATGTAAGACATTGACATTTAGGTCAAAAGGTCACATTGGTGGTTATTGGAAGCATGTGTTTTTGGCGCACATTATTGTAAATGTTATGTTACTGTCTTTTTTATAATGTGTACATGAATTTGTTGAAGTATTGGATGCTGACAGTTAAAATATTTATCTTCCTAGTTGGAAAATTCTCTCTAGATACCTTTCTAAAACAGGGAAGACATTTTGAAATTGGATCATCATGCTTGATTCCCTTATTAAGCTTGTTGGGTTGTAAGGACCATGAATGGACCTTCCAACCATGAATAGAAGTTAAAAGTTAACAAATTAAGATTGCTCAAAGTTAAATAAATAACAGAACTTGACATTTCTTAGTAAACCAAAAATATAAATGGCTGTTTCTTATTTGTAGTATTTTTTCCTAATTTTGGTATATTTATAACAAAGCAAGAAAATGTTTACTATTTGATTATCATGCGCTAGTGTGTTTTTATTTTCCAAAATTTAAAATACACATCTACAGTTCATCTTAAAGATCAAATTCATAATGCAAGATTGTTTAACAAGCAGACTTCTATAAGGAGATTTAAAGGATAAAATGTACAGTGAAAATATCCTGACTTGGATGTGTTCTCCTCTTCCAGTGTATGGAGCTGCAGTGCTACATTCACCCACTGTCTTCAATCTTGAATGGCTTGCGATCTGGGAGATACAGACAGCGTAAGTGAATTAACCAAGATAAATGTATTGTCCCATTTTCTTTCTGCAACCTTCAGATGCACTAGTAGGTTACCATAATTCATTAAAATATGGTATTAAACTGAGGGCTTTGGGGGTAGTATAAATTGTGTGCCTCATTTTCCCATTTAGTTATTTAAAGGAAAAGCAGCTTTGCAGTAGAGCTGGTCAGCTGTTGGGTTCTTGGGATAGAAAAGCGTGCAGCCTGCATCAGACTGGAATATTTTTAGAGTTCAGATTGTGTTCTCATTTCATTGTGGTAGTTCTGTATAGAAAATTACACAATATTGCCATATGAACTCTTTTCATATGGTAAAATGACATTAAATGCCATAGATATTTCCAGTCTTAGATATATACCCTCATATTATTGCTTGCTTACATTTATCATCTTGTTTGTACTGTGCTCTTACTACCAGCCCCAGACTAGAACAGCAGTAATTACCAAGACTTCCTCTTCCTGTCTGATTAATAATTTCCTGCACAACTGGAAAAGTCTGAAAGACCGATGCATAGCTTGTGAAATGACCTCACGTCAAGGACATGTTGTGTTCAATGACTTGTAACTTGTAAATAATACATTTGATGCAGTTCAAATTTTCATGTTAGCTCCATGTTTCCTGAAAATGTAAAATTAACCAAGCAGAATGAATGCATTTGCAATGATAAGATTACTGGTAAACACCATTCTGCTTCATCAGGCTGTGACCAATGACAATTGGCCATGTTTTGCACTGATCACTCAGTGTTTTTCCTTCGTTAAGTAGAAATGCATTTGATGTGTGAAGTTTTAGCCAGTTGTCTCTTCTGTAACAGTCCTGATGGATCTATATTTTATAGTACAGTAGCTTTGTGGTGTATAGAGAGGGAAAAATATGAATGACAAACTACCTGACAGTGAATCAACTGGTAAATGTGATGGGTTAGCTACTATAACCCTTCGTACTGGCTGCTCTTGTGTAGTCGTGCCTTAAGTTGTTTTGTTCACATTTTTGAAGATTCTAATAAATGTGAATTTAAGATTGTAAAGTGACGCATCTTAGTCTGGGCAACAAGAAACCCAGTTCGATTGTAACAGTCTAAATTGTTAAATAAAATTAAATATGAGTAAACACCAGTGCAGGCTCCAAGTAGATCTCTGATGCTCTGATAACTACGTGTGCTGTAACTCCTGATTATGTCTTAGGTGTCAAAGTCCTTTGCAGAGCACTGTATGTGTAGAGCCAGCTTGTGCTTTTTCACATTGCAGATTTCCTTTCTTGTTGTATTCGTCATTTTCATGAAGTTTTCAGTCATTTTCTTTTTTTCCAGTAGAATCAGTCGGAAACATCCTGTTACATCCCACAGACTTATGAGTAGATATAAATGTAAAATGAGTTCTGGCTGTTTTACATTTGCAAAATTTAAATATTTATTCTCTTAGTGAGAAAGGTGGCTGAACATAGACATTGCTTCAGTCTCCATAAGACGCATACCTTTGGCACAAAAACCCGTGAATATAAGGCATAATTCCATGCTTTATTATAATAGCCTGGATTTTATATAGAGTTACTCTCATGGTACATTGTTGAAACAATGTTGAGTTTCCACAATGACTGAGAGCAGTTGACCCTCTAGATGAGTAACGCCAATTGTTTGGGGTTTTTTGTGTTGGTTCAAGACGTGAAGAGCAGGTTGAAGAGTTCATTTCCATTTCTGTAACAAAACTTTGCATCATTCTACAGTAACAGGCAGTGACAGGAACAAAAGGGTAGAAGGAATTTGAACTTCAAAATCTTTCCAGCAGCCTCTAAAAACAAAGTTTAACAAGTTACCAGTCTCATTAAAAGCATTACAGTTACTGACAAACTCTCAGACAATATGAAAATGTATTATGGGAGTAAAATGCACATTGCATGTTTCCAATTTATATTGTTCATTGTGCACACATTTTCACAGCAGTGATTTTATATTAATCTGCATTAACCCATTCAACTTCACTGCTGGATTTAGTCACAATAATTTGTATTTTGTTTTTTTTTAGGACTAAGCAGTTTCCAAGAGAGTGTTGCCATGGACAGAATCCAGAGAATAATGGGTGTTCTGCAGAACCCATGCATGGGGTAATTACATTCACTGGTTTTCTAATGTTCTCTCTAGGTGTGACTGCTTACCCAGCCAGTCAAATCCACCCTACGGACAACAGCCAGTGGGGTTAATCACACTGTGGCTCCTCTGTTCTGTAGATTCTCTATAATGATGTCATTTGAACGTATAGGATAGCATCACAGTGACCACCAGAACTCCCAGGGAGTACAGCAGTGTGACTATTCTAGATTTTAAGCTTTCAGTTGCTTGAACGCGTGTCTGATTTCCCACACCTTCACAGAATAGCGTCTTGGAGTTTTCAGTACATTTAGTTCATTAGGAAAATGATTGCTTCACTTGCCACAAGGAATGTTAAATGTAGTGCTTCGAGGCAGCAGTAAGATGCCTGTGATTTTCCTTCAGGCAAAAATGTTAAAGGAGAGTGGTGAGGTAGCATGAGAATTACAGTGAGCTTATTGAAATAACCTCATTTGCAGTTGCTGGGTTTTTGATGATTTTGAAAAAAGTAAAGGCATATAAGATTAAGCATGTTATTGAAAAATCAGTTTCTGATCTAAACTGGTTTTCCTATAAAATAACAGTCATTGGAGAAAAGTGCTGGACTTTTTGAGCTGCAGAAGATTTGGTGCTGTAAAACCATTTATTAAATGCAATCAATTACGTGCAATCTGAATACCTAAAGGAGGACCTTTTTTCTTGTTCGGCAATGCTTGAGTACCTCCTCACTTGTGGATGGGGTATAAATTTAGTGCTTCCATGACAGAAGCCATGCTAATGTAGATTCCTGGATTCCCAGCTGCCCACTTCACATGCAAGACGAAGACGAAAGAGGGAAATATCTGCTCCCCCCATGAATTATCAGGCTGGGTTGTTACTATCATTGTCACATTCCCACAAGTGAAATAAAAATAGGTAACAGCCTGGAGGAGTGAAACTGTGGAGGGAATACAATTGTCTTTCTGAGCAGTTATTGTTCTGGATAATCTATCGCAGAAATTCAGCACATGCTGGGAGCACAGCCGGTGGCTTCTAGCCATGTGATGCTTCCTAATTCCAATTAACCATCTGTCTTAGAGTAATTGGAATTAATAAGGACTGCAGATAACTTGGTCCTGAGATCCTACCTTAATGAGTTTCTGGAAGGCTGCCTTGCGTTATTATAACTATTCACTTAAAGCTCTGGTGACCCTTTTGGCACAGCGTTAAGGCATATTTTGAGACCTTCTTAGCTGACCTATCACTGTTTGACATGTATGTTGTATTATGAGTAAACTCGCGAAGGATTTTTTTTGACAATTCCTCCCCTCTAAAATGTTAAGACTGGATTCGATGACGTCTTCATCTCTTAAGAAACCTTTAGACAGGCCACATTGATATGTGCTGAAGTAGATTTATTGAATAAAGGATTTTATTTCATTATTATTAGCCCCAAATCCATATTGTTCTGGCTAGACCACACAGGGTATGTTCTCAATGGTCTTTTTTTGTGTGTTTCATATTGTGGTCAGAAAAATAGTTGTGATCAATATTAAATGACCATGATGTGTCTTCTCGGTGTGTTGCACTTTCTAAAACACTTTGCTCTTAACTTGCAGCGAACGATACATCAACATCATTCTGCAGGTTGAGGTGATGCTGAAGAATTGGTTCCCTCATGTGAAACCCAGTGACCAACGCCTTGATGAGGAGACCCAGGACACCCCTCCCTCAAAGAAGCTGAAGGTATGTTTTTGTGCACGTTATTATGCTGTGGCTTTTCATGCAGAAAAGGACATTTGGTAAGAGTTTCCTTGATGTAAAAACCCACTTTTAATACCGAAAGTGTAAGGAATGTTTGGTTTGTATGCAGGACGTATTCCATAACCTTTAGAACAGGGGCTTCGTTTCATTTTCAAGTTAAAATATTTCATAGAAGATCTCTGCTTTGTAAAAAAGTTCAATTATATGATTTCCCTTGACACCGCCTCGCTGACACACCTCAGAGGTAATTGTGAGCAGTCGAGATTCCTAGATGGCAGTATTGATTTCTGTTGGAAGTGGCACTGGACACAGTGAGTTCACTGTCCATTTAGACCACTAGCAATTTCATTGCAAAGTCACTTATCCACTGGAGAAGCCATTTCAACCCTTAAACTAGATTGTTCTACAATATGTATTCTTCACTGTGCCTCCACTAAATTTCCATTCATTGTTCCTTATCTTTTTTTTAAAAAAGTACCTCAAACTTACGAGCATCCTTCTCTTTTTGGTCAGAAACTTGAATAGAAAAGCTCCCATATAAATCCAGTTGACATACTGTATTTTGAAAGCAAAGTGAGAGTAGGTCCGAAATGGCTAATTTACTATAAGGACTGGCTTTTCAAGTGTAAATTGGGGAAAAAAAAATCACAATCATTAAAACAGTTTTTTCCTTCTAGGTGTCTCCCTCCGGGATGACCCGGAATGCTCCAAAGGCCAGCCCCACGTCTTCTTGTGTTCTTCCTTCGAGCCACAAAGCCCACAGAAATATTGAACTGCCTCCATCCGGCACTACTTCATCCACAAACTTAAAGTGGCTGCACACCTCCCCCATCTGTACCCCCTCTGTGGAGCATGCGCTGGGGAGACTCGGCCACCGGGCCGCGGCCAGGGAGAGCGACGTCACGCAGGACAACGTGGTCTCCTCCAGCACCGACGGCCGCCGCCCGCCGCCGGGGAAGATAAACGCCCCCTGTTTGGAAAGACTGCTGAAAGCTACGGAGAGCATCATCAGCCATAAAGGGACAGGGTCCGCGAAGGAAACGGGCTGCTCTTAGTACAGGAAGTCGCTCTGGTCTTTTTGGGGAGGGACAGCGGTTCTGTCATCACCCCCGCCCCCCTGTAAGTTAGAGTTGCAGCCGGAAGGACGCGAGACATCGGTTCGGTTTGAACGCTGTCGACCGCAAACCCATTCCAACCTTCAAACTAGAGAACGTAGGCCTTGTGTATTGGCTCCGGAGGACATCGAGGTCTGGGGACAGAGGGTGGTGGTGAAAGTAAAGTAAATCTGTCGTAATGTGAGCCGTACTTTTTTACCCACGCCGAGGTTTAGTCAGCTGCGTTTATTTTGATAAACCGCCTTATTTGTGCAGTCCTAGGCGTACGTATTGACACCTTCCATCGCCAAGAGTTACTCCCCGAATTAGTGATAAATGTTGCTAAATATATTATTCACTGTAAAGAGTCTGTGACGTAGTAGAAGTCTATAATTATACCTTATATCTTTAATTCACCTGAAATTTGCTGGGATGAAAGAGTGTTTGGTTAACAGAAAGGAGATTAAGTAGTGAAAAAATTTCTACATTCTCAAGAATACTTTGCATTTCTTGGTTTTGACAAGTGTTGTTTGTCCAAAGACTACCTTTCTGATCAGCATTTCTCTATAAGAAATTGACTGCATGAGGAATGACACCCAAGAATGAGATGTTTGAGGTCTATTGATGATTAGGTAGAGTGCAACTTGGCTTAACCTGCTTGGCTGAGGACCAGCCTCCTGACTGTTGGACGAGGAGGCTGGGACCTAGGGGCAGCTGCAATGGTAGAGATAGGCTAGCAGAGGGGGAGAAAATGTGAGAGGGTTTTGCATACATATAGATGGAGCTTTAAAAACAATCAATTAAGGAATTATTGATGTAGAACAGGTAAGATGAAAGTGGCTTGGTTGTTGTCATTCCTCTGGAACTTCCATATAAACAGCTTCCATTTTTTTAAGAACAAAGACTCATTGCTGGGGATTAGTTGGGGCTAGGATGAGTATTTGTAAGACACAGCCATTACTTTTATAAGGGAATGGAATGTATGAGTAAAGTGTTTTAGGAACACTTTAAGATGTCTCGGTAAAAAAGAAGAATGAGTCATTGTCCAGATAGATTTGAGTTGTGATTGTGTGCAAGCAGCATTTTTTTGTTTGTAATTTCAGCTCTCAGAAGCATTAATGATGTGACTGTTACTTCATATTAGAATTTAGATTAATTTTGATACAACACTGCTACCTCAAGCTGATACCATGTCAGAGGTTAAAAAAGACCCTCTTAAGTTGAGTTGTCATGAGCCAAACTATCTGGGGTTAGGATGGGTGGGCATAAGCCAGTGTTTGTACACACAAGATACAGATGAGGTGTTTTAAACCCTGACTGGTGCCATTATGAAGAATGTGAACTACAGATATTGAAAGTTGGTCCAGGCCAATAGTGCCTGTACATCTGATGTTAACCTTTGCCTGTAAGTGGTTTTGTGAAGAAAGATCACCCTCGAGTACCCGTCTCCAAAAGACACACCAATCCAGGAATCTTTGAGCTCTTGCCATTTTCTGTATTGCAAGTAAATTATTAAAACTCTGCCAACTGTATTCTGTGGTCAAGTGTAATTCAGTACAGGCTGAATAATGTATACACTAAAACCACCAAATGGGGAAAGGTATTACTACGTGTAAATATTTTGAACAATGTTCCAGGTTGTTAATTTACACTACAAAGTGGCCTTTATAGTGTGACATTTTATACTTTCAAAATAAATGTGGTTATATTTGTTGATGTGAAAGAGTGTATTACATTTCTTTATATTTCTGAACTGAATTGAAAATGGTTATTTTATGGGTGTTCTTGTTCCTAAATCAGAGCTTTCAGCATCTTATCAGTGCATTTACCCAATATTTCATTTCAATAGGATTGTCTCAAATGGAAGTTAATTCTTTGGTTATACATTGTTTTAATTTTTCTGTCATTTCCGCAGTAGGAGTTCTGTTTTATATTCCAATTCCAAAATGACCATCCTCAGTATTACATCATGAAAACTAGGAAAAAATAAAATATTACTTAAGCATTTATTGATTTTTTTTTCTGCTTGAAGAAACTCGGCACAGGCAATTCAAAATTAAAACAAAATAAATATATGAATATTTATGTAAAACGCTTCTCCCTAATGAAAAATTATACACAATGTACAATTTGTTTTGTTTTTTTACCATTGGGCAGGTTCATTTATACATATTTCCCAACAAAAGTTAAACCATGTATTTCCATGCAAACGTAAAAAAAAGAACCCTGAAAAAAGAATGAAGAGAAAACACTTAATGCACTGCTCCTGTTGATTGTTTTAAATGCTAATAAACCACAAGGAGAAATAAAAAAATCGATTACGTTTGCAAGAACACCAAATATTTAAAACGTGGCCAGCTTCATAAGAGATTTTAATCTAGGATTTCTACTTAAGTGATACATCTTATGTTTCAATATTCTTCCTGCTACATAAACCCTTGTGTCCATGTGACCTGATTGGATTTTTGTCTCAGTAGTCTGTGTCGGAGCCCTCTGTGTTGTCCACGTTGCGGGAAAGCATGTAATTGTCCATGTCAATGGATCGACAGTTGTTGATGGCGTAGCGCAGGCGCTCGGCCATGACGGGCTGGCTGGAGTATGGTGGAAGGCGGAGCTGAAAGAAGCATGTCTGGGACGTCGGCAAGCTGTCATAGGGCTGTTCGGAAATACAAAAATAAGACGCGTCCATGAAGAATAGTGTTTCTCATCTAGTTGTATAGTGCAGGTTTTCTAAAGGCTAACCGCCCATTGCATTGCAGCCTCGAGAGAAATGACTGCAAATGTTTCCATTTCTATTCCTTCAGAACAGATGGCAGTTTTAGGCCCATGAAGACCCATTATTGCGAACTGCCCTGACTTGTACAGCCTTGTCCTCGTCATTGTAGAAGCAAAATACAGGGTTAAGAAACGTCCAATATTTTTTTTTTTAGCTTTTTTGGTCGTGCTCCCCATTAATGCTCAGCAAAACACTACTTATGAATGTCTTGGAGATAACTATAGCTAAATAAAGAAAAGAAAGACAAAACCATTAAGACAATCCATAAATGGTGCTAATGCTAATAAAACTGCTAACACCATGTGGAAATGATTTAAAACATCACTGCCATATCTTTCTTCATATATCATTTAGGTTTAATCAGCATGCGCTGTATCATACATCCATTGTGTCTGATGTCCGGTGAGCAGGTTCCCAGGTGGAGCATTGCTTTTGTCTCCTCCATCAAGGTACTTCACTGAGATTGCATCAGAATGTCAAGATTTCTGTCAGAATCTACAGGTTCATATATTGCTTAAAAATCTTAATGTGTTTTAAAAAATATAAAAATAAGTGTTACAATTTACAAAATAAAAAATACTGTTACTTATCCCACCAGATGCGGCTCAGTCAAATACATGTTTTTCCCATCTTGGCTCACAGCTACAAACCCAGCAACCACACACGGGAGAATAATGAAGTGTAGGCCGACTCCTCTGACCCAGCTCCTCCATTGAGCCTCTTGCAACATGTCGCAGGCAAACAGTTCTGTACAGGAGGCTCTTTGCCTTTACTGGTAGAACCGCTCAAGAGACCCAATTTGTTTCTTAAACAGTTTCTGAAAACTGTCTTCATCTCTGTGACCCTATGAATATATTTTTCAGAAAACTCAAAATCAGATGACCTACCCTGTCAACCTTCATGATCTGAAACCTCTGGGAGATATCCGCGGTGTTGGCTGGTAACCGGGACCTTCCGGAGACGAAGCGCATGAACAGGACCCGCTCCTCGTTGGAGAACTCCTCCAAGGTTTGCCAAAACCACTGCACCAGCTGGTGCTGCTCGTCCACCTCCCGGTACCGTACCACCTTCTTCAGCACTTCCACAGAGATCTCGGGCATGCCGCACACCATCTGCTCCAGCTGCTTGGCAGTCAGGAGAGACAGCAGGGGCACAGGAATGATCCAGGACATGCCTTCCCGCACTGCGGCAACCTACGTGCAAGACAACGCATGGCAATTACGAAAGCAAAGCACAGGGAAACAGTGCACGCAGAACCAAAACGTGATCCTTTAAAACAATGTCTCGTAGCAGTTACCCAAAACCTTGGAATCTAAATAAATGAATCTGATTTGCACAAAGGTCTCGGTGCACATCCAAACCCTTTCTTCACGTCCAAACAAGCAAAACCACTCATTACATTTTAGACGTAAAAAACTGGCAACATTTGAGATTGATTTTTTTAAACCAGTTACAAACAGGAGCAGGAGATTTAATTTTGCCGAGATGTGTTGCAAAGAGCATTCAAAATGAGAAATTTATAGAGTGCAAACGCACCAAGAAATGAAACTGCTCAAAGGCATAATGTATGTAAGCCTTCAAATTCTTTAATTTTATTAATTTGAAATTAAGATCCTCATCTCCTAACTCAATGCCGTTGTAAAGTACTGGACTGAAGCAACGGAAGGGAACCAATTTGAAATCTAGTGTCATAAGATATTAAGGGTTTTTGTTTTTTATAAGAAAAGATTACTGTACTTGCAATTTTTTTAAAAAATGGTAGAGCTTGTTTTGAATGGGAAACAGAGAAAGCCCTTACTTGGCGATCCATTTCATGCAGTCTGTACTCAATTGCCCGGTCCACATATTCCTTCCTGTTGGAAAACGTGAGAGGGATGCTGTTTCCCCCTGGAATTATGGGGACCATTTTACCATCTGCACTCTGGCCAACAAAGGAATCCAGAGGAATCATCTGTAATGCAAATAGCAGGACAGAAATTTTAATATGCACTAACAACATTATGTTTGTAACAGCTGATTCCCTGAGGAATAGTCCCTTAAGATTCTGATAGAAGCTTCTGAGTAATTTGATTGGAATTGAAGGTTTTATACTTTTACTAATGAGTGAATACCTAAGCAGTACAAATCTGTATAGAGAAATCAAATTTTTACTCATACAAACCTTTTCTGTAATAATTAAACCAACCAGTGATTACTTGCCATTATCAGTAGCCATTGTGTACTGCATCAACCACATTGCTGAGTTTTTCACCGAGATCATTCACATTATAACTCACGTGTGGCTCCCAGTGACTATCACTCACATAGCATTACTAAGCAAGTTCCACACCAATGGTTTCGAGGGGCAATGCATTTCATTTCTAGCAATGATTGGCTTCAAATCAAAGAGAAACACCTTTCTTACTATATGTAGTCCTATATCTGAAAGAGAAAGGTAACAGAGAGCACTAAAGAAAAAGAGGTGAACTGTATCTGTAGTATCCCTCAAAAGCAATCCCATGGATTCTGAGTTATAGTGCTGCACTTCCTCTGTAGAGAAGGAATTAAAAAATGCACAAAAAATGTAGACACAATAACAATATAATGTAGATTAACGGCACTATATTACATCACAAGACCAGTACCAAATTACACCAGCTTAGACAAAGAAACTCTTAGGCAGGACTTGGCTTTTGCTTTTGTAGAAACAATACAGTTTGCAAATATGGAAAGAATATAAACTAAACGTGAAAAATGTAATTAAATTCCAACTCCTCCTCAACACCCTAAACACCACATGGCAGACTTTATCCTGTGACTTTCAGCCCAACAATGGGACGGCTTTTGCATCAGGCCAGAATGTGGTATATCAATACATTTACTGTATGTGGTTACGCAACTATGTTCATGAGAGCTTTTACAACTTTATTACAGTCTTCTAAAACCTGACAGGGCTAGTCGAGACTAAAAAAAGAGAACTCCTAAATCAGCAGTCCTTACATCATGGAAATTTTCCTCTGTAATCCCACTGTCTTCAATGTGAAGAATGCTGTTCAGAGTCTGGACATAGAGCAGATCCACTTCTTCCAGGTCTTCCAGAATGAGTGGGACACAGCAGAGTTGCTTCCAGACCATGGGGGCCAGGTGTAGGTCCAAAGGCTTTTTGGTGCGAATGGCAACACCCATTAAGATGCCGAGGAACTTGAACTGCATAAGGTGTTCATCTAAGCATGCAGAAGGGTTGAACAAGAATCTGAGAATGAAAGAAGACAGATACTATTACTTTCTCATTGAGCTTCTCCATCGCTGTCTGATACGCAATGCATGCTACAATAGCTGGTTTAGGTAAGGCAATAAAATTATCACCTCACTGGAAGATAAAATGTTACAGCACACATAGGAAGTATAAAAGTAGGTCATGCACCAGTTTCAATAGGCAAGAGCCATCAGAAAAGAGCTGTCATACCATTCTAGGTTACTGCCAGCAGGTAATTAGCTGTATGCAAGTCTGTAGATTAATAATGGCAAAAGACATCACTAATCATAGTAATGGCTTAACACGTAATACTGAGTGGTAACTTACTTCTGTCTTCAACAGCAGAAACACATTTTCGGCTAAATGTAAATTTTACAATTAAAATGAAGGAAACAATTTTCCCTCATTTTAAATTGGTTTTAATCCTGGATTTTGCCTGTGTTAAATCAGCACAGACTATCAAAAATGATTTTGAAAAGGATTACACAGCAACACACCAAACATTGAGAATCTGTCATTGTGATGATCAAAGTACATGGGACAAGTATGCAGTCCTAGATTCTAACCACACCTGTTTAATCTGCGAGAGTTATGCAACCAGTGTTGTTTAAATTACAACTTGACAGTATACCATTTAAAAGCAATGTTAATTACAAACCAAAATTCTTTGTGGACTTTGACGTGTCTGTTAGTTCTCTTAAGTCACAAACTATAAAGGGAATACTCTTACATTCTAGTTGCACATTAGGTGATGATTAATTTTTGTGCATCGAAATGTCTTACCTGTCTCTGTTATATCCCACTTCAGCAGTGGCATTTGGGGAAGGAATGAGGAGGTCTACAATTCCTGTCTCAAGTTCCTTAACAAAGTGAAAAAAAACTCAAATCAGATGCAAAACCTGTATTTCATTTGAATGTGATCGTGCTTCATCAGAGCTTGAAATGAGAAAGTTTGGGATCAGAAGTCATTTTGAGCCACGCAGCATATATTCTGTCGGCAGAGGTCTGAAATGGATTAGGGTGAAAATCTGCTTTTTTAAAGCTACTTCAGATGAGCTACTGTGCACGTTGTCATTACATTTCTGTCTTGTTGTACTTGTTACATGTCCATTTACTGAGCAAGTTGCAGGATTATATTTGCAAAACATTTGGCAATTAAATATTTACTGTCCAATTTGAAGTGGGCTTTTAACCAGATCATATTACAGCCAGATGATCCTGTCTGCAAGAAACCAAAACAAGATCTTTTCTGTACCAGAAGCCAGATAGCAGAATTTTGCGCTGTTCTTGCTTTGACAGGGGAAGGCTTTTCTAATTCATGCGACACAGGCCCACATTGGGGGCACCAACAGCATTACCTGGCACATTTCTGTTATGGTGTCGTCAAAAACTCCGCCGGCGTCGTCGGCCCCCTCTCCTACCAGCTTCACCTTCCAGGCCCGAGAGGGCAGGCGCAGGTCGGAGGCGTTCAGCTTCACCACCTGTCTGGCGATCTGCACGAAGATGGGCTTGCACTTCCGCCCTCTAAAGGGAAGCAAAGAAACCAGAAGGCTCAGGACACGCCTTTGCAGGGACAAACCACAGCGTGGCCTGATTATACCACAAGGTCATACAGAAATACAAAATAAACTGACCTGGTTGATATCCTCTTGACAGTGATCTGTGGGCCATAGTTCTTGCCCTGGACCATGGTTTTGCCTATGGAGCGCACCATGGGCAAGGTGTACACGCGGGGTGCAAGCAAGGGCCTCAGCAGTCCTTGGACTATCCCCCACGTGCCAGCGTTGTAATGCGAGGTACAGCTCTGAAACGGAAACAAATCCCTTCGGTTTTCCACGGCAGCAGCTACAAAGGTAAAGCTGCCGTTCGGCAGGTGCTGATTCAAATAACAAAAAAGCTTCAAAAGCTGTTAAAAGTGATGGATTTTAACCCCCCCCTACCCACAGAGTACTGACGTTTTGCTTATTTTGATATCTGGGGACTTTTATTTGACCATTTAAAAGGGCAAAAATGAACTTTGATTCACGTAATGGTTATTCCTCAGAGCTTCAGCGGGGAAACGCCTGAATTACCTTAGACCGGGGTGGTGGAATTCGCAGTGGGACCCTGACCTGGTTATTGGGGCTGAGGTTCAGAAGCCTCCATGACGAGTACATGAGGTCTGAGAAGTGGTAGAGGAGCCGCAGCCTGGCGCGGACCGTCTCCATACTGACTTCCTTCAGGGCGCTGTACTGCGGGGGCACAGAAACGGGCAGCCCGAGCTGCAGAGGCACCGAAGAACCTGCAAGCAGGAGGGAGCAGAGCTGAAGACATACCAAGGCTATTTAACATCATAACTTTAAAACCCAAGCTGCTGCTGGTATATTTGAAAAACTGATGGGTTCCAAAAGACTGGCAATCTAAATCTTTCAATATTAACTGTTTTGCTTGAGACTTCCTATGGCAGAGGGCCCAGGTTATCTGCTTGCAAAGGTTTTGTGCAGTCATATCAACATTTTACACAAGTGGTAATTTGGTATATGTGTGTGGGATCAGATTGATCCTCGTCCTGTAGCAGGCTGACCAGTCACTGCAATGGCCCTGCCAGGTACAGCCATGCTGGGCAGAGAAAAGGGCTCACCTGGAGCTCTGGGTGGGACAGGTGGGGCCGTCCAGGCCGCACTGTGACAGCGGCCAGCGGAGATCTGGTGGATGCGTTTCCCTTGCAGTGCAGTCACCAGAGAGGGCTCCCTGACGTGATTGGTGTGCCCAAGTCCCAGCTACCAAGACGGCAATTCAAAAATCAGAATAAGGCTGCGGCGGCTGGCTCGTTATCCGGAATAAATAAAAGGATACCGAACAGCTCACACAACAACAGTGCATCTGGCTACAAGAACGTATGTACATTTGCGGTATTCAAGTAAGTCCCCATGCCTTCAACTTTATGCTTACGAAGACCTTTTAACATCCAATAAAGAAAACTACTTCTCGTACTTTAAAAAAATAAGTCCCAAAGCAGTGTCTAGAAATAGTATACTGTTTTCCTGAAGTCACACCATAATTTACACGTCTTATGATTTATTAGTTATTACAAAACTTGGGTCTTGAAATAATAGTCTTCTTATGAACCCGTCTCCATGACATTCTTACGATTATGAAAGCCTTCATCATGCTGAATAATTATAGGTCTCATGATATTTTTAGAACGTAAAGAAAATTAAAATTCAGCTTTCATTGGAGGGGACTGCAATAATATCCTACATAAATGTGCATGAAATATTCTTAAATAGAGTTAAGAAGTGAACCTAGTATTCTTCTCCTCAAATGAAATGATTTTCTCTGTCTTTTTGCAGTTAAATATTTTTTTTGCTGAGCTAGAAAATGACTTATTTAACCTGCTAAGAGGTGACAAAAATTCATGCACGCTGCACATTCCTAATGATCTCATTTGTTATTAAAGACCTGGGACAATTATTAATTGAAGGACCAGCAGATATTTTCCTTTTTAAGGTACATAACCTGTTTGATTATGATGAAAAGCTGAGTCATTAAGGCTATTACAGGATATTATACCATTTCAATCACAATAGCCCTCTTTATCGAGTCCTCATTAAATCTCTGCTTTTACAGTAATGAACAGCTTGTAGTTCTTTAGTTAGGAAATACATCAGATTTGAAAACCAAAGTGCCAAAAACGTGTTTCAAACACTAGGTTTGCAAAACAATTTCAGTTAACAAAAAACAACTTCATTACCATTATTTACTACATGCCTTTTAGAATACATATGACCATGAACAGTCCTGTTAAAAAAGTAAAATACAGAAATTCTTGACCATGAAGCATTAACTACTGAACACAAAAAGTATTTTTAGGGTCTTTTTGGATACAGAGAACTCAATGGAACAGGCATTATCTAGGCTTTTGTGGAAGGGGCAGATAATCTGACCACAGACAAACCTTTGTACAAAAACAGGCCAAAACCACGTCTTTCATCACTGAAACATCACCTGATGCACCAGTTAAGACTTGTGTACAGTGAGAGGCTCCTCAGACTCCTGTAGGGAAAATAACTCACCTGTCCTTCCGAATTACTGCCCCAGGCGTACACGTCTCCAGTCGAAGTGAGCACTAACGTGTGCTCTGCCCCCACTGCTATGTCCTCTATAAAGAGGCCCGACAGCACAGGGACTTGCTGAGGTCTGTTGTGGTTTCGTGCCCTGCCTTCTGGTAAGCCAATCAGCCGATCTGAAGACCAGAACATTTAGTAATCATTCAGGAATGTAAAATGTCTTATGCTAAACGTAGGGCAAGACAGAGGATTCATTAGACAGACACTGTTTATTCTATTTGAGATTTATCAAACATTAAAAATGCCTTACAAAGACAAAAAATTTTTTTTTAACAATTCTTAAGAAGAATGACACTGTTCATTTCTACAGTTCAGATGATGATATTGCAATGTACACTCAGAAGCAGCTACTTTCATATCCAGCACAAACTGTACACCACTTGACTGAGTGGTAACTGTACAGGTAACTGTAGATTAAACCATCAGGTTCTTTAAAAGAGCTATGGAAAAACATTAAACATTTCAGAGTGCAAGAAACATCAGAAAAGCTGAAAATAACACTCTTCAATTGAGTTCTTAAAAACATGGTTTTCCCAGCCCATACGCTGCCTTTTGTCAAAATATAGTTTTTCCATGAAATTAAAGACGGACATGTAACAAAGACTTTCAATTTCATGTTACCCCCTTCTCAGCAAACAATTTGCAGTGTTAAAAACAATGTAAATTAAATTCTTTAGAAGACACTGTACCTTGCCCAAAGGTGTAGACATGACCATCCTTTGTCAAAGCAACAGAGAACTGAGTGCCACAAGATACCTTTTTGATACCAATGCCACAGAGAACATCCACTTTCTGCAACAAGAAAGAATTACACTTTGACTGTGTCAGTAAATTGATTCAACACAACATGTTTACTAAGAAATTTTTCATATTCTACCTGTGGAGATGATTTCGCTGTTGAATTTCCTAAGCCAAGTTTTCCATAGTCCCCATCTCCAAAAGCCCAAACCATCATTCCATCGGCTGACACAGCCAAAGTGTGGTTCAGCCCACAGGCCACCTGAGAAGACAGTAAAACCGTAAAACCTTTATCGCAAAGAGCAGCTATGCGATGCAATAATATTCCCATGACATTTGTTATTAACGTGCTGATCGGTACACAAAGCGAATTTGGAAAGAAAGGGCAAAAACAATTTCAAAATCAGTCCTAACATCCAACACCAATCCGGTCTCATGTCACTATTCAGAGCTTACAAACGAGTCTCAGTGGAAAGGAACCCGCTTTGAGTCAAGCCGGTTCATTGACATGTAGGAAGATGTACAAGAAGCGAACAAAAACATGAGGTTTCTGAAATTAGGGTTTATATTTCCATTGCGTTTCTCGCTCCCAGCAAAGCCACTGTTTCAATGGCTGTTCAACATTACATGTCATGTACACAGCCCTGTTCAAAATGGTTTTATCTGAGACATTGATACTTTTGTGCCTTACCTGTCCAACCTGATAGCCTTCTAATGCTGTAACTCTCTCTGGGAGCTTCTTGTTGGAGGTGTTTCCCAGGCCCAATCGACCATAGTCCCCATTTCCAAAAGTGTACAGCTTGCCATCCGCAGTTACAACAGCCGAATGTTTGAATCCGCAAGACATCTGGAATTAAGAGGAAAACCGCCAGGTTCTGTCACACCCATAAAAATTAAACATTTATGTTTCTTATGTGGCTGGAATCATGATTACAGCAAACATTAAAATGCACAGATCGACAAAAGAAACATATAGTAATTAAACACCACACTGATCTCATTTGTACTTAAACATTTTTCAGGTAATGGACATGAAAACTATTCTAATGCAGAATAAGTCGGAATTGTTTCTCTGGCTACATTACAAAGCAATGCGTCTTTGTGATTACGTATTTTAGAAAAATCTTAATCCAGTGAGGATTAAGGAGGGAGGGAAGCTACGTCAGCATGTGTTGGCTGCAAAGGAACAAGTAAAAGTTAATTCCAAACTGAAAGGTGGAAACAAGAAAAAATGGTTCAGCTGTTTAGCCTTCTTCAAATGTTTCACCTTTATGCTTTTGACAACTGAACAAGTTCTACCAGCTGAAATGTTCTGTTGCTTCTTCTTCAAAGTTGAAATTAACCTTTACCTCTCCCTTGGCTGTAATGATTTGACAAGTGAAATAATATTATAAAATAGTTAAATTTTGCTATGCAACTCTAAGCGGCTTGGTTTTACTTCTACTTCCTGGCAGGTATTTCTTAATTTCAGTCTGCTTGCTCCTCCTTGAGTTGGAAACAGTAGACAAGTAGATTCAGGGCCAAGGCTGGTCCAAAAGACGACGGCCATGACATGGCTTTCACAAGCTCACAGACGCCCTGCAGTGCTCAACTCTGACCTGCACCACCTCCTCCCCTTGCAAAGCCTCAATCTGCCTGGGGCGCCGCTGGCGGTCGCTGTTGCCGTGTCCCAGCTTGCCGTAGTCCCCGTCCCCCCAGCTGAACACCTCCCCGCTCTCCGTCAGGGCCATGGAGTGACCATCAGAGCCGCAGGACGTCACCAGCTGAGTCACCACGAACCCTGCAAGATCAGATAATATCACTTGCATTAGGAATTCGTCTTTTCGCATACCCTGACTTGCTCTCCATGAGACACACAGACAGGGAGAGAAGCTGGGGGTCAGAGCACAGGGTCAGCCATTTATACGGCACCCCTGGAGCAGCTGGGGTTAAGGGCCTTGCTCAGGGGCCCAACGGAGTAGGAATCCTCTGCCGGCCGCGGGATTTGAATCAGCAACCTTCCAGCCACAGACGCAGATCCTGAGCCACAGAGTCACCACTCCGCCACCAACCACATCACACAGCAAGAGTGGGAGCACTGCGCTGAGGGACTCACCAAGACAGGGCACGGGCACTTCTGCCCCGGGATCATGCAAGACTGAGCTCGCTGAGCTGGGAGGATCAAGAGTCTGCTTGCATCCTAATTTGCACGAGGCACTGGACAGCTTGTATCAGTCTTTTCAAGCAACCCAGGCAAAATGTGTTCGAGTATGAAACTATAACAAACCTATTGCAAGAAAAGATCCTTAAAACCGAAAAGACAGCAGAGGAAATTTTCCTGCAGCATCCGGGCAACAGGAAAATTGAACAATCTCTTCGAAACCTGGATGACGTTAAAAATCCACCACCACCCCTCCAATACACATGCACAAAAAAACACAAAGGCGCAAGGTCGAGATTAACTGCAGGCGTGCCAAAACATCCCACTTTCCCCATGTTTGGAAATTCTTCTTGCTTATGATTCTATTTCCTCCCCTGGCCGCGCTCCCACTGTACCTTGCAGGGCTGAGATGACGGTCAACACGTGCAGGTCATCAGAGTTGCCCTGCCCCAGTCTGCCGTAGCTGCCTTCACCACAGGCCAGCACCGTCCCGTTCGCCTGGATCACAAAGGTGCAGTTCTGGCCGCATATCACCTACAGCAAGAAGGAGCAAAGACCTCAGCGCCTGCTGTGGCAATGATAAATAGAGAGCACCGTGTCCTAAATAGACTCGCTTTACTAATGTATCTTTCTAAGAATAGGACCACGTAACTCCTACGTGAAAATATGAATAATGAAGAGATCGACTGGAAGCTAATTTCCAGAAAGCAATCACCTCACTAAAAGATTGTTTCCTCACGAAGATGAATTCATTGGAAAGAATTAAAAACGACCTCCACACAAGACTGATTTGTGTAGAATGAAACTAAAAATAAGTGCTAACCTTTTCTGCTCACATTTGTAACAAAAATCTGTTGGATACCAAAGTAACTGGAACACATTCCCTTTCTGGAAATGTCTCAAAGTTAAACTGAGAAATCATTTTTAAATGTTATTTCAATTTAAAAAAAGCTAATGATGTTTTTTTTTTAATTCAGACATGGTGACAAATTTCAGAACAACTGACAGCAGCTAACACCCTTTTTAAATCTACAGATGTTACAGTTTCCACCTACTGGATAACACGAGTTGAGTAACACAGAAGGTCAGAAAATGGGAAATGTTTCATACATGCTGGGCCTGCGAGAAAGAGGGGGCTGAAGTCGGCACTAAAATGTTTCTCCCAGCTTCAGCCAGTTGCCCGTGTCGACCAGCTCCCCAGAGAAACACATCGCATTTTCCACCAAGGTGCCAGTCCTGCAAGAGATCACCAACGTCTAGGTGAGATACTTCTGCACACATGATCTAAATACCAACCTGCTCCCCCTGCTGTCCTTACCTCTGGTCTTGTAGTTGCCCAGGACATAATCTGCTCATCCATTCCAGATATCCATTTACTGTTGTCCTAAAATATATAAACGTAATATTTCAATTTTGATACAAATGCATACAACCACAAACCATTTTAGTACCAATGCAATGCAGTTGTGTCGGACATTCAGAAATACATACACAACTATCAAAATATCTCCCAGGCATGGATGGAAAGAAGTTTAGTTTTCGTTCTCGTCTTGAAGTCTCATAATATGTAATTAAAGTAACACACATATTCCGTCAGCAAGTAATATTCCGACATATGTGGCTCTGAATCACCTGAAATTAGAAATTAGAAGGAAGGTCTTTGTGACAATGCCCCCGTGCAGCAGAGATGGCACTGTCGGAAAACAGTGATGGAGAGAACGGACACACTGCGTTACAGAGCCCATACCATGAGCAGCGCCAGCTCCTCTTCTGGCACTGGCTCCAGATCTGGTACAGTGAAGGACCCTGGGAAGTGAGCGCCTCGTGCCAGGGCCTCTGCTGCCTGGACCGTGGTGGAGAAGCAGTCCAGCCAGGCCCACTCGCTGGGGTTCCACGAACCCAGGTCAGGAGGGCAGTGCTGCAAGTGGGGAGGCACTGGCGGATTGCAGAGCAGCGGGTCAAGTTGCAGTCCAACAGCAAGGGAGGCAAGACACTGCATGTAGGGGCTGTGAACCAGCTGGTCACCACAAACCACATGAGGCTGCATGAGAACAAGACCAAGACGATCAGCCTTCCACACTTTGGAACGTTAGTTTCAAACGTCAACAGCACATAGAGGTGAACTTTCAGATTTAAAGAAAAAGTCATATGATGCAACATTTCCCTTTTTTCCCCCCCATTTGGTACCTTCTCATAGGTATACTGCTCCTGTAACATCACTGGTAGACGCTCCAGAAAGGCCCTCATGCAGGGCGCCATGTTCAGTCCCGTAACCCCCTGCTTCTTTAGAGCTGTTCTGCATGTCGCTAGAACATGGTGTCCACCTATAAAATCTGAATTGCAGCTCACAACAAGTACGTCCTAAAAAATAAACATTTACATGGAGAGAATCAAGAAAGAAAATAATCTAAAAGTGTGAACATACATAAATCATAGTCATCATTGTATATTTACTTTTCATAAAATTTGCAGTATATCTAAAAAATGCACATGTATTTGCTCTAAATGACTGTATGCATGAATTATTACCTTTGATCTGTTAGAACAAGCTGCTACACCCACATCAGGGATCCAGGCTATATTTTGAATGGCCCCAGATCCTGCCACCACTGTTTGCAGCACTGATCCATCCTATAAGCAAAAGTAAACTTATTTTCTGCACTACACAAAATACAGGTGCTTTATATTATAGAAATCCAAGCAAAGCCACTGCTACAATTCCAAAACAATCGATCTGGACTTGAATATGCATGTACAACATGAACAGCCTTCACTAACGGTCATCTGAATTTCGACATTAGTAATAAACAAACTGTTCATTTATTGTGATGTCCTGAGTTTCAATGCTATAAACCTTTTTTCTACAACAGAAAAACCTCTCACCCTTAGAGACCAGATGTTCATAAGCCCTCCAACACCACCAGACACCAAAGCCAGCCCATCGGGACTGAAAGCTACAGATCTTACTGGCGTGATGTGACCCTTGAGTTGAAAAACACAAACTGCACCATCCAATCTTCTGTAACAGTCCTTTAAGACAAAGACAAGACATGAAAAGTCCCAAAAGGCAATCTCTAATGTTCAATACTTCTTGCTAAAATGGAGAAACAGCTATAATATTTGTGACATGGATCCATACCCTCATCTTTGTTTTTGTTTCCATTTCCCACCATTCATCAGATCCCTCAGAACTTAATTCAGAGTGGCTACAAGTGTCCTGAGGAACAGTCCAGACGCACACCAGTCCATTCTGACAGCACCTGAAGCCCACAGACACAAAGCAAAGGAAATGTGTCATCACTGTCACTCTGAATGCAAGACAAAAATGTTGTCGTTGATATATTTACCAGAATTTAATTAAGACTTATATTATTTTGCTTCCAGTAAATAACCTAGTCCAATTAGGCTATTCCATCCTTCATAAAGTAACAGTATAGTTATATACAAAGCCAAATGAGAGATACTGTGATATTTATTACTCTGAGTAAATAATAGCCTATCTTTTAAACTATGATTAGATAGATGTAGTTTTTATGGCAATTCTGCATCCTATTGTAACATGGATCTTAAAAAGTGCTTTAAGATCAAGCTGCAGTTATGGTTCAACTTGAACAAGAAGACATGGGAATTATAAATAGACTCTTTATAAATATAGATGCGTTTACAGTAAAATAGAAAGCACTTTTTTTAATGCACAGGGCCTGGGAGCGTGTAACAAGCTGTCCAGTCATACTGTTAAAGCCAATCCCTTGGCTTCTTTCAAAAAACGCCTGCATTAAATCGTCAGATCATTTGGCTTCTAGAAACCAAACAAGCAGGTTTGACTGTATAACTTTCGCCCGGGCACAATCTATAGCATTTCTATAGAAGATCTAAAAATGCTTCCAGATAGACATTATTAAGTTCAAATTCAATTTGTAGCAAAACAAAGATCATTGTTCCCAGTACGTACGTAGCGAGCATGTTCCGGGGCTTGGGACTCAGTCCTGGCAAGCCACACCAGGCTACTCCATTGACGACTGCAGGGTGAGACAGGGACTGCAGGCACCGCCAGCTACCCCCACTACAGGCCCACAACTTCACAGTCTCCTCTTTGGCACAGCTCATGAGGATCTGCCCAGTGGGGTTCCATTTCACTGATGATATTGATTCCTGCAGGGACACAGGCGGGTATTGTAAGCCACAGGCATCCATAACTTTAGATATCCCGATGTATTTTTTACACCAAACAAAACAATAGTAAAGTTACAGTGCCCTAAAATCTTACTAGTTTAATTTTTATTTATTCCTATCCTCAAAAGACCTTTGCTTCCTTAAGACATAGTTACCTTATGGGCGTCAATGACAACAATGGCTCCTTTCTCCAGGGGCTCCTTTGTCCCAATCAATAGCTTCCCATCAGCATACCCAACAGCAAAGGGCTTATCCTCACTGTACCAAGCAATGTGCATAACAGCAACTAGAATGAGAGTACAGAATTTCAGCAGCAGATATTTTGTTATGAAACCAGCATTAACCCTCCAAATTCTATCACGACAGGTGCCAACCCTTTTGCAAAAGAGAAAGAGATAGCTCTTTACTCTGGAAATTGGGTTAATGCCTTACCATAATGCAGCCTGAAAAAAGCTGACCGAAAGAGGATGGATGCTTTCGAGCTACGGTGCTGGAGAAGACTGTTACGGATACCATGGACCGCAAGGGTCACCAATAAAGGCGTTCTGGAGCGCATCAAGCCAGAACTTTCGCTCGAGGGAAAGGTCACCAGACTCTGGCTCACTTATTTTGGTCACGTGATGCGATCAGATTCAGTGGAGAAAGCAATGATGCTTGGAATGGTCAGTGGAACAAGAAGACGAGGCCGCCAAAGAACGCGCTGGCTGGACGCCATCAAAACGGACACTGGCTTAGGCACAGAACAGCTGAAAGGGAAAGTCCAAGACCAGAAAGCGTGGCGAGAGATGGCCTATAGAATCGCCGAGAGTCGGATCCGACTGACCGGATAACATCATCATCTCGGTGAGATTGGCGAACACATTTAGCCATCCCCCTCGGACCACACCTACACCATCACCATCTACCTCTTTATGATTTCTTATCTATTGCACATTTCCAGTCATTGTTTACACGTCTGTATTGTTTACATTCAGACTGTCTACATGTTTACTTGCACATTGTCTACTGTTTGTTTGTACATTGTCTTGATGCACTGTTTGCACTTTGTTTTGTTTTTTACACTTGTTTTACAATCGAGAGACTTTCTGTAAGTAAGAATTCCATTGTACCAGTACCGGTTACATATGGCAATAAAGTTCAAGTTCAAGTTCATAATGCAGCCATCTTTACCAAGTAGGCAGGTAGGTTAGGTCCCCTTTTCAGGTCATAGAGGCCCATGGGGGAATGGGGGGGCAAGGGCCACCATTGTTCTCAACCATCCGACACTGGAGTTGGTGGTGATGTGGTCAGCATCACACTCCGGCCGGCTTGTTACCCCCGAAGGGTTAAACCCCGGTGCTTATTTGAAAGCAGGCTGAGAGGACCTGGGAGCCGTCTGGAAGGAATCAGAGCTCCATCGCTTGCCCCTACCTGGGACTGAACCCGGGACCTTCCAGTCAGGAGCTAAGTAGTTTTTCCAAGTAGTTTAACCCAATCCTTTCAGCTCCCAAAGTGTTGAACGATGACCGAGTAAGTAATGGATTTATAATTAATACAACACAACAACTTTCAGCCGAGACTTGCCATCTTTCCTGTAGCAGTGCTCAAGCTCCAGTCGCTGCATGGTGGAGGCATCTGCCACCTCAATCAGGCCCAGGGAGCCATCCATACGCCCCACCAGCAGCACTTCCAGCGTGTCCCCTGCCCACACGGAGACGGGCCCTTCCTCGGGCCAGGCCAAGGCTGACACCCAGTGAGGCTGCATGGCCAGCAGACCTTTGCCTCCTGATGGAGGCACAGAAAACAGAGAACGCTCAGTGACACAAGTGTGTTCCATGTACTGCCACTAAAGGTCAGCGCGTTTAGGAAGTGTTTTTATAAGGTCGCCTCTGATGAAATATAAAGAACATGCTGACAGAATTACTGGATTTAAAACCTTTAACCGCTGGAGAATTGGACAGTGCCCAGGTTTATTTTTTTTTAAAACCATCTGCTTACAAGTTAGCCGAAAATAAAATGCATCCACACTTTAGAGGAAAACGCCATTTTTAATATTCTGTGTTTTTCGTGTAAAGGATTTCATATTTGCTATTGGTTGACCTCTGCGAAGTCCCAGGGCTATAGATAAGAAACGAAATGGGTCAAGAAGCACCAACAATGACAGCACATAGTTCTCACCATTAACTTGCCAGATGTTGACCATTTTCTCCATGGCAGCTGCTAGGTATTTGCCACTCACACTCCAGGACAGTGGAGACAGGCTGGGGTCACTGGGAGAGCCCAGGTTACTCAGACTCTCCTCCGATGTGCTTTCCCTAGGGTAAACAAACGGACAGATACAATTTACTCATTACTCATACAGATCTCAGATAGGAGACCTATATTATTCGTACTTGACATGCTTATGAGAAAAAAGGACTATATGAAAATGAAATGTCCTAAAAAAATTCTTCAAACAGAAGTTATTTTCTACAGAACTTTCAAACAAAAATATCATTTAATCATTAATTTTCCATTTTCAAAGAAATTTAGAAATCTACGCGTCAGTTTTTTACAGTTTGTCACCAATTAATATCTTTTTATTTTATACCCATCCAATCAGGAAAATGCTTAAGCTTCAGCACTGCGCTGTGAGAATGAGGGCATATGTTGCTCAGACATGCCAGATCAATTAATCTTTTGACAAACTGCAAACTCTACAGTGCCTCACAGGAGAGTCAAAGCACACTGGAGGAGCACTGCATCTCTCACTATATCACTGCAAGCCTGCAGGCGGCTAGCAAGCCACAGGCTTCACTGAGAGGACCAAGACTGGCTACCATTCACTCCACTCTGGAAGCATTCTGCCAATTGTGCAGCACTGAATAGGGAATCCTGCTCATACCCATCTAGTACCATGACTCAGGCTCAAACCAGGGATTATCTGGGCTTTAGGGCTCATCTCGTACTTTTACTTAAAACTTTTAGAAAAGTTGAACAGCTGAAGTTGCGTAGCTAAACGGCTCAGAAGCACTGGAGAATTCGTTCGACTATCAAGATAGCTAATCAAATGCTATGCAAGTGAAATTAAGAAAATAAAGTGCCTACGGATCTGGTCAAAATTAAAAGTCACTTCTAAAAGGAAGAGAGCTGCTTACGATTTATTAAAGACACAGGTCTGCTGCAGTGTGTATTGGTTCTTCGTCACATTCCACACTCTGACAGTACCATCATTCCCACTAGTTGCCAGTAATCCTTTTTTATTGCACCATCCACAAGTTATTACCTGGAATTAAAAAACAAACAAAAATAGCAGTGGTTGAACTTAAGTCAAATCTTTTATTTTGTTTTTCAAAAATGCCTTGCTCATAATAGTTTCTATTAGGACTAAACAGCTTCTTTTAATGCTATGCTTTTTTCTGCTTGAAGGACATTTTAATGACTTCACTCATGAAGTAGGAATAAACCTTTACTGCTCCTTTGCAGCCTACACATGCTGACGCATCTATCTAACTGAACTTCTGTAGAGCTCATAGACCTAATGCATTCTGGTGAGTCTTGCAGAGAAGGCTTTCACTTGCAGGGAGTAAAATTAGGGAACATGACATATGGAAGGTAAAAATCCACCTGGCAGGGTGGTCTAAATTTCCCCTTTCTACATCTTTATCAATCCAACCATCCATCCATTTTCAAACTGCTTTTACCAACACAAGGTAACGGTGGAGGGAGGGGAGCTGGAGCCTGTACTGGCAAGCAATGGGCACAAGACAGGATACACACTGGATGGGAAGCCAGTCCTTCGCAGGACATACAAACACACACACACACCAGAGCTAATTAACCGGAGGAAATCCACACTTACATGGGGAGATCATTCAATATCCATGCAGACAGCATCACAGGAAGTGAAGCCAGTGCCCAAGTGAGACATTAATGCTAACCACTACACCACCATGCCTTTGTTAATTCAACAGATTCCAGTCAATCCAAGACTTGTCACTTACCAAACTGCCCCCATCTGGATGTACATATAAAAATAACAAACTTGAAGGGGAGTCTAAACTCATAAAAGGCCAAATTTCATGACAGAGTGTGTACCTTAACCGTGTGCAACAGCTGTGCGGCCGCACTCAAAACCTTTACCTGTGGGAACTGTTATCGCAAGCGCTGGACAGATTTCGCCACGGCCTTGACCTACCCGGCTCTGGTGAGCTTCGAGCTTGAAGAACGAGCACTTGCGCAGATCCCCGGCCATGTCAGCAAACGTCTGCGGCCGGCTCTGGTTATCGCGGTCGTGCGCCGCCAGCGTGCGCACCAGCTGCTGCGCGGCCCACTGCCTGTGCTGCGAAGACAGCCGGGACGAGAGGCAGCAGGCTGCCAGCGCATTCGCCAGCTCCAGAGGGCCTACAGCGGAAGGGTTATAGGAAGGATGGGCATATAAATGCGCAATAAAACCTGCTCAGGAGAAACAATAACATGATGCCCAGATGAGTACAGTGACAGAGAAAAACACGATTAACAACAACATATCACACAAGATAAAAAATATTTTTTGCACATAAAGTGACTAGCAAAGGCAGTTGAAGACATTACTACTTAGGGTAAGCAAAACAACACTTACATTTCTTTTTAATGTTCAATAAGTGCCAAAACAAAAGTTAAACCAAAAGGCATCTGGCAAAATAAACAACTACCAGCAGCGAGACTGGTAAAACGTTTTAAAAGTAATTCACAACATTGACGTGTCAAAATAATAAGACGTTTATCTAATTGAACACCAAATTTTAATGAAATGAAAAACAAAACCCTAAAACAACAAGAATGCTCAGTAAGTTAACAAAAACCCATTCAGACCAAACAGTAAACAAAAATAGTAACAGCCACTGAAGTTAGCAATTAGCAAGGCAGAATTTGAAACTGTTTGCACAAAAATATCTTAATCTTTGTAAGCAGAAATCAGTGAAAGAGAACAAACCTCTCTTCTCAACATCAGTCTTGTCATAGTTAGGTCTGAGCTTAGCCCCCTTATCTGCCAGCAGAGCCACTAGCGCTTGAGTGACTACAAAGTTGGGGGAGGTTACAAGTTTATTCTCCTCTGCAACTCCTCGAAGGAAACTTGGGAGAAACTTTCTCTGAATGGGATCGTCCACAGTGGTTAGATTCATCCCAGTGGCGGCAGAAATTAAGTTCTGAAAAGAGATTTAACGTTTCATCAGAAACATGACAGCTGCAAAGCTGTGACTTACAGGAATGATTCAAAATTAAATTCTAAGCATGGTGATCTAGAATAAATTAACACACTGAAGCAAATGATTTGACAGATTTGTCAAAGGAAGCTCTTAACAGCTCTCTAGTCATTGGCAGTGCTCTTCAGTATGTCTGATCAAGGAATGGTTCTTGCAAAAAGCGCACGTTTCCAAAGTCTTCTGCATAAGGTTTTAATAAACACGAATAACATCCCAGTGACTTCTTTAGATCAGTGGATCTGGAAGGCAGAAAGCAGACTGTATTTTGGGAACGGAAACAAAATCCCGTGGCTGCTCGCGATACATCACCTGCGTGCAGAGCTGGACAAGCAGCTTAGCCGCGTTGGGGCTGTTGGATGCCAGGCAGCCCACAGCCGTGCTCAGGTAGGCCAGGCAGGAGATGGGCTTGCTGGCCTTTGTGGCTCCCCGGGGGCGCTCGGCAGAGCCGGAGGCAGCTGTGGGGCTGGTGGAGAGGCCCGCCCGACCCGCGGCGGCCAGGCACATCAGACGCACCAGAGTCCTGATGTCCGTCAGACCCAGGGACTCCAGGCCGGCCGCGAGGCTGCAGCTAGACCCGCTGGCCGAGACAGCGGCAGGAGGATAAACGCACAAAATAATCTTCACTTTCAAATACTGACGCACACGGCGTCTCAAAATAAAACATCACTGACAACACTTATTACCTTGGTACCTACAACAGAATAAAAACTTACAGAAAGTGCTACTGAGAAAATAAGGGAGTAAAAAATAAGAAAGTCTGAACTAGTTAAGAGTTACAGCACCTTATGGGATTCAGCGGGTCGAGCCGGTACTTGACCAACTTGCCGGAGGAGTTTTGCCTCACCTGACGGAGAGCAGCGACAGAGCCCTCATGACCATGGTCCTGGCCAGCAGCACCTGCGCGGCCGCGGTCACTCTCCTCAGGGCCATCACCCTGTCGTGGGGGTTGAGCAGGGCGGCAGCCTGCTCTCCCAGCGTCACCCGGCCCGACGAGCTCTTCTCCACAGAGCCGTGACAGCCTGGACCAACACACACACGACAGCAGCAGTGAATTATCCCACACGTGCTGACATACTCCCCTCGACTCAGAGGATCAGGGATAGAAGAAAAATAAAAGCTTCTACTCAAGATACCATTACAGTTTATAACCATAGTGGTTTACAGAGGAGACAGCGTGTTTAAAAATGTAAGATGTGTATTGCATTGTCTACTCCCCTCCTCTCACTGTGAGCAGATTGCGGGGGATCAGTCAGACCCTGTATGTCTTTTCTAATGTGTCACTTCATTACTCTCTCCAGAGTTTACACAGGAAGAGATGTGAGAGCCACTGGGTTACAGTTGGTAATCTCTCTTGGCCTGGAATTAATGAGAAGTGGAGATCTGATTTTTCTACAGAGGGGATAATTTGAAGACATCTGAAAAAACAAAGATTCTCACATAGTTGATAAACACAAGAGTAAAGAACTCTGCTACACTGATTAACTTTGCCTGTACTCTTTCTTTCATTTCTATATATCCTAGGCACCTCTGCTACTGTATATCAATCTTAATCAACTCCTCTGAAGCTCAACTTTATAAGCTTTTATATGAAAACTAAGGGGAATTTAATTTACCCTAGGCAAAAATTAAAAACAAAGTTCTTGTGGAATATATATCCATTGGTGAAGTGCAGGATTGAAAAGGGAATTACAGTATACAGGGTCTGGAATTAGGGATCAGCATCACCTTTAAATTATGCGAGAAGGACTAACAAAACAAACAGCTTTTGTGATAAGCAAGAAACAACATACATTCTTTCATAGTTTAAGTTTAAATGTTTTTTGGCAAGTTTAAACATGTTGCTTGACAAAAAATACCACTGTAAATGCGGAAGATTATTTGCCAGCTATCAGCAATATAAAAACCAAAATAACTTCTACAGCTATTGCTACTGGTGACAACGATTTGCACATATCAAGCATGTTAGCTTTCCATTCACTTTTATAAAGAAATACACATTTCTCCACTAATCTTGAATAACACAATATTGTTTTTTTTTCCAAAAAATATACAGAATGTAATTATAAGATCTATGTACTACAATATGTATCAGTACTATGTACTATAATGCTTTTGAGATCATAAAAAACACTAGTAATAGCTTCAGTGAGATCAATGGTGGTTCAGTCACAATTGTGGCTCCAGAATTAGGATGAACAGGTCAGAGTAAGATTTGCACAGGTGTGTTGACACTTGGTATGACAATTCATGCGAAAGTACACCCCTTTCAACCAAGACATCAAACAGTGTTTAGAAAGAAGCCGTGTAAGAAGAGAAATGCGAGTCTGTTACAGTAACATCATTAAGGGTGCTTGCTTCGTGTGTGGGCTATTCAGGCTCAGACAAGGCATGGACTGAATCCAGGCTGATGACTGTTACCGCAAATGTCACACAGTCTGAACAAATGGGCTTGGCAGGCCGGATGCGGCCCGCAGGCCATATGTTTGACAGCCCTGACCTAAAGTCATCGTGACTGAAGACTGATAATGTGGAAGGCGTCACTGACAGGAGCAGTCAGAGGCACAGTGGGACTTTTACAACCACTCACACCAGAGAGCAAAATGGGAACTTTTTATGATGTCAAGACCTCTTCAATACTCTTCAATATGAGCATTGCATCACTAGAGTTGATCTCTCTAGTTCATGATCTCCATTCAGCTCTGAATTGGCTTCATTACTCTGCTCTCCTCCCCACTAATAGCTGATGTGTGGTGAGTGTTCTGGGGCACTGTGGCTGCCATCGCATCAGCCAGGTGGTGCTGCACACTGGTGGTGGTGGAGGGGAGTCCCCATTACTTGTAAAGCGCTTTGGGTGGCGTGTCCAGAAAAGCGCTATATAAGTGTAAGCAATTATTAATTATTATTAGAGGACGTGCTTACATACCTATCTGAAGAAGGGTTTCCTCCATGCTGTTGGTGGCTGTAACCATGGCAACAGAGGCGCCCAAGGGATCGCTGTCAGGGAACTGGACGGCCTCTGGGACCACCCTGCGTTCACTGAGGCCCAGTGGCCCAGCCAGCAGCTCAAACTCTTCTTCCCCGGTTAGTTTCTCATCCTCATCCACATCCAGCATGTCCCAGTCTTCTGCCAAAACAAACAGCAGATGTTTCAGTACTAAACCACTAACAAAGATGAGTCGCCTCTAAGAAACCTCAATAGCAACCGCAGACCTGAAATATCACCTGCTATCAAGTCTGCTTAAAATTCAGGAAATGCTTCTAAAATAAAATCTTAAAAGACGGAGAAACAACCTTTTTCATTTACAAAAAAGGTATCCTTACCTTCATATACACTGTCCTGCTTCCCAAGCAAGTCAGGAGCCTGTCCTTTGTACCTGAATATAAAAGGGTAAAAACAGACTTTGAGTCTCCCATGCTCAAAATCACGATTTCAGCAGACAGATTTGATGACTGTAAATCGATAAACAATGAATACGAATCTTTTGTTTTTTTCAAAATTTTTAAAATGGTACAAACGAAGCTCACTCCATCTATTTCAGATGAAGCAAAATGCAAGGAAACCCCTCTTTCCACACCCACTCCATTTTCAAACAAAGAACGAGCGATTTTACCACAACCCACACCAAGAAAAGCAGTCAGAAAATGGATGGGTGAACAGGCGATAAAAAAGGGGCAAAACCACTCTCTTGACAATCCTTCTTAAGAAGGCAGTCAAACACCGTCTTACTGGCAGTTTTGAGAGTGTTAACCTCGACCACACGTACCTTTCCAGGACGGGCACCTTGGCTTTACTCTTGAGGGAAAGGTATTTCTCCCTGCAGCTGCCGCAGAGCAGGAAGTAAGGGTTGCCGCTGCCACACTCTCCACCGAACCAGCCATCCACGTAGGAGCCGTTGCTCCGGTAGCCCTGCCGGTTGGCACTGCGCCCACAGCCCGGGTGGTTCTTCTTCATGTGCTGGTTGAAGTTGGCCACGCTCGACTCGCAGAGCTCGCAGATCACCACCTCCTCACGGTCCTCCGTCTCGCAGACATGCTGCAAGGCACAGCAAGGCCGCTTTATGTTTTAGCTTCTTACTAACAAAAACCAAAAGGGTCCGATGCGACTCAACAGGCCAGGCTTCTTCAGATCCATCTCATCTTCTTATGTTAAGGTTAGCCCACATACAAGAGCACAAGCTCCACAGAAGTCCTGTCATGCTGCAGTGCCCAAGCAGTCAATATCTGAAGCAAAGCATGTTAATAGTAAAATATTTATCCTGCAGCTACACATTGTAAGGCTGTGTGGTTTCCATGACTAGTTCTTTACATCAGGACTTCCAATAATCTGAATAAGTCTCAAGATGTTGATAAAACCTCATATCAAGCCACGTAATGAGTAATCATTAATCAATCTATCCATCGTAAGTGTAATTATATCTCTGTCTTCCCATTACTACATAATACATAACAACCAGATTATGTTGTAGATAGCTGTACGATGCTGGTTCCTTCTGAATACTGAATTCCGAGATTGCTGATTTACATTAAGCATCAATCAGAATCTGATGCATAATGAGAATCCCAAACACTATATTGTCAAATCAGATTTATGAATTATTGTGGACTATATGTTGTTTTCCAATTAAACTGCTGCGATTCTGAAATAGCAAAGAAGAAAGTTACGGAGTAGAACTAACTGTGTAATGTAAACAATTTGGGAACTTTTTCATGGGAAGAATCACTTTGTAGGTCAGACTTGCAGGGGATCAGGACTGCATTGCGATATTGACAGAACAGTTAATGAAAAACACACTGCCCTTTTTACAGCCAATTGTGTAGAAAAGGTACAAAGCAAAGAAGCAGTTTCTAGTCCCTGGACAGAAGCGTAGGGCGGTGCAGAGCGCAGAAGAAACGAAAGCAGCCCCAGCTGCAGTCACACACACCCATGTTGGCCAGTCCAGTACCTCCGGGATCCACATTCCCAGAATGTCAGTGTCGCTGGCCAGATCCTGGCCGAACATGGCCTCCATGGCCTCGTCGTCCAGGTCGATCTCCAGCTCTTCGTCCAGGTTGAAGTCATACAGCGCCCCGGGGTCCTGCTGCACTGGGGCGCCCTCTCGGCGACTCTGGTTCCTGTGGGCCTGCACGGAGCGATACAGCCCGGCTGGAAGGTAAAAAAACAACAAAAACGAGTCACCTACCACCTACAGCTGACTTCCTAAGGGTGATGGTGCTGGTGGGGGGTTCGCCTGATTCAGAATGTTTGAAGAAAAAGTCCCAGTTGGTTAATCTTCACCTGGTTAAGAGTTTGAGTTTAACTGATGGAGGTCACATGCGACAGGCCACTGTCTGTCAAGACTCAGTTTAAATTTCTTCCAGGTATTACTTAATGCAGTAAGTAGAAAAGGACATTTTGAGGTCATTCAGAGGACTCAGTGAGAAAACTGACAAAGCATATTTCAAATTTCAAATGCTTGAGGCATGGCTTGCAGAATGGCAGAAAAACACCCCCACGAAACCCCAGTGATAACGGCAAAACAAGAGTGGTTTAAAACAGAAGAAACTGGAAATTTAGTAGAACAGGCTGTCCGCCAGGTAATGAAACATGGCAATGAAAGAATAATAAAATAAATAAAACACATGTTCCACCACCTCTGCTCGCTGCTAGACAAACGCCTCTGCGAACTGTGGTGGCACACGGCACCGCGTGCAAATGGACGGAATCGCCGCTCACCCGCCCGCGCCAGCAGCGTTCGTGCGGCCAGATCGAAGCGGTGTTTCCTGGTGGCCGCCGATCGGCCCCTCAGCGCAGGGCCGCTGGACGCAGACGCGCTCTCCCCGTGATCCAGGCCCTCGGGGCTGCAACGCAGGGACAAAGAGACACTCCTGAGAGACGGACAGCCTCCTGTTCCCATGTCAACGCGCAGCCTGCTGCAGCGACTGGGAGCATCCTAATCTACTATTAAATTAGTGGTAAGAAACGCCATCAAGAATCACCTTCACGTTCCGTTTAATGGCTCATTTTTTACATCAATTGAGAGCACAAAGGCTTCCCTTTTCTTTAACAGAGAACATTTATATCCCATACACACTTTATCAGTGAATATGAACACATCTCAAAGACAAGGGGATATAGAGATGCCCCTTTTATTGGTAAAAACAACAGTGTTTATTGCCCCTGTGTGGAAGTTAATGAAGAAGTCCAAAGCACGTAAATCTGCTTCCAATAAACCACAATATGATTTTCTACGTCTTAGCATCTATTTAAAACGTAGAGGTCAAAATAGAGCTCCACAACAGTCGCCAGATTAAGCATCCTTTTAAGAACATTACAATTGAAATGTTTGAGAATATATATATTCGTAGGGGTGTTACCCCGGCGTTCTGGCCAAATTTCACATTGGCCCTTACCAATCCTAGCCTCCTAATAATCCCCATCTATGAATTGGCTTCATTACTCTGTTCTCCTCCCCACTGCTAGCTGGTGTGTGGTGAGCGTTCTGGCGCACTATGGCTGCCGTCGCATCATCCACGTGGGTGCAGCACACTGGCGGTGGTGGAAGGGTGTCCCCATCACTTGTAAAAGCGCTTTGAGCAGGGTGTCCAGACAAGTGCTATGTAAGTGTTAGGAATTCTTATTATTATAGATAAAAACACAAGCAGGTATGAAGATAACCAGAAGGTACCCTTCACTGAAGCCTTCCTCCATCTCAGTGGCGTCTGCAGCAGGGATCTCCCCTGGCGACTGCAGGTAGTTGGCGTCTCTGGACTTCCCGCCTCCAGCAGAAGCTGTGGCCCCTGGACAGGATTCAGTAGCCCCCGCAGACTGCGGCTCCTCTTCATCCTCCGTGCCAGGGTGCTCGATCATCCACATGGCCAGGACCGTGATGTTCTGGGCATCAGCCTCTCCCCGGGCACCTGAGCCACACAGCCAAAGATGCCAGAGCTCATTCCAACGTAGAAACCGCTTTCTACGCAAATCAGTCTGATCCGATCCCGAGTGGCAACCCAAATCGAAAGCACGCTGCTGCTCTTATGTAATTAACTGTGACTGATTTTTCTACTGCATTACACTCACCGTAAATTTTGAAACCTTATCTTATTTTAGTGGTGGAAAGCATACTATATACAGTAGGAGCAAAAGCAAAATCCATCCATTGAGGAGACATGTACGGAAGCCTAATAGTGGGAAAAAAAAAAGGTGTGTTCAAACGAGATAACAGTCCATTGAAAACAAGATGGTGTTTCTAACGCAGCGCCAGCAACAGGACTCTCTTCATCAATGCATTACTCTTGCAATAAGTATTATTGCAATAAATATTTCGTTTAAACACATTAAGAATCGTGTTTAAATGCACTTTTATCTAACTTAAACACAAGAAATATTTTTTTCTCTCCATGGCACTAATAGGCATCTGTGGAAATGCAACTCAACTATTAACACTTTTCAGTCATCAGATGCAAGGACTTTCCATTTCTGGAGATGTGGCTGTGTGTAATCCGGTACTGATTAGTAATACAGATGTAGACGCAAAATTATTCACGCATACAATGACAATTTACACAGAAGACAGAGGGTCTATTGACATTCATGTTAACATTCAAGACTGGGCTGTGTATCTAATTACAGCTTCGTATCATGTAAATATCTGCAAGAAGGAAATATAGCAGTTACAATATGCAGGGCTTTCAATTCAATCAGGTATGATCATCCTGGTTGACCGAAATAAATTCCATTTTTTGTCACACACCCCCACACGTTTTGGGAACTGTAGCAGGCAATCCGGGGAAAACATCCCAGAACCTCCTTCCTTACCTGTGGCTTCCATGGCCTTTGTTATCTGCCGAAGGGAGAAGCCCATTTCCAGGAGAGGGACAGCAATGGCAGGAGGCGGGGGGGAGGTCGAGAGCCTGCTGCTGGGGTCTGACAAGGCTGCGGAACAACACACCGTTAAGGGCATCGGGAACACTAACCCACACAGCAGGCGCTGTTAATCACTCCACAGAGCATTTAGAAGCGGACTACCTACAAAGCCGAACAAGCAAGTGCCTGTGTGACTCACACGAGAATCAAAAACACTCCCTAGCAGCTCTTTAGCCCTGGCACAAATAACATACGCATGGAGAATAGTTAAAGACAAATTCGTAAAAAGGTAATACGTAATTCAAGCCGTAATAGACTGTAACTATATATAAGCGTTAAAAGACAGTTATTTTATACTAGCTGATGACATTTGAAATGTGAAATGCATTCATTATACGTATATGGCTATATATACGTATACATATGGCCGTATTCAATATACTAAAGAAAGGCAGTTCATATCTATCCATCCATTTTCTAACCTCTTTATCAAAAATAGGAGCAAGGGGGAGCTGAAGCCTATCCCAGCTAGCAACGGTAACAAGGACTCTGGTCCATCTCGGGGCACACAGACACTCACACACAAGCCACTTTTCTCAAATGCTAAGTAACCTTTGAGTATGTCTTTCGACTGTGGGAGGAAACTGGGGCATCAGGAGGGGGGGCACCCAAACATGGGGACAGCATACAATCTGCAAGCCGAGGGCACCCCAGGAAATGAACCCAGGTCACCAGCTCTACGAGGTAGCAGTGCAAACCACCATGTTGGCCATTTCAAATCTGACAGGACCCAAAATAAACACAGGCTAAATTATGGCCTAATCATTTGAGCTTTCTTCTGAAACAGAGATGTGAAAAAGCAGTCTACCCTACTGCAGTACACATCCTGAACAGCTAACAGCAATGCTTCAGAGTCAATGCATATCTGCACTATGCACTTTTTGCATGGTCTACCATGTTTTGTTTTTCTCCACAACACATTTATTGTTCTCTTATTATTTATTCTGTTTGTAAAGTACCGCCTACATTGTGTGGTGTTGTCTGCTGTACTGTGTATGTAAAGAGAGATCAGCGCGAATAACAGTTCGAATAACAATACACGTGTACATATGGCAATAAACTCCTCTACTGCTCTACTCCTCATTCTCCCATTCAGACAGCCGGACCGGAGTGTGGAGGAAATTGGGAACCAGCTGGTACCGGTGCGGTTGGCTGCTCTGGTGGGCTGGGAGTCGGGCGAGGTCAAACTCTGTCGCCTTCCCACCTCGTCTGAAGGGGACGTTGGAAGAGAGGAGACAGGTGGGGTCTGTGCGCGACGCGTGGGCAGCACCGTGGTGGTTGGGTAACTGGAGAACATTTGCCTGCTCGAGCAATTAGGAACACGAAGGGGACATTACACAATGAATGTCTGAACGTCTGGTGGCTTGCTCGTTAATAAAAATACAAAACCCCACAGTCACGTAGAGAACCACACACAGACTAATCAAAAAAACTTAAAAGCTATTATATTTGAAGTTACATTTTATAATCAAATTCCAAAAATCAACCCAAGAACAAAAAAATATATATACAGACTGTTACAATCAATAAAATATATATACCATAATTTTTCCTTTGGTTAGGTTTTCTAGAATAAAACTAAAACAAGAGGAAGAAAATCAACAAAACACAAAAGATAAATGGCACGTCGATGCCTGAAACGTGAAAGAAACGGGAAACTCTGATCTGGCAAAAGAAAGAAATGAAGCGGGCAGCGACGTTGCTGACCGGCACCGCTGGGCGATGGGCGCACCTGAGCAGGCTGAGGGGCATGACCCCTGGGGACTCGGAGGCCGGCACGGTCTCGGTGTCGGTGACCGGAGTGGTGGCGGTGGTGGTGTCCTCCAGGGAGCTGCTCATGAAGGACGTGGTGCTGGAGGCTGAGGGGCTGGTAGTCACTGGGGTCTGGGCCTGCTGAACACCATCGGTCTCCTCCGACTCTGGATCTACGTCTGCAAAGGAGAGCAAACACCCAAAGAAATAAACTGAAGCTGATCCAAGAGTTGACGAGTTTGTTCACGCGGTTGCAGCTTTTTTGTTGACGTAAAGGCTGAAATCAAGACAAATCATGTCGGACCTTTTTTCACCTTTAATACAATCTTGTAACCAACAACATTTAAGTGGAAAAAAAAGGAACATTTTTAGGAAGAAGAATTTAAAATAAAAAACTTCCAATGCCTTGGTTGCATAAGTGTGCACAGCCTGTAACTAATACTTCATGGAAGCACCTATTTCTTCAGTTACAGCAGTAAGTCTGTTTGGATAGGTCTCTATCAACCTTTGCAATTTTATCCCACTCTTCTGCAAAGAAGCTCAGTCAAATTGTGAGGGGATCTCCTGTGCACAGCCCTCTTTAGGCCAGTCCACAGATTTTCTCTAGGATCGAAGTCCGGGCTCTGACTGGGCCATTCCAGGACATTGATCTTCCTTTTTTAAGCCATTCTCTGGTTGAGTTGGCTGTGTGCATTATGGCAGTAACTATTAAAGCAGACACAGCAACAGGCAATCTGAACACAGTAATGAACTGGTGAAAACAAATGCTTACTTAATTATACCCCAACTAAAAGTTAATGGAACTGGCTAAATTGTAGGAGCAGTCATATACATATGTAGCTATACTTACCAGGTTTGACCTTGCCACCAAACTGGTCTTCCAGTAGTCCATTCACCACTAGCTTATAGATCATCGCCTGAGCCCTTTCCAGGTCGGCTAGTCCAAGGGCACGTTTGATGGGTGACCTCATGACCGCGCGCTTGACCATGTGGCGCATCAAGAACTGCAGGGCAGCCCTCATCTCCACCTCCTCCTGGAAGACCGGGGAGCCCGCGCAGTCCGAGTTGTGGCCGTTCTCCGTCAGCACCTTAGGGATGAGCAAGAGCTCGGCGTACTTGCTGCAGCTCAGCAGAGCACTGAGCGACTTCATGGCTCCCAGGTAGAGGTAGGAGAGCTGGACGGCTCGGATCTCGGACTGCACCAGGTCGTGGGTCCTCAGCCCGTGCTCGTGGAGCTTCCTCTTTCCTTCCGCCTGATGGTGCTGAGGGTCTAGCCCCGTCTGGGGGTCTAAGGAGAAGGAGGCGATTTCATTTTCCGACTTGCAGCTGGCGGCGTGAGCTTTGACCTCATCGAGGCTGTGAGAGATCCGCAGGTCAGTGGCTTCCTTCGGGTGCTCCCCCTCCGTTTTCTGCTCCGGATCCCCCTTCTCCTCAGACTCGTGCCTGTGCTTCTTCTCGTGGCGCCTGGTGCTAAGCTTCCCCGAGTCCTCGTGGATGCCAGTGAGGTACGTGAGGTCTAGGAGCAGAGAGGCGGTCAGGCCCCTGAATCTGGAGACGTCGAAGGGCAGCGGCTCACAGGGCTCCAGGTTGTACAGGGGAGTGTCACTAGGCGACCAAAAAGTTGGGAAGCTTTAATAAAGATCAGAGCGACATAGGAAACAAGAAGTGAGGGAAAGACAGGAGGATAGATACAGAAGACAGTGCATCATGGAAGAGATCTTTAAAAAAAATGGCTGAATGAGAAGAAACACTTTAAAAAAGTGCGCTGCCACGCAGTAAATGAAGGAGGAGTATAGACAGGTGTAGTTAAAACGCGTTTTAAGAGAGAGGCACACAAAGTCACAGCAGTCCTAGCTCTACAATCCTTCAAGCAAGAAAAACAAAACTGGGCAGCAATGGCAGAATGAGAGCAGATTGACATTCATTAATTCTACAAGTAAACACTATTACATAAATGACACCTATAAGCTGATCAAACAGACTAAAGTCTAAATGTTTTGCACAGCACAGTTATTGCCTTTTACCTTCAAAAGAGGAAATTATCAGATGAGGTACTTCTTAAGATTATGTCAACATATTCAAGAATTCAAGAAATGTATAAATAAGGAATACAAGGGCAACGTTCTTATGCAGACAAGCTGATTTGATACAGCAAGGAAAATGGCTTTAGTGATTAACTAAAGGAAAAGCCACATTACTGCTAGCTTAAGTAAAAACCATTAAAGCCAGATGCTCAGGACAAAATCCCCCCGTGCTCATCAAAGCCCATACCTGATTGTGATCTCGGCCTCGTCCCACTGCACTTTGGCAGACGTGCTCCCCTCTTTCACCACCCCCAGGAGAGTGGCGTGGCGGCCCGTCTGCTTGTGGACACATCTCCCTCCCACGCGCAGGCCGGCGTCCGCCCCCCCGATGACGGCCAGGACCGGCCACACCTCGGTGCACAGCGCCTTGAGCTGGGCCTCGGACAGCTCGGCCAGGCCGTGCCTGCCGGGCCGGCCCTTGTCCTCCTCCCGGAGCTCCTCCCTGGCCTCGCGCTCCTCGCGGCTCTGCACCGAGCGGCTCTTCCTCAGCCGCTGGCCGCCCTCCCTGCAGCAGGCCTTGATCCCGCGCAGCCGCTCCATCATGTTCCCGTTGATGCAGTGGGTCCAGAGGTCGGTGCGGTGCAGGATGCGGATCAGCTGGGTGGTGGCCTCGGCCAGGACTGTGGCCACGGGGCTGCAGATGGGGTCCCCGGGCAGCAGGTCCCTCGGGGTGCCTCGCATCTGCATGTCACAGATCTTCACCTGACAAAAGAACCCAACACGCAGCACAGCTCTAACTTCCTCATGTCACGGTGTTACTAGGCATCAGGCTAGTGCAGGTGCAGAAGAAAACCGGACGAGACTGTTCATCCTGATGGCTTTTTTTGCTTACGTCTAGACCTCAGCATGCTTCAGGCTGTAAACCTGCCATCTTCTCAGACATGGGATACATGAAAAAATGCTTTGATTTGGTACGACAGCCTTCTAAAGGGCTCTAACAGTGCAAACGTAGGAGGAAACCGTTGGTCCGAATTGAACAGGCATGAAAAAGAAAAATATCTATTTGCGATCAAAAGACTTTGCGAATGATCCAATTAACACAGCAGCAGGTTTGAGAAAAAAAACGGTTTCACAGTTCTGCGGAAGTGTATAATAATCACTTACACTGATATAGTGCTTTTCTGGACACTCCACTTAAAGTGCTTTACAGGTAATGGGGACTCCCCTCTACCACCCCCACTGTGCAGCATCCACCTAGCTATGTTTATATAAGCAGCCACAAGGTGGCAGGATGTACTCTTAAATAAACCCGATTAATCTACACTGAAAGCACACATTTGCAGGCCACTATGGGGTTTTTGAGGACACTCCACTCAAAGCGCTTTACAGGTAATGGGGATCCCCTCCACCACCACCAGTGTGCAGCCCCACCTGGATGATGCAACAGCAGCCAAAGTGCACCAGTACACTCATCACACACCAGCTCTCAGTGGGGAGGAGAACAGAGTGATGAAGCCAGTTCAGAGATGGGGATTATTAGGAGGCCACGATTGGTAAGGGCCAATGGGAAATTTGGCCAGGACGCCGGTGTAACACCCCTACTTTTTTCGAGAAACACCCTGGGATTTTTATTGACCACAGAGAGTCAGGACCTTGGTTTTACATCTCATCCGAAGGACGGCGCCTTTTTACAGTATAGAGTCCCCGTCACTATACTGGGGCATTAGGACCCACACAGACTGCAGGGTGAGCGCCCCCTGCTGGCCCCACTAACACCTCTAAAGTCAATCAGTTCCAGGTTGAAAGCTCAAAGTTGACTTTTTCAGATAACTTACCTTTTCACCAGGGTTACTGCTGTAAAACATCACACAAGGGTACAGTTCAGTAGCATCCACATCTTCAAAGGCTAGTTTGGGCTCCTGCAGTAAAGTGTAAAGGCTTTCAACAACAACAATTAACAACAACTAACATTAACAACAGCTACAATTCATAAAACACACTTAATATTGTAGAAAATCATTCAGGTCATCCTTAATTCTACAAGAATCAATGTCTTTCCCATTCGAAATTTCTACTCAGTTGCTGTGCTGCACAGAAGCTTCGATTTTTGTTGTCACACTTGAACAAAATAAAATGATTTAACCACTCGCGTTACCTAGCAAAATCTAAACTCCATCAGATGTGAAATAAAAGCAGAATGAAGTTAACCTAAGTGGAAAACGTATGTGTAAGAAATGTTCTCAAATACATTTTTTAGATCACTGGCTGCTAGTTTTCAAAGTGAAATTTCCACAAATGCTCAAGCAGTCCTCCCACGTTTAGGCTCATATACATACCTTTTATAGTCTTCCTTTAAAATGTAAAGAACCCTACTAGGTCAGTAAAAAAATGTGTAGAACAGAAAAATAACTTTTGAAAAATACTGCAATATTGTAAAACCATCCAAACAAGAAGGCTTGAAGTGTTTAAGACATGGGTTTAATTCTGAATTAAAAAAACTGACAAGATAATTCAAGTTTTATAAGCCATCAATATTTTCTCACCTGCAAGTAAATAATAAAGTAAACTGCACCGTTCCTTACCTCCCCATTCTTCCCAAAAGAGATGGTCCGTGCCTCCATATCTAACACACAGGTGACATAGTCACCCTGTGTGAAGCTGGACAGTGTCAGAGTCTGCTCCCCGTTGTGATACAAGTTCCCACTGTACGCTCTGTACAGCCACATGTCTGAGGTGGTGCGATGATTGAAATCATGAACCGGCCAGCGAGACACCCCGACACAAGTCCCTTCGTTACCCCGGTTCTCTTTAACAATGTAGAACTACAAAAGGGAGATGACAATTTAAGACATCAAGTCAAACACTGACTCATTTAAAGCACAAAGAATTCTTAAGGTAGGGGGGCTGTGCTTGCTTGCAATGAGAATTTAATTTAACTTGGGTTTTTTCACATATTACATTTTGGCAACTACATTATCTTAAACACAAACTGCACTAATTGTTAATGAAACCTAATGAAATCCTAAAAACCCCTTGCTCAATGCCACAAGTTAAGTTTGGCAGAAATTAAGTGCACCTTGGGAAACCCTGGCTTACAGCTATATTCTTGATTACTCTACCCTGGAAGCACACCGTGCCAAACAGCTTGTGGTCCTTGTCTAACAGATGACTGCACTTCAAAATCAAGGTACCTAAAAGAACTCACATTGGCTTTTTATGCCTGTTAAGCTACATCACTGTGGCAGACAATCAGGATCAATGTCTCAGGGTAGATGAGGCTAACCATCCTAATTGTCAATAAATACAGCTGTCAATACAGACAAGTATTTTTTTTCTTTCTGGTGAATGTAAAGAACAACATTAATGGCAGACACAAAGTCTGACAATCAAATGCCATTTTAATAATTGAGTTCTGGGAAAAAAAACGATGATTTACAGCTCGCCAGATAGAACTCTAATTCAGCACAAGTCAGTGCACTACAGACTTGACAAAACCTTCAAAATAACCTTCTGATTTCAAGTATCTGTAAACTGGAAACAACAGAGTAGTTGAAATGTCCTATTTCTGGACAGTTCAAAGAGGCCAGAGAAACGTAGATAACATTTTTTAATCAAAGGGTGGAGGGGCTGGCTTACATATTTATTTCGAAGCCAATGATCTAAACAACCAGAACCCCGTCATTTGTGCCGAGTTCATCCGTATTATAAACGTCTCTGTCAATCAGCTGCTTTAGAGTTAACTGTCCAGACTTGCCCTCTATACAGTCAGTCTTACTTTCCACTGGTAGCAGCCAGATGTGATTCCCGTGGAGGCCAGCCCATAGCCTTTCCCTCCACTGCCATGAGTCAGGCCTTGGCCGTTCTCCACCACGCAGCACTGCGCTTTCTCGGGGTCGAAGGACACCTCCTGGATGGGCAGGTTCTCATCCTCCTCCTCCGCCTCACCCTGAGGAGCACGGGAACGAACGGATACAACACCAGCTCTAGAAAGCACCACTGTAGATCTGCACAGTATTTACTGCGCATACACCAAGCATTCACTGCGCTTTCTATTTTTCTCAATGCTTGTATCATGCTTGGCAATGTCTCTTTAAACTTCATTATGATTTCCATATGACATATGCACTGCACGCTGCATTTACCATAGTAAACTGGTGTACTTAAATTACCATGGTATACTTAATCTGAGATAGGACAATAACATCTCTTTGGCACAAGATAGCACAAGAACCTGACAGGTACGTAAAACCTTTTTTCCCCCCCAAAGATGGCAAGTAAGTGGTGTACGGTGTAACATACATTCTAACATATCGACCCCATCATTATTCAGCCATGAAAGAGAAACGGCAGTGATTAAACAAAGCCAGTCCCTTCGCGAAGCAGCAGATACCTGCAGTTTTAACTCCTGCTCCTTCTCCTTGACTTGAATGGTGTGCTTGGCTTCAGCGATGGGCGCCTCCCACATGCAGTCAGACAGCAGTGAGAACAAGCGCTCGACTACCTGGAAGGTAAAAACCTGCTCATCAGAATGCTGCCTCCGGATCTGCTTCAAACTCATATTTGATGATTTAATAAGGTTTTAATATCAATTACTTAGTATTTCAACGTTAAACATCTGCATTTCCTGGGCTACTAAAGGAGAAGCTGCAACCTTGCTGAACATTTTTTCAAATAATTGGCTTTAATAATGAAATAGCTTAACCACAACTTAACTCACAAGCCTGTAGATAGAACCTGGGAATGTGATATGCAGTAGAATGTCAGGATACATTAATTTCTTCATGAAATTACTGAATACTATTTGATGCATAGAATATGGGAAATGGTTAAACACATTTGATAATGGGGACACTGCAGTTATCATTTCAAGAAAGACGTTTGAAATAAACCACCAACCTGGGTCATCTGATCGTCTTCAACACTGGCCTCACAAGCTGGCAACACTGCTTCTAACACATGAAGAGCGAGGAGTCTGGTTCTCAGGTTCCCAACCAGGGGGACACCTGATTAAGAACAAACATTTGGAGGATAACGTTTTGTGCATTAAACAACATTTTTTAGTCATGATATTCCCAATTAGCCTTGGAAGAAAAGTTTTTGGTGACAATGAGAGCCTTCTTAAAAAGTGGGACCATAAGAAGGAAAACAACACATGTATCGGGTAAAGGCCTATGCATTATGCTTAAACGTCTTGCGTTGTGAAACCTTTACCTACAGTGTTTCAGTGTCAATTCCTGTGACTTTTAACAAGGCACTCAAAAACTGACATTTTAAAAATCTCTCCAGGCTGTTTGCCTGAGTCATCGGGAAACTGGTTGTGTCATGTCTTACATGATGAATGTTAAATGATTTGATCAACAAAAGAATAATCAGATATGGGGATAGTTTAGAACGTCCTGCTAATGGTTTCCGGTGTCTCTAAACAAACTACTGGACATGACTCAGCCCTTAAGCCCATTCTGCCCAGCACAGAACTTTTGCCAATTATATTGCAAGAAAAACGGTCAAATAAATTTGCAAGGGAGCAAGAACCAATAGTGTTTAGAAATGTATCAAGGAGAGTTAGTTACGCCTTATAACAGGCAAACCGAAAGGTACTTTGGAAATAGGTCCACGGTACAGAACTTCTTGCAAACTGTTTATATTCTTATTAAACCTCCATATACAGAAATGCACATCCCAAATCTAATAAAAATTAAAATCCTAAAAGGCAATGTTATGATGTCATTAAATTTCTTGAAAGGCTGTCTCACCTGAACAGCATTTCTGAGCAGCAATGTTCAGTAGCACCTCTGTCCACTTTGGGGAGGCCATTTTCGACTGTATTGCTTTGGATGACACGACACGACGGAGAAACACCAGAAAGTCTCCAAGGTGCAGCTCTGCTGTATGTTGTGCACGCAGAAGAGCTGGGGGTGAACGCAAAATAATTAATCGCCCCAAATACATAGAACACAGGGAGTGAATGGCCTAAACTACATCATATTACAACCAGCAATTACTTATTTTTTCCTCCATAACAAATGGTTACTATTTTCATTATAGTAGTCTGGGAAATTGGTTTGTTTGTTCTAACATTACTTATGTGTTTAACCAAATGTATGTGTAAACATTCACATTTTTCTTCTTACACTAAATCTTTAGGTCTTTTGTTAAAGAGTTGATCCGCCGAAGTTATGAAGATATGAAGGGAGATCACATCTGAAATACTGGCAATGGCAAAAAACCCTCTAACCAAAAACTTTCTGGATGTAAAATCACAAACGATTCAATTTTTAAACATTCTGATCATACAATGACTTGAATGTTAAACCAGACTTGCTAATATACCATATTAGGATATTCAGATCTTCCTCTAGAATCCTGAGCTCATCTGATCGAGTCAATGTCTGAACCTCTTGGACAAAAACGGTCTTCCCCATTCACAATCCTACTGTTAGCAGATGGATTGCATATTTATATACCTTTTCAAATGCTGCAACAGAACAGTTCTTTAAAGAATGAATAAACAAATTACCCCTAAAATGTAAACAAAAGCAATTCATAGCTGCTGTATCCTTAGTTTTGTACCACAGAAAGCCACAATCCACCTATGTAAAGAGATGCAGGTGTGCAGACACTACCTCGAAAGTCTTTCTTCTCCGGGTCGACACTTTCCTCCGATTTGTTCTCTTCCTCCTCCCTGAAAGGTGGCAGTAGACTCACCCCAGCCTGGGAGAGCAAGTTCTTCAGCTGGCTACATAGGAGATCCAGGAGAGACTGCACCACCTTGGGACTGAGCTTATCAGCATAGGTCCTGGATGGAGGAGAACACATCATACAAGCTGGACGAATGGACAGCAACTATACCAATCCACATGGATCTACAACTGAACTGAACAAAAATAATTTCTCTTTCACTTATTTGGGGAGCATCTTGAACTTGCTACTTCAAGTTTTTATTTCTGAGTCTCCCACTCATGTGGCATGCTTTCAAAAAACGTAGAGAAATTTTAATGAGCAAAAATGCTTGGAACTGTTGGGCATAAAAGTACTTTATATGCTTTTATATAACATGCATTGGGTATGGCCTCAGATTTACCCCATGTGGAGTACTCACCCTGTGGTAATGGCAAGGATCTGCAGGAGTCTAGTGCTGGCTACTTTGAGAGCTGTGCTGAGCTGCGACACTCCAGGCTTTTGCAGCAGCTGCAGGGGCTGTCCCAGCATGGTGTCGGTGCCACACAGCTGGGACAGCACATTAAGCAAGCCACTGGAAATGGCTAGAGATACATCTACGGGCTGATAGCGGACACTGAGTGCAAACACCGTCACCAACAGGAGGCGCTGCTGGGCTTCTGAAACAATTCATTGAAAAAGGTGCTTTCAGTCAGACATTTCGGATAGGTGCTTAGAAGGCTAAAGCATTGTGAATACATACACAAGGGGGATTCAATCAAATTGCATTTTGATTAAAATAATAGCAGTATATAAGCCCTTCACATTTATGTTTGCATGACTGCATTTGATCAGATCCTGGAATGTATATCATTCCACCTTGCCAGTTTCCCAGGTAGCTCCTTACCAATATGGTGCTTGTTGGCTTGTAGGGCTCTCTCCAAAGTGGCAGACAGCTGCTGATAAATCTTGTGCACTGCAGTCTGGATGTCCACCTGAATGCTCCTTTTTGCAGCTCTGATACCATCCTGTGTTAACCACAGTAACAAGAAAGTACTTCATTTTCACTCTAATGAAGCACTACGGTCACAAACCTCAAGAAGAGCACGGAAAATTCCCTTCTTCAGACAATAATATATAATTAAAATGCAAAACACACATATAGGTTTGTAACACAGGTTTTTGTTAATTTGGGTCAAGTACCTTCTAGGTAGGATATTCCCATTCTCTACATTACAGTGTGAGCTGTAAAACAAGACACCCCCTTAAGGAAGCCTGTTAGTAGAAATTACCTGGTAGTGATGGAGCTGGACACTCTCCTCCTTGATCCCCCCTGTCCCTACGGTTCCCAGGCTGAAGCAGCCAGCTAGGAACTGCAGTCTCACGGAGGTGAGCAGCGAGGAGGACTGGAAGGCTGGCCCCTGTCGCCCTACTCCCACTGCCTGGCTGCCTTTCTCCTCCATCCCCGACAGCAGGACCACAATCTGGTGCAGGGCCTCCAGGCGAAGCTGCGCCAGCAAGCACAGAGCCTCGTTTACTACGGGCACGTTTCTGTACATATGGGATCGTTTACTGCGTGCCTGCAACAGGGGCTCGTAAGGATGGTGTTTTTAAACATTATTCCTCTTATAGCTTCAATACCAGATGAGAAAATAAGTAGATTATTAAAGAATTTAAAAAGTACTCATTAATAGCCCGTTCCTTTTAATTATTTTACTTGTTAACTCTTCTTCACATGGAAGTGTAAGGCTGTGTATGTTTACAGCATGTAACACTTGAGTATTGGGATAAACATCACTCTCTTATGGCTTAACCACAAGAAGTAAAGCTTGTTTTGCTTCAGTTATTAATGGTTTTTCCACGACTAAAATTAAGCACCTCAGCTCTGCTCTGCTGCTGCTCCATTGCGATGATGGTGGCCTGTGGGCTGGTGGACATGCCCTCCTCGGGCTCTTTGAAGGCTGGAGCATTACCGACGTCTCCACTCACAAAGCTCACAATGTTGTCGATGAGGGCATGAACTCCCAGGGACTTTGTCAGGTCAAAGTCAGACTCCTCGTATGAATAGGGCGAGCTGTATATGCGATCGCGGCTGTGCTTTGCTCGAAACCACGAATCGGTCAAGGAGTCTGGAGAGCTGTGGAGCAGTCCTGAGGAAAGAAGAAAGACGCCTTGTTGGATAGCCACGAAACGAAGGACGTCTTTTGTCTCCGTCTCCTCTTTAAGGGGCTGGGGGGAGTCAAGACATCATGCAATAACTAAAACTGACTCCACCGGAATGCACTCACTGTCAAAAAATGTTTTCTTTCTCAGAACAAAATCAGAAAAATGCTGAAGTAGAAAACAAAATACTGAGCAGAAAGCAGACGTAGAGCTTAGGAGTACATGTGCTTCACAGGAAAAGCTGCTGGCTAGAGCTACAGGAAGAGCATTCCACATAACTAGACCACATTCGGCTACGGAGCCAAGAACCAGTTGGGTTGTCAGCTGTTGCACAAGCATTACAGTGTATCAGAGCAAACACTGCTTTCAGAGTAGCATCAGTATGCAAAGAATCATTCAGGAAATAAAGAGAAAGAAAAAAATCTAAAATAATGTCAACAAAATAGATGCACATGAATTTGAGCTTTGATTAATGAGCTACTGATTTTGTTTTTAAATTGTCCATCACAAAAGTTGTGTAGCCCTGATTTACTTTAATGCTCAGTTCCCAATGAACTATACATAGGATTATAAAATACTGGACAACCGCAAGGAATGTTGTAAATTGTAAGTTTAGGATGTATGTCTAAAAAAGAGCTAACGTTTCAAAAAATAATCCAAGATAATCTCACCAGGCACATTTTTGTGGAATATTTCAAGAAATAACTAGTTTCAGCCCCTAAGAGATCAACTGCCTTAAAGCTTTGTGAGAAAAAAACATTTTTCTCTTACGTGAATACACAAACATCAAAACAGTGCACAGTAATGCAAGGAATACAAACTGGGTCACAAGAAAAAGGACTACAATTGTAATTACAGCTACATTGCCATTATGTTTGAAAATAAGTCATAAACTCTACTCTAAAACTTAATATACAGTAGCTACTCTCATTTGGTGGATGCTGCACATCGGTGGTGGTGGTGGTGGAGGGGATCCCCATTACCTGTAAAGCGCTATGAGTGGAGTGTCCAGTAAAGCACTATAAGTGTAAGCAATTATTAATTATTTGTCACTGTATGACATCTTTCAAAAGTAAACCTGTTCATCCGTGCCACAAAAACATGAAATAGTATTTTTGAAGATCCAAGTCCATATCTAAACATTTTAGTTTTTTGTTAATCATGCAGTTGCAAATGAACCCTCACATCCACCCTTTACAATATACTCTCCTGCCCTCCGGAAGAAGGTACTAGATCCCCTGTATTAGAGAGCATTTACTTCATTTAAATTGAAAAGCATTTTTAATCTTATGATACTGGATTTAGTTCTGACAGAGCAATTTGTTAAATGTTATTTTGTATCATGGCAATGTACTGTTGCTGTATTGTATTACTGTCATAAAAGTTATGAACTCTTGATGTGTAATACAAATTTCCTTAGGAGCTGAAAAGTTTAACTCCATTTTAATTCATTCAATTAGGTGTAGAAATGAATACTTCTGTCATTGTGTGAAAGCCCACTTTCCCTGCTCTTCAAACTAAAAGTTGTGACTAAGAAGTTCATTATAAATCTTGGCTGAGTTACAAGATGATGAGGTCTATGGTTTCCGTATTCACAGCTGCAGCGATCTTCATTTCTGAAGAGGCCGAAGAGGTGAAGGAAGACCAGTGTTACAGAGTCTGGCAAATGATTTTAAAATCCTCTTTACAGCAAAGATTTGAAAAATGCTAATAACAGCTAGCCCAGAGGAAGGTCCTGATTAATTAGTACACCTGGAGAGGGCTGGAGAGGATAAGATTGGGAATTGAGCATTGTTAACTGCAATAAAATAAATGTGAAAAGCCATTCACACTTTATTATTGAGCTTGAAGTAATTGTGTTGAAAATAATGACAGTGCTGGAGCTGCAATACATTAATGAGTATTTTAAGCTAGCTTTAGGAAAAAGAAGGTTAAACATGCCATCATGTACTTGCTTGAAGCTCTTCTTGTTTCTGGGGCTCAAGTGGCCAAAAAGGAGTAAATACACTACCACACAAGAATCAGAAGACAAAAGGAGACATTTCATACAGCAGACAGCAATCGAGTCATACTGTTTTTGAAATTCAAAACAAGGATTCAGGCAGAGCATTCTTAATCATGCATTTGGACACACAGACTCCTAAAGAGAGCAGTTTTTCTGTTTTTTTTCCTCCATTGTGCTTTGGTTCTGAAAACTATATACCGTGAATTAGACTTCACTTATGTTGTAAAAAAAATAAAACACAGAATTCCTAAGAATAAATAGAGGGTCTTCACTCACTTTATTAAGAAAGTTATCTATGCAGTCGCGTTAGTAATAATTTAAAAATGTTGCCTATCAATTAGGGTCAACCTCGGGTGCAATGATACTTCAGTCTTAGGAGAGAGATTTCTACGGAAAAGGTAAAGGAACTGATAATCAGACAAACAGAATATGAATTTCACATGAAGCCAGATGACGTATGTCAATCCTTTTTATTAAGAACAACAGTGTGGCAACAGAATTGCCAATAAAGTAATAACATATTTGTGGAAATAAACATGCGAGTTAAACTCACCCCTCTTCTTGTGGGAGGAAGCCAGGTCTAAGTCAACATTTCTGCGTCCACTCTAAAAAAGATGGAAACTTAGTTTTCCAAATGTTAAGCTCATTCTATTACTTCATATTTCTATTTTGGTCTAAAATGGGCTGTCAAATCATGTGCTTTGATTCACTAACGTACTTGTAACATAAATTGAACTTGTAACAAGCAAGTTGCATAAAGAAATTGAAATCGTTGAAATGGAAAATAACGCCAGCGTTTCATATGACCAAATGACTCACCAGACTGTAGCCTTCTTCATCAGATTCTGGCTGGGACAGATCAGATTCGCTTCTTGATTTGATCAGCCTGTAGCTTGGACTGACCTGAACAGATCTGCTTTCAGCTGTCAGACTCTCACTCCTACAAAAAAAAAACAAAAGAGCTAAAATTATATTCATTCTCATTTTCATATAGAAAATATTGAGCAAGCTAAACCTTCAATCTGGTTTACTGCCCCAAAATGAAGGCCAATGGACAAATTACGATCTGGGGGACCCATGCAAGTAGATTAATAATGAAAGCTTTAGTAATACATGTAATAGATGTAATAAACTAACATGCACTTCAACACTCATCTTCTGGCCGAATACATCATTAAAATCACACCCAGGCAAAACAAAAGTTAGTACAAAATCAGGGAAAAAAAACAGTACATTCCATAACTGCAAAAAAATAATAACTTGATTCTTGCACCAGACAAGAAGACCTTACCTGGTCATGAAGCCGATGCCCTCGGAGGTGGGCCCGCTGGCCTGCTGCATGGGCCCCCCCTCGTCCTGCTGCTTGTGCAGCACGGGGCTGGCCCCCAGAACGAGCAGGGCACAGCGGTGGATGACAGAATTGCAGGCGGCGGTGTAGAGGTCCTGTCCCTCCGGGAGGCCTGTGCTGACCCTCCTGTCCTCCTGGGACTGGGAGGGCACCTCCTCGCCGCGGGTCCCCGACCCGCTGCCCACCCCAGCACTGCTGCTGGAGCGCTCCCTGTCCCGGCTGCGGGCAACTTCTCGGGCTGATAGGAAACATTGAAAGATTTCTGTAACATGCAACACAAAGACAAACGGCTGGTTAGAAAAGCCAGTGCACAGCAGCAGCATGTCTCCAGTTAATGTATTTAACACGACAGCCACAGAAAAGGAAAAAAAAAAAATAGCACACTGTAAGGACACTCTTTCTCACCTGAATGTGGGGTTAAAAACTGTGACATGAGCCATGCATGGTTTGAAATTTTAATTTGTGAATTACAGTGAAGAATCCTACTGGGGCTAAGAATGCATTCCTTGAGGAGTTAACAATGTAGCTTAAATAGTAACAGGTGCCCCATCTTTAATTTTCTCTGTTCATCCAAACAACAGCAAACTACATTTTTACCTCCATCCCTCCTCTCAAGATTGTATTCCAGCCTGCAGTAAGAGAACATCAGTGTCCTAGTGCTGCGCGTGCAACCAGGGCTGCAATCGATACCAATTACATTCCAGATTCTTTAAACTGTGATTCTGATTCTCCCAGCCACGAACAGATTCTATTAAGTTTTAATATAAAATATGGGGAAGTATGCTAAGCAGGAAAAGAACAGACGCTCTGCAAGGCCAGCTGCACAGACGCTCTGCAAGGCCAGCTGCACAGACGCTCTGCAAGGCCAGCTGCACAGACGCTCTGCCGCCCGGCCGCCCGGCTCTACTCACTCCCAGCTGTCATGACCTCATGCTCCCTCTCATCCTCGTCCTCATCCTGCTCCTGGTGGCCTTCCTCGCGCTCGCGGTCCGCCCGTTCCTCCAGCTCTGCCTCCTCATCGATGGTGCGGGTGAAGGCGTGCTCCTGGGGGTCGATCTCCAGGGAGTCGTGATTATCTGAAATCTTAACAGCCAGTGCAGGGGGTCGGTGTCAATCACAGGGGGGTACAAGTCAATACACTGGGCTTGTCCTCAGTTGAGCTTCTCTTTTTATTACCTAAACCCAAAAAAGTGCTGTGGGATTTGTATTTTTATTCTAGTCTGTTCCTTCTATTACACAAGATAAGACTGAGTCTTCGACATTTTAACTGCCTATGCAGTTAATTAAATGCATCACTGTAGGTGTAATCTTATTTTCCCTATACCGTATATTTGAACCCTTTCAGGGTGGCATGGTGGCACAGCGGTAGGCATTGGTGACCGAATGTGCTTGAATGTTCTCCCTGTGCTCGCGTGGGCTTCCTCCCACAGTCCAAAACCATACTGGTAGGTCAACTGGCTTCAGGGGAAAGTACTGCTCTGAGGTATAAGAAATAAGGGCTGCTGGAAAACACGTTTAGTTCTGTTCATTAACTAACTTGCCTGAGCGTTTAACAGAGAGGGGGGGGAAAAAAAACAATTAATTAGTTTCCGTAAAGGTTTCCACACTCAACACAGAGCAATTTAACAACTTCATGACCATACCCGCCTTTCCCTGGAGGATGACCTGGTCTGAATGAGCTCCATGTTCTTACAAGCCAGTAAGCGGTTCCGGACTTTGTAAACACTGCGGTAAACTTCCGACAGGTTCTTGCATGGTTGATACCTTTGGTATGGAAAAAAAAACTTTCAATTCACATTGCAACGTTAAGCATGCACACAGGTAATTATGATATGAAACATTAAAACATATATTAAAAGGAAGGGTATAAAAATTATCTTTCATTCTATTTTTTTAGCATGCTCATATTACCAGACCAATGATGTTTCAAGGGGTTAACTGAGTGTATATTCCGGTTATTTTAAGAAACAAAAACTCCCTTTTACCTTTACTTCTTCAAATTAAAAGTCCATGAAAAGTTCTGCAGTATATCAAAACACATAAGACATCAGAAGCTGCTTCTTTCACACATCAATTTCCAAGTATCCAAAAATGTCTGTATCCAAAACATAACACTTACAGCACTGGGTTAATCTTAAAAACATTGAATTCCTGCATTCCTTTACCTTCCCTCTCCACATGCCTGGTTCAGCAGCCCAGTGTGCTTCAGTAAAGCAGCCAGAACAAATCGTGAGACAGTATCCAGAAGCGCCTCATTACTAAGAGTTGCGTTGTCCCAGTCTACAAAAAAAATCAATGCGCCATATAATAAAATCGGCATTTCCAATTTAAAATATTTGTGGCCATTATTGTGATTATTCAAAACACCACACAAGATTGCCTTTATATGGATAATTTAAAAACATTTATACTCAAACTAATTTAAGAATTTGAGATCATCATTCAGGTTCTTTATTCTCCATACAATAAACATGTACAATTTAAGACACAGAACAAACAACTGCACCAACACAGAAAGAAAAGACAAATGAATCCAATCTTTAAGAATACCTTGCTGTGATTACTAATACACTTACTAAATAACCTCAACAACACAGAACTAACAGAATCGAACACACATCACTAAAATGTTACCTTTGCTGATTGCATAGTCCTGCATATTGATCCACAGGCTGTTGGTTGGTTCTTTGGTAGATCCCAAGGCCAAGTCAACAAGCACTGCCAATTCAGGGCGGAGGGTCCATTCAAAGGGTTTCTGCTCTTCATTCCCAGACAGGGCCACTTCCAGCAAGGAACTGATGCATTTATCTGACCAAACATACAGCACCAACAAATCCATGAAAACAACTCTGCTGCGTTCCCAAAACAATCAGATCTAAAATATAAATGATTTTTAAAAAGTTGGGAGTTATGTAAAATTGGAAAAGTAGTACATTTCAGCCCAATTTAAAATTGAAATGTTTTACGTTGCGTTGTCTGCTTTCTGTGAACGAAAAATTCATTCCTTCAAAATGATTTTCAGAACAAATGCCTAGATCCAAACTTCCCGAGTGGCAATGATAAGAGTGTAAATCAAAAATTTTAGATTAAAACAATAAAGTGTCCCACTTTAATGAATGCAAACACGAGACTCTTAAAATTCCCTTCCAAGTCCCCTTGTAATTTAAAATCTTCTCATAACGGCTCTGCTCCTCAAACAGTAAGACAGCATAGTTACCCAGCTGCGGGATGCCCATTTCCAGGCCGTTGCTGAACAGTGGCGTTTTGAGCCAGTAGCTGGTGTCCTGCTCTTCAAGGGAAGCAGGGGGGCCCTGCAGCATGCCCCCCAGACAGCGGCCCACCAGCAGGGCGGCAGTCCTCTCCAGGTCCACCAGCCACACCCAGGACTGGGCTGGCTGGGGCAGGGGGGCTCCAGCTGGGTCCACGAAGTCAGGTGTCCCTGGAAAACAGGTTCACAAAAAATTAAAACTGACAAATAGTTCAGAAATTCTTCATACTGCATCTTTTGACTGCTTATACTAAAATGTACGGTAGAAATTCTTTTGTCACTTCTTACTGGTGCAGAATAGACAAAGACTAAACGGATATACTGATCCAACCTGCAAACCCTGTGCTTCATACTTTTAACTGGTTAGAATACTTTTAAACATTTCAACTGGGTTAAAAGATAAAGCCTCTGGCAGACAACAAGAACTGTACTCAGAATTTACGACTGTCGCGTTGGCCAAAGCTTTGAATTATTCTGAGCAGCAAATTACAAATAACGCTTTAAAGACAGTTTGTTAGAAACATATTTAGCCAATAAAAACATTAAAAACAACCTTAAGTTTTCCACATTAAAACAGTCTAGGACTAGGCCCTAATGCTATTTACACACATTTACATTAATTAAAGTCAGTGGAAAGCGGTATGTTTTCTTTTAATTCTCATCAGATCATGACAGGTCTGAGTGCCACGCCTCTGAAGAAGACGCGGATTTCTAGTCTAGCCGGAAGAACACACACCACTGTCTTAGTGACAACACACACACCATGGAGAGGCCACTGCAGCTCCTGGTCCTCCAGCAGGGTGGCAGCTGGCAGCAATCTGTTCAGGCAATCAAGAGGCGGGAGCAAGTCCAGCAGATAGCTCAATAATGGTCGTGCCACCGACACAGGCAGGAGCAAGAGGGAGTTAATGATCTGACACAGCATACTGCCGGCTGCTGAGACATAGATCACATCTGCAATAGCCCAGAAAAAAGGTACTATTAAACAGGAGCCGTCTCTGAACAAACCACTGGTTACACAGTGTCCAGTTACACAGATTTTGGAATAAACTCGCCCGACAGTACTTTCCAGTAGTAAAAACTAAGACAAGTGCTAATTCTACTGAGAAATGTCATTATATTAACACCTTAACCATTTCAAAACTGAACACAAACTATACCATGAGGCAGATACACATGAAGATGAAACTGCAGCTATATCCTGCATTTAAAGTAATATCAAGAAGGTTACAAGTGTATTATTGATGGTGACAAGGTATTAGTGAACTGCAGGTTTATCTCCTTAATGATAATCTGTCAAATTACAGCTGTATATATTTTAGATTTTAACATATCTATGTAATTAACAGTGCATAATTAGTTTAGGAACATGGATGAGAAATCGGTTACATTTCTGTGTAACTCATTACAGAAAACAGCGTTATATTAATTAGTCAGACCTGTTGCATCAATGTAGCATTGTTGACATAACTGGACAGACTAAGGCAGCATGCATGAAACTGGGTAGAATACCTCTCAGCTTTTCCCTGACACTCCCATTCCAGGAGCTCTCCTTCAAAAGCGTGGCAGATCGGGAGAAAGTATCGGTTGCATGAGGCAGCAGAAGCTGCAAGTGTTTATGCAACAAAGCTACACTGCTGGAATTCTGTAAATGATGAAAGAAAAATATAAATAAAGGGGATTCTTTAAAAATCAGCTTTAGATCTTTATTGATTGATTTCGATCTTTAATGCATAATACTACTACAACTGCTGATCTAACAGCAATTTAAAACAGGATGATGAAAACCAAACCACTTGAAAACCTAATATGAGCAAATCAAACAAACTCATGCAGACTTGATTTAGGGATGCAAATGTGATCGTGCACAAAGGTGTTGTTAACTTACTCCTGCACATAGGTAATTACTGTAACATTAGTGAATGGCAATTAGAATCAGGTACTGGATCTACCAGACTCACAATCGATTTCCCTTCTCCTCTCACCTCGGTGACACTGTTAATGTGGCAATATGCCAGTAGCTGTTTCTGTAAGGAACACAGCAGCTCATGAAGATGTGCAGGCTGACTGCTGTCTGAAGAGGAAGTACCCTGGAGCAATTTGTCACTGTTTTTCTCCAGCTCACCAAAGGCCTGATCCTAATGCAAGAAAATGTTACAAAGTAAAAAAGGTTAAAGCCTTAATTTTGCAAAAAAAGTGGAAGACAAGGGTTATCGAGTCAAACAAATCACAGAAACATGGTTTTGCCTATTAATATCATTTTAGTTTTGGGGGAAAATAGAACCACATTCTATCACAAAACATGTCTGCTGCAAAATTAACTGCAGTTGCATCCACGCATATGTTTCTAGGCATGAAAGTCTATGCATAATAACATCCAGTAACAAAAAATGTCTGTAACAAATCTTCAACGGAAGAAACTAACACAGCTGGAAAGCAGCATGACTTGTGTGAGCAATTGCTTTCAAAAGCAGCTATTATCCCTGTTCAGGAGATGGCATACTAAGCTGATATATAGAAATCCACTTACGGTGTAGAAGCCCAAGTTTCTCAGCAGTGTTTTCATGAGGATTTCTGCTAAGTGGGTATCTGGATGGCTGCCTGGCGAGCTGTAGGAGGGATCTAAAGGGGTTCCAAATCCCTGGCAAGAAGAGAGGGCTTCGGGGGCATCAGGGGGCGAGCTGTATCCCAACAATGAGGCCACATGCGTGTGATCCTGCAAGCTTGTTAAAATGATATCCAACTGCATCCGCTGAAGAAACACAGTGGGACATGTAGCAAAACATAAGAGAAGATTCATAAGGTGCTATAAAATGAAGCAGAAAAAAAGACTTCTTTACTGTAACACTCTTGCAAAGCAACTGCTTAAAATAGCAAAAAAAAAGGTATCTGAGGGAAAAAAGTTCCTAAAAAATATTGTTTCAGCATTAAAAAGTATCACTTTGTAACACAGGTCCTGTAGCAGAGTATCTGCTACTCTGATACTAAGATCAAGGAAATAACCTTGTCTGTTTTTATGCCTAAATGCATATTACAAAGAGCAAATAATGCCATGTTTTTCTTCATTAATGACAAACCTAAAAACCATTTTACCTCATGGAAAAACCCATATGTAACCAACAAAGATCAATGTTGTAATCAACTAATTTGCTAAGTAGTTTTAAGATACACTGGCCAAACAAAGGACTCAATACTATAAAGGATTCTACTACAAGGCAGTGCATTATGAATGAGTGCTTTTCATTCATTTCATTCAAATAAAGGACGCATTTCTAGTCTCTTCCAACAGTGTCCTGGCAACTGCCACGCAGTGTTTTTGCAAAAAAAAAGCAGTAGGCAACAAATCAGAAAAAAAAAACATGTGCCTAAAGCCAAAATAGACCTCTTCAATATGAAGAGTAAATTTTGCTATCGCAGGTTAATAATCCTTGAAAGAAAAAAACAAGCTGTTAGCCTTTATACAGAACGGAGCACACTAATCAACAATTACCAAGCCATAATGAAAAATCTGATTCAACCGTATCCATAAAACTCAACACTGAAGCCTTTTTGAGACCAATTATTTCTACACTAACCTCTCTTACACTCCATCATTACCAGTGTCTATCTCAATGTAACCACGATCGCGCGTCGTACCTGCCCTTTAGACAAGCTCTCCCATCTGTCAGGACCCTGCGGCAGAAGAGAGTGGAGCAGCTCCATCCTCTCTCGCAGGGGAGGCAGCAACATCGTTGCCCCCACTGAGAGCGTTTCTATGACAGCCTGCGAAGAAAAGCAAGTAACACAATAAAAATAAGTCTTTTTGAAGAAATGACGGCATTCCTGGCTAAAAAAAAGTCTGAACTGAGTTGAAAGAAAAACCTTAAAACAGTAAAACTGCAAATTCATGAGTTATGGAACATAAACGAATGCCTAAAAACAGCACTCCTCCTCTTCAGTGTGATAACTAAGTTATTCCATTTTCTGACTTGCAGTAAACCCAACTTGACTGGACAGGAGACCCTTATGAGATATATATATATAAAACGAAATCTAAAACTTTCAAGCATTTGATGACAAAATAATAAGGGTATGTGTTCCTTTATCAGCTACAAAACTATTTGTGTAACTATGGAACATAATCCCTTTCTTCAGAAAACCACAGATTTTTTCATTTTAAGTCAGAAGTTTGTTTACTCATTTATACAAAATTGGAAAATTGGCTCAATTTAGCGTTGAAGCCTGGGCTCCTTCGAGAATAGACTGGATGAGATATGGAAGGCAATCAGCTTCTAGCAACCAAAGGAACACAGCTCACTGTGCCTTTACTATGTTACCGAGTTTGGCAAAAACACGGTATGGTTTTTCCCATACCACATATGAATACCATATATGAACACGGTATCATTAGCCGGCAGTAAAATAAGCACAAAACAAAAAAAATAACAGCAATATTGCCTAACTTATTCATTAACACATGGAGCATTTTATGAGCTTCAGGAATCAATGATATTTGTCCTCCGCACCTCCTGGATTTCATCAGGCACAGACGAATCCATCAGTCTGAAGAGCAGGTTTCTCAGGGGTCTGGCTTGTCGGCCGAGAATGCTCGTGGCCACCCCTCCAGCAAGAGCAAGGGCAAGGTGGTTGGATAGGAGCTTGAGACACAGTTTTAGAAAGCTATGATGCTCCCTGCAAAAAATAAGATTTAATCGACCACAGTTGAACACAATGCATCCCCGAAATGGTGTTCAGAACACAATTTTATAGCAATTAAAAGTAATAAGCATTACAGTTAACCATGCCATAAAAATTGCTTTGGTCTATTTCAACAGGCTATTAAAAACTTGAGAATCCAATAAATTCACAATAGAATTATCCATTAAATGTCAATCTGCAAAGTCACAGCACTCCTCAACTCCTCAGTGAACCTTCACATCCTTCAAATGCAGGAAATTATTTATTTATGGGCAGATTATAAGACATAGAAAAGGACTGCAGACAGACTGCATGGCAGATCCTAAGGAGCAGGCCTTACCTTGATGAGGGAAAGGGAAGAGGTGGAACTTCACTGTTGATGCCATCACAGTACCGTTCGAGAAAGGAGCGCAGGTGTGAGAAAGTGCTTTCTTCTAAATCAACACAGTAGGGCCGGTGCCAAGCAACTACTTGCCTTTAAGGGAAAACAGAGAAGAGCATAGGAAAGCTGGCCCACTCTCACAAAGCGCCAGTATGGTTCTTCAATAAAGCAGCAAGAGTAAAACAATCAGCCACACACATTTTATCTCTACATCTTTCAATTCAATACTATTAGGAAAATATTTTAATGTACTTCATTTTTAATGTTACTAACCTGTCCCTGGGCAAAGCTGTCCAAGCTAAACTGTGTGAGGTGCCTGCGGATATTTGCTGAATTGCCACACCATCCAAACCAATGACCTTCTTGGGCTTGGTTATAGGTCCAGTAGAGTTTCCTTGACCACACTGCCCCATTGAGTTGTTACCCCAGGCATAGACCTCGTTATCTACAATTGCACAAGAAAAAGAGTTAGGATTCGCAGATGAAATGTAAACAGTAGAGGAGCACTACAAACAGAAACAGTGAATGGAACAGCCTATATACACATACCCTCTGCATTACACTAACATTTGCAGTGAAAACCTCTCTATTTAACCCGTGAGCATTGAGTAAAACCACTTTTCAAAATTAACCTACCGGGAACATGAACGTCAAGTAAATGACCTAAGGATATGACTGGTCCCTGGAGCAATGCTGATTGGTCTCTATGTCGGTTTGCAGATCAGGGACTGAGAAACCATGACTCCAGTTTCTTTTAATAATGTTCACCCATGGTGCTGAGTAATACACATTTATTATGCATTTCATAGTTTAGGAATGAAAAGAGATTTTTTCTGCTGAAGGTCATACCATGTGATAAGGCCAGGCAGTGACTGTCTCCTATTGAAATGTCCACCACTCTTGTTGTAGCCAGTTCTTCAACCAGCTTTGGTCTTAGTGCAGTAGCTTCTGAAGATCCACAGCCTAAGCAGGCTCCACAGCCCCATGCATAGACCTAAAATCAACATGTTTTCATTGAATGTAAGCATTGAGCATAATAATGATCTTCTGAAGAACAGCCTATAACACACTCAAGATACAAGCTTACAATCATTTCCTGTTTCAAGCAACATTTTAAAATAGGAAGGTTAAAACTAAAAATACATCTCAGAAGAGTATTTTAGAACTATACTGACTTATGTGACATTCTGTAACACAAAGGATTTATAAACTATTATACCATGTGGCTGATGAAAGGAATGAACTGCAAAAAAAAAACAGCTGGTTTCCACAACTTTAAATTACAGATGATGCAACAAAATGGGTTTCATAATGCCTAAAAATATTAATATTTTATGCTGAAACTATTTGCAGATTGACTTGGGGATTTCTAAAAGGCAATTCCGACACTATGGTGACTATTTTGTTTAATCGTGACTATTAATACTAATCAAAATGAAAGGCAATTAATGCAACATCCATCAAAATACTTTATTTCGATTTCCACACCAAACAAGCATTCAGACTTGATATAACAACTGACGTAACTGTGGGCTACAATCCTGTAGACTGGATTTCGCCGGGTTTGAGATGTTTATCTTATACTGTACATGAATTTACAACAAGCAAGATAACATCATCTGCTCCGGGCAAAGCGTACCTGTCCTGTTGAAGTCAGGGCAAGTGAAGACTGGCTTCCTGCGCAGACTTTCCGAATAAACATGCCTTGTAAGGCCTCAGTAACTTTGGGCTTGTATACTCTGTTCGTATCACCGTGTCCAAGCTTTCCTACAAGCAGAAAAAGAAATTATAATGTGAATCTGGACTTATAACACACTTTCTTTACACCCATTTCTTTTCAACCAAACATTTTAGCAAAGATATTCTGCTGTTCGTGGCTAGATCTCAAAGATTTCAGTGACATTTTTAGATGGCCCTATTGCCAGGCCTTTTTCACAAAAGCGCTAAGCAAGAAGCATCTAGAACTGGACGTTTTGCACCAGAACTGTTGAAAAGCAACTAAAGCAACTAAAGCCTGCAGTAAAACTGTTTAAATTAAATGCAAGTAAAATATATTGGTTTGGTGCCAAATTCCTCCTCACAGGCTCAAGATAATGTTGAACTCTGCTCACCGTTATCTCCACCTCCAAATGACCAAACCGTCCTCCCATCTTTTGACAAGGCTATGGTGTGGGAGCTGCCACAAGACACCTCCCCCACATTGCTAATGTCTTTCACCAGAGTTGGGATGTTTCGGCTGTTGCTGTCACCATGACCTACATACGAATAGAGAACAGAGAGAAAACAAAAAAAAATCCAGATGCAAGTTAAGACACATCAGCTTTTAAAGTATCCGTCATTCATTCCGCATTTGGAAATCACACTTTGCACACTGTAATCTCATTTTGTTGCAAAGGTCTGCAAACTGATAAGTGAACACAATTGCCTTATTAAAACATCACCGAAGGTGAAAGGTCACTCTGGGTATATTTTATAATGCAAAGATAAATTCAAAGTTACTGAATATCAATCAAAAACGGAAGTTATGGAAAAAAAGAAGTTATTTTTCATGAAATGCAGATTACCTAGTCTTCCAAAGTCCCCTTCTCCCCAGGTGTAGAGCTCTCCATCTTCACTGACGGCTGCACTGTGCCTGTAACCAGCAGACACGCACACAACCACCTGTCCAACACAGCAAACCGTTCATCACCTTTGCATTTCAGATTTTGACTTTGTACCCTTGAGAATTGCACATTGTTACTGTATGAATTGTACATAGCCACAGTGAAAATCACTGCAATTTTGAGATTCAGAAGCCAAGGATAGCTGTTCTTTTGTAATGAAGAACATAGCAGGTGAATGTCTTCACTTAACGTTTTATTTTTTCTTATTATAATGTATCATGCGCATGATAATAAGGGGTGATTACATCTTGCTTTTAGAAAGATACAGTAAGTGCAATGACAAGTTTTAACTGACAAGTAAAAAAATATTTTAGCAGGATGAGTACTGCTAAATGAGATGATAAATTCCTGGCTCTCACCGAGTCACAGCATTACTTAAATTGGACCCCCGGGATGAATAAAGTATACTGAATGAAAAGAAAACAACTGAATTTAATATAGTGCAAATGTTGTATAAGGACAATTCAACACCATAAAAGATGTATTTCAGTACATGTTCATAAAACCTAATTTAATACTGCAACCAATGTGATATGCACTGCCAGTTGTGTACTGTATAGAACACAGGTGACTTCTATCAAGTCCCAATTTACACACCTTTCCTTGCAAAGGGCCTTGGATAAGTTTGGGGTATTTCTGTGTGGAACTGTTCCCATGTCCCAGTTTTCCATAGTCCCCATCTCCCCAGCTGAAGACCTCTCCTTCAGTGGTGAAAGCCAGCGTGTGCCCATCAGAGCCCTTGGAGGACGACACCTTCTTGATTGCTCGGTGAGGTTCAAAGGTCAGCTTCTTCAGAGTGGACTGGTTGTTGGAGTCTCCCAGCCCCAGTCTCCCATAGCTTCCTTTTCCACACGCTCTCACTGACCCATCCGAAGAAATGACAAACGTGCAGTACTGCCCGGCTTCAATCTAACAGGCAAAACATCCAGAGGGTGGGCACAGTTAACACGCCAGACAGGTAAACAACTTGTACAACACAGTCAGGGACTGGAAATGCTCAGTGGATTTATCCTGATGTATGAAGGAATTCTCCAAAAAGCTATATATAGCTGAATCTCTCTTACATATTTGCTTTTAATTTTCTCATTCCCTTTGGCTATTCTATTCATACTACCTACTGCAGTTAGCTCTTCAAGTGAAACTAGGTTACTAATCAAAGACATTAATATGCATTCAATCCTTTTTTCCAGCAGTATCTGCCAGAGAGAGAAAAATATAAATTCCTCTCTCATACTAAACAAATATCTTGCACCTTGCAACAAAAACGCAGCATGTAACTACAGCACCTTTTCAGTATACCTCTCATTTACATGCAAAGCATCACTCACTAGCAACATCTCCAGAAATATATAGACCATTAACAAAACAGCTAGCCTTCAGATACTGCCTAAACTATGAATGCACAGTAATGAAAAAGTACTATAAACAGATGAATGATTACACATCACAAACAGTTAATTTCAGTATCCAGCTGTCTCTACAACCTGGTAAAATAGGTATATTCTCACTTTGAGCACTGTAGAGAGGACATTTTTTTAATTCACTAAATTCAGTCACCTATGCAAAAGTTATTTATATAATTATGTGTGACATTCCATATTTTTCACAATCTGTTTATTACGAACCGGAAGTAATTACTAACCGTCTGTGCATCTGCGAAACTCGGTGCCAGTTTGGGCTGCAAAATTTTCTCCTGAGTGCCTTCCACCAGCTGATGGCTGCTGTTGCTGCCCCAGACGTAGACCTCGCAGGTTTCGGACACAATAGGAGCCTCTCCTGTCTGGATGCTGTCTGGACTTGCGCAGGTTCTGGAGTAGTCAGACGCCATTCTGCACACCTGATCCCAAACCCCCATTAAAGAAATGTAACACATTTGACCATAGAAAAAACAAAAGACTAATAACAACATTTTTATAACCAGACCAAACTCTGTTCACAAATTCACAAACACATACCACGAATACAACCAATTATACCAACACAGCAGAACTACAAGTCAGGATAGTTTAGGATAAATACATTTTCCTCACTGGACCAAAATGACAGAACAAAAAGAGATGCGACTCTTCCATACCACTCTCCAAACATCTGTGCAAGAGTCCCCAGAGTTTCATTCTGATTGTAAAAGGCTTTTTCAAACAGCAAATCGCCGAAGATAACCTCCAACAGTTAGTATATGTCAGCATCAGGTCACTTACCTCCTCGAAAAGACACAGCGCTGCCTCATATAAGGAGCACAGCCCATCAGGTGTTCGAGTTGGCTCCCTCCATTGACTTCGGTCTGCTGAGGAACCCTGCCATGACACCAAAGCAATCCATAATTTTCAGCAGAGCAAAAACCGTATCTCACACGATAAGCCACACCATGGGCACAATGTGTGCGAAAGGTGGTTTTAGCTCTGTTCCCCTGATCTGTAATTTAAGGGATGAGAGTGTGGCACTGACAGCACGATTAGGCAAGCATAATTTTATGTGACTTACTCCCCTATCCCTTCCTGCTGTAGTTCAGATTTGGGCATTAGTTATCACGTTTAATAATTACAAGAGAAGTGCAGTCATAGGAGTTCAGCTGTAGACCTCAGCATCACTATAACAATTTTTTAGAGGTGCTTAAGAGTGCCGGAATGGAAAGGCTATCATTGCAACGTTAAGCAAACATGCCACGGAAGAAAAACAACATAATGACACAGATCTTACTGGTAGCTATACCCCTTTGGCTTTAAAAGACACCTTTACTATGTGTGGCTCACTGCTTTGTTTTATGAATACGAAAGCACCTAAATAAGCAAACTGTGTCACTGCATCAAAAAGAAGCTTATCTTCATTCTTCATACAGACTAAATTAAAGAAAAGATTAAACACTTAACGACCCATATTATTATAACATTACTTAATGTAGTGTGACACTGATTACTGTAATTAAATAGTAATCAAAGGAAATTTGTTTGAAACAAATGCATTGATCATAAGTATTATGCAGGAAACTTTTGGGATAATTACCAGGGAGCGTCGCATCTGCATTAAGATATTCATGAAGCAGTCATAGCCGATTAGTCCTTCTTGACTCAGGGGCAATTTATTTTTCTCCATCGTGCTCACAACAGCAGACGCTGCCAGGGCCATCTCTATCCACTCGAGAAGGTACCGTAAAGAGCCCCTTTGGGCAGCGAGGCCGAGAAGCAGCTCTGATGCCAACCTGCGCCCCAGGGTGTCAGCCCCAGAATTTGGCATGGTCACACCTTTCAGAAAAGTTGTCACTTGGGCCAAACAGTCCAAGCCCATGGGTGGGATTTTGCTCTCGTTGGCCAGCGACAAGGGCGGCAGGGAGCTAATGACATCGATGGCAGTGTGGATGACGTCGTTGCACAGGTTCAAGCCGGGGCCAGGAGGGGGCATCATCCAGCTCTGGCGCAGGAGAGCGAACAGCAGGCTGAGGCCAGTGCGCACGCCCATTTCAATTAACGCGTCCGTGCTGGACCTGGGCCGCTCGCTGACCGAGTGGATGTCGGTGGAGCCCGAGTTGTTCTCGGGCGAGTGCTGCTGCTGCTTCACCTTCCCCTTGTCATGGTACTTGTTGGAGAGTGCGTAGAAGATGCGCTGTAGCACCAGAAGCCGCTTGCGCAGGGCAGCAGCAAACGGGGAATCCGAACACACCATCTTGGCCAGCGCGAGCTGGCTGCCGAGCAGGGCGTCCAGGTAGTGCTCCTGCTCATCGCTGGAGAGGGACTCGCGCTCAAAATCTGGCAGCTGGGGGCCCTTGAGGCACAGCACCTGCTGGGGCAGCAGGACCACCTCTTTGTTGGCCACCAGCTTCGAGTACAGCACCGACACTCCCTCCCTCGTGGCGATGGACTCGCTGTCCTCCATGATCCAGGAGCTGTTGAGGTGCTCCAGCCATTTCAGCTTCACAGGAGGGATCATCAGGGCCATGTTGGATCACTTGGGTGCCATCCGCCCTTGGAGAAAGAAGAGCAAATAAATGAAAACAGACAGGATACTGCAAACACTTTGGGCTTAATGACAGCTATCATTGAAAAGGATCCCAAAACTGCTTTACAGTAAGGCTCTAGCTGGAACAAAACCTGAAAAACAAAGCATGTCCATTCTAGATCAACAGAGTACAAAGCAGACCACACAGCGCGCAAAAAGCCAAACAATCAACCTGTAATGATTTCACCAAAGCAACAGCTTAAAACTTTTACGTTTTTCTTGCTTCAAAGACAAAAGAAATTTTACAAAACAAAGCCTGCATACATGAACAAGGAACATTTTTAGTTCCTCTTTTACAAACTTTTTAGAAGTAGTAATCGAGAAAAATAATATGGAGCTGTAAGCATACTGTGACAGGCCTGTGGACTGACAGGAAAAGAGGACATAAGCAGTCCTATACAAAACATGGCTGTGATACTATATTCTACACACCAGTTTCAAGGAGAAAAAACATGAAAATGTAGCTTTAAAATTTTATTTTAGCAGCAAAACATGATCTGTTAAGATACAAGTTATTCAGTCAATATTTAAACAATGCATGGTACATTAAGGCTAACTACAAATGTAGTTGCACACTGCACTCAAGGACGATGTGGGTCTAATGGCAGTGCCAGCTCCAAAAACCTTCACATTTCTTATCACACTGTAGCACTCACGACTCTATACTGGAGATACTCTTCTAAAAATAAATGCAGACATCAATGGGATTTTTCCAAGCAAACGTTTTGCAAAATAATTTTCACACACATGGTCTGTAAAATAAGGTTTCATTTTGTGCATGCAATCCACAGAAAATGCAAGATATTTGCTGGGAGAAAAAAAAACTATACTAGAATGATATAGAGAAAATGACACAGCAGAATACTCTGATTTTATGAAAGGCTCAGACAAACTAGAAGGCACATAATACAATATTTCATTATTTTAAATGCACATTTTTAACATTGCAATTCATAAAGACCATGCAATGATGAAGAAACACAATGTATAACAGGAGGCACTTCTTTAACCAAAGGGCTGTGGGAGTATGGAAAAGCCAGTCAGCCATGTAGTTACAGCTAACACCCTGGTTTCCTTCAAGGCAGAATGAGATCCCTGGATCAATAAGCTACTAACTACCATAAGAGACAGATGCCCTTTGGAATATGTAATGGAATATAACCTTCATTATATCCTGATAAAGATGCTCAGCAAAAATAATCAAATGGATGGCCCGAGAATTCTTTTTCTTTCAGTTCTAAAAATTCAGAGAATACAAGAATGTGAACATTTTCATTACTTTAAGACAGATTACAAATTGGGCCAACCCCTTTGGTTGTGGACACTTATTAACATATGCGAGTACAGTTACATTAGACATTAATAAAACCATACTGTATGCCTAATGGCCAGAAGGGTTTGCATGCAAATGTCCCAGAAGGTGATACGCAAGAGAATTTTTTTCATGGTTGGTTGAATTCTAAATGTATCACTGTACTTCAGAAATTTGTAAAAGAATTCCTGTGAAACACTTAACATGCCAGCTTGTATTAATAAAAAACAGGTTACCTTAACATATTTCTATTTCTTTTTTCAAACACACAGCACAACTTGGGAAGCAAATATCACTTTAAATGCAGAAAAACTGTAACAACTTCAGACATCTGTTGAACACCAGAACCATTGACCTGACCAGATGGGAGTTTTTAAACAAAGTTAGCCAACTCCAGACCTGATCACAGTCCAGCAGCTTTTTATACAAGTCAAATCATCATTTTCTGAACACTAAGAACAATTTTGTCTTGATGATGTCAGAAGGTGATTTAATTAAGATCTTTAGAAATTGTGTGAAATGAAAATACCACCACCCTGTAGCTCTCAATATTATTATTATTAATTGCTTAATGGAGTTTATTAAACTGAAGTTCGGGAGGGATGACAACAACCACGCTCAGTCATTCCCAGCCATCAGCGATTAGCAATCACTCCCTTCGTCCTTCCTCCACCGAACACCATAAATACCGAATGCGATGTCTCTCTCCCTCGCGTGCGATTTCTGCATCCCACCTCACCCCAGCTCCACCTCTGCAGCTGCCCCTTGGTCACCTCGCGGGGGGGTCCTGGCCTCCTCGTCCTACGGCCAGGAGGTCGGCCCTCAGCCAAATATTCACTCCACAAGAGTTCGTTACGCTTCGATTTTGGGGGCGTTGTCATTCCTTGTGAACACCTGTATAGTGCTTTTCTGGACACTCCACTTAAAGCACTTTACAGGTTATGAGGACTCCCCTCCACCACAACTAATGTGCCGCCTCACCTCGATAATAAGCCAGTCCACTCATCACACACCAGCTATCAGTGGGGAGGAGAGCAGAGTGATGAAGCCAGTTCAGAGATGGGGATTATTAGGAGGCCATGATTGGTAAGGGCCAGGGGGAAATTTGGCCAGGACGCCGGGAGTTACATCCCAATTATTTACGAGAAACGCCCTGGAATTTTTAAATACCACAGACAGTCAGGACCTCGGTTTTACATTTCATCTGAAGGAACGGCGTCTTTTTACAGTATAGCGTCACCATCACTATATTGGGGCATTAGGACCCACATAGACTGCAGGGTGAGCGCCCCCTACTGGCCCCACTAACACCATCTTCCAGCAGCAACCACAGTTTTTCCCCGAGGAGCACAGTTCGCTATTCCTGACATTACACTTACTAAAGATATCAAAACTTACATGAGTTTCAGATCTTTACAGAAGAATGATTTAAGGCTGATCTGTATGACCTGCTCTCTAGAACCAGGGACCACCCCCACTTCAGAGGATTAAATCTGAGAGGTTCCCTTTCCCTATGTCTACATGTTACTGTATGTGCATATAAACCTCATTCACACGTTGAGAAAAATATTTCAAAAACAAACTTCTATTTATATTGCAGAGTTGGGAGGACGCACATGATTTTAATGATTTGAAAAAAAGAAAGCTCTGCTATCAAAGATGTAAAACAACAGTAGAGGAACGAAATTTCATTCACTCACCCTGATTTACAGTGTTCTACTAAAACCTCCACACAGTTTAAAGGAATATCCGCAGCAATACCTGCTGGATACAGTAATACTGCTTTGTATCATTTTCAACTGTTTTAAAGGTTCTAACATTCATAACATCCAAAGGTTTCCAGCATAATCTAAAAAAGTGCCACAATGCTGAAAGACTACAAGCAAACTAGTTTTACTGTAGTAAAACTACGGTATCTTTCATTCTGCATACTCATATAGAGAAGGGAGACTAATCTTTGTTAACAGGTTTCCAGAACATCTACCCTGTAGAACTGTTATCCCCTAAATGTAGTTATGGAAGAAACCCATAATGATTATATTATTGTTAAAAGTTACTATCTACAACTGATTTCCAATCTAGTTTATGCTTGTGTGATGTTGTTAAACCTCAAAGGACTTCCTTTGTAACCCTTACGGAAGGCTCCGTTAAATGGAGTTAAATGGTCTTGAATCGTCTTCTGCGGCCTTCAAATTTGGACAACAGAAGAATGCGTTTTTTGCAATCTGAAGTATGCAGCAGTGGTCCAGTTCCAAACGCTTGGATGGAAAAGCTTTCAGAGGAACATGTTTTCATGTTGTAGTCAGGACAGAGAACTAAAGCAATTCGTTCTCCAGAACCTATTTACAGAAGTTCCTGTTTTTCCTATTACACATACAGCAAAACTATGCCTTTTCCACTTTTCAGTTAAAGGCCTGTGCAAATCTTTGTAACACTTATATAATGTGCTCTTCGAAATCACGACACCACACTATGTAGTCGTCAGTAAATATTAATAACTGTGATTCTGGGGCGTTTTTGGAGCCAGTGTATCGACTCTATGACCATCTACACAAATCTCTCCAGATAACGTTGTACATTGTTTACACAAAGCAGTGCACAAGGCAGAGAAGGACACTGGCACACGACCGAGTTCATTTGCTTCAAAATCTGATGGCAAGCAAGATTAGAAAACCCTTTCAAGCTGAAGTCGATGTTTCATGACTACGGTTTCTCAGTGTGCCAGGGGTTGCTAGCGGCAGCAGCTGCATTCTGACAAGGAGCCCAGCCCTGAAAACTTAACAAAGAGGCCCAGGAGCCGATGTCTGTTCAGCACGCTTCGCACTTACTAAAGATCGCATGTCAGCATAATTTCTCTGGTCGGCTGCCAGGTTATCCAAAAACTCAACGTAGCCAAAGACACCGTGTGGGAGCCAAACGGTTCTAAATGGATCCGTTACCGTTTGGTTTATTAATGGCACCGGCCTTCTCCTAACAGGACCTTTGAAAAACGACCGTTTGCTATATGCCATTAAAATAACCAGGGACGCCTTTAAATAACTGTTCTACACACGCCCTTTTCCTAATGAAAGAATCGGCGTTGCAAATAGCGTTACACCATTTCCCATACAGTAAAACCGTGGCTACAGGTCGAAGCACCTTTTGCTAGAAATGCAAACACCCTCGTCGCACAGAGATACAGTACAGAGACAGACAATGCAGCAGCAGCACCGCGTTGCCAAAGGGTAGGGTCTCCAGGAGCATCACATTATACACTGCTGCTGCTTGAAGCGTTTGCTTCTGGTCCTAAATAATTTAACGCAATGGTTGTCGACAAACGCGCAATTATCTCGGATCCAGCTATACAAGTGAATTTAGCTCGTCTGTATTATGGTAACAGACCGTGTTCAGTACAGTCAAACAGGTATCTATTAGCCGTGTGTTGCCAATAACCGTCAACAACACCTTCGCACTACTTAAAAACTGCAAAGCTATTTTTGATGATAGTACTGAAACCATAATCCGTGCTCTAATGTAGCACCTGTAATAAAAATAGAAACGCGACACATCTGATAAAGCAAAGAAGTGCAGTAAGCGAATTGTACATACGTTAATTCTGTGGAAATAATTATATTTTAAAGCTTTAAAGTAATAAAGATCATGGCACATTCGTAAAGTATACCTGGGATAAAGACCTTTCTCCAATTATAAATCCACCGTGTCATCCGAATGATAACTACAGTCAACCACCCAAGCAAGTGTAGTGAAATGTCTGGTCGTTGCCATCAGGACCTCCACAGACCTAACGAGAATTAACGCTTTATTCCGCAGACATTTAGATGCATAAACCCAGTTTACAGATTATGAAACCAAAACTCCCCCACCTACTGTAACAGGATGCGTCCAGTCTCCCCTGTCATTTTGTCTCGGAGTGAAATGTATAGGCGGCTTCTCATAGTTACGCGAGCCCCAGGCTGCGAGGCCTACGCCGGCAAGCGCTACGGCGCAGATTCAGAAAAGGCTTACCATCAACTGTCAACGGCCTCTTTGGTCCTTATGCACTGTTGTACTTCATTGCAAAATGCAGAAAAACCGTGCTCCCACACATCACCAGCACTAATGTGTGGTCTTTAACACTGCCAGCATAAAACTGCGCCTTTTCTTTCCGCTGTAGAACAACAACCGGTTAATGTCAGCAGCGACTCCCCATGCTCCCTAATCTCCGCCCTACCTAACTTTCACCGCAATGAAATCAAGCTAACTCCCAGCCCCAACCCCTCTGGAAGGCGCAGTGACGTGATACGTTTACTGTATAAACCCCTCCAGGTAACGCGAACAGGTGAATAAGGGGCACTGAGCAAACAGCAAGACCGAGTTGGGATAACTGCGGTTAGTTGTTGTACGTTCACATGGTCAAACGATGCATTTCTTTGGAGTTAATTATGAACACTGATCTTCAGTTGTAGTAGGTACAGTGAAATATTGCATTTAAACATCAGCATATTTACTTCTCGTGTAGACCTTTTTTTTTCGGGAGACTGGTTCAGTATTTTACAGCCCTAATCATTTGTAGGGTAATATGCTGTAGATGTCTAAAAAAGCTAAAATGCTTCTTTCCTGAATCTACAGTACCTCTTTTCCTCATCGTTGGACGATTTAAAAAAGCTCTTGAAATAATGTGTTGTAACTGGTATAGATATTTTAAAATCTATACCATTTTAAAAGTAAAATGACATTATGTAATCTAAATCCGTGCAATGTATTCTTCAGAGCTACAAATAACGCTTTATGATGAAGACTTGAGGGTGTTCTTGAAATTACATCAGTTTCACTATGGAAAGTAAGATTACTTTTCCATCCACAAAATACCGTTAAAAGTCCTACTTTTGGGGCACTGCGTGGGGTGGAGGATATAAATCCTTTCCTGATTAGCACTTTGACCTGTGAAATAACTGTACTAAACTTTCCTTTACAGTGTCTGCATACTGTATATGAATGTGTGTATGCGCATTTGCAATTCTCTGACATTTATTTCTACAGACAGAAAAGCCAGTCCATTTGACTATAAATAGTAGGATATCAAAGTAACAGGCCATGCACCCTATAAGGATGTTAACAGCACTGTAGATACATTGTTCTCATTACTTCTTGTCCATTTGAGTAATGTTGCAATGAACAATAACAGTAGCTTTATAAGGAGGATCCTAGGTGTTCTGAGAGGACACAGAGTTTGTATATGCAAATAGCATATACAGTATACAGTAGAACTGATTGCAAAGGACCTGTTTATAAATATGAAAGTAACACTTGAGCTGAGAGTGTAGCTGTCTGCATTTTATTGCAATTCATATTTTTGCTGGTATTCCATATTACATGAATATTTACATTCTGGTTTATTAGATTAAACTAAGTTGTCACTAGTACAGTATGTCATTTCTGATGCACAGGAGGAGAACTACCACTAATAATACCATTTCTTTGCATGTGTGTAGTGATGTTTATCTCAAGGCGTTGGAAAGCATTTCCATTCATGGGATGGAACCTACTTACTGTGATCCGCCATTGAAGGGCAGCATCCCGCCACGTGATACACAGCAGTCTCATCACACATCAGATCAGGTTAAATCAAGGGGTAATTTAGTGAGGCCAGGTGAATGCAAAACATAACAAAAACAAAGGAAGGCCACGAGACGTGTGAAATCTCAGAATGAGTTTGACACAGTTCAGCTCTGACTCATCAAGTCGAAGCAGCTGTATGGCTGCTACAGTAGGTGTATCGCATCGTTTGATTATCTCAGTTTTTAAAAATACTTTTCACAGATGAGAGCTTGCTGTGGTGAATAATGTGGCCCCTGTTTCTTCTACTCAAACTGCAAAGGAAGCACAGACAGAGGATATGAAAGCACAGGTAGCTGTTTTGTTCTGTGTGGTTTTCTTTCTCAGATTACACAGAAAGACGACTGCTTGAGATGTTGGGAGTCGCTAAGTAATAGAATGTTCCCGATCAGTTTGACCCTTCCTGAAAAATCACATGTATGAACATGACTGCCTCCTGCTAAGGTCAATCAGGCCAGGTCTGAAGCCCCCGAAGCTCAGAGCAGGGAAAGTCAGACAGAATGCAGCAACTTCCGAAAAAGAGCCACAGCGGAACAGTACCTGAGAAAATCAGCCCAGGTTTCCTATTTGTTGTAAACATGCCGCATCCTGTTTCTCATGTTCAGTCAGCTCTCTTTCTTTCTCTATTTATTATTTGTGAATTGGCTGATGAAGTGTCAAGTTCCTCCATGAGATGGAAGAATGGAGAGTATTTATAACAGTAAGATTAAAAAAAAATGTTTCAGTCTCTGTTTAATTTGGTCTTCCAATATGCTTTTGATTTCCACTTTGGCACCCTCTCAGGGCCAGCTACTGTAGTTGCTCACCAGTAAGGCCTGGATTTCAGACAAACCGAGAAATGAGAGCATCTCATGACCAGGCCTGTTGGAACATGTTTCTGAACCAGGAGGAAAGAAAAATGCCCTTTTTTCCATATACTTTTTGCATAAACAATAAACTGTGACAATAATAATTATTAGAATAAATCCCACAGTCAGGGACAAGTTTACTATACTTCTATTCAGATGGGGTCCTTAAGAGGCCAGTAGAATTTCCCTAGGACTTTTAATGAATTATAAATAAATTAAAAGTGAGCTTATTTTCTACTGAGTAATTAATAATAGGAATTTCACAATATCCAAAACCAAATCGAAGTATGTCAGCAGACAGAAGTGTTATTCTGCAATCCTGGGTGTCGGTGTTTGTTGGTTAGGTGGGATTCGATTGGATTTTCAGGAAATTAAGCGTTGATGTCACTTCCCTGGAGTTTGTGTGGCAGAGAGATTCCTCATGCTGATGGTTGTCCCTTTAGTACGACTCTCTGTCTTTGCTGTGCCTCTTAAGATCTGGGATATGTCTTGGAGACAGTAATCAGATCCTAGCAGTGAATAAGCTGAACTCACTGCACAAATAAAGTCTTCTCAAAATTCTAAAGAAATGAGATAGAAGAATTTTAAACCAGTGATCTAAAGCCAGAAACTGAGTTTAATATTAAAAACAACACTATTTTGCTCTATTAATGCTCAGTGTTCTCCTTACAGAAAAATATAAATAAAGCTTAATTTCATCTTGAAAGATGACAGAGTTAGAATACAAACATACCTGCACAGGCAGATGAATAACAAGCTCTAAGGAGAAAAATATTTAAATATTAGAAATAATTATAGTGGACAAGATAAGAATGCTAATTATTACAAGTAATCAAATTCTTCATTTTTATAGCTTTTCTGAAACTATACTATAATTAAGTGTCCACCTTGGACACCTTTTCCTTAATTTTGCAAACACTTCTTGACCCGCAAAAGGCAAAAATATTCCACTGCTTATCTGTGGAGAGCAGTTACAAGGCTGGGGAGCAGGCAGACTATCTAAACAACCACTTTACGCCAGCTGACAGACATCCAATGCAGGAAAAAAACAGCAGTGAGAGATACAATACTGAAATGTTTTAGAAAAATGGAAAACAACAAAACTGCAATATACAAGTTCATGAAAAAAGGAAGCAGACATTGAAGTAGATATTTAAAGACTGAAGAGTGGTAGATGTTTTATGTAGGCTCTCATCTTGTGTTGATCTTGTGTTGATATTGCCATTTATGGGCATGCAAACAATTACATGATTATGACTTATTAACTGTAATTGTTCATTTAATGTTATTGTTCATTTGAAGATAAAATGTGCATAGTAATTTTTCAGTCTCTAAATTTAATTAGTCCTTTTTACTGTAGTGTACAGGATCCATAGTCTCTTACAAAGCACTGTAGTAGACTATTCTGCAACATATACCTACTGGATGAATCATAATCAAGCCAAAGAGTGGCATATACAGTATTTATATTTTTTTAATAATACAAACTGTAGCCAGGGAAATGTTCTTTTATGTTCCTTGTGAATGCAAATGAAATCTCACAAACAATATCAGTTAAATAAAGTTCTGAGTTTTTTTTGGTATCATACTCTTTAAGCTCAGTACATCCGTGTCTAGAAATACATAGAAGATAAATTTAGTTAAGGAATATCACCTCTTTCTACTGAGATTCATATCTGCTTATTTCAATAACTCATTTGAGCTGAAATGGCTTTTGAAAATTATTGCTTCTGACTTACCTGGTCAATACTGTACTGGGAAGATATATTGTTATTGACACAATAAGTTATAAAAAAACTCACCACAAAATGGAGACATAACTTGCTCCTTTAGCATTGCGTCTTTTAAGATACCATGAGATATATTAAGTTTTCCAACAGAAACAGGACAGGATCAGGCAGTGAACTATGTTTCTTCTGCAGCTCCCACCAAGAGAATTATTTGTTTAAAGTTTTGGCTGACAGTTCAAATACTGTTTTAACTCCCTTTACTTAACCCATTGTTACTGTTCCCAGTAAAGGATCCTGTAGGTGAAACACACACTTATCTGTAGGGCAGGTCAGTGTGTGTTTTTAATAATTACTACGACATTTTACATCCTTCTTCCACCTGGTTGGTGAAACTCATTCTACAGATCTATTACAAGTAAACATCCATCCACCTATTTTCTAAGCTCTTCTTCCAATTCAGGGTCGTCGGGGAGCAAGAGCCTGACATGGCAAATAAAAGGAGCAAGGCAGGACACAGCCTGGACAGGACAGACACAGATACACCCATATCCAGGCTGATTTTCCCAGAAGCCAACTGACCTACCAGTATGTGTTACCAGTATGTGCCAGCAGCCATAGCACCCTGCAACTCACAACTGGCAACCCCCTGAAGCTCAGCAGGCGTGAGCCTGGCCAGTACCTGGATGGGAGACCTCCTGGGAAAAACTAAGGTTGCTGCTGGAAGAGGTGTTAGTGGGGCCAGCAGGGGGCGCTCACCCTGCGGTCTATGTGGGTCCTAATGCCCCAGTATAGTGATGGGGACACTATACTGTAAACAGGCCCCGTCCTTTGGATGAGACGTAAACTGAGGTCCTGACTCTCTGTGGTCATTACAAATCCCAGGGTGTTTCTCGAAAAGAGTAGGGGTGTAACCTCAGCGTCCTGGCCAAATTTCCCATTGGCCCTTACCAATCATGGCCTCCTGATAATCCCCATCTATGAACTGGATTCATCACTCTGCTCTCCTCCCCACTGATAGCTGGTGTGTGGTGAGCCTTCTGGCGCACTGTGGCTGCTGTCGCATCATCCAGGTAGATGCTGCACATTGGTGGCGGTGGAGGGGATCCCCATTACCTGTAAAGCGCTTTGAGTGAAGTGTCCAGAAAAGAGCTATATAAGTATAAGCAATTATTATGTATTTGGACTGTGGAAGGAAACTGGAGCACCCAGAGGAAACCCACATGCAGACGGTGGAGAAAATACAAACTCCAAGCAGATAACACCCCAGATCTGGGGCTCAATCCAGGGATCCAGTGGTGCAAAATGCTCACCACTGTGCCACCATTCCATCCGAAAACTAAACAGTACAGTATACTCAATATAATGGAAACCAGTGTTTCAATAATACAAAGCAGTTATCATTATTGAAAAGTAAAATAGGTTAAAACAGCAAACTGGGTTGCAACAAGCTGAAGCTTAATTTATTAGACAGGAGCTATATTTCCCTGGACTTTGCACCATCCAGGAGGGGTTACACATAGGTGGTGGTTGTATTTAATAAGAGTTATAATAATATCTCCTGATATTATTATTATCTCCTGATATTATTATTATTATTTGTAGTAATTACATCTGTTTTTTCCATTTTGAGTGTGTGTATCACCATCTGTAGGATGAGATTTATCTTCGTTTCTACTAAGCAGCAGTAAAATAGTAGGGATGTTAGCCCAGGTGTTGTGGTTAAATTCCACACTCAGCCTTCACAATTTAGTCTCCCAAACTTTTCCCCATAATTTAATTGGAAAAGCTGTTTCTTACTTTTCTACCTGATATTTGTGTAGTGGGGCCACAGAGCATTTTGTAATTCATTTGAAAAAGCACTGACATCATTTGTGAATTATTTTAAATATTTCTTGTGTGTTGTATGTGCTCACTGGATTGTACTGGAATAATAATATCATTTCTACCTACGCGACAGCCCTGTGATCATTTCCCAAGGCTTTTTAAAACTTAAAATACAATATGGTGTATAATAAACCTCCAGAGGACGCATGTCAAAACTGTAGGAAGTGCATTTAAAACTGAGAGCAGTGGACACTTCTTTGCACATTTTTTGTTTTGCTGGATCTGGGTTGGTTCAAGAAATCCTTGGATCAATTGGTTACTGTGTACGAGATGGGCCAATTCTTAAATTCCTGTATAAGAATTGCCAGCAGCCATATCATCATGTAACCCCCAACAGGCAGCCCACTGAAGCTCAGCAGGTGTGAGCCTGGTCAGTACCTGGATGGAAGACCTCCTGGGAAAGCTAAGGTTGCTGCTGGAAGAGGGGTTAGTGGGGCCAGTAGAGGGCGCTCACCTTGCACACTATGTGGGTCCTAATGCCTCAGTTTAGTGTGGGGGAAACTATATTGTAAATGTGTAGGAGTGTAACCCCGGCGTCCTGGCCAAATTTCCCATTGGCCCTTACTAATCATGGCCTCTAAATATTTCCTATCTATGAAATGGCTTCATCACTCGCTCACTTCCCACTGAAAGCTGATGTGCAGTGAGTATACTGGTGTACTATGGTACTATATCATCTTATAAAAAACATGTATAAGACATCTTTTGTCTCCTCTGCAATAAAACTACTCAAAGAATGTATGTAAAGATAGTCCTCCCACTACCCATTTATTTATCCATTTATTTATGTTTCACATACTGTTGTTGTGATTTCATGTGATTTTGTGTGAGACTTGTGTTTTGCTGGCATGTTTTGTACTTTTCTGGGAGAAGCCAAAGACAAATTTTCACAGCAGTGGATGGCAAAGTATCTATCCAGGTGGGGGCTACACGTTGGTGGTGGTGGAGGGGAGTCCCCACTACCTGTAAAGCACTTCTGGAACTTCTGGAACAGTGGAGTGTGCAGACAAAAGCGCTATATAAGTGTAAGGAATTATTATTATTAAGAATTGGAGAAAATTCAAAGAAATTACAATATTTAACCACCATGTGGAGCTACATTTACTTACAAAATGTTCAATCCATGATCTTGGAAAGTATCTTTCAGATAATGGATGAATGGAAGAAAGTTACCTAAAAGGAAAAGTTCTGACTCCACCTGACTCTGATTCACCATCTTCTGATTTCATTCACGACGTCTATGGCTTAAATTTCTCTGAGACTAAATAAATATGTGAAAGGTTTTAAATACTGCAGTCGGATTTGAAGTGTAGCCATAATCATGTTCAATGCTTAACACTTGGGGTAGTTCAATTTCTGGTCTGTTAAAATAATTCACTGTTCACTGTTTCATTAATTTCTAAAACTACTGTATCTGTATTCCAAGGCAATACAGACACTTATTCACATGTTTTCCCAGCAGGGGGCTCTGTAGCATCCAGAATGTTAGGGATGTCATTTTTAAGTACATATTTTTTTTAATAAAATGGTGACTCTAGAACAAATGGGAGTGCCTTATATTTAATTTCAAAACATGTCCACAGATGGTTATTAAAAATGCACCAGGGGGAAAGATGAAATCAACACCCTTTTTACAAAAGACACACAGCCCAGTCCCTGGTTAGAAAGACAGGAGTAAATGTAGAGTTTTTTTACAGAGTAAAGTTTAATGGTAAATATGAGAAACAATGTTTAATAATATTAAGAAATAAAGTTCTGCACTTTTTTGAAAATCCAAATTAACACAGATTTCAGGCTCAAAGAACAGAGCAAACATGCAAAATTCACTGGGCTGACTTGAGCATAAGAAATATTTTTGCAAAATTAAACATGAACTGAATTAGTCTTGATGTCATTCTGCATCAAATTGGAAATGTAATCAAGAAAATATGCCTACAAAGTTTTACCAAAAGTTATAAATGATCGTTAATTTCATTTTTTGTAAATATGCATTGTATACATCACCACTTATAGAACCTACTGTAAATATAAGAAATAAAAATTGTGTGCAGACAGAAAATTAGACAGGATTTCACAATGCCCTTTATTTTGATTTGATTAGCTCTTTGCTGTCCAGAGAGTGTCAGTATTTGGTTTGTCTCTTGAGGATAGCAAACAGTTGATCATTGATAAAAGATGTGTTTATCCTATTTGTCAGTACAGAAGTAAATAAGAAAGCAGTTCAATGTCAGTCCATGTTCAAAGTCCAATACAGTTCAAATATCCAGAACAAGGAGCCCTCGTTTAAGAGTTTAAAATAAAAATAATTGATTTCTGTTTAAATAATAATTCCTGTTTAGTCATTTGAGAGCTTAGATGGAATGAGTTTATGAAGGTCTGCTTTCCTCTGAAAACCTTTTTTTTAACTTATCATCCCTTGTATTTCACAAAGATTTTCCTTATGAGCCTGAACCTTGGCAATTTATGATCAGAGAGTGTTGGCTGTTGTTCTACTGGTGCCTGAACACTACACTTGACCTCATCTTTTTCCCTAAATCTTATGGTAACAGCAACAGCATTGACACACAACAACCTGTGTGATTTCTCCAGCTGGCCTTGCCAGCAAATCTGCCTGATCTGAACAGATATTTATATGTCACACCACTGAAAGACGCAGCCAGCCCTTTCATAGTATATAGTTTGTGACTGACCTCAAGCCTCCACTTCTGACTTTACACATCAAAGAACAGTCAGCTGCAAAAAAAGCTAATATTACTCAGGCAGACTAGGCATCATCTAAGGTTACTCTATCTGTATATTTTAAAATGATGACAGACCCCTGGTATGAGCCAAGACTGAAATGGGACACTCACCAGTGTGGCAGCTTTACGGTATATTGTTGCTCAAGACTCTTATTTTCAAATCCTTCATAATTCTGAAGGAATCCCGTGACAACAACATACGAATGGCTCACCATCTTAGACAAGGGTTTGGGACTTAACAGACATTGGATTCGGGTTGTGTAAAAAAACAGTCTAAAATAACTGCACAAAAGCAAGGAAACCACACTGGTATTAATGCATCATCTGCACCTGTGTTAATTCGGCCATTTAAAGACAGAAGGCCAGTGTTCTGCCAGTGCCAATAAAGTTGCATCAGACATATTTTTAGTTGGGCATATCCTTCAGAAAAGACAGGGTTTTACAAAGGTAATTCGTATCTGCAATTGCAATCTGAAAGTCAGTTGTCTGTTTCTGAAGTCATTGTGTTAAGTGTTTATGAAATTGGGTGGTAATTAACTTTGAATCTTTTCATCTTTGTATCTTTGAAAAACGGGTGACAAAATCACAGAGTTACTGTGATTTTGACATATTTAAATGTTTAAAGAACATATATGGACAGCGGCTGATAAAGGATTATAATGCTTAAAACGTGAGTGTCCCAGATGAACTGTAGATTCATCTGCAGTTTGTCATTACTGCAATGTGAGCATTTGAATGACTGTAGATTCTGTCAGCTCCCTGTATCCACCAAGCTATGTGGACATATGAACAAGCTTGTCCCTGACTTTAGAGTTACCTTGAAGGTATTAGACATTCAAAGTTAAAAGAGCCAATGATAAATTATCCACCGGATATTCCTGTTGAGTACAGGCTATCAGAATGTAAGACAACATTTACATTTAAAAAGTACAAATACCATGCATTTCCATTAAGAAAAGTAAAAACGGGTGTATACAAATATCTGTATATACAGTATGGGTACAGAGTGAACTGAGACAGCAGGTTGCTTTAAATTTGTAAAAAACCTTCAAACCATTAATCAAAATTTTCACAAAAAAATGATGCCTCTTCCTCAGAAAGAAGCACAAAGATGGAAGATTGTCTGACCGAAAAGCACAAGAATGTTTCAATGTCATGTATCCACTGACTGTAACATAATCTTTGCATTCATAGTTTCTTTGCCCTGTTTCCGCTTCTATTACCCGAGTACCTTTGTTCTTCACTTTCTAATATTAAAGATATGTCAGAAATTTCCCAAAAGCGACTGATATAAAACTCGGATTCCTGGTTCAGGAATCTTGTTTTTTTTTTTTTGTTCGGCTAGACAGCAGTCATATTTGAAAGCACACAGTAAAAACCGGTTGTTTTCTTGATATTCAACAAACTTTTTCTAAATAAACCTCTTTGGTTTATTCAAAAGTTTCAACACGGAAAATACCCATTTAATTTTTAACTTAATGGGTAGATACAGTTAGAAACATACTGTATAATACTTAAAACCAAATTATGCTCTAATTTAGCAAATGTATTAAATGGTTTAACTATTGTTATATGGTTAAATATTGTTATTTGTCATACTGTACATGCTCTAGGTTTATTGAATCCTATCAAATGGTAGTTAGGTAGTTGTAGTGAACAGACTCATTTGAGATATACTGTACAGTGCCAATACCCATGTCTGCAGTGTATATCATAAAATGGCCTGCATTTTCATCCATTCATGTGCTACCTTCCAGGATTTGGCATAACATAAATGTTATACATCTTACAAAAGATGGATGTTATAATGTCCTTCATACAATTTCTGAGAAGAAAGGACATAGTCTGATTCAATATGCAGTGTGCAAACTTTACAATGCAACAAAACTGAAATCTCAAGAAGCTTTTTTGTTTTTGTCAGCAACAAAGTCGCACTGGACAGCAGAGTTTCAAAGTCAACTCATGTTTCAAAGTAAACTCATGTTGAGACAGGAAATAAATTATTAGTTACTGACACCCCTCACAGAGGAGCTGTGTTCCCTGGACGTACTGTATGACATCAGATAATGGAGGATTACAGAAATATCTGGGAAAAGCAGCTGGAAAAAGAACACCAAACATTGAGCACGTGTGTGTATGTTGACGAAGCACCACACAACGGTACCCACACACACAGCTTGAGGCACTTTTCTGTTTGGGCGACTTGGTTTGATGGCCACACGTACGTTTGGAGGCTTAGGTGTTGCTAAGATACACATTTCAACAGCCAGGGTACAAGTCAGCTTAGCAAGTACAGAATATCTCAGGCCTCATTTATCAATTAAATGTACTGTTATTAAAAAGGGCACCCTAGGAGAAACATTACCAAAATAGATGGGCTTGGCTTCTGGAAAATACAAGACAAACCTGGCAAATTCCAGTAAAAATTAGATTCCTGATACTTTCGTAACACTACTGAAATAATTAGTCTAAAGCAATATCAGTATTAATATTCAGATGTGGTGCATACATGTTTTAACTCTGATCAGTATATCATCTTATGTGGAGTCATCAAATTGACAATAAACCCCCAAATTATTTTGTATTATTATTATGGCAGACACAGTGGATTCCAGTCCAGTCATTTAGGTGGTCATTTTGGATCTCTAACTCTAAAAAAAGTCGATTCTGCATCATTCTGTATAGGGTTTCAATTAGTAGAGCAATAGTCAACACCTTATGTGGATGAACATTATTTTGCTTTTCAGCAAAAGCACAAGGACCAAGTGAATATATCAATATCGACACACAAAATCAATTATCCCCTTTTAATTCTTTATTGCCTTCAGGTCATTTGAAACCTCTGAACACCCCGTTTCAATTTCAGAGCCACTAGCACACAGCCACACAACCACCTTTAACTCACCCGTTAGCCTGTCACAGCCTGTCACCAATTAAAACAGTCTTTAAAAGGTATGGAAAGCAAACTCCGGCAGAAGACGAGGTTAAACAAAAGGAAAGAAAAACATTGCTAAAAAAAATATGGGATGTCTTAGAAAAAAAACAAAACAAACTACTTTTGTGGTTATCTGATACAAGGTCATTCTCTGCACGTTTATACTGTATGCTCAAAATGGAGCATTACACTGTAATATGTATTATTCTCACTTAAATTCTGCATAAAGAGTTAATTCAAACACAATACAGTTAAATGTCGGTACGGTTACATTATTACATTAATTTTCATTAGCCTAAAACAATCACATTAAAAACTGCCATGCACTCATGTTGTTTTTGCTGTCCTCTGGTCTGTACTATACAGGGAAATTTGTACCAAGACTGGTACTATGCAGTTTCAAACCTTTCTCACCATAATGAGAATGTGGATAATTGCTTTGTGCTTCATACCAGGGTATTCACATTCCTGGATTCAAGTTATCATGCTTATAGTTTTCTTTATTTCTTCAGCAAGTTACTTGACACTGGTTACCCAACCTATTCACCTGTATAAATGCATATCAACATTTCCAAAGGATGATCCACAAACTGGAGTGTCATAATCTGGTGCTGTAACATCCTTACCTTACTTAAAATGCATTAACTACTTTATTGAAATGGGAATATTCAATAACACAATATGATTAGAGAATTATTACAGTGGGGCACTACTTAAACTTGTGGCTCTTGATAGCACCATTATTCTCGGAAATGACTAAACCTGATTAATGTTACAAAAGTAACTGCTCCTGAACCATTTTTGTTTCAGCAACTGATGCATTTATTTTTTCACTCACAGGTTTGGTTTTCCATTTAAAAAACATGCAAATTTCATCTCTATTCCAGCAATTATAATAATCTATGAACTGTTAGTACTGTAGCTGGTTATGCACAATTGTCTTCTCTGAGCACAAATATTGTTTCCCGTAAACACAAACTAGGATATTGTGTTTTTCATCTTACACACCCAACAACTGAATGAATGGCACAGTTTTATAAACACAGTGTAAAATACAATCCACATTAAGACACTGTTGTACAGGCACAGTGGTACCATACACTAAAAGGAATAAATACAAATTAAATGTAAACCATTATGTTATGAAAACAGACCTTACTACAGTATTGTTCTTTACATAGTAGATTCTTCATTTCTTTCTTCATGAATGTACTGTTTGTATTGGGACATTTCTTAACTAAGTGTCTGACAGAATATTAATAAGAATTTATAAACAAGATTAAAATGACAAAAAATAAATTGCAAAGGAAGTGCTTAAGAAAACCCACAAGTTTCAGTTCTGTTTCATAGTTTACGTGAACGAGGTCTGTGAAAAACTTTAATTTAATTATAACCACTTCGAAAAGCTAAATATTTTATTCTGGTGGCAGAACAGTAAGTAGTCCCTGGTTTGGACAAAGAAAGAAATGTAGGCAGTATTTAGACAATATTTAATACTTTCACAATTGTGTCCCCATTTGCAGATTATAACAGGATTTTAATTAAGAAATGTTTTACTAAAACAGACAAAGAACAAGACTGCATTCTAAAAAGAAACAGAACTGTTTTCGTTTGGCTGTAAACCAGAGCAGCACCCAGCAGTTTCAGGGGAACCACACACATACTGTAGTATTATAGCAGGAATGCAAGTCCTTCTCACTGGGGTCAGGAAGTGGAGATTAGCTGGGGGTGATTTCCTTCCATGGGCCACTGCCGTCACATGAGTTTGCTGGGGCAGTCATCAGGTATCCCAGTGTCTACCGCCTCTCTGTTGTTGTGGCCTGGCAGGTGGGAAAGCCCTGAATGACCATTAGATTGCTCTGTATTTTCCACATCAGGCAGATGATAATGAAGCTACACCAACATTCTCAACAGCATGGTTTTGGCGGCTTAGGAACTCAGCTGGACAGGGGGCTTTTCTGTTGCGTGGGGGGCAGACAGTGATTTTGTCCAATATCCTTGTAATCAAGTGAGCAATGCACAAATAAAACAAACTACGCACCCCTGTTTAGGGAGCACAGCGGCAGGGCAAAAAACGAAATTCATACAAATATGCATTTCTGTATTAGGACATAAATCCACTTACTTCCTTTGATCTCAGTTTTTATACATTCACAGGCTTAAATCATTTAACTCAGATCACTTTGCTGAGGGTATACATACTGTATGTTACAGTACACATCCTTATCCTTTCATATTTAAATTACTCACTTGTGCTATTTTTAAACACTGAAATGATGGAGGGGAAGAGGTTTAAAAAAATCTGTTGATGCTTTTCGTTTTCCTGTTTTTCAAGCCCAGTCATTTGTATCCACATATTTCAACTTTCAGTTGTGAAAAATGTGTCTTGATAATGAAAATAACAGAGGAAGAGGCCCATGTGTCCTCCGATCCTTCCCACTTGTTAGAAAAGGCATTGTTTTTTCTCACAGAATCAAAATGAGCACTACTCAATTCTGCTCAGTACAGAAAAAATACGCTTAAAAATACAGTTCCCACAAAGTAACCAGTGTATTCAATGTAAACTCTGATTAGTTCTGTACTGTAAATTTGAATGCTGACTTTCATTTTCAAATTTTCACGTGTTGTCTTCACATGTACAGTATATGAACTCTTTTCAAGTGGACATGTGATCTTTCATGAGTAAGAACAGTATTCTACTTGTGTACTGACCCCCTTTCAAGTTTAACAGATGACTACCAGGACATACTAGGGGAAAACTACTGATACTTTCAGATACATTGTTTTCTGTTCTCTTTCCATAGTTGAAATACAGGCTTTCCACATTTTCTAAAGGGGAAACTCTGGAATGTGAGAAAATAGATTAAGATCTTCTGCATTTTAGTCCAGTTGGAGTGTCAACAACTGGTAAAATAAAAGGCCCCCACACAAGTTGCTGGGAGATAATGCCACATACCAAAGAAAAGAAATCCCTGAAAAGCTGGGGAGCAGCTGAATGTGCCCCCAGGTGTGTTAATAGTCAATCACTCTTCTGCTCAGACCCTATGGGACAATGATGTTTCATCATGCTATCAAATCTCCTTTGCCATTTCACAAATGAAGTTCAATCCAGGCTAAAACTTGTTTTAAACTATTAACATAATATTGCTAGGCATAAATAAAAAGTATCATACAAGTGAGGCCCCTTTGCATCCCAGTTAACCATATTTGTATGAATTGTACATGGATATAAATTGCATATTTACTGGACTCAAGACACGCCTTGTTCTTTTTTGTTCCCACTTGTGCTGGAGGTACAGTACTCCAAAAAACAGGAGTATGGAAACCTTGTCCAAAGTCTTTTCTTTTGTTGATGCCATTCATTGTTGCTTTTCTTGGTTTTCCAAAGTATAACATTTCTGTACTGAGCTTTTTTATTGCTCAGTAATTAGGCAGTATACATGAATACCAGCTGCATTATTGTTTTTTTTCTAAAAACCATTTTTCCTCATTGGCACTGAAAGCTCCTCCTGACAGCTAAAGGCTCAGATGATCTTGTCCAACACTCTTTCCAACATGACCTTTTATCTCCAAGACCCCACCAAGTATACAGTCATGAAGGCCACAATGGAGATCCTCAGGATGTACTGCTTCTCTTCCTGTTTCTGACAGCTCTTCTCCTGGTGGGCTCATCCTCCTGGTCGCTCTCACAGTCTCTCTGAAAGGAGATGGTAGTGAGTGCTCGGGCATCAGCTGGCAGGAGTTTCATCATTGCCAGCTCAGCTTCAACCTGCACTGGTCTTGTCTGCCCAGGCAGTGCAGACGTATAGAGAGAACCCTCTGCTCTGACAAACAATAGTCAACCTGTTTCTGCAAAAGGTATATGTAATTTGTGTTCCATGCACAAACTTAACACATAAAGAGCATGCACAAAAAACAAAGAAACCATCTTAGTTTCAACATAAATGAGACCGTTCAATGACTTCTCATTCTTCCGTCGAAGCTGTAAGAAGATAATTTGTTTCTGAGTATGAATAATGAAAATACTTCTGAATAGATCAGGAACAACTGAAATGGCACATTTCCAGAAATGGGTAGGTAGTACAGTACATACCAAATCATCCTGGGGCTTAGGACAAGCCTTCTTCATCATCCGAGTTAGGTGGTTACAGAGTGTGACAATCCTGAAGGAAAACTGAAAGAAAGAGAGAGAAAGCTCAGGATTTAACCACAATGTGGGCAGCACTGTTATCTAACTACAGTTTTGTGATGCTCTTACCTTCCATCTCCTTATCGCATACTGTTTCCTGAAGTTCTCGAGGTTAATAACAGATTGTCTTCGCACCAGTGCTTGCTTTGGGTTTAATGGCTAAAATACAACAAGGGCAACATTAGGTTTTGTTTTCAAAGACATCTAAAATCTAAATTAAAAATGACAGTAAACTCTTAATTTACTGCAATTGCAATTGTCATATGTCCCTTGGTTGATTCCAAAATTCAAAACCCAAACCTCCACAAGAAAACCAATAAAAGAAAACCTACCGTTGAGAAACGCTACACTGTTGTGCACATAAGTGGACTAATAACAAATGTGCACAATAAAAGGGAGAAACTTGCAATTGAACTGAAGAATTCAGCTCCTGTGGCTTCTAACATTGAAACAAATCCCTCTATCTAGAGTGTTTAAATTATCAGACATCATGCCAAATGGTGACAGTAGAGTGTTCAAATGCAATGGATGAGATTCCATGTCTTTAAATATTTTGTAGGAGTAACTGACAGGACTGGACCTGGCCTATCTTGATCTTACTCTTTCCATAGGAGCAGCAAAAAAGAACAATCTACTCGCTTTTTTGTCTGTAGGTTATCTAAAGCGTTTCATGACTGGGGCAAATTACAGGTACATCATTTCTGGCGACCCAGTCTATGTGTCAGGGTCTTAGACAATACACTTGACTTACAGTAGAAACACAGACACTCCTCAAAGGTTATTCTCTTCAAAAGAATTATTTTCTCAGCTACAAACCATAACAGACATACAAGCATTTGTATCATATGGTTTCAGTATTTAATTAACACAATCTGAAGTTTGACAGAATTAGCTATGAGAGGGTGTACAGTGCGTAACCTCCTCATCTCACAGGGAAAGCTCGTAGTCACTTCTCCACACCCACAGTATAAACCCTGAAAGCAATCACAGCATGTGCACTTTGCCTTTAATCTGTTAAATGTGCTTATGTGCGGGTCACATGTGCCTTGTGGCATGTTCACTTCTGCCATGGACAGGGTGTATGAAGAATGATGTTTACCTTATGGGTATGGAAGATAACGCCAGTAACACCCACATCTTGAAAAAACAATTGTTAGGTACTCCAAAAACACTTAATAAACCTGGTCAACGTGAATCAGCTGAAGTACACTTTATAAGGTTTTTAGGGTTAAGAGCTGTTGCTTTAGGTTTGTTTTACAAAACATAGATAAATAAGAAGTGATATTACCAAACAAATGATTTTGTTTAACAAGGAACAGATTTCACTGTTTGTACCAGCAGCCAAACAATAGCAAATATTCAAATAAAACTAATAAACAGGCTGGAGAAAGCAGGCATAAGCATTGCAACACTAAAAAAATGGAAAACAATCCAGCAACTAATTAAGAAACAATTGAAACCTTTGCTACTCCTCCATTGTCATTCATTGTAAAAAACTGAAAAAATCCAATAAAGTCAGGACATTTCTTTAAAGAACATTAACTGTTTCAGCAATAATGTATTTTGAAACCAGAAATAGGAGCAATTTCTTCATATACAATTCGTAAAGCTGATGGGTACTGTACTTCCCATTTACAATATTTAAACATTTAAATTCACAAATAGTATTAACCCTCTACATTTATCTGGGTACAAGTACTGCACACATTTTCTTTCTGCATCATCTATGCTGGCAAACACAGGGGCAACAGCACATCTCTACTAATCTTTCTTTTCCAATAAAGATCATCACAAAGATCATCAGCAGTAGTTTAGCTACAAATGTCAAGTGTCCCTAAACAAAGGACTTTTTAAAAGCAAAACTGGAATAGAGAGAAAATAGCTAATATACTGGCATTGTAAATGTTGCAACTTCCCATGCACATCAAATGTTAAGGAATTACAGTAAGTGCTTGGCTGACCTCTGTATTATTGTGATGGAAACATTATTGGAATGAACAAAGAAAATACCCTTTTATGAAAACTTTTTTGTACCTACTACCATCATTAAGTAACAATGCGGGTCACTTGATTTGCATGCATGAAACACTGAGGTTACGGCACCTACTGTATGTGCAGGCACACTGTCACTTTCAGGATTGTAGCACAACTTTTAATTTGAATGAGGGTGTGTTTAAAATACCCATAGCCCTCCCCAGGACCTGCACATTGAAAATGGATGGATAGATACATTCAAGGTAGCGATGATATTTTATTATGTTATTCAGATTAGGGAACAAAACTTTCAGTTTTAGAAGAAATGTATTCATGTTTACTAAAAAGAAAAAAAAAGCTATTAAAAAGTATTAAAAAAGGAAAACACAAGCTGGACATTTTTAACGAAGGCCTGATGAAAAATTCTACATTGAATTTAATAGGTTATTGCATTAGTTCATCTTTTCATTGCTATAAAACTAATAATATTTTCTTCTGTGCTTACAGAATTCTGAAAATAAAAATAATTAGGGCTTAGTGGACTTCCTGAATTTGCCATATTAATCCTACTTTTATTTGTAAGACCTATTCTCTTCAGTGCGGTATTGACTCAATACATTAGATAGCTTGGCCTGTCTTATAGCACACTGCCAATTCACTTAGTATGTGCAAAACTGCTATAGTAAAACAGGATGCATCATATAATACTATAGGGGACTACATCCTTTTTTTCAGTTTATCACTGATGACTTGACTCTGTAATGTCTAAATTTATTGTTGATAGCAAATCTCCAGTGCAAGAGCCGTTAATAAGTTCCTTCAAAGCCTCGTTCACATCGTTATTGAAGACAGAAGCGAAATCTCCATTCGAGTGTCCTCCATTGATGTTGCCCAGCTGGAAGGAGCCTGTCACGTCCTGGATCCACTTCAGCTCCGAGGAGAGCTCCCGACTGAGAGACTCAAAGTGAGACCTCCTCTCCATGTATCTCCCGCTGATGCAGGCCAGGCTGGAGTCCACCATCTTCATGTCATCCTGCAGGTGCTTCTTCAGGGATTCCACCTTGCGGAACTCGTAGCGGATCTGGGACAGTTCGTGCCTCACGCTCTCGTTTTCCTCCTTGTACCAGGACTCCTTCTCGTTGTAGATGGAGATCAGGGCGTCTATGTCCTCCTGCAGAGTGTCGTGCACTACGGCTATGCCACTGAAGCTGGTCTCCATGACTGATATGTCCTCCACTACCCTGGCGAAGCGCTCGAAGTTGGCATAGGTGTTGTTGGGAGGCATGCTGGAGTGGGACTTGATGGTGTACTCTTTCAGGCGCTTCGTCTTGAGCTGCCTGCGCTCAGGTTTCTTGGTTTCAGGAACTTTAGTTTCCTCCTTGTTCTCATGGGACTTCAGACAGAAGAATGCAGGATTACGTGAGTGAGATTTTTTGGATATATATATATTCACACGCAAACAGGCAAACACGGGTGCACAGCGCTGCTGGGGTTAGTCCAAACCACAGGCAGGAGATACAAAAAAAAATGCATTCGGCATTCTTGAGTCCCATCTGCATCCTCGGTTTTATCAGTCCATGCTGGTGTTTTTTAATATTAAGTTCAGAGTGAAAACAAAAGTCACAACACATGCTCCCTGTTTCAAAAATATGTACTGTACTAGTGTACGATTTCTAAATATCACAATATAGCTCATTCATCTCTTTTAGAACAATTGGGAAAATTCTGGTGTACCATGATACTGTCTAAATGAGAAACTCAAACTACAATGTGCATTTCACCTTGATGTAAAAATGTGTTAAAGCCACTCTACTGGCAATCATTTTCCAAACTCTTCATTTAATCCTTTACTTAAATCATGTAAGCATTTAATCTAAAAAGAAAATTGTACTTACAGTGGTGACCTGGACAGTACCCATTTCTAAAGTGGGACATTTAGTGCAACAATTCAAGTTCCTTATTCAAGGACACAAGAGCAGTGATCCAACACGGATTTCAACCCATTACGGGAGTACAGAGCCCTAATCACTACTCCAGATGTACTTATCAGCTTAACCTGTTTTTAAGTATTTTTATAGGTTTTTCCATTATGCTTTAAAACAAAGTTTCAAGTATCTATATAATAATAATAATAATAATAATACATTATGTTTTACAGTGAATTTAATTTTTTGTCATTTCATTGCTTTTTAGAATTGAATTTTTAGAACGGACAAATAACTTAATATATCTTAATACAAAACACCTTTTTTAGTATTGGTGAGGAATTTAACAAAACATGGATGTGTACTAACATGCTTTAGTTGGATACAATGTGATCCGTTGTGTTACAAAAATGAGAGGGTGTGGGGGACTTTAAATTAAGAGTTAAATGTTAAAAGAATCACAACAACGGATACCTTGATCCAAGGATGATTCAAAGTTTCTTGAATGGTCAGTCTTTTCCTGCAATTCAAACACATTGAAGAGTCTAAGAGAAATATCACTTAAAACAAGCCATATTTTACCTGCAGAACGAGCATTCCTGAACTGAAGGAAGCAATTCTTAGAAAGAATAATGAAAAATATTGAGATATTTTGTTTAGCTTTCCATTTAATAACAACTACCAAAACCTTAACCTCCTTTGGTACGGTATTTATTGCTTACCTAGTGTCTTTCTCTAGTAACTGCCTAATGAAACTTTTAGCCAGCTCACTGGTGCGACTGAAAAACTCTTCATCAAAATCATAGTTCATTGCTGAGATATTCGCCAAGGTCTCTTGTTTCGATTCACCAAGGAAAGGCGAAGCCCCGCTCAACCTAGAGAAGGAAAGGGGGACAGGAAGTAACATTAGCCGACGAGGAGACATTTTGTGAAAACTCTTGGCGATACTGTTGAAATTGTTCCACAAAAATGTTCCACAGTTTCCAAACTTACAGAATGTAGGTGATGACCCCAATACTCCTACAAAATAAACAAAAACAATGCATTAATACGATGTTTCAATGAACATCTGGCTCCTTTGTCAGCATAATAAGTTCCAGTCTCTCACCACAGTCAATAAAGAAAACTCTTTGGCTTACCACATATCTGCGGCTAGTCCCAAAGGCTCATAGTTGACTATCTCTGGAGCTGAAATAAATTGCATCCATCACAATCACAACACATTGCTTGGACAGAAAAGAGTCTGAAACAACATTCACATTTTGTTCTGTTTCCACTTAAAATACAACTTTGTGCTGACCTATCATTTCAATGAAAAAAAAAGCCTCTGAACCAACTGATTCAAAAATGGCAGCTAATTATAGACTCTGATATTCTGAAGAGCCCCCTGAGATAAAATTCTGCTTTTGGGATGCTAGCCAACATTAACCTTAACTGTTTTATTTTTTCACTATGTTATAAGGCTTGTAGGTGGCTGTGCTCTATCAAATTCATTGTGCTATGCAGCTACATTATTCAGAAATCTTACCAACGAATTCTGGAGTTCCGAAAATGTTTTTAAACTCCACTCCATCTTCAATTTTGTGAGCAAGGCCAAAGTCTATCAATTTGATTCGTGGTAAAGGAACGTTTTTGTCCAGCAGCATAATGTTTTCAGGCTACAAAAAGAACAACAGAAAAAAGGTTTTTCATCCCATGAAAATGCAGTAGACACATAACATTTATATCCAAAATATTTTCTCGGCCACTAGGTTATTATTTTAACCTCTTTCAGACATAAAATGTATTTAAAAAAGTACTAAGCTATCATGATTTCCCAGAAATCTCACAGAAACTTTGTTAAAATTTGTACAATATTGTAGTTGGGGAACAAGTAATAGGTTTATTCCAAGTTGAAAAGAGAAGAAAGAAAACACAACGTTTTGGCTGTGGAGCCTTCTTTGGGTGCCAAAGAAGGCTACACAGCTGAAACGGAAATTGTTTTATATTACAACTGAATATTGCAGTTTGCAATCTAGTTCTCCAAAACCAAACATCCATCCATTTTCTAACAACTTCATCCAAAACTAGGTTGTGGGGGAGCTGGAGACTATCCCAGCAAGCAACGGGCACAAGGCAAGACAAACGTCCATTGCAGGGCACAACTAATACATACTGTATACTCACACCAGGGCCAGATTTCCAAATTAATCTTTTGGTATGTTTTCAGCTTTCCAAACCCATTTCTTTTTAAATATATTGTCAGGGTTTACAGAAATAAAATAAAAAGCATGCCTTGGAAGGAGATGTTTTTATGCTCGCCATTTTATTTTTAGCTTATTTCAAACATTATACATATACAGTACAAAAGTAATTGTCGCAATTCTTGGATTTAAACGAAACCATGTGCAAAATGTTGGAGGTGAGTGCATGTAGATGAGTATACCTACATTTCAGTGGACACTAATGTGGAAAATTCTGTAGCTGGCAACAGTGAAAATGTATCTTCAGAAAATCTGTAACAATGTTTTTAAAGAAATATATGCAAAGGGATGACTCTACAATACCAGCAGCACAAATAATAAACCCTCTACAAAACTTAACACAATATGCAATATGAAAGATTCCGGAAGATAAACACACAATTTAAAAGAATTCTGAAGTACCACATACGGTATGTTTAGCTTAAGGAAAAAGATCTTTCTTCTAATAAAAACGGAACCTCATTGTGTTTGCTATATTATCCTCAAAAGTACTTGTTCATACTGCACGAATTTAAACAAGTAGGCAATTCAGGGTCTATTAAATGAAAGGTATGCAATTCATGGTTATTTTGAACTGGACTTTTGATATCTTGTTACTTTCTGTTCTTGGCAACTTAGGAGCTTACACTCACACACAAAGAGACTTTGTTTGAGATACAGCATAAATACTATCTCTGTGGAACGTCTGAAGCCTTCAAATTGAGGAAACAGTAGTTTAAGCAGTCTGTTTTGGCTTGCCGTTTGCCCACAAGAAGCACAAAATTTACTTGGGCTCATACGAGAGACCAACAAGAGATTGAATGTGAGAAATATAGTTTCATCAGAAAAATTAACCATGATTTTGAAATATATTTTCAGTATCTAACTGTGCTATGTTGGACTTCTAATACTAAACAGATTTTGAGATTGCATGTTTACACATACAGGTTGCCACAGAGAGCAACACTTCTTCTCATCTCAAGAACACCGCGACTCTAATTTTCCACAAACTTAAATACGAGGAAACCATAAAGGCATGTAGAGGAAGTTCTCTAAGATTAACATCACGCTTATACAGTAAATAAGATTCTTCAGTTCTCTCAGTAAAGTGCAAGCAGTGCTGTGTTCAGGCATCTACTGAAATACATGCTTTTTGCTATGTAAGGCATAACCAGAGAGTATGAAAAGATACTAATGCAGTTCCTGCTCCAGGAACAGCAGGGTAAGGAGACCCTGTCTGTATTCCTTCATTAAATAACTACTTCTTGTCTTCACGTCTAGATTTGTCAGTTTAGATTCACTGTGGCTTAGCCACTTGTAGAAACACACTAAATGCTGTTTTGCAATGCCTCCTTAAAAAAAAAAACAGAAGAAGTGGTTTTAAAATGTTCCTCCTCTTGTTAAACTTCAAAATTTGCAGCTTCATGTAGTGTATGCAAAAAGAGAAAGGTATAAGGTACACTCCAGTCTTTACTATCACATAGATCTTTGAAAGCCTAAAATGTTTCAGATAATTTAAACATTGTTTTCAGTATTTCAATGGTTTGAACACCAGGCACAGGAAGCTGAAAAAAAGAAAGGCGACATTTCATGTTGATTTGTGCTACTGTGGCATTTATTTGCAGATATCTTTGTAATTATGAATTGTTGTATTTATTGCATTCATACTTTGCAAACCAGTCACATTCAATGAAACTAATGGAATTGAATTTAATCCATCTAAATATCACACCTTATAATGTAGCATTCTGCATTGAGCCTGTTTCACAATATATCATTTCTGGTGGAGTAAAACCATTACATTGCCGCTGTAAAACAGTATCTGCCCACATACAGTATACAGTGGGCAGATACTGTTTTAGAGTGTTTAGAAAAAACATTTCCCTTGAATCTATAACCTTTGCTCATCAGCAGTTATTTGGTCTGTATGAACTGTGTGTCTCTGCAGAATGACAGCTATCACAGAGCATGCCTTTCCAATCAAAACTTAACTGTTCCATCATCTGATTCTTATTTCTTATGACTGGATTTATAGTTTGTCATAGTTTATTGCACTTAGCTTATTCCTGACAAAAACCCACTTTAATACTTCATAGTAATCAGGGTGACTAATCTATTCATGAACACACTTCACAATGCTTTATGAGTTGTTATTCCCCTTTTGTATGATTTTAACTTCCAACACTAGCTCACACTAAAACATTAACCCCTTATGAGAAAATTATCCTGTGCTTGGTAAAAAAAAACTGAAAAATACTTCTCTGAAGTATTTCATTTCAGTACTAGCTGACATGTATCAAGGAATTTCCACAGCCATTTTTGTGCGCATTTTCTCATAAAATATTTCCATGTGAGGCACATCTAATTTTTACATATCTTTCTTTCAAATGTACAAGATTCACCTTTAAACTGAAACGAGGCTACATACATTCCCAATATTAGAAGTCCAGTGTTTGTTCCAACAGCTATTACACTGGGTGACATTCTAAAGTGTCATTTGCTACAGGACTTTGCAGAAAATAATTCTTCAATTATTTCCAATATTATGTCTATTTCCAATCTCATAAAATACAACACCCTCATGGGATGTACCGGCATTTCACCACACATTCAAAACCTCATTGAATTCTCTCAGCTTCTTGGTTTATTTTCTGAACATTAGGCTTTATATTTTCTTGAGCGAAACACAAAATATATTTTTATCCATCGTCATGAAGTGCAGTACATACCGAAAAAAAATATTAAATTATTGCTGTCATTGGCAATCTACTTCTGTGCACTTCTTAATTAAAAATAAAATTGCCATTGAGGCTTTAGTCTTAACCAAAGTAGCTGGGACACCGTTTCAAAGCCCAGCTCAATTAAAGAACTGAACTGAATGCAGTGATGCAATCTGCCCCTGGCCTTCCTCTCATAGCACACAGGAAGGGAAACAGTGTACTGCTGAGTTAGGCAGCTCAGAGCTGTGCACTGTGAGCACACACAGTGTAAATAGTATCTCGGGCAGGGCTCACTCCAGCCAGACACTCAATCTCCCTGCTATCTGTAGGCGTGGACATTACTTGGGCTAAAGCCTCCATCTCTCGCTTCCTTTGGATAGGTAACTCCTTGAAAGCAAATCTCCAAAGCGCCTGGCCTCTGAACTAGGAACTTGCTAATACATTCTGTTCCTGACCCTAGTGCGGCTGTGAAAATGAGACTTCCCAAAATCGAACAACACTTTCCATCTGCCTCCCCCCTAGAGGCAATCCGACCACAGCAGCCGGCCGGGGCCAGTCTGTCAGCGCTGGAGAAAGAGGCTCTTAAACTGCACCGAGCCGCCAGCGTTTTCACTCACACAGCACGTCTGAAATCATCAGAGCAACCCCTGCATCTCTTTACTTCAGCATGTTTAGCTGTTTTTGCCATCTTTTACTCTTGTTTTAGCCAATTAAGACCAAGTGAAGAGCTTGGAGTTCTCACGCAAAATGGCAAGGATACCATAACGTTTAAAATGTAACATTTTAGTACCCGAAGAAGGCTCCACAGCTGAAACGTTGTGTTTCCTTCCTTCTCTTTTCAGCATGGAATAAACCTTTAACATGTTCCTTTGCAGCCTATGCATGCTGATGCAGCGACCTACTTGAACTAAAATCTAACACGATTCGAATGCAAGTATGGAAGAAGTTGTGACACAACTAGCCTGAACAGGACATGTACTTCGACCACGACATTAATATCACCACAACAGCGCTGTCTGCTTCTCTTCTACTTCCTGAAAAGGCATTAACTTCTGCAATGTCTGAAAGCCACTGCCTTTTCAGAAACGTAACCTGTTTCTCACAAATACTGCTGAAACTATTTGCAGTACGATGCTAAATGAAGAATTATTAAGTTTGAAATAAATGCATTAAATAAACCTGTATTGTTCTTATTAAATGATTAATTTTATAGTAAGTTGAGATATCAGGCTTTAGTATTTGAATCATGAGCCCTGTATGCAATCTGCTCTCTCCCAGCAGGTAGGTAGAACCAGGCTCTGCTTCAATACCTATCTGGTGCCTATCATGACACCTTACCTTACTGATAAGCTGCTTCATAATCTATATAACATTGAAAGAAAAACCCAAAAAAATAATGTAGAAAGAAATGAAAAAATAGAAACGTATACAACCAACCTTAAGATCAAAGTGTGCGATTTTTCTGGTGTGGAGATAGTGGACTCCATCAAGAATCTGTTTTATAAACTGTGTTGCCTCTTCTTCACTTAGAGACTCCTTCTGTGCCAGAAAGTCAAACAGCTCTCCTCCAGATACCCTAGAAACACAGACTGACAGTGTTACTATTAAGGCAAATTCTCTTTTTATACACAATGTGTGAAGATACTACAGGTCTAGTGTTTTGACAATGGTATTAATTTCCCGTTTTCTCTTAGCAGCCTCATATTCAGAAGACAATGCATTAAGAATTTCTTCTGTGGAAAAACGTCTACTGCACAAGTGGAGTAGACAACTTAATCCTTCTGAAATTTTAAAAGGTTTAGTTGTCACGTGGGAGCATGAGGTTTTAAATTCAATGTATTTCCACCTGCTTCCAGATGTTATTGTACAGCGAAGGTAAGTCCTCTCACCACTGAAAAGACTAATTTGACTAATAAAATAAGCAACATTTCAAGGGTGATTGATGGACCTTATCTGAACAACAGAAAGCTCTGTTCTTAAGTTACTGTACGTTTGTTTAGATACTTGGAAAATTATTTCATACTGTCCACTTGTGTCTGCAGAAAGCAACAATCCTGAGAAACAGGGTAATTTACTGAACACCCTGATTAGATAGGCCCCATAATTAGTACATAATTGGATCTCTGTGCACGTCTGCACATACCGTAACAGCTTGAAACAACAGTGAGAGAGGGCCTCAGTCCTCTCACACAGTTCAGGCAAAGCACAAACAATGTGTGGGAAGTGCTATTCACTGCAGACCAATTATAATATTTGAAAAATTAACAGCATGAATTCCCTGTTGATGGAAACGCTAGGCTTTTATATCAATATCTGGACAAAACGATGCCCCACTGAGCAATTAAACAGAACATTACAACCTTCCTTATATCAGACAGAGCAGCATTCATCTTATCAATTTTCCTGAGAAACATCACACAATCATTTAAAGGGTTTTGTTTGTTTATCTCACACTTCCAATGCAAACACACATTCAAATAAGCAATACTTCAATACATAAAGACCAATTGTTATTGTTGTTTCTTCTAATGCAATTTCTCTTTTTATTCTATTTAGCTATGCTTTTGCGTGTATACTGTAATATAGACACACATAGAAGGAATGTTTATGAAGTAATGTCACACAACTTGACAGAATATTTTGACCCAGAAAAAGAACACATAAATATTTGCCAGACCCTAGCATACCTATATAATGTATATATTTCCCTTAAATACTGTACTCTTAAGTTTTTGTTCCCTTCTAAAGTATTTAAAAGCAATGTTTTAGAATAAGAAAAGGATATCCATGAGGAATACTGTGTAATTGATGTGTTACATAAGTGTATCTTAAAATCTCATTACAGTTTATCTCAAAGAGAGCAGTGGTTAGTAATGGTGACACAAGCTCTGCATTGTTTTAAAAATGAACCAAGAGACAGAGAGCTGTAACATTCTTTGAAACCTTCTCCTGAAAGAACACCCATAGTCAACAGTCACACAGGTCAACTTCCTTTCTATAAAAATAAGAATGAACAAATGTTTTGTCTTATAAAATAGTTCAGAGTTCCTCTCTATTTTGTACATTGACATTTTTTATGTTCTAATTAAAGTTGAAAGTAGTAACAAAATGAAATATTGTCTAGCATCAGACATCATATGACTAGAGTAAAGTCAAGTCACACATGTTGTGCTGTCATTTCTTCAGACAAGAAAACTCAGCCTTAACAGCTAAAAACAAGTAAGGAAACGTCATAAAGTTTCCAGCTCAAGTACACGATGTATGCAATCTGTCAGTCTAAAAAATACAAGGTTTATTGTTAATACTTGACATATTTAGACTAGCACATAAAATCTTGTCTCGAAAATGTGAAATCTTTGGAAAGATCTGTAAATTACCTCATATCATTTAGGATACAACTACTGTATGTTTCTGTTGTCTTAAGTGAGGGATGTCTTCATCTACTGTATAAATATATACGATCCATATGATCTGCCGTAGAACAGATTTCTGATATCTTGTAGAAGTACTGACTGTTCTGGCACATATAAGGTCTGGTAAAGTAAAAGGTCACATCAGGACACAGTGATCTATCAAGGCCAGAGCTCATCCTAGTCACCAGAGCATGGTGAGTATGCAACTCCCTTCTCTCACAGGGATTACCCCAGCAATGCTGGTCCCCACTTACACTACTGGGTGGACTGGACCCAACCTAATCTCACCCAAGGTACAACACCAGTGTTTGCTCATGAACCCACAACCTGTCAGTTATGAAACCAGAGACTTATCCACTATTCTATTCTGGACCTTGGCAGCCATATACAAAACGTAAAAATATTTTGGACTCATGTAACAGCATAAAACAGTGGAAACAAAACTATATTTAAGACTGCAGTCTTTTAAGACTGCATGTATCATCCTGCTCTGCCAGAAAAACAGGTGCTGGCAGAGGAATAGGCCAGTGGGATGCGATAATAAATCATGTGATTCACAATATGCTGAGCTTGCACACATCTGTAGGTCAATAAATAGGCAATTACATTTTCTTCAGGCATCCGAGTTTGCTTAAATTCGAAGCTACCTTTTCACTAGAAGTATATCAGGAAAACAAGATAAAGGAAATGCTTATTTGTATCGTGGCATCACGATAGTTGTCATCGATCAGTCTGACCTTGACGTGCCCATGACTGGTCAGAGTGAGCTATTACATCTGGCCAGGATTCAGCAGAGTAACACATCTTTGGAATCACTTCCAGATTGCACAAAAGTGTGCACATTAATTCCAATACTGCACTAAGACCTTAATTGTGGTGTCCTTGTTGCATCAGCATAGGACTTTCACCACTCAAGAATCTCCGCCTCACAGTTCAGTAGGACAAGGGCTGTTCTCAGAAATGCAGACATTGATTTTCCAAACTCCTGGCCTGCCATATCCTCAGATTTAAATCCCAGTCGAGTATCAGTGGTTGACAGGTCTGTGCTCTTCGAAGGAAACTGCAAACCCTAGCAGAGTCTGGCTGGGACTAAACAGAGCATAACACCGTTGTAAAATACGATCTCTTAAGTCCATGCGGCATCAGTGCAATGTTTTCCTTGCAAAAGAAGGCTGTACATAGATACTATTGTATCTATGATTTATTTCCATGGCTTTGTCTAGGCTTAAGGTGCTCGGGGATTAAGGGCGAGCTTTAAATTTAAATGGAAGCTGAATACAGTGTGCATGTAAATGACTGAGATGTGTTAGGTATATAGTATTATGGATTACTACAAAAATAAACCCTCAGAATACAGTGCATGCGTAGAGTGTTTCTTTGGCTGAGGAATATACAGTATACAGAGGAATGTGTCTTTGAAAAAAGCTTTCCTGATTTGGCTGATTCCCAGAAACAATACTGCTGTAACAATAATCTTCTAAAAATGTGCCAAGGAAGGAGTTTCAATTTCAAGATGGTGTTGTTGCAATCAAGCCTTTCCTGTCCTTGTGCCTTTTGTTCTGTAACCCCCCCCCCACACACACACGCACGCACACACACACACACACACACACACACACACACAACACCACCTCTCCAGGATGACGGACAGGAAATCCTCCTGCTACTCACAGCTCCAGGATGAGCACCACGTCGGTGCGGTTCTCGAACACGTCGTGCAGGGTCACGATGTTGGGGTGCTGGAGGTGCTGGAGGATGCCGACCTCCCGCTCGATCTCCTCGCGCCTCACCCCGCGCCGGCTGGCCCGGCTCTGCCGCTTCTTGATGAACTTGGCCGCGTACTCCTGCCCCGTGCTCTTCTCCCTGCAGCGCCTCACGATGGCGAACTGGCCGCTGGTGGGGGGACAGAACCGCCGCACACAGGTGAGCGCCTGGCCTCGCTCTCCTCGCTGGCCGGCCGCCAGCCCCACGGCCCAGCCTCGACAGCGCCTTTAACAACACTGGGCTTTCACCAAGGAGAGGGCGACTCCAGGCCTGGCCACTGACAACGAACAACCGAGCGAACCGGTGAATTCACCCGGCGACCGAATCATGTTCCAGAAACACCCTAACAGAAGCACAACACTTGCCGTACAGGCAAAAAAACAGCAACATTTTGGCATCTGACCACCAGATCACAAACGAATAACAAAGTGAGGCAAAGGATAATATTGTAGAGTTAACCAGAGCAGTCTACGGGCACTGGGACAGATTGAGTTTCACTATATTATTAGGTTCTTTGTATTACTGGTATATGGGTTTCACCACTAGAAAGTCAGTAAGTTTGATAACAACAGTGCCCTGCCTTCGGGAAACAGTGAATGAAGTACTTTTGTGTTCAATTATATATCACCAGAGAGCAAAGTCAATACAATTAACTTCTTACATTTCAATACGACTCTATTTTCTTCAGATTATTATTATTATTATTATTATAATGCTAGGTCCTCTCCACAAAGCTTTACTTGCTTAAGTTTGTAATTTCATAATTCAAAAAAGCTTAAAACCTATTTTTTGCCATTCACTTTCTAGACGAAGACATGAAAGACACATACTATACATGACTCAAACTGATAGATGTAGCATTTGGTGTTTACAGGGTCACATCCATGTTCCCCATGGACTGCAGTGCAGGAATACCAGCTTTGAATTTGCCGACTCAATCAATTATATCAAGTGGCTGGTTCTCAACGGGGCAATGGGAAACAGTTCGAAAAGGTCAGAAACATTTCGCATTGATTCCAGAGCATCACAGAGGGTTACACCCACACAGGAAGCTAAGGGCAGCACATGAAGCTCTTGAGAATTGACTGACATCACAGGTGGGCTGCTGTGTGGGAAACAGACACATGCCCAGTACTGACCTTCACAGAATTTCTTGTTAATTCACTGACTCAGGATGCAAGTCGTTAAAAGTGAACTAATTAGCCTTTCTGGCAAGGTGACCTAAACCAAAAGGAAATTTATATCAATGTACCAGCACTACAAAACCATTAAAGGAAAGGTGTTACATACAGCAAGGGACTTAAACATCGAGCCAAATTCAACCAAATGAATAACAAGCTAATTGTGCCTGAATTGTGCAATGAAGTAACTACCCTGAAATGAAAGCATTCATTTTACAATTTATAATATTGGTTTATTATTATTTGCTGTCTACACAATGTTTGCTGTATATTATTATTATTGCCTTCTGGTCTGTGACTTTTGGGCTGAGTGCAGACACGAACATGGCGAAGTCACTGTGATAGCATAATCAAAGAAACAAAGTAAAAAGAAATACAAAATACAAGTTTATGGCTTTTTTAACTTCTTTGCATTTTGTACATCTGTAGAAAGAGATTTAAGCTGCCATTACTGTAAGTCTTCATTTCTGGAGAAACCTGAAGCGACTTACAGTATCATATCGTGACTGTGTTCTGCTAAATGACAAGCTGGCCAATCCCTCTGGTCAGAGACAGGGAAAGTGAATGCTCTGGAATGCTTTAGCATGTATCCCAAAGGAAATGCATTAACCCAACAGATGCTTGATACAGCCCCTCGTAATCGACAAGGCTGACAAAGATCTAAAAGTGCGAGGCTACCTCATCATGTTCGTTTAGTGCTTTCAACACTGTGGTGAGTTGAACAGACCTTCTATCATATCATTGTTCCACAAGATTAGTCGCTGAGCAGAATGTACAAAGAAATGGAAATAGAAGAGTAAAAGTTGCCTTAGGGAGGTTCCTGCGGAATACTTAAGACCTTAATTGTAGAGTCCAGACCGAGAATGAGGTAACAAAATCCCCATGTGTGCAACATCTGAGCGAGAAGAATCTATATACCCTCAAAAGGGCAAGATTCAAGTGCATTGCAACAGTCTGATTAAACATCATCTTTGAAATTCTTTCACGTTTACTCTAATATTTTTACTGTTCTAACTGAACTGAATGGGCAGTTATACAGTACCTCTTTTCACACTGTCCCCACAGAAAATGTAGGAATGGTGTAGGAAGTGTACACAATGCATGACCGCTATCTTAATGTTTCCATCTAAAAAGAAGACAATATTCTTTTGTTAAAATTCTCACCAAGCTGGAAAACATTTTCTAGGCAGTGGCAGATGTAAGCTTTTAAGTAGAAAGGTCTTATAAATCTCACGCTGGTTCGGTTTATCTAAGCTGATCACTAGCTTTAGAGACAGAAAATGGTAAAAATTAATGCTACCTTCCTATATTAAGAAGTCCTAGAAAGCTGTCTTAATTACCCACAGTAGTTCAGGTGGGTAGCTGCGTCAGAATGCGTAGGCTGCAAAGGAACAAGTAATAGGTTTATTCCATGCTGAAAAAACCTGAACCTGCACACCTGAAGAAGGCTCCTTGGCCGAAACGTTGCGTTTTCTTTCTTCTTTTTTTTCAGCATGGAATAAACCTATTACTTGTTCCTTAATTACCCATATACATTTTCAGTCTCTTTTACACATGTGCCATTTGAACAGAATTGGCAATAATCACACAGAAAAATTAAGAAACGAACAGCATATCTCCAGTTCATAGATACATGAAAAGCAGGTTTCAAGAGGATACTTCAAGAGACAAAGATATCTGTTTGTTGTATATTATGCAAAAAGGAGCTGTCCTAGGATACTTTTCTTCAGAGCTGAATCCCTTACAGTTCTGGTTGTACTATATATCATACATATATCATGAAACCAGAGAAATTTGAATTATTCCAGCAATATATGATCTAAAATGTGCATCTCTTTATCTGGTCCTATTCACATCTGGTTATTGGCCTTGCTTGTTAGCTATCAACATTGTTTGTATCTCCCTGTTAAGCAATATTTACACAACATGGACATGCCTACCAGTCCTAAAAATCTTACAGACTATCATGTTTAAATATTTCTGGCACAGTGTAATTAGAAAATGAAAGAAGATAGTAATAGAGTATTACAGAGGAATAGAGGCAGCCAATCTTGCTTTTATTTTCAAGCATATGAGGGCTTTTAATGCTTACATTATGATATAGATCAGCTAGATTTCTCTTGCAAGGCAGAGAGTTACTAACATCTGTGATGAACATTTGGTTACACTGGAAGCTTTAGAAAAAGAACAAGTCTCAGGCAACATTAAACAGAAAGAAAACACCAATATAAAAACAAAATTACAATGTATCACATTTCAATTAGACCCAACTGAAAAAACTACTTTATATAGGGGCTCGGGAATAATTATTTTAATTGAACATACATTTTAAAAATGTGAATGTGTGTAATACATATGGCAGGATGACTTTTGAACTGGTGGAGTCTACTTGAATTAACTAATTAATCAATAGATTATCCAATCAACTAAGAAGATGATGAATCAGTTTTAATTTGGAATCGTTGTGCCTCTCACGTGTCTTGTGTCTTTACCGAAGACTGGCCTGCGTCAGGGAGAAAAGAAAAGAAAATGACTGAAGCTGTGCTGCGCTCCCATCAGCCTTACAAGGTCAGTCATGAAGAGAATGAAAAGGAGTCACTGATGGGGGGGGGGGTAGGTGATATGGGGGTGGGTTTGGGTTGTTACAGTCCATCTGTTTTTGTGCTGCTGTCTGCGAGAGAGTAAAGTTAGACACCACTTCCTCATGCGGACCAGTTCCTGATTAGATACATGGAACCCTAAAGATAGAAGCTGTCTTTGAGCAGCAATGTGTGGAATGTTCACCAGTTGCCCCCACAACAGTGAGCTCAAATGCTGGGCTGCAGACAGAAGTGAGATAGCCAGAGGGAACACGTTTATTAAAGGCTAACAAAAAGACAGAGTGGCTGCATCTCCAGGCTTTCTGCACATCAGTGGATGTTAAACAAAAAAACCCCAGATAATTCCAAGAGCTTTCAACAAAAAAAGACGATAGCGTGTGACAACACTCGCTAGGTTTTGCTCTGTCATTGTACTACATATAATTACATATAAATGAGAAAATCGGAAAGTAGCATAAGAAATTATTTCTAAGAACATAGAGTCTGAAAATTAGAGGCAGGCTATTTGGCACTGCTGCCTTTTCTGGTTACTGATATAAAAAATAAATGTTAAAAATGTCAGAATCATTATATCTTTTTGTTTTCATGAACACAGGTGGGTGCATGTACTGCATGTATGTTTGTCTGCATATGTAGAGTCGAAATCTCAAACTTATGATGAATTAGGCAGAGCTAAAATCGTACCAAATGTGATTAAAATTCTTGACAACTTTTGAGTCCAGACTGTAAAATCTAAATGTAAAAACTCTTGTGAAAACTTATACCGTTTCCTGTATCTCAATACTGGTTAGTTTCTGTTAAAAACCACATTGCAATTAAAAAGCATAGGATTCATATTCATTTGAATCCACTACTGAAACACTTGCTAAAAGAGTCTTTGTTTTCTTAAAATGTCACATAATCTAAATGTTTAAGAGAGGCATCTCTTCATGCTAACACCTGGAATAGTATACAGTATCTTAACAGAAAGTATCTGAGTCTCACACAAGAGAAAATATATGCATGAGTTACAACATGCCAGTCACATGACTGTTTAAAAGCTTGAAATGTTTTCTAATATGATTCTTCAGTCTGTATTACATTTGCAGCCACTGCTAAAGCATTTCTTAAATATGTTGACTGTGGCTTGTGTAAAAACAGTGTCAGGAAGTTTAGCCTGTCAAACCATGTCTTCAGTTTCTAACCATAAGTGTAAAAACCTACATGTATAATGACAAATAGCTATTTCACCACATAGAGCCTATCTGATCTAGAATATTCAGAAATGAGAAGTGTCGTATCAACTAGCAAAAATCTGCTGACCAATAACATTTGCAGAGAAATTAAAATCAAAGGCAAGCTATTAGAAGGAGGCAGAGCTGAGATGAATACAATAAAACTACTAAAATTAAACATAAGCTTAGAACTGAAAAGTAAAGTTTGTCACCTGTTCTGTTATAAATAACTCACAGGTATGGTATCTCTGGACAGGTAGAGTTTGAGAGGAGAAAATAGAGGACAGATTTTTCTTTCCTCTAAATCTGTAGAGGGAAAAGAATCTTTCATAGCCTTCCTGATAACTGCATGAACCTACAGTATGCAATCAGCAAGTCTTTGGGCAGTGGGTTAATAATAGCTGCAGCCAGCCTACTACTGTAAGTCCACCTGTTGGTTCTCCAGCATTTAATTGAGGGGGTGTTAGATTAATTCAGTCCCTTGACAGCATTGGTCATCGCAGTGGATTCCAGCAGTCCCCTGTTCTCAGTAGGGCCTGCTTATAGGCTCTCTAACCCTCACCATTTGTTCACGCTGCAAGGGATTTGAAAATGGACAATCCTGCAGAACCCAGCCAAGTCCGACGTTATACAGTAGTTCTCTGGAAACAGGACGATCAAATTCAAGACACGTGTGCCACACAAACGGACCATGGTAATGGGACCTGAGAAGGCTATTATTTAGAAACTACTTTCTAAATGTGGATGAAATGCAATTATGAATAATTCATTATTTTTTCTAACAAATCTATAAAAAAGACTGATGCAAAAAGTTACAACTGAAATGTTAAACAAGAAGTACACTCACTTTGAAAATGAGATGAACACTCAAGCCTACATTACCTGACCAATCAGCCAATATTGTACTTGATATGAGAACTTGTAGAAGTTCCATCTTTATATTCTGGTTATAACTTTTTGCATGAATACAGCAGACTCATGTTCACCATGAATAACAGTAAAGCATAGCCTGGAAAACAGCTAAATATGTTTTTGTTAAGGGGAATGTTTAAAAACAAAAGTTCACATGAGATTATCTGCCTAGTAAAATTAGGTTTACTGTGACGATGGTGAATGGTGAGGTTTTAAAACTTCCAATTTGTTGACAAATGAATATGAGCACAAACCCACCAAAAATAAAATGGGTAGTTACGATTCTCAAAATTAGTTACATGCCATTCTTTATATTAACTTCATACAAGTGACACCTTTTCTAATTCAATGTTTAAATATTTTCGCACAGCTGACAGGCAGAAAACCCCACCTGGAAATAGAAGGCGGGGATTCCCACAGTCCCAGAGGAAACACTATGTTAGTCTGTGGGTTGTTTGCCTGTAATGCAAATGTTACCAGCTTGTTCTAAACCCTCCAACAGAAACCCCCCAAAACTCAGAACAGTTGTTAACCTTCAAGTTTATTCTTCCCAAAATCTGTTTTGCACATTTGTACCTTGTTAACCTTGTTACCTTGTACCTAATTCTACCTTGTTATTCTGAGTCAAAAATTTCCCAGAGATTGTTCAAGACCAAATGAGGGGGAAAGAGCTCAAGTATAACAAGCATTTGAGATCTATTATGTGTAGCAAGTGGTGTTGGTTAAACAGTGCAGGGCTAGATGAACTCCTTTAACAAACTTTTCTTTTTAATGATTCCCCAGCAGTCTAGTAATCTTAATGTACTCTTACCAAGACAGAGTACATTCTAATTCTAGCCTTGGTTAGAATTCAGAACCTCTAGCACTCCACAAATAACATTCGTTTTCCCTCATCTGTGTACTGTACAATATGTCTGATTCTTGAGATCAATTCATGCTGTGACAGGTCACTTTCTCTGTGTCATCTTTAGGTTTGAACAGCACAGCTGAGAGGTATATAGAGAGTCAGATACAGTAGGTATTACATGTGTGTTCATGTTGCCATACAGTAGGTCTGATCTAATGAGGATTGAGAAATAGCTCCAAGCTTCAGAAGGAAGGAGGGATTCAAGCATGTCCACTGGCTCAGCAATGCCAGACTGTGATAATGAAATCTGCACTCCACATCAAGCATGCCTGGATTTGTTTTCGCTAAACCACTGGAGGAACACAGCATGCAGGCTTCATGTGTTTTCTAGTTCCCGATGCCAAATATTATTAAACAGAGAACACAGCCGTGAGCTATTTTCTATTTTAACTGTATTTTCTGCCTATCTGTAGAAAATTAAAAAAAGAACCTCTAAAGTCTCCATTATAAGCCCTCTATTCCAAATCTCTACCAATAGTATCTGCAGTGAATATTCACATTAGTGGGTTATGACGGGGATAGTACACTATCTTTGTATGGAAACTGAGAAATAACTCTTATCTTACTGTATGTACAGTACATGAAGGACAGAGACAGATGTCGTTACAAGACATATGTAATTAAAATGCTTCATAATTTCAAGACACGGTAATAAAAGAAAACTGACAGCTGCTTATAAAGTGAAAAAAGGAACTTATGGAACAATAAGATTTTCTACACCAAACACAAACACAGGAAACCCAAAATCACCCCTGATAAGAAAGAAGGGACAGTTTAGTTGTACACTGCACTTCACGAAGAGCGCTGCACTGTAGCTGCCAATGAGCCTGACTCATTGGCTACAGCCTGTTTGGGAAGTTTCTGCCTCTGCCTGACTTCAGTTGTCTATCTTGTTAGTCTTGAAATGCTGACGCCTGTAGCGATTAACGTTTATTTTCACAACTTACCTTGAAAGGACCTGTTATGTGCCGAGGGGGAAATACTCACTTTGAGATCTGTTACCTTCTTCATATTTTTCTATTCAATAGGTGCACTTAAAACACAAAATCTAACACTATCCTTGAGATATCATTTTCACATGCTAAATTATCTGTTGCACCATAAGTATACTGTAGCCATTTATAATGTAGCTTAACAAGCATTATGAAGCACTTACGGGTGGGGTGGTTGACAGGATTTTTTTCCAGCTTCAATGAAAGTATCTTATTTAACATCTGCTCCACAGGAACACTGGGGCTGTTAATGGTTTCTGGTTCTGATTTCTTGTTTATTTATTTAGGCCACATTAATCATCACATTTCACTTCATGAGGGTTTAATCTATTCTAAAGATTTTTTAAAGTCTTATTTAAAAATGACAAAGCTTATGAGGCAGACTTTTACGAGTGCACTTTGTCTAGAATGCCATACTGTGCCTTCCACCAAGTACCTCACTTTCATGTTAGAGGGACAACACCTATCCAAAACAAAAAATCAAACTACTTGTACCATAGTGCGGTTCTGTATGGATCATGAGATTGTACATTATGACTGTATTTATGATCACACATATGTAAATAAAATCATCGCATCTCCATATAATAACCCACTACTCATTCAAAAAAATCTCAGTCTCGTGTAGCCTCCTGAGACACAAAATATACTCTAGTATCTTTTAGCATTGCTCCTGTATAAGGGAAGGTATCTGTACTAATGCATTCTACAGCATCATGAAACATCCACTTAGAAACACACTGAAAAATTATAAAGTTAATCTATATAGAATTATAAAGTTAAAACATGAAGTTAATCTCAAGTCCTCCATCCCTGAGTGAGAGATATTGTATAGCTACTTTTAACTAAGTGTGAGGTGTATTGTAAGTATGTATTAGAAGGACAGACTAAATGAGATAAATGAATAAATGTGAATAAATGACATTTCTGTGATTGCTAAGGTGAACATAAAAATGTTATTGGCACAAAAGCTGTTGGCAGATTGGTGCAATCCATCAAACAGATTCTACCTCTACCACGAACATCACTCCCTGCTTCCCTCTAACAACTCCCAAATGTAAAGAAAGTAAAAATACTTTTCAGAAGAGATACAGTAGTTACAGTGTATAATAACAGTTTTATGTGTTGTCTGGGGGTTGGAAGTAAAGATCAAGTGCACCCAAGGAGAACCAGGCCCATAAAGCAGAGAAAATTAACCCAACATCCATTTTCTATCTAGTTACCAGCAATGGGCAAAATAACCCCCAAGTTTTTCTCATTACATTCTGGTGCTCAGTCCGCTACTCCTGTGCTATAAATACATCACACATATCTGCAATATCCCAGAGCAAGATTATTGCAGGCCTGGACCACAGGGATATCTGACACCTGTTGAATTTTTTAACTTTTGTTTTACTTTTTTAAGCACTAAATGACTTCTGTCGATTGTAAGGCAAACAGATCATCTTCATTCTACGGGCATGTGAACTTCATTCAGGTGAACAAAAATGTTGCAGGGTTTATTTAAAAACCACCTGCTCTGCTGTTTGTTAGCAGAAGATAGTTCCTCCATATCAAAGACTTTGATCTTGCTGCATTTTTCATCATGTTTGTCAGCAGCAGGCTGCTGCTCTTTCAAATCAGCCAGATAGAAGATTCTCATGCAGGAAATACAAACGCTATGGCATGCACACTGGGCTTACATTTAAAAACATTCAGACTTCCAGAATTTCATATTGGGTCAATTTCTGTCAAATCGTCCAATGTTACCATTTGCGGACGGTGACAAGGACTCTTCAAGGGCGGTTTTAATTTCATGAGAGACAGCGCATATGACACAAATGAGCATCAGCAAGCAGCCTGAGCCAGAGGGTGGATGTATACACACTGTTCTGTTTCCGTGTTGCGTTTCAGGCGGGCTAATTTGAAACAGCAACAAACACAATCTGTACGGGATGTACAGTGTGAGACATGGTGTGCTGGACTCTTTTTTTATTCAGGTGGGGAGCTGTGTCAGCATGCGTAGTCTGCAAAAGAACAAGTAATAGGTTTCATTTATGCTGGAAAGATAAGAGACAAAACACAACGTTTCGGCTGTGGAGCCTTCTTTGGGTGAAGAAGAAGGAGGCTCAACCCTAAGAAGCCTCCACAGCTGAAACGTTGTGTTTTGTCTCGTCTTTTTCCAGCATGAATTAAACCTATTACTTGTTCTTTTTTATTCAGTCTTATAGAAAGTACCCTTGCATTCCTAAAAGAAACATTCCTGCTTCTGCAATTTTGGGTTGAAAAGGGGCAGGCGACAAGCAAGTGAAAAGAATTTGTTACCGACCATTTTTCTAAAGAGGCTCACTCCCTTCGTGCCACAGTCTGTGTAAGCGTTCTGACTAATATCGGAGAATGACATCACTTTCTACTTCCTCTTACAAGCCGTGTGTTTGCCGTAAGAATATTATACATACATACTGTACACGGAGAAAACTCACTCTGCCATTTTCACTGTAGTTAATGTCTCACGGCATCATAACCATGAAAGACAGCACTACTATGCCCACAGTACATGGAGGTTGACAAGAGTCCCTGTATGTGAACTGCTGATTCATGGGGAGTGCAGATATTTAACAGACACATGGCACCCTGGGTTTAACAGACACATAGCACCCTGGGTTTAACAGACACATAGCACCCTGGGTTTAACAGACACATAGCACCCTGGGTTTAATAGACAAATAACATTGCATTTAATAGACGTAGCACTCTGTGTTTCTTATCTGGCAAGAGCAGAACAGGATGAGTGCAATATCAAAGCTGGTGATGTTCAAGAAAGAAAACTTTGCAGTCCTGTACCTGTATACTTAAAATACATCTTCATATTACCCATTATGGAAACTTAATAATAGTGACTAGGCGTGGGAATGTGGAAGTTTATCCTCCAGCAGTATATATCATACATGACAAAGCATTCTATTCTTCATTCCTGACAAAGAAACCGGGAGCTGTCTCATTACATACAGTATGTATGATTGTTATGCAGTGCTCAGTGTGTGTGTGTAGTGATCTGAGTACTACATACTGTATGTAATGTTTCAGCTTTTCTTAGATATATTTCCTTATGAAGTTTTGAGTGCTGATAAAGAAGGCTCTTTCCAAAACCAGAATAATGAATAACCTTCTGTTCCAACCCTCTATATCTTCAAACTGCCCACAGGGATCACTGTGGAAGGAGTACATTTTGTACGTCACATGGCAAAACTTAAGACTGCACTTTGATGAATAATTGGCTCTAGATGACAAAGTTCTTTCCAGTGACACACGAAAAACCCTCAGTTGGAGCTGAAACCTTTTTGTGTCAGGCAGCAGTTCATCACTGCACGTCCTAATGAGCTACTGCTACCAGTGTGCGGTACATGTCAACAGGTTCCACTGTGACTGCACTGTGGGGATCCCCCTGCGTGGTGCCCCACACCATGGTCTGAGTAAAACTTCACCACAAAGGTGGTGTCAAATATTTGCCATTTTCACTTTTTAAAGGCTATCTTAAAAGGAAGCCGGAGGTAAGCTGCACGTTTTCTGAGAGGTACTATTACGTTTCACGCTATTGCACATGATTCCCCTAGACCACGAGTAATTGTTAAATTGAAAAAAAAAGTGTTAAAATTGAAGTACTGCTTTCAGTACCACAGCTCTGTTTGCGATTATGATATGTATGCATGTGAGCTCTCTCTGTACCAAGTGTACAAAGTTCAATGTGCTGGAGAGATGAGTGAACATTTTTCTAACTTCAGTTCAAATTTCTCCTTGAACTCTAGTTTACATACTTTACATTACGGAGTTCAGAGAGTATGGGTTTTCCTGTCTGCAGGGGCTGGTTTAGGGGGAGTTGGACTTGCTAGAAAAAAAATGACTCAACAAATATTTCTGAAGAGGGACAAGCCAGGGTACTGTACAGTAATCTGTTTCACTGAAAGGACAGTGAAATCTCTATTACTTCAGCAAACTATACTCAACAAACATACTGACAAAAGTATTGGTATTGCTTTCAATGTAATTAAATAAAAATCATGAAAATCTAATACAACACAAATTGAATATAATACATCTTTAAGGTCTTTCTTGCTGAACACTGCACAGAATCACTGATTGAATGGCAATGACGGCTTTGTGTAAGTATAACAGTTTCAAATCTCAGCATTCCCAATATTGATTTAAACCAGAACGGCAATAGCAGAAGGTTCAAACCATAGCTGATTATAAGGAAAAGCCCACTGTCCGTTAATACACTCACTGTGCCAAGCTACTAAACAAAAGAGTATACAGTATTCTGAAAAGAAAAGGACTGGAATTGGAGATAATGGACGTTCCTAATGACAAACTTCACTAAAGAACCAGAGGGTTTAATTTCTGGAGTGCTTTCAAAACCCTCCAAGATGTTTTGTGGCTAATAATCTACTCAGACATCGTCAATCACAATCCTAACCTGGACCTCAAGTGTAATCTTCATCATAACCCTAACTCAAGCCCCAGTCTTTGACTCAAAACAAACCGTAAACCTAAAACTGTAGCTCATGTACTGCAGCTGCCATACAGCTGAAAATATTTAGATGACCCTGGAGGAGTTTAAACTGAATGGACTGAATGGACAAGCCATGAGTGCACAATCAGGAATCCAGGCAAATCGTCACAAGATTATTGTTCACATTGGCAATTACAGTATAAAGAAAGGCTGCGCAAGATATATCATGTCTTCCGAATGTGAGGGATGAACCCAAAAAAAGATACTAACATCTGAAAAGTTTAATGGGCAGGTCAGTAGGTGTTAGCAGACCAATGGCATGAGTTACCCCAAACAGAAAACACAGTGTTCTGTAGGGATGTGGTTAGCCAAACTACATAAACTGTGATGGACTTACATCATGGAGAACAATATTTATACAGTACACTTCATCACATGGCTTTACCCTAGCTTAGTGAGATGCGAGTATACATTACACTTACCTTCCAAGCTCTTCGCCGATTTCATAAAAATCCTCCACTTTTTGTTGCTTGAATACAGCCATTCCCGATGTCTTCATTTAAGGCTACTGATTACCTTGCGATCTTGAATGGCTAAGAAATCTTTCTCCCATCACACACCCTGTGGAGTCCAACCCTGCGGAGACAATGTCAGCTTTTAAGAGAACCTGCAGCTGGTTCCGGTTTTAACTCGGGAGAGCATTCTGGCAAAATACTTCTTTGCACAGGTTCCAACATGTGGCCGCACATTCCTGGATTAGGCAAACAGAAGGTGTAGCAGTGAATGCAGAATTTGTAACCGGAGGTCATTTTGAAAATGTGGAGAACGGATATGTACTGTATGTCGACATCATAAAATAAATGAAAAAACAACAACAAATGCTGTTAGTTATTAGGATTCCGAATGGGTAAGAATTACTGTATGTCTAACGGTATGTATTTCACGATTATTTCTACCCAAACATAAAAAGTTGCCGTTCATTTTTCGTTTTGTGCACGTTCACCAAAGAGAACAAAATAACGAAAAAAGGACTGTAGTCCAATAGGATACGGAGTTCAACTTCACAAAACAACTCGTATAAAATGAATTGCAGTGCAGTACTTCCTCAGGCTGAACGATTAGTGTTTGAACACAGCGATCACTCCACGTATCCACGGAGTACTGTACGTACAGTATACGTACTCCACTCTTTGCTGTCGTGTGACAGCTTTTTAATTACAAAAAAGAGTAATGCAAAATGCTTCGCCTTGTAAGTTAAATTAATGCATTGTTACTATACCTTAAAACATCACCATGCTGTACACAAAATTATTTTAACCACCGGGCAGCGCTGTTAAGGTGCTCTAGCAGAACCGTCTTGCTAGGAAAGTGTTGATGTACTATGTGTCTAACTTTTGCATCCTCAATATGGTTTTGTCTCTATTAACACTGCCTTAAACGAAAAAAAAACAGCCAATATCCAAGTTTAATATGAGAGCTATAGTACCCAGTAAATTGCTCAGTCCCTTTCTACTCGCACTGACAATGCTGACTTTCAGTACCTTCCTTCACAACTTCAAGAAAACCACGTCTCACTCCGATTGCCTTATGCTGTTTTTTTTTTACCAAGGCAAAAACTATGACCAGCAGCAGAACGACACAACCTTAGGCTGTTATGGACTGTTTTCATTTGAAGACTGCCCAGCCTACAGTCGATATATTAAGAGCGAAAAATAAACGCGTGACGTCAACACTGAAATTTGCCTGTCGAATATCTCACCTGTTGAGAGAGCAGACACTTCAAAAGATGAGGTAATCTCTCTCTCCCCCCCCCAAAAAAAAGAACACGGTTCTACTTTCATAATTCATTTGGACATTTTTTAAAATTATTGTAAACCGTTATGATCAAAAAGTTAGTGTTAGTGTAGGTAAAGAGCTCAAGGCTGTACAGCAGTTGTCTATAGCGCTTACCGGTTTATACTGTAGATCTTGCCAAACAGCGCCGGTCTCTCCACCTCGTCCTCTGGCTGTGCTGAAGTGTCAGAAGTCGCCGGACCAGCTGCGCCCTCCTCACACCCGGAGCGCTGAGCGTCCACAAGGTGTCAGTTCCAGTCTGCAGGAGAGACGCCCTCTGTTGTCTATGGGCTTGACGACACCGCCAACAAAGGCAACAAAAACAGGAAATATTGAATGCTAAGTTCATTCCGTGCCATATGTACATATACACACACACAATGTGTTTATTCAACCAGAAAGATAAATATTAAAGTAAAAAACACACGTTTTGAGAAAATTTTCTTCTGTATTAGGATTATAGGCAACTTGTCACGTTCGTGTTACAGTCGCCCGACGACCACTGGGTATTTTTTTTTATAAAATTTAAAGAGTATTTTGTAAAACTAGTAAACAAATCGGGTAATAATACAGCATATGGATATACATACTAAGTACGTTATCATAAATATGGACCATGAAATGTTTATTATTGCTGATTTCTAAAGTAACATTGCTTAATCTCTGAAGGTCAAATGTCAGTGATTGGAAACAGCTGGTTTTCCCAGATAATCACGCAAGTACATGCTGGCCTCTTCATGTTCAACACTCTCTGTTCTGATTTTAGCTAGATAGAATATAATTTAATAAAGTACCCTAGCCACTATAACTACAAGGATAACCCTATCAAGTAGTATCTACTGGGAGTGACATTTAATTAATAACATTTAATGCTTTAAAAAAACTCAAAATGATTTTTTAATATTAAAATAAGATAAGTAAAAGTATTAGAAAGCTTAAGTACTGTAAATTATTGGCATGCTGTTTCACACGCATCTACAGATACTAGCAATCACCTTTTCTATAACACTGGATGCCACACAATCATCTAGTCTTTTCAAGAATCAATGAAACAGCCCAGTCAGCTGATATAAAATCTTGATCTGCTCATCAATCTGCTCATCTGAATCCCTGTACGACCATCAACCATTCCCAACTCGCATAATAAACAGCCTTACTAATCAAGAGGGAAAACAGTAGAACAAAATCTTCTATCAGGATCACTTTTAAATTGCGCTGAAAGAGGAAGAGTTAAAAACCAGATCTTGATCTCATCAGACCTGAGAAGGGGGCTCAGCGTCTGCCTTCAATTGTATTCTTTCCTGTGTTTTATTGCGAAGGCCAAGACTTGCATGCTTAGTATCAAATTCAGGCATCACTGAGGAATTCTAGGAATCTAGCAGGCAGGGTGCTTACTAGCTCTTCAGGAGTCAAGGGTTAGAGGTTGAATGCAGCTCAGTATGGTGGGTTTCAAAATCTTTGCCAAGTAAGGGTCTATGCTGTCCCTGCAGACGTTCTCTCAGTCCTGTGTCAGGAGTTGGAAAGCAGGATGAATATCTCCGCTTCATCTTCCTGTTGAAAGTCTCCCACGTGGCCTGCAGAGGCAGCGCTCTTGAGTTGAGTTCTACTGGCTGCTTCTTTTGAAAAGAAGGCAGATAGATTTTGCTAACAGCACTACCTGACATGGAATCCTCCCCTCCCCAGGAATTTCTGAAGTGGAAAAACGAAAGAACACCCCACGGTCGTTATTTTTAGGGGTCTGCTACGGCAGAGGTTTAGTATGAGCAACGAAAAGTAAAAAAAGTATTTTTCTCTTTTCTTCATTCGGGTGATTCAGTGCACATTTCTACAGCTGTGAAAAATCAGACAATGAGTAGAGACCTCCTGTGTGTACTAATAACACAGGTAAACCAGAGACAGCCAGTCTGCATTCCGCAAATTCTCTTGCTTTGCATTGAGGGCTCCACTGCTATTGGAGGTGAGATCCCAGTGATATTCAGTTCATCACAAGAATGCCTCCATATTCAAATTAGATGAGCAGATTGCAAAAATATATCAACAAAATAGCCTACGGGCAGCCTAGCTAGTTTAATAAATTTGCAGACCTTCAATGAAAGACAAAAAACTTTAATTTACAACAACTAGATTTAAATATAGACTAAACGTTTTACCATCTTTAGGTACATTTTGGTGACAGAGTTAGAGCCAAAGAGACTCCTTGTCTGTCTCTTGTAAGATACTGCTGCCATCTAGAGGAATGCAACAGAATTCAACAGAAAAGCAATGTAAACATCTGAAGATTCCTACTGCAATGTAAAACCTGATTACGCACCAGTGTCAAACTGCATTGATGACAGCTTGAGTGAAAATGACAGGTAATTTAATGTGGGTGAAAAACAGGACTTAGGTGTCTCTCAGAAGAGAGTTCTACATGCCTTCCATCAATAATGAAAAGAAGTGTCAGAACTAAAATAAAAATGGAGATAGTGTGACTGACAGAATTCTCCACAGGCTCCACATTCTGAAAGAAACTCCTAGTCTTCTCATTGCAACACAATGATGAATGGTACATTAAAAGTAATAATACTATGATACAAAACTCCAAAATGTTTTTTTTGTAAACGCACATGAACAAAAGTCTGCATAACAAATGAAATCGACAGGCTGCAAACCAAACTCTAGGATAGCCAGGCAGTAAGCTAATAAAACGACCACATAAAATGAAGCTCACAAACACTGCAATGACCAGAAACATTGAACCTAGATGATAATTCACCATGAGCTGCTCACTACACTGATGAACACTGCATTATGACAACCCAGAGGAGCAGAATGAGTGAGTGCTGTTTTCATGGCAGAGAAATGCTTCTCTGGCAGCTTCTTTCAGCACCACTATAATGTTATTTCACTGCTCAGCAACTTGTTCTGTCACAGTTAAGCAAAGGAGGGTAGGAAGACTTTGGCAAGTTTATCATGAGCAGGATAACTCATACAGAAGTGATGTGAATAATGTAATAACCATACTGAACTAGTCAGTACTGAGGTTGTATTACTGTCAAATCCTGTCTTTAATTAAAACATTTACTTGTATTTATTATATATTTGAGGTTTTTTCATTTTTTAACATTTAAGATTTAAGAACAATTGCAATCTGAAGAACTTGTTCACAGAAAACATAGCAAAAGGGCACCTGAGCATACTGAGAATTATAACAAAGAGAAAGCCTCTTGCAGATATTCTGAAAACATCAAGGCAGCCCATTTATAGCCCATGACCTAGACAAATCACATCAGAAGCCATTAGCCTGGTACAGGATGGAGCTTCACCATTTTATTTCATTGACGGAGGACAATGTCAGACACCCACCTCAGGCTTTCCAACTCGGTGTCTCTGCTGAACCAACCATTTCCTGCCGAGCTCTAGCAAGTCTGACATTATCTTCATCACTATGACACCCGACCTGCTGATACAACATGAGGACTGACCCAACACATATTTCTGTCCAATATCCACAGGCCAAAATCCGATCGGAGCGAAGTATTTGAAGCTTACCAAGAGAGCTTGCTAGTCTATAGCTTTCAGGGAAGTTGGGAGTTCCTGAGTGAAGAATCCCTCCATTTCGAATTGCCTTTCCTACTCGGTGGGTACATTTTAGAATAGGGAGATAGGCTCCCATTTATTCTGTGGCACCTGGGCTAGAGATACAGATTTAACTGTAACCTGTTTTCTATTCAGCTTAGAAGGACGCTTATCTCCTTTGGGCTTTTTAGGCATTAAGAGTCAAATACCTGACAGCAGCCTGAGGCTTTCTGGGTGGACTAGACTAAGGACTCTGAAACACCTCGTCTGTAAACTTGTGAATACAATAACTTGTGTGTTGTACAGTATGTATGTTTATATTGTGTGTAGTGTGCGTCACTGTTGTTACTATAAATATGTTTAAACCAGGTGTGCCTGAATTATTACTATTTTCACCAAAACTGTGTCAGAAAACAAAGAATTCCCGTGTCTCTAACTATACCAACCGCTCGGATATATTTCAAATTGGGGGCTCATGACTATTTTATTATTGACTAATATGCTCAGTCACGTCCTGATTTTCTCCATTTTTGTAACCCCCCCCCCCATTTGTAACACTGTGTTCCAATCCTTTATCTGGCTAGTGAATCACCATGAGTGAATGGGACATAGAAAATATACAAGTATGTAGGACAGAAATACAAGGTCAGTAGGAACTTCCAGCACATTGACGCTTTTAAAAAGAACAGACTGTTTATTGACTAGCCAAAGGCTTGGTACATAAACAACATCGTCATAATGTAACGATTACAATGTGATAATACTAATACCATATGGTTCTTCATACAACATTGAAGATTTGAAAAGAGTACAGAATACAAAAGTGCCCATCAGTAACTTTGAGATTCCACAAAGCGCAGCATTTGTGCCATAATATTGTGCAAGGCATCAGTCGAACAGAAACAAAATACTGGAATGTTCCACTTTAGCTTATTCATATACTATGAAATGTGATGGTATGATTCAGAAATGTGCCTATCCACATTCCAAAAATGTCTTTAACGGTATATTACTCCTGTTGCATAAAAAGAACATGTAAATATTTGGTTATTAAAGCTAGTGTGGTCCAAATACAATTAGTTCTGAATAAAAGTAAACATTTCAGAAGGGTGACAAAGACAATAAAGACTTCATTTAATTGTACAAAGTACAAAAATTGGCCATTTAATTGACATCATAAGTAAATGTTATCCAGTGATCTCACAAACCTACTTTATCACTTATCTTAAACTACCTTATAGTATTTCAGGTAAGCAAAAAGAGGAATATTGCTCATCTGGGTCTGTGTAACTAAGCCTCTGGATCCTAGAGATGCTGAATTTTAAGCAGCGGTCCAAAAGACACTTTTTATAAAACATATCTAGTACCAAACTGGACTGAAGTCTAAAAAAGTCACATCTTAAGGACTACAGGATTCAAATAAAACATTTGTAATTTCAAACTCAACTCTAAATTCTGTTTAGACTGCACTGCTCTCTGTAGTGCTACACTGTATATTGTATGCTGTATTTTAGCTCTTCTAAACAATATTTCCTCAGTTTCTATACCTTAGAAACTGCTAAAACAAAATATCTTAAAGGAAAGTAAAAGTGCTCCAGCAGGAAACAGAATGATTCAGTAATATTACCGAAGTTGAATCTCTAGAGAGGCCGGCTCTCATGACATTTTCACAGTATATTTGTAATGAGTATTTTGTTAGGGTAAGAATTTAGACTCAGCATCTATTTTTTTGTAATTGAATCCTTTCAAGAAAGAAATTAAGTCAGAAAAATGTATTCAAAATATTAAAGCATGTTGCAAAGACAGATTAATCTAATCTGAAAATTTAGATTTTTATTTTTACTTTTAATAAGACCATTATAAGAAACGTCTAATTCTCCACGTTTTTCTGTCATAAAAAAAGATAAGAAAACATTTTTTAAGCAGATGTGAAAATGATAAAAAAAACACTGTACTTTTTTTTAAATGAGAAAATTAATTTCAACCTGTTGCGCAGAATGTGGACACCCAGTAAATGTTGTAAGCTCAGAACAAAAATGAAAGAAAGTGCTATGGTTAAATGATTTTCTTTATGAACCTTTCAGTTCTAATGTTGACTTCAATACCTCTCCTGATACATTCTCAAATTTCTCTTCCACCCAGGTTATTCTCAAGGTCGTCTTGATGTAATAACAGTTAGGATACTAAGGCAGTCCTGATTGTCCACTTGGTTGTAAATGGCCTATAGATCCAAGAATCCTTTGCCAAAGTCCTTTTAAAGGGAAGTGCAAGCTAGCATTCACAGGACAGTTCTATAAATATAGAAATCTTCTACAGTCCCAAGATCTGTTAATTCCCGGTCAAAGCTGTACTCTGTGGAGCAATGTTAAATGGTTCACATAAATGTGACACCCCAGGGAATGCATTCAATCCTACTGATGTCTATAGTATTGAAAAAACACTTTAGCAGCCCATTGTAATTTTTTCAGAAATCTCTCTGCAGAAAGGGAGAAACTAGAGTCTATCTTGAGTCTTTGAGTCATGAGCAAGCTTTACACAGAAACATACCCCTGCAATGCTATGCCTCTAACAGATTTCACTCTGAAGACAGAAAATGCTGTTAAAGCTAAAGTCCCTAATGAAAGACATATCCTTTTACAAATCTGTAGATTCTATAAAAGTCTTGATGCTACTCTCATGTGGTTTCTGTTGTGCCTTGTAAACTCACAGCACATTTTACATACCACCGTCCAAACTCTCTTCTTGTTTAGGAATGGATGAACCAAAACCTCACCGAATAAACATTGCCTGGAATTGATCCTGCAGTCTTTTGGTAGATTGAGGAAACCATGCAGTCCGTTGCTTTATCACAATGGTAAAGTGTCCCAAGTGCTTAAAAAAAGACTGATAAAAGAAAGGTTCAATATTCTGGGAGAGAGTTGTGGGGGAGAGGGATTTCAAAGTGACATAAAATTATCACTGTAACAGGAACCTAACACGGGGATTAATATTAAACATTATAGTCCCTGTAGGACAGACCTGCTATACTGTATGTCTCTATCCTTGTCTTTAGGTGACAATATAATAAAATAAAATGTTTATGGCTATTCTGGTCCATGGCCTTTAAATCCTTCTTTTATTACATTTGAACTAAAAATGACTCTACTGACTCTCCTAAATTTTGAACAGCAGAGGATAGAAAAATATGCATATACTGTACCATTAAACTCTTAACATTTTTACTGAATATATATGATGTACTGAAATAATTTTCACTGAATAAATTCTATATGGCATGGAGTGCATTAGGGTCTTCACTAGCAAAAGAGGAAGCACTGTGACGTTATTATACAGAGAGGAAGCACTGTGACTTCTGCTATAGTAACTTATCAGTCCCAGCTCAGCCCCTCCCCCCATGAACAAAAACAAGAAACAAACAAAAAAAAAAGGACGGCTATCCAACATGATGGATGTTTTGGAACATTGGTAAAGGGAAGTATGTGTGGTCCTCGTAATTCACACTTATGATTACTCCAGGTCAAGCAATGCGGACGCAGATGACGCGACCCTCCTTGCAGATCTCCTGAACAGGTAATTTGTCAGTAAGTATTCACACTGGGTCATACCCTCACTCCCCAGGTCAGACCCCAGGGAGGCCTGAGAGCTGATAGGTCTGCACTAATTGTCCTCCTCGTCGTCACTGATGAGGTTCCTGCCGTCAGGATTGGTCTCTCTCTCCCGGAGGAAGTTCTGTCGGATAGCCTCCAGCTCCGTCAGCTCCAGTCGCACCTTCTCCAAGTGGAAGGTGCGCCGGTTCTGAATCTGCCTCAGTGGAAAGGGGTTCATGTCCACAAATGCCATAAACATCAGCTTCCTGCAAAACCGAGAACAGCGCGGGCTCAGGTCTCTCTCCACCAGACACTGGGCACGGGGCCACCTCACAGCGACGCCACCGTGCCCAACAGCTCTGAAAGAGTCCCCCCCCCCACCATGTCCAGAAAGTCAGCTGTCAGGTGCTGTTCAACGCAGCGACGATACTGCTACACGGCTCAAGGCCGGCCGCACAGCTCATACTCATGGCAAACGCAAGAAAAGCAAGATAAACGTACCTGGCATCCAGGATGGCACGCGTGAAAGAGCGGAGATATTTAAATATGGCCATTGAATCCTGCTTCTTCAGAATCTCCTCCTCTTTGTACTTGAAGAGCGCCAACGCAAATCGAAATATGATCTGAAGAGTAAAAAGAAAAGTAGACATAAAAGCAGTACGTCAGAGTGAGGCGGAAGGTTCTGGGATTTTCTCATAATGGAGATCAATACCTAGAAACTACAGTATCTTCTCGGAGCACTTGACACACGTCATACCCTGCCAACCTCAGGTCATAAAGAGACCATCACTGGCATTAGTTCACTTTGATATTTATCCCTTTCTCTCACTTTTCCTTAAAAGGGGGCTTTATTTTATTACAAAGGAAGTTGGATCAAAAGGATTTTTCCCACCAGAAGATGGCATTTTTCCCCATCTATCCATTTTCTAACCACCTCTGTCAATTCAGGGTTGCAAGGGATGGGCAGCCAGCCCACCGCAGGGCAGACAGGCAGACATCAGGGCCAACTTTCCCAAAAGCCAATTAACCCACCAGCATGTCTGTGGGCTGTGAGAGAGCACCCAGAGGAAACTCACACAAACACAGGGAGAACATACAAACTCATATACATTTTTGCATGCTTTTCATTTAGTTTGTATTCATTGTTTTACCTTAGGCCCCTCATACAGGAAGGAATCCCAAATCTTGAAGAGGATGTCACTGACAACACTGTCCACGAACACCACCAGGAACCAGTTGAAGGTGATGAGGGAGAAATCCACCTTGTAATGTTCAAAATGGGCATGAAGCCGCGGCAGCTTCTCACTCATCAAGTCCTTAAACACACGCTGATCGACCTGATGGAGCAACGGAAGAAAGAAAATGGCAATTTTGACAAATCACTTCTCCTCCTCAGCAGGCTAACAAAATTCTTGAGTTACTGTCAGTACTAGGAACGGGTTTTGATGTTATCTACCAGATCCACCCAGGATCAAACTATCTTTTCGCTAAACAGGTTTCTGCACTCTGAAAAAGCCCCAGTTCCTGACTTGCTTAATCTCTTTCTTCTCTTCAAAGCTCTACTAAAGAACTTCAAGAGAACGCAATCGATACACACAAACAGTGCAGTTTTTGCTATCGGAAGTGTCGTAAAAACTATATTAACAGATTTAATTTACTGACATTAAGACAAGAAAATCACTTCACTTAAGTACCAAAAGCTGCAATCATGTTTTAGAAATAACTTTGAAACTAGTTCAAGTGCAGCTTATCTAAGGACAATCTAAGGCACGAAGGAAGATGGACAGAATCTGATTGTACAGAATTAGACTTCACAATACATTTGTTATTAAAACACAGTGGATAGTATGGATGATTCAATTATTTTATGTTTGATTACCACGGAACAGATTCTTTATAATTATAGCCACTTTTTTTAGGATACCCCTTTGGTTTAAAAACACTGGAACATGCTCTTTGCACTTGTTTGGCAACAAAATCTGCCGCAAAAAAGGGCTTAAATGCTTCTTCCTAATTGAAGCATACTGTACATTCTACTTAAGTATACTGGTGGAAAAACTATCATGGCTTTACCACCTGTAATTTCAAGATAAGGAAACGCACCTGCATCAAACTGAACCCATCAAGAGAGACGTCTATGCCTCACTGTAGCTCAAACTCCACTCAGTAGTGATGCCACGATGGAGGCATCACGTGTGATATAAAGGGTGGATGCTCACCTGTGAGCCTAGCAGAGTCTTGGTGTAGTAGTCTCGTGGCATGAACACCTCCACAATGGCGATCAGGCACCAGAAGGCTTCCTCCTCTTCCAAATAGAGGAGAGCAATTGCTGCCAACCTGCACATAATCAACAACAGACCCCAGCATTACCTACAGTACATCACTTCTGACTCGCAACACGTCAGAATGAGAACCCCAGCCACAGCAGCACTTATATACCCACCTGAGAATAAATACCTGGAATCATGTCTCCCTTGCCTCTGCCCTTCCAAAACGTCAGGAGCGCACAAAAGACCCAGACACACACAGACACACACAGACACACACAGACACACACAGACACACACAGACACACACAGACACACACAGACACACACAGACACACACAGACGTCTTTTCAGTATGTGCCACCCTGGCCAGCCGCCCCCTTTCAAACGGGCGTCTGAGACGTGAACACTCGGCTGAAGGCCTGACTCCCACAGTTCTGCAGGCTCCCAGCAAGCCCCTGGAGTCACTGCTGCCCACCCAGCGCTGCCCACGATCAGCGACACCGAACTGTTGCGTTGGCTTAGCCGCACTGGGAGGCCTGAGCTGGCCCTGCGGACTGTAAAACTCACTCTGCACTTTTGCGTGTCAGGTTTTTACACAGTGTAAGGACACTGGACCTCTGTTATGTCCTCTCACTCATACACCACACAGAATAAATGGTGCAACTAAAACAGTTTTGTGAAGGAATCTGATTTTTAACTTTAGCTGTGCCCAACGAATTACTGAGTGTGACAAGCTCTTAATCGAGCCACATGATTACATTTTATGCTGTGATCTGAACATTTGACTCAAAACTGCCTTGTACCGGAACCACGTACTCTGCAGATGAGCAAACAAAGCTGTATGATTCGGCCATCCAAGGGTTATTATTGCACTGTAGAGTTCAAAAAAATGAACCTGGCCATCCCACCGAAACTTTTTATGAAGATGGATCCAAACATGAACGCTGCACGCTGCACGCCAAGATCCCTTCCATAAACAAAAGGAGCCGAGTCACTGTACCTGTTAAGACCCTGGCAGTACCCGATGTCCGGGTTTCTCCAGGAAAACGCCAGCAGGACATTCCGCAGCTTCTGGATGCCCTCCGAGGTCGGGGAGGCGTAGTGCTTGTTGTTGGGCAGCGTTCGCAGGAGATCCAGCTCGATCTGCTTGGACGCAGGGTTGGGCTTCTCGTAGGCTTTCTGCAGCAGGAGGCTGAAATAGTCGGCGGACACGCTGTCCCTGAACTTCTTGACGTGGAAGGAGACGCACCACTTCCACACCTTGCAGCGGTGCTCGTGAGGGATCCCGCTGCGGATCAGGGCCTTGAGCTCCGGCGTGCGCGTCATCTCCCGGTTCATGACGCTGGCGAGGTAGTTCTCCCACTTCACGCCCACGGAGACCTCCTGGTCGGTGAGGGAGAGGGACTTCAGGTCCAGAGCCCTCACCTTGGCCACCAGCTTCTCCTCCTCGTCGTCCTCGGGCACCGTCTTGAAACCGTACACATCGTACTCGCTGCGAGTTTCGGGGGAGAAGACAGCGGGGACAGGCAGGTCAGGGAGAGCGCGGCGAGCAGGGAGAGGAGTCTCAGACCACGAGCTCAAAAAACCCAACTTAACTGGAAGAGAGCTATTAATAGACAACAGGAACACAGCTGTTCGTAAGCAGCTCGGCCTGCAGATGTTTTCCTGTGATGTCAACACAATAAAACTAACACAACAGAGCAGCGTGGAGTCAACAGAACAAGTGAGGAAGGAGAGACAGCTTGTGAAACACAGACATGTTCCATCCCTAACAATGTTTGACAACGTATTTTCTTTTTCAGAGTACATGTTTAAAAAGCATAAAAACAGAACATTTTTGTTAAATAAAAAAACAAGAGCTTAACATATGTAGAAAACACACCACACTAGTAAATAAAACACCCTAAAGACAAAAATGATTAATACACTTTCCCTATATATGCTGCAGTGAAAGCTCTGAGCTGTCGTGTTTGGAAGAACTGATGTTTTCCATTAGCAATCTGCTGCTGTAACAACAACCAGAAACAATGCATTTGCGTTTACATTGTGATAGTGTTTTTCCATATCAACAAAGGGCAAAGTAAAAAAAATCAATGAGCTTTGTGATACAGGGGCTATGACTGAAAGGGTTACAGTACAATAAGGAGCAACAGGAAGTACCTCACAGGGTGGGGTTTGAGGATGGTGTGCTCCTGGTGTTCAGGGCTCTCGACCTGAAGAGCATCTTCCAACAGCCTGGAGATGACCTCTCGGGCTGGGTTCTGCTCAGACGAGCACACAGGGTTCTTCACCTCCTGCAGCAGTACCAGGTACTTGCTCTCAATCTGGCACAGCTTGGCCTCCAGGGCGGTGTACTGCCAGGCAGAAGGGCAGAAATGACACAACAGTGAAATAACAAAAGGTGTTACATTGAGGTTAAAAGTAATGGCTCTTCTTAAAGGAGTTTAAATAAACATCCCAAAGAGTCTCGAAAAGCTTCACCGAAGAATGGAGCATCAAACAGCCATATATAGATATGCTGAAGAATGTTAATTGCCGACATGAATCCGCACACTGCTTTTTAGGTCTAAAGGGTTAAAAAAGTCCACTTTAGCGTCCACTTGGAATTTTGAAAAATGATGACCGGGCACATGGTAAAATAAAAGAGACTCAGGACTTCAGACAGGAAGCTTTCCGATACCCCTAAAGCAGGCAGCAGCCCATGGCTCTTGCTACAACATAGCAGTTAACTAAGCGGGAATCTAATTTTAAGAAAAATATGTTTTTTCAAAAGGTGCCTTGGAACTGGGCGAGCCACATTTACTGTATGATCCAAAGTTGTTTTTAAAAAATATGGACTTCAGCGAAGCTGGCTATAAATAATGAAAAATCTGCAAAGGCTGACTGTATTCTGTCAGGTTCTAGAACTCTAGAGGGCACCTCAGTACTGGCAGAATGAGCTGAACCAAACACACAGGAAATTCCTCCTCCCAAAGTGTTCAGTTTACACTTCCTAAAATCAGACCGGTTTTTCTTATTTTCACTTCACCATGAATTTACCTTTGCCTCCAATGCCTTCTCTCTGGTTTCAGCATTCCGCCTGAGAACGGAAAGCTCCAGAATCTCTTTGTTCAGGAACTTGTTCTGTGTTTTATAGCCCTGAAGACTGTCCTGTTAGTATTGGGAGAACAGACTGTGATTTAGAAGATGAATTCATGAAAACAATACTCTAAGAATGGTATGGTGTGACATTGCAAATGTTTGGTAGAAAATGTCTAAATCAGTACATGCACAGTATACTTTTACAGAACTGTTGTGTGTCATTTAGTATAACAAAATCAAACTGACCTACTGTATGACTTTTTGTAAGATTGATCCTGCCCTTAAATTACAGCCAAAAACTTAAAGTAACTGTTTCCTGAAGCATCATCAAAACTGTAACTTACATTTGTATCTCTTACATTTTATTTTTAAATCAGGAGATATTCATTAACTCATAAGATATTTTCTCACCAGCATTTGTAAAAGACTGAAAAGATAAGAACAGTACTGTTGAATAATAATTCCAGAAACATTTTTCTAATGTAAAATAATGTGAAAGTTAGTTATTAGTCTACTCTAATTGAGTGTTCAGTGGTTGTCCATTTTATGTGAAATAGTTTCCAAAATTTATGACAAAGTTTTCTACTGATTGACAAGCTTCCCGTTTTTCAAGTGCAGCACGGTGTTGATTATCACATTGGTTAGGGGGGATACCTTTGACTTCAGTTTCTTGAAGAACTGGTAATGAACTTACTTCCCTAATCTTTCAACAATGTGACAAAAGGTACCAAGCTGAAACTAAATAAACCAGACTTTGTGCTCTGTTGGCTGAATTCTGCTTCCTCTTTCATTCAATTTAATTTAAAGTTTAATTTAATTTCATTCAATTTAAGTTTAAGGTGATATTTAAGTAAAAAGCCAAATAAGAAAAGAATGTTTATAAAAATATGTACAATACATGCAAGCTTTTTTTCCCCTCCTACTGCCTCCTAATATTAATGTCAGTTCAATCCCACGACTAACCACACAGTGTTAGTGTACACTGTTAGTGTTTTTGGACATGCTTTTACATACAGGCTAGCTGTTCCTTTTCTCTTTCTGTGGCTCTGTGCTGGACAGGCATCCTGTCCAGACTGAGAGCAGTCTTGTGCCCTGTACTTCTGGGCTGGTCTACAGATCACCATGACCCTCGGCAGGAGCAGTGGCTTTCCGATAACGAGCGGACGGACATACAGTAGACATACACTCATTCTGAGAATCTTCTGTCCTTATTCCTGCCAACCGCATTTCAACATCTCACTTTTTTATGATTTGTTTGTGTACGACAGACCTCAGAATCTATGTCACATCAACAAAGATACATGTGAAGAGACTGTGGTTCGTGTGTGGGCCTCTCCACCCTGAACAAAAAGCTACCTTCAGTTTATCCAGCTCCTGCAGCTCCTTGCACAAGGAATTTGGCGACGAGCAGTCGGGGGCCCCGCGGGTGGGGTAGCCTGCACTCTCGCACCCGGGACAGCTCTGCTGGGACAGCTTTATGATCACCTCATCTTTGGCCTGGATGGTTTCCATCAGCATGCCCAACTGGTCATTTATCTCCCCCACCTTGTTCTTCAGAGTTCTCAGTTCCTGCTGCAAACTCTCCTTTTCCAGAGCCATCTTCTCCATGTGGCCACACAGAGCCTGGATCTGCCTGTCCTTCTCCTGGATCAGCTGCACAGAGTCCTGCGGGCTGTCAGGAGCCCCAGCAGACCGCCTGTCACACTGAGAGCTCTTGAGGGTTTGCTGCAGGAGACGTACCAGCTCCTGAAAAACATTCATGCCAAAGCTGAAGTTCATTATTCCCCTCCTGGTCAAGTAACTTCAGAAGCGTACCAAAAAGAGGAGTCCAATCAAACTTTCTTCAAGGAATTTTCACTGCAGTTGCACCGAAACCAGAAAAAAAGAAAAAAAAAGGCCTTATTTTGCGCCCAACCATTTAATTTCCCCCCGCAGTCAGATGTTCACAAGCACATTGGAAAAGGCACATGTGCAGATGCAGTCTACTCTGGTTCTGTACACAAGACTGTGCAATGAAGTTTCAAACTGTGTTAACAAATGCAGATCTTGTTTCTCTTTCTAAGGCTAAAAAGCCTTAAAACCTATTAATTAAAGCAAGCAAGACCAAAAGCAGAAGAAAACAGCTATGTGCCAAAGGCTTAATTACATGATTTATATTCTGTAAATATAAACAGAAAAAATGTTTTTCATTTTCAAGCTGAGCACTTAGGTTTTAGGAATTGCTCGCCAATTTAATTTAATCTAATTTCATCCAAGGATTACTACATGTAAATTGCATTATACTGTAGTTAATGTCAGGCAGAAAACTCTAATGAAATTAAGGCAGTGAGTTTTCCAGCTTACACTTTTATACGGTAGCTATATGAAATTATATTAAATTTAAAAAAACCTGCTAAACAACAAATAAAGCTAATCTGTCTAGGAATTTAAGTGAGGTTTAATTTTAAGCCATTTTACACTCATTTTAAAGATGGGTGCAAGAATGCTTAGGAACCACACTTTCTAATATTTTTTCGGATTATATTAATAATCTATAGGAATATATTGCAATATGTCTGTGACAGAAGTTAAAATATCCTTTGGAATATTTTACTATGAACAAAAGGGTGCAAACGTACATTAAATTCTGGTCATCATATGCACCACACACCTGATTACAATAATGTTACAAGTTAAAGGTAAAGGTCACTAGCAGAGAGGCTCATTGGGTCAGAGCTCGTCTGCTTATTTCTATAGAAAGCAGGACTGGAGAGCACGTGGCCTTTCCCTGGACAGAAATGACACCTGTTCCCCACTCGTACAGCGGGGTGGACTGGAGAAACTGTGGCTAAATCCCTGTAAAGGTTCACGAGCAATTTCAGCAGTGAGGACTTGAATCCACAACCTATCAGTTATGAGTTCTGTGCAGGACACCACCTATACATTTATGAAGCAGACATAGACCCGTTCAAGATATTTGACCAAATCTACCCTTTTCTGCTTACCATTATCTACAGTACAGTGATCTGGTACTGCAATAACTAAGATTTATATCTTGTTGTGACTGGGATATAGCACCAATTAATCTTTTTAAAAAATAAAAACCTTCCACGATCATCAGCCATTCTGCAGCTCTGATAAATTGGTGAATGTGTTGCCTTTCCAGACGTTTCACATGACCTGAGCACGTTTTGCAGAGACAAAAACTCCCTAAAGATGTGATGTTTTGGTTTACAAGATGCTAACAGAAAAGATGCAGTTTTCGTTTTAAAGTTTCTTGTCATTCGGCAGTTATTTTTAGAGGCTAGCACTCTATTTTTACAGGGCAGTATGTGAAACGTATAGTTCAAAACGCAGCCAAGCACTGAAAAGTGGAACATTATAATAAACCACAGTCACAAGACAAAAAGGGGATGGAGGCAGCTGCATACTTTCCTACACTTCCTGGATAGTCTGCTACCCATGTGACCAACTGTGGGTGTCTGGACCTGTCTGTTACAGTTCTTGATAGCATGATAAGCAGATATGCTCAGCCTGCTTAAGGTGCACATTAGATCAATACTTTTGACAGTACTTCAGCACAGTACTAGTGAAAAATTAAACCAGACAACATAAATGAACAAAAAACAAAACAAGTGATTTCAGGGAGGATCACAGAAAGTAGTAAATATTAAAAATAGTGGCTCAGCTGATGAGTTGCACGATCCCGGGTTCAAGTCTGGGTCATGGCACCCAGAGTGTGATCAGGTTCCCTAAGCTGCAAGGTGCAGTCAGCCAAGCGTTGCTGGGGGAGAGGTTAGTCAATCAGGGATCTCTTGGCTCTCAAGAGTCACTGCCACCCCTGCAGTGTCCTGAGGGCCTGCATGCATCACTCTCTCCAGGTGCACAGAGTTCACGTGACACCTCTCCCCAAACAGAGGAAGATAAGTATATACATTCTGACACAGGAAAGAAACCACCACCACCACTTTTCAGCTGGAAAAAAAAACTGAGAAGCCAGCAGCTACTCTAAGCAGAGAAGAATCCAAGCAAAACCAGGCTTGCACTTGTCTTACTGAACGATATGGTTTTTAAATTGACAGTGACATTAGGACTGGTGTGCAGCTTGCAAGAAGGTCACTATTCAGCTTCCCACACATACACACACTTGCAAAATTAAGCTATTGCACTGTGTATTCAATAGAAGGAATTTTATATGAATCAGCTCTTAAACAGCTTTGGATTTTTTACCTCCTGGCTGGAGTCCCACCTCCGGACCGGAGAGCTCTGCCGTGTCCCAACTCCCGACCGGAGAGCTCTGCCGTGTCCCAACTCCCGACCGGAGAGCTCTGCCGTTTCCCACCTTCCCACCCGGAGAGCTCTGCCGTTTCCCACCTTCCCACCCGGAGAGCTCTGCCGTTTCCCACCTTCCCACCCGGAGAGCTCTGCCGTTTCCCACCTTCCCACCCGGAGAGCTCTGCCGTGTCCCAATTCCCGACCGGAGAGCTCTGCCGTGTCCCACCTCCCGACCGGAGAGCTCTGCCGTGTCCTACCTTCCCACCTGAGAGCTCTGCCGTGTCCCACCTTCCCACCCGGAGAGCTCTGCCGTGTCCCACCTCCCGACCGGAGAGCTCTGCCGTGTCCCACCTCCGGACCGGAGAGCTCTGCCGTGTCCCACCTCCCACCCGGAGAGCTCTGCCGTGTCCCACCTCCCGACCGGAGAGCTCTGCCGTGTCCCACCTTCCCACCCGGAGAGCTCTGCCGTGTCCCACCTTCCCACCCGGAGAGCTCTGCCGTGTCCCACCTCCCGACCGGAGAGCTCTGCCGTGTCCCACCTCCCGACCGGAGAGCTCTGCCGTGTCCCACCTTCCCACCCGGAGAGCTCTGCCGTGTCCCACCTTCCCACCCGGAGAGCTCTGCCGTGTCCCACCTTCCCACCCGGAGAGCTCTGCCGTGTCCCACCTCCCGACCGGAGAGCTCTGCCGTGTCCCACCTCCCGACCGGAGAGCTCTGCCGTGTCCCACCTCCCGACCGGAGAGCTCTGCCGTGTCCCACCTCCCGACCGGAGAGCTCTGCCGTGTCCCACCTCCCGACCGGAGAGCTCTGCCGTGTCCCACCTCCCGACCGGAGAGCTCTGCCGTGTCCCACCTCCCGACCGGAGAGCTCTGCCGTGTCCCACCTCCCGACCGGAGAGCTCTGCCGTGTCCCAATTCCCGACCGGAGAGCTCTGCCGTGTCCCACCTCCCGACCGGAGAGCTCTGCCGTGTCCCACCTCCCGACCGGAGAGCTCTGCCGTGTCCCACCTCCCGACCGGAGAGCTCTGCCGTGTCCCACCTCCCGACCGGAGAGCTCTGCCGTGTCCCACCTCCCGACCGGAGAGCTCTGCCGTGTCCCACCTCCCGACCGGAGAGCTCTGCCGTGTCCCACCTTCTGGCTGGCGAGCTCCTCCCTCAGGCGGGCCAACTCCTCCTGCTGGCCCTGCAGCCTGAGCTGCGTCTCCGAGGACTTGCTGCCGTTCCACTCCACCGGAGAGGTCTCGATGCTTCTGCTGTTCTTGCTGGGGCCGCCCATCACGTCTTTCAGGAGGGGGCGCTTTGACCGCGCGTTCGTCCGGCCGAAGTCGAAGGCGAACACGGAACCCGTGGAGTCTAGAGAAAGCGAAACTCTCCTTCAGAAACAAATTGGACTCTCCAGTCGCCATTGACTACAGCAGTCGAAGAACTTGGAAACGAAATCAAGCTCGACTTCAGGGATGTTTACAGATGGGGTGGCGTTTTCCTTTTGGTCACTTCTGCCTACAGTAATGAAAAGCTTTCAGGACTGCGAGACAAAGCAGAAACAAAAACAATCTCGAGCAAACATGGGCTCCATCAGATAAGTACTATGGAAATAACTTCACTCCTACTGCAAGCCGGTACAAGTTCCATCTCTTCCCTTGACTAAAGATATTACATTTTTTGAGCTACAGAAAAGGATTCCAAGCACGTACAATGGAACCGAGTTGGGATTCGCTCGTGCCTCCCCCAGGCCACAAATCTGCCTTGACAAAACTGCTCCCACATACTGTATGCAATATCATAGTTAAAACGCCTCTCACTCCTATGGGCCTCTGGGTGAGGCTTCTTTGAGAACTCCAGCATAGCCATCTGTTCCTGCAGCTCCCTGCTTGGCGGGTCAATCATCTCCCAGTCATCGCTGCCGGTGTAGAACACACTGCGCCGGTTCCCCTCACCACTCCCTCGGCCCGGTCTCAGCTGGGACATGGAATTCCTGACACAGAGACAGAACCCAGTGAACATCAGGCAACCAGCAAGAAGTGAAACCACTCGCAACCGGCACATGTGATCTGGCCACCAACAGTAATACCGTGAAGACCACAGGTTAAAGCCAGCCACCTGTGTGGTTCTGAGCTGGGTGAATTGTCAGTTCCTCAGGCCACACATTTCTGCAAGTTACTGCGATTGCATTCCACACAAAACTAATTGGTACTCCTGAAATATTCTGCGATTGTTGTGACTCTTTTAGGGTAATTTTATTAGAGTAGCTGTTATGGCTTTGGTATTCTATTTCTGAGTTGGCGGTGAGTACTGAGGAAGTGTGGGGGTCCAGTCCTTCTCACTTGAAAGAGCTTCCGGTGAAACACCATCACGGTGTTTCCATCACGGGTGTCTGTGGGTTACACTTTATTTCTCTTGTGCTGTCCAACGTTTACAATGCTATAGCACGTTGCAAGATACAGTAAATCGTCCACAAAAAGGCAAGGAATTGCATGACAAAAAATCAGGTCACCCATTTCAGAAACTCTGTACTTTCAAAATCAATTAATTTTAAATCCAATATAAAATAAAAAAAATCCTATGTTATTTAAATGTTAAAAGATGTTAACAGTTCAGACATTGACGTACTAGACCACAGCTAGAAAGTTTTATTTTTATGAAATGCTTTCCTGCAGAAACACAGAAGTCTGCTGTTAACCTGATCAACATATACAGTACTTTCGGTAATACAAGAAACTTCCGTAACGGGATTTTTTTTGTCTCTCCCAAATTCATTAATCAAGAAACCGCTGAGGAGTTTATAAAGGGACACAGGGCTGTACTGCCAAGTTTTACTATTGTGCACATTTCATGAACAAATGCCAAGCTTTGATGTGGAAACAAGTGACTTCAGCAAGATTTTGTTGTAACAGTTTTAAGAGTTACAGGATTGAACTAGATTAATCACTACCCAGGCCTTTTTATCTTAAATCTTATGCTGTTCAAGATAAAATTATATATTTGGGTATGGTCTGTATTATTAAAAACCTGACTGTGGCAAAATAAATAAAATCATGTACTATTGTATATAGTGAATACAGATAAAGAAATCACAATTGTTCTGTTTGTTAAATTTCTGAAACTCCCCTACATGGCTTCAGTGATAAGGCAGGGTCGTGGCCACAGCATACACACTGTCAATATCTAGGAGAAAAAACAAAAGCCCTAAGGCTGCAAGAAGTCTTCAGTGGTATTTCCTTCGATGATTCATTGGTTTTCTGTGAAGTCCCTTCACCTTAATCGAATTAGCTCAATGGATGTGTGGCAGAAAAAAGAAACACCACTGCACTACTTACAGTAGTAAGAAATACTTAGCAAAACAAAACCAAAAAAAATCACAGTTTTGCTAAAAGAGATATCCAATAATTCCGAAGGGTTTTTCTGACTTCACAGAAATAATGCCTGGTACTCTTAAAAGGATGATTTAGAAATAGACCAAAGTTCCTTATGATGTAATCTGTTTTTCCAAAAGAAAATTCTGTCACATTTCCAGTTGAGGGGCTCCATTTAAAAAAAACTGCACAAGTGTAAATGTAGAGTATCTGGTTAACAGTTACATTACCAGTCCTCCTCTTTAACCTTTTTTCCTCTGCATTCTGAACTATGTTACAGTATTTTTTTTTATCTTTAAACCAACGTGCAGAGATCTTTGGTACGAGAGGAAATTTCTTGTACTTAACATTCCAGCTCTCTGCGTCACTTCTACAAAATGTAGCCAAATTTTTCCAGATGTGCATAAAAAGTTTTCTAAGAGCATAGCTAGGCTCTGAGCCAGGACTGCTCAGAAAAGATTTTTCCACATGGAAATGCATGCACCAATCCATTCCATCTCTGATCAAGTGCAATGAAAAAGCTGTAAGGGCTATCAAATAACTGTATACATCTCAAACCTGTGAGAATCTTGATTTCAAATAATCTCTATATACTGACTAACCTATTCTAAAAAGTTAGCTTTGTATAGAAAAATAAAACATAAGTGCAGATTTTATACTGAGCAAAAGGACAGTGGTATTCAGCTGTGAATTCTAAGACTATAGTTTAAAAATATAACTCCAACATCCATTGGTACATTTTTAATGCTGACATCCTTTAATACATTTTAAGAAAACAAATGAAACTTAACATTTAAAAAACAACACACCAATGTTTTAAACCAGGATTTTTTCATTTTAATACAGAAAAGCCACGGTGCAAGTTGAGCGTGTTTTATAAAAAATACAGAAGTTGGCTGGGAAGTTAAAATTCAATAGCCGTGCAGGTAGAAATTTCTCGGGATTCCTGCAGTGCTGCAGTTTGTATCCACTGTGCTTGCATCCACCTGTTTTTTGGCATGACAGTGGTGCTATGCTGTCTCTTTGCCCATGGCTTGCAGCCTTTAAGATATGACCTAGCAAGCATTATATTGTGTACTGGGCAAAGCCAAACACACATGAAAAAGAACCTAAATGCTTCCTTCTTTTGCCTAAGACCAAAATGAAAACTCTACTGAGCCACAGTGATGAACTAAGAGTTCTCACTCAGCATGGCTCAGTTAATTCTAATAAATCACTGTGATGTAATATCCGAACACATAGCAACAGCCTCACCTCAGCTCGGTGCCCCAGTGCTTGAGGGAGAAATTGATGTTGGTGGGCGGAAAGGTAGGGTTCCTCGTCACACTAACCCCAGCCAGGTCCTCAGACGAGGTTTCCAGGGCAAATTCACTGCGGACGCTCTCTGTGGTTTCACTCGGCTTCTCAAAAGTAAAAGCATCTAAAACAGAACAAAGCACAAGACCCCTGAACACTCTGATTTCAGAATTCTGATTGCTGCTCGAGCATTATAAAGGTTACTAATGAGTGGAGCTCACCGTGGACTTAAATAGCCCACATCTTAGGATCTATCCAGCTGCTTCTTCACAGAATCCTGGGTACTCAGATTTTAAAGGTGTTCCCTAAGTTTTTCTTTTCCAATGTCCTCTGGTTTATCACTGCTGATTTTGAAGAAGTCTATCAGCTTTGACTTGACCGTGCTTTATAGGATACTGAATACCTGAATCAGGCCTCATCATAGTCTTCCCTGTTCACGACTACAAAGGTTCTGTTCTTTTAGTCTGCCAGGGTAGTCTGCCTCTAGTTGCTATGCACCTGTCCACAGTTTATCTTTGGATTCTTCACCATTCCATTCTAGTTTAGCAACTTAACTTTCTCTTGAGGATCTCCATTTATGCTTGCCCAGTGCTAATGTATACCCTATCCATTACGTCTTTACAGATGGCCCTTGCTGTATATTTTTCCAGTGGCCAAGAAAGCTGAAGCATTCTTTAACACACCCTGCAGGTATTCTCCTACTAATCTCAATTCTCCACCTGTGATTGGTTTAGGTAGAAGCCCCTGACAAGTTGGTCCTGCTCTACAGCATGTTTACCATGTCTCTGCATGTATTAATATCAGATGGAACGAATAATGCTTATGCCTGTTTCCTCCAACATTAAAATGGACCAAGGGTCCTTACCTGCTCTTGTTAGCAGCCTGTGGACTTAAGATCCCAGCTGTATTTTTCACCTGAAGTATTTCAAGATCAAGTACTGGTGTCTTGGGAGTATCTGCCTTGATCTTATGTGTCTTCAAGTCTTCGTACTTAGGTTGTGAATAAACTTGTTTGACAACTGAATGTCTGTTGTACTCTTTTTCTTTTGACAGAATGGGACAGACGCCTCTTTGTCTGTGCTCTGTAAATTAGGAATGCTTACTGTGTGAAACCTAGCTTACCTGTGCTTTATTTGGTTTTTTGTGTTGCGCTTAAAATAAACAGAGGAGCTCACTAGTGCAAATTTGTCGTGGTAGATATTTGTTCTGTCGTTGGCCAATTAGGAACAACTGATTTTATGTGTAATAAACTGAGTAAGGAAATTAAGTTTTAACTCTCTTAGGGAAAATCTACTTAAATACTTATTAAAGCATGTCTGCTCAAGAATGCCATTAACAAGCTGTAATAATACTATATTTGTGCAATTCCAAAATGCAAGGTTAGAGGTTTTCTGGGTCACAGTGTTGCAGTCTGACTAATCCACTGAATGATGCAACACTCATGATTTAAACCAGGGTGTGGGAAAATTACAATAATTAGAATGTGGATGTTGGTAACCACTGGCCACAGGCACATGTTTTTTTAGTTTTTTACTAGTGGAACCATTTAATACAGAAGTGTGTTGGCAAACATCCCGATCACCACTGGAGTTTTCTGAATGGTGTCATCACCTGGTGTTGCATAGCTCAAAGATACGGTTTTAACTTGGCCCAAGCCTGTGGAGGGCCGACGTTCAGTTTCTTTTCATTTCAGCTTTGTGGTGCAGCTTTGCCAGTGAAATGAATTGCTTGCTACACTGGAATGCCCAGCTGTTCAATGCTGTCAAGGTCCTTTCGTGCTCTCTACCTACACTTCCAGGACGGCTTTCTGCACTGCCATGACAGGACTTTATAAAATATTCAAAAGTATACAATCTCACTTTGCATACATTTCAAATGCACAGCCAGAAGTATAGTTTAAGACTGCTTGACTATAAAAAAAAGTGTTTGATTACAAGTAAGGATCTTCGTTCGAAGAACAACCTGTGAACTTTTCAGAACTGAAAGCACCAAGAAGGTGACAAACAAGGCAATCACTTTTTTTAAAATACATGCAGAAGTCTATTATAAAAACAGAAATCCCTTTGTACGCAACTGTACTCTTTTATCTTTTGTTCAGCATATCAATCTGCTTAATTATGCAATTTTAACACAGTATTAACTTTATTTTGCATACGGATAAATTTTTTACACAGCTTTATCCTATCCCTAATCTGCAGAAAATCTCACTCTTTGATAACAGTGGATAATCCTTTATGGCCAATGTTTATGTCCTGACACAGACTGGATTGTTCAGGATTATGTCAGGATTGTGTGTTAACAGTCGTAGCTCTAGTTGTCTTCAAAGATGCTGGTAAAGGCTTAGACACTGCTTGCTGAAAAAGTGTCTGGCAGTCGATTATATTAGAAGCAAATGTGTGAAAAATCTGCACTTCCAGTACTAAACAACATCAGCTGTTTAAACAAACTGAACTACAGACTGGGAAGCTGTCCAGTTTCCAAAGCAGAAAATGCAACAAGCAAGGCACTGCAATGCCTCAGGAAAAACCCAGAACAACCAAAGACTCCAGTAATAAATTTAGATTTTGGACTTTTTTTTATCCACCCAGCTGACGACAGACCGAAGACCTTGTGCAGCCTCGGCCTCTACAAAAGCCAATTTGTACTTTTCTGTGGTTTTCACTGAGCAGCACATTGTAACGAAACTCTCTGTACTGAACCAGCTGTAGAAGCCTGCAAGAGGCTCGAGGAGCCAGGCTGTTCAGCGCTGTTACTCGACAGAAAAAAAAAAGCTCATCTAGCGCCCACCTACACAGGTGCCCACACACCCTCCCCCTCCCAGCATGAGTACATTCACACCTGCCTGCAGTGACCATGAACAAGCGCCATTCTGTAAACCCAGCCTCATGCAGGAGGCATGCAGAGCTGATAACATTCAATTGGGAAAGCTGAGCTGTGGAAACAGTAGTTCATACCACCTCCCCCTTCCTGTCCTTTCTACACAACAGGTAAAGGTTCATTCCATGCTGAAGGGTAAGGAAAGAAGCACAACGTTTCGACTCGTTCGTTAATACATACTGTGACATAAGTTGTACTAAAGTACTCTCACTCACATTTTAAAATCAAATAAACTAATGATAAATGATTTAAATATTGATGATATACAGTATGCATGAGGATAAAAAAAAGATCCATTCCATAAGGGAAATTATAAAGTAAGACATTTGGAAGCACAACAAACTGCACAAAGTAAATTTACTAAATGGAAATTGTGAGAACAAAGTTTACCATGGCTTCACATTTTTAAATGTCCTCCGTCACTAGGGCTCTATTTGTTTTGTTTCGAACACTTCAAAATGTAGCTATAGCCTAGGTAAATTCCTGTCCTTTCTACACAACAGGTAAAGGTTCATTCCATGCTGAAGGGTAAGGAAAGAAGCACAACGTTTCGACTGTAGAGCCTCGTTCAGGTTATCTTCACACACAATTGAAGAAGGCTCCATGGCCGAAACGTGCTTTCCTTTACCTTTCAGCATGGAATGACCCTTTACTAATTCCTTTGCAGCCTACGCGTGCCGACACAGCTCCCTGCTCGAACTGTTCTTTATATTCCTGACTTCTAATCCTGTTAGGGTTCGTTGGGATGCTTCACCTGCTCTCCAGTCACTCAGATTTGTGGGGTCTCTTGCTTAAAGGGCCAGCAGAAGAGCTGGGGGAAAATGTCACCCAATCCAAGAAAACGATTAGATTTAAGGTGAAACTAAGACTAGAAACTGCCCCCCAAACAAAGAAAAACATCTGGAAGCTTTCTTATACTGTATATGACAGTATATATTCTTATATATAAGAGACAGAAAGACAGTATTTATAGAACTAGGAACCAATTCTATACTTTTCGTTGAGCCATTAACGAAGAAAGGCTTGCTGTGGGGTCCATTTGATCAGCTTAGAGGGATTTTGTTTTCTCTGTACTGGGAATCACCTTTGAGCACACCTGCAACTACTGTAACTGTCATTATCCTAGGATTAACTCTAAAAATAGGCACTTCACTCTGTGCTCTGCAGAAGAATTGTTCTGTGTAAAACAGCAGGTCTAAAGAATTCATGCACATGTGATTTGTACTGACATTGTACAATCTTAGTAAGCTTGTAGGGAAAGGAGGTCTTGCACATACAGTATAGTCCTGCAAGTTATAAATTAACATATATATAACAAATAACCATAATTTTATACTACTTTATTCTTTTAAAAAAATATGAAGAAAGCAAAATAAATGATTTATTAAGACATCACTCCTAAGACTTACATCGGAGCTAGGAGTTTTGTGATAATAACTTAACAGAATTACTAACAGCAGTCTTTAGAAATATATTAGTGCATCAATTCAAACTCCTCCTAGATGCACTCCATTTGGAAGAAAATAATTCTTCAGCAAGTGATAATGGCTAAACAACATAACACCACTCCCTAACATAATACATTTGCATATCTGCTTCACCTGGAAGTCTGTCATGTGCTTTCTTTGTGTTACTGTTCAGAGTTCCAAAGAGTAAATAAGGTTTACTTGGTTATTATGCCCATAATATTATACCTTTGCAAACTTACAAAGTGCAGTATTTTATTTTTCCTTGCAAAAGAGAATCTTCACAAAATAGCATGTGGTTTACCTCAGCATAAATCTACTACAAATAATGTGGATTTTAAAGCACTGCAGATACATTACAATTAATCAGAGAAATGAACTATTCTGGGCCCTTAATGCTCTAAAAATGCAATGTCCAGCTTTACAGTCAAACTCCGAGAAAGCTGGATTCTCAGGAAGCTCCTTCTATTGACCTGGTCTTCTTACCTGCATCTCTGGCTACCAGTCCAGTGGGCAGGTCAGGCAGGGGGGGAGAGGACCAGCTATCTCTGCTGGCCGAACCACGATTGTTACAGAACTCCCATCTCTTCTGTTGCAACTGCTGTAGCCAGTACCTCATCACCTGCCTGTTTGGTGCCTGCAAAAACAAAACAGCAGAGATACCACAAAACAATCACCTCATCTGAAAATGCTGTATGCACCTCATACGTGTTGGGGCAATGTGCTGGGAAAACAGGTAGAACACGACTGTATCACTAGAGGTTACAGTTGTGTTTTAAAGGCATCACACCCATAACGTCAATGTTTTCTCAACCAGGAAAAGCACATGGAGAAATTTGCAAAGCTGAATTCAGCTGTTTTAAGGCTTGTGACTGACAGTTTTAATTGTCTCAGTCTTGGTTTGCATCTTGTCAGATAGAGCATAATATGAGGTTAATACATACTGTGACATAAGTTGTACTAAAGTACTGTCACTCACATTTTAAAATCAAATAAACTAATTATAAATGATTTAAATATTGACGATATACAGTATGCATGAGGATAAAAAAAAGATCCATTCCATAAGGGAAATTAGAAAGTAAGACATTTGGAAGCACAACACACTGCACAAAGTAAATTTACTAAATGGAAATTGTGAGAACAAAGTTTACCATGGCTTCAAATTTTTAAATGTCCTCTGTCACTAGGGCTCTATTTGTTTTGTTTCGAACACTTCAAAATTTAGCTATAGCCTAGGTAAATTCAAAATGTGGAGACGATTTCATATGCAAACATACAGGAGTTCTTAGAAAGCGCCACATTAAGAACTTGTTTAACAACTCAACAGGACATCTTTTTTTTTAGCAAGCCAAGGCAGAAACTTCTCTGACTTCAGTTTTCTTCAGCCCTACAACTTAATTTCCTCTTTCAAATTCAGGCTGTTTGGAAATTTCAGTCATAGGTTTACCACAGCCAAACACATTCAGGCCTGTTGTACTTAAAATGCCACACCATTTCTGTTCTTACCTTATTTTCTCATACCATATGTCTCATAGGAACAGAGGTCCTAAGTTTTAAAGAATCCACTTCTTTAATCGAGAAGCTTTTCTCTACTGGACTCCACAACAAGGAATGAATATCCTTTTCTAACTGGGATCACCCACAGTTCAGCCATCTTCCTGCTATGCTGTGCAAGAGACTGCTGAAAGCATCTTGCTCAGTTCGAGGCTGACACAATAAAGGAAATGTTGCAGTCCAACGCAAGACATTGATAATTTTTTTTAAAGACTGCTGAAGAAATCATGAAAGACATCTAAGGAAGATTAAAAGCACTCTTTTAATATCCCAAAATATTTGCAACAAAATGTATATTTAGTGGCCATCCTTTTTAACAAGCTCTGTTTTTAACAAGATGAACTTGATCTGGTTTTAATCTTTCATATCTTTTTGATCTCTCTGTCGCATTATAAAGCTCTCCACTCAGCCAAAACAAGACAAGCACCAGACCCACAGATACTTCACATTTCAGCCACAACATAGTCCGCATTAGTGTGAACTATGGGAGGACAACGTGACAAGCTTCAGTGTGCAGGGAAAATGTGCACATTGGACTCTGCATGAACTGAAAAGCATCGATCCAATTGCATTGTTTTGTTAACCCTTTTGGATATAAAGATGAACAAGTGGAGGGGGATTTGGAAGCAGGAATGAAGAATGAAACTGGCAGTCATGCTGCAAACAAGCATGTTACATTGTATTGTTAACTTTCCACTTCACATTACCTCATATATAAGCACATACTGTATATAGGCAGATGGATTTATTTTTGTAGCTTACTTATGCAAAGACATTTTCAAAGTGAAGCTCCATTTCTGATTATGTGTTGTGAACTCAGTCTAACTGCAGTACACTTGAGAAATCACCTCAGGGACCCCTAGTTTTGTCCGGATGTACTATACACTGCCACAGATACCACAGTGATTAGATAAGGCATTAATCTATTACATTACCCTTCAGTACACAGTACTGGAATTTCATTAGAACATTAAGACAACTGTTTCTACCACAGGTAACACACAAGAAACAATGCTGGTCCCAAACAAACAGCAAATGTTTTGGGGAACTGTTGGCACTACAGCATTAATAAATGAAAAATGCATTCTTAAACGGACCTGGCACCTGTGGTAAACATTTATTTTGCAGAAGTCTGAATAAGTCAAAGAAAGACAAAAACAAAACAAAAAAAATAAAATCTGGGGGATCCAATAAAAAAATACTTTACTAGCAAGGATTAATTGCAACCTGAGTTTCTGCAAATACAGCAACAGGCAAATGTACACAATAGAAAGATGCTGAATGTCTCCTAGCAGTTTAAGTTAATTATTTGAACTAGAACCAGTTCAGGTCAGCAAGAACTTGAATCCATAAGAAGAAAAGAAAACTTTAATCCACCGTGACATTTAGCTGAGTTACTAAATACATTTACTAGGGGCTAAAATATTTTTATGGTAATCAACAGTTTTCAGCATCCGGAACTATTAGCACGTAGGAGTTTTAGCAAGACTCGCAAAACGCTGCTTATCCAATTAACCTGGACATTTCCACTGGCCTGTCTCCAGCCAGAGGCCTGTATGACGTCTTAAAGAAAGATCTGCTTTTATGTACTGCACCTTCAGGTTTTTAATTAACAACTTAAGTTTTTTTTATTTTAAATTCATCATTCATGTCTCCTCCTTCCACCTGCCTAATAAAGAGCAGGGACATTTGGCTAAATGCATTTTAATTGCAGAGGAGACAGACTTTGTGCTCCAGATGCTGAAACCTGAATATATTGCCAGCTATGAGCTTACTTATCAGGCTTACTGCGGGAAAACAAGAAAAATGCTGGCTACTGTAAATGCTTTATGGGAAAAGGCTGTGCAGGTACACTGTGTTGGGCTAACCGAAGTTTAGAAGAGCCCTTGTGCATATAGTCTTTCAGGTCTCTCATCCGGACCACTGTGTGTGATATGCCGTTGTAAAGCAGAATGTACTGTACTGTAAGTGTCAATACTGGTTTACACAAAGATATCACGAGATTCACTGCAATCAACAGGTAACCTTCAGTAACAAGGCAAAAGGGAAATCATGTGACTACAGAACAGGGATTGAAAAATCTAGAGGTGAAGGCCGGGTTTGTTTTTAAATGATGCTACTGTTGGGCGCACATTTTGCCTCTTGGCAGAATGTGATTGTAAACCAGCCAAAGAAAAAAATGTTTAATTGTATAGCACTTATATTTCCAATGGAGATTAGCTTGATTTTACTGGAGTTTTTTTTAAATAGGAAATGACATTTTATTTAGATTTTTAACGGAGACCCTACGCTATTAACACTGAGATAACACTGTATTAATAAGAATAACTAATTGCATAGGATGGATTATACTGTTGGGGTGGGGTGGACTAGGCTGCCCTTAAGGGAGGTGTACCACATTAACCAAACGTCTGCCTTTTCTTCCAACAGCCTGCCAGGCTACACTCGAAAGCACAGCCACCAAAAATAAAATAAAATAAAAAAACACCCGGGAAGTTTCTGCGTTTCCGCAGCGAGTAAGTGACTTCTGTTGTTAATATTAACAACATGAACAAGTTTTGATTCTTAACAACACCGGGATCTTCTAATGCGCAAACCTAATGCGTTTAGTTGCGAAATGAATTCACGTTTAAAATAATGTAATTTAGACATTTACATACGTGTATAAATCTGTGCCAATTCTCAACGCACATAGAAAGGAATATTTTCCGTTGTTGTGCGTGGCACAGTACCTGACCTCTTAAGCAATTTTATTTTTACTTACTAGCTCTGTTTAAAAAAAAGAAGTGGTCTTCTAAGGATAATAATAATAATAACGGCAATACCCCCAATCATTATGAAGTTGACTAAATCACTTATTGCGCATTCAGTTCTTAATGCGCTCAAGAAGTGTCTGCTCCTCAGCTTCCCATCTGGTAGTGTACAGCTACTGTACATAATGCCAGGGAGGATCAGCGACTGTAACCCTGCTCATGCCGATAAGGAGACAGATGCCAGTGCCAAGCCGAGAAGCAGGGTACTATACCTTGAGCACAAACTCCTTCCCCGAGGCGTGGATCTCAAACTGCCCTTCATCCCCTTCAACCTCATAGCTAAAGCAGGCGTCCCCTATCTCAATGTGTCCCAGCGGCAGAGCGTCTTGGGGAGTCTTGAAGTAATACAGATAACATTTTCTGGGGTCGTAGACAAACCAGCGGGTCTTGAACCCCCGGAGCGGCCCCTTGCCGGCAAGCTTGTTCAAATAACCGCATAACTTGGAGCCCTGGTCTTTGGTGCCGTCGCTGTCGGAAACTTCCAGGGATTTAGCGGGCGAAATCCTGGAGTTCCGAGGAGCGCTTCCCTCGCTCCCATCCCCTCCATGCATTTTTCTTTGAACTTTCTTCTCCTGCCTCGGCGGATACAACTATTCTCACTTCCAGCCGCATGACTCGTAGCTCGGCAGACCGTCGAGCCACAATGCAATGTGGGACTTGTAGTTTCAGCCGCTGGCAAAAGGAAATGCGAATGTGTTTTTTTTTTTAGATTTCATGCATCTTACTTATTGCGTCGTGTAAACGGACTGGTTTCACAGAGACTTTGTAAAACGGGCACCAGGCAGCTAAATCGCAAAAACATTCAATCTATCATCAGTCAGTTCCGCCTTCCCCCTCCCAACCTGTCTCCAGGTCGCTAAATGTCAACTATATTTTTTCCAGATACAGAACAGATAAAAATTAATTATTTGCTTACATTTATGTAGCCATTCGTAATGAAATGATCATTTTAATCGACTCGGTTATGAACGGCCCTCATGTTGGCATCCTTAAAAATAACTCCTTTATACTGTACCTGGTGAACGTGTTCAGTGAATTGTTGTGATTGCTGCTGGTGACATTGCTTTTTCATAATTATCTTCCCAATGTATAAGGTCAAATGATTCAGAGATAAATATGCGTATTTCTAGGAAGCAGTTTAGGAATATAAGCGTACATACGTACACACTGCATACGTACAGTGTGAACTGTCAGTTCATTAAAAACACCTGCATCTCTTCAATTGTACCACTAGATGGAGCAATTTACCGTTTTTCTGGCTCATATTTAAGAACAAACAGCCGAAGAGACAACTTTGAAATACTATAGCACCTTTTTTGTGTTACAAGCAATAATGAAATAGCGTTGGTCTGCATTTCAAATACTTAATCGTGGGGAAAAAAAATGAAAATATGGAGACAGACAGCTAGGGATTTCACCCATAATAATTCAGCTCGAAGTGACTTGACCAAGCAATTATGGGCATGAATTTCTAAAATATTTAGAACTTTAAATCCAGCTTTGGAATTACAGTACTGTCATACAAACGTTTTTCCATGAAGCACACAGCAGCATTGGACTACAAACTGTCTTGATTGCATTTTAAGGTGCCATCAGAGGGAGACATTGAGCTAATGTTATTTCTGTAAAGCTACCCTGTTAGCTATAGTATTAAGCAATTTTATTGCGCTGGGTGAATACGCTTGCACAAACAACCCGTTACGCATTTACACGTGGCGTGTTTTAACATTTATTCTGCCACGTGAAAATATCATTCGTTTTTGTTGTTTTTGGAAAACACTGATGAAATTGTCTCAAAAACATCATCTTTAGTATATTGGGCAACTCAGAAGTTATAATTTCCTCATTGAGATTTCCTCATCTCAGCATAAAAATGTTAACCCTTGATGTCTGGAAAACGGTTACAAACAGAAACACAACGTGGAAAAGCATGTAAGGAGTCTAAAAATAAATCAGGTCTCTTTTGCTCTTCGAAGCGCAGGAAACACTGAACGTACAGTAGCATTGCTCTCTTTTAAAAGACATACTGTACTTTCCACATACCACATGCGTAGATTTTTTCTGCAGTTCGCACAATTTTCCTCGTATGACAGCGAATCTTATCGCGTGACCTCACAGTTTGTATTTCTCGGGTGGCAGAAATGTTTCATTTGTCTAGCCCTTTACTTCCCAGATGTGTGCTAGCCGAGACAGATGCAAACCGACTCTCCTGTCTTGCCGTCGCCCTGGTGAGAAGAGAACGAGTGATTTCCCGACATGACGCGCTTGGCAGGAAAGATCCGGCCACGGCGAAGGGGAGGGCGTGGGGAACGGAAAGACTGAACCAAACCTTGTCTTCTTGTACGAGTGGATCTGTCCCTCGCCTTGAGTGATGCATCAAAACACGGTAGCTTAGTCTGCGGAAACCAGTAGTGTCCTGTGAACATCGCTGGAGAAATTGATTTGGATGACTGTTTGTCAAGTTCTACTAAAAGAGAAAGATAGTGACAACATTGCCTGTAAAACCAGGTCAAATGTCTACATAACAGTTGTTTTTTGGGGACGCACATGAGATTTCATATGACCCAGTTTGGATTACATATATACCATACAGATTGAGGTAAACACAGTTCTCATAAATTGAAGTAAGATGTTCAAAGATCTCCAACATGAAAATGAAATGCTTCTCCTGAAACACATCAGGTCAATCCTTAAATATGAAGTTAATATTTCTGAGGGAGGGTGGATAGTTAGAAAAAGTGTTATTATAATAATCGAATTACAATCAAGTTACTGGGTGTCTCAGTTGGTTTCATAGACCCTGATAATCATGAGTATCCACTGAGGAAAATAACCACGTTTCCTGTCCATAGGAATTCACTCTGGTGCTTCTCTCTCATACTGGGTTATGATCATAAAGGGTTATTTTTATACCTACACATAGATAATTCTCAGATTTAATTAATTTGACAGAAACATGAATAAACACACGTTATTTTTTTATATTTTAATCAGATTGGTTTAAAGGTTCTGGACTGTGTCAGGGGGACTTACCCACATCAAAAGAAAAAGGAAATACATTCTAAATTGTTAGAAATAAACTCTAATAATTTATGCTGCACCCAGCGCTGTTGTAACAAGTCATGTTACAAAAGTTTTAATGAAAAAACAACAACAATGATTTATATACTGTATAAAAGCACGGTTTGGGGGCATTGCAGTGTGGGACACAATAAAATAAATCCGATCGAAGTAGTGAAAGGAGTCTGTTGCAGTCTGCAGCTGTGAGGCAGAACTCGACTGGGGGAAATAAAGGCAGGGCAGGTCATTTCTGAGAGGACACTGGAACGCTGCGAGAGATGGAGCAGTTCAGTTGCTGTCTACTTTGATATTTGGCTCCGTCCCTGGAATAGACACAGGGATCGTGTTTAATGACAATAAAGTGCTAATGGCTTAGTGATTTTCCTCCCACATGTAATAGAGAAAAAAAAAACAGAAATCTGATGCTGACCTTCTTATAGGCAAAAGCTGTAAATGTTCTGAAGTGGATGGCTAAATAAATTAGACCCTTACCGCAGAGAGTCCCTGAGAGCAAGACAGGAGACAGTGACAGAACTGACCAGGTATGAGAAATGACAGATTATTGAAATTATCTGGCAATGCTGGGAAATTCAATTATGAGGGAGTCACAATCAATAATGATGGGAATGGTTAAGTACCATTTTAGAAGGCCCTCTCGCAATGAGAACAAATCTCACATTTACTCCTCCCATAACAGGAAAGGCAGCAAAAACATTCGGCAGTAATGACTAATTTTGAGCAGCATAACGAGTGGGTTGTGCTGGAGCGCACAGGCTTGAGAATCATTCTGTTGTAACAGAATGTACTTTAGCACATAAAATACCTCTTTATTCCTACATGAGGCTTTCTGGTTTTCCTCTGCAGAACATTCTGTGATAAGTAGCTTGAGAGTTAAGACAATACTATTCTAATACCCACTGTACATAACCAACACAGAAAAACGATGTCATACGATGTGTCATTCTGCGGCAAAACCACCTGGTCTATTCAAATACCCTTCTCTGGTTTGTTCCAGCTCCACAAAGTTGTGTAGCTATTACGTTATTTGCAGATATATGTTTGTTTTCCCCCCAAAAAATATCAACATGAATCCATAGATACATCTACATGGTCCCATAGATAGTCAGTTGAAATATTGTAAGTTTTTTTCTTTCTTTGTAATTTTCAAAGAAGAAAGTATAGAATTAAACAAATAAACTATCCTGCATAATATAAGAATTATATTGATTCTCTCAAATATTCAACATAATCAGGGACATAGTGAATCTGAAGTTACTATGAAGCAAAGCAGAAACTACTTTTGCACTGCCTCTTTTAAGGGATTTTACGAGAAGGCTGTTATGCTTCAAAGCTCAGTTAAACTCCTTGAGAATCTTGCAGAGAACTGGCTTTGAACACACATTTTTATTGACCAAGACATCCAGACCGCAGGCCTCTGCCTCACAGTGATGGTGGCTTTGTGCCACAGCAACATCCTAATGCTCCAGATAAACAGGCACAATAAAGGCTTCACGTCTTGCCATAACTATAAAAAACAGCCTCTTTCCTTTTCGAGGCAGAGGGCAAGTTGCTTCTTTCTGCAGTCTTTTCAGGGGCATGTCTTCAGCGGCAAGCCTTTATAAGAGATTTCCTCCAGCAGGCCTAGCTTCCCAGGCTGCTGGGACTTAAAAGTGAAAGAAGTAAAATGAAAAACAGTTGCCACACGTCAGTAGGTTCTACACTGTAGGGAGGTAATATTTAAGGTTGCAAAGTGAATGCTGGAGAGCTCAGGCTCTGTAAGTGTCACAGAAAACAAAATGATGGATGATACCCTAGCTTTTGTGATTACAATAGCAAGAATCATTCAGTCTTTCCTTGCTTGCAGAATCTGGACCTTTAGGAAGATCTAATATTGCCCAGGCCCTCAAATCTTAAAGCAGAATTCAATTCAATTGATTTGGGTTAATTGAAAATAGCCTCATTTCTGGCAAGCCAGTTACTCTGTTATGGATCATAAATTTGTTACATGGAAATTCTGATTTTATCTGATCTGATAAAAAATGGAATTTAAAGCATATAATGTCCTTCAAATGTGACTATTAATATTTAATTACAGCAAGTTATAATCAAAACCATTAAAAGAAATTTGGACTACACCTTCAAATATCCAACCCCTTTTTATGATTTAGGGGATAGATTGTGACAGTCAAACTACAGTCATAAGACCTGATATTCTGAAAGACACCAGTAAGAAGGGGAAGATTTTCTGCAGTTTGAACAGATCTGCAAGGAAAACAAGAGTGATTCCTTTCAAATTCAGCTCTGATGAATTTCTAACTTTTCAGAAACAAACAAGGGCTTTCAGTTGCCATCACTACAGCAGCCTGTTGTTTATTTGGGACAGAAAAAAAGAAAGCAACCAGGAAATGCAGTGGCTTCCTGCTTCTGTGTTTTCTGTAAACCAGACCAAGTGCATCATCATCTTGATGTCAGGCAGACTACCGATGAACCACACTGGTTTCTGAATGAAGGAAAACAATTTTCTGGAGAAATAAAACAACAAAAACAACATAATGAAGGATATTTCCTATGCGACATCATAGACATTTGTTAGGTATCAAATAATGTCTATGGCCAATACATGGCTGCAATTAATTAAGCCTTTGTTTCCAAGTTGCATGATCTCAGAATGAAAGAATGAACAGAAGCAGCACATACTGCAGGCTCAATATAATCCTACAGATTATAGGATATACAGTATAATCCTATAGATTATAGGACAGACTAAGGGAACTGATTTCAGGCTGGGAATGAAACAAATGGCATGGAGGCTTGAGACAAAATCCTGAAAGGCACAGACCATGACAATATGCCCACTAAGGGGACTTCTTCATGATCTGCAACACAAGTGGCCAGGGATACAAGTGGGAAATAAAATCAGTTCCATTCAGGACAGAAAACAGAAAAAAAACACTTTTTTACACCTGGATGGTGAAGGTCTGGAATGGACCTACTCCCCTGTCATGGTACTGAAACCGCCACCCTGAGATAAATTAAGATTTTTTGTATCATTAATCTAAAACCAACCAAAAGCTGAATGGCCTCTCTGGATTGTCACCTCTCTTGTCTTTTCTCCCTGGAGTTTGTGGTGAAAAATAAAAAATCAGAGTTTTAAGACTGGAAACAGAAATGAGCTGTAATATTCCACAGATTTAGTCATACAGTATATGCACCACGTCTGGAGATTATCACAATGATAAAAGGAAAGAGGATCTAGACTGACAATCATATAGTGAAACCTAGATAATACAGTTCCAAAAGAGTCATTTTTGTGTGATTGCTGGTTCTTGGAAGAAAGGTTATAGTTATTATACCTGCGTATGAGATAAAATATATTTTGTTCCTGTGTTTCTTTTTTGACACTGTAAATGTATTTTTGTTATTATATACTGTATATATATTATTCATTAATGTCAATTCACCTTGATGTTTCTAAAAAGGTAAACTTTGTGTTATGAAACAGCAGTAGCAAATCATTCACCACCTTAAAGCCCTTTAAATGAGTGAACAAATATAAAAAAGCTTCACACAGAAAATTCATTAACATGTTTACACAATCCAGTACTTCACTATATAAATTAGATTAAATAATGGATAAAAGTGATAGTTATGTTCTTGAACATTTTTAATTCCTATAAGTCTGAAGAAACCCACATTTAATCGTAGCTTTTTGAAAATGCTTTAAGTTGCGTAAATATTCTGTCAGTTTGTTCAACAAAAAGATTTTTCCAGTCACTGTATACTACAATTTCACAACTTCAGTAAATCAATTTTGCTCTCAAGTGTCAAGCCACATTTCTCCTTTGTTAAGATTGCTTAACTGTGTTTATTAAAATGACTGTCTTGTTCAAGATTAAGATTTTTAATATTTTATCAGTACAATTTAGTATCTCATATTTTTAAATCTAACTGGGTTACATTTTTCAAAGATGTCAGTTTACAGAACTTTTGAACTGTGCCTTTTGAAAGAGGTACAGTATTTAAAATCCAGGTAAAGGGTGTTTGTATAAAACAATATTTTAAAACATTAAGAAAAATACAGTAACTACTGTATGTTTGAAGCATTTTTTTAAAGTTACACACATCAATTCAATAGAAACACTGATTTTGTTTCTATTTCAATCCTCAACATAATTTATTCAGAAGTAGTTAGAAAGATTTTTAAATCAGGCTACACATCAGGAAATTCCAAACCTCAGGATTTTAGCCACTGCCTCCAAAATGCCTCTGTGGGGTTAATTCAAGTCTTTGAGCAGTGAGTCAGTCTTAGGTGTACAGTAAGGCTTCATGGAACAGCTGGTTCAGTTGGGTCTGTATGCCACCCTTAGTGGAACTAACTTCTCAACACCCAAATTATTACAAGCAAAACAACTGAGCACACACATAGGAAGGTCTGAACAAAACAACAGTTCTCACAAGAGATATGACAGGGAACCATGGAGAAGGCGTTATCGTCACAATTCTTGATTACAGCAGCTCGATAACTCAGAAAATACTGTAGAAACACTTTTTATTGAAACCAGAGACAACCTTCTCGTCAAAAAGGCACAGAAATACAGCCAGCCTACTTCTGGACGCTGTCAGAAGTGACCTTGCCCATCTTTTTTGTCCATCCACAAATCCGAAAAAGTTAAATCCTGTTAACCGGATTGTTCATGAAAAAAAAACGGAGTTCCCCTAAGCTGAACACTTAGTATGATTTTATAATTCCAGTTCCAGTTCCAATGCCAATTAGAATACATATTTAGCCTTCTTCCCATTTTTGGAAGTAATTTAGGTGGGACTTACATAGTAAGTCTTAACACTTGAGCTCTGCAGTTACTGTACAGTACGCGACCTTTACAAAATGTCAACGTGCCAGTCTGAGTCTGAGATAAAAAAACCAATCTTTTCCTAGTAGTCTCTCACATTTAAACAGAAAATTCTGTCAAGTTTAACCAAATCACTTAACCCTGCCCTCTCGAGATAAAATATTGAGAAAATATTGTCAACACACAATAAAAATAGTGTGACGTTTGTGTACAGATGTTGGACGAATCTTTCTAGTTTTTAGGAGAAGGCAGATTTTTTAAAACTGTGTCTGTGGATGTTAATTAAAATTGTTTACTGAACTTTACAAAATTGGCAATATATAGTTTTGGTTTGAAAACGGATTCAGAGAGATATGCTTTAAGTTGAGATGGCAATGGTAAAATATGACGTTCTTCTGTTCTCAGTGTTACAGACAAAAATGCCTTCAGTACCAGAATAGTATGATTTTTAAAGGGGAGTCTGGGATGGAAGTAATACTAAGAGAAAATAACTATAAAGCTGTCTCAAAACTTGATGTTGAAGCACTAACAATTGAGAGCAACATTTTTCTTGTGCTGCCATCGGGACCACAAACTAATATATTTTTCTTTAAAAAAAGTCTGGAAATTCTGTACTATTTGTCAGACTCCTCACAAGGTAGGCTCCTGACCTGATTATACAAACGTTGTGTACTCTCACAGTCCACCTGAGTGGGCTCTGAAAGTGGATTAATCACCTCTTTAGAAAGGTACCATAGATCAAACAGCTGAGTCACCTCAGTTCCACACCACTCCACCCCCTACAACTTTTAGTCATTTTAACTGTTCCAAGATGAAGAGCTTTCAATAGCAACAGATATGTTGAAGTTGCACTGCTATTTACTTACAGTACATGTACTGTAAATAAACAGTCTTACACAGTGTAAAGGATATTGGGAAAATGAGTTTAAATATGGAATACTAAAGTATTCTGAAAGGTATTAAAAAAATCCATCATCTACTTTTTTAAAATATGTGCTCAGTTTGTATTTCAAGAGCAAGACTTTGTTAAAGAATTGTCTGAATTGTCAGCTAAATTACTTTAAGAATAGAAACTTAGAAAGTACTGTATCTAGGTATGTCAAATAGAGGAAAGTGTGTGTGATAAACTAATACCTGTACAGTATGTGTAAAATACAATCTATAAGAAAACTCAGTTTCATACATCACAGTTTCAACAATCTATATGATTCCATCCATCCAAAATATTTATTTTGAAACATTCCAGGTATCACAAGAAAGTACGATGTGAAATGTTAGTCATTTTTTTATTTTAAAACCAGACATGAAGAATAACATAAATAGACAAACTGGACCTAAGAAAACAGGAGATTGAGAAAAAGATTAACTATTAGAGAACTATTAGACTATTACAGAGGTTTAAAGACGTAAGTACAGTATGCGGCAGTTATATGTAATGGTCACTTAGTAAATGCAAATTAGATTACAAGATTAGTTCAACTCTTTCTAATAGTATGAGGGCTTTAGACACTTAAATTATTAAACCTCATTTTAATATTTAAACTGAGGTTCAGATTGGCACATATCTTTTCATTTTCTAAGTAAAATTCGTCAACTGTCTGTTTTCGGACGATTTTAAAATTTGTGTTTTATGGTTCTAATCTGTTGTAAAAAGAAAAGAAGAAGCTACTGTTCCGAGTTACAGTAAATGTTTTATCGTTAATGTCTCTGGGATATCTCGCCTCCTTTGTGTCGTAACTTCTTTCTGCATACTAACATTTTCCAGCGTCACATGGGAAACAACGCCGTAAATTTAAATATGACTCCGTCTGTCTAAAAAAATAAAGTAAAAATAGATTAATACCTGTGAATCCCTTCATCCACCAAATATTCGTGACACAGTAGTCCCAAGTGTAAGATGTGGTTTTCGAGTTTAATCATTATTTTTCAACTGAGAAAAATCCCGCTGAACTGGTAGTTTTCATTAATATACATTTTTATTTTACACCTGATGGCCTCTATTTGTCTGACTGGATGGGGAAATACAGTATACTATACGTCAGTGATGAGTCTGCAGTGTGATAGTCCAGGGAAGTGGACACTTAAAGTTTCAGTGTTGTGTTGAGTTTTAAGTGTTAAAGTTAAGTTTAAGTTAACCTTGAGAGATAGAGATCACTTTGCAAGATCCTTGAACAGGGGTGACCAGTCCTGATCTCGCTGGGCTTATGTGTCTGCGGGTTTTCATTTTACCTCAGCACAGAGCAAGGTAATCCGGCTGGTTACTGTTTTAAGTGGACCAATTTGATAGCTTTGTCCAGCTCTTCAGCTCTGCTTTCTATCCACCTTGAAACCCTGCGGACACACCTGTCCCTCAGTGACCTGAAGCGTCTAATCTCCTTATGCAGTGGTCATTCACTTTTGATTTTTATTCGCATGTTAAACGTTTAGTTTTTCAGTGTTGTACTGTCTCAGTCCACACACTTGAGACTTTTTTTATGTTTCTACTAGTGCTTTCAATACTTTAGAAAGCAAACGACGTGGCCTACAAATTGGGCTGAAGAGTTTCGCGCCTAGAAATACTAAAGGTGCCAATCGATTGAGTAGCAAAATGTGAAACACTCACAGTGTTAAAACAAAAATAACAAAAGTAGTCACAGGGATGCCGTCTGTGTGTACGAACCGTGTTTTCCTGTTAGATCATCATGTGCCTCGCTGCATTAACGCCACCGGCACTGAAAAAAAAAAACCCACAGCCGGTTTTAGCATTTACTTTCCACTCATCTTGAGGAAACTCTTTCTGGGTGAAAGCCCTCCTTCCTTCGTTTTCTCTTTTTTTCTCATGCAAATACCTATCACGTCTTCAGCCATGGCACAACGACTTCATGAACTTTCCGTGCTCATGGAAAGAAAATAAATGTCACCCTTGTATATACAAAGAGTTATACTCCTATACTCCTTCAGAGTGTCTCACCAGCTGCACTACGCGCATGCTGTCATAGAGTTATTTTTGCCTTTTTGAAATGAGAGTTAAATCAAACCATGCTCACTGCTCCGTCACTTCAGGTATGTACTGGTGTTTTCGGTCGTCATCGTTTATATCTTCGGTGCATTATTAAATATTCCAGCGCACACAGTCATAGCCTAAAATAAACCGTAACATTTGTTTTTTGAAATTGAGAAATACGTACTCGTTACAATAAACTGGTACTATTGTGATTTTAGTAACAAAGTAGTGTAGAGATGACAATAAATGGTGTAGCTAAATAAACTTTCTATTTTTTAATTATATGAACAAATTCAGTTTTTGTTTTGGGTTTTTACCAGAAGTACAAAATTAGTAAAATTGCGATTTGCGATTGGCACTATTTTAAAAACAACCGGCAAAGAACGTCTTTATTCATAAAAGTGCGTGTGCGATTTGCACGGTATTATTCAAATATCTGCTTCACACGGTGATTGTTGGTGATATTTTGGCAAAGTTCACCATATTTCTGCAAAGCCTCGCCATTCAGTTAAAAGGACCGGTTGCTGCCTTAACTAGAAACTGCTATAACCTGTTTTCCCATATCCGTATTGTACCTAAAAAAGTAAAATGGGTTCTGTTGTGGTTGCCAATCCTCAGGTGGTCACCGTTATTTTTCATGGCTGTTTTTTAGGACTGTTAAAAAATATTAATTACAGTATGTGTGAGCATCCCTTTGTGAGAGGACAGCGTACCGCGGAGACAAAAGATATCAATTGAAGCAATGGGGGAATTCATCAGATAATAAGGCCATCTCCCAGGGTCTCACAACTGCCTACCTGCTTTACAAAAGATTGTGAAGACTGTTCCACTGGAAGACATTGTTTATATGCTCATCTGACATTCTGGTTTTCTTATTTTCTGCACAGGTTGTCCATGGTATGGCTGGCCTTTCTTTCAGTATATAGGTCCCGGTTCTCGAGCCTACAACACCTCCATGAAGAAGCCCATGGATCACAAACTGCCGAGAGCACCCTTCTTTCGCACCTGGCTGATGTTTTGCTTGAAGGTCAGAGACTATGCTGCTGCCCTGTTTAAGGCCAGCTTCTAAGGATAAACATTTGGATTGGTTTGGCTTTTTCGCTATGTTCAAGGATTGTTTCTGAGAAGTGTGGAATTCGCAACCACAAATAATAATAATAATAACTATTGTTATTATCATTATCATTATTATTATTATTATTATTATTATTATTAGTTCCTACACAGCCAAATTACAGTGAGAAAGTAAGTTGCTAGGACGACCGAGTCCAAGACAAATTAGAATTTGGCGCTGATTTGGTTTTATACAGAGGCAGCCAAAGTTCTTGAAAGTTTGGGTGGAATAAAACCAGAAGATACTTGGACACAATTGCTCTTGGATATTTGTGTGAAGTCTTGGTCTTTTTTAGTTGGAGAGTACCTATAAAACCTGCAGGACTCTAGAACTGATATTACCCAACACAAGGATGCTTGTGTAGCAACCCTTGAGTCATTTTTAGAATCTTGTTCAAATATTATTTATCTCAGAATGTGTATTCTCTTACATTTTACCCATATTGTTTTCTTATGTGCATCATTTTCTGCTTCCCGATTCATTGCGTAATAAAGGGAGCTTTAAATAGTTTTTTATTTGCATGGAGCATAATAAATATATCCCAAAATGGAAGCAGGAACAAGTGTAGTAAAATGTGAATGTGGGGCTGGGTAGCCAAGGGGAGGTGAGGTAAGAGAACAATGCTGTCGTTCAGGGCCCTGTGCGGGACGGTGACGTACTGCACCACAAAATAGGCAAATTCACCTCCCCGCTGAGCCGTGAAATTTAAACCTGTTCCACCCTTTTGTCTGTGCATTCTTCAGGATCAGGCTCCAGAAAAGATGGACCAGCGGAAAGCTCCGGTGCCTGGGACAGAGCCCCAGGCAGACCACGCAGAGGGGATGCTGAAGGAGCTGGCACTCAAATGGTTTACGGAGACGCAGGCCCCGCTCATCCTTCGCAACGGCAACTTCCCGGACTGGTTTCAAGGCTTCATCGCTAGGAAGTAAGCAAACCACAATGACACCAGCCAGAAAGGAACAATTCCATTTTCGCAGGTGGTCTGGGAGCTTGCAGGCGGAGGATGTTGCTTTCAGAGCACTCACCTCACCTGAAATCAGCTGGAATCTGAAATCTCTTCAGCAGACAGTCATAGGTCTTACAGTGCATAATTTCTTAATAACACAAGCAAATGTTTTTTTCTTATTAAAAAGTTATTGGGTTGCTTTGTTATCCATCTCTTTTTCATTCCTGCTGTAAATCAGAGGTCATTTCCTGGGGAGACAGCTGTCTTCACAGTACCAGGAAGTGAATGGCTTGAGTAATCAATTCCAAAAGACATTAGGAAGGATTTGATGTGCAGTATGTCCGGCAAAGCGAAAAAATTGGGTTAATAGTTTTATTGGCTATTTAGGTTGAAACCAAAAAAAAAGAAGGCAACAGACCATCCGGGAATTGAACAAATTTGCTTTGTTACAGTAGCTTGTTGTCTTTTAACAATTAGGATCATGTATGTATTAGAAAAGGGCTTTGCAGCTAATATAATTGTAGTAATATCATTTCAGCTAGCCATAATGCAAGTCAAAATACAGATAACTGTAGGGTGGTCTAAATTCAGATATACTGTAGAGTTTTAGATTCCAAAAAAAAAGCTATCTTTCCTTGCATTTCCTAAATGGATTACTGTTTTGACTACTGTTTTAGATTAGCTGTACTGTAAAATATGGTACAGTATATATGTAAAATGCGATAAGAAGCACAACAGATTTATAAAGAAAAAAAAAGATTAATTTCTGGAACAGTTCATTTCCACTGAAAGCAAAGTAATAAGTGAGTTTAATAACACATTTTGATTATATTTGCTGAAACTGGTGGAGTTTTATAAAGACAAATGAACAGTTGAGTGAAAACGTTCAAAAACAGGTTTTCCCTCTGTGAAATACAGAGCAGACTACAGCTGTAAACTATGTGTGATCTATGCTCTCAGTGCAAGGAGACAGCAGACCCATTCCATTACTGCTGACATTTTCATAGCATTTGAATGTGACATTCAAAACATGTGACCACCTCTTCATCTTTTACAGGGATGCTGAAGATCAGCTCAGAGATAAGCAGCTGGGATGTTTTCTCATCAGGCTCAGCGACAGAGCCATAGGATACATTCTTTCCTACAAGTGAGTTAAACATTCATATCTTTGTCGGCAAGAATGTTTTTTTGTTTATCTGCAATCAGGAATGCACAAATATGCACAATGGAGGGGGAGGGCGGCAAATGTATTGGCCGATTATGATCTAAGAAATTCAATTGAACCACAGTTTAGCGGTCCTCTCCGTCTCTGATAACCTGATTTATGCTTATTACTTCATCATTTGTGTAGCACGTGATTTACTGTAAGTTTCCGTTATGGAGACACTGAAACATTCTCTTGTACCTTGTTGAGGCCAGGCATGAATCCCTATGCATCAAGCAAGGATCAGAAGAAAAATAGATTTTGTTTCTGATATGCAATATTTATTCCTGGCTGATTAGAAATCCATCCTGTTTCATTTCAGAGGGAAAGATCGCTGTCGACATTTCGTTATCAACCAGAATAAGGCGGGACAATTTATTGTTTCGGGAGACACTGAGACCCACTGTAACCTAACTGACTTGATAGAGTACTACAAGATGTCTCCCATCGAGCCCTTTGGAGAGTTCCTCACTGTCCCCTGTTCAGAGGTGAGGCCACACTGCCTTAATTCTTTATACTTTCTTGATTTGACTATCAAGGATAACAGTTCTGCATTATTTCTTCTTATCCCAGGATTTCATATTCATTTAAACCAGGGTCAGTCGGCCTTTGGATGACAGGTATCTGTGTCTTTGCAGAGTAACAACGCTGAACTGTATGACGAAATCCAGTTCTGCCAAAAGGCGAAGCCTGCAGTCAGTGTCCAGGCCGTGAAAAGCATATGGAATCAACGGAAAAACACAAACGCTGAGCAGCCCCCTGAATTACCGCCAAAGTACAATAAGCAACTACACAAATTGCCTTCAGATTCCTCATTTGAAAAAGTTCCTCCTCCGATCAAGGTAACTTGAAAACATGATTTGCATATCCAGCAACTGGGGTTGTGCACAGTTATGTACTGTACATACTCAGTCAGTTGAGGCTGTGTTGAACTATAGCATGTTAAGAATGCTATGACAGGAAGGATATTTTGTTAGCTTCTAAGTACAGGAGATAAAAAAACACTGTGAAAATCCATTCTACTTGCCTTTCAGAAAAGTAACCAAGCACCAGGTCCTACACAGCAGAAAAGAAGCCCACCCCTGAGGAGTGTACTGAGTGGCTCACTGGAAGACAAGTCCTCACAGAGAAGCCAAGTCCTATACGCCCAGCTGGACCAAGAAAAAACAAGGGAGAAGGCTCAGCTCCCGTCATCCAACAAAGGCAGCCCAAATAGGTCCAACCGCAACCAGACTGAAGGTGCAGCGACTAACAGGAATGGGAGAAGGGGATCCAGCCCGGCCTCAAACTGCCTCTACCCGCGAGCAGAGGAAGCGCAGCTATTTCCAAGCCAAGCCCCAGAGCCTAGGTGCAGCGACACCACTGTGTATTCCGAGCTGACGCTGGTGGAGTGCAGGAGCAAATCCCTGCCCTTGCTCGACGACGGCTCCGACAGCGGTCAGGACTGTCACCCTTACAGAGCGCATACCCCCCCGGCCCTCCAGCTCCAGCGCTCCCCTAAACTGCCCAGGAAATCAGCCTTGTATTCCGCCCTTGGGAAGTGCTCCTTTAAGGACGCGGGGCCCCACAGCGCATCGTCTCCCGGCCCTGTTCTTGCCAGTAGCAGCAGCCTGGACAAGCTGTTGAAAAACCCGCTCTATCACGCAGTGACGGGCTGGCAGGCTCCCCAGGACATGACGTCGCTGCTGCACAGGGAGACATGTGGTGGCCATAACCCCACAGTGACCTCCCATCCCATGGCAGGCCCGCCCCAGAGCACGGATAATACTTACGCGCAGATTCCCACTGAGCCGACGCCGAACAGTTTGTTCTCTGACAACACCTACGAGCAGATCCCTGACAGGCCTCACAAGGGCACCTCTGAAACCCTGGCCTCTGTGAACAACACTTATGAGACAATACCAGACAGGGCTCCCAGACAGTCAGAGGCCACCTGTGGTCTGAAGGTAAGTCTCGCTTCTTTCTGATCATGTGAACAATTCAGAATGAATCCAGTCGTTTACAGCTCATTAAACTGATAATATACTCTGACTGCATCAAAATCTACCAGGGATTTTTCATTCAATTTATCCTGTATGAAACTTACCCTCTTGTGCAAATTTGAGTTTTATAATTGCTGCAATTTATAATATATGGATTGTCATAATTAAATTGTCATAATTGAATAAACTGTAACACTTCAGCATCAGATGTGTTGCTTATTACACGTTTTATTTCGTCATTCCTCCAATAACAGGTCAAAATGAACTTATCTTGTGCTGCAAGGTGTTAGGTGTGCCATGCAGACTCAAAGCTAAAGTAATACTGTATGAGACTGAATAAGCCAAGCAAGCTCCCTGACGTTCTTTGAAAAAGACGTCTCCATAAACCAGTTGTCATTCAGCCCTTCTAGTTTCTGGATGCATATACAGTAAACATATAAAACATATAGAACGAACTGGGATGATGACAACCAAGCCACTTTTGTACCAGCTGTACAAAATCTTTTCCCATGTTGTTTCTTGATGCTATATGCCGTACAGCACAGTGCATCACACACAAGTCCCTGTCTTTTACAGTTTGCCTCATGGTTTCCTCCTCCACCTCTGCAGCTTCACTTCACTCTGCATGGGGGTACTCGAATGGTCTGGCCCTCAGTCAGACCAGAATCTCACTATACCTACTGTATATGCTCAGGAAACATCCTTCATCGCGTCTTATTCTTGAGTGTTATTACTCGTGAAACATATATTCAGTCCTGTAATATGTTCTACCTGCTGCTCTTTTTTAAAACACTTTGTTGGATAGACCTCCACCTCAGTCAGTTACTTAACTCAAGGTCAATGTGGATTTAATTTGCTCACAATTGTTTTTCCAACAGCTGAGATGCCTAACAGAAAGTCACTAACCATCACCTTTCACTTTGTTGTTTCTACAGAATGCAAACTGGCGAAGATTCTTCCCAGAGACTAAAAAAAAATAAAGGAAGCAAACCCAATATAACAGGACCAATGAAGATGAGCACTACATCTATTCAATTCTGTTGTGGAAGACTCTGTTGACAATACTGTACATGTAGCAATTATCGTTCAATTTCTGCTTTTCAGTTATGGCAGGAATTCATCTCTTCTCCTTCGATAGAAAGATGAGATAACATTGCCTCACACTACAGAAGGCTAATATTTGTAAGCAACATTCCTACTGCCTACTAAAATTTAATCAGTTTGAATTAAATTATGAATATTTAAGCTTTTGCTTTTTCACCGATACAAAAAAGAAACTGTAATGTCTTATGATAAGAAATTGTATTTATATGAAATGTTAATATTATAAAGGAATCATTGATAACTGAATCCTTTTCTGCTTATGGAGACGTATGACAGTGTGAAGCACAGTATTTAACAGTCTTTTTTGATGTGATTTATAGTGTATTTACACTTGTGATACCTAATTATCAGACGGTCATCCAGCTGAGTAATTTGTGATGCTTTTTCATATTCCTCTGAGAACTTGCAAAATAATTTGAAAATGTTTATCAAGGCCATTTAGACATATCTTTCACTCAAGACCAAATGTGATGGCGAATTAATAACAGCAGATACAGTACATTGTTTGGTAAATACTGTTACTGTTGCTACGTTTGTGAAGTAGTATACAGTAATTGAAAAAAGCTACATTCTGCAAATAACCCTAAGGCTAGAGTTAAGAAATGGTTCGAGTTTTATTACTGACAGGCAATTAGTTCTACAGTTGAGGTTGATTATTACAGCTTTTAGTGACTCCATTAATATCCATAAAGTATATTTGATTTATAAAACATTTATAAATAACATGTACAGAAAGCCTGTACATGTATTGCAGATTTTTTGAATTTTATATTAATTTTATATTAATTCAAATTAGTTCAATTTTCCTAATCTAAAATGGTGAACTTTTTCAAATGTCAAGCCCTCAGGGGAAAACAAAATTGAATCTCTTTGTTGATTGATATTTAACTTGTTTTTACTGTGTAAATACTGTGTATTTCATTTTAGGGCGCTTATAAGATAAAGCTATTAAAATCCCCTTGATATTTTGATAACTCAAGCATTTTTTACCCAAATCATTGAACAAAGCCATTTTCTAGATATCAACATGAAAGTAATTTGGAGGTACTGTAAGTTCCAAACATTAGGTGTCAGTTCCACTAAGAGTTGGCTCTTAAGCCCGGAGCTTTCCATCATTCATTTGTCCTATACCTTCAATGAACCTTAAGAAAATTAAATTTAAAATTAAATATGTTCTTCTCTTGAAGAGACAAACATACTAAATTCTATTCTGAAGCTTTCAAGCAATTTAGAATGCACTGTTGAGATTTTATAGTTACAGGATAAACTGTAAAAGTGGGCTTTTACCGTTTTAACATCAAAAGTCTTTTTTTTTACAGTTTTCCAGTGAGTCCTTTTATTTTACAATTTCAGTTATTTTAACATAAGATAAGATATTTTTTTTCCTTTCACAACATGCAGACTGACATTTACGTGGTACAGATTGTTTCAGAGAATGACGTTAATTGTTCCTACTGTATCTGATTCTGTTGTTTTGTCAAATATTTTTACATATATACTACAGTATGTGTGTTAGCTCATCGTCTTCAGGATCGGTAATGTGAACACACTGAAAATTTAAAATCCTTCATTTATTTCTCAGATAAAATGTTATCTGTGTAATATAAAACTATAGAGAAAAACTTTTTAATGAATTCAACATTCTAATATGTAAAATATCTAATATCTACAGTAATGTGTAAATATCTGAAACATGAATGTTGTATCTGTATATTCAAAGGTTGTATAACTATCTTTGTGAGTGTTTTATTTAAAATATCTAATTTATTAAAAATGGGTAATTATATTATTTATAATAATAGCCTTAATACTCTTCATCTCAGTGATTAAAATGTAACACTTTATATTATTTTCCTGTAAAGGAACTGGGGATGATACTACTGTATAAGAGAGGTGCTTTAATTTATTTTTCTAGAAGAATTGTCAAACAATTTGAAATTTTCTGTGTTTAGGGACATAAAAATTTATAAACATCCAATATCTAATTGATTTGCCTGTTCTTGTTGTTTCTGCCTCTTTCTTGTTCCATTAAAATCAGCATTTTAAACACCAGTCCCTTCTTTAACAGGAGTTAGTGGAAAAAAAGATTCATGAAACCAGCCCCAGGCAGCATGATGGCGCTGTGGTTAGCATTGCTGTCTTGCAGTGGTAGGGAACTCGGTACAATTCCTGGGGCACTCTCTATGTGGAGTTTGTATGTTCTTCTTGTGTTTTACATGGGTTTCTTATGGGTGCTCTGGGTTCCTACCACATCCCAAAATCAAAGACAAAATGAAGTTTATAAGAAAAGTTCGGGAGGGATGACAACAACCAAGCTCAATCACTCAGCTGTCAGTAATTGGTAATCGCTCCTGACAATCCATTCCCTCAGCCAAGCGGGTTAAGCTACAGTCTCACTCCATGACGCTTTCTTCTTGGCTGTTGTCATTCCTCGTGAACTGAGGTTAATTGGCTCCTGCAGGCTTGGCCCTGGTGTGAGTGTAGGCATGCTTGTATCTCCACAGGTATGTACCTTGTGATGGACTGGTCTTCCAGGGTGTAGAGTGTGTAGGGAGTAGGGAGTCCTCTGTACACTATCGGAGTACCAGGTGAGATTAATACATTTGTGAACCTGCAGTGCTCTAGTCCGTGGTTTTGTGTTTTTCTTTATCATTGATTTTTTTATTCTCTGTTGTGTTGCCAGGATATGTGTTGCCTTACTCATGTGATCCTATTTGTCAGGATGAACTGACAGAGTGGGAAGACAGCACAGACCTTAGAATGTAAGCAATGAGGTCAGGATTGCATTGTGAAATCAAATCTCTGTCCTTCTTAAAACAATGTCCTTCTCAGCTTGCATCTGTCTCTTATATGCATCTTTTATATTGCTTTTGCTTTGATTATTCTGTAGTCCAGTTTTCAAGACCGGGGATCAAGAGATTTATCTTGTTGTGGTTGCCTCTTTAAGTCATTTCAAATCCAAGTCGGTGAGTCAGAACAGTCAGTTGGCATTGACTGGAGCTAATTCTACCAGTTTCTACCAGCAAAAGAATATGCAAGCAAAAAGCTCACAAAGAGAAGTACTAGTCCTTTCAGTTCTACATTACCAATGCCATGCTACCCTGTACTTGAGAGCACACTTTGGGTGAAACACTTAACATTGTTTCTGCACATACCACTCACCAACTCAACTAATTCTAAACACATTCCCAGACAAAGCTGATGAGGAGGCACAGTAAAACAACCAACATGTTTCAGGCACAAACATACTGTATCTCGCCACTGTGCCCCCTGGAAGAGAAACAATCTCTGTTTCCTCCTCTCTGCCTGTAATGGGAAAAGTTCAGTTAACAGTTAAGGGGCGGACAGCATCAGAATTTGCATGGTAGAATATTAACGCAGATAAGTGCCATCAGGAGCACAGAACATCAGATAAGCAGAGACACTAGTCATGTACAAACTTTGTACTGGAAAATGGATCTTAGTATTCACCAAGAATGTCTATCAACATTAGATCTATGGGCCAAAGAAAGGCAAACATTTTTGGCAGCATTCATCATATAGCAAAAGGAAATGTCACATTTAGATTAAAACTCTCCACTTTAACACACCTCTCTAAGTGATTTTTTAAAATCTCTTTTCATATTAATTAATCAAATAGTAAGAGTCACTGCTTCATCAAATTGGTTACTCATTTTTTTGTCAGTGTTGTGGAAACTGACATTCCTTCGTGCAAATCTAAGCATTTGCCTTTCATTTCTGACAACTTGTGTACTTTACACACTTAAACTAATTAATTCTTAACAAATAATACAAATTTCAAACAAAAATGGTCACAACTGATAACTTGCCAGATTAAAAAAAAAGAAATAGTATCTTAATGGAACTGCAATCCCAGCTGAAGTTTACTGAGGTCATGTAGCAATGACAACTCATCTCTCTCTAAAGGAAGCTTAATTATCTTCAGACAGAAGCACCTACAGGTACAGTATAATGTCATTTGTGGGTGTGGAAGCATAATGATTTTATTGAAAACTGTATTTTGTCTGCCTGGAACTACTGATTCACAGAGGCACTTAGACACTCTGTCTGCAAATATGTTTAGCTAAAAGAATAGGATTGATGTCATGAGAAATAAAGTGGTACAGTTGAAAACTCCACTGTTGGTCACTACAGTGAGATCAAGTCACTACAAGTAGAAAAACAGAGAAATGGATTAATGTACAGAATAGATGATGGATTTCTAGAGCTAATTCTGTTCATAGACTATTCACCAAGTATAGATATGTGAAGATAACAACGAAGAGTAAGAGAGCTATTTGCACAATAACAGATAATGAAGCCTTGTTCATTTGATATGTTTTGATGCATGCACACATTCCATTTAACATATCTTCATTTCTGTACATCTACGGGAAATAAAAAGTTTTTTTTAATTTTCAAGGTTTTGCACATTGTGAGCACAACAGCACTGTATCCTAATAACAGAGGCCTGCTGCAGCTGTAAAGAGAGAGCATGCTTTGAGAGAGCGCTTGTACATTTCATTCATTCATGTGATTCAGTGTTCAGCCAAGTCAGAGTGCAGTAACAGCAGGATTCCCATCCCCACCTCATCCATTAATCCTTTCTTCCAATGACCACGGAAAACAGCCGTTGATATGCCTGCAGGATGTAATGACTTTGGAAGGTGGGGAGAAAGCAGACCTCTGGCTTAAAACACAGGGAGAACATTCAAACTCCACACAGACTGGCACTGAGGTGCTGGAATCAAATCCAGCACTGATAACCAAACACCACTCTGCAGCTTGTTAGTGTTGAGCACATTATCCATCCTCCACTGCTGCTCATGATCTTATCCTGTTTTGGTCAATATCATTCTTTGTGAGCCTACTGTGTGACTCTTTAGAATGCTATATAATGCAATAAAAATTTGCATATTGAGTATACTCAACATGGACGGCAAATACCTGCCAATGCAATAGCTTTCTGATTTCTCCTGTGTTCGGCTCAGAAGAATTCAAGGTAGTTTGATACTTCAAAATGAACATAGTGAAGCAGAATAAATATTTTGACTTGGCAGGGGTGCTTGTTTTTGTTTTTTTTGATAGGATCTGGGTTCATCTTCATGCTTCTGTTTGCTAGCGTTTACTGCTCATCTCCAACCTTGTCATGCTATCAGTGGAACAGAATATATTAATACACAAAAGTCCCTGCTGCATTTCGCCTTCGTGATTTTGTGTTATTTTTTCAAAGGTGACATCTCTATGCCTTTTCTCTTTCAAATAGCAGCCATGTGAAGCACAATGGAATATTTTACTTTGTATTTCCAGAAAGTCACAGCAGCTTTGAGTTTCTTACACCTCTCAGTGTAGATAAATCTTGTTAATTTTGAAAAAAGGAAATACAGTATGTGCATATGAAGAGAACAAAATGAAGGTTAAAGTGCAAATCTGAAAGGTGTTCCGCTTGAATAACACAATTGTGTTTCTAACCATTTGTTCAATTGGCTTCCTGTTAGTTTGATTTTGTGGTTTCACTTTCATAAAAGAGTTCACCATTTATTGTCACAAAGAAATACTTTAGCTTTCAAAAGGAATTATCCCTTAAAATAAAATATTTACATCAAGAAATATTTTAAGCTCATTAATGCCAAAGAGAAAATGTTTGAGTAGATAAAATTATTTCTGTTTTTGTTCAGTCACAATGAACTCTGTAGTCAATATAAAAAATCCATATGTAGATGATATCATAACTTTGTCTTGTCGTTTCAGCGTGTCTCAATTTTCTAATGTCCACCAAAAAGATATCAAACACCGAGAGTTGGTTGGCATGAGCCCTTGGGCACTATGACCTTTCAGTGACAGTAACCTCTCAGTAACTTTTTGCTGACATTTTTCAATGCAAATGTGTGTGTTATCCTGATCAGGCAAATGAATCATGACTTCCTGCAGTACCAACTGCAACCTGTAGTCATGCAAGGTTTAATCCAAGAATAATTAACCCGACTTCCTAAGTAATGCAGTTTATTTTCAGGTGGTGAGATTTCAAACTTGTCGCACTGCGTTTTTACTCTTATTATAACTTGCACTTCCTCACTGTTCCCAGCATGCCACCCCTTTCTGTTGATCGGAACAGATCTGCTGACAATTTTGCGGAAAAGAGGGGTGAAAGATTAGATTCAAAACATGCCAGATAAGATAAAGTGTTTTGGTAGGAAGATTTGTTTCTAAAGCTTTGTGACCTAGATAATTGCTTGATTAGCTTTGCTGTTTAATGCACTGACAGGTAATCTTACTGCTATATGAGTAGAAAAATGGCTTGATTCATTTATATTTATGGTTATGCTTGTAGCGGTGAGGCTTATTAATTTGGGAAAGCTCAGAAACACTTAATTCTGCCTTATGTACTTGTTTCGAGTATCTAATGTAGAAGTTCATTGATGAAACGGTCTTAATGAATGATATACTGAACGTATGTCCTCTTGATATATGTAACACTTCGTAACTGATTGAATATATATCTTTTGTATTCTGATAACCCTCTCGATAAGATCTGTTAGTTTAAGGCATATTCTATGTATTAATAAATGTATCCTCGTGTATTAGTACCTGTGTGTGTGCGTTGTTTGAGTTATGTCGCATGGTTGGACTCTAAAGCCATCAAAAGAATCAACTTTGTGATTTACTGCTACAATTAATAATTGTCTCAGTAAATGCCCAAACCCTACAGAACTGGTGCCTTCAGAGAGCCACTACATTACATTTTGGCTATGGCAACGTTACATATTTGGCGTCCCTGAACAGCACTACATGCTGATATGAAATAAGTTATCGAAAATGTAACAGGCTCCTTATACAGTAGTTAGTGAAAGAAGGGTAATTCCTGAGGACATACCAGTTCTCCCAATACAGTTAGAGGCTGAGCAGTTGGCATACATATGCCAAAATTAGCTCTGCTTTAAACAGATTTTTCTGCTCACATTTTTAAGTTTGGATTTATTTACTATCAAATATTTGCATGTATTTGTTCTTTGCTGTGCTCAAAATGAGATTAATTCAACTTTGTGAGCTCAATGAGAGACTCTTAAGCACACTAGGCAAGACATGGTAGCCAAGTGTCAATTTTAATGCATTGAGGAGCCAATATCCTTCCATAATCCTGTTTCAGATATAACTTGGTTTCAGTGATTATTTAATTTCTAACAGCACATAATGATATACACCTCATTTAATATTTAAAATGGCTGTTTTGTCTAGTTTTTGTCTTTCCAAAATATTTAGACTTTAATGGTTTTGTATCTTTCTCTTCAAGCACTCAGAAGAGTGATACTAGTATGTCTACCTGAAACACAAATAAGTTGATAGGGGCAATCAAATTTGCAGTGGCTCCTCGGGGCCTGGGTTATAATTTCAAAAGTTTTGTATCAACACAGAGACAAAAAAATGTGTTGAAAGGCAGCTTCTGCCACAAATAGAACTTATCAAGGTGTCACTATTGACTGATATGGATTCCGCAAGGTTATAGGAAAGTGTTTATTTAATATGCATAGATCATAAATAAGACTGAACTGTCAGCATCAGAGCACATAAGCACATAGATAATAATAATAATCCCTATTGCATATCAAATCTTCGTTACCTGTCAGTTACAAGAATAACTTTTCTTTGTGGAGCAATGCAATACTCCAGGTTTCTTTAAAAGTTTTTTGTCTCCAAATCTCCCTTTTACACATTTTTTTTGTGCAGCTGATAAATCTTTTGACTATTGAGATTTTTGTTTTTAACACCTGGAAGGAACTCATATCTTTTGATAATTTGCTCCCAATCTGAGGTGAGAGATCAACTCTCTCATCCCCAAATCAGTAAAAAGGGAGGTTCGAAAGGCAAAACTATTAGATGGGAACTATTGTGAGAGCCGTCTCTCTCACATGGCCCCCTACTCAAAAACGTAGTTCATACAGGGCTGAAGAAATGAACGTGCCTTTTAAGCTAGTGCTTTTCTGATGATGATTAAATGGTTTTACTGCCATAGGTCTTTGTACCCTCACCACAGGCAACTGTAATCATCTGATTAAGTATGTTATAGTATATTGCAAGCAAAGCTTCTGGCGTCCAATGTGAATACAAGATCATACCAGACCAAGTACAAAAAGAATCAATGTTGTTTATGGCTGATTTGTATACACAGTGACTTAAAGTCTGTATCAGGCTGAAACAGAAGCAGCCTCATTCAAATCTAAATCAGCAGATGTTTGCCTTGAATACTGCAATTAATAAACTTGCATAGTCAGCGGTATATTCCCTTGAATTTTTAATACTTGCATCATAAAGGGAACTGGAGGTAATAGAATGAGATATTAACTGCATATTAGTTTGGGCTGCATATTAGTGTGAGTGCACATTGCTTAGATTTTAGAAATCCTATTCGTATTCATGAAAGCTACTCCGGCTGTTGCATTATTCAGAGATAATTTTCTGATTGTTCATTCAGAAGAAAATTTTTGCTTATTGTTTAAATATAAATATAACTGATCATTTATTTGCTTTGCAAATTTTATGCCTGTGCAAAGCTCGTTTCAGAGTCTAACCTTGAATCAGTTTAACAACTTTGTGCCTGTTTTTTAATGCAAATAAGACATCTTTAGAATTTGAAAAAAACTGGAGTATCTGTAAAACTGATATAGATTCTAATTTCTGCCTTTTTAAAAAAGGGCGTAATACAAAATTAAAAAGACTGGATATATGATGCCTAATCTGTTTGATATTTTTTAGTGCAGAGAGGCATGTCCGAATTTAACTTACTAATGGTACTAAGAAGTGTTTCTTTGTGTATTCATTTTCCTGTTTCGTTGTTCACAGCATACAAAAATGGGAAAATTATTCCCAAAATGACAATATGCACGAATTAGTATTAATATTGTCATGATTATTGGAAGTGGCTACTAAGGTGCTTAAAGAGTCTAGGTACAATGATTAAAGAAGAGGAGAGAAGGACATACTGTATGTACAGTACAGTAGGAAGAGATTGGAAGACACAAGGAGAGAGAACAGAAAGACTGCCAAGAGAGAGGTCCTTGTCAGATCATCCATAAAGACGAGATTTTAGTTAAGTATCTGAACCTTTTTAAGAGAATTTGCCATTCTGTTGTTTTTAAGAAACTTGGATTTCCTGATTTTTTGGTCAGGACATACAGTAGGCCTTTTAGACACCCTGTTTGTAAATAGAGTAACTTGCATGTTGTTTGTTTATGTTGTGTGTTGTTAGTGTGTCATTGTTATTATCAATAAATAACTCTTTAATCCAGTGTGACTGACTTATTAGTATTTTCTATTTAATTTTCTTATTGATTAATGCACCCGGGCTGGATTTTTCTTCTATTTCTCTAGTTTTTCAAACCTATTTGTTATAATAATTTCCCTCTTTTTCCACTATCTATTCCATTATACTAACTTAAATATTGCTGATCTGGAGGGAAGAGAGAATAATTAGATAACTTCAGGTCTGAAAGGCACTCTATACACAGACAAAACCCCAAAAATACAGTAATTACAGTATATCTGAGCCTCTCTGGGCATCAGATCACAGAGTCAGAGAGTTTCTTAAAAAAACATTCAGATAGGAGCAAGAAATCACTCGTCCTAAACTTCAACCCAAAAATTCAGCGCTGACCTTAAAAATGGTCTATGTAGTGTGTGAATGCTAACCCTAACCCTAGCTGGGGTATTAACTGAACATTTCTGCAATCTGTATCTGAAACTCTCTGGGCATCGTATTTTGTCATGTTCCCCAAACCAAAAGGTATGAGTGGGAAACGGTCAAAACCATTGATCAAATCTTTTGCAAATGTATTACATTGTATAATGCTTGGTTACAACTTTTGATCTGAACGACTTAATTTTGGGATACAATTACCTCGCAGTGCACCGTGCCATCCAGGCCCCACAGAGTTTCTTGAAAAAAACATTTCCAGATAGGAGCTAAAAATCATTCTTCCTTAAAGTGACCTGAGCCCCAAAATCCAGCGCTGAACTTAAAATCAGTGTAAGCAGTTTCTGAATGCTAACCCTTACCCTAGCTGGGGTGTCAGCATTTCAGTGATCTACAAAACATTTCCAGAGCTACCCCAGTGGCTAAATTTAGTACCTTTTTTCATTTGAAGAACCTGAACAGTACACACAGCAAAAAATTAACTGAATGAACATGGAACTCTCCTGTACAGAGGAGGAATTGTGGGCAACTGCATAGCCAGCATGTTAAGATTTATTCTGTAGGTTTCTTCAAGGCATGGCTAGCTGAGATCAACAAGCAACTGTTGAGGAAGTTGGAACCCCTGGTCTCATTTATATCAGCGACTTATTTCTAACTCTGAAGTGGGAATGTGTGAAAACGTGAGCACACACAGGTCCAGAGCACAAGCCCAACCCTATGGGCCAGACATTGCCTGTCAGTTGTGGGCCACGGCATGCGTCAGCTGTGATTTGTTTGCAGTGATGAAAGAAAAAGAGAGACACCACACGTCACCAACGTGTCAAACGACAAAAGGCTTTGAACGGTGGGTGTATCAGTGAAGTGGACACCAAGGTCCTCGTTTGTGTTCTGTAGCACGTTCTCATGGTGAGGCAAGTCCAGGACATTCCAAGTTGGAAGGGTACAAAATTTAAAATTATTCTTGATTCCTGTTTTTTAAAATGTAAGTTTGTAAAACTATTTGGAATCTATGTTCCAAATGTTGAAAGTTCAAATATGCTGCCGGGTCCAAGGTTTGATTTTGCGCCAGGTGCTCTTATTTCCCAGGTTAATTAGTGTCTTGAAATTGTCCCTGTGTGCCACTGTGTGTGTATGAGTGTGTGTGACTTATGATGGACTGGCATCATGTCCAGGATTTATTCCCACATGTCGCTCTGTGCTTCCAGGCTGTCAGAAATAGGTGGCTTTATTATAATAGCTGAATACATGGCTGGATTCACATATCTCCTGTTCTTTTATTCTTGTAAAATATTATGTTAGCTTTTGCTCTTTGTGCAAGGTCAGAAATAAAGCATAAAAGGCCTTTAATCTCTTGAGCTACACTGGTAAGGTCTTCACCTCAACCTAATCTTTATAACATTCGAGGGTCTATGGCCAAGCCTTTAATCTAGCCACTGATCTTCTGCCATTAGCTTGTCTGAAACCCGCAGTATAATTAGAAATATCACCCTATGAGTATTGAGTTAGAATTCTGTTCATCCATTCTCTTTTTTTTTTACAAACAATACCTTTCAGTGTTTGAGACACCTCGAAGGATTTTATATACAGTTTATAATGTGCCTGAAGAATTCAACATCAGTGCCAGTGAAGCCAGCAAATCAAATGGGCCACAAAGCTGCCACATATTGTGCTCACTTTTATTTTAAACAAAACTTTTTAGACTTGGAACGTATGATATCATTTCATGCTGTTGTTATCTGTGATTATGGTAAATGACGTTGGAAACAACTTTGGTTGCTGTTGTCATTTTTGTAACCTCTAGAACATTTTGTTCTAATTTTACTCTCCTTTTAGCAATTCTCTGCCTAATAGAGACCAGATAACAGTTTCATTTTATTTACTATAAATATAAGCTAAATAATTGGCAAAGGAATCTGCATTATACATAGAGAACATTGGTTTTTTTGATGCTGTTCTGTTGGCCACACTTAATACGCCGCATACAAACATGGCATTTTTCCAGTAACTTAACTCTTTGCCGAGTCAGCCTTCGCCAGGGGAAAGGATTGAGAAGACTCCACCAGGCTGGGCCCGTACACATTCTGTAGCTTTGTTTCAAATCAATTTCAACCTCGATCCCCACTAAAGCAGAGAAAGAAAATAAATCGTCGTCCGACCCACATGGCCAAGGACAGATCCCCTTTCTCTTCCCCAGCATCAGATTTACAACACCTGGTGCACAGCGCTTCATCAAGCGCGGGAATGCTGAGGCAGCTTGCTCCTAATGATCTCATTCGGCTTTAAAAGTCATTACGGGATGTGGATGCACATAATCATTTTTTGATCTTTATTGTGTAGACATTCACTAGCACGCATCAAAGGTTTAGCTGCTCGTTTTAAAAGGGCTAATACTTGAGGAAGCAGTTATGGGCTGTCAGAGCTTTTAGTCACACATTAAGGAAGAGCAGTGTATATCCGTTTGACTTTTGCTGTTAATTCCTCACCAGCTGTACACCGTATTACATGGAAGGTTTGATGGTCATTCTGCTGGGATTTTCTCATTCTAATTCGCTCACTGAACAATCATGATCTCCAGATATACGTCTTCTAGACAGGTAGTACAAAGGAGCACGAGATCAGTGCTCCACTGTCCCTTTCTGCCCAGGGTCAGAGCACTGTGGTACATCAGTAACCATTTCTTATATCTCCTCAGAACACGGAGGAGATATTCTGCAGGTCCTTCTTTAACAGGCTCAAATGTACCAAAAGTGCATTGGAGGAATGACATCTGATTAAAACTAGAATTCCATCTGATTTTCTAATCGATAGTGTATCCCTGCTTGGAGTTTCTCAAGTTAGCCTCCCTGTAAATTGATTAACCAACTGGATGATTTACAAGTAAAATGTATTTTTATAATATTCCACCTTCCAATAAGTCACTTTGTCACTTTTCTGGCAGCAATTTTCAAGTTGGTACTCTATCATCAAGGCTATGGATTTAACAGTCCTTACAATCATTTCGGGGGCAGCACAGTGCAGTGGGTAAGTTGTTATTCATACCTGATAGGTTGTAGGCTCAAGTCTGCTCTGCAGACCTGTTCTTACTTTACCCCAGGTGCTCCAGTCTACCCAGCTGTATGAATGGGGACAAGTGGTGGTGGAAATGAGGTTCTATGACGTTTAACACTGTGGCAACCAGGATATTACCTTTCTGGCTCAAATATTGTGTAGACTGCAGCATTACGTTGGGCGTTTTCAGTGTGGAGGCGGAGCCCTAGATTAAGGGTGATGCGTTGCTTTAGCAAACACAGCTGACCTGGTTAATTTAGGACAAGCCGCAGCTTTGGGGCCCTTTAAGACACACTGAGCACCTCCCTGGAGGAACGAGCAGAGCCCCGCAAGGGGAGAACCTTCCAGTGACCGTGCGGAAGGGGACTGTGGAGAGAGTGTTGAGGCCGTGTTTTTGCTTCTTTTTATTTTCTTTTTCTTTTCTCCTGTCCCGCTGTGAGGATTTACCGGGACAGGTTGAGTTTTCCCTTGTTTTTGGCCTCTTGCTCCTTTTCTTCCAGTCTAGAACCCACTAAATAGGGATTGTCCAGACTGGATCCTGCTGTTCCAAGCGGTCTTTTTCCCCCCCAGACAGGACCCCATTAGGTAGGGAAAGTCCAGTCTGGACAGCGGTGTGCTTCTCTCTTTTCCCCCTCTTTTGTTGTTTTTCCCTCTTTTGCCGACCTCACACTGGTGCCTCTGCTGCCTCAAACGGGGCGCTGACGTTTACCGGTGTTCCTGTGGTTCCTCCCAGAAGCCCCCATTGTTACACTACACACTTACAATCTTTTCACAACTCAATATGCTTTCATTGATCAAATCTGCTTATCGAAATGAATTGAAGTTTTAATGCAAGAAAATTGATACTGAATCAAAGTCTCCTTGACATAATTCAGCCAATGTGCTATTTTGTGGTGAAATTGAAAAAAGGCCAACGGATGAAGCCGTAACCAAATGGAGTAGATTACAAATGAGCATGGTGGGGTTGCTCTGATTGTGAATGAATTTCCCCGACTTTCAAAAGCGAAGCAAGAAGTCATCCTCAGAACAACTGGAGCACTTGCCTCTTCTTCCTACTGTACATCACAACCAGTTGGAAGCACAGGCAATACAGAAAGGCCCCTCTGAACATACAAAACCTCTTTACCTCATGCACAAAATATTCTACACAGGCTAAGATGTTGTGAATGAATTTTTTACTTATTTTTTAAAATCATGCCCTTTTCGATGGAAATATCACTTATGAATATTTTCTGCTTTTAAATAAAACATTTGAAAAACACTCATACAAAACAAATGTTGCTTGAACATTATCATATATATGCAGGTTAGTAATAATCATGGCCTGTTCACAAATCCAAGGAATTCCATTGCCTTTCTGTAAATTTAAGGAAAAGCTGAAGTTCATAGCGTTATCTCCTAGATTGAGCAACTTTAATTCACTTACCATTTACTGGTCAAAACATTAATTTGGTGCCTCTATGCTAAGTGGACTCAAGAAGCCGGTGGAGACCGAAAGCCACAAGCAAGCCAGCCATTTTGAATTTCCAATTGGTGAGCAGGCTGAACTTTAAATTGAACCCAGGCCAAGGACTCAACTGTGACCCTGAATAAACAATTCATTAACCTTTAGATAAGGTAATTCCATCCAATCGGCATGCTTTAATAATCAATGTAATTAATTGTGGTGTAAATTGGGGTTGTAAAACTGTTGTTACCTTACCTTACTAGCAATTCTGTACATCTAAAGATGTGTAATTAAAGTATTGCTGCTTATGAAGGAAAAATACAATTAAATGAATTAAAATAGCAACACGAGTATACTGCAGGGGAAACTTGTATTCCATGTGCTAGCTAAGTCTGAATTTCTGTTTATACTAACAATTAACATCTGATTGACAACCCCTGGCTGGTAAAAAGGCTGACTTTTGAAGTAATATACTGTATAACTAATGTATACCCTTCATTTTTCACTTACAAGGCATGCATTAGATATTACTCAACCACTCAACAAGTTGTGTTTCAGCAATAATTTAGTGAATCAACCCTTATAGTAGTGCCCTTTTTGAAGTGTTACCAGAAACAGTGACCTAAAACACTGGAAAAATTGGAATGGACAGCAAGCAACAGCAAATGACCATGAAGCGGTACACAGCAACAAGCTGGATGAGGATTACAGCCATTATTCATGATAGAATCTTGGGAAGACCACATCAGAACATCTTCAGCTTATAAATTATCCCTAACTTAGTAAGATTAGCACAGTTCAATTGTTAATTTTTCAGCTTCAGGAAGATAATTCACTTTGTGACCAGAGAAGCTCTCCCATTGAAGGATGTGATCGTTGCTGCTCATGGGCTCCTCTGACTACAAAGTCACTCAGACACACTGCACCTAAAGGCTGGGATTCCCTTTGGAGGACATTTCAACACCGTGAGACCAGTTGCTCATGCTTTGCTTATTTTTTCTGTATGCCGAAGACAGACGTTTTTCTTGTTCCTAGATTTGTGTCTTTACCTTGCAAAGCATCAGTATTGCCTTGTTCCCTTGCTTTCTAAACACAGCCTGGGGTGACTCCTCAATGCTCCAAACCCTCAATGCTTGTCCGCTGTGCAGTGGTCCCAGGTGTTTCTCTTTCAAGTGCCTTCACAGTAGCGTCCAGCCCTTTCACCTCAGCTTGAATTTAAAAACCACCAAACCCACACAGTGTTTTAATGAAAAAGTGTTGGATTTTCTTTTTTACCTTGGGTCCCCCTTCTTCCACAATATTCTTGATTTTGATCAATATTCTTGTTTTTCATAGTTGCAAAGGCAATTGCTTTCATACTTTTGCCCTAAAATGTATGTGGTTCACTGGGTTTATCACAATACATACCTGTTGAAAGAGGGCACTCTTTGTATTTAGTGATCAGCCTTTCACTATTACACAATTGTATTCTTCAGATTATTTTTTTAACTTAACTTTAAAACAGAGAATCACTTTGAAAACCTATTGCTTTGGCCCTCCTATTGGCTTGATTAAATCCCATTAGTGAAAATGGTCAGCATTGCACCACTTGAGGTGCACTTAAGATTAGTGTGTTGATTCTTAAAATGCTACTCTCAGGTGCGATAGCAACACAGAAACTCCTTCCAATATATGTAAACACCATTCTTCAGGGTTTATGTGTAACCTTGAAGTCTTTAAATGTAAAGGTCATATGGAGCAGTGTTGGAGGTCAGCTGCACTCTTTCTTGATTTGGTTATAAGGAAGTGTCATTAAACATGAATGTGTTTTTGCAGATATGTGCATGTTGTATTACCTACTGTAGTTACAGGTACAGTAATAGGTGTGCAGCACTCTAAAAGCTCTGTAGGTTAATACATTTAATTTGACGTTTCATCTACAGTATCTTCCATTTGAGTAGTATCTGTTTCTAAAATGTTATCTGAGTTTAAATGAGTAATTGTTCATCAGGCATTAGGCTGACTGGCAATTTAATAAGAGGTTTCAAATGGTATTAAAGGCAAGTGGAAAGACCAAAACAAATTTGTAACATGAGCAAAGCTCCGTTGCATGGGTTCACATACAGAACAAAATAGAATTTTTAGACACTCAAGGAAAAGGGCTGAAAAAGTGAAGTGCATTTTAAAATCGAGCCTTCCATAAAAAAAGCTTAAGTTCTTAAAACCACTTTTGCTTAATTTTGAGGTTCTAACAAGTACCTCCAACTGAGAAAAAAAAACATTAATAAAATTGAACTAAAAAATACATGTATATGGCAACAGGCCCACTTGCTGCTGTTGTACCAGTATCAAAGACTTTCTTTTTAGTTAAATTTGTAAAGATGAAGAATGCAGTTTACATTTTTTCCAAATAAATTATTTTTTCTTTTTAAGAGGGAAGTAATGAGTGAAATTTAACTGATGGTTATTTACCATTGAAATGTCTTTGCCTTTTATCCTTTTGTTTGCTGCTGCTTTGTGGACACTGAGTTTATAAAGAAAAGAAGCAGTGGGAGAAGAGAATTTGCTTTCGAAAGGAGATTCATTAACTCAACAAGCAAAAGAAAATTCATATATTCAAAGTTTAGCCAAATATTCTATATTACATCAAATACTGAAAAAGGTTCATTAGGACAGTTGATGCTAACATCTCAGTAAAACACAAAAAGTATCAAAGCATAACAAAAATGACTAAGAAGTTCAGTGGTGGACATGAAAGTAGATGCAGTTTAGATGAGAGAGCCCTTCCTTCAACTGGAGAACAGTTATATATGATTGTCGTCATGCTCCAGTACTTCAGCAGTGCTGGAATTAAAATGACAAAGCAATTTGCAGCAGGGAAACAAAATACAGTTACATTCATGCATTTTATGGGGAAAGATTGCATAGCTGTTAAAAAAAACTATCATTGTGTCCTTGGTGCCAGTGCTGTGCTTTTTGTATTTTCCTTGGTGCACACCACATATATTTGACTTTTTAAAATTGATTCATCACTACCCACAGTTGAGACAAAAGTGGTCACCCCTTTGGAAAAAAATGTAAGATATTCCAGAAGTGCCACCTTAATAATTGCAATGTGCAAGACACACATAAAAAAGGAGAAAGCCTAACAGCTTAACATTCAGTTACAAAGACACTGAAGTCATTCACAACTCCCGGCAGTCTTCCAACGGTACAGCAATATATGCAGGTGTTTCCTGTTTTCTTCTTTCTCTGCATTTTAGTAGACAAAAGCTGTCTGTGCATCTTTCAAGTTACAACAGTTGACAGCTTTGCAATTCTGCGAAAAAAGCATGCATTTTTTTCCCTCTTGATAAAACTTGAAATGCCCAAAGGCCTGTGCTTCCTTGAAATCAACACCACAAAATCCTGTCAACCCAGCCAAATTATTGTCTTTTTACGGACATGTCATTTAAGATAAATGTCAAGGAAGAGTAAAGGTCGGTATCGCCTGACATGTTGTAGATGCGCACTGCACGGCATCGTGGGGACAGCATTGATAGGATCACTGGTGTCTGCTGTGGTACTGCACTGTACGTTACATCTTGTTCCTCAGTGCAGCGCAGTTCACACTGGCAGCCGAAACTTGTGGGGTATTCTCTGCCACTGTCCTGCTGGTCAACAGCGCTCCTGAACACCTGAGATCAGGCAGCCTAGGGACATCATGGCTTTCCTTTTGCACATCTTCCCTGACTTTTCTCAGATCCGTATGTGGAAAGTGCTGAAAGTAAAAAGAGCAAGAAAGGATTAGTATTGGATTTCTTTAAAGGAGAACAATGCACTTGTTTAGATTAAAGCTACCCTTTCCAGGTTACATTTTGCAGATGACCCACCAGCAGATAAGCATGTAAGAATAATTTTAGGCGATAGTTCTTAATAGTGACTCCATCAAACTCATTTGGTCAACAGGGATACTTGAATACTTAGCCTTCCAAGGATTCTAAAAGACTGAAAGACAACTGCACTGCACAAAGTCTTCAAAAATATTACAATAAATAAAGTAAAATAATTTCAAATTCACCCATAAACGTCAATTGAAAGATGATACAGTAGCCTCCCAAGAAAGTAACAATGTGGAAATTCAAAGATTCTGAATGAAAGAAAATCTTGACCACACCCTTCTATGAAAACAGCTTAACTTTGTCAACAACTCTGCCCAACTAGCCCATCAAACAAAACCAAGGTATTAACTTCAAAAACATGGGGGGTAACATGTTCCACACTCCTGCAAGCCTACAGTAGGTAAAGAAGTGCTTCGTGATCTTCGTTCTGAATGCACATCCACAAGTGCCTCTCTGTTCCTTCTGAAAAATCATCTGAGGGGACTTTGTCAAAACCCCTGAGGATTTAAAATAATTTTATCAGGTTCCCTAGACGTCTTCTGTATTCAGCACTGAAAAGGCTGACTATATACAGTATACAGTAAATACCAGTAAGAAAAATAGTGTGTAATACTCTATAACGTGTAGGATGTATGTTTCCATTACATGCACATTATATACATACAATATGCCCCTTTAGTCTTCTGTGACTAAAGATTAATTTACACAATATAAAATTAAACTTAAGTAATTAAAACCAATCTCATAATTTAATCACCCAGAGAAAAAAAATGTAATTAGGGAGAATTAAAGTAATGAACAGGACCTTTTAAAATGCTTCTGAATACTGATGACTTCACTCCATAAACTGCAGACAGTTTTTGCCTGCAAACCTACAGTACCATATATCACATTTATGACAGAGTGAACTACAGTCAATAGTAGTTTGCTATATTCTTCTGTAATCAACATCTAGAGCTTTCTTAGCAATTTGAAAGCCAAGACTTTGAATCAGAAACACAACACAAAACTTATAGATGCAGACCCTGTCTCAGTCTATAAGTCAGCAAACAAATTATGTCAATGTGACCTTCACTTAGCATATGGTTTCAAAAATAGAATATTCTGGTTCTGTGTAGTCAAACTCACAACTACAATGTGAATCTTGTTTCTCTCTGCTAATCTTAAGCAATTAATTTGATGTCATAAAAGTTGTCCATTCTGAATATTTGATGGTTCATGTGACAGGCCAAAAATGTATGGATTTGGTTAAAATAAAGTTTAAAAAGTGTGTCTCTGAATCACTCTGTTGCCATTCTTGACTGTTCAATTTCTTCCTGCTTTATGAAATCTTGGCAGATTGATCCTCAGGGCTTCTTTATATATTTCTTGGCTTTTCCGTTTAAAACCATTGTGTGCCATTGTGAAACGAGACTGCCTCACCCTAATGATTTACAAAGCAATTTCCTGTAAGAAAAATGTAGCCAGTCTTGAAGAACAGATCACTTGGTCAGTGCCAGAGCATAGTGTTAATACTCCCATTAAACTACAAGCAGGCCACTAATGATAACATTTTAGAGTGAAATACTGTTGCTAAAATGTAATTTCCCTGAAGTTAGCAACTGAAAGTGTCCTTCAGTGCTTTTAAATCCCACTTCAAAACTTACTCGATCAAAATCCTACTCTATAACAAATTTGTTTTCATTTTTCATGCCATGTAATTATTATTATTCATTTTTATTATGCATTTGTATTTTACATATTTATTCAGTATAGGGCTCTGAGATGCACTTTGCAAGTAAAGATAAAAAATAATTCAGGGTGTTGTGAGGAATTTAAAACCACTGAGCAATCTTTAGCACTGTCTGAATTATCCGAGGGAGGGTACTGAGTTGTATGTTAATTAATGTTCTAGAAGAGCAGAACATCTGTGCGATTCACACTATAAAACTGGGACCCTCCGAATATCTGCACATAAAACACTCTGTCAAACCCGGCTGTAAAATTACTGGCATCTGTTAAAAAGGCGCTCTGCATATTCAGTGTGGTAGAATGGTGACTGTGTGGCTGGGCATAGCACAAAATGAAGAAACAAAAATGCCAATACAAGGATCATTTGGAAATAAACAGATAAATACCCAGATTATCCATATCGCAAGCCATCCTGACAGCAGCAGCAGCATCTCACACATGTTTATTGAGGAATGAGATAACGTTCCACATCTAGCTACGGTCTAAGTACTAGGGCCTGGATGGAACTGAAACTCGTCTGATTCCCAATATGTCATCATACTGTAGCAGCACTGTGCATAGATGTTTGCAAGTGGAATTGGTAGGTGGCTCAGAGATCTGCTTTACCTGTAAATGGATAAGCTCAGTGGTATAAGCCTATATATCTCCTTTCCTGTAGATGTTTTATTCTGATTTATTATTTATTATTCTGATTTGTTTGTCTTTTTTTGGGGGGGACATGGCAGAATCTTACCAGGCTGCCTCAGTCTGAATAACAACCAGTGAGAATAAATTTCAACCACAGCCTTAGTTGGTGTTTTGGTAATCCTGTTACAGATGGCCAAGGTACAGAAGGCTGAAAGAAGTGTTTTATTGATAGCCTGCATCTGCTCTTCCCTGACGTTATGTTATTAAGAGTCACAAAGCACTCTCCGTGTGAAACCACACTAAGGCAATATTTCCTGTCTTGGCTCTGGGAATGAAACCTATTGGAACAAATTTCCCACTTTCCAATTTAAAATGTTGAAATTTCATTTACATCTTAACACAGGTACTGGCCTGGGTCTCTGTGTGAAATGAAGTCATAAAACAAGATTTATCATCAACGTGATGATGCAATCTAATCTGTCTGTCAATAGAATATGTAAATCTTTATGTGTATGTGTGCAGAAACACTGAAATAATTCCATTCTTATCTGCATCTAGGATTCCATGTAAAATGAAATAAAGAATTAAACGATCTCACAGTCCTTCCTTATACTTGTGTAACAGGTATCTTAAATTAGAATTATTTTTTCAAAACATTTCCCTCTCTGTTAATCGAACAATATATCCCCAAGAAATGCTTCTGGATACAGGCTGCATCTTCATTTAAGAGTGCAAATGATGAGTAAACAGTGCCAGACGTTGCAAGAGGCTTCTGTGACTATAAATGAGAATCCATCAGTGTAATGAAGACAATTACTGTATGATGTTCACCGTGCAACACAATTGATTAAGAATGGTCTGGAGCGTGAATGGGTGACCAGTGGAATACATTTCTGTCAAGCAGGAATCAAAAGGTGATCAAGTTCATTTTATGCATGTAGTACTGTAGGTGAAGGACAGATTCATGATAAATGATAAATAATTATAAGATGATCACTGTGCGTCTAAATAATCTCTACAGCAACATACGTTTCTGACACTAAGTTCTTTCTGGTGGTTTTAGCTTTCATAGTATTTGTGCTTACTATGTGATGTGACAGTATTGTCCACTGTCTTTGATCAAGCACTTTAGCTTGCATTATTACAGTTTTGCAATAAGATTAAATACATTTCAGAAACATTCCTTTTATTGCTCTGTATTAATTCCAGCACCAACACACCCATTCTGTTGACCATACAGTAGGAAAACTATTATTTGTATGGTATTACTTTTTCTGTACTATGATAGACAAGCACACCAGTGAAAGACCTTTTAAGATTTTTAGGCTAACCCAGGTGAAAGATTCAAATGCACGAGCAGTTTTTAACAAAGGTTTGACTTCATCCCTCTTGTCTGAGGGAATGGTCATCAGACCACTGGTTATCTGGAAAGAGTGGCTGGAAGGGTAATAAACAGTTACTGGAGGGTTTTAATATGGTAACTGCTAGGTACAGTATGTGGATGTCATTCCTTATAAGCACTTATATAGCGCTTTTTCTTCTCAAAGCGCTTTACAGGTAATGGGCACTCCCCTCTACCACCAATGTGCAGCCCCTACCTGGACGGCAGCCATAGTGCTCCAGTCCACTCACCACACACCAGCTCTCAGTGGGGAGGAGAACAGAGTAATGAAGCCAGTTCATAGATGGGGATTATTAGGAGGCCATGACTGGTAATGGCCAATGGGAAATTTCACCAGGACGCCGGGGTTACACCCCTACTCTTTATGAGAAAAGCCCTGGGATTTTTAATGACCACAGAGAGTCAGGACCTCGGTTTTACATCTCATCTGAAGGACAGCGCCTTTTTACAGTATAGTGTCCCCGTCACTATACTGGGGCATTAGGACCCACACAGACTTCAGGGTGAGCGCCCCCTGCTGGCACCACTAACACCTTTTCCAGCAGCAACCTTAGTTTTTCCCAGGAGGTCTCTCACCCAGGTACTGACCAGACTCACTCCTGCTGAGCTTCAGTGGGCTGCCAGTGGTGAGTTGCAGGGTAATATGGCTGCTGGCTTAAAGCTTAAAAGCGTAAAGAAGATTCGGGGCTTTGACCTTATCTTAATACTAGGCAAAACATAATAACTCCAGGTTATCAAACAACAGAACTGTAGAAACGGTAAGATTAAAGGAAAGGTGCCTAAATTCTGCAATGTGTCTTGGCATAATGGCACATTAATCTGATGACTAGTACAGTACATCTAGAAATAAGCCTGGAGAAGAAGATAGCTTTCCCAAAAGCTCTGATTTATTTAGAGATAACAACTCAAACTTCAATAGTGTATTACACAGAATACACAAAACAAAGGATGGAAGCAAAGGATAAAAAAAGGATAAACTGCAAAGGATAAAAACTACTAGATACTGTGATTTTGGTCTGCTAGAACAGAAAAATTGTTGTAAGAAAAAGAGCCTCTCTTAGAGCTAGAAACAAGGAAGGGAAGACTCTTTTACTTTGTAAATTGACACTCAATTACTTAGAATAGCTAAGTCTTAAATAGATGAGTTTGCTGCACTAAGTGACACAGGAATAGCTAGATCCACATTAGCATCCACACCAGTTTAGATATGAATAAAGTGTTTGTGCTTACCTCAAGAAGTCAGGAGCCCTGGAAATCATATTTTCAAAATCAGCAAAAGCTAGCTTGCCATCCCCATCTAGATCTGCTTCTTCAATCACTTTGTCACACACTAAATTCACCTCTTCGGCTGTGAGCTCCTCTCTTGTCAATTTATTCAATGTTTTCTCCAAGTCCTCCTTACAGATGAAATTGTCTGTGTTGAAATCTAGAAACAAATATTTTAAGGTGGAAAAGTCTAAGATTCTTTTTCTGACCAAATTTCTTTGTGTCTGTCCATAGAGTGATGTCCTAGCTGTTTAAAATTAACGTGTTGTGTCATTAAGAAATGACAAAGTTTCGAATGAGAGTTTGTTTTGAGAACTATTTACAAATGGTGCTGTATTAGTGAGACTTAAAAATCATTTTGTTTGTATGGTATATAAAATCGAGAGAGCCTATCTGGCAAAAATATACAGTTTGGAGAACCTTCTCTCTCTCTTTAAAACTTTTTAAATTTGTATTGATAAGAATACAGTGACTTGCAATCATCATGGCATTGATCAATCAATATCAAGTGATTGAAGTGACTTACCATATATTTTAAATGCATATATAGCCTTTAGTTCCCGCGGAGCCATTTCACTCAGAACTGAAAACATGTCCACAAAATCATTGAAGGAGAGATTCCCCTGTCCATCTTCAGAAAATGACTCCACAATGCGGTTCCTAAAGGGATTCTCCTGAGCAAAAAAGAGAGCTTGTTTTACAGCCTGCAAGCTTTGTGCCTTGCAGCAGTTATCAAGGACCTATTTAGCATGGGTGCTGTGAGTAAGATGTGTGGTGTCATCCATTGGTGTGAAAGAGGTTTAAACAAAACACCCCCAACAGATTCTGAGTTACAGTACTGTTTAACAGTGATAATAAAAGCTGTGAAAAGTCCGTTGAGCTTATCTCAAATCTGGAAAGGCAATCAACCTCTATAAATTCTTAAAGTGCAACTAAATTAGGGAGATATAAACATGCATAGATTCAAGAGGAAATCAAGGCAGGAGAAATTAGACATTTATATTTACATCTTCCACACATCATAAGAATTAGGTTTCTAGATACAGCAAATTTAGTTTACATCAATGATGGATGTCGCAGATATTTTTTATTTTGCTTTTAGTTGCTTCAGAGACTTCTAGGTCATCGCTTTCCTACTTCATAATGAATACACATAGCCAATGTGACACAACAGCTGAAGAAAATAAACGTGATTTGTCATTTTCATAAGACATGCTAAGAAAAGAAACAAGAAAAACATTAGATTTAATCTAGGATCAGAAGTACCTAAGGTTTTATTTCAAAGCAAGCTCTTTAAAATATAGCCAAAAATCAAATACACAAGTTTCTTCTTAAAAATGACCTTGGCCAAAAACTGGTATGAGCATATTCATGAAAAGACTAGGTAATAGTGAGATGAAGTAGCCAAGCACATTGTCCTCTTCTCTAAATTTAGAAATTCACGTGCCATTCTTTTGTCTCAAGCTAGGCCAAAGAATTTTATGCCAAAAGTGCTCTGTTCACCTGACACATGGGATGATGTATATTATGGGGTGGACAAGTAAAACAGTACCCTCAAGCTAAAAGTTACTGAATTAATATGTACAACAAGATAATGGCTAATTAAGTCTGATCCTAAAGTAAGCTCTTTTTTAACAGTGTTCAGACCCAGGCAGAATGAAAATTAGTCCTTCCTCAAATATCCACATTGACTAATCTTCTTCACTGGTGTCATTTATAAAAAAACAGTTTAATGCCCTATTTTACATTGATGTTCATACTGCACAAAGATGTGCAATTTGAAATTTGAAGGTCATTCTGAAACAACAAAGCATTCAAGGAGTCTCTTCTGAGGACATCGGGCCCCTTTGTACACAAGCATGCACAGTCATACACATGTACAGTATACTGTAAGCACTTTGGTCAGTTTTACATCAGGCAGGTAAGCAGGCATTGACTTTTACTGCCAGGGTCACTAGTGTTTGGAATAACAACATCTTACATTAAGCTCATTAACATGGGCATCTGTGTAGGTGCAGCTGTGATTAATGTCTATGAAGCTTCTAATGGCATTTGAATTCTGCTTGCTGTCTGCGCCTCATCTGTCACTGTTCAAGGCTATTGCATTATTTTGAATTTAAATGGTGAATAACTGATTTTTTCAGAGGGGTGCACTACTGTATATCCTAAAGAAACAAATAAGAAAACAAAAACCAAGCCCTAGAAGTTTTTATTTCTCGGGACAACACCGTCACTGTTTAATCCTTTACATTCGGCAATGTAGTATCCTATGAAATAAAATGAGGGAGAGTTTTGCCAAAGGAACAAGACAGTGCATCAGAATTTGATGCATGTAGTTTTAATTTGAACATTACATGGGATGGATTCCCAGTTATCTGGACATGACTAGACTAATGAATTCTCACCTTATTACCTCTTCCTGATTTATGAAGTAATTGCAGTCATTGCAGTTCACTGTCATGAATAATGCAAATGCTTCTGTACTAAAAAAATAATTTCCTTAAGGGAACATATCCAACATCTCTGCCCTCAACAAATATCCCCACCATGTTGTACATGCATTACAAATGACTGCACTACAAAACCTGGGGCTGGGAGTGAATCATTTTCAAGGAGCATTAACGTTGAGTAGTTAGAAATGTAATCTCTAATTTCTTCACTGCAATTAAAATAAACAGCAAAGAACAGGTCCTATTAAAACATAATATTCCTGCAATATGTACAGAATAGGTGACAGTGAAATGCTGTATTCAAGTTATGCTCTAAAAGAAGCGTACAGTATATAGCTTTCTATAAATGTTATATTGGTATTCCTAAAACCCAGTTTTGAATTATTCATGTTCTTGTTCCTGTGGACATCAGAGACTCCACTGCAGAATTTTTAATATCCTGCTTTACAGTCCTTTAAGTCCTTTGACTTTTTTTTTATTTCTACCTCATTGCACAATTGTTCATTTATTATTGTGTTGTGTGTGTGTGTTGGTGGGCATTGTGAGAGACACTGGAGAGTCGTAAAGTCGTCAGAAGGCTTTTTAATGCAGTCTGAGACCCTATGATCACGAACTACAAATACAGGTATACAGTACCTGGACTTTAGAAACAATGTGTGGGTCTTTTCTTCTGGGAAGCAGATAATCAGACTGGGGGTACCCAGTCCTGGTCCTGCAGACCCACATGCCTGCTGGTTTTCCTTGCTAAAATTTCATCAATTATTTTGCCAGTTTTTAAATTACTCAAGAATCACGGGAAACCAATGTTGGAGATTTTAAGTGATTTAAGAAACACGGTAGTTAAAAGGCAACCTCCAACAGAGTGAAGTCCACTATTCAAAGTCCCAAATGTGCCCTTAGGCTGACAATGTAGTTAACTGGGGAGCTCGTGGGTCTCTCTGCAGTAGCACTCCAAGCTGTGAATGACGCTTCCTCAGGTTTGTGGTGTACTGTTGAGAGCTTTGTCAGTCCTTCACCTAACATAAACAAGTACGTTTCAGCAAGAATCATTTCTTCCCTCCTACGTGACAAGTACAGTAAAATGGGGGTAAATAACAGTTGGATATCCTAAAATATTAAGATATATAAGGGGAGGAAAGAAAGTGACAATTCTCAAATTAAAAAAATATATAGTGTGCTTTTAAAGTACCCCAGTATTAAAAAATGTTTTTGATCCATTTACTGCTGTTATCTATTGTTTCTGCAGCACAATAATTACAGAATGTAGGTCATTGATCAGAGCTGTCTGTCTAAAATCCTGTATAGACAGTCAAGACTCTTGAAAAATGTGTCTGCAAAGCAATTCTTCAGGCCTGGAACTAGACAGACTGAGTCACTGAGATTTAACCACCAAGTCTCCAAGTAATGGCTGAGGAAGGTAATAAAAATCACAATGGAATAGGAATTTGCTGTACAAATAATTAAATCTGATAATCAGGGCCTATTACTGTGTTTTATTTAACGTCTGAATCCCATTAAAAATGATCAGGTTGGGTCCATACATGCATGGAAAGTTTTATTAATTTTGTAATTGCATAGAATGTTTTATGCGGGAGATGGCTCAGAAATAAAGTTCAATTTTCTACTTTATTTCATTATCAAATGTCTCTGAAGAGGCAGAGTTATCATTAACATTTCCAGGCTCCACCAAGAGCCCATTAAAGGATCTAATAGAAAAGAGATCCTAACCATGTCTTCCTCTTTGCTTCTAAAATCAGGTCTTTTCCCCTATATGAATGAAACTGAAATTATTTTAAAGCCATTAGAGAAAATACAGTGTCCCCTGCCTTTCAATAGATTAATACCATTAGAGTTGAACCATAGGTTGGCAGTATTTCACAAAACAAGATGTCAGCTGAGCCTAGAATCTAATGCGATGCGAATCTGTGAGGTGAATTACAGCTACTTATGGTAACACGTTAGGCAGAAATGTTGCACTTAATTGAGAATTCTGAAAAAAATACAAACCTCAAACAAACACAGGAAAAACATAAAAAGACATAAATTACCATTTACAATTTCTTAAGCCTCCCAGTTTCCCCCTGAAGAAAGAGAGTCTTTGTTGTTTGTACTCCCCTGCCAAGTAGTTTCAGGCTCATTATATTTTGCTACTTGCTTCCTTACTTCCTGCTGTGACAGATTGAGCCTAATCACACTCTCTCAAACGCACACACACTCAGGAGACTGACTCAGCAGCAAGCTGAATGTTTTTTCACTGGCAGGGTTATTAAATTGCTAATGGACGTGATGTGCCATCATGTGAATCCTCACTGCCTTTACCTCAGCACGTTTACAAAAATTTGGCATGAAGCTAAATATACATTTTACATATTTTACAGCCTGGGGTCATAGGTGTAGAGAGAATAGATGTAAATCCAGCTAAGACCTTAACAGTTTGCATGCCGTAGTCAGAGGTAGTCAAGACCTCTGAATGATTTTTTTCAGGAATGTGACATATCTAAAAAACTGTTTTGTATGACCAGGTTCTGTGGTTTAAGACCCTAAGAGTTCAAGTTTTGTGCACCTCTGACCTCTGTTGTTTGCTCCTCTGAATCACGGAGCCCAGAGCCATTCAATGTCAAATACAGAAAATGAATTGAAATCTTTCTACAATACACACTATAAAAAGAACCCTTTCTAACTGATTATAGTCCAGAAAACATGACAGGCCCTGTTAACAAGAGCACTGCGAGAGATAGCTTTCAATTTTATCCTCACAATTTGTGACAGCAACATCTTAATTGCTGTCTGCAGCTCACTGGATTATCAAGTTATTTATCTGCTCCTTGTTCTTTCTGTCTGCTTTTGCTAATGGAAACTGACATTTATAGGAAACCTATATCATGTCATCATTACAGTTGCCTGAGATGTTTTAAAAGACAAAAAGTTTCCATGCATGCCTCTTCTGGGAAACTTTTGTTCAAAGTACAAAACTTGTCCCATCGGTTAAAGATTTAGTTAACGTGGCAGCTCTTGGATCACAGTACAGCAGACTCCATGTTGCTTGTTGCCATGTTAAGTACAAAACTTGTCCCATCGGTTAAAGATTTAGTTAACGTGGCAGCTCTTGGATCACAGTACAGCAGACTCCATGTTGCTTGTTGCCATGTTGCCCACTGGTGATGTGATAAAATCTGGTGAATGCGAATCTTACCTTTAATTCAGGCATGTTTATTATCAGCTGTAAAGGGAGTTTAACATCAGGATCATTGGTATAATCCATTGGTACTAAATTAGGTGCCAGTTCGTGGTATCTTCCATGCAGCCTGAAAATAAGAAAGAGAAAAAATCATTCAGATTTTTTTTCACTCCAAATCTCATTTGAAGGTTAAAGCAGTTAAGCTTTGACAAGGCAAATGATATTAGAAATAGTGTATAATTGCTTTCTTACAAACTGCCGTTCTTCAGAGATTCTAAATGGCATACGGTATACTCTGCAGTATGCACAGCAAGTGCAAACAAGGATTGAAATGACATGAATCATGCAGGCAGCTTATCACTCGCAGAGCTGAAGAATGTCATGGCACTAAAAACGTCTTTCAAAAATATCAGAATGTATCAGTAATATCTTCAGGTTTCTTCAGCAGGAGTAACTCAGTTACTCCAAATACACTATGATCATGACGTTGTTAAGAAAGAAACCGATCAACATTTCAGCTTACAGAATGGCTTTCTTCAATATGTTGTGATCTTTGTTTGGGAATTAAGTACTGTAGATGTTAGAAGCACAAATGTTTTCCATGCATTTACTGTAAACAGCTACATGTTCTCAAATACTTTTTTGGGCCATACAACAAGCAATAGCATTATCTTAGAGAATCATCTATAGTCTTCCCATCATCATATCACTCTTAGAATACTTGAAATATACTGAAATATGTATTCCATTGTGTTGTGCAGGAATCAAAGTCCTTCAGTGAAAAATTGACAGTCATGCATTTATTTTAGTAATACATTGGACAGGATGACTATCCAGGACACATTTGATCTTGTTTGACATTAATATACAATGGAACAAAACTCGTAACCCACCACAACCTAATCGAAAAAGTAAGTCAGTGCCACTATGCCCTGCGCCTTCATTACAGAGGCCTGCATTGAGCCTCAGCAGTTGACTAAAATCACTGTTCATTCTAAGAATAACAGTTTCATAGACAAACAAATGACCCCCCCCACCCCCAACCCCACTATGTAGTGCATAGTGTAAATGCCAACAGAACAGCTCATGGGGAAGGAATAATACCTGATCCTAAATTATTATTATTTGGTGTAATATATGTACAGTAATATACTGTATTTACAATTATTGTATGTGTATTGCAAATGCTGCAGTGACCTTCAGTCACCTATTGAAGCAGTCTCATCCCATTCCAAAGAAAATCCATTCTTTTCTTCACTACCCTTTGAAATGTTTACCAACATGTATTTTTGATTTAGAATATTAATATCAGTCCATAAAAGAGAAATCAGATACATTCAGGGGCTTAAGGGATTGTCCTACACTGACAGACAGAAGAAATTTAACCTTTTTAGTCCTGTACAGAGGAGACTCTGAGGGGCTTTGACACCCGTGTTCAACATTTTTAAAAGCAGCGCCCAAGTCAACCCAGAGGTTCACCATGAATGATGAAACACAAATCAGGGAGCACAAGTGGAAACTATGTTGAAGTGCATTTCAAACCAAGGACATAAGGTACTCGTCTCTTACACAAAAGGGCTGCATGGAACAAGCTACTCAGCCATGCTGCCGGAGCAGATACCCGGGCTTCTTCCAAGAAACAGCTGCATGAGGTCCTTGGACCAATCCGAGCCAATGGCATCCTCTTGTGTGGAACTATTCTCATATTCTTATTAATGTACAAACAAGAAAACAACAAGCACTGGAGAAAACACCCACAACCAATCAAAATCAAATGGTGTCAAAGTCAAGAGCATGGACCCCTCTTCTCAGCAGTTTCAGATAAGTATAAAAATAACATCACCTCCACAGAAACAACATTATTCTTTGTTTTCCATTCCAATTCACTTCAGAATTCTTTATTCATCCCCGGGGGGGCAATTTTGTATAAATTACTCTTGACATTAATTCTTTAAACAAAGCATTGTCTTCTTACACATTTGTTTTTCCTCACTCTAACTTTGTGCTTAAGACGTGGGTTACTCACCTTCGCAAACATGTAGTGCATGGTTCTTCGTTTCAAAAATATCAAAATAAAAAAAATTCATTTTTATGCTTTGTATCTACATGTATCTAACAGTATCTAACAGTAATAGTAACAGTAACAGTAACAGTAACATGATACAATTAACGTCCACAGGCAGTGCAATTATAAAAGTGATTTCATGATGAGCAGAGATGATCTCTTACTAAACCTGGTGCCTTTTGTTTTTTGCATGTGAGTCATAACACCTACAACTCCCTGATTCTTCCTTGGGATGCTTTCTTTCTTCATGTGTGTACTGTTATAAAAGCCTGCCTTCCCAATTCAAGGCCACACAGTAAGCAAAGCAATTGTTGGAGAGATCTCATCTGGCAATGACAACTAAATGACTGCTATTACTGTAGCACTCAGGCATGGCCAATAGTACTGAGCATTATGCTCCAAAACATTGACATAACGATGCTACAGGTAGATAGGTAGATCTGAAGAAATGAAATGACTCCTCAGATCGCTCATGGCTGAGTAGCTCAAAACTAAACTAAAACTATTTCATCCGATGTGATGAAAGTTTGTCTATAAATGTTCCTTGCAATCATACATCATGTCGGCATCTTTCAGCTTTCTTACTGTGAAATGGCAATGAGACTATTACTATCTTACCATATAAGGTGGGAGTCAGGCTGCTTTCCCTTTAAGAACACAAATAACTTACATGCTGCCATTAAAAATGCTGCACTCATTCTTGGTTTCAAAAGGGTGAAGAAAGGTAATGATTTGTGGTTTTGAAAGTGTAGCATTCTGGCATTATGAAAAATATAGTTAAATTATAAAGCAAATCATGCCGTTGCAGTTCCCCGAAGGCCTTTGTAATGTGAGATGATATTAAATCATGGTAATATATGCCCTCAAGCAATGTTCTACCCTTAAAATGAATACTGATTCAACTCGATGTGACATTCCTACAGTACCTACTATACATACAATACATATGGATTTACAGTATGGGAAACTGTGAATCGGAGCATTAATGAAATGACTTACACTGGTATATCTTTCTTTGCTCTCTCCTGCGTGTGAGTTGGACACATTATCTGATGAATTCAGAGAGCATTGTTTGGAATTTCTTTTTTGTGCATTTCAAACTGAGAGTCATCCATGGCTTGTCTGATAAAATGCTGCAGTTAACAAAGACAAAGGCTGGAACCCTTGTCATTTTCATCAAGTAACCCAGACTACATTTTAAGCAGTGCCTCAGATATGTTCATGCATGGTGTTTTTCTAACCACTCTTTAGGGACCGAAATTGAACCGAATAATTGAAGTGATGATTTTCACACACCAGGAAACAAATAACTTGATTTCAATACCCAAACACTCAAAACATATAGCTAAAAACCGGTTTAGAAACCAGTAGCAGCTCCTGGGGTCAAGCTAGGTCAGTTAAGTATGAAATAACATGCGATTGCTTTCAGTTACAAAATTTGCAAATGTAATTCTCTTTTTCTGTGTTCATGCAGAATTTAATATATCTGAACCCACTGTACTTTAGAGGCTCCTTGTGCAATTCTTGTAATTCTGCCTGTGTGATGTGCCCACTGTCTTCAATTTCAGTGACCGGAAGTCTACACCATTTGGCTCAGTACATTTCTTCTTCTGACACGGAAGAGAAATTTCACAATGTTCAACACTGCGTAAAATTAAGAGCCAGTGGTGAGCATTTCTTTGATCTGATAAAGATAATTTACAGTGTTGTTGGTCCGTGACACTGTTTCACAGCTGGATATATTTCAGAAATAATGAAAACTGTGCATGACACTGGGCACTGAAGACAGGAGATAAAAGCTCGTAATGGCTCATTGATGAGAAACAAGTGGAGGGTTTAGTGCCCATTAGAACCTAATACATTAACCATCTCATTAAGTTCAGGATTCCTTCACAATCCAAGCACTTTTCTTAAAATCCTGCAGCGAAGGCAAGCTCAGTATGCAGAACCAAGCTTTCCAATACAACCTGTTAGGTTTTGTATGTGCATAAGTAGATCCACTGTGTGCAAGCCTGAGAGTGCCGGGTAACCTTCTGTCATGGCAAAAGGACAAACACTTTAAAGGTGTTTATTATATTCACTTTTCAATTTTTAATACGCTAACGTTAATGAAAACAGGTCTTATATGCACAAATCTATCACCTCAGTTCAGTTGTCACATCCTTATTTATTCTAATACAAACTTTAAATTGTACAGGTGTAAATCTGCTTTTGAAATACAACATTTGGAGGCAGAACTGAAATAACGTCTAGGGTTATTTTCACTGTACCTCTTAAGATAGCTGACTTTAGGATATTGCAATGCTTCTCTTTTACGGTTCATATACTGTACTAGTCTTCACTCTTATTTCAAATACAAATTCCAAAGATAATCAGTTCTGAGAGGTAATTCACTCTGTCCGGAATGGCTGACCTATCTTTGCAAGTCAAAGATAAGCTTGTAACCAGCTTTGTACAGTAGAGTAGACACTACATTCTAGGTGTATAACTAGAAGGTGGAGGGTTCAGTGGGGGTTCTGCTGTCATACCTTTGAATATAGTCATTTATTTGGATTGCTCTGATTAATACAACTTAAGTAATTTTGGATAAAAAAGATTCTAATTAAATAATAATAGCAATGACATTTACAGTATATCTGGTAAATTATACCACATACTGTATACACAAATAGCAACATCCAGACAAATACAGTACATACTGTATTACTCTGGCTAGAAGTATGTTGATTCTTAAAAAATACGCATGTTACAAGGATTAGTAACGATCAAGAAAACCTGCAATGACTGAAACCTATGTAGTGTAGTGTCTGGACCCTACAGAACGCTGCTCAAGTTAAAGAGATGAAAGAGGATGAACTGACACTATAATTTATTACAATGACCTATCTGTGATATCTGGGGTTAGCCGAGGTAAACATTATTTCAGTCAATAACCTTTTAAATGATAGCCACCTCCTGATATGCTATTAGCATAATGTGTTGAAATAACTTCTAAAATGTATTGTTCCTTGTATGCCAATTATAGTATTGATATAAAGAAAAAACAATATTATATGAATCCTAGATACAATTTGCAGAAGGTTCGTACATGTATTAGTGTGGACAGAATAAAGTTGTATGTTACATCTTATGTGTATACTTCAAATTTATAGCCTGCTTTTAATTAATATTTCCTATATCTTTTGCACAGATAACATCTATTGAAAATCAGAACTAAGTATGTGAACAAGTCATTATTACATCCCAATACCTGGAAAATGGAAATTCATTAGCTTTACCGAGTGTAGAATAATCCTAAAAGCAACTCCACACTGGAAGCAATTTTACTTAACTCAATAATATGACCATGGTCTTCATTTTCCACAAAAGAGGAAAATCTGTAGTAAATAGTTTGTTTACAGATTTCTGATAATGGGAAACTTGAATCCCCCATTTTAAGGAGGCAATTTACATACACTGAGCATGTGCATAATGGGCATGAAATTCTGCTCAGGCTAGGTTTTAGGAAAAATAGACTTATCCAGGGAATTTATGCTTTAAAATGGCTATGCTGAAAATACCATAAACACCATTGATAGCTTCTTTCCCTATAAATTATGCTTAACCACTACTTAACTCATTTCTATTTACCAGGGACTATGATGGAAACACATGGGAACAAGCACAATAATTTGATCTGCGCAAGATGACCTTTTTCATTTCTGATCCTGGGATACTGCAAAATGCACAATTTAATTGCCATCATTAAATTTCAGCCATCATTCAGAATTTCACCACACAATGCACAAGTCCCTGAATTTTCATTTTATTTAAATTCAGTGTCACCAGCTGTTCAAACCAGCAAATACTTTGCAGCCTTTTTTTCCTGTTCAAGATCAGAACAAAGCAAAAGCAAAGAAAAAAAAAACAGAAAACAGAACAGAAAAAGAAGGGCTGGAAATACAATAGCTGGAAGACGCTTAATTATATTTCAGGATGAATGCAATGCAAGAATCAAATATAAAGGAAAATTGACAATGGAAATGTCCAACAAGAATAAGCACAGGTAATAGAAATTAGCATTTAAATTTGAGTCTTAAATCTCATTGTAGTCAGTGGCTAGAGAGGAAAGCATTCAGTACTTCCCTTAACACACAATTCTTCCAGACCTGTCCCAAATGCAGACCAAGATGTTCTGGAGTATTGGCCCTGCCAATTGTCCTGCATTTTCTGTCTCTAAAACCACTGTACTGTATATTCTTTCTTTCTGGCCTATATTACACACTACACTGCCCTATTGCAAGCAAAAACCAGCTGACATAAAATCAGCTTTGCTTCTTGATTGTGGGTTTATTGCTCACAGGCTACTCTGTGCTGGTTCTCGTTTCAAGATTATATCATTTTAGGTCCCATAAAATGCATGTCTCTTCTGCCACATCCCTTTTCTTTACCTCGTCCACAGTAAACGAGGATAAAAAGAAGGCAACATAGTAAATTGCTGCTCACGTCTCTTTGCTGGCTTTTCCATTCTCCCATGGCTGGTAGCAGCGGTAGAGTAGATTCAGCTTTTTGTGGATTCTTTCACAGCCATCCCCCAGGTTGTAGGGGTCACTGATCGTTTGCCTGCAGTCTTTGAAAAGCTCTCTGACCTTAAACCTGATAGTGTTGCTACTACTGAATGTCTTCGGTGTAATACTGTATCTCCTTTTATCCCCCAGGGGAACTATGTGTCACAGGGCAGGAGGCAGCAGTAGGTAGGACCCTGTGCGTGACAAACTCCGGTGGAGTCAGGTCGGGAGGGGGATTGAGTTCCAAAACAGCATGGTACCAAACGAGAGGCGAAGTCGTGGTCTTGCATGAAAGCGAGGAGTCAAAGCCAGTAGGGTTCCAAATCGATGAAGTACCAAAACGAGAGGCGAAGTCGTGGTCAAGAGGGAAGTGCCGAGTCGGTAGCCAAAAAGTAATAATCGATGAAAGGTGAGACTAGAAACTCGTTTCGGAGCTCAGGGAGGAGACCTGAATAGTGAGCGAGGTACAAGAGGAGCATGAGGGTTTGAATAGTGTGTGGTGTTAATTGGCGTTTAGGGAGACTAGAGCTCGTGGGAATGCGGGAGCGCTTGCACGCCTGCCTGCGGTTCGTGACACTGTGAAAGTTTATTAGTGCCACGGAGAAAAAAAAAAATTCTCTTGTTCATACGAGATGGTAGGAAACCTTTGGAGGCCTAAATATAGTTCTGGACGCTTCCAAAGAGGAGAATGGTGCTGTAGGTTTGTTTTTGTTAATTTAATTTAAAGGAATAAAAGGATTGGGGGTGTGAATAAATGTGACCCGTTCATTTTCTTTACTTAAATGATTTGTGAGAAATATGACTGTGCTCTTTGCAAAGCTCTTACAATTACTATATGAATGTCCAGTTGGATTTCTTGTAAGAGTCTATAAAGTCCTGTAAAAAAACCCAGCACATAACACTACTAGAAAAGGTCGAAAACCCTAAAGGATTTTTCTATTGGTTTTCACACTGGAAGAGATTCTAAAGGGTATTTTCTGACTAGAGTGGCCCACGTATAACCTGACCTGTGTTTCCTAGCACACAGATCAAATGTCCTTCCTATAAATTTGAATAATTGGAAGAGAAAAATCCTTCATCCTGAATGTGCTTCATACAACAGCCATGCTGACCTGAGTGGAATTCAGTACAGGCCAACAAATAAGATTCCAGAGTTTCCCTACTTTATTAGCCTGATTAGGTCCCTTGATGGTAACTTTATCTATCTCTTCAGTCTCCTGTATCTGGGTTTAATTTCTTAAAGTAGTCACTCGATCTTGAAATAACAGCAATTAACAATATATTTTGAAATTCAAGAAGTATAAGTCAATCCCATTAGGAGGAAAAGTGAGCGATTATGCATCCGCTGTATACCTGCACAGCGTTCACCCATTCATCACGGCAAGGCAGAAAGACCTGTGCAGTAAAACAATGCCAGGGACCTGTGGCTGATTCCTGGCTCTGAGGTTCTGTGCAGTTCTCACCGGCCTGCAGCTCCCCTACCCATTGCTGTTGCCAGCTGTGTATCCGGACTGGAAAGGAGCTCTCTGGCACAGTGATAAAGGCACTTCACATGACAGCACCAGACACTTATTTCAATCTAACCACGTGTCTTCCTTTCAACCACATGTTTAACTCCAGTATGTGAAATCACCCCTACAGTATACTGTATGTAAAGCTCAGTCTAAATCTCACACTTCTCCTAAATGCCTAAATGTTAAATCTTGCTTTTCCTTGAATTCAAACCTTCTATCCCTGAAAGCAAAAAGGATCCTTTCAAAATGATGAATGACACTCAACGTTCAGCTACTATACCATGTAGGGGATGTTTTTTATTGATATTCTTGATATTCTTACATGAAGTTTTGCATTTAGAGGCAAGCAGGGCTTTACATTTAAGGCCATTTCTTTACATTTAGGGGTTATGGTATAGGATTCAATATTTGTACCACTTCAGACACAAATGAAATGAGATCCGAAGAGGCTTCACAAAGGCACCTTGATGAAAAAATTGCCTTCAGGAATGTACTGTATGTGCAACAACGACAGAGCACTATAATTAGCCATTTGGTGGTCACATAATATTCAATAGCAGCAATTATTGTCATGTGAATGGTTACCTAATTTGTACATTACTCAACAAAATTTACTTGATCGTTTTGAAACAAATGGCACCTTTTGAAACTCATCCTTTCCCAGGTATCTGAGGAAGCCTCTAGAACATACTGTACAGGCATGTTTGCCACATTTAAAATACTAATTTCATGTATTTATTTAGATTAAAAATGTATTTTAACTCTCTGCGCTCTACTCTTACACACAAATAAATTATTTCAAAGCAAAGCATATAAAAAGCAATGTTTTATCACACTTCATTTTATTTTGGTGTGGAATTCTAGGAGAATATTTTCACTTTTCCTATTCCTGATACCATTGCTATAAACAGAATAATATGAATAACAAACCAGTGGAATCAATTAAAGCTGAAGTATGTGTATTTAATAGATATTCAGCTTAGAATTACAGTATATACATAGAGTACAAAGGAACAAGTAACAGGTTTATTCCATGCTGAAAAGAGAAGAAAGGAAACAACATTTCAGCTGTGGAAACCTTTCTTCTCTTTTCAGCAGGGAATAAACCTGTTACTTGTTCCTTTGCAGCCTACGCATGTTGACGCAGATCCCCACCTGAGCTACTTATACAAAAAAGTACAGGTCTGGATATGGTAGTAGCTATTGAAACACTAAATCTTGGTGTCTGGATCACTTCCAGCCAAGCTCTGCCAGTTCTGCTAGTACAGCAGTGCACTTTCTGCTGAAATGGACAGTACAAGAATGATTGCAGGCATTTTTCGTTTTTTTTTTCTGTATGTGTATTTGTTTAGACTTAATACCATACAGACATACTCCTGAACTCCAAACCTTTAAAAACCATGATTTGCAGCCAGTATTTAAAAACTGCTCTCATATCTCTCTTTTTAAATAATTCCAAAATATCTAATTCATTTAAGCCGTACATACTGTAGAAACACTGTATAAAACACCAATTAATGTTACAAGTTGGGCAATGATCAATGAATATTCATTTTTGACGAGCCAAACCCAACACAAACTGTCACATTGCAATTGAAAGGAGCTTCGAAGTTTGTGCCCTGAGCTGGCAATCAGTTTTTATTCAAATGGGAACAGTGAAAGTTACACAAAGGAATCGTGATACATCTTTAAGAGAAAGCCAAAACAGAAACAGTCAGCTACTATAAAACAGTTCAAAGCAAAATGTCTGACAACAAAGCTGCTGACCGCTGGTGTGAGACATGTAATGATTCTACCTGTTCTACCTGCACGTCTTCGTGGCACGACCTCATTACAGCAGCACAGTTACCCGAGAAGCACTGGCAGCATAGTCAGAGCTGACTGAAGCCATTCTAGGACGTGGAAAGTTAATATTCACATCAGTCTTCAGGGAGCCTTGGGCAGATAATCTTTCAGTACTTTCAGTACGCGGAGCTTTTGCAGTGGTGGAATGACACAACCATCAACTTAAGGGGCTTCCTTTGCTGCCCAGCGGGGTGAACGCATCTCACAAAGCACTGACTGTGGGCAGGGTCTCTAGGCAGGACACACTATATCAGCAGACTTCACCTGCTTCAACTGCAGGAGCTGGCAGGATCTTAGAAAAGTCCTTGTTGTTGTTGTTGTTTCAATATCATGTCACACAGCAATTCCAGGGCGCCAGCAGTTCCCTGGGAATGTTTCGCAAACATGCAGCACTCTTCTGTAAGCACAGTAGATGTTGTCCCAGGAATTTTCCCATGTAACAGATTTTACACATCTCCCATTTCCTGGTGGTGATGTTCATTTGTGGAATTTCGCTGTTTCGTTACAAGATGATGACACTGACCCGTTTTGTTAAAAGGCATAGCATTCTTGATAATTGTGGCAGTAAAGATGCAGACCATTTACAGATTGATCATGACATGTTTTGTTAAATACACTCAGATTATGGCTTTATTTAAAATCCCAAGGCCAATTCTGTAAATTCAGTAATCATGATCATGCTTCCATTGTGTTATAAGGATAACTTTTTTTCCTAAAAATACAATGTTCTGACATTGTTTAGATATCTTTTGGATTGAACAACATTTGTATAGTTTTGTATAGTTCAATGTCTCATGTATATATATATACAGTATATATTTTGATTAGAGGAGATGGTGACTTCCTACTATTAAGAGATTCAAGAGCAGTTAAAACAAAAAGGCTGGGCTTGGGTTGCTAAATGGCCTGAACCAGGAACAGGATTCCTGGTTTTACTAGTCTCTATTAATCTGTAAAAGAGTTCATGATGGATTCTACTCTGACACATACCTACCTCATTTAGGATATGAGCTCACAGCACAAGACTGAATCAATAATTCAAACTAGTTTATGGAGATAGTCCCTCAGCCAGTGTAAAAGCTGTAGTAAGCAGCCCCTATGTTGACAAACAGTCAATCATACTGTATACAGCACACAACTTGATGAGACCATTTACCAGAAGTGTCAATCGATGCTTATTTTTCTTTCATGTATTGGGCTTTTTCAATTCCATAATGTCAGCACATGATTTTACAGAGCTATATCCTGTTTATAGTATATGGCTCTCAGAGGTATTTAGTTTTAAACATTTTTATATCAGACTGATGCTAGCTGAGAGACAGTCCTAATGACTAATTATGAAAAACAACAATGTAAAGAAAACAGAAAATCCAGAGGGGCATATAAACTGTTAACCTAAAACAAAACAGACTATATGTAATTATTGTATTTTCTCTATTGTCTTATCCAATAGGAAAGGTGTGCTTTATCGTAGTTGTTTTAGGAGCTTCAGGTTTCACTCCTCAGCCTGTCATTTCTCATTGCCCATACCCTGATCGGTGTTCTTCACATATAACATGATCATCTACATGATGTGCCATAAAATGATTTACTTCATATTTTGGAGTCATTATTATTTATGTAGAGTCGAAACACACAATTATGGTTAAGTGAAGTGATAATGCCATTTGATTTTTGGCATTGTTCAAAGAAATCCTATTTACATAGACCGGCATGATCCTAATTCTGTTCTGTAAAAGAAATACATTTAAATTTGAAAGAAATGTGATACCTCTCTCTACAGATATTGGAAAACTAATAATAAACTTTATTTCATATATTGCGGCTTTAAAGGTGGCTTCTCAAAGCGCTTTACAGAAAAACAAGAACAAAAAAAATACACAACATATGCACAATGAAAATACACAATGACAGGAGACAGTAGATGGGGGCACTGAATACGGTAGGAGCAGAGCGGTAAAGAACAGAACCAGTTAAATAAAGGCCCTTCTAAAGAAGAGGGTTTTTAGTCTGGATTTGAAGGAATTTAGAGAAGGCGAGTCTCTGCTATCCTTGGGGAGAGAGTTCCCGAGCTTTGGGGCGCAGCAGGAGAAGGCCCTGTCACCCATAGAGTGTAGACAGGCTTGGGAGACAGATAGGAGTCCAGAGTTAGAAGAGTGAAGGTTGCGAGGTGGGGAGTAGGACGATAGTAGCTTAGACAGGTACTGAGGTGCCAAACCATGCAGAGCCTTATAGGTGAGCATGAGGATTTTGAAGTCGACACGAAACTTGACAGGAAGCGAGTGCAAGGACTCCAGGATAGGAGTAATGTGAACACTTGCACCAGACCTGGTCAGGATTTTGGCAGCCAAATTTTGGGCATACTGGAGTTTATTTAATGTGGATTTAGAAACCCCAGCGAATAGAATGTTACAGTAGTCAATGCAGGAGAAGACAAATGTGTTCAACAGCTTTTCAGCAACAGTTAGTGATAACTAACTGATCATTTCTGAGGTGAAAGAATAATGTTTTCACAATATGTTGCACATGCGGGACGAATGTCAAGCATGAATGAAATATCACCCTCACGTTTTTCAATTTTGACTGAAGCTCAAGTTACAGTACCATCCACAGATAGGGTTACAGAACTTGCTTTACAAAGTTGATGGGGGGTGCCAACAAGCATGACTTCAGTCTTGTCACAGCTTAGATTAAGGAAATCCATGTTTTTATGTCAGAGATACAATGAATGTAGTTTTGAGTATTGTCAGCATAGAACTGATAATTGAAGCTATGTGATCTTAAAGCTGACCAAGTGGAAACATGTAAATACTAAAAAGTAGGGGGCCAAGTATCGAGCCCTGAGGAACACCAGACTTAACAAGTCTAATTACAGAGCTAAATCCGCCAAGAGGGGCAAAGTGACAAAGGTCAGTGAGGTATGGCTTGAGCCATTGAAGAGAAGCGTCAGAAACTCCAAACACAGTCTCAAAACGAGAATGTAAGATATCATGGTTAACAGTGTCAAAAGAAGCACTGAGCTCAAGAACAATGAGGATAGAAAAAGAACCAGAATCAGAAGCTACTGGAAGATCATAAGTGACCTTGAACAGGGCAGTTTCTGCGCTATGGAGTTCACTTTCAGGATGGCAAATATACATAATTAAAATATCTACAAATATATACTTAATTTGCTCAAATCCCCCCCCCAAAAAATGTCAAACCATAAGAAAACAATCCTTATTACACAGGCAATGCTATATTCTATCAGCTGATAAAGTGTATTGAATCCAGGCTAGGTTTGAAACACATTAGCGAGGAATAATTCCATATTTAATAAGAAGTCTGATAAGAAGCTTTATTAATATTTAAAGGCATATTAGAATAATTCTAGTATAGTAAATATGTCACATATATCCAATTACTTTTTGATGCAAGAAGTCCTTTGTGATTACCAGAGATAATGTTACCTACAGTATTTATCTTTTCCATATTCAATTTTCCTGATATCTATAACTACCCTGTGTTCCAGTGGGGCTCATGGCAGTCCTTGCCTGCAACAACTAATAAAATCAATATATAGTATGTCTTTCTGTTGATCATGCACAATAATCTAAAATAACAAAGTACTCCCTATAAATCTCAAACGTCTATCTCACTAGTGAGAATCGCTGCAATCAAATGGCTTCATAATTCTAATGCAGGAAAGCCAGCAGCTAAATTGAATCGTAATTGAGTTTCATCCAGAAAATACACTGCTCTCGTCTTACTTTTAAATTCAATTAACACGTCCATACAAAAAATCCAACACAATGGTTAAAAAACAGCAGAAGGGTATTGAGGTAATAGAAACTGCCATACCAACGTGTAAGCGAGAATGTTCTATGTGCTTTTGTATACAATCATATTAATTTAACCTCAAGAACAGTCCAGAGGCACAGGAAACAGTTCATGTATTTCCAAGCTGTATAGAACAAAGTGTTCTGGTGTAATACACTTAAACCATTCTAAAGTAAGTTGTTACACTTCACTAACTTTATTTCTCTTATAGTAAATTAATTCAGAAGGAATTTTGCCCACAGGGAAAATTGCACTCTAGGTCTTTTACTTATTGATCATGTTTAATTTGTATTTCATTATACTTATTGTACAAAATAGAAGCTAGGGATTATGAGAATTGAATTTTCCATGCAATCATTTTCTTTAAATGTGAAATTTTATCACGTCAGCACTGTGATCAAAGGGCTTTGGGGAACATGCTTGCTGTGAAAATGTCTCGGCCAATTTGCATTGTTCTGTTTTTTCACTCAGCGATTGTCTTTCTTTATACGGAAGCACATTTCAATGACTCTACTGACTTTTTATTTATAGACAGTTCATCCTGAAAATCGGTATTTTGTAGCACAAAAGCAGCTTTTTAGCTTTATGGGTGTGCAGAGAAAAAAAAATTATGTTAATGACAAGGAACACCAGTCAATAAGTCAGTTAGTGGCATGTAGGGGCTGCAATATCCTGTTACTGTTACTGTAACATTAGTTTTTTATGGGACAGGGTTGTTAGCCTTGTGCCCTACCTCCAACATAAAGGACCTGGCACCCAACGTGGGACACAAACCCACTACCCTGAGAATATGAGACTCAGTTAGACTCGACTGATAAAATTCCTATAGGCTGCTCATGTGTAGTTTACATCACATTTTGGTAGATGCAGCACAAATTAAATATTGCTAATACGTTGCTTGTTTTATTCTCACCAAAACTGTGTTGTTAAATAGTCAATTTAATAAACAGTCAACGCAGTTTTAATTGCCAAAAATACAACTGGAATTGTGTACATTGTTGATGCTTTTAACACATTTATATACAGTAATTCTTGATTGTGTCTAAGGTGTTTAAGGCACCTGCAGAACAGGATAAATTTTCACGCAGTTGATGAAAAACGTTGGATGACAAAGTTAAAAAATAAGTTAACTTTATTTTACTTAGCAGTTTCATTCAATGCCGAAAAGCAAGTCTTTGCATAAATATGACAGTTAATTAAATTCAAACCTAGAGAGGGAACTGAGAAAGATGATTAGATGAATATGAAAGAGCAGCTAAATTATTATTTTTCCTTTTTTGCAATATGGGCAGCTGTGACAAAGGCATTGTCACAGTGGCAGTTCAGGCTTTTATACGGTTTACTGCTTGCTATCAGCTCATTCCAGTAACAGCAGAGATTGTGATAGGGCCAAGGGAAAAAGAAATCACATTGTTGCAGAAACAGTTGTGCAGTAAATCGCGTTGGCCATTGATCTAATCTCTCTATGAATACACAGTTTTGCCTATACTCTTTTGGCCCAAGCTGCATGATCTTCACACTGAATTTGTACTAGAGCTGTCGTGGGAAGGATTATGGCCATTGGATTAGCAATACAATTGATAAGAGAGTCAGTTCATCAATCCATCCATTTTCTAATCACTTCAATTCAGTGTCGCGGAGAAGCCAGAGCCTATCTCGGCAAATCAGTTCAGTGCATCATTAAAAACAGTGAGTAATGTATTGAGCTGATTAGCAAGGCTGTATTGATCAAAGGGGGTCTTGAAAGAAGCAACTATTATCCCCAGTCTTAGTACATTTATGCTATATTTAGAAATCAAAAGTTGAATTTTTTCAAATTGTTGAGTTGAGTGAATCAAAGATCACATAAACATTTGATCTTAAGGGAGACAATAGGCATTGCTGCTATCTTATATTGACATTATATGCATATTTACTGTACAAAGTATATCATACAAAACAACCCATATCTCTTATAAATGCTGATTTTAACTTGCATATATAATCCATAAATAAGGTAACATATACGTTTGCAAAAGGCCTCAAGCTATCAACCCTTAAGCTATCTTTAAACATAACAATACAAACACCCATTAAACGACTAGATCATATATATTTTGCTGTGCAACATCAGATTAATTCAAAAGGCTTGCTCTATAGTTTCTGCAGGCTAATTAATTTAAAAATATTAGAAATGTAATAATCATTAGGTACAGTAGATACCTACGTTTACTGCTCAGTAAACGTAGAAGGTTTTGCTCTTTTATTTTTTTACTTCTATAAACAAACAGAAGAAACTGCTTACAATTGAGCAAAATAATACAAAACATGCATCTTAGATCTCTGCATCAGTATGTTTAAGAGCAGGTCATAAAAACAGAGAAATCACACACAGATCCATCAAGCCAGTTGAATTATATAATATCCTTAACTCAAGACAAAGTTGATAGACAAGCAAAAATGATACCATGTTGTACTGAGGCAGATCGTGTTACAGAGTTAAATGTCAGTGTGGTGCACTTTTCAAAGAGACAAGTGATCTTTCAGTCTTAAATAAAGTGTTCTCAGACTTCAGCTGATTTGAGGATAAACGTTTGCGCAAATTTATTTGTAGCAGATCTTACTTTTTCATCCTAAAGACACACAGCTATTTCCCAGATATGAAAAGGACCAGGTTTGCACAGACTAGAAGGCTTCCCTTTTAACTTTGAGGAATTTTAAAATGAGAGCAAATGCAAAATAAAAAGAAATGGAAATGCACAATATAATGCCTTTCAAGACGTGCAGTATAAAAAGGCCTTATTCGGGAGACAGTGTTTTGATTCTAGATGTCAAGGAGAGAGATTGCAGGTTGCCTCCTCAGTGTGGATGTAGTATTCGTGAAAAAGTTCCCATAACGAAATACAAAGCAGGCAGCTAAAGTTCACATGAGCTGTAAATTTTCAAAGTGGCTCAGGCTGGTCTCGTTGAGCACACAACCCCAGTCTCATCAAATTCCAACTGAGGCCAAAACAGCGATGATTATTTATTGGCTTGAGATGAGAAACGGTATATAATGAGATTCAGTGAGGACCTCAGGGTCCCAAGGAGGCTGAGACTGAGTGATTTATGGATTCAGTGAATGTCTTATGAATATGAATGCATGGATGATGTGTGTACTAAAATTCACTGGATTATTTACAATTTATTTATTAATTCACTTTGATTACTTACAGTACAATCATTTCATTATATATGTTAATAAAAAGAATTACTGAGGTAAAATAAAAAAAGAATTACTGAGGTAAAATAATGGCCTTTAAAATGAAGGTTTGGTTACTTATGTAGACATAAGTACTTATGTGTCACTGTGTTTGCTACCATCAATTCTTTTGGAAAATTTATATCGGTAAATATCAGTTAATTTTTTATTGACTTTAGTAACAGCAACACTCTTATATAATACAAGTGAAATTTTATGAGCTTCTAAGACAACAGCACTAGCGACAACAATAATTAGAGATAAATGATTAATACAGCTTATTTTTTTATTCTGGAAAGGTAATTTCTAATCCTTGGCCTTTGTCTTTTTCATAGTCCTTGAGCAAAGTCAACTATCTGTCGCAAAGCCTTTATTCAAGAAACAGCTAAATAAAATTCTTAGATCAATGTGCTGCTAACACCCAAATAAGCAACACAAGCTGAAAAACCTCCCACGATTTGTAACCTTTCTTACATTCTTAATTATAATTATAATAAATATTAAATAATTAATTATTTATTATAACATAAACACACCATTGAAAAAAACAATGACTAGGCACTAGGCTGAACACAATACTGAATAACCTTGGTAACGAAGGAAAGCAGATATCGTATGTACTGTAATTGAATTTGAAAGTGATTTGAGAATTTAGTTAAGTTTGCAATACTGCAACACACTTCTTTGCCCAGGAGCATAAAGTAGATCTGAGAGAATATCAAAGTTCTGATTGAATATTTCTTTAATTTCATTGTTTACATAGGAGTTTTTGATAAGGAGAGAAGCCTGTCTCAGCTTAAAAAAAAAAAAAAAGTTAAAGAAAGCATTTAAGAGACTAGCCTCCAATCCACTTACAGGATAAGGAATTGTATAGGGCTAATAAAGAAACATTATTATTATTATTATTATTATTATTATTATTAAGGAAGAAGAAACAAGTAAAGGTTAATTCCATCCTGAAAACAGAAGAAAAGAAACACGTTTCAGCTGTGGAGCTTTCTTCAGCTCCATACATCTTAGTTCTTCTCTTTTAAGCATGGAATAAACCTATTCCTAGTTCCTTTACTGCCTACACTTGCTGACGCAGCTACCTACTACAACTAATAAGCAAGAATATGAGTGGAACCAGCATAAATTACATACAGTCCAATGGATGTATAAAAGTGTTCTTCATGTTTTTGTTTATCATGAGGACATCATTGGCGTTTTCCAATTTGCACTGTTGGTAGATCATAAAAACAAGTTCAGTAGTTTGGAATGCAAGTTATATTCTGAACCAACACTTTTTCAAATCCTTCAGTTTTGCACTGCTTCTCATTTTGTCAAGTAGGGATGCCTTCTAAAGGTCAGGTAGGACAATCACAGTTCATTTCCTTTCACAATGTTAAATGTACGCTCCACAGGAAGCATGTCGTACGTTTTAAGATTTCCCGTTAATGTTGTTCATGTTAAGATGTCATGTTGTCACTTGACTCAAAACTAAGCACACTCCAAAAAACAATTATGTTGTCATTGTTGTTGTTCTTTAGGAAATTACAGGCATACATGGAAGCTTCACAAAGAAACACCACAGCTCTTAAAGTCAGTGGGAAAATGACTGAGGCGTTGACAATGGATTTGGACAATGAGCTCCACAGTCATGCAGAGCTGCATAGAAGGAGGACATTATCACCCACCATGAAGTCCTGAACTAGCTGATCTCAGTTTAAAGTGTTGGGCTGTATTCCTGCAGCAAGTCCTTGAGGTAAGATCAAGCTAGTCTGTTATCCTACAGTCTATGCAAAGAGGAGAACCTTAAAATCCATTCTAAATTTCAAAGGGAGCCAATGGAATTTCTGAATAGAAGTGATATAAAGATGTAGTATAAGAGTAATTTTAGTTAAGACACACGCCTCTGAATTCTGAATATGCCAAAGCCTATTATTGCATATTAGAAGATACCCATGGTAAGAAAAGCAGTACAGCAGGTTGAAATTAAGGAACAAGTAAAGGTTTATTCCATGCTGAAAACAGAAGAAAAGAAACACAACGTTTCGGCTGTGTAGCCCTCTTCAGGTGTCAAGCGAAGTGACTCCACAGCCGAAACGTTGTGTTTCTCTTCTTCTGTTTCTAGCATGGAATAAGCATGGAACTTTACTTGTTCCTTTGCAGCCTACGCATGCTGACGCAGCTCCCTGCCTGGTGGAAGGTTACATTAAACATCGAAAAGCAAGACTTTGCATTAAGTGACAGTTAAGGCATGTATTTTTCAGCATCAGATAGACAGAACAAGGACCTTCCCTGGACAACACTATGATATAGTGTTGACACTATGATATAGGAAAATTATATCACTGCAACGTTACTAGCATGAGTTTCAAATGACAATAAAGGGTCAAAAATAATAACTTCAGTCAAGGTTTTAATTTCAAGACTGTCAACAACACTAAAAATTACAGACTTGTGTAGTTGCTGCTGGGAGTTGATTCTATGAATAGCCTTGATCTTAGCTTAGCGTAAAAAAGTTTCTTCTATCTGTCTTAATATCAGAAAGGCACTGCAAAAAGCAGAAACTGCAGCAGTAATACATGATTTATAGACCACAATAGGAACATATGTACTGTAGCAGTTAATAATATTGTACAGCAGCAGTTGACTATGTGGGCACAGATGGAAGGTAAACAAAACTCCCAGTGGGGGACAATAAACATCTGCTTGTCCCAGGTCCAAAGGTTGCCCCCCACCGGGCAATGAGTTAGTTCTAATATATTTATAGTTTGATCATAATAGATCATAAAGAATCTCTGCAAATGTAAGGGTACAGATTCTGCTGTCCTGGCTCTGTCGTCAGGGTTATCCAAGTAAAGTAGCTGAGGTTTCTTGAGTCTGTTATCTTAAATGTAGCATTCCAGGTTTTGATGTCACGGAATATGCTTGGTTTTGGATGCAGTGGTCCAAAAAATGAGAGAATATAAAACTCTTGAGTGTCATCAGCACAATAGTGAAGCCCAATGTCATGAACAATGTAGAACAAGCTGAGGAAGAGGTAACGTATAAACTACAGAGTAAAGTTCCCTACACAGGACCCTGTGGAACACCCTGAGCAAATGGGATTTCACCCAATTTAAGACAGTCAATAATCCCCAATTGATTCCTATTAGCAAGGTAATAAATCAACAAAATCAACAAAGGGAAGTACTAGTAATTCTAAATAGTTTTCATAGTATCAAAATTTGTACTTGAAACCAGCATGAGAATTAAGTGAACCAGAGTCAGAAATCATCAGCAAGTCACTGACTGATAAAGGCTGTTTTAGTGTTGTCTAAATCCCACCAGGAAAGATTTACACCTTGTTAGATGTAAATTTGCACTTGAACTGTACACCCACTACAGAATTGATGGAAGAAACTCAATATTGGAAATAGGATGGCAGTTATTAAGCACTTTATAATCTATCACAGATGCCACAGTGGCAGACCAGATTTGAAGGACTCATTTATGAGGCTAGAAACAAGTAGACGAAGAGCAAAGAAGCTAGATTTAAGTAGGGATGTTGACATCGCGTCATGGGTAGTAGGTCTCATTTTGGCTACACAGCAAAAAACACTTTTTTTAATACACATCATTAGGATGGCTAGAGTCCTAAGATAGATTTTTTAACATTCTTGTAAGAGACACATCTTATTGCTTAGCTATCAAGAAGAGCAGTAAGTAACTTGAGATTTACATCAACTTCTTCAACATGACAATCAGCCTTTCTCTGAATGAGGTATTCTAATAATTAACAACACATTACACAGAACCAGTAAGCCTTCTGATTAACAGAGACAAGGACACACTGACCAGATACAGCTAAAGAGCACATACATGGTTTTTTAAAAAATAAAGATTACCATTTTATTACAAAGAAACCAATTGAAATTGGTGGGGACCTTCATAATGTGACTTACAGCACTACCTAAAATGCACTTGAGTGAGGTGAAATGATCTTTTTTTCCCATTCAGCAAGACTTAATAAAATGGCACTACGAGAAAGCAACAAAGAGAAAATCGTCACTTACCGTAGGATTTCTTTACGTGTGAAGAAGGTACAATCCTATAAGACAAAAAATATCACAAGTTAATCTTCAAGTCCCAAGAAGAAGTCCCAAGAGAAGGGGTCAAAATCAATCCTGTTTTTCACACGTAATACATTGGTGTGTTAAGAAAACACCAGCAAAAGGTGTCTGTTAAGCCATCATCTGAAACTTATTCATACACAAAGGTTAAGAACATGTCACTGATAATTTAGCCATATGGTAATTTTCATATTCTCTTTCAGCCTGTTTTAAGCAGTGCCATTTGTTTAAATGTTAACTAAAGAATAGCAGTTGCTCTCTGGTGCTGTAATACAGGACAGAGTTAACCTTCTTTACACAAATGATTCACAAGCCCTCAGGAAGTTAAGGCAGTAATTACGTGTTAATCTGACCACTTAGCTGGTGACCACTGATTGAGTGTTAACGATTCAGACAGCATTGTTGTATAGAAAACATCGATGCCTTTTCTCTGAATCTGTTTCTTAAACTAATTTAGCACAAAGGGCGCTGGGTCGATGCCTCTCAGATGCATGTGGGCCTCTGAGCAGGTTTCACCTTAACAGCCAGCTGCTGAAGGAAATATAAGACACTGCACTGTGGCTTTGGGATGTAGATTTCTCTGGGCTAAAGGTGGAAAATTCCGGTGTCCGTGGCTGTCACTCGTCACAGGGAAGGTGAGGCCAGGAAACTCTACCTGGCCAAGCAGACCTGGCAGTTTCCTCAATTTGAGGGGAAGGGCAGGCAGCCATGAGTGGGGATTCCAGCTCACAGGAGCACCTTGGCCAAGAAAAGTCTTGATTCCACTCACACTGTAATACAGCTGCTGCTGAGAGAAAGCACGATCAGAAAAAACAGTGCCTAGATTTGCTTTATTCCCCCTTTTTTAAAAAGAATCCAATTCCTCTGAAGGTTATGTTTATCTTAATCACAGGTTTGTTTCAATTCCACCTGGGAAATGCGTTGGAGAACAGTGAGGAGATTTGTTTGGTGACTTGATATATTTATAATAATACACTTACACTTATATAGCGCTTTTCTGGACACTCCACTCAAAGCTCTTTACAGGGAATGGGGATCCCCTCCACCACCACCAATGTGCAGCCCCACCTGGATGATGCAACGGCAGCAATAGTGCGCCAGAACGCTCACCACACATCAGCTATCAGTGGGGAGGAGAGCAGAGTGATGAAGCCAATTCATAGATGGGGATTATTAGGAGGCTCTATTCGAGAAGCACCCTGGGATTTTTAATGACCACAGAGAGTCAGGACCTTGGTTTTACATCTCATCCAAAGGACGGCACCAGTTTACAGTATAGTGTCCCCGTCACTATACTGGGGCATTAGGACCCACATGGACCGCAGGGTGAGCGCCCCCTGCTGGCACCACTAACACCTCTTCCAGCAGCAACCTTAGTTTTTCCCAGGAGGTCTCCCATCCAGGTACTGACCAGACCCACACCTGCTGAGCTTCAGTGGGCTCACTGAGCTTCACCTGATTTTTTTTGTGCTTAAGAGTGACATGAAAACTGTGTCTTAAAATGGTTACTTTACCACTTACGAAATTCTCATTCCCACAAAAAAAGGCTAGACAATTTTAACCACACAACTAAAAGATCAATCACTGACCAGCCTGATACATATACAGGACATGTAAATACACAAGATGTTTATGAACAAGGCATCTCAAAGCACATGATAGAATAATGGGAGAACCTTCAGAATTTTTCATTGCTTAAATGGGCTTATTAAGACTATCAGAAGTAACCAAAGAGGCTCCAGGGACATTATCTTTTCAGGGTTAGGTTTCAAAGTAAGCTATCTAACCATCCTGCTTGGCATAAATTATTAAGTTTCACTGAATCACCCAGAAAAGCTGTGCAGAAGATAGCCCTCCTTCAGTCCGTTAAGAGCTGCAGGTTACTGTTACAAAGAACAAAAGCCAGGTTTCTTGTAGACAGACCTATGAAGAGGTCAGAAAGGCTAGAGCAATAACATACGACAAACCAGCCTCAACTGTCAGACAGTTAAGTCAAACATAACAATAATCACTATATATATAATGTTGTCATATGTGAAGTCTACCTAACGTGTTAATATTTAGGTAACAGAGCTCTATTTAAACTATAGAATCAAAATACCAAAACATGTTGCTTTTGGCTAAGTTGAATACTAAAATATGATGCAAACATGGATATTAAAATATCTTTCAGCAAATTCTTGGTTCAAATATTTATTCTTTGAGCAGATTAACGGAACATATTCAAACAGAAGAATAGAGCGTATTCATGTACTGTATATTAATATATATTGCTTGCGTGTGGCCAGCAGAACCTTTCATTTTTATTTAAAAAATATTTATAAAACAAAGAATCATTCCTATTCATAAAAACAAAACCATTATCAATCAGGAACACATTGCAGGGCATATGAGTGCAATGCAATAAGAATGCTATTGCTAGTCCCAAAGCTCTCAGTGCAAAGTATCATCAAGGCATGACATTGGTCAATCCATGGGACAGAAATGAAACAGTTTTGCTTAAGAAATGAAAAGAAAGCAAAGTACTACATAGCGTTCCCACAATTTCTCCACAAGGGACTGAGAAACAGTGGTCTGTGTAAGCTACAAACACAATTTAAAGATTGCATTTTAAGCAGAAAACTTCAATTTATTCTTGTTCATTGAAATAAAAACACTGGTTCTTTGTGTAATGCTTAAATACTGAGCATATTTCCAAAATGCTGAAAAATCATATGAATATTTTTTTCTTCAAAATTAATTGAATTTGAATGGAATGTGGGTAAACTGTATGTGAGTAAACATGTTTTAACATGTAAAACTGGTGTTGAACTAGTCTCTGGTGTACAAACAGCACAACATGATCTATACTGTGTACTGTACATACAGTATAAAAATGGCATTGTTAATTTAATAGACTTAATTAACATCACACCTTTATCAACAGAACACAATCTGCCACATACAAAATGAAATCATTTGGTAGCAATTATTTGTACACTTGTGTTTGAATGATGCAAGTGCAAAACTTTAAGATTGAACACATAATTAAACCAGAATACTGTTGTATCATTGCATCAGGGAACAATAAATCATATTGAGGTAAAATATGTTTTTCTTTTTGAAGAGGCAAACTTTTAATATTCCAGATAACAAAAAATGTTGAGATCTGTACTAACATAAGATCAGCCGCATGAGAGACACAAATGGACAGGAATGCTTGATCCAGTTCCAGTCTATCAGAGGACCTACCTGTAGGTATCGCACATCTTCATCAGTATATTTCCCCTTAAACAATGTCAGGAATCATGAGAGAGTTGAGACTGTGTACTGAAGCTGTATTGGTCCAAACAGTAATGATTTCAAAACATACAGTACTAAATAGTGACTCATGAGCACACACTGAGACCTGCAGAACACAAACGTAGTGGTTGTTTCTCTGTGTTTACTTCTTAAACGTCGTTTGAGATTAATTTCAAATCTTCATAATTGTGAGTTAAGGGGGAAGTGACCCCTTAATTCTGCTTTTACAGTGGGATATTTGTTTTTAATTGTTCTAATTTAAGAGGATTTAAATGTAAATAATACTAAAAATGTAATTACTGACTAAAAATCCAACTCAACTGTCTGGAGTGAAAAATGGTATAAATAAAATCCATTATGTTTGGGTACTAGTAGGCAAAATTGTGCAGAATTCTAGTTTTGCATTTAAATTTAATCTGAAATCATACTGTACATCACACAACAAATAAATGTTTCATATCTATATTCCTTCTTTTAATGGACGGTATTCCTTCACACTTTACAGAACTGATGTCAGTGGTTTTTATTAGGTGCTCCAAGAGAGTTCTTTACAAATGCTAAATCATCTTTCTGCAAGGAATAATTTCGATTATTCGGAAGCTCTTAATAAAAAAAAATATGAGCTAATAAAATAACAACCAAAAGGCAAATTGAAATTGTTTTTGTGTTCAGTTTCTAATAATTGTACAATTTTCTTAATCTTCCATCAAATTTTTATTGCTTTTGTCCATACATTTACACCATTATACAGTATGTATTATGTATCAAGAACAATCGATTATATGAGCAATCTGTTTCGTGGATAAATACTGTAGGTAACAGCCAGATAACTAACTAAATTAATTAAATAATCTGCCCACTATTCAGTTCTTCAAGGTTCTGCTGCGCTGGTTTTCTTCTAAATTACATTGTACCCTCGTATACCCCAATAAATACGGATGTCAGTTGGACCCTAGCCTACCTTAAAGAGTACGAATGTGTTCATATTATTGAAAATACCAGTGATTACAACACTTCAAACTACAACCGTTTAAATGACAGTTTTTAAACATAAAGCTTCGAAAACATTCAATTTGACGTTAGTATTATACGTTTCCTGAATATATAAGTTCGCCATACTATACTATACTGTAAAAGGAATACATTGGGTTGTGAACGCTTTTATGTGGCTTATCTCGCTTATATTGACTTAACCGCAGTCCACAGTAAAAACGGATTCAAAGTGTGCTGTACAAACCACGAGAGATGAATGCTACTGCCCCTATGACAACACTTATCGTCAATTTAATGTATCTGTACAAACTGATAAACCCGTCTTTGCGTGGTTTCCCCTAAGGGTTTGTGGTGAGCATTAGGGTAAACTTGCAATCAAATACTGAAGTTCAAGACACGAGGAAAAAAATAATTAGTTTGTACAAATATATAGGACAGATCAAACCAAAGCGGGAACAACAACAACAACAAAAAGATTTTGTAAAGCCAGATAACTCCAACTTCATCAAGCTCTTACCTGATAAGCGTCAAGCTGTTCATCAGTAAATATCGTTTGCTTATTACCCATCTTAGCCGAGTAATTTTCCTTTTAAACAGATGCATCACATTGGAGGTTGGAGGCGTCCTTCCTATTCTAGGCATTTAGGGCATATATATACGGCGTGGTCGGTCGGACTGGAGACAGTTACAAGCCCGCATTGAATTTCCACTACCTGGTGGACCAGAATGCGGGATGTGTCAAAACGACAAAATATAATTTACAGTTTTGCTTTTACTGTAACAGTAAAAGTCCGTTAAGTCCATCCCCGAAGATGAAACGTGCTGAGATATAGTTGTTGTCATCCGTAGCAAAAGAATACTGGAAGGACTAGGAAGTATAAAAACGGTGTTTCAGCACTGACCGCTGTCCACGGCCACACCAGTGCTTACAGTGAGAGACCGCCCTGATACTTAATGCTACTACTAGTAACACACAGCCACAAGGCGGCGCCTGAAGTAACATACTGTATGCTGTGATGGAATTGAGAACCGACCTGGAAATGAGAAAAACGCAACATCAATATTTTAGTTTTACATAATAACCCGCCACCCCCCTTCGTTTTATTACGTTTTTACATTTTGCATTTTAGAATATAGAATTACATGTTTTTACAGCACCTACCTTTTTTACAGCCAGTACTGTAGGTGTTCCAAAAGCACGTCATTCTAAATTTACACCTGTAATTTTATAATAATTGTACCGTTTTCTCTGTAAATAGGCGCAGTTTTTGTTTGTTTTTGGGGGGCGCAGTTTGACTCCTTCTCAATTTAAATGTTGAAAAGCATTCATTTATGTATTAAGGGGCGAACTTGACTTGAAAGATGAGTTTTTTCCTCAGTCCAGTAAAGACTCTTAAAAAATAACGCATGTAATGTAATGGTCATCATAGATCAGACCACGATTCCACACCTGTAATGAAATTATTAAAGGTAAAATACATTCTTAATAATTTACCTGTGTTTTAAACTATGCCAGAAAACGGCTTTATGATTACAAATGAATATTTTACCTTTTTAAGGAACGGACCCTAGTAACATCAACAGGCTGCAATGAATTAAAGTGAAAGCCCATAGTTTATTTGTATCGCATGAAATGGAAGCAAAATACATAACAAATTTCTACATGTGAAACAGGTCATTGCAGGGGCACTCTCTGTTGCTCTGGTGTCCATTGATATAGTTGCTCAGTGTGGACCAATTCTAGTGAAGTACGCAGTGTGCGAGCATTGTCCATCCATCACGGAATTGTGAGTAATGGAGATTTTTGTAGCAGAGGGCTGGATGTACAGGATGTATAGAATATATTAGTGACGTGCACTCTTTACACTTCGTCTTGTAACACTCAAAAGAGCGTCAGGAGTCTGAAATGATTAACAGAAACCTTAGTGGTCATTTTAACAGGCATGCAAGTTACTGGTAATGAATTCCCTTCAAATACAGTATGTACTGTACCGATAGCACCAGTAAATCATGAACGGACTGCATTTCGTTAACATAGCGGACCGACTGCAAAGAATTGTTCCCGAGTGAGATGCACAGATCCCCCCTGAATAAATGTCTGCCCACATGGACGTGTGAAAAAGGGTGAAATTACAGTGGGTGGGTGAAGTGGCGAGAGGTGAGATAGCAGATGCTGAAGAACAAAGAAAAAGTAAAATACCGTACGTTATCCCATAACAAATGTTGTTGTCCCTCCCAAAAAAAGGTGCGATACATCAGGAAGATTAATAGATACACAGGACTTTCGTCTTCTTCAGATTGATGATAACAATAAGAAGAAGAAAAAGAAGAAGAAGATTATTAAGAAAAGCTACGTAATGTTTCAAAGATATAAATGTTAAGTAAGAAGCCACGTGACATAATAACAACTATGCATTCTGTATTTTTTATACTGTTTTTTATATAGCTTTCTATATTTTTTCTGCTGCATCTTGAACATTGCACGGGTGGAAGGAGGCTCTTGTGCATAGCAATCGTGTGTTTAATCGGGGAAGTGCAATTTAAATTTCACCGTGCACCTCAGGCTGCAAACTTAAAAAAAAAAACAACCTCAATCACCAAGTTTGAGTCCAAGTCAACTGATAGCGTGACCACGAAAAGATGCAAATAACAGCACTGGGTTACAGTAACAGAGAGTCTGCCCCCCAGCGCTGGAGTTTACTTGGGGATTTTGTGACGCTGGACAAAACTACATACACCTTACAGAACAGACCTAACATTGAAACGGATCCGGTTTCCGAGACATGCACACACTGCCGTGTATCGAAACGTTGTGCTGCAAACCTTTTTCGCGATAACGGTTTGCGCTCCTTTGAACCGTCTCCTTGACAATACCCTAGTAACCGACGAGAGTACACAAAAAATGTAGAAAATGAACTTCCGGGTGTATTTATCTATTTAAAACTCCTACATTTCATGACACGTTTTTTTTTCTTTTGTGGTGCAATTTTTTTGTGTGTGTAAATGCACTGCTGTGGAATATCGTATGATTAAACCAGAATCCGATAAACTTCCGATAGGAAGAGATCCATTCACACAGGCGATAGTCGCAAATTTGAAATAAAAATGCTTTAAAATCAGATGCTGTATGGCAAATTAAGAACATGAGGGATGGATTTCAAAAAGGACAAAGACCAAGGTAAGTTTGTTTGGCAAGCCTCCTTGCTTCTTTTTTTTTTTGCTGTGTGCACAACGGATTGATACAGCTGCCAATATGTCTAAGTCTCCTGCACTGAGCTTCTCAGCTACACAGGGACACAAGGAATATGGACTCCAAGCGACTGTTCCTGAGGACACATTGGTGCAGAAGCGTCATGTATATCGAGCGATGACGCACATATAATCATTGAGAAATAAGCCCTTGAATTTCGGCGCTCCCCGTTTTCTACGTTATACTGACTGACGTCCAGTAATCCCTTCTCAAGGACAACAAAGTAAATGTTCGCCAAGATCAATTGTGTGCTTGGCAGAAATCAATTGTTTTCCTGGATAGCTCCAATGTAGCATTTGATATGCAGGCCTTAATTTAAATAAACTAATGAAACAGACAGATACAGGTAGCACCGTGTAGCCTAGTAGTTCGTAAATTATTTGACTTTCATAGTATTTTTTGTTTCGTTCTGGCCAATTTATTCTTAGCCGTATTCTATAAACGCGTTTGCTTATTGCTTTATAGCAATGGACATTGGGCAGTAGTGGTTAGACTTCTGGAAGATAGCAAGTTCAAATCCCATGTGTGACATTGTTGTACTATTGAGGAACATACATAATCCAAAGTGTTCCAGTAAAATGCCCATCTAAATAATTGGTGCTTATGCTGCACAATATAAGATGCTTTAGATAAAAGTGCTGGTCTAGGAAATCCTGATAACATGAATCACAGCCTATAACTTGTAACATTTATTTGCATGGTTTTCAATGGACATGCACAAGTATTCAAGAAAACACACAGGTAAATATCTCAGATTCAAATATAATTGTAACTCAGTTTTCAATTTAACCAAATTGTTTATTTTAAAAAATAAATCTCACTAAAGTGTACTCCTTCCTAGTACCGAGTCCCATTGAAAAACTTACAGGCTTACAGTTCCTAGTTTTACTGCTACTTGCAGTAATAGTTTGACTTTACAGAAATACGAACTCTCAGATTTGTTGTTTAATATTTATGAAATGATAATTACTTTTAACATCAGAAAAAAAATCATGTATAATTCAGACCGCTGCTGTTAATCACCTGCAGGAAGCATTAAGTGCAATTCTGCAGTGTATCTTTCATGCCATTGTGGCATATGGAAAAAGAGTTTTCCAATCTCGAACAGTCAGAACAGAGTAGGAGAAACTTTTCATATTCATCTGCAGTGTATAGGTAGTATATAATTCAACTTTAAGGCAGAATACCTTAGCAACAGCCACTAATGATGACCTCACACACAGTCAGAAGCTGCTGTAGTCAGTCCTTGGCTTAAATCCCTGTCTGTGTTAGATGCTGATTTGAAGAACCTCACACAGCCTTCTCGTTCTGTTCTTTTTCATAGCATTTTGTTATCTCTGAGAAGCCTTCTAATAATAGAATGATAGAGCAGCTCCACTCTACTCTACTCTACCACCAAGCAGAATAGACAAAGAATCAGGGAGAATCAGTGTTAGAGATTCTGCTGCAGCAATGAGTCATGACAAAGTGTAGTGTGCAGCTAGGTTACAGATATTAGAATAGATAGGTGGACCTCTCTTTGTGTCATTTCACTTCACACAGTTGCACATGCCCTCATTCTCTTGTCTTGCAGAGACTGAATTTGCAAAAATCACAGCTGCATTGCTGAAATCTAAAACAGGAGAGTTTGATTTGGAATCAGTCTTGTACTTGAAGCTCAGATGTCTTGGTAAGAAATTTCTTAATACAACAAGCATGTTTTTTGTTTTGCTGCTGTGATAAGCTTTTACTTCTAATTTTTGGGGTAGGTTGATTTTTTCACCTTTGCTTGCTGTCTCTATGAATGTTTGCATGAAAAAAGAGCTTTCAACCCATCCTGTGTGTCCAGTACACTTTGTCCTCCATAAAAGAAGTTTTTCATCACTTTTGTGACATAAGATAAAAATGTATATTAAAGAAGATTTGATAAAATGTTTTCAGACATACACTAATGCAGAGAAGGACAATACGCTGAATTTAATTTAAATGTTTAGTTAAAAATACATTGTCCTCTATTTTATGTTTTCCAGGCATATATGATCTGGGTTGTATAGGAGAATGCATAAACTTGGAAAGACTGGACCTGTCAGGAAATTATATCACATCCTTAAAGCCTCTGGCTTCTCTGAAACTTCTCATAGTGCTTAATTTGTCTGCAAACAGGATCACAAACTTCGGTAAGGAAATTGTGATCTTTTATGATGGATAAGTACTCAAATATGTTAGATATCTTCTGGTTTCTTGGGTTCTATTTTTGAGCCTTATGCTGAAATGTTTACTTATCAGGTTTATTTTCAGTGGAATAAGCCAATTTTCTGGGAATACATATTAGGCTAAAAAAAGTTGGATTTTGGATTTGGATTCAGCTATTCAGAAGCTGTACTCTGTGCTATGTACGTAGTATTCGTCTCTGGTGTAGTTTTGAGAACTATTTACATTGTGAAGAATTAAGTGACACTAACTGCATGAAATGTTTTTCTAATTACAGAACCCATTTGCCTTTGTGACAATCTTCAGAGTCTAAATGTAGCCGGCAACCTCATTAGCAGGTAGTATTTCTTCAGTGTTACATGCGAACAGGCTGCAGTAATACTGGTATATTTTTTGTAGATGGACCATAAATGCTTCCCTATTATATCTTTGTCTGCAGTGCAGCAAAAAGACATGATATTTAATTACAATACATAGTCTTAGCTTTACACAAGTGTAAAGGCTTTCACTACTGAAGAATAGGATTATTCCTAACCAAGGGTCTTCTGTAAACAGTGGATAGGTTTTAATCATCAGTCATGAGAAACTTACAAAATACTTTATAGTATAGGTATCTGTATAGTTTACATTTACACATACTGTACAAATATAAGAATTTAAACACATTACATTTCAAATACTTGTTTACTGATCAGTGCCTTTTGTTTGGAATGGATTTATCACCGATAGTAAACCCGTTCTTGTTTGATTTATCTTTTTGCTTTTGGGTTTATCGTCACATCTAATCAAGGCTTCAGCATCAAATAGCCTACCATATCTCGCACAGAGTAAGCCGCTGCATAAGTCTGTATTTTTAGCGAATACTTCAAAGTATTCTAATTGTCTTTCAGTTTCTAATTTGATCTAGTTTCTAATTGTATGTATTACAATTACATACTCTCTCCACAGAAGGGATTCACAGAGGAGTTGTAAATTTTGACACTGCTTATCCTTAAAATGTTTCTGGTCCTTGATTAAAAATTACCAGTTACAAAAGACTGCCTGATCAGATTTGCTTGATAGTGTTACATTTGTGCACAGCTTAGGAAAATTCATTTTCTGAGAGGAATACATGTCATAAAACAATTTAAGGCAGCAATATGAACAACAAGGCAATGATAGTGTACCTATTTTAAAGTTCACTGCGTCCTGCTTTCAGCATTTTTTATGATAGTGGAGAAATACTAGGGGGTAGTTATACTGTGAATAAGGGTTTAAACCAACTTAACTTTCCTGAGTGTTTTTTGTCAAATGCCAGAGGCTTAACAAGAGGCTGTGATGTAAATTTGATTTTTCCAACTTGAATCTGTGCTGGTGTAGTAATGCATGCTGTGAAGTGCAGAAGACATAAGGACCACCAAAATAGTATTTTTCCAGTCTTTCCGTTCTATCAATGCTAGTTGGTGTATTGAGCTTCTCTCTTGATTTCACCTGTTTTATATATTGTTATCTGTCAGAGGTTATTTTAAGAAAATGTAATGGTACACTATCTTCTGTCCTAACAGTTGCAGGACAGGAATGCAGTTTTACTTGTTGCATTCTTAAAATCAGTTTAAAGATACTTTCACAATCTTTTCTCTGAAATAAATCTCTTAGTTTTTTTATTTCGTATACATTAAAAAATGTTTTTTGCTTGTGATTGAAATATCTAGTTTTGAAAATCTCCAGTGTCTTCAGTCTTTAAGAAAACTGGAGAGCTTTCGGCTTAAGGACATTTCCTGTAACTACACCAATCCAGGTGAGCACAGCTTGCAGATAACCATGCAATAATCAATTAATTACATCTATATTATGCTTTTCATCACACAAGATCACAAAACACTTTACCAATAGGAAGGAACTCATTTTATCCACCACTTAAATGCATACTTTTGTGACGTTTGGGAGCATTTTACACCGGCAGACATACTGCACAGCAGTTCAGGTGGAGAAATGAGAAGTTACTTCACCGATTGAATTAAGGGGAAAATATATATAGGCTAGACTATGCAAGTCCAAGGTGGAATTCAGGCAGCACCCTGGGGATAAGATCCTTATTCTTTTGAAAAGTGCCATGGAACCTTTATTGCAAAGTAGTCAAGACCTTGTTTTACTTTATTCCATTAGATTCCAAAGAGCCAGCATCTATACCACTACACAGTGTCTCTGATCATCTACAGATGCAACAAAACTACTTACAGGAGCAACCTGATTTTCCTTAGAGGGTTTTCATCCCAATATTGTTGAGGGCCAGATTTGCTTAGCTTATGAAATGGAAAATGATCTGGCTAGATGGTGGAAATGAAGCTGTCAAAATTCAGCATTGTATTCAGAAAATATTTAATGTCAAGTTCAATTTTGGGTTTTTTTCCTTATAAAATAATCCAACATAATGAAATTTTAAAGTGTTAAATGAGACATTTATTTGATAATTTGATAGCCTCAAAAGATATTTTTAAATCATTTTTTTAACTTTGTAAAGTAAATGTACTATAAAATATTGCATACTTTTAGAATGTAACAATTAAAAATGTTATTTTCTATGTATAAAATGATTAAATGATGTATTGTTTGTGTTTGTTTTTAGTTTGCAAGAACACATCTTATAGAAATATAATCCTAGAAATGTTTCCAAACATCAAAGTGTTAGACGGTAAGTGAGTTTTCATCTGTGGAAAATGTCATTTCTAGTACATATCAAAATAATAACACATTTAAATTTAAAAAGTTTATTTTCCACAACAAAGGAAACATCACATGCGGTGAACACTGATTGTCTGGTGTTCATTTATTTGTCTGACTCTTTTATCCAAAGAGTTTTAGGTTTTCTACCTATACAGCTGGGCACATTACTGGAGCAATCAGAGTATTATACAGTACCTTGCCCAAGAGTACAATAGCAGTACATCTCCTGGGATTTGAACCTGCAACCTTCTGGTTAAAAGGGCCAGAGACCTTTCCACTTCTCCCTCTTACTGTAATGTATGTAGTTCGTATGCCACTCATTTATTAATGCATCATAGTGCAGTCTTTGACGTTTTTACAAAGTACAGTAAAGCCGGGATATTTAAAAACACACAAATCACTTAATTCCATCTACAATAAGTTTTCATCGCGCAAACTGATTTGTTTTTATTCATTCAAAAAAAAAAACACCCTGAACGATTTGCATTCTTGACACTTAACAGTTAAGCTTTTTCTAGTGGTGTCAGCAGTGTGATTACCCAAACTCCCCAGATTATGAGGAATCTTTACAAGTTTTGGTACCAGTGGGACTTTACTTCTCTTCTAGGTGAAAGGTTGGCTGGCCGAGGCAGTGACTTATATCAGTTGTGCAGAGACATTGATGACTCCTTAAAAGGTTTTTTTGCATTTTAATCATAAAAAATCAAGCAGGTCTTTACTTTAAAGTGATGTTTGTAATGTCAGATAATGCTACAGTATTACATTGAAAGGGGAGTGCATTTTCAATGAAGGCGTTTCTGAGACAAGAGTAAAGTAATACTAATCCATCTTAAACATGAATAAGGCCCACATTTTGTTTTGCCTTGAGAGAGGCTTTATGGTTTAATCATCCGTAGTTCTTGTTGTAGAATGGCAATATTTGCAATGGTTGTTCTGAGAAATATTGCATGGCAGAAATACAGAATATATCACATTTACAAAGGAAAATACAGGTTTTTAATATATAATATAATGGCAATAATATACTGTATGTGGGTAATGGAGGCATCATTGCTATGAATATTAAGGGTTGTTGAAGCCATCTTATTATTACAGTTGAAATTACTTGGAAAGTGAAATATGTTTTTTTTCTATGTTATTGATAGCAGGGATTTATAAAAATGGTCCGTTACCAGAGGTACTTGATTGTAAACCTTGGGTTGAAGAAGGCTATTGGGATCTTAAACGATCAAACAATGCAATCATCGAAGAAGCCTATAAACAATTTAATGGTAAGTGTTTCCCTCCCAAATCAAGGTTAAATGAAGGCTAACTGCCAGATGTGTAAGTCTGGGTTAAATTCCTAGTGTTTCTTTGTTCTGCTATAGCTATTGTAGGGATTCTGCGGTGGAATTCGAGAGATCAAAATCGCATGCAAAACAAAACAAAATCTTAAGCATTATAGGATTGTACTTAATGGATCATTAAATAAAAGAATAACACTAAATGTGTAATTATATACCACTATTGAGATTAATGAGCATTAAACTAATTATGAATAAAAAGGGTATTAAAGAAGAAGTCTGTATCGTGAGCTTTTTCTAATGAAGTTATCTCTTAATTAGATTAATAGATATTTGACATGGTGAATAACACAAATATGGTTTCAGAAAACGTATAGTGATCTAGTAATCTAGCCCTGGCCATGGTTTCAATAAAGAAGTTGACTGGACCACTGGTGTAGCAAGCAAGAAATTAAATACATAGAAGACAGAATTAAACTGCTTTGTTAAGATTGTCTGTAATCTGACTTAGATTTTAAATTAATGGCATTTTAAGAAAGTAAATTACTAATACGAAATAAAGATTGTAAATCTTTGATTGATGATAAAAGACATTGTTCTGTGTTGTCTTTCCACAGATATCCTACATGAATGCAGACTGCTGAGCAACAGAGCAGCTCATCTGATATCTCAAACTGAAAGAGCACTGAGCATTAACAGTCAACCAAAGCAGTATGTCCTGTGAAATGGCAAATTAAGCAGCATTTAATTTCACTGAATTAATTGCTTTCAGTTTCTGTGGGCAGTTGTTATAGATCAGAGCATATAGTGTTAAGAAAGTTTCTTTATTCAAATCCGTTCGTTAAACTCAGTTTTAGTGCAAGTATCCTTTGATTGCTGTATGGCAAGGATACCTTGCATTCATTTGTTTTTCTGTATAGTATACTGCACATCTGTCCTGGTAACAGATTTAAAGGAAATTCAGAATGATTGGATATCTGAAGACATTCAAATCTTCAGACATCAGTGGTCAGCTGCTCACCTGTGAAAAAGCATGATGTCATACTGTTGTTGTTGCTAAAACCTGAGTTCTATTTAGAAATATAATGGCTGGGGTTAATGGCATAGTAGTCAACACTTTAAAGTAATATGCAATTTTATTTTTCTTGGGACTTTAAGTATAAAAACGAAGTGTGTATTTAGAACACGCACACTGCACTGTTTTATATTGCTCTTTCCCCTATGGTTTTTGTGCTTTAACAGTGAGTTACATATCAAGTGCTTTTTATATATGCGTGAGTGTCTTAGGAAGTGTGCCTGCACTTTTTTAAAATAATTGTTTTTTAAATAAAACCATTACTCACATCAACATCCATAACAATGTCACTTGTATCATTGTGAAGGTTTGAGAGAAAAGAAATATAACCAAAAAGAAGCAATCCTTAAATGCGACAGAATTAATTTATACATGCATGTTGTAATTGCTGTTCTGAAGTGTCTTTTTCGTGCAAGTCTTTTAAATATAACTTCCTACCTCATGAATCTGTCATAAGCAGTAGTTATCTCTGCCTGTGACTAATTGGAAGTATTTATGGGCTTTTCTACTAATTAGATAACTTGTTTTAACTCATATTTTTATGTAACAAAGATAATTAAAATAATTAACCTGTTGTTTATAAATTTATATAGTTTTCTTGAGGTTTTGAAGTCCGGTGGAGGTTGCTCTGCATATTTATATTGTCTATGAAGGTTACATGGAGTAGTGGGAATCAGGAAGTAATGTTTCTCTGAAAACTTCAAACAGGTTTCTAAATGTGTAACAATATTTTGACAGGAAAATAACAGACTTTTCAAGACACCAAAATATGTAATATACAGTACATTAGAACCTTGGTTTTATGAAGCATTTTTAAATTCCTATAAATTTATAATTATTTTGAAAATGTATGATAGCTTTCAGTATTCTGCTGGGATGTCAGGCTCTACCACTGCACACTACTGAAACAAAATCAGAAGTCATTGCTTTAGATTAAGCGAATTAATGCTGATCATCTGTGACTGTAGTAACATTGCCTTTAATTGCTTTAATTAGTTAACCTGGAACCTGTTATAAGGTAAATATTGTATAGAAATCACAATACAACTAAATTGTATTATTTTCTAAAGCCTTATACTTCTTGGTAATAACAAAACAGTAATTGCAGTTTAAATTGTGTATTTTTAAAAATGGGAGTGAAAGCAGTCTTAATAAAAATGTGTGAAACGAGTGTGAGAGTTTTGACAATGTTTTACTTTGCATCTTCCCTGCTTTTTTGGGCAGATTTGCTTTTTTCATTCTTGTAGCCGACATTGATGTTCAAGATCAAGTACCTTTATTGCCATTTGCACGAACAGTGCATTGGAAGTCTTGCACGGTTTCTTTCAGTCAGAAAACATAAAAACACAGACTATGTGCAGGACACTGTATACACAAACTATAAAAAGACTATACACACACTATTACGCAAAACATTCACATAAGAAAGAATGGCTCCTAAGTTGCACATGATTAAAGATATTGTGCCTACGGAGCTGGGGTAGATATGGGCCTCCTATTTGTTATTCCGGTCAGCATGTCCTTGGGAATCAAGCGCACTGTCCTTGGGAAGAAACCGTTCATAAACCCGTTCCTCTTAATGCTCTCTGGCCTACGACACTGAAGGTTATATTTATCTCGCCAGTTTAACAGACTATGGTAAGGGTGGAGTGGGTCTTTGAGGATAGCGTGAGCCTTGCTACTGCTGGAGGCTTTATCGATCCAACGAAGGAAGTTCTGTTCCAATTATGCATTCAGCTATTCTCATCACTCTCTTGAAGATGCGTTTGTCCTTCTGGGTAGCACCGCTGAACCACACTGTAATACCACCGGTCAAAATGCTCTCAATGGACCATGGTAGAAACTAACCAGTGCTTTTTTGTGGGTGCCACTCCTCTTTAGGCACCTCAGAAAGTACAGACGCTGCTGGGCTTTCTTCACAATTGCACTAGTATTCTCAGCCCAGCGTTTTGTTAATATGTAGGCCAAGAAACTTGATGGAGTCGACCTGCTCAATTTCAGTACCATCGATGTAAACTGATTGGTGGGGATTGATGTTTTTCCTGAAATCCAAGATCATTTCTTTTGTCCTGGAGGCATTAAGAACAAGGTCATTTTCCTTACCATAATTGGTCAGGTCTCTAATTAGCTGCCTGTAAGTAGTTTCATCGTCATATTGAATAAGGCCAACCACTGTTGTATCATCCGTAAATTTGTAAATGAAGTTATTGTCATAGGTGGGATTACAGTTGTGTGTGTAGAATGAGAAACGTTTTGGAATTAGCCCTGGGGCACTCTTGTGCTTAAGGTAATTGGGGAAGAAGTATTTCCACCTATTTTCACTACTTGTGGTCTATTTGTCAAAAAGTCCAGTATCCAATTGCACAGAGAATTGGGCAGGCCACGCCCGGTGAGTTTCAACACGAGCTCGGTGGGCCTTAAGGTGTTAAAGGCTGAGCTATAGTCTAAAAACAAGATTCGAATGTAAGTGTTGTGTTTTTCCAGCTGCTGGAGAGCAGTGTGTAAAACAAGCCACTGTATCGTCCACAGGCCTATTTGGATGATATGCAAACTGCAGAGGGGCCAGTGTATCAGGGATATTATTGTTGATAAATCTCAATACTAGTCTCTCCAGGCATTTCATAGCTACAGAAGTAAGGGCTATGGGACGGTAGTCGTTCAGGCAAGTCACCCTAGATCTTTTAGGGATTGGAGTGATAATAGAACTTTTAAAACAACGTTGAACGATAACCCATGACAATGAAATATTAAATATATCTGTGTAGACATCAGCCAAATGAATGGCAGAGGCTTTCAGAACTCTGGGGGAGACTCCTTCGGGTCACTTTGTAGGGGTTTACCTGTTGTAGTGCTCTACATACATCTCACCCGGGAACCTGATGGACAAATTCATCATGTTTAACCTGAGTTTTATATGGCAATGTCATGGTTCTTAACATAAAATGAGCATAAAAGTTATTGAGGTCATCTGGAAGGGTCGTGTCAGTGCAAACGCCGTTAATCTTGTTCCCTTTATAATTTGGGATAGCGTGAATCCCTTGCCATAGTCTATACTGTATGTATTTTCAGAATACTGTAAATCAACCTTGTTCATATAAGCCCTCTTTTCCTCCCTGACAGATCTTTCAAGTGCATAACGAGTTATCTTGTACAACATCTCAGTATTGAACCAGGGTTTTTAAATCTTACCAGGAGACTGCTGTAATGTCGCACCCTAACCTTTATACTGCCTCATATCAAACATCAAATGTGCCAGCGGCTGTATCACCCTGCAACTCACAGCTGGCAACCCACTGAAGCTCAGCAGGTGTGGGCCTGGTTTCTCCAGGTCAGTACCTGGATGGGAGACCTCCAGGGAAAACTAAGTTTGCTGCTAGAAGAGGTATAAGTGGGTCCAGTAGGAGGTGCTCACCCTGTGGTTCTGTATGGGTCCTAATGCCCTAGTATAGTGACGGGGACACTATACTTTAAAAAGGTGCTCTCCTTCAGATGAGACATGAAACTGAGGTCCTGACTCTCTGTGGCCATTAAACATGACCCAGGGCATTTCTTAAAATGAGTAGGGGTGTAACCCTGGTGCCCATTGGCCTTTACCAATCATGGCTTCCTAATAATTGGTTTCATCAGTATGCTCTCCTCCCCACTGATAGCTGGTGTGTGGTGTGTGGTGAGTGTACTGGTGTACTATGGCTGTCATTGAATCATCCAGGTGGGGCTGCACACTAGTGGTGGTGCAGGTGATCCCCATTACCTGTAAAGCGCTTTGAGTGGAGTGTCCAGAAAGTGCTATATAAGTGTAAGGAATTACTATTATTAACACAGTCTTCAGATCTGTTAAAGAATCCTTGCGGTATAATATTAAACTGACCTATCTTCATAATCAATGTAGTCTTTGGAATAATTGAATATTTGATTCATAGCATAGGTTGTGTACATCTATGGGAAAATAGGAGCAGGAATTTAAAAAGGAATTTAGGGAGTATGCACTTTCCAGTATTTCTGCAATATCTCTTTCAAGCAATGTATCATAACCATCTTCTCAATTATCTTGCTGTAACACTGTTGCAGTGACTTCTTGGTTGGAAACGTTTTGTCTGTCCCTAATGGGACAATAAAGCTTGAATTTAATTGAATTATTGTACTGTGGTACTGATCTTATTTTGTTAGAGAAGAACGGTCTCTTTCCGCCATCTGGTGGCTATGGAATGAAATTGGATTGGATTTAGAAAATGGATGTAAACGGACTTGAAAAATCAATGAGTAGTTTCTGTGCCACTATAAATGGAAACTTTATTTGCTGTCCTTCTACAGGACACGTGCAAGTGTCTGCAGTTTATAAATTACATCATTTTATGCATTTATATTCCCCATATTTGTTACAGGAAGAATAAACAAAGTAATAAAAAGCCTTAAATTTATACAGTCAGGCAGCAGGGTGCATAGTAAGCAGCCTAACCCTGCAACCCACAGCTGGCAGCCCACTGAAGCCCAGCAGGTGTGAGCCTGGCCAGTACCTGGATGGGAGACTCCTGGGAGAAACTAAGATTTCTGCTGGAAGAGGTGTCAGTGGGTACCAGTAGGGGGTGCTCACCCTGTGGTCTGTGTGGGTCCTGATGCTACAGCATTGTGATGGGAATACTGTGTTGTAAAAAAGGCGCCGTCATTCTGATGAGATGTTAGACTAAGGTCCCGACTCTCCTTGATTATTAGAAATACCAGAACATTTGTTGAAAAAAGTAGAGGTGTTCATCTTCGTGTCCTGGCCAGATTCCCCCTGGTCTTACCCAATCATGGTCACCTTAACCCCCCACACACACACCTTATCATTAATAATAACTACTATTGTTGTGTTCTGTCACACTCTTGTTTTGCAGGTTCACAAGTGTGGTTTTCTTCCTTGCATAATACCTTCAGATGAAACTGGTATTTGAAATACACTATTTATCTCTACAGGGTGAGAACATGTACTTTTCAGGTTTCTGTTTAAACGCTTTAAACATTGTCCAAGCAGCTATAACGGTGCATAATTAAAATGGGGTGTAATTTGAACAATTCGAAATTGGTGCAAAGGAGTTGAGGTGACATCTTTTCAATTTTTGAACAGGATATGAATTTGCAGCATTTCGTGATATTTCACTAGGATTGGGGGGGGAATCTGGTCAGAAAGCTGAGGAGGTTTCAAGGTGGGATCCCTTGACCCATGAATTTAGAGACACCAGAACCGTATAGAAACTTTTCACACTAAAACTGTAGCATGAGATTACGGTGCATTAGTTGACCTGCGATTCTGTCCTAAAAGATTTAGAATTAACAGTATTATTTAAGCTTAAGTGTAAAACAACAGAAGTCCTCATTTTGAGTTTTTTTTTCTGGGTTTACGACGCCGAAAAGCTGAAATCACCCCCCCCGCGTAACACGCCCACCCAAGGATTTTGAACCTTTCGATCGCACCGCCGGGGGAGTTAGCAAACGAGATCAGTCCGTGATGCCGTCGGGTGTGGGCGGGGTGAAATCACTCGTGGTTCACCCGGAAAAGGGTTTTTTTTTCCGTGCAGGAAGCTGGTCCGGGCAGGCAGTGCAGTAGCTCAGGCGTGATCGCGGAGTGAGGCGGACGGGATGGCTGGAAACGCGTGGAGGTCAACGGTAAGAGCAGGACCGCCCGGCCGGCACACCGAGCAGCACCGGACGGACAGCCTGTCCGTCTGGACAGCGCCTCTGCCCCTCTTCTTTAGCCCGAGAAAACCTCTTTGTGCCTAAATTAATGAGCGGAAAGCACGGAGGCGGCAGAGGCAGTCAGCGGAGGCCTTTCCTGCGCGGTGTCCTTCACATCAGCACCGAAATATATTTGTCTCCCCAGCCTGCAATGATGAATGAATACGTGGATTCCGTTTATGCAAACTGCGTATTTTTAGTAGTAATCGGTATGGGTTATCTTAAATAATGTCCTCACCTTTAAGTGTCACCTGGGTGAGGTGGAGGTTGACTGCATGTGCGGAGTATTGTAGCATCCCCGAATTAAATTTAGTCTTGTCTGAGGTGCGGGTTTGTGTTCTCGGCTCCTAAAAATCCTACTGCCGTTTTTGCAGATCTTAAGCCTGCTGGAAAGATTCGGGTTACGGCTTATTGGCAAGAAACAAGAAGAAGTAAGATTTCTTCAAACACATTTTATACATTTCACTACAGCCATTACAGAATTTATGAGAATACAAGGAGTAACCTTGCTCAATGACAGATGATTAGGTAACGGAGATCAGGTTGTTCAGTTTCCCCATTTCTCTGAATTCGTTTGCCGTAAATTGCCTATGTCTCCTTCACGAATTCACAACATAGGCATCGGTACATCATTTTGACGTTTTCGTAGATATGCCCATTTGTATGGAGAGTAAAAGTACGCGGTATTCGTTGTAGGTGAGTGGAAGGTCTGAGTTTTAAAGGCAACGCATAACGCATAAGTCTTCGTTCACGTTGTTACTACTTTTCTGTAAGAGCCAATACCTGACACTGAGATGGTATGGAATATAAAGATCCCACCATATAGGATAAAATGCATCTTTCATAAGCCTGAGATTCCCCATGTATTTTGGTTCAGAGATCTGAAATTGCAGAGGGGGTCATCTGGGGGCACAGAGGTGTCTCTCAAAGAGGAGTAGTGCAGATTCCCAGTGGTGGGGGGGGTGCCACACACTTCATGATGCCATGAGTCTTCTTTAGATCCCTCTGTTTGTTACAGTGCGCGGTACTGATGGTACCAAACTGACAGTATGTTAATACACTTTCAATAAATGATCTGTAGAAAAGCAGTAAAATAGATCTGTCCCCCCTAAAGAAAGCTGCGACTAGCTCAGTTGGTAGAGCATGAGACTCATTATCTCAGGGTAGTGGGTTCGTGTCCCATGTCGGGTGCAAAGTTCTCTAATAACCCACACTGGGCAGCAGCAGTATGGGGGTGGTGTTGGCAGTGGGGTGTCACATATCTGTGACAACAGCAACAGCACTCACACTGTCTATGAGGAAGAAAGGCCTGGCAATCTATTCCTGTATCCTGCCATGAAAACTCTAGTGACAGGGAAACCATCCATAGGGTCGCCATGGCACTCAACCACCACCCTAAAAGAAGACGACTCCAGATGTCAGATGGGCACAGGAGATATTCTGACTCCATTGTATAAATGTTGACTTCGGGTCTACAAACCGTATTTTAGGCATACACTTAAATTAATACAGCACATACAGAGCCAACCGTGGATAATATTCACGAAAGTCACAAATTCTTAAAAGTTGTGTGAATAATGTTGATTAATTGCTGGTTGTTTCCATCAGGACCTTTGGATAACTGCAATGGCGTCTTTTTGCCTTACTGGTTTTAGCTGACACCCTCAAGGACAACAGAATAGTAAATTCAAAACACCACAGGTTTTCCTTCAGAGCTAGGCTGATCGTGCCATGGGAGACTCCTTCTGGAGCGGAGAGAGGGGTTTGATGATGTTCAGAAGGAGCACGCTTCAGGTGCAGCCCTCAGTGGTTTGATCTACAGTAGATGTCGCCCTCATTACTTCACAGCTCTCCGTTTACCTAGAGCCAGGGAGAGTGTGTTTGCCATTCTCTTCACTGGCCTGTGTTGTTATGTAACGCTTGATAAATGACTTTATAATGCACTTATTGCTTTACATTAATCTTATTTATTGTCTTGATATCATTCTAAAAAGTTTATAGAGCTCGAAGCCTGTGCCAGATTAGCAAGATTATATTTTCAGCTTTAGCGCAGTGATCTGCAATGAATTGTTTACCCCAGTGGTTGGCTGTTTGCTTAACTAATAATGTGTATTTTTTAATGCCTTTGCTTTGATTATGCAAGGGATAATGCAGTAGGATGTGTACAGTAAGGAATTGCACTGCTAATCAAGAGTCTGGAGGAGTCACATCAGTGAAGCTATTTCAAATACGCAAAAGCTGGTTGTTTCTTTTTCGTCAGTACTTTTTCCTCTTTTACTTCAATACTCAATATATTTTTTTTCCTTTTTTGACATAACTGTCATCTTTGTAAACGTTTACCATTCTTCAGACTGAAAGTGTTCACTTAGAAACCGTGCAGTGATATGTCCTCAAGATCCTTTGATGTTTGAAAGGCATGGAGTGTACTGTAAATATCTGATGCATTATTGTTCGGTACTTAAAAAAAAACAATTCTCAGAAAAAGACCTAACGAGTCACATTAGGAGTTATTCATGTGCTGTCTGTTCAATTACAGAACAAATTAAACAAATTACAGTCACAACCTTGCATGTTGGTTATTCTGCATGTTTGTGATTCTGAGGTATTGAGCTGTTGTCCTCTCTGTTGGTTTCTAGTTGTCTCGTGTTGTGAGTGCTGTACAGAGCCAGGCACCAGTCCGAAGCTATGGCGGCGGGGTAAGTACCCTGCTCCAATCGCACTGCTTTTTGCAGTCCAAGAGAGCAATGTGTCCTTTTACACATACTGTACATTACTGCGTCCTTTGACTTTTCACCTGGGTTAGAAGACCAACTGTATGGGTTTGTAACTTGCCACCCTTTCAGATAAATGTGATTTTTCCTTCACTGGATTGCTCCATCTTGCATGATCTGAAGTTCCACAATTTCAGGTAGCTGGACCCTAGACACGGCCCTAATTTCTGTCCCACAGAGGGCCTTTAAACTGACTGTACATCAGAGCTGGAAGGTCGTTTCTACCATGTTATAAACTGGCTGGTGAAATGATGCTCAGCTGAAGCCCTTCTCTTTCCCACAAGAGCTAGGAGGTGACCTTGCAAGTGGTCTCCAGCTGCTGTCTGTCTTGATTTGATGCACAGACAGCAGGTGGATTGTGTGACCTGCCAGCCTTGCTGAGCAGCCCGATCTGACTGATGCAAGGTCATCCAGAAGAGAGAGGCCGGGGAACATACTATAAACTGAGTTTTAGATTGACAAAATCTGGAAGAGTGGCAGAAGAATATGGAATGCAGTCCTTTATCTGCTTTAGAGACTTCAATATAGGTGCATTGCCACACTTTCCCAAAAATAAGTTAATGCAAAACAACTCAGGATATTGTACTCCTAGTTTCCACCTGAACTTAATTTTTTTTTATCTTAAAAATTAATAGGACTTTTCAGTTTTTTGTTTTCATTGCTTGCAATGCTCTTTTGTTGCATTTTAATGCTTCTCGGTATATAATGATAGAGATTGGGCGGGCAGAATACTTTTTCCTTATCAAAAGTTATGGTTAGAATTCAGTTCTTAACTATTCCCGGCAGTTGTTCAAGTACTTTTGAAAAGCCTTTACGTACCTTTGTAATTTTTTTTGTTTTGTTTTCAGCTACAAACTGTAACACTTATCCCAGGGGATGGCATTGGGCCAGAAATTTCAAGTGCTGTCATGAAGATTTTCGAAGCGGCCAAGGTAATGTTGACAAAGAAAACATGAAAATCAAGAAAGTTATTTACCGGGGTTGGTCTCCACAGGAGACTGACCGCAAAATATCAGCCTTTATCTAGGGAATTCAGGGAGAGGTGTGCCCGTTCAGGTTAGCGCTCGAGTCCGCTAGACGTGAGGAGGAACCTGGGTGTTTTGTAAACTTAGTGTTTACTAAGTAGTCTGTGTGGCCACTCCCAGTTGTTACTCTCTTTTCCCCTGTCTGGAATTTCACCAAAATATTCTAGAAGATGTCTTTAAATTGAAGCAGAATCCAAACAGAAGAGCAATATTAGTTTGTCGTGGAAAGTAAACTTTTATTCCTTTAAAAAGTAAAGATATAAACTACAAATGGAAAACAAACCTTTTCTAGACAAGCTAGTACTGTTACATAACCAGCTGGGTCAGCATACTTCCATTGGATTGACAAGAAATGAAATGTATTTGTGTATTTTTGTAGTGCATGCTGGTCTGTTAGGATATGTTTGTTATTGTGCCGATGAGTAGTCTGTTATAGCACGTTTCCCAGTCCTCGAAGTGAGTGCGCCTCTTAAGATGGAAAAAGACATTTCAGAATGCATAGCACTTACAATATCCTGTGCATGAAGTGCTCTCCAGTAATAGGAGATTTAATGATCTTGTTGTTGTTTGACTTAAGGCTCCAGTTCACTGGGAAGAGAGAAATGTCACTGCAATTAAAGGTCCAGGAGGAAAGTGGATGATTCCCCCAGAAGCTAAAGAATCGATGGATAAAAGCAAAATTGGACTGAAAGGTATGGCCCTTCTTGTACTTGAGTCTTTCGCAAATAATTTGCTCTTTACTGAGCATCAGAAGAAACTTATCACTCAATGTGTCTATGTTTTGAAAAATAAAGAATATGGATTTAGGAGTTTGATTACATCTTTTTATACATTATTGTCATTAATTGTTCATTAAAGACTGACAGTTGAATATTTTTGGCTGTTGCATAAGCACGCAATCACCTCATTAGTTGGAGTGTCGAATGGGCACGGCTGAAGATGTGACTTAGCCTATTTAGTGCTAAGCCTGGTGAAAATCAAAAAGGAAAAATACACAAAGGAAACTGTATGTTTTGAGGCTGGACTAGGCACACTGTTGCACTCTGTCTGGTATTCACAGCTAGGTATTGCTAAAAAGCCAGTTGCAGACTATGAATAATAATATACCGCGATATGAAAGACCACAAGTCACAAGACCTCGCCAAGAACAACGTCATCACGTGATTTTTGTTTTTCATGATTGTCTCTTACTGTCGCTTCCACTGCATGGCAGGATGTCAGGTTGCAACAACCAGCACGTCAGCAGCTTAGATGTGAGGGGGCAGTTAAACAGTTATTGTTTGCAGGCCAGGTGATCACACAGGTGGCATGCTCTCCAGTGTTTATCACCATAACAGAATGAAGTGGTGTGAGCAACATGTCAGGTGCATAAGGTTTTATATTGACGGCCCTGCAGCCCCAGTGCACAGTGCTGTATTGATCAAGCCCCGGACCCTGACTTACTGCCCCTCCTGCGGGCTCATCCTGACGTGGCAAAGCTGTTCCCATGCTGTTCGTATAACCATCTCCATCCTGTGAGACGAGACTGTGACAGATGAGCCTGCAAGCCTGGCTGGAACCTCAGCGAACAGTTGTGGGAAGAGCTTTGGAGGACGTGCGATCTAGGGCTCAGAGACCAGTGAACAGGCTTGTCCAGCCTCCATAAGAGGAGCAGAGTTGGACTTGGGTTGTTAAACAGACATTATTATGATGGTTATCATTCATCAACAGGGGTGATCACCCCACACAGACTAGTAGCATGTGTGACTACCATTAGATTCTTCCAGGATGGCATCTGTGTTGCACTCTTTACACTGGACTGCAGAGACCATCTTGTAAAGAATCTACTGGTGGTCAGGCACTGCTAGCCTGTGACTTTCACAGTTGATTAATGTTAATCATCATAATGAGAAGCATAATAATGCCTGTTCAATAAAATCGTAAGTGCATCTGCTTCAAAAAGATGGTCGTGTTCTTGATAACTTGGTAAATTCGTTAGCTATAAGTGATGTTTCTTATGATTCACAGTAGGTAAGACATCAGATAATTGTTTTTCTGTGGAGGTGTAACAATGCAGTTGAAATGATTCACTCTTACACTTTTTGCTGTGCTGTGTAGGACCTCTCAAGACACCCATTGCTGCTGGCCATCCCTCTATGAATCTGCTGCTTAGGAAGACATTTGATCTTTACGCAAACGTGCGTCCATGTGTGTCCATTGACGGCTACAAGACCCCCTACACTGACGTGAACCTCGTCACAATCCGAGAGAACACTGAAGGAGAGTACAGCGGGATTGAGCACGTGGTACGCATCCTGTTCAGAGCAGTACAGTGTGGATATGGAGAATTGTAATATTTCCAATTCCACAAAGAGACATGGGGCAGACTTTGCTCAAAGGGGAATTACAGGATCTAGCATTTATGTGATAGTGAATTTATCATTTTGCTTGCTTTCTTTAAAAGCTTCTGTTCCTCGTAAACAATTACTAACTAGTGGAGAAAGCCTTTTTCCTACATCGCTCAAAAGAATAAGGTTCTATGAATAGGATCAAAAGTGTTCTTCCCTTTCATTTGCTGCTGTTTATACATTCCGTATGTCAGCCTTATGAGCACTTACATTTAAAAAAAAACTAAATGCTGCTTATTATTGGCAGATGTAACACAGAGAATCCCATTGTCTTACAGAACTAAACACTAGTTTACAACACCGCAGTTACTTTTCAGCAATAATAGCAGTGTAATATAGTTGGTTTGCTATGCATCATCACTTCCCTTCCTGCTGCTTTGTTTTTGCTTTTAAATCCTTTGCCAACATTTTTTGTCCCTGCGTGGTATAGCTAAAACCTGGTCACACTGTCTCCTCCTGTGCAAACCTCTTCTGCCGTAGCGGGTTGTCATTTTTGACAGAAGCAAATTTTTGTCCTTATAAGGAATCGAGTCCCCAAAACCCCAAGCGTGCCTACTGTAATGCAGCTTTTTATTGTTGTCCTGCTGTCCTCCTGACTGCTGTATCTTTGTGCAGAACAGGGCATTTTTCCCCAGCGCTTCTGTCACATGTTAACCCCTTACTTGAATGTCCTGTAGAGCAGCCTTCGCCTCTGCCATGCACTTTCGCATATAATCCTTGTAAGTCTTTTGTGTGCAGTGCTAGCAGGATTGGAGAGAGTGCGCTTCTCGTTTTACAGCCCTGTTTACTGTAGGTAAGGTGCTAAAAATTGCATAAAGCCAATTTTTCCCCCCGCCCATCTAAAACTAAACTATTAGAACTTTTCCCAGTATTTCCCAGTGTCTCATTGCACTCCTGTTTTGTCGGTTTGTGCTTCGCACACTTAAACAGTTGTGCATTCATCGTTTCCTTGCTGCATGTTAGGAAGTCACCTGATACTCCATTGACCCTTCCTTGACCACCAGGTTGAAGTTCACATAGTTTACTTCCTGCCTCGGTGACCTTTTTTTTTCCAGTGGCTGGCTTAGCATTTTTTTATTGTTTTACTTTTTAGTAACGATGTTCTCTCTGTTGTATCCTACTAGTGCAAAATTGTAGCATTTTGTGTTCCCCCTCCCATTGAGTCCTTGTAAAGCAGTGCTGACTGTAAGCTTCGTCATGCTGTTTTTTAATAACCATGAGCTATTCACAAATGTACACCGTAGAAATGATTTCCTCCCTCAAGCACCAAATTAACCAGCACAAATTAACTTGTACACGGCTGTATTTAGCTACTAATCTGTACAGGTTGTTCAATATATCAAGCAGTATATTAGTTCTGTACCTGTATGCTGTTTCATTGGTTTCTGTCTGCTTGTTTCCTTTGCAGATTGTTGACGGAGTGGTACAGAGTATTAAACTCATCACTGAGAAAGCTAGTAAGCGTATTGCTGAGTTTGCATTTGAGTATGCCAGGAATAACCAAAGAAGTACTGTTACAGCGGTACACAAAGCCAACATCATGTACGTATAATTCTGAAGCCATGAACTGTAATTATAGTAATTTCCGTGAAGCTTGTAAGAGATGGAGGGGAATTGTATTCATTGCTGTCTGGAGAACTGACCAGTGTGTAGTATTTACTGTACTTATTAACTGTAGGTTGTGTGTTCTACTCTCTGGGCAGTGTTGTCGATTATTAACTCGATTGTTAATCGGCACCAAACCCAAAAGAGAGACTGTTGAATTATTTATTTTCTAAAATACAGGAAACATTTTTAATCTTTCAGCAACATTTAGAATGCTGTGTGAATGCTTTTGTGAAAAGTAGTAAGGCACAGTTTGACACTTGATTTTTTGTGGTTTGAAAAAAATAATTTAACCCTTTGCAGGCGTATGTCTGATGGACTGTTTCTAAGAAAATGTCGGGAAGTTGCAGAAAACTACAAGGATATCAAGTTCACAGAAATGTACCTGGATACAGTGTGCCTGAATGTAAGATTTTTATGTGTTTTTTTTTTCTCCGCTTTCAAATAATTTAAGATTTGTAATGTTTCATTCCTTTTGCTTCATTTTAGATGGTACAAGATCCAACACAATTTGACGTACTCGTAATGCCTAACTTGTATGGTGACATCCTCAGGTGAGAGAAGACTCATGTCAAAGTTTGTAGGTCTAATACCAAGATGAAAATCAACAAAGCAAAATTAGTCGTGTTATATAGTTTTTTCACTGTTTTTTGCAATGGGTTTTTACATATACATACACAACCATATGATTAAAATTGTGATTAAAAGTCTTCTTACTAATGTAACTAGTGCTGTACTTGAGCTGTTAATGCTGCGAATGTGAAATGCTGTTTGTATTTCAGCGACTTGTGTGCTGGGTTGATCGGAGGCCTGGGAGTGACTCCTAGTGGTAACATTGGGGCCAATGGAGTCGCCATTTTTGAATCGGTATGCTGGAAGATGCTTTGACTCCCATCGTATTGCTTGCTGCCTTCTGCAGTAATTGTGATTCCAGTACAGTTATAATGTTTTTAACAGTGCATGCTTGATTAAGTGTGTGTTATACACCAGAATATCCAGACCTTGCTGACGCTCCAGAGAACCAAGGGTTTTGACGTAATCAGCAATTTTAACATGACATGACAGCCTCTGGCAAAATTGAAGTGAAAGGGTTAGGGGTTCTACAAAAATATCTTGTAATCGCAAAGTTCTTCTAAAAAATTGTTATACCGAGAGCTTGTTTTAAGCTCTGATTGACTTGCTTTCCATTTTGCTCAATAACATGCTGTCCATGTGTTTCATTAGAAACTTGCATTGTACTGTCGTAACGGCGATCTCCCTACTTGTTAGAGTGTGTGGACGACAGCTGATTGAAATGCGTCTCGCACAAACGGTAATTGGTCGCCCTGGGTTAAGACATCGGCAGAATTAAACCATATGAACAGCCGCAGGCTTGACCCCTCGTCCCAGGGCTCATGCTGGTCTTTCTGCGGGGCCCGGTGGTCCTCACGGTGGTTCTGCGGTCCCCCAGGTCCACGGAACAGCCCCGGATATAGCAGGGAAGGACCTGGCCAACCCCACTGCCCTGCTGCTCAGCGCGGTCATGATGCTGCGGCACATGGGCCTCCACAGCTACGCCGGCAAGATCGAGGCGGCCTGCTTCGACACCATCAACGACAAGCAGGTTTGTGCCGGGAATCGGGGGCCGGCCTGACGACAAATGTTCCGATGCGTCCCTCTTCATTTTTATTTTTTATGTGGGTCTTTGCTGTTCTTCCCCGCTCCGTGTATCTGTGTTTCAAGTAAATGATGTTTCCCCTGTTTTTTTTTTTCTTCTTTTCCTTTGACCTTCCTAGGTTCTGACCAAAGACCTGGGGGGCGGTGCGAAGTGTTCTGAGTTCACGAATGAGATCTGCCGCAGAGTGCGAGACATGGACTGAGAAGCGGCGCCTGCTCTCCTGGTGGCCACGCAAGCTGTCTCTGGCCTCCAGTCTGTAACCCCCCAGATCTCCGTCATCTTCAGATTCACAATGCGCTATATTCATACAGAAAATAACCCCTTGGGTTGACCTCTGAATGTCTCTCCTTTGACCACAGAGCACTGTCGTATGTATCGTCACTCACTATGTTTGTGTACTTTGTTTCTGCTTGGCGTTCTCTATTTATTGACCGAATATGGCCTTCATCAGATGGATTTTATTTTGTTCTTTTTTCTAAAACTGCTGTTTTTGTCAGTGGCAAACACAAAAAGAATCGTCCGTGTTGTAATCTTGCCTAGAACAGAACCCCATTAAAAGATCAAGATATTTTGAAAGGAGTGTTTTTGGTTTTTTCCTTCTCATGTTACAGTGTGCGTTTGGTGTTTCATATTGATATTGAGTGTGGTTTCTTAATAACACCTCGCATATGTAAGATTGTTGTGAATTGTGATCCACAGCTCATCTGTTATTGGGGTATTTAAACACTGTGTATACCCATAGATGTCATTTTGGTTTCTGCATGGACATGTGTGTTGAACATTTTTCTTAATCTTCTGCAGGTCTTAGGGTTACAAAGTGAAACCGCAGACAGCGTGTTTGTTGGATGAATTATCTAATGGCATTTCAAAATAGAGGGAGGCTGTTCCCCCCGATGCAGAGCCTATACAGTATCGTGTGTAATTTTACCTTTTGAGCTGCATGCTTTATGTTCAAGTGAACGTCTGCTCCTGCACCTCAGCTGTTTGTAAAACCAGCAGTGTTTCTCACTAGAGCTTGCATTTTTTTGTTCATCTCCGCGCGTTTGAAAGCCTTTTCTGTGGCCTTTACCTCTGGTTGTGAAACACCTGTTATTCGGGATTCTTTTTTGTTTTTAAAAGTTACTCTTGGTGCAGACTTCAACTTTATTTGTTATAATTTCTTAGATCTGTTATTCAGTCCTGAGTTGTGTTAATGCAAGCTGTTTTGTTCTCTCATTAACCCCCCTTTGTGTTTTTTGCTTTGCAAAAAGTGATCCTTCAAATGCTGGCTTTGTTCATGAAGCAGCTTGACTGGAACGCACTTTTAGCTTGTGTATTCATGCTCTGTCTTTGCACACTGCTTCAAATTATAAAGACGGTTTGAGTGATATCTCTGATGTTTACTGGTATCCATTCTTAGTCTTTTGGTTTTTACAGTAAGTGTAAAATGTTTAGTGTTGAATGAATGTATTGGGTCCATGAAACACAATGTAAGTTGAGGCCTGAGGAATGAATTTTGGATCAAACTATTTCGTAGGTTTGTTTGCTAACCCTAAGGAGAGATGCATATTATTTTGTCCCTGTTTGCACCCTTTGTGATATGTTGAAGAAAAATGGCCTTTATAAAATAATTGACTTAAATACATTTTGAATAGACAAAAACAGCTATGGTATAAATTTAGCAAATGCAAATAACTGGCGCCCATTGACTTAATCTTGATTAAGTGTGAGTTGTACAGACCATTGAAAGAGTGTAAACATACATAACATGACGCTACATAACATTTTAATGCACTAATGTAGAGACCTTGCAAAAACATATTGATTTAATTAAACTTAGCCACACAATGCCAGTTCATCTTGAAATAAACAACAGTAAAAGGATCTCGAGAATTACTAGAAACAGAAATCTATTGATCTTAATATGCTGACATTTAAGTTTGAAATGTGAAATGAAATAATAGGAAACAAGTTTGAAATGTAAAGTAAGCAAGAATATGCTGAGGAAGCAGATTATAATAGATTATGACCAAAACATTAATATTTTATAACTACTGTATATGTTACAGAACAAATATTTTGTAACCAATTTAGTTGTGTCTAACAGCCCTATAAACAGTGCTGTTCTGTTTTGTATAATCATTCTTTGTATAAGATGCCAATTTCATTTCTGTACATCTCCAGAACGCATGGTCTGCGAAGCTTCATAGTAGGACCTAAAAATAAAGGCATAGTGTGAGAGTTAGAAAAGACGCCTGTTTTTTATTTCAAAATACACCCTCCAAAAACAAACGTGCCTCATGTGGAAGAGAAAGATTCCATTGCAAAATGGAATTTTGCTATTACGCCTCTTGGATTCCTAGCTCTGATCCTAGTCCTACAGGTTTTGTAGCTCAACATTAAATCACCAACTTCTAAGATATGGAACTATTCCATACTGAGCAAAGAATTAATTAACAATTTAGTATACAAATGTAATGGTCTATAGCAGGACTTTCCAATTCTAGTCCTAGAGACCCACACACATGCTGGTTTTTGTTCCAGCCAAGCTTTCAGTTACACAATTGATCTCTTAATTGACTTAATTAGTTTCATTTGAACTGTTTGACTGATTTTAGCTCTTGGACATCTTGCATGTTGCTGTTATCACATATGTGGGGTTACGCGGGCTCTGTTCAGTGTGGAGGCAGAGCCCTGGCTATTTTGGCTGTTTAATGACGAGCCACAGCTGTGGGAGCCTTTTAAGACGCACTGAGCGCCTCCCGCAGGGATGAGCAGACCCCCGCAAGGGGAGGAGCACTCCACCGACAGCCCTGGGGAGGGATTGTGACCGAGTGTACGGCCATTGTTGTTCCTTTTGTTTTATTTCCTTTTTTTTTTTTGCCTGTCCTGCTGTGCATCTCCACTGGGACAGGCTGACCTCTTCCTATCCTGTCCTGCTGTGTCTCTTCCACTGGGACAGGCTGAGTTTCTCTTTTTGTTTTGGGTTTAAACTCCCTGCTCTTCCAGACTGGACCCTGTTAAATAGGGCAAGTCCAGTCTGGATCGCGCTGTGTCAAGCGGTTCTTTTTCCCAGGCTGGACCCCGTTAGATAGGTGTGTGTGGGCCCTGTGTATACCCAGCTGTTGAGTACTGGAAACTAGGGCTTGTTCTCTTCCCCAGAGTCAATCTGTGAAATGATTAACACAAGACAATTCTGCAGTAAGGTCTACCTGATCCCCAAAACATGTTTCTAGACAAGCAGAACCTTATTGCATAATAAACTTTTGTGAATGAATCTGCATTTTTCAAAAGCAATCGGTTTGCACATATGATCCCTATGTCCTTACCCAATTCTCCTCCAGGAATAGAGAAGTCCTTTTCGAGGATTGTCCATTTCTGAATGCGCTGGGCATTGGATGTAGCCCTCTTGTTGACCCTTTCTATTCCTTCTTGAATGGCTTGGTACACTGCCTTATCTCTCCCTCCGATAATATCAGACACCTTAGTTGCTTGGCTGCCAACCTGCTGGCAAAACTCAACAGCCTCCAGGCTTAATTCATCTGTAGGTTCTGTTGTCTCAGGATTACAGACACACTGGAAACAGATACGACAACACAAACCAAGGGTATCAGTATCAAGCGTTTTCTCTTTAAGTGCCCAAATGTCATGTTGTAATACAAAAAATGCTTTGAAACCCCAGATTTTCCACAGTTATGTCAAAAGTTATATCACGTGAAAAAGGCTACCTTTAAAGTCAGAAGCATCGACAGGAACTTCCTTTTGTCCCCAATCAGCATGGCATTGCTGATGATGGGAAGTTCTTTTTTCACAGCGTCTTCTATTGGAACCGGAGGGATATTTTCTCCACCAGCAGTGATTAATAACTCTGAACACAGACGACACGTGGAAAAAGCCATTCTTTAGCATCTGATCATAAGTAATCATTCAAGGCAATGATATGCAAATCTAGTGCTCAAAGCAAAAAAAAAACATCTGTGGTTAAAGTAATAGAAAAAATTATGAACTGGAAAAAAGGCAATCTCTTCAAAAGACTGTAAAATCAGTTACATGGCCCTGTGCTTTGTTTGGTAAACGTACCTTTTATTCTTCCTGTGATGTAAAGGAATCCGTCTTTGTCTACCTTTCCTATATCCCCTGAACACAACCAGCCATCCTCATCCAGGGCCTCCTTTGTTTTGTCCTCCATGTGCAGGTAGCCCATAAAAACGTTTCGTCCCCAAAAGCAGACTTCCCCGTTCCCCTCTTCTTCCTTGTTTCTCAGCTTGAATTTGCAGCCTGGGACCACCTTCCCACAGCTGTACAGGACGAAGGTCAATACGGCTCATTTGCGTTTACAGAAATCTTGGGGAGAGTCAGTATAAAACAAAGGGAAGAGTGCCAAAGAAGAGAAGCTCTTGGGATAAGGCAATATATTCTCTGTCGGTAAGACAAATATGTTTATATATAGTTCGAGTAGGCAGCTGTGTCAGCATGGGTATGCTGCAAAGGAACAAGTTTATTCCATGCTGAAAAGAGAAAAAAAAGAACACAACGTTTCACACCCGAAGAAGGCTCCATAGCCGAAACGTTGTTTCTCTTCTCTTTTCAGCCTGGAATAAACCTTTATTAGTTCCTACTGCATATTTATATATGTATATTGCTCCAAAGAGAAAAAAGGCAATATCATGACTTAAAATTCAGCCTATCATGTTATCTAATATGTTGTTCTATAATCAATATAGTAAGTGTATTTAGAAACTGTTAATACACAGTGCGCCTCAGCAGTGATGATGTGCATACGATTTATTTTGTAAACTGTGTGACCCCGTACCTCTGCAGCCTGTACACCCTGGGGCCAGACATGAAGTGAGGGCCTGTGGTTTCACTCATCCCGTAGGCCTCATACAGGAAAATGTTTAGCCCCAGGAAGAATTCCAGGGTTTCACCTGTGATGGGAGCTGCCCCAGAAAAGAACTTCAGACAGTGTGAGAACCCAAGTTCTGCGCGAACCTTTTCTAATATCAAGCTGTCTGCGAGAGTGAACAGAAATGGTTTGGCTTCATTCCTAGAAATAAAAACAAAACAAATACAGCAGAGTGGTGAAATACAGTACCTTTCATGCAGATCCATAAAATTGGTGGCCCTTTAAATGTACTCTGGAACACTTACTTATTGGCCCAGTTCAGATTGGCCTCCAGCGTCACAGACATCGCCCACGTTAACATTTTCTTTTTCAGAAACCCGGACTGAGCGACCCCCTCTTTGATCTTTTCCATCAACTTCTCCCACACTCGCGGGACGCCCATGTGAGATGTAGGGCAAGCCTCTTTCAATGTGCTGATTAAACTTCCCTGCAGAACAGTGCAGCTTTTCAAACTTACAGTATGTTATTTATGGGACATACAAAGCTCTTGCGCAGCTGGATTTCCTCCGCAGTATTTGAAAAATAAAAGCAAGAGGGTTGCTAATCACAGTTGTCTTGTATGGCCTTCTAAACTAACATGTTCACTTGGTCCGGAGGAACAACATTTGTCGTCTTTGGTGTTTGAATACCTACAAAGAAAGGATATGAAACACTACACTCTTGCTCTAGTTTTTTTTTTTAAACAAGCTTCCTTTATGAGACTGAATAGCTACACATCAATAAGACATAAAACATAAAGAAGAAGAACATTAGGGTGGTTCCTATAAATATAGTAAAGCTGAAGTTGTGATCAGTCACTTGTTCATTTTTATAAAATGGATTAATTAAAATTGGATTCTATTCAGACACAGCCCAGTTTTGCTTAGTGTGTGTCTTTCCATTCTATCTTGTAATAATTTCTGAAGTTGTGGTATGCCCAACGCATCTGTTTTGTGTGACAGTATTATTAACAGGTATTATCAAATCTATTAACAAATGTTTCTCATCCTGGCTGCAAAACAGCTTGTTGTACAAGCCAAAGGTACAGTTCTTGTACATGTATGTGTGTGCAGCTACAGGCTACCTGAATTATTTAAATATTTATTTAAATGTTAACAAAAGTTGTTTAGTATTAGTTAAATTGAATTGAATTGAATTTTCCTAATTGGAAAGCAAAACCATGAGTTATCTTCCTTGATCATAATGTATTTCTAATTGTTCTATAACAGAATTTACTACTGGACATTGTGAAACACATGTAATCTCGATTTCCTTGAAACTTCACAGGAGGAGGTGAAAGCGTGGGGTTTTTGGTTTGCAAAAATAAAGGTCACCCTAAGGATGGTATATTTATAACTTTAAAATGTTGATAACTTTAAATCTGTATTTTGCAACTTAACGTGGGTCACAAATTAACAGAAATTTATTTGGACAGAAAATCCCAGAAGTCACACAGGTGGTTACTGTTTCTAATGACTCTTTCTGTACCTTTAAAGCGTCTGGCTGGGCAAAGTAAACGAGCTCTCCCGCCTGGATCCCTGTCCAAAGGTCGTATATCTGAGCGGCGATGTGGCTCAGAGGGAGGTAGCTCACAAGGATTTCCTGCTTCTTTTCAGCAGGCTGCATGTCCCCCACTCTGCTGGCATGCTGCGCTGTCCATGTTATCTGTCCAAAACCAGGCAGGCAGCAGGCAGCTCTATTACTGAGATCTGGAAATACCTGTGGTCTTACCATTGAATAACAGCAATTCATGGGCTAAGAACCAAACAATGTTTCAGTCCTTCGTGGGAAATTCTAAAAAATGATTTTATCGCAATTGACACATCTTTGTCTCAGTATTCTAAATGCTCTGCTTTTGTAGCACAGTTGACATTTTACAATGCATCTGGACATTCAGCCGTCAAAGGGGTGTTGCCATTCATGCACTCTAACTACTGTTATTTAGTGCAATCAATAGCCTGCATATCATACTTGCTAAATCTGTGTTGTTGTTATTATTATTCATTTAGTTTTGTGATGGCTAGTACTGCTGTCACAGATTTTGAGCACTAGGTTGAAATTCGTGACTGTGGTTCCCTCTGTATGAGGTTTACATGTTTTCCCCATGTTCTTTTGGGTTTTTGCCAGATGTTACGATTTCCTCTTACCTTGCAAAGACACACTGGCTAGGTTAATTGGCGTCTCTAAATTGCTTTCATGTATGCACCCTACAATGTGCATAGTATAGTATATACTACTGTATGTAGAGTACTGGCTGTGGAATAGTATGGTACATTGCTAGAAAACATTTGAATTTTTATATCACTCACTGTTGAGAGATATAGGGAGTGGTGTGACTTATAGCCACACATCAGCCAGGCCAGTAATGTTTTTGTGCTAAAACAGTCACATTTTCGTTTTATTTTGAACTCCAAAAGCTCCTAATAATATTTAATATTTAAACAATAAGTATTTACTCAAGAATACAGACTGTCACAGTACCAACAGTTCTGAAAAATTGTGAATGGAAACAAAATATTATGCAAAACAAGCTGATGTTATAATACTGTTAGTATGGAGAACTGCCACACCTGTACTTTAGCTTTGTTCAAAGCAAACATTTCCAGCACAAACCTAATAAATGCAGAACTTCAATCAGTTTAAGAGCACAAGACAGTTGAATCTTTTAGCTTACATTGTCGTGACTGAGCATTACTCCTTTGGGCTTGCCTGTGGTTCCAGATGTGTAAATCAGAACACAACACTGGTTCGGTCTCTGGTTGCTGATTATGTCATCCAGGTGCTCCTCAGAGATTTCTGATCCCAGTTCCATAAATTCATCCCACTGTTAGATAGCAAAGTTTCTTTTTTTAAATGCATGCACAATACAGATCTCGGTTTAAACACTACTTTATCACAGGAAATCCATTGCTTTCCTTTAAGGAAGAATGACAAAAGAACAGTGACAGGTACAGTACATTCACTTACAATTGAAATGGAAAATCCAGTCGAATAAATTGCCATCTACATTTTGACCTACTTGAATTATTCTCAATTGACTGCTACAGCTAAGGAATGGATGGCTAACTCACCGAATAGAGGTTGGGCAGTTTCCTCTGTAGTGGCCCAACATACTGTACAACAGCTTTCAGATGAGGCAGGCGGTCCCAGATCTGAAAGGACAGTGACACAACCCAACACTGCAAAGCTGTATACACTACAGAGAGCTGGGGACACTTGAAGGGAATGACAACATCATCAACATCAAGAACAGAGGTATCTCAAGATAAGCAGGCCATAGCTGGTTAATTCTTGTGGGAACAATTGGTGCAATTTGAAAATAATCTTTTATGCCACATTTAATGGAATTTATAACAAATCTTCAGGAGGGATGAGAACCGCCAAGTCAGACTCAGCTGTCGGGAATTGTTAATCACTCCTGACATCACTTCCTCACCTAAAACATTATAAATACTGTTCATAATCCCCTCCTCTCCCTAGTGTACTTCTTACTCCATCCCCATCTCCCCCTCTGCAGCTGCCCCTTGGTCTCTCAATCTGTATGGGGGTCCCAGACTCCTCGTCCTCTGGCCAGGAGGTTAGTCCTCAGCCAAGCGGGTTAAGCCAGATTTTATTGACAAAAACAATCCCTAAATCTTTTAGTATGCTTAATTATTGGATGTTGTTATTCCTATGAATTACGGATATAAAGAGGAGTCTTGTTTTCTTTGAGGATAAATGTCACATAGAGAGAATACAGACATGTGCATGCAGAAAGCAGAACTAATGTTACACAGATACTACTGAATGTAATCACCCTTTGACCATCTGGTTAATGTGATGCAAGTCTTGATAACTTCTCTTCTTTGTGAGTATCAGAGGAAAGTCTACAGTATCTTATTGTATTAATCTGTTTTTTTTAAATATTCCTCCTTACCTGTAAGATTTTTTCCAGCTGTTTTGGGTTTTCTACCACAATGACATTGGCTTTGCAGTCACTGGCCACATAGTGACAAGCCTCTGGAGAATTGGTGGAGTAGATTCCAGTTGCTGTGCCTCTGATACAAGTTTGAACAAAAGCATCATATGAGTTCACAGTACTTCCTGATAAAAAATACTTGATAGTATATTTTACATAAAGAAGAAAAGGTAGCTATGCAAAATAATATCTAACGCTACTATGGAATATCCCCTTGAGTTAAAGTGTTCTATTGTCAACCTCTGTGATGTTTGTTTTATTTTTATCATTGTCTAGAAGCTGACATAAATCAAACACTGAATAAATAAGATGTTTGTGAAATGCAAATGCATTACATTAGAAAATGTAATTAACTTTTTGCATTTATCTTCCCTCAAAAGACTCTCAGTGTAGAAGTCGTCCATTGGAATAAATCCTGCAGATCGGAGATGATCAGCTTACAGCTTAGCAAGAGGGACTCACCCGGCAAATATGGCACCAACAGCAGAAATGAACCACTCAGCAGAGTTAAAACCCAAGATCGCCACACTGTGGAATCGCTGCAACCCAAGCTGTACAAGTCAAGGGAAAACAAGACAATCACCCCTGTGTGGTTTCAACACTTTTTCTGTTGTTCACATTTCCCTTCCCATGACAACACACAACAGAGATTCAGAAGGAACCATTCTGAAATATTGATTCCTCGTTTACATCTCAATATTAAGCGTACTGTCAGTCTTGAGGCAATGTGTGATATTTTGTGTCCCCTGTGTGTCTTCTAATGCTTTCAAAGGGCAGCTATTTGAAGCACAACAACTGCTTATTTTAATAATAATAATAATAATAATAATAATAATAATAATAATAATAATTTCTTACACTTATATAGTGCTTTTCTGGACACTCCACTCAAAGCGCTTTACAGGTAATGGGGACTCCCCTCCACCACCACCAATGTGCAGCATCCACCTGGATTTTACCTTTAAGAAGCTCCTTGCTGCTGCCCGACAGAGCTTGTAGTACTCCGAGAAGGTAATCTTTTCCCATTTATCCTTCGTCTTTGTGGCCAGAGCATAAAGGCTCCCATACTTCTGTACCGAAGACATGAACATCTGGTGGACCGTGATGGGCCTCTGTGGGCAGGAGTCATCTATTCTGAGCTTCACAGCTCCTCCTGCCTCTGTGGTCCACAGTGCTTCTGCGGGGGCCAGAGACACAGTGGCGAGGACCTCTTCAGCTCTTTTCTTCTCCTTGCCTTCAAGAGAAAGGAAACATGCTCCATGGCAACGGATGGTGATTTTCTTTTCACAAAGAGGTAACGAGATGGGGATTCCCAGACCGGCCTTTGTCATAAATCTGGGAAAGGTGAGTGGGATGAGTCAAAAAAACTAAACAGGCAGCCATTACACACACAGGCGCTGGAGGCCAGAGTTGAACCCAGGACTCCCGAAGCAGTCGGGGCAAGTTTGCTAATCATGACACTACAGTCCCTATTGATTTAAGCAGCACATCAATGTAAAAGGATTCAAAGGGTATTTGTCTACTAAAAATCGATTTACAGATAACAGAAGTTTGAATTGCTTGTTCAGATTTCAGCAGCAAAATGGGAAAAACTTTAAAATGACAAAAAGATAACATCAAATTGAAGAAGGATGGTGGCATGGTGGTTTGTACTGTTACCTCACGGCTCATGTTTCTGGCCTGGGTTAACTTTATGAGGTGTTCGCTTGATCTCCCTGTGTTGATATGGGTTTCCCCATGTGCTCTGATTTCCTCCCACTTTGCAGATGTTGACTATATGGGTGTCAAGCCCTCTGCAGACAGAGGGCGCGCCTTCTCTGTCCGGTCCCTAGTTTCCTGCCTGCTGTCCTTCCGATCCCTCTCTTTCCCTTGGGCTATATATTTCCGGGTCTTGCACTCTGTCCACGCTCAGCATTGACGTTCGGATGTCCTGAGACCCGCCTAGCACCAGGTCCCCCCACGTCCGCTACCTGAGGGCATAGGTTTCTATACGGCATTCCTGAACTCTTTGCACTAACGAGCCCGGGCCTTTTTCCTGTCTCGCCGCTACGCATATGGGTCTTTTTCCGCTCTCCTGCCTCTCCACGGTTAGTCCCTTCGGACGTCCCTGACAATGGGCTACACTTATTGGCTAGCTAAAATGACCTATTTCTTGTTGATCTGTCGAACTGTAGAACTGTTGTTGTCCTAGGCTCACGATTGCTTCATCGGGATAAGCAGCTTTCTGATAACAGGTGGATTTCAAATAAAGTGAGTGTTTTTGTCTTGCTAAAGATATGAAAAGTAAAGCTAAAGCTTTAAAATCATTTGTCGTCCTATGGGAAGACAACTGTATAGTGGGGTCATAGGAAGTTCATATCTATCTGAAATCCCCTTTGGGCAACACATCCCTATAATTGCTGGAATTTCATGAAGTTCATCAAAAGAGCAAGACAGGAAAAGGAACAAAAGCAGCAACCACACAGAAACATCTACAATGTAAACTCCTATAGTGTAGTTTAAAAATTAGTCAGTACAGAATTAACCACTTACTGATGAAAAAGGAAAATGAAAAATCCTTGAGAAAACAAGATGTTTAAATATACATTATTGATAATTGGCCATGTCATGCTACTCTGATGGTATAGCATTATTTACAAATAGTGTTAAAGCCCTCCCAAGCCTAATGCAGAGAGGTGATAGGGGATCTATAGAACAAAGCTGCCAGGGGCTATTCATGCCCATTGCCCCACTGTGCGCTCCGTGCTGCTGAAGCCTACTCACATGACTCGTCCTCCATCTCCTGTTTGTCCCTCTCCCGCTCGCAGTCTGTCGGCTGCTGTGCATCAGGATTTATCATGAAGCCCTCGATGGCCAGCAACAGACTGAAACACAGAGAGTAGAGCAGGCAGGGCTAGAGAAGGAGTGGACGGGCTGAAGAAAACCTGCTTAACCTCAAATTCAAGCTGCTGCTCAAGCCTCAACTTTCAGGGCATCACGTGGCCCAGTTCGGGGGCATTGTTCCCTCTAAACAATGTCAGGCTTTAGTCACTCAGTACTAAAGCCCCATGGCTTTGTTACAGAGAGCTCAGTAAACGAAAAAGAACTGTGTGTTCCCAGTGGCGCTGGAATCCTTTAAACTTCCAGCCTTTTTTCAATTATGCTTTCAAATTGTGCTTTTGGTTCTGCAGAGAAATGTGCAGAAGCCGACGTCTTTTTTATTTAATATTTTCCGCAAATAAACTCAGACAAAAAAATCCCCCGAACCGACCCGATTCAGTGATTAATGAAGACGAGAGGTCTGCTTGGCAGTGGCTCAGAGAGCAGCTTCCGTTTCTGATTTTCATTCAGAGGCTGTCAGCAACGGGCACCAATAACAGATGAAGTGGCAGCTTCTTTTGCTAGAAAGACTGGACCCAAATCCAGTGTCTAAACAGCTATTCCTTTGCAAATTAAATGAAAAAGAACAGCCTCTGAAGATACTGAATGTTTCTGTCTGATATAATGGGCCTCTGAAGGTGAGAAAATGACAAAAGCAAGTTATGTTGCATTTACAGATGTAGTAAGCCCATTTGCTTTCTATGATTTTTAAAAGCACTGCAGAAACTACCATTAAAATCCACCCACACTCAAAAACTCAAATGAGCAGCTGTATGCGATGAGCAAATACTACAGTATTTGGTAATGTGACCTATTATATGTACATATATAAGAAAATGACATTTCCAAATATGACCAGATTACACAGGTAGACTGCAGAAATTTTTCACACCCAGGCTTGCATTGGAAAGTTTAAGGTGGTGTTAAAGTTCCCGGGGTTTCAGTGTGGCATATCCAGCAGAAGAATGAGAAGCAGTACAAATTTATAAGATCAGAAAAACCGTTGAGGACACAAAGAGTTTAGGGGTCTAAAAGACCAAGTTGTCCAATCTGAGCAGAGAGAACATATTAAAGGTTTCGATATGTCTTTCTTCGTGTTGTTTAAAAGGGTTGTGAAACAATTGAAAATTACCGTGCTTGGGCTTTTATTTTCCCAATGAAATTAAATACAAGACAATTCAACATTTAAAAGGCTTATAATATAAGGTGAACATATGAACTACTGAGTATCAAGGTTTACTGTGCACCTGTTAAGAATTTGTTTTTTATATTCTTCACTTCATAGACTATGGAGGCAAAGTTGTAAGTCTCCTTTTTTTCTGTTAATAAAAGAGTTGGAAAATTTGTTCTCTTGTGGCTTGTGATTCTGTAACCTTTGCAATACTTTGAAAGGTAAACCGAATTAGTTATTTTTTATTTTTGAACACAGGCATAGGGCATGAGTATATGCAGTGCCAGTTCCTTTTCTTTTCCCATGTGGCTTAATCCTTCATACAAAAGTATAGGACTAAAACACACAAAACAGCTGCCTCTCGCAATCCTGAAGAACTCCACACTCAACCCAGTACAGATCCACTTTGTTAAGAAAACAGGTCCTAGCAGGCTTCCAAGGCTAATACACAAAAAAATTCTGCTCAGTCGATTGATAACTAAAACATAAATAACTAACCTCTCTGAATATGTCTTGTATACATGAGCTCACATCTCCCACTGGGAAATTCAAACTTTGTGGTAAAGGGTGTCACACTACTCAAACTGATCCAAGCTTTAAAACTTATTAAAAGGTACCATAACCTATTTTTAAAAAAACAAGAGCTTTTTTACAACTTAAGAACATGCACTCAATATCGTTTTCCTACCTGTTTCCTATCTTTTCTGTTGATCCATGAAGGTTTTCATTGCAATCTGGTGTCTGGATGGTCTCACTGCCACAGGACATGCTGGCTGCTAAACTCAGTACTGTTAACACCTTACAAACGATTGTGCATAATTAAGTCCTGAAATGAAAAGCCCTGTGATTCTGCTTGAGGCTCCAGTAGGAACAGTTGTAATTCTCATGGGAACGAGGAATAATAGGAGAGGTCAGGCTGTGCAATTCCATTCAGTTTTTTCTTTCTTCCTGCACACTGTACTGTAGTAGCCAGTTAACAACGTTTGCAAAGGACACCTTTTTGACCACTACTTATGAGGCAAATTGTGTTGTAAGTTGTGCATTCATACAAGTTTGCTGTTATTTTTTTCATGTTTTTCTCTTTTTAATTTGAAAACATGCAAAGCATCTTAATGAGCCCAAAGCTTTTTCACATGCAAATTTACTACAGTCTCCAAGAAGAATGAAATGTTTTACACAGCTGAAGTCAACTCATGTAATCTAACGGAATTCACATCTTTGTATTTAGCTTTTTAGATTTTCACATCACGTGTTGGTTCCTTTATACGTCTTAGCTGAAGCAAATGCTAATACAGACTGCCCAAATACTAGAAGGAAATTATTTTTTTTATTATCAGGAGCAGACTTATCAAAGTGTAGGACTGTTTATATTTTTATATTTAGGTAAAACCTTTCAATTTTTGTTTTCCACACATATAACAACAAATAGAATGGCATCTTCATACTGGAGCAAAATGCTTTGAAAATCCTTCTCTTAACTAAGTGTAATAACAAAGAAAAAAATCATGTATATGCTTGGCAACCTTTCTAGGTAAAGTAGAAGGTACAGTAGGTGTTTTATCCACACCTAGTACATGTGTTGTTTAGATACACTTGTATTGGTGGTATACTAAAAATAATGTTTTTATGATTTTATTATTCATTTCTGTAATATACTGAATATATTTAGTTGTAGTTGCCCAATTGTTACATACAGAACATATACGTTTTGGAAATAGCCATCTTATTACCTTTCTAGTTTCTCTCAAAGGAATCACTGATAGATAACATTGTGAGCTTTCTTTAAAAATGCAAGATAAAAGCAATGTTATACAAAGTTCCTTCATCCATAAGATGTTGACTCTCATAAAATACTTTCAAGTTAAATGATACTCAGAAATTATTTTCTAAACACTTGCGTTACTTCAGAAACATGAATTAGGTTTAACAGATTTACAAGACATATGATACTTTATTGATAGATTATCCTGCGTTACCATCTCATGTTTCTCAATAGATTAAAATTACAAAACATAACATACCAAAATCTTAAAAAGCAGCACTTATTGAAATTAAATGGTTTATTAAAATGTCATACAAAGTGTGTAAACCCATTTTCGTGTACATTAAGAACAAATCTTTATATTGGTAGTTCTAAATATTTATGTATATCAACTGAATTAAAATTTAAATTACTTATTAAGAAATACCCATAAAATATATAATAAAACTTCACTTTCATAATGTTCTTGAGTTACATTTGACGCCAGCACAATTTTTTGAAAGCCCGGAGAGCTGCATGATCTCCAAACTTAGCTCTTTTTGCCAAAAATCCAGTTTCTGAAAATGCCCCTTTTCTCTTTAATGTCTTGCGGTATATGTTTTGGATTTTTGGAGGTCCATGTTTTTCTGTTATTCCATGAGGATGCCTTTGTGTTTCTGTCTTTATGGTGTTAATCAGAGTTGTCTGCATATCATTTCTAGAGTTTTTAGAAAGGTTTGAGGTGTTTGATAGTAGTCTCTCTTCATAATCATCCCTCCTTCTCTTCCTCTGATGTGTAAAGTATTGTTTTAGGCTATCATCTGTGTCACTGGGGACATCAGAAGCATTAATGTTATAAAAATAATTCATTGTAGAGATCATAGCTGATACAATGGAGCAGTCATAATTTGCAGAGAGGAGATCTTCTGGAAGACCAAGGGATGTGATATTATTTACAGTCTTCTTGGCTGCAGCCTTGATGTCCCCACATCCCAAGTCAGCATCCCGTTGGAGTCCTTCTATTTCTTCCTTACAACTAATCTCAGGGCTCTGAGAACAACACAAACCATCATCCAAAGTCATGATGCTGGAATTAATCTGCTCCTGGGAATTTTCTTCATGGCCTTGACTGATTCCCTGGCTGTCCCTCTGTTCAGAAATGTCACACCTGTGAGCCAAGATCTGGGTTAAGTTCTGTTTCTCTTCCTGAAGTATGGGAGTGACTGAGATTTCCTTCTCAGTACCAACAAAATGAGGTTTTGCTGCAGATACTGTATCAATCCTCTTCACTTTGTCAGGTAAAAGAGGCTTCTTGGACAGAATTTCTATTTCCCTTTCTAAACTATTGACAATCATGTCAAAGGCCTGAGGTTTGTAGTTATCGACTGATGTAGGATCCATGTAGGGTTTTTTCTTATTTGAGATAGGTACCGTGGGGCTTATCTGTGAGGGTTTTCTTTCTTGGAGTCTGGGCTGGATATGATCATTTAGGTTTTGATAAGTTAAGACAGTGTTGCTGGGTCTAGACAGCTGGTGTCCCAGATGATAAGAGTTTATCAGAGGCACAGGGTATCCACTGCTATAAGCATAAGAGCTCTGGTAATTGTTGCCTGTAGAATAGCAGGTTCCATTTCCTTGGTATTGAACAGAGTTCAGAGCTGGCTGGAACTGATTTCCATAGGGCTGAGAAGCACTTTCATTGCTATAGTATGTGTATGTTGAAGGAAGCCAGCTGGTCCATGATGGCACATTTTGATAGTACCCATAGTTACGTGCTCCATATTCTAAAAAAGAATTTGAACATTCATTAGAGTTCAAATTACGAACTATCTGTATTATGAAGTATTTATCTCAAGATGGCCTATTGAGTTTAAAGTACAATTACAGCACTTTGCTTTTAGAGTAAAACATTACAGAAACTTAAATTGACAGGTCTTGATTTTATACATAAAAACAGTGAATTGGTTCCAATGAAACAAGATGCACTGTATTCTTGTTCCAACACACAAAGGTTAATTGTGTTATTGGTTTCATAAGCTAAATTATTATTCTCTGGAAAGAAAACATTATTCTTGAACTCAGAAAACATATTATCCTTCTCACAGTTCTACCTTTCAAATACACTGTTCTAGGAAGGAAATATATAAAGCCTGTGTAAGATAAACATGGAGAAGCATTCTGTCTGAAACATGACTTACCTCTCCATGTTACTTGCTGCTGATAGGAGCTAGCATTGTGAAATACAGGAATGCCATTGCTACCCTGGCCTGAAAGAGAAGTACAAACAACCAAATCATGAGCCTTTACTCAAATTCCAAGGAAAATGCAAGTGTGACTTCAACTAAAACCAAACATTTTTAAATTATATTGTAAAGTCACATGTACACATAACACAAAACAATAATTTGCACATTTAAAGCTCATCTTCATTGCAATGCCAACAACTATGATATACAGTAAAGGCATATATGTTAAATTTGTTTATAGGATTTTCAGACAAAAGGACAAACGACAAAAGGACACAACATGGTACCACATAAAATAACAAACAAATGTGAACAATCATCATGGAATGGCATTTAATCCTTAATTAAACATTTCATACCTGTAAAGCTGTAATATTGAAGACCCAAGTTTCCATTTTGTGCTGCACTGCGCTGATATATGTCCAGATCTAAAAAATCAATTAACTAAATGTAGATAAACAGTTCCTTACGAAATATATATTCTTTAAGGGGTGAGAAAGAAGTCCATTGACTTTAAGTCCAAGTCCAAGAACTTAACCATTGTCATCTCCTACACATGGCATACCTAAACATATACAGTCCATATCTTCCTGTACTTTTCAGATGGTAAAAATACATTTGCTGCTCTTCAGTAACTTACTTGTGGGCTGATATGGGTTCTGAAGAATGCTACAGTATGCAGTTGAACATAGATTTTGTGATATCCACTTTGACCAGCAACACACAGTTATTCATTATTTAAAATATTTTCATAAGAAATCTAAATAATCAAAACTGTTATAGGGTTCTTTTCATTCTGCAATGGCTCTCTTACTAAATTAAAGGCAAAAAAGAGTTGTTCAGTTCTATGAGATGTGTTAATGTACATACATTTTATGAGGTGTAATACTATTGTAGTATAGTGTGATAGAAAACTAACATAGTGCCTTGGCATCTGAACAAAAAACATATATTTAAATATTAAATTAATTTTAAACATGATTAGTCTTTCATCTGAATTATCAATAGGAGAGAAAATATGATTGAGAAGTTTATTTCTTTTATATAGAATTACACTCACATAATTTGGGAAACAGTGCATTACCTAGGCTATCTAGGTTACACTTAACCAACAGTTGTATGTCCCTGGTAGCTTTGTAAATAACTGCCTGTTCACCTTACCTGCAGCTGGGCTTTCATATTGACTGGAGTTTGGTGCAGGGAGGTGGTACATTAGTGCATCACCTGAAAAAAAGTATGACAATTTTAAATAAGAAATGGGTTTTAAAAATAACAGTTGTGCCCTTGACAATACCAATAATTCACGCCTATTATTATTGTTTACGCCTGTAAAAAAAGAGGGTCAGTCGAACAGTAAAACAGCATCTCCTTCTCTGTTTTCCATGATCACTCATTAACTACAGTGAACTAGTGAACTGGATTTTTATTTATGTCATTAATGAAAAGCAACAATAATACAACATTCACATAATTTAATTTAAATATTATGAAAATGAAACATACTGTAAATTCATATTCAAAAAGCACTTAAGCTTGAACATATTCCTAGACCAATGTAGTTTATCATAGCTACTGTACCTGTATATCGAAGTGCTTCTCCAGAGATCAGAGGAATCTGTCCGACTCTCTGACCTGAAAGGTTCAATTCACAGATGTAAAAACTACAGTAAAATATATCTATAGGATAAAAATAGAAAAATACATTAATACAGTAACTTCTATAACTCCCAATTCACAATAATGATCTTAATAGCACAGTACACTTTTTGTGTAGTATCTGCCCTATTAAAAACTACATTTTTTATTTGGTAGGCCATATTCTTAAAATGTTATTATTATTTAAAAGATTATTTACAGTTTCTTAAATAAATGGCAATAATACAACCTAATTATTGACTTTGAGTATTGGAAATACTTTATTTTCACCAAAGATTTTGATTTATTTTGAAGCCAAAAGTTTTCCAATTCCAATTAAGGAAACTAACAAACTCATAATATGTGTCTGCTCTTATCTTCCATATTTAAATACTGTGAAATCGCAGATCTATACCACTTAAAATAATATAACGTGCTTTTATAAAATGCTAGAAATTTCCCTAGCCACTACACACATAAGGCCTATACATGTCTACAATAAAATCGTATGCACATGCAGTTATATAGACCTACTATTCTACATAAAAAATACTCAATATTGTATTATTGACTTGTCCGACTCCACCGTGCTCTTTTTTCTCACCTCGCGAGGCCTGCATACTGCAGCGGGAGTTTTTGGGTGTGATTCGCGGCAAAAAAGAGGCGGTACCGGATCAGCTCAGTGGTAAAATGTCGACTGAACTCAAGCAAAAAGCATTTCAAGATGTCTGCCACCCCGCTGAGAAATGATGATGTTTGCACGCGTTTCTCTGCTGAAAGTGTTCTATTGACTGTTCGGTGTTTTTCGAGATATTTGCATCATCGGATTCTAAAACAACTATTGCTAAGCGCTGATTGGCGACCGTAATTAAATCAAAACACTCAATCTTTGTAAAGTCAACCAGCTGCCCCGACACGGTGCGGTGACGTCATCCGAACGATGTGTCGTCATTCAAAACGGTCTGCGCGTCGTCTCTCGCAGCCAAGACTTGGTTTGAGGGACCTGCTGTCCAACGTGTTTGTACGGGTTACCCTCTACCAGTTTTTGGTAGAAAACAAGCACTAAAGCTGGAACACTTTCTATGTCCACTACTGTCTTGTAAAAATGCCAAGAATATACATATGAATCTATAGCACACAAAGCCGTTTAAGGTATGCCATGCAACACAGTCGATATAATAGACAAACCATCTAATGGCCGTTAAACCATCTAACCCTAAAAATGCCATTGGCCAATTTAAGGACATCCATGAAGAACCTTGGTGGAATAATAATAAAACCTCTGTGTTACAAAACGTCTCTTAATATCCCATCATATGAATGAGAGTAGCGCAAGGGAAACGACACTTCTCCCCCGTTCCTGCCACCGAGCTCGACGTTGTGAAATGATAAAAAGAGGACACCTGCCTCTGGGGATTGTGCCATCTCACCCCTTGTGTGCTGCTCATGTCCTGTCCTCCGTGTGGCCGTGAAAGGGCTTCTTCCATGCCGGTCAAGCGCGTTTTACACGGCAGTGTCCCTTAAACCGGCAGGGCTCGGGGAACCGGGGGGTGGACAGGCTGGGTTTTGCTGGGCCGTTACGAGCTGGGCGCCCCCTGTTTCTCAAACTCTTCATCATTTTCAGTCCTCGCCAGCCAGAACTGCCGTCGGTTAAAGAAGAAGAAGAAGAGGAAGAAGAAGAAGAAGAAGCAGAAGAAGTCGTGTATTTCCCTGAATGTACTTGCATATTTGATCGAGAAACCACAGCTTCGGGCTCCGTCGCACGTTCCGAGCGGGATTTTAAATTCTCCGTCCGTTCCCAGCCGCCCCCTCGCGCCTCCCCTGCCGCGCGCGCGGTCCCCCCACGCGTCAAACACTAATCACACTGAAAACAGTTGCATTACAGAAATCGCTGATGTTAAATATCCATCAGTCGTTCAAAATACATAATTATATGATCAAATTGTTTAAGTAGGTAGCTGCGGCAGCATGCGAACCCCTCGCACCCGAAGAAGGCTCCACAGCCGAAACGTTGTGTTTCCTTTCTTCTCTTTTAAGCATAGAATAAACCTTACCTTGTTCCGAATTATATTATAATCATGAGATACGTTATTTTTCCGTTTGGTATCTTATTTCATGTAGGTATTCAACGTTAAATTGATTATTTAATATAGTTTACGATGTATGTAACGAGGTACGCGATGTTGTGGGGGAATACATATCTTAAGTTGAGTGACATGTTCATCTTTATATATTTTTGGATGGTCTGTTATTTATAATATAATGTTAACTGAAGCTCCGTCTTGGCACCACATTAGAATTGTATTCAGGCAGTACCGATCATTTCAACACAGAAATACAGTTTCATTTGAAAAGGTCGCACTAGACATACGAAATGCCATTTTACAAATCATTATTGCTGTTTTAAGCTAATATTGTAAATGTTACAAAAATACTTTTATATTTGGTAGATCATCAGAAAGTTATGTTTGATGTTATGTATGTTTATAAAGGAATGTTTATATGTTTAACCCTACGGTCAGGGTTAAAATGTCATGCACTGTAACCGGTGAGTGTGACTGAAATCTTCATCATTATCATATAATTTGTTATAAAATTTTAAACATACCAGGAAATTACTGGAACATAAAACGAAAAACTAACGTGCAACCCACATATATTAACAACCACTCTTAATTTACCCATTTAATGTGCAACCATCTAATTTATTCAAGATTTAATGTAATTTCTGACTGAGCCGTAGTCACAATGGTCAGAACCGGATATGAACGCCAGCTTGATACAAATTGGAAGCAAAGGAACAAGTGACAGGTTTATTCCCTGCTGAAAAGAGAAGAAAGAAAACACAATGTTTCGGCCGTGGAGCCTTCTTCAGGTGTGAGGTCTTCTTCTTCCTAGGTATACATACCTAGACTACATAGGTGAGTATTCTGGCTACAGTGTCGGCTACACCTGAAGAAGGCTCCTCGGCCGAAACGTTGTGTTTTCTTTCTTCTCTTTTGAGCGGGGAATAAAGCTGTCACTTGTTCCTTTGCAGCCTACGCGTGCTGACGCAGCTCCCCACCTGAATAATTGGACGCGGTGCCTCCGGCCCTCCGAAGGGTGCAGTAATGCGAGTCTACCACTAGCTGGAGCCGTCCACAAGTTCAAGTTCAAGTTACACTCGTCATTCCAGCCAGATACAGATATAAAGCATCGTTCCTCCTCGTCCACGTTGCAAAAACAGGCAGGGCAGACAGGACACTGACATAGACACTGTAGACAGGATACACATACAGTAGTGCAAAGTGCAGATAGTGCAAATTACAAGGCAGTACATAATACAACACACACAACACACTGGGGGGATTTCAACCCTGTTTCTGGAATTGGGGTGGGTGCAAGTAGATTCCAGGGTGTTGAGGAGCCTGACAGCCTGCAGGTAGAAGCTGTAACAGAGTCTGGTGGACCTGGCCCGTACACTGCGATATCTTTTCCCAGATGTAAGGAGGGCAAAGAGCTTATGGGAGGGGTCATCTATTATACTGGAGGCCCTGGGTAAGCAGTGCTTGTGACAGGTGACAGAAACGGAAGGGAGGGAGGCTCCGATGATCTTTCCAGCTGTTTCCACAATTCGCTGCAGGGTCTTGCGGTCTGAAGCGTTGCGATTCCCAAACCAGACAGTGACACTGCTGGTCAAGGTGCTCTCAATGGTGCTTCTGTAGAGAGTGGGGGGAAGGTTTGTCCTCCTCAGTCACCGCAGGAAATAGAGATGCTGTTGTGCTTTCTTGGCTAGGGAGGTGGTACTGAGGGACCGAGAGAGGGCATCTGTACTGTGTACACCAAGGAACTCGGTGCTTCTAACTCTCCACAGGGGAGCCCTTGATGTGCAGTGGGGAGTGATCAGTGTGGGCCCTCCTGAAGTCAATGATTATCTCTCTTGTTTTGTTTACATGAAGAGAGAGGTTGTTGTTGTTTGTGCACCAGTCCACTAGTTGCTCCACCTCCTCTCTGTATGGTGACTCATCGTTGTTGCTAATGTTGCTTGTGTTGCTAAACACAAAGACTTGATGTTTTACAAATGGATTTTTATTAATAGTAAGGGTGTGTATTTATAGCATCAGTCTTTCTTCTGAGAGTTTGATTTTTGTTTTTGGAATAATACATTAACATCTGAAATAATTATTTATTATTCTAATTAAATTTATGACATATTTTAAATTGTATTCTTTGATTATTTTATTACCATGCAGGTGGAAGCTTCCGAGAGACACAGTGGCACACTGCTTAGCACTGCAGCCTCTCAACAGTGGGGTCCTTTGGTTTAATTCCTGGGGTACAGTCTGCATGGAGTTTGTATGTTCTCCCCGTGTTCACCCTGCAGCCCACTTTAAAGCCTTCAGTTTATACAGTCAGGCAGCAGGGTGCATAGTAAGCAGCCCAACCCTGCAACCCACAGCTGGCAGCCCACTGAAGCCCAGCAGGTGTGAGCCTGGCCAGTTCCAGGCCAGGTTGGCCAGGTTGCTGCTGGAAGAGGTGTTAGTGGTGCCAGCAGGGGGCGCTCATCCTGTGGTCTGTGTGGGTCCTAATGCCCCAGTATAGAGACGGGGACACCATAGTCTTAAAAAGGTGCCGTCCTTCAGATGAGACATAAAGCTGGGGTCCTGACTGTCTGTGGTCATTAAAAATCCCAGGGTGTTTCTTGAAAAGAGTAGGGGTGTAACCCTGGCATCCTCGACAAGTTGTCTCCTGGCCTTTACCATGGCCTCCTAATAATCCCCATCTCTGAACTGACGTCTTCTCCTCCACACTGAGCGCTGATGTGTGGTGAGCAGGCTGGTGGGTGCTACATGGTGGTGGTGGTGGAGGGGAGTCCCCATTACCTGTAAAACACTGTAAAGAAAGGTCCAGAAAAGTGCTAAATAAGTATAAGCATTATTATTTATATTATTTACTCAGTGTGTGAAATTGAGTTTTCATGTGCAAATCATCCTAGGCCACATTAACAGTTGGATCTTCCACAATACCCAGAAGAGAAACAATATTGCTCCATAAAAACTCACATCACATGTGAAAATATCATTTAGCTTACATTCCAGTTATTGTAGGCTATTTCAATTTTTCCAAGTCCATGTTTACATCAATTAAATAGTATGTTTCATATTTGGTTTAGATTGAGCTATGGGTACTGTTAGATGTTCTCTTAAATATGCAAATATGCAAATGCAAATAATATACACAACTGCAGAGTATTACAAAAAGCTAAAAAAATATATACAAACAAAATAGGAAACACTGAGTTTGAAGACTTTGGTGTTTATGTTGATACTTAAATCAACATGAACTAGACACATCCTCTAGAGACAATATTAATAATTAATAAAAAAGGGCAACAAAACATTGGAATAAAGTGCTTAGATATATGAATTGGTCTATATTTTTATTTGAAATAACAGATCCTAAATCAAAGGATGCTCTGTTACAATTATACGATGCACAAGCAATCGCTTCTCATTTAGAACAGTGTGTGCAGTTTTGGTCACCACTTTAGAGGAAGAGCTACCAGGTACATTCTGGGGCTCCTGAACCTTGTTCGTGTGTTAAGTGTACTATGTCCATGCTAATGCACAGCACTTTGAGGTGCTTGCAGAAATAAAATGGTATTTGTACTTGCAAGATCCCTCATAAATAAGGACAACCCTTATTCAATAAGAAAACCCAACTGAATGTTTTATGAGCACAGCGGATCCTCTGATTACTAGGCTGATATATGACCTGACTGCTGATGAGAAGTCTCCTGGATGACACTGACAAAGGGAGATCAGGAGACTGCACCCTGATCCCATAATCATACTGTTTCAGTCCGGGAGTCTCTCAGAGGACTTCCAGGGAGAGAGAAGAACAACTCAGCAATGTGTTCTCGCTTTAGTATAGAGGCTACAAGCACTTTGTACCTATGACCACCGATAATAATTGTTATTTGCTAATGCCATATCATCCTTCAACTCACAACTGGCACCTCACTGAGGCTCAGCAGGTGTGAGCCTGGGCAGTAATCTCCACCTTGACGGGAGAGGTGTTAGAGGTGCCAGCAGGGGGCGCTCACCCTGAAGTCTGTGTGGGTCCTAATGCCCCAGAATAGTGACGGAGACACCATACTGTAAAAAGGCGCTGTCCTTCGGATGAAACGTAAAACCGAGGTTCTGACTCTCTGTGGTCATTAAAAATCCCAGGGAGTTTCTCATAAAGAGTCGAGGGTTTAACCTCTGACTAACTCTTCCCCTGGCCTTTGCCAGTCGTGTCCTGCCTGAGAATTAAACCTAACCTTCCAGGTAATAATCTAGAGCCCTGACCAATACTCCCATCGTAAGTAATAAATCATTTTGTCGGCAGTTGGAGATTACAGACGGGCTCGTTAAAGGTAAATCCACAAGGGAGGAGAGCTCACATTAGCAAGAAACAAGATTTCTAATTAGAATGGGCTGGGCATTAAGCCGATGAACTTTATATTAAAATCTGTGCTTAAACCTGGAATGAAGCAGCCTCAACACATCATATTACATTAATCCTATAATGATGTCTTCGGAGCTGCGATTAACTTAAAAACCTCACCACCTTATGCATATAAAATAGGTATATTATGCATACACATTATATCAAAATAACAGTTCACGACATGGATCAGGATTTTAAACAGGTAGGGTGGCGTGATCCCTCCACTTCGCTGTTTCTATTAATAAGCCCGCAGTGGCTAAAAAAAAAAAAAAAAACATGCTTCCAGAATTGGGGGTATATTTGGAAACCCTTCCCCCCCGGCCTGTTTTTAGAGTGCAGTGCAGCAGCTGACCAGGCAGGGTCTTACGCACACGCTTGCGGCAGCTTTCTAGACTTCTCGCCTGAGGGGGCGAAACTTCTGGGCCTCTCTGGCGTCACCGGAGAGGAGGCGCTTCGGCGCTCCAGAAGGTTCTGCACCGCGGCGGCTTATAAAAAGGAGCGGAGGCAGACATCTTCCGAGCCAGCCGGTCCGGCGTCTGACAGCGGCGTGGGCGGGGGGGAGAGAGAAAACCAACCCGCTTTCTCTGGCTTTTTGCACTCGCAGGTACGGCTTAAGGGGTGACCGGAGAATGCACCTTTATTTAGAGTATTCAAGGATTTGACGAGTGGAAAGATACAAGTCACACGTGTGTGCATACGCTTTTGCAGAGAAGGGGAGAGCTGCATTACTGTTAATGGTGATTCTGTCTTATTAACGTCGTTATTGCCCTTAGGGACGGTGTGTGGCCACACTCCGGAGCCGGTTATCGTTTTCATTGACCGCGGTTGTGTCTCTCTCTCTCTTTCTCTCCTCCAGTTGACGTTTCAGGCTCGGCAAGATGGTCAAAGAAACCGGCTACTATGACATGCTGGGCGTCAGTCCCAAGGCCTCGCCCGACGAGATCAAGAAGGCTTACCGAAAGCTGGCCCTGAAGTACCACCCGGACAAGAACCCGAACGAGGGGGAGAAGGTGCGTGTCGTGGCCGGGCCGGACCGGACCGGAAGCGGGGGGGGTTGAGACGGAACCGGCGCAACACGTGCGGAACTTTCTGGAAGGAGCTGGACTGCGGCAGCCAGCCGGGCCGGAGGAAGCCCTTAGATCTGAGTGTTTCCGAGCAGTAATCCCCTCTCTCTTTGAATACGGGGCGTTTTAATGGACCTAAACGACAAGTTGTTGTTGTTGTTGTTGTTGTTTTTTTAAATAGCCGATCAGAATTAACAGCGCTGCGTCTTCCTGTAAAAGACTCCCGGTTAGAAATTCCGCAAGACAGCCGTGTCTAACCTGTAAAAAAAAGATCAGGATGTCGTGTATAAAATATTTAAATATGACAGGAACTCGCTTTGTCTCCGTAGTTGTTTTAATCCCAGTATATTGTCTGGGTCATGCTCTTAAATCTATATTCCTCCCCCTCGGTTCTAGCGCCGCTGTGTTGTGTCTTCAATTGGAAACGTGAACAGCCGGAGGTTGATTTGCTCGGATTTTCTCCCTTGTCTCTCCCCGCAGTTCAAACTTATATCTCAGGCCTATGAAGTTCTGTCTGACTCCAAGAAGAGGGATCTGTACGATCAGGGAGGGGAGCAGGCCATTAAGGAAGGAGGAATAGGAGGAGGAGAATTCTCTTCCCCAATGGACATTTTCAACATGTTTTTTGGGGGGGGAGGAAGAGTGCACAGGGAGAGGAGAGGTGAGTCGAGATCTTTCTTTGTGCAGTCTGGACAATTGTCTGGACACTATTAATGCAGAATCCCTGGAGTCCAGGAGAAGCAAAACCACAAACTGCTACCTGTGTACATCAGGGTGGCCAGATTTGGATGACCAATAGCTGCAAGGTGTCCGCTAAAAACGATACTCGCTCATCAGCACAGCAAAAATCATTCAAGAAATTGTAAGGGTTAATAAAGTGATGTTAAAATATCAGTACAAATGGAGATTAAATGGGACCCTCAGTTGTCGTTTCCATTATTGATTGATTAACTTATCTTCTGCATTCATTAAAACATCCAAGGAATTACCGAGTCAGACGCTATATCACTTCAAGACCATTGTCGGGCCACAATGTTGTTTAACACCCTGACGCAGTTCCTCTTCTGTGAAGTGTTGCTGAAGCTTGCTTGCTTCAGATTTGTTTAGTGCTTGTGTGACACAGTGGGGACACAGCGGACCACCTATAACCCACCTGCCTCTGCTGGCTTAATTGCAGGGAAGAATGTGGTACATCAGCTGAGCGTGTCGCTGGAAGACATGTACAACGGCACAACACGAAAACTCGCCCTCCAGAAGAATGTCATCTGTGAGAAGTGTGATGGTAGGCCTTCCACCTGCTCCCTTATCTACACTGTACATCCAAAAGAAGGGATTTTGAAAACCTGGTTTGATCAATATCTCCCCCCCCCCCCCCCCCCCCCACCCAATATTAAGTTAAGACTGTCGCTAATGGCACGGAAGACTAAGGTGTTAAAGGAATAAATGTCACCCAAGAACTTCTCGTGCGTTATAGAATCATGAAAAGGGGTGTCTGGATCAGTGCAGTTCTGTATTTGGAACGATCAGTAGTAACGAACGGTGTCGGGTGGGTTTTGTCATACTGTTTGACTTGGTTTTAAGTTCACGCCTCTCTCTGAATGCCCCCCCTCTGACAATGTCCGCTCCTTTCCCCTAGGCCATGGAGGCAAGAAGGGCGCCCTGGAGAAGTGCTCCAACTGTAAAGGAAGAGGTGTGCAAATCCAGGTGCAACAGATTGGACCCGGCATGATCCAGCAGATCCAGAGCATGTGTGGGGAGTGCCAGGGACAGGGAGAGAGGTTCAGTGCGAAAGACCGGTGCAAGAACTGCAATGGCCACAAAGTTGAGCGGAAGAAGAAAATCCTGGAGGTTCACGTCGATAAAGGTGGGCATCGTTCTGCTTCCTGTGTAGTTGTAATCCAAAATTCACTTGACTGGGAACAGTCTTCATAATCCATAATTTACCAAAGAAAATACTTAAGATTTGATTTGTGTATTGATGATGCATTTCTGGAAAGTGAAAAATCTTATGTTGTGCAGTCCATAGTTTTCCCACTTCCAAAACTAGTTATTAAAAAAAAAAATCAACAATGACCAACCATCTTTTGCAGCCTACACATGCTGACGTAGCTACCCACCTGAACTACAATGACCAACCATGCTTTAAAGTGGTCAGCTTTACATAATATTCATATATAAGAAATATTGCAAAAGATGTAACCACATCTTTGGTTTATTGAACTGTATTGTAGTGTTATTTAAATTATACTGAATTTGTAAAGTTCAAGTCCTAACAATAGTAACTGCATCTGTGCCAGGTATGAAAGATGGTCAGAAAATTACATTCCATGGAGAGGGAGACCAGGAACCTGGGCTTGAGCCTGGTGATGTCATGATTGTCTTGGATCAGAAAGAACACCCAGTTTTCCAAAGGCGGGAAGATGACCTCATCATGAAAATGGAAATCAAGTTAGTCGAGGCCTTGTGTGGGTTCAAGAAGACCATCCGGACTCTGGATAACAGAACACTCATCATAAGCTCATCTCCAGGTAAATTAGAGGTTGAGATGTCAGATCTGCAGGCACAAAAGGTCTAAGAAAATCAAAATTGTTACTAAGTTTATACTCATCTTGGCCCTTACTGTACTGCTGATATCAAACTCTTAAATTGGTCTTAGATATGTTTAAATGTTAATGTACATTTTCTCTATTCTAGGTCAAGTCATTAAGCACAATGACATCAAATGTGTACAGAATGAAGGCATGCCTGTGTATAGGGAACCCTATGAGAAAGGACTGCTAATAATTCAGTTTACGGTAAGTGTGTACGCCCCCCCCCCCCCCCCCAAGAACTGTAGGTTGACTAGTTTTAGCTTTAATCCTTAGATTGTAGTCCTTGTAAACTGTATGAGATTTAGAACTTTTTTTGACTTGTTCTTTCTTCTCCTCCAAGGTAAAATTCCCAGAAAATGGATGGCTTCCACTACAGACAATTCCAAAGCTGGAATCTCTGCTGCCTCCAAGAGATGAACTGATGATTACTGACGATGTGGAAGAGGTTGACCTCACTGAGATGGACCTTGAATCCCAACGCAGACAATACAGTGGAGAGGCCTACGAGGAAGATGAAGGGCCTAGGCATAGTGGGGTTCAGTGCCAGACACAATGAATGTGAGAATTACAGATGAAATGGAGTTCAGTGGGAACCACTTGTGTACACTGTAAATGTAGTGCATGTTATTAAACCTTCTGGGTGTCATGTTTGGGTTTTTGTGAGGTTCATTTGCAAAAAACAAAGGCCATAATTCAAGTTTGCCTTTTGCACATTTTTGTTGATCACTTCCCCCCAGAAAGTCTATCAAGAGTATTAAAGTGAAGATGTAAAAATGTATGCTTTCTATGAAGGTGAAATATAGATTTATACAGCAAGTCCATGTGCGTGTACTCGACTGCATTCATCCCATTTTGAAACATGCTATTTGTTATTTTCTTGAAATAAATTTTGTATGGAAAAACTAGATTCTGTTGTCATCTGTGGATTGTGTGGCACATCAAATTTAAGAAATTCCATTTGTCAATTTAAACTTTGAAAGTCCTCATATCACATTCAGCACTGTCTTCTATGTTCCTGAAAGTGGCATGAAGATGTACATTAGCTGTTTTCAGCTTAAGAACAAGCATTTCATATATATACTTTTTATGCTCTGGTTTGATGGACCAGTTTCCTTTATAGGTTGCTGCCTCATAACCTATGCTGAAACTCATCCTAGTGTTGTCATAGCATTAAACATCTGCAATGGAAAGTATAGATTAATTGTGTGACATTAAAAAATTAAGCCATGCAGAATATGGAAGAAACCTTGGTAAAAACCTTTCAAGTAGCAGAATGGGAAATTTCATTTTACTTGTTTATGGGCGATGTTGCACAAACTTGATGTGGTATGGGCTCCCTCCCCTCCCGGTTGTAATCGGTGTTAAATACAGGCACATGCTTTGAATCTAGGATTAAATTCAGAGTCTGGATTTAGCAAACATCAACATTCTTTTAAGTGACACTATATAAGAATGGGTATGTGTAAAAAGACATGCTCAGACTTGACCAGCCTCCCACTGAATATGCTGATCAGTCTCTCAGTGGACATGAAAAGCATTCACAGAACAGTTCTAATTTTTAAGGGCTGAAGGCGAATGTCACAATAGTTTAGGTAAAGTGCAAAACATCACTAAATTATGTATCTCTTTTTCTTGCCAACAATTTCTTTGAGACAAAATAGCCAATGTAAAGTATGGAGAGGAGGTATCATAGAGGGTCCAGTGCCTCAAGTTTATTAAAAAACCACAGTATATCAATATGTAAAGCTATAACCCCTTCAGCACGATAACCAATTTAAAACAGTCAAATTTGTTGCAGATATGTAGGGCTTTATTCGGAAAACTGAATAGATCACATAACAGAAACAACCTGCCATGTATCTTTCAAATACACAATTACATATTAATTTGCATCCATTGGAATCAATGAATAGTTTATAAGGCATTGATCACTGATCTGAAACATTACTTTTCTGTACATTACAGTTCCATCTTCATCCTTTTTAATGCTGCTTTCTTCTGAAAGAACAACCTGAAAAAAAAAAATTACTTATCCTGGTGCACACTTCTCTTATTTTACATTTTTGTTGAATACTCAGTTTATTTGACTTTTTTTAAAAGTGTAAGTGCAAAAAAGGCTTTTAAAGGCTGTAACTACATTCATTACAGAAAAGTGAACACTACCCATTGGTACAAATTCTACAAACCAAACACAAGCTTGGAAACAAGAAGGAATAACTGGGGTAAATACTTCTGTAGTGCTGCCCTTTGTTTTTATTTAGGAAGCAATAGTCTTAAACGTTTACAAAATCAAATATCCTGCTGTACTGTACTTCGGCACATTTTGGCACAACGTCTATACTAGGGAATACATGGAAATAATACAACTGGGACACTCTGACAGCAAGAGAACAAGTCAATTACACATGTGCAACAGCCTGGCTAATCCCCAGACAAGAAACCAGGACTACTGATCTCATGAACTGACTATACAGTATGTAAGCAAGTGAAAATAATAAATAGTTACATTTAATCCCATGTTACTAAGATGCAAATTTTCACTGGCTAGTGTGAAATACAAGGAAGGGGTTTCAATTAAAGTTGCTTGTTGAAAGTTATTTTGTAAGTGACTGTTTCCATCTGAATGGCAGAAAGAATGTGCTTGGTTAGGACATTCTCCACCTACCCTCTGTGAGCCTGGCTTTCCCTCCTGTAGGCTGACACAGGACTGTTGAGCAGCCAACACACAGGACCACTGTCTGGGCATGACTGAACACAGTAGTGATCTTATAGCAACCTAAAGACAAACAGGGACTGTGTTAACAATGACGCATATTGGACCCTCAGTGTCGTGCCTGCCCTGTCATAGTGCAAAGGCATCTAACAGAAGTCCATACATTGACTTCATTTTCCTCTTTTGCATAACAGCAAACGGTTTTAAAATAATCCATAATAACATTTACAGGGCCTGGTAAAAGTATTCCAACCCTTTAAAAGTTTTCAAGCTTTGCTCGTTTACAAGTGATATCTGCACTTTTCTTCCCCCCTCCCAGGAGGTAATTTTATTGCAAACTCACATGCTCAAACAAAATCTTGAAATACAAAATCACTTCTTTGTCAAGAGATATCTTAAAAGTCAAAAACTGAAATATGCTGCTTGCGTAAATTTTCAGATCCCACACATTCATATTTCGCAGAGCCACCTTTTGCAACGATCACAGCCTTTAGGCGGTAGGTGTCTACCAGCTTTGCACACTGCTGAGGAGCCCATTCCTCTCAGCAGATTTGCTCCAGCTCATTCACAAATTTCAAGACTCTGACTGGGTCACTCAAGGACATTCACCTTGTTATTCTTGAGCCACTCCAATACTGCTCTGGCCCACTGCTTGGGATCACTGACCTGCTGAATGGTGAAGATTCTCCCAAGCTTCGGGTTTTTTAGCTGACTGAAACAAGTCCCCTTGCAGTAGTTCCCTGCATCTTGCTCTATCCATTTCTCCTTCAGCTCTAACAAGATTCCCTGTCCCTGCTGATGAGAAGCATCCCCACAGCATCATGCTGCTGCCACCGCCATACTCCTCTGTGGGTATAGTGTTCTTGGGGCATGTGCAGTGTTAGGTTTGCACCACACATAGCAGTTTGAATTTTGGCCAAAAATCTCCATCTTGGTCTCATATGACCACAAAGCCTTTTCCCATGTCTTAGCTGGATCACTCTAAATGCTATCTAGCCAAACTCCAGACAGACTTTAAGACGGTTCTTTCTGAGTAAGGGCCTCTATCTTGCCACCCTCCCCTAACGGGGCAGTGCTATGCAGAGCTCTTGATATAGCTGACTGATGCACCTTTACTCCAGTCCCAGACACAGATGCCTGTAGGTCTTCTAAAGTGATTGCTGGCCTCTCAGAGGCTTCCCTCATAGCTCTCCTTCTTGTTCCGATGCGGAGTCTTGAGGATCAGCCTTTTCCAGTCATTGTCCGAGTGGTGCGATACAGCTTCCACTTCTTGATTAACGAGCCAACAGTGCTCACTGGGATATTCAAACACTGATAACTTATTTCCCAATCTATGCATTTTTATCACTTTATCTTTAACTTCCTTAGAAATGCCCTACAGTCTTCATTTTTGTACATCTCCTTCAGATTCACTGCCTGACCAATCCCTAAACAGACTGGGGTTTTTAACAGTAACTGCGACAGTCATTTCAATGGTGCACAGGCAGAAGCCAACAATAATACATTTTTATCTTTTAGTTCAGGTGGGTAGCTCCGTCAGCATGCGTAGGCTGCAAAGGAACAAGTAATAGGTTTATTCCCTGCTGAAAAAAAGAAGAAAGAGAACACAACGTTTCGGCCGTGGAGCCTTCTTCAGGTGTGGAAGTCTCAGTGTCTTCACCTGAAGAAGGCTCCACGGCCGAAACGTTGTGTTTTCTTTCTTCTTTTTTTCAGCAGGGAATAAACCTATTACTTGTTCATTTATATCTGTTACAATTCCTTCAACCTGCGTAAACTTAGAGCTACCAGAGCACAGGGGTCTGAATACATATGCAAGCAGCAGATTTCAGTTTTTGACTTTCTTTATAATATCCGCTGGCAAATTACTAACTTTGCCTTTAAACATTTTGTTAAAGCACACGAGTCTGCATTAAAAATGCTGATTGGAAAAAGATCTGCAAGTCTCATTTGTAATCCAGCAACATGTGATAACCTTTAAAGGACCTGAATGCTACTGATGCTTACTTCATGTTTGGTCTACATTTTAAATATAAAACCAAAAGGTCATATATACAATAGTGCATTGTGTATAACGTTATGTTAACTCTACCATTCTTTATTAAAACATCATTCTTATTGTACTAGGGTATTTCCGTGGGAGGGACTTAAATACCTGGACATTTCACATCCATGAAGTAGGAATTGGGGCTCTGCACCAGTCGTTTTTTCTTATGCTGTCTTTTCTCTTCCTCAAGAGAGGGGTGCAGTAAGTCTTTGGCCAGCTGTGAAATGAAGTAAAAAAAAAAACTCCTGATCAGAGCAGAAATTTTACATCCGAGGCGATTTATGTGAAAATAAAAACACTCTTAAGATTGTCTTGCAGACCGCGAGACAACGCCTTAAAGAAGTTTCCTTCACTGGACTTTAAACGTAATAACATGATAAACACGTTGTCCCATTTCTCAGATAAAACCAAGAAGATAATGTCAGTCCCAACATCCATCTGGAACTAGGCGACACCGAATACCAATGCTACGTTTTGTGGGGGGGTTGATGAACCCTCAGCAGTTTCTACACAACGGGAATTCATAACGTTATCAAAAACGAAATTGATGGAACTTAGACCTCAACATTAAAGGTTAATTTCTGTTTTAATCGGTGGATCGCTCCTTTAAACAGAGATGCAACGCGCAACAAAATTGGATTGACTCATTTGCAAAAGCGGAATATATATATAAAAACATTTATGGTACGGTAAAACTTTGTTTACAACTTTTAAAAACCGACGAGGCCTAGATTAGACTTGATCAAGCACTGCGAGCGCAGGGGCTCGCCATGTGCCCCACGCCACAACAAAGCTAAAGAAATATGCATCCACACGACTGTGAACACTGAGACACTGAACAGAAATCGAAGGCCAACCCTTTCATTAAAACAAGTTAATCGGTGCCAACCAATGCAGTCGAAAGGAAAACAGAAAAGTGAAACTGTGTATAAACTTACAGGCATGGTGACGGGGAAAAAGCCTTAACCGCGCATGAAGAGATTGATTGATCTGGGCTGAGCAGATACGGGGCACTGAAATAAAGGCTGGATCTGCGACACTCCGCTCCGCTGGGTTTGCTACTTAGGTCTGGGCATGACGTCACGGCCTGCGCAGAGGTAGCGTGGTCAGCTGTGCAGAAGAGCTGCAATCGAACACAAACGCTGATGTGGAATAGTAAGAGATTATGATCGCAGAAGAAATGAAGGCAGAATCGCCCTCCGTGATTTTTACGATCTTAAAATGATACGGTCTCACTCAGCTGAAGCCTTTCAGTTGAATGGAAGCTCTTTCCGTTGTGCATCTGCCAGCGGTGCACAGAGAATCTCTGGTCCTTTGTTAATACGAGCTTCAAGCCGTGCGGTACCATGAGAACTGGTGTGGATGAAATATTCTCTGCTGTAAATAAGTAACACGGACGCTATGTTTGGCTTGTTATGCAAAAATAGTATGCCAAGAGATGGTGTTATAATCGAAACGCCAACAGACATATCACCCTGCAACTCACACCTGGCAACCGCAGGTGTGAGCCTGGCCAGTACCTGGATGGGAGACCTCCTGGGAAAAACCAAGACTGTTGCTGGAAGAGGTGTTAGTGGGGCCACCCTGTAGTCTATGTGGGTTCTAATGCCCTGGTATAGTCACAGGGACACTATGCTATAAAGAAAGGTGTTGTGCTTTGGATGAGATGTAAAAATGAGGTCCCGATTGTCTGTGGTTTTTAGAAATCCGCTGGCATTTCGTGAAATGAGCAGGGATGTTACCCTGCTGTTCTGGCCAGATTTCCAATTGGCCTTTACCAGTCATGGCCTCCTAATAATCCATCTATGAACTGGCTTCATCACTCTGTTCTCCTCCCCACTGAGAGCTGGTGTGTGGTGATCTTACTCCGAGAGCTCTATGGCTGCTGTTGTGTCATCCAGGTGGGGCTGCACATTGGTGGTGGTGGAGGGAAGTCCCCATTACCTGTAAAGCGCTTTGAATGAAACACAGCACTGATATCTTTACAATTTCACACATACTGTATTTGTGGAAATTTCATTAGCTCACAGCAATATATTTATACATTTTGAATTTCTAGTAGGCATTTATACGATGTTTGGGTATCTCAACCAATAAGGGCCAAACTGCAACAGACACCCTGAAATTGTGTACATTCATTTACAATATAGTTTGCATGTATTACCAGTCTACATGAGCAAATCTGCAAACACGTGCATTGGAAGCACCTCTGACTATGCCCTTGTAAGTGCAATGAAACACTGCAAGAATTTCAAAAATGTCGCAATGGACGTAATCTACAGGCACATTAATAGCGTAACTCGCAGCCGTCCCAACCCCCTGACATAGTGGCACTTACAGGTGCAATGAAGTTGACAAAGCTGGTGGCAAGACACGCTTCTTTATCAGCTGCCTCTCTTTGGCTGTTGTAAATCCGCGCCTGCTTCTTCGGTATGCAGATGATGTATCTCGTGGAGGTGTGACCCAGAGACGGTTGTCGGGTAAATTCAGGCAGACGCCGGGCATGGACAGGTTTCCTGCAGAGACTTCCGTTCGTCTGCGTGTTGCGTGTCCTGGACGCAGCCAAAGGCATCAACGACAGACACGTCCGCCCCCTGGAAATCTTAAAGGCGCATTATTGTAAAGCCATTTTCGATGCCAAACAGCCAACAATGTTAGTTGTTAGAGAGCATTTGTGAATGTTTTGACGTTTTTGTTATTCTTTAAGAAGCGTTGGATGTAAGAATTAAAGCCTTGTAGTTAGCCGTGTGCTCAAGTGATTGCGGATGAAAAATGTTTGTTGAAATGTGTGTCACAAGCGTGGGAATACTTTTTATTTCTGAGGGTAGGTGCGTTATCACCATATATTTGCCTGATTTCGCCAAGCCAAGCAAGGCTGGGCCTGGTCGATAATGAGATGGAAGACCTCCTGGGCATGCCAGGCTACCACTGCAGCTGGTGTTGGTGGACCAGTAGGTGGCGCTCTTTCCCCTGTACCAGAATTTTCCAACTAACCGATACTCGGTATAGTAACAAAGGTCACTGAACTGTAGGTGGCGTCATGCTTCAAAGGAGAAGTTAAATGGAGGTCTTGATTACCAGTTCATTTATGACTCCATTCGTACTTGTTAATTATTCACTGAGCTGGCTCAATTCAGTTGTAGGCTTGAGCAATCTAGCCTCCGTAAAGTTTCCCCTTAATTCAAGAGGTGAGGCAATTTCTCACTTGTCCTCCTGATCTGCTGTGCATCGGTGAGGGTGGTGAATATGGGCTATCCTTAGGTTTGGGATGAATAGCGCCATAGAAACACAACAGCTACATTATTGTTATTGAATTAAATGACTCATTTACTGTTTGATGAATAATCCAAGCCCTACACCAGCTTTATTTTTTTAATTCTGATTAATTATAACCCCCTCGTTGGTTAGCGAGGTACTTGTGTGTGCGGGAAACCCCTGAAAGAAACATGGCCGTTACTCCAAGTCCACATCGTGCGGTCTGGGAAGAAGACCCTCCTTTCACTGCTGTGGCATAGCTGCCCACTACGTGCTGCCCACCCTGACCACCTTTGGACCACTGCCCCTTCCACGCGTGGCCTGACGACCGACCGCGTCAGAAAGATAACGGTTAACTTCGCACTTTTAAAATAAATATAGGTTATATAAAGTGTTGGACCTTATAAACATCTCGGTAATTATATTCGCTGGATAAATTATTCATTTATAAATTATAATGTATATACATTCCAGTAGTTTATGTAAATTCTTCATATTTTTCAGTATTCCCTGAAAAAAACATGCAATTCATGTTCTTGAGAGATCCTGAAGATACATATCAATTATGCCCTTATTTTGGTCTTTTTTCCCTAAATTAAATCTGAGATTTATAGATTAGGACGTGGTATATCGAGTATACATACATATATATATAAATAGGTTTATTCCCTGCTGAAAAAAAGAAAAGAGAAAACACAATGTTTCGGCCGTGGAGCCTTCTTCAGGTGTGAGTCTCCTTCAGGTGTGAGTCTTCTTCAGGTGTGAGTCTTCTTCAGGTGTGAGTCTTTTTCACACCTGAAGAAGGCTCCACAGCCGAAACATTGTGTTTTCTCTTTTCTTTTTTTCAGCAGGGAATAAACCTGTTACTTGTTCCTTTGCAGCCTACGCATGCTGACGCAGCTCCCCACCTGAACTATATAAATGGACATTGTATATTGTAGTTCTAGATGCCATGTATGTGAGATAAGGAGAGCTGGAAGCATGTACAATCAGTAGGGTGTAGCACTAGTAAGAACAAGATGAAGAATGATTAACTGCTCCATAGCTAGAAACCCACTGGCTCGTCAGGCTTCAAGGCGTGAAGCAATCAGCACGAGTCCATCACAGGGCGTACCCCCAGCAATGCTGGTCTCTGCTTGCACTTGTGGGTGAACTGGAGCAACTGGGGTAAAGCACCTCACTCAAGGTACATCAGCAGTCTCTGCAGCCTGGGCTTGTAACCCCCAACCCACCGGGTAACGAGTCCAGAGGCGTACCCAGGACGTTACGCTCCCCCCTAACTTAGCGCAGGAAAATGCGTTGTGTTAAAGACTACATTTACCATGATTCCTAGCGATTTCGTGGCTGGTGGGTTCCCTTGACGTTCTCAATGACAGATGATACATTGACGTCATCGCAGGGCCCTCCCTTCCCCTCGGTGTATGGATACAGAGTGTCAGAAGTACAGAGTAACTGAAAGAGCTCGGGTGTTGCTACATTGTCACTTATCAGGAGGAGAGAAACGAAGGAGAAAATGGCGAAAACGTACGATTATCTTTTTAAACTCTTGCTCATAGGAGACAGCGGGGTCGGTAAGACTTGTCTGCTTTTCAGGTTTAGCGAAGATGCGTTCAACACCACCTTCATTTCCACTATAGGTAAGTTAACGGGTTTCTTTTTATCTATTTTAAAATTTTCGGGGGGTAGGTAGTTTGACGAAGGTAATTGAGCTATTGCATAGCAGAAAGACAGCGATATGAGGACACTGACACAGGAAAAGGCCTAGAAACTAGAGTAGCATCTTTACTCCACCAAGAGCACAGGAAATGGCTTTTACACAGCGAAGTTTCACTACAGACAACGGAACGTTGTTACTGTCAAGTTCTCTATTCGTACGCCTTGCACGGTGTGTGTTGTTCGATGTCCGATGTTTCTGTGAATCTTTAATCATGTGCATTGGTTTGAAAACAAAAATCCAAATTGCTGAAATTCTCTCTTAAGTATAGATGCATATATCTAGATTGGAGGAGGCATAAAAGCTATTTTCATTTAAAACCGGCACCTAAAGCTTTGGAAGCAAAGAGGGGAATAGCAAAATAACTTAATGAAACGTTAAACGTACCCTGAAAAAGTTCCAACTTGTTCATTTTCCATCACATTGTCTTGTGAAGTACATCACAATGTGCTTTTTTTATTTACTAGAGTGTACAGTATACCTCCGTAAACAGTATTTTTGACATTAAAACAATGGAAAGTTATTAGCAATGACGTGAAACTATAAGAAGCCTATTGTAAAAAAATAAATCCGATTCATGGGCAAAATGTATTTTTTTTTTAACCTTGGGTTTGATTTTGAAGGGGCACTAGCTTCTGTCTTCCCATCATCATAATAACATTACAATGTAACATTAACATAGCTTGGTATAGCTTGGCACAATTCAAATCTATTACCTGAAGGTGAAGTTAGGAACATTTGAACATTCTATATGTAACGTGTTAACATAATATCACTTGTCTATTCACTTAATAATCAACACTTGATCGAAGGGATGTGTGTGATCAAATCTGGGATTACTGTCTTAACAAACTGGAATCTTTTCTGAATGAGATTCCTAATTCATGACGCCAGTTTTTATTTTAACTCTCACTTAAATTTCCTATACAAGTCATTCTGGATAGGGTTTCCTGCCTTTCCCTTACCCGTGCAGCAAAGCAATGTTTCAGTCAAGAGCAGAAGTCACCATTCCCCTACTGACACACAATGACACGTGTTTCTCCCAACAAAAGGGAGTTCTGCTTCATCACTTTAGAAACATCTGCTCAGACAAAACCCCTGAAACCCCCCTGAGAAACTTTTTTTTTTCCCCTCTGGGATTTAAAAAAATAAATTCCTCAAATCTGAGGGAGAATCCCCCAACAGGTGACTGTGCCTGTACTGTACAGTATGTTTCCTGAATTAAACCGCGCTCCATACCTGCCTGTCCTTCGGAATTAACCTGTGTTTTTGTTGATCATTCTTGCATTGCAACCTCGTTTTCAGTTTTAGGTTGGTAAGGTTTTTAATTATGCTGAAAATCATTTACCTTATATGAGGTTATAGATGTGAGAAATACATATATTAGTGTTCCTTACAGAAAAATGTAAGAGACAGCCATTTTGCACCCCAGGGTTTCTTTGTTAGAATATGTACACATATCAACGACCCCTGTCTATTCTGCTTTTTCTGTAATAGTGTCAATCTTTGCAATATGCTTTCAGTAGAACAGGAATGTCTGTGTTATTTTGCCACCCAGAGTATTTCAGTGGGCATCAAAAATGTTCGCTGGGTTGAGATTGCCAGCCAGCCAGTCTGATAAATCTTAGTCGATACAGCTACTAAACCAGGCTACTGGCTGACTCACAGGTTATGCAAAAATAACAGAACAAATATGGATAATTTAATCTGCAGTTTAATTTATTACTGAACAGTCTAGACTGGAGATTCCTGAAGGCTTATTTTGCTTATTGATGCTTATACTGTAGGCCTAAGTATTTTCAGTGCAGGTAAACCACTAGATCAGTGCTCTTAAGCACCCAGATCTGAAATTGAAACTGAATAACTCAAGCAGGTGTCTTTTACTCACCAGATGTAAATTAACGGGGCAGCTGTAACTTTTGATCTCCTAGGGTGACCTACGTAAGTAGCAGAACTTAAATGCCTGCTATGCTGAACCTGGTTGGTAATTCCTCAAAAACAGTGACATACATACAGTACAGGTGCAGGGTGACTGGCATGCACTAGCACTGCAGCAATATGGTGGAGCTAAGGGATGGCTCGTGAAGGGCTGGATAGCTCTTCCTGGGCAAGAGACACCAGCTGATAGCGGTGCTGTGTGTCTGAAAGCATTACCATGCTGCGCAGATAACAGCACGCCTTGGAACAAGCAGCCTCAACAAAACTGTCTGCTGTTTGGTGTGGAGAGTTCTTAAGCAACAGAGCACCTTTCCAAACCTTGAGCCTTCTGTTTTGGTGTTGAACTCTATAGCAGCTCCTGAAATGAGGGGCAGGGCTGTGTTTTCAGCTGTGACTCTTAAGCTTGTTCTGTACTCTTTTGGTGAGATATTCATTCTTATTTTGGTATAAGGGCTTGGTCTGGGATGCGTGTACATTTTTCTAGCTGTAGCAGGCACAAAGAAAACTTTTGGATGAACAAGTTGTTTTAGTTCGGTAGTTGTTTGAGTTTACTCCTGATGGGTTTTTTTAAATCCTCCCAGATATCAGTTGGCTGCACTCTGGTAGCTACATGACAGAAAAAATAAAAGTGTCCCAGTGGGAGTATCGTTGCAATGCACTTCACCAATTTCATAGGTCGCAATTGAAGGCTAAAAATGATGAAGAAATTTAAAAAAGTTCAAGGAAATATTTGGACCATCCAGTGTCTGTCCATATGCACCCATCAAAATTGGGTAAATGCAGATCTTTATGAATTAGTTCTATGTTTGGAGTAAAAATATTTAAGCTTCAATTCTCTTCACCAAGTCAGCGAGCCTGCATTTTACATAGTGAGGTAGGTAGCCTCAGTACACGTGCTTGATGTTTAGAGTCTTCAGATGTAGGCCTTCTCTGAACTAGGATAAAACATGTGGTTTAGTTTCTGGTTGTTCTGGATTTGCTACTAAAAATTGGTAATATGTTTTCTCTTTGTCAATTTGTAGTTGAGGAAAATATACACTCTGCTTCCTTGTGGCTGTGTTTTTTTTGCTTCATATTTCCCTGTACTCCTGAATTACAGAGTGCTGTGACCTCCGGCTGGGATGTAAGAATGGAGGAATTGGAAGGAATTCCCATGCTGGCACAAATGGAAAAGACCATAATGATATGATAACATTGCAGTGGTTTCCTCTGAAACAAACAGGAACCAAACGGTTCACAAATAGGTGGAGAGTTGTTACGAGCTTTAGAGCATAGACTGAGTACTACAGTGGGAAATTCCCCTGGAAAGCAAACAAACTGAGCTGTACAGAAAGCCTTTTGAAAAAATACAGAAGTTTCCAGGAAAAGGTGACATTTTCAATTCTTTGTCACGATTTCAGCTCTTCAGCATGACTATTTTTTTCTTGCTTTCTGCATAGTTGATTTTATAACAATACCAGTTTTTTTTTGTTGATTTTATAGACTTGCAGTACCTTGTAATGCAGTAGGCTTTAGCAGTTCTAAGGCTGGTTTTAATCAAAGTAGTGTTTAACGTGTGCTACTAGTGTGAATAAAAATAAAAGCTTTTATTTTTTTAATTTTCAGATAAACTTTAAGCAGTTACTCAAATACAGTATGCGGAATTGGGAAAAAATAGTTAATGTTGGGTGTTAAGGATAAACAAAAAAGGCGTGAGCTGTGGAATGTGGTAGATAAAGGTTTGTGAGTGATATTCAGAAAATAACAAAACCACTAATGAAATTATTAAACATCAAGTGTTCAGAAGGCATAGTAACATAAAATATCAATAGGTTAATCAGGTTGTTATACTGAACAAAAATGAGAGGAAGTCAATGTGGTCCATGCATGATAGTTATTATGGTTTGGTTTATGTAAAGCACTTTTTGAATGTAATCCAAATGTTGTTTCATACATTTCTGTTTAATTCATCTTAAATTTGGGATCCATACAAACACTCATTCCCATATTTCATTGAAGAGTGATTAGTGGAAGGCAAGCCCTTGCTTATTATCTGCACTTGACATAAAGTGCTTTGTATGTTCAAGTAGCCTGTGATATGTTTTTGAGCTGTAGACAGTGTCAGTGTCTTCTCAACAGCAATGTGCTGGCACTACTTAGTAAAACCCTCACAATTAAAATGTACAATTAGCAGTAGCACGTTCTCAAGATCTCAAGCTGTCATTTTTTTTAACATGGTTTATTTATTAAAGAACAATCTTTGCAACTTTTGACCAGTGTTTTTTATTATGTTTTGTGTGTGTGTGTGTTGGGTCACTATATTTAAAGTCCCTTCAGAAAGAACTGTTAATTGCACCAGAAGCTATGAATTAAAGCTGCCTTATGATCATAAAGATATGCTACCCTGAATGAAAATATTTACATGTAGGTCTCTGCAGTAGGTACATGGAATTAGAAGTATGGTGCCCAGGAATAAAGCAGTAGCCAGTTTCGGGAAGGCATGACTTCAGATCAGAATCAAGCTTTATTTTAATGTGATGCGAGTTTGTTTTGTTACATCTTGTTCTCTAAAGACTTTCAGCTTAATATAAATTGAAAGTGAATGTGCCTTCTTAAGGTCTGGGTGGACATCGTGGTTCTGAAGTGCAGGAAATGGCTGTGTTGGTGTTTTATTACTGGCTTAGTAGACCTGGCAGTGTGATTTGCTTTCCTGTCACCGTGAAGGAAAAATTCCCAAACAGCGTCTTCCAGATGAGTCCTCTTACATTAATGAACCTCTGGGTATTTCATTGTCAGGTGCTAGCGTATACAGTATGTATGGTGCAGAGTGAGATGAGCTGTATAATTACTGATTGTACTGTTAAAAAATATCATCTCTTCGCTTAAGTATATGGTACTTCCCTACAGATGAGAAGAAACAAAAATTATTTCACGTCTAAAATATAAGAGGCCTCATTAAGCTCAAAATTGATTGCTGTTGAAGTGACTTAAAGGTGATATTTGAAGTGAACAATGCTGGTGGGTAGAAAGAGGCCCACTGCCAGACACACTGTATGCAAAGAGGTGTCAGTGTTAAATGTTAGTATTACACTTCCATTAGCAGCTGCCTTTGCCTCTGGGGTGGGTGATTCCCCAGCTCCCTCTCTTCTTGGAGTGAAAGATGGTCTTTCTTATTGCAGATACTGGACGCAAACTCGGAAAGAAAGCAAAATTCTGAGTCAGCATTTGCTGTTTTAAGTAGAATCATTACAACACATGGAAGTATTTTTCTAAGGCAGTGTTGTAAAATGAAGACTGGAACAGGAATTCCCTTTTTGAGTTTCAAGAAAAGCTGACATGTACATGAGTAAATTAATCTCTACCAGGACCTTATTTTCTTATTCATATTGCCAATCTGGACTCCAGTATAGTTAGTAATCCAGTCTGTTTGCAGATGACATTAATATAGAAGAGTCAGCAAACACTGTAGAAGTTGGAAAAGAAATTCAAAATGATTTAGACAGAATTCAAGACAGGGAAAACACCTTGCAGATAACGTCTAACAGACAAGTGCTGCGTTTTTATCGAGGTGACAAAACATAAAATATAGTTAAATTCTATAATATATTTATATTTTATACAATTAGAAATTGTATAATTAAAATGACTTAGGTGTTTATGTTGACACTTTCTACTTTAGACATCATAGGACACAAAAGGAAAACAGAATTTAAGGTCAAATATTTACCACTGCTGAAGTCAATGGACATTATCATTTTACAGTGCACAATTAGGACCTTAGAACGCTGTGCAATCTTGGTCACCAGATTACAAATGATATTGAAGCTCTGCAATAAATTCAAAGAGGAGCTAGCAGATGTTTCCCTGAAAAGAATGTCTGTTCTGTCAAACTGAACCTTTATAGTTTTGGACAGAAAAGACTGCAAAGGGTCCTGACTCAAGTATTCAGAATCCTCACAGGTATTGACAAAGTTAACCCCATCAGCTTCTTCTGAAGCAATTGTAAAACGTGAATCAGAAAACACAGGTCGAAAGTATGGGGGAGTGCATTTTAAACTGCAAGGAGGACTTGCTGTTTTGCAAAAAAAAAAGGTTGTGGGAGTCTGAAACAAGTCACCAAGCCACGTTATTGAAGCCGATACCTTGGACGTTTCCAAGAAATGTCTGGATGAGTTCATTAGCTTAATCAGTCAGTTCAAAAACCTCCTCTCATTTGTAACTATTTTATGTTCATATAGCCAATGACATTTCATGTATGCGTTGTCCACAGCTACAGTATTTGTAGTAACGGGTTTATGTGTCACCTACAGTTTGATTTGTATTATAAAAACATTTGTATATTATGTATCCTTTTAAAGAAACGTTGTATAGACTATGGCAAATCAATTATTTAGTGTGTTATTTGAAAGGTACATGTTGGAAAAAGCCATGGAATGCTCTGAAGATCTGGGAAAGCAGGTTTCTCAGAATATTCCGCAGCAGTTATTGTCTTTGTCACTTCTCGTGGTTGGGCTATTCTGAGCTCATTGTTGCATAGCAATAATGACAGGAAAGTTTTATTGGCTTAAACCTCATTCTGTTCTCCCGGCCAGAAGTTCACTGCAGTGGAAACAAACTGTAGAGGAGTAAACCAACCATCCACAGAGCTAACCTCATGTCTGTGACTGAATGCGCAAAATTTAGCATGTATTGAAAGTGTATTTGTGCTGTTGTCAGTCAAGTTCTGCACTTAGTATAAGGCTGTCAGGAGGCATTTGCTGAATATCTGCATGTTCGGTGAAAATCTAAATATTGTTCCATAAATAGGTTTATTATTCTAAGTTCTTGCAGTCTGCCACTGATAAAACAATATGAAAAAAGTCTTTCAGTACAAACAGAGAAAAACAGTTAATAATGTCTGTTAAAAAATGGCCTGTTTCAATAATTTCTCTTTTTTAAAGCCTTGCAAAATAAGAAATCAGAAACATCAGCATCAGCTTTGGTTTTATCACTATAGCTTTCATCGTATACCTGTTTTTTGGATGCAGTACTTTTTCCAGACATGTAATTTTAACCATCTGATCAACAAATATTCAAAAGCACCTCAGGTTTACAATAAATAATGACTATTTATTGATGCATTCAATTAGCATGGCTCATTCACACAAACAGCTGGTGATTAGATTTTAAACTGTTGTTTTCATGTTTTCTATTAGCATTGGAATTGTGTGCTTTTAACTGTCAAGATTAGGAGTTAAACTGTGTTAAATAGGGCAATGCTCAGCTGAAGTAGGGCTTCATTTGTTGGTATCGAATACATTATAAGTATAGAACTGTACAACGGGTTATGTTTTGATTACTTTGAATTGATACTTAGCAGTGAGTCACCTCTTTTTCAAGTGGAAGAAACAGTGGTCTTTATAATATAATATTTACATATGCATTTTTATGAGTATTTGGTTAGTGGCAGCATTACATAGCTCAAACCAGTGAACGCAATCTCCAACAATTCAGTTTCATTTGTTTCTGTACCATCATGTGCAATAATAGCATCTTCTTGTAATCTGAAACACTTCATAAAGCACATTCATAACAATTACCGCTTTTAAGTGGCAGTATTCCCTGTGTTTGACAGTTAACACACTGTCACTAACACTGTTCTTTTCTTCATGAGCTGGAAGGAGACAGAGCAGACAGCAGAGGAGCATGATGGGAAGGCTGTAGTTATGTGCTATGGATACGCTTCTATAAGAAGTATCTCCCTGAATGTATAATTAATAGGGAGATTTCTGAGTGCTTATGGAAGAACTGCGCCTGATAGATATGTTTTTCATCCCTGAAGAGCTCAGAGGCAGTCACGACATCAGGGCTTTCTCATTTATCAACTGAACATTTGAAAACTGATTTAAAAATCTCCTGGAGGATCCATTCCTGTTTTTTAAGATCTCTTTGATGTAGTGAAGAATAACCTGATATTCTATATAAACATTACCTTTTTCAGTCTAAAAAGGTAATGGTTTTAGGATGTTCAGTCAAGGGAATAAAAGAAAGAAATTTAAATATATGGCTTACGGCCACACCCCCTTGAGCACGCCCGATCTCGTCTGATCTCGGAAGCTAAGCAGGGATGGGCCTGGTTAGTACCTGGATGGGAGACCGCCTGGGAATACCAGGTGCTGTAAGCTTTTAAGCGCAGGAGGCGCCCTATCCCCGCTCGCTCGCTCATTCCCCTGTTCACACGTGCAGCGCGGCTTTTCGTCTTTTTATTTGTCAGCTTTGTTGAGACACGGGTGCTTGTGTATTAGCGTGAGCGTTTCTTATTCTGATCATGAACTGCATAGTTTAGTAGGGTTTACTTGATAATGTGATTCAGTATTTCGCATGACAAATGTGACAGTTAACCACTAATTAACAATTTATTCAAGCACTCAATTAAGCATAAAGGGCAAGAGATGTGCTCCATTAAGTCAGGTCCATATAATAAAATGTGTCTGTTCAGATGTCAACAGATTCATTGGTAGGAAAGATAAGAGGGATGTAAATGTTACAAGAAAAATCTAAACCTCAGGAAGGTTCAAGAACTCATTTATGATATATTTTCAATACCTGTGAATTTAATTTTAAGATATCTCTCTGTCCAGCAATGCTCCACTAAGTTGTGAACCATTAGGTATTGCTTAAAACAACTGGGTTATTCTCCTGGTGATGTGTTTAAATAATCAATTTTTACAGAAACATGATCTATTGTTCGTGAACGGACTTGGATCCCTGCTCTCGGAAATATTCTCATTTTTTCCTGTGGGGTGTTGTCTGGGTGATGGAAGCACCGGTGAACAGCCGTTTCTTGGTTTTGTGGGATTTAATCCTACAGCAGGGTAACATTGTGACCACAGTTATGCGAGCAGGTGTGACATTTTGTGAAAGTCTTCTAAATGTGTGAGCTCTAAAGGATGCAGGAGGAAAAAGAGAATTTAAGTATGTAACCCCCTTTTTTGTAAGTTTAAGAATTATTTGTTTGAGTTATGGCCAATAAGATTTTATGTACTGTACTTTTTAATAAGGCTCATAATAGCTAAGTAGGTGTTTATTTTACTCATAAAATGATTTGTCTTGCAGTTGTAAATCAATTTGAAAAGCATGCATTCTTTCCCAGTGTCCACAGGATATCACTTTTCAGATTGATAAATAGTCTGACAACATTTCTGCATCTTAGTCAAGAAGTTCCGAGTTAATGTTCTGTGGTGGGGAAAAATGTTTGTTTAATGAAAGAATACACATTGCTCCAGAGAATGTTTTATAATTGCGAGAAAAATAGAATTTGTGTTATTTTTATTTCTGGGATTTCTCTCTCCGAATAGCAGAAAGATAGGTTATATGATGATTCATTTAATTAGAATGTTAATCTCCATTTGTAATATGTAAGATTCCAGAATTGCTTGGGATTTGATATAATAGTCAAGTTAATTAAATTGTTTGGAATCTGACCTAAGACACTGTTTTCATCCTATATACTGCTGCTTGGCAACATTTATGAAATTGCAGTTTCTTCAAACATAATTGAAAGTCAACACATTCAGTACTTAAGGGACAAGGATCTGGGTTTACAATGACATTTTCTAATTAATTTGTGTTAATAAAACACCCACAATCATATGGAGAATGATATAGAATATAATGTAGAAATGGACTTGAATAAAGAAGTAATCTAAATTGTGTTCTTTCTCTCCCAGTGCCTTATATGCATGAGTTTCTTCCTTGTCACTCTTTATTGCTTGCTCAGTTTGTTCTTTGCAATTGCCAATTCACAGTTGAGGAGAATTACAGTGTGAAGTAACTGGAATGCAGTGAAAAGGGGAACTAAATTACTGCGGAGCACAGGGGCTGATTATTATGTGCTGAAATTGGTTTAACGCTTATGCATCCCAAGTAATTTCATTTTGTAGATCTCGAGATATGTTTGTAAAAGGTACTTTGAAAAGAATGAAAGTTGCCACAGACAATTTGTAAACAAAATGCACAAGCGGGAAATGGAATGATACATAAACATTTTAAACCATTCATTTCAAATCGATAAGATGATGATCAAACCATATTTAATTGTATTTTCTTTCTTTGGCGTTCTGCACAGCTCCGCAGCACGTTCAATGTAATTTTAGACCTTTGCCATGGCAAGTGGCAGGGAAAGGTCCTTTTAAAAATAGGCCATTACAATTACAAGTTACTGTGTCCTTTTTTTAAATTGATAGAAGCTTGAGGAAACTGCTTTTATGCGATAATGTATTAATTGACATTAATTAGCCATACTATGAGCTACTGTATAATCACTGTAACTGAGGACTTTTTAAATTTAATGTGGTCGTCTTACTGTAGCTCCCTATAAATTACAAAAAAGAATCCTTTACACAAGTAACTTGTAATCCATTGCACTTTTAAAAAAAAATCCCCAATAGTGGTTGGGGGTGTTGATTGTAAAAATAGCATGTGCGTTTGTCCATTATGCTTGAATGACCTAACGTCTCTACAATTTCAAGAACTGACATGACATTGAAATGACAGAATGATTTGCTTGATAACCTGAAAAACGCCTGCAATGAAAGACGGGGAGCAGGGAAGAGATTAGCAATTTCATCCCATCCAGGACTGTGGCACACTGCCTTGGTAGCAGTTTTATTAACATTACAGGTGTGTAAGGAGAGACCGTACACAGGTACACAGGTGCAGTCCTCGGGGGGGCCAGAATCCAAAAGGTCTCTTTACACATCAGCATCTAAAGACCTTGGAAAAGCGTTGAACTGGTTCAGCCGAGATAAAGGTGAGCTCCGATATGTCATAAAAAGCAGAGATGAGGTGAAAACCCGGAGACACCGTGGCCTTCAAGGGTTGGAGTTGTACAGCCCTGCTGTATTGCTTTGTAGGTCTTTACACGAGGGATCGTCTAACCCAGTTTACAAGTAAGGGCCCAGAATCTACAGCTCTTACCCAGGCAGCCCAGCGCTCCTCTTTCATACAGGCTGTGTGACTAGGAAAAAGAGTATCTGCTTGTATTTAGTTGTATTCTGGAAGGTTATTGAAATAACAAAATTCAGCTCAGCATCAATAAATATTGTTTTGATGTCAGTGTGGTCTAACAGTAAGCGGCAGCCAGTGAAAGACTATGGTGTCAAGGTGTTCCTTCAGTAAATACAAGTAGAATGAAACAGGATGGTTTCAGGCTGAATTCCATATGTAGATTTTAACAAGGCTCTACAAGTTCACAGTCTTGGAGAAATGTATGTGGGGAGAATCTGACCCGTTTTTTTATCAGCCCTAAAATAAAAAAACAAACCAACAACAAAAAGGCAGCAGTTCACAGTGTTGAAGAGCAGGTTGTGACTCACTCACACATATTCTGGTCATGCCCAAAAATACAACAGGACTGGAAATCTCTACATATAACTCTTAACGATATAGTAAATGTGAACATACCATTTGAATTTTCTGTTATGTATTTGGACAATTTTGACTTTGATCATATTGAAGTAAAGGGTAGATATATATTAGGGATTCTGTTTGCAGCTAGTAAAAAAAGCAACAAAATCACCAACACACGAACAATGGGTTGATGCTGTGAATGAAATCTGTATAATGGAAAAGGTAACTTTTTCTCTCAGGTTACAGGCAGAGAGGTTTAGCAAATACTGGGAAACATGGATTAATTTTGTCTCCCCACTGAGACCTGATTTCAGTTTATGAGAGAATACACAGTAATATTTCTGAGTGGACAATTTTGTTGTTTGTTGTGTTTCTCAATAAACAATTGTATTTTCTTGTATAAACCCCCCCCCCCCCCCACCATATCTTCTGGCATAATGTAAATAGTTTATTTTATATGGTATAAAGATAATGTAACAAAAATGAAAGCTGAAGGCAAACATTTATTTTGCAGTTCTGGATGCATCCTGTTTGTAAATCTTTGCATCACTAAATAATACGTTTTTTTAAAAAGAGAATGGTTTCAGGCTGCCAGAGGAATGAACACCTTCATGGATGCAGCCCAGAAGAAAAGATGAGACTTTGAAATGCACACAGAACCCGATCAAATGCCCTCAAATGCATTTTTTGACTTCTTCGGCTGTGGAGCCTCACACCCAAAGAAGGCTCCACAGCCGAAACATTGTGTTTAATTTCTTTAATTTTCTGCAGGAATAAACCCTCTACCTGCTCCTTTATGTCCTCCAGTGTCTGCTTCCTGGAATAAATCAAATGATCTGCCTGTGTCAATCTGCCTATCTGCAAGCAGATCAAGGCTGAATGTAATCATGCCTGACCTATTGACACAGTTCCTGTCAATGGCAGGGTCAGTCCTTTCTGGAAGTTAAAGCTAGTAAATAATTACATGTCTGAGATGTCCAAGTGATTCTTTTTGCTTTTCCTGCTGGTTAGAGGCTGTTCTGGGTTTCCATTTATCTTTGTTATAAAGCTGCTTTGTGTAAGGCACTTCTGCTTGACTATAAAACAGGAAGTATTGAGTTATCTTGACTTTGCTCATTTTGTTCCACGTGGTGACAGCACTTCTTTAATTAGCAGTGTGTGTAATATTATGAAGCAGCACTTTCAGCAGATTGTTGTTTCACTTCAGTATCCAAGGTGGCTCATCCTTTATAGACTTTATGCATAATGCAGAATTGTGATTCTCTGAAATGAGGAACACCCAGCTGAACTGCCTTGTGTACGTGTTCGAAAGCCTAAAATCAAAGCCCTTTCTTTTTTGTGTTGCAAAATGCACATGAACATAACGTATAAATACATTTAAAAAGGTACACTAATCAGATTAGAAAGCGATTAATGAAAGAACTAGAAAAGATTATAGTCTGTTGTGAGTTATGTAACCTTTTTATTCTTACAGTCCTAAGTGCTTTTTAGCTGTGGTTGTTATTTACCAGTTTGATACCGATTCCCCCTCTTTTATGAGCAGTAGTGAAAGTAACAGAACTGTGTCCATAAAATAAATATTTCATCTTAAATATTTTATGCAATTCCAAGAACTAGAGCAGGAAATACTGTTTCTGTAGTGGCTACGTTGATGCCTTCACAGAGGACATTAGGAGATGTGACCAGTTCTGCTCATGCTCTGAGGCGGGAATCCTGTTTTGATCGTATTTGTTTGTTCATATTTTAGGAATATTTTCTTTCTCCACAAACCCATTTCGTGAGCACCTACGTAATACTATATATTTCAAACGTTTCAAGGCTAGATTAAGGGAGGGATTGTGTGCACAAATAAGGTTTCTGATTTCCACGGGTGCTGATTGTATTTGGATAATGAGGATCTGCTCCATTATGTTCCTTTCAGATGACTTTAATTGTTTAGTGTTGTTGGACTAACTTTGGAGGAAAATGAAGCATTTGTTTCTACTATTGGAAATAAAAGGGAAAATAAAAGAGTATTTATACCCTTTAAGGGCCAAACACAAAATGTTGTAATATCTGACCAACCTAAGATCTGATGGATATGAAAGACTCTGGTTACTATGTAAGAACTGGAGTAAATGATGGTTATGCTTGTGACTTTGAGAGGGTACATCTGCACACAGAACTTGATGTTGTGGTTATAAGGGCTTTACCTGCAGAGATCCTACCTACACTGCCATGCTGAATTAGAGAAAGTGTCTTGTGCTCTGTGGTTGTGACTGGATCACCAAAGGGTCTTTTTTTATCATATTGAACTGTAGAATATGAAGTGTCTAACCCCTGATATTTCATTCTGGTGACAAAATGAACAGAGGCTGTTCTGTTAGAGGCCACAGCTGGGTCTTGTGACAGTCAGCTGGTTGAGTGTCATAAGGGAGGGTTCTGCATTCTTCAGCCTGTTCAATAATCAGGGAGGGATCAGCTACTTACTATGGGAACTGCAGCCACCTCACTTCCTCTTACAAGAGTGGGAGAGAGAGAGGTCAATGTCCTGCATCCTGTCCACACTGCAGGCTTCCACTACTGCCTGAAACACTCGTTTGTTCCATTTCCTTTGCTTCGGTTGTGACAGAACTGGTTGTTACAAGTGCAAGTATGAAATAGATCACTTTTTCTTCTTGAGCGGCTGCCTTTTTGATATGTGAATCACACGTAATGAAATTTTGCCCCTTATTGTGTAATTCTCAGGCTTTCAGAAGAGGGGAAATTGAATCATAGTTATCTTAATTCACCACCTTTGGGATTATTCTCCTATTTTCAGTCAAGCAGCATTCTTCTTGCTTTCTTGGGTAAAATAGGTACTCTGTTTCTTTATACGTTTAAAGCACACTGTATGCTATCCAAACCTATTTGTTTGGTGGGTGAAGAATAATGTTCTTGACCATAGTCAGGCAGCTGTATTGAAATACTTGACAAGGTTATTTTAGCAAGTTTGACAACTTATTTTGCTTGTCATAAAGAAAATCGCAATAAAACGGTCTTTACACAGTAATACTGACGCTTGCATTTTATCTGTCCGCAAATCTGTGTACTTGAGATTTCCATGACATGAACTGGTTAAGTACTGAGAAGCTCATTTGATTGCTAGCATGTTGCATTTTGAACTTATGAAATCTTGATTAATCTTTTATGATGGTTATACAAGCGGGCTCACAGTTGACAGCCTTATTAAAGTCTGCTTTGGATTTTCAGTTGCAGCATGTCTGAGGCAGCTCTTTAAACGCTTGAGTCAAACACCAGAGATCTGGATCCCCAGCTCTTGTTTTCTGTTGGAATGAAGCAAGAAATAGTTTATATTTATGAATCTCTGGCCACTGACCAATAGTAGCTTTGCAACACTATACAGGATACCAAAGGTGATAGTAGGGGAACAGACGCAGACCTGTATTGTGCTTTTAGTTGCAGTGTCTGCTTAACGGAAGTGGTGGACTTTTTGTTGTAAGGTTTATAGTTGCTGCGAAGCTCACCACTTCCTTTCATGTGAAATTTATGAGACTTTAGCCATTTTGTTTGCCTTCCTGCTCAGTGGGCATTCAGGCTCACTGTAAGTCTAAATATTTGTGAATTATGTTGTAGATATGATATAGTTTGAATGTGTTATAGAATCCATGTGTCACATGAGTTGTCACCCAGGTTTGAACATGAAAGGAAGTCATTTTAACTCCTCTTGTTAGAAGTAAAGAGTGATTTAAAAAAAGCACTCAACAGTATCCAAACATCTGGCCTGTCAATTATGCTTCTCAGTGTGAATGTACACATGCACATACTGTATGTTAAGATAAAATTCCTGCTCAACCTGAGAAGCCTGCAATGGTGATCTCACACACTTTTATTCATTGATGTTTTGACTGATTCGATTCTGGGATTTATATTGGAATGCACCCTCTTGTCCAGTTGTTATCTAGGTCAGGAGCCAGTCCGTAACTCAAGGGTTGCATAGGATCAGCTTATGTTATGGAGCTGCTTAAGTTTTTTTTTTTTATTTGAGAGAAATCTGTGTCTGAGATAAGGAATTAACGAGATGCACAGATCTCTGAGAAGTGGGATATCATTTTGTGAATAATAAGAATTAGCAGCTGCTCGTGAAGTTCTTGTGTTATATAAGCTGTTTATATAGTAAATTATTAAACCATAAAACACCACCAGTGGAATGGAGGTCTCATGAAGACCAGCACAATTTCCAGCTCCTCTGTGCTTAGTGATAAGTCTAGAAGTGAGAGGAGAATTCAATATAGTCTTTTTAGGAGGCAATACTGAAATCAAACGTGCAGTGTTGTTTATTCCACCAGGTAAACTATAAAGAACAGCTTATATTTTTACTGTTTAAAAATGATTGTAAATTCAATATTTGTAGCCTGTATGTTTTCTTTTGGCAATCAAAGCAACAAGTGAGGTTTAGAAAATTAGTGATGGCGGCCCGTTCTTCAGCTTCATCATCCCAATTCTGGTAAATGGGATTGAAAAGGTCATTTCAAAATCATAATCCAAGAAATTTGTCTTCGCTGGAGAGACTCAGAGTAAAGACATGTGGCAAACTTCCAAAATGTATTTAAGCTTAAATGCTTTTGCGGTAGTACAGAATAGAGGTTTTGCGATCCAACCTTAGTCTGTAGTCCATAGCTCAGACATTCTTTGCCCTGCGGAAGAAAGTCCACTGCTAACATTTTTTAACACATTGTATTTTGTGCCCTGCACTATTAATTCACAGTCTGAGACTGACTTTAGCATTCTGGGCTTCAAGCAATAATAGCTGATCCTCTAGGTTTTGATTGTGATTGAAGCTGATTATTGGTATAGAAATAACTGACAGATTCATTCTCTAATGATTCATGAATTCTCAAGGTTATCTCTGTATAACCAGGAAATTTCTATGACCATTCAAACCTGTACAATTTTCCTGTAATGCCCTTTCATTTCTTAAGTGGTGATTACATTACAAAGCATGGGGATCATGAAGGTTCAGAATTTAGGAATCACCTTGACGCTTTCCTGTATGCATATGCCAAGATGAGGTTTGGATGTCTACAGCTGAGTGTATGAGTTTAGAGAGACCTGCTTCTGAATGACTGAGGAGTTTCCTGTAAATCACGGCATTTTTTATAGGCAACCAAACACTTTTCTCTGGGATGTGGTAACGCTTTAAGAAGCTGGCTCATTTCCATTATTAAAAAAAGCTGCTGAACTACATTATGTGCGTTTGTTAATTTTCTTTGCACATAATGTAGTTCAGCAGCCTGTTTTTTTTTGTATGGAAAGAACTTTACTGCAATTTGATTTCACATCAAACACAAATTGTTTGCTTTCATGGGTTTCTGATTGTTCTGAAAACTTCTGAGGAGGATCTTATCTTATTGTAGGCTAATTAATGGTTTGATGCGCGCTTTTTAAACAAGAGGCTGTGGTTTATTCTTAGTAAGACAGTCAGACTTTTTATAACATTTTATAACTGTAGCTAAGGTGAATGAGGTATATCTTTATGAGCTGAGTAGAATTAGACCAATTACAAATCATGATGCATAAGTATATAATTGTTCAGTTCAGAGTTAAAATGACTGTACTGTGGAGTTACTGTATGTCTGTTTTAATTATCTTTATTTCATTAACACTGAAAAACTGATATGTTTTTCTCTAACCTTTTGAGAAGTCTGTTATGCTCTGTCTTTGCCTGGAATAGTTTCAGGTCGTTGTTATTTAACTGATGAGTATTAATAACAAATCTTCATTTCTGCTTAAGACCCACAAGAGCCAATTAGCAACCCAGTGGCTGACATCACTGATCTATGTTATTTTTAACATTGTTTACATGCCATTAAATAATAACTTGACTTTTTTGTCACTTTTGTCACCTTTCAGATTGTCCATTTTTTCAGTGGAGTTACTTTAAATTGCCGTTAAGGTTAAGGTTGAGTTGACGAAGACCAACATGTTATGACTTATATACTATATAGAATAGCAGAATAGCTTATCTCTAGTAGTTCTCCGTATGAAAGGATAACCATTAAAAAAAAATGTTTTTGCATTCTTCTCAGGAATCGACTTTAAAATCCGGACAATAGAATTAGATGGGAAGAAAATAAAGCTTCAGATATGGTAAGTTAAATGTAATATTTCTCTTTTTTTTGCAGATGAATGCAATGTTATCACTCAGAGAAGTATGTTATAGTTTTTCATTTCTCATTTGATCTTTAATGGTGATCAAATTAAAGTGCCAACAACAGCTTTACCGAGTGTTGATCTGAATTGCTTTTATCAAAAAGACTCAACACTGTATATTTAGATTTAGCAAAGCTCTATCTGTTAGGTGCTGTTTTGGTGGTTCTAGAGATCGTTGGTTGCTTTTGGACACATTTGTTTAATATCTTGTACTGGCTCTGTTACAGACTATGACATATGGCAGGCTTGATTGCTAAATTGTGTTGTAAAAAAGTTTTAGGTTGTACAAATATTAACATATTGCAGTATGTTTAATTAAAAACATGGCCCATACGCATACTTTCTCATAAACAGCAACAGTTGACTCTGTTGGCGGTACTCTTTATACAGTTTAAGTACCTTCCTCACTGACATTGACATCTCACTGTCCATGTATCTCCCCAGTACTACACCTTTAGAAGTAGGCTGCTCTTCTTATGCAAGGAAACTGACCTGCTTCCTTCATTTCTGAATATTGCTAGGAATTTGTATGCCATTTTTTCATTGTTTAGATAAGCCATGTCATACAGTAACGTGTAGCTTTGTTTTGGAAAGTCGAGCTATTCAGAAAGGTAGTGTGGTGAGCAGTGTGCAATGACCAAGAATGTAGTCGGGCTCTTAGTTTCTGATGGTCTTTGAAACATCTTAAAGGAGATTATCACAAGGATGGGAATAAACGTCTGATGGATTCATGTCTCAGCTGTGGGCACTGGAAATTAGAAACCCAGCAGTAAAAATAAGTGCTGTACTTATAAGAAAACAGAAATGAATTTATTTTAATTTTCTGTCTTGGTGTATGTGTCTGTTCCAGGGATACAGCTGGACAGGAACGGTTCAGAACAATCACAACAGCATACTACAGAGGAGCCATGGTGAGACTTTCATTATATATTTGGAACATACAAAAGTGCAACACCTTTTATTTATTTCACGACATTGTCCTTCAAGTATTAGATTGCCAAAAGCTGATTTAATAATCTGCACAATGAAATGAAGCTGCTTGCTGCTTAGTAGTTTTTTTACTCTTGTTTTGTGTTGGTGAGACCCCAGGTCTGACAGTAATTTTCAGCTATAGTCTTGGCAAGGAAGTCTGAAATCCCCGAGGTCTTGAACATTTAAGCCAAGCCCTGTTTGTTGGCACCAGAAAAGTTTAGTGCAGTGTTTAACAGCAAAGGACATGATGAAGTCATCATACTTTAGAAACACGTGTCTGCACAACTGGCTTCTTAAGGGAGTTTCACATCCCTCCCTTAAAAACATCCAGATAATTCTTTGCATATTCCCGCTCTAAAAAATACACTGATTTTCTTTTTGCTTATTAGCCTCAGAAAAAAACAGTACAATGCCTAGTGGATGATGCTATTTTGATAAACGTATTTGGAGCTTTGCTTGGTTTTCAATAATTTATTTAGTGAGCATTGTAAACGAGTGCATTGGATATACACATTCGATTACACTTCCTTAGAAGAAATATTTTCCCTAATAGCACAACAAATATTTTTGAGATGTGAGGCAAAATTGGAACATTTCATTATGTCATACAGTGATCTTCACATTCAGCGTACGATTTACAATACTGGACGTTCATTGCTAGTGTACACAGGTCTTGAGAATCCTGGGGTCTCTCAATTTTCACCTCTTCATACGCAGGGCATCATGCTGGTATATGACATCACAAATGAGAAATCTTTTGAGAACATAAAAAACTGGATCCGGAACATTGAAGAGGTGAGTCGCTTCAAGCCTATAGTCACCAGTAGGTTCTGCAGACCAAGGGGCTCCTTAATGTAAAAGACAAAGCAGTGTTTGGTCTAGCTCCTAATTGGTATGTAGCAGCACTAGTAGTATTGAAGGATTTTTTTTCAAAATCCCTTTCAAAACTTAAACTAATAAGTTTTGAAAGTGTGCAATTTCCTTAACTGCACCAGTGTCAGAACAGTTGTCACTTAACTGGTCATGTAACTAAGAATAATTCCTCTGAATTATATTTTTTATTTGAAACATTTCTTCTATCTTTTTAAGATTCTTGTGCATATCATGGTACTGAATAAAGTATCAGCACATAAATGCACTATACTGCCTTTATACTCTGTGCATATCCGAATATATGCACATTTTATGAATAGTTGCAGACTTATTGTGTCACCTTATATGGGGTGAGGGGTTAATAAGCTATCAAGGCAGTATTGAAGTTCTATATTATATGCATTCAGGATAACCTTTAAAAATGGTACAACTAGCAAGGTTTGTGTAAAACTAAATTAAAAGCTGAACATAATGAATTTTATTTAATTTTATGTCCACGTTGCTGCCACATACTGGTGTAAATCAGAACTGCATTTCCACGTAACAATCTTGACACATCCTCTAGCAAAGAGTGTGTCAATTCCAGCGAGAAAGTGAACAGCAGAGAACAGAGCGAAATGAAAACACATCACATTGGGTGTTTTTTTTAATCTGATCACAGCACGCTTCCTCTGATGTGGAGAGGATGATTCTGGGCAACAAGTGTGACATGAATGACAAAAGACAGGTGTCCAAAGAGAGGGGTGAAAAGGTAAGGCAGCACACTAAAGGCTTTTGATCTCCCCAAAACTGTACAGTCTTTTCCATTTCTTTTCTGCATTTCTTTGAGCGCTGCGGTGTAACATCTCACATAAACTAAAACAGAAATTCATTCATGCATATGCCAGATACATTTTACAATAGTATTTCTTTGTTTTCAGGGATATGTTACAATGCTCTAATAAATTAATTTGTAAATATTACTAAAAACATGTACTGTGAAAATAATGAAGCTAAATTATTTTAATGGATGTTGTAAATGAAAATGCATGTGCGCTTTATTCCTTTCAGAGTGATGAGTGACTGTTATATATACTGCTTATATGCACTTGAATCCATTAATGATTTCTTTAATTGTGTGTTGTTTTTCCCCAATTTTTACAGCTGGCAATAGACTATGGGATAAAATTTTTGGAAACTAGTGCAAAATCCAGCATAAATGTGGAAGAGGTGAGACCCTAATACAGTTCTAGGAACAACTACAGTATGTTGTTAGTCTACCTTAATTAATATAAGTGCTAAAAATAACTTCTATTTTTTTAATTGAAATTGTAATGAAACCTTTTTGGTGACAAACCTGAGAAATGTTTTAAAGAGACAAGCCACACTGATATGACCCTGTTTTAAAGTAGGCCAGCAGGGCAGAAAAACCCTTATGTATAAAACAATTATTCATGTATATGTAAATATAAAAAAAATATTAGACAGATATCCAAAGTCAAAAAGTTCACTGACATTGCTTCTCTTTATTTGCAGGCCTTTTTCACGCTTGCTAGAGACATCATGACTAGACTGAACAGAAAAATGGTAAGCATTCCATAACCACCAAGTTCATACGCACTCTGGAATTGATGTTTTCTGAGCTACAGGCTTGGGAGAATATTCCATATCTGGTGTCTTGCTTACAAAATAAGTGAAATCGGTGGTTTGACAAAGTAAAAGAAAATTCTTTCACTTACTGTAGATGTTTAATTCCTGTTTCTTGTCCCGTCTGAACTAGAGCATGTTTCCCCTTGTTCTTTTCACCAGAATGACAATACTGCACCAGGAGGAGGTGGCCCTGTCAAAATCACAGAGAACCGGTCAAAGAAGAGCAGCTTCTTTCGATGTACGTTGCTCTAATGGACTCCTCATGATAGACTAGTTCAACCTTTTCTGCTTTTCTGAAAGCACAATATCGCTCGGCCTACGAATGAAATTCTACTGGCTGCTGCTGAGAGCTGCGTATTTCTGTAGGCCACGCCGTCTCATGATCAGATGTAAAAACAAAAAGGGGGGGGAAACAGGTTCAGAATCGCAGTGAACAGTGTGACTCTGTAGATGTAGCCACCCACACCATGGATACCTACAGTACGATGTGGAGACTCATGCTTGGAAAGTGTTGTTTTTAATTGTTTTAGCGTAACCAAGGCACGTGTTGTGTTGGCTAAGGCTGAGTTATTTACTGTCTATGCTTTCAGAAAAATACCTTGTCATTTTGTTGGTATGCTTGTGAGCTGTGTTATGTGTATTTGTATGTTTTTGTCTGCATTTTAATTTCTAGGAAAGAATACTGCTGATAGCTCCTATTTATGCCGCCACATCAGATATTCACAGAAAACTGATCTGATTGTACAGTATGTCTGCATCAGGGCATTCTGTCTTCAGTATTGTTGTTTTACCAAAGACGCAAACACAAGGTAGAATTAGAGGAACTTCCCAATTTTAAAACATTATGTTCTTTATTTGTTTAGTATAGCCCTATTAAAAAAAAAAAGGGCGGAGTGGTGGCTCTGTGGCTCAGGATCTGTGCCTGTGACTGGAAGGTTGCCGGTTCAAATCCCGTGGCCGGCAGAGGAATCCTACTCTGTTGGGCCCCTGAGCAAGGCCCTTCACCCCAGCTGCTCCAGGGGCGCTGTACAATGGCTGACCCTGCGCTCTGACCTCCAGCTTCTCTCCCTGTCTGTGTGTCTGTGTGTCTCATGGAGAGCAAGCTGGGGTATGTGAAAAGATAATTCCTAATGCAAGAAATTGTAAAGGGTTAATAAAGAAACATTAAAACATTATTACTTCTTTAATTCCAATGTGGCATGATTGGGCAAATACAGATGGCAAACTGATAGATTATTATAGGTAATACCTAATTTGAAGGAACCTGCTGTATATAGAGTGAAATTAGAGAGACTTTGATTTTATGTTATGTTCAAAACATACAGCACATTTTACTGCATTTATATGAAACTTTTTGGTATGTGACTGTTCCTTGTACTAAACTAGGGCTATGGTTTAGTAAAGCAAGAAAAAAGTGCAGAAACCTGATCTGTGTCTGTGTATATTACTGTCAGAAGCATAATCTGTGACAGACACCATCATCTACATGTGCTGCATGTACTGTAAGTCACTAGTTAAGCTTAGAAGAAAGTTCTATTTTTGAGAATTAATACCAGATGAGATGGCAAAGAAATGGCTCTTTGCATTCGGTATGTAAGCAAAAACACCATTTGTGAAAATGGTTAGCATTTGCTGAAAATTGTGTGAAGCCTAACAGTTAATACAGTTTATTGTTCTTAGGGACATTTTGACAGTGTGTTGCATCATAGCTACTAATCTGCAATGAAATACTAATCTGAAATGAAAAAGACTGTACTGTGGTTCAAGGGCTTTTTCCCTTAATTTGGCATTCTCATCAGTGTTTGAGACAATTAGATGAAAATGTGGTTGTACAGTATGCTCAACGCAGACCAAAAAAAAACCCAAATGATTGGCTAGGAGCTGGGAAGTTTATCCCCGCAAAACCACATATTTCCTAAGTTCATGTGGCTCTTTTTAAAAAATACAAAAGGATTCTTAATGCTTTTTAGTCACCCAGGCCCTGATGCCATTTTAGTTTAGTTTGAGTCAGCCATGTAGAGAACTATTCACTGTCATTGCTGTGCCATGAGAATGTCTATGCGCTCTTGTGTGCTTGTGTCTAATTAGCTTGGTCTGAGACGAGACAGAAGTGGAAGCAGATATTCATACAAGTGCTTTTTGAAGCAGCAGCAAGTCAAACTCTCTGCTGCGACCTATACATTAATACTTATTTCTTAGAGTTAATTATGTTATTATTACATTTGTATGTGCACTACGAAACACTGAAGTTGTCCCCATTACGCCCAAAGTGTTTTTATGTGTGATGGAGCGAATTCAGTGTTCTGTGGAATATATATATTTGTAACGCCATAGGAAAACCACTTTTATGCTAATAAAAATGAAATAATAATGCATTGCTGTTAATTATTCATGTTATTGTATTTTGTTTTTATAACCAATTCTGCTCTGTGTATCTTTGAAGGATTTAAATGTGTTATGATTGCCCTGTACTGTTTACAAAGAAAGGAATGTTTGCAGCAGTATTATGTGTCTCCGGAGCTGCACTTTACCTTCAGCACATTAGTTCTTGATGAAAGGGTGTGTCTTTTTAACACAAGCGAAGACGAAAGACTGACTGATGTGTCTACAAGGCTGCCTTTGTCCGTTTCATTCAGATAGCATGGCTTGTAATGGGAGGATCCAGAATTCCCATGGAAGGATGTATTTTACTATGTGAAGTGTGAGGTGTATGAGCGATAGGATTTCTTACTCTGTACTAGGATTGCTTATTGTGTTGAAACTTGACCTCGATCCAGAATGCCTGCTGGTTCTTACACATCCCACTAAAACATAGTCTGCTTCTGGTGTAGAAATGTACAGTAACAGTCTTCTGAGATGAATACTTACTCTACAAAGATTTAGCTTTTAGGGGTTTCATTTAAACAGTGCTGTCCTGCCCAAAGGATCTCTGGCACATACCCTAGTAATGGGAATGTCCTTTTCTGGACGCATGGAAATAATTACATTTTGTTTAAGCCTTGTAACTGCTTGAGTTACTTTTCCCTGACGCATCACAACAGCCACTTGGTAAGAACGCAGCTGTGATGTCTGCAAAAACACTTAAAATGACTTGGGACCATGATTGAGATGCACTGTTCTTGGATGCGTAATAATGTAACAATGAAAGCACTCCCTTAAATTCAGTTAAAGAAAAAAGTTCAAGAATTACAGAAAATCCCCTCAAATACTTGGTCAACCGCTATTTCTGTGTCACAGCATAATTCACAGCTGTATTGGAACTAAATGACTAAGATAGTTCTCATCAAGTTATTTTAATGAAATAATTTAATAACCATCAAGTTATTTGAATGAAACAAATCCAAACATTCTTGGGGGATTTTTACAATCGCCCAGTGAATTAGTAATTCTTCACATCAGATGTCATTGGTATGGTTTAATTTCCATCTTACATTTGTGGACAGAAAGCTCAGCAAGTTGTATAATCCTAATACATTGGTGAATTTCACAGAACCTTAAGTATTAAGTACACTTAACAGCTAGTTCACAGGTCTCAGAGAGCTCCTTCAAAATCTGTGTAAAGTGTTTAACACATAAACCTGATCATAATGTGTACTGATATTGTGTGAAGAAGAGAAAGAGCTATTGTTTTTTTGTTATTGTGGACTTTTTTTCTACAATGTGCAAGTAAAGATTGCATTAAGAAACTGAATTGTTTTTGGTCTTTATTTGTACAGTGCTACCAGCAGATGGCGCTGCAGGTAGACCAGAGTTTTTGAGTTCTCGCAACAGAATATACTGTAATGGTTAACAGCTCATAGCTCAAACTGAAACGGTGGCTCTCTTTCGAAAACATTTTAGCAGCTGTAAAAAATATATTTTTTCATTCAATGGTCTCATCATCACATCGATTTGGAAAGTTTTTAATTTTCATTAAAAGAAATAAATGTGTAAAACATAAAAACCCTTAACATAGGATATATATTACAGTCTATGTATCACAGAATTAGTTTAGAGCCCTTTCTCAATTATCCTGAAGCATATTGTAATGACATCTTTATAAAACACCTGGGTAATAATTGTTTGTTGTGTTGTATTCCCCAGTTAGCATTCCATTAAATTTAAAAGGTGTTTTTTAAAAAGTGTCCTATATTAGAAACAAAACAAAATATAAGTGTGAGCTTAAGTAAATTGAATGTTGCACCCGCTCAGAAACCTGAAATGCAACCTAAAAGAGAGTATATATGTATGTTTATGTGTGTATGTGGATGTAAATGTGTATGTGTATATATATGTGCATACAGTATGTATATGTATGTGTATGTAGATGTATGTCTGTGTGCATGTACATTAGGTTGATGTTTGTGTATGTATATGAAATGGGTTAGCTCATTACTCCACCAAAATGTCCTTTGTAATCCTTACGGGACAGAAAGTAGTATTGAAACTATATGCTTCAACATTATACTTAAAAAGTCTTGTTTGTCCTTTCCTCTTACCCACAACTTCCCTGAGGTGCACTGAGTTGTTGAGTTGCTGAGAAGCACTGCAACTCACAAGATAAAACTTCTAAAACAATCATATTTTTATTAAAGCTACCTATGTAACACTTATCCTTTCTTGAGATGTGTGCTTCACAATTTTTTCTGAACTGCTGGAGTAGAGATTGTCATTACTTTTCCTATTGTTTTGTGGAAGCCAACCTTAAAAACCAATTACGCTGATTTAGAGTCCAGAAAACCTTTTATTTTTAAGTCCTGGAAGAGAATGGATATTAAAACCATTCAAATATGACTATTGATAAGAACAAAAATAATATATGAGCGTAACATTGTTCCATTTCTGAAGTGTCAATCTTACAATAAGTTTCTCACAATTAATTAACACTACTAAATCCCTGGTCCTTTTTTCTCACCTTCATTCTTCACTGGCATTAATTCATTTTCACTGTCAATGTACTGTACAGAATTGGTTGGAGAATGCATGGCAAATACTGCCTTTGATTCACCCCTGTACGTCATGGACTAGGTATGAAATATGCTTTAACACTAGTGTTCACACATCCCTTTTGAAGCACGTGAGACCATCAACAATCGGTTTCAGCTGACTTCTTCTTCAATCCTTCCTCCATCGGTGTCTCGGTATTGCCCTCCTCCTCCATGGTGCTACATGCTGTCACGATGTCTTTGACACTGCTGGCTGCGCGGAGCTTCTCTGCGCTGTCTCCCCTGGTTTTCATCTTCCTGGGGTTGGCATTTAAACTCTTCGACCTGAGAGAGGGATACATCCTGTCCTCAGCCACAAACAAGTGGTCCATGTCCGTTCTGCCCTCCTCTGCTGGGCAGGGCTCGTTCTCCTCCTCTGTGCCCACGGCCTGCTGCTTTATCTCAGCCTGCCTCTCGGCTTCCGAAAGGGGGATCCCACGATTGTCGCGAGCGGGCGGCTTCGTGATGGAGAGCCAGGGAGACGGGCCAAGGAGGCCCGGCTGAGCCTGAGGCTCCAAACAAGCCGTCCACGGTCCCGCTGGAGACTTGGTCACCTGGTCCATAAGAGAGCTGCAGTCCCGGCCCCAGATTCCTTCGTCTCCGGGTACATTTTCACCCGTGGCCGGAGGAAATATGAAACTACTTCTGGACTTCGTGGCAGAGGAGGGAGACGTACTAAAAGTTTGTGAGGGATAGTACCGCAAGGCTTTGGATCTTTCCAGAGGGTAAGAGACGGCAGCCTCCAGTTTTGCTCTTTCCACTGTCAAGCCCCTATCTCCCAGCACTCCGCGGACAGCAGCCTGGCCGTTGGCTGTGGGTTCTGGATGTCTTGTGTGTCTGTGAGGATCAGAACTGTCTGCTTCTAGCTGGGTTTTCTGATCACTTGAAGAAATTAAGATGTCCACACAGGAACCCGGGTGTCTGGGATCCGGGGTAACATCTGTGACCTGGCCACAGTCCTTTGTGGTCACTGCACTGGTACTGGAGGAATGGAAATAGCCGCCTTGGCATTCAGGAGTGAGCTGCTTCTTTCTCTCCCCAGCCTCCTTCTCTTCCTTGGCTTTGCAGTGCCTCCTCTGCACTCCTGGCGAGAGGGAAGAGCCGGCATCGTCCCACGAGTGGTCGTCCCCGTCTAGGTGGTACCGGTAGATGCTGTAGCCGTCCGAGCTGTTGACGCTGCTCTGCCTGAGGAGGAAGGTGGGGTCGCACTCGGAGGAGGCCCGGGAGCGCGCGTGGGTCAGCTCCGACTTTTCGACCCCGGCCAGCTTCTCCAGCGCGTTCGCCATCCGCCCGGAGAACTCCTCCAGCTGGGCCAGGCGGAGGTCCACCGTCTGCAGGGAGGCCTTCATGAAATGCTCCCTCTCGTTGACTTCCTCCAGTCGCATCGACATGTTTTCAACTCTGGGAAAGCCAAAAAATACAGAGGGTTCAGAAGGACAAGCTGGAAATCTCCAGAAATTTTGATCTATAGGTACAGTACACATAATACAGCTGTGCATATGCTGTATATATATATAGTGGATTTGAAGCACCGTTTTATTAATTAATCCTTTTCAAAACCTTTTTTTAACAAAGCCAGTCTTTATGATGAGACACTTGAGCTTTCATTTCCTGACTCCTAAAACAGATCTCCAGCAGTTATATCATGATCTACTTGATCGGTACAATTAATCAATGAGTGCAGTAAGGGATAAGTATCTTCAGTGATGAAATAATATGATAATAATATCCTTACACTTATATAGTGTTTTTCTGGACACTTCACTAAAAGTGCTTTACAGCTAATGGGGACTCCCCTCTTCCACCACCAGTGTGCAGCCCCACCTGGATGATGCGTCAGCAGCCATAGTGCACCAGTACACTCCCCACACACCAGCTCTCAGTGGGGATGAGAACAGAGTGATGAAGCCAGTTCAAAGATGGGGATTATTAGGAGGCCACAATTTGTAAAGGCCAGGTGGCAAATCTGGCCAGAACACCAGGGTTAACACCCCTACCTTTTTTGAGAAATGACAAGCTGGAAATCTCCAGAAATTTTGAACTACCTGGGTTTATAATAACTACACAGAGTCAGGACCCTGGTTTTATGTCTCAACGGAAGGACGGAGCCTTATTAGTGTAGTGTTCCCATCACTATAATGGGGTTTTAGGACCCAATAACCCCTCTTCCAGCAGCAACCTTAGTTTTTCCCAGGAGGTCTCCCATCCAGGTACTGGCCAGGCTGACAGTAAGAAATATGTTAAAAACAAACACATTTATCCATTAATCTGCAATTTCTCATAAAAAACAAATCCACTTATCCGTGGTTTGTAAAAAAGTAGAAAACGTAAAGGAACCATTTCACCTGTCTGTTAAGGTTTTTTTTTATTTTAATAGTGGATGCATTCTCAGGAGCAGGGATTCTGAGTAGCTTGGTCAAAAAAAACAAGAAAAGAGAAGCTAACCTTTCTGACGTCACTCTAATGCGCTCATCGTTAGATGACAGCTGCTCATCCTCTTTCTCCTGGAAGTATTCCTCCACACACTGCTCTTCAAACTCGTGAAGCTTCTTGAGCTCCTCTTCGCTCAGGATCAGCTCTGTCACACAAGGTTTGAATCAGTGTTTAACCCTGATCCCACTGAGACGTACCAAGGAATAACTCGTCTCCGCTTCACTCAGAGAACTCCGTCTTTCACATGCTTCCTTGACCCCAAAGAGCGGACTTACTCAGGCCTCGGTCTCGCTCGTCCAGGTCCCCCTCTTGTCTTTTCCTGCAGCGGCAGCAGAGGCGCTTCAGGATGATGTAGATGTGGCTGAAAATAATGAGAGGGGGAGGAAGGACAGGACGGTCGTGGAAGGTCATGATCAGCTGATAGCGCTGGAACTTCCACACCTGGTTGGAGATGGACTTCACTTCGAAGAAAGTGTTGCTGTCAGGGAACGGGACAAGTAGAGAAGGGGTTATACCTCACAGACTTCATGACAATGACCAACAACAGTTTTTAAAGATTAGTGTGCACTCCTTGGGATAGGAACTGACCATTAATGGTCCCCAAACAGAAGAAGGGATAAGCTTTATGATGGGTTTTCTCGTTATGCACAGTGAGAGGCTGTCTAGCAGTTTCCACATGATTATGGTCACTGTACAAAGTGCCAGTGAAACCGTGCCATGTCTTTATTTCAATCCTGAACTACGCAACATTTTGTGACGTGCGTGAGCATGATAATGTATTGTGTGCTGTTAGGAAAACAGCGCATACTCACTTGAAGACTGCAATGAGTAAGTTCACAAGCAGGATGTTAGCCACCAGCAAATAACAGGCCATGATGGCAGGGGTGAGCCAAGCACCAGGGATACAGGGAGGCAGCTTCTTCCCATCTTCATCGTACAAGTTATCGCCACAGGGAGCTTAGAAAAGAAAGACAGACCATGGGAACACTAGCTTGGTAAGAGGGCAACATCATCAAAGTTCTCCTGAATTAAATAATTATGCTATAGATTATTCATTATTTCAGTCTCTCTTTAGAAAATTCACAATATTGCCAAGGCTTGCAGCAAAGTGCTGCTAAAGACTGTATCTAACCACCTATATAAGTAGTACTGCTTTTGAATTTTTCGAACATAAAATTGAAAAAAATATTACTGTATTTAGCAACATGCCTTTGATTCAGACAATGTTTTATTAATGATTTCCCCTGGCTAAGCAGACTCAGATGTCTTCTCTTCCTAATCACTCAGTCAAATCCTCCATGAACCTGTCAAGATTATGCTTCCAGTCCCCTACTGAGATTAAAATGACTGAAGGTTGGAGGTTTAAAAACTCTCTGGATACAAGCCAGTGCACCATTTTAGTGGTGGAAGAGCCTCAAGGTGTTTTACATACAATACAATAGAATTATTGTCCTTTTAAAGTAAATGAAACAAGGAGAGATAGAAATTGCCAGGTGAAGAGCTTAAAACAAGAAAAAAAACAACTTCTGGAATTTGGAATGTGTGACTTACGGTTAATTTCCATTGCGTAGACTAGTTACAAGTCCAGTGATGCAGGGAGACAAGAATATGAAAAAGACACAGAAAAACGCACTAAAAAGCAGCTGCACTTCAAATGGAAAATTCTGATTTTCTGTCACGAGGAAGACAAGCTTAATTGGTTTCAATTTAATCATTCGTTTTGAGGGAGGAACGTGTGAAAAATCTTGGGCTCCTGAAAATCGTGTAAATAATCCACCAGTTTTGAACATGATTGCTAGTTTTAAATATTTTTTAAATGAAATAGTTGAACTGTGCATTAAAACCTTTCGTGTGTCAGTTTCATGCATTTGTTTTAAAAAAACATTGCTCACATTTTGAAAGTATTCTTTTGTACTTTAAATATGATATATTGCTTCCTGACGTACTCCAAAGTGCTTTAAGGTGGTGCTCAAAACAAATTGTGAATTGTAATTAACTGATTAATTCATTGAGTGACCAATTAAGGCATTGAATAAAGACCATTCTGCAGTGCTCCCTGAAGTTTCACTCACAACAAGGCTTTGGACAGTATACAACGTGTCTTCCCCCTGTCAGGAAACCTGAGAAAACCACCTCATCCTCAATACTGGCAGGCAGATGATCGTCGACATTTCAATGAGAAGCAGATGTCAAAAAAGCAATTCAGCTGAGCACCATAACACTCTTAGCGCCCTTGTAAGAAGCACTTTCATGAATGTCGCCTTGGCAGTCTTATCGGAAAAAAAGGCAGCCATAATTTCTACTTACGTTCTGAATTTAAAATGGTTCAGTATTCAAAAAACAAAGGTCATGGAAACACACTAGCATTTTACAGATATCATTGTAGAGCATGAGAAGAAAAGAATAAATATCACCCCCAGGGACAAGAGGAGAGAAACAGGTGTGTTAATCTTGGGAAATGAAGGAGTGGTTTGCAGGTGTGTGGAATCACTAACACAGAGCAGTGAGGTTCTCTCTGAGACTAATTATGCTTTAGCTGTGCAGAGAAGGGGGGAGGAGATCTATTATACATGTTTGCAGATGCTACAATAAAGGAGAGAAGCAAGTGATTCCAACACACCACAAAACAAGAGGGAGGAGAAAGAGGAAACTGGATCATAAAGCCCAGCCCCACAGGAAAGGAGAAGGAGAAGGTGCCAAACATGGATCAGATCATCCGCCTTGGAAACAGGAAACAAGAGTCTTACTATGAATTCTAGTCTTACGGTCTATCTGATCCGCAAACACCTCTCCGTAGATCATCCAGTAGGGCATGTAGAAGATGTTGCGGGCCAGCCGCCAGGTGGGCTCCTCGTCGGGGTGGAGGATGGCCTGGCGCGCCACTCCGAAGCTCATCAGCACCACCAGCATGATCACCACGAAGTACAGCATGTCGATCATCTGCAAGACAGGGCCGGGCATCAGCTCTCTCCCCGGCGGCCTGGCCCTGAGGAGGGGGCGCCACTGAGACCGCACGCCGCTCGGTTTCTGGCTCCTGTGTCACGGTGAAGAACGCCGTTCGCTATTCACACACCAGACCTTATCGAAAACAGCTGAAAATCGGGGGGGGGTCATTTGCTGCAGTTTTAATATGCCAAGATTTGTTGATTTATTTGGAGTTAACTGTTTGCCCCCATGCTGAGATGAAAGAATTGTTTCCTTGGATCTGTAAGAAAACAAGATTGTACCTGTGGAGGTGGTTTTGTAACTAGAAGCCTTTTGCTTCCGAATGCATTAATTCAACTCTGATGGACTATCCCCCTCAGAGAGAGACTTTGGCTTGCTAATACAAGCATGAAACGTCTTGACACACTGCTCTTGTCAGTCTTCCCAGAGGCCTCTGTTCACCTGAGTATGTATGATAGTACATTTCCGAAATGATGAATGCTTGTAAAATTCAGATAGAGTGCTCACGAGAGGCAGTTTTCAGGAAAACAAATTCTTCTTCTTCTTCTTCTTCAATTCTTTAAAAAATTTACTCAGAATGGAGTTGCCCAAATTTGCACATCTGAGCTCTAGCCAGTCATTATGAAATTCAGAATGGTTTCATCCTGTCTAGGAAAGGAAGCATGTATTGTCATCCCATCACAATAAAACACAAAATCAAAAACAAGCTCCCAATATTCATGAAGGTTTTTTTATCAATAAATATAATTATTGTGTATTTTTATATACCAGTAATTTTTCAGATGTCATACTCTATACCCCCAATCTAAAATCTCTGAAAAACACCTACAGCCATCCAACTTTCAGTGCACTTTGATAACCTTTTTTTAAAGAGTTTAATCCAGTATAAATCTGTGTAGTAGTGTGGTGGGATTACACATGTGTTTCCACAAGGCTGTTTGTAAAAAAAAAAACATACCATATGCATCAGATCATAAGATTAAACTGCAAACTTCCTATGTTACTAATCACAGCTTTTGTGTGCTACTCCAAAGCCATATCTCTTCATAGAATCTAAGTTTTATTAGTATCTAAGCATGAAGCACTGATGTAAGTGTGATTTTTTTTTTAAATGAGGGCTCTTCTTAAATTATATGGAGAATTAAAAATAAACAATATTTTTTAATAAAGGAATAAAGCACCATTTCATGCCTGACATCTCAGGGGACGCCAAGAACATGATAATCCGTTCTTTGCATCTTATCACACTGAAATGGGGCTGTAAGGTGATTTAGTGTATGAAGCAACACGCAAGTCTCACCATTTTCCCAATCATCATAACGTATGGCCCTAGGTACTTGTTCACGCCGAAGATGTCGAGCACGCGAATGTACCAGAAGATGATGTCCACGCAGTAGATGACCCGACCGTAGCCCATGTAGGGCTGATTCTGCAGCCGAAGGAGAAGGCCCATCAGAAACACTGATATGGCCACCATGTCAGTGATGTTCCAGTACTCCTGCAGCCACACGTTGATCTTCTGCTTCAGCTTGCCTGGTTCTGACATCAGGATCTGAGGAAAGGAGGGAAAACTGAGGCAGACACCTGACCGGCACCGAGGGCGTATCATGGGAACAAGACCCGTAATCCCACAGTAAACATTGTTAAAATGATCCCTCCTAATGGCAGCAGCAAGTTCCCCTTGGATACATCAGCTGAGTGAACAAAATCAGACTGAACAACATTATGTTCCTGCCTTGCAGTACAGAGGGGCATGCTCCGATTATTTTATTTGGTTATACTTGCCTGCTTGCCTCCGTTTGCAGTTGTGCTTGAAGATACGGTCAACAGTTTTACTGTAAGTGTAAATCTGCATTAAGATTCTGAGGATTATAAATCACTTCAAACTGGAACCTATTTAGCGGTTTTAAAATGTGCAGTCAGGGGATTTGGTTTCTATTTTGAAGCAACCAAAGAGCAAGCAAATACATTATAAAACGTAAATGTGGGGCAGCTCCTACGTTTTAGAGTCAGTTTCACAGCACGAGGGATCGACCTTCCTTATGTTCGAGTTAATATGAGCGTGACTGGTCTCGGACACAGAGCTTTACCTCTCTAACTTTCTCTAAAGCCAAGGTGAGGATGTAGGAGATCACAATCCATTCCTGAAGTGAGGGCCAGCGCTCCATCTTAACTAGGATGACGTAGTTGAAAAGCATCAGATACAGAAGGTAGGAAATCTACAGAGGGGAAATTATGACTTAGTATCAGGACTATAAGAAACATTATAGGATGTATTAAATTAGAGGTCTACTATTAAATGTGTGAAGAATACTGGTAATGAGAAACTTCTAATTCAAACCTACCCATCTGTGATAGAAGGAAGGTACTAATATACTTCTTAAAATAAGTCTGTGTGTGTGGTTTCTTTGTGTGCTTTTACATCTGCATGTATGTTTTCTATTCTGTTGCTTACAGGGTATTCATTTGCTTGATCAAATGGAGAATCTAAATGATAGAGACAATGCTCTGGCTCTGTCAAGGAGCCACTGTGAGAGTGCCAGCCGCTTACAGTGTAGAACCAAAACTTGGTGAAAGGTGCATTGTAGAACTCATAAATCTTCATGCCGATAGGAACTCTCCTCTGCTTTTTATTCCCATCCTCTTCATCTCCTTTCTTGGAAGCTGAGTCAAGATTGCCATCCTGCAAGTACATCCAAACAAGGATTTGTCCCAAGAATATCCAATCAAACATCGGTGCAAATGACTATTCGAGCTTCTTCCACATGGAAGGCTTGAGCCCTTGAATTGTTACTTCGGAAGAAACATGAAGCATCCACTCTTTTTACATCTATAACCACTCCTGAAAGTTAGTGTACATTTCACCGTAAAGGGAGTGGAAAACTGGTTTAAACATTTTGATATTCATTTAATTATTCTAAATGTCAATACCAGAAGCACTGCAAAAGAAAATAGCTTTGCATCTTTTTTCTGTATCCACAGGGTGGCAGTGTTAACTTCCAAATGGCACAGGCAGCGAGCTTACACTGCAATTTTACATCCTTAGTTTCTGCAAGTTTTGATGGAAGGTACATGGCCTTATCTGCGATATTGGTATAAAATAACATTTCTACGGCATGTAATACTGTGCACAACGTGCTTGTGTGACTGCTAGTAGCTTAGTGAGCAAGAAATTCTATCTTAAAGGATCTGCCTGCTTCAATTAGCCCTGCTTCAAGTGTCTCACTGAGCATTGAAAGGAGTCTTGGAAATCGTGAAAAGGCCAAACAAAATCATCCTGTGCCACATGTTCTTATTGCCTAAAACTGAACTTCTGTGGAAGCTGTTCTGAGCTGATGGAACGGCAAGGTAGGGTTCTGCTCATGGATTTGTGTTGTTATTGAAATTCTGGTGCAAGAACAGCAGACTTTTTGAAAGTAAGCTGTGTAGAATATTGCCTCTACCTTGTTAACCGTGTTTTCCTCTTCCTTGTCCTTCCCATCCTCATTGTCCCCTGACGTCTGACAGGACAGGTCCTCATTCATGCGGAACTCCAGGAACAAAATGGTGGGAGGGAAAATGATTCCCGAAATAACCTGCAAATAAGGGGAAAAAAGCACATTTGCTGAGCTTAATATATAAGCATGTAGTAACACTGAAGTCAGTTAAATTTACAGTATTTCCATTTGTGTCAAGTTGAAAGTAATCTAAAAATACCTTCTCTGATGCTTTCAAACTCAGAGTGCAATCTGCTGTGAGGTTTGCAGTACATTTATGCAGTTTACTCCAGTGGTTTGAGGAAACCAATTTAGTTGTTACATTGTTGAAATATGAAGGTTTGCGCTCTTCTGTGTTTATGAACATTATGACAGAGAAAGAAGTGCTTCATCAGTGAACAGCTAAATGTGAAATAATGGAAAGAACCAGGAACTGTCATGATCGTAATCCCTCCTGCTAAGGATACTCCGGCTCTTTCACATTTTGCTGATTACATGCAATCCTGCCCCTCGTTGTTTAAGCCTGGTGCTCTCATTATTCTGGGCTCAGCACTGGGAGATGGACACCCAGAAGCCCGCCTACCAGTGGGTCCAGGAGAGACCCGAAGGCACAGGCTTCATCACGGCATCCTGACCGTCTGGGTCCAGGGCTCAGAGCGCCTGGCCTCGTAATCCTGTTTTTATTCCCCATCCCTGTACCTGGGCGCTAACTTTGGGACACCTTGGTTTTCTCGTGACTCCGGAGTAGTAATGAACAGAGAGGGCGTGTTAAACCCACAGAAAGTCATGTAAGCAGCACAGAAAAACCATGGTAAATATGCTCAAATACCACGATCCATTCAGCCTAGTGAAGGCTCGTAAGGGGACACCTGCCTGCGAGGCCTGGACACTCTACCTTAAGGCCAGGGTTCTTGCGCATCCTCAGGCAGCCCATCCACATGTCCGTGAGCAGCATCTGGCTGCAGGTGTGTGCAATGAAGTCGCGGTGCTTGGCTGCCACAGCCAGCTTCAGGCACGTGGAGTTACTCCAGTTCTTCAGCTCATAGGTCAGCAGCTTCATGGCCACCTGCTCATCATGCTTGTAAGATTGGTCCAACAGCTCGTAGGCCAGCTGACCAAACTCCCTGCGAGAAAGAAACTCTCAGTGTCTCGACCCAGGAGTGACTTTCCAGCAATAAGCTCAGAAGTGCCGCTGAACTGTATGAAAACTCTGGTGAAGGTTCCACCGGAACATTGCGCAACAAGAACAACTCAACAGCAATAACACCTCGTAGCCTGAACTCATCAGATATAAGAAGATGAGAAAGTCCCAGGTTGGTAGACCACTAAGGAAGACTAAGTTTTTGCTGTAAGTCTTGACTAGTTGGTCCTTAAAGATTACATTTTTAAAAGAGTAGGAGTGTTAACTCAGGTGTCCTGGCTAAATTCACTGTGCGCTTAATCAGCTTAGCCTCCCTACATTTCCAACTTCATTCATTTGGTGTAGCACCTCTCACTCCTCCGCCCGATCTGCCATGCAGCAAGGCTGCTGGAGGACAAGGGCTCCAGTGGTGGATGAAGTGGCTCCCCTCCTATCTGTAAATTGATGTGGGATCTTTTGGGATGAAGTGTGTTATAAAAGCAAGTAACTAAGAATTAATTATTGTCATGAAAGCATGAAAATGCTTAATGTTGGCACACGTTCACACCCAGGTTAAACAAATAAATAGGCTTCTCCAAAAGGCCCTGGCATCGCAAACCAGAGAATCCAGTTAAGTGCACTTCACATTCCTCATTTTGCAGCACACCTTTCTTGAACATGAATTTTAAGGATCTTGCTTCTACCGAACGGGCTGATAGATTGAATTCAAGAAGATTTCCTAAGGTACGGTACACACAGACGTACTTGGAGTGGTTGTCCAAATCTTGAGAGATGTCGTCCACCATCTCGCTCTCTGAGGACTCGTGGGCCATGGACTTGTACAGTTTACAAGCCACCAGAGCCTTGGCCATGGCCTCCTCACCCCGCTGCCACAGGAAGAGCGCCATCTTCTGGCGCTTCATCAGCACAGCCCAGACCATGAGCTCGTGGAATGGGTACTGGAAGCGGCTGACCTCCGGGTCATCCACGTCAATGTCCACCTCTTCCTCCTTCTTTTTCTTCTTTTTGTTTTTCTTGCCCTTGGAAGGCGGCTCGTCGTCCTTGTGGAGTCCACAAGACACAGAACGGTTCGTGAAAATCTGGCACAGGTCTTTGTTCATTGGGTACAAAACAAATCATCCTGCAACCCCCAGCTGGCAGCCCCACTGAAGCTCAGCAGGTGTGAGCCTGGCCAGTACCTGGATGGGAGACCTCCTGGGAAAGCTAAGGCTGCTGCTGGAAGAGGTGTTAGTGGGGCCAGCAGGGGGCGCTCACACTGTGGTCTGTGTGGGTCCTAATGCCCCACTATAGTGATGGGGACACTATATTCTTAAAAAGGCTCCGTCCTTTGGATGAGATGTAAAACGCAAAACCATCTCCATGGTTATTAAAAAGCCCAAAGTGTTTCTCGAAAAGAGTAGGGGCGTTACCCCGATGTCCTGGAGAAATTTGGCCTCCTAATAATCCTGACTTTGGCTAGTGAAGCATCATCCGGGTGGGGCTGCACACTGGTGGTGGTGGAAGGGAGTCCCCATTAGCTGTAAGGCGCTTTTTGAGTGGAGTATCCAGAAAAGCGCTCTATGATATGGCCAGCAGCCATATCACTTTGCAAATCACAACTGGCAGCCCACTGAAGCCCAGCAGGTGTGAGCCTGGTCAGTACCTGGATATGAGACCTCCTTGGAAATACTAAGGTTGCTGCTGGAAGAGTGTTAGTGGGGCCAGCAGGGGGCGCTCACCTTGCATTCTACGTGGGTCCTATATAAGTGTAAGAAATTATTATAATAATAATAATTATTATTATAAGTGTAAGGTATTATTATTAACACCGAAAAGACTGAAAAAATTATCTATGAGGGGAGTGATCTTGCAACGAGCTCTCCCATTGCACAGCAGTTAGAGCCACAATCTAATCAAGCTGTAGTACTTTGCTGATAACAGGGAAAACACTGCTGTTTGGGCCTCCTTAGAAAGACAAACAGGATTTTATACCACAGTACCTGACTTTGTTTTGATGCAAAAATATCTTACAAATATAGCCAGTTCTTACCTCCATTCCTAGTAGTTTAAGAGCTTTTAGCTACAATGAGAAAATGAAAAAGGGGAAAATCAGTAATGTAAAGGGGACAACTCATTCAAACAATTTTACGTTTCCCTTGGGTTAGAAAAAAGCTCTAGTAGGGTACAAAGTAGGGTTTTCATTAATCTACTCAAAATGCCTTTAAGCAACCCTTTTCTGTTGTATGACACTTGGGCCAGTTTTATATAGCACACAGAGTGGTCCGGTGTACCAATGTATTACAAACAATGTGTTTTTTCATTAGTAAGTAATGAAGTAAGTAAACCAGATCAATTGTGCTACATCTTGCACAAAGCGAGACAAAGCGAGGCAAGAATAAAATAAAGCAGAAATGGTGAGATGACTAGAAAAATGAAAGTGCCTACAAGAGCCTAGAGCTTCTGGATTGCAGACCTCACCGTCCCTGCATCTCTTACCCTCTTTGGGCCGAACAGGTTGTTGTACAGTGTGCGGAAGCTCTTCCTGGTGTAATGGCAGCGGTAGGCCCCACCCATGAGGTACTCCAGAATCAGACCAATGTCAATCAGACTGATGTGGTAATCTGGGGGAAGGTTTCCCTGTGACATCAACAGAACATCTTTCATTGCATTTGTTTTAGAACCTCTGCTCTTTAGAACTGCTAATTCTCCACTGCACATTGGAAGCTGGCGCCTTGCTGGGGACTTTTTAAATCTGTTTAATCTCGGTATGCGTTTATCTTCCTCTCTGCCAGTGGCTAAGCATCAGCATATTGCAGAGCGATAGAGAAATAAATAACGGTCTTAAATTCATCTGCATGTGAAAACGGACAGACTTGACCGATGTGGGTTCGAGCAGCTGTCGTTTAGGTTGTGCATGACATAGAATGGCATTTTTTGTCAGCAAGCTGCTGTTCAAGATACTGATGTCATTCTGAAAAGACAAAGACAGAACAAAGAATCCACCATGCTTACCTTTTTAACATCCCTGACCAGAAAATGTAATGTGTTAGCAGGCCCTAATCTCTGAAAGAAACACAAAAAAGCATTAAAACACACCATTGTGCAATTACACTCTGATTTGGATGTAATGGAAAATGGAGCTTTTCATGCAGTGATACAGCTGCAGTAAAGGATACAATAAAGGAGTTTATTTTCTGTGTGTAGGATGTCAGCAAAATCTGATACAAGGCTGTGGAAAATAACCAAGTACTTTAAAGGAACAAGTAAAGGTTTATTCCATGCTGAAAAGAAGAAAAACACAATGTTTCGGCTGTGGAGCCTTCTTTGGGTGTGAGAAAGAGAGGAAAGTGACTTGGAGTCTGTATTGACTCTGGAGTCTGCATGTATTTCATGCAATCAAATAACAGCTGTGAGTGACAGGGTTGTTTCAATGGAATGATGGGCCATTCAGTCCCCGTACTTGTATACATCTGCTTTAAATGTCAGATTAAAGGTTATTTAACTTCTGATTAAAACAGAAACGCAGCTTCAAGTCTGTAAGGAGGGCACATATATTTCCCACTGTAGCTTAGTTTAAAAATTAACCTTATTCATAGCCAGGATTGTGAAGAAGAGTGGCAGGTTGAGCCAAACAGTCAACAAACCCATCGTGGGATGAAAGAGTCTCTTTCACTTGCCGAATTCTGCTTTTTTCTTCGTGTTTTCCTACGATGCCGTTTAGTTTTTTTTTTCACCACTCAAGGAACGTGACGTGAAGCGAGAATGTGTGGAAGTGATTCACGTGGTTTTATTTTTCAGACGTCTGGGCACTTTGAAGAATGAGACAAAAAACCAGGGATGCCGCATGACGAAGGAGCACACATTTCCACCCGGCCCGCGGGGCGGCGCGGAGGGCTACTCACGGTGTTGTAGAGCTCTTCCAGCCGGGGGATGGTGAGAAAGTGGTGCATGTTCACTCCGTTCTCGATCAGCAGCTTCACGAAGTCCACCCGGTCTAAAACAAGGGCATCCATCATGGCCTGCTCGAGGGCGTTCACCTGCGGCAGACAAGCGCGGTGTGTCACAGGTGACGGGGCTCGACAGGCAGAGCACGGAGCCCCACACCGGGCCAAAAAGACTGAGAATCCGGATCGCGAAGAAAGCCGACAAACGCGATGTCGTCGTGTGTGATGCTGACAGGAGAACCTGACGTTTTCGATTTCCGCGTCGGAGGAAATGTTATTGTGTCCCTAAAGGTCATTGAATTTGAAAGCGAAACAGTAGTCTTATGTTAATGTAACGGTCTGAAAATATGATTCGAGGGTTCAACAGAAAGAGCGGTGGCTCTGTGGCTCTGTATCTGCGCCTGTGGCTGGAAGGTTGCCAGTTCAAATCGTGTGGCCGGCAGAGGAATCCTACTCCGTTGGGCCCCTGAGCAAGGCCCTTCACCCCAACTGCTCCAGGAGTGCTGTATAAATGGCTGACCCTGTGCTCTGACCCCCAGCTTCTCTGCCTGTCTGTGTCTCATGGAGAGCAAGCTGGGGTATGTGAAAAGACAAATTCCTAATACAAGAAATTGTATATGGCTAATTAAGTGATCTTATCTTTATCTTAGAAGGAAAGCAAAGCAGAGATCTTAAGATTAATGTGCAAAAACATTGTTCCAGAGGTGTGTGTTTTTACCCAGTTCAGCAATTCTAACTTTCTGGGATCGGTTTCTTCCTCCGGCTCGTCTTTGCCTTTCCCCGCTCTCCTCTTGCCCTTCGCCCTGCCCTTGCTCCGGGTGGTGCGTGTGCTGACAGCCGGGCTCTTGTCCCTGTCTTGGGACGACGCGTCCGCGGCCCCCAGGCTGGTGAGCGGCTGGGGAAGTAGGAGAGGGGAGTGGCTGAGCTACAGCATCACGCCGGACAGCCCTGCGTCTCTGATGCCCAGGCAGTCACCGGTGCGGGCTCTCCATTTCAGAGTTACCTGCTTCAATCATTATATGAAAGCACTATAAAATAGCCAGTGTATCGGTAACAGATTTCATAGGGCTCCTGGGATCTCTTGGAGATAGTAAATGGGGTCTTGAAATCATTCGCGCAATAATATGAAAAAATTGTGGCTGATCAGATACCTGTAATTCATGTTTGGCTCAAGACCAGACTTGAGAAAACCATTGGAAAGATGTGTTGGACTTTAAGTTTAAGGACGGGGGATGCTTTTTTCACTTAAATTCAGTATATACTGTAGCACACTGCTCTATAATCTCAGGAGTGAGGTCTACAGTCACCAGCTTTTTGCTGTTTGTTTAAAACTTTTCTTTTTCCAAAAAGGGATGATGGCTATTGTGCTCTGATCCTGACATACACCAGAGAGAGAGAGGCTGCAGCTGAGATGACGCTCAGAGAATACCTGAAAGTACAGTGCTGTGTGTAACACTCACTGGCCAGTGGTGTCCATATACAAATATCTGACTGCGTGCAATATCCACTCTGTTCCAGGCCAGAGCCAGGCTCAGCTGGTCAGGAGCTGATGCGTTTGTTCCTGAAGGCACAAAACAAGCCATGAATACAATGTCACATCCTTGTATGGGGGGGGGGGGGTGAGACTGTCATCATTTCCAACTTTTGTTTTCATGGATGTCATTTAAAATGCTGTGCTAAATGGGGTTTCTATAAGGTAATACTGTCTATCCTATCAGATGAATATATTAAACCTTAATGTGAAGCAGATTTTTTGAAACTGTAGTTTAAAAAAAATAAAATTGAGGAAAAAAGGGTCCTAGCTCATTATTTCAGGTCCAATTTAAATAAAGTTCTGGTGTAGTTAAGAGCTGTTATAGTGTGGTAACTCCATGAATGCTTCTACTGTACCTTTTAGCAAAGCGGTCAGTATGGCCATCTCAATATCTTGCTGTCCTTCGGACCCCATCCTAAACACTGTAATCTACAGCAGGTTAGGAGAGAGAAATGTACAGATAAGTAGAGTTCAGAAATTAGCAATCCTGTTTTGAGCAGTGTACTGTACTGTATGCGTGGTGAGCTTTGGCAGGAGAATCCTTGGGAACGTGACACATTGGCTGTAATGTCACAAAAGAACCCAGTTGCTAAAGAAACCTTGCAGTACAGATATAATTAATTACAGATATAATTAAGTACTCTATACGCCCTTATCTACGTGTGTAAGGAGGGAGGAAATATTCATATTTAGTGCAACTGCCAGGTTCTTATTTCTCTAATCACAAAAACTGATTGTATCTTCATAACATCATATTCCTTCAGTCAGATGGTTCTACATTGTACTGTTTAATGTGCACTAAATTAGATGTGAAATATGATTTCGTATATATTTTGTATCTATTTCAGAATGCTCTTAATGGTGAGCACTGTTCGGATTCATTTCTACCAGTAGTTTAAAGGGCTTTTACCACTTCAATTAACAAATTTTTTGGACATAGTACCTGAAAGATTAGATACTCTATATTCCAGTGTACTGCAACGTTTTAGAAACACAACTTCAAATGAAAGAAAACCAGACATCAGACAAGAAACCAGACCAGTAATCAGACAAGTTAAAGCTACGTTCATTCAATAAATTGTAGCAGTGATGTCAAGTAGTCACCCACAAAGAGGTTTCATGACAAATTGAGAAACAATGAAAGGGAAAGGGTGACGAGGAGCACTAAAGGGCAGGAAGACCATCCTGAGTGATCAGTCCTTGATGGGTCCACCATTAGCCTGAATTCAGGGATGCAGACATCATTCAAGGACTGACACAGCCCAGAGCTCACAGGAATCTTCTTCCATTCAGGCTGCAGATTGACCTGAAAACCAGTGATGATATGTGGCAAAGATTGATACTGACACACTGTCAATCAATTAGGTTAACCGCTATACAGCAACCCAGTGTTTATCCTTGATCCCAGACCAGCAAGGTGCAGTCACAGTACGATTTGCCTTAACTTGCCAGGCTGAGGACCAGTTTCCTGGCCATGGGGTGAGGAGGCTGGAGCTCCCTGCAGAGTGAGGAGTGAAGGGGCAGCTGCAGTGGGGGCAGATGGGTGAAAAATCAAAATGAGAAGGAGAAGAGGTCAGTTTATGGTACTTGTAGGGTTTTTTTTTTGGTCGGGGAGGGGGGGGCGACATTAGCAATGATTATGTGTTGGACTAGATGAGGTGAAAGCGAATTTGGCTGCTATCTTTGTTGAAAACTCTAGTGCTCAAAATAATTATTTGTGTTTATCCAAAACTTTTCATTCCTAAAGGATTTCAAAACACTGTACAATTACGTTAACCACCACTGACGTGCAGGACCCACCTGGGTGACGCACTGTCACTATTGTGTGGCAGCAGCCCTGCGACACCGCGCGTCTTCATGGCTTCACTACTTCAATTAAGAGGGAATGTTATGTAGGCCAGATTGTGCAAGCAGAGTGGAGTTTAGCCAGGGCCCTGGCTAACACCTCTCCTCTTATGAACAGCACTAGGATCATAGCCAGTTATTCAGGACCTTGGTTTAATATTTAATCTCATGGACAGTTCCTTCAGCTGCACAGTGCATTCATTTGGAAGGTCTTTGACCCCTTTTAGGTGGGGCTGAACATTGCCATATTGACAGATTAAGAGGTTTCATGCATTGGCATTGCTAAAACTATGCGTTAGAAAGTCTCAGAATACAGTTAAAATACAGTAGTAGTATCTGTAGTTCTTGATGTGAGAAAACAATGATCTTATCACTTGTCACTGTCATTGCACTCTGCTTGGGTTTGGGTCAGTCACCCATCATTTGGTGTGCATATACATATTCATACTGTCATTTCGAAATCCAAGTGATTAATGCTCACACCAGAGATGTTAAGGGAAATTTAAAGGCTTCTGTGTTCATTTTCTGTGCTGCAAGGGACATTTTTCAAAACCCCTTCAGACCCCTTTTAGACACAATGTGAGCTCATTCGCTTTTCTGGTCCAGTAACAGTACTGTCTTTGTTGAAGCCCAGTTGCATAAAATGCAATTATGCTTGAAGCACTGTCACATGTGTTATATTGTAAATAATGCAATTAGTACACCCTGTATATGATGCCTTGTGTTGGAAGTTTCAAAAGGGTCTAGAATGCCTACTACTAATCGATACATCATGAAGCCCTGTAGTTAAAGACTAATGATTGCAACTCACAAGCTGCACAAGCTGCCTTTCATTGTAATGTTGGGCCAGTCTGTATAGAGCAGTGAAGGTCAATCTAAATCAGGCTGATGTAATAAATTCTAATTATCCACAGTTTCTGAATGGAGGAAAAACAAACTGTTAAAAACACGATAAAATCACAGAAGACACCCAGAAAGGGCGCTATGGGACTCTGTGTCAAACGTTTGTTATGGGTGCAAAAAGTTTGGTTGAGTGATTGAGAGGATTGAAGTAGACATATATGCTGTTTAAATGCTGGATTCAGATGAAAACATTACCAGTTTTGTTTTATTACATCTGATTGCTAGATAAAGACATTGTGGAGCTGCTCTCTGCTTATATGTACTTCATATAATTTATAATCCACTGGCTCTACAAATGGTAAGATGAAGGGCTAATTTCTCTGTGGACAAAGAGACTTAATACATCTGAAACTGTTAAATGATGGACAGAAAGTAAGCTGATAAGCTATAGAAATATCACGGGTTGTGTAAATTCGCCAGCCCTTGGGACAGTATGTGAATGGGAGTCCATAAAGACTTGGAAAGTCAGTCTTGCCAACCTAGAACATGTTCATTTTCAGCTTTATGTCAATGTAAATAGACTGTATCCTCTGAAATCAAAGGAACCCTTTTCTCCAAAGCTTTGCAATGACACAGAACCACTTTTGGGCAAGATGAAAGGATTGCAGCCTAACCTAGAGAGGATTAGCTATCTGAAGTAGTGATGAAAAGAAAAAAAAATTCTTCAAACTATCACATCTAAGCTCTTTACAGACATAGACATGCAGTCTGCAACTCTAAGGCTAGCTAAGCTTTTTGATACACAGTATAGTCTCTGCTCACGGAGTTCTGTTCTTGCAGAAGTTGACGGAGTGTGGCTGTTCAGAAAAGTCCTTCATTTGTGTCACAAACTAAAACTACTAAGAGCATATATCTGTGTAGCTGATGTTGTAGGAAAGTGACAATATTGTTAAGCTTGTATTATACTGTAAATTCCATAATAATAGAAATTGTTTGGTTGAGGCTTGGCATTCAATGAGGGGTTTATTATCAATACATTTACAGTATGCACATAGAGAAGTGGGATCTCTGTTAAGCAGGTTCAGGGCTGCTGAGAAAAAAATTGTTGTGGATGTTTTTAGTAACTGAAACTACCTAAATGCTGTAATGAATATTAATGAAAATAATAGATCATAATTTGTTTTTAAAAAGTAGAACTAAAAACAGAATAAACTGTTAACCGTTGGGTTTTGTTGCTCAATTTTCAATTGAATGTTCTGGATCACATTCATTTCAATAATATGAATTCAATAATGATATAATGTGAGTCAGAAAAGAGGTGGTGGATTAATGTGAAGAACAGAGTCCATGGATAAAAGAGAAATCTGTTCTTTCTCATATCTATTTGAAAACAGGCCAGTTTCATGGTTGTTTTATTCCTTCCTTAGCTGGGCTGAGGAACTCCAGACACACATTGGCTTATGTATTTATGTAGGGGCTCCCTGAAAATATATAACCCAAATTTATTTTGAAATTATTAAAGAAATTACATATTGATAATAGCTCACTTACAAATATACCATGGCAACTTTCTGATTTAATGGCTATGCTTCAAGAATTGCATCTGCCAGATTGAGGAATTTAATTATTGTGAAAAAGTCAAGTCATTAAGCGAATGATGGGTATTACTTTCTCAAAAATAGGAGATGCTTATACAGATTGTACCTGATTTTGCACCATAAACAATAAAAGCTCCAGCTCAACTTATGGTGTTTCTTGGAAACAAAATGGTAAACAAAGGAGTATTCATATTCTTTTTAAGGTGTGTTTTATACTACTCCTCAGTCTAACAACAGATTAGAAAACTGTAATTTTTTCTGAAGCATATTGAAGAGGAAGAGCATGCAGTGAATGCTGAGTTTATTTGAAACTGTTGTAGGCTGTATAGGAAATGGGCCGAAGTTGAAATGGTTACAAAACAAGTGACTATGCATATGACTTATTTTGAAGTAAAAGTCAAAATATTTGCTTGAACAATTTCAGTAAAAAGCATCATAGAATTGAGTTTCTGAATAAGGAAAGAAGAACTTTGAATACAAAGGACATACAAATGTAAAATGTCTACTAATTTAAAAGTCCTTTTCCGAGGCTGAATGTTATTAAATCACAATTTCAAGCAACCGATTATCATGATTGTTTTAAAGCTATCTTTTAACTAGTTAGCAAATGCGTTCTATACCGTTCATATACTTGTGTTCTCTGAAAATCACAAATAAGATAACATCAGCCATTATAGGTCACGTGAGTTTTATAGTGCTTACGAAAATTCAAGTTTTGAACAATCGCTAGATTTTTAAAATTAAGTGATACTGAAAGTATTACCACTGTGTCCACCAATATTCCCTAAAATCACAGCATGTAACTATTATTATACCCCAATAAAAATTATTAGATTTGAATAAGTAGAACTGCTACTTTCAATAAACTTTCTGTTATGTGGTATTATGCTTTATTCTGCTGCAAGTGACTTCCATTCAAAATAGATTGTGTGAATGAAAGGAGAAACACATGGAAATCGGTGTAGAATGCACTCTGTGTTCACAACAATAATGGAGAAGGAACAGACAACACAGGTATGGAACACAACACAGACAATGAAGTTGACCAAAACATATTTATTGTGGTACACGTTTCTTATTCAGTTAGTTAGGAAAGTATTTATCTCAATACCAGAAGAATCACCTTGTATGTTCATACCTTGTGCGCTCATTCTGCTCTGGACTGTACCTTTATTTTTATATAACACAAACAATAAGTTCATAAAATGTTTCTTTAAGCCTAGATCTTGAAATGCTTTTTAACGAATGCTTTCTTAAAAGTCTTACATATTAAGCAATATCAGAGAACTTCCAGTGCCTAGTTTGTTTTTTGCCTCCATTTCGTTCAATCAATCTAGCCATAGTTACACTCTGAAACAACAAACTGTTCCTGGCTCCTCAGTCCCCATACTTACAAGTTCTTTCTTCTTCATGCACTCCATTAGCATCAGGAAAAAATGCTGCGCTTGGTTCCTACTGTGGTTGAAGGTTTTCTGGATGGTCACCAGGAGCTGATCCCTCAGACTGTCACTTATAATTCTAAAAAAAACAATTGAGATCGAGAAGCTGCTCTCTCTGAGTGGAACACAAAGAGGACTCACAGAGACTATTTGCCTGCATGGAAAACTTTTAGATAAATGAAATATCTAAGTATAGTGATATCTGAAATGTCTGAAATACAGTGAACCCCAAAATAAATGTAAAATTCTAGAAAAAGTATAGAGATTTTGGATATGGGTTAAATGCTTTTGGCATCATTTCAATTAAATGATTGATCATAATTGATAGACTTGACAGACTTTGACTGCTGTACAGGCACACAGTGTCCTCACAATGACCTCACTGCTGAAAATGTTTTTAAAACATTTAAAATCTCGACTATAAATCACGTGCAACTAGCGCTTATTTGGCTAGGTTATCTGAAAACTAGCTTTCTAACTAGCTGACCCTAAGATGCAACTCAGTACTGTTTTTAATTAATTGTATTTACTTTAGGAATATTTGATTTTCCCCTTTACTTAGCTGAAACATTTTTTTTTGCCAATTGTATTTCTCAATTGTATTTTAGTGTCCAGTCATCCAGGGATGATATCTCAGCACAGGCAAAATGAAACTGACTCCGCAACTGGCTGATTGGTACGATAGTGCGTTAGAGCACAAGACACTCTTTCCTTCCTTACCCTCCTTCCTCTGAGTACTTATGTGCGAATGAGATGATATCGGAAGCCCGTCCACTCCCATCACAGACCACCACCGGCACAGGGGGTTCCTCGCGCAAGCTCTCCAGCACAATGGAGATGACGTTAGGACCCCCTTCCACGATCAGGCACACCACTGGGACCCCCTGGCCCAGACCTGGAGCAAGCAGACACATAGCCTCACACAAGAGACACCAGGGTCCCTGGGGCCACGATACCTGCCCCAGTTCAGGTAACCTCCTCCATTGTAAAGGAAAATAACCATCAGAAGGGGTTTCGTCGGGGAAAATCAAATAAACAACAAAGAGAATCATGGTGTGTCCTCGTGGTGGAATCGTGGCCGTGGCCGTGAAATTTGTGAGTGGAACGTCTTGTAGCTGTGACATGTTTATGATCTGAATTGATCTGAAATCTGAATGGCACCCTTGCTGCAGTATGACCACAGGTCTTTTTGAAGTGCAGAGTCTAATGAAGTTAGTGGTGACAGCTGAGCACCCCTTTGCTGTCCCTGCCTTATCACTACCACCAGGCATAGGATGACAAAGGGAAACCCACAGGTCACATGATGTGAGCATTTTTTGACTGTGAGTCCAGCCTTACAATCACTAAAAAAAAGTTATTATCCAGTAAAAGGAAAAAAAAACGATGTCCGGACTTCCTTCACAGGAATAAGAATGCTCCACACAATTCACCACAGCTTAAGACGTATTTGATTCACAAGTGCATTCCTCAGAAATTTCAGTTATTCAAGATGTTTGATGGTCAGGTGCAGGGTGTTGAGGAAGCCACATCTCTCTGCCTCTTTTCTTCACGCTTCTTCCTTCTCTCAACATTGGTAGATTGAAGATAAAACTGTTCTTACGGATGTCTCGTGTATCTAGTACGGACACAGTGTGCCATTCGGAATTCTCCTCGATGAGCCCATTATATTCTTTTCCTTTCCACAAAGCCTTAAAAACAACTCATATTTAAAATGATTTATCATGACAGAGGCCTTACTCGGTAGTAGGGCTATAGGAGGGAGATCTCTTGTTATTGGTATGTACTGTAGCTCATCTGTACTGTAGATAGGACTGTTCTCTGTGACTTCTCATAATGGTGTACAGTGTAGTTACCCAATCCTTGTACAGTACATATGATCCTTTGGTGTTGAAGTGAAGCTGCTAAATCATCTAATTAAATGACGTAAGGAGTCTCTGCACTAGAGGAGATAGTAGCTTCTCAACCTGCCTGAAGCTCATGGCCAGACAATTCACTGTAGGAGAGCTGGTTTTTTCTGTGTAACATTATTCAACCGTCCACTGGACTTTCGTAAGTGGAGCACGTGTTTAACCCGTGTCCGGTGCTGGGACTTGTTTCTGTACGGAGATGAGCGGTCACTCACGAGTGTTGATTTTCTGCAGAGAGATGTGCTTCTCCAGCTGACGTCGCAGCTTGACCTCAGCCCCGTATTTCCCATAAGTGCCATTGTCAGCCAGGATGAAGTGCGAGTGGCTGCTGTTGAGCACCGACAGCTTGCTCAGGGGATTGGACATCGTCTGATAGGGTCTCGTTACCTACAGTACAGGGAAACATGTCATTCAGAAAGGGCAGTTTGTACAGGACTGGACAACACCAGTAACAAAATCAGGCTCTGAGCAGAAGGCTGTAGGCACAGAATCTCTGTCTGGTCGGCGAAAACACGCAAAGCAAATATGTGACCCATGTTACACATTCATTTGAACAAACAAATATATATACAGTATATACTGTATACTACATTTATGACAATATGAATCCATCTCCAGAAGAAAAATGATTGAAACATATTATTACATTTAATATTGAATCTCAAATCCGTGGTATGTTTTTTTTTCTGCCAAAGTCACTCATGTTATAATCTTTATTCTTGAGGCTGGTGAGTAATCAGGTGCATCTGCAGAAGAGATATTGGCCTTCAGGTCTCCTCAGGATTTCTCACTGCAGGAATGTTGTTCAGCACTGTACCTTCATGCTCATCTGTACTTACATCTCTCCCAATGAGGTCCTCTTTGTTTTCCACTATCCCCCAGGGTGCTATTCCTATGGCACAGATTTTCCCTCTGGACTTCGAGCAGTGGTCTTTCAAGGCATCTCCAACGTGACGTATCACCCCTGGAGTAAAGTAAAAGACAACGATGTCATATGTCTTTTGCTCTTCTATAAAGCTGTACAGTAGGAAAAGGTTGAAGATCGCCTGTTCTTTGGACCAAATGATCAAAATAGTATTTCCCCCTCATGCCTCAGAGTAACTGGGGGCTATATCTTTGTTTGCTCTTCTTAATATGAATGCAGTGTTAATTACCATACTGTAACTGTAGTCATGTACAGTAGGCTTTGCTAAACGTCACAACTGGTTAATGATTACCACTATTATATGTTAGAATCTCAGTAGTTGACAAAGATTACAGAACTGACAGTGAAACTCTATATAATACTGAATAAGATAATACTTTTGCTGCTTCTTTGGAAATGTTAAAGTTGGGTCAAGCAATATCAACCAGTATGTAAATAACACATGCATTTATTAACAAACCTTTTTTCTTTTTTCAGTTCCATTTAATCAACAGCGTCCACCATACTTAAGCAGTTTCATAAAAAACACTTTTGGTACATTTAGTACTATTATCAATGTTTAGTACTTCAGAGTACTTTTTCCATGTGTGCATATGAATTATTAATTACAATCTCTTAATATCATTAACATGGGAGTAGACATAATCCATGGATTGGCAAGTGTAAGGAGAAATCTTTCCTTCTGTGCGGGATTACTCCAATCATGAGACTCATTAGAAGGCAATGTGGATCAGACAAGTCTTTCCCACAGTATCTTGAGGGAGACCCTGATTGTTACCAACGCTGTTCAAATTGAGATTGACCCCCTGCTGTGTCACCCAAAGCAGCATTGATTACAGCAGACTCTTGGGCCTATTAAAGTGCGTGGTTGTGGGCTTAGCAAGAGCAGTTTAACCTCAATACCCAAGACTCTTACCTAACTGCACAGTAGAGAATAAGAAGGAGATGGATGTGGAAGGTACCCACCCGTGCTGACTCCGCTGGTGAAAATCCAGGCGCCCGTTGTCATGGCAGCTTTGATCAGGCCTTTCCCGAACACCTGCTTGAGTTTGGGCTGCAGGTCGAAGTTCTGAAGGCCCCCGTGGACCGAAATGAGGAGGGTGGGCAGCTCCAGCTGCCAGTCCTTCACCATCAGGTGAAGCAGGTTGTCAGGCTTAGAGTCATAGGATACCCTGATATACTGAGACACAACCAGGAACGCCAAAAACAGAGCGTTATCTAAACCCTGAGGGATTGTCCATCTAGATGCCCCGCAGCAAGAGTACACTACGGGTAGGAAAATGTGAGTACTTCAAAGAACTCCAAATTTATGTTCTGTAAAATATTTTCGTGACAAATACTGAATATTTACTTGAGCGCGACCCCTTCAGAATATATGTGGGCATTACAAACCATCAGCAAACCTCTCAATTACTCGCACAATCATCTTCCGCAAGCCTTTCTTCGCATGAGCAGCTCTTGTGTGCTATCTCCCAAATCGGCAACACTAGCCTGCTCGAGGGGTGTCTCGAATGACGGAGGTGGGTCTGGGCACAGTGTGGCAAGTGTGATGAGGGCTGTGTCCCCTACCATGGCCTTGTTGGAATGGCCTCCTCCCTGGAACTCGATGATACCGTAGGCGTCGGTGAAGGAGGCTTGTGTGTGTTTGCTGACAGACCATTTCTCTGCCTGGGGGTCAGCCGGCACGAGCTGGTTGCTCTCCTCCGCGCCCTTGCTTGATACAGACCCAGGGAGGACGGCCAGGTGTTGACTGATTAGAAGGCCACAGCAGCATCTGAATGGGACACATTGGGAATGGTGTTAGAAGAGGCTCCTGTGTCTACAGACAGAGCAGCACATGCCTATACAAGCCATTTTGGAGACGTGGTTATGTCTCAAATCCTGGGGGACATCACTGGCGCTTATTAAGGTTTCTCCAGTAAATGCAACTGCAGAGGTTATTGGAATCTTTGTAAGCTGCTTAGTTTAAAAATGTCAGCTAATATTTTCATAATAATAATAACAACAACACAATATTTGTCCTACTTCTTATGAGACTGGTAGTGTCAACATCCCAAAGTACTGTATGTAAAGATCAAAGTATTTAGAAGTATAATATAGAATATATTGAATGAAGATCTATGGCTGTTTCAGTAATACAGTTAAACCCTGATAAACTCCTGAAATTGCACTTTAATATTGAAGGAAGTTCTGATTATGTAAAAACAGGACTCAATTGCCATGACTGTGCACATTCCAAGTACCTGTTCAATGTTTCTGAGGGTAGGTACTGTATGTTACTGATCAGAAGGTAATGATACGAGATCTGTGTGCTCTAGTGAATTCCTTTCTTAGGGTTCCAAATCGGGTGGTGTCTTTTTTCCTGGAAGATGATGTGACATGAAACAAACTTTTGCTTTCTAAAAGACTTTGCGAAGTTTTTAATAAGAAGCTGTGGAAATTGAGCATAAAGGCAGGAAAGAGAAGACAAAAAGGAACAATTTGGAAGAGATGTAATATCAGTCAGAACCGCCTCTTTCATATCTATGTGTGTCACTGCCCTTACAGCAGATACGTGCTGCCACACACACAGAGCTGAGCTATTGGCAGCCTTTCTTCACCCTCTGAGGTCAGCACTATGCCACCTAATTTGCTGCTTTTGCTACAACTACAAAACAAACGTCTTCCTTCTTTTAATTACGTGGAGTCCAAACGTCTTCATCCTGACCTAAAGGTTTATGAAAGCCTTCACAAAAAAAACACCATTTTGCTCTTTTGGGTAATTTAAAGAAAGAAAGAAATGCTAATCTAGAACATTTTAATTTTGCATCTTTGTGGATTTACTGGGATATTCTTATACTACAGCTGTACACTTTCAAAAGTGTTATTGATTTTAATTGCTTTTAAGCAGAAGCCTGTGTGAGATGTCTCATTAGGATAATTTACCATATCTTGGATTTTCTGAATCATGGAACAATAAACCAATGTGGTTGTTTGTTTTATGAGACCTTAAATGGAATAAGGACTCTGCAAGGAGTCTGCAGTAATACTGTTGTAATACATAAAATTACAACTGATGAAGTGTTGTGGGGAATTCACGCAGTAATAAAACACCCATTTAAATATTGACCAAATTAGAAAAATAAAATTAATGACTAAGTTATAAATTGTATTTTATACTTTATTGGAAGCCATTCCACCATAGCTTCACATGAGTATACAGCATGATTCGTCTACATACCTATTTGGGTCTTTGTTGTTAGGAAAAACTTGAATACATTCTCTTTTTTGAAAAGTCTTCTCTATCCAAGCCTTCTGGCCCTGTAGGAACAATGAAACAAAAGGAAACCCAGCAGAAGCTTACTTTAGTTCTGAGTGTCCATCGTTAGAGAGAAAGAGATAGAAAACTAAAGCTTTCCAAAATTTTGCAGTGAGGTACTTTCCCAAGAAGGCTGATATACAAATGCATACTGAAGTTACACCAAAACACACCCATATTTAATTAATTAACTTAAAGCAACTTGGTATTTTGAGTAACATTTAACGAGCATAATACTGAAACCACATCTGCAAAGCAAATCATTCTTTATAACCCAAGGTCCTGTAGCCTTACAGCTGACAACTTGAAAAGCCCAGGGATAGACTCGATTTTCACTTATGAATGGCAGAGTGTTGTACCATCTCACTGCCTCCCTTTTCTGAAATCTAAGTTACGGCTTGCCAACAAGGCCCAGAATAATTTTTCAACATTCATCTCTAGAAAGACCAACATTATGATCAACATTACTCAAGAGTGCAGGCAATTGGTTGTATTTGTAGGAGTTCTCCATGTCTGTATATACACAGACACATACATCTTAGTGTAATAATTACTCCAAGTTCTGCTTTTAGTGCACACAAGTTTCACTGTCCTTGATCTTGTAATCCTCTTACTCCAAGCTTGATTATAATCCTGCATAAATACTTAAGCAGACACTGGAGTGCCTAGCTGAAAACCTTCTCATATATACCAGCAAATAGCTATATGTATAAATCTACCAAAAAATGTACTGTATGTGCAAAGCCAGTTACTTTTAATGACTTACATTATTAAGCTATAGTGATTAACATCACTCTCACGGTGGAAGCTGTGTTAGTGAGCTCCCTGCAGCGCCTGTTTTGTAAAAAGCATTCACTCTGGATTACTGCAGATTAATTTCCTAAAGACAAGTGCTGGTCATAGCATCAACAGATAGTTAGAAAAATATATGTGCATGTTCATACGTTGCCTTTATTTACTGACTTGTTCTGTGTATTTTCAGTTTCATGTGTTCATTCAATGAATGTAATCATTGATATCATTGCCAACTGCTAAAAACATGAACCCCGAAAAAAACTTTTCTCCTCTTTTGAGGCTACTACTGTAAAAAAGTTTGTAACACATTTTTCTGTACTCTAAATTATTTTGCAAGTCTTTTTCTGCAATGGTAACCAGGCAATTAAATCATGTTTGTTATAGATAAGTTTTATGAATGAATGAATCTAGATGTGAAAATCCTTTAAATAATAACACAAACTGGAGTTTTAGCAGCCATATCATATGGTGTTATGCCTGTGTGCAGTCTGTGAAGCTGAACTAATGAAGCACAGCTTTGGACTGCGAAGGCTAGAGCTGACAGAAATCTTGGTCTTTCCAAGACGATGTATTGTTTTTTAATAATAAACCTAAGTGAAAGAAATAGTGAAACCCTGACAGCGTTCATAGTCGAGCCAATGCCTGTGCAATCTTACTAAGGGGTTCATTGTGCTCCTTTGTACTGGCAAAGGTGAAATAGGATCAGCTTTGTCAGTACCAGCACTGAGTTTGGAAACCTGCATACAGTATGCTATGTGTTAGCGTTTGATACCTCCAGCACTTTCAGCTCTGTGTTGGTTGCAGGATCCAGTATCATTTACATGCTTTCTCATCGTGACAGAATTTTTGCAGCTGCCCCGATGAGATGCCCTAATTTATGCCGTGACCAAGATGATTTAGGATAACAAGTTACAAATGCCACTAACACATATTATATGAAAATGATATATATATATACTGTATATATTAATATATCCTTAATATAGTCCCATACATGTGATAATATCCAATTAAAGTGATTTTACAATCCTTTGGAAACAATATACGTACTTATCCGATCTTGATAAATTATACATTAAAATTATTATAAATCTGATTTCGTATTTTGGGAGTCTGACACTTAAATTTGATAGAGCCATGCCCTGGAACATTGTGCCTGTACTTCTAAAGAGACATTTCCGAGATATTTCCAATTTGGATGAAAAACTTTAAACATAAAAAAGTACCAAAACCTTTCATCTTAAAATAACTACTTCAAGAGAGCAGTAGAACTAGGAGGTGGATTAAATTTAAGCAACATTGCTAACTACTGTAATAGCTATAACTAAGCATGAAATAATATGGAATAGAAACAAGTACAATACACACAAGCACTTCAACAATTCTTTGGAGATCATGTTTTGCTAGAATTGTAGTTATTAAAGCAGGTTTATAGTTATATTGCATTGAACCACATCTTTTTTAAGTCATGAAAAAACAACAAAAGCTGCATTCTTAATCAATCTATTAGCTCCCCCAAGAGCTGGTATTTTGATCTTTTTCCAGTGCTAGTCAAAAATAGCCACACTTCAAAGCAATATCTGTCTGGCCTTTTGTGTCTTGTTTGGCGCTAATTAAACCCAAAGATCTGGAAGCAAATTTCTTCTGGAAGTTTGGTTATGGCTGACAAAGGAGACTGAGAGAAATTCCATGAGAAGGAGCACGTCACAGTTCCCACCTGCTCCTGAATAAAGAGAGATGCCATTTATTCATGACTACTGCCTGTCAGATGGTATAAAGAAGTACAAGTTGAGATGTGGACCAAAAGCTAGTGACTCTATCACCAAAACTTTAAAGCTCAAACTTCAAATAAAAAGTTAGGGTTTGGAGACTACAATTTTATTTTAACTTGATCTATCCTCACCTTCAGCCATTTTAGTTATTTTTAAGTTGGTAAGCAAGTTCTGCGCTGTCTTGTCAAATTCATGAATTTCAGAAATGTTGTAGATTTGTTGTGGGTTGTTGCAGATTGTTGTTGCTAAAGCAGAACAACTTTATCAAAAATTAAATAGGCAAAAATTAACAAGGATTGATATCCATGCTAAGGCAGTGATGAGGCTATCCTAATGTATACCTTTTAGTTTTAATCTCTTAGAAAGATATTTATGAAAACACAAAAACACCACCACCTCTTTCTTTCATCCTGACTCTGTACTGTACTGTTTTTTTTATCCTTTTTTGTTGTTAACAGCTGCTGTAATCTTTTTAAAATTACAAAACGGCCTTGATACCACACAAGACACAATAAGGTGACAATTTTACATATTATAAACATTGTACAAGAATGATTTAGATGCTAAAAATGTTCCAGTATGGTTTTCACAAACACTTTTTCAGTTTACCTGTTACTTGAGTAAGTATTCCTCACATTACTTTGATTAGTAGTAACGATATTATATTACAATTTCCTAGACAGTCATCAAAATCATGATGATCACTGAAAATATGAAAGTAAATGATTGGACTTCTGAACTACAGTACTGGGAGTTTTTAGCTATTCTTTGGCATTTGGACTTATTGTTCCTGAATTTGGATTGCAATTATTTCTCCCAACTGTTAGACATTTCTAAATCAAATAAAGCAAACTTATTAATCAACCTCTGGATTATCTTTCAAATCATAAACACCAAGAACCGACATATTCTGTGACGTTTTGATGTAGCCTACCTTGTCACTGTGTGAAAGGCCCTTTGGTGCAAACTGAAATTTGAATTTGAATGCTGAAGTGGGAGTTTAAGTGCTCTTTCCCCCGTTCTCTCCCAGCTGCAGTAGCTTGGCCAGTCTTCCTGGAGCTCCTTGTTCCCAGAGTCTGTGAAGCTCCTCGAATCCCACAAGACATCAAGCTTCATCACTTTATGAAGAGCGGTTCATATGATGAGCATGTGAGCAGGCTCTTTGTTCGGACAAGTCTTATGACTCCAGTTCAAGGTAATCCTTTTGGGAGTCCCATGACCCATCCCCATGCCCACAGGGCGTTTTATCCCCTCGCTGGAACAAGGCACAACAAGTCTACTTTGATAGCCACCATAATCTCCAATTTGTTAAACTTTGCATTTCTTTCCCATCTCAACAGTGTCCAGCGTTGTTTTGCAAGGAGACGATGGGAAAAAAAAAGTTCAGTTTGCACCGGGGCAAGATGGGGGAGGAAATTAATAAGGCCTCCAACTTTTAATTTGAAAGTGTCGACCCCCCCCCCTCCCCACCACCCACTCACACACCCACACACACACACTGCTTCAATTTCAACCCGATTTGCATAATTGAAACAATTGGACAAGGCCATTCTTTTCAAAGAGACCTCGTTAAGACTACAACTCTCCATTCTTTGAAAATGAGAAATGACTGGGCCCCAGGAGAGGCAAGGTCACCCCAAAACTCAAAACAAAATAATTGTAGTCTTTTTCTTCCACTTGCTATGTTGTGGCAAATAAGACTTAACTAAAGAAGGCAGTAAACAAAGAACATGAACACTGTAGTATGTTAAATAGCTTAGGTTTGTTGGAAAAGTATGTATTCTGTTGACGATGACGTATAAAAATACAGTTTAAATATTTATGTTAGATTCTCAGGCTTTAGGGTATTTTCAGGTTCACTTTAGTTACCATGTGTAGGTGCCTGATTTTCTGAAATAAAAAACAGGGAGACAAATATATAAACTTCTGTACACAAATCACATGTTGAATATGTGGAACAGTAAACAAGAAAATCAGACTGTAAACTGCAAGAGAAACCTGTTAGCCTTTCCTGCTGGCCTGTTTAAGATGTGTGTTATTTCAGAGTGTCGTTTCTTATACAAAGGGAAAAGAACCCAACTCTTTCTGCTTCACGTGTTGCTGTTTCATTAAAAGTTGCTAGATACTAGAATCTTATGCTGGAGAAATGCTATTTATTTGTGCATAAATGAGTGCAATAGTATTCTTTATACACTGAGGCAAGTCCTCACAAGGAACTCAGAAAAGTGCTGTTGACAGCCGGTTTCATCAGTGCAACATGTTGGAACAGACCACAAGCCTTTAACAACTTTATTCATAAAAGCAAACTTTTCCAGGATAATTAGAAAAATTATTGCTGCATTTTAGTTGGACTTTCCATTAGTGGAGGACCTGGACAGAAAATGTATACTGTACATTCTTGGCAATTCTGGAAAGGGCAAGCTGGGATTTTGTGACAAAATCTAGCATGGTATCATTTAAAGGGCATTCACACTTAGCAAATCTAGTCCTCAGAACAATACCTCAACCTTTTTACTTCATCAGCACAACTTTTCAGGATTGCTAGCAATGCAGGTACATTATAAAGCACCTAATCTATACATTGTAGTAATTCTAACGATACTGTCTTGTATTATTCTGCTTATACACTTTGATGTACAAAGGAGACTCAGTAGAAGTTAGTGTTCTCTTTGTACCGGTGTTGAACAGCAGAAAAACATGGTTGCAGTCAAATGTGTCTTGGAATTCAAATCTGCTCATTATAAAACAAGATTGGTTACTCTTAAGTTCATGTGTTTGCCATATTTGTTATAGGATCACACTGCAACTAATAGGCGATATTGATTCCTCATACCTGAGCCTGCTTTCTATCATTTGTCTATCATATCATTCTATCATTTGTCTATCATTTGTCTATCATTCTATAATTTGCAAGACATCTTCTGATAAATCTTATTTCAATACAATATACCCAAATAACTGCATAAAGTCTAGAAATATAAAACAATGCTAATGATTCGTAGACAAGTTCCAAAACCCACTGTACCTTTTTGAAATTGGAACATATTGATTTCTTAAAAAGTATTAATTATTTTCTAAAGGGCAGTGTGTATTCAGAAAATAAACACAGAAAACCAGTAGCCCAATGTACGCATTAGGATCAAACATGTAATGGCTCTCACATGGTAAATCAATTGAAGGAAGTTGGTGTTGTTTCACAGGCACAATCATTATGTGACTTGACAGCTGTCTGAGACAGTTTCAGCCCCACTGCCAATAGCCACAGCTCATGGGCATCAAAAGGTAGGGACTGCACATGTCAGGAAGGTTACTGAGAAAATGGTAGAATGAACTGATTACCTTCCCAGTGTATGAGAGCTCCAGCAGCATTAACAAGGTGTGTTGGGGGAAGGGAGAAGGGAGAAGGGGGGAATTTTGTTAACTGGAAAGTAGACTGACTGCAAAGACAGGCTGGACTATGACAAGTAAATGATAAGTAAAATAGCTTATTACAGCAGTCTGGGATAATAATTAAAGGGAGGTATCTGTTTCACCTGTGCCTATATAAGGGGTCTGGCTTCTGGATTTCTTCTCCTTATGTTTTCCTTCTACTCTCTTGGTCAATGCCAATGTAATGGAAAGAGTTATAACAATATCCTGCCCCTAGAAGTATTCCTTTTATGGTTCAGACAGGCATCCCTTCACAAATGCAATGCACTGTAAAGGAGAACTAAACAGGGTGTTGTTGGCAGATTTGAAGCCCAGTTCATTTCCCTCTCTGCTCACAACATTATAAAGGTCCCTTGAGTTCTGAGTGCAGTCTTCCATACAGCAGCTGGGAAAGGCACTGGTCTGGGAAAGAGTGACTTTTATACCTGGCTGATAATGTCAAAATGCAAATAGAAAGGTTTCCTTTTGAAGACAAAACAAAACAAAATATTCTTAAATTCTTGAATTCTTAGTTCCACACAAAGAGGACTGTGAATTCAATGGCTTGCCGGATTTCCAGATCTCACAGGAAATGTTTAGTTGTGCGAGATATTGTTTCAGACTTTTATTTTTCTTGTCTTTAGATTTAAATAAGTAGCTTTAATTTTCTTTACAGTTCCTCAGATAACCCTGAAGATGAAATAGATATTATTTCCTCTTACAGGGCTCTTATTTTAACAGGTTAAAATAAGTAATGTAAAAATGGAACTACCTAACAGAGAAAAGGGCAAAATGCGAGTCAGGTAAGGGAAAACTTGAACTGGGACTGCTTAAACCTTAACAGAACATAAATGTTACAAATGAGAGGAGGCCCTTCGGCTCATCTATCCCTTCCAACAACATGGCTGGTAAGCATTTCCTCTTTTATTCAGTCTTAAAAGCAATTCAATGTAGTTTTCATCACTTTTCCAAAGAGGGAGAACAGCTGAGTTGACTGCTTTCTAAATATGATGGTGTCAGAATGCCAAATCCTGGAAAAATGAGCTATAATATTCCTGCTGCGTGGGCCTGTGACTGCTCCGATGGAACACACGTGGACTGCTGTTAATTACAGCAGCAGAAAACAAAGAGCACTTCCAGAGAGGGCTGAACAGTATGACGCACTTATTTCAGCTTACTTAAACTCATTATCCACAGCAATTAAAACTGAAATCCAGCAAGCATCAAGTAACCTTGTTAGAGGCTCATTTGAGCTGTAAAAATGTCCAAGAACTAAAATGAAATACCCTGGAATCAGATTTAGTATCCATAAAGCAAATTAACAGGACTTACTGCTGCACGTTAACAATGAATGCTGTTTTATATTTTTGTATCAAATGAGTGAGAAAACTGTTGAACACAAAGGATGATTGTGTACCATAAGAACAAAATAGGATTTTTCTTCCGGCTTTTCAAACTACCTCAATAACCAGATTTCCTGTCCTAAGCAGATTTTTTTTTTCACTAAGAGACACCACTGTTTCATCTTACCCAGATACAGTATGTCGTAAACTTACTAATGGAGTGTAAAGCAGTTCACATAGACTAGTTCACAGGCCCATCAAGGATCAGTCACGACACTGTTCAATCTCGTTCATACTATCACAAGTAACGTTTCATATTCAGAATGATACTTTTCTGGGTTAAATAATAGTTACAAATACTTGTCTGCCTAATAAATGTATTTTAATGGGAACTCTCCAGTGCCCTTTGACATAGATATCACAATTAATTTTTGCCCAAGTGACTCTGTACTTTGAGTCAGTTTCTTATAAAGGCTTTTAAAACAACAATTCAGTGGGACCCTAATAGTGTTTTTTTATGTATTTAATTTTGTTATGTGTAGATAAGAATTATTTTAACTTATAATAAAAGCTTGTGAAAAACATCTATGTTTTGAACTACCAGTACTGTGAAACAAGTACTTTTTCCTACAGTACATATTAATAGAAACAATAAAAGAACAAAACAGCTACAACTAAAAATAATTAGATATTTTAATTAAAAATAAGATATTTTTTACACAAAGAATTCACTCAGGGGTGAATATGTACAGTATGAACTCAACATATTTAAGATTTTGATGTTTCTTTGTTGTTTTTACTGACATTTAACTTCTTTCACCCATAAAAGTGTTTGGTTGGAGCACTGAAGTTTTGATTAAAAATATTCACTTGATGGGATATTAAGCAGGATGTGTATAAATCATTTTAATTAAACGTAATGGAACACCTTGGAAAGGGGTTGAATACTTTTGTAAACCACTTTGAAATATCCCTACAACTGAACTATCTCTATGTCTTAACTATAAATTTAAGACAGTATCTGAGATCACAGGCAATGCGTCACGTAGTTCATGTACAGTAGGTAGCTGCGTCAGCATTCATAGGATGCAAAGGAACATGGAATAAACATGGAATGTCAGCATGGAATGAACCTTTACTTGTTCTTTATGTGTCATGTATAACATGTATAATGTTGAAGGGCTGTTTTTGCAATGTCAGAAAACATTCCTGGTGTATTCTGTTTCAGTTCCATCTTCTGAGTAAATACTAAAGTCAAAGTTACTACTTTTTCAGTGGTCTGACACATCCTGTGGAAAAACTGTCCAGTTAGTGTCTCACCCTAACCTGAGATGAAGTAGGACAACTGGAACTCACTAAGACTAACCTAACCCTCACTTTATAAAAGGAGTAACATCTGGATCCATCCAGAACCCTAATGAAAATAAACCATCAACTTTTGCCTTTGACGTATATTGAGTTATAATACTGTAGGTATCTCATTATTCAGTGGGCTGATGTGTGCTGATATGGTCAGGGGATTATCAGAGAGTATTGCTTATGCTTAGTCAAAATGCAGTCATTTACCTTTAATGTGAATGACCACTGATATAATTTTTTATTTAGTTTTTGAATGCAGATCAGCTGCAAAGTTGCAAAACTGCAGAAAGAATTTATACAATAACTATACATTTATAGAACATGTGTGGTGACCATAAACAGATATGGTTGTTTCTCTTTGTAATCTTAAAAAGCATAAACTTTGATTTGCCAAGAAGTCTGAGCTCTACGTGCTGCATAAGGAGAGAATGACACTACTACCTTGTTCACCAGGACCTGATCAAAGTTCATTTTAACTAAATTTGATAAAACAGACGCTGGCAAAGTTATGTGGAATTTTATGTCACTGGGAGAGAAGATAAAAGGTATTCCTAATTGAATCTGCTCCACTGAGCGGTTCAATTGAATGAGTGACATCAGGCCCTAATGAACTGTGACAAGGGAAAACTGAGCGTTTTTTGTGTTTGTATGTATAAAACTGGAATTTGCTGAAGTTCATTAGCTAAAAATTACTCAAGAAAGGTAAGAGAAATAAATATAGGTGTATGTAACAATGGATACATGACTAAATTTAAGTTTCAGTCTCTTCTTTCTCAACCTTGAATTTTATCCAAAAAAGCATTGAGAGGAGCTCATCATTCAGAAGAATTGCCTAGTTTCCTGTTTTTAGCTTGTTTCTAAAAGGCCAATTGTCCTCATGGTTTTGAAAATCCTGTTAGCCCTCACATGAGTAGCCTACAACATGTCATGAATTAACTGGGAGACCAGAAGCAGTCATGAGATGTGTTTTTAAAGCATGGGGGAGGTGGTAGAATCTGGAAAGGGGAGATTAATAAAGAAAGTATTGTTTTGTTACCAGGTTTCTCAGGCCTACACAGCCAGAGAAAAAGTTTGTAAACCTTTGTTTAATCAAAACAAGTCTTTTCTTAAATAACCCAAAGGGTTATACATATCCCGTATAAACCTGTTAACAGTACATTTACCAATCCAATATTATGTATGATATAATGGTGAAATAATAAGTGAATCCCCGGTTTAATGAGCACAATTAAAGAGGCAATTAGAATTGAGTGGTTAAATATTTGTTAGAGTTTTGGCAGCTCTGTCGTAAATAATGGGCAGAATATGTGTGAGTCTTGTCTTCACCATACAGGTTAGTGGCAATACTTCCAGGCCATGATCAAAACAGATTTCCATCCACTGGCAGACAGATAGCCTACAAATGTAAAATATTCAGGATCACAGTGATTCTCCCTAGAACCTGTCATCCAGCCAAGATCTGCTTAAGAGAAATCTGAGAAATTATCCAGGATCCTCAGATATAAGGACCTGCAGTCTCATGCCTCAACCATTAGAGGAAGCCTGAACAAGAATGGTGGTTCATTGGAGGATAGCCAGGAACCAGCTATTCCTATTTTAAAACAACTTTGCCCTCTGTTTCAGGTTCACCAAAGAGCACCCGGACAATCCACAAGACTATTGGAAGAACTTGAACCACAAGGAGAAATGTGTTGGAGGAAGAAAACCAAACACTGCTTTCCAACAAAACAACCTCATTCCAGCTGTCAAGCAGGGTGGTGGAGCATTAGGGTTTGGTCTGCTTTGCTACGATAGGACCAATCTTACTATTACTGATGGAACCAAGACATTCTCACATAAACGCTGAGTAGCCAGACAGGTTTATTTCAAGATTTCTTCTTTGAACAACAATTTCCCCAAAGAAGAGATTAAATGTACATTTCAGGTCACTCCTTATGGTGTTGACATATCATATGACATACAGTATGATAAATTGAAACTATATATTGAAAACCATATATCCTACCATGTATTTATTACTGTACTTTATAGTTTTTCTACACTTCACTATGAATTATATGTTATAGTTTCTATAACAAACGGGCACGTAACATATATATTTACAGTTCCACTTGAAACTTGTTTCATACAGTATAATCAGATACTGTGGTTTAATACATACAAGCGCAGTATGACCTGATTAATTAATATTTTAATTTTCTGTCAAGCCTTTAAAGTATACAGACATATGAACAAAAATATGAGCACTTAACTTCTGTCCTTAACTTACATGGAAGAAGACCCATCAATTGTACAATGAGGTAAATATCCACCAAATAATTTTATTTAATCCAGATGAGTTGCAATGTCAGTCCAAACACCATTTTTAGAATTATTCCAGTCTGCTTCTAACAACAATATATGCTTTTATTTTAAGGTTATTTTTTAAAATTCAAATACAACAGGCTCATTTAAGCAAAAGCTAGGATTAGTTCTGGATTATATCCTCTCACAAAAAAAATGTTGCTACAGCATTAACACTGCATTTTTTAGCATAAAACATTTGCTAGACATGTACTTTTTTTTACTGAATTACAGTACTACACTAATGTTACTTCCAGAGAAGATGTCCAGAATTAGTTGCTTTTTTTATTTGTGTGGTATCATTGGCATTCCAGACAGTATTATTATGATGTTATACAGAATGCTCTTCAATGTATACATAATACAAAGGTAAGGTATCTATTCTTAAGGTTGTATACATTAGTCTGTGCTGCTACTTGCACTTACTTTAATGTATCATAATTTTCTGTAATGTGCGTTTTGAAGAGGTCAGACAGTGGATTTACTATGTAATGAATGTCTGACTGCACCTCCTAGACTGGTCCGAAATGGATACAGTGGGGTTTCTACTCTAAACAGAAAACTGACACAGCTTCTGTTCCCATCCCTGAAGGTGCCTGGTCATGAACAAATTGTTAGTGTCATGCAGCAGTCCGTCCATTCCTAGTTCCTCAGTCAGATGTGGTATCCCAGTGGGTATTCCTGTTGTGTTGGGCCAACTGTGGGTGGTCTACCCAATGTGAGGATGGTGAAGTGTCACTCTCCATTGACCACCCTACTCAACTGACTTTCTGGAACCCATTGCCGATGTTATACGCTTGTTGTCCTTCACTGTGCACATGTTACTGGCCCCCTCTGTCAGCATGAGAAGCAGGACAAGCGTAGCATCACCACCCCACATTCTCCTGAGGACGACTAATTTCATATCCCAAATTGAACCAGTATTTGTCACGATCCCTGACACAAGCAGCGACAAGGCTGCCATCTTTGCAAGGTCTAAGCCTGTGTCATGTCCCAGTAATAAAGGAGAGGTAGGGGAGATCCCAAAGGCTGCAGTTTTTAACTCTGTCTTACTTCAGGTTTTTGCGGGCTCTGGACTATTTGTTTTATTTCTCACTGTTTCATCAGAAGGAGGTGGCCTTTGTAGTGAGTGCAGACTCACTTCTCTCTGTTGACAACCCAGAACCCATTTCAAGTAGCTTAAAGTAAGCATGAACACTTTGCAGATATGAATGACCACAGCTCTTGAGTCTGGGCTGAATTTCGATTAGGATGCTGCCCTGGGACCCCTGAGCAGGTAATTTCACTCAGATCCCTCCATTAGAACATGCTGCTCTAAAAATGGGTCCCCAGGTTGTCATTTGAAATGAGAAATTTGTTCTCAATTGCATTTCCTGGATCAATAAAGGATTGATAAAGCACGGAGCCCCCATGCAGCATGTAAGCTTCAGTGTGGCTATGCCTCATTATGGTTCAGCACAAATATTTGTGAAGCCCAGTGCACAAACTAGACAGCAACTTAAAATTTGAACAAAAAAAAAAAGGTTTTATAAAAATTTTGGAGACATAAGGAAATAACCTTGTAAAATGGGGCAGCTACAATAAAACCAGGATGGTTGTTGGCCTAAGTCATTGGTGTGTATTAATATGTACCCACCTCTGTAAGGTTCTTTAAGGGAATGGTTTGATCCTTCCATGTATACCAGTGTTACCATAACAAAACTAACATGCCTTCAGACTATTTATTTTAAATAAGGAGCAGTAGTCACCACCATTTCTAATTTCTGAAGGGAAGGATAGCATTTAAACTGTAACACAAATTGATCCTGTGAATACAGCACTCCCCCGTAAATCTGACCAAAAACCTATTTGAAAAATGAACATGTTTCAAACATCTTTCCCCAGAAATGTTGACTGTTAAGAGTAACTGTGTGTTGGCAACCATGCTGACACATGTGTGAAGTACTAAAGGTTTGTAATAATAATCTATAGTGTTTTACTATATTAAACATTTAATATAATACTTTAGCCTGATGTGTGTGGGGGCCAAATGGCATGAGATTATTTTAAGACCTAAGATCATTTTTAACCCAAACCAACAAATGAATCCTTTCTCCTTTAATAAGAGTCCTTCAACGAACATATGACAGGGGTTTTTCTGGGAGTCTTGGTTTAAGCCTACTTATTGTATATCAATTTAAAATTGAAATAATATTGTTCAAAATTCTGAAAAACAATGAAGCCATGGATCTCTTATGACTTATGTTGTTGTGTAATGCTTCTATTTCCTTAATGAATAGTTCCATTTATAGCACGAGTATGGCAGAATCACACGTTCATGCAGTTGTGAAGCTGAAGGGCAAAACATTTACAAATGCTTTATGTAGCTGCATCTCTCAGAGTAAGCACTGCTTTCACATTAACGAAACCAAATCAGTGTATCACTCTGATTATCATGCACTTCATCACAGTGACTGTTGTCTTTGTTCTATGGTTGGAAACAATGAGTCTATTACTGCTTCACATGAGTGTGTTCAAAACGTATGTAGGGTTTCATCAGTGTGTGTGGAAGGGTTCTTTCTAAATCTGCTCTTTGCATGCTGAGACAGAAGCCTGTTTAAAAAGTACAGTATGGGACATTTAAAGGTGTGTAAAAAGTATTGTCTCATATCTGGACATTTGTATGTAGAATGTAAAGATTAATCCTAAAAATGTACTCATCAAATAAAATATATGCTTCTCTAAATATGACATTTATGGTAACTAAGAAAATGCACTTCAGTGTGTTTCTGTTCTCTGGAAATGCCATTTTCCGTAACAAATTAAAACTCATTTAGAATCTTCAGCAAACTGTACTGGGAATTCCTGCAACCATACGGGCATACAGAGTTTCCATACGGAGTTTCATTGCAGTCACTGCTGATAGCTAAATTAAAGAAAATACAGATTTTTATAAAGGCTTGTGGAGTTGGTACAGTAGCTGCCCTACTACTAATGTACATCCCATCAAAGCATAAATTAATTCCAATACAACGCAATCAGTGACAATAATCATAATCTAATGTAAGAATCAAGAATGGCTTGAATGTTTTAGGTCAGATGAGACCAAGATGAATCTTTACCAAATTGATGGAAAGGTAAACTTCTGTGTAGTTTGGCCTAGTATTCTCTAGAACTGTCTCTTTCATTGGTATTGATGATGTAACTAAAGAAGGCAGAAGCAGAATGAGTTCTGAAGTTGGCTTAAACATTTGGTCTAATGAAAAAAGGCAATGCCTCTATACTTAATGGAGAGAGCGTCACGAAGCAGCATAAAAATGCCCCGAAACATATGGCCAGTGCAACCAAGGTGTTTCATAAGAAGAAAAAAGTGAAGAGTGGCCAGGTCAATCTCCAGATTTAAATTCAACAGATCAGGCATTCTACATGCTGAGGAACAAGTTGAAGTCAGAACACTCCGAGAATAGGCAACAACCCACAGTACTGTAGCTGCAGCAAAGCACAGTATGTTTTGTAAAAAATATGATCAAACGTGCATGGAATTACCCAATTAAAAAACTATATTATATATTTTATTTACACGCTTATCATTCAGATTCATTCCTTGATCACAAAAATGAGTTGTTTAACTCTAAAGCCAAAATAAGAGTGTTCCAGTACTCTTGTAGGGTATTGTATAGGCTGTATATAGACATACCACAGTTAAATTTACCAGCCTGTCCAAATCTCTTCTGCTGTCATCAGTTGCTTTTTTAAGTATACATTTTAGCGTATTAATCACATGAAAGCAGACTTTAGAAAAAACAAAATAAAAAAGATTTAATCCTTTCCAGCTGCTGGAGCCTCTACGGGGCCATTACCAGAGATTAAACCCAGCACTGCCATGATGTCCTCACATGCTGTAGCATAACTTCCTGCCAAAGCTGTGTGGGCCTTGATATCACTTGTGCCCCGTGTGTCCTGGGCACATAGGGAGGTACGGAAGGTCTTAAGTGTCAATGTTTAATTTTCTGCAAAAAACGCTCTTACAAATATTGCAGGAGAGTTTTTTTTGTAGATTTCCTGCATACTGTACTAGAGTTTAAAATGAAATCCCTTTGTTCTAATTACTGGAAGAGAAAAGGCTTATTTTTTAAAGAACACATGTTGCATTGTAGTCCTTAAAAGTGAGCTTCAGAGATATTTTGTAGAGTAGGTCATCTGTTAAGCCTTTTACATTGGAGGATCCAAACTGATTGTGGGTGTGTTGCCTTTAAAAATGTGTGATAAATTGACCATGCCATCATTTTAAAGTGATGCTATATTTTAAGAAGTGCCGGAGATACCGTATACCAATATTTTTTTGCATTAGCAGGGATATCATTGGCTGGAACCAAATCAGATATTCTACGTCCGCTTAACTTTGTGTATAAAAGTTAAGTCTAGAATCTTCAGAATAGATTGAACAGGACTGGTTTGTTTATAATGAAATTGTAAAAATCACCTTTTTACCAAATCTTACATTTAAAGTCGTTTTTAGTGAATGCAGCATATTTATCTTTTCACAAAATATGGAGAACTTTCTATCTACTGTACCACATAAGTATGCATTGTATATGAAAATCAGTTACTTTACTGTCTTTTAATTTTTCCTAATTTGATAGTACCATAGAGATCTTGGCATTCTATAAGTTTTCTGATAGTCATTTTTTTCTCTGCCAGGATCTCAAAATAAGAGTATAGATTATTCCAAACTGCCATGCTTAGGAGAATATCAATACATTTCCTCAGCTAGTAAACGTAATAGCTCAGTGCTGAAAAAAATTAGGTCAGTTTTTATACTTTCAGAGTTGCCTGTCATTAGGGAAAATTCAAATTGGGGTTACGTTAGTCAATTCTGCTAGAAAAGAAGCCTTCGCTAAATCTGTATGAATTTACATCAGTCTAACACAAAACATTTTTATTTTGGGTATGTTTTCTTGCCTGCCGTCTTCAACTAAAAACTTTATAATAAGTTATAATATTACATTATTTGTCAATTGTATGGACACATTTGATCTCAAAGGTTATTCACATGCTCACCAAAGGGGCCCAACTACAGTCTATATTAGTGTCTTCTACTTTTCACATGACCTGCATTTGTCCCTTGAACTACTTTCTTTACAAAGCTTGTGACTGTATAACCATCCTAGAGACCAGACAAGGGTGCAAGGCCAGGATTACGCTCTGGCTATTTGTAATGTTTTGGCTGGTACGCTAAAAGCTTAACTTTGAGCTCTGTATTTTATCTATTTATCTTTTATATTAATATCTGTCTACAGTTTATTAATTTTGGTTTCAGTTTATAAAGACGTCTTTCGAAACACTAAGGTCGTTGTGACTGTGCTGGCAGGTAAAAATGAGAACTTTTTAAAGAACTCCTTAATTATGTTCTGGATGGTTAAATCGTATTATACTCAATAGGAAAGCATCTCATTGACTAGTTTCACTTCCCTTTAGGAATGAATACTGCCAGTGAGTTCATGGTTTACTAAAAAACAATTTTCAGGCAGAACAGACTTTCAGGCAGACATCTAAGACCTAGTGCAAAAGAAAATAGACAGTCCATTTCTTTTCCAGGACAAAATGAAGACACAAACACTTTTCTTTTGCAATCTAGAACAAAACTGGCTGTAGAAGTCCCTGGGGCCAACATTTTTAAAAGTTTTTTAAAAAAATATTCCCATTTTCTGGGACTCCTCACACTCCATATTGTGAGGAATTCCCTACCACAATTTCCAAAAGATATAATCTGCTAACTACTTAATCATCTGTAACTTCAGAACAACCATCTATCCATTTTCTGCCTGCTTTTTCCAAGTCAGGGTCACGGCTGGGAGCCGGCAAGCAATGAGCACAAAGCAGGGTAGATACTGGACTGGACTGGACCCCAGTCCATTGCGGGGAAGACACAGACACAGACATGTATACGCTCTCACCTGGGCCACTTTTCCCAGAAACCCATTTAACTACGAGTACACTCCGTCTTTGGACTGTCAGAAGAAACCTACACGAACACTGGGGGAACATACAAACCCCACACAGACAGCACCCCAGGTCTGCAAGCCAGCCGTGCTGATTACTGCAGAACTATGCCACCCAACTACTGAACGTGCCCTGAAAAACTCAATGGCATGTGACGGAGTGACTAAGCAGCACTGGGGTACTGCACCTCTCCAAAGCGTCCCCTACCACTCTACTGCATACAAAGGGAAAGCACACTTAGTGACCTGCTGTCACAATACACTGCCTCCCCTTTCCACTTCCTGGTTTTACACCTTGAGCATTCAAAAAGAAACGTCATAGGAAATAATTTGAAAGGCCACCTTTGGTAGTTTAAACCGAATCAGAATATCACATTAGCATGTTGTTATTTGCATAATAAGTCTATACAATTCTGCTGCTCATAAAACAAATTAAATATTGCAAGACTGTATGTCTGAATTCTCCACAAAACGTGGCGTCACTTTAAATTGATTTCCTGCAATTTTGCTATTCTTCTGATTTAAAGTTTGTGTTGCTGATTCATTAGGAATAAAAACTACTGTTGTCCCCTGTAGTTTCCAAAGAAAATGAACATGTTAGATATCTGGCAGTATTTTCCTTTCACATTTGAACAACAAGTTATTTTGTGCACTTCTATTTTTCTATTACATTAGATCTGAAAGCAGTGTGTGGCGAAAAGATTTCATATTTATGACCTTTCTGTTATAAAATATCAATGAGGAGTAGTAGAGAAATGTCAGGATTCCCTTATTGAGGTTAATATCAGTTTGTCACAGTGGTCTCTGTACTGGAAGCATGAAAGATATAAGTAGTAATGGATTTTTTTAACAAAACTTTTTTTTCTAAATGATCTACAACGAAGGTTTAAAGTATTAGGTTTAGTGATTATAGGATCTGTTTAAAGAACTGTGCTATAAATGTCTGAAATGAAACCATTTATTTCTGTTTTTTTACAATTGCATTGATCTGTCAGAGAATCTTTTTTTAAATATTCCTATTCCAGCTGCACAATCAGGAGCATCTGCAAAAATCTGGCTGGCAGACGGAGTTAACTGTGTGTTATGAATAATTATTTTATGCTGGTTTGCTACAGTATGTGATTATGAAGGATTATGCAAACAGTTCTTCAATATTCCAAATGACTTATGAAATCATACAATGGTATTATTAAGGTAGATTTTCTAAATTGAATCCAATAATTTTAAACAACTTAGTCTCCGAATAATAGATGCATTATGTCTGATTTTTAACATTGCCCTGTAGTTTTAAAAATACCTTTGTCATTTTTTGGGTGGGCTTGTGCGAGGATAGATGGTCAAAACACAATAAAAATTAAGATGGCAAAACGTTCTGTCATTTCTGATCCTCTGTGCTAAATTACCCCAAATAAGTAGCAGGGTAGAGCAATGTTTTATTACAGATTAACTCTGTTACCTCCACAGATGTCCTTGTTTACAGGTTACGCATGACAGACTGAGTTGCTGTTCTCAACATACAGGACATAGTCTGCCAGTGACCTCTGTAACCAACTATCCATAGATGTCAAAAGGCAGTCCAGCACCTTGCATGCCACTGAGGTCATGGGCTCCACAGTTAGTCCAGAGCAGTAGAATGAACAAGTACATAGAACATAAACTCAAGGGGTACAGATGTAAAGACAAAAGCAGCTCAGGTCTGGTCAGTGTATTTTTTTTTATTCCATTTATTTCTGCCTCAAGCAGCACCAACTTTGCACCATCTGAATTCACATTTCCAACAAGATGGACTTGTAGAGAGGTGCCAAAGACCGAGGCCTCACTGCAGTCTGATCTTGTGAACCTGATTTGGGGGCGGGGGTGAAAGACATTTATGGTGGATCTTGGTTCCAAAGTGAAAAACACTTTAACGACCTTCAGTCGTTACCCCCAAAAGATTCTAAAGTTTACCACCCGACACTGTCCTGATGGTGCGCAAGCTGGCTTTCTGAAGGAAAAAAAATGAATTCCAGGTTCAATCTTATCATTTTTAATGCCAGAGTGCTTTTATTGATTGCTATTACTGGAGCATGGCTTATTGGGTCTGTCGCTGAAACCTTGCTACAGGTGTGTAGTCCCACCTGAAGCCACTCTACTAGAGCAACAGTTGCAACTCCACCCCCCCTCCCAACAAAGGCAGAAAGCAAGAATGAGGTATCAAAATGTAGATGAATAATAAAGCCTCCTGCTGGTCATTGACACACACTGTATACATTTGCTGTAAGATGGTGCAATTCTGCTAACAGCATGATGAGTGGGGAAAAAAAACTCTCCTACCTTCTGTGACCCCGATGCGGTCCGCTTGATGGAGGTGCGCTTAAAGGAGCCGCTCCTCCGGAGGGATCCTGGGAACTTCCCACCTCGACTTCCAGCATCCTTCCTCCCTCTGATGCTCCGGCTCTCCATGTGTGACCCACCGGCGTGTCACAAAGGGACACTCCGAGCCTGCATCGCAATAAGCTGAGCTTGGCTCTAGCCAGGTTTGGCAGGTGAGGACAAAAAGAAGAGGAAAAAAAAAACAGAACAAGAAGTTATGCTTTGGCAGGAAAGAGTGAGAGATCTACCCCCCCCCTCTCGCTTCGAAGAGTTCTCATTCAGTGGGACAGAGACAAGAGCAAGGGAAAATAACTCAACGATGTGCTGACACAGAGACCCCTTTCCTCTCCCTAGCCTCTATAATCAGGCTTAATGCACCCAGCTCCTGGAAGCTATGCTTTTCTAATGGATGGAGATTTAATAAATGGTGATTGAAGGTAAATCTACTTTGGAGCGCCGTGGCCTGGAAAAGGTTTTAAAAACATGCAGAGCAAAGCAAAGCATAGGGTAAGTCAGATGGAAACAGTTTTTGATGGCAGCAAGAAAGGCATATAGAGAGGGGAGGGAAGCAGCTGGTCTTCCTGGCCCTGTGTGGGTACGAGGCTTGGGGAAGAGCTCAGAGAGTAAAAACTAGGCAAGCAGAGAAGCAGGGTGATCGCAGATCACAGGAAGCAGAACCTGATGCGATTAATTCATCATGCAGTCCTACACTACTTGAGAACATTTTAGGAACAAATTAGGGGCAAAGGGCTGATTTGTGGGCCAACATCTGTACCAGCATGCGATAATATCTACACACTGGCGAGGTATTTTTACTGTTGCAGATATTTTCTCTGGTGTTTCCCTCTTCTCTCAGGATGGCTTGGGTTTTGTTAGTGAAACGCTTGTTTTCTTATAATAAATAGACTGTTTAATCCCTTCATGCCAGTTTACAGATCATGCAAACGACCTACATTCATTAAGACGGTTTGCAGTCTTGCTATTCGTGTGACCCTTGCACAGTCAAAGTGCCTGAATAGCATCCATTTGGAATAAGGTTGGTTGAGAAATGAAGGCCTCACACAGCAAAGTTTAATACCGTAGCTATTGTACCTACAGCACAGGACCACATGACAATGAAATGCATGTCAGCCTCAGACACAGAGGTAGCGGACCAGATATGTGTAACGCATTTTTTCAGTCCTAGACGAGGTCTAATTATAGGTGTGCATAGACAGTGGTGCTGTAAAGTTGAAATAACCACTCCCATTCACAAAACACGGAAAAGGAGAAGTTCACTTTATCTCTGCATTTCTTGACTTACAGATGCATGAGTTAACCAGGACTATATATAGATTATTTCTCTTCGTTTTTTTCTAAACAAAGGTCAGCTCTGTGTAAATCAGAAACCATACACTGTATGTACTATCATACCTAGAGGCCTCAAGTCTTAACGTATGATCAAAATAAACCAAAAAAGGTTTTGTTTTTCTGGGTGGCACGTTTTACTAGGAAGCAGCCTTTAAAATTCAAACAAACTTCGGTACAGCACAGAGTATTAGACGTTTATAAAATTGTTCCAGGAAACATAAAATCCAGGTTTCATTGGGAAAATTTAATGTTTATCCTGTGTAACTGTATGAAGGCATTAACTTTAAACTAATGCAGAGGTCTATTAATAAGGTCTAACTATGATTAGTTACCTTTAGGACAACTGCTTTTATTTTAACTTGTTCATTTAATCAATATAAAAAAATAACAGTATGTATTCCTATCACTAGTGTAATATACAGCAGGCGCATTTCGTTTTATAATTGTCAGATAAAAATTCGGACTAATTCACGTGTGATTACTTTATAAACATGGATTACTAGAAAGATGCCAACTTAAATTTTCATTTAATTTATGCATTTCTTAGTCTTTCAACAAGTGCGCTTTTCATTTAGTGTTATAGTATTTGTCTCGTCATACATCACCTGTCTGGATCAACCTTCTTTTTTAAAATTTCTTAAAGTAACTTAAACATTTTTTTTATCGTATTTATTTTTCTCCTCAACTTGGCTCTAAACGCTGATCATACAACTAAACAGCCAGCAGCCCCATCTAGTGGTGTGTTACGGTTTTACAAGTCACTAAATTAAAATTCATTTTGCGGGCCCAAGTCAAAACACGAAAGCGTTTCCATTTTGTCCAGGTAATGCCAGTGCTGTCACAAGGAAGTAAGAAATCATTTGAGACGCGTGAGTCTCCCTTGTCTGGTATTGTTATTTACTTACATTGAATCTAAGACAGTTTCTTACTATCTCTTCCTATAGTCACATGTAGAGCACTGCTTGTCCTTTACAAATCTACTTGACACCATTACTATGGAAAACTTGGGGTGTTACTCTACAGTAGGTATTCCTTAAACAGACTTGGGAATCCTGCACCAGATACCGGAGCTTTTTTTTAATTTGTAGCATTATGGCCAACACTGCAAATGCACAGCATTGAATATTGTTAGATAAGTGGGTGGAGCCGATCACGTTAACAAAGACAAACGCATCCCCTCTCTCCTAGAAATAAAGAGGATCAATTTGAGGTTAATCCCCACGCCACAAAGACCTGCGGTCAGCCGTTCAGAGTAAACCCGTTTCAAGCAACCAGGTGGTACCGTTAGCAAAATAAAAGACAGCGAGAGGAAGACAGAGCGAAGAAAGACACTTCATCAACTTTCGTGTTTGCAAAGCAGCTCATAAAAATGAGGTTTCCACAGTTAGAAAAATACGACAGAAAGAAGAGAAGATAAACCATATTGTTTTAAACTTAAGTCTCGGAGGAATCTGGAGACGTATTGACTTTGTCCTGAGATAAGAACAGAGTCAGGACAAGAACGTCATTAGTGTCGGAGAAAGAAAGCTCCGATTAATATTTTTCCCTGTCGTTGTAAAGTTTGGTACAGGTTGGAAAAACGAATTCTGGTGACTTTGCACAACTAAATGGTTTCTCGGCAGAAACGAAACAAACGTTTCCTTTACATTTTATCGAAGGAGTGGAATTTGAATATTGATAAACATAGCTGTTTGCTTGTAAAAATGGAAAATTAGATGGGCATTATCTAAAGGAATTATGGTTTCCGTATATTAAAAAAATCAACTGTTACTCTGATTCACGACTGCTGTAAAAACATGAGAAATGTTGTGAAATAGTACCCTTCCGACATTGTGAAACACTGAATTAAAGTACAAGGGTATCAGTGATGATGGTCTAAAATTCTGTGTAAAGCGCAATAGCTTTTCCTCTGGGAAACAGATTGTTTTGATGAGTCTGAAATGTGAACCTTTAACCAAGTCACTTTGAACCGTGTTTACTCATTGAAAAGACTTGAGTTCCTGAAATGCAATGAAAACATTAGATACATGAAACGCCCTGGCAGGTTGTCTTTCGAAGAAAAGCCTATATTTGAGAGCAGATAAGCTAATCATCAGTTCTAAGGTACAAGTTTACTTTACAAAGACAGTTGACTAAGTCATTCCATGCTCAAGGAATGTTTCAAAACAACAGGTTGATAAAAATGGTGCATAAAGTAGGGATTTATATATGCGGTTTCTGTTGTTTGTGAGGGAGAGGGTTTATTTTTAAATCAATTTCCAGGAAATATAAGCACTCTGTTCTTACGACTAGAACCATTTTGACTAGAGTTTGAGTTATTTAATTAATATAAATTTATAAAGACCTTAACAGTGAGAATTTATTTACCTGGGTTTCATTATCTTTTTAATTGCTTTTCTGTTGACTTACTGTATGTCACATCATTCATGAAAAAGGTTGCAAGGCTTTACATCAGTCTCATTCGTACCAAATTAATGGTAGTTGTTACAGTGGATGGAGTTAACATCAGCTAAATTAAACATATGATAATAAAAATAATTACATAGCATTTTTCTGGACAGTCTACTCAAAGCGCTTTACGGGTAATGGGGACTCCCCTCCACCCCCTCTAATATGCAACCCCCACCTGGATGATGCAACATATGCTACATATTAGTTTCGCACAGTTTATGACAAACTTTCTCACCACCTCTAAGCAAAAAATCCCCGAATCCCTGAAATGGAGGAGAAAGGAAAGCATTACCTCATTAGGCTTGAAAAAGTTGGCATAGCGGACGGAATCATCCAGAGTCTTTGTTGGTGTGCCCTAATGTTTGGGGCTACAGTGGAGAACTTCTCTGGTGATACTACACTGTCTTCTTGTGACCTACAGAAGTGTGAATCGGTATTGTCTTCCCTTAAGAATGGCTAATGCTTAATTCCTTCTAGTAAGCAGCTGCCTTAATATGTTCTAATGGCATTACGATGGTTAGTCAGAGAGACTAATGGCTGAACCAACATTGTGCTGCAGTAGTAAAAAAAAAATGCAGCACTAAATTAATATTTCATTCAGCATGACGCTATCTTCACTTCGACTCTTGATGCTTACTAAGCAAATCTTTTTTTTTTCTGAATGAAGCACATTGTCATTTCCACAAATAGCATGCTCTTCGCCTGGCTTGCAATCACGAAAGTGCTTAACGAGTACTTTAAAAAAAATTAAAAATGCGATGTTTTCACCCATTGTTTTTTTTCTCTTTTTTGTAAAGAAAACACTCAGGATGACTTTTGAGCTGCTGAAAATTAAGACATACAAGATCAAATGCCCGTCCCTGGGAAACACAAAAAGTGAGTCTGTGAAAACGTCTAAAATGCATTAGCTATTCTTACTATTTGCCCAGTTTACAAGAATCTAGTCTTTCAGAAAGAGGCAGAATCGAACAGTTTAAATAGTTATCTTAATCTTGTAAGCTTCTTAGTTGTACATTTGAAAACATTTTGTGAAAAATTCTGTGTACTCTGTGAAAGAAATGTATTAGTAATATTACATTAGCATGCAAGACACAGCTTGTAATGTGGTTAACCTTTTTCTTTTAAAAAGTTGTTTTCTGTTCATTCCTAAACCAGTAGTACACGTCATCTTTCTGTGTTTAATACATCATGTTTCCCTATTTTATTACCTAGTTCTTGGAGCTTCTGAAGAAAAAGATGTATTTTCCTATAAATGTCAAGAATGACCAGCACTATAAACACTGACAAAATGTTTATAGTGTCAAAATTAACACAGTACAGTGCATTGGTTTAAAAAGCGTGTGTATAAAAATCTCAAACCTCAATATTTTGGGTGTAGTACAGTATGCTCATTAGAAAAAACACGGGAGGTTAGCTCAGATTTTGTGAAAAAATACCTGCACACATCCTTTTGGAAGTTTCTTTTAGAAAAAAGTTGTTATATATTTTTATAAAAGTGGAAATTACTATTATATAGCATTGAATACCACTTTAAAACAGCATTATGTTTTTTTCAAAACTGCAGACTGAGTCATGTGAAATCAAATGGAAAAGGTAAGAAAAAACTACAATAAAACAACATAACTTGACTGAATAGAACTGATAGAAATTGTTTTATTTTTGATAAGTGTCTCAGAGAGGATCTGATATGTATATAATGAAAACCTTACTATTAAATACAGCATAAACCTCCAGTCAGAAGAATGTGGTAATGGACAGAATACATTGAACAGAAATTCACTTGGCCTCTCTATCCACCAGAGTGTGCTAGAATAGTTCATTTACACACATCTCCTGCCTGCTATTTCCCAAAGTCTTTTATGAGTGTGTATGTCTAGTCCAATTTACAATGTGCATATATTTAAAAGCTTAGAAAATAGGTCTTTTCTGGTCTTGACAAGTTGTTTAGCATTAATAGAAAATATGGGTAAGTTAAATAACTCAAGTTACTCTTCATTTTTGTAAAAATATAGAGATCTCAGTAAGGTCTATTCTGAGCCGGTTAAATGTACACATGTACTGTATTTATTGTGGGCTCATAACAGATAAACAGTATGTTTACAACACACATAGGTCTCAAGAATGATTTTTCTAGTGATTCAGAGTCATCACTTTGTGTAAGCAAACAAGAGATTCAAACTGCGAAGATGCTTTATTTTACAGAAGGCCAGCATAATTGTCTTTTTCAGGTAAATGAAGAGCAGATTCAATTTGTGTCTGTTTTCTGATCAGTAAGCGCAACTCTTAAGCTATCTGATTTGCTTTTGTATGATGTAGACCCCAACACTTTAATGGTAGTTTTGAATTTGCAGGGTTATCAATGGTTTAAGTACATTAAATCATGCTCACATTAACAACTTATCAGCTATTTTTAAATTGTGGCATCTTAAAATGCTTGGGCTCAATAGGTTTAAAAATCCTTGGCTTTGCATTATTCCACTTCAGAGTAAGCACTAAGTAGTACACCACACACACACTGAAGTGTGGCTGTGTAGGTGGTAGGTGTGTCGGTAGTTAGACGGAAATGTATGAGGTTAGGTTTTGATCTCATCCCCAACTTTTGTTTTAAAAACCATGAACCCAGCAGACATGAAATGTAGAAGCTTAATCTGGTTCTTTATGACCTATTTAAATAAAATAGAAAAATTATCATTTAAACTTAATTTAAATTTGTGTCGAAATGATTAATAATTTAGTTTTTTTCAGTGTAAAATTAGAATAATTTGAGGAACATTGTGTGGTGTGTGATTTGACATTGTACAGATGAAGCTCGGATTTGTAAAATACACAGAGAATGTTGATTATTAAACATGGGAGTATTTCTGCTTGTATTTTTATTTATAAAGAGAACTGATGTTCCAAATTTACATCAGCTGTTATTTAAAGCATTTTAAACCTCTGTATTCAAACTCTACTCCACAGCAAAAATTACTTTGTATGTATAAATCAAAGTAAATGGTACAAATTAAGCTGTTTAAGTACAGCTTCCAGTTCATCAAAGGTACACCTTTACCTCACTTTTAATCCCAACCACACTAGCATGTAACTTAAAGAAGTATTTGTTGGTGCAGCCTGTCACAGCCTTCATTGAAAAATTTCCCACAATGGCCTAGAAAAAAACGGTAAAACGGTATTCAGTAAGGAGCATCAGATTACATTGGCTTTATGCAGAACTCTTCACCATTAATAATGCATTGCCATACCATGCAACCAACAAGCAAACAGCGATATTCAGCTGCCATAGAGACCAATTAAAGTTACACTTGGGACCTCACGCTAGTAGGAGATTAAGGAACTATATCCAAGCTCACAATAATATTGAAACCAAGAATTCCACATTGAGCTTGCCTTAATGAATATGTTTTTGAATGACACTGAAACTATAGAAGAATCGTTTTTTAAGTAGTTCAGTGAGCTTAATTGGCTAAATAGCTTCTACCGTAACTAGTGTCTAACACCTCTGTATTTTAGAATTTTGTGTTAAAATATTGTTTTAAGTAAAAGACAATAACTCAGTATACCTCAGACTGTAAAATAATTTTTAGATAAATGACTGTATTGATTTGTATTCATAGGAATATTAATTAATCCAGCATGATGTGACAATATAATACAAATAATAAGGAAAAGATTCCTTCCGCTTTTCAGTTGTTGATTGGATGTGTATTAAGCAAAGCTAAAAAACTGTGTTTTGTTTTTAATTTTGCTAAAGTACCTGCTTTGTAATCACCATGATCTCAGCAATAGCATGTCTCTTTTGGATATACAGATGTTTATGGAAAACTAATGAGGCGATACAAAAGGAAGGAATAGAACGGTCTTCTGAATGCGAAAGCAGGGTCCATACAAAGTTGATTTTTGATTTGAATTATAGAGACACGTGGACACACAGTAAGCGTTGCTTTCTCACAACCCTTACTGGGCTTCATTCCAGCCTGGAGCACCTGGGGCTTTGTTTAAGCCAGATGCTCCAGTCTCCTCCCATAGTCCAAAGACATGCTGTCTAGATCAATTTTCCCCCCTTTTGTGTTTCTTGCAATGGACTGCAGCCTGCCTCTTGCCCATCGACTGCCATCTTAGACTTCAGATGACCACAGCCCTGAACTGTTGTAGTTATTGGGGATTAATGGACATTCCCAGCTCACAACCATCCTAGGGTTTTGAATTTACATAGCTGAAAATAAATAGCCAACAGGTTTGAGATTCGAATCCGATCAGTATGTTTCATGAGCTCATGGGATTCACATGGTTTACACCTTAAGCCATTAGAGGTCTGTGCTGATCTCCATCTACTGATTTCCAATATTTGGATATTTTTTCTTGATGAACTAATGGAAGTCATAAAAACTAATGGCCGGTATATACTATAGAAATAAATAAAAGTCCATTACAGTCCCTGAAATTCTAAAATAATTAATGTATATTCTGGTACCACACAAATTACATACTTAATTAGCATACTTAATTAAATTGAAACTTTTTGTGTGTGGTATTAATCCTAAAAACTAAAAAGCTACCGTTTTTTTTTTATTTTGACATAGAACAGTCTCAAAAGGCTCTTAAATATGACTTAAAAAAAGTAGAGATTTCGAAATGGTAACATTTAAGACACTGAGTTTAAAAACACAGTTTGAGACCTTCTAGTTAGGCCTCAAACTGTGATAATTATGGCAGGTTTCAAATGACAAGAGTCAAGCTGGGTTTAATTCCTTACATATCAGATGATCCTAGGGCAAGTCAAGACTCATGCTATTTCTGTGCCTTTATTGGTTGTCTTTTACAGCTGGACTGTAGTTAAGAGAAATAAAAGGTTTATTTCCTTAAACCAGTGCCTGTATTCTAGTCAGGTTCTGAGATAAACACAATTCTAATAAGAATACTGATTATTTTTTAAGCTTTTATTGGATTCAGAGGCTTAGTCGTCTTAGGGGTTTGGGAAAGAAATGCTCTGTCCCAAAGTCCATAGTTGAAAAAGGATCAAACAGTATTTTTATTGACATCCATGTCATTACAATACAACCTTTTCTGAAAAAGGATTGTGTAGCACTTCTGTGACATTTTTGTGAGTATGTCCTCTTTTCTTCCAGCTTTAAAGCAGATGAAAGAAGAGATATTGCTTTAGTAAGATGAAAGGAAAGATGGGCTGTGTGCAGACATGCAGTTCGGACCCTTTGTGAGAGACCGCCGGAAGGAGCTGTCTGGGAGTTTGTGTACTGTACATCAGTATTGTGTGTCAGGGCACGTGTTACGAGCAGGTGCCTTAAGAGCAATGAAGAAGCAGAGGCACTGTCCATGCCACTAGATTAAATTACCTCCTCAGCTGAAGACCTTGAAAAACCTTGAAGCTGACTGTAAAACAATTAGATGCAATGGGTGACTGGACATTTGCCACTACAAACAACCCGTGAATTGTCAAGTTACCTGCTTCCTTCAGAGCCGTGGTAGTGGGGAGGGAAGTCATGGGAATTTTACCTCTGTATGATCTTGATCTTGAGCCGTCAGCCTCTCTACTCCTACTGTATTACAGCAGCTAAGGTGTCATGCAAGTGACTGTACTTTCATAATGGATGATTTCAGTTATGGATTTTTGGTTTACATCTCATCATTTTCATATGATTAGAGGTAAACAAATATGGCCTCTGTTTTTAAATCTCATTTCATCTCAGCTAAAAAAAATGTAGCTCACTCCAAAAAAAAAACACCAAAACAAAACAAAAGAATTCTGCATTCTATGGCAGCTACCACTGAGAAAAGCAACCAACCAAAGTAACTTAATAATGCAGTCACCATAGCAGGATCTACTTTATAAATGATTGGACTTTATACCAATAAAACAATTATTTAGTTTTTCTTGTACTGGGAGGCACAACAGGTTAATGTACGCTTAGTATTGAAATACACAACTAGATCTTTTCTACTGCTTTCATCATTAAGAAGCCATGGAATTAGTTAATCTTGGAAATTAATTATTAACTAAGTGTGATGCTTTGTCATGTCACGCTAGGAGCATGAGTATCACCTTTCTTTCGATTCCTTGTTCATTGTAGGTAGGTGGGTCAAGCCTTATTCAGCAGATTACAGGATTACAGGTTTGCAGCCTGAGGAGTGTGATTGATGGGTCAGAGCCAGTTGTTAACAAGAGAACTACAGAGACCGCTCACGACAGACTCAACCTCTCCTTTGAGGGTGACACGCTCACGCTACTAGACAATTAAATTCTTAGAAACGTGCCTCAGGAGCTATTACATTCTTCGAATCATGTCTCTGGGCTCTGGAGAAGAAAAACACATCTTGCAACAGAGGACTTGTTGTTAAGGAGGTTGTCCCAGCCTTGTTCTTATCCCAAACTGTAAAAACCAAATAAACAAGTCAATTCGTTTAAAAATAGAATACTTTTGGTCAACATCATATTATGGCCATTACCCATTTACTACACAGAATTCGCACTTTTTTGTAATTGTTTTTCGAAGTTAGATCCATTCAGATTGCACTAGAGAAAAATAGAATGAAATACGACAGACCTCGTAGTGTCTTATTCTGTGATCATGGAGCCAGATTGATGAGAACGTCTTCAGCTCAGGCTAATGTTGTTTTGAGGGGACAAACAAGATTTTTAATGTTACAGCATAAGAAGTTTTACAAAGTACTTTTACTCTAAGGCCATGATTCAACGATTGTTTTATTTGTGTAGTCATACTTAATGTTCCTGCTTAGAAAAATACATTGGTTCAAAACTGTTTTGTTGCCATGTAAAATAATGCAGTTTCTAACATTTGCACATGCCTTAACACAGTTCCTAGAGACTTTAGAGAAAAAGTACACAGAGAAGCTAAACCTTTTATTCCCATGAGAGGGTCATAAGATGTTACCTTTAGTTCCACACAGTACTGTAATAATAATAATTGCTTACACTTATATAGTGCTTTTCTGGACACTCCACTCAAAGCACTTTACAGGTAATGGGGATCCCCTCCACCAACACCAGTGTGCAGCCCCATCTGGATGATGCGACGGCAGCCATAGTGCGCCAGAACGCTCCCCACACATCAGCTATCAGTCAGGAGGAGAGCAGAGTGATGAAACCAATTCATAGATGGGGATTATTAGGAGGCCATGACTGGTAAGGGCCAATGGGAAATTTGGCCAGGACGCCGGGGTTACACCCCTACTCTTTTCGAGAAACGCCCTGGGATTTTTAATGACCACAGAGAGTCAGGACCTCGGTTTTACATCTCATCCGAAGGACAGCACCCGTTTTACGATATAGTGTCCCCGTCACTATACTGGGGCATTAGGACCCACATGGACCGCAGGGTGAGCGCACCCTGCTGGCCCCACTAACACCTCTTCCAGCAGCAATCTTGTTTTTTCCCAGGAGGTCTCCCATCCAGGTACTGACCAGGCTCACACCTGCTTAGCTTCAGTGGGTTGCCAATTGTGTGTTACAGGGTGATCTGGCTGCCATCTGCTATAGATAGCTTGTTAAGTCAGGTCTGTACTTTACTGCTGTCAAACTACTCAAACTAAACCAGGATGAAACTGCTGTGATATCCAAAATGATTAGAAACAAAGGTTCAAGTTAATTTAAGTCACCATTTATTTAGTCCTTGCTTTGAAAGATAGTGACTAGGGGTTTTCCTTAACTTTTAAATTGCTTTTCATGATAAAGGTCACTTTTGATAATAAATCTTGTGTGGAATTTGTCTCAAAGACACTTTGATTTTCCTTTAATTCATTTCAAATCTGAATCTCACCTTTCTCCTCATTAGAACTTGTCTGCTGTTAAAGATAAGATTTACCATGCAAGTGTTTTCCTTTCAAAAGGCTTTAAAAAACGTTTGACTAACAACAATCTTCATTAATGCTCTAAAATATATTTTAACATTTAAAGTTTCATTTCTCTTACCTGGTGTAAAAAGTATGACATGGTACCAGAGTTCACAAGTCTAAATAATTAGATGTCATATCGGGGTTTCCTTTTTCTAACAGAACATTCTGTTTTGTTAACATCCATCATAGAAAAAGCTTCAAATGGATTAAGAGATCTGGAAAAGTAGTTAATCTTTTTCAGATTACCATTAGCATCACAATAAGTACCTGCAATATACAGTAATCTGCAATTTGCGTACAGTTTTATATTATTCTGTTCATGCAGTGTAAATAAAATGTGAATTGGTTACAGGAACGCAAGAGTTTTTAAATGGTATGTTCTATTGTAAAACTAAATTAACTAAATTAAAGGAATTTTTACATAACACATGTGCTGTTTATCACAGTCTAAAAACACTGCTTGGAGTTTTAGAGAGGTGGCACTCTTTACATAAAAATGGTCTGATTTTAGCTGAAAGAGTTTCTGATTAGAGCAACCTAATTGTAGGCCACATTTTAATCAGCAGCACAAGCAACCAAAAGCAGGATAACCTTGACTTTATCCCCTTTATCCTTTCTAGAAAGCACATGAGTGAAGTTAATATTTAAAGGAAAGAACATTCAAAATACTTTGCTTATGTCATATGCCATGTCTCTGACAGATTGTGCAAGTGTCGTGGTGATAAGGAAACAACATGATTATGTAGGATTATTTTCCACACATTTTAAGGTTCAGTAATGTTTGTTAGAAGTATTTGCTACGTGAAATTATCAAGAAAAATAAATTATGAGAGCAATATATAACCTCAGATTTCATCATCTACAGAAGCACCATCTGCTTTTAATTAAATGACAGAATATATTAGAGTTTAATAATAATAATTTGTGAGCTGATCGTTCACTATGCCACACCACTAAAATTAATATAAAATATTTTGTATTAATTTCTACCTACAGAGTAATAGTGCAAAAGCTATAAAATATCATATGCCCTTACCAGATATTGCACATTTCAGATCAATATACAGTCCATTACACACCATGCACCATCAGTCTTGCAGTGTTTGCTCCAGGCTGAGGAATGTTGTTGTACACATGGATTCTTTATAATTGACACAACAGTAATATTACGAATTCTACTGCTGAGGTGGTAAAAATGGCAGCACTTGTTTAAGAATGGAAGGAATGAGCCTGACTACAGTACTGTACATCCATCAGAAAGATGCCTATCTTGGTACCACAGTGCGGATCATAAAAACCTGGAGCACAAGACTCTGAGAGTACCTGACACTCTGCAAACGAAACTGGTGCTAGTCCTTTGCAGGGGGTCATGGCGTAAGTCTCTAGTTTAAAATCAGGCCCATCCAGCATGTCTTTGGGTGGCGGGAGGTAAGAGGGGTACCCAGAGACAGCCTGTACCATCCCCGGAAGAACACAGACACTTCCCCGGCTAGTGTCAAACCCCGGGCCGTGGCCCTAGGACCCAGCAGCCACACTATCAGTCAGTCGCTAGACCGAACACGAGATCACGCAACTAAAACTAATGATAAACCGTTGAACACAAAGTTTAACCCTACATTCCGAACACTTTCTGAGAAATGTTCTCTTTTCAGACAATTATGCGTGAACTCAGTCCCTCTGAATTCTTCCTTAGTGAATCTTAAAGATAGTGAATACGATGTAATCTGGCCTGGTGACATACATGTACAACGGTATTTCTGAGCATGGTGTTATGTAAGGGAGTGTGGATACATGCAACATTTGAAATTGCTATGGCTGATGTGAAGAGTATGTCATATTAAGGTGAAATGGTTTATAGGCCATTTTGTGGCACAGTTTTTCTCTTTTTTCGCCATGAGTTCTTAACGGGAAGTTTAAGAAACACTTGTTAAGATTCCAATCCCGGTGATTCTAAGCAGATTTAAACAGTAAAGTGATTAATTTCAAAGTGCAGGGGACAGTTGCCACAGTCCTTTTCCCTTCAGATGAGCAGACAACTTTCCAATCTAAAGCCCAATCCTTTAACACATCTAATTAAACAAATGAATTATTCTACTTAAATAACCTGATTTTCAGGAACTCTAGATTATTTTTCATCCTAGCATGTGGCAGGCCTCCTAAAGATGATTTGAATGGCAGTAAGGCATGCATTGAATTCCTCTTTGTCCCCTTTGCCGCATGTTTGCACTCTAGGGCTGAAGTGCTTGGCAGTATAATTTTAACAGGAGTGCCTGTTTTTGTAAAGGAGCCCTTTTGGTCTTTAATCTCGATAATTTTCTATAATTATACACTTATTTTGACAAACACTGCAGACCAGAGGTTTGGAAGTCACAAATTATATAAAGAGGAACCTAGGAGTAGCGTGATAATGTGTCATTTATTTTTCACTGGAATCTGTGGATTACTAATAATGCTCATCCACAACTACGCACCTTTGCTTTAGTAAATATACTTTATTTATCAATTAATTTATTTCATTAATATTATGATTAATAGAGATTAATTTAAGTAATTAATGTGCCAATTTATTAGTGTTGCAGCTGACCAGTGAAGTGTGATTTAACAGGGATGAGGTATGACTTCTGAGAAATGATCTTTATTTTAAGTGCTGATGAAACATGTGGGCTCCCCTAAACAAATAAATGCTTTCTCCTTCTAAATCTGAAGTAAGATTTTAATGAGCAGTCTCTCCTGAAATTGTACCAGGGCCTCCAGTAAAAGCTGTTTACTGCCATTACATTTTTTAAACAATTTTGCCCTAAGGAAGTGCTTCCTGCCAAAAATACAAATAGATTGCAAATGTTGTGATTAGTGCCCCAACACCTGACAAGTGATGTTTGCCACACAATTGATTTTGAAAGTAAAATAATGAAAGCTGCTTTACTTTACCTGTAATGTGATACTAGAACAGACATCTGGGAACTCACTATCATTCCGTTTGTACACAGATTTTTGCTTTGAACCTTTTGGCTGATTCTACATATACTGTTTGTTCTTTCATATTCTGAAATCATTTTAATTATTTTATTTTAAAAAAAAAGGTCTGTATGCTTATTGCTTGATAGAGCCTCCAGGGACCAATTTTTAAAAAACCTTTGACATGCAAATCACAAAAGGTTGAGATGTGTTAAATACACATCTGAAAATCTTACATTTTTCTGTAAACTGATGACTTAATTAGGTTGGCACAGTGGCGCAGTGATTAGCACTGCAACCTTGCAGCGCTGGGGTTCTGGGTACAATTCCAGGGGTGCTGTCTGCAAGGAGTTTGTATGTTTTCCACATGTTCGTCTGGGTTTCTTCTGAATCCTCTGGTTTCATCCTGCAGTCCAAAGATATTTTCTTTTTTACCAAAATTTATTTCCAAAAACAACTTCTCACAAAAAAATTCTCATAATATTAGTAAACATTCTAACCAGGTATGAACTTCACATGCAATAAAACTTTCCGAACGTCGGTTGATTGTCCATTATCAATCCATGCAAGTGGATGTTGGGGCTGGATTGGCGCAATTGAAGAGTCCCTCAAAGCCCTACCATTTGCTTTTGTCCATTAGTCCCTGTACAGGGCCCAAAGTCCTTTCCAGCACTCCCTTTCCATTTGGCGATTTGAGCTTCATCCTCCTTCTGAGGTCCTCCAGGATCCTCTCCTCCAGCTCCCTCGCTCCCCAATCTGCATTGTGCCAGGTGAGAGTGTTCCTCGCGTCCCACAGGCCTTGTTTGGTGAGGGACAGCAGCAGCCACAGCAGGAACTGCGTCCCCTTCTCCAGTCCGGTGGGTGCCAGCCCCAGCAGGGTGTACTGATAGCTGAGTACCGTTTCCGCTCCCAGGAGATGCATAACTTTGCCAATTCTGCCCCACACCGCTTTGGCGAAGGGGCAGCTCCAGAACACGTGCTCCTGAGTCTCCTCGATGAAACACGTGTCCCGGGGGCAGTGCGGGTTCCTGGTGAGCGAGTGTCTGTAGAAGACCTCTCTGATTGCTATACTCTGGTGCACTGCCATCCAGTTAGGTCCAAAGACATACTGGTAGGTTAATTGGCTTCTGGGTAAACTGGCCCCGGTGTGAGTGTGCGCCTGTCTGTGTTAATTTCTGTGTGCCCTGTGACTGACTGGTGTCCTGTCCAGGGTATATCCTGCCTTGCGCCCGTTGCATGCTGGGATAGGCTCCGGCTTCCCTGCGACCCTGTATTGGATAAAGTGGTTAGAAAATCAACAGATAACTTAATTGTTGCTTTTTCCTTCTTTTATGTATTTGATGTGCCTCAGGTGTGTAACTCCAGGACAGGTATTTTTAAGTGCAGAATTTGGAGTGTCGTAATTTGGAGTCATGACGCAAGTAAACAAGGTTTAAGAGCAATGAACTTTTTTTTGGGGGGGGAGGAGGTGTGTACATGGGGGGGGACCGGGATTGTAAAATGTTTTTTGGTAAATCATGTAATTGAAGCCACAAACCTCAATCAATGTGCAAACATCATTTTGTTCCTCCACGGTTATCTAGCTGCTTTAGTGCTGAAGTGCCACAAGCCTGAATAATAATACCTAAGGGTGGTGGTTTTATAGCAACTGTTACTCATCGTGTGACCTAAAAGCCTGACTCATGTGGTTTAAGGGCATTGTATAGCTGCGAAGCAAAAAGAGAAAAAGAACAGCAACTGACATTCCGCTATGACAACCCTGTGGCTTTATCAGGGTTTTGCTTCCTTAAACCTGTTGATTCAGAAACCCTTCCCAGCAGAACTCTGTGATAGAAATGAAACATTCCACCTCTTCACAGTCCATGTGAAAGGCATATTCAATCTTTGTGAAAAACCTAAGGCAATTTTAATGCTAATGCTTAACTGCAAATTGTTCATGTACATGTAACTAGCTAAATAAACTCCTATTTTGATCTGATGTATTCTTCTGTCTTTGTCAAGAAAGAAAAACACCTCACCAGCACCAGACTGTGAAATCATCTGTGAAATTGTCTGAAACCACTTAGAATGCTCATGTGGAAAAGAAAGGCCACAGTTAAATAAGGCCTTTCGGACAAAAAATAAGTGTTTTTAACCAACAAGATGTACTGTGCCTAAAATGTACCCTTTTCCTTGTGCTAATGTGATCACAGGACCTCTGTAAAACATGAACAATTTTCAAATGTACAAACTTTTGTTGCTATCCACAGAAGGCTACCCTCTTAATGTTAGTCGTTCGCGGTCTCTGTGATCTAATGTCCGTTGCAAGTATGTTAACAATCAATTATTAAATCTAAATGCCAATGAAAATCATTTGGGGAAACTGAAATCAACTAGAAAACGCTGCTTCCTTAAAAGGGTGATTTTGTTTAGCATTGAGAGAGAAGAGGTTAGCTCAACTTTGTAAGCCTGACAGTTTTGTTATTTTAGTGCTCAGCAGCATAAATCCAGATGAGAACAGACATCAGACTTGCTAAATCCTTGTCAGAGTAGAATGGTCCATTAACATCTGCCTAATCCTGCTAATGATAGCTGTCTTCACTTTATTGATGAGTTCTTATCTTCAGCTATATTAATTAGCACGTGAGTTAGCTAATCTGTGCCACAGATGGCGAACAGCCATATGACTTAGTCCACTGCAAACCACAGAAGTCATTGCTTCAGCTCTGTGTTTTGAGGTGAGGTAACTGGCCCTGATTCAGACTCCAGACAAGTTAGTGCCAAAGTCATCTGAGGACATCTCTGTGTTTTCCATTTTCTTGATGCTTCATTCAGCAGTAGGAATTCTCACTGTGCAAAACCTTTTATACCCCTTACAGTACAAAACATGCAGAACACAGGTAGTGTAAAAATTATACACTTAGATATTTGACATTTTTCAATTACTCTGAACTTCACTTACAAGAGTGGGACATAAACAAGCTGTTTTTGTTGTGTTTTTGTTTTCTTCTGCTTGACAGAGGAAAATTAAGAAGTCATAGAATGAAGAAGGCACTGGTTACTGTTTGTAAGTGACTTTAGAAACAGTCTAATTATGGTGTTAGGCCTCCTCAGATCTTCAAGTGACAACTTCTGAAAACCTAAAATAGATTCTACTGCACCTGTCAAGGAAACCAATTCCAATTAACTACATGAGCACTCAGCTGTTTACCCCTAGTGTCTTTATCAAGTGAACTCTTTTTGTAAATCAGATGGAGTCTATATGACAGAGAATACAAGAAGCTTTCAAGAATACTATCACCTTACAGGAGTGAGACTATATCTCAAAGAATGCACTCCAAACACTAATTAGCTCATTTGTTTCTTGTTATTTTATTTGTATGTTATGGCGACAGTTTTTTCATTCTAATTAAATGTGTCACTTACATCTTTGGAAACAGTTCAAATGGGGCCCTCAGTGTTCATGCTACAAAACAAATCTTTATCAAAGAAAATCTGCTTACCCATTTGCTTATCAATGAGTAATTAAGCTCCCTTTACTGTTTAGTTACTTTATAAATTTCTATTGCCTTAGAGAAGGTGTCTTTAAGGTTTCCTGAGTTTGTCTGCATTTTCCTGTTATTCAGTTGTGTACTTGTCATTCCTATGACATTAGATTCATTAGCTTATTGTTTACAATTCCCTGTAAGTGATATAAATAAAAATTGATTTCAGAGAATACTCAGGGATGCGTTTCAGGAAACACAGTGGGGAAGTACATGAGTATTGCACGTTTTTCATTCCACGATAAGCATTAAAAGCTCAAGGCAATGTTATCTGGCTGCCCTAGTACATTCTCACTATCCACTTTGGAAAGTCCTTTCAGAAACTGGGATGTGTACACTGAAACGGTTAGCTGCCTATGCCTAAAACATCTGAACATTGTGGATAAAACATGCAAGCATGCACACTTGGTTGCATATTAATTAAGCTATAAAAACATCAGTGTAAAGCAGATTATATCATCTAAACTTTAAAATTGCTAAACTTTAACACTGGCAAGTGGATGAACCTAGAACTGTATTAAGCCAAAAGGTTATTATTTAAACAGTGTGTACTAAACCCACGGGAGAGCTCAAGTGGTTTGTTTTCCACTCCTGAAATGGGTAACACCTTATTGAAGGGTTAATATCTTACTCATAATTGTCAGTGGGTGTGTTTGGGTTGGGACTGTAATTTGCATGGTGCCTGTTGTCTGAGTGAGACGCATGAGACCAGCTTTGTCTAAACGGAATATAAGTGGTGTGGGTCAGATGTCCCTGATAATTGAGCATTTCACAGAATATGGAAGCATGGAGAGATCTAATCAAGGCGCAAGCTAAGGGCGATCAGACACAGATGAAAAATGTGGGCTCTCCGTGTTACACAAACGCACTGACTTGTTTTTTTTTCAGAGGGAAGCAGCCGAGCAGTTCTGTGGCTCAAGTGGTGGTACATTATGTCCTTCTTCTTACATGTGTGCATATAAAGAGATTGATTCGTTCCTGTTGTGAACCCCATAATGGAAATGTATTGATTTCATAGCCTTGAAATGTTGTTTTATTTCTATCTCCCTTCCACCGGTATTACAAACACAAATTCTATTGCAGCATGGCATGGTTGACCAAGCCTTTATAAGAGCAGTGTATTGCACCATTATGTTCCAAGTATCTTATGAAAAAAAAACAAGGTAAAGGAAATTTCTTAAGCAGAATCAGAGTTCATTTAAGGCCACTTAACCAACAAAACTTGATAATGTGGGAGAGTGCAATGTTTGTGGTGTGCTTATTCGCAATCATCTGCTTCTCCGTTCCTCTTATCTGGCTCAGCTTACGTATGACTTCTTTCAACACAAATCTGTAAATTTTCAAAATAAAAAAATAAAATCCCCCACAATCCAAAAACTCCTTTGGTACGACAAAACACGCCCACCGTTAAATGCATTGTTTGCTGGTTGGCGACGGCCGTTTCTAAATACTTCTAGTGTGTCTTTATTTTACCATGAGCATTTTCCAAGGGGAAGAGACTTTTGAAGATGGGCCTGTCAGTGCCAGGTTGGGAGCAGTCTACAGCCAATTCCTTCTCACAGAGCTCTCAGGAAAACCTCAGATCCCCACCCAACAGACCAGTCACTGAACCCATCATTGAAAATTCCACCCACCCTCTTCCTGGGACGGTGCCAAGCTCTCTCTGCAGCCCCAGTGCTCTTGCCTCTTGTCCGATCCCCAGCGCTTTGATACTAGAGGACTGGGGGAAGGGAACGGGTCTACATCCATTTAATTTACGGAATGGAACATGGAAAAGAACCGGGCTCAAAACCAAAACAGGGTGGGATCTGCAGTGGATTTTATTTTTTAACCAGGACCAGAAAAAATAACAGCTTTCTTTAGCAAGGGAACTTTTGTCACCAAGTACTTTAAAAACTCTGAATTTGTTATCGTAGATGGAAAAGAATGCCGGCACAATAAAAACTCAGCTTCCAGAAATTCCAGTCATCGAAGGATTCACGTAAATTGTCTTCCCTGAGGTATACCTGACCCCTCAAGAACGCTTGTCATATGAACCTTGCACCTAGTCCCTGTCCAAGAGGGAATTTTGGGAATGAGCACACGTGGTTACGTTCAGTAAAAGATTGTTTTTGTCCCTTGTTTTGAAGAAGGCTGCTCCTTGCTCTAAACTAGTACTATTGCTCAGTGTTAATTCCTATCTTGACCTCTTGCAGCAGCAGAAGTACAGTAGATGTGGCTGGGTGGTTTCCCAGCAGTTAATACAGCATTTGGTCCTGCATCCTTTCCTACAGTACTGTATCTCTACAGCTTCCATCCTTGCATGGTGTCAGATGAGGTGGGGCCAGTGGAGAGCTTCTGCTGTAAACCCTTATTGCACGTGTCTTCATTTTAGAGGGGCTGAATTGGTGGCATGGTGGGGTGTTGGAGGGGTGGAAATGCATATTATTTTGATCTTGTTTTGGTGTTTCTGAAAAAAAAAAAAATCAAAATCACCAGAGACTGCTTCACAACAAAATTGCAAAGAGGGCTGTGTTTTGATCCGAGAATTGCTTGAGAGGGAAGACATCCTTTAAAAGCAGCTTTTTTTAACAGTTGAACTACTGTTTTTTTAGATGATGTTGCTATTTTATTGATCTATTAGTGTGGTTCACCAAGCAGTGCTTCCATTCCTGTCTTTAATTCTGTCTCCTCCTTGTGAGAGCACTATTTGAAAAAGTACTGGGACATAACTACATCATACTATGGCATCCATATTAAGGAATCTCTTAAACAAGCTTGGCAGGTGTGATGTTTTGGCATAGATTTGTACAGGCCTGTGCATATCATGACTGCTCCTTACACAATGAGCATTCAGTGAACGCAAGGTTAAAGTTATTTACTAGTTCTATGGCAGACAAACAACAACTGATTCTGTACATTAGTCATTTTCATGACTCATGGAAAAAACATCGCATCATCAGGCATTTTAAACAAACACTGGTGGTTCTTCACTGTCTGGGGTCTGTCAAGGGTGATTCCCAGCATCCCAAGAAATACGGGATACAATTCATAAATTGATTTGCAGCACTTAAAGGAGAAGAGCAGTTTTCTCTGAGCGTAGAGAGCTATTTTTTTTATTTCTCTGAGTAGAACTTCACCTTAAAATGGTCAGACGAATTAAACGTGACCAAGGCTGTAACTAATAACTACGGTGTTTTCTTTTATTTATTTTCAGTTTTATTATTCTCTTGACGTTTTGTCAAACACTGCGCGAACCATTTTCAGACAGGACTGCATAAAAAGATTATTTTTGTTCGGACCTAACAACAACCTTAAGACGCCAGTGTTGCGTGCGCCCGGTTATGTACCTGGTACCTTCTGTTTGTGGAGGGTGTGCAAATGAAACCGAGAAATGAGTCAGATAACTGCGGTTTGCTGAAGTGACAGCTGCCAGCGTTTTATAACTCGCTGTTTGCCTGTGAGATAGTGTGTGCTGCTGGCCCTGTATTGTAGTTCCACATTGCGTGTCTAGCAGAGCAGTCTAGCACAATTTGGTGACGCAAGCAGTGCTATTAATATCACAGGGACGGGATGTACTCTCTGTTCACCAGCGGGGTCACTCCAGGAGAAACAATGCAGTTTCTCTTCTCGCTAATATTATGATTGCTGCTTAGATTCCGAAGCTCTGTCTGCTGTTGTTTGCTCCCATCTAAGATTTAGGAAATGCAACTAAGTTTTATTTAGTACTTACGAGCTTGTATGACCGCCAACAGTACTTATGCGTCAATACGATTTTCATATTTTGTCTTGTTGACTGCTTTCGGCTTTTGCAGCCTCGCCCACTTACAGTATGAACCCGTTGACTCGACTTCAGCAGACCAAAACAACTCCTGAAGAATGTTCTGTTGCTGCACAGAGGGGGGCTTCTCGCTTCCAGAGACACGTGTTGCGCAATTGTTTTGTGTAAAATGAGCAAGTCCGTAGTGCACATACATTTATTTTACTTAAAATATCAGTTTAAGTCCCCCTCACCCCCCTTAGATCCCCGAGCAAGCTATTGATTACAGTGCACACCACACGTTTGATTACAACAACTCTTTGCAGAACTGATTTTTTTTTTTAATTTGATCAAACTATGAGATACCCTTGCCGAAATCGTGTATGACCTACAGTATACGTTTCTACAAACATTTCTGAATTCTCCTTTAAGACGTGTAGGTTATTTTTCTAGGAGAAAACACCGTGGTATGTTTAACACTATATTTTCTTTCGCACGCCGTGCAATATCTTCAGGTTTTCTAGTTTTACAAGTATTTTACACTTAAAAATATTTTGTAAATTTAACTCGGTGGTACTGCATTATTACCAGTTACCCGGAACCAGCAAAGTACGTACAATGCAGTGCGCATGGCTACATTGTAAAACCATTGCGTCATGTTTACATTTTATTTTGGTAGTGGTCAATAAGATTTTTAATCACAGCCAACATTAGGATATTATCAGATTTTAAAATTGGTGCTTGCGTTATTCATGTTCATGTTATAAGGGCACTGTGAGTGGAACATCTAATGGGGTATGCCACATTTGTAAACTGGTTTATGTACAGTAAAACATCAGCTTTTGACTTGATAACAGTATATAAAGTCTAGAGCCTAAGTAGTTTCTCAAAAGTATATTTCTGAATGTCCAAGTAGTCCACAGTTGTGAAATTACAGGAGAATCTCATGGGAAAGACTTGCAATACTGCCAGTTAAAATATTATTTAAGACAAATTATTAATTTATAAAGAAAATACTTGACAATAAGATGGCAGCACGTTGTCAGTGTATCACTGACAAACACAACAGTATTGTCTTTTTTACATTGTCTTTCTCTAATTATCATGGGTATATATATATACTGTAACAGTCTTGCACGCTTCTTTTTTCACCACCTTGAATTGCCCTGATAATGAATATGTGTGCACTTACATGTAATACAACCTAAACTTTGCTGGTTCAAATCCTAACCCTGGTCTCAATTCCAAAAAAGAGAACACGCTCTTTGCAGAAGTCAGCTTTAAGGAAAGATTTGAAGAGATGGTTTGTGGGAAGTGTGAATTTTGGGACTGAAGCCTTATCTGTGGATCTGTCTCTGAGAATGCTCCAATTTACAATCTTTTGGTGCCAGAAGTAAAAGGCATGAAAATGTACTATGAAGTACACTATATTCTGTTACTCCATAGACCTAATTAATAAATCATGTACACCTTATGTCGCATAAGAAATGAGTTGACAAAACACTCCTGGCATGACTAAATCCTATATTTCTTTACTACAAATCTCAGAGGTGTGGAAGGCATCTGAAACAGCAGGACATGAAAAATCGCTTAAAAAGTTTGTTTTTCTTGTTTGTGTAACAGACAAAATGTACAGTGCTGTTGGGGTTCAAGCTGCTGTTGGATTGTTAAAGAAAGCTGTTTTGAGACTGGAGCTGCCTACTTTTATCCAATCAAGTGAAAAAAAGCTGTAAAAAAGGTTTACACAGCACATTTTGTTTGTCCTGAAATAAATATGTACTGCCCATATGTATTATCGAAAGAAGGAGAAAGGGAATGATGTGTTCAATAGGAGTGGCCCATTCTTTAATTACCAAGTAGTGGTAATTATTTCTGTGGGCTGTAGAGTAGAAACAGACCAGTCATTTACTCCAATGTGCTGTGCTATGAGAAAATATAAGCGCAAGTCACCTCACAAGAAGCACATCAGCTGGGTCATATGCATCTGGTGCATCACTGAGGGCAACAGCAGACTGGCTAATGTGTCAATTCAGACTCATAAGTTTACAGGCAGTGGTTGGTAGACACAAAAATCAGCAGCAGGAAGTGTAATTCATGTTGCCAGCAGCTTCAGTACTAGTATTCATATCATATCATGATCTCATAAAGCTAGATTCTTATTTTCTTATCTGTGCTCTCCTGCTTCTAACTAAAAACTGATCATGCAAATGAGGGAAAGGCAATGCAGTCTAAAACTTGTTAACACTCCTGTCACATTGCTCCTTTTGTTCAGGTCTACTGCAGTTTTGCTTTGCTAATCACGAGGTTACAGGTGAATGGTGAAAGAGAACACTTCACGAAGCCTGCAATGAGAGTCTGGATATGGATCTTCGGTTCTTTGGACTCAGAGTAAAGGTATGTCCAGCACTGATGTACATAAACAAACCATGCTTTTTTTGCAAGTTTATCCCCTGGCACCTCCATTTTAACAAAGTTTTCTCTGGTTTTCTAAAACAAATAGCCTACAAGTGGCCTAAAGCAAGCACCATGTTTTATCACACACTTTTACAATTTAAGTCTGACAGCATGCAGTATATGGAACGCTGCACATATATTTTTAAAATGATGAACGTCAGTGTGACAGCCAGAGGCAAACCTTCCTCATTTTGATATTGTGCTGACAGGAGGCCCCACAGTCCTGGGGTCAGTGAGTCCTTTATTAAAAACAACACTGCTGTTACCACACGGGGAGCCTCTCACACTGACACCTCTGCTATGTTGCGAAAGTGACTTTAAGATGTCTGAAGGGAAAGAGAACTTGGCTCACATCTGAAACTAACTCACTAATGAACTGAGCTGAGAGACTAATTCCCCATTATCATCATCATACTTAAACACCGCACACACTTTGGTCCAGCTGAACTACTGACTGAGGCAGCCCTCCCACTGAAAACCCCCCACGTCAGTTGAATCCCATTGGCTTGTCCGCTGTTTTATTGTATCAGAACAGCCAGTCCAGTCTGAACAGAAACATCAGCGAAAGTGGACACATTTGGGAAAAGCAGAACTTTTTCTGTCTTTTCATTGTATGGCTCTGACAAAGGAGGATTGAGGAATTTCAATGAACTGTTTAGTGAAAACAAAAGCTACAGTAACCGTATGTTAGTGGTTGTACATTAAATTAAATTTTGCCACATCATTTTTGTAGAAGGAATATGAATGCGCAGTGATTATTTTCAGAATATCCAGCATGCATATATTAATGGTTATTTTTTATTGCATTACTGAGTGTGATATAGAGTACACGTTCCAGCCACAAAACATGAGGTTATGCATACAACAAAGCAACACATTGATAATCATTTCAAATTCATTTTACTAGAAACAGGGAAACACTTGAGATATTTATACAGCTCTCCCAAAAAATCCTTGCTATTCATTATTCATCTTTGTAATCTGAATACTACTAATTTCAGATAGAACATAATGCAATTTATGAAGCCTTAACTGTGTGTATACTGACTTACATGTAAGCTATAACCCAACACTCATTATTTTCTTTGTCAGAATTGTACAATAGAAAAACATGCAGCACTGACAAATAGGAAATGCTGACAGCTGTATATGACCATACTGCACATGGACCATGAATAGGACGGTGGAGAGAAAAATATATTTTTAGAAAAACAAGCAGTTTGGATTATTTTCTCCTAGTGTACAAGTTTCAGTTTTGGACAATGCTGTACTATGAGAATTTGAGCTGCACATAGTATTATCCAAAGAAAAAATCTATAGTACACACCACATAATTTGGTAAATAACAAGAAACTGATTTGTGGAAGACATGAAAATTATTTAACAGTTCTAAATAGCTTAACACACAGGTGGTTCCGTTTACAGACCCACCTGGGTAATCTATGGAAATCATGTTTCCTGAGCAGTCCCACTACACAGCAGATCAGGTGGAGGACATCGTGGATATCCAAGATCCGAGAGGGACATCGTGGATATAGCTATCGTTTAGGAGGATTTTGCTGGTATACAGAGATCTGCATGGAGAACTCACAGACAGATGACATGATGGATGGATTAATACCCCTATTCATTTATTCCTTTTTTAATTGTATTCTTGCTGTGAAAGGTGCTATATCAAAATAAATTGAATTGAATTGTTGAATTGAGAAGAGAGAAATTGCTTCATGCTTCAAGGTAGCCAGACTGTGCAGGCCCAGAGTGGAATTCACCTAGAACTCTAGGGTAAAAACACAGTGTTACAAACCATGGCAAGGGATCTTTAATAATTTAAGATCCCTCAGTTAGAACCTTAGTGTCAAGTCTGATTCGAAAGATAATACCTCGTACAGCATGGTGTCTCCTGTCACCATACAGAGGCACTGGCTCTGGAAATTCTGGGCTGGATGGAGGAGTTCCACCTACTGGCCCAACAACACCACTTGCAGGTGGGACAAGGTAAACTTCTCAACCATTGTTCAAGTTTATTTCTCTTGCCTGCAGGAATAACGTGTGAAATAGAACAATAACTTCCTTTGAATGCTGAACTGCAGGTTTCTATGTTTTTGGGTTTTGTTCTTGCAATCAGTACCTAGAACAAGCTTATCACCAAATCTGAAAGCCAATTTTGAACAACACTTTTCAGGATGTTGCTTTTGCGGATTTTGTTTTCTTTTTGACTCAACTATTTGTGCATGTTGACTTCTCAGAATGGGTTTTATGCAATATTAATAAAGTGTTAAAAACATGAATGTATGCTATGACTGTGTACAGGATCCAACCAAATTGGTGGATTTTATACAAATTCTTTAAATATACAGAAGGGTTATGAAGTTTTAAGAATGACAAAAGACTCAGTATAGCAAACTTCATGTAAGTAATTACTGTATACGATAACAAATTTAGAACAACTGATATTTTTGACGTGCTCATGATCTGCGTTCAAAGATCAAGGCCTGGTTCTTTTAAAAAATGTACCACACAAGCTTTTAATCCATAGGACTCCCTGGTGAAACAAAAAGGCCCATCTAGTGTTAAACTTCTGTAACACTTATACAAGATGTGTTCTGAGTTGAGGCAAGACCCACATGGTTAATGTGTCACACCCCACCCACTTTCTCATGTGCTGTGGCAGTACTTTAGGGCTAAAACAGACAGGAAGGGCTTAGCGAAGCACCAGTGATGGGAAATGAAACGTTTCCTAATTCTGAATCTAAACCACAAGAACTGCAAAACAACTGCTTTCTGAAGCAGGTGCTGAAAATGATTTTCTGTCTTCTTTGATTCTGAGAAAAAAAAGATGAGCACATTTGCAGAACTTGTATCTGTTGGTTTTTCTGATTTTATCACATGGGAGCTGTGATACGAATGTACTGTGTGTGAGCAGAGAAGAGCTGGGCTCTTGTTTTTTTCTTTTAAAAAAAATCAATCAATGGAAATTCTGAGAAATGATTGGCAGGGAAGATGCCATTTTGTGTTGCACGGGAGCAAATATTTTATTTTTTACTGTTTTAGGGTGTGTAGACAGATATGAGATTTTCCTTGCCACCACTGGTCACATACAGTACACTATACACAACAGAAGAAAATCTTGAGAATCCTACAAGTTACACACTATGACCATCCGATGAGATTTAAACCATTTTTTTTCCACTTTAGACCTAGATTTTATTAATACAGATCAAAGGTTATAAGACATCCAGCTTCAGATTGTATTCCATATACTTATCAGCTTCTGACTATTAAAGCAACAGTACCTCCTCAGATTATGAGTACAGTTCTAACATGACCAGTGAAATCTGTACTCTGAATGTCGTACATCGTAAACATGATGAAGGTCATGGCATAAACTAACTTCTAAGAGAGAAGTGTTGTTCTACAGGAACTACTGTGTCTGAATCTTTTTAGTGACCCCATTGGAATAGTCTTTAGAGTGGATACAGGTATGTCTGTGATTCTAAATACCAGACTGAATGGTAATGGTTTTGCATTTCTAGAACAGAAATTCTTCAGAGATATGTGCTTCATAAACATTGTACAAGCCACAGACTCCTGAAGCGCTGTCGGGACAAGCCATTCAGAAGAAGGGAAATTGCATTGAATGCACAAGGTGAAACACTCACCTTGTTCCACAGCTGAATCTCTTTTTACTGTACTGACTTCAAAAATCCCCATCATTGCTTTTGTCTATCCATTGTACCGAAAAACACAATACAATACAATTTCTATGACAGACTACCAACAAATAAACAGTCCTCTCTTCCTTCAGTCTGCTAATGATCACAGCATTCTTGTGGTCCAAGGGGAGGAGAAATGGGCTCTTTTTCATCAGTGTAAATTCACCCCTTTAAAGCTAGAAATAAACCTACACTGTGTCCCTCCACCCTTGTAACACTCTCCAAAAAGCATTCTTTTGGGGCAGTCAGTGTACTCCCCCTTAGCTGTTTAAGACTCGTGTCCCAGGAGAGTTAGGACAAGCCTTGAGCAAGAACGTTTAACCCATGGGTAAAACTTTGAGAACTAGCTCCTATTTCTACATAGTGAATTTTCCAAAGTCACTTTAAATGTATTACGTAGGAAAATCAGATTCTGTGTTTTTTTTAAAAGAATAATCATCTGTCTTTGATTCCCTTTGTAAATATAATTTGGATTTGTCAAGTGCTCTTTAATTAATCTCCTGCAGTCCTGCATTGACCTGGTAGATTCTAACATGTCATGACAGAGTTGTCTTGCCAATAGTTTATTTTCTAATGCATTATTTCTAAGACTGTTAGAACAAAGCTTTTGTGTTAAATAGTGGACAGAAATAGCTTCTCCTGGTGTCAAAGGGACATAGCCAGCAATAGAAGATTGTATTAATACGGCAGAAAGTCTAGAAACATCATCAGATAGGTTGCTACTGGTTGGCCCAGCTAGTGTGGGTATACTCTCTCAGACGGCAGATTGAGTCCTATGCCTGTTTCAAACCCAGATCGTGTTACTAGTCAATCAAGTCCCTTGTGATGATGCACAGTTGGCAGAACACTGGTTTGGCATTAACTGCCAAAGACCTTCTCAGGATTCGGTGAAACAGTGACACCTATGACTACTTAGGTATCTGCAGGCTTGCAGTAACATCACAAGAGGCATGCCTCTTCTCCAATTGGTGCTCACTCTCCTGCAAGGTACTGACAGGTGGGTGTGTTGGCTTCTCCCATTACAGTACAGAAGTCATATTTGTAAAGTCAGTTTGATGATTCCAAACTGAATGGGCATATAAAATGTAGTTGGAAAGTCAGAAACAATTACAGAGCACCAACCTGACTCCCTAATACAGAATTCACACCTGCTAAGAGGCTAGATCTAGATTTGAACCAACAGTCACCAGGTTGTTTACCTTCCTGGGCAGCGTTTAGCTAGATGACCTGTTTGCCTCACTCAGGTTAGTGCTTTATGTTGGATGGAGATGGTATTTTGCATGCAGGCGTCTCGGTGTAGATGGATGCAGTCTTATGTAACACAGATTCTGTTCCAAGAAGAAGTGAAGAACAAATGTTTCTCTTTCACTGTGTGTCCTTTGTGCAGCCTGGCCTTGAAAGGACTGCATTCCCAGCTGGCCAGCACTGTCAGATTGTACTGTACCTTCACAGGCGACTTTCCCAACACAAACAAAATGAAAAGCAAGGACACACATACTTCTACACACAAGTCCTGCAGAAACTTCATAAATCATTAGGTATAGCAACAGGAGAGAGCTTAAACAGATTCTTCCCTTGTGCAGCTATGCTGTGGTCAGACTTAGAATATGTTCAGACTTGTTCCTTTTCTGGTTCATTTTGCAGTGGAAGGCACTATTCAGTTTTTAAAATAATTTTACTTGGAATGATCACTGAAACCCATTTCTTTGTGTAGTTGGCTCTTGTCCAGTTGGAAACTGGACAAATTTAAATAGTAAAAAGCTGTCATGGTACCCTATACACGTTGTGTAGCTAGGAAGCACCAGATGTGCATTTTGAATGCACGCATTATCGACAGGTAACAAGTAATGCACCAGATTCATCCAAGTCAGGATCGCGGGGCAGAGTAAGCCTACCCCAGCAAGGAACGGGCACATGGTGGGGTACACCTTGGATGGGACACCAGTCCATCGCAATCATCACATTCAAGAAAATCTCATTTATAAAGAAAATATTAAAGAATATCCTAAAAAGAAAAATTAGGGAGAATAACAATTCTTAAAGAATTTTCATTTGACAGAAACTGTACAATTTTGAATGAGTTCAATAGGAATTCTTATGACCAAAAACACAGGTAAAAAATGGTGTGCAGTCATCGTGCATGAATCTGTGTACCTTAACAGATAATCTGAGGCTCCGTTTGCTGTATAATGAAATTGTTAGTGTCAGAATTATAGGTTAATTGAAGAAGTTGAGCTTAACCAGATATATGTAATAGAACTGCACTACTGGGCAAAATATCTATTGCTGATTATAAACTCAAGCCAATATCTGTTTCAAACCAATGTGATATTTCATTTAGACCACAGATTCTTCTGGCAGGCTCTGTGAGCATCACTAATTAAAAGAGGCTGTTCTGCCAAGGCCATTAACAAATGAGGTCAACATCTGATTCTGTTACTTTGATCTGTGCTACTAATATAATTCTGTCTTTACCTGGGAGACTTAGGATACATAATATGTATACTGTCTTTATTATTGGCATCATTTATAATTTACTTAGCTGACACCTTTTTCAATGCCGAATTACATTTAAAAAATACTGAATTACAAAAATTATTCATTTTATCACTGTACCAGGAGACAGAAAAAATATTCTGTGAATGTCTTTGTGTTTCAATTGGTGCACTTGTTAGTCGAAACAAAACCAGCCACAAGAGGAAATGAATTTTCTAACTACACCTTGGTAAGCAGCTTTCCAATTTGTCTTTGTAGCTTCAGAAGATTGTAAAAAGGACAGCTTCAACCCCGGTAGCAGCATTAGTTAGTTAGGATTCCTGCTTGAGACACGTTTACACTATTTTCCATACTTTTGCAGTAAACATTTTTTCTGAGAAGGAGAACTGAAGATACTAAGACACTGTACTTTTTCAAAAGGTCAAAAATGTGGTTTTACTGGTTAAATTATCATACTTGTGAGATACACAACATCGTTCTGCCATGTGATATTTTGATATACTAAGCATAACACTAACAAGCTCAGGAAACAGGAACTATCCTCCTGTTGTCTACATTGTAATAAATAGACTTTTGAGTTAAAGCATGATTAACCATACAAATACAAGCACGCAAAGTTCTTGTGAAGAAAGGATATGTAAAGTAACACAGCAGATGGCCTGTTTAGTGCTGCATACATTTTCTCCTTCTCAGTTAATACCAAGAACAATTGTACTATGGGTTGCTTCTGCTAGACAGAATAGTTCCAACTATTTTGCTGCACTCTGTCTGAACAATGTTAAGTGTGGTAGAAAGTTTCAGTTTATGCTTAAAATATCAGTATATGAAGAACAGAACATTTTGAAATATATATAAACAGGTCAAAGGCATCCCTTTACATCTCCTAGTGTGAAAAAGTCAGTAGTTTGCGGCTTCTTGGGCCACTGCAACCACTGACCACTCCAGAGGGGTGAAGACATGAGCAAGGTCAGACATGTGCCTCACACCCTCTTCGTCTGTGCACTGTAACCTTGTGACATAAGCTGGTTAGGGACTGTCTTGCAGGTGAAAACTTCAAAGAGGCTCACTAGTGTGTGGTAGGCCTGCAAACCCCTGGCCCACCTGTGCACACCCTCCTCTGAGGAGCACTCATCCAATTCAGCCAATCTAAAGCAGAGTAAGCTGGCAGCACTGCCAGATGACAGTTTCACCTACAGAACGCATTGTGCACCAGCTGAGTTCATGAGGAGCACATGCAAACTCTCTTTCCATTTCATAAACTCTGTTGCAAAGATAAAGGAGCCCATTTACGGTATAAAGAAAAACAAGCTACAAGCTACATTATAGTATTTATTTACAGGGATTACAGAATATGACTCTATTTACAGTACTTGTTACATCTGAGCGTGCATAAGCCAAAAGTACCCATACATCTTGATTTTAAACTTTATTTTAAAGCATTTTTTACAGAAATGATAACAGGAGCCTGGAATGTGCTACCAGGCTATGCTGTTACAGTAACCTTCCTTCTTTTATGAAACAACTGGATGAGTTCTTCAAATCACTTGGATCATGAAATCTAGAATCTCAAATTCTTCTCTTGTTTGGAAGCTTTCTTGAGCTTTCTCTTTCGCTCCAAGTTGTTTAAAATAAACTTCAAGAATTATCCCTAAATATGCAAAATAAAAACATCATGGCTCTTGTGCTTTAGTCCACCAAGTCAATATTTTTTTTTCCGTGATAAGATTTTTAGGAATGAGAGGCTTTGTTTTTCTGGAGCAGAGGAGAGGGTCGTGAGTCATCCAATTAGTGAAGGCACTCATTCAGAATGTCAGTGGAGGCTCAGTGGCCAGAAACTGCAGTATTGAAGTCAGACTGTGTCACCAACACAAGTGGTGAGGCACAATTCCCAGAATGTCGCAGGTATCAGGTGCGTTGGAGTTTGTGAAGATCGGGGACTCTTGTGACTTTATGGCCATCTTGCAGTGTAAGAGATTGCATCACACCTTTCATTGATGTTGGCTCTGCTGTGGGCATTGTGGGGGCTCACAGTGTGAGAAATGGGAAATGGCCATGATCCTGCCATGAGGGTTGCAGCGATAAAGCACCGCTGATTAACTGGCTATTTCGCTTTAAGTAGCTGTAAGAAACAAATGGCTGGATATCCCAAAATATTTTCAAATAGCCTTGCATCCTAGCTGTAGGAACTAAATTGTGAATAACACACATTTTGATTATTGGATAGGAAATTAAAACAAGGCTGGATTTTTTTGGGCTTTTGAATAAGACGAAGTACCAGCCAGTAAACACCGGAATGAACAAAAACCTTCCCCCAAAAAAGTGACCAACCTAATCAATCTGGAAAGGCCCTTCATTTAACTGGCTTTGCATACAAACCGTTACGTGGAGTAACAAAAAGTACATGGCCTTGTAACAGTTTTAAACGTGCTTTAAGGAATCGCAGTCTATTTAATAGAGAGAATACATCGTTTGACGTTTACACATATTTGTCGAGCTCTTGTGTTTGCTGCGTTGTTTTAGCCCGTAAAATTGTTTGGAACGGCCTTTTGGAGTTTGCACCACTGCCAATTGTGTAAAAAAAAAAAACTGTACCATGACGGTATTGTCCCTGTAGTGACAACGGCTTCATTGTCACCGCATATAGGGTAGTAATCCGTTGACTGCGGCCCGTGTTATTTAGCTCAGCTGGACAGAATGGAAACCGAGTGCTCCGCGCGCACATGGCTAGCTGGCGCCGAGCCAGCTGGCTGGAGCTGAAGTCAAGCTCCTTGGGAGCAGCAGGAATTTAAAGGTGTAATAGTGCCTCTTCTATGCCGAGAAGAGAGCTGTGCGTTTGTTAAAGTCATACAACGCAAATGTCTGACTGCAATGCAATTGCCATTGCAAATGTAATTTCGCTCAATCGTATATTTTGCTGGTATTTTGTCCATTTCTGTTTGAATTTTTATAACTGCGCAGTCCAAGGGCTTGAAAGACCCGGACATTAGTTATGTATATTTCTGTAGCGGTGCCGTTCCCGTTTGTAAAGTAGTAAGGTAATTCAGCCTTTCATTTTCGTGTGATGATCTGGTAGTGATCATCTCTTTTATTCAGTGATCTTCGTGATCTCTTGGTATTTGTACATAATCAAATAGTTTGCCAATAAATTGTATCCCTCCAGTGGCTCTGTAAATTTCCGTGGGATAATTGGGCCTCCTTTAATTGGTATTTCAAAAGCACTATTTTGTTGTGTGTTGCTCTACGGGACCCTAAAGTTGGGGGAAATAGTGCCACCTAGAAACTGAATTAATTACAGGTTTCTTAACTTTATTGTATTCTTCAGCGTTTTTATTGGCATCGGTAATTGCCTACAATGAGAACACGCGGTTCTGGCCTCATATTTACAAGCTTTAGAACAGAAATGTTTGGTTTCTGACTTATTTTTAACTTATGCCATTTCTAATTCTGGCACTTAAAATAGAGCCTTCTGGCGGCTCGTGTACTTTTATTATTGTTCTGTCACGGACGAATTTGCTGACTCACAACCGCACAGTTCTTTCAAAATCGTGAAACAAAAACAAATTGCCACGACATATGCATTCCGTAGCTCACTGCATGTCGGTTTATAATGTAATATGGACACATATAATGCCGTCTGGATGGGCGGATAATTGGCAAGTATGCAGGAGCGTGAAGAATATGATAGGTGCAGCCTGTTTTTCTTTTTCACTCAGCAGTGGTATTTCCTTCACTGGAATTATGATGATGATGGTGAAACGCGACGTCTTTGTTTCCTACTGAAAAGTTTCAGTGCCGCTTGCGCGAGGGCGCAGAACCCAACTTCGCTCGCGGAGTTCCGAAAGAGGCAGGTAACAGGCGCGCGGGGACCTCCGCGCGGCCAATGGAGACGCGGCGCCGGCGACGTCACGGCCATATGTTCGGGGGGGCCTGCCACGCCCCCAGCGTGGATAGAAACAGCACTAACTAGAGAGCTATTATACTGTCACCATGCAGGAAAGAGGCTAAGAGCAACGATGGGAGTTTTAATTTTAAATTCTGCCAACTTTTTAAACATTTTACGATCGACACAATTCCAGTAGAAGGTGGGAGCCTTTCATCAGATGCAATACCGCTTTGATCTGAACCGTTTCCCACCCAGGATATCTTTGTTTTACTGACAAGCCGGTAAGCTCACAAAGTGTTTTTAATGAGAGACCTACCTCCGTATCGGCATCACACAAAGGGATTCGCGGGAACAACTCCTTCTCACAAGCAGTGTTTTTTGTCTTTGCATGTCACAGAGAAATAGAGGGGCCTCTATCTCTTTGACGAAATGGATCATTTTGCAGCAGAGTGCCTTGTGTCTATGTCCAGCCGTGCTATTGTGCATGGTCCAAAGGGGAGTATAGACATCAAACCAGAAACTGCATCCGCTCCTAGAAACGGAGATGAGCCTAAGGACGCAAATAAGGATCTTCTGGTGAAAGACAACTCGTCTCTCTTTGTGGTTGCCCGGATTTTAGCAGACCTAAACCAGCAGACCCCCACCAATATTGCCGACCAGGCAAAGATTAAGGAGGAGAACACACCAGCAGAGGATCGGAACACTACCACACCTACCGTCAACACCGACCCCGGTCCCAGACAAAGAACCAGGCGTGGGAGAGGTCGGGTTGAGCACGAATCTCCCCAGAAAAAGCACAAATGCCATTATTCAGGTTGTGAAAAAGTTTATGGCAAATCGTCCCATCTTAAAGCCCATCTAAGGACACATACAGGTCAGTTAAATTTTTAGAAAGCGTTTGTGTTTAGCAGGATTAAAAAAAAAGTTTCCTCCTCCAGGTGTTTTATTAAAACCTCTCTTAATGAGGTGATGCACTGCAAATCGAGGCTAGGATGAATGAGCCTGACAAAAACGCATTAAATCCTGAAAATGCAATGTCTCCAGTCTTTGATAAACTCTGAACTCCACCCACTATCTCTGTTTCTAGTAAGTGAACAAAGACCCTTCCTAGCTTTCAGAATGCAATACAAACCTGTTTTGTTGCAGGAACTACACGCGGTTTTATTAGTACTAGACACTTGTACTACCAGCTTCATTTTATGTTTTTATTTACATAGTTACATGTATACCTAAACCCTGCAGTGGTGTTGGGAGCAAAGGCTTACACAGTAGATCGCTTGCAGATAACGCCCACATGGATGCAGCATTTAATTTCAGTTTTGATCGACATGTTGTCGAGGCTTTTCAGTTTTCGGTCACACAAATTACTTCGCACGTTGCGAGCCTGTGACCTCGTTCCGAACAAACTATAGAAGAAAATGTTTTAAAATCGTGCTGGCTAGAGAAAGACGCGTTAGGGTAACTGTGCGCAGCCAAGGCGGAATAAACTAAACAGACGAGTTGAGTGCACTAGATTTCTGGCTATTTCATTATCGGCTGTGTAAGTAATTCGTAGAAGATGATGTAACCGGTCATAAAGTATTAACTGATCACACCAAGAGTGTCTGAAACTACCAGGCAACTACGCTGGGAATGTCCAAACTTCTCAAAAACTATGCGTCGGTTTCCCTAAGCAGAAGCACGCAAGCCTAAATCGACTGTTTATTACTGAATCTGTAAATACCCCGTGTCGGCAATTCTTCCGCTCGCTCCTGGTGGATAATATCGCGACATGATATGTACGAGGAGAACCCAAAGAGGGAGAAAAATGGGGGGTTGGTACGAATTCTGCAGTTGCCTGTCTGAGTCTTAAGCTCTTTGTTGTGATGTACCACACCCCCGCTCGCCAGACTGCCAGCTGATCTGGCCAGCAACAGACACTGCTAGCTGAGCTCCGAGAGCGCTACTCTCCACCAGGCGAGAGGCAGGAGGGAGCTGCAGAATTACACCTCCCAGAAAATAAAATCCCCCTTTCAGCCCGTAGATCCCAGGTTTTAAAAGCACAATGGGGCGTTTTGTATGGGATTGAATAAATGCAGGCACGTTTGCATGCCAAAAGGGCCACTCGAGTCTGGGTCTCTGAACACGTACTACCCACCCAGAACCCCCCACACTTTCCTCGGGCTGTTACACAGGCACCAGGAAAGTTCTTGGCCACCATAGTTTTTGATGGTTTGATTACCCCTTTAACTCGGATATACCTCGCTTTGTTTGTTTGTGATGTTGCTGCATGCACTGAGTGAAGTTAGGAGCTGAATGTCAGTTTTTCAAAATGTGGGTGCAGATTAAAAACCGCGGTATGAGTTTCTATGTTCTAAATAGTTTTTAATATGCTTTCTTTGTTCTATATATTTTGGGAATTTGGCTAATACAATGTTCTGTATGTATATATGTAGGCGTGCCTGTTGGTGCCGGTATAATAATTGCTTTCTGGACACTCCACTCAAAGCACTGTACAGGTAATGGGGACTCCCCTCCACCACCACCAATGTGCAGCCCCACCTGGATGATGCACCAGTACTCTCCCCACACACCAGCTCTCAGTGGGGAGGAGAGCAGAGTAATGAAGCCAGTTTTCATAGAGGGGGATTATTAGGAGGCCATGATTGGTAAGGGCCAATGGGAAATTTGGCCAGGACGTCGGGGTTACACCCCTACTCTTCGAGAAACGCCCTGGGATTCTTAATGACCACAGAGCGTCAGTACTTGGTTTTACGTCTCATCCAAAGGACGGCATCTTTTTACAGTATAGAGTCCCCGACAGTTCGTGTGGGGAATTGGGGCAGTTCGTGTGGCCCTTCATATCTGCTACATCACAGTGCTAGGATACATCCAGTTCCTTAATTGCTATATTGATCCTGCTAATTATCAATTAAAATAATTAGAGGTGCTGGCTGTAGCAAAGCCATGTCATGGAGTGAACTGGAAGGGGCTGCAAGATGAGTAGCTCTGTGCTTTTTTTGGTTTACAATACCTGTGTGTAAGCTGGTCCTGTGAATTGTGTATTACGACTACCTTAGATTCTGGAAAGAAGGTTGATTGATTCAGTGCACTGGATCAGGGGTGCTCATGGCTAGTCCTGGAGGGCTGCTGTACCCACAGGGTTTTATTCCAACTTAGCTCTTGATGACCTGACTGAAACCGTTATCAGCTCAATTTGACGGAGCCATGGGTCAGATTTAGCCTGGGATATCTGCTACCCACTAACCTCCATAGCAAAAACATCATCTGCTGGGACAAGTAGGAGTGCAAAACTAATAAGGCACCTGAGTTTGTCCTGGCAGTTCAGAAATACTCTGCCAGTACTGCTCATATTCTTCCTGTGTGTTTCAGAGCAGCACACAGTGTTCAACCATGGTGTTCTATTTAGGATTATTTTTTAAGTTCATTTTTCATCTTGGTATAAGCATGAAATTACTTGCCCATTGAGTGTTGTTAAAATATTTCCCAAAAGAGTAAAATGTCAGTTTTTCAAACTTAATGCCAGATAAATTTTATACAATGTTGTGCTAACATGATATATATATATATAACATTAATTAACTAATTATGCCTGTAGTTTTTGTTTTTAAAATAGCTCATGCAGGTTAGATGAATCACATTTTAAAATAACATTTCATAAGAGAACTGAATGAGTACCAGAAAGTAAAAGTTTGACAAAACATCTGCATTTTGCATCTCATTTAGCTCGTATTGCTTTTAAGCTTACCCTAATCTGCAAATTGTTGTTTTTACAGTATGCAACCGAATAGATAAAATCCGGATGAAACCAAAACATAGAAACTTCTGTGCAAAGTCTACTGTTTGTGCCCTGTGGAGTCCCCAAAGACAACACCTTTGCTATCATTTCCTAAGAATTATTGTGGAGTCGGTTTTATGTTTTCCATGTAACTATCAAGGTGGAGTTTTCTCTCTGCCTTGTGTAAAATTGCCTGGACCAAATAAACTTGGCTGTAAAGGCAATGGAAGGTATGTCAATACCAGTGATTGTGAGATTAGATTATAAAATGTATCTTGGTTAAAATGTGATTCTGAAATCCTTATCGTCACCCTGAGAATTCACCACTGATTGCATTCAAGGAAAATCTTTTTCTTTGACTTGTGTTCATCACTGCCCGCCAATCCAAATGACCATTAAGTTTCTGATGAGTAATACCGTTTAAATTAAAAGACAAATGACAATATATGAATGCTGTTAATGTGAATTCTAATTAAAACAAAATACCCAAGAAGAAAACCACAATGCTCTGTGCAAAGGTACATATTTCAGCTACAATTAAGATGGCTGTGCTTGCCAATCATTGCTATTAAACTTGCATAATCTAAATTGTGCTTGGTTTTATACAATGAAACTACAGTTTCCATGGGTTTCTCTGTTCAGTAAATCCTTGGTCACATTTGAATTGTGCATAAGTGATAGGCTTTTACAGGGTTGGTTAACCTTTTATCATAAGATTTCTATAATTCATTTAAGCATGAAATATAGAAATAGAAAGCATTTTGCAGCATGAAAGCTGGCACTGCTGCCTCAGAATTCTTGGGGCCTGTGTGTTTGTTTCAGGCCTGTGACACTTATGGGGAAAAACCATTTAGAACATTTACAACAAAGGTTTGTTGGTCTCTGGAAGAATCTGCCCAGCCATGTTGTTGAAGCGTTTGATAGGAGAATTTCTCCCTCCTATCAAAGATATGGTGGCTGGGTGTTCTTTTTGTGTAGTTATTAAGGGTGTAGCCCTGCCTTCCAACCTCTGCTTTAAGAAGACGTTTCTGGTTTCCACGATCCTTACTTGGAGTAAGCAGTTTCCAGATGAGGGGTGGATAGGTTTTCTTATTTGTTGTCAGGATAGTAAATTGTTATTCTCATCATAGTTGTTTCAGGATTCTCCTGTAAGGAGCGTTATGGTTGCATCTTAACAAAAGCATGAAGTGACCAAACTCTTTAAGATTCTCTCACTTCGTCTCTGCTTTACTGTACTTTAATTTTTTTATACATTTTTAATGCAGCCCCCCTGCTGGTCCATAATGCAAATGGAGACTTTTCCAGACAGTTCGTCTAGACGCTGCTGATCTTTGGTTTTAAAGTTAAAATTGAGGAAAACAAGCTTTGTAACTAGTCAATTCTGGTAACCCAAAATGTGTAGTTAATGAATATATGTTTGTTGCAAAATAATATATTTCATTTTGGGGCCTTGATTTTGTTTTTGGTCTGGCTCTGTTTTGCTTTGACTCAAATGGCTATAGCTAATTTTAATGTGGCTTATAACTTTTCTAAAAAGGGTGAAAAAATTAGATACAGTGTTGTGAGATAAGTGCATGTACAGTATATTTTTCTTTTCTGAAATGTATTCATTTGTGACTCACACATTCTGTGGCCAAGTCTGAAAATATGATCTGGTACAACATTGAGCATATTGACAAGATTCATAAAGTTAAACTGAAAAGCACTGTCAAGCAATAATGCAGTTGTGAGAAGGGATTCATGTGCTGTTAGTATCAGCTGTCATAACTGCTACGTGCTGCAGTAGATGTCTGTTTATGAGAATTGTTTTGCTTTGGTTGTGAATGATAATAAATGTATCATGTTACTCGTGTGTGGCACAGTGGCGCAGTGTGTTAACACTGCTGTTTTGCAGTGCTGCGGTCCTAAGTTCAATTCCTGGGGTGCTATCTGTGTGGAGTTTGTATGCCTTTCTGTGTTCATGAGCCCTTCTGCCAGGAGCTCCAGTTTCCTCCCACAGAGCAGATTAATTGGGCTCTGGGAAAATTGGCACAGTGTGAGTATGTTTGATTGCTAATGGACTGATGTCCTGTCCAGGGTGAATCCTGCCTGGCATATTTGCATAGAAAGTATTTCAATACTCTTTTGTAAGCCTGGCAGTTTTGATACAATTAATATGAATTATTCTAATGTACATACTTAGAAAATAAGAATTTTTGGCAGGGTTGCTGTTCTTCCCCAAGAGGAAGAAAATGTCATAAATTTAATGCTATGCTGTCAGTAGCCAAGATTGCATTAAAGACGCCGAAGAATGTAAGGAGCTGTATGTCTTATGTCTGAAATGCCTGTTGCACATTTTGTGTTACTGTTTTTGTGTAGAGGAGCTGTTATTTACAGCTGGTAGCTTGGAGCAGTACCCAAGGAAAAGCACTTTCAGCTGCTTGTGCCCAACTTGAGCTTTGCATACGTTTTTAGTTTTGTTCTTGGCTTTTTCATCTGCTTGCTCTCCAGTCAAATTACGAGTTCACCGTCTCATTTGTTTCGGTAATCGGAGAATGTGGGTCATTTAAGTTCAGCTCTGGCTGCTCCAACCTGCTCAGTTGCCTGCCTTCTGTTTTTTTGTGCACTCAGCAGATTTATGGAGCCTCTACCAGGAGAGCAGAAAAAAAAGGGATTCCCAGCCCAGTCAAAATCAAATGAGAAACTGAAGAACACATTTTTAAAAACAAAGAGCAAACCTGACTTTAACCCCCACCCACCCAACTGCTTCATGGTATACTGTGTGCAACAGAGACTCATCATCATTGCCTGCTACGGCTTAAAATTCAGTGAACTGACTTGGATCTTTTCAAAAGCATAAACCTTTGCCTAATAATAAATCAAATGTATAGTCAATATTGTGTTGTTTTTTTAACCAATTAAGAAAAGACTTAATATGATACAGAGTGAAGCCTAGCTATCGTCTAACTACTCCCTTCTCAGCAGTTCTGTGACCAGCAGCTGCTGTTTGTGTGGAATGTCACATGCAGAATTAGTATTCATTTCCAGAGTAAAAAAAAGTATTTGTTTTATAAACAGATTCTACTGAAAATAAGTTAAAAAATCAGAACCCAGATTTCTGGTACAGCAACACCACACCACATGATTCTGCATTGTGTTCTAATTTATTCTTTAAAATAAATATGATTAATTTATCCTCTAAAGGAGCTTTTAAAATATTCATTGTAACTTGAATTATCTGCCCTAGGCATTGCCTGTGTAATGTTCTGGGCGGCTGAACAAAATCTAACAAAGTTATAGAAGCTTTTTTTTTGTATAGGTGTGGAGCTCCTTAATGTACAGTACAGATCAATTATTGAGTGACCTGATAAAAAGTCATGTGCTGACAATTAGCATTGATGCATTTTACTCTTTCTGGAAATCATTCCTTTTCTTGAAGTAAATAGGGAAAAAATCTCAATCAGTAGGCTGATCTATAAATTTTCAAACAAGGGTATGTATGATCAATAGAGAAGTAAGAGTTCATGATGGAGTGGGTAAGCATTTATCCACTACTTCAAAGTACAACATGGACATTGTTTGTGCAGCACTTTGTAAAGCCTCTGTAATTAGAAAAATATAAACGAGGAACAAAAGAAGGTAATGATTATAAGAGACTTTCATTTCACAAAAGGAAACGGGAGTCAATAACAGACAGAGCTTACATGTAGCCTCCTACATAAGTAATGTACCCAAAACTCTGAACACAGCCTCATTCCAGGCAGCTTGGAATTTGGATGTTTGGTAACATGAAGATGAAGTATGAAAGTAGGACAGTGTGAAAGTGCATCTGCGCATTTCCAAAATGGAAATAGCAAGAGATGTACTATAGTAGCTCGCAATGTGACAAAAAGTGCCTCCCATAATTGTTCAAGGATAATTACGGTTGTCTGTCTGGATACTTAAGTTACTGTCGCAGATCTTCAAAACAGCCTAAGGGAAAGCTTTGCTGTGCAGTAGGCGCAGAAGACTCTACTTTAGTGGGATCAAAATAAAAGGCAAAAAAAATTATTTCCAGATAGCTTGAATATTCCCAATTCTTAGGCCATGCATGATTAAATGACTTAACTGGATGCTTATTAACCATGGTAATACCAAAACCCAATGCAAGTCTAAATAATAAGAAATGAGCTTACGAGTTTCAAAAAAAGAAAAAAAAAACACAATTCACCTAAAACTGAGAAACACTACCAAATAAGCCTCGTTTGTTGCAATTGAGTCTTATGATTTACAAACCCTGTTGGGATAGTTAAAGTGCTGAAGTTGAAATAACATCAAGGTTTCTTATCTTCTATTTAAACAAATCAACCGAGAGCAAATTCTCAATAACCATAATGGTTACACGGCAGGGAATGTGATGCGGTGATTTCGAAGAAAAGTTGGTCAACAGCAGCATCCCACTCACGGTTCAATCTAATAAACCTCTGGTGCAGAGGTCTTCCCAGTACTCCACAACGCTGTCCCTCAAGTACACCAACCACTTCCCCAAAACGCTCCAGCCTCCAGCGCAGAACTTTACTGCTGTCCTGTGTCAGTATATTCTGTCCCACCTCATAGCAGCCGTGGAAAATGCTGTGAAGAATAAGAAGCTGGGAAACAGTTTTAAGCAATCTGAACTTTGGGCAAGGATTAAGGCAAACCTACCCTTTCATAGCCCGTAGCAGGTCTGAAGTAGAAGCTAGGTCTAGGTCAAAGCAGACCCAAAAGGGGGTGTGAAACAGACAAAAGATCATTTTGTTAATCTGAAACTGATATTTACATAAGTGTTTCACACCTAACATCCTTCCATAATCTGGGTTATATGCAGCATTAGGTTTTGGTGTAATCATTCAAGTAAGCATGTCACTTTTTAATTTGGGTCATTGGTTTATTAAATAATTTTTCTTTGTAAAAGAAGCGGAACTCGTTTTTCATTTTTGCTTAGTTTCTTTTTGCCTGTTGCCAGATAACTCACCTGCAACATTTAAAACTTGCCTTTTTAAAGATTTTGATATGACTTTCCATGTACAGTATATGTTTGCATAGGGTGAAATGAAAGGATAAAAAGCCAATTTACGTATACATTTGACTTTTCTTTTGTTTTGTTCAGAATATCAAAACTTGACATTTGCTTCCTGCTGTGGTGCTTTGAAGTGTAATGTAAATTATTCAGACTTGAAAACCCATTAAACCGCAGCAATTACTTATATAATTATTGTTTTTTTGTACTACTGGTACCTTTAATCTGACCCTTTTTGTTGTGAATTAGGCTAACAAAGAGTTAAAATAAAAGGTGACAGTCTAGAGACTTATCAGTCATTAGCAGTTTTGGGTTTAATTGTGCTTGCCTGATTTCATGCTGTTTTACTATTACATTTGTAAGCATTGTTGCTGAAACATTTTTTTATTACCCATGCCTTTTGTAATACCGACCCAGGTCTCATGGAGTGGCAATTAAATATTCAAGTTTCATAAACACTTGTTGGCAGCCTATCTGGGTTTCCTGTGGTGCTGGATACACCATAACTGAAACATAATTGCTTCTTTCTGTGTAACTTCATCCAATGGTCATCATTTAGCATATGAGAAAACATTCTTAATGTGCAATGCACTTTACAGCCAGGCAGCCCAAGAGTAAGTCCCAGGATAATTCCTTAGGATCACTGTTGCTTTGGGGCAGGGACCAGCCTTTTGGGAATTAATGTGAGGCACAGAGGTAAAATGGCTTCAGTGCTTTTCTAAGGCCTCCCTTTATGTGCTCTACAATAATGACGCAGCAAGAATAAGAAAGCTCACACATATGAGACAGGAGATCTCCATTCTTGGCGCATACAAACTGCTCATTAAGATATGTGCACTTTTCAGGGCCATGGAGATTGCAGGGGTTCTGGGTCTAAGGTTACCAGACAGCTTTGTCTGATCTCCCAGAATCAGAGACAGGGTCCTCTCGAGACCAAAACCATTTGTCCTCAGCAGCAGAAAATGTCAGGATCAGGAGGTCACAAATTAACGTACTGGGTTGTGTAAGTGGCTTGTTGTCAACAGGAACTTTTCATTCTGAGAGAAAAGGAGGCTTTTGGTAAACATTTAACTGGAAAATATATCGTAGGCGTCTTAAAGCAATATGTGGACTGTTTTTTTTGTATTCTACTGAGATTTGGTTTAGGCTGTGATGAAAAGTCTGTGTGAAAGCCCATTATCAATGGTCAGAACCGACTGTTTAAGTTTTACCTTGTCACTGTATAATTCTCTGACAGTGTTACAAATGTAATTTACTGCTTCTGTTTACTGGCAACATAAAAGTGAAACAGTAGCATGTGCTGGTGTTTAAGAGATGGCAAAATTCTCCCCAATGTGCTCGTTAAGCCATCTTGTTTGAGGGGTTACTGCCCTTGTTGCTTCCCACAGCTGTGACAAAACAAAAGAAGATACTGTTGTATCAACACACATGGATGGAACTCACAGTAGCTTTTAATCAACAGTGGGATTTTCAGAAAAACTGCTAGTACATTAAAAGTAGACAAAGACTACAATGAAATATTTTACAGTCTGTTCACTTTTTTGTCGAGACCTAAAGCCTTTTTTGTTTCAAAGACTCCTTGTGGTATTGCACAGAAAATACCCCCCTCTCATCCTATATAACCCATTCGCCATGTGACTACCTCTGAGAGCTGAGTGAGGTAACCCATTTTCACTTTCCCACGTCCACTGACTTCAAATCTGATTTGCTTTCTCCCTTGAATAACAAAACCAAGAATGTACCCTCTTAAGTGGGTGAATTCACTCTAATTCATCTGACTTTTTTTACCTCATTTTGAGGCTTGGAGCAGAACAGGGATTCCATGAGAAGACTGAGAAGGGAAGATTATGACTAATGGAAATCCAAAGCTATTTAGTTTCCAGAAGCTAAAATATGACTGTCTCTAATTTCACACTGTGCTGTTGTTGCAAAGTGAGCCCTTCTGAGTCCCTATTGTGGTTACTACGTTTTCCATTTTACCTTTATATGCAAGACCTCCAGAGCTGCAGGCAGAGTTTTAGCAGAAACGTCTTCTTTGGTGGTAACTGGTAAGACTCTATACTGAGTAAAACGAAAGAATAAAGAGAGACTATTTTTGTTCTTGTGCAGTTTGATTTTTTTCCATTTAGTGTCTATTTAGCATTTGTTTCCAAAAAACAAGACTCTTCAAAATGAAAGCAAAGCAAACAGTACTCACCAGTAGTCTGTATTCTACCCATCTAATGACTTTAAGCCTTACCATATAAGAGTATTATGAATGCAGCTTTTCCTAGCTTGGTATTCAGTTGTGTAGTTTATTAAGATGCAAACAGTGGCTTTTTCCAGAACAGTTTCTGAAAAGAAGACCTTTTCTGAGGCCTGTATTCCGGAGGTTTTACGTTACTACAGCCAGGAAGAAAGGGATCCGTGGTTTCTGGACCTTTGAGATTTTAACCTCTGTGGTCTCCACCCCCACAGTCTCTCACACAGTGTAGACATCACTGTGTAACTGGATACGCAGCATTACAACTGTACTTCAGACAATGTGGACATACAGTAGAGCTGTGTGCATCTGGGATGAATGATGCTGTGTTTGGTGAGTAGCGTCTGCATGCAAACAGATTAATATCTTCGTCAGAGCCTTCTATTATAGTACTTTATGAATGGGTTAGCTCAAATGAGCCAAAATGTGCCTCTCACTGACTTTGTCTTTGTAATACAGGCACGTGGTGTTCTAAGAAATCATTCCAAGCAAACATCTAAGTTAGATGAGCCTTCTTTGACACAATGGATGTTTGTGGGTCTGCTAGGGCTCAGGGTTTTGTCTTCATTTTTCTTTTCTGTAGGTGGCTTTAAGATTTCGCTAGACGTAGGTTTCCCATAAGACAATGCTGATGAATCAGAGAAGCTTTAATGTCATTTTATATTTATCTGAAGAACACAATATGAACACAAATAGATTATTTTATCCTGTGCGTGTTCTCCACTTTGTTGATACATGTATTCATTTATGACTGGATTCAAGTGTTGGCTTAACATGAAAGAACATGAGAAAGGTCATAAACAGGGGAGGCCATTCAGTCCCCCTACCTCATCGGGGTGCTGGTAGCTGTTTGATCCAGGTATCACATTCAGTCATTTCTGTTTGGACTGATCAGTGCGCATCCCCATAGTTTCCAAACGTCCTCTGGTTCAAACTTGATTCTGAGGAAGTCCGATGGGTTGTTTGTCAGTGCTTTGGAGGATTATAAATTGGCTTCATCACTCTGCTCTCCTCCCCACTGATCGCTGTTGTGTGGGGAGCGTTCTGGCGCACTATGGCTGCCGTCTTATCATCCAGGTGGGGCTGCACACTGGTGGTGGTGGAGGGGAGTCCCCATTGCCTGTAAAGCGCTTTGAGTTGAGTGTCCAGAAAAGCGCTATATAAATGTAAGCTATTATTATTATTATTATTATTATTATTATTATTATTATTATTATTTTGAAAGCTTGACAAAGGTTCCTAAGTAGTCTTCTCTGTTGAAGACTTAAAAGATTCAGTTCCTTAACACTGTCAGTGTAGGACATTCCTTTAACTCCAGAAATATTGGTTGCTCATCTCTGCACCAATTCCAGAGCAGTAAATGTGGCTCAGGATCTGTGCCTGTGGCTGGAAGGTTGCCGGTTCATATCCTGCAGCCGGCAGAGGAATCCTACTCTGTTGGGCCCCTGAGCAAGGCCCTTAACCCCAACTGCTCCAGGGGTGCTGTACAATGGCTGACCCTGCGCTCTGACCCCAAGCTTCTCTCCCTGTCTGTGTGTCTCATGGAGAGCAAGCTGGGGTATGTGGGAAAAAAAAGGCAAATTCCTATTGCAAGAAATTGTATATGAGCAATAAAGTCAACTTATCTCATATCTTTTTTGTAACATGGTGACCGCAACTGTACAGAGTATTCTGAATGAGTACTTCCTGGTCTAGTGTACAATTCAGAGTTTTAATTTTAAATCCTTACATTGTTGTTTCCCCATATTGTAAAGAAGAGGGGAATAATGTAACTTAAACACCGTCATTTTTTTTACAGGTAGCTTCTTCAAGCTAGTTGTTTTTATTTTAGATTTATAGTTTGCTACTGCTAACTGCGTATAACACTGCACTTGTCGACATTAAATATTTCTGTTAGGTTTTTGCCTAGTCTTGAATTTTGTTCAAGTCTTTTTCAATTGTTTTTGTAGCTACTACGTTGTTTGTCAGTCCTCTTATTTGGGTATAATCTGCAAGTGGGACTAGTTTGCTATGTATACCAAGACATGGAGAAAATGAATCCCCTCCTTCTGTTTATTGGACATGCTCCTGGTTAATTTGCAATCAGCTTTTTCAACCATGTAGAGACATTGTTGCGGCTATCTTCACAAAACCCCACTGTCAAAAATAAAGAGGACAGACAACAGAAGAATCGGAGATTAACTGAACTGTTGTTTGCTGTTTCCTTTTTTTGCGCTTCTCCAAAACCTGGTAGCAGACGCAGCAACATTAACAGAATTTATTCCATTTTGATGTGTGTGATATTCTGTTACTAACAGTGTTAGACTTGTCTGTACGTCTGCGATTCCTGCGCAGTGCAGTCAGTCCTGAATTCACGTTACCCCATGCAGGAGCTCAAAGGTGTTGAGCAGAAGAAAAGCAACATTCAGCGCGCAGTAATGGCAGGGGGAGGGGACTGTGATTTCACAGTCAGAGGCGAAAAGGCTTCACCTTTAGCCCTTTAGTGCCAATTGTGACAAAGGACACATTTTTACCACTTTCTCCGTTTCATTTTGGAAGTCCAGCTTGACTGTCGCAGATTTTGTTTTGTATTTTAACGTAATGTATCATAGTGGAACGATATGTGTCTTCACAGTTGGTTAAAAGAGTAGCAACAGCTACAGATTTTGACACCATTCCTTTACCGATATTTTTTCTTTTAAAAGTATGACTACAGTTTAGCGACATAATTGACTGGAGATGGATTTTGTACAATAAAACCTATAGTAATAGCCATTGATATATATTTTATTGGATTGGGAAACGTTCAATAAGGTATATACTATTTTTCAATTTTGATTGTCAGTTTTTCAGAGTTTGCCATTTTATTTTTTTGGCACCTGTTGGGACAGAATCTGTTCTGGAAACAGGAATGCTCGCAAATGGAGAGCAGGTGTTTCTGTCTCCACATGCAATTAGGGTTCAAAGATGAGCCTGTTCCCTTGTAAATGAATATTAAAAAGAGCCATTTGCGACTAAATCGGATGAATAATTAGATGACCAAGTGCCATTTTAGAGAGGTGTAACACTTACGATGTGGACACACAGAAACATTTTGCTGTGAGCATACTTCCCTTAAAGGCAAAAAGGAGAATTCCCACGATGACGGCCTGTTTATGAATCATGCCGTCTGTGTTCTGCGTTCTGACTTGTTGACAATAATGGGACAAAGATGAACACAGGAGTGAATTATCATTATCAGGCGGGTCCTTTTAAAATACATTAAGAAACTAGCTCTCTTTTGACCAAGGGTGAATGGTATTGTTAAACACCTGACAGTCACAAAAAATTCTTAAATCTGAAAAGAAAAACCTTGTCGCAATATATATGAAAATGTTTTTGGTGTTTTTGTGGACCAGCTGCTAACAAGCCATAATGAGTGGTGTATAGCTGACATAGACACTCCCATAAGTTGCGTGTATCTTAATAACGTACAAAAGTGCACGGTGCAAATCTTTTATTGAAAACAAACAGTCCTGTAACACTTACAGCCTCCATTCCTTGCGAGAGCTGGCTTACCAGCGCGGTGACGTCACCGCCCTTCCCTGTGAACAGCAGGGACCGCAGCTGACGGGAGATTTCCCTTTGGCTCAAGAGGCTGGGTCCCTGTTGAGTGACGCCGGAGGCCCGGGTTCGAGCCCCCAGCGGTGGGGGGCCGACCTGAGGCGGCAGAGGCGAGGGCGCCCACGTGAACCCCGGAGCGTTACAGTTCTGTACTTTTGTCTGTGATGTTGGTTTTAGGATATGTGCCATTGTTTGCTTAGATAAGAAGGATTGCAATGTATCTATCACACAGTTAAATGAAAAAAGCATATAGTCCTATCAACATGCTGAAAACATCCATAGTATATAGATAGATAATACTTTATATATGTTGGGAAGACAATTTGTGTCTTTTCTCTTCAAAACGCAAAGGGACATTTTTGCATTTTCTGAATGAGAATGTATGGCTTGTTTGATGCCAAGGTTTTTCATCTATTAAAATACTATATCCTAATTAATCAGCAGAATTTGCCTCAGGCATCTCTACCTGGTAAAGTGTGCATGAGAATCACACTACCTTGCAGGGGTTACCTCTGCTCTTACTCTTTGTCACCTTGGAAGTGCAGGGAACAAGCAGTTTGCTTATCTAACACCCTGGAATATTCCCTTTTTTACAGGGAAGGTCTTACTTCCTTAAAATGGAGCCCTAGGCTGATGTACAGTGCCGGGCCGTAATGACAGATCTTCAGGAAATCAGCACAAGCATGCAAATGTAACTGATGCATGTTTGCTGATTACGTCTTTGGGGGAAACTTTGGTAGTTAGTTAATGGAGAGCAAGAAGTATTTAGCGGATCTGGATGGGGAAAAGCCCAGGCCTCTGTTTTTCTTTTTCTCCCATTTGAATCACGTACCCATTAATGGTGGAGCTGTCACTTCCATTTTTTCACATATTTTCACGTTTCTAAGTTTAAGCCATTTGGGAAAGGGCATGTGGCTATCACCATGGACACAGTGGCTGCCCCTTCAAGCCAAACATGTTTTGGTCTGAAAATAAGTGACAAAACACTCTTCTAGACAGCACTTCCTTTTGACTCCGTGCCAGTTTCCTGAGTTTATTTTGCAGACACAACAATGGATCCCTGCACTGGAAAACAAGAACCATGCAAAACAGGTCATGGGATAGGTATTGTAGTAGACTTGCTGTATCTGTTCCCCCTCTCCATTCATTTCCAGTTCACTTTTTAAGTGAGGGGCTAGTTTCCCATACTGAGCAGGGCATTCTTGGACTACACAGTGTTCAAGTAATCATTTTAATGAAAGGATTGCCTGACTCTCCACACGCATCTGGTTAATACCTACAAAAAGACCGTGGTGCTGGCTTCTGCATGGATTACAGCCACAAAAGTGGAAAGCAACAGTCGGGGCAAATTACAGCTTTGATCACTCCCACTACTGCGTTTGTGGTGTCTTTTTCCACTCAGGTTTGACTGTTTTGCTCTTGGTGGAGTAAAAAGCATAAGTTTGTTCAGATTTGTGTCAGCTGGGTTTTGGTTATAAGACGAAGTTGATGGAGAACATTGGATTTTTTTATTTTGTGTCCCTATCAAATTCTGCATTTTGTAGGAAGTATTATTGTCATCTAATTAGTATCTTGCTAAGAATATTATTTCATTTGTCATTTGTTAAAGCTGAGAAACTGTGAAAGCCCTTTGGGGCAAAATACTTTTTCAAATTTGCACCTCCAACCTTTGTTCATGCACCTCTGTACTGTATATTTCTGTTCTGCCCCTGATCCAATGATCAAGTAGTCTAATACAGTGTTGTTTCCTTTTGTGAAGGTAACAATGGGGGAAATGTAAAGTAATTGATATTTGAGTGGAGGAGAGAGAAAATTTGAGGGGTAATTAAATCAATAGTTGTTTTTCTGGAAAAGCTGATTTTGAAGTGGGTTGAGGCACCTCCTCACAGTCTTTCTTTACTGCCCATCAGCCTCTGAAGTGCTGTTCTCTCATTTTGTTTGGCTCCAGTGACTTACTTGTAGCAAGGGATGTGATTAAAAGGCTTCTGGATAACTCATTCAAAGTGCCTGGGCTTTCACTTGTCAGCAGCATGCCCTGAAATCTCTACATATCACCGAGTAAACCAGATCGGCAGAATTTTATCATCCTAATCAAGTGATACAGGTAGCCATCCTTGTAGCAGGTAAATGGCATTCAACGTTTAAAGCTTTTGAGTGATTTAATCTCCTGCGTTTGCTCAAGATGATGTGAAGCAGTGTGTCAAAGCCTGGATTAACCTTATCTTTGAGCTAGTTACATGCATACTTTTAGACAAAGAAGAAAAAAGCTCAGTCTATCTGGTTTCTTTCCTATAGAGGTAGTTTCCTAAATTTTGGCTTTATTTCTTTTCAAACTGCATGTTCTGACCTGTAGTTATTCAGGTGGTGATTTTTCAGTTATCATTAACTTGATGAACCAATGGCATGACATTTGTTTGACGGTCTTTTATTTTGCTTACTGACCCACTGGCACCAAAAGAGAACATTTATATAACCCAAATACCTGTGACATAATCACATCACCCCCGAGAGATACTGGTTTGTCGTTTGCAAGTTAACCTTACATGCCTGATGTGTCTCTTTTTCAGGGTAACTAGGTCACTGTGTTCGCTGTAAGAAAGCAACAATCCATAGCTTTCCTAATTACTACTGCCATTCTAAGAAAGGCAGGCTGGGCTCAGTGCCTATGGCAGTGTTCCAGAAAAAGGCCTGCTTATCAGTAGGTTATGATGTCACAGCGAATGCAGTGACCTGCCAGAAACACAAAAAAGAACCTATTTTTTTCCCCCTTTAAAAAATGAGTTGTATTGAATTGTGCTGCTGCTTTATGTGCTGGTCTTTAAAACAATTACACTCACATCACTTGACCAGTGTTTCCTCATTGTTCTCTCTGAATAACAAAGAGGCCGTTTTCAAAGCTTTTCAGCTTCTCCCGAGTTCTCTTTCTGTCATCCGAACAGAAAAACAACACCATGTGTCAGAAAACTGATAACAAATTTAGGAAACTTGAAAGTGTCAGTTATGTGTTGTTACCCAGCTTTTTTAAAACTTAAAAGTGCAGTTATGGAGCTTTTAAAACTGTAGTGCAACCTCCTCATGTTTATAAATTAAGGTATACCCTTTACCTCAAATGCTCGTCAGTTTGTAATGTATGTGCCTTAGCAACTGGTTCCAAGAGAATTTTGCACATGAGGAGTTCCATAAAATAAATAGTTTATGTTCTTATGGTTTTCAGGTGCTTTTTCACTGCTGACTGTGACATTTTGACACCTGACACCATGCATAGTGACTTAGCCCTGGATGAAATCAATATTCTGACCTGTCCAAGGACCGTTAAATCTAAACCCCACACCTGAAAGCAGATTTCTAATGGGCAGAAGGAGAAAACTGCTCTGCTGTGCAGAAAGCAGTGATCTTGGTACCTGTGATTGGTGGGTGGGTCAAGGTTTTGAACTAATCTGGGACTTAGTACTGTACCTACCTTGTGTGGGTGTGCCTATTGACTTCATACTTAGGTGGATACACTGTTACTGCCTTCATAAAACTGTGTGATAAACCCTGTCCAAGGAGCCTACAGAACCCAGAGACTTAATACATGTTGATAGAGAATGTCTTTATCTGTCAAGGGTGTACCCAGACTGGGCAGGGTAGAGGATCTGGAACATTTTCTTGGCCTTTGTCCAAGGCTGTCCCTGCTTTACAGTTTTCACTGCCATTCAGTCACCAGTTTTGTCCAAGCACACAAACCGCATAGTTTTAGCCAAGCTGCAAACCTGAGCTGAACTTGTCTTGTCGATTCCAGCTGCTTTTAAACTTCATTACCTTTCACGGCACTTTGGTTGCTGCTGGTAGCTTGAAAACATGTAAGATGTTGTTAACGTTCTTTTCACTTGTGAGAGTGTTGTTAACGTTCTTTTCACTTGTGAGAGTGTCCTTCACTGCAGTGAAACAAATTTCTTTTTCACAAAACATAATCCGCAATACGTGTCTTGTTCTCAGATGCTGGTGTTACACACCTTGAAGTATGCATTCGTTCTTAAATAGCATGTGTAACACCACTGAGCGCAGGAAAAAGACAACAAAAAAGAATACTTCATAGAATTATGAGGTTAAAATGGGATCTGTCTCCTCACTCCAACATCATATATATATGTCCATTTTTAAAATGTAAAAAACCTTAACATCAGCAATTCCTGGACATTCACAACGCAGTTTATGTGTGCATCCTCTACATGAAGTCAGAGGAATGAGCCCTGTGAATGAGCCCAGGCTGTTCTAACTGTGTTTTTGTTGGTGCGGTGAGAATCTGGTGAAAGAGAGCATGCGGCTGGTTTTTGTGCGTGTAATCCAGGGTGAGGTCAGTGCGCGTCCCCTGAGCCACACTGCTCGTTAGGAGGTGAAGTGGTGTAGCTGAGGGTGTAGACTGTGGGAGTCTAGACTTCCTTTGCCTGCTCATTATTACGGCTTTGTCGTCTAGAACTGGTATGGAGGGGTGGGGGTGGGGACCGAAATAAAGGAGTCAGTTATTGTGTTTTGTTTTCGTCCCCCCCCCCCCTCGTGTCGAGTTGGCAGCGTCTCCAAAATATTTCAGTACATTTCACAGATTAGGAAACGCTGCTCCAGCTGTCCTCTCAGGTGATCTTCTGAAAAAAGTATCGTGCCACGTGCTCTGTCCATTACTGTTGCACGCATGGTTATGGGATTCTTCTCTGTGGACTATAGCTGCATTTGGGTTGTTTTCCAGGTGGCTCTGTGCATTTAGAAGAACATTTTTGATTATTTGCTTGGTAAATACCCACGTCTAGATCAAAAACCCTAAATTTTGGATCTGTCAGATATTTGACCTTTCCCCTAATAAATCATAAATAACTCGAAAACTGTGACTTTAAAGACAGAAAACAATAACAAATAAATGTCGTTTGTTAAATTAATGGTTCAGTTAGTAGATTAATTAAACAATTGGGAGTGCGATGAAATGAAATCCAGCAAATATTTAGGTCACCAAGACCAGGACTGTAAAGCCCTGCTTTAATTGCAGTTATGAAGGAATGATTCTGTACTTCTGTACTTTATGTACCAAGTATTATACTTCATAAAGGATTGTAACAAATACTGAAGTAGGTTTTTTATAATTAAAAGAGCTATCTAACATCTAGGTACTTTATACACTGTAGTGTTCAGCTTTATACCAAAACCAATATAAATGTTGAACCAAGAAAGCCACACACCAAGATATAGAGTAACATCTGGTTTCTGGTCAACTTTGTTGTACAATACTTTTGCAACTGATGAGGGGGAGGATGTAAAGTTGGGGTATGAAGCAGGATACTCTTTTGGAAATATGTTATGTGTTGGAAATAACGTGGAATTTATTCAATTCAATTTATTTTTATATAGCGCCTTTCACAACAAGGTTGCCCCAAGGCACTTAACAAAGCAAGTGACCATGCATGTTGTGAATCCAGAACAGAAGACCAGAAGGCAATGGAGGAGAGGAACCAGAAACCTCTTAGTAAGGAGAAAAGAAACCTCTAGGGGTCCAAGGTCAACTAGCTGCCAAACCCCAACATTAGACAAATAAAAAAAAGGAAAAAATGAATAAAGGTATTAATCCATCCATCATGTCTTCTGTGTGTCAGTACTTCATGCAGATTGCTGTAGACCAGCAAAATCCTCCTAAACGATAGCTATATCCACGATGTCCGTCTTGGATCCAAGGCAGTGGTGCAGCATCCAGCCCGTGCGTCATCCGGACATGTGGGGAGGAGAATAGGATACAAAGGAACAAGTAATAGGTTTATTCCATGCTGAAAAAAAGAAAAAAGAGAACACAACGTTTCGGCCGTGGAGCCTTCTTCAGGTGTCATCAGGTGTCAGCACCATGTCAGGTGACACTACAGTGTATAAAGTACCTAGATGTTAGATGTTAGGAGAATAGGATAGTCTGGTCAGAACAGATGTATCTACCTGGTGGGCCCACACAGAGACACACAATGGCAGGTACAGCAGGCTATGATGTAAGGTGTGAGTAGGTAATAGGTCTTCAGTCTGGATTTGAATACTGAGATTGAACATGGGGTGGGAGACTGTCCTGCAAGCTAGGGGCCATGTATCTAAAGGCTTTACCGCCAGCTGTATTTTTATTAATGCGTTGAATATGAAGAAGACCTGCATTCTGTGATCTAAGCGGGCGACTTGGATTGCATACATTAATAAGTTCCATTAGATAGACAGGCGCCTGACCTCTGAAAGCCTTATAAGTAGAAGGATTTTGAATTTAGCCAATTAAGATGAGCCTTTTTTGTTCCTAAATTGTTTGAAAATCCTCTGACATGATTTAAACCATGTGTACAGCCATGACTGTGTAGCAGTTGCTATCTGAGTGTACTGTATAGCCATGGCACCGTGCTGGGATTCCCTGCGACCCCTTTCATCGATTGAAGAGCCCTGTAGCTGTTTTACCCAAAGCCTTTACATCAATAGTAGTGCCCTAAAGCTGATGTGACACAATCCATGGTGCTGCTATTTAATCTGTGGTTGTGCAGAAGTTTGTAGCAGCAAAAATAATGTGCATTTGTTAGTCTTGCGTGCTCTGTAAAAGTTCACTTTATAGTTGCAGTGACCTAAAAATGACAAATCAAACTTTTTATTTTTCTAGCACAGTCTTCAAAGTTTTTTTTGAAGACATTAGTGACTTTTGTTGTAAATCTGTCATTTTAACAAAGGCAAAATCAGGTTGTATTTGCATCAATATCCACCTAACATATTCAGATGGCTTTCTGAATATTTCTGTTACTATTGCTTTAAAGTGGTAACTTACAAAACCTTTTTATTTGAATTTCAAGTTAGTTCTTCACTGTTTCATATCTCACAATGTTTAATCTTAATTCTCCAATCAGTCAATCTTATTCAGGTGTAGTGTATGCAGCTATCACAAAAATAAACCAGTAGGGCAACAGCATTCAAGCACCAAGAGCAAATGTTAATGGGCAGAATGGAATTCTCTGAAACTGTAGAAACATAGAGTAAAGATTACACATGTTCATGCTACCAAACAGTGGGAACAGATACTGATTTATATTAGTAAAACAGTGTTTCATCACAATAAAGACACATTAGAAAGAACTTGCATTATATACAGCATGTTAATATAAGCAATAGACTAGTTTTCTTCATATCATTAAACACTGTAAATTATTTATATTAATTTTGACCATTTGAGTTTAAAACGTAAAAAATGAACAAGAAGTGATTAGTTATACAGGGCACATCATGTTGTTAAGCATTTAATGAGCACCTACAGCTGGTCATTAATTACAGCGAATCCTTTACTTTATTAATAAGGTGACAGTAAAATGATCTAGGATTGTCAGCACATTCGAATTTTGCAAGACTCATCTACAGTATACAAAACATAGTACTATAGGATATAGCTAAAGAGGCCACATTCCTTAACAAATTTACCCGATAAAAATAGGTGCCAATTTAATTGGCTGGGTGCCTGGGTCTGAAATTTTATGAGTGATGCATCCCTGCTTGAATGATCTCTGAGCGTTCGGAAAACTTTTTAAGCCCGCCACGTTTCAACACTGTGACAAAAACAGATTGTGTTAAATATTTTGAAACCTTATTAGTAATGCACTAAAAAGCATGGTTTCTAATTGAGAATTTCACTAGTGCAACACAGTTTCTGGTATGGGATGTCATGATACTAGTCAGCTTTTTTTTTTCTAAAATACTGTCGAATGAGAGGGCCATCTCCCTCATGTTTGTATGGCTTATTTGATGTGCTCTTTTCACCTTATTTTCAATTTTCCCCTGGCTCTTTATGCTGACAGCCCATAAACACAGTCTTCCATGGCTAGAAAAGGTCAGGATAAATCCCCATATTCATTGAATTCCTTTTTGTGTCTCTCTTATTTAAATTTGTATCAATTACAGCTGTGCAGCCAGTACAAACTGGAGGCTAAAAGGTACATTATTATATAAGGTTATATAAGGTTGTTTTGAAGGGCTTACTCCACCCAGTTTCACCTGACGTAGCAAAATAATTTAAAGTTCTTCATACAGAAAATAAAGGCTACAGAAATCAAGCATGTTCGAGGTATTTTGAATTCAATCTTCAATGCTAAGGGTAGATGTAATATGGATGAGCCAGGGCTTTAAAAGACAGTGCCTAGACAGATGTGTCAGGTGTCACATGTGGAGCAAATCCCCTTGTCCCAGCAGAGCTGGCATTTTCCCTCCAGCTGGTCTTGGGGGACCCTGGGGCTCAGCCCGTGAGCACGAGGTGCACTTGCCATTAAGATGGCCGCTCACGCTTCCCCCCGCCCTCTTGTCTTGCAGGAGAACGGCCGTTTCCCTGCACCTGGCCCGACTGCAGCAAGAAGTTCGCCCGCTCGGACGAGCTCGCCCGCCACTACCGCACCCACACGGGCGAGAAGAAGTTTGGCTGCCCTCTCTGCGAGAAGCGCTTCATGCGCAGCGACCACCTGATGAAGCACGCCCGCCGCCACTCCGACTTCCAGCCCGGCATGCTCAAGAGGCCCTACGGCGCCGGCGCCCGCACGGGCTCCCTCAGCGACTACAGCCGCTCGGACGCTTCCAGCCCCACCCTCAGCCCCGCCAGCTCGCCTTAAACCCCGCTTGCACTGGACGCCCGCACTTTCAGCCTCCGCCAGATGCCCCCAAGTCTTGTGGAATTCTTTTCCTTATTCCTGTGTTGCACACTTGTTAGTGCCCCTATGCTAATTACTGTACTGTACTGTGCTGTACTGTACATAGCTGCCTATTGTAGTGCAATTTCTCGGACACCTTTGCTCAAGAAACCTTCCCAGCCAGTGATTCTATATACGATATGTCTGTATTTTTGTAGCTTCTGGCCATTGCCAGGTTATTATCTATAGTGTTTTTATTTTATTTCTTTTCTTTTTAGCAACTTGTTTCAGGAAAAACAAATGACAAAAGTATATTGATTATTCTTCACCTTTATTTAAAACGGGGAAAAAAAGATCACATCTACACCTCAGGATTCAAGACCGATTTTTGTTTTCTTAACTACTTAACTGACTGCACAATACAAGCATCACTTTACTCTGAAATTCAACGCAGTTGAATTTTACGCCCTGCTCAGGGAAGGCCTCATTAGCTTGAAAGAATGAACGCAATGAAGATACACACACAAAAAAACAGCCTTACACTCAACAATATTTGCACTCTTTTTTGTATATTTTTTGTTAGTTTTCACACTGGGGGGAAACTAGCACTGGAATTACAGTAAAGTAAGCCCAAGGGTTTTTTTTTTCTGTCTCTACCAGAACCTATAATTAAGACAATAGTGGAGGACATTGAAATGAAAGACCACTTGCTGTTTCTTTTGAGACTGGAAATGACACACAGAAAATATTTCTCCTGTTTTCATTTTATCAAGAAAAAAAATCTTTCTGATCTCCATTCACGCAGCAAGCTGTTGGCAACCAAACCACAGCACCTTGAAAGAGATCTACATACTGTACAGTCTGTTTTTTTTAAAGGGAAATGGGTCTTTTTGCTGTTTGAGTTTGGGCGATTACAGCACTGCATGTGTTGTAGCTTCCTATTTCTCTTAACCTCCCTCTCTAACATGAATAAATGGTGTAGAAGTGGTTTGTATGTTGGAAAAAAACAGGACTCAACAGAGTCAGAGAAAAAGTTTTGAAGCAGCTGTTTCATAGTTTAAGAACAAGACTTTAATCTGCAGATGTTTCATAGTGCGAATTATGTAGTATTTAAGCATCAGTGCTGGTGTTTTATGGTATGCTAATGGATCACTCTTTTCTTCAGAACACAGGTCAAATCTTATCTTATCCAAGCGGGTTCATCATTTCATTCATTCTAATTTAAAAAGCCTAGATGAGGCCAAAAACGAACATAGTTTAAAGTGAAGAAGTGTGATTAGTAAGAAATTATACTGTCATAAAATATACCTTTCTTAAAGTTTCTTAGGTAATGAAGTCACTATTCATTTGAAAGGATTCCAAAGCCTAGTCTAACTCGACATACCTCCAAAAGAAAGATTTTAAAGTTCTAATCTATACAAGAATAATCCAGAACTACCATTTACTTCTCTGCCCAGTGTGCTGGGAGACCGAATAGTATCTTCAAGTCTTGCAGGTGTTCAATTAAACCAGTCATAACACAGATCCTTCTGTTTTGACCACTCTCCAAAACAAACTGCAAGTCTCCTCTGCATGGTGTAGACCTCGCACTAGGAAATATCTGGCTCCCACAAGAGATTATTTTTAGTATGCAGGAGGGGCTGAAAAATGCCACTTTAGTGAAAGTTTCCTTGCCTTTCCTGCACAACCTGTCTGAGAGAAAAAGTGTCTAATTTATGTTGAGAAAAAAGACAGAATTAGGGCAATCATTTCTGTAGATGGAAACAGGGGTTTTAATTTAGATTATTACAAACCTAGTGTGAGATTTATTTGTAAACTGCAAAAATTAAATCAAATTGTGTGTCAGAGGATTCTTGTACAAGCCGGGAAATATACATTTAATTATGGATGGTTCTCTAGTGTATCTGAGGAAGTTTAAAACAATAAGCCCAATGTAAATATTAGTGACTTTCTAAGTAGAGCCCTTTTAAGTTTCTTAAGGGTAAAACAAAGATAACACTCCTAGTAGGTTTCCATTGTTAAAGGTCAGGCCTGCTATTTCAGTCTATTTGAATCATCAAGATGTAATAAACACAAAAACGCACATATAGAATACAGAACCATAGCACAGGCTGTGCAGGTGGGTCTCTAGAACTGCCATATGGGTTGTGGCCTGAGTACCACAGCTATCTGCACAAGCCGGGAATTGTGAGTCGATGTGGCAAAAACAAGATAACAGGCTGTGCACAGACATGCAAGCTACTCCGCTCCACAGGAGCAACAGGCAAAAAGGTTTGGAGGTCTAAAACTCACCCCCTTACTTATTACTTGAAGCAGCAGAATGAAGGAAAAAACATGTGCATGTTTTGATACACAGGAAGTGCTTCGCTACAAAGTCTACTGATTTTCCTCTTGCAGAAATTGGTGCAAAATGAAACCTCCTTAATAAACCTCCCTAAGTGCATAAGAGTTCTGTGTGCTTGACGTGTCCTAGGGATCAGAAAACAAAGGGCGAACTCTCGGAAAAAAGTGTATCTGACTTTCCTTGTCACGTTCCCTGTCTAAGAGCAGAGGAAGGTGTATTCCAAGCTGTAAAGGAATATTTGGTGAAAGACGCCCTACCAAAACCCTCCTAAAATAATCCATCTTAAACTAAAATAAAACATTCATAGGCTCTGTAAACCTAATATATTAGAATTTGACATTATCTTTCTGTTTCTGTAATTCCACAGTTCTGACATTTCAAATGGTCTTGCCACTTTTAGGAAAAGGGACATTTCGAAGCATAATTAATCGGAAAAAAGACCAAAAGGTTGGAATTGTGGTGTTCTGCTAAAACAATTACATTTGAAATATCATTATTTAATTGCTTACAGGACATCTGAGTTTTTCCCGTGACTTTACTGAAATCTATCACACTGCATACTTCATTACAGCAGTAAGTTTAGGTGAGATCTCCTTGTAATAACATTTATTCTAATTATTTATGAAGTAAGTGCCATATTCACAGTGCTCTCAGACAGACAGAATCAATCACAACAGCATTAGGGACTACAGTGAGGGGCTTTTTATAAGCAGAAAGCAGAAAGGTTCACTCCCACCTCATTGTTTACTTGTAAAAGTTGCTGCTTTTCAGTAAAATGTGTCAGCTTGTTACAGTTTCAAAACTACTAAACAGCTGCTTTTCAACTTTTTTTCCTCCTCTTTTTCCAACAGGATTTAGGGAGGGCAAGAATACCAACCGTTTGTTGAAATAAATGGAGTTGTAAGTTAAGACATATCAATCTGGGGGAGGGAGGGGTGGATCGGGAATATTCTACCCCTGCATATCTGCAGAGGATCTTTGCTGTACAGGTTGAGATTTTACTGAGGAAGACTACAGTGTGTCCCCTTGTCTATGGCAGAGGTAGAATGTCCTGTGCAGGAAGGCACACAGGAGCAGCACTGCTTCACAGTTTGGACACAGGTCTTAAGATATTTGCATGGCCTGGTGGTCTACACCTGTGCATGACAAATGTTCAAAGCAGTGCATTCAGCTGCAGTGCTTTCTCTCGACAAAAACATTGTTTTCTCGTATGGGAACAGGGTCTGAAAGACTGTCAGCATGTACATGCACGTACTTAGTATGCCTCAAGTCCTCCTTGGGGTATCCAAGGCAATAAAGCAGTGACACGTGTGAGATTGTAGTTTGCTTTGGAAAGACTGTTTTCTGGTCCCTTAGCCATTCTCCTTTGCTCCTGCATGGAGAGGAGTGCCCAAGTGGGGAAAAGAAGCCCCACTGTAAACTTGGAAGACTGATTCCAGGAGAAAGGAGGCAGCTGGACGGCTGTGAATGGCCTGCCTTGTCTTTCTGCCTGTCCATTGGGCCTCCCTTCTGAGCCTCCGCAAGGCACATAGTCAGCTTTTCTTATTAATAAAGAAAACAGCCCTTACAAAAATATATTGTACCGTCAAAACAGCATTAATACAATAAACCACATATAAAGCCTTTCCACTATTAACTTACACTCTTAAATTATTTACAGACTGCAATATGAAACTTGGATTTCTGCTGCTTTACCTCCAGGATTCAAAGTGAGAAAAGAAAAACTCAGCTGGTTGTTTCTCTTCTTTAAGGTCATTCAGCCTGAATGGTTAACTAAATCCCACAAAGACTGGCCAGTATATATTCACCCTGTGTGGCTAAATCCGCACCTTTGTTGGCTTTTTATCGCTTCAGCTGTGGTGCTGGAAAGTAGAATTTTGCTTTGCGTTACGTTGCAGAAAATCCATTTAAACATTCTATTACATATTTAATAGCTTAAATTACATTAAGTGTAGAGTACGTTTAAATAAAACATACATTAAATGTAAAAATAAGAGGAAAGCCCTCTTAGTGTTTTACTTTGCAGTACTTTTGTGTCCCATTGCCTTACCTAGTCAGGATAACAAATTTTTAAATCAGCAACCAGAACACACTTACCTCAGGGCATGCATAAACAGGATTTACTTGGACATTGAAATATATTTTTAGGATTCGCTTTTTTTTAGGATCTAGTGCAAAGAAGCCTTCCTGTAATTTCCTCTATTGGAGCAGTTCTAATAAACCTTTCCCTCCGATCTCTTGAACACTTGTCCCATGACTGCAGGACAGCATGGGAAGGTCACCCCAAAACTCTTAAGGTGATGATTTCAATCCCTGGGTCATCTCGGGATGTTAGGAAGTCTGTTATAAAACTGCAGTACTAGAGCAGACTTGTCTAGAGACACAGGCCGTCATTAAATCAGAATTTCTAAACACCCAACAAGTGCAAATTACAAATCCTCCTTACCTAATTAAAACCCACCATGAAGTCCTGAAGCATTTGTAATTTGTGATTCGCAGGTGTGCAATTTAATCTGGAGCCCAAATAAAGAATTAATCTATAACGATAAAAACGGCAAAAATTAAGACGATAAGTGTTCTTTTTCCTTATTTTTTAAAACTTTTTCTAGGAAAATGCTGAGAATATGTGCAGGGGCATATGCGACACCAGGAGTGGTGGCCTGTATTCATTAAGCACCACATGCAGTAAAGCCTGTCTTTTTTAAAAAACACATTCCCAACGATATATGAAATCAAAAAGCAAGACTGAAACAATGGGGATTCTTAAATGTATCACTGTGAAAGATTTGAGCTGAGGTTCGCTTTGTATGCCTTTGAAGTGTCACGGATATGTGTTAATTGTACTGTGAACACGGCTCAATATTCCAGCTCTGACAGAAATTACAGTTGGGCTCTTTTGCACAACACAAGGCTCCTCATGTTGTTTGTAAAGCATTACGTCTGACCCATCCACTGCCAATTTTTTGTGATAATGCTACTATCATGAAAATGCTTTAAAGCTTTCCATGCCGCATTTTAGCTCATTATTTTATTTTGTATTAAGCAATAGCACTTACAAATACTCCCAATGCTAAAGGTTTATACTATAACTGGTAGACTTTCTTCGGTGATGTAAATGTGTATTGCAGAGAATTTCTGTAGTGTAATAAATAGCAACTGTTAAGCGATTAATAATTAATTCCCAGTTATATTTTTGGGGATCCTCTTTATTTAATCATTGTTGAAATAAATTCTTTTTTAAGTGTATAAGTAAGGCCTGGGCTTCTTTTTCACTGTACCAAATCTTGAGTGATTAAACGTGAGTTATGGCACGAACAACTGCTTAAGGCTTGCCCAGCTCTATCATATGCATTGTCTGGTCAAGATTATTAACTTTGACTAGAAAGTTATGGGTATTTTCATTTTTTTTTAATGTGTTCATTTAAGTATTGTATATTCATTTATTTTATTAATTTTTAGATTGTTGTGTTCAGGTCGTGTAATAATGTGTTTTTTTTATATGTCTACAGCATTATATTAATTTTCCTTTTATAGCCACTTCAATTGCTGGTGCCATTTTGGCAATGGACAAAGTAGCATCCTTTTAATTTATGTTGCATTAGGCAAAGAGTTCGTTCAGTACGGAGAACTCAAAATCTAAACCGGTTGCTGCCATGAATCATATGTGAACTATATCCTCTCCAGCAACTAAAATTGAAGCTGAGTGTTCCTTTATAGCTTTACGACTTTTGTTCAGGGAGTGCTGAGGTGTACAATTGGGAAGGGGCAAAAAAGGGAATTCTCTTGGCTTTTAAATGCAGGCATCTCTCCTTTTTGTAAATGTATATCCGACAGCCTTGCTATGATGTATTCTACTTCATTCTGAATGTTGCTCAACCATCTTGAGACCACAGCATTGTGATGTAGTACTCTTCCCTTTTCATTCCTATTGTTTTTTTTGTGTAACCCACTAGATATAAATATTGTTGTTTTTGACAGTGACCCAGGAATTACTTTTTTTTAGTTACAAGGCAGTCACCTGGCTTGAACAATACCCTAAGGCGACACACAGTGTAAGTGCAAGATATCTACTTTTGATAACATATAAAAATGTCATATTTATACCCATGTCATGTCAGAGCTAGGGTGGTTAGTCACTCATAACTGCCAACAGTATTTGGCAATTGAATCCTAGCTACATTAGCTGCAGGATGGTGCACTGCATTTGTCAACATTAGACTTAGATATTCAAGTTTATACATCATAAAAATTGTTTAAAAGGTTTGAAATGCAACTTTACAAAGCTTTGAGCTATAGGGTTTTGAGATTTATAAACTTAGAGGAAAATCCAGTATAAGAAAATTAATTTAAACAGGTCTTTTGCTGGAAACCAGTAACATTTTAAAACAGATTTTATACGCCCATATGTAAAATGAAAGTACACCTATCACGTGTATCCAAATATGGTGCCGTCTAAATAAATGATATGTGGTTTAGTTAGAATTAAAGAAATTTACAAAGGTGAATACCGGAGTAACTGCAGTGGTCACAGTGCATCATTTGATTTAATTGTGATTTTATCAAGTGCCAAAGCTATACAATAAGTGTGGTCCTTTCTATTGGTAAAAAGATCATGTAAAACCGTTGCAAAAGTCCATAGATCTGTCTGAAGACATTGGCAGAAAACTAAATTGTATAGGTTTCTATATAAATTTAATGTTTCTGTGTATGTATGGGTCAGAATGAAAACAAGGTTTGTGAAAAATTCTCAAGTACCTTTATAGTTATGCTGTATTGACCTTTTATAGTTTGATTTCTTTAATTTCACGTTAATTCTACTTGTTTTCCTGTATATTATTTGGGTTCCCTTTAGATTCAGATGCTTTGAGTTTGTTAGTTTTAATTTTCTTCAGATTGAAAATGTCTCTGCTTAACTGTTCAGGAATAGTATATTGCAGTTGAGTTGTAGCACAGTTCTGGAAAAAAAATGTTCTGTTCACGTGAATGCCTACCCATTCCAAAGGATTTAATTGTTGTCTATATTGCTGCTTTGCATCAAACCAATGTACCAGATCTTTGAGTTTATTTATTTTTTTCAACTTGTACTGTACTTTGACTGTGATCCATTTACTTGTAATGTGTTGTAATACTTTGTGATTATAAGATTGGGTACTTTTGCATCACAAATTCAACGTTTGCTTTTCTTCTGCTACGTTTCTTAGTTTAAAAAAAATATTTCTGCCTTACATGTGATTTTCTGTTTTTGTTTTAAATCTTTCTATGTGTAGTAGGCTGGTCCTTCATATTAAACAAAATAAAAACAAAACCCAGGGCTGACTTGAAAGGGATGGATGTTATGGCTGTTTAATTTGGAAATCTGCTTGCTGATTTTCTAAAATATAAGTTGAGATAATTTTTTGGTTGGTTCGTCTTTTACATGAGGAATTTTGCTACAGTATCTTGATGTGCAGGGACATGTATGATAGAATAGTAGACTGCACATTGGAAAAGTGAAGCTTTTTTATTTTTCAGGGGTGTAAATGACTGAAGTGATGTCAGGATGATTGTCATGGCACAATGCGCTCGGTCTTAGGTTTATTACAATTAAAAAGAGCAAATTTTCTTATATTATTTGGAATGAATTCAGGAACCAGTGAAAAGCTTCAGGAGAGGATGAGTGTTCATGTGAAATGTTTTTCATTTTCCCTTGAATATTGCCATGAAAATTTGCACAGCAATTGTATAGTGTCTTTTTCCCTTTTTGTGCTACCCTTTCAGTGATTGAACTGTGATTTGCCATGCTTTTGTTCATATCTCACCACACATTTTTGTACTTTTGTCACATTGATTCATGCATTAACCTTTCTACACTGTAATAACTTTTTATTAGGGGAAATCATCTCGTTACAACTTTTTACAGCATTGTATTTTCTGTATTTTATTGGTATTTTCTGGTGATAAGTGGTAATTATCACATATGTTTTCAGTTACCCATTGCAGAACACAAACAGAACTATGCTTCTACAGTTCAGATTGCTCAAACGCAGTAAGAATAGCAGTGTATACGGAATTATGTGTACAAATGGAAAGAACATAGATAATTCCTTGTCTTTTCAATCACTCTTTTATGGTTGATGTTTCTGTATACAGAATGAGAAAGAAAATGTGCTTATTCAGCATCAGTAATCAAAATAAATTCCCCCAAATAATAACAATTCCTTAAAGAATTATGACAGCCCCCCCACATATAAGTGTGCTCCAGTAATTGACTTACATAAGTATTTGTAAATTATAATTAACTGAGCCGCCTAGATACATGTCTGATTTTTGTTTTAAAAGTGTCTCCAGCGGTTACTTGCACGTGATGCATGTGTACTTACTGGAGCAAGTTTACAAATCCAGTGAGAACAGGGGACTGCAATTTACACGAAATAAACACTCAGTACTTTTTTCGTGCCGAAACCCAGGTCAGACTAAGACTTGACATACATGGGAGGTGAAATCTACAGAAACGAGCTGACTGCCACATCCCCTGAATGTCTCGTAGGGTTAGTTATTGAAATGTTTTCATCATTAATCTATGCCTTTCACTGCTTTTTGCAAATTGTACTCTCAGTCTTCACTTCACATTTGATGTTGGAAAGAGAAATAAGCAATGGCGCAGAAATATAATTTGCCCTTTCGATCTGAACAAAGCCTTCCTTCCTTGAGGACTTGTCTGTCATTTCTCTTTTTGACACCATCCCATGCCTCTTATACGACGCGATGGTGCTCGTTTCCTTTCTAGACAGGAATGTTACTTGCTTTGTAATTTAACTATTATTTAACTTTGGGCCAGTTTTCTTTTCCCCCATGAACTCATTAAAACTGCCGTGTATCATATTTCTCAATCAACCAAATCACTACATTGAAGTATTACAGTTGTACAGTTCCATAAATTATATACAGATATTAATGTGCTGGTCTATTGTTGCTCTGCTGTACCTTTTTATTACATATTTTTTACTTGTTAGACAATATATTGTGACTATGTCCTATGCAAAAGAAAATTAACAGAATTTTAAAATATTGTATGTTGTCTTAACTTGTATGCATGAGTTAGTGAAGTTTACATTTGGAAATAAATTCATAAATAACCAACTCTTTCGGATTTATTTTCTTGCTTTACTTCAGTGGTGAGAAAAACAACCCTCCTTTCAGATAAATTCCTTTCATAACATTTATTTTTAGCATTGACACCAAAACAACATATCCCTTCGGCTACTAGCTACAGTACATTGCCATTTATACTTCATGTGGTTAGATGTTTTGGGTTACATCATTACCTCAGCCATGTGCAACATAGGTTTGGTGCTCTCAGGCAATCAACTAAGGAAAATTAGTCTAATTCTTAAGTCCTTGGAGACCCTGATCTTAAATATAATTTCTGTGACAAAGTACTGATTACCATTTTAAATTAGGGCCAGAGGTTTTCCATTCCCACTGAAGAAACCACCCAATGGCTCTTGTGTGAGAGTATGCAAACATGCCTGGAACTATGCGCAATCATGTTTCTCAACCACAGCAACACACTGCTTGCTGTATTCAGCAAGAACCTTGCCAGGCCTGTAGAATGAGCAGAAAAATGTGATTTTTTTGTGACGATTTTGCTCAGGACTGGTAAAAATCTTTTAATGAACTCAATTCAAGTATCCAAAGATTCGTACCTTATCAACGAGTATTTATTTTCCTGGCTTTTATTTTGGGGGGATTCCTGTTCTTTGACATTTTTAGTTTTGTTGATCTCGCAAACAAAACCCAGCTAGTATATCAATTTCATAGCATGCTGTTGGACAATTGTGTTGTTTTCTTGAAATAGCCGTAAAAAGTAACAATCTCCAGAATGCAAGGCAATATGCAGTACAGCTGAATGTATTATGAAAAAGATAAGGTAATTGTCTTGTAGCTTAGCCCCTTAGAATGCTGATCTGCAATCTACTTTAAAGGTTTATAATAAGTTACCCCACATGAGCAGGCACATCCAGCTTATAAATGTGCTTTTAGCATTATGAAGCGGGACTATGGTTCTGCCTCGCTCATAAATTAATTAATTAACAAAAGCTCAATTAACAAAAATGTATCTTTTTTCTGAAGATTTTTGAACATCCAGTTTTTCTGTGACACCCTCCCCATATGGGAATAACCAGTTGTGTGTTTTTTCATTTTGACTCTCAGCCTCAAACGCTGTAATCGCACACAGGGAAGAATGAGGAAGTTCAGGCGACCATTTACTCTATATGTTGACACCTCACAGACTATTCGGTCCTATGCTAGACATTCAGGGACAGAGAGTACAGATGTCCTGTGCATGATTAGTCTCTTCGTATTTTAGACATCATACAGAATAGACAACATTTATTCTGTTGCAACACAGGAATAATTTGTTCTGATTTTGCTGCGTGATATATTTTTTTACCCATTATACATTTACATTTTTCATTCTAGAGTCAATGAGAGTTATGTTTGCTAAATCATAACATAAGCTCCATTAACTACAGTATGTGGTTCATTGTGGGAAGGCTACAGATATTCGTATAAAATTATCCTTTCTGTGGGATGTTTCTATGAGACTCTTTATTTGTAATCAAGTGCATAATCATTGTTTTTTTCTCAAAAGCTCTAAAAAAAGCCCAGCCACTTCTTTAGGGCTTGGGTAGGATGAGTGTCAATTTTTAGTTTTTCTCCATTAACAAGATCCAAATATTATAGGAGGGTTTCTGGGCTGGTTAACAATTAAAAACACCCTTTGTTTTAACAATACAGTTGGAACTGGCGCACTTTAATAAACCTATCCATTTACGTTGCTTAAAGTTCTTATATTGATCAGTTATTGGAAATATTTTAATGCTAACAGTTCCATTGCAGGACCTGAAATGTTATAGGGTTTCCTGGATGGTCTCGTCTTACAGCACAATTCAAGACTAGATTGTATTTTTCTCATTAGAGAAACACATATATACTTTATAGTCAACATTGACATTTAGTTATGAATGTTTAAGAACTTACAAAATAAAGTAATTAGCTGTTTAAAAGGAAGTCAAATTCTTTCCTCAAGATGACACTGGAAGTGTAAATGGCCAGGGGAATAAGCTTACACCCCCACATAAAAGCTATTTTATTCAATCCAGAAATACTCAAGGTTTACATGATAGCTGCTGGTTTATTCCATTGTGCTCAGAGACTGAATACATTCGTTTTTTTAACAGATCTTGGAACCTTTACATACACTTTCAGGTCACCTGAATTGGTATCCAACTCTTTATGAAGACGTATTGTAATATAGTGCACAGCAATGAAAAAAAGAATGGCATATCAGATGGGAACCCATCTTCTTCAGCAGGAATCAGTAGAAAACAGACTAAGCTTAATTTCTCACTGACATTTGATTAATGTAAGAATGCCATCAAGATCTTTAAACTCAAGTTTGAATTTCCTATTAAAACTTTTTCACGTCATTTGCAATATGGCAGAGCCTTGCTAAAACGAATCACAAGATTTATAGGGTATATAAGGCCGATGTTCATTATTTTTGGCTGCCATTTTAAAAACATTCCTCAATGTGGATGTCAGATGTGGCAAGCGCACCCTATAATTTTTGCAAGAGTTAACCTTGGTGGTTATAGATTGTTCCCACTTACCATTACATGTGAAGTGGAACTTCATCGTAGGGCAGGCTGCACATTATGTAAAACAAGGTACACCAACTCTCCCTGCATTGTGAATAAAACAAGGTTTGGTGTGTCAGGGATTTAAATGAGCTTCATATTTATATGAACCTGACAAAGGGAAAAGCAAAGTCAATATCTGTTAAAGTGTGCTTGATGTGCATTATGGAAGAAATTCTGGAAGACAGCAGGATCCTGTTATGTAACTGAGGTATTAGGCCAGCTGGGTTTCATCCCTGTGTTTCACATGTAGCACCTATTTTACCCATTTTGGGACAGGGTGCGAACACTTAGCCACCCTTTAAGGAAATGTTTTTTTAGTTTTGCTTTCGTTTTTATCCTCATACTTTGTACACTAATTCGTGTCAGGGTTTATGAGTATTCTGAAAGCTAATATTCTTTCTGCTTGTGATCTGTCTTCATGAAGAAACGTGACAAGTGTTTGAGACTACGCAGGACAATTGTGCAAGAGTGAATCTTATTAGCCACTGTTATTAGAATTTTCCATTTTCAGTTCCGTGTTCTAGAACATTAATTTGCCCTTTTTATTGTCTGCAGGAGAAATGAAAATGTAAAGCTAAACTTTGAAATCATACTTAAAAAGGCTTTAAAAAGCTTTCCATGCTCACATGTGTGACATACTGTACTATGGTTAAAGTCACTCAACTCCCCACTGAGTAGGCGAGTTACAAAGGTACAGAACACTCAGTAGGAATAAAAAAGTTTCAGAGCATTCAAGAGCATTTGTGAAGTAGTTTTCAGTTAGGAGCAGCTTGGCAACCGGCATCATCCCCCTGTCTCAGATTATGAAACATTACAGTTTCTCAGACAGATGATCCCCCAGGATTTCTGGGAAGGAATATCAAGAAAAAGAAACTTGTATCAAATTATTTGCCAATGCTGTTCTTCTGACTTTTTTTGTTGACTGACTTCAAATAGGGGAATTCACCGACAAAATGACTTGTGCTTTTACATCTTGATACAAAAAAACCTTTGGGAAAATGTGAGACGGAATAACATCTCCTTGTAAGCATTCTGAGTAGACTATCGGAAATGAACTAAAATTGTCCTAAAATGTATCAATAAGTTATTCAACAATTGTTAGGCTAAAGACTTTAAGGACTGTCAGAGTGGATAGCTGAGAATTTGAAACCTTTTTAAATCAACAGCAAACTTTCAACTAAACACTCCTGCAAAACATTTGCCTCTATGGTTCTCTACTGCGTTGTCTAGAGAAGAAAGATTATATCCCATCATTCAGTCTTTATCACAGGTATTGTCTTTAAGTTCAGCATTTCTGCTCCTGCATTACATTGTAGCACTCTACACTTGTCCACATTAAAATGTCATCTGCAAGTGCTCACAAAGTCTTTAATTCAGTCTTTTTGAATTTCATTTATTGCATCTACAGTGTTTTTTTAATCTCTGTATTTAGGCATCTTCAGGTACAAATCTGGAATTGTAACAGTCACAATTACCTTTTGTTGTTTAGGGATTAAGTACATTATTCTGAGTTACTTGCCTTTTCACGTCTTTTACAGGTGCACTTTTAGACTCATGGTGGTTAGTGTTTCATATGTACACCTGATTTATATAATGTGCATGTGGCACTAAATTCTCTGTATCCCTAGAGCAATAAAAGTACTGTTATTTTGTACTCGATGCCAAGCTAGTTCTCCAAGTGCAATCAGGGCAATTATAAAGATGAATCATGTCTTGCGAAGATGTTAGAAACTGAACGCTCTTTCAGTGTAGAAGTCAGCTGTGAATGTTATAAATGCAATAATTCCCTTGAGCTCATGTTCAAAGCCAACAACGCATCTGAAGTGTTTACCCAAAAGTCAGGAAAGTATTAATGGCTTACTTTGCTGTAACATGCAGTTGTGAAACCATTTCAAAGTGCAGCTAAAACAAGTAAAGAAAAAAAAATTATATCTGTAAAAAAAGTAACAGGATGTTTTTCCAAAAGTACATTCTGCTTGCACTGAGTGAACCCTTTGCTATTCATTTATACCTTTGTTCTTTTACATAATGTACCTTTAGCCATTCTATTCCAAAGAGGGTTGCCAGTAGAAATAAGGCAGGATGGGTTTCAGAAAATGTCCCCCAGGCTGAGGCCTAATACACAGCCAGTCAAATGAATAGACCGTGGAGCCTATCCTCTCTTCGTTGTCCAGACTGCATTCGTGTCAGCGTACTGTGGCAACAGTAAATGCCAAGTGCTTTGCTTTTGCCAAACTTTTTTCGCTTTGTCCTCATCTGCTATTTAGTTATTCAGAAAATCTTGCACCTGTTTACAAAATCAGATTGGCCAAGTGTCCTGTACAATGCCAGAGGTCAGAAACCTGAGAGGATAGACTGTTATCACAAGCAGCCCTCTCTCTCACTGGCAGCAGGACTATCTTGTGATTTGCTTAGAATTTGGGTTACCCTACCTGAGCAATTGCAAAATTTATATTCTCTTTTACCTCCACTTGTACAGCAGGAAGTACTGACTGTACCTTCCACTTGAAATATGTAAATATTTACTGGCATTGATAGAAGTTAAATTTAGATAAGAAAAGGCAGGTCATTGTTTTCATGAGATTTTATACAAATGAATTCTACAGTATTTTCCAAGGTTTGAAAAACTCACTGAACATACAGTGTTTATGCTTATAACATTTGTGGTTTGGTGAGGAACAGTCTTGTATTTTGTTCTGATCCATACATGTAGATCAACAGCACATTCTAACTTCTTTGACAGGTTTTTGCCCATTCAAGTTCCCAAGACATTATTTTCATGCTCTTGATAAACTTGAAGACTCGAGGTTGACCCAGGATTAGGAAGACTGCTGCACTGTCCTCAGTGTTGTAGGTGCAGGAGGCAAACAATGACCATAAGGAACCAAAAGAACTATAAGGACCATAAGAAATAAGGACTGAGGTTTTCTCACTTGAGTTGAAAAATCTGAATTGCACTTTATATCAAATAAGGGGGTTTTAAATGCAGTGTCGCCTTGGCTAGGCATCTCGAGAACAAGGCCTCCATCGCCAATTATAGGGTTAGTAAAGGCAGTTCTGAACAGGCCTGTGTGGCTTTGACCACAGTTGCATGGAGGAACTCCTCTTGCTCAAGGATATTGCATCAGCCATGATTACCAAGCAAAAAAAGTGGTATCTATAACCGTGCTCGTTTGTTGTAACCTTATGTTTGGTTTTTCAAGACTGCTCTAAGCTCTTAAATGGAAGAAATGATGAACATTGTAATAATTATGGCCCAGAATATTGATTTATCTAAAACATCAATGAAAATCTCAAACAAGCAGGTGTAGTGTTAACATAAAAAACATATGCATATTGACATGTCATGTTAGACCAGTCTGGGTTTTAATAACTATGTCCCCAACTATTATGCAGTTCACCGTCAGGTAAAAAGGGTTTTACCCTGACATCTGTGTGTCTCCAAACTGATTAAAACACAACAAATAATGCTGTCTGGTTGACTCTACAGTAAAGAAAAACATTTTAAAAAAAGCATAGAAAAACCACAAAGCTGAAAAAAAAACACATTTTTTCAGCAGTTGGACATACATTACAGTAAAATACCCAGTACTTTCAACCTTTGCTGCATGGATATATAAAATTACTTCTTTTTTTTAATAAGTCCTTCGTAGAATCTAGGGAATTGTAATGGTCAAGAGATTGGTGAGAGAAGAAATCTATTTTTAGTGGAAACACCAAAACGACAGAACAGAAACGCTCTGTTTAAAAAACCCAGTGCTCTCCCTGCCCCCAGTAGAAAAAACAAATCACCTTGAGAAGAGCTAGCTACCTCTTGGGCTTCTCCACTCCCTACCTACAGCTCTATTCTTCCTCAGCTGCAGTCAGTAAATCCCGTGTGTAACAGGAAGGAAAAATAACTAAAAATACAAGTACAAAACTGCCGTGTACAGTGTGTATTCTGACTTTATCTGCCTACAGCAATAAATTGTGCAGCCTGAGCCTCCCACATGATAAGCAGCAGTGTCAGACAGTAGTTAACAATCAGATTGCTGGGATGTGTGTGCTTCACTGTGTAATAGGAGTTTTCCATCTCTTTCCCTTAATTTCCAGACTTAAATACAGGGCAAGGTCTATATAAATATGCCAAGGAAATTATATCACAGGAGAATGTCTACCTCTTAAACATGCTGTAAAGTGGCTCAGTGGGTGTGCCAAATTATGCTCAATCAGAAACAAGGTACAGGATGAGAGTTCATGAAGTTTCTTTTTGCAGTGTTTGATGACACTTCACAAAAAAAGATGGACAAAAACTGAGTTAACATGATAAACGTCGCCAGGAGAATAAAAACAGCAAGTTTTGGAAAAGTCCTTGAATACCACTTTATTTATTATGAAAGTAACTTAGACATCTGAGCGCAATATGCACCAATAAATAACAAATAACTAAAGAACCTCCGCACAAAATTCAGTAAATGGGAATCATTTACCACTTTTCCGCTAATGCAAGCAAGGCTTGTCACATGTAACTTTGGAAGGAACTTTGTGTTACAATGAGACAACTTTTGGAGCAGGTCTCCTTTAGGTTTTCTGTAGGGCTGGCATAGGTTTCAGACACAGACAAGGGATTTGTTTTTGTCTTTTTGTGGGTATAGCGGGTATAGCTCACCACATCTAATGCTCAGCTTAAAGCTGATTGGCCAGTGAAACACTTGTAATTGCTTTCCCATGCGTCCAAAGGGAACTGATGCCAGATGTTGGAGCCTGATTGGCTGGCATGCTAGCAGACCTTTTCTATGGAGATACAGAGAGCCTCCCAGTCCGCAGGGCTTATTACAGAGCTATGGCAAACAAAGATAGGCTAGGTATATGTCAGGTACCAATTGCACAGAAGGACTTGAGAAAAATCAAACCTGAGAAGCAAGCCAGTGGAGTTTATCTAGATGAAGGAAGCATGGGCCAAGCAATAAGAACTGGTGCAGGACAGGACCTAATCATGAGAAGTCTGAAGTGTAGTACCGGTTCTAATTAAAAAATATATATTTTCTATGATCTTAACAATCATCTTCTATTTAAAAGAAATAGCTCTCAGCATTATGTTGCTTTCCTTCAATATCTTTATAAAATGGTAAAGTAATTAACAAATGAACCCCCATCTGAAATAAAAATTGTATAGATGGATTTTGCAAAAAGTTTGCAAAACGGTAAAATACACCCCATAGCCATTAAAGCCAGAAATCAGGAGAACAGTTATAACTTTAAATTACATGGAAAGAGCAATCCACACAGAGATTTAAGGTATGTTAGGAACCTACTTCAATAAAGTCCCAAGCAGCTCCACAAGAGTTTTAGGATAAGCTTTTTGAAACAGTTAACTGACTTTGGTAAATACAGTGCATCCTGGAGCATAATATTTACCAAAGTAAATACTTTGATAAATTCAATTATATTCAATTCCTAGTTTCGGACAAAAAAAAACGATGTTATTTTCATTTCAATTCTTTTTTGAGCTAGGCTGTAAACACAAGTAAATTCAGTATTGACTGCAGGGCTGTGTGTTGTGTAATTCCAGCTTTCGAACTTCCAGTAGGGACTTTATTGCAGCCTCGCAATGTTCAGAAGGCTGAATTTTTATGCTTGCACCAGAAGCATTTCGGGCCTGACCTATCACGAATAACAAATGAATAATGGACTTCCAGACAGTTATATGAAAAAAAAGCTCTCAGAACATGCCACTTACGAGCGGAACCTTGTGGGAGTATGTATATGCACTATGAAAAGAGAGGGGGGATTTCGGGGATTATGAGAAGGCAGTTCAAGGGAGGCCGGTGAAGCACTCTGTAGGAGGGAATCATTAAAACCGCATTTTTGTGTGCCAATTATTACCGACACCCACACTGAATAATGTGTTATGTGTGGAAAACACAAAAGCTGGAATGAGAGGAATAACGGGAGGCGGTTTTGGTGGCGGGGGTAGCCCGTTTTTGATGAATGCGGGTCAGACAAGTGCTCAGGCGGACTGGCTGACATTTCGTGTAGGCTGGTACAGCGCTCCCATTTTCCCACCTTCCAGTCAGCAGTAGGTGTTTCTGATGGGCTTCCCTGGAAACTGCACATGGGTACAGGCAGCATCTGTGCTCAGGCACAAGAGCGGGGGATGGCAAACAATGTGGAGGTCCCCTGATTATCTCCCTGGAGGCTGCCATTGGGCACAGCAATGGGAAAAAATCACCCAGTGGCACTCCCTGCATGCCAGCTGACTTAATGCATCGTTATATTGTTGAAATTGGATGTGATGTAAATGCATTCCAGTATGTAACTGGCACTGTTTAAAAGGGCATTACAGTTGCCAGCAGTTTTAAATGCCACTTCTTACAATGAGCTACAGAACAGTATGACTTCTGTGTTTATTACAACCCTGTCAGGTAGGTAAAGCCACTAAAATCTTCAGCATCCTACTAAATAAAATTCTTTGAAAAAGTAAGAGATTTTGATGAGTAAAACTGTTCCCTGCATGCACCATCCTGCTTGGGTTCTTTCAAAATATGTTCACCTCTTGAATATTTCTCTTTGGTTTATGACATTAATTTTTATAAGTAGAACTTGCATGCGATGTTTTTCAAAAGTGTGCTTGGATATCTATCATCTTAACTAATGAGAAGAAACGGTTTTTTATAATATCATAACTCTTTTGATGGGTTCAATGACAATTATTTCTTTATTAAGAGGTGGGATCTCAAAAACATCCTTTTAGATGAGCAAAGTACAAGTACAAGATGTATATTATTATAGTAGTGAAACTGGCACATTCTGCCGTGTCATATTAATTGAACACCGGTTTAAAATGCTTTTTTCCTACAAAGAAAATCTGAGTTTTCTGTAATGTATTTCAGGTGAAATTCAGATCTTATAATATTTCTTTTCATTTTAATGCGCTTTTAAAGAGCTAGGCTGTTAATTAAAAGTACAGTATCAATATTAATTAAAATACATTTACATTTTGCTTTTTTCTATCTGCAATCCAAATAAAGGCTGATTACTTCAGAGCAAAAACAGCTGCCACTAAAATGACATGAAAGTGAAGATTTTAATGAGTGTTTTTGATAAGCACTCTTGTTGGGAAATTACTGCCAAGCAAGTGGCAACATGGAGATGGGCCTGCATTTAATTTCAGAGCACAGATTTATTTGCAAAAGGTATTGTGCCCATATAACTCAGGCTTCTTCAGCATTCAACAGAGGATGTGAGTTTGAATAGCTAGATACAAGTGCTCTTAAGCTGTGCAAAAGTTTTGTTTTTTGTTGATCCTCAGCTATTTTATAATATACAGTATGAAAGCTGAATGGCTATCAACAAAACAAGTTGATATTTTGGATTTCGTTTTCCCACTTAAACATCAGCTTGTAATTAGTGACTGGTGGCAACTAAAGTTGTCGGCTAACAGATTTTTTATCCTACAGTATTCATAACACAAGGTTACAAACACAGGGGAGCCATTAGGCCCATTGAGGCTGTTTGGCAGTTAGGAACTGATTGACCTAGGGACCTCATCCAGCTGTTTCATGAAAGAAGCCAGGGTGTCAGCTTCAAAAACACAACAATTATCCCCCCAGCCCTTTTGGTAAAGAAGTGCCTTTGGTTAGGTGTTATTCCTGCTATTCTACCGATGACTTGCTAATGGAGAAATCTTGATCAGGTTAGAGACTATGGAATTCCCCATAGCTGGCGCCAATACTTTCTCAGAAGGCTGCAAGCATCATTGTACCTAAGTTGAAATGCGAATCTCTCTGCTCCTCTTTAAAAGGTAGATGGCCTTTTCGGTAGTAAGGACTTCTGTTACTACACCTTTGTGTAGCAAGAAGAGTTGATTTTGTCAAATCCCTTAGATTTCTCTACTTGCATTATATATCTACTGTAGTACCCAAGAGGTGCTTAACTCAGAAGGGAATACTATCCAATTGCAACAGGAGTTCAATCAATTCCTTTGGCACACTTTGTGTAATTTCACTCTATTTGTCAGACTCCAAGACTGCACCACCTCTCATTTCTGCTTCCTGTTTGTCTGCCTATGCACACTATTTCTGGGGAAAATGTCATTTAAATAAACTGTAGCAGCCACAGAGGAGAAGTGACTTTGCAAAGCTAAAGATACAAAATGTAAAGACAGCGATCAAAGAAAATGAGACTGTGGATCTAAAGCACACGGGCTTTTCCTAGTGGTTGTGTTTTTTTTACATGAATTTGTTACTTATAGATGCTTTAAGGTTGATGAGATAAATGTTAAAACATTTTTGCAACAATGAATGGAAGGCCTGTTTCCTAGAATGTCACAGATCACCACATTAGGCAAGGACTGAGCTTTTACTTATCTCAGCATTAGTGGCCACACCCCCTCGCACATCTAAATGCATGTTTAGAGATAAGCATGTCCTAGGCAGAGCTGCATGCGCTTTAACCTCTCCCATTTGTCAACAGGGGGTGTCTCAATAAACCAGTTTAATACGTCAGCAAATTTCCAGTAATCTCCTAGACTTAAGCACCTGTGAACTGTGCTTTCTAGGACAGTGCAGATCAGCTCCACATCTATCTATCTATCTGTCCATGACAATCTGCATTCACTGTATATAAGATTCTGAAGTCTGTGTAAAGTCCCCCCTTTCGATTTGTGAGTGAGAGGAGTTTGAGACATAAAAATACATTTAATTGGTGTTTTTACAGCCTACGTCTGAAGGGAAACAGAAAAGAGGAAGTCACTTTCTTGTACATTTCGGTCCTTATGCGTTACTAGGTTTTAGCTGACTATTATATTACTGGACTGGTAAAAAGTTGTCGTTGAATTTAAGAATCATTTATGAATGTGCAGACAGTCCTTACAAGTGTAGGAGCAGGATTTAGCCTTTTCAAATTTAGAAGTAACCTATATTCAGAGCATGTAAGAGTCTGATTGCAACGGAAGCATTTTTGTTAAGCAGAAAAAGGTTAAGACACATTATTTTCTAAGATCATGTTCTGCATGGAATGCCACATGAATTTAAGAACACAGTATATGTTTTTAGGATCTCCATGAGCTTTTTTGTCATAATATGCCATGCAGTTCTTCATCAACCACAGAGTTACAGCACCTAAAGTAGGTCAAGGTTATGCAAGTATGCCATTGTCTCAGAGCAGGTTAGGAAAAATGCTTTTGTTTATCCAAAATCTTATCTCACCTTATTCATGGGAATTTGAAAAGCAGATTCTTCTTCATTTCATAAGCTTTGGTTTTAAAAACACAATTCTTTGTTCAATGCATAAGGATACTTGCTATTTTTCTAATAAGCTGAATCATATCTCTATGGTTACAGACTGAAAAAGTTATCTAAGGACAAGACTGCAGTGTTCAGAACACAAACACTGCCACCCATTTCTCAGTGTCAGACTACAAGCTGTTCCTGCAGAGTTGTATCTAGCGGGAGTGTAGCACACTCTACTGTGAAACGGCCAAGTCTAATCAGCTCACACGAACTGGCTTTACAAGTTCTTTATTTTCAAGTTTTAAGGCTTAGTACTCAACTGTGTGGCAAAATAAAAGACACTAAACTCAAAAGTGATGTGATACCGTGTATTAAAGTTGATTGACATTGTAAACTCTGAAACTGGTACAATGTAATAGGGAAGAAAAATTGACCATAACAGAGAATCTGCCACAAAAACACATCATGTTATATAAGAAAAATAAAATAAAATTGGATACCAGTGCAATGCTACACTCCAGAAAACACCCTATTTCAATTTTTGAACATTGTCCATGTTGAAATTAAAAAGCTAGTAATTAAAATGCAATTCACAAGAAGGCATAAAAACATAGAACATTTTGTACCAAATGGTTTGAAAGTGATGGGGCATAATATTACAAAATATGAAATGCTGTTATTTAACTCTGGAGTCTTTTAAGTACACAACTGACATGAGAACTGATATGTGATAACACACGTTAAATGGGAGTCAGAAGGTTCTGTTGTCTTTCTCTTTCAAAGACATAGACACTGGCAGAGCAATCAATTTTACTGCTGACACCAGTTTTTTAAAGATATTGTTGGTTTTCGTGAAGGGGAAATGCTCAATATTGAACTTTGGGCCTTATCTGTGCATTTAGCATCCTTGGGGAGCACCTATTTACAGAAAACTTGAAAAGACAGATGACCGGAACAGGTTTCATAGAAAAACACAGCAGCATTTTAATTCCCACGTTCACTGCAAGAAGAGATTGTGTTTGATTGTTCCTCTTACGGTACTAAACAAATGTGCCATGCATTACTGTTAGGAATTGGATGGACTTGAAAACAATGCTTTTATAAAATTGCTTTATGAATTCTTATATCAAGCATTAGCACTGCATTATCTAATATGCTTTATACTCAGTGTTCGTGTTTTTAAAACGTGGCATTTTATAGAGCCAAAATTTGTTCTTCACAGCTTTTTCAGCTGCCACCCCCTCTGATTTTAAAATCAAAGGTTCTGAATGCAAATGAAAGAGAACACTCTTCACGTCTACACAACTTGACCTAAAGGTGTTCACATGGCCGAGCAGCGGATCGCATTCATTATACCACCACAATAGAGTAGTGACAATCTTAAAAAATACAAAAAATACCTTCTTTCAGGAATCTAGGCACACTGAGCATAGGTGCAAGAATCCTTAAACATGACGAAAACTGTGATATGGTTTCCTTCACCATCCAGGCATTTTCTCTTCTATGGGAAAATAAGGCTTACTCCACCAGTTATGACCAGAAAAGGACAACCCTGATCAATAACTGTATGTACAACCCAGTGATTGTTCATTTGTTTAAAATGTCACTTATCTGTGCATAAAAATAATAAAAGCAGAAGGCAAAACCATTCTATATCTTGAAGACTTTGAAAGCATTTCTTACTGATCATACATTCACTTGGTGGACACTAACATTAATATACAGTATACATCTTTTTATCTCATAGTATGGTTTATGGTCTACATAATTTCTCAAGTAGTTGGTAGAAACTAAAACATGCTACAAGAAAGTGAATCCCACCAGCATTTGCATTATATCCATTTATCACTACCAAAATCAAAAGCAAATTAAATACCTACCTTAGTGTATCACGGTGGTAACTGTAATCAAAATAAATTATATCAGTTTAGGTAATTGGATCTGCCCCCACGACACCATCTATAAATGCAAAACATTTAAATTCTGACATTACTTTTCCTAACATTGAACTTGTTATGGCTTGTCTTGCCTAACTGCAGTGTCTGTCTGAGACATGGTATTAAAACACAATGCAACAGTATCTCTTAGCACTAAATGAGACAGTTCACTCCATTTTTTTCTAAATGGATCTTCTTTTAAAAATCACAGGAGGAAATTGGTTAATATTCAGTCAGTTTTAAAATGTGTGCATGGGAAGACTATAAATATTTTAGGGTATTTAATAAAGTACACTTTGTCAGTGAAATATCTAACAAAATAGTGGTTCTACATTAGAGTTCACTGTGCCAGTTCTTTTTGTATCCTTGGCTGAGCCACCATGGTGATAGAAATGTTTGGGTTTTTCTGAAAATTAGGACCATCTTCTCCACTTGAAAAACTTACTTGAGCTGCCTGGTAGGTATTTCTTTATTCCCTTCTACGTGGTTAGTATGACCTGGAAAAAAAATTATGAATGAGAGACACCTGTAGTATTAATAAACTGAAACACAGGGAACCAAATGCAAAGAACATCAGATAGAGCATCAGTCATAAAGCTAATAAGGGAAATTCGTTCCACTTCACAAAAAGTGCAGCCCACTCAAAGTCATGCAGGTAATGTTAATGGAGGGACTTTAATAAAACATTAATGTTCAGAGTATTGATTCATAGTAGTCACTATATATCTTATAGTGGTGTCACTGTAAAACCTCTGCTATAAATTTCTGATCTTGTTTTATTCAAAACTAGTATCAGTAGGTCAATATGTTGGATATTTTGCCATTTATCAGTAAATCTGGTCTTGTGATACATGAGCTACCAATGGAAGAGTAGGTAACAAACTTGCAAAATACTGTATATCCAAATGCAATTCACTCTATCCCATAGGTATACACTATATGTGGAATATACAGTATATGTACTTTAAATAAAGACTTGTATATCTCTTTGTGTTGCTGATTCAGATAATCGGATGATGGAATTTTCCTTCAGTTCTGTGCAAACACATCCTCTTCTCCTTTTTTTTTAAATTTACATCTAAAACTATTACATCACTGAGACAAAAAGATCATTCTGTGCTGAATTTGTGCCTCTGCAGGCTTATATTCATTTCCCAAGAACAATTTAATAGTACCCTACAGTGCAGTCATGTTTCTAAATAGCATTGTACAATCACCATAATTAGTGCTCATAAGTGCATGGTGCATCAGAAAGACCAGGCTTGTTGCAAAGCTCTAAGTATGTCTGCACATATAACGTACATGTTTGGGAATAAGTGAGTGGCCTGCATGTTAAATCATTTATAGTAGAAAAATAAAAATAAAAACGCCACACGCAAGAGCTGTCTTGGTGTTCCACAGAGGCTGATCTCTGTGGTTGATAGTGTGAAGGGCTGTGGTTACACATGAAATGCAGCTTTTATGAAAAGACCTTTTTATTATGCTTTCTCAAGGCATGTGGTAACTTTAGGATAGAGGTTATACTGTTTTCCACAACTCTAATAAGATAGTTAAGGTACCCTGCTGTAAATACTTTTATAGCAGGGGGAAAAGCGAATGCAATGTGATCAATAGCATGGGCGTAATTCCTCAGTTTGAACTCCATAATACGTGTTTTACAATGTACAATAGAGGAAGATTCAGAATGCTTCTGTCCTGCAAGCAGAATCAATTGATTGAAGATCCCTTCTACACACAATTGCTGACTGGGTTTCTACATCACAATCCCTGGTTTCTGCTGGGCCAGAACAAGAAAGTAATGATGACGGTTAACAACAGAAAACAATAAAAGCTGTAACTCTCTTACTCACATAGAAAAAAAAGAAGCAAACATGCGGAGTTGCTTTGACTGATTTTTTTCCCCAGACATTCATTCACCTTACATTTGTATGCCAGCAGAATGAACCTAAACATCAGTGGATCTAAATTATTATTTTTTAGTTAAAACCACACAATAGAGGTTAAGGTGGGTATATCTCCTTTAACAATAAAAAAGTGAGTCAGCGAAGCGAGAGCTTTAGCACAGACATATTTTTGCTCGTAGTTTTTTTTGCTCAAAAACTAAGATTGTTGCACACACTAAGACTTGTTTTGAGCATCAGTATTTTTCCAAATGAATAGATTTGACATTCATTGGACTGCATGTCAAATCCTTAATCATACAAATTGCAGGGCACAAACCGCAGGCTTTACAATGGGAAGATTTTATTGTTATTGTTTCTTTGTCTAAATATGGCAACGGTCTTCATGACAAAGATAGTAATTATATCTAAACATGGACTGTTCTATGTTTATTAAGAATTAACCATGATTGCATTTTTGCATTTTGGTAACATCTGAAGTGTGACAATCGTGCTACTTGCTGAATCGAGGAGATTAATTTACTGAATCACTGTTCTACTTTAGGGTGTGTATACTTAAGCTTGATTTGACCTTTTACGTGTGTACATGTGTACAACACCAAGAGAAAAAAGCTACTCTGGTACAGTAAGAAACACCAATATTGTTTTTCCCTTTCGGTAACAACGAAACAGGAGATACATTTTTTTAAAAAAATTAAAAGGCTAAAAGGGAGTTTTCTTTTCAAAGAGGTGCAGGCTTCTAATCATACTAGAAGTTGCAATCTCTTTACAAAAACAAAAGAGCCTAAACATGTAATTGATTCCCCCATTTTTGCATTTCATGGAAAAAATAATTAAACACATATGGATAGATCTGTAAAGGACTTCTAACCATACTTGCAGGTCTCAGCCTTTTTAGAGGCCTCACTTTAAGTAGAATCCACTTCTGAACTGAAGACTAAAACCCTGGAACACTGAAGCACACTACAGCTACAGTATGTGAAAACTATTCGTATTACGTGTGCAGTGTATGCTAGCCATTTAATGCTAATGCATCTTATTGCAAACTGCAGGCCTCAAGGCTATGCAAAATAAAGGTTAGCTGCTTTTAAAGCCAAATGTCCCACAGTTCTCAGATATGTCCCTTACATGGCAAATATAAGAAAACAGAAATACATTACTAGTATTTGTTATATAAATCTCTTTAGTTATACATGTAGCTTTTTCACTACTCCAGTTTTAAATTTTTTATGTATTAATAACGGAAAATAACGAGTTGCATTTCCACCTCAATGTTTAAAAGAGGCTGCACAATGGAGCGATGATTATTAGTATGACTGAATGAAGTACAAAGTAATTCACTGAAAAAAAAAATAAATAAAGCTTTTTCATAACTCAGCTTGATGAGTAGTAGGTTTTGTTACAAATGTTTGAAACTATCGAGAACATAAATAGTCATAACTTAAAACACTTCTTTTACAAAGCTCCTTTTTTCAAGGTTATTTTCTTCAAACAGCCCTGCAGTTAAAATAACCTACCAAAATGACAACTGTGTCCATAAGAAAAAGAGCAAAATATTGCTTTGCGGCATTTTGTGAAAATAATATAAAAATAATTTCTATATTACAATTTAACCTTGGCTTGTAAATTCCCAATGTAATCACATTCTCTAGTCCACAAACAAAACACACAAACAACTCTCTTTTTTGTAACAATAAACTAATCTTTTTTTCTTTTTTTGCTATTTACATCGGTACCTAATGTGCAAATTAATAATTTAAAGTAGTGTAAAAGTCTCAAATTAATATAAAATAACATTTTACACTTCTAAGGGTGAGAGTCCATGAAACTGTTACATACAAACGAGGAAGAAAGTTGCAGTATGTTCAGTAAAAATATGAAAGAGAACTAAGAGACAGTCACAGCTTTGACCAGGGACATTTAGTCACGTTCAATGTGATATTTGAGTACATACAAATCTATAAATGGCTGTCTAAAATGAATGTTTATTATCTATTTGGAGTATATCTTACTGTATTTAAAAATAATAAAGAAAACAGTCCTAAAGACAGATAAAAATCAAACTATTATTTTTCTTGTTAATAAAGCACACTTCATGACAGTAGCTTTGTAATATATTTTACAACCAATATTTAACAGGTGAACCTCCATATCAACTAAAAAAAAACAGGATTCCTGTCTACTGCCAAAAATATTTTATACTGAAAGTTTCAATAAGCTTTGTTTTTAGTGCTATTTTTCTGTTTACAGATATTTGCACATAATACTGAAAATGTAAGCACATTATAATTACACATAGCAACTGCTTGTGTTATTGGTACAGTACATTTTCAGCTCTTCCTTTCTGAATTAAACTCACATTCATTTTCACACTCAGCTGGATCTGCTGTGTGCGAGTTTAAATGTGCCTTTTCATTTGTCCTCTTCATCTCTTGCACGTCACATTGCCGTCTTCTTCGGGAATTTTGGTGAAGGTGCACAAGATTTTCTCAAATTTAGATACATTAAAAATGTTCTGAAAGCATTTTGAGTTACTGCTGTATACCTGAGAACAATGGCATAGCTGTATTTAAAAATTACTTTTTATTGTTTTTGGCACATTGGTTTTATGTCAGAATTTATGTGTGTAAGCAGTAACCATTTTAATATAAAGAACACTAGCTTTGGGTGAGGAAAGAAGAGGGGAAAAAGCCCTCTGTAAATGTACATAAGTCTTTAATCTAAAACGGCAAAACTAGCATTTTGCATACAACTGCATCTGACTACAGTTGTACAGCCTACAATAAGCTACTTTAAAGTTGTGTGTTGTGTCTCAATTTCTGGAAGTTTTTAGCTTCAAGCAACCAGACGTCATATCAAGAAACAAAAAATGTTGGGGCCTGTAGTTGTGGCAGCTGAAGCCTGTAAGGTGCTACAAAAATGAAAGAAAAAAGCTTTGAAGTTAGACATTATTTGTGCAAGGACATAAGGGAGGGATTATGTGAACACTTCTGACACTAAAGCAATTATTGCTTTTAGATGTATAATTCTTCCTAGACGTGAATATAACAGCAAATGCCTTTGAACAAACTATTCTATACAAACTATTTATAAATTAATCTATTCTTTACAAACTTGCAGATAAAAGTCATAAAGCATTTGACTGTTTCTAATTCACACTAAAAGGGAACTCACAAAGCTCCTCATACTCACTGTTGAAGCCATTCACTTCTGTACATATGCTTTAGTTACAGCAGAAATAACTTATTTTTAAAGTGGTACCCTGCAGTATGACCGTTTCTGTAGGTACCACAGCGCCTCTGTGCCCGTTTGATAAAAGTATTTCATTTTCTTTATTTTTCATACAGGTTTGAAATCTAATTAAATCTAATTAAAAGCAGAAAATAGAAATTCAAACCAGACCTATAATGTTACTCAGGAAGGCCCTGGCCAAAGCTGTAAACTGAGTTTCAGTTCTACCTTCTTCATTATCAAGTAACTGTGTCCTTCGATACTGGGGGAAAGGTAACAGGAGTAAAAGGAACTGTTCTTAAATAGAGTAGGAAATTTGTTATGGTCTACTTCTGCCATTATTTTTTATTATTCTTAGAGCACAAAGGGATATGTTTCCATTTTCTAACAGAATTTCTGTGGCTAGCATTAACCAGCTGGTTATACCAGCTGGCGTGTGCTAGGGGCTATCCAGGTCTGTGCGTCTTTCCTTCCTTTTCCCTACGTTTCAGCTCCTCTTTGTAGCAATACGAGCAGTAGTTCTCTGTCTCTGGCCGGCCATAGAAAGAACAGTTCTCCTTCTTGCACCGGTCTTGCTGGAGTGTGTAAAGCGGGCACCCCGTGCTGCGGCCTTTGGTTTTGTCATGGCTTAGCCAGGCCTGGGGGGAATCGGCGTCGGCAAATTCAAGGCAATCCCGGACGTCGTTGGCATCGAAACCGTTGGTGTAGGTGTGTGACTTGTGTTCCCCAGGCATGGCGTAAGAGAGGGACTCGACTGTGTTCACTGTACGGATCCCCGACATGCGGGCGGGGCTGTAGCTTTGAGAGGACAGCGAGCGGTTCTGCTGCGGGTAAGTAGCGCAGGTCTTTAGAGTGCCTACAATAGGTTTGTAGGTGTCGTCCTGGAAGCTGGACGACTGCACGTTGACATCTCGTAGGTGAATGACGCTTTGCCTCTGGATAGGTGGTGTATGGCTGTAGTGGGCTGATACCGGGATGGGCCCGGATTTTTTAGCACCATTGCTGGGGGAGGAGAAGGGGGCCGGTGTCGGGCTGTGCCTCTCCTGCAGCTTCAAAACCAGCTGGGAGGTATGGCTTTGGTGCAAAACCGGAGAGCAGCCCTCCCGAGGCGAGGTGTCTGTTTTTTCTCTCTGGAAGGTGGCCTCTTGCTCCGGCTTCTTAGCATCGGACCCGTTGACAGCAGGCTTCTTTTCCGACTCTTTCCTCTTCTGCTCTTGCTCCGCGCTGAACCGCTCCTGGGCGTTCGTCAGGTAGAAACTGATCATCTCCTCGTGGAACTGGTGGCGGTGGCTGGTCAGGAGGAGGCCGGCGAAAATGAACTTGCGTTCTCCCTGCATGGCTGCTCTGAGGATGTTGAGGCTCAGCTTGACATCAGTGCTGTACTTCCAGTGGTCCGACACCTTCTCGTACGGGGGCTTCGACGAGCTGTTGCGCTTCTCCACGGGAGACGCCCCCGAAGGCCTCTCTGTAGGGGACGGGCTGGTGGTCTTTTCAGATGAAGACGTGCTGGCCGACTGTCCAGATTCCTCTTTGCTCCCTTTGCGGGATTTCGATTCCTTCTTCTTGCTCTTCTCCCCGCTTTCCCCGTTCCTGCCATTGCCGGAGTTGGATTTGCTGATTTTGCCATGGACCAGCCCCCCCAGACCCCCCATGTTCTTTTTCAGCTTGATGCCCAGGGTTTTGCTAAGGCTTCCGAGTTTGTTGGCAACCGAGTCGGTCCGGTTCTTGTCCTTCTCCTTGCGCTGCTTGTCCTTCTCCTTCTCCTTGCTGGGTTTGCCGTTGTTGACGTTGGAGTTGCTGCAGACGGACTCGCGGTCGGAGTCCAAGGAGTCAGCTAGTGACTGCACGTCCTCTCCCGCTGAGGCTGTGGGTGACTCTGGCTGAGCGAGGGGAGCCTTTGGGATGAGCAGAAATAAAAAGGACATGAGCATCTCATCGGGTATGCTGGGAGATCTCCCTCGAGTGTCTCCTAACCAAGGGTCTCTTCTGCCCAAACATTTTTTTTTATTTTCCACATTTATCTTTTTCAGTAAGGATGACTGGCTGCAAGGGGGAATTCACCAGCATCAGTTTTAACAAATATTTGTCTTTAGTGAGTGCTTCTCAAGCTCGTTATTTACTGTAATTACTCAACATGTTTGACTCTGACCTCCTAGAAAATTCTAGAGAAGGATGTTTCAACACCCTTACTTTTTATTTTAAGTCACAGATGTTACTTGGGCTAAGAAGCAAAGATTTAATAAATATGGTTAATGTAAAACCCCAAAAACTAAATAACTAAAAACAGTAAAAAATAAGTTTAAAAATTCAGATTAAAAATATGTTATAACATTAATGGTGCATTTTATCTAAAAGAAACTGAAGTAGTACTTTTAATGAGATATATTCTTCAGGTCACAAAATAAAAAAAAAAAAGAAGTACCCTTGTTTCTGAAGGAATTCGAATCCATGTTACATTCATGTAGTTGTGCAGGAGGTTTAGTTTTGCTTCCAAAGACAGGATAAGACTGAAGAGAAACATATATGTTATTCGCCATTGCTGTATCACTTCCACAAATTTGTTTTTCTATTTCTTGTCAAATGTTATGATAGTGATCCTTGAATTGATATTTATAAAACCTTTACTACATTACAAAGGGGTTGTAAGATGTTTGAGCAATGGCAGATGCCAAATTTAAAACCAAATTATTAAAACCTAAATAACCCATGTCTATACAGAATACATTTTCAACAGGTAAAAGTGAATGTACTTAGAATGACATTAGCATGTGTGCCAGCTGATGATTATGAGTCTGCATGAAGGGGCTACAGGTGGCCTTCTGAAGACCGTTAGGAGAAGAGTGAATGCCACACTGTCTTGAGAGCACTCCCAGGCAACGCAGAAAGTACCTAAGAGTCTCAAGTGAGCGTGACCGAATCTGAATTAACGTTATTGGCCAGCTATGTTTGTTTTAACTAGATATCTGATAAGCATTTCTGCATCAGCCTTTCAAAAACAAATTGGACATCAAGATGAAGTGCTAAACTAGATCTTCTGAAAATGAATACCTTATTTCCATAGAGGGCTGTTTCTTCCCCCCCCCCATGCACAAAGAAACAAGGCATTGGCAGTTTTTATTACAAGCATGGCATGCGGGACTATTTCATTTGGGCTGTTTTGAATTTATACCTCCCAAGTACATTTCTTAAATCTCCATCTCCTGGCTGCCACACAGTACAAGAGCTTTCCGACACAAAAAAAAGAAATGTTTTCCCGTGTGTATTTGTTCGACATTCTAAGTCATTGACTGAAAAAAACTCTGGCTGGATGCAGTGTGGCGTGGTGATTTCTCTGTGCAGACCTGCGGGCGATCGGCTGACTCACTTGGCTAGCTTTGCGTTATCGTTATCATCCTTCTCCCACTCCCAGTCCCTCCCTGGGTCCACTGCGAAGTGAAGAGGCAGCAGCTTGTGTTCGGAGTCAGTCAGTGGGATAACCGCTGGAAACAAACAAAGGAGAGGGGGGTTGCAGCTTAAACCGAGAGAACACAAAAAGAGGGTGGTGGTAGGCCTTTAGTTAATTCCCTATGCCCAACTCCAGAGGCCCCAGCTCAAAAAAGGCTGTTTAAGTGCTCTCCTAACTAGAACTGGCAGAGAGGATCCAAAGAGAAAATCCAGTTAAAGGACGCTGTTTGTGCTGACATTATTACATGCTGAGGTGGCACGATTTCAGCACAAAACCATGAAAAAATATTTTTTTGGGTTGCACAGCTGAAGTGTTGCAAGTATTAATGTTTTAGGTTCACCCGAGCTGAGGTGTGGAAGTGGCAGTAATAAACACTATCCTGAGGGTAACAGACTTCCTTTTTTTCTTTAGTGCAAAGTCTATACTGTGTGGAAGGAAAAAAAAATGTTTCACCTTTAGGAAACAAAACACAAACCAGACATGAAGGCTTTGGTTGCTTTGAAAGTTTAGGTATGGGCCTTTTTCACCAATTACATGTACTGATCACAGGAAGCTGTTTTTCATATCTGAAAACCGTAGTGACACTGACAAATGTTGTACGTTGCAAAGGAACAAGTAATAGGTTTATTCCACGCTGAAAAGAGAAGAATATTCTTACTTTGTTTAGTAGAGAGTCAATACTGAAGACCAAACAGTAGCTGTTACGCTGGTCTCTCAACACACACAAGGAACTGTGTGCCAATAAGCCAAACTGGTGTGTCATACAAGTGTGACTACCTATATGCGACAAGGGGTAAACTGTCACAGAGCATTTGTAAAGACAGGCAGAATAACCTCAGTTATTAGACAAATATACTTATAAAATGAAGCACATGAAATGAATATGCTATTAGGCGAATGAGAAATTGCACAAAGAAGGCATGTTTTACCTCCTAGTTCCATGTGATAAACTGAAGACACGCTCTGGCTTATTTGCTAGAACTAGAAAGATACAGTTAAGACAGAAGAAGATGTCTCACTGAAGTCCACAACCACAAGGTTTTGTTCCAATTTTAAGAGAAGATGTCTCACTGAAGTCCACAACCAGAAGGTTTTGTTTCCAATTTTAAGAGCGGTGCAAGTGCACATTGTAGATTAGTTCCGATCTTTTACAAGAACATCTTGCACAACACCTACATGATTTGTAAATAACATCACTGCAGTAAGAGTGAGGCCTGCCAATTCTGCGAAGGTCCAAACCGAACTGCAGTAAGAGCTATGGCTTATTTATGAGCAATTGCAGATTCACAGGATTGGTCTACACTTAATGACCTTTACAGGCAGAGAAAGCATAAACAGAGGAATTAATATTGTCCTACACATTGAGTAAAAATGTGCACTAGGTGTGTAATTATAACAAACAGATTTACAGCAGTCTGTGCACGTTGGCTGAGGAAGCAGCCTGATTTGCTTCTTTCTGCCAGAAAGAAGAGTTATAAATCAAAATTTATTTTCAAGGCAGCAAGGAATGTTTTGCTTCAACATTGATTGCATCCTACATAACTAACACAACATAAAAAGCTAGCTTGATTATATTTTTAGCACATGAGTATGCATATGTGTCCTACACTAAAAGAATCCTTACTGTACCTGCTTCCCCAGTTAAAGGAGGTTATCCCTGTATATCCTAGACATGTTTTTTTCATGACTTCTCTTTCAGGTTTTTCCACAATGGTTCAATGACCGAGAAATCAGTGGAATGGAAACAATCAAATCAAATTTTGGCAAACCTGTTCATTGTACCAAGCACGCACAAATTTAATTGTTTATCATTTGCTGCACTGCATTTAAATAATTGGGAGTACTAAAGACAACTATGAAGTGTACTTTATTAACTGAAACATCCACCACTCAGAAAGGGGAGGTCAGGTTCAGTGACAGCAAAATGTTCTTACAGTGCAACAATTCAATGCTCAGTTCTGCTTCACAACTCAGCTGAAAAATAAAAAGATTAAAGAAAACTGATTTCTGCATTTAGTTCCAGATACTACTATTCAAGCAGTTCCAAAAGATATCTACATCCTGTATGTAGTCAGTCTGGCTCGGCTGAAGGCATGTCCAGAAATGACATTATAAAATCTCCATTTGGATAGTGACATCACAGACCTAACAGAAATTTGAAGAGCCTGCCAGGTTTTTTTTTCCTGTGAGGTATTTGGACGGCTATCTGAAATGCCAAGGAGATGCTGATAATAAAGGAGAAAGGATACCTCGGGAACTGATAAAGAGAATCAAGATTGATGCTTGTGCAGTCTTGCACAGCATGTTTCATTTAGTTACTACATGTTCATTTTACTTTCATAATAAACAAAGAAGATGCTCTATCAGTTATGGTGGCCAAACGCAATCAAACCTCCTGACTAGAGTCAAAACAAATGTCACTGTAATTTAATATACTTTGTACACATAGTAGAAAATAAAATAGGCATGAAAATAACATTAAAAACTCCACAACCCTTAACTGGGACATACAGACCTATTTTAGCAGGTCTTCCAGAGGCGAATGAAGGTCTAGTTTCCATCTGAAATGGTTTGAAATAGCAACCAAATGCTGTGCTATGAAGCAGACAAAAAATAAACAAGGAACTTTTGTAAATCTCTGTAAATTTGCCCTCAAGCTTGGCTGTGGCCTCCTTGTACAAATTACAAGTATTTACCTGTACAGAAAATAATGTTTAGATGTTTTAGATGTTTTCATTTTTTTTATAACAGCTCATACAGTATGTCCCATTGGTATAGGAACACGTGGTAACAACAGTTTTCAAGTTGGTCAATTACACAATTACACACTGCCCTCTGGTGGACATTAGCAAAAAAGCACTAGCACAAAACTTTCCTAACCTTGCATCTACCCAGTAAAAATACCAGTTTGATTATGTTTGCTATTGTTGTTGATTATATTGGTTAAAAACAAGATGTCCAGTTAAAATTGGAAGTAGATGAGAAAATGTGAAGAAAACAGGACTGTTACAATAGAAATGACATATCACATAACATATCATATAACATGGGAGTACAATTTTGGGTGTCACATGTTTTGCCACCTTGATGTGTGTTTAATGCTTGAACAACAACTCCTGTGAAAAAAAGCACAGGTAGATAAAATCATCTCTTGTACAATTGTGGTTTTCTTGAAAAGGCATCATGGTCAACAGCATGCAGAAACTGTGTGAAGTTTTCATACAGGTTCCTAAAAATGCCTTTGTAAAAACTGACACAGGTGCTGACCACTGAGTCCCGTCAGAGGACTACGTTCTTGTCATCTAGAAACATGCACATGCTCATCAGTGAAGTCAGAGGTGATTTAGTCTGAAAATGATGGCTTATTGAGATCTTCCTCTCCATTCCTCTGACACAGGTGTGGACAGCTGTAGGACTCCCCAGCGTGGCTTTGAAGACCAAACCAGGCTACTTGTCAAGTCACATTTGTGAGGCATCACCCGAATGCTGTCCTCATTCAGAGGTGAACCACTTTCTCCTCTCCTGCCACTGTAAATATGCTGCGGCGTGTTGTCCTCATGCTGATCTTTATGACCAGCTCCTGCAAAAATGGTACAGTATAATCCTCCAGGCCAGGGGTTCCTACTCCTGGTCCGGGTGATCCACACACCTGCTGGTTGTTGCTCCAGCCGAGCCCTCAGTTCCATAAATCAAACCCTTCATTGACTTAATAATAATGAAACGAAATTGAATGGCTTGTTTCCAGCTTTAACCACCGTATTGTGTTACTGAAATAAAATCCCAAACTTGTGACTAGAAACAATGTGCAAATATTCATTTGAAGCAGCCTCTTAATTCCAGAAAGGCTTCAATTATCTCATGAAGGTGGGATGGGATGAAAATCAGCAAGCTTGTGGGTCACCAGGACCAGGACTGGGAACCACTGACCCAGGCAATAAGATTTGGGTTAGTATGAGTTCTTTGTCACAGTATACTCCGAACTGTGGCCATCTTGTTCCGTTTCATCACAAGGGTCATAGAACCTTCATACATGAGTGGTCACTGGTCCATTATTAGCATGCATTTAAGCTCGTACCAGATCAGTCCAGAAGGTGGCAACAAAGACAAGCTAACCATCTTTACTAACGTCTGTATGATATCATGCCACAAGTCAAGTCCTTCCCTTTTTAAGACAATGCATTGTCATCTTACTTTCAAAATACGTTCTGCTTGGTGGGATGAAAGTTTAGCTTAGAGACAAATGCCTTCTTGTTTCATCTTGGAGTTCAGCAAATAAGGTAACGTTAGCCGTACCATTCTGCCACTTGAAGTAGTTGTCGCTGGCAAGCCATAGAAAAAGTCTAATGCTGAAATCACAAACTCTGCTGTGATACTGTATCTTATAATATTTATTTTGAAAGTCTATAAATGGAAGCTAAAGCTGTTGCTTTACTTGGATTTAACAAGACTTCACATTAAGCAGGTGCAACTGAATGTGTGACTTTTTCATGTTGCTCTAAATAAACCTTTGGGAAATAATGTGGGCGAACGTTGTGCTTAGCATAATGTGGAAGTGGTGATCATGGATTTAAAATAGGTCTTTTACTGGTGTGAGAGTTGGCTGATGCCAATGTAAATCAGAGGATCTTTCTAATACTGGAAGTAAACCTAAATATATCCTCATACGTTTACACAGGCTGGTTTTGCTCATACTTATTGCACATCAGCAGCCAAACCAGCCATATAAAAACCACAACTCCTGGCCTTCCTTCAGGAGGGAGCTGCAATGCAGGTACAGTGCAAGTACATCTCAACTCATACAGCCATTTCTCAACTGACAGAAGCTATTAAAATAGGTCAACTGTTCCATGTGAGAATATTCCTAGCACGTGTTTCAGTAAGTCTCAAGCTACATTTCACAAAGCATTTAATCTCCATTCTTGGAAAAAAAAAGACTTCAAGCCTAACACCTGTGGGTTTTTTTATCAGGTATGATTTTTACAGAAAATCAGCTATCAGGTATCAGTTTTACAGAAAATCTGACACACCTTGTTTTTCTCCCACTAAATTTAAAAACCTATCAGGGATTTTTTTTTTTAATTCAAGTTGGCAAAAGCTTACAGTCTCACAGTTTACAGAAGGCCCAGTGACAACACTGTCACCCATTTAAAGCTGCATCTGGAGTCAGAGACAAAGCCCTTGAAGCTCACTGTAGCATTCGGCCTGCTGCGCAGCTGCAGATGTGTTCTGCTCTGGCTGCCACGGTCTGCACTGCTCTAATTATTAGCAGTCACAGCATGGAATGCCCCCACCCCCCCCAGCAGGAGGTCAAGACATCTTGGCACAGAGGGAAAGCAGGGTGGCAGCCAAGCTTTGTAATCAGCCTGCTCTCTCACAGAGCTCAAGCCACACAGCCCAAACAGACTCCACTTTATTAGTACTTAGGCATTACATCTCCTCCCAAAGTCTCTCCATTCACTGCAAATGAAGAGCCTAACCTCAGCTTCTACAGATCTTATACAGAAGAGCTTGCATATTCGTTATGCCCTGATTTTAAAAATATCATTAGGCTCTACAGTGACTACAAACATACAGTAGACAAGTGCTAAAACTGTAAATTCTATTTATTATTGCGTACACAAAGGAAGGCACTCATAAGCAATTTATATATCAGACAGTACATAAAAGCACTGCCAAGGACAGTTCATTCTATACATACGTGTTCCTAAAAATGCCTCAATAAAAACTGAAACAGGCACTGACCACTATGCAATAAAAAGCTGGGTGTTTCTTTCTGGTACCATGTCTAGAAATCCTCTTTCTTCCTCATTCTTTGAACTATAGTAACTATACATACAACATTTAGCCAGCAGCCATATCACTCTGCAACTCACAACTGGCAACCCACTGAAGCTCAGCAGGTGTGAGCCTGGTCTGTACCTGGATGAGAGCCCTCTTGGGAAAACTAAGGCTGCTGCTGGAAGAGGGGTTAGTGGTGCCAGCAGGGGGCGCTCACCCTGCAGTCCACGTGGGTCCTAATGCCCCAGTGTAGTGACGGGGACAGGATACTGCAAACAGGGCCGCCCTTCGGATGAGACGTAAAACCGAGGTCCTGATTCTCCGTGGTCATTAAAAATCCCAGGGCGTTTCTCGAGAGTAGGGGTGTAACCCCAGCGTCCTGGCCAAATTTCCCATTGGCCCTTACCAATCATGGCCTCCTAATAATCCCCCTCTATGAACTGGCTTCATTACTCTGCTCTCCTTCCCCCCTGGGATCTGATGTGTGGGGAGCGTTCTGGCGCACTATGGCTGCCGTCACATCATCCAGGTGGTGGAGGGGAGTCCCCATTACCTGTAAAACACTTTGAGTGGAGTGTCCAGAAAAAGCACTATATAAGTGTAAGCAATTATTATTATTATACAAAGCCATATTCAACACAAAAATTGCATAGGCAATCGTTCCCTCCTATATTCAAGGATTGTATTTACCGTGAACCAGAGAATTCCCTTTTCCATTTTCATACCTTGTTTCCCTGTTGGAAACAGGCTATTATTGATTAGTCCTGTATTTGCTGCAGTACCATACGCTGCTCTAAGAGAGACAACGACAACACTCAGGTCCCATCTGATGCGTGTGTGGCCAAGCCACTGACATTCCAGAGTGCTTAGCTAACGGTGTACCCCCTCCAGGAAGACCTTAGATTCGAACTGGCAGCCTTGAGTTTGCAATCTGCCCTCTAATCAGAGGGATTTTTCATGAAGTGAGCGCTCAGTAATAAGCTGAACATACCCTCAACCCTGATCCTGGCCAATCAACTGTGTCTGGCAAGGCAGACTAGAGCTGTCAACACTGCCACAGGCCGGGATAAACTATTTTTCCAAAGGCAGGATAAGTCAACTAGGATACCAGGAAGTGTAAAGCAGGCTGCACCAATGACATCCTTTTGAAAATCACAATTCCAGTTCAGCAGAGCACTCGGCAGGGGGTGTCTATTTCTCTTCATGAATGTTTCTCGCTGTAGTCAGGAAAGGGAAAATAGCAGACAAAGGCTTTCTTCCACTCAGTCTAAAACAGTGTTTTACTTCAGGAAATGAAGAAGACTAATAGTGTTTACTCTAAAATGCCAACTCAACAGGACCATCATGCTGAAGTAACCCATCATAAACACAGTTTTATCACCATGCAGGTTAGTATAAACTAGCTCACTTGACCATATTACATCTGTTAGACTTCATTTCACTAAACCTGTCTTCAGGTTTGACTTTTGGTTTTGATATAACGCCACCAATACATTTTAGTCATATGGAGCACCTTTCTATTATTAGTATCTTCAGAGGTGAAAGTACCTGTGCATAACTATTCGTCATCAAAATGATGAAATACGCATGACAATTATAATTATGTGAAACAAACTATATCAGATAGTGAACGTACATTGTAATTAAACCTTCAAATATTCAGACTTTACTTGAAGAGAGAATTTAACACAAAATTAATCAACGGGTTAGGATCTTTGCAGGATGTTTAAATTCCTTGCACCACGTAGGGAAGTCATTGTCCCCTTCCCAAACCAGTTCAATATCATGGAACACACTTTTCTGTACAGTATTTGCCCAAAGTCAAATCCTCTTCCAGTCCTTTTTTGTTCGCAGTATTTCTGCATTAACCCCCTTCAGATTCTTTTCGAGATTTAACCAGGGGGGATAACCAATACCTGGCTATCGATTCTTTATTAGTCTTACATTTTTAAGCACGCATTTAAAAAATCCAGAAGTGATCAAAGCAGACTCAAATGCCATACCAACTTCCAAATAATCTGTTCCTTAAATATATCTTTCTATCTTTAATAATTCATTATATGCAATTAGATATTTCGTTCGTTAGACCAGGGACATTAATCTTGGTTGACACTACTCTCTAGCTCATTTAATGGCACAGCATCCACCTTCTCACTTGCTGAAGACTAGTGAGCTGTAACCATATCCCTCCTGGAATTTGCCCTGGGTGATGTTCAACTTTACTGTATTTCATACTGTAGATCAAAAACATATTTTGTAATACTGGGTTGGGCTGCTCAGTACAGTAAGCCCTGGAATTTGGAGGGCGTACGATATGATACACCTGAAGAAGGCTCCACAGCTGAAACGTTGTTTTCTCTCTTCTCTTTTCAGCATGGAATAAACCTGTTACTTGTTCCATTTGATATGATATGCAGCTCTGAAGGTGCTCTCTGAGCTTGAGTGCTGAGTTCTACTGTACCAACCAAGGCAAAAGATGCTGTTAAACCACAATCAGTTATTTTTAATGTCATCTGCTGTGCCCAGGCTCCTGCCCTTGAGACCTTAGAATTCCAGGTTTTTGCCTCGTTTCAGACAACGTGAATAGATTGACTTTCAGCTCCTCCAATTACCTTGCTCTCGCTGCTGGTCTTTCTGCTCCATAGACACCAGCGCTGAGAAGTGTGCTTGGTCATAGGCCAGGACCAGTGGGGAGCAGTGACAGCGATTTGGAGGGACTTCCAGCGGTAAATAAATTCCCCCGAATGGAATAGGGGCGAATGCTGCAAAGTCACAGAAATGCAAAATCAGTTATAAAATCTTTCCATGCAAAGCAGATGTACAAATTCATAATTTTGTAATCCGTTTTTCCTCTACTATATATGGTAATGAATGCAAGAAGGAATCAGATGTTCTTATCTTTCTCCCTTAATTATTTTTAATCTTGGCTTTCCCAGTTCTAATCTTTTGCTTACTTAACTTTCAGTATGCATGACAAGGAAGTGACTTTAAGAAAACGCAGAATGTTACAGAAGCCTTCCTTCCATAGATCAAGAAGCCGATTCAATCACAAGCTCTAACTGGAGTTCGTTAATCTCCAAGTTAGTCGTTTAAAAAGGAGGAGGTTCTGGGCATGTTTTTGCCAAAAAAAACCTAAAGGACAGGATTCGGTTGCTGTCTCCTGACAGAGGTATTTCTCAACATATGTTTCTTGGAAATCATCTCACACAATGAGGAAACCTTTCGGACGTATTGCTCATGTAAGGATGACTGTGAGCATGAGTTTTTACAGGACTCGTTGAAAAAGTCAGGGCCTTGCCTTCGCCTCCAGAATCTCTCAGCATTGTGTCTGCCACCACCACGATGGGCCGCCGAAGGACATGAGCCAACACAAACACATGGAACTCCTCCAGGCTTTCATACACAGGATCCTCTGCATTGTCCACGCTGTGGAACACAGAAAACTGTTAGAACCACTCGAAAAGGCTTCCAAGCCAAATTAACTGGACATTCTGTGCCTTTTCACAGAGATGGCTCAAGCAGTCCAGAGTTTACAATTGCCCTCTGATTACCTCAGTTGCTACTAAAGCTCCTCATTGAGGTTGATTTCAAAGAGCGGTTTGTAAAGCGGGGATATTTTATACTGATGCAGCTGCATTAATCATAACCTTGCAATAGGACCAACATGTACTTTGTCCTTTAAAGCCACATTTGTGTGTTTTAACTCTTGCCACTCTTGAACACCAGGCACACCAGCCATGTACACCCTGATTAATAGACTTTCTGTTAATGTGCTTCCACCTAAGGTTAATTAAGAATTATTTTAAAGCAGAGATTCCTCTATTCCCATATTAATATGCCTGTCACATACAGTACAAAGGGAAGAAATGCTGTGCTGCCATTCCCTTAAACTTTCTCAATGAGACGTCTGTTGCATGCTTGTACCCCAACAGGCACATTAAATGGTTTCCCCATTTCATTTTTAATAAAACGACATATGTAAAGCTAAACAAATCAAGATTTCTCCAAGTTCTTTAACAGCAGGGTTTCCTGGAAGATAATGTTGAGTACTGTGTTCAATTTTTAAAAAGTAATGAGACCGAGGGGAAGATAAGCAACATTTACAGAGTTCAGTGGCGTTTCCAGCATTATAACCAGTGACACCCGTAGTTCTGAAGTATTAAAAATCTGTAACGCCAAAACCTGAAATACTAAACATATTCTTCTATCGTGACAAGCCTTTCTTTATGTTTTTCTTTTTTCCTCTTGAAGTGTACAGACCCATCTGTCTTCTGAGGCTTATACAGTCCTTATTGCCACTTACAGGCAAGGTAATCACCAGAGAGCACGCGGTGTGAAATGAATGAGTTGTCCTCAGGAGCTGCTGCTGAGACTCCTGCCCTGAAACCTTCCAGACTGCAGCAGTGAACCCATGAGAGCAATGAGCCCTGCACACTGCACCCTTAACGCACATTTAAAGAGGGAGAAAAACACCAGTATCCACAAGCAGGCAGCCTACAGATGCAGACAGATGACTAGCCAGAAGCAAACCTTCAGCCATGCGATCCTTCTTTCTGCTCTTCGTTTTTCCTAACTGCTCCCTTACACTGGGGTAAGGCAAAGCGTCAATTGTGACAAAACTCAAACCTCTCTATGTTACATTTGAATACAGCTATAATGTGTACTGCATTCTTCTTGTGCTTTCAAATCGTAGCCATGCTTTCTGAGAGTTAGTGGATTAATACATTTATATAAATAAAATTAATATGAGTTGCATCTACCAGTGAAATGAACTCAGTAAAATAAGTAAGTAAAAACCACACTTAACAAGAAAGACAGCTATTTGGCAGCAAGCTTCTTTTCAGGGGTTGATATGAAACCACAGATGTTTATGTAATGTGAGGCTTACGTGTAATACAGCCTTGCTTTTAAATGCTGCTATTTGGATTGTGGCTGTAACGCTCCATCTCAGATTGGCCTAGAAGCAACCAAAATCAACATGAGCTCGTTCATGCAGGCTAAAGTCTTGAAAGTTTGTTCCCTCAGTTTTACAGGCCACAATTAAAAACTTTCAATTTTTGCCCTTAATCATGTATAAGATAAGCAGAGATCATAAGCCGCTTTTGGATAGCTACATGAAAATATATTTTCTAATACCTCTGAGATGTGAAATGATCTACTCCCTGACATATTATTTTATTTTTTATGCATATTCAGCTCTGTTGCACCTACTGTAATTTAACTGGAGCAGTGGCTAAGTGCCACAACCAATTCACAGTTTATCTGGCAATATGGCGGAGATGTTCTGGGGAGAAAAGAAAGACTGGTCTTGTATGGGTGTTTATACTGTAAAGATGTATATATAGGTACAGAAGTACAGCATTTAATGAAGAACGGTGTTTGAGTTGACTGCAGTAAATTAAACATCTCTAGTTGAAAATTTCAGTGAGATTCATGTTCATTTGTCTCTCATGTCACACTTATAAGTACAAGACGCATCTTCTATCCCCCTAATCAACTGACCTTCTTACTGTATGTTATTAATCTTTTGGTCTGACTTTCAGCAAATTATTGGTATATTTTTGTTTTTAATGAGAAATGGTTTAATATTTTAAATTAACCCAGCACTAACGAACAAGACAATGTTGTCCTACACAGACAGATGTGACAATGTTTCACTAACCACATTTGTAAAAAGATAACAGTAATGAAAAATGTCTAGAGGTCACAGGAAAAGCACATTTGTCTTAAATGACACCCACACAAGAACCCAGCTGAACAAGAAAGATAAGTGCAGCTGTGAAGTGTCGTAGGGCCTTATTCTCTTATAGTACACCCGGTTATTTTTACTTCACTGTTTCCCTATCTACACTATGCTTTTAACTTTCCTCACAAAAATTGATTCAGATCCAAAGAGACAAAAATAGACACAAGACCAGCTTCCGACATTCCTACAGAGAGACCAGGATGCTATAGCATGCTTTTAACATTTGAAGGTACATTTTTTTTTTCAATTATGCTAAAAAGGGTAAAATGAAGCAATTCCACCACAATACTACAGTTTTGTTTTTAGAGTGCTCATTTAATGCAGTGGTTTAATTTGGACTTTTATTTGGACAAAGCAAAATGAGGGTCTTTCATACCATCCAACATATGGCATTAACAGGATACAGAATACTGTTCTGCTGTCAATTAAATTTCACTGTAAAGCCTTTGCAATTTTACAAAAACATGGAACTTAAAAAAACACATTTGCAAGAAGCCAGAGTATCAGCTCCACCATAATGTTTTTTTGGCACATCAATGAATATATTCATCACTTTATTAATATTTGTGGGAAAAATAATTCTAAAGATCCCAAAGAATGACTCTTACATAAACATTTAGTGTTGAACTAACCTACATCTTTGAAATGATGTCGGACTGTTTAAATGATGAGTTGAAAACAACACCTTTAACTCAATACCAGCAGATTTCAAACAAGTCAGATATCTAATGGAAATCTGATACAAGAACAACTTCTCAAAATGTAAAAGGAATTAGACCAGAAGAGTGCTCTAAATATAAGAGATTTCCATTGAGTGCTAAGACTTTTTAAATAAAAGCAGCCACTGAAAAATATTTTAGTATTTCACAAGTAAAGTACTGTATATCTCTGAACCTAAAAATATGTGGTACAGTATATGGCAAAATGAAAAATATATATTGTATGTTTGTAATCAAGAAGGTTAAATATATCAGCATGTAGGGCAAGGTTGTTATTTCCTGCCTGGGGTGGGAAACAGAAAGGTGATGAGATTTTCTACACAAGATGCTTGTGAAGTTTCCTTTAAAGGAGTTCATGAAAAGATTAACTTTCCTTTGAAGCATTTCCTGTTATGTGTTCCATACACTGTGCAGGTTAATACTATATTCAGAATCCTATTAATAACAGTAGACTAAGAAAAGGGAAAATAACCCAAAACTCTACTAGCAATATGTTCAATATTGACGCTCACATACTTGAAGAATATAAAGAAAATTCAGCCAATAGCCGTTTACAGGTAAACCTTTAAAATGTGTGTTCTATTTGTGAATGTACACAAGGAACAGGGTTTATGATGTGTATCTTGTGAAAGGAAGGGCCCACTATTGGCATGCAAGTTGCAGTTGATGGCTTACGCCTTATGAAGCATTCAGAATCATTTGGGAAATATTCCTTTCCTCCACTAAAAATTCCACTTTGGTCTTCATCGTTTTAGCTTTGAACAGCTCTCTCCACAGAAAGAAACCTACAGTAGGTTCTCAGATGGACGGTCTTGTGCTGCACCTTCCTTGTAATGAATTAACAAGTCTGGAAAGGTCAGAGCTTTTAATTGTGCTCCCCAAATCCTACGCCGAAACTCTTAATCTCTCTTGACCTTTAATAAATGTAGTAATATGTCTACATCAAGAAGTATTTACCAAACCTGTGATGTTAGCATGAATTTTTTCCCTCCGCCAATGCACCCTCTTTGACAGTTCAGCTGAAAAAAGTCATTAATCAAATGCACGTTCTGAAAGGTCTGATTGTCTCAGCAACCGGAGGCCTGTAATGACCGTCAATCACTGGGTGGTTTCAGTCTGTGTGCCTTTTCCCTGTACAATCCTTTTTTTATTTTTCCCTCGTTCACATCTTTACCAATTTTGCTACCTGAAAACCACCCACAGATTCAATTCAGCCTTCTTCCTGTGTTTTAAGTTTAAGATTAATTAAAAAACCATGTAACATTTCCTCAAGTGCTACCACAACTTCAAAGCATGCATTATTGCTTCCTTTAACTATTGGCATATGCTCATTCACGCCTGTTACACCTCTACTGAACTATGCAGTTTCCCCTCATTAACATGGCTAGGTAAAGCACTTGAGATGGTGCTCACAAGGGCTGTATTCAAAGAGTCAAAGCTTTGAGGGTGTACTAGGTATTTACAAAGTATCGGGCAGACCATAAAATGGAATAGTAACCTTATTTAAGTACGGTAAACCCTTGCTATACGAGCAACTGCTACACGGTTTCGTTTATAAGAGAGGTAGTAATTCCTACCTGCTTTTTCATTTAACAAGCAGACTTGAACTCCTACGAACTGGGCTCTCATAAAGTATTGCTGAGATTCTTCTATTCTCACATCTTCCCGGATGAAGAATTTACTTTTTATTTTGTATTAACTTTGTTTTTGTTTTTTAAACGCTAGTGTGTGTTAATAGCATACAGTACAGGACAGCACTAATATTTATGCATTTGATAACCACTGTAACAGTGTAATTGCTGTACCATGCTGTAAATGAGCAGGAATGTTGTTGTTACTTATTGTTTATACAGTACATCTATTAATTGGCTACTGACGTCAAGCATGTCACTTGAATAACTGCCCAGGAATGTTTTTGTTTTCATATTTAGGTACCGTTCTGTGCTGTATTAAGGTGAAGTTTGTGAAGTCGCTTGTAATACGAGAAATAACGGGAAATTTAATTTTACGTTAGATTTTGTGTCAATTTACGAGCAGTTAATTCTCGAATAATGACGGATTACGGTATTTAAAAAAAACAAAACTTGAATGTTTCACTCATTGTATATACAGTACATATCTTGTAAAGGTAAAGGGTCGGAAAACAATTTGAAACGAACTGAATTAGCTTAAAAATAAAACAAAATGTCTACCAATTCAAACCTGTATTTAGAAATGCGTTCCCAGCCCCGGGAGGTCAAAGGGCACTCCTGGCCGCCGCTGCTGCCGCGCTCGCGGGCCGTGTCGAAAGGCGGGAAACCGAGAGCGACCGGAGCGCTGGGTCACGGTCACACTCACCCTCCGCTGGTGTTGCCGCTCTTGCCGAAGTGTGTCCGAGGCTCGCTGGAGGCCAGCTTCAAGAGCTCGCTCCACTCCCGCTCCCACTCCTCTTCCGTGTAAACCAGGCCCGACTGCAAAGAGAAAACAGCAGCATGCCTTCCCGTTTAAAAACCCCAATAACAACAACAACACAAAAACCGCAGCTGGGTCTTCGCACACTGAAGACATCAGAAGGAAGTCTTCCGGGGGGCCAGAACGTCTAACGTGCTCGCAAAAACAAAAAGATGGCAAGACGAGGAAAAAAACAAACAAACAAACAAACGACTCAAACCCAACATCGGCACTGTTAATTGCACTTACATTTTGAAGTTTTTGTTATTGTATAAAAAACCGAGACTTTGGTCTCCGTTTTTATCCTTTTCTATGCGATGTTCTGTGAAAACCTTAAAGCCAAGCTCAATACATCTGAAGCACAGAAATATTCTCAAAGACTGTTGTACTTTGTGCAGGATGTTGGTTTTTAATAGTGGAAATACAGGATTGATAAACTCTTTGTGCAACCATGAGCAGACATTTTATTAAATTCAGCTGATGTAAATATAAATGTGAAGATGCACTAAACCTTATTAAATGGAGGCTCCAGGAAAAGTAAGAAACAAGCTATTGAACCATTATGTAGAAGCCAATATGCCTGCCACTGTTTTCACTGCTCTGGACATGTTGGAGCAACTCAGCTGAGTTCATTACGGAAAGAGCTCATGTCAGTATCCACTGCTGGTCTTTAAAAGCAGCTAGACTAATTTTTTAGATGCACTGTTGTTGTGAGGACCTTTCACTTGTGGCAGTACAAATCCCAAAGGAACTACAGCCAGTCTAAATAAATCACCTTTTCTACTGCACAGCCATCCTCCTCAATCAGATAAAAGGACATTAGGTTTAAGGAGGCAAAGATATTCCCTTTTAAGATAAAACCTGAATGAATTCTTATTTTTCATTACAGACTGTTAATGTCTTTTATAAAGTTTAAAATTAAAACAAGTTTAAGTACTATCATAATTGCAAATACCAATTTGGAGTTGATTGAATAGGATAGTAGCATAAAAAGTGTTAAAGGTGCAGTCATTCATTTTAAAGGAAAAAATGTGTTTAGTCCTTTGCGGTGAAGTGTTTACAGGGGACTTTATCCGAATTTGCCAGGCATTTCCATTATTTTAAAACAGGTTTAGACTTATTAAAAAAAGGGAAACTTTAGTGAAGTCATCATGTTTAGCAAAGAATACTGTGCAAAATAAAAAAGCAATATAATACTGCTGCAATGTAATATGTAAGATAATAGATAAAAAAAAATCTAATATACTGTATATTGGATACTGCTGCTACTTATTAAAATAACAGGGCACTAGCAAGGTTTCTGTACTGGTGCACAAATGATATTGTTTTCAAATACAGTACATAAAATCGGTTAAAAACACAACAATACGTACAAAAGAGGCCCATTTAGCTGGTTTGGGTGCAGTCTGATCTGAGGACCCTATCCAGACATCTCTCGAAGGAATCCACAGACTCAGCTCCACCACCCTCGCTGTTTTCAGCATCACTGACTATATTCATCACTTCAGTAATACTTGGCGGAAGAAGTCTAAAGATCCTCACACTGCGCTGCTTTGCCATTCCGAAGCAAAGGGAGCACATTCTGCTCTTCCTGTGTTTTGTAAGGACAGTAGTGGAATTTGCGGTTGAGGCTCTGGACTCATAAATGGAAATTTGTCAGTGCAGGTCCCGAGGGGGCCATCGCTGTTATGCTCTTGGCCTGGGGACTTCAGTAAAATCCCCAGCTGCCGAAATGGATTCAGATGTTAAGTTGCTCTGGATAAAAAGGGTCAGCCAAACAAATTGATTAAAATCTTCTTTAGGAAGCCCCCCGGGGGGCTGTTTCATACAGGACAACGTGAGCTCCAGTTCGGTGGGGAGGCTGCCTTACACACCAACCTCCTTATTTTGCTGTGTCTGCTGCCATCGCCAGCGCCTCTTCAGGGCCTCTCTCTCTGCTCCGCTCTTCATCATGGCGTAGAGGGATTTCCTCAACACCAAGTCCCTGTCGTGGAACCCCCACATCCCTGAAACACAGAAAGCCTCTTTGACACTCTAAATAATGCACCAGCGCCCAGGAGGGCCTCCCGGACCGAACCCGGAGCCGAAGACTGTCTTGCAGAGCATGGGAGTTGTGATGAAACTCCCTCAGAAGAAACAGTTGAATCAGTGATACTCCGAGTAATTCATTCCAGTCGCCTTGCTTTTTCTTCCATACAGCTCCATCTTCCTTGTTGCTTTTATAGTGAAGCCAGGGAGTGTTTCTTTATCCTCACATTGTGGGCAACGGTGTATTGAGGTTTAGTTTTAAAATATAATTCAGTCTCTTCAGAATTTTTTTTCAACAGAAACAATGAAAGCCTTGTCTTTCCTCTTTTATTTCCCAAACACTGAATTTATATGTGGGATAATCTTCTAGTTATTACACTTCATCATCACACAATCAAAACAATTTCATATTTGGTTCGCGCCTTATTATTATTAGACTTTATTGTATAGTGAAATACATTTTTAACAGTAACAAAAATGTGATTCTGAATATAACATACCTAAAGAAAGTTTCAATACCCCATGTTTTCTACCAAAATAATTTGATAATAACCTCACATTTGACATAATCCAATCCAATAAATCCATAATATGCATACATTTGCAGTTTTCCGTGGACAACACAGTGAATTTAATATACATCTTATTATATACATCAGATTAAAAATCTAAACTAGAGCAGTCTGATTTTTAAAAAATATTCACCCCAAGATTTCAAGCTCCAAATCTCTTATCTTGCATTCTGATTCCCCGCTACAGTGATAGGATGTGTTATACTTCTCTCCAGCTTGAAATCTGGTCACAGGGGACCACAGAACTAAAACCCATATGGGTGTTTCAGGAAGCAAGCTGTCTGGCTGCTTGCAGGGATGTAATAACAATTGTCAAATCAGATCACACTAATGGACGAAGTTACAAGAAAAAGGTAAAGTCGGTGGACAGTTTCTGTCCTACTTTATAGAAACAGTTACTTTATAGAAGCAGGTTGCACAAACTTGAATTTAAGCTTTTGTCCACGATAACTTGGGCTGGAAATCCTGTTTTCAATCCGGTCCTACCTTAGGCCAAACATGGTGTTTGAACTCACCTCTGAATCAGGACTAATACTGATAAGAACGAGCCAAAGCAAACATTCTCATCCATTAACTGGCACAGTTTTATCGCTAAACAACATCAACCATGCATTACATTAACAACAAGCACTTTCATTATTAATAAATGACATATTCATTACTAAGTAAAGTACACAGATTGCACTGCACAGAAAAAAAAGGACTAGCACATCTTACCACATGTTTGCACTAATACGGTACAGTTTAATCAAAAGTGACACTGAAAAAAAAATCAGGAAATTACCTAGCAACAGAAGTTCAGTGAGTGGAAACATATAGCCTAACTGAATTAAAGTAAGACATTGGCCTTACTTGCTTATTATTACAGCTTATTTCTTACCAATTCAACGGCAACTTGCAACTTCTTTCTCAAGCAGGGTTAAAAAATGCATGCGGAACCAGGCACACTTACAGTGTTAAGCTACAGTGCGTCCTTATACATAGCCAAAGGTGTTATGGGAATAAGTGTCTAGGAATTGCTTTCACAAAAGCTTGAAATTAAGTTTTTTTTATTTTCAGTGATCAAACTCAGAATTGTTTCTCATCGGTACATCTGTTTTACCAATAATTTTCCTTAAGGGCTGCTTCTTACTTCTGGAGATGAAACCAAAGTGAACTAGCCAAAGGAAGCTTGACAACACAGGCTGAGCGAAGCAACTCCTCTCCATCGACTTTCATTAGCCAATTTCATGCCTGAGATCTTACGAATCTCCCAGGTCTTCGAAGCCACTCTTCTCCCGTGTTTTATCTCACTGTTCTCCACTGGCACAAGTAATCTCACGAACTGTTCAGAGGTGCTGAAGCCATAACAGGTCTTCTCTGACTTTAGTTCTCATTTCCTGCCGTAGTTTTTCAGGGAGGCTGAAAATACTAAACTGGGTCACACTGTAATGATCTGAAAGGAGTTCTGAACACGTTTTTGGCAGCCAAATAGCTATTACCAAATAGCTCTCAACAGTACATGACCCCTCCAAAAAAAAAAACCCCACAAAACCAGCAATGCTTATAGTTTTTGTCTTCCTCACCTGGATTTCCTCAACCTCTGAAGGACACAATGCAGAGAAGAGAAAAACACTGAAACCCACTGAGACTGAGATCATCACCAACAATCCTAGTCTACAGCCCCCTGCGCACTGCTCTCTTAAGGTCAATGTGACCAAGTGATTTTCCAACTGTTCTACGGAGGACTGACTAATGTGTTTCCCTCCTAACTCTCCCTATCCAAGATGAGACATTACGGGCACAAACCTAACAAGAATGTGTAGAAGCCATGGACCCTCAGTATATTTACAGAATTAAGGACTGAGAAGCTCCTGTCTTACCCAAGGAGGCTGCGTGCAGGAGGCAATTTCCATCCCCTGTGGTAGCCAGAGGGAGGAGACGCTTACAGCTGGTGCACATGGTGGACCACCAGTTCAGACGACCTGGAAACAAAGAGTCCATCCATCAGGCTTTGTGACGGGAATGGGGTTGGACAGCAAACCTGCTCTGTATTTTTTTAAATAGACTTTTTTCCCCACGTTGTTCTCTCTTTTATCAATGGGCTTTGTTTTTGTGGCTCATAAAAAATGTGTTTGCTCAATATGACATAGATCACCTGTTATGGTTTTAAATTCTCTGATTTCGACTGTACACACCCTTTTTCGACCACAAAAAAGGCATTTAAACCTCTTACCCAGTTCCTTTAAAGACTGTTGTGGCGCCCTCGCCGGACGCTATGGCGGCTGCACGTCCACATTAGTTATGTGCCCACAAGGCAGTCTTGGAACAGCTGCCCAGGGACTGGACTAGTGGTCAGTGTGCTGACCTGGGACTGACATTGTTGTGCAAATAGCTGTAGTGCGTAACTGAGTAGCCCTTGTAAATAGTTGCTGGCGTTTATTGCTTTCCTCTTATGTCTCTGTTATCCATCGCAGGCTGTCCTATCCCTTCCTAATTGTTACCCTGAGTGTGAAAACCCCATTGTTTTTGAGTTCCAAATCTCTGACTGTGACGTCCGACGGGCAGAGGTTTAATAAATGTGGTGCCCCTGCATCAAAGGCGTGTGCTTCATTCTGTGTGAACACTCCAGTCATTTCACTAATAATAATGCTGCAATTTTGTGCAATCTGTGAAAAAGGTAAGACTGTACCTAATACCTAATAAAGGTAAGACTGGTAAGCAGGAAGAGAAAGGCACAATCTTTTATTAAGGGTGATATGGTATCTACATCCCAATGGTGTATACGAGACCATTCATCATTTAGTAATGCCCTTGATGGTGGCCCGTGGATGAGAAAACACCTTAAAAGCAGAGCAGTGCAGCCAGAGCTTATTATATCTGAGTACATAAAGAGAGCCCCCTCTGGAAAACACTGAGGCACAGTCGCGCGAATTTCAATGTGTCAGGACTGTGGGAACAGCACAGGGACAAAGAGCCCCACTGTCCTCATCTGTGCTTAGGATCAGGTGGCGGAGCTTGAGGGCACAGAGAATGTTGTCACGGACACACCAGCAGCCCTCTCTGCATGTTCCTGAGACAGTAAAATAGTAAAACCCCTCACAGGCTTCTGTTGATCTTCATACTGTAGATTATGCTGTATTATTTATTGTATGGCTGTAGCTCACAGTATATATACAGTAGTCCTAACTCTTTATCCTCCGGACTAATGAATGAATAAATATATATTTAATGGCATGTTAGCCCTTAATTGATGTAACCATTTATCTCGTCATGTTTGCAATAGCGGCAGCTGGTGACTTCTGAGACAGAACAGACACAAGTACCAGTTGGCAGGGAAACAGGGGGCAGTGAGCTGTGATGAACAACTGAATCCAGCTGTGACTTCTTACCCTGTAGCTAAGAAAAAGAGGGGTTTCACAAGCATAGACACTCATGTTAGCCACTAGTTATAATTTTGTTTTTAACCAACTTTGGATGAGAGGAAATATAATATAGCAATATATATATATGGAAATATAGCAATCATTTTATTTTACATTAATCAGAACCAGATCTCAACCACTAAATGTAAACTACACTTGGGCAGCCAACCTGCCAACAAGTGCTACAGCAGAATCTTCAGTGACAAATATTATTGAATCACATGTTCCTCCTCATAAACATCCTTTAGTTCGGTTTATGGCTGTGTAGTTCCTCTCTACACAGCCATAAAGATCAAAATTAAGCAGCATTAATTCTTGGAATTGTTCTGCATATAGAAGGAAAAAACGTTTTGCACAGCAGTGTTGAATTTATTTGTCTGCATGCTCCTCTGCAACAGACACACAAGAAACAGTGTCGGCGCCTGTCTGCTCCAGTGCAGCTTGAGTTTGCTTTGCAGCAGAACACGATGTCAAGACATTCCTGCAGGATGCAGTGAGAGGGAGGGCAGCACAGACCCCCGCAGCTCACCTGCTTGTTCTAATGCTACCATGGTGGACTGCTCGATGAGGTCGCGCTCGATGAAGCTCCTGAAGTCTTCGCTGTACACGCTGAGGTCAGGCAGCTGGAATGTGTAGATGGGCATCTCCAGGGGGAACTGCTCGCTGTTGCACTCGCTGGCCACGTGGGAGCGGGCCAGGGAGACGATGGCAGAGCTGGCGTGGGAAATTCCTCGGGAGAGGCGCTTTTCTGTCGTGGGAAGGAGACGCAGGAACGCGCTGAGTACATCGGCCAGACCGCGGACGAAGCGTGATGCGCATTTTCTTCAAAACAAATCACCCTCCTTATGGCCACGATAAAGCAGGCCCTGATTTTTGCAGTGTTCAGAGACCCATATTCAACAACTTTTTTCTATAAGTTTATAAAAGGCCTCCAAAAAATAGACTTTTTTCTCTGGGGCTACACTACACTTGTATATCGTTCTCATGATTTTCAGAATACACAGGACCGAATGCAAACTTACCATACCGTACTGTACCCGAAGTGTACATTTATTTTCAAACTCAGGGGTTCTTTTAACAGGGAACCACACCTTGAAAGTTCGTTTTTAATAGAAAAAAAAACCACAGCGAATGTCTTCATCTGCTGATCCGCAAAAATAAAGCCGTGCCTTAATAGTACTACTAGACATTTCATATGTAATGCTTCATAAGGTTGTGCACAGCAATCACCAATGAGCTCCAAGGGCTGAGGAATAAAAGACCATGATTTATGGAGAGGTTTCTCTGGGCTTCAGGCTGAATTAGTCGAAGCAGCTTTGCCAATGGGGTGGTGAGCACGGCACTCTGATTAACAAGGCTGTGAGAATTCCTTGGCGGAGCCCGACGGCCCCTACCAACCTTGAGCAATGTCATCCTGCCTCGGCAGACTGGGCCGCTCGATCTTGCTCAGGTGCTGGGGGGTGTCGCGCTCCTGCTGCTTGTAGTAGCGGCCCTCGTTGAAGACCTGCGGCAGGTTGGCCGTGTGGACCTGCCGGAGCTGCTCGAAGTCGCTCAAGGCAGCACTCAGGTCCCAGTTTTTACCTGGGAAAAAAAGGGAACCGGCAATAAACACACAGAGGTCAGCTCCCTGTTCTTCTTCTCACGGCTTGGAGCTGTAATGAACCAATACAGCCTGGAAATAGAACAAGAGTGAATATATTCCTGGCCATATATGCATAAACATATCGTAAAAGTCTGAGAAACACAGTGAAAATTAGCTAACTTTCTTAACACACGCAAATGCATAAGGCATTTTTTTAAATGTCACACAAAGTACTAACTTAAGAAATGTAAATATGGTCTTTTTAAAGTAAATTTCAGTTCTAGTCAAATATCATTTATTTTACTCATTATAATTTACCTAGTGCTGTACCGCAGGTGGGAAGATCAAGCAAGTACCTGTGCATTTTTCTAGCAGCCAGTAATGGAAGTTGGCCATTTATGCAGAAATGCTCTACCGGCTAGGAGAACAAGTCATTAAAGTGTTGTAAAAGACAGCAAATCTGGCACAATGAGTGAAAATGAGTTGCAGTCCAGTAAGGAACTAAGTGATGGCTTCACAAATGCACAGTATTTCAATTAGCCATGTTCGGAAGAAAAAGGTAGTAAACGGTATATACAGTTTATATTTAATGAAAAACACCAACTGCTAATGGTGATTAACCACTTATTTTCCAGTTGCTTTAATTTGACTATATGTACATTGAACAATTTAAAGCAAAGACCAGATTAAGTGAAAGTTATAAGGGAAACGAAAGGAGAAAATCATGAAAATACTAAATGATCAGTATAATAATGCAAAGGGACCCCTCAAGAGACTCAATGTCAGATGTTCCTTATCATAACACATAACATTTTGCCAAGATTTAAAGACTTATATAAACACAAATACTTCATTGGATTTCTTTCATCAAATGAAATATGAATATTTCTAAATATTTTATCTGTATTGTTGCAAAATATATGGGTTTTCATCCCATTACATTAATATATTAATATTGATTTACCTGGAAATTAAAGTTCACTATCTGGAAATACAGAAAATGTTTCCAACCCAAGAAGTATAGATGAATAGGATGAATATTTTATGTTCCTTGGCATCTACTCAGATGTTATGACTAAAACATATTTTTAAATGTGAGATTGAAATTATTGGAGACAACACTTAAGGATATGTTTTTCGAATGCTGTTCTTTTTTTCTGAAAAAAAGGAAAGGAAGTCTAATGGCTTTTTGAAGATCACAGCATAAATCTGGATTTTTTAGAACAGCACGATAAAGAAATGTATTACTGAATAAAACAGTGTTTATGGTTCACAACAAAAATTTTATTTTTCAAAACTGCCTCAAATGTTATAAAAGGTCTTTACTTCCAAGAAGGTTACCGTAATATAGACGACTCACAAAAATCAAATCATTGCAAAATTTTTCCTGCTGCAAAGAATCAATTTCTGCTGCCATAATTAGTATTGATTAAACTTGATTTTTCCCAGGAGAAGAGGTCTCTAGCTGGTTGAGCTTGGCCTACTGAGTCCCAATCTTGGTTTCCCAATTTGTGCTGAATGTTAAAAAAGCCTTCTCTCTCTGTAATGCATTTCATCCGAGTGATCACACTTCTATTGCTCACTATGAATAAAGCAGTACACTCACTTATGCTCTATGTTAGACCTTGGTAACACTAAAACATATCAATTCAATGGTATTTCCTAATTAAATTAAACAAAAACTTAACCCACACAAAAAGCAGTCTGTGATTTACTTTCAATAAACTACATTGATACCTGATGACAGCTACATAGTGGAATACCCTCAGACAACCATGCTTTGCTATAGAACTATTCAGGACCCACAAAGTGCATCAGTTCCAGGAAATTTGAGAAAATGCTGCTAATCTAGATAGCCTATACATTAAGAAACAATACACGGATTAAAAAAAAGTTATTAAAAATGTATTATAACTGCAAAAAATTCACAAAGTTATCAGGAAAATGGCATTTTCTGTAGCAAGTGCACTGACATTTTATGAAATAGACATGGCAAAGGTAAATTCATTATGCTGATTAATATCTGTGATCAACAGGGGGTGGTCAACACTGAGTGTACTGTGAAAGTCACAGGCTGCTAAGGTATGTGGGCACTGCTGAAAACAATATACGCTGTTCATTTTTTATGCATGTTTTGCATCAGGTTGCAAAAGCTATCTAGTGTGAATTGCCTCATTACTCTCACAGAGCCTGGACATGCATGGACTGTTCCTGCTCAATCATCTCAGAGTCCTAGCAGGGTGCCATTCACCACCTTGCTCTTCCAATAAATATTAAATGTCCCCATCTTCTGTGAGAGAGAACACCTGAGGTGACGACAGAAAGACTGGTAGAGCTTTTTATTCACAAGGATGCAGACTTGCTACAGACTGCGGTCAACTTTACAGTTTTTCTGTTCCTGCAAGCCATTAAAGTTGTGATAGAGTGAGAGAAGGTTTTCATGGCAAATCTCCATCTTGGCTCAAACCCAAGCCACATGGTAGCCTTGAGCCAAGATGGCTGCTCAGAGTAACTGGAAACAGTTGTTAGAATAGACACACAGAGGGAAAAGAACTATTGGGACAGGCTCCAGCTGAATTAGCCCCACCCCTTTTTAAGAACCAAGAGTTACGTACCTAGAAAGAGAAACACTCTAGGAAACCTACACCTGGACTTCAATAAGGATATCAAAACTGACTGCTGTCATGTTGGAGGACGTAGTGTTTGGTATAGAGATGCATTCCTGACAAAATATGGTCAGTCAGGGGAAAGAAAGATTTAGGACTCCCTATCTAGGAGTGCTTCCTAGAACTGGTTTGCCAGCACTCTGTGGGACTTAACAACCAATGTAGCAGCTTGAGAGGACAGCAAGAATACAGAACTGAGGTCTATCACAGCCCTGGACAAATAGGTTATATGGTGGCCTGTATGCCAGGCTCAATGGAGCACATGGAAGGAGTGAGGGACTGTCTGGCAAGACAGCAGTTTATCTTCTCACTGCACCAAAATAGTAACAGGGTCTAGATAGCATGGAGTCATTCATATTGCACGCCCCTGAATCGTAACAGCTGCAGACAGATGGGCGACCTGAGAAAGTGTTTGTAAGACCTTGAGAGGGAGTTTGGAATATCTCGATTAAGAGTTGAGCAAGTGTTATAAGAACTTGAGAAGCATTTTAAGAGGGCTGGGCACTACACAAGAAAGCAGATTTCTATGCCTATGCCTAGAAAAAGAGACAGGTAAAGTGCAGACTGGCAGGCCTTATGAAGTAAATAGTAGAGAACCCTCCAAATCTGAGAGGACTCCCTGAAGGAGGGATTCTGGAGTAAAAGAGGAGAGGTGTGAAAGAAGAGAATGGCAAGACCTGGAGAAGGAAGGTGCCTGCTCATTCTTCCCTGGAAGGGAAACGATCAGTGGTCCCAGAGTGTGGTCAACACCTAGTGGCCAAGCAGTGTCAGACCACTGAATATGCTCGAGAAATAACAGGAACATACAGAGCTCCTATTTCATATCACAGTAACCAGGGACGTTACAAAGGAGGTGATGCACACCACACAGTGCCAGAATTAACAACGGCACAACTTCCAACTTCCAAGGAATTACCTCTCTCCATGGCCTGAGCTATCGCCTGATATGAGTCCAACAGGACATCTATGGGATCAACTTGAGACAACTGTGAACAGCGAGCCATTTCCAGCCATCTGCACTTTCCCAGGAAGAGTGGTGGATCATCCACAGCTACCTGTTCAGAGTCTGATCTGGTCAATGTGTCAGCACTGCCAGAATTGTATTAATTACACACATATTTTGCATAATAAAAGGCATCAAGATCCAAAACATTAATGTGCTGGATGTTTCTTACTGAATGACCCATCTTTTAAAATAAATTAAATATACCTTGAAATCAAATCATTACAAACTGAGTGTTTTTGATCATTCTTTAAACTATAAACATTTCTATCTTTTTAAACATTTTAGTACTCCTTTTATCCTTTTACCTCATGCCATTTCCCATAAAATACCTATTCATCCTATACAGTACAGATCGGATATCTGGAAAGGAGAACAGATGACAGTTTTCTCACCTCCCCTTAGATCTCAAATGACATATCAGCTGATATACAGTACTAGAAGGATGACTTCTTGAATAATGTGGCTCTTTACCAGTCAAGAGAAACCAGTCAACCTGGCACAGCAAGATACTGATAAACAAATAAAGAAGTGTGGGTGATGCTGTTATCCCATCCCATCTGTTTCTTCCAAACTCTAGACCTGTAGAAATTTTACTTCATCTAAATTCTGAGATATCATTCTCGAAACATGTACCATGAAAACAACCTCCACCTATCAATTCCTTGTTAAAAAAGTGCGCTGCTTGCTACCCCTGCTGTAAGAGGACTCCCCAGGCTGGATACTCGAGGCACTGTGCGAGCTGAGAAAGACTCAGTGCTTCTAACACAGTCTGACAGCTGTGACTGGACACATTCTAAAAGAAAGGAGTCAGACGGCTTCTTTTATCATCCTGACCACGACCCCTTCCTACTCAGGGAAAACACAGGGAGTTCAGGGTTGCCAAAGGGGAATTGTTAGAGGCCCGAGAGTTAGCTCTTGAACAACTCCCTGAAAACCTGCTATGGTAGTCTAGTGATAGCACGAGCAACACTTCACATTCCAGCTGTTCAGAAATATTAAACCGCTGAAATCTCAATATTAACCTATAAAATACATCAATAAATTGGAAAAACATATAACACCTTTGAAATGTTATAGAAGCCCATAAAAATGCCTTTTCTAGTGAAGTGAGTACATAGGTAGTGCTGACATGGTGTGTCACTACAACGACTTCTGTCCTGGATCATAACTGGACAACTGAGGCTTTGGAGATAAAACAAATGGCAAGACACCATACATGTGCTTTTAAATTGTATACAAAGCAATTATTGACCTATCTAAGGCTTAAAAAGCAGCTAATGAGCTACACAGGAGGTCAAAGTCTAACACACAGACACAGGTTACAGTAGGTGCAGGTTATAAAACTGCAGAGCAAAATACAAGCAGTAATGGGAGAATGTACAGGAGCTGCCAATTACTATCACACAATGTGAAAAAAAAACAGTTGAATCCCAACTATAAAGCAACAACTTAAAAGACATTGCTTTCAGCTTTGTTTGAAGGACTTAGAAAACACTTTGTCGCGTCTGAGGTTTGAAATGCAAGCAGCAATTAAAATATATTCATTACTGACATTACAATCATTTCCTTGTCTTTGCACCTGCATGGCTACTGCAAGTCTCCTAAAATATGGCTGTATTATGAATAATTAGGATGACTATTTGAACCCCATTATGACATGATTGGTTATGATGTGTTAAGGTAAATTGTTAAGAGGTACTTCCTCAGATCAAAATGATAATCAGGTATATTAAGGAATGAGCAGAAATGAGAAGATACTCTAGCAAGGTCAGCTGTACTCAGAGTTAAATGGCTGGCCCAATGAGCTGACAGCTAGAAAACCACATCCCGGTCAGGAGAGTACCACGCTGCAGAAGAGCACCTTCAGAGGGACTTCAGGGAGCTTTGTGCTTTGAGACCAGCAGATGCCTCGGCCTCAGCTGCAAGACATGTATGTGCTGAACACAGGAAATCCCCCCGGATATACAGAAGGCAAGCCTCTTCAAAAACCTGCAGGCAGGACACTCACACCCAGAATTCCCCTCCAGAAACAATCTCTCATTTTTTATATCATGTTCCCCGCAACATCTTGACCAAGGGTTGTCATCAAGAGTGGATGATGCATTTTTGGAAAATTCCACGTCCATCACATTCTGAACAGAGCAGGAGAAAATCAATTTCACTCACTGACATTTTTTCCTCAACTTAAAATTCCTTATCTGTCTCTTTTTCCTAGGGGGAGTAAAACGTGGAATGTAAAAATTCTTACGTTTAAATGCAAAGAGAGTACTTTTCTACAGACGGAAAAAAAAATCCAAAAAGCTATTCAAAACCACAATTGTGAGAACTACCAAGTGGCATAAAGGTGTATGTCCAAGCACAGGGTGTGGTGGGCGGAGGGGTGGCTCTGTGGCTCAGGATCTGCGACTGTGGCTGGAAGGTTGCTGGTTCAAAACCTGCGGCCGGCAGAGGAATCCTACTCCGTTGGGCCCCTGAGCAAGGCCCTTCACCCCAACTGCTCCAGTGTCACCGTATAAATGGCTGACCCTGCGCTCTGACCCCAAGCTTCTCTCTCCCCATCTGTGTACCTGTGTGTCTCATGGAGAGCAAGCTGGGGTATGTGAAAAGACAAATTCCTAATGCAAGAAATTGTATAGGGCCAATAAAGTAAAGTGATCTTAGTGTAGTTTGTGAGCGAGATGTCACGATCGAGCCTGGGTCATGTCACTAGCTGACTAGCTGCTAGTGACAAAAATGTCAGTGGGCCAAACGCAGTCGAGGGTAAGAGGGGTTGGTCAATCAAGGCTCTCTCAGCTCTCAGCAACACAGCGAAGAGCTGAGAACCCCCACAGCTTCCTGGCTGCCTGAGGTTTGCAGTACTGTGGGCAGAGGATGTGATTCTCCACTAACTGGCACTGAACCTCCTGCACAGGGCTATGTAGCCTATGGTGTGTTAAACAGATTACATTTCCTCATTCTCCCTTGTGCAGGGTTTGTACAGAAGCTGTGAGATATAAAAAATATATAAAAAAATAAGATAAATATTCTTTATTTAGCTTGTAATATTTTACTTTGTTAAATAATTTGCCTGTATTAGAACTGCTCTGAGCAAAGCACTGGAATGTAGAAGTATTATGCATTTTCCTTCACAATTTTGTCATGGAAAGAAAATTTCCCCTGATAAAACAGACCAGGGTAATATAAAGGCCAGTAGTTTTCAGGAGCATACTGTATCAGGTTTAATTTTTGTTTCTTCTTGAGTTGCATTTTTAGGAATGGATGTGTGTGGCCAAGCACACAATCACAGTGAACGTTCTACGTATACTGCAGAAATGCTACTCTTTCTAAAAGCTTTTCTTAACACTTTTTAAACTTCAAGATGGAGCAAAGTTCACATTCTATTTTATTCAATTTTTGTATTTTACAGAGAGCCTTTTCATGGGGAGCACCATCAACAAAATCCATCACATGAAAACAGAGAGTCCAACCAACTCTGAAAGCATCATCAAAATATTTTTGTGCTGCAATAAATGTGAGCAGGATTCTTAGTGTACATCAGGCCGCCTAGCATGTTTACTGTTTTTAGAAAGAATAGAGTGTGGTGGAAAAAGATGTGAATGTGGATATCTAATTTAACATGACTCTTGGTCTAGTCAACATAAAGGCCGTATGCTGGTAAGCATTTGTTTTACCGAAATATACTTTATCTCTTAGTTAAGAGAACTTCTGCATGGAAAAACACTGTGACCTTCGTCAGATGCATGTCAGTTTCATTCTCGCTTTAATGAAATTTGTAAGATTGTAGACCACATGGTGGCACTGTGAGCTTTACCAATTCTCCATTAAAAACCAGCTACCACCAACACGTACAGCATAATAGATATGGCCTGTCTGCTTTAGGCTTGCATTTTTTGTATTGCATATATACTTATCTTGGCACCCTATTTTTTTAATTTACAGTTTTTTCTAAAACGGTATGTTTTAAAAAAAAACTATAGGGCAGCACAGTGGGGCAATGCGATCAATTCCAGTCCTGGGGTTCCATCTGCATGGAATTTGTATCTTCTCCATGTGTTTGCATGAATTTCCTCCAGGTGCTCTGGTTCCCTTCCACAGTCCAAAGACATACTGGTAGGTTAATTGGCTTCTAGGTCAACTGGCCCAGGGGTGAGTGTGTGCGTGTCTGTGTGTGTCTTGCACTGCACCGGTGTCCTGCCCAGGGTTTACCCTGCCTTCCTCCCTGTGCTTGCTGGGATAAGCTCTGCCTCCCCTGCCAACCGGTATTGGACGAAATGGTTAGAAAATGGATGAAAGGGGAAAAAAAGTATACAGATTCTGTAGATTTATAAAATGTTTCTGGGGTCACTTCGATCATTTCATCACTGATGACAGCGGGTTCGACTGTTGCACAAGCCCTGAATTACCTCAACACCAGCATTAACCTGGTGAACAATCAAGGGAGATAGGAACCAACATGCCCCGCTGTTCAAGAGAACAATGAATGTTAAGGGCTGGCCGAAGTCAGTGCACTGGGTCAGTGTCAGTGGGTCAGGGAGGGAGGTGCCATAAACTGATCATTCAGTTGTGTAAATATACTGATACATACAGACAACAGGCAATTCATCTCTAGAAACAGAAGCACAGAAAACGACCCCCCTGGTCTAGGCTAGTGCACTTTGGACCAGTGGCAGTCACTGGAGTTCTGTATGTTACACCTATAGTCTAACTTTGAGGCTCTTACCTTTTTGATCTGCAATCCAGCTACTGTAAAAGGGAGAACGTCTCAGATCTACTCAGCCAAAGGGGTTCCATTCTCAGATTGCACCAACTTACAGTGAACAGAAGACACTGCACACCAATTTCACACTAATGAAACAAAGACACTACTACAGATCTCATGAGCTTCAGGAGAGCCTCCAAACATAAAAACAATTGCTAATATGAAAATATACTCTTAACCCAAAATAAACAATGTACCACAACATATGAATTGTAATGTACCACAACATTAAACAGAAACATTCCCAAAAGGCCTGTTTGTTTTGATACACTCAGCAATTTGAATGATAGCTCCTAATGTACTCCCCCTTACATAGAATAAGTTTCTATGTACTGTACTTTACTTTTTTTTTGGAAATTTTTAAAAATTGTAATCCTTGTATAATAAACTAATCTTCTGATTGCGGTTCTGACACATTAATAACTTTCACAGCTGTCGCCTGTCTATTTATATCAAAGGAATTCAAAGGATAACCATCCCTCAATCTCAGTTTAACTTGTGAGGTAATGTTTTTTCATCTTCATATTTTAAATTATCTTGTCTGATTTCTTTAGACTGAAGGAATGTTATTGAAATGTCCCCCAGCTCCTTCAGTATTCTGACATGTCCTTAAATGCCTTCTCTTCACAAAAGATGAATTACAAAGCTACTGCACTCTTATGCTGTGGAGTGATTTTTTTCCAATTACTAACACACTTCAACAACTTGTAAAAACATAACTGATAGTTGGGAAAATAATACTTCTGATATTCATGTGACTACCATGGGATTCCAAGTCACATCTCAATAGTATAGCATTTGAGAAGAGTCATGTCAGGTTCTATTCCTATAAAATAAATTGACTGCACTGCTATCACTGTCAGACATCCCAGCATAAAAAAGCCAACATACACACTGTCCATCAAGGTACCCATAGGAGCAATAAAAATCGAGCATGGCATTTTAGGCCACAGTAAACCATTACATCTAAGTTGAGCAATCAACTCATCTTTGCAACTCATGATCATGTGAAATATACTGTAACAATCAGGAGTAAGGAAGTCATAGTGTTTCTGCTGTTTTTTAATTCTTTATTCTTTACTTGTATTAATAGAGTATTTTTAATATTTACAATTTGTTTTCTATAAAAACAAGTAACCAAATTTTGCGTGCCCACATTTTTGGACTCCTTTTTGTTATTTACAGCAATGTCACTGGGGTTCACACAACAGAAAAGAAACACTTAACATATGTTGTTGAGATCACCCACGTCTAAATGCTACAAAACAATTTACAAAACAGGCTTGTATCTTGTAGTATCGCCCTTTATGATAATCAATGTTGTGACACACAACTGCAAAGGAATAATAACATACTGTATGAAATAAAAAAGGGCTTTGAGCTGAAATCTTGTCGAGCACAGAGTGTTTCAGTTTTGCATTCCGATTAAGAGCACACGTGGGTGTCCAAACAGAAAACTCCAGAGAAGCTGAGATCCCACACGATCTGAGGACAGCCCCTTCAGTTGTGCACACTCTGGAAGTCCAAAGGATGCTTTCAGCCACTCCTCTGGAAAGAACTCAATTTCACATGCATCCAGATCCCGATTCCATTTTCTAAATATCTTTTCAGCTGAATGTACAGCACCTAACTGCTACATCCATACCAACTTGGCCACTTTGTTCTTGGACTACTGGAACACTGTCTTTTAAAGCTGCTGACTTCTTATAAGCTGAATCTCAGCATCAGTGTAATTCCAGACTGACCCTACTCTTTCGCACTCAGCTCTCAGAATGTGTTTACAAATATCACACAGCGCTTAAAAATACTCCAGTTGGGTGGAAGAAGACAGGACAACAGGGTGAAGTTAAGAGACTTTACTGCTATGTGGAGATGATTTTTCCATCTGTTATGTAACATTCAATAAAGACTGGAGTGCTTATATGTGGCAATTAATTGCAAGCTGTTATACTGTAAATGAGTTTCATTGATAAAAAATCATAAACTTCCACATTATTTATTGTGCTGACATTTCTAACAGCCTCACTTCAGCTACATAGAAAACATTTTTTGCACCATTTGCATAGAAATATAGAACTGATTAAAAAAGAAATGAGGATTCTGCTTAACAGTTTTATGACCATAATGTAATTTTGTTTTTAACCGTCCACATTATTTAAAGAAATGCAGTAACACTTTATTACAGAAATATCGAATCTTATACAGAACTACTTTCCCTCTTTGCTACTGCAGTCTTTTGATAAGGCATTTTTATGCTGTGCTTGATTAGTCATGCTCAAAGCTAATTAAATTGTTTAATCTAAATTAAATTATTATGTTTTACTTTAAAATAAATACAGAGATGCCTTCAGTTTAATGCAAATTAATCCTCCCCATCAGATGTCCTGATTTTGGCACAAGAACCGTTACCATGGCCACCATTAAGACACACAGAGCCATTTTCTCTCTGTGACTATTGGGGAATCATGGGCCCATGTCACGTTTCACGAGTTTTAAAGTATTTACTCTCTTTAACCATTGTGACAATAATCTCTCGAATAGAGGCAGAGTTCTTGCTCTTTTTTCTGCACAGAGGAAACTAACAACTACAATAAATTAATTTTAAAATATAACAAATATAACTGTTAGGATCAGATAATAAAATACCTCAACCCACTAACTTCCCAGACCTTAAGCAGGCCTCTTCAGAACTCTGGCCTGGCACACTAGTCTACTGTTGCAATACTCTGATGATGTCCATCTCCATAGAAAGTGTACTGGCCGTAGCATGAAGTAAATAACTTGAGGGTTGACCACCCAAAGCCCAATGAGTAGAATCAGAGCAGAAACCCCCCTCCCCTCCAGCACCAAAAGGTAGTTTCAGTGCCATTTCCCCTAGAGGGCAGCCCATCAACATCCTTGTCCAAGAAATGAAGCATTTCATGCAAGCCACCTCACATGGCAAAATTCTCCTCAAAGGCTAATACAAGTCCCACCTTCACTAGATAAATATGTGCTCTTATCCCCTGTGAACAAGGACTCCCTACATTTAGACTGCAGAAAAACATATCAGTAGGGGCAAAATGAGCTGGTGCGTAAAGTGAAAAGATTTAAAGGTTATATTTTAAGGAGACTTGTTCACTTGGTGGTCTGTGCACTACTGTCTGTAGTGTTGCACTTGAACTCATACCTCAACTGTTCAAGGTCGAGAATAAGGCTGAATCTGATCTGGACTGCAGGTTAAGCAACATTCCGCCGATGATCCATGAATCCTACAGAAAAGGAAGCCTCACATCCATTACCACAAACGCACTCAATTTGTCTAGTAATTTGGCACTCCCTGAGACAGTCATGACCACAAGAAACTGACTGGCTTTTGGAGAAAACAAATGTTAAACTGAAAGCAGGGCAGAACATGTCTGAAATCCCACCTCGTCCCTGCCTCATTCCTGAAACGACATGAGGAATTTCATATGGGAATATAAAGCTTGAATCATAATTTGCATTTTCGGTCTTGGGGGAGGGGTGGGTGCCATGGTGCACATTCATATTCTGCACGTGATGAACAGCTTTAACGACAGAGAAAAAATCATTCAAATACAGATGAACACAAGTAAAACAACATGACCGAAAACTCCTCATCTATCTCACTTCAAGAGGAAAGGATCAACTCATCGCCTTCAAAATACAGGACCTTTCTGCAATGTTTTAACAATCTATGACAAAACAATCTATGTCATCAAATCAAATAATTATGCCGTGAATGAACCAAAAACAACTGACTTTGTTAAATTACATTTTGGTTTCTTTACGTTTAATGAGTCTGAATGTCAGATAAAATATGGATTCGTATTCATTAACCATAAAGCAACTGTGGCTAGAAACAAAAATATTTTGCTTAATACAATCCATTCCATTATCTGCTTTTATTTCTGAGACGCACGTATCACAAGTGATATTTCCTTATAATTCCCTATCAAGCTTTTATAGCACTTTGGTAACCTTTTGTAACCAAAAACAGTATAAATGCATTCTGATAATTTGCAGATGTTTAACTCAAATACACTGGCCAGGGTTTAAATAAAGTATATCATTTTTCCAGTACTTATAGCAATGGGATCACTGAAAAGGTGCCAGAATAAGTCACTTTAAGCTGCAGATATACATTACAGAACACTGAGTGTGCACCTGTCTTACACTGATCAAATGAAATACATCTTATTGAAAACAATAAGGAAACCAAGACAAGCTAGATGTAGGCTGTTGCATGTGAAACATAACAGATCTTTCATTTCAAATTGAAATGACTCCTTCATTTCAAATTTAAAAAAATGTCCTTCCATAACATAATAAGCAACCTTAAACATGACGCATAATGCGATAGGTTTTGTGCTGTTCATACTAAATATAGATTATATATACACACACTGTTATCTCCATTTCAGAGCTGTAATTTTAATTCAAGAGGAATAACATCATCAAATAAGAAAATGCATCAAGGAATGTTTATTGAGAAGTTAGGTATAAGCAGTGGCTTAACCCAATTGGCTGAGGACCAACCACCTGGCCACAGGACCAGGATGAAAGGAGCCCCATAGAGACAGTATTAACCAGGAAGTAGCTGCAAAGCTGGGGAATGGGTTGAGTTGGAGCAAAATAGACAGGCTTACTATGGGATGTACAGTATGGCTTTTCAAGAAGTGATGTCAATGATAATTACAAGCCGGTATAGCACATGTATAAGAGACCTTGGTTTTTCATCCATCTCAAACTTTGACACAGAGTTATACTGTACCTTATTCCTTAAGCAGAATTAACCAAAAAAAAACAGCGATGAGACATGAGACACTGCTATACCTAATAAATCATCAAAATCAAAACACTTTTGATGCATGCCATAGCAAGTGAGAAAACAGAAGCATTACTGTACCGTATATTCAGTATTTGCAAATGCAAGGCCTGGATGTTATAATCATACCCTAGACACTTGAACCTGTGCCTGGTGTGGTAATCAGCTGAAGAAAAACTTGATTTTAGCCATCCATTTCAGCAATCATGGCTCACTTAATTTTTTGTTTTGCCCTAGAGTATCTTGTACTTAACCTCATCGTTATATCCAATAGGTTATATTATCATCAACCAATCACTGGTGAGAACTGTTCACTTGGAGACTGGTAAGCAGTGTACCTGCTGCTCAGCCGTGATGGTTGGGACTTAGAAGGAGCTCAAAAGAGCTTAGGCTTTTGTTTTGATTTATTTGGTTGTGGTGTTTTGATTTTTGCCTTACAATGTGAATCAAGGCATTGGTGATTACAACTTTACAGCTGTGTGTTTGGTGTGCCTGTTGGCTTGGAGATGCCTATTTTAAAAAATCCTGTCATGTCACACCCCAAACCAGCTATTTAAAAGTACAGTTTGTCTCTGGGTTTGTTTTTACAGGGTATTCTATGGATCAATTCTCATAAATGTGTAGCATGAAGACCTACAGTCGGTCACAAGTGATTTTTATATTTTATATTTTATATTTTATATTTTTATATTTCAAAACACCTCTTGTGACAGGATTCACTGTTTTCAGATACAATATTATAAGAGACACTCAAAACCAACAAACAAGAAATATCAAAATTATTTATAAATTTACTTTGCATTAAATTAGCTTGTCACAATATTTCTCCTTCATATCTAGTGAAGGGAAGTTTACCACAAATCGCTCTTTATTTTTAAAGACTGAACAGTGGTGAAGTTACACAAAAGACTTTTAATGGAGAAAATGACCTATTTTATTAAAGACCTGGAATACCACGTAAGATACATTTACAGATTTGCTATTTTTCCATAGATTGGATCAATTTTTATGTCTTGTTAGAAAGTCTGTCTTAGACTTTTTACAGCTACTTTTTAAATACACCTGCAACGTAAAGTGTTTTTTTTTCTGTGAAGAAATCAAATCTACATATATAAAAAATTGGGTAAATTTAATCTCATGGAAAACAAATGCATATTAAGCATGCATTTAATGCCTAGTGTGTATGAGTCACTCAATCCATCTACAGTTCATTGGGAAACATGTCTAAATGTCAGTCATATGTGTCCATGAACATTCCATTAATAAAACAGTGCTCAACTATGATTCACAGGTTCTCTTCCAAACACATGACACATAGACTATAGCTTACCGTTTCAGAAACCCACATACAGTAAGTCTTATAGGTTCAGTAGTGCTGAACAGTCTGGCTCACCATTCTTTTAAAGTTTTCTGCTACGTGTGGGCCAAATTATCACAGAGAAAATCTCAATCAGATGTCTATCAGGAAGACAGGAGAAATAAAGATGCCACTAAAATGCATCTAAATGGATAACTCGACATTGGATAATGGATAAAAACCTTTCACCCTGGGCATTTAGGCAAATATAGACTAAAAACACATTTCTTATTAATTCCACTGCCACAAAATAACAATCTAAATGAAACATAATCCACTATACATACAAGGAAAGCTCTTCCAGGTTATGGTGTGTTCTTTTAGAGCAAGCAGCCATTGAGAATTATGGAATGTAAATATGAATTAGCACTTTGTTTCACAACACTATTAAGCAGAAAAAGAGTCTATGGTTAAACAGACTTCTGTACGTACTGTATATATGTACATGTATGTATATGTATGTAACCTGTTTACTGTACACTTTCGCTTGGTGTTACTATTTGTTGCTAAAATATGTGTCTGCCCACTAGCATCAATTCATGTTTCATGATTCTTCACTGTACAATTTTAATTTTTTTATAGAAGACAACGGTAAACTCAGGAACAAGGAGTTAAACACAAAACATCTGAAGGAAAACTTTAAAGATGCCAAACAGTGCTACAGACAAGAACAAGAACCAGGAGATTCACTTTGGAAACTTCATTAAACTAGCCGTAGAATCTAATTGTCTTTTCCACTCAAGGCAAAAGTGAGTCTGGAGGTTTCTCTGATAATTGGAGCGTAACAGTTCATATGCAAAATAACAGCCTCCGTCTGTACCACCGTCTTCAAATAACCATCTTTAAATTAAAAATATTTACCATCACCTATGTACCATCACCACACCATAAACTCTGAGGGAAAACATAAAAGGATAAAGTGTGTTGATCCATTAGATCTTTAGAAAACAAACTTCAACATGTCTTTGTTACTAAATATTTAAAAAATATCTCACAAGATATAAAGTAGGAATACTAGTCTTGATTTGGTGATACAAGCTGGAAATAAGAAGATGAGTATGTCCTTATTTAGTCATTAGCTTAAACATTCTACAGATTAATTTCTGGTGTTCAAAAAACTCTGGTTTTATGCAAACAATCTTTGCAGTGGTCTAACTTCTTGTCAGGATACAGATAGATCTATAGGAATGCAGTCTTACTATTTCCAGATCCATAGAAAGCTGTGTGCTCCACTTACAGGAATCGAAAAGAATAAAAAACAGTTGAGAAAAAAGACTGCATCTACTGCATCTAGTAAGTGCAAGGACTATAAACGATCCTCTAGCTTCGCTCTAATACTTCTGGACTTGTACAACCCTTACACAGCATTCAGACAAGTATTTTCTGAAGTTTCACGAAAGGTGCACAAGAACCTTGTATTGTGTCAAGGCCGTGGTATGTAAGATTCATACCACCAAAAAAAAAAAAACACAGAGGACAAATCAGAGTTGGCAACAATGCTACAAGAATTTGTTTATACAACAGTACACACCTATAACTGGAAAAGGACCTTCCTGTTCCCATTCGTAGCAAAAGAAAGCAATTTTGTACAACCACAAGCTCATTATGCTTCTGTGACACCGCAAATCGTCCAAGAATCAGCTTCCTTACCTTCCAGCAGGTCTCTTGCCAGACCCGGTTCTGCCCCTGTGGACCGAACAAAGTCTGACAGGACCGCGTCCATATCAAGAGTCATGTGATCATGTGGATGTGCTGCCCAGGCTGCAGCAGAACCCTTCGTCGTCGCCAGGCTTTTAATCTCTCATCTGGAAACACAAGGACACTTGACTGAGAGAGGGAATCACTCGAGAACCATTTGTTTTGCCTTAGCCGCACGTACACCAGTAGTGTAGTTACTATAACCAGTGAGGAAGGAAAAGGGAACTTAAGAGCTAAGATTTGTGATTCATCATCATAGTTCATTAGGGCTGCTGTTCAGTCCAAGCATACATGTGGTTTATTTGATTACTCATTCCCAATTTTAAAAGTTAACATGAAAAGCCTGAAGAACATAAATCAATGTTCCAAACAGCTGTTCACTATTGTTAATGATTCTTAAATGGGTAGATAGATACCATGTAAAGCAATGTGAGTATAAATCTATAAAATGCATTCTGAAAATGCATATAGGACAGTTATGTAATAAAACACACTTTCTCAATATAATAATACTTTAACGCAATTTAAATTGACTACTGATTCCCTGAATAAATGTGAAACAGAGAACATGCTCTATGGTATTGCTCACACAACAGAGCAGGAGAGCTAGAATCAGGAATGTAGCACAGAAGGAAAACCTCTCATTCTGTTAGGGTCACATGTAGACGCAGCAATAAATCCAGTAAGAAACATCACTTGTCATCAAGTGTCTTGTTCCTCACAGAGCTGGAGGCAAAACAAATGTACAGATAACCATGTTTCAAAAATACAATTTTCAAATAAAAACAATTTTCAATACTATTCCCAAATAACAACAACCTGACCAGTGAACGCTTTAAGAAGAAAGTAAGAAAAAAAAGTGCCCCTTTTTGTGCTCAACGTCATTTTCTGAAGGAGGAACAGAAAAAAAACACAGAAAATAAACAAAATGAACTACCTAAAGGAGCTCATGCACAAGCACAAACAACAAATAGAGCAAAATTTAAATGTCTGTTAACACATACTGTAACTCCCCCCGACAGACGCTTGGCCAATAAAGCAGAGACATGGTCCTATGATTCTGTTAGAAGTGAGCCCACAGCATTTCGCCTTGCAGTTATCCGCTCAAGATGAATACATGGGCCCATTTTAAGATACTTTCCATCCACTGGTGTTGTTGAAAACGCCGCAGGAAGCACACTTCTTATTTGCATTAATGAAAGCAAAAGCAGCCCACAGAATGCTAATCTCAAGGAAAACAGCCCTTTACCTGAATCCACCAAGCACCTGTTACTCTGCAACCAGCCAGAAACTAAGTGAGGAGAGCCTCTTAACCCATGCCCCTCTGAGAATGACACTGATCCTCTCAATGGAAAAAGAAAAAGAAAAAACCTATTTCACGAGGTGACCTCTTCGTGCTCAGTAGGAAGTAAAGCTTCCTTTGTCAAGTGAGCCACTTGTTCCACGCGCAGAGCAATGCAATGTGTATTCAGCAGCTTACTGTCAGCATTTTGTACCATCCTCTAGCTGAGAAGACTAACAATTCCACTAGTGTGTGATAATGACTCATGTCCTAGAGAGCAAGAGCATTCACAGCTACTCGAACCACAACACCAGTGAGACGGTCCATCGTGTTTTACTTCTTTCTGTTGTGTTTTTATCTCTTTGTTTTCTTTCCTTTTTAAACAGTTGATGGTCCACTGGCTACTTGGCTTACAGTTGTCATACAGGTACACAAACCAGTGTCAACAACCTATCCCTTATTTATGGGTATTTTCTGTATTTTGTATTGATTTATGAATTTTTAGGACTGTCTGTAATATCATTAATAACAGGTTTATACTCTGTTTCTAGAATGTTACTTAAACAAGACAAACAAACATGTGACAAAACATTATTGCAGAAGAGGTTAGTTACAGTATATAACCTATACTTCTTTTATTTTCATTATAGCAGAGGCATGCTTTAAATACCTCAAAGTATGAATCTACTCTGCATGATCCAGTGCTTGAAAGGGTATTATTTTATCATTCATTACACAACTGAAACATAAAAATATTTTCTCCCTCTCTAAAATACTGTGGCTGATTAGAATTTATCTTGGATGTTGTCCAGAAAAAGCATTAGAAGAGGTATTTTACCCTTTATTAAATAATGTTGGTTATACGGCAGTACAATATGGACAGACGCTAAATATTGGAAGTATATGCGAGTGGTAAGAAGTGATTAATTAGACAGCACCAGGGACAAATGACGAGCTCATTCAGTAGAAAGACTCTGAACTTCAAATACCCTTGGAAAAAAGCCCCACCTACCAAAGGGTCTTATTTACAGTATTTTCATATGAACTAACTAGACTCTAAAAATCTTTATTAATGCTATCAGGTTTGCACTTTTTGTTAAATATTGAGAGTATGCTCTGACCTGTAGTTTATCACAAGAAGCAAAAAGGTATGGAATTACATCATGGATTTCTTCTGCATAGTTCAATCAAAACTACTTTCAAATGTACATTTAAAATGTAATCATCGGCATTGTTTAAAAATAGAAAAAACAGCTTTGTCCGTTTTGTATCTTAAATACACATGCTACTGTATGTTCAATAGCAACCTTACGTTTTTTTTATGTTGTGGGCTAGTGCATCCACAGGTCAAAGAAATATGTGGAAATGTTATTTGAATTGATCATATTGATCTGTTTGGAAATGTTAGTTCAGAGTAATTTCTGGGTGAATATTCTCCCAATCTTATATTTCTGAGATATGAAAGGACCACTTATTACAAAGGTAAAGTAGTTGAGGTGGCATTCTGGAGTAGCGGTTAGGACTCTGAACTCATAATTAGGTTCTGGGTTCAAATTCTGTATCTTATACCCTTGTGCAAGGTACATCACTCAGATTGCTGAGGCTGCATAATGAGATACTTATTTAACCTGCAAAGGAACAAGTAATAGGTTTATTCCATGCTGAAAAAAAGAAGAAAGAAAACACAATGTTTCGGCCGTGGAGCCTTCTTCAGGTGTCAAGGCTCCACGGCCGAAACGTTGCGTTTTCTCTTTTACTTGTTCCTTTGCAGCCTACGCATGCCGACGCAGCTACCCTCCTGAACTTATTTAACCTGCTTTGGATAAAAGTGACAGCTAAATTAATTAATTTCAGAAACACTCTTCATAGATTTGAAAACACTAACACACAGTCTTGTGCAGTAACTTCACAACTGCTGCTCCACAGCAAGTGTAGTACACAGACATTGTACTTCCATGCTTAGAAAAACATTTTCGTCAGTAAAAAACTCTTTGTCGTGACAGTGTACAGACAAGTGACAAGTGTAAGGACTCATGTTTCTCACCAAACCAGAAATTGAATTCTTGCTGCAAACAAGAGAATATCCACCTTAAGAGTAAGACCTGCAATAGCTAGCCAAAAAAGTCTCCTTATGTGACATTTAAGAAATCAAATTTGTTTTATCGTTAATAAAACATCTCATCCACTTACTGATTTATTGCTGGCACTTTTATCTTAAGGGACGTCCATTTCACCCATTTATACAGCTGGGTATTTTCCTGGAACAAGTCTGGTGAAGTGTCTCGTTCAAGAGTACAGCGGCAGTGCTGTAACAGAAATTCGAACCCACAACCTTCCAGTTACAAATCCAGAACCCAAACCACCACTCCACACTGCTGCCCTTTTTAACGCTTGCTGCTCATTTTCAATGCATCGGAGAAAAAGGGGAAAAAAATTCTCCCAGCTCCCTCAGATCAAAGCCCGTTTGACAAAATTGTGTTTTCTTCTCAGAGGCTTTACTTATCACAGTGCAGCATGCCTGGCTGAAATTCACAACACATGCACGGCATCCTGTTGTCTGACATGGACATCTGCCAAAGAAAAGGATTTTTGTTTTATTTGCAAGCAAAAAAGGACATGAAGCAGAGCCCACCAACATTTTGAAACAATTAGACTCAACTGACAGGATTCTCAGACAGGGAAAGGACATGTCCTGAAATGCTCCATCTCAGACAGCTGCTTTTGTATGTTGTGTATGTGGGGATTTATGGACTTAATGTTGGTATATTACAATAGTCAATATTACAAATGCTGGCATGTAAAATTATGTCGTGTAATAATAGCAGTGGATACAAATAATGCTATAATCGCATAAAACTGCTTAAGAGGTGATAATAAACTATTCTGAGTTACTGTAGCTATACACCAAATCTACAAAAAAAATAACTGCAAAAATTCTGTTTTAATCACAATTGCTATTTACTGTATCACCGAGATAGTTCTAGAGCTAGAAACCAGTAAAACACATTGAATCCGACTCCATGATTATGCAAACAGCTTTTCAGTTTTGTTTTTAGTATTCTAATCCAAGATTAAATTGGCTTCTAAATTCTCTGGTTTATCTTAATGATTCTTCTGATTCCTTTATAGCTTCATATAATTATTTGGTGACAAAATCTTTCAGATGAATATAACAGGGCATATACCTTTCCTTAAAGACTAGCATACTTGCACTTATCATGTACTGTATAGCAAATGTGTATATATAATTAGTTTATTACAAGGTTTAACAGTGTATTCACACATCATGTATAAGACACATAAAAGATATTTACAGCTGACAAACTGTTTGCTCCACCAAATCAGTTCACATATCCTAAGTAAGTTTTGCAGCAATACAAGAGTTGTAAGGTAGCAATGCTGTCATGCTGCCTTAAAATAAGGTCTTGTCTTCACTGTCCAGCAAATTGTCTCAGCTCACTTATGGAAAAACAAATACATAAATACTGGGTTCTGTCAAAACAAACAAAACAATGAGAAAAAACCTGTTTTTCCTTCCGAAATAAATAGGAAAACCATTCAAGTGAATTATCAAAAATAAAAAATAAATTATTATTAGAGAAATATGGGATTCATAGATATTATTAAGGGGTATGTTGAGAAATGTGAAAAATTTCAGTTTCCCACAAACAGCTCTTTAACGGAGTTAAAATAAAAAGCAAACAGAAAGGCAAGACTTTTACCTCAAAAAAATGAAATTAATATAAAATATTATCCCTTAATGGCGTTTACATGTTAATACAGAACAGAATAACATTTTTAGCAAGGAAAAATAATTATTAATACTTTAGCATATGCATAATTTATAACAAAGTGCTGCATTTGAAATCACCATTCTGGTTCATTTGACCCACATATCAAAAACTCCCATCTTTCTATTCATTTTGCTATGTCTTTCAGCAACATTAAAAAAGAAAGCACTCTACCTATTAAAGGGAAGTCCAAGGCAATGCTACACTTACAGCCTTTGGGTGAGACAGCTGCATTAAAACAGATTTAAAATTAAGATCAAAGCAATTTGAATCTATATAAGAGTCCTGCTACAGCTCTGGGACTGATAGAGGAGGTTGAAAATCCTAATGTATGATTTGAGGCCTCCATCCATATTTCAAAAGCAGTGAATCCAGTGGATTTTGTTTTATCAAAGCCTTACTTTATCTAGTTGCAGACTACTACGGGCACAGAACCCATCTCTTGTATTAAATTACTTCTTATCATGTATTATTTCTTTCACTGTTTATCTGAAGGATGGCCTGTATTGTGCATCAAAAAAGACTTGAAAAATGCAGTCCAAATCAATACTATAGGAAAGAGGGGCCCTGTCCATTCTGGTAGAATTTCCCATGTTTCCCAATAGTTGGATCATATACTGATTAATTAATTCCCTTTCCATTTCTCAAGGCTTTGGATATGGAATATACAACAATTATAGCTACTGACAAAACCATCCTCATTTCAAGAAAGCCATGTGCAATTGACAGTTAGAAAGATGGTTATCAAGGTAAAAATAGGCAAAAGCCATTTGTATTTGCAATATTATTGTTACATATATTTAATACAGATAATACGGATAGGTTCTTAAGGATAGCTCTGGAAATCTGGATATTTGCTGTGACTAGCCTTGACTAGTCATCAAACTTAAGGTTGTTTACATTACCCAACAGTTTTGTCTGGGGAAAACACATTCTTACTTTATTATGTAATGCAACTAAAAAGGCAGAATCAGAATAACTAAGGAATTCGACTAGGAGAAAAAACTCCCACCAGTTTCTACTCTCCTTCCAAAACATGTTTTTCTGTGGCGAATTCTAAAGAAGGTCAGAATAAGTGAGTGAAAGGCTTATCCCCTGTCACATTGCTACATAAATACCAGTCCTACAAATCCATACCATTGCAAGACCCAGTCAGCTCTTTAAATATCTGATTCATGACTGGACTCTATAATTAAGGAATTGGTATTACTTGACAGCTACACTGGAATTTTTTTAACATGTAATGTATGTGTCCCTCTTCTACCAGGTTTCCAATAATATCCAACACCTCTTTATCAGCCCCAGCTGTTAGTTGTCTTGCCAAAATGACCAACAATAGTCTCAGAATTGTACTTCTCTCAAACCAGAATAATCAAATTTAATTTTCCAATTAGTTACATAATTACTTGATGGAGAGAAACATTTCACATTTGCTTTTCCAAAATGAAACACTTCCTTACAAAAAGAAACAGTACAGTGTGTCTGTTTGCACTGACCTCCGGTTTACTGTACGAAATGTTTTTGTGCATTTTAGGAAAACACGTTAAAGAAAATGATCTTCATCAGCTCCGAGCAACCAAACGAGGTAGGGTATGGGCCGAACAGCTCATTTATAACCTCTTACCTTGCAAAACAGTTAAATATTTTATACGTTTTGGAAGCACGGCACGTGACATCAGAAGGACATTCTAAAAGGCACAAAATTGCACTGGAAAGGAAAACAGACTGGGAACATATAACATAGTCCTTTTTTAAACTTCAAATATGGATTTCCCCGTCATGATAAATTATACTGAGAATACAATTTTAGATAACTCTCTTCTTGCATTTTCCAAAATCAAATTTCTTCAATGTTCACACCACAGCAGATAGACTTGGTTTTCGTCTTTGGAGAAAGCAAGAGCAAGGTGTAAGAAAATAAAAGTATGTCTGATGATTTGATTCCCCGAAACGTACTGGACAAAAAAGCTACTGAATGGAAAAATCACATCAAATGAGCTTGAATAGGGCACTCGTTGCACGTCTGCAAAATGAAATGGGGAAAGGTTCCCTTGCAAGGTTTAAAAAGTGCCAGTTCTATCAAATAATTTCCACTTTAACACAGACGTTGTGCATTGAGGCTATTATTAGTCACAAGTTCAAAACAATGAAATGAAACACTTCATTCAAGCAAACAGGTGAAAAAATGTGGGGAAATATGATTTATCTTATCAAGGAATGACTCATTATCCTGTCGGTACCATTAATGTCTCTACTTTTAATACGTTAATAATCTGAGTGTTGGTGCCACTAGTTTTGATGTGGAGAAAACAGCTGGTCTTCTGTGTGTTGCTGAACATTTAGCTACAGTAGAAAAGCAACGCAAAGTCCAGCTGCACATGTATTATAGCTGAATGGCTATACTTTATTCCAGCCACAGATGCAATCTGTCAAGAAAAGTAATAATATTAATAATAATAATAATAATAATAATAAAAACAACATAATAACATCACTTTATTAACCCTTTACAATTTCTTGCATTAGGAATTTGTCTTTTCGCATACCCGACTTGCTCTCCATGAGACACACAGACAAGGAGAGAAGCATGGGGTCAGAGCACAGGGTCAGCCATTGTACAGCACCCCTGGAGCAGTTGGGGTTAAGGGCCTTGCTCAGGGGCCCAACAGAGTAGGATTCCTCTGCCGTCCGCGGGATAAGAACCAGCAACCTTCCAGCCACAGGCGTTGATCCTTAGCCACAGAGCCAATAATAAGCTGAATCAAAAATAAGCTGCTCTTTATAATTAGTAGCTGTTGATAATGCTACACCAGCAAAGAGGTGTACAAAGGATTCTCTTAAAGCAAGTCTCTTCATTTCACCACAGTAGCTAAAGAAATAAGTCAAACCTTGAGCTGAAAAATCAGTGAAATTCTACACTGATGAACTAGATGGATCTAATCATTCAAGTATGCAGAAAATACAACTGAAATATTTACATTCTTTACAAAGGACAGTTTTTGACTTAAACTTTGTATCTTTGTATCTTTTCAGAAGGTTGGATGAGTGGACACAATTTCTACACACAAAATAGGTGAAATGATTCATGTTAAAAAAAGATTAACTTTTCATGCCATCTACTGATTTTAGCAAAAAAAAAAATGGATTCTAAAAAGAATTCCCAAAACCTATAGCAGTGCCAATCTCAGTACTGGTGACCCACACCAATTTGGTTTTTGTCCTTGTGGAGCCCTCAGTTATACAATCATTGATTGTTCATTGATTTTAATAATAATAATATTCTACTCAAAGTGCTTGACAGGTAATGGGGATCCCCTCCACCACCACCAGTGTGCAGCCCCACCTGGATGATGTGACAGCAGCCACAGTGCGCCAGAACGCTCACCACACATCAGCTATCAGTGGAGAGGAGAGCAGAGTGATGGAGCCAGTTCATAGATTAGGAGGCCATGATTGATAAAGGCCAATGGGAAATTTGGCCAGGATGCCAGGGTAACACCCCTACTCTTTTCGAGAAAAACTTGAAACGAAACGCAAACATTAAATGGAAACTTCTTGGATCACGTAAGCTTCATTTATTTAATTCAGGTGGTATAGAATGAAATCCAGCAGGTCTGTGGGGCACTGAGACCAGGACTGGGAACCACTGGCCTATAGCTAGAGTATTTACAGAGGGAACATAACCCTGATTTGTTTCCTACTAATGGTCTCCAATCCAGCTCAGAGTTTCCTATTCACGTAATTTTCATAGGAATACAAAAAAGCAAAAAAGGAAACGATCTATGACTAAGACTAAGCAAAGTATAGTGCTCTTCTCACAAAACAACACAAAAGAGTGCCGGGCTCACCCCAGAAGCTGCTCTTTGGGAAGACCTTGCATTGCCGTGGCAACCGGGCTGTCACTCGTGCCGCCCACCTGTCACTCAGCGCCGGTTGCCATGGAAACAATCTGACAGGAGACCCAGATCACCTGGGGGCAGTCACCATCTTGCCTGTCCGGGTGATTGGGGGATGTATAAGGACTGTTCAGACTCTGCTCTGGGCCCTGTCATAAAGCCAGGAATCTGAGCTTCTGTGATCCCAAGCTTGTTCCCTAGCTTTGTCTCCTGAGCTTTGGTTTGGAATCCTCACTTTGTTGTCTTGACCACAATTCCCAGATCTCCCCCTGGCTTTTTTTATGTCTTCCCCATGTTCGACCCAGATCACCTGCATTCTGAGGCTTTCTCCAGCGTGATGACTTCACACCTGCCTGACCATCTCGCTCGGTTTGCCCTTAGTGCTGTTGCTAGTCTCCACCTCTGCAGTGAGCCTGCAGCTCCACAACCGCTGCTTGGCTGCCTGTCTGTGGAGCTGTATCCCTGCCTGCTCGCCTGTGATCTCTGCTTCGCCTGTTACACCACCATCCCCTGTCAGTGTGCTGCCTATATTTCCCCTGGGTTTCATCCACCTTTTGCCCATAAATTGGGTTCTCCTATACAACTCCCAGTCAGCAGCTTGTCCCATGAGCTGCGAGATCGTTAAACAGGTTAAGATATTGAATAACAGAAAAATGATTGGCTACAATTTCAAGATGGCTTGGGAAAAGGCCACAGAGAGAAACTTCCATTTTTCATCTTCTCCATTGTTTCCTAAATGAATATATTTAAGAAGCATTTAAGAAGTGTATCACAAAACCCAGCACAGAGTAGACAGGACCTCTGCAGTGCAGAAATGATCGATAATTCTACATTCTGCTTGCTTCAGTAATCACCCAAGGCCAACACAGCCAGCGTTATCGATAGACGATCTTGTCTGTCTACTCTCACTCATACCCTTTAAAATCAAATATGGACTGCTCAGGCATCCCTAGAGCACCTGATGTCCTTGGAAACCACCAGCCCTTGCCAAGTACCTGACCACTGATGTTTTCATAAAAAAGAATGACAAAGAAATGCAAAAATGGAAACCTGACAGAAATCCACTTCCCCGTCAATCAAGTTAAAATACTGAATTAGGCAAACCTACGAGAACCTACAAAATATCCCTGCCTTCTATCTATCCAAGAACTATAACATGAGTACAGCTTCGTCCTGAGTTAATTTTACAACCTGTCTTTTTATTATAGTTCACTTAAATTACGTTTGGCATTAGCAGATAAGTGGAAATTCCTTGTTTCCTCAGACACGTTAGAGGGATTCAGATTTCACTGTTTTTCAGGAAAAAGTACTTGATACAGCACTATCAGCAGCCCAGAGCAACTAGCAACTAGGGCCATTAAAAATACATCGGTTTTTAGCATGTCACTAAGAGTGTGTGTACACAATCAATGTAGTTTTAGGAAGAATTTCAGGTACTTGTTTTCCATTACTTCTTAGATCACAACATGATTACTTAATTCCAAATTCCAAATGTGCATCTTAGAAGTAAAATTTAATGTTCCACATCAGATGTTTAACTGTCTTTTTAGGAAGTTGACACGTGAGTACCTGCTGATAGGTACTGTACTTTATGAGCAGTGTCTCCTACAGTTACAGGCCCAGTGAGTGAGCAGGGCTTGAGTTATAAATCACCAGAAAAAATTCCTTCAAGCTACTTCTTTACTTTGTTGTTAAAGTATGAATAAGAGATCTTTCCTATATATTTCTTTTCCCATGGCACTTAGCAATCTCCACATAATTGAACATGGTAGCATTTTGCTAGAGAATGCCCCCATGATGCTTAAAAAAGTGTGGTATACAATATAAAAGCCACAAGATGCAGTTATATACAGTAAGACCATGGGGAAAAAATTAAATTGCAATACCACAGTAAACATCCAAAATAGGAAAGATTAGCACATATTGTACTCACATTTTTTTTTATAAGTTTTCACTGTGGTTTCTGTGATAACCTCCTAATGGACATGTTTGTGTCTGAGCCTGTGCTGGTCATTTTAGTTCTGTGGTATGAGAGCGAATGTTCACAAGGTGGTCTCCGATGAGGCCTGAAAAACACAAATCAGAAACATGATGGTTTGAGCACAATTTCAGAGAAGCAGACACTAGATCAAAGTGTCTATATTTTGCTATATCAGGAAGGACAGTATAATATATACAATATACAATAAAAGTATGATCAAAAATGACATAAGAATAAACATATAAAAAAGCTTTAGTCTGTCCAGTCAAATCTTTTTTTTATGAAATGACTAAACCTTTACAAAACTAAAATTGACTGTCCTCAAAAAATTCTATTGAAAATGATGTTATAAAAATTCAATTTTTGGTCAGTTCAGGGTCAGGTTACTCAAAAGGAAATGTTAGTATGTACATACAAATTAAACAGCAATGGTATTCTCAGTTTGTTCTTCAAGTCTTTTTCTTTCAGGAAATTGACCTCTGAGGCTAAAAATACATTTGTTTTATTATTAAGCCCAGACTCAGTACTATCCATTACAATCAATAGGTTTGATTATATGAGAAATAGACATTTGTCTCAATGTTGCTTAAGATATCAACTAAAGAGAATTTATCTCCTTCACAACAATAAGCAGTCCCCTTTGTGCTATCGCATTTAAATCAATCAGTTACAGTTAGAAAATCTATTGCCACAGGTCAGCTATGATCACAGTCCTGACTGTATAGAAGAAACAAATGAAACACTTGACCAATGACAAACCAACACCTAAACAGTGACTAAGAACAGAACTGTCAAAACAGCTTGAGCCAATCAAGGCCTCAAACTGAACGCAAACAAAAATAATTGATTAGCACTTGTGTAATAGAAACAAGACACTCTTATGTATCCTGTTATTTTGCTCAATATCCTGCAAAACAAAAAAGGCAAAATATTTGCTGTTCCTGCAGTCTCTTACATGGAAATCATATCCTGGAAAGCCAATTTCAATATCTCTTTGAGCTGCCAATCTTTCTTAAACTAATCAATACAAATCATAACCGAATGTAAATACGTTTATTGAAAAATGAATCAATGGAAAGCACTAAGTGAAGCATTCATCAGAGCTCGGGCTTCACCAGTAATGTCTGCAGCGCAGATTCAACCATTAGCCAGCTTCCAGAGTAAGCGAGCACATGCAGACTCTTCCTTACAGCACAGAAAATGAACGTTAACATGTCATGTCAGTGGAAAAAGCAAAAGACGGATTAATGCGTCTGATGAGGCAGAGCAAAAGGAAATATAGTGGGCCTGTGTCTCTCAATTACAAATGCTAAACACATACAGAGCATACAGGAAGTCGACATGACACACCGCACAGCTATTTTTATCACAGCCACTGTACACTTAGAGCTGAAGGACTTCCTGCAGGAGTTGAAGTGATAGGGCCAGGACTGTCAGGTATGCGCCACAATACCTCTGAAAAGGACATTTAGATCTGTGTCTTTAAACTTATCATTTCCATTGGCTTCCAAACGCGAAGACAGAATTTGTAATACATATTTAACATTTTTTTGCCTTACTGGTATTACAGAGCCAAAGGCATATTATGGTGTAGGACGCTACGTGTTAAGTAAGCAGTGAAGAGAGAAGGGTGGAGGACATGTCCAGTGTACAGTCACTGAGGAGACACTGTAGGGAAAAACTAGAGCTTAGTCAGACAGCTGGAGACAGCCCGGGAGGAAGGGTGAGATCAGAAACAACTGCCAACAGCCTGCTGAAAGTACTGCAGGGGCGGCACAGAGACCAAAGCCGTGTTGACGACTCGACACTTGCTTGAGGAATGATAATAATAAAAGGAACAACAAACAAATGTCACTGCAGATTCTTGTTTTTTTTTAAATAAAAAGCGTGTCGCCACAACCTGGCCCTGTTATAGCAATTTGGCCATAATTATCTTTTTAATTGCCTGTCATTGTTGAGACAGTGGATGAAAGCATTATCTTCTCTATTCATCGTTTCGAGGTTACTGTGTGTGAGCGGGGAGCACTTGTCCCACTGTCACTGCCTACACTTCACAGCCCTTAGTGCGCACTGCCTGCAGCACTACTGAGTGTCTACAAGCCTGTGGTCAGAATAGGTGAAACACAGAAGGGCCAATGGAGATCAGTGACCTCTTTTACACAAGATACAAAAAACTAAAGATTCGCTCCAGTACTGTAAGGCTTCCAATCGGGAGACGTCAATATAGTATGCATGCCGTGTCAAAATGCACTCAATTTATTGCAATTGTCAGTATCAAAACACATTTAGTCTTTTTGGATTTCATTATGAGAACCTCTTAAAATATTTTCTGTAATCCTTTGTTGATCACGGTTGTCGAGAAAATAAACTTGACCTCGCTTGTCAGAAAACGGAGAGAATCTGAACCTGTTGTGAAAAAATGAAAAGACTTTCCTATTGAAGTCATAATATCAACAGACCATGCTTTACAAGTGCCACAAAAGAGTGGTTTAGCTGTGACTCTGCTTATATTGAAACCTCTTTTACATTTTTTGTACAATTGGCAATATGTTTGCTAAAGAAATTTAATAGCCCAGAGGACCCCAATCTTGACCTTATTACGTGTCTGGGTCTCAAATTGGACTGATTTGAACTGTTTGATTGTTTTCAGCTTTTAAAAATGGTGGTGGTTGCCTTGTATTTCATTAGTACAGCAAAACCACAAGCTTCAGAGTAGAAAAAAAACTTGCAAATGTTTAAACCAAGTAACTAGTTTAAATAGTTCAATTAAAGGGGAACTGCAGCCCCAATTTCTCAGACCAGGTATTAAATCTCAATAACAAAATAAATCAATAGATTGTATGACACAATTGTACAAATTAAGCACAAAATGGTGAACTTTTTGAAACTCCTGTATGGATGTCATTGTTTTCGCAAACCCCTTCACGAGAATTGCAACGTGAAGCGGCCCTTCCTGCTCACTAGTCCCTGCAGTGACTAATGTTAATGTGATGTAAGAGCAAATCAGTACGAGTTGTGCAGGAGACATTTCACTGCTGTAATGTTCCAACATGATCTGCATGCAGAGTTAACAAGTAGTATTTGTCGGCAAAACCATCTCGATTTGTCGGCAATATTTCTATTGGATTAAAAGCGACATATTCACAAGCCTGCTTCTTTACAATGTCATAGGGCCTCACACCTCACACCTTCACCTCACATGAACATCTGTTGCCTTGTTCTGAATCGCAGAATATGGCACTGCGCACACCTGGAAATTTCATCTAGTTTTACATGTTACTGTATACATTTTACTTTCACTGTGGTTTGAAATGCACTTATTAATGCTGATTCAATCTAAGCCCAACATATAAAAATGCTACTCCCCTTTAATGCTTCAATTAAGGAATTAAGCTATTAAAACTCCAGGACCAGGACTGGGAACCTCTGTGCTAGACAAAAACCAAGCTGGCCAGTGTTATCATGACTCACTCAACTAAGGTCAGTACTGCACTTGCATTGTGAATTCAGGATGACAGAGGGCTGTGATGAGATGTCACCCTGGCTTTAAGTCTGACTAGAAATAGTTCGTAGTTATTTTATCTAAACATTAGATTTGAGTTTAACAATATGGCTGAGATCCTATGTTCTTTAAGCGTCCCTAATGTTAGTTAAAAACAAGAGGAACATAGGCCATAAAATACCAGTAACAAAGAAAAATTGTGTAGTCAGTCAGGGTTACTTTTTTCCAACCAATTGTTTTGACTTTTTAATCAGAAGTGTTATAACACCAGTACTTCACAGCATGAGTATGAATTTCCTATTCTAGATGAAAACATGCAAATATCACTCTGTTGTTTTTAACTTAACCATAACCACAACAGACACAACACAAGCTACAGTTTTCATACGTTAGGTGTTAGGTGAGGGTTTGTAAAGTAAATTGCACACGAAACTTTCTAGTACACCTCTGTGTCTAATGTAAGAAAAAAAAAGCCTATTCAGAATATTTTATGACAGGAAGATATATATTCGCAGACGTATGAAGGCACTTATCACATGTAGCAACGTTTCTTTCTAGAAAAAAATCAGAAACTTTTACAAAACGTAAAAAAACATTTTAAAAAGAGATTTCTAACCTCTAGACATAAATGGACATTGTAATTATTGAACTGCTCTACAATATATAAGGCTATTTTTGTTTCTTTTATACAAAAGTATTTCATGGTTATTTAATAGCATAAATTGCAAAAACTTTTTAGTGCATGATCAGTCTACAAAGTTTATTTATTTTTATTGTTTTTGGCTTATCCTCTTAATAAAGGAACTCTCTATCAGTTAGTTGTATTCAAATTATTAAAAATTAAAAAAAATGTTTTCAAATGTACTGTAACCATCATTGTATAGCAGCCTAAGTTTAAAAACAATAACCACAGAGCATGCTTAGTCATTCTATAAGAATTTTGCTGTCACCATTAGTTTGAAAAATACCTAGCATCCTTGGGGCACTTTTCTGATTGTTTCCTATTCTAGAAAGTGACACTTCAGGCAACCCGAGACCTAATGAAAAGTTTGCGCAAATTGTGTTTTTTATTTCAAAAGCAGCACTTGATGTGACAAATGTCTGAGTTGCACAGAGCTAATAAAGACTGCAGTTTGAAAACCTTTGCTTTTGGCAATACCAGACAATTTCAATTATGCTATCCAGTTAAATGATCCGCTAGTCAGATAAATAAATTAAACTGCACATATGAAATAAAATATTATCTGTGTTTAAAGGTATGTTCTATAGTTCTGGATCTACACAGGTTTTATTTGATTAGCATATTTCATATCAGGTTAAAAATCCCTGTTGATTTTTATAAGGGCATTTCTACCTAGACGTTGTATGAAAAAATCTTTTTTCCCAGAATAACACTACTTACAGTTCTTTATAGAACATCCTACCTTTGCAACACCCCAGAAAAATGAATGAAATCACTGCTTCAATATCTCCTTAAACTTCAATGTACAGAGCATGAGGCAAGACTTACAAGTCATGAAATGTGTCTGAATGTAGTTAATATTTGACCCCAGTCTGCAAAAAGCAATGAAAACAGAGCACAAGAAAACTTTCCGGCCTTTCCTACAAAACCACTTTTTCAAACTGTATTTAAAAAAAACATTTTGTAGCATAACAGCCTGAAATCAAGACAGAATAAATCAGAATTTATTTTACTTTTATTTACACATTGTAACATGCAACCTCCAAATGAAATATAAATGCTTAAACATTCCAAAAAGAGAAAGAAGAGCTATGAAATGAAATACAAATGAAAACCCAGAAAAATGTGTTGGAAAAGTATGCACAAAGTGTGTTACTTTTGCTAAGGGCGTGTGCAGTCTAGAAGTTTCATATACCCTCTAACTTGCAAGGGTCCCATTGTTATTTATGTGTTAAGGTTTGAACTCTATAAAAAATCCACTCCAAGACATAAGCTTTCTTAATTCATTCATCGTGGTCTGAAAGAGAGAAAGCATATTTTATCATTAACAAGGGTAATCTGATTGATACAAAATATCTGCAGCAATATAGTTACATTCTCGTTGTTTCTACTGTATATATAAGAGACAATACTATGTCCAGCTGGCATAGTAAATGAGCATTAACAGTATTTTCCCCATTAAAAATGCAAGCTTGTCTTGTGCCACATGTATTTTTTTGCTGACAAGAGATACACATCCTCACACAAGCATGATCTCATTGTCAAAACAAGGGAAATTAGGTGTTCACACTTAAACATTGACGTTTTTAACAAAACCTGTTTTTAGCAACTTGTTTCACAAGACATTTTCCATTCCCCTAAAAAGGCCTAATGTGCAAAAAAACGTTTTTTTCATTCATTTACTGGGACATGCTCAGACATGACAAAAATAGCATCTGTGAAGAAAAACATCTTGCCTTCAGTGTGAACCATCACTTTTTTTAGCTTTAAGTATCAGACACACATCCTACAAACTTAAAAGTTGCCAGATCTTTTTTTAGGGTTTTGTTTTTATTAAAGAGTTAGCCTTTTCCAAACGCTGCAAAAAGTGCATTAAATGCCAATTAAATGACTTCTCTACAGTGAGAAGGTCTTAAAGCAGCTAACAAGACCATTAACCCTCTATGGTGCTAAGATGCGCCTATTTCACAGGTTACTATGAAATATCATGAGTACTGTATGATAGCAAAGTACATAAAAGCATTGTTTGAGAAAAGCTCAACATCAGCAGCATGAGAGTTTGCATTTTTATCCTTTTCTTTGTTAACAGAATTAATTTCAACATCCTGCGTATTTTATGATTTCATTTTTCTTCTTGCTGGTCTTAGTTAGTAAAATCACTTTCAACTTATGTTGTACAGTATATGTCAGTGTTTGTTACACCTGACCGTAGCCTCCACAAATACTGTAGGAATGTTCTTCCAAAATTTTTGTATCGGTTTGTCCAAAACCTTTGGACGAAATAGTACAGCCCACTTGCATTTTAAAATGAAAACTACAGGAGAGGTTGAACAGTAATCGGGTCAGTTAAGTTTTTGTGAAAAAGTCACATTTGAGGAGCTCTGAAAAAGAGCAAGCCAAACCACAATACGAAATTGACAAAAATGAAACTTGGACACTTTGTTACCTCAAGGCCATGACGTTATTGCTTCATCTATTACAATTGAACAAGGAAAAAAGACATTTTTATTGCTAGCTTAAGACTCATAAAATTCCAATAATGGCTTTGTTTTAAAAGAATGAATTTTCCTTGATCTCATTGCTATAATAGAGTTCCATCTAATTTACTTACTTTTATTATTTATATGACATAGGCTTTATTATGTCACCTTTAATCCTTTATCTTTTCCAACAAATTCAAGCTCATGAGTAAAAATGATCTGCCTGCGAAACAAAAACCAAGAAAGGTCTTCCAACTGGATGATGATAAATACAAGTGCAATACTGATCAACTTCTAAAAAAGCAAATACCATTAGAAGGATTTTTTTTGACGTCCTCTAAGATGGTGAATGGGTTCTGTTTAGGAAGTCTAAATTTCAGTATGATAAACTGAAATAGTATCAGTGCATTAGGTGACCATAGAGAGGAAATATCCAAACAGATGCTCCCCGTCAAAGAGCCCAGATAAGATGAAGACCCTGGCCAACAGAACTGAACCCTCTGTCCCTAGCCCAGGAGTTCAGAGCTCTAGTCTGGGAAAGCCTGTGTTTTCACTTGAAGTTGTAATTGCCTAATTGAACTCAATTGTTTTCATTAAGCTTAGTCCTTTTCACATTCTTCAGCAGTTGATGATTTAAATAAACTAATACAACCTTCTAGATGTGGCTCTCAAAACACCTTTAATTGTATTCTCTTGTTTTAGCCCTCTGAAATTAAATAGCCACCATAAAATGGTAAATTGCATGAAAGATGAAATGAAAGGTTTTCCATTGTACAGTTATTATTCCTTGCACATCCTAATGGCCAGTACTTACAGTACTCCTAAAATCTAAACCTTTAAATTTGACTTTAATAGCAAAGAATCATCATCATCATCTTTTTTACCCCAGAAAATATACTGATGGAAAAAAGAAATGCAACACCTCCTCCTCCACACCCTGGCCCTCCCATCTGCGTGGAACAGGCTGAATAGTGACTCATCCATGAAGAGGACCTGATGCCACTGCTGACAAGTCCATCGCAGCCTCTGTCTGGCCCAAGCCAGTTGGTGTGACGTCTAGGAGGTGTGAGCTGACAGGTCGCCTTCCTCTATGGCCAGCAGCATGGAGCCTCACTGTCCTGTCACTGATGTGGGCATTGTGTCTGCTGGCAGCTTCAGCAGCAGTACGGGTGGCAGATCTGAAACGATCTCTCAGATGGACCAGTCTGATGTGCCGGTCCTACTCTGGTGTGGTCACTCGAGGGCAGCTGGATCTTGGACGGTCATCTGTCCCGCAGGTCTGCTGAAACCTTCTCTGTAGTCGGGACACAGTGGAGCGGCTCACTCCATAGTGTCTGGCAACGCTGGCACATGACAGGCCTGCCTGCAGCATGCCAATGGCCCTCTCCCTTGCTTCTGGTGACATTCGAGGCATTATGGGGTGCACAGAAAACTGACAAAGTGTGGCCTTTTTCTTGCAGTGACCTAAGCTTTGAATTAAGGCCTTTTGAATTAAGGTGACTTGATCAGGCATTGTTCCACCTGGACCTTCTTGGGTAAAAGTCTGCAGTGCTCCAAACCAGTAACACTTTGTATCGACTGGACTTTCAAGTGGAAGCTCAGACGTAACTTGATTTTAAGTGGTTGATTCTAAATTGTTCCATTAATTCATGTATTCAAAAAGCACAATTATACTCTTCTTCACTGTCTAATCATATGAGTGTACTAAGGTCAGCTACAAATAGACCTCATTTCAATGTTTTAACCAGAAACTTTAAAAAGTTCTCTTCATGTAAATTATAATTAAAGAGTGTTTCACAAGTCTGCTTCCTGGAAGTAGGGGAAAGTGTCTTCTACAACAAAAACAATACACCATTTACTGATAGCATCTCTTCTCATTAGTTACATTTTACATGCAGTCTGAGTGATTGAAGTGAAGCACATCTCGGAAAACAATGGAGGCACAACCGTTGCAAAACCTTCTTTGCTTATTCCTAGACTGTTATAAAGTTATGAAAATAAATTCTGTAACCTCTCTGAATATGTCTAGATAAAGAAATCACCCTCATTCAGGGAGTAAATCTGGAAATGAGTGACAATTGCAGGAAATCTAAGCACAGCAAACCCATTATATGCTTTAGACTCTTCGTTTAGCTGAATTTAGCTGTAAAAGACGAAGGGATTGTTTAAATTTACCGAAGAAAAAGAGAGTTAAGAAAGTCCAAATACTGCAGAAATAGATTTTACTATACAACTTCTCATTTTAAGCACATTTGCAAACAGAAAGTATAAATACTGTACATACTTTTTCTATTTGAAAAAGTAACAGGTTTTTTTTTGTTTTGTTTAAAGCTCTCTTTCCTAGCTTAGACATGTAAAGGTCTCCAAGGAATATTATCACATTGTTTTGAGCATTATCAAATGTGAAAACAGACTGAATAAAAGTATTCTAAAATTGTTGTAAAATTTATTTTACAACACCCCATATTCCTAGAATGTTCACAGGTTAAAAAAAAACCTCCATAAATACTTTGACCTTAAAATACTTTAATTGTAGCAATTCTACTTTTTGAGTTATTTCAAAGGTTCACTCCACGTGTAATCCTGCAAATTCCTGTACTTTTAAGGAAGAACTCCTTTAAAATACTCAGGAAAATATTAGTACAGACAATCCCAATATTACTGATGGTGACAATTCCCCAGAGGAAGGAGAACTGTTAATCAGGTGTCTGCTTTAGACAGATTTAGCACATACAGTTTTCTGCTCTGCAGAAACAACATGCGTCAAAATTCTCAACTAGACTGACACGAAGATTCAATTACTCAGCAGGAAACAGCAATCAAACATGCAAATCACAGGGTGGGTGAAAGTTCACTAGCTTTAATCCAGATTTCTTATGCATCAATATACTAGATAAGGAGTTTATAAAACCTGATGCATAATTTAGACCCACTGAGCAGTATTTTTAGATCACTTTGCTGGTTTTAAAAGAGAACCGACATACAATTGTCATATACGTAAAGGAAAAATCCCAAACCAAAACCACAAGGTTTTACACATTCGGTAAGATCAAGTGACAATCTATTTTTTGGAAACGTATTATTAACCTTTTGCTACTTTAAAGTATTATTTGAAAATTAAATTCTCAATTTTATTTGAAGATTATACAGTTAAACATTTATTAAAATAAATCAGGAACAATATAATTTAAACAATGCACTCGCTCTAAGCAGATGTAGGCTCTTCCACTCAGAAGCTTCACTTAAAAACAGAGACAGGAACTTCAATCCACCTCTAATCTGATTAAATCCCACATGTTAATCCTCCAATGAGGCAAAAACTTTATTTTCTGTAGTCTTCAGAAAGCTAATTTTGTAAAGTTTCCCACAATATCTTTGCCAGTGATTCAAAACTACTATTCATTTCATATACTCTACACCACAAAATGTTTAGTTTTCATTCAAGCATTGTTCTTTTAACACACAACAGAACTAAATAATTATTTGGAACAGTTTATAAATTTGCCAGATCTGAAGCTTCTGACTGATGTCTGCTATACAGTACAGTGCCTTGCGAAAGTATTCGGCCCCCTTGAACTTTTCAACCTTTTGCCACATTTCAGGCTTCAAACATAAAGATATACATTTTTTATTTTATGTGAAGAATCACCAACAAGTGGGACACAATTGTGAAGTGGAACGAAATCTATTGGATTTTTGAAACTTTTTTAACTAATAAAAAAATGAAAAGTGGGGCGTGCAAAATTATTCGGCCCCTTTACTTTCAGTGCAGCAAACTCACTCCAGAAGTTCAGCGAGGATCTCTGAATGATCCAATGTTGTCCTAAATGACTGATGGTGATAAATAGAATCCACCTGTGTGTAATCAAGTCTCTGTATAAATGCACCTGCTCTGTGATAGTCTCAAGGTTCTGTTGAAAGCGCAGAGAGCATCATGAAGACCAAGGAACACACCAGGCAGGTCCGTAATACTGTTGTGGAGAAGTTTAAAGCTGGATTTGGATACAAAAAGATTTCCCAAGCTTCAAACATCCCAAGGAGCACTGTGCAAGCGATCATCTTGAAATGGAAGGAGTATCAGACCACTGCAAATCTACCAAGACCTGGCCGTCCCTCTAAACTTTCAGCTCAGACAAGGAGAAGACTGATCAGAGATGCAGCCAAGAGGCCCATGATCACTCTGGATGAACTGCAGAGAACTACAGCTGAGGTGGGAGAGTCTGTCCATAGGACAACAATCAGTCTTACACTGCACAAATCTGGCCTTTATGGAAGAGTGGCAAGAAGAAAGCCATTTCTCAAAGATATCCATAAAAAGTCTCGTCTAAAGTTTGCCACAAGCCACCTGGGAGACACCCCAAACATGTGGAAGAAGGTGCTCTGGTCAGATGAAACCAAAATCGAACTTTTTGGCCACAATGCAAAACGATATGTTTGGCGTAAAAGCAACACAGCTCATCACCCTCAACACACCATCCCCACTGTCAAACATGGTGGTGGCAGCATCATGGTTTGGGCCTGCTTTTCTTCAGCAGGGACCGGGAAGATGGTTAAAATTGAGGGGAAGATGGATGCAGCCAAATTCAGGACCATTCTGGATGAAAACCTGTTGGAGTCTGCAAAAGACCTGAAACTGGGACGGAGATTTATCTTCCAACAAGACAATGATCCCAAACATACAGCAAAATCTACAAAGGAATGGTTCACAAATAAACGTATCCAGGTGTTTGAATGGCCAAGTCAAAGTCCAGACCTGAATCCAATCGAGAATCTGTGGAAAGAGCTGAAAACTGCTGTTCACAAACGCTCTCCATCCAACCTCACTGAGCTCGAGCTGTTTTGCAAGGAAGAATGGGCAAGAATTTCAGTCTCTCGATGTGCAAAACTGATAGAGACATACCCCAAGCGACTTGCAGCTGTAATCGCAGCAAAAGGTGGCTCTACAAAGTATTAACGCAAGGGGGCCGAATAATTTTGCACGCCCCACTTTTCATTTTTTTATTGGTTAAAAAAGTTTCAAAAATCCAATAGATTTCGTTCCACTTCACAATTGTGTCCCACTTGTTGGTGATTCTTCACATAAAATAAAAAATTTATATCTTTATGTTTGAAGCCTGAAATGTGGCAAAAGGTTGAAAAGTTCAAGGGGGCCGAATACTTTCGCAAGGCACTGTATATAATCCAATCCAAGAACTGGGCTTGAATGCTCCACTTCACTTATAGTCCACAGAGTTGAACACAAAGAATAATTTAGTTCTAATAATATCATGGATGGGCAGAATTAGCAAAACAATCAAACACAGTGTAATATCATTCATATTAATTTCATAAGCCCAAAGATTTCTTAACTGTAAAGTACAAATAACTGTTTTAACTTTGCTGTCCCAATCTTATAGGTCTTCACAAAAAGTATTATACTGCAGCCGCTCCAGTTGTAAAAGAAGTAAAAAACAGCATTTCCTTCGATTATTACCGACACTCATAGTTTTAAGCTTCGAGGAGGAATGTATATTTCAGACAACACCTAGTTCAGCCTTTTCGTATGCACAGTCTGGATGTAAATAAAAGTGGCAGAGCTATACAGCTGAGAGGTATATGAACTAATCAGAGGTCTTTTTTATAGTCATGCACAAAATGTGAACTATCAGAACTGACTGTAGCTGTGAAGAAATTATTTAACTTAGGAAGTCTGCCTGATGTATCACACATGAGGAACATGTTCTGGCCGAAGATGAGCTATGCTCCAGTCAATACCTCTCCTATGCTCTGTTCCCAAGCTACTGGTGAAGCAGGTGCTACAAGTCCTGCTTTTCTCCTAAGTGGTGCTCTTGGCATTGTCCAACTGCAACTAAACCAAGATGGGCCCTTTGTACAACAAACTGAACAGCCAGACCAGAACAGAATGACTTGAAATTGTTTGAAAGCCTTTTCAAATTTCCTCTCTAAGGCTTCTCACACACTTGTAGTCTCTGTGGTGTTTTTTTTTTTTTATTTCAAAGAATCCGTTTGCGCGTTTTCATCCAAAGAAGCTTTTTAATTCATCCCACTTCAGCTACAGATGAGGTCAACCGGGGATTCTTTTAACATCTGCAGCAGTGCAGGAAAGGGAAACCAAGAAACTCCATTAAAAGTACCAGCAACGTGTAATAAACGGGCCTCACCATGCACTTCAGTAATGGAGGAATTAAATAAGGGAACTCAGAACATCTGTAGTTAAATGATAAGAGTCCTGTGTGCACCTTTATTACTGATTTACGTTTAAACATGGTGATCTTAAAAAAATAAATTAGGTTTTGAATTCCGTAAAAGGAAAAAGTCTTAGCAAGAGCTTTAGTGTGTGAAAAAAATAAGAAATGTAATGTAAAATAAGCAAGAGCCACCCCCAGGTTTTGAGAAAGTTACCCTATTTTTAAAATATGTATTTCTTTGTGTTGTTTATCCTTACCTGGAAAGTAACTTTGAAGAGAAATCCTAACACCTGATATCTGATATTCTTAAGCCATGATTAGAACTATTACATTAGTCTTTGTTCAGTCCTGAGATCTTGCTACATTACATTATCCTGCCCCTTGCACCGCAGTTTGTATTGCATTATGTTGTAACATTAACTACATCGCATCTCTCTATGTACTTCTCTAAATGACTTGACTTATAGCTCACTATGAAATTATAACACCTTATTACACAAACCATGATTATTTCTTATAAGTCACCTTGCATGAAGGACTCTGCTAAATAAAGAGAAGGGCTTATGTCTGTGGCACTGGGCAGCATGAATCAAAAGTGGCTAAAAAACTTATCAGAATGACAGCTCGCATCTCACAGGACATGTGTATGTGTGCAACATGTACCTTAGTCACTGCGGTGGGGTGATGAGTTGCTGGACTGAGCCGCCGATAAACATTCCAAACACGGTTTTAACAGAGATAAATTCTGGGTTCTGTACTTGTATACTAGTCTAAACCTTCTGCAACCAATGAAAATGGTTTGTCTCTAAACTATACGGAGTAACAGAATCCATTCAACAGCAAGAGCATATCCTCTTTTTCAATAACATTTGTTTCGCAGGAAGTCTTCTGTGAACTAGAAGCCCCAAGCTATTAGAATTAATTATATTATTGGTCCATACAGTGCTTTTCCAGTTTGAAGCATTATGACTTACGGCACAATCAATTTCTGTTTTAGTTATTCCCCTTCTGCCTTCAGCTCTCTCATCTATAAACATTCCCATGCTCCTTATGCAAGTATCTTCCAAAAACCAATTGAGCTAAAAGAGTAAAGTCAGGCTTAAAGGAACTAAACAATTTCAGCAGCATACAGTAACATTAATGTTTGAGACAGTTTACTGTTTATTTTTCTGTTTAAAGCTGGGTACTATACAATTCTTTTGGAATACCCCAGAACTACTTTAAGCATCTCTTAGTGTTTATCCTAGGATTATCCTTAAAATAGGTGGTTAATACAATTAAAAAGGATTCCCTTGTGCTGTTAAAAGCACCAATAAAGCTCGAATTAAACCCTAAGTGTAGTATAGTATACCACAGTAAATACTGACCAGTTCTGTTGACATTAAAATATCAAACCTTCTGCTTGAGAACAGGTCCAAGTCATTTGTTTCTCTAAAGGTCACAGCAATAACAAATATGCAAAGCAAATAACTAGAAATCCTGTAGAACTGTTACAATGCCACAGTGAAAACACTCGTGGAAAATGATGTCATGATTTTGTACTTGTAAACACTGCAGATGCTTCACTACAGCACATACAGTATCTGAAGTTCAAAGTGAACTATAAGTCCCTTAAAAAAGTTCTTACAGACTCCAGAAAACACAAGAAGACTCTACCTATTCCAGAATGCCTCCTTTCATTCTCAGAACATAAAGTGACGATTGTCACCCTGGAAACCAATTAACCTTAAGCCCCCCCACACAAACACACCCATTAAGCAAATTAAAGCCTGAAAACTGGAAAGGAAGAAATGTATTTGTTTGTGTAGAAAAACTATTAAACATGCAAATAGGAGAAAATGTATGCTTGTGCATGCCTGTGAAGTTTTGAGAAGCTGACAGTTTTCATCCTACAGTTCTCAAAAGCAATCAGAAGCTCGGAGTACCAGAGACAGGAGCCAAAATTAAATAAAGCTGTACTGGAAGAGTAACTATACTGAAGTCAAACAGATCAATTGACTTAATGTTTAGCTTGATGAACTAATTCCTTCATTTCTATACCAGTAATGTTTCATTCAAACACTGTTAATAACATGCTGTTAATGAACTCATTTAGATCCACTGAATAGACTCATAAGCTGATGAAGAATGCTTAAGTTTAATCAAGGGATTACTGTACTTATTCTGTACAAGCATAATTTTTGTGCACTTTGCTGGGACCGTGCCATTCCAATAATGAACCACATATTTTGCAGTTCCTGTAAAAAGACAATCCTTTAAACTATGACTAAACCTTCAATCTTGATGAGTACTCACTGGACTATCTGTACTGAACAGGAGAAGAACTCAACCAAAAGAAATTGGGTTGATGAAAAATAAAGTTCCCCCTCCAGTTATTTTATGAAAATGTACTGGTAATCAAGTGATACTACTGTCTGCTTGACACTGTTGAAAGCTGAGAGGCTACTGCTGCTGACCAGCAGAATCTCTGGGTGTGCACACATGTGAGTCATCCAGAGCAGAGCGGAACTGTTAAAGATAAACCATGCTCTGTGCCCTTGGAGAAAATCACACTGCGTTTTTTTAAATACCTGCCACAGGCCATCGCCCATTAAGAATGCCTTCATTTAAGCAATGCATTATAACTGATAGAATGAACTGTTAGCTGTGTGCTGGTGGTCTACACAAATGAGTCACTACTCTACTGCATATGGTAAATGGCTTGTCTTCTGTTAATTTGGGAAAAGCCTTGTACAATCAGGGCCTGATCTGAAAGCCCTTGTGTGATGTAAACAGCAGGTTTACAGCTGTATCTCTTTAAAAAATTAATCATATACTGTAGTTTACAGTGTCAAAAGAGTAAACAATAAGGCTCACAAACACAAGGATCGTGTTAGATGTGACTTTTCTTTACTTACCAATAAGAAAAACAGTCTGTGCGGGTGAAACCATACATTTACTGAAGTGCCTACATTTTCCTAAAAGCAAATTATTAAGCATTCTGTTTTATGAGCTCATTAGTTTTGTTTAAACAGTTTAAAACAGCCTTGTGAAAGACCACCTACCTTACATCTAGCGATTACTGGGTGTGTGCACCACTATAATGAGACAGTTGAAAAGGGAAAATAATTAGGACTGTCTATTTCAGTTAGGTTATTTAATCTAATAACATACATAAAAGAGTAAGAAAACATGAAGTAGGCATATTACCTACTACTTTTAACTTTATTTTGTAAGTACAGAAGTGCTGAAGTACCACAGAGATATGCTCAATGGCCATAATATTGCAGTCCTCCACTGGGGGGTGTTAATAATTTTGCTGGTTTATATTTTTTAGGGATATCTTTCAATGTCAGATTGTATAACCAGGTAAGAGCCTGGTTGATAATTGATCATTGCATTTTGATTTCCTTGATTCTCGGTTGCTTCTGAGCTCTACAACACATTCTCTCTTGGCCAATATGATTCTATATCACCTATATGATTTAAACTGAAATACAGAAGTTGTCATATTAAATTATTATTGACAGGGTCTCCTGCTAAAACACATTTTAGCGCTTAAGAGCATTTCTCATTTGTCCTTTAGGGACCCAAAATTATATGTACAGTATATGCAGAAGTCCCCCAATAAAACAGATTTGAACACATTTACAGTAGATCAAAAATAAAATGATGAAATTCAAACTACATTATTTGCAAAGAAGAAGATACCCCTGCATCAATATGTCAGAAAGCCTATAATTTAATAGAGGATGGGTTGGCAATGCCTGTTATTTGATGTTAACAGATACAAACTTGACATGATGTTGACTAATATGAAGTACTTGTGCTAAGAATGGTATATTATTTTGCATCTGTTTCTTGAAATCAAATCTTTTTTAACCTGACAGGATGAAATTGTCTGTCTGCTTTGCAAAGCGAAATGCAAATTGCTGCTTTTTTTAAGCACAAACTTCACAATGTGGGTAAGTGCTGGAAGACTTGCTACTGACAAGCCATCTGGTACCTTTATTGTTATCATGGAAAGGTTTCTTGAAAAAGAGAAGCCAAGCTCAATCTTGTGATACTTTCCATTTTCCACTATGCAAGACATGCAGTGATCTGCACAAACACCCTGCTGGGACTATAACATGTTTCAGTGCAGCGCAGCACAAGTTTAAAGATTTAAAAAACAAAATCCACCAGCAGTATTAGCACTTTGTAGTCAAAATAGATATAGCTTAAAACTTCAAGCAGAATGTTTCAGAAACTGAAAATTTTGAAAGGTCCATTTTCCATTCTCTTCCTTTAATTTTTAATCGTTTATTAATTTTACAGGTTTCAAAAACAGAAACGAATAGGACCAAAACAACAAAACATTTTAACCAGGTTCCTGGATCCAGGACCTCTTAAATCTAATCAGACAGCTGTGACAGAAGTACCATGTCATAAGGATCTGACTGTGACAGCAACAGACGCCCAAACCCAGACTGTCTCAGCACCTTGGATCTACCATCAGTTAGACAGGGAGGGGCACCAGGGGAGGAAATACAGAAATTCCCATTGCAGCACCAACAGCTGCTATGAGACCAGCCAGCAGCTTTCTGCTGCTGTTTCTGCTGCTGCAAGAGGCCAAAACTGGCATTAACATTTCACAAGAGTGCTAGGTGAGAGCAATGAATATCCCTGCTCAATTGACAAAGCTAAAACAACTGTCTAGGGACAAGAGAGATAACAAAGAACCCAATAAAGGTCAAGCATAACATACATTATGCTGATTATTGTTTTCAGAATCCAAATTTATATTCAATTCAAGCTTTATTTTCCTCTCAGGGAAATCTTTTTTACAGCCGAGTCCAATACAACAATACAACAGCGAGAGACAAACATCACTAACAAAGAATAGAGTACAAGAGTGTTACCAAAGATAAGAGAGCAGTTTTACACCGCTGAGAGTGAGATTGGAGAAGGAATGAAAGATATCCTGACTCTGTTAATCTTACATCTGGGGACAGAGTGGCATCACCCAGATGGGAGTGCTGTAAAGTCACAGTGGAGAGAGTCAAACACCATACTGTTCAAAATACTGTTTCAAGAAATGTCTTCATCTGTAATGTTCAAATCCCTATTCAAACTAGTGACAGTTAATAAAGAATGAAGCCTCAAATTAAAGAACATAAAACAGAGTTCTTATAAGAGCTCAGATTATTTATTGGGCAAACAGACAACCTCATCTTTCAGGCACTCACTGTCCATGCCGGGGGACAGGGATTGTACTGTGACCATAAAGTCCTGGAATGAGCAAGGGCATTATAAATATCTGCTTAAATGTTTAGAGTACAAAGAGGAATTTACCTATATGGAGTTCATAGTTGTAAGAAGCAACAAAACAGAATCAAAATCTTCTGAGATTTTGCAATTTCTTTACTTAATGTCAAGGTGTATCTAAGTGCATAATTATAGGTCACAAATGCAAGCTACAATGTCTATGGGAAATTTAATAAATTCAATTCTGGTGTCCATTATTATTAATTTGCTTAGCACTCGGACATCAATATACAGTGCATATAGACCTATATGGAGAGCCTACAGTTTCTTCCAAAGAATGCCAAGTAACAGAAGCGAAATAACTTAACCAAACAGATTGTGCTTGCAAGACAAAGGAGTAGAAGTAAAATTTGTAGTCTGGCAGAGATAACCTCTCGTTATACTGCAAATCGCACATCCTTCATACTGCAAATTGCAGAAATTAACATTCTCTGCAAATTTAGACATTAGATTTCAAAATCCTAAAGGGGGAGACAGTGGAATAACAAAAAAGAAAAAAGGCACAGTTTCTAAGCTACAAAAACAATCGCACTATCTAGAATAATTCCATTATTCAGAGGATATAAACATGACAATTTTCTAATTTCCCGTTTCCAGCATTTCACAACAAAGTGGATCGATTTTCATTACTCCCAGTTCTTTCCTTTCTTGACTTGAACTTCTGATCTTGATCACGGAGGCCGGATGTGTCTGCAGGTTTTTATTCAAACTGCACTCTTCATGAGATAAACCAGCTGGTTACTGGCTTACTTGAACTGATTTCACATCTTCTTCAGCTCTTCAGACACTGCTGCCTTAAAGACACCCTGAAATCTTGCAGACATACCTGTCCTCTAAGACTGGACACTAAGACAACACTATACAACACATAACGGTTCATCAGAACTATACCAGGCTAAACGTATGAGCTATACTGTACCTCAGAGTGTGACGTTGCCTTTCTTCTTAACTGCCTAGACCACCTCTCCATCCTATTTTATTAACCATATAAATACTTACCAAGTTTGATAGATAGATACTTTATTGATCCCGTGAGGGAAATTGCAGTGCAACAGCAGCTTCACACAGACAACACAGCCACAGTGTAACGAATGATACAATAATAATAGTACAATACATACAATACAATCAGTACAGTGAGGGGTGCACTAAAAGAGTTACTCACAGTCCAGGACACACAAAGAACAAACTAGACTGGACAAACTAGCAGAAGCTGGCCTTAATACTAACTTTTCTACTGTTACTTCAACCATGATTATTTGAAGTATTCCTAGTTGAAATCATCATGAAACACTTCACTTGCCATTCAAAAACAGTTTTTTTGTACAATTTATAAATTTAGAATCGTTACAGCTCTGACTCACAGAAACCACATGGAAACTTCAGAATGCACTTGAAGACAAGGAAAAAAAGAATGTTTATGCCATTCTTTTCTGAGAATGCAGGGTGTTGGGCACTAAACACATTTATTAAACCCCATAAAGATGATCCTACTCTTGACCGGTGACTATTAATGTACCATTCAAGCTTCAGTTGCAGATGTGATAAATTATTGAAGTGAAAAAAACACAGGACAATAAAAAATAAGAAGATAATGGTGTTTCTAATATATAGACATATTTTAATGCTTCAAAGACATTAATAACCAAAAAAAAAACAAATTGAGAAAATTTCAGAGCTAGGAAATACAGTCTTGGACTTAGTAAGTTTAAGATATTTAAGCTATTTGCTCTTATTTCATTTTTTATGCTTTCATCCATTTTACTTGTATCATATTCTTCACAAAACTACCAGTTCTGCACCCTGCTAAGATGAGTGACAGAAACGGTCATCTCAATGCTATTTTTCACACAGGGTAAAAGGCATACATTGAAACCTCCTGGTTTAGCAAATGCTGAAAACCCAAGTGGACAATTTATAAAAGATGTTAGGGTTACTTTTGTCAAGGGTTTTGGCTTGATGCGAGTCTCTCTGGTCCAGTTTAGCTGTCATAAAACCAGAACTCTTCAAAATGAAGTGAAAGCTGGATCTCATGAGCAGGGAACCAGAGAGGAACAGCCAATTTGCACCCTCATGTTCATTAGGCTTTGTCTGTCTGAACAGGCGATAGTGATCAGCTGGAATTGACAGAGAGAATGAGGTGATAAAGAGGACAAATGGAGCGCGAAAAGACTTTGCTCTGGATAGACACCCCCCCCTTCGCCCCATGTTCCTTTGAGAGACAAGGGCACTCGAATAAGAAGGTGATGAGGGAAAATGACAATTAACCGACTGACTGGAGAAAGGCGTATCAGCAGCACAAGCTAAATAGACAAGGAATGTTTTTCCCTTTGAGGACAAATTAAAACTAATGTTAAATTCAGCATCAGATTCATTTACTGGCTTTTGATTACCTGGGAGAGGGACTTTCAACAATTTTTGTTTGCTTTTTCGTCTTTAGATTCTCAAGTTGCTCTCCATAATGTAAGTTACAACACGCAGTTACAACATGCTGTACTTCAGCACCTGAATATTCAAAGCAGCTATTTTACATGCCAAACACCCCCATACTGTCACCTGAGGCCAGCATCACTTGAAGTGGTACTTCAAAATCAGATCACTTTTGGTTTCTGCCTAGTCACACTGAAAAAATGACTTTTTCATTCTGATTTAGAAGCTTCTAAGATTCACTCTCATAAGCCAAATGAATGACTGGAATCTGAAGACTAGGTCAAAGCTGACAATGAATTATCCCAACGCTGGTTCAGAATGCGACACAAATACTGTAGCTCGTTTGCCTGCAGCATCCTGTCTTTCCATAAATAGGCTTTAGAGACTGCAGGCTAAACTCATGCAACCTCTCCAAGAGCAAATGGCCATCGCACTCCAAGCTGAGCCACTACCTGTGGCCAAGAAGACCAGATGGGCTTCCTGCAGCACTACATCAGAAAACAATATGTAATTCAGCAACAGAGGCTTTCAATGGTTACAGACAAGCCATTATAATATACACACTAAATATTGAAATAAAAAGCTTTAAATACAAAATATATAAATATAGACAAAAAGCTCATGCACAGCCTAACTGAAATCATTATACATGCTGTAATTAAGTCCAAATTTGTTTTTAAAAAAGGTGCCTGTATACTGTTAGTACACTGTGTCCTCAAGGACTTCCGTCACTCGTCTCATAAGAATGGGAAAAAAAATTCATGCTCACCATGAAGTCGGGATTGTGGGGAGGGATTCTCCACGTCTTCAGAGAGACATGCCCCAGTTCCCGGGTCTCCCACACTGTTATAACCTTCTGCTGCAGCCAGTTCCTTTGAAGGCTCACCTAGGGAGACAGGCAAAGAAAAGCATGAACCAGGAGACAGAACCAGCACTAACTTCATATAGCTTATCACAAAATGTCTTATCACACACAAAATCACAAGCTCAGTTGTTTTAAATCAATTTGCAATCTCCATCACAACAAAGAACATTAATACCATGCATGTCCTTAATAATACTTTATACATTTCCATTAAGAACATAATTTTGGAGGCTCAAAATAAAGAAAACTGAATTTCATAAGCTTTTTTTAATATTTAATTGGATTTAGAGAGCTCCGTCAAACAGGCAGGACTTTTCAGTCCTGGTCTCCAACCGCTCTCACTGACAAATGTGTTCTATTCCATTTTATAAACAGGTTCCCAGATCCATCATTGGACTACCAATGAGAAATATAAATGGATTTCAAGGAGTGATGGGACTTTGTATAATTATAAAAAAATCCTGTGGCATGCAAGGAGGTTTGAATGAGCATTTTAGGTCCATAGCTGAAGGAAAATGTACGAGAGCAGACTTTCCCTTTTTGTACCAATGGAACATTAGTCTGCCAAGCTGGGATTTGCTCATAGATGATTTTTGATGGCTTCAAAGGTACCAAACACTGTGAGCTTTGTAGCAGTTTAAATTATTTCTCCTACATTATGCATCAGTAACAGCTATTCTGATACAATACTCGATTCCTTTTTTCAAATGCAGTTGAGACACAGATGCAATTATGCAGATTCTGCAAATATGCTGGCAGCCCCATATTTCTGTCTTTGCTTAGGGAAGAAGAGAGTAGCCGTGTCACACACTAATCAGCTGTAAAGTCATCCAGAAGAGCAGGATATTATAGACTGCAAACAAATGTACAGTACATTTCCTACGATTTGTAACAGTACTTTATACACGGATAAAAAGTTTGAGCAGGGAGCTATGTCAGTGTGCAAGACCCAAAGAATCACATAGGTCAACTTCATGCTATGAAGTAAAAGAAGGAAAAAATGAAGCCTTCTCCTAGCATATGCACATATGAAACCTTACGATTTTATAATCCACGTGAACCAGGAATTATAGTTATTGTCTATGTTATTCTCTTTTTGCCTAGCCAAACTAAAAAACGAACAGCCTGTCCTGAAACAAAACTGGGAATAATGGCCAGCAGCAAAAACCTGAGGTTCTCTCACGTAAGCGAATGTTGAAAAAAGAAGAAAACCAATTAGTATAACCTGAAGACTAGGTCATAACCAATAACAGACCCTCCACTTAACTGGTGGCTTGGTTTATCCTGAAGACTCTGTGTTCCAGCAGAAGGCAAATAGAAAAAATACAAGAATGGTAGCAATAAATCCAAGAAATAAACAAGATTTCAGGGCTGTGTAGCTGCAGACGGGAACAGTGTCACAAATAGCACAAATTCTGCTGGTTAGAATCACTTGTTTTAGAACCAAGGCAGTGACTCTTTCACATTAATGATGACAGCTTTCTTCCACAAAAACAGACGTCGACTGTTTCAGCGCCTGCTTTTTCCACTAACAGTTTGAAAAAATGGGAAATGGATATAGAATAAGGATTGCATTCATCAAAACTTGAGGAGCATTTCCTACTTAGTGAAATGTCAGCTTCTCTTTCAGCTCAGAAATGAAATATAGACAAGGATTAGGTAAGTATTTGGAACACCAGTGGGCATTAGGGCTATCCTATGAAGTCTTTGTCCTTGGTCATACAGGCAGAATCTCTTCTCACAGTGAAGGGTAGAAGTATTTTGTGGTGATGAAAAATCTAAGCCCTCCCTTTGTTCTTTCTTTACTTGAATCATTACTAAGACAAAAATAAAGAAAATGATCAGTAGAGTTAATATAATTAAACTTCACAGCTTATCAGCTTTTCTTCCCAGTTAGTTGCATGCAAAATGACTTGTGGTTCCCTCTGAAGTAGACCAGTTCATTAACAGATCTGTCGCTGCCTTCAGTTTAGTTTAGGTGAAGTCACAAGGGTTATATCTCTGCTGTGTTTTTTGGTCATCACAGTGTTGCTCTATGACAATAACAAAGTTCACCCTCAGATCTTTAAAGTTTGTGCCTTTCAAACTGCTACAACATATTACATATCACTCACAGCAGAGCTGACAATTCCAGCCTGGTTTGGCTATTTTAAATTCCACCCATACAGCTGCAATTCCTGTAATTCTTTTACAACATCCAGAAATTGAAATGATCAAGTATGATGAGGTTGATCCTGCTCATATTTCGATTGGAGGAGGAGGATTAAAAAACACAAAAAACAAATGACAGTGTTTCAGAATTCTGTTGAGAAAAAAGCCAATTAATCCATTAACCACAGTGTTTTCCACTGGCACAAAAAACACGAGGCTTCTCTGAAAATGTCAAAACATAGAAAATGAAGAGCACCTAAAAACGGTGATTCACTGCATATTTACTCCGCCTGCAGCTTTTTCCATTATCAATACATACTAGTGTTCTCTCAAGCATTATAGCAAACAAGCAGACTAGTTAATGGCATATAATTACGTTTTCCATGATGCCATACAAGCAGGCTAGGTGCTTCAGGCTCTTGAAATCCTCAAGATTCAATGTCTGAATTTCAATGCCTACTGCAAAATAACTCTTTCACACTTGCAACCAACCATTCACTCACTCATATTCTCTTCTTCTCATCACAATTCTGTTTGTACTCTGATAGTGAGACTGCATCTTATGTTCAAGAAGAAGGAATGATCATATCCACTGAGATTTGGCAAAAGACTTTAAAATCACACATTCCCCGTATGTTGGTTAAAGGGCTGGTACAGCACCTGAAAAATGAAAGTTACAAAGGTACAGTACATCAAAATTCAAAAGCAGGTTTAAGAGGCCATTCATTCCATTTCCATGTATTGCTTTAAAATGATTTTCAAATCAATAAGCATAGTACCTTTGGAGTAAAGAGATTAACATGTTAAGGATTCCCAATGGTGAGAACACTCTCATTTTTTCTTCTCACATTTACTGTCTATTCTAGAATACCTGTTTAAGGAACATGGTCTGTCCTATGCATTTACAAAACTTTCAAAGCTGGCATTAATTTTCCATCATCTTACTGGCATCTGGAAAAAAAGCAGCACTAACTTCAATGTATAAAAATGTCTTATCAGACACAAAATCAGAAGCCAATGTTTTTATCTGTTAGTGATCGCCATCACAACAAAAAACACTAATACAATGCTTGTTCTTAATAATTATTGTTAAATCTCCATAAAGAACATTAGTCTGGAGGTTCAAAATAAGGACATTTGAATTTCGTAAGCTTTTTTCAAAATACACTTGGATTTTGAGAGCTCTGCCGATCTCAAATAGATGACAAACAGTAGATGTTGCCAGCTACAAAAAGTCAGCAGTTCAACCAGACAAACACATTTTAAGGTCTTTCCTTTATAAGAACCTATCTATGTTTGCCTGGTTGCTAACAAAGGACTCAAAAATATAAATAAAACACAGCCTGAGAAGGGGTTAACCCTGGAACTAAACTGCGGTACGTGCAGTTCCTGAAGACCCTGAAATCAGGGGGAAACAGACAAGAAGGCCAAGGATCAATAGGAGGAAAAGCCATGAGCAAATGTTCTATCCATTCTAATTAAATAACAGCTGGGAGCAAAGGAGTTGGATGAGAAGGAGAGAAGATAGATAAGGAGCTGAAAATTACATTGTGTATATCCTGAATAAGCGACCAATAATGGTGTTTTTAAGACTGTTCACACTAGCATGTAACTGATCACACTATTGATCTCACACTTAGAAAAAACAAGGATTACAGCCGACTTCTCAAACTCCTTTTCCTTCAGGGCCTCGTGTTCTCTGGTTTTATGTTCTACCTGAGCTCTCAGCTACTAAGTTGGTCTGATTGTTTAATTAACTGTGTAATTGTTATACTTCTCACCAGGCTCAGAGGTGTTTAGTAGGTGACAGTACCCTTAATGAAGAGAACATTGTTAGCAATCAACTATAAAAGAATTTATGAACAACTCGTATGTATGTCTAAGAACATAATCAGGTCAATTCATTAATTAGCTACTCCATCTGGAACAGAAACCCAGGACCCCACCTACTAGACAGGTAAATGAAAAACAGTCAGAGGAAATCAGCCCTCCCCTCCTCAGGGAATAAAATTAATTTTTCAAGTGAAGACACTAATAAGAAAGCCTGGATCTAAGGCAGCAATCTGCCGTATTGCCATCAATGGAATGGGGTCTAAATCAATTCATTTAAACTCTGAAGCTTTAATCCAATGCTAATTTGTCGTGTGCATTTTAATTCATAACAGATACAACTGCAAGGTCACCACACAGCATGCATGGATCTAGTGCCATTTTTGTCAATAACAAATGTTCCCAAGAAGCAAGCCAAATCAGCTGCAAGAACTGCACATTTGGAAATCTAAAACAATGGGCCACGTCTGGTTGAACTTGATCAAGAAAGGACAATCCAGTCAGATCTAAAAACAATGCTCAACATCTTAACGAAACACAAACCCTGAACAACTCTGAGCTAAGCCTGTCTGGCTCATTACAGATGCTGGCTGCTTCAATGTGCTGGAAATGATGCCATTGTTCAATAAAGGGGAACTACAGTCTCAAATTCTCAGACCAGTTGTTAAATCTCGTTCACAAAATAAATTCATTGACAGTATCAGAAAAGTTTACGAATCTCAAATGAAACACAAAATTGTGAATTTTGATTGCATGGTGTCACAAACTGCTGGGCTCACCACGGGAGATCGCAAGAATTCACAACGATTGCAACATGAAGTGGCCCTTCCTACTCACTAGTCACTGTAATGATTAATGTAATGTGATGTACAAGTAAATAAGTACAAACATTTCAATGTTCCAAAGCGATCTGCGGGCAGAGTTAACTAATAAGTAGATTTTGTCGGCAAAACCACCTAAAAATCGAGAGCAATATTTCTGTTGGATTAAAAGAGCTGTACTGTATTTACGAGTCTGCTTCTTTACAGTGTCATAGGGCCTTTTCACTTCTCCAGAAGTTTTGTCACCTCATTCTGAATTGTAGAATATGGCTAGCACAAATCTGGAAATTTCATCTGTTTTGTGATGTAAATTGAAGGTTTTACACATTACTGTGTACATTTTACTTTCATTGTGGTTTGAAACGCACTCAATGCCGATTCATTCTCACCACAAAATATAAAAATAACATTGCAATTCCCCTGAACATGAAACAATCATATCTGGGATGTACCAAAGCAATACATTTAAATTTAGAGAAATGTAGAGATAATGGATGATAGATGTACCTATCTGTAGATATACATCTTAAGTCACTACAATAAGAGCCAAGGAGAGACTGTAGTGACACGATGCCATAACCTGTGTGCTCACACTACTACAATGATGAGTTGGGCTTTCCCACACTTTCATACAAACCAATTCAGACCTTTCTCTACTTTAAAAGTATCTGCAGAAAGAGAATACATAATCACAAACATGTTTCTGATTGTTGTCCTACTTACTCACAGTAAATCTCTCTAGGGATAGCAGCTTTTATACCCTGCTTTTCCAGTTTAAACTAGTGAAAACAGAAAATCACGTAATTAAATAAAAGGCAATTAAGCTCCAGGAGACTAAGCCAGAGAAAACATATTTCTTCTAAAAATTTTTTATTAAAACATTGCAGGAAAAATTCTATCAATAGTCGTGTACTATAATTGTCTAGCAACTGGTGATTTTATTCTGTCAGGTATTGGTTGATACACTAAAACACCATGGATATCGGTATACTGCACTAACGTAAAGAGTTTTGAAACGAAAAAGATACCATTTTACTGTATTTGCATTTTAAACTCTGGGACCACTCTGGGATGATTACTGAACTATAAGCTTTTTTTTTTTCTTAAGCACCAAAGAAGTGTAATCTTTTCACATAACATAAAATGTAAATGAGTTTCCCAGGATTATAATAATGCACTATTCTGCAGAAGCTATTACAGAACTAAATTCCATGGAAAACATCCTTTGAATTTACATGAAAGGAAAATGGTATAGAATGACATATATGTTCATGGGTAGTGCTGGAAAGAATTTAATAAATTTAGTTTATAGTCTAGATGTTGATTAAAAAATTAATTTGGCAAGTTCCTATTTGTCAAATTTAACACAGATTTACAATAAAATACTGTATATTAACTATATTAACCAGCAGAGATACTTAAGACACTGTGCCTGAATGTCATTTTTGACTGCAACATGACTTCCTATCCAGATGCAGTATTAATAATTTGGTAGCCAAGTGGTAGCAGCTATTTAAAGTCAGATCTGAGCTGCTAAGTTCAGGGGAGGAGAAGACTGTTTGAACACTAACTAGGTCTCCTATTACAGATCCTCGCATTTGTGGAGCAAAAGCAGACACTTTAATTGACACTCGCTCAAGCCTACTGTGCAATAGCGGTTGAAAAACCAAGGCCATAATCCAGTGCTCTCAGACCTCTGATGGTCAACACTAATGTTAGTGGAAGAACTAATACCGTAATCTGATTTTCATGGATTTTCAGATCTGTATTACAAATAAGTGCTTTTGCAACGATGCAATGCACTGCTGTCAGATGGGTGTCCATACACAGTAACTACAAGTGACTTGATGCCTCCAATACCTAATGCAATTCCCAAAATGTAACATAGTAGACTTCACTTCCTTCATAGATCAGTTCATATCTTTTTACAGTGCAATTCATTTAAAACGATAGGTGTTCTCCTTCGTCCCTATTCCAGCTCAAACTGGGACTTAGATCCTATTTTTTAGGATCACCCGATGATGAGATGTCTCCATCTTTACCCATCTCTTACGGTTCTCATGGTCCCTGCCTATCCAGCGTTGAGGGAGATATCCAAGGTTCTACCAAGCTTCACAAGCACGTTAAAAGAATGAGCGAGTTGAAATGCAGCCTTACAGCTCTGGTGCTTGGTGTGGCTGCGCTAAATCGGCAGAATGCCACAGCAGCCTCTTTCAGCTGTGATCAACCATGATCATGTCTCCACCCTTTTCAAAGTTGCTGACGAGGCAGGTCAACCTATTAACGATCTTGTGGGTTAGGTAGCGTTCTGGTGTTGTCCAATTGTCAGGACAAGTGCTTGACTAAGAACATCAAAACAATCATGGTATCATTACAGCTGTCAAGATGTTATTATAGTCATATATAGACATATTGTTCACGTCACCACTGGATACTGGAGGTGGGTTTTCTTATGATTGTTTTCATTTCAAGTTAATAACTAGTAGAAAGTGTGGTGACGATGGTGTGTAGCCACCATCCTGATATCAAAGACATAGATATTATTCTTCACACAACATCAGGAGTTAATATATAGTCAACTGAGGATCCTAATTACTTTTCAGGTTTATGACCTTAACTGGTACTCAATAATCAGCTTCAGTGTGAAAATCTTCTTGCTACACCATCGGCCATGGCAAAACTATATATGCTCTTCCCTGCCTTTAGAAAACCGAGGATACTGATGGAAAAATTGTTCGCTCAAAGTAACAGTAAAGTAATTCTGTGCACATTGCTGTAACTGATATGGATGCTTTTCTTGGAATATTGTCTGCCAAGCAGTAGACTCCAGTCAGCTAGAATTCTTTCTGCCCAATGGTGTTCAAAAGAGCACAAGGAATAGGGATCAGGATGTTCCTGCCATGTTTCAGAACCTGCTGAACTTATTTGGTCTACCCCCGGAGCACCATTGATTTCGCCATTCCATATGGCTGTGCCTGCCGTACCTGTCTATGAGGCATCTCATCTGTGTTCATGTTAAGTTGAGGGTTTGGCTGGTACAGAAGTTTTTTTACAGTGGTCCATCCAATGTGTGTTCTGTTTCTTGACTGCGAGCAGTGCCTTCTTGTCCTTGCCTTGGCCTCAAACTGCCTCCACTTGAAGTGATTCTATTTATAGATTAAAAGTAGAATTTCTATGAAGAATTTGGCAACTTGTGCACAGGGGCTCTCTGGTTTAGCTAAAATGTGGTTTCAAGACAATGATATCAGACATATTATTAGAGCAGTAAAGTGAATATTGATCTAATTACTTTATCTGTCAGACTCCGGACACAACAAAAGTCAATGCTTTATTTCCTGCTACTCATAATTTTACAAAATAGTATTGACTGCATCTGAATGAACAAAAAGAACATCTTGTACAATGCATCACAGCTTACTTTAGGGAATAGCCCAATTGCTAAAATTTCAGATTTAAGCATCTCTCTCGCAGGCTTAGTTGGGGATGTCCTCAGACCTGTATAATTTCTTATTATATAATATATTTAAACCCAGATATCCAGTAGTGACTGGCTTAAATGACTGGCCTTTCTTAGGAAGCTATTTTAGCCCACAAAAACTTAAAAACCTATGGGCTGCTTAGGAACTGCAAATCAATGGCAATGGTAGATAAAGTGTTAAACAGCCCTGCAAGCTTCAGTTTCATCATTTAATCAATTAAGCCACACCCCAAATTTTAAGCTGCAAATTACACTATTCTGTTTTTGACACCCTAAGTCCTAAAAGTCTAAGCTGTACAATGAGTGACATATTATTTGCATCATAAAACAAAATGAAATTGTGGAACAAGGGGCAGCCCCTGCTGGTGCAGCACTAGGATTCTGTTTTGGAAATTAGATTGTCAAGATTTGAACTGACAAGATACAGTCGATGCTGCAACTCTAGAACGCTACATAAAACATAATACAAAAATTAAACCATGGCAACTAGAAGTACAAACACATAAAATCAGATAAAACCAAATCATATCATTTAAAAATCGTTAACAGCTGATTGCGAGTTAAAGATAAATTTGTACAATTTATTTTTCCTTGCAAATGTAAAAACACAAAGTGGAAAATGGAACGGGTTCACAATTCAGTTGAGAGATGCGAGTGCTATATTCTTCTAGCCCAAGTAGAAATGGTGTCTCTTGGAATATTGCAGACAAGTTCTGAATTTTAAGCAGAATTAACACAGCGCAGCTGCTAACACTGTGACAGCTGTTGTCAGTTCTTGGGTACCGTTTGTCTGCGACAGAGTGTGGTGATGACATCCCAAATAACGAAGAAAGGCAAAAGACGCACCTCACTCCTTTTAAGAATGCAAACATGCCAGGAAATAATGGGTGACCCCATATGCATTTGACATTATTTCACAATTTCTTAGAAAAAGACGGAAGAAAAAAGCTCTGTACCCCACCAGCATTTCAGAATAGACCGATGCTAGTAATTCTTAATAAGGGATTGTGGTCACATCCTCTGGTACAGCACAATGAATGCACCCATTGAGAAGAAAGCATCAGAACATCAATAACTGCTCAATGACAGACAATGTTCGATACTTACAAAGTCTCCTTCCAAATTCTAAGGACGTATCCCCATTTTCCACTAAACTGCATCAATCCATTAATTCTTGAGACAATTAATGAACTATATCATGGCGCATCTTAAGAAATGTCCCATTCAATTAACATTAATCTTTTGGAAAGAGCAGCAACCAAAAAAATAACATCCAAGACTGGTGGTGATATAAGAATGTCAGGACAACTGCAGATCTACAATTTTATTGAACATTTCTATGTAAACAATCCTATCCATCATGTTCAACACTCGCTGTTTTTTATTTCCTGACTTCCTGAAGTTAATGATTCCAATAACAAAATTCCCTCTGCATCCCCATCAGATTCATACAACTGGGAGTGCCTTCCATGTGTCAGTAAAAATTAAAAACTGACACAGAAGCCAGTATTTCAGTCAGAATTAATCTGGATAAAATTGGAGACAAGAGTTAAAATACTGTCACGAAAACGTTTTTAAGATTGGGGAGGGCACATAGGAGAGGATAAGTATCAATTTTGTTTCTGCTACTGATCTTGTAATTGGGTCTTTAAAAACATGAATATAGCCAAAATAGTCATTACTAGTTTGAGACTAAATTTAAGATTACACTTTTTGTGAATTTACTTAAGGCTTTAAAAACAGCCATTCCCATTCAAAAACCAATGTGACAAAGTTTGCAGTAGTTCCAAATATATTATGTTTTATGTACATTTGCTTTATACAACATATTTCTGTACCTTTTCCTCTCTTGATCTGATGTAAATACACATACTGTATATGTTTTACGGCACGTGATGAATAACAGGGCCCTATGCGGTGACTAATGGATCTCGAAAGAGCTAGAGGAGTTACAAGGAAAATCAGAGCGCACTTATCCAAATCGCAGTTCAAAGGCCGTGGTCAAAGACAGGTTTGTAGGTCAGGAAGCCAAAGGCTCAGAAGTCAGGTAATTGCAGAGAAATCTCGAGAGGGAGATGAGGGGCTCCACTTGGTGAAAAACCAATACTGAGCATTGAGGTGAACGTGGTGATGGTTTAAGAAATAGATAAGATCACTTTATTAGCCATACACAAATATACAATTTCTTGTATTAGGAATTTGTCTTTTACATACCCCAGCTTGCTCTCCATGAGACACACAGACAGGGAGAAGCTTGGGGTCAGGGCACAGGGTCAGCCATTTATACAGCGCCCCTGGAGCAGTTGGGATTAAGGGCCTCGCTCAGGGGCCCAACGGAGTAGGATTCCTCTGCTGGCCGCGGGATACGAACTGGCAACCTTCCAGCCACAGGCACAGATCCTGAGCCACAGAGCCAAGGCTCCGCCCCAGTGTGGAGGGTGTGGTGATGAAAGAAAGGTCTGATTGGTTGATTAGTTAATGCGACGGCGATTGCTGGAATGAGAGAGGGCTGGAGCCTGATTGGGAACAATGCAGTGTCATCTGCGTAAGGCTGGATTCTGACTGTGGGCAGTTGTGACAATATGGTATATGCCCTACTGGGTATCATCAAGCTACAACAAGTAGGGTTATGAACAACTGGAGTGAAGGCCAAAGAGAAATGAATGTAAAAGCTAGCCCAAGGATCTGAATGGAATCTAGATGAGAGTATACAGTACATATAGCTTCTAAGAGTAACACCTGGCTTTTTGTAGCAAGTTACCTCCATCACAACTAATTTAAAAATATCATTATATTTCAAAACACAAAAACAAGGGACTCTTTTTTCCTACTATGGGGACATTTCTCTTAACACAGCAGAATACAAAAATGAGTAGAGAGAAATACATTTTGCTTATACTTTAGCTCATGTACTTTAAATTTAGCTGATGTACTTTAATAGTTTTCACCTCTAATGCAGGAGATGGATGACATTGATGAATGGTAGTTTGGATACCAACTTCTCTCTTGATAAAACTACCCAGATGGAAGTCCATCTATAAATCAGGCCATTACTATAAACTATACCAAATTTTAAAATTGTGTGGTTTACTGTATGTTAAACCATAGACTCAGCAAGGATATTGGGCTTAGCTTAACTAACATTTTTACTGAAAATGACATTTGAGATATTATACGGCATTGTTTTTTCTTTTTGAACCAAGTGGTGAATTTGCAGATTACGTTTTCACAGAAGTACAGAGTAGGGCATTAAAGGGAGAAAAATATTACAGCACTTCAAGGCTCAAGACTTAAAATGTCTTCTTGTCATAGTTGTATTAGCGCTCGTTAAATGAATTCTAGTCTGAAATGAATTCTCCAAACAACCTCTTTCAGAAATGAAAACAGTAACATTCATTGGGGGAAAATATAATTTTATTTCCAACCTCACCCAAATCTGAATGAACATCATTACTCAGCTGTGGACAGAAAACAGAAGAACTGAAAACATGGGAAAACTACTTGCATTTGCCTCAATTAGATTACAGTTTCATTTATTTTATAATCAGAGTCCAACTTTCATATTTCAGGTTCACAGGTTCATTATTTTTTGTACTGCTTTGAATCTACGTTCCTCAAGCGAACTAATAATAGTTTAAACTGGACAAATTAAGCATAGTCTCAGGGTCTTAAACTGTTGATGATTCACAGTACCCATAAAACCTGCAGGACCGAGTCCCTCAAGGACCAAATCTTTTTAACACCCCTGCTTTATGTGAAAATTGGGAGTTCACTGCACCTCGTAAAACCAACTTGGATCCCATTGCCTGATGTACTCTGAGGGCAAACCAGAATATGAGTTATTCCACCTGGGCTGTGCGCATTCCACTCAAGGTTCATTAATCAGAGTGGAAACACCAAAATGAAGTGGCACCTTTGTTTGCACATCTGTTACTGCACATTCGCAACATGGGAGCTCTGCAGAATGAGAGCTGCAGTGTACTGAGGGGGGAAACAAAGGTGACCTCCATTCTTAAAACTACACTTTAAACACGACAGCAGGGCAGCTGGAATTGTGGTTAATATCCCCTGCTGTAGTGTGCAACCAAATAGAAACTGTTAAGGCTTTTTGGGAGATGGGGCAGCACGTCTCCAGAACATTGCACTGTAAGTGCCAGAACAGCCTTTTGAATGTAGGATGTTAAGCCTCAGATCTGGGCTGAATTGTACCTCCTACCATTAGTGTTACACTGCCGTGAGGACCAATTCCAAGCTTGAATGGGACACGCTGCCAAAGTCTGTTCAACTTAGGGTCCATGCGATATGAAAAACTTTAAGCAGTCTCTCTGGTCAAATAAATGTTTTCTTTTCGTGTCAAACACCCCAGCTATTGCTGAAGCAAGAACACGACATGACCCCCTGGCTCATGTTATAATTACTTCAGATTAAATATACTGAAATCCCTACCACATTCTTCTGGGCTTCACTCATCTTATTAAAAAATAAAATAATAATATCTACAGGCAAACACATTTCCCAATTTATTGTAATGACTTTAGGGTACTCCAACCAGAAAAGTCTATTTAATATGGGAAGGATGGTGGAGAGAGGAGACATTTAAGCTTCTCGGGGGCACTGTTAAATAGCACGTAAAAAAACTGAAAATGTCTTGTTTGGTAATGCTGTAGTGTCATATAAGGCGATATTTGAGAAAGGAAAACATACTCGGAACTTCAAGGCTTGCAAAAATCGGCTTTCCATTTACAGCTCTATGTGTTAGAAGAACCCAGAGAGAGTGGAAAAACAAGGGCCTTGAAATTTAAAGTGGGTCAGTAAACCCACTTGAACTTCTTAAGACCCGTACACCAGCAAAAATGTGGTTTTAGTCACACATCTATGATGCATCTGTGATAACAAGCAAGTAGGAAGTGCTTTGTGACTAATCAACCAAAAAGCTTTAATAGTGAATCTTGTTTGGCTCTTAGTCTTATCTAGGATGACCACAAAGATATTTATTTCTGTAACACATCCAATGATAGTTGACTTTAGCACTAATGTACAAATTCCATAACTTTCACTGTTGGACTTCTTTTTGGGAGTGGTATCAGTACAATGACTGACTCATCTGTATCTATACCGCAAAAACGAATAGCTGGGATTTCTGTTAAGCAATACTGTCATCTGTGTTTTCACTACCTTACTAGCAAATAAGAAAAAAAATTTCAGTCTCTGTGCTCGCTAACTCACTCTCCGAGTTCCAAAAAAATACTTAAGTACTTTTATAAAAACATAAAGATGTAAACAAAAAAAAAGATGCATTTACCATGAAGTAACCTCCAGTGTAGTGGCTCATACAGATGTGATGAGGAACTTTGAAGAAGAATACAGTTTCTCCAGACAACGCACTGAGTAAAGGATGTATCAAAAGTAATGTAATTATTCCAATAGAAATTTAGAGAATCCATAATAGAAAGAGGAAGATACAGCATCACGCATGCCCATTAAGTGAAAGTGTCAGCAGAAATCCACTGCAAAGTCACAAGGTCCATTCTGAGGGTCAGCAGGAGACATATAATAAGACACAAATGCAATTTGGAGAAGGTGGACCAGATTTAATTCAACTCAGCAAGGGTATATTCTGTTCCCATCAGTGACAGCTTGTGAGCTAAGCTTTCGCCTGTCACACAAGATTTCTTCCTAGCCAGTGGTTAAATCAGTGTCCAGACATGCCATGAAGCTCAATGTGTCTCAGCTGCCTTTGGGCAGCACCAGAACAGGCCTAAGACTGAGGAGACAGAGCTCAGATGTTTGACGTTAATCAGGAAATCACAGAACATGCTGGCAGGCTCTCATAAAGCTGCTCGAAAAGCAGAAAAGTAAATAGAAGAGAACAAAATTTCAAGCGTGTAACAATTATTAGATGAAGCAGGCTCATTTCCGGAAGGCTTCCTAAAATGCAGGGTGTTAAGTTGAGGGTGTAAATGCAGTAGTTTATAAAGCCTGGAAACATTTTTAAACAGAAGTGAAGGAGCTTTCTTTTACAAGACATTCATTGCTGTTGCAGCCTCCAAGTACATCTCCTCTTGCTTCCATTTTTACACAAGGCTGCCTGACATCCTAAACTAAAAGCATTTTTTAGCAAAACTACACACTGTCTAGTATGTCAGTCACACTGCGTACTGAACCCAGCCAGTCTGAACAGAACTAAGGGCTCAATGGACAGGACATTTAAAGCCTTTACTGGTGCTAGTGCATCCCAAGGGAAAGTACAGACTCCCTGAGAACATAAAGATGGTTACACACATTGGCACTGAGGGCATGGAGACCATCAGGCTCATTTGTTTTCCAGAAGCTACAGTCCTGATGCAAGCATCCCATCCAGCTGTTTCTTGGAAGAAGCCAGGAAACTGGCTTCCATGACATGGCTGGGTGACTTGTTCCATGCTCCCACAAACCTCCATAAAAGCACTTTCCATTTTTTGTCCTCTGGTGGATAGTTCACTGTTGATTCTGAAGACACTGACCTTGGTCATGCACTTGTGGCTTTTGAACATTTGTACCATGCCCCCACAGGGTCCTCTATGTTCAAGAAGATAAAAGATCGGTTCTTTTAATCTGTCAGTGCTAATGGATAAAACAGAACTTCCGAGAGATGTTAACTTTCTTCTGTCGGTGGAGAACAATCTCTTAAACCTCAGAATGTATCTGGTTGCTCTTTTCTGGAATTATTGCACAGCTGCAATATATTTTTGTAATGAGGTAACCAGAATTGTACACAATATTCAACATATAAGATTTTAACATATCCTCCCTTAATTTAAATTCTACATTTAACTACTGTATATCATTAACATTATGTTTGCCTTTATATTGCTTCCCAACACTGTTTAGGAAATGCAAAGGATGTGTTAACATAAACATCTAAGTCTTTTTCATAATCAGCTTCTTCAGTGTCAGTTTTTATTCCCCATCATATTTTACATTTTTGCTAGTAGCGTCTTATACTCTGCACTAGTCTACATTAAATCCATTTGCTAGATCACTGAATTCAGTCCTTGAATTCTGTTTGAATTGCAGCTTTTACATTATCACAGGATTATCTGTGATCTTGACAGGTTTACTTACCATGTTAGAATCTAGATTATTGATATAAATAAGGAAGATCACTGATCCTAATAAAGATCCCTGCAGTACTCCGCTAATCACATCACTTCAATTAAAGCATTTATCTGCATTTTCCTCATTCTGCTTGAGCCCAGCAGATGATTCTAACCAGTCTCCCGTATACCACAGGAAAACAACATTTTAGATTAGTGCAAATTAAATTAGGAAAACAAAGGCAGTGTGGTCTGCCCAGTGGTGGGGAGCCATAAAAGGTACTGCTTCATAGCCGAGTCTCAAGACAACAAACACACAAACTCAGACATAAAGGTAAAAAGAAACAGTGCTCTTTATTTAAAGTTTATTTAAAGCTCCAAAGCAACAAAAAAGCCTAACTGAAGAACTTAATGTACCCACTTCATAAATATAGCCAGACAGCTATGCTTCTTAATGACACCAAAACCCCCAAAAGAAACCACAAGTACTTTTCCAGCTTTCTGGGGAATGTAGTTCAAGCAAGAACCACATCTCTACCTCCAGCCCTTTAAAAACTAATACATAGATGCAGACATATGATAAAATAGTAACAACATACGACAGAACAAAGAGGCTATTCCAAATGTCCTTGCTTGGGTCTAGCTTACTACGGGCAAATATACAGAATGCCATATTCATCATTTGTTATTCTTTATTTGAACTTATTACGAAAACCTATCAGAAACATGAAGCAGAACTAAAAGTTGCAAATTAAGTAGATCAAAGTTTTACATGCAGTCATTTTAAGTGCAAGATCAAATGTTCTTTGTTAACTACAGTAAAAGCATAGATCAGATTATACAAACTGCAAACTACAAAATTTATCCCACGACTGGAGTAAAAATAAAGTATCTCAAAACTCCTCTGTAAATTCCAGCAAAAATTACAATATTCACTCCACTAAGAGTAATCAAGCTGCTGGTCAGATCTTTGTCACTATCTAGTCCGTCAAAGCTTGTTTATTGTGCATGATTTCATATTAAAACCCATCCTACCCACAAATCACGTCTTCCTGCAGTGCTTTGTGTTATGCGAAACCAGTGGATCTTATCAAGAGGCAGACACACTGGAATGTTCCAATCAGCCAGAGAAAACCTATTTAGCTCTTGGCTGCCTTTGAGACTTTGAGACTGCTTGATCGAGGCACAATTAAGTATGTTTTTCAACTATCCAGACAATCATAAGTCCTCAATGGTTGTAACTAAACATATTATAACAAAACATTAATTGCCACTTGGAGTACATTTAATTTCAAATTGGACTTTCATATGGAGTAGAAACTAATTTATCCAAGGACATGAACCCTTCCAATGGTGTTTGTGGACTTTGTCCTACTTGATTCGCCTTCTATAGTGTAAGAAAACCTGACACAGCTATGTTATAATACTGCACACCAATATTAACTGAATCTGAAAACCACCAGATTATTTTAATAAATACAAAAAATACAAACCAGAAAATGAAAACAAATATTTTATACCAAAAGTACCACACAGGCAAAACATCAGGGCTGTTTTATACGAACCCTGTATCACCAAAGGAAGCAAGCAGAAACGGTCAAATACAGTAGCAGGAAACCTACTGTACTGTACTTGTTCTGACCTCTGAAATCATTAAGGCACTCCATGTCCTCACCTCGTTCAATTTTCATTTTATGGTTTCCTATGGGCTGGAAGTGTGGTCTAAAAGCCTTGCTTACTCAGACACATGAAATAGATCAAGCCACAGTTCCTGCTGCCTGAGTCAGCACAATCTGAACAATTTCTGTCACCATCTTCTTTAAAGTATTCCAGTTCTTTTAAGAATCAGCCCACATAGAGCCATTAGTTTCATTCAAGCTGCATGACTGTGCTCAACCATTATAACAGATTAAGGCATGTCTATCAAACAGGAATTAATAATAACAACTCCTTACTTTTACATAGGATGTTTCCATCCCCAAGGATCTCCAAAGCACTTTACATATAGGAAGAAAGAGATTTCCTCTGCCCCTGAAGTGCAACATCTACCTGCTCGACGTACCACACTCATGTTGTACCAGTAGCCCCATTACACGGCAGTTCAGATTGAGATGCAAGAAGTTTCTTCACTGTCTGAATTAAAGGGGTACATTAGGAAACCCAGATTGCTCAAGCCATCCACCCTAATGACCAATTAGTCAAGGCATCAGTTTATTACCTATGTCAGCAGCTATATCACCCTGAAACTCACTACTGGCAGCCCACTGAAGTCTTAGCAGCAGGTGTGAGCCTGGCCAGTACTCACCCTGCTCACCCTGCAGTCTGTGTGGGTTCTCATGCCCCGGTATTGTGATGGGGACAAATATACTCTAAAAATTGTGTCATCCTTCAAATTAGACATAAAACCGAGGTCATAACTCTCCGTGGTCATTTAAAGTCCCGTTGTGCTTCTTGAAAAAAGTATACCACCAATGTGTAGCCCCACCTGGATGGTGCGACAGCAGTCAAAGTGCACGAGTACACACACACCACCCATCAGCTATCAGTGGGGAAGAGAACAGAGTGATGAGGCCAATACACTGATAGGGATTATTAGGAGGCCATGATTGGTCAAGGCCAGGGGGAAATTTGGCCAGGACACCAGGGTTAACACACAGCAGTTACTTTCTTTATTATACATTACCGTGCAATCATTTACAAATGTATATGCTAAGGGACACAATGACATACACACTATCAACAGTGTTCTAAAATGTATAGCATGGTGATATGTTTCTGGCTTTGCACTCTTCCGTATTGTTACACTCATTTATTTTTACTTACTATTCGTTTTTGACAAACTGGAGGAGAGAAGTTGGTGGAGACAGGATGGAGATCCTTGTCTGAACAACATTCCCCGTTGAGCAATAATGATTAAAATCGCTTCAAATCCTCAATCACCTGCTCAAATTGGTGGAAGACGATTGGTCAGGCAAAGATTTAAAACCCAGGAAATAGAGACTTTTCACTGGCCGTCAAACTGGCTAGCAAACTACGGACACATATTTTCTAAGTTTTAAGTAAGAGTTTTAAGTCTTGAAAACTAGTGGCTATTTGGAGACAAGGCAAGGATATTTTCATAAACATACTGTGTTTGAAAAAGATTATCTCAAGATTCCAGTCCAATGGCAGAATAGGTCAATACTGCTGGTTGCAGGAATTCAAGCAGAGCACTGAAGAGGTTCTCAGACAGTTAACCACAGAATCACTGGACCTGCTGGTAAAGCTGATATAGACAGAGGACACTTTGCACACCACTGCAAGCCAAGTGTGTGCACTACAGGACTGTCCTGGCTAAAACAGGAGGCATGACAAAGGACCCTCAGGAAGGTCCGGAGCTGTGCTGGGAAGCTAAAAAGCCAAGACTGAAATGCTGGCACATAGGCAGGACTTGTTACTGGAACTTCAGAGATGGCTGAGGATGGCCTGGGTAAATGCACAGAAGCTTATTGAGGAGCAGGCTGTGCTAAATAAAAAGAAGACTGTTTTCTTACCATATGACTGTGCATCTATTATCCCACGATCTATAAAACAACCACTGCTATAGCTCTGCTCCCACCCTGCTCCCATGTGTGCCACAAAACTTTAAAATAAGATTTTGAAAGATTTTTAATATTCAGACAAATCTCGGAAGCAAGATTTCCACCGAGCTTTCTGAACTTCTAAAAGACATTTATTTAGGCCATAAAGTGTAAACAATCTCGTTATCGGTCAGAGGGTTATTACATACGTTTTTTCTAGGACAAATCACAGCTTCATATAAATGCAACAAAAACTACAAAGCTGAGCCTACATGCCATCAAGCCCTGGCAAAATCCACAAACCTGACACCTGTGTAAATATTCTTTAAAGTAAAACTGCAGGACTTCATGAATGACACACTTAAGCTGTCCTTCTTTAATTTTGTGCTTATCAGCTACAGCAGAGTGCTACATCTAATACAGGCTGCTCTTCTCCAGAATAATATAATAAAAAAGCATTCTGATAAAAAAAAATATTTCCCAACTCATTGCTCCCTTATCTTTCTGAGCCATAATACCGGGATTGATATTTATGATAACCTTAAACAGTCTTTTCTCATTTATTTTTCCACCTTTACCCAGATATGAAGTCACCCTGGTGTACTGTACATGAGATTCCACAAAACATTGGTGTACTCTGAGAGTAGAATATTGTAGCACTAGAACTGTAGCAACCTCCACAGGGTAAAACTGGAAAACAAAATACCCAAAATAAATTAAAAATCACTTCACAAGAGAGTAAAACACCGATTTTATTTGTAAGTCAACTCAAACAAAAATCTACTTAGTGTTACAAAAAATGGTTACCAATAAATATTTTAGTTAGGTCACTCAAACAGCCTTTAATGCGTTGAAAGAAGAGATAAAGTATGGATAACACCTATTTAAAAATACTTCCTTTAAAAACCGCCTTGTTTTTATTCTTAAATGTCAGACCCTGTCAATCTTGCCTTCCTTAAAAACAACACAATGGCACTTTCAACTCTCCTTTGTGTCTCTTTCCTTGAGTTGTTTTGACCTTCCCACCAAGAGCATGCGAGACAAATTGACATGGCTTATTTTAACAGGCAGCATTCGCTGTCAAGCTGTAGAAATTTGTATTTTATCAATCAGCTTGAAGTGGTGAGCTCATTCCTCTAATGACATTCTCCTTTACCATATCAGTCTATAGGCACAGTGTACCATAATAAAAGAAATTCATCCTTCGTTTGTGCTTTGAATGTAAAGACACTGGTTCTCTCATGGAACTCCTCCCCCCTTGATCTCACTGGTCACTCCACTGCCTCTGGTCCAATTTCCATCGTCATTACTTTACGGTACTACACCACATTTCACCTGCATGGTTAATGAGTCCTTTATTTATGAAGTTTAAATTTAAAAAAACTATTTTTACATTTTAAACAAAATTTCAAAAACCTAATTAGAAAGGTGCTTAAGATGCAAAAAAAAAAAAATTAAATCTCACACTCCCTTCTCACTTAGACCTGAAAATAATCTCTAGCGGAGAGCAGAGATTATCATGTGTTCACACTTGTGGTATTTCTGGTATCAAAAGACTGTCAGACATACTGTCATTTTCGGTTCCAGTACAAAAATAATAAAAAGCACTTTAGATGACACTTCACTCTAAAATTAATTCTGACAAGTAGGGGAGATGTGCTGTACAGTAAGAATAAATGTAACAGAAAGTCATATGCTTGCATAACTTCACTTATAGGGAATGCAAACAATGCCTTTACTGACACCCACAATGGTGCTGACTAACAGGTATTCAAATGTAACTGGACAAATAAGACCCCCTTTCATTAGTATAGCATACTTCAAGAAGAAACTTCCCAACTATCACACCAGAACACCAGGTCACTTGATTAAAATGCTAGCTAAAGAAATGTCATATTCCCCTTGCTGCTTTAGATGTATTTACTGATGCAGTACAGATGTGCAAACCTAAGTATTCCATCTGTGAAAAGTTTAAAAGTTCTTTGTGTCTACAATGGTGAAATAATGAAAACGCAGATGGGACACAGGCATCACTGCATGAAGTGGTTCAAAATGAATCACGTTTGTGCTACATGGCAGAATGAACTGAGTCCTTTTTCAAATATTTCACCTATTCATGCTGCAGACACAAGGAGACACCAGACATAACATTACCAGACATTGGGTTTAGGCTGCAGTTTCTTTCAGTGTATGGAAAAATGGAAGTCCTACAATAAATACAAAGGCAGTTCCTTGTAGTTATTGTAAAAATTGAATTCCTGTCAAGGTCAATAGTTTAAATGCAGCACACAGCCAGGACCATAAGGACCATATGTCTTTTCTGTAGCATGTTCTGAATACATCTACCATTAACAATAAGAAAAGAACTATTAAATGATTGGATGAAGAAGACTTTCCTCTGCTTCCTCTAGCCAAATCACTATCAATATGATTATGTTCAGTTCTTGAACTTGCAGAGCTCTAAAACACTTTCCCCGATTGGGCAGAGCACTCTTAAAGACGGAATCCTTCTCGAAACAAATAAGTGGTCTTTAACTGTCCTTTGAAGTTCTTTACAGATGACAGTAAACTTAATATTCTCCGATTAGGACATGAAGGCTTTACCATAAAGCACATCTGCAACCTACTGCCAAACAAGGTGAATCGTGTTTTATATACAGTACAAAGCACTTTTACTTACAGACCCGTATTCATTTGTAACTAGAATATGGTTTGCCCCAGGGTATGGAAGAGCACAGTTACAATCTACTCTTTGATAGACTAACTGCTGGACTGAACCTTAACACATTTGATTTTATTGAGCTTATTGAGCTGGAGGAAGTCAGGAAGCAGCAAAGTAAAGTCTTGCTGCCCTTCTGCCTGACTTTTTTGTAGCCTTGCAATGATACCTAGATAACAATGAATTTACCGAACTCAGATTTACCTAAGCATACATATACACAGTTTGTTTTTAACTGCATACATAAAAGTAAAAGTATTCTAAAAAGAAGATGATTTACAGCCCCTTACATGATACCACAAACTGTGAAACATTTGTTTCAACTTATGAATGTTTCTGTTGCAGTAGTTAAAGGGAGAAGGTTCAACTTACTTTAAGGAGCAAAATGTGTTCTAACCTTTTAAAAACACATTGGGTGAAACACATAAGACCAGTCAATGAAAGTGGTTCAGTGGAGTAGAGTTAGTGCTGCTGCTTCACAGCTCTAGGATTCAATACTGGCCTGGAGAGCCTTGTGTGCGGAATTTGCACATTTTCCCTGCATCTAGCCAGGTTTTCTCAAGATATTCCCATCTCCCAGATACAAGCTGGCATAGTTGACTGGTGTGACAGACTGACATCCCATCCAGAGTGTGGTTCTGACTTCTAGAAAAGGTTATAATAGTACTAATAGGGCCTCAGAAGCATTCTGTCTTTCATGGTGGAAGCGAGCAATTAGAATAAGTGTTGGGACAGTAAATGGACAGTTTCTATTAGCATGATAAATGGCAAAACTCTCCTGGTTTCTATAATTACCCAGAGAAATGAAATGGTCACAACAGGATTTGCTCCATGTTGTCTAGGGATTTATGACTTTCTTGATAATAAATAAAATGGTTGTCTCCACTTCCTGTACTAAGTTGGCTAACAACAGAAAATACTTTTTCACTACACATATACAAAACATCCAGAGATTTACTGCTTGGAACATGATGATGCATTACATACTTCTTATTTGGCTTGTTTATAAAAAGCAGATTTACGTGGAAGTACTCCTAGCTTAAACTCGTTTTGCAGTAAATGCCTTCAAGTCATAAAGAGAATAAGAATTCAAAGCCATTTCAACATCAGAAGTCTAATATAAAAAGAACACAAACACTACAAAGTACTGTCTATATAAATTCTATACTGAGACAGGCTTAATTCATTGACATGGCGTTGTGCCTTTAATTTGATTTTCTTCACATTAACCTTTTGGTTCAATTGAGACAATGTTAAAAAAAAAACATCACCATAAACCAAAAAAGCATTAAAGGACACTTATATCCGACATATTCATTAACATGTCTGTAATATCCTGATTTTAACATATTCCAAGGAGGAAAGACTCTATAACCTTTTAAACAAATACCTTTTCATTTTTCATAAGGACAACTTATATCTTTGTTCTCCAAAACTGATTTTACTCACCATTTTTCAAAGGAACCAATTTAAAAATCACAGTTACCATCTAGCAAGATAGGACATAAAAATATATTTTTTTTTTAATTCTCCTCATCTGACATGTATTTTGGGAATTTTAGCTGGAATTGTCATAGTTAAGAGCAGATGATGTACTGAAACAAACACCCTGAAAATCACTTTGCATTTGCCGATTTGGAAGATTGTTTATGCTAATGATCAAAGTGCTATTCAATCTATATTGTGAGAAAATCCTATACACCGGCTCTGAATTCATATGAGCAATTGAATTACAATAAGACACAATCTCTGCCCGTGTGCTCAAATGCCTACAAGTGCCCTACTTTAATGTTTTAACGAAAGTGTCTGAATTACATTATAAATCAATTAATTGATGCCTTGCTATATCACACAAACCACTCTGGCATACACTGAATCATAAAGCAAAACCTTTAAATGTCATACAATGCAGAAAAACAGTAGAAGACGACACTGAAGACAAAGCAATTACACTGCATAAGCAATTGCTTTGTACAGCCAGAGAAGGTTTTCTTTATGAATTTCCATAAATGCTTTACCAGTCATCACTAAGACTCACTGCCATGGCTGCTTGACTGCTGAGAAAATAATCTGCCTTCAGTGCTTCTAAAGGTTGTCCTGGTGCTGTGCAATGCTGCGATATTAGAAGCACTACAGCAGCTGGGTTTAAAGAAAGGGCAAGTGTATCTCTCCTGCAGTATTCCGAGGACAAAGGGTGTGAAACCTCCTCATTCAGCAATAAATGCTTTTCCACATAAAGGTATTTCAAAATACCCACATCGTTCCTATGAGGCAAAGAACGCTCTAGTTGCGAGACCCCTTTTTAGCTATTACACTCAATAAGGACCCTTTAGTTTTCTATTTAGGTCATTAGTTAAAGAAGGCTCTTACATGAAAGAATACTGTTCTTCTTGAAAACAGCAGCATCAAGTGCTCACCAGAAATGATCAGGATATACTCAAAAACAAATATTGCTCCCTGTGCTACAGTTTGCCCAGTCCTGTAGTACAGGCTATGAACTATAGACAGCAGCCACTCAATTAACTGTGCATGCTTAGCTTGCACGTGCACTGTCACTATTGCTTCTGTCTCTGACTCTGCATTTGTCGAGGAGGTATGGCTTCATTCTAAGCCCAGATGTTGCATTATAGGGGAATTAATTCAAAATGCTTAGCTCTGAGCTCCCACACATACCAGGTCAAGCTTCCTGCATTCCTGCTGGATGCTTAACTCTGACTGGAGCGCCGATTCTTACTCAGCAACCAGTTTAAGAGTAGACATAAATGGCTTCAACTGCATGACAATTTAAAATACAAATAAATAAAAATATAATTAAGCTGTCTTGAATCCCATGATATCACAAAAAGCTTTAATCAGTCAGCCACTTATTTGTTGAGTAGTTACCATCTAAGTACACATTTCACGCTTTTAAAAAATATTCAAATATGGAAGGATGATTTTTGAGCAAACTAAATTCATTGTATTACCTTGCTTTTCTAAACTGCTGAAAATTGTCTACTAAAACACAAAAATGGCACTGCTATACAAATACAAATAACGTAATGAATCCAACCAAATACAACTGAAAGAATGAAGCAACAGTTAAGTATTACTTTACAACTATAATTAAGATAAGACCAGATCACTTTATTGGTCATATGCAATATCTTGTATTAGGAATTTGTCTTTTTCATGTACCCCAACTTGTTCTCCATGAGACACACAGACAGAGAGAAGCTTGGGGTCAGAGTGCAGGGACAGCCATTTATATGGCGCCCCTGGAGCAGTTGGGGTGAAGGGCCTTGCTCAGGGGCCCAACGGAGTAGGATTCCTCTGCCGGCCGCGGGATACGAACCGGCAACCTTCCAGCCACAGGCACAGATCCTTATCCACAGAGCCACTGCTCCACCCATAGAATGTTTTTTATACAATAAAGTGAACTACCGTTTACTTGCACAGTATGCAACTGTTAACACTGTAGAAATACTGACAAAAGAAGCATTTTTATGCTGTTGTGCTTTATTGCTGCCTTTAAGGTATAGGCTATATTACAGTTTCCAAATACTTTTCTAGAATGCATAATAACGAATGACAGAACCACACTTCTGACTTTCACTGGGCCTTCCTCAAGCATGACTTATATCTTTGCCAGAGCGGGGACATGGACAGGACTAGAAGCTGGCTGAGGCGATGCACAATACAGCAATAGCACCGTGCTTCGACATCAACACACTGCAGCCATTTTAACCTAAATTGTTCTTACTCACAGGATTTAAACATACTGATGAGACAAGGTGAAGAAACTCTATATATTATTGAAACAAAGCACATGTACACCTCCATGTTTTTGTTTCATTCGACAAAAATAACATTTTGTCAGATCTAAGCTTAAATTGGAAATAGCACTAGTACAAATTCGACTTTTTCATGGTCTAGAAAAAAATCTCTGATTTGTGTGTTCTAAAGAACAGGTAAACCCTTACTTTTATCAACACTGTTTCAATGCCGGATGAAAAGTACTATTTCCTTAAAAATATTCCATAGCAATATCAATCATCCAGGAGGGAAATGGCAATAAGCAATGAATGGAAAATTAAAAATTGATTAAAATAAAATACTTCAAGGTGCTGCAACAGTCCTGTGAAAAAATGAATTACCTGTCTTGGCAAGGTAGGAGGTCTCTAAAGCTGTGGTGTAATATAGCAAAACAAACTTACACAGAATTTCCCTTCCTGAGAAACAGTGTTTATACTCCATGAACACAGTCTTTGGGGAGCTAAAGTCAAATCACAGCTTTGAAGGAAAAAGAATAATTTTTGTATGATTAAAATACTTTAGTGGGACTTCTCCATTCTAGGGTCACATTTCTTCGTGGAGATATTTTTGCATGCATTTGTTTTGTTCTTATTGCATTGCATAGATGCCAAGTGCAACATCCAAGTGTAAAATTCTAACCTTGGTCTATTGTGATGTCTATATATTCTCACTGCTTTCAATACATCACAATCATTTTCTCATGTAAGCGTCCATGAAAAGAAATTGCATGAAAACATGATTTTTAAACCATCTGCCATTTTAGTTCAAACACTTTTTTAAAAAAATTTCTCAGGCTGCTAAAATGATTTCCAATACTAAACCCAAAGGTTTCTATATTTCTAGATTTCTTATTTTCTTGTTATGATCTATAGGCAGCAGAGATATCACGCTACCACTCACAACTCACAACTGGCAGCCCACTGAAGCTCAGCAGCTGTGAGCCTGGTCAGTACCTGGATGGGAGACCTCCTGGGAAAAACTAAGGTTGCTGCTGGAAGGGTTATTAAAAGGGGCAGTAGGGGGTGCTCACCCTACAGTCTGTGTGGGTCCTAATGCCTACTATAAAAAGGCACCATCCTTTGGGTGAGATGTAAAACTGAGGTCCTGACTCTCTATAGTCATTAAACAAATCCCAAGATGCTTTTTGAAAAGAGTAGGTGTAACCCCTGAGTCCTGGCCAAATTTCCCATTGGCCCTTACCAATGATGACCTCCTAATAATCCCCATCTATGAATTGGCTTCATCACTCTGATCTCCTCCCTACTGAGAGCTGGTGTGCACTTCTGACTACCAACACATCATCCAGGAGGGGCTGCACACTGATGGTGAAGGAGAGTCCTCATTACCTGTAACGAGCTCGGAGTGGAGTGTCCAGAATAGTGCTACATAAGTATAAGGAATTATTATTATTCTATATAAGTTCGAAAGGCTTCACCAGAAAGCCCAATCCTAACAGAGTGAAAGTCAAAGGTCAGCTTCTGGCAAAAGATCCAGAAATCAATGCTGAAATCAAGGATTAAGGATCTATATTTTTGAAAATTGTTAAAGGTTAAGGATTTATATAAAAGTTAATATGGAATTTAAGGAAAGTGAGATTCCTTTTGAGATACTGTACTGCTCATTTTTGTGGAAGCGCTTTGGAACTTGGCTAAACTATACTACAGATGCTGAAATATTGCACTTCTCACACCAGAAAACAAAAAGAAAGGCAGCAAGAAACTAAAACAGTAATGTAAATGATGTTTTCTTACGACTCAAGAAATGAATGGCCAAGAATAGTGATTCCTCATAATTTTACGGTGCCCATGACACCCTCCAAGTTTGAGCCACGCTGACAAGTTTGCGTCAAGCACACAACCTGCATTTCAGTGGAGAAGATATGTTACATCCCCAAAGAACTAAGATAAAAACAAAGGTCAGCAAATTAAGTGTCACTTAACAATGTGGAAAATAACAAGGGGGAAGAGAAAAGAAAACATGTTCCTGTCATTCTCTTAGATGGAATGACATCTGGTTGAACTGTATCATAGCTTCCTGACAACACAAGGCAGGCAGAACACAGAGCCCCTGCAACAGAAGGACACAAAGGGTTTCAAAAGAAGACAACCAAATCAAACCAGCTTAGATCCGGACTGATCTTTAGCACCAGTTATTTGGCGATTTTCAGTCAGCCAGCCATTCATAAGACTCGGAGCCCTGGAGTGTCACCACTCAGATAAATGGAAAAAATGGACCAGGAAATGTGTGTTATGGGGAATGCAAGGAGCTCATCAATCATCTTCTTATTGTAGACATGCATGGTCCATTTTAAAAGAGTTTCACTCGAACGTGGGGGATGAATGGAACAGGCCACTGAGGGACAAAGCGAACTACAGCCATCTGAAAATCAAGAGCTGAGTCCACTTTGGTGATGCTGGACGTGAACCTATTGCAGGAGGTGGAACAGAGTGACCCAGGTGCCCACTGAGACATATCCAGTCAACGGAGGGATTCCGTGTGATCTGTAGCGTCTTTAGCTGACTCCTGGCATCCACAAACTGCCCCCTGCAATTTTAGACAATCACCAGCATAGACCAGTCAACGATGATTACAATTTGAGGCAAAATTAATTCTCCACAAGAGTTTAAGTTAATTACATGCTATTATAACTGAGAGCTTACGTAAACCTTTTGTTTTTTAAAAAAAAATATATACAAGAATTAAAATGCAAGCTATAATGCCCCCATATTTACTCCATTATATGAACAGCTCATAATATACTGAAAGTACATCTACATCTGAACTCCCCAGCTCGTACGGAAAGGATCATCTTTTGTCAGGATAAAAGCAAAGTATTAATCATCATCATCCACTGTGATGTTGGGATGTGACAAATCCTCTTCACCCGTTAATAAAACACCCCGTCTGTAAGAACGCTGAGCAAGGCTCCTTTGACGAGATGCTTCTCAAGTGAACTGCCAACCTTCAAAGGATAAGAAACGCCACATGTTCTGTTTGAAAACGGGTTTTTTTCAGATGTGAAAAGTTCATATTTAGAGGAATGACAATGAAAATATTACAGGCATATATGTATATGATTTTATGTTACGGGTCACAAAGGTATTTGTCATATTGAGAGAGTCCTCTTTGCAAACTGACAGATGAGTGCAAGACTCCCTCAGTACCTCTTCAAGACTCCTACAGTCATGCTTTATCTGCTCAAGCTCTCCTAGTTTAGCTGATGGTGATGCCTGCCTAAAGCATCCTGACCCTCCTTCTGCAGGACATTCAAAAACAATCAAATTTGCCTGTGGAGATGGCAAGACTGTGCACAGCAGTCCCCGGTTAGGCAAAACAATAGCGCTTTCCTTCTTGTTTCTTTTTTTGCTTATACCGTTCAAAATTACATTTAAATTAAACATACAGACACGGGTGTAAAAAAACACCCTTCTTGGTTAATACTGTATATATTGTATAAATAATAGTGTATTTCTTGATCACAGTGTATTTAGATCTGCCTGCTGTTCAGAAACCAAAGACATTATTAACTAAGTGCTCACCACAATAGCGTCTAAAGGCCATACAATTATTTTCGTTTGCAAATATATATGTATTTCTAGCATTACGCATAAATAAACCAAAAATTTGAAAGTGTATCCACGCATTGCAAAGACGTCTATTGTTTCGCTCACATGTTTTTTTAGGTTGCCTTTTTATGTGTTATTCTCTGAACTAAGATGTTTTTTATGAGGCAAAGAACGCGCGGTCTCCATAAACTAATCGTTAAGGTACAGTACGGCAAAGAATCAGATCAAAGTTGAAGCGAGAAGTTACGATACAGGATACTGTTCTTCGGTCACAGTGCCCAAATTGCATGCCACCTTGTAATGGTTTCAAACAGGTCACGTTAACATCAGAAATAGGGGGGTACGATAGAAAGCCGAGATACAGACAGTGTAAGCTTTCGTGTCTCTGAAGGTGTTTGTGTAGTGCCTTGTGTACTGCTACATCCTCCACCCAGGTACCACAGACCAAACGCCAACCTACAAGCTACCCCACAAACAACAGCACACCTTGCGCGACACGACAGCGGTGTCTTTTTAATCGCGGCCGAAACAACCATTACAATTAAGTTAGCGACATGCGAATGGAGCGCCGTACGGTTATGCGAGAGTATTATCCCTGCGCGACCACACAAAAGACTTTCTTTTATTCCTGAAATTTCCGGGTTAGATCGCTATCTCGCCGCATCACATCCCCAAAACACAGCAACTCTCCGAAGAGCTGCTCTGAGCCCCCCACCAGCTCCGTTACGATCACGGTGCACCCGCGTCACCCCTTGCTTAGCTTTAGGTTTACATACTTCACGAAGAGCAAATGCATAACCTGCCAGATGCAAAAAACATTTCAGAGACGTCTTACATTTACAAAACCAGGGCGCACCTGTTCAGGTCTGCAGTGATTTGAACAGCTGACTCTTATTAAATATTTAGACTTTATAGCGATCCCGTAAGGTAGAATACAAAAAAAAAAGCAATATCTTACCGTCATGCATTCAGTCATTACTCCCCATCTTACGCGTTCCCCCTCAGGCCCCTGTATAAATACTTGTTATTATTGCCTATAATAAGCAAACCGCTCTGTCCCCGTCTCTCTCTCTCATCTTCTTGTCATTCTCCGCTGCAGCAGAAGCCCAAAGTCACTCCTCCCCCTATCTCGGCCACACGGTGACGTCACAGACCCCCAGCGCCCAGCCCTCCTTCGCCGCGCCATTGGCGAGCCCCTTACCTGGCGTCGTCTTGCGCCGCAGCGCCGTGCGCCGCCGTTCGCCTGCTTTCACGTCAGTTAACCGCGGGAGGTAGATTGCTTTTCGCCTACGGACAGCGCAGGAGGAGGAGGAGGAGGTGGTGGTGGGGAGGGGGACGGAGACGGAGAGACAGTTTAAAATGGCGTTGGGATGCACTGTACTTGGGGGCTGCATTACTGCATATTTGTGTCGCGCCGAGGGATGGCGCTTGATACCTCACTTGTGCTGGAGCCTGAGTGGAGGCGATTCAGTGCTTCGGAGCGACACGGGTTGGGTGCAGGATCTGACTTGACTTGGTGGCGTGCAACTTTCGCTGGATGTAAACTCAGGTTTAATCTTCCCAAGTGCGTATGCGCGGAAAGATCAAATAGATTCAATACAGAGTTCTGTATTTTAACAAACTCAACGGTGCATGTACCTGCGATACTATTAGGAAGGAATCTATGTCTGTTTGATTACTGAAATAATTATTTTATGCTTTGGTGAATGCGTCTAAAACAGTAACAGTGAGAACTTGGTTACATAAGATGAATGAGTTTTGCGCAGAAGTCAGTAGAACAATTCTGTAAAAAAGTATCACAAAGGTTTGCTTATTCACTCCTTTGCTGTTGCTGAGTTAATTCCAATAAGAACTCAAATTTTCCGCAAGTCCAAATTAGTTTTCCTGTTGATTCTCATACTCCGGAACAGCAACAAGTCCACATGAGAAAGGCGGTGGTTGATTGCCAATACTGCTGATAGCGAGTATTACTCACAGGCTGGCAGCCTCCAGTTGTGCTTTGCATGAAATCAGTTTTGACTACAGAATTTGTGAGTTGATGTAAGATCTGTATAGTGTGTTCTGAATTTAAACACAGAGGTACATTTCATACAGGTATACACACATATGCAGTTTTTAAAGGTGGTTTTGTTGACTAGTGCCTTTTGAAGAAATACCTTTATTTACTGTGTAATGAATGTCCAGTTTCACAGAATAAAATTGGACTTCTTTCAATGGTTTATTTTTAAACCTCTTGATTTAGGATTTTTGTCATCGGCAAAATAACTGTTATGAATAATTCATTATTATTCAGCTGCCCTTAAAATGATCAATACCTCGCAATATTTTGTTTCTCACGCTAAAGTACCTAAGTGGCAAAATCTGCATTGCTTCAGGACTGAAAGTTTAAATTTTGAAGGGTTGTTGTCTCCAGGCAATGTTGTAATGCAGGAGAATAAAATACATGAAATCCCCAATCACATCCAGTAGCGCTGAAGAGGTTTCTAACCATATGATCTGATGCATGACCCCGTAATGAACCTTATGCAGTGCAGAAAATAAAAAATGTGCTCATGATTCACTCAGTCATATCGGAAAAGGTAAGTGGAAATTGTAAAGTAAAATGGTCTGATTCTCCAATTCCAGTGCCCCCCCTTCCCCCAGGAAGTAGACTGGCAGTACATTCTCACCACCTACACACTAATCAAAGCCCCTTAAGGAACAATGTGACTAAGCAGTCAAGCACACCAGTGTTCAAATTGCTTATCCTAAACCTGTGCTTTGAAGTAAGTAATGCACTGTAGTTGAACAGTTAGGCCCACTTCGCTGGTGCACCACAGGAAAGACCCAATAGTGTTTAGACACTATTTGCTTGCAGCCTTCCCAAGCACAGTCCAACCCTTGGCAGGCTACGAATGTGTCAGCGGCTGCAAAAGAAAAGCATAAACAGAGAAGATTTTCTTCCAAGGATAGAGACTGTTTTCAAGCAGAGAAAACGAAGTTCTGTACTACATGCTGTATACTTTCAATTATGTACAACTCTAGATGACTGCACATTTTCTGGAGTTAATTGTTTGGCCGTTTCACCGCAAGCATGGATTGCTGAAGGCAGTTTTAAGTGCTTTTTTACACTGTGTGTGTATGAACGAAATCTGAATACTGGTCGTCAGGCTGGTTATTGCGAATCTCTGACCTACGCACCCCAAAGCCATTCCTTCCCACAAAAAGTCAGGTTTCAGTTTGAAGACTGTCCATTAAACTATATTCAGATCCATTTCTTTTTCCTCTGCAGTATTCACACCTAGTCTCTTCTTTACATACTTTCATGCTTACATTTTAATACAGTTAATATCATACCAGTTGCAGATAAACAATGGTTTTCTGATATGATAGCAGAGCACGTACCTTTCCTGGGTGTTAAAATAGTTTCTGACTCGATCAAAGTTCTGATGAATTTGGTTGCAACAAAATGCTTATGCATGTGAATGTTGTTTACTATAAAAATCAGCTAGCACATCTTATTGTCATAAGTTCAATAAGCTCATATTGTCTAGCTTTTGTTTCATTATTCATGATTATCAATCAAGAATGCTACATTTTTCTCTCTCCAGCTTCCTCAAACACTGACAGTTTTTTCTCCCGAGACAGTCTGTTCCAATGGCAGTTCCTAATAACTCTAGGAATTTCTCCCAGTCCACATGAGCTCTGAAGTTAGGAAGCTAACAGAGGAAGTTGCCAGGAGGTGCTTATTGCTGAATTAGGCAGCATTGATTTGTCTATGAAACAGCTGCTTGGTTTTCACCAGAACAAACAATATTTGACACTTTTTATTGCAATCTCTATTAATGCTCACCATCTCAAGTTGCTGGGTTGGCTGCCATCTGCAAATAGGAGAGGAATGCATTCATTATGCATGGCAGAGCCATTAGCTTCAAAAGGCTGGTGGAAACACAAAAATCCCCAGTACCGGAGCTCTTGTCTCTCATTAATAGCAATTGCCTCTTAAGATCTGGGTTTCACAGAACACAATTTCAAAGTCTTATTCCTACAAAGCCTAGCTGTTACAATGAAAAGAGGAAAACAGATGCCTGCATTATAAAGTGAATACTAGCTTAAGTCTTAAAACCGCAAAATCTTCACTGCCCGATCCCGAGACACTCCACTGCCTGGCAACCCAATTGTGAACGTCCTGCAGTAGGAATTCCTCTGCATCAGTGATTATACATAGCACTACCTCTCTAGTTTCATCCTCTACCTCTGTACCAAAAGCTTTGTATAAAATACCACTTAATTTAAAAAAATATATTATTACCTCTCTAACTATCCTGGTGGTTTTCAGTCCTAGCTATTGTCCTGATTCCCACCCTCTGCTTCCAGGACAGGCTCTGTGTCATTCCATGACCTTATCAGGAATGGGCACCTTTCTTATAATGGATAATGGATGGTTATTGATCTTTTTGATCCTGCTTAAAAGGAACAAACAAAAAAAACGTTTTTGCCTTTTTTGTTTGGAAGCAGGGTCCCTGATTCCGAATATCGATATTGTATTGAATTCCCCTTTCTACTACCAGTGATGAGCAGTAGAACACCTTGAGTTACTTTTGAAAGACAAAAGTATGTTTATTTTTGCTTTGGAATCTGAGAACTGGCAAGAAACCAGTCAGTGGAGTGTCCCATAAACACTTGGCACAGACCTTTCCTGAAGGAAGAAAAGGCATGCTTTTGGGAGACATTTCAACAGAAATGCACCTGACCAAAGTGGAATAGCATGGTCACAAGGTTAAAATTACAAATTAAAAAATGTCAGATTTGTTCTTCTATTGTTTTAACAGGTGAAACAGCATTGCTTTCTAAACTACAAACAAAATCTGTGGTTTTATATTGCTTGTTCATCAAGCAAGACGGCACCATCTACTGGGAATATTTGGCAAGTGCTGTTGACCTTGAAGGTGTTGACCTTGGTAAGAGAAAAGACGCTAGGACCCTTATCCGTACAAACATGAATAAAAAAAAAACGTAACTGGAATTGTGATTTTTGTTAATAGGCAACATTTTTCCCTTTTCCCTTTTGCGGAAAATCATTATTCTCTCATTAGTGTCTCGGCTGCCAATCTACTGTAAAAAACGGTAGTCTGATCAGGACTTGTCACGATGTTAAAACCACTACTCCAGTAAAGCAACGCAATTCGGAGTGCTACTAAACCAAAAGAACTGCACCTGCAGATGTGATGTTCCACTTCTAGTCCATATTTTCCAAATGTAGCTGGTGCGATTGTTTAATGAGTCACATCAAGCTGCTCGTATCTACATAATTTAGAGTTGTGACTGTGACAAAAAAAACAGACATACAGGCAACTACTGGCCCTCTGTGACTAAAGTCTGGAGGAAGTGCAGTGACCAAGCGCACCAGTGGAGGGAGCTAGTTTAGTGTTTTACCCATGTTGAGCTTCCATGACAGAAAATCACATAACATTTATTAAGATAGTATTGCAGGGGTACACTGTTATTTTGTGCCCTTCCGTAATACAGTAATAATATTCACGAGTTGCGGTTTATTTTTGATTTTATTTATTCTTTCTTTGCTTATTAAGAAATTACACTTAACTACCTTCACTTTCATGACTTGCCCAAACTGATTTCTTTAGCTTTTTGGGATTTAACTGGCTTGAGACACTTAGTGCTATACCGAATGTTACCTGTTTAGTGGTTAGACTTTAATACAGAATGTCATAAAGTAAAGGTGTAGTGTATTGCAAGTGAATAAACCAAAACGAAATAATGAATTAATTTAATTAATCTAATCCTACGCCTGTACTTTTACAACATTACTAAATACAACTTTCGCAAGTTTAAGAGAATGTCCCTTAGAATGTCTTTAAACAGCAGTTTTAATTTACATGAAAAAGAACTATACGTTTTGGTTCCTCAAAAAGTGTGTTAAGAGAATTTTGGTTAAAAGTAGTACTTTACTTTCGTATTTAGTAATATTCATAAAAAATCAGGGTTTATATACTATATGCAATAATGCAGCATTGTCTAAAATTAATGTAGCATATCAGTTTTATTTAAAATAAGCGCAGAATATGAACATGTAAAAAAAGCAGAAAGATCGAAATCTAAGCAGCAAAGGATGTTTTTAGTTACGTAAGCCATAATTATTGTTATTATGTTTTGAATAAGCAGCATTATTTCTAAAAGCGAACAATTTAGTCATTCAGCGTCTCAGTTGCCCAACCCCCGCAAACACACTGGTCGAACTAGTTCTTGCGTTGATTCTTTAGTGCTGCAGCCGAGGGACCTGTCCGTGATGTTCACCTGCACCAGCCTGACTCTGCTGGCTCTTTCTTGATGATTCGATCTTTTGTCTAAGCAGGGGGGGAACATGGGGGTTAATATTTTGCAAGCTTTTCTTTTCGTGATTTTGTTTGGATTTGCAACAAATAAGCCCTCCTCGCTCTCTTGTCCCAGCGGTCAATTCGCTTTGAAACACCAATGTGTCGGCTGCCATCCTACCTGCACGGAATGCTTTGGCCACGAGCTCTTTGAGTGCACTGTGTGTGGAGTGGGTAAGAGGAACTTTCTGAATTGCTCATCCGTGCTTAACTAACTTCAGTGGTTATTACAGCAATACAAATAAAACATGTTGTTTTTTTTTAATTAGAAGAGAAAAACATTCGATTTACTCACGCTCTTCAAATAATTCGGACATTTCTGTAGTCGCCTGCGATATCATTAAAATGATTCACCACAACTCTAGGAGCCCATGATGTGATGCATTTTACAGTGTGGTTTTGTATGAGTATCAATGTAGGGGTCCCCTGTCCTGCTCCTGGAGAGACAGTGTGTCTCTTTAGAACTGTAGGACCGGAAGACCCGGGGAAAACGTTAAAGTGGTCCTATTAAGCTAATAGCAATTTGATTAATGTTGTAAAGTTCCCAGCTGCACTGGAAACCTGTAATCGTACTTTCATCACTTGCTTTGAGCATCATTAATATTAAGATTGTTATGTTTTGTAATTAGGCAAAAAAACAACTCTTGACAGCAAAGTTTTTATTTATTGGGATAAATCACAACCACGTTTGGGAAAAGAAAACGGTTTATACACGGCTTGCATCAGAGAACACTTTCCACCAGAATGATGAAACACTATTAGTATGTCCAAGGTCTGATCCTTGGGAAATCTTGTGTGTCCTGTTTTTTTCTTCCAAACGAGCTCTTGATAAAATAAGCTTATTTAGTGTTTAACAGAATTGTTTGCTTTTAAAAGCTCTGTATCTTCTTTTGAATAGTAAGGGAACGTGAGAAAGAAAGGTTTACCCTGTGATAGATGCTGGGTCTGAGAATTCCTCTCATTTATTTTTAGTTTGTTTGAAGATGGAATTTAAACAGTGGGTCTGTACAACACAGAGAATGCTTCCATTATGAATGCTTGACACAGTGTCATTTCCACCTGTGTCCGTACATCTTTTCCTGATTGATTCATTGAGTGGTTTTGAAAGCTATAGAAAAGCAACCCTTTCAGACCAAGTTGAAAGAGTTCTGTGACAACATTAATTGGAAATAATCCTAATAAAGGAAATAAATTGTGTAACTGAGACCTGAGTGCAGAAAAAGAAGATCAAACAATTGGACCAATTAAGCATCTAGTAAGCTTAATTAATTCACCTGTATCAAAAACAAAAACAAAAACAAAAAACACAAGACCAAGATACTAGGAGCCTTTCTACATACAGTACTTAACGTTACACAATAGAGTATTTAAATCCTGCATAAATCTGTTAACAATCAAACTGAAAAGTATGGTATCAACCTGTTATTTAGGTCTCTATGTGGCATTTTCACACAAAACTCTCTCCCTGTTCAAAGGCGTGATTTAATCGACATGAAAGAGATGCACAGTAAACTCAGAATCCAAGCTTGCACACACAGCTGCTGGAGTCAGACAGCATAGTGTCCACACCTTCATTTACCATTCTGAGAAAGAGAAGTGCTTTTTGAAATGAAGGATCTGCTTAAATGATGCTGACAAATGGTTATAAAAATTAAGGTATGATATATGCAATATAATCAGTGGGGGTATGCTCATCTTTATGGATGATTACATCAGTGATGTAAGAAGACATACAGGTAGTAAATGCTGATTATATTTAGAATACAGACTTTTGCACTCGTCATAAGTGGTACAAAAACATTAATTCCCTCCATTTTTTTCTGATGTCTGATAGACCTGAGAGTGACTGTGGCATAGGTTTCAAAACAAATTTCAAGGGATCAGGTTTAGAAAAGCCCTCATAGAGCAGTGGTGTGGAGGTGGGACCAGAAGTGCCCATTTCTTTGCCTTCTACTTAGAAATCCATTCAAGACCATGCTGTACTCTGGTAATCTGATAATAGCCGCAGAAAGAACCCATTGTGAAACCTGTATGTGCATGTATCTGATCACTCTGTTTCTGCTCGTTAATGCACCACCGTGCTGCCACATGCAAAATGAGTCTGTGTTCTGAGCTTGAGCGACAAAAATCTCATCAGCTTTGGATACAATTCGTGTCTTGCCAAAAAAAAAGTCAATTCTTTGGCTGAAGGATTAAATGCATGCTGTATGATGTTAACACACCCAAATCGGACATCCAGTTTGATGTCAGAGACTGTGCATCTGTCTCTTTTGACTTTAATCTGTCAGTAGTACAGGTCACAATAGCGTTCATTTTTGAACCCAGAATCAGAAACCCAGCACGCTTTAGCTGGGATTTACCCAGGAGATTTGAGAAATCTGATCCAAATGTTGTAGGGGCACAAACAAAAGATTTTTTTCCCCCTGAAATATTAGTTTTCAAACACACCTTTTTTCCTAGTTTATCATCCCTTGATCCCAATATAGAAACTGCATTGGAATACAATAAAAGCACCCTGCTTTGTTTTGTTCTCTGCTGAAGAGGAGGCTGTCACATGGTAATGCCTTTTACTGAATTTGAGATTCCTGTTTCATGGCAGCTTTCTGGTTTTTTTTTCTCCTAAGCAGCAACTCTAAACAGCTAACACGTTTAGCAGAATTTAGTCTGCAGAAGAAAAAAAAAATCCAGGACGAAATAGAGACTTCATGGATATGGAGACTAAATTGAATTTCAAAGAGCAATAAATAATGTCTTGAAAGAATGACAATTACAGAGCTGTAGCTTAGCAAAAAAGGAGAGTCAAAATAATGATTAAATGAATTCTTATTCACACTCCTTAACAGGGTAGCACAACTCTCCCTCAATCCTCCCTCCCCAAAGAACAGGAAGCACCCCCAGAAACACCTTTGGAAAGGAGAGGACCCCAAGTGGGTCTGAGTCATAGAGCTTAGATTTCAGTTTCTCCTTGCAGATTCTGACCATCTGACATAGGTTTATAGCAAGTGATCAATAAAAACAAACCATATAATGGATGAGTAGGAAAATGCTTTGCATGCTTAACCATAAGAGAGCAATTTTCTTGTTAATAAGAATTGCTTGAGTTCTATAGTGGGCAGGATTTACAGAAACTCTGTGGCATGGCCTTCTGCTTTCTTTAGAAACCTGATACACATGTAGAATAAAACATTTTTTTTACACTGAACCACGTGTGCATAAGGGCAACTCCATAGTTTATGGATTAATTTTAAAGTTTCAGTATTTTTTATAAGGTGGGCGGGGGGGGAGGGGGTTGGATAGTGATCAGAAAAAACCTCGTGGATGTTTTTTCTACATAAAGTAATCCATCCTGATTCCTAGAATGTGGAGATTTTGTTCAAACAGGACAGAACTGCATAGGAAATATATATATTTTTAAATGTATAGAAGATATCTCTTCAATCAGTTTCATTTTGGAATGAGTTCTCTTCGCTGGAGTGAGAACATTCCTTTGTTGGTCCTGTGCTGCTGTAGAAATGTGCAAATAACCCCCTGCCCTGGCCACTTGGTCTGTGTGGCCTAGTGAAGTGTCAGGCATCAGCAGCCTGGGGGGAGGAGGCAGTTTCTAAAAATCCTCGCTCGGTCAGTAGGCATCTTTACTCAGCTGTTTACTCAATGTGACAACAAAATAACACACGGGCTTATAGTTCGAGCTGCAAGTATTTTCTCCTGCAGCCAGCGGGGGTAATACATTCATCAGTGTGGGAAAAGTGTGGTACACCCCTAAAGCTCAGATTGGCTTTTGTTTGCCCTTGTATACATCTTTCTAAATCTCAGCTCACTCTGTCAGGGCACCGATGGGCTGCCAGCAGGCTGTTGCAGTATTTGGAATAATGTACCAAGGACGCAAAGATTAAATTAAAGTAATGATGAACTTTTTCAGGAGTTCTTTTAAGCTTTCAGGTGCATATGTGATCATATGTGGTACAGCTCAGTCATTCATGTTTATATGGTACAATGCAGTTTGAAATGAATTGTTCACATACATACTAAATATTTTTAAACAGTGCATGGTGTTCATTTCTCTGTGTTCAGATGTCTTTTTTTGGGTGCTGGCTTTCTCTTTAGTTTTGGTCAACATTTTTTAAAAGCCTACACTCTGCATGAGGTCAGTAACCTGATTCTGTGAGGCCACAGCTGAATAGAAGCATTCCAGTGGATATCTACCTGACTGCTCCCATACAGACCAAGAAAATTGATGTTTTTTTGTCCAAACATAGCAGTTTATTCAAGATGTTGAAATTATTATAGATAAAATAATTTTCTCCTCATTTTCCATAAACACTACTGCCCTGGGTATGTTAATAATAATATATTTCTTCTACATTTTATAATTAAAGCCTCATTTGTTCTTACAGGAATAGATACATATTGTTTCACATAAAAGTATCAAGAGTCATTAACAGATCAATGCGTATCAATTCCTTTTTTTTAAATGAATTAAAATCCATATTTAGAGTTTATGAAGGAAAATGCAGAGGGAATCTGTTTGCTGCGTAATGCAGTTGAAGATCAGTGGATTTGATCTGTGATTCTGGATGCTTTATGAATGAGTACCTACTGGATTTATAATCTGTAGTCTGTAATGATTAGTTGCTTGAATTGCTTAAAGACATTTAATTGCCAGCAACTACTGCTGCACGCTGTACTGTTGTGCATTTGATAAATAAACTTTGATTTGATTTGAACTTGTTAATGTGAACAATTCCTATTCAATAATCTTGGGGGGGCTGAGTAGCGCACTCAGATGGTGGTGAAACATGCCTGGCCCAGATTTCTACATTGCTCAGGAAGAATCTTTAATTGGAGTTCCCTGAAGGACTGGCATTGGAATGAAAAGATTTACCGGCAGGCTTCCTTGCGGTTAATGGAGTCGGCGGCACAGGGGAAGGGGTGGTTTCCATTAACAGCACTTGTGGTTTTAATAGATGAAGATGGACTAGAGCGATTTCTGCACCGCGGGCGCTGCCGGCTGCACTGCCCCCGGGGGTACTACCCAGACCGCGACCTGTACACCTGCGAGTCCTGCATGCCCAGCTGCGAGATCTGCACAGACGCCACCATCTGCTCCAAGTGCAAGGAGAATTACAGGCTCCGGGACGGAATCTGTCAAACGGCTGACTGCGAAGAAGGTAATGTCACGTGTGGCACATCCGAAGTCTGGCTAAATCAAGAGCAACATCGATTGAAGTGAAAGGCAAGGGTGCAAATGGGAATTCGGTATGTGCAAAATGTATCCATATTAGACAGGATCAAGTCATCACTGGGCTATTAAGTCTGTTTTAATGTTTTGTTAATCTCTTATAACTGAATGGATCTTGTTTCACTTGAACCTTCTTTAATATTCCTCTGGGTTTTTTTCTTTCAAGATGAAATGTAACCTTTTACAGATGCCTTGACACGTTAGATCCTAGGTTCAGATGAAAGGCAGACTTCAGTCAGGCACCTTATACAGTGTTCCCTGAGGGAAAACTGCCGGTTGTAAAATTATCTTGCCAGTCAGCAAGGAAAAGAATAATGCAGACAGTCTGTTAGACAACACTTTTAAATTGTATCCACTGTTTTAGATTTTTAACAATATTTGATTCCATAAAAAAAGTTCTGATTTGTCATGTTTAAAGGTTGTGATACCAAAGAATGCAGGTGAAGACTCTACTAGCTGTAGTACTACAGTTTTGCATTTATGTAAAATTTTTGATCATGGTACAACTCAGGCTGAATCATAAACTGTAAACCTCAGGGGCTGAAAAGCAGCAACTATTTTTGTGCCTCCACATTCCACAGATGCAACACTGAGAAGTATCATACTAATACTGGAGTCTAAAAGGCAGTTGAAACTGCTGTGTAAAATGTGGATTGGATGCTCAGGGGTCTGTTCTTCTTGCAGGCCAGGTTCAAGATCCTGAAACCGGAGAATGCCTGGACTGTGAGACTGGATGTAAAGCATGCTCAACAGGTTAATTATAGGTGTTAATCCCTATGCCTGTTGTATATGTGAAGATGGGAGCATTACAGTAGGGTTAAACTCATTCAAAACGATTTGCTACAGTTAAAAAAATGCTAAGAGGAGAACATTGTATCATTTTAAGATAAAAAAAAAATATTTGTACCTCTTTTGCTGTTCCCCTGTCTTAATAAAAATAAATCCAATTTAGCATTTCAAACTGTTTTTTAAATCTTACGCAACGCATAGGAATAAAATTAAGAATCAAGAGTTCTTCAAGTAGTAAAATGTGAATGGCCTTAACTGACACAATTTAAGATATTTAATTGAATAATTTCCATTAAGATTTTGTAAAAAAAAGTTACATTGTTGCCCATGAAGTTCAGTAATGTTGAAACTATTCTCATTTGTTTTATGTTTTATTTTGATACTGAAAATACCTTTATCTTATGAACATACTTGGCGTTGAGCATTCTTTGTTTTCCATGCAGATGACCCAGAGCTTTGCAGCAGCTGTACTGCAGGATATTTTCTGTGAGTACATCCCTCTCGTTTGCATGTTTCCCCATGTCTGTGCTGTAGCAAACTGATATTGCTCTTTCCCAGAAAGAGGAGTTCTGACAGGTTCTTGTGATTTTCATTCTTTGCTATGAGGGAATCAGGTGGTTGGAAGAAAACTGGGAAACCACCTAAAATGATTAAATGAATCTGGTGATATCCAGTCCAGAACCTCGGTCCATCCATTGTCCAACCACTTCAGCCAATCCAGGGTTAGTGGGTAGCCTAACCTGGTGAGGAAGTGTGCCCCCTGGACAGGACACCAGTCCATTGCAGGGCACACAGTGACACAGACACACTAGGGCCAGTTTTCCCAAAAGCCAAATAAAAAACCTGTTTCTCTTTGGACTGCGGAAGGAAAACCAGAGCACCCAGTGAAACCCCATGCAAACACAGGGAGAACATGTAACGTCCATGCAGATAGCACCACAGGTCGAGAATTGAGCCCAGCTTCAGCAGCGCTAACCCCCATAGCTCAGTGGTTCACAAGACTTCTTTAGGTGTGGGATAGTATTAGACATGCAGTCATTTCACTATATTCCACTACTTGGAAATTGTTCCTGATGCTATAATTGAGTTTAATTAAATTAGTGTTGTCTGTTCCATGCGTTGGTCTCTCCATCATGGGATTGCAAAGGAAAGAAACCTCTCAACAGACCTTCTCCTTCATGGTGAGCAAGCCGGATTTACATTTTCAAAAGTGGGATTTGGTAGATGCTTTATTTGGGTTGTGACACAGTTGTCAAGTACTAACAGTCCACCTCAGTGTGGTTGCAAAGCCTTGAAAAGGCTTAAGGAATTTGGCAGTAGATTCTGGTATGCAGAGCATCCACTGTTCTGTGATACATACAGTAAGTGTTCATTTAGAATTAAAATCCCACCGACGTTGCTGCAGTCCATTAATAAGGCACGGATTTTGTTTTAATTCGTTGCTTTTTATAATGAGTGGGAAAAACTAAACAGCCGAACTGAAAGAACAGATTTGTGAAACCAGTTGAATCCATCATAGATATTGTCTAATGTACCTTACGGGTGATGGAGGTAAGCTGGGGGGATTCCTGACAGGAGGCTCCATCAAGGGAGTGTGGCCCTTTAAGGACAGCTGATAGGGCAGCAACTGGGAATGTGTGCTTGGAGATTGTCATGCTCTTTAGTGTGGTTCAGTCCCTTCACAGTGAACCTACATTACCTCAGTTTAGGACAGACAGGCCATTGTTCTTTTCTCCCCTGTGCCTCAGACTCCCCTCATTCTGCTTGATCAGGTTACCTACAGGTGAGTGATGTTTTTTGATACCATAGGCTTAGTAAAGGAGAAGTCTTATAAGGAGATGCTTTGCATTGGATACAAAGCCTAACAGTGTTCCTCTTTATAAAGGTTGAAATAAACTTTTTAAGTCACATCCATCAATACATGTTTGTATCCTGTCATTCTGAGATCAAAAGGTGGCTAAGTGCAGTGGCCAAACACATTAAGTTAAAGCTCTGATATAAAAAAAGGATACAGTTGTATAATTGTGTTTTAATTTATTCAGCACCCATTAAGCATGTGATTTTAGCATTCTGTAGTGATGATACTATTTGTTATCAGAGTTTACCCAACAAACGTGCACGGATCTTGAAAGCCCTTTTGGAACAGTTTTGGCAGTTGCCCTGATGTCTGTGGAGCCTAGCTGGAGAATCCCAGGAGCAATCCTATAGCAGCAGAAACAGAACAGTGCAAACCTGGCTGCAGCTTGAGCATGAGCTGTTTGTGTTGTACCCTTTCACATTCAGTGTGTGCTGAGAAAGACCAGAGTTAAAACAGTTGTGTCTCTTCAGGAGTATTCCTGGTATTCTGTTACCAGAATCATTTTGTTTTTGAAATGTAAAAAATAGGCTTGATTTTTTCAAAGAAAATTACAAACAGCTCTGTTGCGGGCAGAATGACGGCCTTTGCTGCACCTTGTACGAGGGGCTAGTTTGATCGCGGGGGGGGGGTTGTTCCTCTAAGGCTGACACTGTAAGGAAGGAAAGATGCCTACAGTAGGCTTTGCGAACAGAGCCTGGCCTACAGCCGTCAGCAGAGTTCTGGCTTTGAGGGGGATGTGCAGCTGTGGTGAACAGCCTCCGTGCTTTTCAGCCGAGCAACTCGGCAGAGGGATTCACAGCGTCGTGGCACAGGGCGGGGAATATCTGGTAATGTTTGTGAATTATTCCAGTATTTAAAGGCCATCAGTGCTGCGCTCTAGAATGTTGTCATGCCTAGTCTGTCTAATCAATTTTTCACCTGAGCCTTTAGCAAATTGTTATATGCTCATCACTTATTAATTAAATCCTGAAGCCTGTACAGAGTACCCTGTTATCAATGCCAGAAGACTAACATTGCAATTCAGGATTACATATTTAGAAAAGTCTTACGTTCTTACGTTACCTACAAGGGGGTACTGTAACTGTAACTATATAACTATATAACATCCTGTAACTGACATGTATCTGTGGATTTAAAACTACAGTCCAATTATTAGCAGAATAATAAGTACATTGGGTAAAATTTATGTGTTTATTAAAGGAATCTACAGTGTTTTTACATAAGCCCTCCTACTCTTAGGACATCTGAACAATGCAGCAGGTGTGCTTTTGAGTGACTTTCGGCTATTGTCTCCAGCCTACAGATTTCTTCAGTGCTGCAGGCTGTACTTTACATGATGGGTGTGTCTTAGGCTCTCTGATTACCCGTTTCCCCCATGTCCTATTGTAAGGACTGTACAGCTGGCCAGCCTAGGCCCATTCTTTGTCCTTGCATCAATTGACCCATAAAATACGATTCTCTTCATTAGTTCTTTGATCTGAGAACAAACACATCCATTAAGCTGAACCCTGTTTAAGATTCAATCACAACCAAACATTTGACTCCTGTATGACTGTACACACATTTTACATTTATAAAGAACTGGTTTATCCTTCCCTTTCTGTTTTTCCTCAAGCCAAAGCAAACAGATCAGAATAACACTACTCTGATGCTTGCAACATACAGAGGACATATCCATGTAATTCCACTGAATGACTTCAGTTCATTTTCTCTATAGTTCAACATAAGCTGACAATATGTGTAGTACATCTGTTCAAGAAGATCCAGCGTTGGCTAACACTATACCATATTTTGTTATTTAGATATCATGGCTTATTCAGAATTTGGACTTGATTACAAATCGCTTTCAAGCCATGCCTGTCCTTCTCCAGGTATAGACACCAGTGTCGTCGCCGCTGTCCTCAGAAGACCTACGAGGATACTGGGAGAAGTATGTGCTTCAGCTGCCCTGTCCCCTGCACTGACTGCATGAGTGAGACCCTCTGTCTGTCCTGCCAGGCTGGTCATTTCCTATCTGGTGAGATCATTACCTTGTAGCCATCTGTACTAGCTCATGGTGCAATGAAGCCAAATTTGAAAACTTCTGTGTCGTACCCGCTGTCGGCTTATGTGACTCTCATCACATGCACAACAGACACAGCATTTCTAGGTTTTCATCATCGGAAAGGATGTAAATGCCTCAGACAAAGTTTTAAGACCAAATGGGCGTATTCCAGAGCCGAAAGGCCTGGATTAGCGTGAAAGAATTAAAGATCTTTATCTTGGTATTCTTTGAAGAGTGCAAATTAAGCCGAGTCCTGTAAAATTTCATAAGTATGAAACAAGAGCAGTAATCAGTTGAAAAAATGTATCAAGCTAAGTCAGAGAAACTGCTCCACTGAGATCTTTCAATAATCTGTTAGTATGGTGCAATAGATTTGTCTGGACCACGATAATTAGGCCTCTCTGCCCAAAGCCACTTACATTGTCAAGGTGGGAAGCTGTATACTGTACCTGCTGCTGCTTAGCTACTTATAACAGGAGTGGGGTCTGAACGACAGGTTCAGTACCTCACTTGGGGTAGGTAACATATAATAAACCAGCAGCTGAGCTGGGGCCTGAAATAGGGATGTCCAGTCCCTTTTTGTCCCTTGTTTTGCTCTGAATAATATAAAAAGTCTCTAAGTGATTTACACAGCAGTACATCTGTTTAACACTCGGTATTGCCTGGCGAGAAAGCCTCACCGTAGCACCACAAGATGCCTATGTGTCTCCTGTAAGACGGCAAGAACGTCACCATCAGCCATAATATCCTGCAAGGGTCCTTCACTGGAGTTCTTCATTGATTATGTTTTACAGGGGTGTTGAAATGGAAAGCTTCTCTTAGAGTGTTAGATGGAGCTCTAACAGATCTTTAAATGAACATTTTACCTGACTGGAACAGAAATACCCACTTATTCCATTTTGCAATACCTTTTCATTTGGATAGCAAATCAGTGTTTTAGAAGCATCATGAAACTATAGGTTATGCAAAGAGGAAAAATGCAAATAATGGCTGTGGTGTTTGTAGGACTCTTAAGAGCCTGTTTGCATGTACCTATAACATGATTTTATGTATTTAAAAAAGGAAATGAAGTTATCTTATTGGGAATCTACTATAAAGATGTTTAAATTGCGTTCTGCATGTTTTCTTTTTCACAAGGAAACATTTTGTGACCAGTCGTTTCTCAAAAGTTGGAGTATATGTTTTACTGCACTCAAAACCAACAAGGGCTACACTTTCCACTGGCAATATCTGGATTTAATTTCCCATAGGATATTTGATCATTTATAGGTTTTTTTCTACATTGGACACTACTTCCCCCACACAAGAAAATAATGGTTAGAGATAAGAGGATGTTACACTCTTGAGCTGCCATAATACATATATCCATAAAGAAGAATCTCTAAACCATTAATAATCCCTTTGTTTCATGTATGGTTGCCAATCTTCAACTAGAATCACAAGCTAATTAAGAAGAAAACTTTGATTATCTAGGAAGGAACTGTCAAGCATTTTTTGTGTACACTTAATCATAACAAGAGTAAACATTTGAAAAGGAAAAAACAGTCAGCAAATTTAAAAATCTACATCTTACATGCATTTTTTGTTAACAGATAGAGGTATCTGTTAATTTCTGAGAGGGCAGTGATTTTTCCAGTTTACTGGTTTGAGAAACCTCCTCCTCTCTTTCCCTCTCAGACAAGCTCTTAAAAGCAAGTCCTTGTTTGAGATCCAGTTCCAAATGATTTGGGTCACAATTTCATGGCTGAGTTGCTGTAAGGAATGCGAAAAGAAACTGCCTTGCTTACACCAACTGCAAGGACATCACAGAAACAATCTAATACACACAGGCTGCCTTTCAGACCTCCACGTAATTTGCTTGAAGCAAATGTTTCATCCCTGTTTCTTACATTGAGAGTTTTGATTTTTTTTTGAGTTGCAAGATGTACATTGAAAAACTGACCAGAACCACACATTTCCTTTTTATTCATATTGAGGACCTGTTTACGTTTTCTCCGTTAAGGCCTCGATTTGCGGTAGTGGCACAGAAGAATGATTCTAATGTGTGGTGTGAGTTCAGGCATTGAAAACAAAAATAAAAAATAAAAATGATCAAAATCAATGTCAAAAGGTATCCCAGCTTCTGCAAAAAAATGAACCACATAGCTAACCAATTAAGCAAGACCTACTTCCTTATCTAAATTCTGTCATTAAATATTCATTAAATATCTCAGGCATGGTCAGGGTAGTGATATTGTATAATTGTCATAGAAAATAACTTTGCTATTTGGTTACATAAAGCCAAAAAAGTGTATGAGAATAACCAAGTACATGATAGGACAGAAAAATTATATTTTTCAAAGTAACCTGGTATAAATCTGTCTGAGCAGGATGATGGTAGCACCAACACAGAACTGAATATTGTGAAGTTTTGTAACAGCTGGCGGCTATCGTCATCCGCATCTACTTCTTGTATGGCAAGAACCTTTCATATACAAGCTAGCTGTTCAGCAGTCGGAGGTCAGGAGTATCCAGCACAGCTGTGTGAGGTGACTCATCTCATAGGTTTCATGATTTATTTCTGAGAGAGTTATTGAAAACACATCTAAGTGGTGTGCCTGAATCGCATGTGTTTTGATTTTAAGCCTGTTGTGATCTGCCTGGGGGGGGTAGGTAAAAAGGGTATCAGGAGTGTTGTGTCTGTGTATGCCACTATAGGAAATTTGTCATGCCCTGCAATACTGTATGTCTTGCCCACAGGGGGAGACTGTGTAAAGCAATGCCCTGATGGCACCTACGGGGACACAAACAGCTGGCTCTGTGAGGCCTGTCACAACTCCTGCCAGTCCTGCCACGGCCCTCTGGCGAGGGACTGTGCTATGTGCTCTGACGGGAATCTTCCTCTGTACGGCCAGTGTCCTACTGTCAGCTGCCTGGAGGGACAGTATTTTGATGGTAAGCAGGCCAGCACTGACACAGTTTTATGCTTCATTTATTTTTCTTATTTTTAATAGACGAGGGGTGTTGTGGAATCTACAGAGAAGTGCAGCCAGGTTCACTTTTGCTGGCATTGTGCAATAAAGCCAAGGGCACATTTTAGTCCAAGAGCCCTTAAACACCAATGCCATTCTGTGAGCATGACATCAATAAGTTAATAAATACAAATTTACTAACACTTATCTAGGACCTACCAGTAAAAGAACAACTTCCATTGTTTTCCCTTTCATAATAGGAAACTGCACCTAGCATGAAGCAAACAAAGTATTTTTTAAGTAGACTTCCATAGATTCAGGATTTATTTACGTGGCTGTAGGCTTCCATGTGAAATAGAGGACTTCAGTGCAATGTGCCACCGGCTGCGTGGTTCCACAGGTCCTGTGGGTTCTCAGAAATAAAGACTAGGAAAGGAGGGGGCTGGAACCATACTCACTCTCCCTGTTGTTGTGGGGAATGGCAACCACTAGGAACACTGCCCTAGAACAAAACGGCTAGTTTTTCCTGAGGCAAGCAGGGTGAGAATATCAGTCCTGTTACACCTGATTATATTTACAAACTATAAACAGACCAGAAGCCCCTGGGTGCTACAATAATAAAACTTCAAGACACAAGTTTAAAAAGAAAATCCCCAGCAGTGATAATAAAATTGACTTTTAATGAAGATGTTTTATGCTTTGGCCACTTATTTCACTGCTTTCATGTTCTTCTGGAAAACACTTCAAGCAGACCTGTTTATCTAACCGCTGCCTGCACCAGAACATTTCCTGAAATACTGCTGCCCCACTTTTCGATTTAATACATTCCTGCAGCCCACATGGCCAAAACTAATCTTGGATTTGTGAATTCTAGATTTATTTTAATGAAATGCTCAGTTCTGCAGATGTAATGGTTTTCACTGTTTGGTTTACTTATATTTCATGGTTAGTCTCTATTCAGACAGTTCAATCATCATAAAATAAGTGCGAATATATCTGAATACTGTTTTCTTGCGTTCCTTACAGCGAAGGCTTTTCACAAAGAAATTTCCCTCAGTTCAATACTGCCCTCTGCTGGGTAAACAGGAACTATATTCCCTTTTTTCTTTTTCAAAACCAATGGCTTCAGTGAAAGAATGCGCGACTTACTGTACATGTAGATTTACCTATGTTTTTAATTAATCATTGTTCATTGACATAGAAACTGCATAGAAATAGAGACAAAAAAATTGATAACAGTGTGTACTCGAGAGGACAACTGACTGACCTGTATGTTGATAACATTTGTGATTCTTGCAAACGAGAGTGTCTAATGATCGCTTTGTATTACGGCCCAGTGACTGACAACAAGTGCTATACCTGTGATGTGTCCTGCAAGACGTGCTTTGGGCCTCAGTCTCTGGACTGCTCTTCATGTTTTACAGGTCTGTGGTTATGTTTCCTAAACTACTGAATCGGTAATGCCATTTGTAGTCCATGCGCACATGAGGTTTGTATCAGTACCGCCATCCATTCATGACCACACACCTGCTCATTCTTGGTGGTGGCCACAGTGGGCCAAAGCCTCACCAGAAGGTATAGGGAGCGAGGTGAGACATCTTCCTGCACAGGACACCGGTCTCGTCACAGGGCGCACACACGCAAGGCTTTAGTCCCAGAGAACGCATGAGAAATGATCTCTGGTTACCTTCACTGTCGAAAATAACAGACCCTGCTTGCAGCACCCCATCTTCACCCATTTCTTCCTCCGCGTCCTGCACGTGCTCTGTGTTTGCAGGTTGGCTCCTGGACCAGGAGGGCTCCTGTGTGGAACACTGCCCCTCGGGCTACTTCGCCCATCCCGAGACCCAGCTGTGTGAAGAGTGCTCCCCCACCTGTGAGAGGTGTGAGGAGACCAGGGACAAGTGTGTCAGCTGCAAGAAGGGCAAATACAGGCTACTCCTTCACGAAGGGACGTGCTGGTCAAATTGCCCAGAGTAAGTTCATTTTTTTGGAAGAGTAGGGGGCACTCACCATGTGATCTGTGTGGGTCCTAACGCACCAGTATAGTGACAAAGACACTAGACTGTAAAAAAAGGGTGCTGTCTGTCAGATGATACATAAAACTCTCTATGCACCTGTGATTGTATCCCCAGTTCTGTGTTCTGACTCACCGTGGTCATTAAAAATCACATGGCATTCTCAAAGAGTAGGAGTGTTAACCCCAGTGACCCAGCTAAATTACCCCTTGTCCTTTACCAATCATGGCCTCCTAATAATCCCCGTCTCTGAACTGGCTTCATCACTCTGTTCTCCTCTCCACTGAGAGCTGATGTGTGATGAGTGTACTGGTGCACTATGGCTGCTGTCGCATCATCCAGGGGGGGCTGCACACTGGTGGTGGTGGAGGGGATCCCCATTACCTGTAAACGCTTTGAGCAAATGTCCAGAAAAGTGCTATATAAGTGTAAATAATCTTTTGTAAGCAGAACTCTTATTCTGCGTATTCATTTATATAAAATATATGAATGAATGTAATTCATCATGTGGTGTGTTTGGGCACAATGCAGTAGCTTTCTCCATCGTCTCGTTTCAGAGGTTACTTTGAAAGTACGGAGGGCACATGTGAAGCCTGTGATGCCCTTTGCCTCACCTGTGATGAAAATAAATACCAGTGCTTGTCATGTGGAGAAGGGCTGTACCTGGAAAATGGGCAATGCAGAGCCAACTGCTCCCTCAAGAGCTACCCTGCTGGAGACAGGAGCTGCCGGCGCTGCCCGGCCCACTGTGATGTGTGCACTGACTCCTCCACCTGCATCAGTAAGCCCTGGCTTTGCAGACATTCTCCTTGCTGGCGCCGGGCTTTTAAGAGATCCCCCTTGTGCTTTTCTTCAACCAGGTTCTTGGTATTCTTTGTGGGACTCCACAACCTCATTACAGCTCGCTGCTCCTACAGGAAAGCATATTTTTCTTAGGTTAACGGCCTCAAAATCTGCAGAACGGAATTGTGGCAGAATCCCTATATTTTCTAGTTAGTAATTGTCTTTTTTGGGTTCTGTTACTCCTGGAAACAGCATTCAGGCATCAGCACTCCTCCTAGTACTAACGATCTAACAGTACAGCCTGTCCCTCAGCTTGCAGTCTGAGCTCCCATTTGTATTCATGGATCACTGCGACAGAAACTCTGTGTTCTGGTTTGACTTTGAAGAATTTCATATGGTGTCTTCTTTTTTTTTTTTGTCCTTTAAGGCCATTTCTCTTTTATGTTTTAATATTTTCCCAGAGGTTTTTTGAAAGGCCTGCTTATTTAAAATGTTATTAATTAATCTTGCATTAGTTTGTGAGCCTTTGACCCGTGAAGTGTATCAGTGAGCAGTGACAGTAACGATCTGACTGTGTTAATCTGGGGGTAAGCAGGCCTGGCAGCGGTGGCCAGTAAATGAATTCTATGAGGCTATGGCCTCAGGAAGATTGCACATTCGAGCCTCACTGTAGGGCTGCAGCTCATTCTGCCAAGTGAGAATTCTTTCTGAAACTTCTTCAAACGCTCCTCTGTAGAATGCAGTTTCTTGTACCTGCTCCTCGATGGTGTCTGCAAGGCTAACTGTCCTGAGGGATACTTTGAGGACCTCGACCAGGGGAAGTGCACTCCCTGCCACCCCACCTGTGCTTCCTGCTCAGGGCCTCTGCCTGACGACTGCGAGAGCTGCTCTCCTGACTCCCCCAAACTGTATGAAGGCCAGTGCTCTGAGGAATGTCCTCCAGGAACATATTACAAGATGTCAGCCTACGAATGCCAAGGTAAGGGTAGCGAAGGACTCGCAGTTAATTGGTGGACAAAATGTACTTTTTATTTAAAAGAGCTGCTAATAATGTTTGTTAAGACCCACCCAATGTTATATTAGCCAATTGTGTTTTTCATTCCCTGGATCGCAGACATAAGCCCCATAGTCACACACAGGGGAGAATGAGGAGGTGTAGGCCCACCTTCGAGACAGTTGTCATTTAACACACCACAGGCACCACAGCCGCTTTCGGAGGGTCAGAGCCAATTGGAGGAGAAGCATGTCTCTCAACAACAGCACTGCATGGCTGCAAGCACCTTGGAAGCCACAGGGGGCGCTGTGTCACAGCCAGGAGAGTCCTGGTCAAGTAATCCCACAGTACCTTTGGTAGTTCTCAGCCAATTATACAGCAAGACTTGGGGAACCCTGGTCACAGTCAGTTAGTGACATGACCCAGGCTTGAACCCGTGATCTCAGAGCTCCACCTGCTCTCGGATGAAAGCCTTTCTCAGTAAACCCACTTGCAAAGCAGAGAAAAATGTACTATAATGGTCCTCCAGGTGGGGCTGCACATTGGTGGTGGTGGAGGGGATCCCCATTACCTGTAAAGCGCTTTGAGTGGAGTGTCCAGAAAAGCGCTATATAAGTGTAAGCAATTATTATTATTATTAATTAAAGAGAATTAATATAGCCCCACAATGACAGAAGTAAGAAGTCCAGCCCTGCAGAGTTCAGTTTTATAAGTAGGAAATAGAGGTACATCTGTCTCCACTTTAGCTGTTCAGACTAGCTGTGTAACAATGACATTTGTTTTCCCCCTGATTCTGTGCATTGGTTGTGAGTTAAAAAGGCACTAGATCATCTGTATGTTTTCTTTCTTTGAACTGGTTTCCAATGCAATCTTAAAGATGACAACCTTTAACCTCTTGCAGATAATATCAAAGGCAGTTTTGCTTTATTACAGAAATAAATGTACAATTGCTGTGCCCTACATCTTTCAGAGTGTGACCAGACCTGTGTGAGCTGTACTGGCCCTGAGCCCACAGATTGCACCAAGTGTAAAAAAGGCCTGACACTGGATCCAAAAACCAGAATGTGTGGCATCACCAGTGACTCCAACTGCCCGCCCAAAACATTTCTTGATGAAAACCAGGTCTCCTGCATGGCTTGTCACCACCAGTGTGAATCCTGTGTAGGGCCTGCTGCAAGCGACTGCCAGACCTGTGCTGTGCCCAATTACTTGTACAGTAAGAACACCTTCTCAGATCCTGTCTGTGTCCTTGTAGCTGGCTGTCCAATTTGTTTAGCAGATAGGACACATTTTCAACATAGTTCAATGCTATATCCAAGGAAATACTAGATAGAAAATAGATAGATAAAAAGGTTAATTTGTGCTATTTTTTCCCTAATTGGCCCATCCCTCACTTGACAATGTTTGCTTGTGTATAGTACTGAAATGCTATGTTTGGGGAACCATGAAGTTGTTATTTATTCTAATCTAAAGGTCTCTCAATATCAAGGTACAAGTAATGGATTATTCCATGCTGAAAAAAGAAGAAAAGGTACACAATGTTTTGGCTGTGGAGCGTTCTTTAGGTGTGAACCTTCTTCAAGCCTTTTATTTGTTCCTTTAAAGTATACTTATGCTGAACTACTCTGAATTTTATTGTGCTGTTTATCAAGGAAATCCTGGTCTTGTGTGATAATACTGGTTTGTCCCACCTGACAACACACCATGAAAAAACAATCCAAAAACTTAAATGAGGCGGGAGTTTTCTTAACTACTTCCTTTTACCATTTGTTTTCTTAATGCTTTTTGTTTCATTGCAGAGAGAGATCATTGCTCCATTCCAATACCATAAAAAAAGAAGTAATACTTTAGTGCAAAATTGGTACTAAAGTACACTATAGGAATTTGAACACCATATGCAGAAAACAGGCATTTCTAACGTGTGGCTCTGTTTGCTGTAGATGGCACTTGTCTGAAAGACTGTCCTGAGGGCTTCTTCAAGTCCAACGAGGAGGCAGATGGCATAGAACTAGGCTTCTGTGCCATCTGTGACCGTGTGTGTACCACCTGCATCGGGGCCTCCCCTAAGGACTGTATCACTTGTTCATCAGGTTATTTCAAATTCCTGCACCTCTGTATCTCCCATTGTCCCACAGGGTAAGAAAAATGAGGTTAAGGCTTTTTCATGCTCCCAAAGGCTGCGTAAGAAATCTTGAAGAACTGAATCTAACCAGTAATTTTAGTGCAATGCCATAAATAACTACTTATTAAAAAGATAGGTTGTGTGAACTTGTAGTCATCTTCCAACAATTGAGAATAAGTGTGACTCATTGGTCCACTTTAACTTGAGTGTAGGTCAATAGCTCAGATACCTACAGCTTAACAAGGTAAAAGGTGTGATGAAAAGGTTCTTGCACGTCATTAATTCTTACTGTAAACTTTAAATTCATTTACTGTTTCCTGTACTGTTTTTGTAAAGTCAATAGTGCAACTAGCAGGTGGTCCACACCTAAGTATACATCAATAGTCACAGTATCCACCCTTTCCTGCTTTTTTTTACACCCCACCCAAGCACAACATGTGCTGGAAATTCCAGGCCAGTGAAGACAGAACCAAGCCAGCACACAAATCTGTAACAACAGAATTAAACACATAAAACCTGCAGAGAAAAGCCTACCAGCCACAATCTTGATTGTAGCTTACATCCTTGATGCATTTACAAATATGGAAACAGACGTAGAAAAATCGTACATTGCAATGTGTGATGAGGTTATCTGCACACTTCTGCAGTCATTTCTCCCTGTTGATTGCAGATACTACCGTGGGAAGACTCAGTGTGAGAAATGTGACAGCTCGTGCAGAGTGTGTGCAGGCCCTGGGGCCCAGGCCTGCCTGGCCTGCCCCCCTCACCTGCTGGAGCTGGACGGCACTAAGCTGTGTGTAGAGCACTGTCCTCAGCGATTCTACCAGCAGAACTACCAGTGCAAACGGTGCCACACCAGCTGTAAAACCTGTAAAGGTAATAATGTTGTCTGTTACTAACGCCCTAGGCCATTTGAGCAAGACTGATGAGAAAATTGCAGAGATCTGCACTAGGAACATGGCTCTTCCTAATTTTTATGAAGGATGTAGATTGCGGTCTGGTTGGTCTAGTCAGGTTTGCATACAGTACTAAAACAAGCACTATAGCAGCAGCAAATGAAATTCAAGAAGAGGCAGATGAATTTAAAGAGAAGAAAAACACCTCACAGTGTAAATATGCTAGAAGGCGTATTCCATGCAGGTAATACTAATACTAATAATAATAATAATAATAATAATTGCTTACACTTACAGTGCCTTGCGAAAGTATTCGGCCCCCTTGAACTTTTCAACCTTTTGCCACATTTCAGGCTTCAAACATAAAGATATACATTTTTTATTTTATGTGAAGAATCACCAACAAGTGGGACACAATTGTGAAGTGGAACGAAATCTATTGGATTTTTGAAACTTTTTTAACTAATAAAAAAATGAAAAGTGGGGCGTGCAAAATTATTCGGCCCCCTTGCGTTAATACTTTGTAGAGCCACCTTTTGCTGCGATTACAGCTGCAAGTCGCTTGGGGTATGCCTCTATCAGTTTTGCACATCGAGAGACTGAAATTCTTGCCCATTCTTCCTTGCAAAACAGCTCGAGCTCAGTGAGGTTGGATGGAGAGCGTTTGTGAACAGCAGTTTTCAGCTCTTTCCACAGATTCTCGATTGGATTCAGGTCTGGACTTTGACTTGGCCATTCAAACACCTGGATACGTTTATTTGTGAACCATTCCTTTGTAGATTTTGCTGTATGTTTGGGATCATTGTCTTGTTGGAAGATAAATCTCCGTCCCAGTTTCAGGTCTTTTGCAGACTCCAACAGGTTTTCATCCAGAATGGTCCTGTATTTGGCTGCATCCATCTTCCCCTCAATTTTAACCATCTTCCCTGTCCCTGCTGAAGAAAAGCAGGCCCAAACCATGATGCTGCCACCACCATGTTTGACAGTGGGGATGGTGTGTTGAGGGTGATGAGCTGTGTTGCTTTTACGCCAAACATATCGTTTTGCATTGTGGCCAAAAAGTTCGATTTTGGTTTCATCTGACCAGAGCACCTTCTTCCACATGTTTGGGGTGTCTCCCAGGTGGCTTGTGGCAAACTTTAGACGAGACTTTTTATGGATATCTTTGAGAAATGGCTTTCTTCTTGCCACTCTTCCATAAAGGCCAGATTTGTGCAGTGTAAGACTGATTGTTGTCCTATGGACAGACTCTCCCACCTCAGCTGTAGTTCTCTGCAGTTCATCCAGAGTGATCATGGGCCTCTTGGCTGCATCTCTGATCAGTCTTCTCCTTGTCTGAGCTGAAAGTTTAGAGGGACGGCCAGGTCTTGGTAGATTTGCAGTGGTCTGATACTCCTTCCATTTCAAGATGATCGCTTGCACAGTGCTCCTTGGGATGTTTGAAGCTTGGGAAATCTTTTTGTATCCAAATCCGGCTTTAAAGTTCTCCACAACAGTATTACGGACCTGCCTGGTGTGTTCCTTGGTCTTCATGATGCTCTCTGCGCTTTCAACAGAACCTTGAGACTATCACAGAGCAGGTGCATTTATACAGAGACTTGATTACACACAGGTGGATTCTATTTATCACCATCAGTCATTTAGGACAACATTGGATCATTCAGAGATCCTCGCTGAACTTCTGGAGTGAGTTTGCTGCACTGAAAGTAAAGGGGCCGAATAATTTTGCACGCCCCACTTTTCATTTTTTTATTAGTTAAAAAAGTTTCAAAAATCCAATAGATTTCGTTCCACTTCACAATTGTGTCCCACTTGTTGGTGATTCTTCACATAAAATAAAAAATGTATATCTTTATGTTTGAAGCCTGAAATGTGGCAAAAGGTTGAAAAGTTCAAGGGGGCCGAATACTTTCGCAAGGCACTGTATATAGCGCTTTTCTGGACACTCCACTCAAAGCGCTTTACAGGTAATGGGGATCCCCTCCACCAACACCAGTGTGCAGCCCCACCTGGATGATGCGACGGCAGCCATAGTGCGCCAGAATGCTCACCACACATCAGCTATCAGTGGGGAAGAGAGCAGAGTAATGTAGCCAATTCATAGAGGGGGATTATTAGGAGGCCATGATTGGTAAGGGCCAATTGGAAATTTGGCCAGGACACCGGGGTCCTGGTGTAATAAATACACAATGGTAAATGCTGAGCCTGAAGAGCTGATCCTGAAGTTATTTTCATTATTTACATCATCTACATTGCTTCACACAAACTGAAATGTTCAGATCTATAGAATTTAAATCATGGAATGTTTGTTAAATTGTGCACTAGCAAGTCCTCTTTTAATATATTGCATACAATTGTAGTGACCATGTTAAAAAAATCAATTTGCCTCTGGATTCTGTCCACATAATGTCCTACACTGAGAGGCTGATTGTTTTTTACAATTTAAGAGTATGACTTGTTTCAAGATCCTCAAAGGCATTGACAAAGTCAACTCGGCAGATGTCTTCAGAATACACAGTGAAACCCAACCAGAGGACACAGGCAGAAACTGTGTGGAAGTCCATTCCAGACTGGGAGCAAGAGGCACTCCTTAGGGAAAATGTTATGGAGGTATAGCACAAGCTGCCTGGCCATGTTGTTGAAGCTTATACCCTGGCCCTGGCTACTTTCAAGACATGACTAAATGAAATCTGTGGTTAATTAATTAAATACTACTTTTTTTCCCTGGGTTTTCACTTATCTATGTTAAAAAACAACCACTTAAAACATTTGCTCTGACCATTCTTTTTTCAAATGCTCTATTATAATTAATACTAAAGTACCCAATGCTGATTTGGGGGTAATCAGGCTAGGACTATTGCTAATCAGAGTCTGGGAAACAACTCCTGAGAGTTGCGTTAATGTTGCAGACTCAACGCCTCAGGGGTGTCTCACCTGTGACTGGGGGAGCACTCTGCAGAATGGGATCTGTTACCCTCGCTGCGAGGAGAAACGTTACTTCTCTGAGGATGTAAGTAGCAGCAGTCAAACACTATGGTTGGTACAGCACTAGGAGAAATATGTACAATGGCACCAGAATTCACTGTTTGTACCTTCTCTACGTAGCTGAGTAAACAACGGTATAAAGAACTACTGTATTATGAACCTCAGTGTTGCTCTCAGCCTTTTATAACTTCTAGTACCCTACTTTCTCTAACGTGTATATACAGCATATATCCTAATACAGAGTTTTGGTTCCTGTTTTGATAATGACACATTCTGTAAGCATCAAATCAAATCAAAGTTTATTTATCAAATGCACAACAATATGGCATGCAGCAGTAGTTGCTGGCAATGAAATGTCTTTTCTGCGAGCTCACAAAAATCACAAGAATCACAAAAATCACAAAATTCACAAAAACAAAAAAAATCACAAAATTGAGGTTACGTTTTCTTAAATTAATACAACTCAATATGAGTAGAGCTTTTATGTGTCTATGTGCTATGTGTCCATGGTGTATGCAATATATACAAGTAGTGCAGTTATGCTGAATACAGTGAAAACTGTGTGTCCATGTAGCCATTACAGGTGATTTGCTAAAGGAGCTGCAGGTTGGCTATTTAGCAGTCTTATTGCCTGGAGGTAGAAGCTGTCCTGTAGTCTGTTGGACTTGTGTGTGTATCCTGTTAAAGGTTGTGTAGTTACCTCAGACCAAGTCTCTGCCACCCTACCAAGGGAAATGTAGCTTTTTATTAGTAATTTAAATAAATCTATAACTGCTTATCTAGATATTTTGACCTACTCAAATTATTTAGCTGTACAGGAGGAAAGGCAATCATATTTTCTTCATTTGCCAGCAGTTTGTTAGACTGTAGATGGTATGAATGTTAAAAAATACCTAGACAAGAAAATAGCATATTAAATTAGAATTTAAGAACATAGAACATGCCTAAATATAGAAATAATATTGTAGCGCCTCCCCTCCCTCCCAAAGCTGGACTGCCAAGACTATTTTCCTGACCTCTCCCCCCACTTCTCCACCTGTTAAAAGTGGGAAGGTGGGCATTTTGAGTCGTTTTGCCCTATGAGACTGCTAACAAATGCTTATGCTTCACTCTCTCTTCTTCTGTTCTACTAGAACACACGTTAATGATCCTTCTCTACTCCACCAATACTCTCTGAAGGAAAAAAGGCAGTACTAACTGTTCAGATAATTAGTCTTAAGTTTTGACCATGAGCTTTGCACCTCATTCGAAAAACAAAAAGCTTCATTCAAACCAGGAAACACTGTTCCCTTTCTCCAGGAGACAAGAGAGATCATGTTTTTGTTCCATGAAGTGACGCGTCGCTGGCTGCAAAGAAAAAAATGCGCAGACATGATTCTTTGAGAGTAAAAGGAGCTCCTTCAAAGAAGTCAAGTGGAGAATAGCCCAGATCATGTACTACACCTAACTTACATTCGCAAATCAAACACTCAACAAACAAAAAAGAAAAGAGTTCTGTAGCATTCCCTTAGTACCTGGCCTGAATCCCATTCACACAAAGCCAATAGTTGAATACAGTAAACCCACTACACTTAACTCTATAGTGGAACTTAGCCAAACAATTATGATTTTGGCTGATGTTTCATCTCTGGGAAACTTTGCTATCCATCCATTTTCTAATCACTTTGTCCGATTCAGGGTTGTGGGGAGCCGGAGTCTATCCCAGGAAGCAAAGAGTGCAAGGCAGGATACACCTTGGAAGGGATGCCAGTCTATCGCCGGGCAGACATAGAGACACACACACTCATACAAGGGCCTACTAGTACAGTATGTCTTTGGACTGTAGGAGGAAAGCCATGCAAACACAGGAAGATCATACAGACTCGACGCAGAGCTCAGTGTTGAAGGGCAGCAATGCCAGCCTCTGCACCACTGTGCCACCAATTACCCCATTTAACCATAGTGCACCACATGACCACGAAACAAAAAGACTTTGTTCAGAAATGGTAAACGATTAAACAATGTTTCAATGTTTGTCTTGTAAAATTAAACTGAAGAGACTGCATTGTACGTAATCAAATAACGTTATATTGGTCAAACATTACTACAGCCCATCCTAAGAAAACATCTGTCATGACTGCAGCATTGATTACCTTCCAGTCACCTGCATTATGCAGTATAACCATATATAAACAGAACAATGACTTCCTGTTGATTTATGTTGCAAAATTCCAACCGTATCATCAAGTATTTTATTTTACCTTACCTGCAGGCCTAACACACCACCTTCTTCATGCCTTCTGCTTGTCAAATTAAATATAAAAAATATGTATGTCCCTGACTCCTTCGGGGCCTCACTCAAAGATTTCACTGCCATTGGAATGGGGTTTGTTTTTGAGTCAAGGTGTTCTTCTACCATACTGTGATTCACTGTTAACCCAAAGCAATAGTAATCATTACATTTCAAAAGGCTGATAGTTTGGACCATACTAGTTCCACTAAAACTGCCTCCCTATGATCAGTAAGCTAAGTACATATGACCATTATAAAGTACTGCAAAGCAAAACTGTGGCCTTTTTTCCATGCAGTTCTTTGCCCCTAGTGTACTCCAGTCGCTCTCAAATGAGTACGGTACTCTATGCCTTTAACTGCAGAAGAATGGATGTTTATCTCATCTCTCTCCTAGGAGCTCTGCAAGTTATGTGACAGCTCCTGCAGACATTGTGCAGGTCCTGGCCCTGATCAGTGTCTGACATGCAAGCCTAACTTTGCTCTACACCCGCTGGAAAACCGGTGTTCCAGGTGCTGTGAGTCTAAACACAACAACACAGGCTGCTGCCACTGCACTATCAATTCAGGTACCAAGGCCTTCGATGTCAACAGCAAGGAGTGGCATAGAACAATGAGTGATCTATTCATAAGAAAATCTAGTGAAAATAAGGTGAACTGAAGCTGGATACATATGATACTTGACACATTTTCTCTATAATGCAGCGTTATAGTCCTTGAGTCCCATGCCATTATTTATGTACTGTATATGTAAACATTTAAAGCTACTTCAGGAGAAACCTGTGTGGGTCATTTAAGTCACAATGGCACAAAAAACATTCTCATTAAAGGTTGTGGTTGTGCTAGCAAAAAAACTACTGCTAACGTCTCCAAAATCTCGCACTTTGTCTGAACACGCGCAACGCCACAATCTGTTCTGCTCTCTTTGCCAGCACTGTGTGTAGAAGCTGCTCACCCGGTGTCGGGGGAGAGGCAGGTGTTGGGGAGCACAGAGCCCACGGTGCTCAGCCACGTCTCCGCTGCGCTGCCCGCCGCGGCGATGCTGGCGCTGGTCGCGGTCCTGGCGCTGTTCGCGCTGTTCCAGGCCAGGGCGAGGAAGAGGCTGTGCTGGAAACGGAGCTACGAGAGGCTGAGTGGCAGTGCCAGTGTCAGGCCATCGCCCTACACCATGACCCACGGTGTCCCGGAGCCCGAGGACAGCGGAGATGAGACTGACGTGGTTTACAGCAGTAGGGACGGCACAGTGTACCGCCGATACAACTTGATCAAGGCCCAGGAGGGACAGGGAGAGGAATGTGAGGATGAGGACACTTGTTTAAACAAACCGTAGGATGTGGTGTCTACAACAAGGGGCATCAACAACCTGAAAACAGTTTTCAACTGAATGAAAGCTGAAAATGGAATGCTATTCCATTTTTTCTACTAAGAAGAAATGATAAAAACGTGTTCTTCTTGTTTTGTATGTTTTCATGAAACTACAGAAAGAATGCATATACAAAGAGTGGAAGAATGTCTCCTTTCAGAAACACTTTCTGTCTCTTTGAAGAGGTCTGACTCCTGTTTTAAAGCTTCAGGTGACAAATTCGGAACAGGCTTTAGATTCTATATAACTCCATTCTAAAAACATCATCAAAAGCCTCTGACATACACCTCGAAATTATTAATGGTATTTTTAAAACCAATGCTAGAATTTTTTGTTCTATTTGTGACCAGAATGAAGTAGCTGTACTGTAAATTGTACTTAACTTAAGCGGAAAAATTTATATTAATTTGACAAAAAGACATTGCAATGGTTAATTTAGTTTACTGTCATTTTGCCTCACATTAATAAAACTAGACCTACTGTAGCTGACAATCTAGAACCTAGTTCAAAGTTTAAGAAAATGACTTCTTTTGAATAGTGTACCTGAAAAAAAATGTAGATTGGTATATGGTGAATGAATTACTTAGGTTATGATTTAAGATGGCCCTAACCCCACTTAAAACAGAAAGCAGGTGTTAACTCTCACCAATCCCTTTGGCTTAATCACAGTGAAACAGAGGATGATCTTGATACAACAGACACAAAATCTTCAACCAGTTTAAAATTATTAGGAAGATTAGGAATTGACAACACATTACAACAGAATGCTACATTTGTGTTAACAGATTGCCTAAAGTTTGTGTAGCTGTGATCACTGAGGAGATGAATTTGCAGAACTACAACAAAACAGAAAATAAATGACAAAAGTGAAAATAATTATAGGTGCTTATAAACCTATTAAATAATTATGATTATCAGGTGATATGCTATATTGTGTCACTGTAAGTTTTACTAATCAGTGCTATGTAATTTTTTTCATGTGCTTGTCTTTATTATAACTCCACATTGGTTGCAGCAATGGCTCAAAACTGAGTCACACATACAAATGCAAATGTAAACCCTGAATGATTATGTAGTCTTTAAGATTCAACTACATTTTTGCTGATAAAAGGAGGGGTTAATAAAAAAAAACATCTTGTGAAGCTGGGACTTGTCTTTCGTTGCAGTGGTAGGATTTGGAAAAAGGTCAACTTCCCTTTTCAGGCAGGCAGAAGAGTAACAGCTGGACCACCAAATGGAGGCAACGTATTTGAAGGTGTGGGACTACCAACCCCTGAGCCAGTATATCACCAGATTACACATGCACCTTTAGATGGTCTGTCACAAGGCTCCTAAATGTACCAGAGGTGTTCTTTCCTTTTAGAAAAGCCTGCTCCCCCCACCCAAAAAACACATTGGTATTAGCCAACAAAAGATCTTCACTTCCTCTTCTGCTGTTGAAGAACTCTTCAGTTCTCTTTACCACTGGAAGAGCCAGAATAGACAAATTCCTGTCAGACTCCTCTTAGCTCTCCACTTCTCTTACTGGCACGATAGTGAAGAGTTTATTTAATTCCCTGGAACCCCAGGCACACGTACTCAGGCCTTCCCACCCATAGCCCATAGCTTTGAGCTGGAAGAGACCAGACCCCCGTCAAACTCAACTGGGCTCACCCTTCCACACCCAGTATTCCCTTAACTAGGGCAAAACCTGTTCCCAGTCTCAGCTGAGACCTACTGGTGCACAGCACTCACTATTACTCACTATTTTCCAACTATAAACCAAATTTATCTACTGCTCCATAGAGACAACGGAGAATTCAAGTTAATCCAGCAATACGGTACACTAGCAAAACAAAAGCTTCTGTAGTTAATCCAATCCATAACAAAAATTATAATAATAAATGTAGCACCTTTAAAGGAAGATACTCAAAGCGCTATACAGAGCAACAACACAAAAATACACAATACATACACAATGGCACGAAATCTGACAGGAAATTAGTACAAAGACTCCAGGACAGAAACAGAGTGATCACTTGCACTAGACCTGGTCAGGATTTTGGATGTGTGAAACAACTGAACAGTGAAACCCCAGTAAGGAGAGCATTACAAGTAGTCAATTCCGGAGAAGACAAACATGTTGACCAGCTTTTAAGCAACTGTTAGAAATAACACAACCTATCTGGCGATATTTCTGAGGTGAAAGAATGATGTTTTGACAACATGTTGCACATGTGGCTCAAAAGTCAAGCCTGAATCAAATATCACCCCCAAGCTTTTCAATTTTGACTGAAGCACAAGTATAGTACCATCCACAGATAGGGTTACTGCATTGGCTTTACAATGTCGATGGGAGGAGACAATAAGCATGACTTCAGTCTTGTCACAGTTTAGATGAAGGAAGTTTTGAGTCATTTATGTTTTTAATGTCAGAGATGCAATTAGAGAGAACAGAAACAGATGTAGATTTGAGCATCATCAGAAAAGAAATGATAATCTTTTAATTGATACAATGATGTCAATTTCAATAGGACTGACAGTTGGCTGCTGAAATTAAAGCACAAGAGTTGAATAAACAGTCCTGTGTTATCTAAACTTTCCACAATTCACAACACCACTAACACACTGTCCCTCACTGAAGTGCGGGCACAAGCTCAGACACAACCCCCCTGTCCTTTCCACCTGACTGCTGTTATACTGATTGCTACTACTCCTGAGGAATGTCCAATTAAGCACAGGGCCAGTCAACTGATCCCTATTCTGCCTGTGGAATTCCATTCCCCTGGAGTCCAATCAGTCAGTCAAGGCAAGTGAGCCTACTTTGCTCTTAAGAAGGAAGAGGTTTTAACTAAGCCTCATCTTGCTGCGTCACAGACGGTAGAACAAGGGTTGTATTTTTAAGGAAGTTAAGGAGTTTTAATACAGAAAGTTCAACACTGACATTTTTTTTATAACAGCGTTATTCACAGCATTTAACCTTTTGTATTCGGAGCTGGAGAGGTGCCTTGTCCTTAGGGAACAAAAATGCGTTGAATAAAGTGATCGGGACTGGTGGCAAGATTACTGGTGCATCCTCGGACTCAATAACATGTCTAACAGATCGACATCATTATTCTTGGGCATAAAATTTCAGATGACCCCTCTTGTGCACTTGTTTTAGAATATACATGAGAGAAGGTACAAAATCCCCTGTATAAAGACTAAGAGAACATGTACTTCTTTATACCTAAAATCATTCGATTGTTGAACAATGAAAAGGTTGTTTACAGGTAGCAATTTTATTATTGTTTTTGTTTTTAGACTCTTCAGAGGCTAATTGTTTTTTAATCTTATGATACTGCAAAGGTTCTCATAGAGCAATGCTGTTGAATATTATTTTGTAGTATGGTATTGTCTTATTGTCATATATGTTATATGTTTATGAGCTCTTCCTCTTATGGGCAAAAAGGTTAATTCAATTTTAATTCAAATGGATAGGTCTTATCATTGCATTGCTTTAGATCTCCATTGTTCTAAAGATGGTTTTTCCTGCTTCTGTCTTCAGTATTTGCCATTAGAAAAATCTCTTTGTATGCCAAAAAAAACTCTTTGTGGAGCACATTCCATCAAAATATAATTTCAGAGAAGGATGACTTACAGTACATTCCACTTCCTGGTTTTATGAATTGGTGTATGTTTCTATAAAGGAGATTATCCAGAGTTACAAGTTAGAGAGGACTGAAAGGGAAATAAGTTTTTCCTGATATGTAAAATCTCAGTTGTATGTCCCTACATTGACATCCAATCTCACAACAAATGATCTCGTAGACCCTGGTTAGTGGTCTGTGGTGGCCAGATAGTACATTATGTTCAAGAGCTATATCATACTCCACATTGGTAAAATTCATATACTCCCACCCAGAACCCTACACTCTGTTATGTGATGTTAACATGATGGCATGTTCAAATGGGTCATTGTGCTTTATCATTTCAGACTGAAGATCACTTCAGAACCATGAAGATGGGAATATGGACATTAAATCTTCTAACTTCTTCTGACTTAAAGATGAATACATGTGTTCAACTTGACCACTTTCAGTTATCTGAATAACATTTTGTTTTAGAATTTTTATTTCCTTTTGGCAAATCCAAACATCTTACTCTGGTTTATCTTCAACGCCTTTACAATTCCTTCACCTATTTTGTCATGAGCACATAAGCACACAAAATCCTGTTTAAGGTGCAAATGAAAATGGTATCTAATGTATGCCCTATCGGAGCTCTTTGGAAACGAAGGGTACACGATTTGTTTAAGATAGCATTTAGCTGTCAACTGATATGACTCAAACCTAAGATATCCTACCCCACCACAAACCTTGATTTTATCAAACTATTCATTGTGGTTGTGGTTCATACAGTACCTACTTTTGTTAACGTAGCAGATACACATACAGTTCCTACAAACGAACTACTATAATTATATTTAATGTTTCAACAATTCAACAGGATACAGTGTCACATTTTGTAGCCATGCCAGTACATTGTTTATTCTTTCTCAATCTTAATAACCTATGAGCTAATAGAGACATCTTACTGGTTCTTTTACAACTGGATCAATATAACACAACCTTAAAGGTAACATCAATTTAGTCATATAGTTTGATTATTCAATAATTTTATCAGATCCTGATACTTAACCAAGTATAATAAAAACACATTTGTCTTTAACATTCCTGTTACAAAGAAGCCTGATATAAAACTTGAAATGTGCTGATACCATAAACTTATGATGCCAAGTTTTATGTATAAAACACATGTATGATTACAGGGTATGGGATTTAAACTTTAACCAACAAATTCACAGAAAAGTGGTCAGTCTTATGCAACCTGGTTTTCCACAAATGTTCATTTAAAAAATGTATTCAAGTTATACATTTTAAATACTTTTTTTCTGAGAAATATTGTTGTATCAACTTTTTTATACAGTATACTATTTTTCTGTTTGTGGCTATATTTTAAAATATTTACTCAATGTCTCAAAATGACTTGGCACTCTGATTTTTTAAGAAAGTGTAGTGCCTTTGAAGCCTGAGTGGAAAATAAAATCAAAGCTTCTATTGTGGTATTGATTGTCCACAAACCAAAAAGAAAACAGTTGAACAAAATGAAAGAGAACCAAATCTAAATCTATACCTAAATTTTAAAAAGCAAAGCAAAACTGTGGCCTTTTTTCCATGCAGTTCTTTGCCCCTAGTGTACTCCACTAGCTCTCAAATGAGTACGGTACTCTATGCCTTTAACTGCAGAAGAATGGAGTTTATCTCATCTCTCTCCTAGGAGCTCTGCAAGTTATGTGACAGCTCCTGCAGACATTGTGCAGGTCCTGGCCCTGATCAGTGTCTGACATGCAAGCCTAACTTTGCTCTACACCCGCTGGAAAACCCGTGTTCCAGGTGCTGTGAGTCTAAACACAACAACACGGGCTGCTGCCACTGCACTATCAATTCAGGTACCAAGGCCTTCAATGTTATCAGCAGGGAGTGGCATAGAACAACGAGTGATCTATTCATAAGAAAATCTAGTGAAAATAAGGTGAACTGAAGCTGGATACATATGAAACTTGACACATTTTCTCTACAAACTGACAGCAACTTCAAAGTTTCAAACTATTTTGGAACAGCTTCATTTCCAATAGATTTCCAATATTTCTTTCACAAGCTGGCTAAGATAGTTCCCCTTTATCGGCATTACAAATTTTCTTTTCTTTTTTTAGTTGAGGTTCACCAACCTGACAAGCTAAAAACTGATAGTAATGCGGCGTTATAGTCCTTGAGTCCCATGCCATTATTTATATACTGTATATATAAACATTTAAAGCTACTTCAGGAGAAACCTGTGTGGGTCATTTAAATCACAATGACACAAAAACATTCTCATTTTAAAAAAAGATTTTAATATAAATACAAAAGTTCTTATTCTTAAATTTTGTGATTCACTACGACTTTCAACCTGAATATTAGATTAGCTTTTCAGACAAGGATTGCAACCAGTGAAACAGAAACCTAACTAAATATCACTGTTGAGTGAACAGACACAGATACTTAGGACACAGCACTTCGAGAACTGTTCTTTAGTCAGATTTTCTGTGGTAATAATAATGTCATTTGCCAAACCGCTTCATACCACACGGTGTCGCGGGAAGCCGGAGCCTACCCAGCAAGCAACGAGCGCAAGGCAGGGTTCACCCTGGACAGGACGCCAGTCCATCGCAGGGCCAGTGCAGGCCAATCACACATGGGGACAATGTGGAGGCCTTCTCGAAAATCTTTAATGACCACTGAGTCAGGACCTCGGTTTAACGTCTCATCTGAAAGACAGCGCCCACTACAGTATAGTGTCCCCGCCACCATACTGGGGTATTAGGACCCACACAGACCACAGGGTGGGCGCCCCCCACTGGTCCCACTAACACCTCTTCCAGCAGCAACCATAGCTTCCCAGGAGGTCCCCTCATCCAGATACTGACCAGGCTCAACCCTGCTGAGCTTCAGTGGGCAGACACTTGAGAGCTGCAGGGTGATATGGCTGCAGGCTTAATAATAATAATAATAATAATAATAATAATAATAATAATAATAATAATAATAATAATAATAATAAAAAACTTTATTTTATATTGCACCTTTAAAGGTGGCTTCTCAAAGCGCTTTACGGACTGACAACAACAAAAAATACACAATGCACAATGAAAATACACAATGAGAGGACACAATAGATGAGAGTACTGAATACAGCAGGAGCAGAGCGGTAAAGAACAGAACCAGTTAAGTAAAATTCATGCTGTTGCAGGTCAGGGCGAGGAAGAGGTTGTGCTGGCAAAAAAACTACTGCTAACATCTCCAAAATCTCGCACTTTGTCTGAACACGCGCAACGCCACAATCTGTTCTGCTCTCTTTGCCAGCACTGTGTGTAGAAGCTGCTCACCCGGTGTCGGGGGAGAGGCAGGTGTTGGGGAGCACATAGCCCACGGTGCTCAGCCACGTCGATGCTGGCGCTGGTCGCGGTCCTGGCGCTGTTCGCGCTGTTCCAGGCCAGGGCGAGGAAGAGGCTGTGCTGGAAACGGAGCTACGAGAGGCTGAGTGGCAGTGCCAGTGTCAGGCCATCGCCCTACACCATGACCCACGGTGTCCCGGAGCCCGAGGACAGCGGAGATGAGACTGACGTGGTTTACAGCAGTAGGGACGGCACAGTGTACCGCCGATACAACTTGATCAAGGCCCAGGAGGGACAGGGAGAGGAATGTGAGGATGAGGACACTTGTTTAAACAAACCGTAGGATGTGGTGTCTACAACAAGGGGCATCAACAACCTGAAAACAGTTTTCAACTGAATGAAAGTTGAAAATGGAAAGCTATTCCATTTTTTCTACTAAGAAGAAATGATAAAAACGTGTTCTTCTTGTTTTGTATGTTTTCATGAAACTACAGAAAGAATGCATATACAAAGAGTGGAAGAAGGTCTCCTTTCGGAAACAGTTTCTGTCTCTTTGAAGAGGTCTGACTTCCGTTTTAAAGCTTCAGGTGACAAATTCAGAACAGGCTTTAGATTCTGTATAATTCCATTCTAAAAACATCATCAAAAGCCTCTGACATACACCTTGAAATTATTAATGGTATTTTTAAAACCAATGCTAGAATTTTTTCTTCTATTTGTGACCAGAATGAAGTAGCTGTACTGTAAATTGTACTTAACTTAAGCGGAAAAATTTATATTAATTTGACAAAAAGACATTGCAATGGTTAATTTAGTTTACTGTCATTTTGCCTCACATTAATAAAACTAGACCTACTGTAGCTGACAATCTAGAACCTAGTTCAAAGTTTAAGAAAATGACTTCTTTTGAATAGTGTACCTGAAAAAAATGTAGATTGGTATATGGTGAATGAATTACTTAGGTTATGATTTTAGATGGCCCTAACCCCACTTAAAACAGAAAGCAGGTGTTAACTCTCACCAATCCCTTTGGCTTAAACACAGTGAAACAGAGGATGATCTTGATACAACAGACACAAAATCTTCAACCAGTTTAAAATTGTTAGGAAGATTAGGAATTGACAACACAACAACAGAATGCTACATTTGTGTTAATAGATTGCCTAAAGTTTGTGTAGCTGTGATCACTGAGGAGATGAATTTGCAGAACTACAACAAAACAGAAAATACATGACAAAAGTGAAAATAATTATAGGTGCTTTTTCATGTGCTTGTCTTTATTATAACTCCACAAAGAAACAACTGAGTCACACATACAATTGCAAATGTAAACCCTGAATGATTATGTAGTCTTTAAGATTCAACTACATTTTTGCTGATAAAAGGAGGGGTTAATAAAAAAAACATCTTGTGAAGCTTCTATTGTGGTATTGATTGTCCACAAACCAAAAAAAACCAGTTGAACAGAATGAAAGAGAACCAAATCTAAATCTATATCTAAATTTTAAAAACTATCTGTCCCATTTAAGTTATATTCCTTATACAACTATGGATAATATTCTATACCTGAAGTTATAAGAAACATAATTTTTCACTTGTAATATTTCTTGTGCAAGTGACCAACAAGAGCATATACACATTGCTGGACATTTAATCTACAAGAAGATCAGGGGTCAGAATTGTAATCATATTTGAAATATGATTTTTATGTAACTTGTTTTATTACAAAAATGAATGTGAGTGTTTTTGGGGGTTTTGTCAAGTTTTCCTTCCAGTAGCAAAATATGATGTAAATGTCAAGCATTTCTTGAAAAAACAGGAAACAAATCTTGAAAATCTGATGCTAGTACCACAATATGTCCTCAAATAAAAAAAAAACATTTTTAAATGACATCTTAGCTACACAGTTTGAGTAATTCTGAAAACCGTAGGTCTGCTTTAATAAAATTTGCATTTTATAATCTTTGATAAGATTTATTCGTTTGTTACTCTAGAACATAAAGTAACAAGTTAATAATTTAACAAATCAAATCCTGTGTCATTAGTAGGGCCTGTCCTTGCCTATTCCAGAGCAGGATGGAGGAAAGTTGAGCTTTGAAAGTTGAGAGGTTTTCAGTTAAAGTAACATACAAAAAAAAATCTTGAAGGTGTAAATGTATGACACACTGTTTAGTGGAAGCAATGGAGATGCTATTTTTCAGTTGAAGCAGGAAGTGTGCTGTGAATATAAAGGATTGGGCACAGTAAGTTTGACCAATTACAGTACAAGTAGCTTACCAAGTCCCAAGGTTTGACCGTTTTACAATGCCCTTCCCACTTGCAGGAATTCATTTACCAATGAGTTCACAGGATTATGCCATATGACTGCCTTTCCAAACAAATGCCTGAATATTAGACAGTTCTGAAACGAAAATGTAAGTATACATTCCTTTGCTGTCATTGTCAATGCTACAGTACAAAGGAGTAGCTATACGTCCATAGTGTAGGCTCTTGGCTTTGCTATGTATTGCAGGAAAAACTAAAAAAATTAATCCAAACGTCCCGAAAGGCAGGACATACACAATTCCAGCTCTGAAAGGTATGTTTTGTTTTTTCCACACTTGGCAGAGTGTAACTGGATCTCCTGCTCATTTCTGTTTTCTGTCAGCTGGTTGTATGTTTTCTGTTTGATTTTAATTTTAAACTAGGAGTTTCTGTTTGTGGTTGTGTAATGGTATTTGTACGGAAAATGGTTATATCTATTCTCTAAAATAAAAAAAATAAAAAAAAGCTGAAAGAAAAAAACACCTGGTGACATTAAAAAGTCGGAATTGTAGGCACTACAGTATTCATTATGTCTATTCAGTTTTGTTTTAACCAAAGCCCTGTTTTAGTGGAAATAAAACATGTTCTTTCCAAACATGTTGAAATAAAACGTCTTTCCAAACCTCAAAAGTACATTTTAAAGCACAGAAGAGGATAAATTCACAGCAAACATTGACATTAAACCCTTTTTAATGGCAAAGATTAAGCACATTTATTACATACTGTACACTCTGTGAACTGCAGCAGATCCATTGCAGCACCTACCGTGCAACACAAAATGCAATTGTACATGTATTCAAAATCTTTCTGTGTTATTTGTATTGGCTAAAGTAAAAAACTTCTCCTTCCTTCCTCACAGGTGCTATAGTTTTGCATAAAATTCAGTGAGTCACAGCAAAATCTGTTTGATATTACACCTTGGTGGAGGATTAGCTACCCTGTTCTCAAAAGAAGATACTACAAGAGGCTATTTTTAAAGAAACAATATCATAAATGGTTCAGTGGATGAAATTCAAGAAAATGACAAACAGCACATCGGGCTGGAAACGGCACAAGTTTACAAACACTGCTGCCTTTTCTTTTATTTGTCTGTCTTTCACTGTAATTCTCTGGCAGACTAAAAAACTCACCTGCCCCCTCGATGACTTGCACCCGAGGAAAATTCGCCAGCTTGAGGAGGAAAAGGACATCCTCACTTGCTCCAGAATCATTCAAGGTGATACAGAGGCCATCGAGGAAGCGCTTCGAAGCAGGATTCTTGTTGCAAATAAGAAAAAACCTTTAACAGAAGCGTACTTTTTAACCATTACGCGGAACTGCGAAGCTTATGTTCAAGAAAGAAAGTTCATCACATTCCCGCTGAGCAAAGAGGAAAAAGACTTCCCCATTGCCTACTCCATGGTGGTCCATGAAAAAATTGAGACGTTTGAGAGGCTTCTGCGCGCCATATACACCCCTCAGAATGTGTACTGCGTGCACGTGGATCAGAAATCTTCAGAGGAGTTCAAGAATGCTGTAAAAGCCATTGTGTCCTGCTTTCCAAATGTATTTTTTGCCAGAAAACTGGAAAAGGTCATCTACGCCACTTGGTCAAGGGTGCAGGCAGACTTGAACTGCATGGAGGACTTGCTGAACTCAACTGTACAATGGAGGTATCTGCTCAACACCTGCGGCACCGATTTTCCCATTAAAACCAACCTGGAAATCGTGCATGCCCTCAAAGCCCTCAACGGCAGGAACAGCCTTGAATCAGAGTCCACCCCGAGGCATAAAAAAGACCGCTGGTTGTACCATTACGAGGTCAAGGATCACATAAGTAGGACTGAAACCAAAAAGAGCCCCCCTCCCATTGGCTCCCCCATGTTCTCCGGTAACGCATACTTTGTCGTGACCAGGGATTTTGTCAAACACGTGTTTGAAAACCCGGAGACACAGAAACTACTTGAATGGGAAAAGGACACCTACAGCCCTGATGAGCACCTTTGGGCAACGCTGCAGAGGATGTCTGGGGTGCCGGGGTCGAATCCCATCAACGAGAAATTCCACACCTCCGACATGATTGCCATTGCTCGACTGGTAAAATGGGAGTATTTGGAAGGCGACATTCAGAAAGGATCTTCCTATCCACGCTGTACGGGTGTTCACCGCAGATCGGTCTGTGTCTATGGATCTGGGGACCTCCACTGGATGTTGCATCAACATCACCTCTTTGCCAATAAGTTTGATCCCGAAGTGGATGACACAGCTATCAAATGTCTCGAGGTATACCTTCGCTTGAAAGCGCTCCACAACAGAGATTTACATGTACAATATGCCCCTGAATAAGGGACTGCTTTCATTTCCACATAAATACAGTATATGAGATAGCAAAACAGACTGTGAGATACATATTTAAAAAAACTGAACCAATATATTACAAATATATTATGGTCCTTTATTATCTGGGATATAAAAAAAATGTACCTACAAATAATGTGAAAGGCAAATCCATTTAGGGATTGTACATATTTAACTAAAAAATCACACGAATACCATTAGTATGAAAAACTGTAGAAATTGTTTTCTGGATAAAGTACAAATGAAATGTACTTGGACTCATTACGTGACCTAATCAAACACTGGCAGGTGTTTGGCAATTCACAATTTTCAATGGACTGCCTGATGGCAAAATTAAATAATAATTTACCTTTAAAAACCAGGAGAAATCAACTGCAACGATTAGCTGAATGAACATTTTGTTTTACAGCAGTTACTACAAAGGCTGGTGTCTCTTTTAAATAAAATTTTATTAAAGAAATCTCAAGCTAAACAACAGTTATCAACTGAAAGAAAAGTTTGGATATGAAATTTATTAAAAAAAGGTCATGCAATTTCCGATGACATGGCTGATGCATTTGCAGTTTCACATTTCCCATTCCATATTTACAGGGTTGAAATCTCTGGGCTTTACAGAAGTCACTGCAATAAATTATATATACAGTCCTGGCTGTGTGAGCTTTTCCTTGTGAGCCAGGGATCCTCCAACAATACCAGTTTCACAAAACTCACTCCATGTGAATTCACTCAGCAGCATTGGAACCGGTGTCTGTAATGAAAGTAATGTTACAAATGTTTTTATGCTCACAGAAATTGTGTGGAGTGCGGCAATAATATATTAAAGGTGTAGCACAGATAACGTTTCCCCCTACGTTTGTTACTCTTACTAGCAATATTATCTTCTATAGTCATTCGCTGATGCTTGTTTCTGCTCAGAATGTTATTTTATATTCAAAGTTACCTAGTCAGAAAAAAGACCTTGCATTATCTTTAAAACATATGAAACACATCTAGTGGAAAGTCAAATGGCTGCATGGTTATCCTTTTATGATGATTCATCAATTGAGCAAAGGTTACTAATTTATACACTAACCCACCCTAACCCTTTCCTGGAAAGCGGAACTTTTCATATTGTTGCCAAGCTATTAGGTGCCTCTGAATCCCTGTGAAATGACACAATGGTCAGTGTGACCCCTGCAAACCAATAGTCCACAATTTTGCCTTTTCTGGTCATGATCACAAAGGGGGGTTTCTGCATCCTTTCACAGGGATTCAAAACACCTGTCTTAGAAAGCAATTGGGAACAACATTTATTGCTACACTGGGTTCATACATTCCACGATCTACTCTTTCTTTTTACGGCAGCTTTTCACTCCAACCTGCACAATCCGGACATTACATTTCCATTCCTCTTTCACCCACAAACCCAATATCCTCCATCTCTCTCTTCCTTTGCTGCCCCACTGACTCCTGTTATATGCCTTCTCCAACCCTCTCCATTTTCCTCTTTCTTTCTGCTCTGCAGTATGGTGAATTGGGACATGTATATATCTCACTTATCCAGTATCACCACTTAAGCACATTGTGAGAGGTGTTGATGGGGTCTGTTAGTTTAGCCTCAAACAAAAGTTACACTAAGTATTTCAGGTGGGTAGCTGCGTCAGCATGCGTAGGCTGCTAAGGAACAAGTAATAGGTATATTCCATGCTGAAAAAAAGAAGAGAGAGAGAACACGTTTTGGCCGTGGAGCCTTCTTCAGGTGAAGAAGGCTCCACGGCCGAAATGTTGTGTTCTCTTTCTTCTTTTTTTCAGCATGGAATAAACCTATTAAAAGTTACACTAAGATGCCATAAAGCTGACTTGCTTTAGCAGCCCCAGTGGCTTAACGCTACATAATAAAAGACAGGAACAACACCCACAAACAGGATAAAACAGACCAATGTCTGCTGCATATCAAAGGACAGAACCTAGAGCAAGACAGAGCAGGACAAGAAGTAATTACATATCAAAGAACAGGACAAGCACTCAGATTGAGAAACAAACTTTCTTCTGACTTTATATAAGAGCTGGGAAACCCTTGCAGTGTGTCTGTTCTGTGGGGCTGACCCAGAGCGTGTTGTTGGACTTATTGAGCTCAATAAAACTGAATCTGCACAAGACTGTGTCCTGCTCCTCTGATGAAGAATTTCCCACAACAATGGCATTCACCTTTACATGATCATTTCATGACTGTACACTGTTTAAAACAATAATTAACATTACTTAAAGAGTAACTAACATTCATATACATGTAAAAATCTCCTTTTTGGAAAACATTTAAACAGCAAAACACAAAGTAAAAAAAAACACAGACACTGTAGAATTATTGCCCTGGTGAGAATTTTAGACCTACTTTTTTACTGAAACCTTGAAACTACACCTTTCAGTTTAATACAAAGGAGCCAGACTGAGTCACCAAAGAACATTTCATACATTATTGTGCATCCATGAAGAAAAAGGAACAAAATTAAAAGAATAGGCCAAAGCCTACACTTACTTTTCCCATCACAAGCGACGATTTTTACTTTGTCCACTTTCACCAAATCGGTCACTTCTCTGAACTCAACATCGTTCAGGACAAACGTCCAGACATTGTCACAGAATCTGTATGTGTTCAATGACCCCTAAAAAAGGATAAATACTTGTGATATAGGACCATTGCAACACGAAAATGGGGTAGTTTTAATGTGTAATAAGTCAAATAAAAAAGTATAATTTCTATTAAGAATATGCTACTTATCAGTTTGTTACATGCACACGAATTATAAAAAGAGGAAATGAGTGCTTTGATATTATTCATTTAATTACATACATATTACACAGAATTTCAGGCAGCACTTTGATCATCTTCCTCTAAGACTAAGTCACATTCACTTAACTCGCATTGTATGACAGACATTTCAGCAACCAACTGCCTTAGACTGAACAATTAAACATGAGCCAGGGGATGAAAGAGGAAGCTCAAATGGGCTGAACGGCCTCCTCTCATGTTGTCTCCTTTCTTATGTTCTTGGCCAAATACACCTGACTGGTACAGCCTGTACTGATCACTTTGGTACATCAATAATGCCCTCTTGTGGTACAGCACAAGAGCACCAATGTACCTTTAACACCATAGAATAAATCTGCAAATATGTTCTATAGATTAAACAATTATTTAAATTAAAATGGAATGTAGACTCTGAAGCCTCTGTAGGCTGTAGTCTGAAACATCTACACAGCATATAGTGGGCATAGAAAGTCAGCGCCCCCTTTCAAAAGAAGACAAAATCAGACTTTTTCCAGTTTTATTTACACATTTTATCTTGCAATATCCAGGTGAAAAAATAATACAAATCTTTGAAAAAATATTAAAAGTAAAAAAGTAGAATAACTGGGTTGGATGAGAGAACACCCCCCTGAGTTAAGACTTGGTAGAAGCACCTTTTGCTTGAATTACAGCCTTGAGTCTTTTTGGATACATCTCTACCAACTCTGCACACCTAGAGGGAGGAATATTTGCCCGTTCCTCCTTACGGAATTGTTCAAGCTCAGTCAAACTGCGTGTTGACCCTTGATGGACTGCCCTCTTCAAGTCATTCCAAAAATTTGCGATGGGATTTAGATCGTGGGGCTGAATATGGCCACTCAAGGACATTCACCATCCTGTCCTTCAGCCACTGTACGGTGGCTTTGGCGGTGTGCTGTGGGTCATTGTCATGTTGAAAAATGAACCATCTTCCCATTTTCAACTTCCTGGCTGAGGGCTGCAGGTTTTCTTCAAGAATTTGCCTGTATTTTTCACCATCCATCTTCCCTTCTATCCTGACAAGTGCCCCAGTCCCAGCTGAAGAGAAACACCCTCACAACAGGATGCTGCCACCACCATGCTTCACTGTAGGAATGGTGTTCTTTGGATGGTAAGATGTACTGAGTTTTCCCCAGACATACCGTGTTGCATTCTAGCCAAAAGGTTCGATTTTGGTCTCATCTGAACACAGCATCTTTAAGGTTCTTTTTAGCAAAACATAAATGAGACTTGATGTGGCTTTTCTTAAGGAGTGGCTTTTTTCTTGCCTGCCTCTCATACAGGCCAGATTTGTAGAGCACTTGTGATATTGTCACATGCACACAATGACCAGTCTTTGCCATAAAGGACTTTAGTTTGCCATCAGCCTCTTGGTAGCCTCTCTGATCTTGGTAGTCTCCTCCTTGCTCGGTCGTCCAGATCTAGGCAAGGTCTGGGTGGCGACATACGCTTTCCACTTCTTCATGATGGTCTTGACTGTACTCCATGGGACACCTAAAGCCTTTGAAATCTTATTATACCCATCTTTATCTCGAAGTTCTTTTGAAGGCACCTTTCCACCAATAGTGGATTCTTTGCTTTGAAATGCACTTCCAAGCAGTGGAATCTTCTAGAAACAGCTGCTTTTATTCTGAACTAATTAAAAGCACCACAATTGCTCACAGGTGCAAGCCAATTAGTTTGTTCTGTGAGGTGTAAGGTGATTGGTTATACCTGGGCAGGTTTACAAATGCAATAGTAAGGGGGTGTTCACTTATCTAAATAAGGTATTTTACTGTTTTAATATTAATTCATTTTTCAGAATGATTTAGACTTTTATTTTTACTTGGATAATGTGGGTAACTGTGTGTAAATAAAAAAAAATTAAATTAAGCTTGTTCCATTTTTATTTTCAGAGTGTCATACAACAAAGGATACACATTTTGAGAGGGGGTGGTGACTTTCTATACCCACCGTATACAGTACCTTGCAAAAACAATCAGACCCTTTAAAAGTTTTCAAATGTTGCGTGATTACAAATGATGCCTACACGTCTTTTTTTTCCCCTTACAGTGTTTTTATTGCAAACTCACACCACGCTCAAACAGAAATTTTTTAAAGACAAAATTAGTTATTTGTCAGCTGGTATGTTAAAGGGTCTGAATACTTTTGAAAAGCACTGTATATGCATGTAAAAGGATGTGTTCAGACGCTGTTTAAATTCTGCGGAATATAACTAAACTTGTCTTATAATGTGGCACATACAGGGTTGAGGTAAGCCCTTACTGCTTTGATTATGTCCATTTTGTGGATTCTGATACATTTTAACAAGCAAAGGGATCATTGGAACCTGAAATATAACCCTGATTACTGTACCATACATTTCTGTTATTTCAATGTAAAACCCACCTTCAGTCCTCAGTGTGTGTACTCTATTAATATAGAGCCAAAATTCCCATTGGCCCTTACCAATCATGGCTTCCTAATAATCTCCATCTATGAATTGGCTTAATTACTCTGCTCTCCTCCCCACTGATAGCTGATGTGTGGTGAGTATTCCAATACGACTATGGCTGCTGTCACATCATTCAGGTGGGGCTGCACACTGGTGGTGGTGGAGGGGATCCCCATTACCTGTAAAGCGCTTTGAGTGGAGTGTCCAGAAAAGCGCTATATAAGTGTAAGCAGTTATTATTATTAATATTAAGGCTAACTAAGACTTAAGACGCTAGGGTTAGCCTGCAGTAACAGAGCTCAGTCCTCCAGGATTACCTTGAAACAGCTGATGTTTTTGCCAACATCAAACTTACACATTACAATGAATACAATACTCACCCGGAAGTTGACCCTGTTTCGCACCCTATTAGCCAGTGCTGTGTTAATAGCCTTGTCGAACTGAAGCAGAACCTGGAGTGCCAGCTGGGGAGTGATCTGTTGGGTCTGTAAACAAGGAAAATCCTACATCTAAGAAGAGTACTGCAGTCTGGGAATTCAAACTGGTTTGACTATACAAAAGTCTTAGCTTCCCAGTAATGCTGATGAGCATTAATCATATTTGTTGCGATGTATTCGATGCTTTCAACAGTACGGTGAAATTATAAATGGGCCCCAGACATCTTGGAAGCAAGCATAAATATTTTGTTTAAAAAAAAGTCTTCCGCATGAAATTGACCAATTCCCTTTAGAAAAAAAAACGTTTCTTATTAAATCAACAATAACTCATTTATTGCTCGCGGGACTCAAATGAATGATTAACTCCTTTAAGGATTCTGAAGTAAAAGACCTTCTTCACAAACAAAAACACTGGGAAAACAGTCTAAAACAGTTAAAATAATGCACTAAAAGAATAACGTTACTTGCAAATGGTTACTGCTACTTGGGATACATGTTACAGACAACTCGTTTATCTTGAAGTACTATTAAAAGCAGCATATTTCATTACAAACTTAAAAGGTCCAACCTTTCTACCATGACTGGAAAGATTTTGTACTACCCATACGATCCCGACGTTAGCGATTAAAACGATAGAAATTACCAGTACATGTAGGACTAACGTAACGTAGCGGACCAGATTATTGGAGGTGACTCTCATGTTCATGATGGAAGGAGTGCTTTCGCACTGCGCTCAGGAAAGCTGCTCTTAATAAAGAGGTAGCAGAGCGTTTACGAGCATTGTGGGAAGAGAAAGGGGTAGTAGCTCTATTGAGCTTTTATACAAATATAATCAGATGTATAGTTTTCCAACCGTCCTTTCGACGTTCTTCGGATCATTTTGAGGAGCTCTTCCTATAAAACTGTTCGGTGCTCTGTTGAGAACATTAACCGTTTTGCCCACTCGGGCGTGAGGACTGAGAACATGATGAACAAAGCTAAAATTCCTTCTTACCTGAATTAGCTCGTCCAGGCTTTCTTGCAAGCTGTTACCCAGTGTGGTATTTCTGTAAAGCTGATATGCCATTGCTCCGAGACGTTAATTTTGTTTAAGTAACTTTATAAGAGCCCTTCCTAATGAGGCAATTTGAAACTACCTTGTATTGATATTTCTCTTCCTCCTGCTGTTTTCTCTCGTACAGGAAACGCGAACGGTACGGAAAGAAGGACAAACAGAACAAAGGAAAGATAACCGATCTGAAAACGAGAATTTCGAGCGCCTCGAATACTGGCCCTGCCTCTCTTAAAACGATTTAATTTTTCTGTTGTTCAGTTTTAGAAAACATTAGAAGTACTGAATAACTTATCTAAATAATATTAGCCTACCTCTTTAGAGAAATAATTTTTGCAAAGGAATTTAGAAGCGGCTGCATTTTGGTTTCGAGTCTATAACTACAAGCACTCAAAAAACGATGAATATTCTTTGAAAAAGCAAGCAATTCCCTTGCGAGTCAACGCTGAAATAACTTAAGAACAGAAGTACGGAACAGTACACTATTTTGTAAAAAATGGTAGTTGAACATTAAATTCTATTAATCACCACTAAGCATCTTCCAACTTCCCAATACCATTTTAATAGTAAAAAGGTAGATTTTAGTAGTTAAACTTTGATGCACGATCTTGTTTTATACCTGTTCTACTTTACACCTTTAAAAATGATCCAGTTACTTGCAGAATTACAGGAATGAGCCAGGTATTGTTTTGACTGTTCAGGTATTCCTTAGAAACCTATCAGATATGCCCTAGACCAAACCAGCTTCGGGAATTATATTGTGTGAGCAGACATAGAAACGGGATGGAACACGTACACTTCCTTGCATATGTGAGATTACACATTATTTTAAAGAATAAACAGTAATAATTCTACTTTAAACATTGTTGCATTATACTATAATTCACGGTATGGAATTCAACTAAAATCTAAGAAGTATTTATAAAACAAAAATATGTCCTGTACTTTTCACAAATTTTCAGTTAGCATCGGTATTTGCTTAATGCTATAAGCCAGCCTGCAATGGAATGTATTGCTATTATTTAAAAAAAAAAAACACACTTGCACTTAATTGTTTGATGTGATGTGTTTACTTCACACTATCTTGCAATGTCATTATAAAAAGACTTTCTGTACTCTGCAGTGGGTCTTCCTTCCATACCTTTTTTCCATCTCTTCTGGTTGGTGGCTGTGGTCCACGCAAGGTTTTAAGAACACAGAAAAGTCAAGCTGGCCTCGCGCACACAGACTTGCACCCGAGCGATGGCAGGTTTGAACCAGGGAGAGGCATGTGGATGGGTGTAGTGTCAGCTGTGAATCAAGGACGGGTGTGGGAAAAACTCTTAGTTCACACTCTAGGTACTTACTCTCTCCTGGGGTCATGAGAGAAAGCACAAGACTGTGGGTACAGGCTCTGGAAATGAGGTTTCTCCAAGGAGCTTTTGGACCCCCTGTCACAGAGAACTCAGGCACCGTGAGAGAGCTGCTACCCCTCCAGATCTAGGGGAGCCTGGTGAGGCCGGTTGGGCATCTGAGAAGGATGTGTCTGGAAGGGCACTACTGATGGGGACTCCGTCTTCTACCTGGTATATCCCATTAGGCAGAGACACCAAGGCCGAAACAGGGGCCTGGGAATGCTTAGAAATCCCTTGGAGTGTGCTGGAATTTGCGATGTAGGAAAAAGAAGTTTGGTCTTACCCACACCTGCTGTTGCCATGACTTTAGGACAAGCAAACTGAAAACAGATCTATTAGTAACCCTATCCCAGCATTTATCTAGGCATTTCTTGCATCTTTTCTTGCAAAGGAGTAGTCTGTTCTAGATGGTGCACCAGCTCTGCATGTAAAGACATACAGTACCTCCTCGTTTCAGTTTCTTAATACATCACCTTAGACCAGCAATGACCCTGGTCTATTGTTTCATTGCTGATTTTAAGACCCTCCTTCGGGGTGTTAATATCTTTAAGGAATTTCAATTGCATGAATCAAATTCATGTTTAATGAAATATTTTGTCAAGACAGTTTTCATGAATATTCCAAAGCACAGTGGCACCACAGGTATGTAAAATGGAATAGCAAACTACTAAAAATAAATGATCCCCAGACTTGTCAGAAAGTCAAGTTCATACATATGTGATGCATCTACAGGAGCATTTTTTTACTGCGTGAGATGTAGCAGTTTTGACAACATATGTGTGGTAATGTTTTGATCACAAACTAATTTTTCAAAACTGCTAAGGGGCACACAAATCAATCAGCATAATAGTTTATGACCTTTTACGAACTGCTTGTTTAGTTTTGATTATGTCTCCATCTACAGGACAGTGTAGGACATACATTTCTACAGCAATCCTGTTCTGAAAAACTTAAGTCCTTCTCAAAGCTTTTTTCTTTGGAATGAAATTTGAACCCTTAATTATATGTCTTTCAGGAGGCAGCAGATGTATGGAAAATAGAAATCAAATGCGTTTTTCCCCCCAAAAACAAGTTTGAAAACAAAGATCTGGATCTCATGTGGGGGTTAAGAGATAAAACAGATCAAAACTACGATATAGGAAAACATTTAAAATCCATCCTGCACATGCTAAAGCCTTTTAATATCAATACAATTTAATATAAAAAACAAATCTCATAGTATTTTGTGCAGAGTATGTTCCAACACCAATACACTGAAAATCTGCATTATTAATATTTTCCATGTACTGCTCAAGATCATTTTAATGCTGTTTCCAGGAAACCTGATGTTTGTGTGAATTCTTTATTTACTTGAGTATTCATCACCTCATTAAAAATGTATAACAATTCAGTCAGAAAACCAAAACATAAAACAATGACATTTCTTCGCAATTGGCCGTTTACTTGCAGTAAATAAATGTACAATAAGATACACTTTCCCAAGTTTTAATCGACAGTAACAGACTATACAACAGAGTCAAGTGAGAAACTTTCCAACCTCAATGCAATTTATCCCCGCCTTTTTAAGCTGGTTATCAGATATGTTTTTGAATGCGTCTTCTTTTGCAGGCAGGCAGGTAGAATAAACACAGTGCCAACCTTTTCATGCAAAGTTCGTGTAGGACCTCAGCAGTAAACCATCATCTGGAACCTGCTCAAGACATACAACAAATACGTCCCGCAGTTTCACAGAACTAAAAACATATTGCTGAAATCATCACCACCATAAAAATATATTAATCTCTGGCCTTTACCACTTATGAATATAAATATATATTTTTATATGTACTGAAGAACATGCATCAATCAGTCAAAACATAGTGCCTTAAGTACAGATGTAAGAAACAAAAAACAACAAAACGTGGTTCCTTAAAGTTTGGCTTGATACATAAAAGATATAAAAATGCATGTAGTAACGCGTTGTGCTACCAATCATAGTTCAAGTGCTTGGCATACACATACAGCAGTAAATGAATCCACAATGTAACAGGCTACCACGACTTTAAAAATAAAGGCACTTATTCTTCAACAGTAACATCTAAGCATAGAGGCTGAAAGACGCACTGTAGAATACATACAAGGCCAATGCCGTTAAGCACATTCTTCAGTCTGTCTCTTTTCATGAAGCAATTTGGCAGCTCTTCTTCACTGCTCTGTTGCTGGTGCAGCTGGCTCCTGTTTCCCTTGCATATCTCGGTCGATTCTGTGGGGTACGAACACAAGCAAACCCAATGTAGCCGGAGCTTCTTCAAAGACATGCTAATTTCAGAGCTTTCCTACCCTGATCTTTCCTGTTCACATGCCAAACTATAGTGAATCTCTTGGATGTCATTATAATGCAACTTCACTTTAAACTCTTGTTCAGTTGTTTTCTTTCTATTCAATCAGGCTCCACGAAACACAACCCTTTAAAAGTTCACATTACATCTGATTATTTTATTGCAAGTCATAGAAGTTGCTGCAAGATAATTTTTTATAATACCTACAGGCTTCTGTGTTTCCTTAAAAAAAATGTAGTATAATATGCCAATGTGTTTTTATTGCTATCATTTTGTAAGTGCAAGCATCAAGTGATTAACTGTTCTTTCATTGCCTCTTACTCCTCTATGCTTATCAAGTGAAAAAATCGATTCTTATGTCAACTGAGTTTTGCAGTTACATAAACACCATATCTCTGACCCTTGGCGCTTCTGTTGGTTTCTGAAGAACTAGCTGAACTGTGAAAATATTCTTCACATCCCTGCAGGGAGAAATATCGCTCTTATACCAGTTTATTGACTACCATACCATTGCGATCTTCTTTAAATGGTTTCCATATTTTTAATATAATTAAAATGAAGAATTGATAAAAGGACATGATTGTGACCTCTTGGTATCGGATACTGTAAACAATTTCTCACAGCAACACTGTACATCTCTTCAGGATATTTTTAAGTCTTACAGTGTATCAAGTAGAAATAATTTATAATGAATACACTGCTTATCCCCGGCAACACCATACTGATTCACACTTTTCACAATAGATATGTAGCATTACACTCTCACCTTATTGGAGTCTGCTTATCAAATATTCATGCGCCTGTGGTGTTACGTGCATTATAGTAATATAATAATGCATCTGCATGCATGCCATTTCATCAGCTTTGCAGCATAAGATGAACTGAAAGAGGTGTGAACTCAAGGCAGTGTAATCAAACAGCCCCGTGAGGATCATGCAGGCAGAGGTGATGGGTGACGACATGAACGCGTGATGCAAGACTTGAGGCACCCAAACCGTGCGCTGTTTCAGAAAAGGGACACCGGATTGTTACCAGACTGCGACATGCACACTCCTCTAACCTCTGTGACAATCACACAAAGCACAGACGTCTTTATTACCAAGCAACAAAGAGGCTAAGTATCCACGTCAGGCTTTCAGCGCTCAGACCTATTTTCACAAAAAAGTAAGCATTCGTTGTATTCTTATGCGTAATATATCATCTGATTATCTTTGTAGGTGTGCAGCCTTTGCCATGCACTGAATCATGAACCACATAATGAGCACTGGAAGCTGGTTTACTGTCATTCAGTGATTCCATATAAGCAGCCCAGGTCTCTGTTCTGGTGTCCGTAAGCACAATAGAAGAATTTAACATGAGACTGGTGAGCTCTCTTCCCATTTACTCTAGATTAAGAGGTTAGGATTTAGCATTTCATAGTTTTAATTCATAAAGAAGATGATTGGAACTGCTATCACAACCAATTCAAAAGCTTTGTTGCCAGCCATCTCTAAAACATTGTCAGTATCATGAGATATAATATAAAAGGCAGCTAACATTCATTCAAAAGGTTGCTTCAGTATGTCAAAATAAATGGTTTATACGGCATGATGTACAGCTTATTCCACATAGATGCTTCAGAATTTGAAACTTAATCATGAAAATGCATTAATGCGATTTATATTTCATTAGTTACATTCAGTCCACTGACCTCCAGCCTTTTTACATTTTGCAAGGTTTATAAAAACTCCATTTCTGAGTTACCAAGTCATTTACAATTGATTACTTCCAGATAAGAAACAGATTTGAAAGAACCATTGTACCTGATCGTCTTGCACGTCATCACTACATACTAGAAAAGCTATTACGACGCAAGATGTGGACTACTGAATTTATTACTATTTGTTTTATTATACATATAGCAGAGTCTATAATAATAATAATAATAATAATAATAATAATAATAATAATAATAATAAATGGACATATCAAGACATCATTCCATTCATAATGCCAAAACCTTTTCCACATTCTTTTGGAGATTCAATACTACGTTAAAAAAAGACTTGATGAAGAGAAGGAATAATCCCCAAGCTCTTCAGATGCTAGTGTTTTAATAAAGGCAAGGACTGGGGAGTCCTGATGAACAGCAATGGTGGTACATTTTGATGCCGGTAAAATATGGGAGACTTGCACAATTCACAGCACCAAAGTGGCTTAGAATAGTAGTTTTAATGAGGTCCATCACTGATCGTATATCCCAAAACTTTCAAAAAGGAAGATAGGCTGGAGAGCTGGGACCACAAAAATGTAAATTCTTCTGGCGCAATTATAATGCACAGCACAAAGCAAATGAAAATAACTAGTTCATGAAGAATCACAACCCTGCATTCTTCTTAAAAATGTGGCAGTTTGGTTTATTTTACTTGATGTGGGTGAGTCTTTGATTTGGTATAAATTATTTTTGCACAGTTTTTTTTTTTACCTAAATCTTTAAAACTTAGTAAGCAGTATGTTAAAATCAAAGTATTGCATTGGTAAGCTCAGGGACGGAGACACAACTGTTTTGCTAAAAAAAAAAGTGAACTTCTAAGTTCCCTGGACAACTGATGCTTGATGTGAAAAATTAATTGCAATTAGTTATTTTCAGTATTATCTGGCAATGCCAACCACACATTTTAAGCTTTTCATGTTCCTAGTGTACCATAGCTATAAAAGTCTACACATTTCACACAGAAATAAAAAGAACTAATGTTCCCACTTTAAACATTTGAAAATTTTAAAGGTTCTTTTTACAGAGCAATGCTTAACATTAATTACTTATTTCAATAATCTGCACTCAACACTTAAAGCAAGAGAAAGATAAAAGATATTGGGTTCATATAATTTTCCTAAATAATTAGAGGGAGCACTATGTCCATTTTTCACAGCATAACATTTTTATTCACATTCTTGTAATAGCACTTTATAATTACTACTATGAAATGCATTCATATGCATTTGTAATTAGCATAACTTGTAATAATGAAGTACACAAGACAGTTTTAAGAAACCACGATACTTTCATATTCTGTCTTCTTAATCATCAAAAACATTAAATATATATTGCATGAATACCGCATAAAACTATTTTCTCAAAGAGAACTGCTTAATAAGTCACTAAATAAACACTCCAGCACTTTCAAGACCAGATGCAAGCCCTGACAAGCTGTGAATTTGAGAAGATCAAAGTGAAAAAGATTTGCCATATTTGAAAATGCAGTTCAAAGCACGGAGTTACACTAATTCACCAATTCTCATGTTTGATTCAATCCCTGGTGGTTTTAACATTACAAGTCATGTCCCAATCCTCAGAGCCAACCAATAGATTAATTGTTAGTTCCGTGCAATGCAAAATACCTAGAGGCCTAGGTTTAATCCCTAAAATAAAGGGTACAGATACCTTTTACGCCTTTTTCTATTTTTTTCTTCTTCATACCTTTGAAGGGGTAGGGAAAAGTGGTTAAGCAATTTAGAAAAAATGAAGGTTCAACAGCCAACAGACATACAAACATCTGAAAGAACATACTATAATTGCAAATGTTCAATAGCAGTCTAAAAGAAAGTTATTACCTAGACCTTAGTCAAATGCAAGTTCTTTTGTTATGTTAAAGCACTAATGCGAAACAAAGAAGAGAATGGAAACAAAGAGGTATCTACCAGATCAACAGTTTCTGATGAAGAACGCAACACTGAGAATCTGAATACTACACATAGCACTCTACAATGATTTTCTACACAGAGTGTTTTACCCTAACATGTAAAACCACAATTTGCTCTTGAGGAGTGATGTGTAACAAAAGAGAAGTCATCGTACTTACTGCTTGATGCACTCTGGTATTGAAACATACTCCATTGGGACGAGCTCAGCCAGTTCCACCAGGCTGAAAACATACTTGATTTTTTGGCTAAACTTTGAGCTATGGAAAAGGAAGAACAGGTTAGATTCAGTCCTATCTATATTTCATCATGACAGGCTCTGATCTATGAGAAGGTACACACACACACACACTTCAGTAGTGACTCACCTTATGAAGGGCCTTGTGATGGCAAGTAGTGTCCGGATAAACCAGGACGGGTGTACAATTATCAAAGACTTCAAGTTCTTCCGTAACCTAGATTGATAAATAAAAGCAACAGCTGAGGGCCATAATCAAATCAAAAGCTCTACCATAGACAGATGTGTATTCATTGCCCTGTACTTTTCCCTCTGTGTAGAAGCAGGTGGATCGGTGGGATCAAGGATTGATTTGGAACCAAAACCTTAGACAACGATGCTTCTTCACATTCTAGTGGGTCTAACCCCATACACGCTTTTTTTAGATTCCCCAAAACTGGAGCACAATAACAGCAAGATACCTGTAGTTCATTGTTGTTATGATTATTATAGAGTTCTGAGTTGAATTACTGCATGTTCAGATGAATAGAATACAATTCTGCTTCACAGCCCAGCGTTTCTTATCCTTCAAGGTAAGATGGGGAACTGAAGGTGGACTAGCCCTTACATTTGCTGGCCTTACCTTCTGTCAATCTGCTGATAACACTTCCTGAGCCAGCCCACACTGGGCATTTTCCTGCGCGTCGTTGCACCATTCAAATAAACGATCATGTAGTTTTCAGCTACTAGAAGCTCTAGAGTGCCAATTACATACCTGAGGAGAGAACATACCAGAACGTGATTTTTTTTTAAAATTAATTTGAATCTTACATCATGAGACTGAGATACACCTGCTTGGACACCTGACGTTAATTGTTCTACTAAATCAAAGCCCCAAAAGAGCCTTTAGATATTGGAGCACGAGGTGACCATGGATGTTAAACGCAGAGTTTTATTTTGTCCTGTTGTATTTAGTTGTATATTAAAATCACTTGCAAATGATGGAACTCAACAAACTACAATTATAATTAGGCCCACTTACTTGAAGAGATTGTCCATAATATATCGGTAGTTTGGTTGATTGCTCTCAGGCATAAAGCACACAGCAAATACGATGATAGCATTCAAACCGTCTCCATAATAACCTAAAACAGAAAGGACACATGTTCTTATGTCTCTTCTTTCACTCAACAAGGTAAAAGAAGCTATACATAAAGTAAGTAGCTCCTGGGGTGTCCATTAATGACTAAACCGAAAAAAAAATTATTAAAATCCACTGCAAAGAGCAGCAATACAAACCCATCGTCAAACATCCAGGTATAGTATTAAGTAACGTAGGTCTTGATCTTTAAAGTGCCGTAAAAGTCAAGACTAATTAATGTCTATTACAAAACAAGTTTCTCACCAATATTAATTTATACAAAAAACTGTTAAACACATATTTGCGCCATCAATAAATTCAACATTTTATTATATCCTAAATACAAATTAACACCTTTCTTCAGGCTGTTCTCAAGAACAGAAGCCTCAAAATTAAACAAGTACTTCCAATCTCAATCTAATTAGTAATTATATGCAGAATGCCAAACAGGCTTTGAAAACAGCTGTTGGGAGCAAGAAAACAATGTCCTGAGTGAAGGAAACAGATGGTGAGCCAGTCACATTGAAGGATGTCCAGGGCAGCTATTAACTGTCCTCTCCATTAATCAGCCAATGTCTAATGATCTAAATCACTCAGGGGGTAGGGTGGATGAATGTGGAGCAGTGTAGAAGCCTCTGCAGGAACCCTGCACGGCTGTGGTGGCTTAGTTGGGAGAATGTTACAAAGCGATTATGAGGGACAAATCATGAAAGCTTCACATCTGGTTCTTTATATCTGCCCTACTGGGCATGGATCTTCCAGTGTGCTCACAGATCCGACGCCTATTACAAGGTCTCCCAAACATAGTCAAGCGCTTTGGACGTAGCAGACACTGGAAGGCGTGTTTTCAGTACAAAGACGCTAAACAAAAAAAACAAAATTCACCATCTCTCCTTTCAGTGCACGTGTTGCAATTCTCTTTCTTTGACTCATCTATACCCCTGAAGTCTGTCGTAAATCGTACCACTCATGGGGTAATGTAATGAACTGGACAAATGCATAATACCAATTCATCTTCATGGCAGATCAATAGAGACTGACCTCCGTGGCTGATGACTCTCTTGTAGGGCTCTATGGCCTTCATGTCCACCCTGTGCTCCTGCTCCCCGATCCTGAACACGCGCCAGTGTCTCCCTTCTTCCCTTTCATCCGAGGCCGAATATTCCTGGATGGAGTCCACACCCTTCCTCAGAAGTTCCGTCGTCTTCGGCTTTGGAAGGTCATCTGGGAAAAGCCAAAGTATTTATTCCAGATCTCTTCAGAGCCTGACGAGACTCATGAGACGTTTTTTTCCTCGCTTCCCCCCAAAGATGCACCACACCTCAGAATCGATTCCGGCATGTCGGTGTGACGTACCCAGCACTTAATCACCAATACTTGAAAGGAGAGAAATTTCTATACAGTACATTCAACTTGGATGATCTTCAAAGTAATAAGAAAAAGCCAAACCATATCAAAGATTTTACAATGGAAAGTACTAGAAACAAAAGTAACGTCTTGCCATATACAAATCACTTGGTTAGAGTATTAATTTCAAGACTGATCAATGATTTCTAGTACATAATAGGGGTCTTTTGATTAAATGTATTTCCCCTCCAAGAGAACTATGAAGGTGCATTGTTCCGTGGACAATGAATGGACACATGGACAATGTAGGTTCACAGTTCCATGAGCCCCAAGCTGCTCTAAATTAGTTCATTTTTTTGACAGTCTGTGCTTGACTAAACAAGTCTCCTCCAGCTCGTTTCCTTTGTTAGATCAGACATGAGCTAAGCATACAGAGAATGCAATGTAAATGAACGTACAATTAAAGCTCATCTGTTTATATTTTAGAGAGATTCTTTTCCACTCCTACTGAAACATGTAAAATTCTATCATTTCAAAACAAAGAAAAGGTAAAAAAACATTAATCCAAATCAGTTTAACTTTTTATTAGACATTATTCTATCTTAGGTATTACCTGATACAACTTGGGGTGAAGGTAATTTGCCCAAATATTATGTTGTAATAAAATTCTTGTGCAAAGAATAAAAAAAAATCATGCTGAATAATCATCTCTTTGATTACAAGTCTGGGGTGTGATTTGTTCAAAATTAATTTTAAATGAAATGAGACTGAGGCGAAAAGAAACATGCAAAACATCCGTGTTAAAAAGAAAACAAAAAATGTTAAAAAATAACTTGATTTGTTACACAAGACGCATTCGCTGCATTGGGCTGAAGAGAATCAAAACCTCAGGACTTCATCTGATTTTTCAGATACATGAGAGAGACACTTGCCATCTCTAGCTAGGAAACCTTACCACAGAGGGAAGAGAAACATGATGCTGGCCAGTGGCCTGTTTCCAAGCAATGAATGGAAACAATCCTTCCAGGACAGAAAGCAGAAAGCAGCAGTGGAGACAGAAAAATAAGACACTATTTTAACACATTTATGAACCACTCAGATGTTACTGTGCCTTTTTCCACTCAGGTTTGAGGATGTCACAATATAAGTCTGATAGAATGGCAAGGGGGGGTAAATACTGATGAAGCTAACACAATGACACTCCACACTCATCACTGTATGCAGCCATTTCATTGAACAGATTAAATTCACTTTAACCAAGTGATCCCAGGTTACTGCAGGACAGACTGGAGAATCATCTCTATTCTACTTCCGAAGACTTCCTGGATGTCTCCAGCCATGTACTGAACGAAGCTGGAACTCCAAATATTATCCTTTTAAGCAGCAGGCCCTCTCTCAGAAACCATGAAATCTGCTTCATGTCCATACCTGAAATAATCCCCAGCTGAACAGAGAAGTAAGTATTTAGATAACTCCAAGACGTGTTAGTTTTACCTTATGTCATGACTTTGATTGATTTAACAAAAACGTATTTTAACTGGACAAATTGACGTGAATATAACTAAAGTTCAGGAGTTTATTAACGTTGTGGTTAGAGAAATAAATCACTTGGTTAGAAAGAATATTCTAAATACAACTTTATATAAAACTGGAGCTTTAAAAATACCATTTAACGCATGCAAATACTTGTACCTCACTGTTATTATTTTAATGCAATTTTGAGGTCAAAGGCAGGACAAGACAGGATAAGTATTAGGAATGAATGAAAACCTTTTTTATTGTGTAGGAGGTTTGCACGATCTACAAAAGTATGCATCAATGTTCATTCTATCTCAGTTCAGAATGTAATTTATAAGCAAATAACTTTGTAATAACAGAGCTCTGTTGCTTACTTATGAATATTTCAGTACAAGCGTTTATCCCTTGTCTTTGAGACTCTGGCAAATTTAACACAATTAAGCATTTAGTAATTTTCTACACTTCTACAGTAACAATGAATTAACACGTAAGGTTTAAATTTAGTCATACATGTCTGGCCATGATTCTGGCCAAGAACAAAACATGTTCTTACCTTCCCATTCAAATTCATTGCTGTTATCAGAGGGGGTATCAATGTCGTCCAGATCCAATTCCCCACTCTCCTCCATTTCATCCGACAGAACAGACCCCTCAGTGCGGTCCAGTGTCAGGCTGATATAAGGGGCCATCAGCTTTTTTTTGGCTTTTTTGTCACTATTTAGCTCATAGGACTGTGTGGCTAAAGAATCAAAATGTAAAAGGGTCATCTTACAGAAATGAATCACAGAAGCATTTCATGACAAACCTTTATAACTGGTTCAATACCAAGTGGCAGATCCTACCACATGATGCAGTATTGATAAGAGAGGTTAGGGAGATTCAGGTAGAACATAAAGGTGACATTCTTTAAAATAAAACTTAACATTTTAGTAGTCTAGGTTGGCTTGTTGCACTGGCTAAAAACAGGAGGCTGATACAGATGCTAGCTTACATTTAGACCAAGAAAAATGAAAAACAAAAGATAATCACTTGTTTTTGTGTTTAGAGTCAAATTCTTGGGCAATTTTGTTTTACTGTAAAGTGTAGATTATTGTTTATATTACATGTGAAGAAACAAAAAATATATATATAGCTACCCAGCAAAAAAATGTTCCACCTCCAGAGATCTCTTATGACCTACCAGAGTTACCCTCTCTCCCAGTGAAGAGCTCCTCATCCATCTGCATGTCCTCTTCTTCTTCTGGAAGTGGCCTAAGCACAAAAGGCATGTAACCAGCAGTTAGTCTACTAGAGGTGTCAACTACCCCATCCCTGGAGGATTTTGTCAACTTAAAAAAAAGTTTTAGGTTTTTCTCTTTCAAATTTCTCAGTTACGAACACAAAGATTTAAGTTGGTCCGAAGAAAACAACAAATGGTTAACAATGCTCTTTCAATACTCTATGCTATTTTTTCTTATTCTGTTATTGTAGAAAGTGAAGTAAAAACTACGTTACTGTCCAGAGTCTCTACCCCACTCTGCTCTCAGTGCGGCTCTGAAGCAATACTGGAAACAGCTGTCATTAGGAGAGCCTCCTTCACTGCTCACTCAACAGCACTTGCTATACTGAGCCTGTTTTCACTTCTCTTAAATGAGTTACAAATTTGCATCATCATCTGAGGGACATGGCAACTGCACAAAATAGAATTTACTAAAAAGAATAAAGAATGATTGATGCCCACTAGTGAAATAGCCTAATAAAGGGATTGAAGACATTTCTGTTATAAAAATAAATTATGAGGGTCAAATTTTTAAAACTGGCCATTATTGTAGCCATTCTGACTACAATAAAGGGTATTTTACTGTAATAAAGTTCAGAGACATGCATTGTCTTACCAGAGAAAGTGCTCCTACCCTTTCTTTTCCCCCCCCCATCAAAGTTAAAAATTCACTTTTTGGTTGGTGGCCTTTTCCTAATTATTCGGTTAAACGACAGGCTAATGGATTAGGATGGGTTTTGTATTGTATATTGTATTACAATACTTGCATTACATTTTCCATACTGTTATGTATGGAAGGTTCCCAACTTTGGAGTATAAAAGACTTTTTAATGATAAAAAATATCATTATTATTATCATCATGTGACTGTTAATTGTTTCAATTGAATATTAATGTAATGGAGCGCACTTTGTGAAGCTCGTTTCCCTCGAAAGGGGTTAAATATAAACCGCTCGTGTGACTGAAAAGGCACCATTGTCTCACAACGCCGTACAGCTGTGCGAGGTACAGATGGGTACCGAGGAGAAACTAGGGCCTTGGTCTCCGAGTACCTGGGAAAATCCTCATCCTGCCACTCCTCCTTCAGCTCCACGCCCTCCATCCTCAGACGGGCCTCTGTGGTGGCCACTGACTCCTGTCTCTCCAAGAGGCTGAAATACAGGGAGAGAGAGGAAGAATGAGCGGATGTTGACAGGCGGTGGCTTCTGGAGGTGTTTGCATACCAACAGCTGTTTCTCCAGCTCGTGAGCCCCAAGTGACAGAACATTTTTACAACTAGAATACAACTTTAATGACAGAGGAAAAAGAGAACGAATGTGGCTCTGCCTATCTGCACACAGAAAAAAAAAATTATACCTCAGTTGTGTTTTTCATATGTTGGTGCAATAGTTAAGCTGCAAAGGCTGCAGTTTTGTTAATAGTAATTTACTAAGATGGACTATTTTATATTCCTTTAGGTACGTGACCATATTTAAGCATCTATTGTCCACTACTGTGCACATAATTAAGAAGTTAGGAAACTTAGAACTTAAGACATTTCAAACAAAACATATTTGATAAAATTATACTATATTTATCAACAGAGGTAAAGTTAAAGGTAATTTCACTTTCTTTCATTTTTGTAAAATCTTTTCATATTTAATAACAGATTTTTCCTCTTCTCTGCTCTCAGTTGAAGCTGTGTGCTCCAGTGCTGGTGTTCAACAGCCTATCAATACACATTTCACTCTTCTACGTGATCCATTTTAAATCCACCACTGAACTTCATCAGACACTCAGCTGCACAATTCGGACTTTGCTTCAAGTGACATTTCAAGGAAGAGGTCGCTTTGGAGTCACTTATTAGCCATAGACTACTGGGTTCTAGAAACTAACAATCCCTTCATGCATATTGCCAGACATTTATCCATCTTGGAATACAGGGCTTTGTTGATGTGATACTTAAAAACACACACACAACATAAAGTATTTTAAAGATAACTAATCCTTCGACCACGAAGTAGTTCCATCTATTTAAACTGTATTTTACCTAATGTTCATGTTGTCGATATATTTTTCCAGCTACTGAGTAGCACTGTCGCCAAAGCCTCCCACACACCCACTCTTGATGTAACAAGCCCTGCAGATTTCCACTGCTGGCACAATATGAGGAGGTTTGTATTCATGTATTTAAGATATCTTAATATTTAAAATATTTTTTTGCCTATTGAGTATTTTGTACATTAGTCTCTGACCTCACTGAAAAGCTACAACACAGATTTCCAAAATGCTGATTAAAACATAGAAATATTTTAAGGCAGATCATTCAACCTGTATTATGATCTGTATAATCCAAAACGGATTATAAAACACTCATGGCAAAAAATAAAACTGGTTCAGGCTGGCACAATTTATCTGTTCCAAATCGCTTCTGTAGACTGAAGCCTCTGTGTGAGTTATCCATTAAGCACACTTAAGGAATTGCACAAGAACCTTTAGGAATTAAAACTGTGTCAAAATTGCATGTCATTGAATGCTGTAAAGAACACCCTTCCTCTTACGTAAAAGAGAAAAAAAAACTGTCAAGATTAAGACCGCAAATTCCAAAGATGGAAGCATATGCATTCAATTTAATACACTCATTTTTATGAAGCTAAAATATTGCCAACAATGCTGCAAAACACAGAACTCTATTCAAAGAAGAACAAAGCTTCTCAAATCAGAGCTACGGGGCTCTCATAACCATTTAGCTAAAAAGCATTAATAAAGTAAAAATCAAGATATTAAATACATTTTTAACGTTATGAACTAGTCAGAAAACAGAAAGCTCTTGCAGAGATTCTCTGGGTGTTTTGAAAATGATCATCAGTAAAGGGTGAGAGGAAAAACCCATAATTTTTATTTTTCCTTTGACAATAATGTGATGATCTTATTGATCTGTGCAATTTAGGCAATTTGTGTAAAGCAAGCAAGGAAGTAACATTAAGGAGAGGGCGAGAGCATTCCATAACATTCGATTACGCTTATTCGGGATCAAAAGCAGACTTAAGGGTCTCTCCGTGTGGTTGAAATGCAGGTTGAATAAGTTCTTTGAAATGAAAGTATTTGTTTCAGCGGTTTTAGCACATGGGCACAAATATGGTTCTGGAGTCTGTGTGCTTCTTCAAGCACTCAGGCAGGCTCATTTAAGCTACTGGTGCACACTGAGTCTGAGCCCGTGCATGCCTCTCCTGATGAGTTCACATCACAGGAGAGGCATGCACGGAGGGGTCGGGCAACCCAAACATTGTCTAGGCTTTCCCCTCTACGACTGATGCATACAAATCATACCTAGGCTAAAAATATGAAGAGTTTGGTGGCCTGAGATCTATCCTTGAAGACACTCAGCTAAAGAGAAAAAAACACAAGGTATCAGAACCAGTTATGTAGATAGAAAGGAGGCACAAATGCTTGCATAATTGAAGGTTGCATGTTTCATGCTTTGCATTTAGATATCTGCTAATTATGCACTATAAAGAACACTTTTTAGAAAATTAAATCTGCTGGTTTTGCTTTATCCATTATCCTGACTGCTGAATGAATCACTTCCTACTGACACAAAATTAATGCACGTCACTTGAACAAAGGCTATAAACTGGTACTGGAATTAAATCAGCATCCACCAACAATTAGTGCATATTTTATTGAAATGTGTAACAAAAACGTGTTTTGGTTAATAATGGTCTAGGTGCAGTTTACCAGATTTTGCTTCTTTTGAACATCAGCCAAAATCTGTATAAATTAGTGTGTTATGTCAAGAATGATTCTTCAAGGGACTTTTAGCTCACCCTGCAAAGAACGTCAAGAGTCAGCGTTATTGTAGGGAGAAAGCTTAAGAAGTCAGCTGAGTTATTCTTTGGATGTGTTTGATGAAGCAAAAAACTCTGTGTCAACTACATGTATTTAAGAGTAAAGCCTGCTGAATATTGGGGGAAAGTAAATAAATAAGGTTACACGTTTTAGGTATTTATATATTTCACTATTGCAGAAAACAGAAGAATTGAACATGACGAATTTTACGGGTTAGGGATTAAATGAAACTTTGCCCCACATACCACACCAAACACAAATGTCATAGCCAGCAGTAAGTACATGACAGGCTTTGTTTGCCAGAGAGTTTGCCTTTTTACATCACACAGCCTGGCATCAATTACTCTGCCTCTCATTTGTGATTGGTGAATGGGTCAAAGCTTGCTTTATACTGGGCCCTGGTCATAAGCAGTGATCATATGCTCAGCTCCTGGACTGGAGAGGAGGAACATGCTCTCTGATATAAAGCAGCTCATCACTAACCATATGGTGATTGCGCATTCTTTCCTAAAGAGGAGGGAGGGATGTCTCACCCTATTGTCAGCATTCAGCTGGTTGTCTGAAGATAGCTGCCCGTTTGGCACTCTGCACTGAATAAGCATCCTATAAAATAATTAAATGCTACAAATGTAACAAGTGCCATTATTTGATAACTGCAGTATAAGTCAACCACAATTACTCCATTAAACCAGTAAACTCCAAAACAGGATATCTTCTTGTAGATATTGCAAAATAGCATTCACAAAATTGTCTGCTCTTCACCCAACCATTGCTGTTCTTCTAGTAACCTGATTGGTTTTATTTTTAAGGCAACTCTAAAGGGCGGACTGTCATGCTTTGGGGGCAACATGCCACAATAATAATATTCGTAACTGATACTATCTAAGGCTATTTTCAAGAGTTTAAATGTAGCTGCTGATAAGGTTTTAACTGTCGGGGACCATTCAAGCACTTGAAATGGTCCTTCAGGTTATTTTTACCAAATGGACTCATGTGAAATGTTTATCCTCAGCAAATCTGTCCTCTCTCAAAGACACACGGACCTGGCAGGCTACAGTCTTCACAAATTAGGAAGATGAATCCATGTTAAAAGACTGAAGCCTTCGGAACAAACTTTTTAAAACTTATTTATGTGCATCTCCAAATTTAAGAACTTTTGGAACCATTTTCAGCTGTATCAAAGAACAATGAAAAACTTGACCAGCAAAACAGCGCTCTGTTGGATGCAATAAAAGGTCTCTTTATCATCACAGGCCATTCAGCTGTCCTATAGAACTCAGGCCTCCACATATTTCTGATGTACAGCTGCAGGAAGTAAAAACCCATTTCTTTTACTGTCTTAGCCAAGTCTTGCACAGGCTCATCTGTGAAGAAAAAGGAGTCTTTGAAAGGAATTCTGAAAGAACAGAACAGCAGGTGTGTGAACGAACTGCTTTAACACTGCCACTTTATTAGAAATCCTCTCTTACTGATCAGTATGTCCAAAGTCGTAACACTGGTAAAATGCTGCAGAAAATATATATATAACCTAGTGCTAAAAATCAGTGTTATTGCTCTGCGGTATTTCAGGTTATTCTCAGGTGTTTTCATCGTTCTTTTCTCTTGATCGTGTGGACTTTATCGCGCAAACGTCACAGGAAAAAAAAACTTTTAGTTAACTTTGATTGATACGGATTCAACAGCAATGAATCCAGTAAAACTTGGATGTTTCAATGCAACCAACTTTACCAGCATGGTGTATCTTTAAGTGTATTTGCTGATACGAAATATCATGGAAAAGCAGAGATAAAGAGCCTAGCGCCTGTAGGCATCAAGTGACACTTCCTGCAACAAACACAGGTGAAACCCTATAATGTACATGGCTTGCATTTTTTGCATCGTTTGTATAACTGTACACGACACGTTTTGCATTAGAGCATTTTATGCATTTAAACCCACTGTTATAAAACCCAACTGAAACACGTTAAGCTTTCGTTAAAACTAACGTCAATGTTAATAATCCGACTAGACACTGAAAATCAACTCCCCTCTCCCCCCTTTTTAAATTGTAAAACCTGGCGCACCCAAAAAAAACCCAACTAAGCTGTTCCCCTCACCCTCACCTTCCATTGTGTGCTGTTGGAGATGGCAGGCTGTGACTAACTGGAGTCGAAGTTCGCACCCCCGCCGGGTCTTGTTTTCGTCCATTGTCTGGAGTCCCGGCTTCCTGTGTCGGACCTCCTGTTTTGGTTGGAGTCCGCGGAGCTGCGCCCTCGGCAGTCTCCGACGGAGGTGCCGACCTGCTCTGCGGCGCGTCTTCCCCCGGAGCCGGAGCCGGAGCCGGAGTCGCCGGCCTGTTCTCCACCTTCTCCACTAACCTGGGTGTGTCTGCGCCTGAGCTGCTTGCGTTGAAGCCCGTATCGCCGGTTGCCCCTGCTTCAGTCTCAGTAACTTCTGCTGCCATGAGGGCGGAACCGTCTTTTCAAGTCTCCCTTCAGCTGAAAGCCCCGAAACTTCAAGAGCCGAAAAACTGTCGCCGACGCCGCGCAGCGCAACGCGTGTCAAGTTCTCCTCCACCCCCACCCCCCTCCCCGTTTCTTTCACAACAGCAAACAAACCCCGATAGTTAATTAATGCTAAAACTGAAACCGTTATGAAAGTGTACTCCCGATTTCCCTACGCCACGGTTCTGGTGGCTCCGGCGGGCTGACGTGCGGGAAAAGAGAGGACCTTTCTGTTTTGGTTGACTTGCGAGCTTGTTGTATGGCCCAGCAGCTCCTGTGCTCAAGTCCGCTTTCCCCCCCCTCTTCCTTCCTTCCTGTCCTGGAAAAGTCTGCAACAGGGCGAAACTACCAACACCAAGCTGACTTCTCGCTAAGTCCTCCCCATGGTGAACGCCGGAAAGCGATCTTTTTTTTTTAACACCGCCTAGGTCCTGCAGCCGCATTTAAGGAAGCGAAAAACCGACCGTTCATTTTTGCACCTCGCTTCCCCATCCAGCGGATCTGACCGGCTGCTGGTCAAGTCCGTCAGCCTGCTCGCTGCCTACCCGGTTACTCGGGAAGCCCTGCGCTTCTCTCCTCCCCTTGACGGCCACATTTCTGCCGTACTGCCCTCTATGGTGCAAGGAAGGAACACCTAAAAGTTCACCCCAAAAAAAAAATGAAAGCTGCGAAAACGGCCAAAAACTTGCCTATTGTGATTCCCTTCAACAACCAGTATTAAATGTGTGTGCAAGACGGGGATTTTATAGAACGCCCTGTAATAGGATAGTATTTCTTTTATGTGAATAAAGTAAAATAAACATAAAATAATGATGAAGGTGTTGGTTTTTTTTTTTTGAAAAAAGCCCAAGGGAAGCTGTATCATCCGCCTCTGATGTGGTTACTCAGAACGCACAACTATTTCACTATTTCGTCCTTTGAATTTTCCATCTTCACATGTCGCCTAATCTCCGACTTGTAAGCTTGACACAGAAACCACGCACCTGGATAACGGAAATGATTCTTGAAATACCTGTGACTATCTGTTGTCTTCACCTTGGCCTGCAGTATGCGTCGTGGCAGATCCCCCGCAAACACAAGTCACCAGAGGCATTAGAAAGTTGTATCCTAGACAAACAAGGTGAGAGAATATCTTGAAGAACCTTTTTTTTTTTTCAGACAGTAAATCCACTTGAGTAAATCAATTTAAACTCTCTAGTTTTTATTCAACTTCTTAGTAAACTTTTAAACAGTTGCAGGGTTACTAATTCTCTTCCATAATGGCAAACAAGGAAAAATACATTTTAAACTTTTTTTTAAAAAGTTTTTTTTCCCATTTTAACACAACAAAAGTCTTAACATCTGAGGAAAAAATGAAGACATCATAATTTAGGAGAAGTCCTCATTGGTTGCAAAAATGATCAATTTTAACGAAACATTTTGAAAAATAGTGAAACAAGTTAAAACATGGTTATTTCTCATGGCCATAAAAACAGCCACATACGCACACAAACTCTTTTCAAGCTATGCTGCGTGTAAATTCAAAACATCTACCAGTAATGCCGGGACCGTGCGAAAATATGTAGGCCTATGTTTGTTCACACCGTCTGAGTACCGAGCAAAACAAAATCACGGATATTTTTTGGAATTTTATCAATCCCTGTCTGACCGATATTTAGATCTCAAAAAGAGGACTAATGTCTTAGATTGCATGTAAACAGATCAGAAATTCTTCTCCACCAATCTGTACTCTAATTTACAATTGTACCGAGATGTTTTCTATAGGATGTTGCAGTGTCCTTCCATATACAGTACATAAAGAACAGTTTTGTTATACAGGTGCACTTACTATATACAGAACACACAAGTCTATAACCAGTTCCAATAGTACTAGCAGATCAGCTACCAATTTGCTGTTTAGTTTTCTTTCAGTTGAATTGTATTTGAAATGTCTTTACAGTCATGAATGTTCCCTTTCTGTTAGAGCTTTTGACTCACATATCAATGACTATGGGTCCAAGTTTATTATACAGATGAACAGGTGCATAACTGATTAAATAACCTGCTGAACTGTGTGAATCTATTACTACTAAATGCATAACTGGAACTGAAGGTTTAGGCAGTGTCTGAATGTAAAAGCGTCTGCAAAAGTTATGAATAGGAAAGTTTCCAGAAATTTGGCATCAAGAAAAATGAAAATCGCATGTCCGTGATTAAGAGGACGTCTGCTCACCCTTAACCATAGTCGCGTCACGAATCGTCTCTCTCCTTTGCTATATTTCCTGAATGAACATTTCTTTCAAAACTTCATCAGATATACGGTATTACAGACAAAACGGTATTCTGAAAAAAAGGTGACAAACAAGCTCCAATGAAGCATGCTACAGGTAAGTGTACAATGCTTCATCGTAAACATGTTTTACAGAAATGGTGAGCATTTTGTCCAAATTTGTAATCAGAATTGTAACCAGTTGGGCATTTAACAAAGAATATTTATTGTTGTAATTCGATATTTAACAATATATTGCAGACTTTATTTAACGCCTTTGGTACTGTATCCGAAATCATTACGACATTGAATTTCCCTCTACTGGCACAGTCCATAAAGCTTAAATTTGTGTAATAATACTGTAATAATTGATACACCTCACAAATTATGAATTTCCTCGTATATAGGAGTATGAGCTTTACAATAAGACATAGTATTCATAGTATGCTAATCTTTAATTTCTGTCGTTGAGGCACTTTATAGTTTCAATTATTAGTTGAAATCGGTCATATCTGGCAGTTACGCCCTCAAAATGTGTCATAAAGTAGCCAAATTAATTTAGCAAAACTGATTTTGATACGGATAACGCAAGCAGCCCAGTTCCACGCAGCGTGTTCCTGACTGAATAGTGGGACAGTTATATGTTTTCTTTTCTGATCTGAATTTCGTCTGTCACGTTCCTTCCTTAGTCTTCGTAACATCAAAACAGTAACTTTGCTTTGACAACCTGGACAAGGCGCACGGCTCAGGCCAAGCACAGAGGGAGCCCGCGTTTCACCCTGCTCATGTGAGTGAGACTCCATCTCCTGGTGTATTTCTGTGAGTGCACCACACTTCATTCCTCCTACCAATTCATTGATAGATATATTGTACACTAACTGCACTGCCAGATGTTCGGGGACTTCCTAGCTGTACCTAACTCACTTAATCTTCAAGGTGGCCCTCACACGTGTACTTTTGTTGCGGTGTACAGAAACATGGTGACTGAACACATGTCTCAAGAATGCACCCCCTGAAAGGTGAGAGGCCAAAGGTGACGTCTAAACATACGAGCCTTTAACATTTTATGCGGGTGTTCTAGTTTTAACTTAAACGCAACGTAAAAACGTTCCTGGACTGTATTTGCTTGTTTTTATTTTGGAAAATATTACACCTTCTTTTGCATTGCCACGAGGAAAGCCAATTAAATGAAATATGAAATTGGCCATTTTGTTACTGTTATTTAGATGAAAATACGGCGGTTGGTATTTTTGAGAGCTTCCAGAAATTAATAGTTGAAAAATGATTCGTCTGTGGCAGTTATAAACTAGTAGATAGATTAATGAAAATAAATTACTACATATTTTTCAATGTTGACGTGATATTTATGGTTTAGAAAGTCTCGCCATAATTAACTGATTTTTTCCACAAAAATGCAGATTCAACTGTTGAAGCAGTCTTCTTGAAATGCCCACTAGGTGGTAGGAGACAACCAGGTTAAAATCATTTGTCTTCTGCTATCCGCAAAAGGACAAGCTGAATTATGTTCTTGATTCTAAATATTTACTACTTCAAAAATGTACGTCTATAAAATTATTCATATTCAGACTTGTCCTGTGGCTAGTTATATATTGAGACAAAATAGATTTGAGTAGATTTATCAAATCTTTTCAGATAAGACATTAAAGTTTGAATGTATATCTACACAGTCACAGAAAATAATTCGCTCAAGAAAGAAAACGGAAATTCTTGTTAATTTAAACCAATTAAATGTACTCATCTTTATTGATCATTTTTAAAACCTACATTTTTTACTTTCATTGTCTTTGGAAAATGTATCTCCCAAAAAATCTCGATTATATCATTAACAAGATTAACCTGAGAGTCCAAAAGACCAAATGTATCTGAAGCAAACATGATTAAATCTACCTAAACTATTTTTGTATTATTACGATTAGATTATTACTCAGTATTGTCTTGGTTTTTATTTTGTTTTGACTGGTAACCTGTATTCCTCCCTTACTTCTATACTGCCTGAACATACAAGGTCATATCATATAGATAGATACTTTATTGATCCCGTGAGGGAAATTGCAGTGCAACAGCAGCTTAACACACACAACACAGCCACAGTGTAACGAATTACATAATAATAGTACAATACATACAATACAATACAAGAGTTACTCACAGTCCAGACACACAAAGAACAGACTAGAACAGAACAGTACACAGAAAATCGTATCACACATATGAATATAAATATAGATGTAACTATAGATATAAATATAAATGTATTGCTATAAATGTATATCAGAAAGCATTCAGAGCAAAGTTAAATACCTTGATATATTTTCAATAGTTACTAAACCGTCTAAAACACAAAACATTTACATTTTCCTAAATATTTAATTTTTACTTGATATGATGCGTTAAGAGATAGAAAGTTTAGTTATGTAATTCATCACTCTTTGGTAGAGTCCAGTATTAATGGACATCTGGGACAATAGTACTAACTGTATATATGTGAATATGAAAAATAGTCTCTTTTAGTATGCTAGAATACAGTGTCAAGGCTAAGGATGAAAGTACAGAGTTATTCATTAGTTCTGCTTTATTCTGAAAAATGTCTATGCCTATAGATGCTGCAATAAGCATTTACATGTGTAAAAATGTTGATAAATCATTGTTTAACAAGACTTTTGTAAACTACTTACATATGCTTCAATATAATAAATTGTTGTTTGATAATGAATGGAACTGTTAGGAAATAGATTTAAAGTGACAAGGTTTACTATCTTTTTCATTTTATAGAGACGAGTGCAAACAGAAGAAGTGGCACTGTAAATATAAAAAAAACCTCCACAGAATGCAATTATTTGGACACTCTGAAGGACTATGAGCTGAACACAAACCAAACTATTAAAAATTGATCTATGAATTCAGTTTCCCCCTGTAAAAAGTAATTGCGTTCATTTAACTTATCCCTCTTTACAATTTTATTTATTATTATGAAGGGATATGGAGATGTAAATGATGATTAATGGTGAAAATGCACAGGAAATGGGAGCTGCTTCCTTTATTTAATTACTGTGTCCAACTGAATTGCTTCAGAGATCTACAAACACGGATGAACTGGTGAATGGAGTTTATGTACAGTGCAGCACCGCAGTGTTTGACATCACAGATAGTTATCAGCATTTGTGGTTTTACATTTCCATTACATCCCCCTCTACTGAACAGCATAACCTTCATTTGTAGATGTTATTCTGGAATAATTGCTTGAGCTATGGAGCTCATTAGTTAGTTCTGTGGGCTGGAGTAGAAAAAAATGTAGCTTCTTTGCCTTGTGCTTGCCTTTACACAAGCCAGGGTAATAATATTAAGACACGTATTTACTGTAAGTTATTGATCCAGTATATATAACTCAGTAAGCAATTTCCCCAGAAAGTCTAGGTGTATTATATGTGCAACATCCCCAGTAGACAAATTGTCTTTTTTGACATATTTAAGGCCTAAACAAAAACACGCTCACAAAGCTGATGTATTTGCGATGAGCTTGTAAAGTAATGCTACTTGATTTGATTGCAGGAATGTGAGAATGCCATGTTCTGGTATTTTGAGGTTAAACAGATTTTTTCTCAAATATTCAGGAACCAGAAATCCATCAATGTTAATGTGCTTACATGCAATTATGTCACTTACATGAATTGTGAAAGAATTCTCTCACTTGTCATAGCAATAGTGCATAAATTAAATTAGAATAAATACCAATAACTGATAAAATTTATGAATACCACATTGAGGAATTATACATGTATTGAAACCTACGTAACCCCATACTTTCAGTTATACTAGAACAAATAGTTAAGGCATGATAGTAAAGTGAAAAAACACTTTATGAATACTTTTTCCCTCAATTAAAAAGTACCTTGCCCTTATTTGTCACATTGCAGTTTCTCAAGATAGTGAAGGCATTAATGAACGCAGTGAAAATGGAAGAGTTATGTGAATTTAAATATTTAGATGTTTTTCTTAGTATAAGGTGCAATTTTGGGTTTATTTTTATAGTAATGCTTAAATTCCTAGGAAGATGGCTTAATGCATATAAACTATATTGTGTAATCAACTAGACAGAAATCTCACTGAACTGAGAACCTTGTTGTCATGCAGAGACTCAGTGGCTCCAACAAGCATGATCATAAATAGGAGAACATCAGAGGCAGAAACAAGTGTTTTAATGCCTGCAACAAGAGGGTATTCTTAAATATGTACCGGCACTGAACAGAAGTGGAGCTGTTATTATATCAACTCTCCTTTCGAAAATAGAAGTTCATATTTACAAATGTGTGTTTACTGTAAGAACAGCCTGTCCTAGATCTTCACCAAGTCTTAATGGAAACTTGCTTAAATTTACACATAAAAGTGGCAAGATGAAATTTTGCTAATTTTTAAACTGACACAAAGTTATTGCCTTTCCCATACTCTATAAAGTAAATAACTTTTCTTTTATATTTCTTGAGCTTTTGATCTGTTGTTTAGATTTTGTGTGTTGCTCAAAATCATATTAGTTGACGTAGTATCAATCTAAAATCCATTATCAAAGCTGTCTTTTGTCTCCTGCTGTAAAACACACTAATGTCAGCAATTTCTAAGAGATATATAAAAATGGATCGGGTGATAACAAACTCCCCATTGTACTTTCCCACAAAAATGATCCCTAAAGGCTAGCTTGAGGAATGCTGTCTACAGAGCTGGAAAGCTATGCGGATAATGTCAGTTTCTAGTATTCATAGTACAAAATCTCCTGATGTGAGGAATAGGGTCATTTAAAAATGCTTTAGATATGAAGAACTCCCAATTAAACATATGGATTTTTTATTTTAGCTTTTTTATTTCCCTGGTTGGAGCATTATGATTCTGGAAAGAAGCTGTTTTTTATAAAAGAAATTATTTAAACATTAACAGTCTGCATCCTTATTTTAACACCCTGTAGAGCATTAAAAGTGACAAATGAAAGAATCAGCCAGTCCCATTTCTAAAACCAAGTTTAAAGTGGTCTTGACTGTGTCCTGCTGCGTTTGAATAATTGAACTGATAAAAGTGGTAATTTATGATTCTTTTTTTATCATCAGCAAAGGTGACCACACACTGGATAATGGGAACTGGCAATTAGTGTATGCAAATCAGTGTAGATTAAATACGGATTCTAGAATTCTAGACGTATAAATCTAGAAACATACTGTATGTCATGGGTTTGTTTGATGAGCAAATACATATTTTCAGAGAAGGCTGCCGATGATTTTCAGAAATCACGTTCAAGCTGAAACTCCTAGGACCATGACTTTGTTCAGGCTTTTTGGGGGTAATTATTCTTAACGCCCATGCAAACAGAGCTAATAAATGCTAACAACCCATCATACCTTAACTAATTATATTTATCTAGATGGATGCTTAGGAAGAAAAGAGCAAGCTTTGAAAATATTGCTTCTAATTACAAAACCTGTTTTTGTCTTCTTTTCCTCAAGTAAACCCTAATGATCACTTGCTGTGAATGTTCTATTAATTGGGCTCAAATGTTTTTTTTGGGCTAAGGTGTGAGCAACACGTTCGCCCCCAGTTAATTCCCTTGTTTCTGTGGTTAGAAATCACTAGTGGGATTTCAGTGTTTGAAAGTCTTGGCTGGCATGCTCAAGATATAGTAATGTCTAATCACAGTAGGACGTTTTCTGTTTCTGCAGGTTGATCAAATGGAGCAGTGTCGGACTGTTTTATGCAATGTAAGAATCAAATATGACAAAATAGGTTTTTGAGAAAATCATATGTTTTAATCATTTGTCTGATGCTGCCAGTTAAAGAGAGGATTGGAGATCTGAGATTAAACATCTTAACCATTAAAGATTTTTCCCTTAATTAACCACTTGTTTGGGAATATGTCTTAAATTATTTTCAAAATATGTTAGGAATATATTTTTGATTATTGTACACAATAGTTGTGTAAAGTCAAAGGTCCACTTTCTGATGTTTTTTTTTTCTTGTATCTCAAACGTCTAGAATTGTGCTTACGAGGAAACGTTCATGCTCTAACCACCTTTTCAGAAAAATGACGGAATGGTATTCAAATTATATTCCTGGAAATACAATATTCCTAGATTCTGCAAATATTTTATTTCTCCTATTGCTTTGGTATATTAATTTTAAAATACTCGATATTATTTGCTGCATTATTATTATTATTATTATTATTATTATTGATTTATCACAATTGTGCAGTAATAACCACTTTTTGACATTAAGCAAGAATGAAATGTAAGAAAAAAGTATGGCTTTTTCTTCATTTTATACAATTGTTTATAATTATATACACCTTTTATTGCCATATGTCAGTACTGTGTTTTATACCTACAGGTGATATAGCTACAACGATGAAGTTCAAAATATTTATTTCAGTTTTTGATACTTAAAAACTGTAGCTTCAAAAATAACTTCCGATGGACACAATTAAGTTAATTGTTCCTCAAAACAATATTGGAGGAATGCATCACAAGGTTTGAAATTTGCTGTTATACCACACTTCTTGTTTATTATCAGAGTATGTGGATTGTGTTCAATTCTGTATAATGGAATGTATGCTGGCTAACTATTGAGGCCAAACAGTTGATGCAACGATTTGTGCTGGTGGTGAATTAGGAATAGTGAGAAATGGGAGGTCCTGTGTTTCCATAAGGCTCTGGAGACAGTGCCAACTGCTTCAGTGCATTTAGAACATAAGAACATAAAAAAGGTGCAGACAAGAGGATCCAGAATCTCATCCAACCACCCAGGGTGAAGAACTGCCTCCCATTCTCAGTACAGTTATTGGATCAATTCACTACTAACTGCTAAATGGGTTAGAAGGTCCGCATGGCCTCCTCTCCTTTGTACCTTTCCTATCTTCTTCTGTTTTACAGTGGGCTTCGGAACGCTGCAGAAAAGACATTCATCCCTGATGCCCACTGCCCACTAATCTGTATCAGCCGAGTTCTTAGAACATGATCAATAATCAAGCAATTATTTGGTTGATGATACAGTGCAAATGGAAACTAAGAAAAAGGAGCACCACCATAAAAGTGGCATAAAGACAGACAAAAAGCAGGAAACTAACTGGAAAATGCTAAAATTTTGAAGTCATCCCAAAGTGCATTATATATACCACAATTTATCCTACAGTATATCAGTGCTTACAGTGGTTGTGGGAGCTTCGGAATGTCTTGCTGTGTTTACTTGATATAGGACTCAGGATATTCTAAACAATGTCGATAAGATTTAATCTTTTGACTAATCTAGGAGACATCACGTCATTTTAAAATTAATTTGGAAATTTGATACAAATGATTCACACAACTTTTAAGGCGGATAAGAATAAGATAATGTGAATTCCTTAGTTTAGGCAGAATATAAGGATTTACTTTCATAAATCGTTGCTTTATTACAGCCTAATACATAATTACTGCATCTGTAGCAAGAAAGCAGCACAAATCCAAGATGAGTCTAACAAATGAACATGCAGATAACAATGCTAAACCTTTTCCGATCACACTTTCCATTCCTCCTCTCTAATACTCTAACTCTCTTCTGTTTACACTGGATTAGACTCTGGAATTACTAATTAACACATTACTATTTACACTGACAGATCAGTAGGCCTTATTAAGTTAAAGATGATCCAGTGAAATAAGGTGTTTATTATGGTGCTTTATTTTAACAGGCAGTTGTGTTTGCAAAGGCTTTATTGATGTGCACGTACAAAAACCAGCCAGTGTTTCCTTTTGAAGTCATGATGAACTGTTTGGACACGATTCCCACTGACAGAGAAAACTCACAATTGAGAGTGACATCTCCTCATTAACTAAAGCAAATTAACATTTCCGATAAAACTTTGCAAAATAATCACAGTCATACAGAAGCTGCAAACATGTCTGAGGATTCTATAATTGATCATAATTACTTGTTCTGTATACCAATGCATAATAGATTATTAGACTTTTTTTCTTTTGTTTCTGAGATGTGCATTTTACAAAGTTTTCATAAGATTGTGTTTCCATTGTAATTCTTAGATTTAAGTTCTTACCACAGGTGAACTTTGTTTTGGACATAATCTTAGATCAGAATATAGAATTGCAGTATCTCATTTGCAGTTATGATTCTCAAAATGTATGATTTACAAAAGTGTCATCTTCATGGTACATCTTTTTTTTAGCAAAATAAAATTAAATGGGTTATCCATATTGTTGCAATCCCAACAATAGAAGACAAAGTAAAAAAGCCTGGGTTCATGTATGTATGTTAATGTAAGTAAGGTAAATAAAATGACATTAGGTGAAACTCTAATGAACGTGAATTGACAACTCTTAAGCAAAGGTAAGTGAATTACACAGAAGAAATATGGTAGATAAATATGGTATTATATTAATATATATGCTTACACATTTTAAAATGTGAATATCTTTATCAGTAATCTTTAAATCTTGTAAACAGTACTTAGTTTGTGCAAAAGGAGTGAAACATATTATTATTTAAAAAATATCAATTGCCACCATGAATGTGCAAATCATTTCATTGTCAGAGGTGTCTGCGAGGGAGGAACATAACAGGTTAAAAATGCAACCAAGATGTTTATAATATTTTTCATGTAAATATAACATATTTTTTAGATTTTTTAGAACTACAGTCACAGACCTATCTGGCACTAAATGCAACTATAAAAAATGTTTGCCGGAAGAGAAAGCACGATTAAAACGAAACAATTTAACTAAATTTACTGGATAAGACTCTGAACAGGCAGAAATATTTTATTTGTACTAGAAGAAAATTGCACGTAAAGAGAGGAGATGGAACGGTCTTACATGCTTGACTTAAGTATTTTGTCGTTCTACTTTTCCTGTCAATCCCTCTGTCCCTAGCAACTCTGTCATGTCTCGGTAGGGAAGGCTTACTGAGGTTTATCAGAGGATACAAACTATTAGAGAACTAGAAATTGAAAAGCTTATTCAGCTTTCGTTTGTGCATTAAGGAATCTGAAGCAAAGGCGAATCAATAGTATATACACACTGAGTAACGGCTTTGTTGTAAATTGAAGGATGTTTATCCCAAATGTGTCCAGATACAATGTTTTCTACTAAAACTGCCTTCCAGACACATTTAGCTCTGGTATTTTTCTGTTCTATTATCTAGAATAAGATGAAAAGAGTCCTTCCCGTATTTTTGAGGTCTTACCAAGCATGCAATTAAGCAAACACGTTTTCTTACTTCAGACTATAAGTTTATAGCTAAAATGTCTACAAATCTTTGACATCTAAAAGTAAAAAGCATGTGCAGATTGTATAAAAAAGATTGCATTTATACTTTTAAGCTGTAGTGACATTATCTCTGAATGGCAGGGAAAGCAATACATTTCTCATTTGAATATATTCCATTTTTCTCAGTTGAAATGAATATGAAAGTCAGATGAGCCCTTTCTAGATATACAGTAAGATGAGGTGAAGTTGTTTTCAGTGAATACATTAAAGAGAACCAAACTCTTTTGAAGCTAATATTCATATACAGTCCTGTAAACTTTAAATTTTGTTTTTAACCCATTTATGTGTTCATATTCTAGTGCAAATATTCAGTGGAGGCAAGTAAGATACTGAATTTTCTTATTTCTGAAATCTTTATGTTTTCCTATAAGCCTAGACATTTTGTTTCTTGGGTATGCTAATGGGAGTCCCAGAATATTTTAATCTCGTTTTAATTTGTGTTAGGTCTGTTTGGGTGAGTATGTGTGGGAGGGGGGATTAGTGTTTAGATCACTCTAAGTGGTATTCGGAATTAATAAAAAATGGGAAACGTTTCATTTTAGGCCTTACATCTCCTAATGAACCAAAAATGATTATTATTATTTAAAATAATAAGCATATACAGCAGTTAACAGAAAAGTTGTAGGAAAGAACTGATTAAAAATTTAAAACTGGAAATAAATTAATATTTAAGGAGAGATGAAATATTAAAAGGAAACAAATGAGCAAAGCATTTAAAACAGTGGCATACAAAACACTGCATGTCAGAAGAGGTGCTATTCTTACTGGGCTATATAATTAGTCCGTGTCAAAATGTACCACAAAACCGTTACTATTCACCATGTGAAAAGACACATTTACCCATACATGCAGTGTGATTTCAATATTACATTTTGTTATTTTTGTTATATTTTGTTATATCCACCCTAAGGGACTTCAGACTGGCTTAGAAATGAGCCACATGTTCAGTAAGGTAAGATGAGAGTAATGTTTGTAAAAAAATAATACAATGTAATAAATTCCATGCAAGATTGAACACAGTTTAACATTTAGAAGTTTCTTTAATCCCATGTACAACTGCTATGCAATATTGAGCCTGTGTGCATAGTATTGCTTTATTTTAAAGTATTTTATTTTGTTTAATGACACCAAAGAGCTTGTTCTTTGCATTAGTATTCACATGCCTCTAAGTACACCTAGAAAGGCAGCATAAGCTATCGTTAGTTATTGGCAAGTGTAACAGTGAAATAAAAGAATCTGGTAAGATTCATGAAATTTTAATTATGATAATGATGCATCAACCTGAATCAAATTTAAGTAATAATTAACATCTAAAGTGACCTGTGATCAACAGAAAAGTTACTTTCAAGAACAGAAAAAAATACTGGATGTAATAAATTATGGGACCTTCTATCTAATTACACAGTTTCACCCTTCCTTGAAATCTTTTGTTGTTGTTGTTTTTGATCCGGTGTTCAGCTGTCTTTACAAGATAGTGAGAGAGAAGAGTTTAACGTCAATACACATGTACATTGAGATTCTCTTGGGACGTGCGCAGGACAATAGACAACACCACACAGAACAATTACAAAACAAAAATTATAAATAAGAACCGTGCAGAACAATGAGCACTCGGGACAACAGATAGTTTTAGTGAAGCTACTTCTGCTCCAAGGAGGGGTAGTATCCTGGTGGCTAGCACTGCTGCGTCACAGTTTCGGAGTTTGCCTGGGACCCTGGGCACCTGTCTGCGTGGGGCTTGCATGTTCCCCATGTGTTTGCACAGGTTTTCACTAGGAGCTCTGGTTTCCTCCCACCTCTGAAGGGCATTGCCACTCCTAATTGTTCCTCTGAGGCTAATCCCCCAGGAGAGAGGCAGCAGCTCTCCCTGTATCATCACCCAGCCATGAGCAGGGAGGCCTGTTCCCCCTCCCCGCCGCGCCACGTTCACGGGACACAGAACTGCGCACACAGACTGCAGCTTGCCCTCCTGTTTTTACTTTTTCAATTAATGCCTTGACCTCAAGAAGGGTAGGAGACACTTGCAGTCTTCTTCCCACTGATTCCACACACTGCCTAGCCTGGAACTGCTGTTGTGCGCAATTACTCTTTTCCCAGCAACACCTTGGTCATGCATCAGTTTTAAAGACATACAGTAGTCAATGTCAGCCACGTACTGTAGTTTTTCACAGTTATCTAGTTTTTTTCACATTATTATTTATTATCACAGATTTCTGAGAGCTACAGTTAACCTCTAAAATGCCCCAAAGCCAGATTTTTTATCACTCATTAGTCTTATACCATCGTTACTATTATATTCCTAATGCAAGAAATTGTATAGGGCTAATAAAGAAACATTATATTATTATATTATAAGGTAACAGTTGTATAAGATGACAATATATGTATGTATACAGTATGTAAGATTAAAATTAATGTAGCCTTTTGATGAACACCCATTACAGAAGGTCCAATACATTATTAACAAGCAGTACAATATTTATTATCCATAACTTGAGAAAAAATGTAATGGTGAGATTTCAGATTGTGGTTTTTATATGTTCTTATTCTTTAGCAGAACATTTTTTTAAAGATATCCAATCCTATCACAGAATAACTTGCCTGTTTTTGTTTTGGATAACTGTTCAGACACAGTCTATATAAATTTTATACGGTATTTGATATATAGATTTAGAAAATGAATGACTGCGCATTTACAAATGCATAATAATTACATCTGAATAAAGCAATTTAGACTAATGCTACAAAACTAACTCTGGGAATTTGATGTGCACTGTGAGTTTGTCTTCCGTGAAACTAAAGAGAATAATACATCTACCACTCTTCTATTTAAAAGTTCAACATTCCTAGCTCTTTCCAAAATGTAGAGTCCGTTTTCCATCTGAACCTTAAATATAGACCAACAGGGCATACAGTACATGTACTGTAGCTTGTGGCTGTTCTTACTACACATAATTGATACACCACTATAGTGAGTTCAGTTGTTTTGGAAAAGCATGCCCCCTCAAATTTACTTTACGTCTTCAGTAATGCTGTTTCTAGTCCGTGCCATGTGATGTACACCTCAGTGCATCGTACACCAAGCTTCGTCACAAATAATGCCTCTCAAATCATTAGGAAAAGGAAGTGCAGGACACTCCAACCCTTTCATGAACTGTTTCCCTTTTTCAGTCATTTTATTTCTGGAGCAACACATTAACAAAACATGACATAACCTATACTGGAGTTGTTCAATTCACCTTATTAAAAAGGATTGAGATAATTGGTTCGATGTGTCATGACACTTGGGTAAATGATTTGGAGCTAGCTTGCAAACGCTGATAATCCTAAATAACACCCCAGTGTCTGATTCTAATTAAAGCCATTAATGAAATAATCAGTACTTTATGTTAATTTATGTTGTTAGTTTTTTTAAATCAGCTGTATAAATAATTGATAGGTTTCATTTAGAACTAAGAACTTAATCAAATAGAATTTAATAGAAAGGTTATTTGGACTGTATGTTCAAATTATTAGTTTAAATGGTGTTATATGAAAAATAACAGATTTTAATTTTAATTACATGCAAACAAATGTTTAACAGCAAATGTTATCCAGCAACCCCTCTGCTCTTTAGAAAATTGCTTTGTTTAACGAACTGAAATGAGACATACCAAAAAAACCAAAGAGGGTTGTGATGGTGTTTTCCTTGCTTCTTGAATAGTCTATTATTCTGTCTTCTACTGTAGAAGTGTAGAACTATGCTAGAGTTTGATATAACAAGTACCCATTAAACAGTTATGGGTTTTTGCTTTGTTGTAATCAATGTAAAGAATTTTAAAACTTTATTCTTTCTTTCTGCAAATAAGTCATTTTCTATTGCCTGATTCACCGACTTTCCCTAAAGGATAGATTTTCTGTATTATCTTTAGGGTCAAACACTATTTTAGATGGATTTGAAGGACCTAAAGTACATGTCTTATTATCCTTATACACCCATTCCTACACTCTAGCAGTATTCGCAGCCTTGGACATACACATATAAAAATAATTCTACATAGTTAAGTCCAAGATGATTCTTAATTGACAATTAAAAATAATTTTCAGGCCCTTTACCTTTTATCACATATAGGTTTTTGTTTTAATTTACTCAAAAATGTATGCTTAACCCATTTTATCCTTGTGGTATGAAATACGATGCAAAACTCCACTACTGGCACATAACAAAATACTCTTCTGGGACCCACATTAAACTCTTCACTATTAAAATTCAGTATGCCTGCTGAAGGCTGTGAAATTTATTTCACTGGCCTGTGAGCTCCATATATCAGGCCTGGTCTCTCTGATAACAATGCGTCGGGGCTGGAGGCTTTTGCTGTGGCTGTCTGACAGACGAATATTTGCTGACATATAACCCAGCCGAAGTCAAAGATCATTACCCCTGTGACTGATTGGAGGGCAGCCGTGACTTAACAGTTTTATTTCCCTCCTGCAGCTGAGCTCCTTGACCATGCTAGCTCAGCGGACACAACCTTTCAAGTCCTGTTACCAGCTCAATGGCTCTATCGTAAAAATGTGCCTCTTCATTTAGCTGCTCCATCTTGATCATCGCTGATGGGCTATCAATAACTTCAGGCTGGTTGAGCAGCTGGCTGAAGGTTAAATAAATTCTGTGTGATTGTTTGCATGATCGTACCCAAGCGGAAGAATTCCAATTTGCAACAGATTTTTTCCTACAAACCCAGGCTGAACCACAGCTATCTGGAGTTACACAAGTTAAGAGAACGCTATTGTGAGCAGCGTGCTGGGTAACGCTGAGGAGATCAAGTACTGTTCTGCTGTTATGCGACAAACAACTGCAAGAAGTGACAGATAACAATTTGGCTTTTGGCAAAAGGTAACAAAATGACTATAAGATCTTTGCTTTGGCATATTATGCAGGACCTTATTTTTTATAGCAAGGAATACAAGCAGAGTCCTTAAAACAACAACATTTCTGTTGTTCATGCTAATAGGAAAAATTATGCACATGGAGTGAAATACTTTGTAATGACTGTCTTAATACTTTTGCTTGGAGCATTAGAACCAGACTTTAAATACGTGAAGTGAATTTTTGAGTACTATATATTTCATTCATCTCTTATAGGATCTTATAGAATGTAATTATAATCAACCAGTTTTACAATGCACCCTGCTAGTGTGCCCTTGCAGCTTTTCTAATGTAATATACGTGTAACATCTCTGTGAAGTAAAATGTTCTTGTAAATTGTAAAAATGTAATTGAGTCTTTCATCCATTCTTCTGTTTGGGAATCTGAATGCGATTCTTTCCAAAAGAAATGGCCTTTGATTGCAGTTGTTTTCAAGTGCTGATTTGTACTCTGAAGAGAATTTATCATTGTTAATTTCTATTATTGTCGGCCACTAGTAGTTAAAGTATAACTTTATAAAACAGGAATTTAATTTTCCTGCTCAAAATAAAATTCTTTTTTGAAAAATAAAATAATATCTTACAGGTAGCAGCAAATAAGGTGCACATTTTTATTGATATTAAACAGTCTGCATCTTATTTTAATTGAGTTATTTGAAATAAATTAAATGAAACTTTTCATTCCTTTTTGAAGCTGTCATAACGTACAAGATGTATTTTAGAGCTCGTGTACACTTGGAATTTAGTAGGTACGGGCAAATCGTTAACATTCACTTTTTTATTTGTTTCTCTATATTTTAATAAAGGGCAAAAGAAGCTTATCAATTATTTTTTTACAGCAAGATTAACGAAACCTAAAACTGTGTGGGAAATTAAATTCTCTTAAATTTAGGGCTCAGTAGACAATTTCCCTGTAGCTACCAGGCAGGTTTTGACTTTACTCCCGAGCAAAAGACTCTTCCATTGCCTTGTGTTTTTTAAGCCTCTCTTCCCCCCCAGCGGTTTTTCCAGGAAATAAATCCAAATGGTTGCTTTTAACGGGAGTAGACAAGTGTCCATGAGAGGCATGCACATGTCAGAGGCTGCTTTCACAGGTCTTTATTAAATATATATGAACCATATCTCACCTACACGTAATACTAAAACGGCAAATTACCGCAAATGTAATGACAAATACTTCATTAAACATTACAAGCTTTCTAAGTGCTGGATGGTAAATGCAGGCTGGGAAATGCTTTTGCTCAACTACTGATAGCTGTTGCGAAGTCAACAGCAAGTGCCAAGTTAACGTCAAGTGTTTTCTAATTATGTCCAGTGCTGCAGCGTCCTGAGGGCCAGGAGGTTGATTCTGTGTGCTGTGCTTGGCTTTTCTGGGCTGGTGGGCAAAGTGCCCTGTCTCATTGCTCATTTTTTGACATTAGATGGAAGTGAAGGGTGAATGCGATTTCAATTTAAAGGCTAAGACGAGTGGAACCCTCAAATCATGTTTTACAACAAAAGTGAAGAATGGCGCAGGGACACAGACGGGCATATATTATATATTAAAAAGGGAGACTGCCGTACAGTGTTTTTAAAAGCGGTCATAAAACAAGAATAACGATGCTGTTTACAGCTAAAAGACAGCTGTCAGCTACAATGGCTCTGATGAATGTCCAGACACCCCAGTGTGAGGGGAAAAAAAGACGAAGGGAAAAAATTCTGGCTCCTCTGGGACGACCGTCCAAAAAAATTAATTACTCCGATTCAGCATTTTTAAATGTGCCACTTAATATACTGCGACCATAATTAAATTTCCAGCCCTGTGACCTTGAGACCATTTGCAGAGATAATAAATGAGATCAAGAGTTAATCAACGTAGACACAACTCCAACTGTCCAAGGAAGCACAACCACGACACAACATTCTCAAGGTCATGCCAGGATTGAGACAGGCTGGGGAGGAGAAGAAGAAAATGTTGGAGTTTAGATTTACTGTAGTTAACTGTAAACTGTAGTGCATTGTCTTGTGTGACCTGTTAGATATTTCCTCCTTACGTGATACCTGATTCTAGAGACTTCCACACAACTACGCTTTCTCAGGATCCTCAAATCTGTATCAGTTATGATTGTGGGAGCTAGAAATGAACTATTATGGAGAAAAACATCTATTTCAGGAAACATGGTTATTATTTTTTAAGCATGGAAATGTACATTAACTAAAAAATGACTTGAGGTGTTTTTTTTTAACTGAAATGGTAAGTTAAGAATGAATGAATCCCAACCAAAAAAAGTAATGAAATAATTAGAAATTGACCAAGCAAAGGGAATTTTATGTAATTTTATGTAATAACGTAATAACCTTAGACTGTTCAACAGAAATGTTTTCGCTCATAAAAAAAGAAGAAAGAAATACGAGGTGGATGGAATATGATTAAATTTATGCAGTTATGACATTTCAGGTAAATAATTTATAGCATTGTGATTTCTAAATTGTGTTAAAAAATAAAAGATACATTACACAAAGATAGTTGATTATTATTTCTTACATGGATGTAAAGTTGAGTTTGTTATTCTCTTCTGTTCATGGAAGTTCTGGAGCATCTCCTACAGAAGAGGATTCTGGTTTAAAAAATAGAGTAACAGCAGTTTACAGTTTCTCGACAACAAAGCTGTCAGATGATAACCTTTGAAGCTCCTTTTGTGAGACATAAAAAATAAATCCTCCAGATGCAAACACAAGCCATCAATGTTAGATTTTGTGTGCTGGAAGTTTATTGATGAGTTTCAATATTTTGATGTTCACAAGGTGGGTTATAGAAATAGATCTTAACTCATAATTGTTCTTGCTATCATATTCATTATAAATGTTTAACCAATAACTTTGTAAAAGTACAAATGAATAGAAATGCAGTTTTTCTCATTCTTAAGTTTCTTGCTTTGTACTGCATTCATTAGTTCTCTTGTGGCAATGAAAAACTGCAAAAATACTTTTCCTTTGCTCTTATAAAAATAGGAAATAATTTTCTCTCTGGTTCCTGAGATTTTTCTTTCGGTGAAACTGACCTAAAAAGGTTGATCAAAGACTGTTGGAACTCTGAAGCCTGCAGCAAGTATTAAATTGGACTATTCCATGTTTCGCTCTGACAAATTATCCTCCAGAGCCCTAACATTCTTGGTAGCAACTCAATTAGCAAGAGACAGACATAGCAACTGTTTCAGATTTCTGTTTAATGCATCTTTCAATATTTTATTATTTTGAGGCTTGACAGAATCAAAATAGTTATACATGCTGGTAATAGTAACTATTTGCTGACAATTCCCCATGTAATTATCTGTCTGGTTAACTCGTGTGTGAATGGAGCTGAGTAGTTAGATCTCTGGGAGACTGCACTGACTGCAGTAATCCCTGTAGGCGATTTTAACAAGAAGATACAGCTTGCAGCATCCCTGTTCTTTTATGTGCCTGTTAAAAGCCAATATTTCTCATTCTTACTCAAGACTACCTTTTTCCCCTTATACTGTTCCGCAGTCTTTGTAAAGGGTTAAATAGAAAGTTGACAGGGAGGATAGGAGGAAAAATCTAACAAGCCGAGACAAATCACATATTAACTTTCTTTTATGGTATAAGGCTGAGCTATCCCCTGGCCTCCATTAAAGTAACTTAAAATGTAAGCAAATGTCTTTTTTTAATTAAGTATCCTAATCCCTTCATGATACATGACATGCCCAACCTTTGTAGCGCTTCCTGTATTAATGTAATTTAACATATCAATCATGTGAACCCAACAGTATCTGCTTTAATACTTCTTTTTTCCTTACGAATTTAGTTAAGTGGCACAAAGATTAATGAAGTGCCTGGGTAATGTAGCTTTGCCCTGCTGTCTGAGTTTGAACTATAGCCAATTGAAAATGGCCAACAAACGCTTTGGATCTAATGACTGAATGATGTTCACATGAAGTTTGTTTTAATGTGTCTGTCTAGAAGCCAAGTTCTGTTCCCCTTTCTAGATTTTTTCACATGTTGGGACAGGTTGCAGTGTACATTGTCATTGGATACAGCCTAGAAAAGTAATTTGACAGTCATGAGTATTCACAAGAGATTAATTAACTGCATTACAGTTTTGAAAAATAGTAAAATGTTGGCCATTCTGTTTGGCTCCTTGCTTTAAACTCGGTGCCTTTTTATGCGTACTTATTTACACTTTGAGATCAGTTTTATCTGTGTAAGTGAGGCTACATAGAGTAGCATATGTGATACCTTGTATTAAGTGTATTTTTTTCACTGTATATATTCAGTAATGTACTGTAAATATTTTTGCCACTGGGCGTTGTGCAAATTTGTTGTTTTTTGTGAGTGGTAATCAATAAATGTCATTGCACTCAAGTGAAAGGTTAGCAGTGAAATGTTGGCAAAAAACAAGTTGTCCATCATTTGCAGCAAGCAGAGATTAATTTTTAATGTTTTTATAAGTTGCGGTACCTCCACCCACATAGACATACACCCGTCACTGGAGTGTGACAGAGTATTCTGTGCCAATTAACTAATTAGAATCTTATTTTCTCCACAATTTAAACATATTTCTTCACTAGGTCTGAAATGGACATCCTGCATTTTAAAAAGTCCAAACTTTATAGTTATCTTGATGAAACCCTGTTCTGATCTGGATGACCAGAACAATACATTTTGTATTGTGTTTAGCTTGGATATCTGTTTTTTTTAGGTTCAGAACTAGATATTTTAGAAAAGATTTTTGTTAGTTTGACTATGCGTGTCTTCTGCATGCCTGCCTCATAGTTTCTCCCCCACTGTGTTGCAGTATAATTTGAATAAAATGGAGGCTAATATCACGGTCAGTTCTGAAATAACGATCTACCACTACTCTTGTAATAGATGTCATGTTGAAAGAATGGTTTCATTGAACTTTAGCTTGAAAAAATTTCATCAGCAATGACATGTCAGACACTTTGTCTTTATTTAACATATCTGCATCAGACCCTGTCATTTTTCATGCTGCCAGAAGTCCATAGAAATCGTGGATCAAGTGTGTCATTAATATACCTGAACTCCCAATGTCTTTGACGTGAACGATTAACCCTTTGAAACACAAGCCCACTCTTGCTGGGATCCAGACAGTTCATGCTAAGCAGTTCCTGTGCTTTTCAAGCGTCATTTACTACAAAAGAAAATGATGAGAGTTTTTTTTCTTTTCTGAGGTGCTAGGAGCTGTTTTATCATGTGATACACTGTGATCAGAGATCTGAGATGCATGAACACTGTTACTTTGCTTCATAATATTTATTCTGTGACACAGAGGCTGATGTGTGAACCTACATTTTAATTCATTATTTCTCTTGATTAAATCTCTATCTTTTATTTTTATAAATTTTTACATTTTGCAAAATGTAAGGTATACATTTTAAGCAAGGTAAAATCCCTTGCAGTTTCTCCTTCATTCCCTCCCTTTCTTTGCTTTCAAATCTGCTTTTAAAGCTGTTATCATACATGAGCATCTTCTAAGGTGGTTTGTAGACTGAATGAAAAATAATTGAAAATTCAAAAACTGTGAAAAGAAATTGCTTTTGCCATCTAAAATGACACACATTTCTATAAAGTTTTATATATTTAGAATATAAAAAGCACAATCATTTATTAATAGTTTTTCCAACGTTTTGAAATATTTTATTACAACCTAGTTTCCACTTAATTGAAAAATCTTTCATTACCACTACAGTCTAAATTATTTATACAGAGTATTTATCTTGAAGACATAAACCTTATTTAAATGGTAACTGCAAAAGCCACAGAAATTCTTTTGCACAATCCATCAATGTTATTACTACTTTCTCATTAGCATTTACTGTTACATTTCAAATGGTGACTCAGTGCAAATCAAAGATTTGTATTCGTTATTTACAGATGTAAAAGTTTTACTTTCAGAATTACTTCAATGATGTGTTTTGACTTTTTAATTTCTGTTTGCTATAGTGCTCATTGCGGTTAACCCTTTCCTTGCAATAAACAGACCAGTGACTGACTGAGTTAAATGATCTAGAAACAGGAGCATGTTTTACATTATTTTGAGAACAGGTGTAATCTGTTTTTGGTTTCTACACAATAATTGCCGTTCCAGTACCAAACTGGGTATAAAGTAACAACTTTAAAACTGCACAGCATTAAAGTGAACCACATATAAAGCAATCAAAAACATTTTGTTTCTGTGATGTGAAAATCATCAAATTTTAATGCAATGTTTTTTTGCAAAAATTTCAACTAGTGACCTAGTTGTCACTAATATCAGCAATTTTAACTATCAGAATATCAGACTATCTTAATGTTTAGCATTTAGAAATATTAAGATAATTTAAAATGCAGTATCTAACGTGAGTAACTTGCGGAGATGTTTGATGTTCGGCGCCTACTGCTGCTGAAAAGCTTTGAGTTGTTGAGAACAGCAAGAATTTTTCCTTTATAAAAAGTCAACACGGAGCTAAGAAAAGAAATTAGCGCAGGCAGCTTTGCCAAGATTAATCTAAGAGGATGGCGGCAAGTCTTTTGAGAGAAATTACAGTAGACAGCCTCAGCCTGTGTTTGTACTGTTTGCTGATTGATGGCAGACAGCATAACAAACAATCCATTTACTAACTCGCAACAACAAAATAATCTGCTCGTTTCTCAGCCTAACTGGAATGCCAATAGAATATTGACAAAATGTCAGCGTTCCCACATGAGCAGGGCCTGATCTCATTATGGCTCCATTTTTCTTCTTAAGGGGGTCAGCAGTACAGCATCTGGACAAGATGCTTTATTATTGTAAGTGATGTTCTTTAAGGCTTCCTGGCATTCCACATCGCAAAAGTCAACAGCTAACACTCACATGCTTTATTCAGGCACAGTGGTGTGTGTGCTTCTATAAGGAGCAGTCTGTTGTCGGTTCGGAAGAAACAGAGATTCAAAAAGATACGTGTCACATCTATAACATCCTGGCATGGGAAACTAAGTTAGTCAAAGGTTTGATGTGATAGATTAAGGGCTAAAACAAGTCTTGTACTTACTCTCCTTGAAACTTCCTGTTGCTTTACTTAAAAACATACATTGCATTCGTTTATTTTATATATTATTGTATTCAATTTTCCACTCATTTAAAAAGTATTTGAATCTCATTACTGAATGAATATTTTAAGACTAATTTTAAGAATAATGACATTTGCTATTTTAATGGATTTTAAGTCCTGTGATGGATTCAATATTCAATATTTTTGATTGCAGACGATGCATGTTTTGGTATGTTGGTTGACATAGCTCATAAAATCAGCTGTGGACAAAAAGTAAAACAAAGGCAGACATTTTACGTGGTAATGTGCAAAAGAAAACCCTAATCTTTTGTGTGTTCTTTAGAAAGTAGTAAAGCCCCAAGGAAAAAAAACAACATCAAATTGATTAATTTGAATGGGGGGAAGGTTGGTGCACAAAAATCTTACAGCTTTTTTTGGTGTACCAAAATTTCCAGAAGTCGTTTGAAATGCCAAAAAACAGTGCTGACCTGAAAAGAAGAAGGAACTGAGGAGACTGCTGCTGATGACCCATAGATGACCTTTTCCATGAGTATTCTGCTTGCTGCTCCAGAGAATTCTGGCTCCAGCTGACTCATTCTTCCATTGTTCTCCAGCTGCTACAAAAGAGGGAAGGGGTTATCAATGCTACAGTACCTCTGGCCAAATACTGCCTGTCTTTATTCTCTGGAAAATGTTTTTTGAAATGACTATTCTGCATCTCTGGCACTGAGAGGATCTCTAACAATTTGTGCTGGGATTTTGTAACATAGCTTCCAGCGAGAGATAAAAAATTACAAATTAAAGATCAAGGGTCTTCTTTTTTGTTTTGAAATACAGCTGCGTGACAGTGTAATGTAACACGAAAGAGTTTTATTGCTACAAATTCGCACAGTGGGTCTGTGACTATTGCTGTGCATAATTAACTGCGAATTAAATGTTCCCCTGAGTCAATCTGTCTGCTTTATTAACAAAGTAATGTTGTTATGGTATAATTCGCCATTTTGTTGTTGACCAAATTAGATAGAATTAGATAATACATAGTTTAAAAAAACAGAACATTATAATCTTATGAACATGATCTCAAAAGGCATGCAAGAATATTATACTTTTATGGAGTGATTTTGCTGAAAAACTTTATTCTTTTCAAGAGCATGTTTTTAATCATATTCTCGTGACCTTCTATACATTTGTTTGCTCAATGTGTATATATTTCCAGAACAATTCATTATACAGTATACTTGAAAGTTGTTGTTTCTTTTCACATTAACTTTCACATTTAAATAGGCTTTTCATACTATTCCTTATTTATCCTTCTTCTCTTTTTAAAACAAATTATTGCCCTTGCAATGACTTGATATGTTAATTGCTTTATTAAAACCTGTCTTCAGGAGATCACAGGGGGGAAAAAATGGTCACATTCATTTTATTTATGTTTCCGGTGATTGTCACTAAAATCAGTTATTAAATCAAAAGTGAGTCCTCTCTTCTGAACACCTTTTTTTTTTGCTGTCGTTTTCATACGGCATCCTGCAGTAAACTAGTCTAACTCCTGTCAGCCTGACACAGCCGTCGCTCCTGTCCGACTCTGACAAAAGGCACACGAGCATCTCTCCTCCCTCCCCTGACGGCCTGTGCGGGGTCAGCCTCGTGTGTGTGTCCTCCTGCCTCCGGCTCCAGCAGCTCCGTCTCAGCGACGCCGGCCGGGTCTCGCCAGTGCAGCTGCACCTCTCAGTCCCCAGGAGGAAGGGCAGCAGGCGACCGCGGCGAAATCTTCTGATCTTCCACACCATGCCTGCAAGCGCCCGGGCAGACAGTTGCCGAAAATGCTCCTCTTCTTCAGTTCACATCAGAGTGTGTATAATTGTACAGGAGGTTTTCATACCATGCCTTTGAGTAATGTTCTTCCACGTCTCCCCGGACGCAGGGAGGACATGCGAACTCCGAGCAGGCAGTACCCCAGGTCCAGAGCGGAGCCCAGGGCCACAGAGCTGCAAGGCGGCAATGCTCTCCACTGTGCCATCGTTCATCCTACAAAATATATCGTAAAAACATTGCAATTGAAACGAGTGCTTCAATAATACGAAGGAAGTATAATTACTGAAAGCAAAACATAATAAGTAAAAATAGCAAACCGGGTTGCAACAGGCTAAAGCTGAATGCTTATTAATAATGTCATTAAGCCCCATGTTATATTTTTGAGTGCAGTCATGTGCTGATCACAGTTCTGTCTTAGACTAGGGAAGAAAACCTCTAGCACTGTCTGTTAAGCGATAATACACTCCGACTGCAGCTTGTTTGCATTCAAAGAATGTATTTTATGGTCATAGTTACAATATATATAATTATATTTTGGCATAAATGAACAATAGGTTTATTCCATGCCATTCCATCCAAGAGAAGAAAGAATACACAATGTTTCAGCTGTGGAGCCTTCTTCGGGTATAAGCAAAGGACCCGAAACGTTGCATTTTCTGTCTTCTCTCTTCTCTTTTCAGCATGGAATAAACCTATTACTTGTTCCTTTGCAGCCTCCTCGTGCTGACGCAGCGACCCACCTGAACTACTTTTGCCAATAATCATTTATTGTTATAAAGTAACGTAGTGTATTTTTTTTTGTCAACTCCTTCCAAAAATTAGCCAAAGAAATTGGGCTAAATATAGATTTTGAGCAGTAAGGGTGGCATGGTGGCGCAAAGGTCAGCGGTGCCCTGGGTCCCGTTCCTGAGAGCTGTCTCGGTGGAGTTGGTACGCTCTCTGCAGGCTCACCTGGGCGTCCTCCCACAGTACACAGTCAGATTGGGAGGTTGACCCGCGTCTAGGAAAGCTGGCCCTGGTGCGAGTTTGTGCATGTTTGTGTCTAAGTGTGTCCTGGGACTGGCCTGCTGCTTGCTGAGCCCGGCTCCAACATGCCTCTTACCCTTGTTGGATAAAGGGTCAGAAGATGGATGGATGATGGATGGTGGAAGAGGGATGTTTTAGCAATAAAAGTAGAATAGTCAGATTTTGTAACGACTTTAACAGGTGCAGTGTATCGAAATTTACAACAGATGCACGGTCACATAATGAATAAGGGATGCTACATATTTGAATAATTTATCGTTGTTTTAGCTTTCTCTCTACTTATAATTTTATCTTTTTACATGTATCATTTGATATGCAGATACATTAATTTGAATTTTATTTGACTGAGCATATCTCATAAATATTAACAGAAAGTTTAAATACAATTATTATAATGGACTTACTTTTAATCAAACCTGCCTTTTCTTCCATCTGTGAGACTATTTACAAAGAAAATCAGTGAATTTGCAGAATCAAGCATGAGAAGGGGCATCTGAACGCATCATGTATATATATTTTATTCATCATATGTTTATTTGTAAAGCTTTTAATTCCTGTTTTTGTGATTAAAATGGATCAAAAAGGTCCATTAAGCAGGGAAATGTGGAAAATTTGACTCTTTCACATCTTAAAACTTGGTGTGTCTACCCATTGTTAATTCTGAATTTGAATATTCATCATTTGCATTTGTTGTGACATTTCAACACTGTTACTACTGTGCTAAAGAAGCTCTCCTGCCAAGTCTGTCTGCACAGGGAGCATTTTCTTTAACAGCTCTCAGACATTTCTGAAAGACAGAATGAATGGCTTTGTATAAGGCAGCCTCATTGCTTTTGACAAAATACCACAATTGCGAAAACCTTCAAAACCTTCCTGTTTGTAACTATTGAATTAAATTGCTGTTTGTTAGCTCTCGTGACAAAGTTGCAACAGTGTGCATATATAATCTTTCTATAACGTTATTTTTTTTTGAATGATCTGAGTTCTTTCCCTAAATGTATAAATACAATTGCTTTTATCCAGGGTCTCTCCATTTTTATGCTATGAATGTTTTTGAACGAAAATATTTTCATCATAGTTATTGTCATTTTTTACATAAAAAGGCAGACCTCTTTAAAATAGATACATATTTTATTTGAGAATTATGTAGGATGTGTTGAATTTGCACAACTTTTCATTTTAAAGTATTATTTTTTAATTTAATGTTTGGACTTGTCAGATTAGTGCTTTACTTGATTTAGAAACTTTCTCAACCTCATTTATAAGTAGTTTTTCATATAATTATCATCAACATCACTTTCCTCTTTGTCTTTTTCAACTTAGATTTTTTAGGTTCTTTTAATACCTGAACATTCCATTCTGCATTCTGAAGCAGAATCTTCTCAAATTTAATTTGGGAATGTAGACATTAATAGAAACCTGTTATTATGGTTTATAAAAATTATGAATACAACAATATATGTAAATATACAAATATTTCATTGCACTGCTGTTTTTAGAGGGCTTACTGACTCATAGAGTGCAATTAGCCTGCGTATTGTGATACCGTCTAGGGAAAGTTTAGCTTGGGGAAGGATCTTAAAGAAAGGTTTTGTTAAAAGGATTCTCCTTTCCCCCATTTCATTTGGTTACAGCGAAATTCTTATCACATACTAGTTCTGAGGTTGTCAGTTTTGTTTTCACATATTACTGATTTCGTTTGCTCTGTGATCGAGAAGAATACAGCTAACTGAAGAGACAATCAGTTTCTTATGGCTCATAATTTGCAGTGATGGAAAACAAAATATTTTGTTCTGCATCAATGTATTTTTAAAATTAAACTGTTTGAAGTGCAGCAGTGGCAGATATATGAGGAGTGCATCTTTCGCTGTTCTGTGTGAAAGTAGAATTCATTTATCCACGTAGCCATTCGCGATATCATCTTCACTCTATGTCAAAAGACACGCTGCATAACTTAATACATCAGTGCAAATTAAAATAAGAAATACAATGACATGCACATCAGCGCTTTTAATTGTCTTAATTCCATTAACATAAACATCCATTAACTGTAAACTACCCATTAAATAATTAATTTATAAAATGACAGTAGAAACAATACATCAGAAGTCATTTAAAACAACGTTGTAAGCAGAGCTTTTTCATGTGCCTTTACATTTTGCCTACACACTGATCATGTTTATGATTTTTTTCCTCTGCTCAAAGCCCTGTTTGGATATAAAATCTAAAATTCACTGAGATATGTTTTTGTGCTTTAGTCTTGCCTATTTGATAGATGTAATATAAAAGAGCAGTTGTCTAAAATATTGATATCATCAGTTTAGCATCTTGTAAGGTCTATTGTAAACTAATTGTATAGAAAGACAAACATATTACATCTTTTTCCTCCTAAACCCCACTCAGTTAAGAGAAAACTGACATTAAATAAAGTTATCTACCCGAAGCTAAACTGGGCTTACTTATCTGCAGAATACAGTACTCTCTTAAAGAGCTGTCAAGCAACCTAAATTATTAACCTTGTCATGTGCTGGGACTTGAAGCATAAATCTTTTATTAGTGATCAAGATCGAACACACTGGTAGATAATATTTACCGTAATACAACATTCTCCACATACTTTGAAAAGGCAAATGCATAACTTCCATCCCTGTAAAACTTTATATTATTAGTAGTATTATTATTAGATTAACATATGAACAGCTCAAAGCATTAGTGGAAAGATGTGCATTACTGAGAGTTTTAAAATATCGCATTTACATTTTGGGTGCTGAAAATGCATTTTTCCCCAACTCTGGTTTGTTTGAATACAAGACTTTTTGGGAAACCCTCAGGGTTCTCATCCATATTCAGCTCTGAGTTAAAGCTGTAAGGCAAGCCTCAAAAGGACAGTGATTCTCTTGGAAATAACCTTTTGGAAGGATCCTGCTATTAAAAAAACTATGTACAAAAAAATGTGCTACAGTATTCTGATGGAACCGTTCCAAAGAATCACTTAGTGTCGGTTTTCCAAAAAGCTTCCAAGAGGTGTGAAAGGCATTGATATCCAGAACATATGACCTTTGTTACAAGACAGTACTATAGCAGTGCCTTCATTCATTAATTGTTATAATAACATGCCACAGAATAGAAGCAGTTCTTTGAAGGATCAAAGTCAGATGGTGAGGGGTTTTAGCAACTGTGCTATCTATTGCAATTAACGATGAAAAACAACATCCAGATCTATATCATTATTTAGATATAATATGCTAAGCCAGCCTTGTTGTAATGCAAAAACAGTGTGCACACAACAGAACACAAATCCATTGCAATGTCAAGATTTCCACATTTTTAAGCTTTTTAAAAGCACATTAACAATAGGAACTAACATTTAAAAAAACAAAACAAACAACACATCTTACAGAACAAAATACAACTTGACATTTCTTGAACACATGTTGGTGGCAAGTTGGTATCAGCTGGTATCTGCTTCAACACCATGGCAGGGTAACTTGTTCCAGACACCCACAACCCATTGTGTAAAGACATGCCCATCCCCATTTTTGGTTTTAATTGTGCTTCCCTTTAGTTTCCAACTGTGTCCTCTGGTTCATTTGTGGCTATTGACCTTAATGAAGCGTCTAGAGAGAACCTCATCCTTTGAGAATTTTGAAGAGCTAAATCAGGTCCACTTTTAGTCTTTTCTAAAAAGGCTTACTTTTTTAGCCTGTAAAAGCAGGATATTCCTCTGAGCCCAGGTGTGAAGTTGTCCTGTTTGCTCTTCCTTGGATTGATTGTAGAGCAAGAACATTTTGAGTGATATGCTGACCAAAATCCAAGATGGTACCTAATATTCTAGATGAGATCTTCCTAGTGTGTATTAAAAAAATAGAATATCTTTCCCTGATATAAACTCTACACTTTTAACTTTATATTCCAGCTTTTGGGATTTACTTTTTACTTCTCTACTTTGTGTAGGACAAGACTGTCCATTCCTGGTCCTGGAGGGCTACTGTCTCTGCAGGTTTTCCAGGTCTCCTTAAAGCAGCAGCACCTGAAGAGCTGAGAGAGGCTGTTGAATTGGTCCAGTTAAGTAACCAGCTGGAACAGCTCCTTAAGAGCCAAGTTGGAATGAGGACCTGCAAACACACTGGACCAGAAAACAATGCAGGACCGGGATTTTGCCCAGCCCTGGTATAAATGATATGCAAGCCCCTCACCCGACAAAGAATGATCTCAGTCTCAGGGTTCTCAATGTATATTTCAAGATTAGCTTTTGCTACCTGCATGTCACCCCATCTTGGATTCTATCTAAATCTCAATCTTTTTGGATATACATTGCAGCTTCTGCAACATAATCATATATAAATAAAATAATATCTAAAATACATTAACATAATAAATGTGAATATCTCCATTAATTAAAACATCATGAAAGTAATTGATGATAAATTCACTGTCTGCTATAATAATTCATTATTTAAATATAAATTAGAATTTTTAATTTATTGACGTCTGATGAAACTTACAGAAACCAAGCAATGCAGCACAGGAGAAAGAATTAGAATGTGGATGCATAATTTTGTCCAACGATCTTGCAGACAATGTTTAAAAATAATTTCCAGAGGCGCGGTGGGGGGATTTTTCAGAGATGTTTGTCTTCATTAATTAACCATAATATTTGACCTTATATTCTTCTGATATACAATAGGTGTAAGTTGTGCATTTCTTCAGATGGTTTCAAAACGAAAGCCAAAATACCCTGCAGAAAAAACTTAGCTACTTAATTATTAACAATTTATTACTGAAACCTTTTCATCTAGAAATATGTTTCTTTTCTTTTTTGCAACACATGTTCAAGTCTTTTGCTGTACACTCGTTATTGCCTTGATAAAATCAGACTAGGCCTTTGAATTGGACATATTCAGATTCTGGACATTCCTGTTAATGGAAGAACACAAAAAGAAGTAATATTGAAACAAAGGGTTTGAAAATAATGCCACAGAGGCTCAATACTGTTGCGAAAACACATTTCATGCACTTAAACGTTCTGAATGAACTGATTATGAGAGTCAAAATCAATAATAACACCTATAGGAACTGGAAGATTCACACTAGCATTTACCTGGATCTCACAGAACTCATTTTAATTAAGGTTGCCAATATTTGACGGAATCACATCACAGTATTATTGTTTTTTTAAAAAGCTTTGAAAAGCTTGTATGTGACATTCTATTTGGGCATCGTATTAATGAGAGCTCTGGAATGGTTAGCAGAGGCATTGAATCCTGACTTTATCTGTTGATGAGAGTAGAAGTTTTGTGCTGTTCAGGTCTTTGGGCATTTCTCTGGCTCAGGCTTAGCATTATCACTCTTCTTAACAGCAGGATAGCGGCAAAGAGTTACCTGGAAACAGTCTCTGGCCATGTCCTTCCATTATGCAGTATCACCGCCCTGCTAGAGATGGATTACAACTTTCTGCACGAGTTACTGCCTCCCAGTCTGAAGAGCAGGAGGCAGCCCTCTCCCCTGGTCTGCCCACTCACCCGATCTGAATGTTATTTAACATCTACGGGACATCCCTGAGAATAGACTTGGCTGCAGAACTGTAGTCCCATCTTCCCCAAAGAAATTAAGAGTTGGTAATCTTTTAGGAATGCTCTGTAACCTTAGAAGATGATTTAAACCACCATATGCAATGTCGGGGCGCTTAGTTCTTGCTTGTACATACTGTCCCTGTGCATTTCTGACAAGTGCCATGGATGGGGTCTCCAATTTTATTCCAAGCCCTTGTACATGTCGGTGAAAAATTGACAAATGGCCATTATTATTGAAAGAAGGTTACTTTTAAGCACAGTACCAGGCAGTGAAATAGAATACTGACTGCTAAATCATTGTCAAGGAAACTAATGATAAGATATCATAGACGGGGAGCAAGATGCAAGATTGAGTGCAGTCTCTCATTCCTTAATCAAGCACCATTTCCCATTCGACATTCATCTTTACATATTCTGCTTTGGACTAAAGGAATTTATCAAAACATTTCCAAAAATGACATAACAGAGTTTATTTAAATTGTAAGTCATAGACTTTTTTGTTGAAGAGAATAATGGAAAAAAAAGTAGAATAAAGAACTGTGCTTTCTTGCTGTAGGCTCTTGATTTCAAATGCCACAAAATGTTTAAGCTATGTTGATTAAGCAGGAGACCTCACACAGTGTTTAACATGGGAAAATTGGCAAATGTTTTAATGTGAATTGCAATGATGTAATTATTTTTATTTAGTATTTACGCATCTTTTCTTTATACAAATTTAGCGCAAAAGCAGTCATTTATTGGCCTGTTGTCTGGCCTGTTGTCATTCTTTAGGGCAATTAAAACCGCTTCACGATCGTCCACTGTTATCTGTGGCCAATGACTAATGGTGTTGGTTGGAATGTGAGGGATTGTCCAGTCTGACAGATTCATAAGACCCCTCATGCAATAAAAGTTTCTAATACAAACATTTGTTTTCTCTGACTTGTAACATTCTGGAACAAATTTGATACATGTTGTATCAGATGGTTTACTTACCACTGTAGTGTCAAACAAATGACAAAGTTCAGGTGTCTGTGAAGCAGAAGTCTCTTTATTCATATACATATGGAAGTTCGGCTTGCAACCACCAGACTTAAAAAATAAGTAGCTGAAGATGGTCCTTTACACTTTAAAACAAAAAGAGTTACTATGACACATTTTAAACAAATGATAAGACAGCAACGAATGCCAATTAATTATATCTAAGTTGCAGACTAGACAACAGTTAGTTCGTTTCATATTCTGGGCGTACAGCCAGCTTACCAAATACATGCCCCTTATCTTACTGACCAAGGACAGGCAGCATCTTTATATGTATTTGAGCACAAAGCCTACGTTAAGCCACTAGACTGCATAGTTTGCAAAAAACTACAAAAACAAGAAAATGATATTATTATCTCACGTCCCGGGTGGCTCTCTTATCTTCTTCACCACTAATAACCAAATGGACTAAATGGGCCTATGTTCTTAGAGTTAACTTCAATAACCCCACTAACCTCTTTCTTAAAGTTCCTTCATTTTGCAGCTGTAACACTGCCTGCCCTTTCCTTGAAAACATTCTTTTTTATTAATAAAAGGAAGCCAATTCTTGTTTAATGTAAACAGCATTAGCTACAGTTGAAATGCAAATCTTTAACACCTGTTGTTCTAATTGTAAAAACACACAAGTCTCCATAACAAACAAAGGAGGATGCTGAGCATGCAAGGAGTGATGGTGGCATCTTGACAAGTCTTAAAGTAATTCCAAGAAGAACAAACAGCCTCAGGCATCCTGGCTTTACTGCTAAATTGGTAAGACTTGAACATCAAAGACGGTAGTGCAAGAAGGCCTGTTCACAGCTCTCCAAAGAAGAATTTGTAGTCAAGCAAAACATTCAGATTTAGTTTTATATTCCTTGCTGTCTTTACATATTGGTTTCTCCATTTCTTTCTTTTAAAATGGTGTTTCTGTGTGAATAGGAGATTGTCTAAGAAGTTATGTGCACAGTTGTACACTCTGCAGTGCTCAATTAGTAACAGATAAACCGTGCTCTGCTCTTGTAATCAGCCTATATAATTTTTCACATGCAGCACACTGAATGTGTGATTTATGTAATTCCACCTTTACCTGCTTTGCCCTTTAATTTAATCATTACAAACATCTTTAACCGTTTTACACTTTAGTACATCCCAATGTTTCATTTCAGAATATAATATATAGAATAAAAAAATGCCATAAAAGGCAGATTTGATTAATCAGTGCGATACAGAATTCTCCTGTGTGCTTAGAGAAAAGAACTATATAGCCTGGAGTAGTACTACATTCAATAAAGTGTTCATTAAAAAGAAAAAAAAACTTTCATAGAGGGTAAAATATTTTGTCCTGCAAGCTAGATGCAAAGGTACTGTACAGGCTACATGTTTCCTAGAAAGGATATCAAAGATCTAGCGCCTTTCCTGATAAAGTTCAGAGTTTATTTTATTTGGGTTAAGTCTCTCATGTGTCCCTGTGAGGTCTCATTGACTCATTGATGTTACTTTATACTGCAGCACTGAAAATCACTACCTGGGTTTGTGCCCCTAATGCACACTCATTAGTAATTCTTGCTGGTATGTATGAAACATATCTAGACGGTAACGTTTTGTTTCACAGTCGGCAAATTCAAAGCCTCCCGTTCCCCGTGCCAGAAGAAAACTGTTCTCTTTTCCCCAGTGTCTTTTGGCAGGGGCCTGTTCTTGAGGTAATGAGGGAATTTTCTCTGGACGCTGAGATTTCTGTTGTCTCCACATGACACCCCCACCTGGTGCCTCAGCCACTTTGTCAGTAAACTGGAAGAAAACATTCCCCTGGGCATAGCGAAGCAGGCACAGCTCCCAGAAGCTTTCACTTGAAACCATCCATACAAATGGCAGCATTCCACTATTAACTCCTTGTTCTGATGATAATTTGTTTTTTTTTTATATTTTTTTAATATTTAACATGCTCTTTTGTAATTAAATGCCATACCATAGTTTAAAATACATTTTAAATTGAATTTTACAAAAGTGTTCATTCGTGATATATTTTGATATGTGTGATTGATCACATAACCAGCTAGACCAGAATTCATTGAAATGATAAAAAAACATTCATTTTAGTATTATCAAATTAATTATTTAAAGATGGATTGGACACGTGCAATTTGTGTTTAACCGTTTTTAAGTACAATATAATTTTTGCCACAAGTCTAAATTTAATATAGTGAGCTTAATTATTAAATGTAGTTCAAGCATATAATCCTTAAACTGCAGAAAATAATATAAACTTTGAAGCTATGTTTATCAAGCTTTAGTTATAAACTGTTAACCAAAAAAGAAATGGGTTTATAACTGAAAATGTAAAACATAAGGGAAATTATTATTGAATTTAAACTTCTTTTGGGCCTTAATTACATAGACACAACATAAATGTTATTTTATTGAGGAGGCAAATATTCACAGTTTAATACCAATCTTCCCTTATTTTCACTTCCATACACATAATGCAAAATATCATTTTTTGTTCATTTGAAAAGTCTATGATATGGATAAATCAGTGGCTTACAAAACAACCTTCTGCTTAGCACGTGCTAAATAATGCAGATTTGTTGCCTGTCCCAGTCAAACAATTAATTGGCCAGCCAGTGCATCAGAAGAGCTGCCTAAATAACTTCGTCTAATTAAAGAAAACCTGTTGCTGACACAGTGACACGCTCTGTGTGGCACAAAGCCGAACATTGTCCTTTCTCTTGTGTGTGTGTCTCTCTCTCTGCATTGAGCTGGACTGGTAGTGTGGAAGGCAGTCCGAGGGGTGTGTGTTGGGGGGGGTAAGAGGTATTTGGAGGTTATGTGGGCACTGAGTTTACAGAAATCTCAAGGACAGATCATTCTCCCAGATTAAACAATATTCACTCTCTGTCAAACGCCCAGTTCCAAAACTGCAAAGCAGGAGGAAAACGAGCCCCTATTTAGACCTTGCTGTGCATGACAGGATAAAATACAAGACATTTCTGCCTGAAGGAACCTGTATAATGAAATAATCTTTAATCTTTGTCCCTTCCAGGCACTTTCAACACCTGTTATCCTTGATAGCATTGTGGGCAAAAACTGTGCACAGATTCATCTTAAGGCTGGTAATTATTCCGGCTAATTATTCATTTCGGTGCAGGGTGATTAAAAAATGCTCCTTCAGGTGCATCCCTGGCCACTTCTACTCCAGCTGATGCTTGGTGAGCACACTGGAACAGTTGCTTGCCTTCTTTTCCCTTGCAGATATTTGACCTCTCGTGTTGTTTGCAATCTGTACTTGGGGAGAAAAATGACAGCCAGAAACTTTTAATTGCTGAACGAAACAGCACTTAAAGGCATAGTTTTAGCCATCTGTTAGCTGTGTGGAGATTAGCTGCTTGCTGCTTGAAAAGGATGCTTGCAAATTAAGAAAGGGTGCAGGAGTGTTTGTTTTTGTTGTTGTTTTTTGACTTGCATACCCATTAAGGGGAATCTTAAACTTTATTCTCCAAGTTTCGTGGTCTATGTGTCTCCATTATGTCTTCCTAAATGCTGTGCCATTCCCGCATGGTTTTTATTCGTTCTTTTTAATCAAAATATACATCTTAATATTAACCAGTGGACATAGAACCTGACTTCTGTAACATATTTCAAGATACAAGTCCTGAATTGCTTCACGAAGTTAATATTTAATGGGCTGAATCAAAATGTTGTTTAAAAAGGATTGTATTTTTAATTAGGCCTGGAGGGAATGTGAAGCCTTTAAGTTAGTATTAACTATGCTTGTACCAGATCTCAATTAATAGGAATATAACTTCAGATACAAAAGTATGTTAATTGACTTTTTAAAGAAAAGGTTTTTACATTTTTTATTCCAGCTATCCTTTGCATTTGCTGTTGATGAATAACTGACCATTTTTTAAAGTTTATTGAGCTTGAAATTAAAATCTGTGATTTTGTAAGGAAATGTCTAAGCTTCAAAATTCCAATATATATGCAAGGATGCTTTACAAATACCATTGATTATTTTCATGCGAGGTATTCACATAATTATACAGTTAATCAGCAAATCCCTTGTGTGTAGTAGCATAAATTTAGAGGTCTAGTCTATTCAGGAACATTTTGTTTATGGAAACACATTAGAAAATTAAATAACAGAGTTTCACAATGTTATCAAAAGATGTACAAATTTTAAAATGACGTTATTGAATCCAAAAACATTAATAATTTTGAGCATTAATGGTCTTCTTGTTTCTGAGAATAATAGAAAAACAACATTTTATCTAGTTATCTGGTTAACATCACAAAACTAAGGTTATTAAAACGACTAGTGAAACACATTATCATTGTTATTCAAACACATTTCGGCTTGTATGAAACCAAACCTGTGCAATTGAATGGTCTATGAAAAAGGGTTCTTGTGTTTCAGGATAATTGACACAATTGGTTCTGAACCTTTTAGTATCACAAGAAGCTTTTCACTAAATTGCAGTAACAGCGTCCAGTCACTTCTTTCATTCCCAGTACTATTTCATTGTTGCTTCATTAGGAATTACATATTCCTTAAATGCAGAATTCTGTGTTGTTTTAGTAAAAACATATCATTTGTATAACATTTTCTGTAGCGTTTTTAAGAAATAATGGTGATGAAAAATAATTTAAAGCAAAGTAGAGAACTCTCATTACCACCTTCAAATTATACTGTAAGTATTTATGGAATACATGTTAGATCAAAGGTTAAGTGACTCTGAAAGCAGTAAATTTATCTTTTTAAGACTGTTTGGTGAAAATTGCTTTCTTTGATGATGTTAATGTCTTTCTCTCCTTTGTCACTGTAATTGCTTGACTTATAAATATGAATGGTTTTTCAGCACTGCTCCTCTGGCTCCCAAGTGATCATTTTATCTTGTTCTACAGCACACGATGAAGCATTCAGACTGATATAATGTAAGTGACAATGACACTCCAAAGCTCAACAATGGGGCCAGAATGTATCTCACTAAATGAGGGAATTTTCAGCAGTAATTCCATACAGACCGAAACAATGTGGGAGGCCTTTGCTGTATGGAGCAATGATGAAAAGAGAAAAAAAAGCAATGTCCTGCAATTTAATAAAACTCTTGACCAAAGGACCTGCTGTGTTCTTATTTCATAACACCAGATAGCGGTACACTTGAAATTAAAACAAAGACTAGATTTGATATTGACGTAATAATAGTGTATTCCTTTTCCCCCAATCAGAATAATTATCTGCATTTAATGACTTGATCATAGCATTTCTAACATCTTTGATAATCAAGCTTTTTTCTGATGCTTTGGGAGCCTGTGCTGTACCTGTGTGCTATTTGCTGTACCTCTCTTGCTAACATATTTGCACCAGAGAAGTTTTAGCTACAACCTTTTGGAAAACTGATCAAAGAAACACCAAACAATCCATTTTGCAGAACCTAAGTTTTTGAAAGATAACGGGAATTAGGTTCCAGATGCTTTCCTGACAGAAAAAAATATCTGCTGTATTAAGTGGATTTATTTGCAATTTACTTTTCGGGTAAATTATTAAACAGATTGGATTTCTACTTAACCTATTGAAAGTAATATGATTTTGTGATGTTTTGTGATAAGGGAAACATTTTAAAAGTTCTACTCTACTGTGTCTAGCCAGCTGAAAGATAGTGAAAATTTGCATGTATTTTGCAGAATTTAGGTTGCTGTGATTCATTTTGTGAAGCTCATTTTGTACTGGAAATATTTTGCTTTCTTCTAGATACTTAAATTGACAAACACAGGGCTTTTTGTGCGGACACTAAGGCACCAAAGTTTTCAAAACAGCCTTACATAAATAATCTATGACAAATCTAAACCAGGTTTTTAGCTTAACATTTGTTCTGGTGTTAAGGAGAGTTTACTGGTGGGTGATTATCTAGAAAGATGCATAATTTTCAAGAATGCTTGCCCTTGGCAAACAGTGGACACAGATTAAAGAAATAAGTGAAATTCCTGTGAACTTTGGTTGAAAATTTTTCCATAGAAAGCAGGCCTATCTGCTGCCTTCTATGAGCTCTATGGAGGCCTACATGTTAAGCTATTTTTATTTGTTACTGAGCGAAGTGTGATTTCTTCAAACCTGTAGAAATTACATCAGAATTACAAAATTCTCAAAATCTCATCCTAACATACACCCTTTAATTTTAATCAGATGCCTAACAGCATTCCCCTTAGACTTTAAATATGTTTTAATTATGCCTCTTCATAAAAAGCAAAAATCAATTAAAATCCCAATATAAATTATTTTTTCAGTTTAAATTATATCCACTTTAAATCCCAGTGTCTGCATCAGGTGCCATTCTATTATTTCTCTTCCTTCAGCTACTTTTATGATTTAGAATAACACATTAATATATTTTTTTTGTTACTATGCCTAATTAAAGCAAATGTTAGATCTTTGAGGTGGAAATCGACTGGCATGTTCAAGTTTGTTGTAAACCGAGCAGATATATTTTACATGGCTTTATTCTGATTTTATTATTTACACTTTGATCGGTATGTAGACACTTTAGATAAAGTTTTGGTTTAACCACAAACATTGCAGTGCTATACATTTCACTGCCTCTACTTTTTTCTGTTTTATCTCTAAAGCAGTGTGCAACCTTCTTAGAAATTAAACCCATTTTCATTTCATTTGTTTTGATGTTGTTTGATTTTTTTCTTAACCTTAATAAAGCTTATCATAAACGGGCAGGTTCCATAGCTATTTAATTTGCTCTTTAAATATGTCAGAAGTGCTAAACATAATTGTATTTTGATACTTATTCTTTTTAGGTTTTGTTTTTTTAAGTCCCTAGGTGCCACTCGTTTTCAGAAGTAATATATAGAAAATGTTTTCTTAAACAGAAATTAAATGGTTGAAGATATGCTGCATATTTCAATTTATAGCATGATTCAGCATGTTAGACCCCATTTTATGTACCTGTATATGACCACAGCTTTTGTCTAACTAGGTTGAAGTAAATGTTAGTTCCACACTAGAAAGTAAAATGGCAAGGTGGATTGCAGTATATTTATCCTTTTTGGCTTTTCAATTTCTATTCTATTTCAAAATTTATATATTTTGTTACTCTCCTGCTCCCTCTCTCTGTACATCTGTTCAGTATAAAATGCTTTCTTCTTATACTCATGGCAACCTTTCCTTATGTTACTACAGTATGAATGATTATCTTAAACTGACGATTTGTACCACAAGAGATACCAGACAATGAAAGTCAATACCCATTTCACTGCGGTTCCTGTCTGTCATATTTGCTTTCAGGTAACACTGCCATCAAAACATTTATCAGTTTGTGTCAGGCAAGAGCAAAAGCTGTTTTTTTTTTCTTTTGCTTCTCTTATTCAAGGCCACTGTTGAATTATCAGAAACTGATTGCTGTCATAAATTAAACCCACAGGTAACTTGGAGAAAAGCTACCTTGAATGGCAGAGTAATGCTTAATAGGTGTTAGAAAGGCTGCAGCAAGAGAATCTAATATCAGGGCTCCTAAAGGTCAAGATTTGCTGTCTGGTAGCATAGCTCAAACATAAATGCTCTGTAATACCAGAGGTGGTGATTGCTTTACTCTCTAGGCAATGTCAATTTTGTCCAAGTAGCCGCAGATGCAGCTAGCATTAAGTCGGTGCTGTGTCAAGAGCCCTTCTAAGCGCCGGTATCTTCTCTGAGAAACAGGTCCTAAAGCCCTGATCTATTACAACAGGGGCCCAGAGGACAGATGTTTAAGGCTTAGGGGGGTGATGGAGAATAATAGCGCATTAGATTCTTAATGTCTCTGAGATACAGGACTCAGGAGAGAGAATTCTCTGGTGATCCAAATACCCTTTTTTTCCTCTCTTATTTTTCTTAGTTTCTCCTGATTCAGGGCCTACACTGTCTTCTCAGCTATGAAATCCTACCCCCGAGCTACATGCCAGATAAACCATTCATCACAGCTGTGACCCGTTCAGATGAGGGAGAAGATACAATAGGCTAATGAACTCATTAAATTAAAAAAATATATATGTTACAGGAAAAAAAATATGCCGTGGGACAGAGGGAGGGGGGATATCTTTGTACAGGGGATTAATTTTGCAAAATAATCAGCAAACAGTAAAAAAAAACTATCATTACCCCAACCTTTAAGTTCAGTCACAATACATCAATCTTAGCAGATATCGCAGGCTGTGAAGAAGCGATCTTTAAACCTGTAGCGTAGCTGGATTGTGCTCAAGCCACACCAGACATGTTGAGGTATGAATCAGTGCCAAAGGGGAAACTGACATCGAATTTAAATGCTCAACACGGACCCAATAAGAGTATGATTTATTTATCATTATTATGCTGCCACAGTGTTAGATACATATATAGAGAGAAGCTTTAGATATATATTTGTTTTAATAATGAACTGGGTGGCTAAGGGGACTGATGGTTCCTACAGAACAGTTTAGCTCAGTGCTGCTGGGCTCATTCTGTACAGAGTTTGTCAACTGCAGGGTACTCTATATTATACACCACCTTTTATTGATCTCTCTACAAGCTATTCCCCCATTGCCAATGTTGGATCAATTTTTTGGGGATTAACCAGATTTTCGCAGCCAAAAATTCTGATACTCTGAAACACTGTTGTGGGAGAAAAGTCGAGTGATTTGATTCTCCCTAGCAAACCCAGATCATTTTTTGTGGACCATTGTCCATGAGTACACATAGACTAGTGTTAGTATTACAGGAAAATGTCCTTACTTTCAGTAGGATTTGTGCAGTGATTATCTATTTTGCTGTGCATTTTTTGTCAAAATGTCCCATAATACCAGGTATTGTTGAGAGAGCTGGTGAGGTGTTATATATATATTCTGTACAAACGTAACAATCTGGGTAATGACAGGTAGATTGCATCCCCTGTAGCATTTAGAATTTTTTTTCTAAAAATTAGGAGACTTTTGGAGACTTTTTGAAGGCCGACAGTTTCACTCATGAATGTGCTCACTGTTCTCAGAGAAGGTGTAGGAAGCGCAAGGTAAGCTCTAGACTTCCCCACAAGCATTTCTCTCTGCTGCCTCTCAGCCCTGGGCTGGAGGGTGCACCTTGATGAGAGGAGAGTGAGGGTAATTCAGACTTCAGGCTTAATTAATCTTGTGTCTCTTTTGATAAATGACTCCTAAATTGTGCTGTAGTAGTGTGATGTCTTTGTCATGGAGAGTGCTGTCTGCTGTTGACAGAGCCTCAGTGAAAGTCGAACTGGGTTTCTGTATCTCTGATGGGCTTTGTTGAAAACTAGTTTTCAGCTCCTGCCTTATGCAGAAAGTGAGGTTTCAGTATGCTAATTGTGCAGTTTAGGTGTGGTGAAGCATGGTACAGTAAAAGTCATTATCAGTAGATGCAAAATTGAAAGTAACTAAGGGCATCTGAAAGCTATTAATATTTTTTTAACTTAAAAAGAAGTCTGGAATTTTTTGTATGTTCTTGCCCAAGGAAGGAATGGTGTCAGATGCAATTTAAGATAAGTACATTGAATTGATCAAGAAACCAAATAAACTTCAAATGATAGAAAACTATTAACTGTTAATTTTGTTTTGCAACTGTTGATTTGCTTTTTAATCGTTCTCAAACCTGAAATGCTGTTTAGTTTTTCTTATTTATGCACCCAATAGACACAGAAAGAAAACTAATGTATCCTCACATAAGAAATGAAGCAGTGTTCGATTGGAATATAAAGGGTTTGATGTTTCCAAGACATACAGTGTTTGTACTTTCTATTCTGACTTCTATGAGAATGAATGAGCAGTTTTGACAAAATGACCTTGTATGAGAAAGTGGAAGTTCATGTGTAAAATTCTCCATCCTGTTAATATGAACAGATAGTCACAAATCAGCAAATACTAAACACAACAATTTATTTGTTTCTAGTTTACTGGATTCTATATTTCCAAAAAACTTTATAAAATGTTTCCTACTTGGATTTTTATGGTACTCTGTCCCAAATCTGTGACCGCATAAAAAAAGCACAAAAACAAAATAAGACACTCCATTGTGTAAGCACAAGTAATGAATAGCTTGTTAACTATTGTGTGCCTAATGATCCGAGTTATAAATTACATTAATATGCTGATCAGCATAATTACACACACAATATTTATGTCTGAATTTTACAAGCATTTTTCTTATTTTTATGTGTCTCATAAACTGCAACAAATATTTGCCTAAATAGAAAACATTTACAGGGATTCCCTCTTTACAGACTTGTCTTTTCTGCTGCCCGCTGCTCCCATTTTGGTGGCTGGTTTTCTGTTTAAATTAGCAAGGCCATATTAAAGTATCAATAGATTTACTCCCGTCCTATCCTACACATGAAGTCTTTGAAATATGTGTTATGTATACATTCTTACCATATTTTTGGTAGTGAAAAAAAACATTTGGGCCAGGGGTACATCTGAGGATTTGAAATAATATGTTGTGTATTTAATGTATGGTGGATTAAGAATGGAATTGTCCCACGCTGTGATGGTTGTTTTTGAACACAATAAACTAAACCCACCGCTTTAATCTTTAATGATCCCTTGCTAATCCCTCGATTTAAAGGGGAGGACCCGGAGGGAAGACTTTTACTGTGCCCAGAAGAGCACTGTGCCTAGAATAAAAACAGACAGACAAATGAATGTGATCAATAAAAATGCATATAAAGCATTTGTTTCCTTTGATAGCCTTATTGACTTCTGTTGAACGAACAAACACATCTCGGCCGTCACTGACTCCAAGCAGTGATCAGTATAAAATAATACTAAGATTAACATAATGAAAAATCAATGATTGCAGGTGGAATGGGTTTTTTTTAGACTAAATTTCCTTCATATTAGACAGATACAACAGAGAAGCTGGACATTGAGAAACAATGGGTGCTGGTATCTCAATTCTAGACTTTAATTTTAAGTGTCCTTATCCTCGTCCATCGCATTGGGTCTCTCTTTGAAAGGTGCAGTGATGTTTTTACAGCTCTGTATGTACCTTTATTTCTCAAGCTTGCGCTTTAAGGGAACCCTGCGGAAAAAAATGTCAAAGAGTGCGAGCTTGTGTTTAAAAGACCAGGCTCTGCTGATGTTCAAGGGTTAAAAGTGCTTTCCATAGATGAGTGACATTCTGAAGTTACCCTCTGTCCTAACAGAGCTAATACTTAAAACTAACGATGTCATAAATTTATTCCGCTAATGCGGCAGGCGGGGACTGAGGAGAAAGCTGATGAGATTCAGAGGCCTAGCCCAACTGATGAACTTGATTAAACTAATCTCATCTCCATCAAAGTATCACACTGATACCGAGAGCCACATTATTCATGGGACAGGGATAATTACGGCTGCCAGACAGCAGCTGGATGTGCCACAGCTCTCGAAGGCTTCCAACCTTGGGGGCTGCAATCCCAGTTTAACATGTTTGTCTTGAAGCACGAAAGGAAAAAAAAAATACAGATATTTGGACAAGTAATTGGTCACGTGTGGCGATGTATGTCTGTCATTCTGGCAAAATGAATGAAATGAAAATGTTAGTCCGAGGTTGGAGGCCAGGTTTTATATGTGTTTATTTTGCATGGTTTCTTCTAAGGCCGATATTTGGCACCTGTAATTAATGCACACTCCCTCATACAGAAAGCAAGTGATTAAGCCCCTTCCATCACCCAAGCAGGAGATTAACCTACAAGCGCGAGAGACCTTATTATGTTTCTTGTGATGCATGTGCATGACAAAAGACCCCAGCGACATCTGAAGGAAATGAAAGAGAAGCACGGTCATTTCTGAGGAAAGAACCTGCTAAACAGTGTGTAGTTAAACTGCAGTCAACTTTAATCACTCATCCTCCAAAACTGTGACCATCTAAAATCTCGTGTCAGAGTTATTTGCATTTTTCAAGTCTAAGAACTGTTCCTGCATGAAGAGCATAATGATGTTTCTGTCAATCACACTTTTATTCATTTTTGACAGCAAATTGCACCATCTTCGTCTCTTCCTCATCTTCCTTTTAAGTTGTGTAAATTTTATTTTTCAAGGTTTTCTTGGTATTTAAAACATTTTTGGAAAAAAAAACAGCGTACAAGAGCATGGTGAATAGGTTGGTGTAGAAATCTGACTCTGGCTTGGGTCATTACACCTGACCTGGCTTGAGTTCATTTTGAACAGATGTCTACTGTATGTTGTAAAGGTTTATTCCATGCTGAAAGTAAAATAAAAGAGAGAAAAGAAAGTGGACACGATGTTTCGGCTGTGGAACCTTCACCTGAACCACCTGAAGAAGGCTCCACAGCCGAAACATTGTGTTTCTTTTCTTTACCTTTCCATGTGGAATGAGCCTTTACCTGTTGCTATGCAGCCTACACGTGCTGACGCAGCTCCCTTCTCAATCTGCTGTGTGACATGTCACAAATACCTTGCACACGACACCTCAGGAGTAAATTAAAGGCGGGACTAGCATTATCAGGAATAGCCACTGTGTGCCTAAAATGGAAGTATTTACATACATTGTAATGGTCACTCATATACACCCATTCACGGTAATAACATGGGGTGACCATGGCTGTACCCAGACTACAAAAGCTCTCTGTTACAATGCTGTAATTCAGGACATTGTGGGAGATGCACCTTGTGTGTTTCTTGTCCCAGTGTTCTCCGAAAATGGTCATTTTCATCACAAATTAAACTCATCTCAGACCTTCACTGAACTGCTCTCCGACTCCTTGCATCCCTCCAGTGGGCATGCTTAGCAACATAAGATTTGCATTTTAACAGGAACTAGACTGGTAAGCAGGGACCCATGCTTCTAAATCTCTAAAATAGTGATATTAGTAAATAGATAAATAAATAGTTCAAGTACTGTAGGTAGCTGTGTCCGCATGCAAAGTAATAATTAAAAGGTTTATTCCATGCTGAAAAAAGAAGAAAGGAAACACAGTGTTTCAGCTGTGGAGCCTTCTTTGGGTGTTAACAGCAGACTTACACAGATCATAGACCCCAACGTAACTTTCTAAACATTCCATAACTCCAGAAAGGGCTTTGGCAAAAAACATTAGTTTTATCAAAGGTGTAAGGTGTATATTTATATATTACTGTATATGTTATGTGACATTTGATGGATGTGAATACAGAATAGGCTTCCTAGATGAGTTAGTTCTGTACTAGTGAGAGGATATTTCTGCTATTACTTATAAATCATTATTCAGAATGATTTTGTAGGTTATGAGTTGACTATTGGCTGCCTTTCCAAATGTTTTAACGTATGTGACCACCATGATTTCCTGTACTGTTACGGTTTCTTTCTGGCAGTGTGTGTGGTTATTTCCTTACTACAAAACTTACTGAAAGCACTTTATTGCCTTGGAAAAGGTCATTGTCCATCATGGATTTTAGTCTCTTTTTTTAGCTTGTTTAGGTACACAAAAGTAACCATATTCAACAGTGTCTGTGTGTGTCGAATAATTTGTGTATTTAGAAATTAGGTTTATGTATAGATGTGCATACATAGTATGTGTTTAAATCAAGTGTAGAGATTTATTTTTGTATTAAACCTGAGGCACATAACATTTGCCAGTTTGTTCCTATCTTAGCTTTATTTTTAATGCAAATTGAAGACAACCAAACAAGTCCTTATTAAAATTTGTATTTCAAATAAACATTGCCTAAAGTGGCTTCCTTTTTGCTTTCTCCTCTGCTCAAAATGGAATTTTGTAGATGTGTAGATCCCCTTTTCAACTCTTTGGGGACAGAGAGCTTGAAATCCCAGCATCCAAAACATAAATATTTGTGATCTTTTTAATTTAATTTTGAGATCAAACATGAAGCAGAATCCCAGCCTTTGTCTGCCTCATTGCAGCGGCGTGTGGTTACAGTGGAGTGACCCATGAGGGTGTCCTCAGGGCTGGAGATAACGAACGGCCACTGGCTCAGGAGATCCACTGCCATCCTAATTGAAACTGGTGGCACCACAGACAGTCTTCAGTGGAGAGACATCCCGGTCCACCGCCTGAAGACTCCAGAATGGTTTTACCATTGGGATCTATCTGGAGGCCCATGAGACTAGCATGCTCATTTACATACAGCCATTAAATACTATACCAGGAGTCTTTGGGTGAGATGCAGGATACCCTATAGGGGGTGGGCAGGGAAAGGCAAAAATAATAATAAGCCAAATTAGAGGCAGCATCGCCAGTGTTAGTTATTCTCTTCCCATTTGCTCTACTTCATTTTACAATCACAGAAAATGAAAAAAAACCAAACATTTCAGACACTTTTCATAAAGTTCATATAAATCAGTGTTAAGTTTCAAAATTGCACCATTTTTATTTTACCCTGCCTTGTAATGAACTAATAAGTGAAAAAAGTAATGTTAGACTCCACGATTTAACATCTATACTTTATTTAATAAAGTTGAGCCGTGGGGAAAAACCCTTGGTTAATGGATTGAAAATATAGGTATGCTATGGTCAACATTGATTATTTAAATATTTAAAAAATCACACAGTGATAGAAGCTTTTAAATACTTTACACAAAACCCAAAACATTTACAGAAGCTATATATTTGTAAAGCATTTTTTCCTAAAATGTGTTTTTTGAGGAGCAGGGGGCATTCAGCTTGCGCAGGTCTCTTTTGTTGTGTAGGAACTGTGGTTCTTGCTGTTTGATGTAGTGGTACTAGCAGAAAAAAAGATCAGCAGCAGTTGAACTGCAGTTTGTTAAAGAAACAATGCCCTTTTTTTCTTGGCGCCTTTTCCTGCTAGTCTGCATGTTTACAGATGAGGGTTTCTAGTAGAGATCCAAGGACCTGGCTGCTTGTACAGAACAGCAGATATAAGCCCTGTCTGAAGGAGACCTTTCCCACCTATAACCTCTGGTATTATCTGCACAGTGCTTCAAAATGCAATGAACCAGTTGTGTGTGAAAGCAAACACATGAACACCAGAATTGCAGAACATGACTAGTCATTCGTGACTGACCCTACTATTTTCTACTAGAGCCATTATTCAGGGGCTTTTTATCCATGCATTATCAGTAAACAACTTAACTATGCTAATAGTAATGAAGACGAAAAAGTATTTTTATATTTATTATATTATTTTTTATCGACCTTACTGTGTTTCATAATTATTTAAGTTCTTAAACACAAATCGAAGCAGGCAATTAAAAATAAACATAAGCTTATTTTTAAAAAATATATTTTGTTGACTTACATCATTTGCTTTGCGTTTTTAATTGACATGTTCCACTCAGGTGTTTGTTACATAAATGGAAACTGTAGGTGGTGGAGTGAATAAAATGCCCTCATAACCATGTGCTCAAAGTGGTAGGAATATGGTATGAGAGGGAATTGGAGAATGTCGCTTTGACAGGAGTAAGAAGGTGAGCCAATTCTCTGTCCCTTTGTCCCAGTGCTTCTCTTTCTTGCTTTGTGTCGGGATTAGAGGTGGGTGGCAGCTTTCCCTTCTCGGAGCTGAGTGACAAGAAGCATCATCAACTCTGGGGGAGCATCTAATAAATGTCTTCTGGAGACACTTGACTTTACATAGATCTCCATTTATAACCTTTACTGGTCTCTGTAGGATCATTATAACCATTAGACTGTGGACTCAGCAACTGCTTTAGCGCCTCAGTTAATACAACTGAGACTTTTTTTTTACTTTCCTGTTGGGAAACCACGAGTGCAATTTTAGAGATTTCTCTTAGATCATTCTGTAAGTAAATCAAATACTTTTGCGAGCCCAGTTATTAAAACTGGTGTCCTTTTATACCCCTTTCTCCATCAAACTGCAGTAATCCAGATTTACACACTTTAAAACCTCAGCTATCTCCTTCTACCATCCAAGGAGATGGAGTAATTAAATTTGTACTTTTTACAAGTCGTACTCAATAAATCTGAATAAATTAACAAGGCATTACTAGGACTGCTACATTAAATTTGCATAGTGCGTTTAATGAATATGCAACTGCAAGTGAAAAGGTCTGCTACTGTGAACCCTCCAAATTAGCATAACTACTTCCAGCATGTTTCTTAAATAATGCACTCATTTGCACATCACTGAGTTGGCTAATTCTAACTTCAGTCAGGGTAGCCTTGTAATTAAGACTCTTGCTTTAATTTTTAATGAAGTTTATGTTACATCAATCCTGACAGTAATGAGGGGACATGGAAACAAAAAGGCTGCTAATAATTAAATTCACAAACCAGTTCGAGGGATAATAATTCCTGAGGAGAAATTACATGACTAATTATTAATTAAATATTCATACTATTGCAGGGGCTGGCTCACTTAACAGCTCGCCTTGTTGCCAATAATGCTGAGATGCAAAATGCCTTTTCTACAGCCATTCTGACTTGAAGGTCTCGGATCCATTTTAGTATGCCATTAATCACCATGACACCCAAAATAAAATTCCTTTAATTGGTATCATTTTATTTGTTGGAGATACTATGGGAGTTGGTTTAGGTACAACTGGACTAAATTATGCAGTTGGTGGCTATTTTTGGGAAACGGCAATCGACTGTAGATATATAAACAGGTAGAGACACAACAGCTTGACCTTTATTGTTTCCAGATAATTACACCAATCCTTTAAAAAGTATTTAACAGCTATTTATCATTCCAAAACAAATCAGGCTAATGTCGGCCTCCCCAATCAAAGCAATCACAAGCACTCAGTGACTTGAGCAGAGTCAAGTGGAGGAAAAGATCCAATTAAACAAACTCTGGTTTGTCCAGCAAGTTCTGTATTTGTGGGTGTTTTTGTGGGAACATGGGGAGATGTTCCCAAGGGACAACTAAAGTAAACATCACTACCGCGTCACAGTAATTTATACGTAGTACTTAACATTGTATAGACCTCACATTGTCTCATCCTAATCTCATGAGACACCGTCCTTAGTCATTCTAACATATCCAGCTCTGTTTACTATTAAATGTAATGTTTCATTATACAAATAAAGAAATATAGCATAAAAATACTTTCAGGACATCAGGACCTTCAGGACATCGTGAAGTATGTATGCTGTGATTCTGTAAGTCCAAAGAGGATGTTCCCTGTTAATAAGGTCTGTTTGTTTGATTCTGTGATGAGTTTGAAATGGTACATTATCTAGTATGTGTTATTATAGTGTCTTTATCCATGCATATATCCCTCATAGACAATATTAACATTCAGAGCATGAGAGATCACTTCATATCTTGAAAGCTTACCGTAGTAAAAAAACTGCTAAACATTATCAGGTCATGACATTTAAATTCATCTTTCTATTAATTCACACTATTTCATGCATCAAAGTGAATTCCTATTAAGTCCATTACTATAAAACAGGGGGCAAAGGTTGCCTTAAGCTATAACTTTTCTCTTAACTGCATCCTGACAGGCTTTTAGGGCATTATTATCAGACCATGTCATTTTATAACATTTTATTACATTTAATAAGTCCTAAAATACATTGATACGAAGCTTTTTTCTAAAACTAACACCTTATGGCGGTACAAAATAGCTAATCAGATTGATTTTGTGGGTGGGTGGGGGTGTTCTGAGTTGATGCTTGTAACTGTGTGTCATGATCTGTCCTTCACAGTGAGTACAATACAGTATAAAGACCAAGGTATGAAGCAGTTCAGCAGAACAGCATTCTCCAATGGGACGGTAGTACTGTATCTGTATGATAAGCTGTAGCATGCACATACATTGTTGACCATATGGTCTCATAGTGACATATGGGAGAATATTGTATCATTCCCCATGCCACTATTGGAGGTGTCACATGACAGCTTAGCCAGGTCAAGAGCCTTTCCTTGTTGAAATGAGTCTAACCCTGCTATGTTGAGCACAATGCCTTATCTGAGTTGTAAGGGGTAACACTCATTCTTCTCCGCCCACAGAAACACAGCTCTTCTGTTGTGATCAATGATATCTGGTGTTGCACATGGAGAGAGAGTGGTGAAGTAACCTCAGCACCTGGGATTCTATATCAAGAATCTACTTGAAATGCATATGAAATTATCCTAATAATTCTAATGATTGCATTTATATAGTGCGTTTGCATCCAAAACAATCCCAAAGTACTTTACACAGAAAATACAAGTTATATTTACCTCATTTACTACTGAAGTGCAGCACCAACCTCTGGTGCACAGAATTGGTATCAGGGAGAAAACTGAGAAATTGTTTTACTAAAGAGAAACTTTAGGGAGGGCAGATTGTGAGAAATCAGGGTGGATCTTAGCTCGGACACTGGATTAGCAGTGTTACTTTTATGAGTAACTTAAAATGTGTTCCTAAAATTAATAATTTCTATATAATAGACTCTTTAGTTAAAAAAAACACATTTTCAGCTTTATGAATCTATCTTTGTTTATTAGATAGCCTTCCTATTTAAATATTTTTTTATTTCTGCTTTAAAAGCACATTGAAGCAGTTTGAACTTTTACAATTTAGCTGATAGCAGAAATAGTCTTATAAGATCCACAATCAAAGCCTGACTGATATTCCTGGAGGTGGTTTACAATTATTTTTAATAATGTTAATGTTGCAAATAATACAGATGTTAGTTGACTAAGCATGTTTTAAGAAATGCTTTGTGGTCTAAGATTGTTTAAGATTTAGATTTTTTAAACTATTTTTATTGTGTTTAGTATTAAAATATGTTCATACCAAAACTGGATTGTACAAAATAACTGGAATTGTATCTTAACCTAAAATCCATAATAGGCAGTTAACTACATTGCTCTTTTGCAATCACATTTTTTTGTATATCATTTGCTGTATATGTATATGAATATAACATACCGTATACACTAGTCACTATATATGTTATATATACTATATAGTACTGTATACTGTACTATGTATGTACAATGTACTGTATGTTACTATATAAAAGGATATAGGTAGGGACACTTGAAAGTTCAATCTAAGGTAATGTCTTTAGTGGATTTGAGTTCTTTGAAAAACCCCATTTAAGAGGTAATGACAGCAGAGCTCCTGCTAATTCACAAGCCTTGGAAACCACAATATGCAGAGAAGGAGAAAAAAAATCTCGTTTTTTCTCATTACGATAGACTTGCAATTGCAAAGCATTCTTATTGCCGGCATGTTTAATTGAGCTCCTGAAAAGCAATATCAGTAGGACTTAGGGATAAATAACCTGTGTTCCCATTGGTCTCACTGAGAATCTATTGATGTTTCATAAATCCTAGTCAGTACAAATCTAATTGAGTTACCATGCTGAATTAGCTTGCATCTAAATGACATTCAGGTCTACAAATGGAATAATTAGAGTTGAGAAAATGGGATGTATCAAGTGCTATCCCAAGTGACAATAAGCCATGGGTATTCAGTCAATTGACTGCTTTTATGAAGCAAAGCAGACAACAAGCACTACTTTTTAAATGGAAACAGACCATGAATTTATAGTGATTTGAAAACAGAAATGATCCTTTTTTGCACTTGGGGAAAAAAGAATTTTCTTAAACAACTAAGTAGAAGTTGCTATTGAGGATGTTTCTAAAGGCAGCAAAGCATGAGATAAATATTCTTTTTATTTTCTTTCAACACTTGCTCTTGTACAGGATGCAATATATATATATATGTGTGCCAAAAACAATATGCACATACTATAAGATCAGAAAGACAAAGAACTCTCTGCAACATACTGTATACAACGCTTAAGAGTTGTTCATTCATTCCCTTATGTAGGAGTCTGGTGAAAAATAACATTGACAGAATCTGTCACTGTTTTGGAAATGACACCGCACTAATGAATAAAACCTTCTTCAACCATACTTTCATGTCAGGGCATGTCAGTGCTAAAACCTTCAAAGTGATTACCCTATAAATAGTGTTTTAAGACTGTTACCTGCCACCTATCATAAAGAGGTGAAATATGATGATAATGATTGCTACATAATTACAAGATATCCCCCCCCTGAATGCTAAAGGATTTAGAAATATATACATGTAATCACTTATTGAAAAATAAGGCAAAATATCTTCCTTCTTTAAATAAGAATAGTAAATACTGTATCTCTCTGCAGTAGTTCTATAGACTGTTCTCAGTAATCTAGGAAAAGGGTTAAAATGCCCTTTAATTGAGTGCTTGCAGTTGTCGTCTCCTTTCAAGTTACATTTCTAAAAAGCCTAACAATTTTTAATTTGTGAGCCTATTGAACTTGCCATTCATTCTGTTGAGTCTGGGACAGGATAGCCAAGGTTAAAAGAGAAAATTGGAAGGGCAAATTCCTACTTATCTTTGCTGCATTAGTGTTGTGTGTGTCTCAAGTATTTGTATATGCATTCTTTTGCCTCTTGTATTATTTCCTATTGCAAGGTCATAGTCAAAAGGAATGTGTTTATGACATTGTATTTTAATTTTATGGACTGTTTTTGAAATACAATGCACATTTTTAACATGTTGTGGAATTTACATCAACCAACTCTGTGCATCACTGTGTACATAAGGAGACATTTCTCCCACAGGACACAGTACCCAGTACAATATCAACAAAGCTTTAAAACTGTAATGAATCCCCTCTCCAGTGCTCTATGACGATTCAATTTATACCACATTTAGGGTACTTCAGATTCAAGTAATCACTTCAGCAATTAGCTCGTTTCCAGTCCTCAAAAAGCAACCCACTAATTTTTGTAATCAGCCTTCATTTGGTTAATCACCGGTTTAATTGATTTAATTAGTTCAATCTGCAAAATTATTCAAGTGTAAACGTTGTTTTGTAAACAGAGTAACTGGTGCCAAGCAGCAACACTGGGAATTCTTCAAATCCTACAGTTTTTAAACCAACAAAAGCAGGCGAAATTTTTTTTTTAAGTCTACAGTACTCAGGAAGCCCCTCAGGTTCAACTGCAACAGTCAGGAAAACAATCCTGGGTTTCCTGCAAACTTTATCTATGTGAAGTAGATCTGGCTAATTAGAATAAAGACTTGTATCCTATGAAACTAATTTTACTTTTCATCCTCTGAGCCTAAGTAATCTCTTAATTTTTTTTCTTGTTGTATCCGTGATTTTGTGATCATTAATGGTTTACAAGTTTGTCAGCTCACCTGATATTTAGTGGAAGATGTACAGTAGAAAGCTTGGCAGACTGATGAAATAAATGAATGACAATTTGAAGGGGTTTAGCCCACAATGTACCTAAGTATGGTTTATTTCCTTACAGTGTCTTTATAAATATATAAAAAAATGTTACAAACAAATTCAACAGCTAGAGGGAACCACATATTAAATTGCAAAATTTCACAGTCACTACATTTTGTCAGATATAAGTAAATAACTGAAATAGACTCTATTACCCAGCAATTGCTATACGTGTCATGTAGTCATAAAAATAATTTCATCATACAGGTCTTCAAAGGTCTGTCAGTGCTTTACACTGTAGTTATACAGCACCACAAATTCATCACAAAATTGTACTAAGAGCAGAAGGAAATTGAAAATCATCTAGCCATGGAAACTGCAAACTGACTGACACATGCACAAAAATACCTCTGACCTCTGCAAACACCCTCTTTACAAGGTCATTTCTACAAAAAGAATAAGTCTTAAATGTCAAGGGTGTGGCTACTTTAAAGCTCTTTAAGAGACAGTGATTAATATCTTAATATGAAGAATGAACCTAAAGCATTTTAGGGAAGTACATCTATGATAAATAGTGGGAGGTTTTCGTTTTGAAAGGCATTCTTTGAAAATACTTTACTTTGTGGCATCTGGAAAACTGTAGAAATTACCAACAAGAATTTTGCAGTTTATTAAGTGTCTGCTCATCATTCATGAGTGGCTTAGCTTACACGGGAGTGACGTTCTGTATTGTGGTTACATCAGGTGATCTTTCTCATTCAGTCAAGTCCAGATTCATTCTTTTTTGTACTGCATACGTTTTTGTTTTACTACCTCATTTTTGCAAGCATGATTAAAATATTTTTGGGGGGGTTTCACTTCAGGTAGAACATTTGGAATTTTTAAAGTGGTGTTTGGATCGACCTTTAAATTTAACTTCCTGTAGAGCTTTATTGATCACAAGATTTTAGCTGTCTTCATTTGTAACTGTCCTTTCTTGGAGAAGCATGTTGTAGGATTCATCTATAGCTTTAGAATCACATTTGCATTAGATTTATGTCTGTTAGATTTTATAGTCTATCTTGTTTAAAACTAGGAATTACATGTTTAAAAATATTAGGAAACAATACAGAGAAGTAACAAATATTTATATCATGCTCTTTGATAATTCAGTACTTGTTCACTGATTTCGGCTGTTTTTTTTTTAGATTTTGTTACATTAAATTGAGAATATTCAAACTTGCTTTATAGAAGATTTGAAAGAAAGAGAACCCTACTTTCCCAGTATCTTTGTACTGGACAATTAAAGGAGAAGGGAATGGGATGACCTTTTTAGTTTTACTTTAGTTTTTGTGACCAGTCAGCAAGAACCACTGTCCTGCAGCAAATAACCACTAACAGAAATACCCCATTCTGGGTCATTAAGTTTAAAGTGTTATTTGACTTCAGTCAGGATACTTAATGTAGTATTAAGTATTCTCTTTGACATTTCATATATTTGGTTCAATATCCCAAAGTAAATTTCCAATAAACACTGTGAGCATAATGAATTTTTTGTGGATTATCTGCCGTCAGCTCTTCTAGACCTTCTTTGAACCAACTTTTATGAGTGTAATATATCAATACATGCACATTGCATTCAAAACAGGGACACAGGTTAAAATATTATCCCCACAAAATCCAGAAAAACAGCATCTACATAATGTAAGTTTATTTTCACCCCTTATAACGTTTGATGTTGGGAGCACACACAGAGCTGTGGACAATGTTTTTGTCTTTAAAATGCAACTCTAGCGGAAAAGAGGGTTTGCTTACCCTCTTTGAGGAACTTATTAATCAAGTTCCTAAAAGGTAATGAGATGTATAACTAGATAAATAAGAGTAGGTATATAGCTGAGCATCTGAGGTGATCTGGGATGTCTCAGCAAGAGCATCATCCAAGATGACTGTGAATTTGCGGTGTGAGGCGACTCAATGGAAACAATCCAAACAGCACCTAAGAGAACCTATATTTATCTTAACTTGTTTAAAATGGAAAGTACAGTGGTGCACTATTGTTCCAGAATGAAGTGAACATGTGGAAACAGTGACCCCATTTGGTAAAAATATATATTATGTCCTTAGGAAATCCTTATGTTGTTAAGCAGGCATAAGCTTATTAAGTCTATGATCGGATTTTTGTGTTAAAGCTCTTGTAAACTGACAGGCTTTTCGGAGTCTAACAGAAAAACAATGGGAAGCTGTAGAGCTGAAAGGTCTGGTAGCACACAGGAAGCAGATACAGTGTATGTGTTTTTTGCTGTGTCGCATAACAATACTTCTATATATAGTAAATACTGTGTCATGTACTAAGGTCCTTTTACATTGTGTATTTTCCATGGACTCACTCACACCATGCTTCAGTACATGTTTTACCTCTGCAGTATTAACAGTGTGAAGCTTGAATTCTATTGTAAAAGGGTTGTCCTTCAGATATACAGTGTAGAACTGTGAATGTGTGAAAAGAGTGTGAGTGAGGAAAATCTCTTCTTAACACAGAGCTTCGGTCATGCAGTGTTCCCTAACTTCATATCACTCTCAGGACAACTGGGCATAACTGGGTGTGAGGGAGTGACGGGTGAGCATAGTAAACAAATGTATTTGCCAGTACTACTATAAGGGGGTTGAGGATGAACACAGTTTAAAGTATTCCTCATTAAACAGGTTTTTCCATATTTACTACTTTGTAATACCCTTATATTCTTTTTAGCGCCTTCTTTGCTGTAGCAAAGGCTTGTGGTGGACATGTAATGGAATTCTTATATTCTTTCTTGTCTACCTGAGTTTGACTTTAGCGGGTAAGCCTTTTTTCGACTGTTATAAAAATCTTCCATATACAATACACACTTATTGGATTCATTCAATGAGTTGTAACATTTAATCTTAAGTGTGGTAACCACAGAAGAATGCTTGTAACCCTGTTTAAAACAACGTACTATTTAATTGCATTATTTTATAGATTTTGGAACCAAAAGTGGAATGAATAATCTATAGGGAAACATAGATAACTATCAGTACTATTTATGGCACCGTTACAGAAGTTGGTCATCTCAAAGCAAATATATAAAACCTGAGATAGATTCCTATGAACTACATCAAGATCCTTTTATGATTATAATGTCTTAGAAATGTTGCCAGAAAGCCTCTCAATACTAAGAGCCTTATTGACTCAGAAAAAAACATTATTATTTGAAGTACTGAATGCCACAACATTTTATTATGTCATGATAAATTCATTGTAACAATTTTATTGAGGTCTCTAATTTTTTCTATCATTGATGAAAGTAAATTAGTGCAGCCCCACTTCCCTCCAAGCTATTGAGTGCTGAAGCATAAACACTTTACATATGAACTTATTAAACTGGTTGCAATGTGAAGTATGGACCATAAGTCATTATATACTGTAGTTGAAAAGGAAGCAAAACTGAAGAACCATTACCTTTAATTGTTCTATACATATACCATAAATACTGAGGGTATTTAACCTTTAAAACTGTAAATTATGAAGCTATAGATCAGCATCTCTCTGTCATTTATGTGTCCTCTCTCATTCTATGTACAAGTGTAACTGCCATTGTGGAGCTACAAGATACAGCAAAGAAAAACAGTTCTAACAGGTTCTTCAGCTGCTATGCGGCTTAGAGAGAGGGGAGATTCATTCTTTGGTTGTTTAACAGTCAATTCCTAGTGTCTGTGGAACCCACCTCTTTCAACAGAAGAAGATGAATCGTATAGACTATACAAAAAAGAGAAGCATTGAAATTAGATTTTTTTCTTAAATAGAACAGTCTGCTGTTTATTGGAGGGGAATACACAGCATAACTTGCTCATAATATGGAATGATTACTGAATTTTTGAAACTGGGACATTTTTTAGACACTCTGATGAAAATAATTGCCTTATTTTTTTGTTATTTTATTCTAAAAAATAATTTAAAGGCTAGTAAAGATAACCTCCACAATCAGGAATAATTCCAAACTTTTGTCTGCTTTCTTGCTTATCTTTCAGAAGGCTGTGTGGTTGGTGGTTTATTCATTGTTCTAGCCTGCTGTTCCTCATGGACATGTTGAAGAAGCTAGTCCAGTTAGTGATTCCTAGTTACTGTCAATGTACTTTGAAGCAACTTCTTCAAGACCTTCAAAAGATGTGCACATAGCCCCCAAAAATCCTTCAAAAGTAAATCTCCAAAAATGGAAGATATTTGAACCATATTTATAGAATAAATGAACATTAGAATAAGACTTCCAAAAATTAATGCCACATGATGTAATTGCCGGGATTTTAGGAGAATGTGGGGACAATAACTAACTAAATGTAGTTTAATTACAGAACAACATCCATAAAAAGGTCACTTCAGCTACGAACAAGACAAATGATAACTGTTCTGTGAAAGTCTGTTTGTGAATGGGTTTTTCTAGGTTTTTAACACATAGTCCATAATAATTCTTATCTCAATAAAAAACAAATAGAGTTTGTGTGGTAAATATGTCTCATATACAGAGGGAACCTTACTATTATTTTCTGTCAAAAAGAGAATATAGAGACAAATCAAAAACGAAAGCAATATAATGTCCACTTGAGGCTCCTTATTGGCTCAACCAATAAAAGCCTGTTTTCACCAGAGGTGAGGCCTAGATTCCCGACAATTCAAGCTCAGATCCTGTCGTTAGAGGGGTCATTAGCCCACTCCGACTGGAGCTCCAAAGTCATGGCACACAATTGGCTCAGACCTGCTGACGCTGGAAGAGTTTGCTGCGGATGGTACAGGTATGCTCAATTTATCACGCAGTGGCTGTTCTGTGGGTCTCTAGGCATTTCAGAACTCATATTGCTAGCTCCACTTGTTGCAAGCTCAGCAATCTGCAACATCATCAAAAATACTATCATAGCAGCACATATACAAAAGGATAACTGAACACAGCACTTTGGAGATCCGTTTGAGATAGAAATGCTGGTGTTGCCAGATGGGTATTCTCTGGGTCAGCTGGCTGTACATACTATCTGATAACATTGTTGTTTGTTTCTTCCATTGATACAATAGTACCTCAGCAATAGATCAGACAACATTTTGAACAATGTAGAGGGGTGGGATTTAAAAATAAATCTATATTTTTAAATTGAAAACCTTTACGATTTTTTGAATCCGTGATGTTTTATGCAGGATGTTTGAAACTACAGATCTCCTCTACTGTAGTTTAAAAAATCCTGACTTTTTGTGATTTGCAATCAATTTCATTTAAAAGAAGCAGACACTTTTATGATCACATTGCACATTGTGTATTGAATATATTTGATTTGCATTGATTTTCAGAGTGAAGTATGGTAATTTCAAAGAACATAGTTCAGTTGTTTTCACGTTTTGTTGGAAGGGAGCCTAATTTCTATCCTTCTCAAATCTCTAAGGAAGAAAGCTCATCTTCACTCAAACAGGTACAGTGAAAACCTGGAATCAGTTCAGAAGAACATACAGAACATACCGTAAGGTCTATTTTATTATTAATCAGCAGAGTGCTCTGTGGCAGATTTGACAGCTTTATCAGCTTGTTTCAAACCTGTTGTGAAACTAATATTGAAACCCTAAAAAACAGGTACACAGAAAGTTAGTTCAGCAAAAGGTATAATCTTCCCTGCTTGTTTACTGCCTCAGATTGTATGTAGACTGTATTACCAATAGGGATGATAATTGTTACGAATGCTGTGCACACAAGGGAGAGGAGGGAGCCTGTGCGTTATTCTGAGAGTTCCGGGGGGTCGGATAAAAGGGTAACAGGTAGAGGAGATCGATGGCTACTTTTCCGAGACCCTGGGCTGAAGTAGAGGTCGAGGGACGAAAGTCAAGCATCAAAGGCTAGAGGTTCAGTCAAAAAGAGAATTTCTCGGCAAAGACCGGTGAGGTAAGAGCTCCGAGAAAGAGTCCAGTACCGAGCCCCGACCTGATGGACTAAGCTATATCCCGGGAAGCGGAGGGTGTGGCCATTAGTGTGGTGTTGTGGTTGGATAATCGATCAGCGCGCTGGCGCTTGCTGGAAATACCCGTAGCTGCTGGTAGACGTGAGAATAATAAACTACAGTATACGGATTAAAAAAAAAATGTTAATTCAAAACTTCCACAAAGTTCCATAATGCATTCCTAATACCGCTGCAAAACCGAGAGGGAATGGAGAAGAAGAGATTTGTAAAAACTGATTCAGAAAAAAATATAAATTACAATTGGAAGAGGAAGTTGTTGACAGTATTTGAAGAATTTCTCTCTGGGAATCTGGAACAAGCTATCCACCTGAAGATCCCCAGATCCATTAGCTAGAGTGGCAGAAGGGTCTCCACAAGTTTGTAACCTTTCTTGTATTTTTAGGGCTTAAGAATATGACATGATCCTTCACATAATAATTTCTTAGATGTACATACATTTGTTGGAGTATTCCTGCTGAACTCACAAGCCCCTCCCATTGACATGTTGAAGACGTTAGTCCAGTTAGTGATTCCTAGTTACTGTCAATGTACTTTGAAGCAGCTTCTTCAAGACCTTCAAAAGATGTGCACATAGCCCCCCAAAATCCTTCAAAAGTCAATCTCCAAAAATGGAAGATATTTGAACCATATTTACAGAATAAATGAATGTTAGAATAAGACTTCCAAAAATTAATGTCTAGAAACATTAAGAAACCGTTTTAATTTATTCCTGTCTTTTCTTCTGTGTTCAATAGTCTGTTTTACCTGCAGAAAATAAAGGATGAGGACCTTCTGTGCCACATGATGTAATTGCCGGGATTGTAGGAGAATGTGGGGACAATAACCAACTAAATGTAGTTTAATTACAGAGCAACATCCATAAAAAGGCCAATTCAGCTGCGAACAAGATAAATGAGAACTGTTCTGTGAAAGTCTGTTTGTGAATGGGTTTTTAACTCATAATCCATAATATTCTTATCTCAATAAAAAACAAATAGAGTTTGTGTGGAAAATATGTCTCATATACTGAGAGCATACCTGAGACTATCCATACAATAATTAATTTCTTGAATACATTAAGCCGTTATTGTATTAGAATGTAATAATTCCTAATATAATGTACATACCAACCTCTCCTGTCTGGGTTTCTTTTGTTTTCTTTTGTAACCTCTTTTTGTAAAGTAGATTCTCAGATCCTGTGCTTCTATTCTATATTCCAGATTATATAATCTATAATTCTATAATCTAGTAGAACAAATCTTTCATATCCTAAAAACTGAGAAAGTGGAAGTTTTCACCTGGGCATGTAAAAGAAAGTGTCACACTTGATTTAACTATTTATCTATAAAACAACCCCTCATCCTGAGGACATTGAAGTTGTCCAGTCTGGGAGTTTATTTCGTCCCGTGAACACATGATCTGGTATAATTATATGATTATAAAGCAATATCAAAATGAAAATGGACAGGACCACATTAATCAAGTCTTTAGGCCAAATAATGCCAGCAGCCATATCACCCTGCAATTCACAACTGGCAGCCCACTGAAGCTCAGCAGCTGTGAGCCTGGTCAGTACCTGGGTGGGAGACTACCAGGGAAAAACCAAGGTTGCTGCTGGAAGAGGTGTTTGAGGAGCCAGTAGGGGGTGCTCACCCTGTTGTCTGCATGGTACCTAATGCTCCAGTATAGTGAGATGGAAAACCGAAGTCCAGACTTTCTGTGGTCATTAAAAGTCCCAGAGTGCTTCTCCAAAAGAGAAGGGGTGATACCCTGGCATCCTGGCCAAATTTCCCATTGGCCTTTACCAATCATGGCCTCCTAATAATCTTCATCACTCTGTTCTCCTCCCCACTGATAGCTGGTAAAGCGTACTGGTGTATTTTGGCTGCTGTCACATCATCCATGTGGGGGCTGCACATTGGTGGTGGTGGTGGAGGGGAGTCCTTATTACTTGAGTTGAGTGTCCAGAAAAGTGCTATATAAGTGTAAATAATTATTATTAATTTATTGTTATTACAACTACTGTCCCACATTATTGAATTGTAAGTGATAACTAGAATAAAAATAACTCATAACAAAAGTGTCCTAGAATATGTACGAAACATACATACATCCTTTGTCCATTTTTGACATTCCATAGGTCTCATCCCTTAATTTCTACACCCTCCAGAAAGATTCAACATTATCTACATTAACTACCATTAACAGTCATTCTTTTATTTTCTTCTTTCTGTATTAGTTCTTCCTTAAAAACTTCATTTTCATAACACATTTACATTTTAACATTTTTTTATCTTCCTCAAATTGCAAATGCTGCTTTGGCAGCATAGCGTTCAAATTTCATAATTGATATAAAACACTTGGCACACAAACATAATTCCTCTGTTAAAACAAAAAACGCACGGACAATTAGATTTCTGTTCACATCTTTAGGCTTTTCAGTGACTGTCAAAGACCTTCTTACACTTGTTAGCAAAGGGAGCTTGTCTGTGCTGCAGAACTCTAGTGGAATAATTAAACAGAATAAATGCTATATTCAGATGTGTTCAATATTAGCATTGTTTTATATAAACCTAAATATTCCAGTCTTGTAATATTTGATATGACAAATGCCACAGTGAGGCGGCTTTTTCTGGCCTTTGATTAGCTATGGATTAATAAGACCTTTATGCTTTCCTTATAGGGCCTGTTTCCAGCACAGGTTAGCATAGGCTTATTATTAAATAAATGAATTAGTGCCCAGAAATGTGTCATGCATATTACCTGACAGCGGGAGGCACAACACAGTGGTCAACTCCCCAGGAGCACTGTAAATCCTAACGCGCTTAGTAACCTGCTCGTGTGGCCCTATTAAAGGCTTGAAGATTTACTGCGAAGGAGTATTTGTGCTTAACAATGGAATTTTAGTTAATTCAAAACAATGTAAATCATCCCCAATTACACTATTTGAATGTCTCTGGCAGGCTGTGGAAGCAGGGCTCCTTAAAGTGGAATTCGCCACAGAAGTCTCTCAGCATGCAGGCTGAAGGCGAATGGGAAAGCAGTCAAGAAATTAGAACCCAGCAGGTACTGGCGTGTCAAAATTATTTTACTGCATGCGTTGTTTACTCCTGGCTGCACACGTTTTTATGCAGAACATTTTATTACAAGGCATCCTTTTACTGGGGCAAATCTACTTAAATAGAATTTGACTTAAAACTATTTTGTCACATTTTAAGGAATTTCATACTTTAAGTGTTCAGAATTGTGCACACCTCCACAATTTGTTTTTGGTCACACAATGTTACCAGACTATTTTTGTTTATATCTCTACTGCCACAAGTGATGCCACACTTTCTAACCTAAACTATTTGGTGTTTTTTTCCTCTGGATTTGTTTCAAGCACACATTTCTCCATGCTTATTTGACTTATGGGTAGTTTTTGTATCTTTTTTTTGTATTCAGGGTCCATATGTGTGTTAATGCTAAAGGCCCATATTGGTTAATGATTCCTTTTCATTTTCTTCTCTGGAATCATGAACAGTCCAGCTTGGTTCATGCTCTTCTGTTTGTTTAGGGCCTCTGGTTTTCAGATGAGGACATAACTTCACTGTAATATTAAATGTACAGTACATACACACATTCAGAAAAAAAAATCAAAAACACATAGACACTCATGTTAGGGAATCACCTCTTTATTCTGTGAAAATGTGAATATGGTTAATACTGTCTGGTGCAATGCATGGCATGATTATACCGTGGGAGGATGGTAATCACTCCTGGCACAGAAACCGTACGAGAGCTCCACGTTTGGTACCTATGATGGTTTGCTATGCAGGATAGTCTACGTGTCTTCAGTGTGATTCATGTAGGGTTCGTTTTCCTATACATGCCGAGTCAAGTTGCCCTAACTTTCTTTTCTCTTGAAAGACAAGTATGCTACGCAATCATTCAACAGCCCAAATCACCCCCCAAAACCAAAGGTCATCACAACTTTCTCAAGACCTGGCCAGTCACTCAACACGTGTCCCAGGTACGTAAAACAAATTGCCCCTTTGGGGATGATAAAGATACACTCTCTCTTTCCCATTAAGTGTATGTGCACTGTACTCAACTAATTGGGAACTTCTCAGTAAGTTGATATTATTTATCTTATGTAATATTCTTTTTTTTCTTCACATATAAGATAAACACAATATCATTTGAAACTCATATCCTTGTTCAGGATGACACCACAAAGCATTGCATCATTCTAATTAGTTCTCTATAGGTTGTATATTTATTTAATATTCTTAATTCAAAAGCATCATACACATTTTGAATTTGTTTGCCATGGCCAATCCTCCATACCCCTGTTTATGTTAAGATGTCATCTATAGCCAAAGCTTTCTCAGTCCTAAGAGACTGGAATTTTCCCAGATGCATTAGATGAACACTGAAAAAAATATCCATCTTGTAGTCCCAGTTGGTTATCGTAAGTACCCTCCATGCTCATTATCAAGGCTTAGTAGAGAATTTTGCCCTTTTAAGACAACAATACATTGCCTTCCAACTACTTTAGCTCCTATTAAAAGCATGCTCATTACTGTAGATCCCTCATTATATCATTAAAAAGCCTAGCACTGCATGGAAAACACTGGCAATAAAGTAGAACAGTACATTTCGTATTTAATCTTAAAATGTATACAAGTAACAATTCATTGTTCTGTTTTCATTTTTCTATTGCTATGGAGACTTTTAAAACATACTTTCATCATAGTGTTGTTAAACCTTCTTTTGGTAAAATAATTGGAAGTGAAAAAATGTGCAAGAAGTGTTCCTTGTTCATTATCTTTATAAACCATCTGTTTGACAAAGTACTAAAAAAAATGTATTATTGTGTACGTGTATGCACCTGTAAAATTGCAATATGTATCTTTCTGCAGGGTTAACAGAGTATATTGAGTCTACATTATTGTCCTAAATGTAGAAATCTTTTGTGCCTTTTCAGCTTTAATGATAAGACAAAGCCAAGACACTTTCTGTTCTCTCTTTTCTTAGAAGTGAAAGCATTAAATCAGCATTTCTGTTGAACATGAAATATAATAAATATAATAGTCTTGAAGTCCTGGTTCAAAAGTATGGAAAAATAACCATTACCCTTTTTGAACATTAATATTCTTGCCTGTCTTAAAGAGCCTTAAGATCTTTGGCTTTCAGTCCGTTCTCACCATAATACTTGTCAATCCCCTTTTTATCATCAGTAAAAAAACAACTTTAGAAAACCTACAATGGCCCCTGCATTTATTCTCCACCTCTGCATGTATCCCATAAGGCAGAACAAATTGTATTTTACTATTTGTCTGACCCCATCCAATTGCCCACAAGAGAAAAACCAGAATGATATCTTAATCCCTCTGTCATGTAAGGTACACATCATAAACTGGCCGGACAAGCAAACACCAGGCAAAGGGTCAGAGGTTAAGTACACACTTTCAACCCCAGGGCCAGTGCTCCACAGCTCATTTAATTTGCTCCTGCTCTCCTGACCTATTGATCCAAAGTGTAGCACGCTGCCTGGGTATTATATGACACTTAGTACTGGAGATCATTTTTGTGATTTAAAATCAATAGAATATAGGAAAACATTCTCTTCTCCTGAGCTTTTCACACCCCTCGCAGTATTAGTTGGGCTCAGAGTGAAAGTGTAACATTACACCAGTGCGAACCAGGAAAACTGAGTGTGAATGTACTCACTCAAACAGGTATTTTTATTTCAGCTTTAAAAGTTGTAACTCGTTCACCCTACTCACCTACAGTGTTGCTCACTATTGCTCTCACTTTGGATCGGTTTAATTTCGATGCGTGTGGTTTATCGTCTCTTTCCTTCACAGCAGCTCTCTGCACCACTGGATCTGGGGAGCCGCGCTCCTGCAGGTTGTAGAGGCAGCCTTAAGTGGCCGATGAGCAGAGATGTGGAAAACATGTCAACTCTTCCTAATTAAGCAATTGATTGATCCAATGAACTCATTGCTACATCATCTGAAATGAAAGCCAGAATAAACTATAGTTTTCCAGGACCGGGGTCATAGACACTGCATCACAGAGCACACTCTTATGTGCATCAGAGTTAGCCCTAATGTTATTACTGTATAACTAATACGTATAATATATATATACACACTGATATTACTATCAGTACTAATATATATATATATGGTATAATTAGCATATGGTTTGTTAAAGAAATAGTACTGTCTTTAAACATGCTTAATCCATCAGAAATATTTGGGGCAAACTTTACCTAGCTTATTTTTAGAATTCCTAACTTTTGTCAGCTTTACTCTTGTGTTTTTTTTCTGCCAGGCTTCCCTTTTGGATTGAATGAGTCACCCAAACATCAAAAAGGTAGGTATATAAAGTGTTAATGGTAGAGTGTGAGCTGTGTATTGCATTGTAGACAGTACAGTGCTGAAAGATATTTTCTTTCATTTTTTGTTTTGATATAAGATGTCCAATTATAGGAAAAACTCCAAGCTGTGCTTCTTCCTCAAGAACATGACAGTATTTATTGACCACTGTCCTCGCCCACATCTGTCAGATGGTAGGAAAGTCACTGCCGTTTTATAAGACAATCAGTTTTAAGTAACACCATCCATCACAAAAGAGAAGGGGAATGTGTAACATTTCCTCGTCTGCAATGAATTATACAAGGGTCAGCAAGCCGGAGTCGCGGTTGGCAACACAAACATTGGCCTCAGGTAGCAAACTCATCTCTCCAGCTGTTCTTCTCCATATGGGTTCAATGAACTGCTCGGAGTCTAGTGGCCCACTCTTATTGATGGGCTTTCGGCTGTGCCTTTCTGTATTTTTCATCCCCCCTCACCGTTGTACAGCATCCGTCTAGAAAGGTGGATGCCATTCATCTAAAAATCATCTGGCAACCAGCTGCTAATAAATCTGAATCTAAATATATCAGGAAACAGCCATATGTGATGACAAGACGCAGGTGTGTTTATCTTAAATACATCCCAGGCCTGGGAAGCTGAGTGTAAGAAACTCTGGCTACAGCCTGATCTATTCTGTGAGTCTGTATGAGATTCAGGTGGGGGAATGTCTGTATGTGAGCTTAGACACATCTCAGACTCTTGCCATTTGCTTACTCTGTATATCTACACTGGATTGACATGAAAGGACTAATTATACTCACTTCAGCAATGTCTACTTTTTCTGCAAACACATTTAGAGTCTAAGTTTTGTGCACGCTTCTTAAAAGGGAAATGTAATGCTATTTTTATATTGCGGGGTCAGAAAGAATCAGCATTGATGAGTGCATTTTCAAACCACAATGAAAGTACAATGTACACAAGAACTTGTAAAACCTCCAATGTACATGACAAAATAAATTAAATTTCCTAGTATGTGCAGTGCCATATTCTGCAATTCAGAATGAAGCAACAAAACTTCCGGTGACATTAAGTGGCCTTATTACATTGTAAAGAAGCAGGTGTTTGAGTACATCTCTTTTAATCCAACAGAAATATTGCTCTCGATTCCGAGATGGTTTTGCCGACAAAATCTACTTACTTGTTAACTCTGCATGCAGATCACTCTGGAACATTTCTGCAGTGAAATGTCTGCTGCACAATTTGTACTTATTTACTTGTGCATCGCATTACATTAATCATTACAGTGACTAGTGAGCAGGAAGGGCCACTTCATGGCGCTATTCACCAAAACTCTCACTCTCACCCATGGTGAGACCAGCGGTTTGCGACAACATAGTGACTCACGCTACTTTCACAAAGATCACGAAGTTTGTGAAATGAAGTTTGTGCTTCATTCAAAATTTGTAAAATGTTTCTATACCAGAAACGAATTTATTTTGTTACCAAGATTTAATAACCTGTCTTATTACACAGGAATGGCATAAGCTTTCATTCTGACATTAAAATTGAAAATGAACTCATTTGTAGGAACTTTAGGTAAGTTTGCCCAGTACTTGGATTGTTTCGCATTATTATTATTGGTGGTAGAAGTAAAAGGAACAGTGGATAGTAAATTGGTAATTACACTCCCCAGATCCTTCAGAACAAAAAAGACTACAGTTTTATATAGTTTTAAAAGTCTTTATTAAGTCCTTTTCTCTAGATGGATACAGGTGACGTGTATTACCCATAGCATTACAAATATAATAGTAAAAACAATTAATGGATTCAAGAACCAATTACAGTCAACAATTACAGCTGGTTGGGGAGTCAGGGGGGAGGGGGGCACAATTAAGTGTTTAAAAACCCTTCCCATTTGTTTACTTTTTGCTTGACTGACTGAGTTTGACTGAGTTTTATATGTGTGGGATTTAGTTTGTGTGAGCTGATGAAATATATGTAACTTATACAGTTGTGTTTGTGAGCATTTCGGAACGTGGTGATTTTCAGTTAGAAGAGTTCACAGCTAGGCTTTGTAGTTGTATGAGTAAACTACATCGAGAGCTGTCCAGGGTGCTGAATTGGCTTGGGAATCCCATGAAAGCATATAGCGACAGCAAGAAATACAGCTAACAACCATTTAAGGAACAGCAAAATACAGTGACAAATACTATAGTTAAGTCACTAGTACAGGACGTCTGTGATACTGCTGCAAACAGGATATGCTTTTTTGTTTGTCCAGTACTTGATTCTAATCATAAGTTTAGCATAAGAATGTTATACAAGTGTATAGTTTGCTCTAGTTTAACACAGGGACGTAGAAATGCCTAGCATTTGTAATCTTGACAAACTGTTCTGTAAAACGTTATCTTCATAATGTCTCTGACTGCATGGTTGTTTACTTCTGAAAAGCAAAACTGTGATAAATGTACTGTATTACACTCTGGGTAATGCTACTTATCTTTTGTAGGATTTAATTGAATTTGTACAAAATGCATTTAAGTGCTAAAATGAATTTCTTCTTAATTAAGTAGTCCATTTCTACAGAGATTATATGTACATAAATATTTTACCTAATGAATGTGGTAATATTGTCGAATAAGAATTGTTCTTTTATCATTTTATGTATAAATGTTAGTGTGTGAATATTTACAACTGATGCTTAATTTTGAATGTATTCAAGCGAAAAGAAAGAGAGATGTTACTTACCTTTTTGGTGTGTTGAACTAGGAACCACATCTCTGCTGTTATTACTTACATTTACATAATTAAGTACATTATGTGGAAAGAGACTCTGAAGACAGCACATTTTCAGTGGCTATTTTAATACCTTTTAAGCAGCTGAAGGCTTCAGGCAATCAGGAAGGGAACAATTTATTTCCTCAAGAAGCGAAACTCAGATCACAGTGTTTGAAACAGTTAATTCTGTCAACGGGAATGTCAACATATTCAATAATGTTTGACAGGTGACTTCTCTTCTTTTCTCAAACAGCTTGAGGGATGAGGATGATTTACTATTACCCCTTTGAAATACATCCACTGGGACATAGATTTGGTTCTTCTAATACTATTTTGAGTTAATTTGCGCATAACATCCATAAATTCAAAAACCTAGATCTTCAAAATACAGAACATTTAATCCAAAAGGCCTGAATTTGAAACAAAACACAAGTAACAAAAATTAATGTATTTACAGCTGTGAATACTGACACAATTTTAAATTATATTTTAAACAGCTTTCTAGCCATTTCCCTACTAATACAACACACACAAAAGCTTAAGAATGTTGAATGCTAACGGTAGCTATATAATTGTAGTATGAACAAAACCAGGTTCAAACTTTTTTAAATATTTTACAGTTTGTCACCCAGAAAAATGTTTATGTTCATGGCTTGGATTAGCGAAAACATGGCTGCATCATAAACTAATAATGTATAAATTTTGTGGATTCTACTTTTCCAAAATCTGCTCCAAAAATAGTCATTAAAAGTGAGTTTTTTGTTAGCATGTTAGGATAAATCAAAATATTGAAATTGACAAGAACAATAGGGCAAGATTATACAGCATTCACTCAGATTGGGGTCATGTAATTAGTGGAGTACCGCAGGGATTTTATTAGGATCACTGCACTTCTTATATCAATGATTCATATTCTGTTATAGTTTGCAAAAAGGTCAACTTTATAAATCATACCAAACTGAGAGGATTCGCAAACATGTTTAACCTGCAAAGAGTATTATATAAAGATTTAGACAGAATTCAAGACTGGGAAAACAGCTGGATGATGACATTTAATGTAGACAAAAGCAAAGTGCTGCATGCAGGTAGTAAAAACAAAAACTATTAAAAATAATATGGAAAATACTGAGTTTGAAGAACCAGTCTATGAAAAACGACTTGGTTTTTATACTTACACAACATTTTTATCTTCTAAGAATCTGAAGAAGCAATGAAAAACATACAGAGTGTTAATGCATATTGTGAAAAGTGCAAAATGTGAATCTAGATATGTTGTGCTAAAATTAAACTATGACTTCTTTTAGATACTGCCCACAAGTATGGTCACCATGTTACAAAACACATATATTACTGCTCTAGGTTCAGTCCAGAGACGAGCCAGTGGATATAGTCCTCAGACGTCTTGAAGATATATTCTGCTCTCCCATGATGAAAGAACCAAATCTTTCCTTGCTCAGAGGAGACTGAGAAGACCTAATTCAAGAATTCTGAATCTTCCAAGACACTGTCAAGGTCAACAAGATGGACACAGCTAGAAATTATGGTGGCCCTTTTTTTGGACAAAGGGTTGTGGAGGTTTGGAATATGCTGTGGAACCTCCACATCACCTTGCAGCTTCAACATGGTCCTCCTGTCTGAAACACACAAATTAATTTATTAATATTTTGCTTCGTGTCGGATAGCGTTTCTAATCTATAATTCATCCCACATTTTACATTGTAACTATTGTATCTAGCACCACCTGATGGTCATATAAAGCCATGGCTTTAATTGACTCATTTATTGAGAAATCGGAACGATTCATTCACCATTCAAATGTGATAATTGAACACAATCACTGGCCATTTGAATGATGACATCGTTCTTGCTGGTTGCGGTGCACCAGCTGTATATATAACTCCGGATTATCATCTGAAAGAAACGGTACGCCTTGCTCTGACATGAGCTGTGGACAGTCACCGCACATTCAGTTTGCAAGCTGTAGGCACTAAACCAGTTTTAACCTCCTTTTGATTTCAAGGTTTGGAGTCTTTTTAAAAACTGTTTCTTCCCCTTTGGTAGACGTTTGGACAAGCCTCAGGAAAGAGACAACTTAAATGTATTTCTTCTCCAAAAATGACCTCTTTAGGAAGAACTCTTTCTCTCCTCCTCCGTCTTACAGAATTTAAAAGGGTGGTTGAGATTCGTGAAGAGCTGCGCGTGCTTTATTTACTCTTAATTAATCATGCTAAACTGTAAACAAAGTGTCCGCTTTACTTGTGCTGACAATTATCTGCTTGTCAACATCTCCCTCAAGTGCCTCTAACAGCTGGTAAACACAGCAGAGCAAGCGAATCAAAGTGAACAGTTTGCCTAAGTGGATTGTACCTCTTTCATACTCGTTTTACCAGTCTCTTTAACTCATTATCAGATCAGATACTGAGAAACTGGGGAATGCGTGGGATTTGTAAAAATATAAGCATTTCTCTCTTACGGTTGCAGCTTACCGTTTCCTGTCTTTTAAATTCCTTCCGTTTTACGTTGTATGTGTAATAATTATACATAATTATTTTGAGGAAAAACTGTATTTCCCCAGAAGCACAGATCGCGTCATTTTAGCTCTTTTTAATTTTTATTTTAGAAGATTATGCAATGTTTTACAATTGTTATTAAATCTTGATTGACATTTTCGGGAGGAAAGGCGTTGTTAGCACCTTAACAATTGTGCTTCACAGTGACTTTCATTAAAACCTGTCACGCCGTTTCCGCGCTTTACAACGTCTGTGACTCAGTGTACTGCTGTTGAGAAAAAATAGTTATAATTAAAAGAAAGCGACACGTTGAACTTTTTTGAAGCTATTGAGAACCCATGAAGGGTTTAAGATCGGTTGTTTTAATCGTTAGCACAGAATCAGGAGGGTGCGCGGGGGTGTTACTGAGACAAAAGCTAATCAATCTTGTGCTCTGTAATTGATTTTAATGAACTATTTTTTTCGCATTAATGATTGCCTTAGGTCTTTTCTCTATCCAAGCGCACCAAAGACGTCTTACTCAGTTTAGGCTTTGGCTCTTCAACGTCAAACTTTTTTTTTTATTCTTTGCAAAAAAAAATACTATTGGTCACCTGATAGATAGTCATAATCGCCCTTTTTAGTGTAACCTTTTATGTCTTGTGTTCTTTAACATCCTAATTTATGCACAATTAATTGAGATATCTTATATACTTGATGTGTTCTAAAACTAATGCCTAATTTATGTAATTAGTCAATTAACTATAATTCCAGCATATGTTCAAAATGCCCAGAAGGTGTTCTTTTCCTAGGTGCTTATTTTGATGTCACTGGAAAGCAGCTAATTAATTTTACATGCATATTAATTTGGGATCTGTTTAGCGGCACCCCTTTGTGAGAGCAGATTTAATATTTATTTTTCTAACCCTTTTCTGGTAAATTGCACTTTTTTAGAATTCTTGTCTCTATTTTCACTTAAGATTTTATGTCTATATTTATTTAGTTGTTTTATGTTGCCAAATTTATCCTGGTAACTAGATTGGGATTATGATCAGTATAATATAGTTACCGACAACTTTCTTTCTGGGTACATAGATCATTGTGGGAAAATGTGCAAGAAAGCAAATGCATGAAATTCAAAAGTACAATTATATGAATTAAAGATTTTTTTTTCCGTTTCTTTCACTCTTAATTTTTATAAAGAAGACTGACCGTGGTAGCCACCATGTTAAGATATAAGAAACAGAAAGACATTCAGAATGACATCAAATGTTGTTAATTGCACATAAACCTATCCTAAAGTGTGTTGTGTATGTTATTAAATAAGGTATTATCTTGGCATTATATAAATAACCTAAACTTCTATGTATGTATTTCTGCAGGAAGGAGGGGTGGGTGAACGACAATATATTTTTCGGGGTTAGTTTTCAAAACACATCTGATAAGAATGGAAAACGAGTATGGTTTGTAGTTCCTTTTTCGGATTTCCGGTACATCTAAACTGCACTCTGACAGTATGTGCACTCTTATGTAGACATGCCGATATGAGCGATTACGCTAACCCCTAAATTTTCCTTTGTTACTGCTAAATCATAAAAAGTTACTTTTACAACTCGAGATTTAATTGACTCCTCTTAATTAATAAAATAGAACGGCCATAAAGAAGTCACGTATTAAAAATAGAAGCATAAGTGACCGGTAATGACGATGATAAAAGTTGGCAACATCTTAAGTTATCCTCTTTACGGGCAAATTAATGAGGATTTTTAATTAACGAAAATCTGAGGGCATTGTAAGTGCTATGATAATGAAGTTAAATGAGTGTATTGTAAAATCTTCGCTAAACCTAGTACATTGGCAACCCCCCCTTAATTCTGCTTAACACTAAAAGGGTTTTGAGCACCATAATGAGATCCCTCTGTCTGCTAATTAATTGACGCTCTCCTGAATATTCATACGCACTAGCACCAATACGTTCCTAATTGCACTGTGGAATGGATCTCAAAGGAAAGTAAATCGCCATAGACTTCATTAAAATAATATATTCCAGATACAGGATGGGAAATGAGTCATGTGCCATCAAACCGTAAGAGAGTGACTCCTGGTTTGGAAGTTTGAACTGGATCTGGCGCCGCCGCAGACGTACTTACAGTATAATAATGAGGATTTTAATTCTATTTTAACATGTTGAGATAACGACAGAAATTCTGTATTGGATTATTTTTGTTAATAGATTAACTGGAATTCTTTCATGTTATCTGTATTATTTGAAAAGAGTGATATACTTTTTCACCGCCACAACGTTTAATTTTTAGATCATTTTTAAGTAAACAAAACAACAAGCGAAAGGTCTGTTGAGGAATCGTACAAATAGATAATTTCCCTTATACTACTGATATGTAGAAAGTTATTTTCAAAATAAAAATGCTATATAGGAGGAAACTCCAGTAGTTTATAACTAAGAAAATAAACTGGAAAGAAGGTGGCTTCTGACGATTAAAGCAAATAGCAGTAAGGGTTTTCTACAGTATTAAAATCTGCACACTGTAATTAAACTTACAACAGCTCTCAGATACTTGTCAAAATCTTAAAAGAGTAGACGAAATTATAATTAGAAAGCTTTTAAACTAATTTTCGGTTGTATTCTGATATTGTGTTACCGTGATTTTGTAAGTACTGTTCTTAAAGACGTGCTCACTGCAGGGCCTGTCAGGTACAGTTGGCATACACATACACTAGATAATAAATGGGGATAAAATGTATGCGAATAATGAATAACAAATTAGTAACATAAAAAGGTTTTCTAATTGAAAAGGCTGAAACAGTATTGAAAGCAGTACTGTACTGCAACTATAATAATAATAATAATAATAATAATAATAATAATAATAATAATAATAATAATAATAATAATAATAATTCAGTATTTTGAGCACGCTTATCTTGTAAAATACAAAATAACATTCTATAACATTTCATCAGCATTCAGGCCTTTCGTGGATTAAAAGCTTAGCGGGGTTTATTTAAAGGTTTTAATTGCATATTTATACAAATGTTTGCATTAACAATGTAAATTACACTGCCAGCAGTTGCAAGTTGTTTATTCATTAGTTCTTTAGAAAATCTACATTGCCCCCAGATACGGCAGGGTAATAATGCGAGGAAATACACACGCAGTTTACAGTGAGCGCAGCAGGGCTCCGGCCTCAATAACAAGGTGACATCAACAGGTTTAAAGCACAGACTGAGCTAGAGGACAGTCACTGGATACCCAAGACAGATAGAGGTGCTCGTGTTACAGCACTCCTGTTGACGTTTCCTTTGTAGAAAGTGAACGTGACGCTATTCAGAGCAGGAAGTATGCAGACGGTGAATATAATTCACAGTCTGGTTCGCATTATTTCTTTTTTCCTTTAAGTGGTTTCGTTTCACAAATTCGAGGTTGTGTGTGGACAAGACGTGTTTTACTTTTTGATTCATCGCAAGCAAGTGTTAATTTACAAAACAAATATGTTTTTATATAATGTCGGTATGACTCGATTAATGTACATTGTTGTGTGTTTTTTTTTTGTGAACGGTAAAATAATGTCAGTTTTGAGTTTGTGTGAATGAGGAAAAAAAGGTTTCGTTTCCTTGCAAAATGACACGGATATCAGGTATTCTGTTGGGTTGCACAGATGTAGTCTCCCGACTGTAGAATCATCTGTGTCGTTTGTGTGATTAAAAATCACAGGTGCGCGTTCGTACTTAATAGTTCGTTCGCGCACAGATCAGTGACTAATCCACAATCCTTCGGTATTCAAATGGAGATTTGTTACACTGAATGCCGCCTCATTTCATTTTTCCCTTTATATATATATTTTTCCCGGTGAAAAACATCCCCCTCTCCCCAGAGAGCAACTGGATTTTGAAGCGGCATCATCGTAAATTAAATGAGTAAATTGCTTCGTACAGTAATCGCAGTAAGTCTGTAGGAAATAACTGATATCCATTCGGGAAGCGGCATGGAGTAGTGGTCAGGGCTCCGGCCGGGAGGAAACTCTGTTCACATCCCGGATGAAACGCTGCTATTGTATCCTTAAGCAATGTGGATAACTCAAATTACTCCAGTAAACGTCTTACTGTATGAATGAGTGCTTTCTAGGTCGTCTTTGTAAATGAGAATGTGCTCTCAGTTGACTCTTCTCGGTTATAAAAGTAGGAAATGTAGCTGTATTGATACAGAGTGTCCGAGAAGTTACTCGTGTTTTAATTGATATAAGTATATTCTTCTACGACAGCGCATCCGTTTACTATTAAGCTAATGTGATCGCCGTTGTGTTTCAGTCTCACGTCCCATTATAAAACCTGTTGATTGTGCCACATCAGATCGTGCAGGTGTCGTTATTAATGTCCTGGTGCCAAAATTAGACATTTTTTTCTAGCAATGGAATAAACGAATGGTTGTATTTTATAAATGTAAAGACAGTAGGTGTTTGATATAAACATAAAAAAATAATTTTACTTAAGACCTAAATTCGAATTTATTGGCGTTGGAAGAAATTATTTGGAAATTAAAATAGAAGCAACAGCATGAAATGTGAGCAATATGGAATAATATTCCTATAGACAAAGTCTCTATCGCTCGTGTAAAAACATATCTTGCAGGGTAAAAAAATGAACCAAGATGTATTCTAGTATTCAAATAACTTTAGGTTTATTTTTTTCAGTATAATACTAACACGGCACCTTTCATTTTATGTAACACTTGAAAAAATGTTTAACCAAAAAAGCATGTTATTCCACAGATTCTTCTGTACTAAAAAACACTAAATGCGCACATGCATAGGCCTAGCTTCGGTTAATTTCAGTTAACATAATTAACTGCGAAATGTAGACAGAGAATGTTAACTTTTTTTTATAATCGCTGTTAGTTTCTTTTTTAACCCCTCGCAGAGCTGTTTTAAGTTTTCTTTTCCTGGTGCTACAATTCGGGGATCTGGGTGGCAGTGCATCGCAAGTTGATTCAGTTTTGACAATGTTGTTTAGCTATCATTTGGTGCTTTAGAATGAATGGAAGCAATCCTCTTTTTAACAACATTTGTTTCCTATTGTGTCGAGGTGCCGCAGTTAAGGACAGACATGTGAAAGTGGTTGTTTGATTCCCTTTTTCATCCCCATGACCTCAGCCTTTGTGCTCTCTCACCCTGGGAATGTCACGCCTCACTACTTTACTTTGAGATTCTTCAGAAAGTGGCTTTGTTTTTCCCCCCTTTTTTTTAAAGACACACACAAAATTGTCCTCTGTCCCCCCGCTGTAAAAGATACTTCAGATTGGAGCTTGGTTCACAAGTGCAATGCAATTTGGCTTAGCCCAACCTTTGTTCCGCTTGTACAAATGACCAAACAGTGCACACATTATGCAGTTGATCTACTGCTGCCTGAACACAAGAGTTTAGGAGTTGGGAGAAAGGCGAGTTAATCTATTCAGTATCAAGGTGGCATTTTCAGTGTGCCATTGGAGCAAAACAATAGCTCCTGCGCGGCGTGGAAGCACAACAAAACTAAAAAAAATCAATAAACAAATAACCCAAAGCTACTCTTATCCCTTCCTCTCAATTAGTTAACCGTAAGAACTTAGCATGCTAAGTTAAAGACAAATTGAATCTCACGAGAACAGCGCGACCAGCGTTTCTCTAAAATCCCCGTTAAATTTTGACAATTGAAATTCACTGGGTGGTCTGGGAACTCAGGTTAGTGTTGCACTATTCTGCAAAACTGCTCTTGAAGACATTCTGACCCAATGTAACTGTTGGCCCCGGTCCGGACAGTGCGTTAAGTACCACAAGGCCACTGTGAAAATACTGTACACGAATGGAGTGGCACCCTACAGGCTGTGGGACTGCCAGGCTTACATTATTTTGTGAATTTGATATGAAGCTAAGTGGTACATGCGTATTTTAATGAAAAACTGGATTCATGGCTTAAGAATTCTTTTCAAAGTTGAAGCAAAATATTAAATCGCGAACCGATTTTGCCCACGTATCTCCGTCACAACCTCTACAGTCAGACTGCAGACGAAATTAATAAATCCGATCTAAGGACGATTATGCCCAATTAAACTTGTTGCTTCCCTCACCATTGCATTTTAATAACAGTTTTAACGGCTTCGCGTTAATGATGATTAATGACATTATTATAATATACTTGTTTACTTTTAACGTTAGGCCTGCCTTTCTCATCAATTGGATTCCGGGAAAAAAATCTATGATACAGAGTGCTTTCTATTTACATATGCTTAAAACCAAAAAACACTCTAACATAATTTCAAAATAAATGCGTTAAAATATGCCAGTGCCCGTAGTCTTTAATTCTAACAATGTAATATCTGTTTGTATTACATCTGGAAAATGTAAACCCGATGCATTAACTTTAAAAACGGCTCTGTCACAGCAGTAACACACGCAAGCACACACTTCTGATTGGCAGTATAGTTTGTAAAACCTTTTGTGTAGAGATCTGATAAAAAAAAACCCGAAATGAAAGATGAGTGCTTTCACGCCACCAAAGTGGCAGACTTGGTAAAGAATACTTGCACTGTGACAAAAGAGCCTGCGTGTTTAACGCCGGTTCCCATAGGCAGCTGGATCACTTTGGTAAACTTCATGTGAAAAGCTTGGAAAATCGAAATCCATTGCCCCCTTTCTGCCAATACACGAACAGAAGAAAGAAAAGTAAAAAAAAAAGTAATTCGTGAAGAAGCCGAAAAAAAATCCGCGAGATAAAAGCTTCGAGCTCAAGACTCAGCGTGGAGTTGACTTTCTAGACGGGAAAGTCTGTTTTTCAGCCCGTTATTGTTTGGCAACCTAGGAAACCATAAGACGCTGGTTGGTACTTTTTCCCCTGTTTTGTAAATATTAACAGCTTTGTGAGGCACAGCCCGTCTTTCTCCACTCCCTACCAACCGTGAGCAAAAGAACACCAGAAAGTTTCCTTTAAACTTCTCTACCTGGGTCTTGGGTTAAAACCCAGTGGCATCAAAATCAATATGGTGTTTGACACTTGTCTGCCTCCTTGCTCTTTTTCTGAATCGGTTTGAATGCTGGTGCAGTGAATTGTGGATTTATGGGTGGAAAATTAGCATAAATTATTAGCAAATCTGTAAACGTGTGTGGTCCTGCTTGTAGGAAGGGGGCTATTGCAAACTCGCCAAGCAGAAAGGTGGTCCTTGGCGGGCTTAAAAAGATTGAATACCCATCGCTCAAAATAGGCTTCCATTTGGTTTTCACATTCATATAATTGACTTATGGGTATTTTATACAGTTTTCACAACGCCACCCTAAAGACTTTATTTGCATTTTTCTCAAGTACTCTTCAATTTGCTTAACATAAACACAAAAGACCCTGGCTTTCCTTATGAAGTTTTACTTAAGTCAAGCTTTCGATTGCTTTTGTGAAAATATCCTTTTTCTTTTACGCAGTGTTTCGCATTGCGCCCTTTCCTGCTTAATACGACGGGGAACTCCGTTATTTTTATTTGTCTCATTTTGTTTTGTTATTTTATTAAAATTGGTTGGTAGTACGCGTTTTGTTAAATGCGTTAATTTATTTATATTCAAAACGATACTTTAGTCACCAAAAACCCTCAAAATCCACTTTATTATGTTATCTCTGTTAATGATTTATTATGATCTGAACAAAAGTACGTCTCATTCAGTCGCTCTCCTGCTTTATACATCAATCTGCTTAAAATATTTTTTTCTTCTTTCCACTGACCGATGTCTCTTAAGTCTCATGCTTTCCGAATACTCCGGTGCATTTTATTTGTTTGTCATTTATTGTTTTATAACATTAAAGATAAGGCCTTTAATTACGTTCCCAGTAAATTTTAATGGTATCTAACATATTTATTATCGGGTTAATAATATAGAAACTAGAAGATCGATAAATCAGGTGTGTAGTCTCTGCAGTTGTGGAGAGGTGAATTATAACACTGGGTGTTTTTTTTTTCAAGTACTTCAGTTAATATTGAAAAACGTGCCCATGCATTTATAGTGAGACACCCAGACCACCGTCTGGAGTCATTTTAATATTAATGAAACAGTTTAATCTCCTAAAATGTGCCGAGTTTAAGATACGTCTCAGAGAGTTACTGACCAGATGCACAATAGTGTGGCTACATAGAGAAAACACTTGAGACTTTTCCAATTTTATAAAGTGACTTCTTCTTATACAATACTCATAAAACCAATCGCAGGAGTCAAGCTTATCATCAGTGGCATGTATTAAAAATATTATTAGCCTTAGTAATTCACTTAGTCATTTTATGCACGCTTATTAATGCATAGATATATATAGGTTTCATGACTCAAAACATTTATCCTTAATTGATTCCGTCGTGTTTTTAAAAATAGCATCCGTTTCGGACATATACCAGGAATGCACAAACATCCTTACAAAACAAGCATTTCTTCAAATAAAAACTAAATTGGTATTTAAAAAAAAATGTACGGTGAGATGTTCACGAGATTTTGCTAAAACATTCGGTATCTGTAGTTATTTGACGCAATAAAAAGTCCCGCTTCCAGATTGTTAAAAAAAAGGCAGTGACGTGACAGCACTAAACAAAAACTCAGATAACAATGCGGAACAAACAGAGAGCCAGTGCCCACCAATTTCCATGTCAAGCATCCCATTGCTCAGTACCTCCATTTGTAAGTGTGAATTGTAGACTAAGCACCCTGCAAAGTCCACAGAAAGGTTAGTGCATACCTTCACACACTGTTACTGGGTGCCATCACTCTTCAATTCCGGTTGCTGAGCCTTTTCACCCCCTTGCTCTGTCTTCAAATGGAAATGATTTCTATTGGCCCAAGGTGTCCATGTAAATAGGTGTAAATGAAACCAGATTATGCCTTTCTCTCAGCCCCCTCCTCCCAAGGCGATTGTCATGTGATAGCAAAGAAGTGGCACATTAATGAAGCGCCTCTACAGGGGTCTTTTCTGCTCATGTCACCACATAAAACTATCAGATGGTTAGAGGAAGGACATGGAGGTAGCTACTTAGCTCATCTTATCAAGAAAGGGAGAAGAGATCTGCTCTATTCAGCCGGTTTGTGGGAAAAAGAAGCTTACTGCCGCTTGCTTAAGTAAAGATCACAGCTCATCTACGAAAAGCAGACTGTTTTCTTAGGACGACTTACAAGACCCACAACCTCCAAACTCCGGACTTCCTACCTTGTAAACAGTGAACAGTTTACTTCAATTGCGAACTTTGAACAACTTCGAAGCTGGGACAGACGTTACCGTGACTCTCTCGAGAACGATAAACAAGACCTATGTATCAACAGATTTTCTGTTCGCCCACGTTCAGGTATTGAGCAAACAACTATTCAGTACAAATGAAGTTTTGATGTATTTATTTTAATGAGATTTCGCGAGAAGAACGGCGAGAAGCTTTCATTTTTAGACCTGTCAAGGATTAGCGCTGATTAGACGTCTTTCGCAGAGTCTGAAGAAGTACATACGAAGATGCCTCGACCAGGGAGAAACACGTACAGTGACCAGAAACCTCCGTATTCCTACATTTCTCTGACTGCCATGGCTATCCAGAGCTCGCCGGAGAAAATGCTGCCTCTCAGCGAGATATACAAGTTCATAATGGACAGATTTCCTTATTACAGAGAAAACACCCAAAGGTGGCAGAACTCTTTGCGGCACAACTTATCGTTTAACGACTGCTTCATTAAAATCCCACGGCGACCGGATCAGCCGGGTAAGGGAAGTTTTTGGGCACTTCACCCCAGCTGTGGTGACATGTTCGAGAACGGAAGCTTCCTGAGACGCCGCAAACGCTTCAAGGTGATGATGACATCAGACCATTTGGCACCAAGCAAGCCCTCGGATGCTGCCCATTACCTCCAACAACAGGCCAAACTCAGACTGAGTGCTTTGGCAGCCACGGGCACACACCTACCCCAGATGTCCACCTACAACTTAGGAGTGTCACAGCCATCTACTTTCAAGCACCCTTTTGCCATTGAGAACATCATTGCCAGAGAATACAAGATGCCCGGAGGACTCGCCTTTTCCACCATGCAGTCCATGTCTGCTGGCTACCCTCTGCACAACCAATTGACCACAGTTGGCACTGCCTGGCCCCATATGTATAGCACCAGCGTGATAGACACGGCAGCCCCCATTTCGATGGCCAGCAGTGATTACAGTGCCTACGGCGTGCCTATCAAGCCTCTTTGCCATGGAGGACAGACTTTACCAGCTATCCCGGTGCCAATAAAGCCAACCCCGGCCTCCGTGCCAGGTCTATCGGCGTTGCCTGCGCCCATTCCGGCTATCCTGTCGAACTCTCCGCCGTCGCTTAGTCCAACTTCTCCTCAAACAGCTACGAACCAAAGCAGTCCTGCCACCCCGAGTGAGACTCTGACAAACCCCTCTTCGACTCTGCAGTCTGTGGCAGTGCACTGACAAGAACGGTTTTCCGGGGCTTGACACGTCAGGTTTTTATCAATTCCAAAGTTTTATTTTATTTTTCCATCCATGAAAACGAAACAACTTCTTAGAGGCGTTAAGGCAAGAAATGTGCTGTTTGCATTAATGTTTATTTTGAAGCTTGGCTGGGAGTTTCACCACTCTGTTTACAGGAGTTTGCGTACATAGTTACGGTACGTGGTTTTTGGAAGCACAAAGAATCAATAGCGTTTACTATTTGCCATCTGAAATGATAATTGTCTAGTGGCTTTGAAGATGGGATACCATAATTGTGGTTACTATAATTATGTCTGTGGGAGCAAAGGCAATATAATTGTTTCAATTGTCGTCGAAAGCGTTTTTAAATACAAAACTCAATCTGAATTGCTAATCATCCCAAACTTCCGAGAGAATGTATTTCCGTTCGTCATTATTGTCGAGTATCGCTTTAGATTAATAATGAAACTATGGATGATCTTTGTTTATTCATTAAGTTAACGACCCACACACGTATTCCCTTGTTGTTTAGAGTTGACACTACAGTGGGTGACAGCAGAGTAATTTAAATAAAAAAATAAGAATGGCTACTTTTGTACATTAAATGTTAAAGACAAGACACATTTCATTCAGCATTCGTCCTGGTGGCTCATAATTGTTAAATAAACATTTTTGCAAACTCGGTTTTCTTTGCAAGGTTTATACATTAACACTTAAAGGTCTAAGAGTGCTTGTTGCTTTTGGTATACCAAATACCTAGTTATTAGATTAATAGTCATAAATTATGAAAACATGAACAATCACAGTATAGCATTTCCTTAAGTATTCAGACTTGAAACGTAATGATATATGAAGACGTAAACGGTGCTCAGTGCATTGGAAATAAAGGTGTAAATTATTGCAAATAATTGATATTAAAATGTGTAAAATGCACTTTTTTAGTTAAATGTTTTAGAGTTTCTGTAGTTTACAGAAAAATGTTGTTCTGTGAACCATTAAGTTAAAAGCTGTGGTGACCATATGTAATAAATCATGTACATTTTTACCTTTTCTGTACAGATAAAGCATGCTATTTCCAAACTTTGTGTTGTTTTTTGCTGCAAGCATGCGTGCTTTTAAAAAGTGTGCGAAGTGTCTGCATTAAATTATGAACTTGGTCATCAAAATATTTTCTCATTAAAAGTTACACAAACCTAATAACATATCCCTGTGTATTTTGTAAGGATACCCATTACGTGTTTCATAATAAGAATACGTTTGTATCATAATATTGTAAAATTAATGCGTATGAAGTTTGAAAAGTTTAGGGTCAACTTTTCATCTGAAAAAAATCAAGATTCTTCATAAAGAATTACTTTATAACTTGCCTGGCACGTGGAAAAGTATTTTATTTTACCAAAGTATTTTTTATTTCACAAGTGTTCAACCGTGATCTGTAAAAAAATAACTACAAATGGGAGAAAAATGTATTGTAATTATTTTGTGTAGCGTATTCAGCTGTTGAATTTTAAGTATATAAAATTAACAGCTTTATAGTGCCGTACAATAAAAAGAAAGCATTTTCCTTTTCAAAAGTCCACTAATGCTGATGTTTTCGAAAATGTGATTATTCTTGATGTTTTGATATGAGGAACCTTAGTTCACAAAGAACAAAAGTATTTTAAGACCCGATACAGTTAAGCTTTTTGCTTCTTTGGAAATAATTTTGCTTTTACCAATTTTAAGTTACTATAACGGTTATTTGGAGGGGCACATATAATTGCGATAAACCTGCAAAAATAAAATTCTACTTGTCTTCCAATTTAACACCGCATACCCGGAATAACTTGGTTCATTACTTTATTTTTTATTTTCGGTATTTTGTCGTCATAACAATGCAACCGAATTATAATATTTTTAATCCTCTTTCTTTGAAGGATAAACCTTTCTGCTATTTACACACACCTGAACACAAAAGCTGTGATTTAGTTGAACTGTACACAACTCAAATAGATGTTTTTTTTTAAATGTCATATATATATAAATAATCTGTACAGAATTCGCGTTTCTTTAAACAGTATAGAAATGTAGCCGAACCGTAAACGAATTCAATTATGTAACTTTAGTGACTTGTACTGTTCCACCTGTTTTAGTTTTTGGATCTTCGCAATCTTGTTTTTATCTTACGAAAGGAATGATCAATATCTTATTGACCTTTTTGCGGCGGCGCTGCCGGAATCTCGCACGGTGCCCTCCGAATCCCACACAAACACTTAAATGAAAGAGCGAAAATAAATGAATCAGGCGGTTGATTAAAATGCATGAAGTTACTGCTATAGTCACAGCGGAGACAACTGCGCTCATTCATCAAGTTCTACATACAATCAGCCCAACATACTCCAAAGAACTACAGTCTTTTCTTAAAAAAAACCTGTAACTTGTGTATGTACATAAATCTATCTTTATAGATAGATCTTCATAGATAAGCAACTAAAATTGTTTTGGAATATGTACTTTACGCGAAATAAATACATTAAAATAATGTAACAATTTTCCGAGCTTTATCATGTTTTCAGTAATCAGGGTGTGAGTGATGTGTGTGTATATATATATATTATACGACGTTGTTTTTAAGCAGTTAAAATGTGTTGTTTATTCTTTTAAACTAACAACAAATTATCTAATTAATATGTTTCAATTACAGCATAAAAAGAGGGGCTTTTGGACCGCCTGCAGTGGAACTAACAATACCCTCAGACCCCACTATCGGAATTCACAATTACGACACATCTGCTTCTCTTTCCCTCCACCATTTGCATGCAAACCGCTCTCGAGAACACTTCAAACATGGGCCAAGTTATGAAATATGCTCTCGGGCCAAAATGCGACCCAAACTTGAATCTTTGTCTGCTGTTCACTATACGGAAAGCAGAAGCCTATCGTGGAGTATTAAACAAATATATTAAAATTCCCTCACTTTATGCAATTGAGTTGATCAAATAAAGGGTCCCGGGCCACTTCATTCACCCTCATTCACTTGAATAGAAAACGCAAAGAATAGCAAACTTAGACTAGGCCACCGATGTAGATTTAGCCCTTTTTTCTAAGAGACAAAAAGGCTGAATTTTCACAAACACATTGCTGACTGGGAGACTGGGAAACGAGTTCTGAGACCCCTTTGGAATTTAAATTCGTTCTGTTTTCCTTCCTTGCTTTCTCGGGTCTGTTTGCACAACAGCGCAAGTTTTATTGGCAACATGTACAGCGAGTCTACCGCCGTGTGTTCTTCGTCGACGGCGGAAAAGAACGCGCTTTCTGTATCAGATACAAAGGCAGCGCGGCTATAGAAAATAAAGAAGAATCTTGCTAACCTGATGTGATTCTTAGTTGTTTTTTTTTTAAAGTTGACTTTTTCTCTCTCCAAATACCGCGTGGCGTATCCAAAAAAATCAAATTTTCAGCGTGAAGAAACGTTTTTAGATCTGCAGACGTTTTTCCTTTTTCCTTTACTGATTATTACGCTTTATATTACACCATGATGACTGTGGAATATCTCTCATATTTGTTTTGCATTTAGAATTTGGGAGTTTATTATTATTATTATTATTGACGTTGATGTGCAGTTATTTGTTTTATTCGGAGTTTGCGTGAATCATGTTACAATGACTTTTTAACCCCATAAAAGTTTTTTCTTTTGCGACCCTTTTTATTCACGTACTACAGGTAGCTCTGTTTTTTCAGCGTCTGAAATAACAGTATAATTGGTCGAATGCCTTGTCATAGTTACAATAACTATTATTTTTGTTGATACTAGTTACATTTTGTCTAATGTGTCCCTCAGACTTCAGTAGTTCATAACCAGAAGAGCCCATTTCCATCAGTCTCCCGTGAAATCAAGTGAAATTAGGGGAAAACACCAAGTGTTAATTTAGTCTACACCGAATACACCTTCTGAGTCTCTGATTCCTCTGGATTTGTCTTTTGATTTACTAGGGTACCTGCCTGTGTGTGAGTGTTATCTTAAACGATTGTTCTCAACATCTTGCGTAACAGACCTCCTGAACTAAAGCAAGAACTCGGAAAACAAGGAATATAAAAGCAAGCTTTGGTGAACAGCTGAAAATGATATTAATTTTAATTATTCTTCATAACTGTTCGTTATTATTTCATTTCGTGCGGGCTGTGCAGAGTTTAAAGTGCTAAGAATTTAGGAATTTACTCAGCGAGAAAATGATAAATGTAGTTTGAACGCACAGGTTCTGGCGTTTTGTGACAATTAAAAAGTGAAAGATCATGGTCTATGTATTTGTGTGTATGTATTGACAATATTGTCACCTAAAACTACCCAGACCAAATGTTTTAATATATATTGGCATATAGTCATTTTAATGCAAATTACCTTTGTTTCTGTCAGGACATGTAAAACTGTGCTATATGTAATCAGACTTCTTTTTAACGTCACTTGCACGTTCTTGCTCTGCATGCCAGTAGTCTTGTTATACCTCAGGACATGAAGACACAATACTAGGGTGCTAGTAAGAACATGTCCAATCAGTTCACTGCATAGACAACTAGATTGCAAACCAAACGTTAGAATAGTGCGTTAAACTGGAGCACGAGTTCAGCATTGATTTTGACAGATATCGAGCTACATTTCACCGGATAGGAATTAAAAAGGAAGACACTAAAACTGAACTCTTTGTTATTGGAACCTTTAGTGAGAGTCAAAGATGCTACAAAAGTTGTCTAAATAGTTTCGTTATTATTACTATTAATTATGATGATGATGGTGATAACGATGATTATGTTTTTCCCAGTACCTGGAAGTGATCAATAAAGTAATTTAAGGCATGGAGAGATAAATAGAGGGATAAATAAATACATGCAAATTAGATCCAAAATTATACTCTATAGGACTACCTGTTCCATTTATTGTCACTCAATGAAAATGTCTTTTATATAGAATCCCTCATTCTATTGATATATTATACAACACTTGACATGGTTTTACTGGCGGTGCCTTCGTTTACCTTTGTCCAATCAAAATGATAATTTAGATAAAGTGTGGACGGTGGTGTGCATTATCCAGCAATATCTCATTATAATGCAAAATAATCAGATATTCACAGCAACTGTCGCATCTATTTATTGTTTGGTTACTCATCCAGAAATTTTAATACTTTTTCAGGGGCAGGGACTGGCAATAAAATATAGATCTATACATCAAGCCTTTAACTTGCAGCTATCATTGTGTGCCATAATACAGATGGAGTGGCCATCAGTTTTGTTTACCATATTAGTTTATTAACGTTTCCATTGAAAAAGAAATCAAGGTAGAGAGTGCCTTCGAAGGAGCTAGTACTGAGTCACCAGCAAAAACAATCACAGTCAGGCAAGAGTGTGTAAAGGTTTTAATAGTAATTGTATGGAGTACGTATGCACTTTCCATTAATATGTTCTTTAATGTGGTTTTTAGATGGAGGGGCACCAGTACACTAAACCTTGTTTCAGCCTGACCACATTCTCACTTTCAATCAAGTAAACACCCATGGCTGAAAATGGAAACAAATATTCACCTGGAACTATACATGGCTCTAGCAAAATCTGAAAGTAATAAATACTTTGTGGTGCTGTCCTTTGCTTGATGTAAGTCATCACTGATGGTGAGATCAGCATTCTTGGTCTACGAGTTTACAGCCCTGACATGGAATCTCTAGTAAAACCTTTGAAATGGTGTTTACCGAGAGGCTTTTTCACAGACCTTTTGAAGATTTTCACAATGGGGACTGTATCCAGGGACTGGCCAGGCCATGGCAGTTTTGTGATCCTTTCTCTCCTTTATATTTTTCTTTATTGCTTGCTTCTTAGTGGCGCATTGCTGTGATGCCACTTTCTGTAAAAGCGTATCCGTCTTTGGAAGGATGCCCCGTGGTATAGCAAGGCAGGCATCTCTCCTGGGAAATCGTGATGCGTTACGCAGAAGTTACATTTTGTTTTGCAGATCGCCATCTCTACCGATCAAGTAGTCCATATCGCAGCTCCACAACCTGATGGACCACCCACCACAGTGTGTTGTGCCTTGTGGATGATGCAATGATCACAGAAATTAATCAGAACAAAATGGTGATATGTACAGTACGTTCGAACATCCAGGAGGGTGTGGTAGCATCTATCAACAAAGAAAAATAATTATGAAAGCTTACAAATAAGAAGAGGTGATTTGACCCATTTCTGCTTGTTTGGCTTATATTACATTATTGATCCAAGCGTCTCATCCAATCATTTCTTTAAGGAATCGAATGAAACATTTGCTCCTCGCTGTCATTGTAACTTAGTTAAATGGGCTTAAGAAGTGGTCTGTCACCTCTTCTCTCCCACTTCATTTTGTGCTGTAGCGATCATGGTGATAAAGTTCTCTATAGGCTCCAATATACCTTCTGCTACACTTGCAGGCTATTGATGGAGTTTACAGCAAAAGTTTAGGTGGGATGACATCAGCCAAGTTCTTTCTCACCTCAAGTGCCATAACTCAGAATCACTCCTGGTGACATGTCCTAAGTTAAAAAAAAAACCTATAAATATTGTTGTCAGCCTTTTGTCCTTCACATTCATCTTTTGCATCTCACCTTCACCCGATCTTCCCCTCTGTAGCTGCCACTTGGTCTCTCGTCACTCTGCATGGGGATCCCAGCCTCCTCGTCCTCTGGGCAGGAGGTCAGCCCTCAGCCAAGCAGGTTGAGCCATCTTTTTATAACTAAACGCGCAATGGATATTTTAATACATGTAATTCTTGAGTGGTGTTATTCCTCAGGGATTGGTGCTTGGTTTTCCAAACTCCTTGTGACTTTTTTGCCTTTGCCTTTGGGTTAGCAGCACTAGGTTGAGCAAGATCACCTCATTCACTGCTGGTCATCTCTTCAGGGCAGACAGTTCTTAACAGACTTTGGTTCAGGCATGGTCAGATTGCCATGTTCATTTTCTTAAATCTTATAATCATATCTATCCAGAGCTTATGATGGCCTATCAAATTCCAGGAGCTGCCTGTTTATTTTTAGAAGCATGTGGCCCTGTTATTCAATATTGTAATTAATATTCTGAGATTTGAGATTAGTTTTAAAATCAAATTCTAATTATTGATTGAAATAATTCAACCCCACATCAATATTTAACAGTGTTTATGGGTCTGCTTATCTCTGACATTCAATCTCAGAAGAAGCCCAAACATCCATAAATTAGCCACTTTCCCTTCTTATATTTTAATGTAGGCTTTTTTTTCTCTATCATTTGGAAAACAGATGAGAGCAGTCATGGATTAATACTTAACGATTCAGATAAAATATTCTTTCTTCTGCTGCAGTATAGTGGAGACAATCCAGACGGCAGGGAAAATAATATTTTTACACTGAGAGAGAGAGAGAGAGAGAGAGAGAGAGAGAGAGAGAGAGAGAGAGTACATTTGTCAGGATACAAGTTGGAGTGCTCCCTAATTAATCCCAAAAGACGGGGATAGTTTTCTGCTTAAAGGCCCATCCTTTTCTGTCTTGTTAAATATGTACTTCATCTTTCCACCTATTGGTTTCCTCACATGTTATTTTAATAATCTTGCGGTAATGGACAGAAATAACAGTTGATTCACCAGTTCTGCGACATGTCTGCCTATATTCTTCCAAATGGCCCCTCACACCTTCCACATTGTCTTGCAATTTCACGCTTCTCAAATATTATTTTAAATAAAATAATAAAAATACATCAACCAAACCTACTGTATATTTAGGAAATAATCTCAAAGCAAAAATATCAAGAGACTGTGAAATCACAGTTTAAAAATTCTTATCTCTTTTTTACATTAAGTCTCCCTTTCAATCATTTTAGCTTTGTTTTAATTTCCAAAGGCTCATCCAATGGAGACCTGAGAATAAAGAGTGTTTGAACGTTTCCAGTAATTTCGATTTTTAGCTGACCTGGCCTATCTTACAGTTGTAGGCTTGCATGGTACACTCAAGTAGAACAGTTAAACTTGTTCTTTATTGTTCACTACCAGATTTCTACCTGACTTAATGGGAATCACATTTTCACTGTAAAACGATTTTTATTTCTAAACATGATATAAAGGTATCAAAATCGGTTTCCACATAGTTTTAATTGTACAGTTGACTTGATGAGTAGTATAAATCTACAAATATATCTAGATATGCAAACATATATCTGCTGTAAACAGTATATTTGTGAATATGTATGTGATCTATTGTTCCTTCAAATTAGCTTTCTCTTGGTCTACAACAGTCTTTCCACTGATATAAGCTGTGTTGTGTAATCAAAAACATTAAACTGGTGTCCTTGTTCCTTCAGCTACATGATCCATCCAGACAAAGATGAAGGTTAACTGAGGCAGGGAATGAAATATAGATCATCCTGTGCAAAACCACAGTGTTGCAGTTTAATTAAAAGAATTCATTAAAGTGGTAGCCCATCCAAGGTAATTAGTATGCATAATTTATGTTTTGCTTAATGCGTGAGGGCAGTGGCCTGAATAATAAACTCAACTTAACCTTAAGTAGCAGAAAAGAAATGGACAGGCACTTATTATTTATATTGTGTTTACTGTGGCGCTAATGTCAAAAGGGTAAAAATTATTTCTAAGAACTTTAGCCAGGTTTTGGGTTGAGTAAAGGAAAAAAGAGGTTAATCGTTTTCTTGCTCATAACTGTAACTCAACGTAAAACATAAATTTAATTTCTTGAGTTGACTTAGTCTGTTGCGAACAATTACATGTGAATATAAGTAGAGCTGTTGTAGTATTAACGATAACTTCCTGCTTTTGAGCAAATAAAAACAGGAAGTTTTCAAGCTTTTAAGGTAAAGGCTTCCGTTTTCATATTTGAGTTCGATTTGTTCTGCTCAGTTTAATTTCTGCTGTGCCTAATTAGTAAACTACAATTCAAGCATAAAGCATGTTGACAACATGGAACATGAGAAAGAGAAGAATGTGATGCGCTTGCTAAGTAGTACAGGCAAACCAGAGTACTCTCTCAGCACCAGGAACACCCACCAGGACATGATATGGGCCACGAATAATATACCCCAGGCCTGAGCAAGCCTGACCCCATGTCGCAATGGGAACTCCATCTAGAAAAACTTTTTCTAGGTTGAATAGCACACAGGTTCTCTTCCTATCGTATGAATGCATTAACACCAATGGGGCAGAGCTTAAATAAAAACGTTGATGAGGTATTTTGGAAAATCAAGGTTACTTGCACTTTTGTTTGCTTATCTCTTTCAATCCATTCCTAGAGAGTTATCAGGACTCCAGCGGCCACTTGCAAACACCTAAAATAAAATGGCATCAAGAACTTGGTTTGTCCTTCTAAAGTGTTCTTTAGCCCACGGGGGTCACAGAAAACTGCTGAACATGTGAAAGTCAAAGCCCCAGTTAGGGGACGATACAGCTTTAATCATTGACAATGTGGCCCAGGCCTTTCAGACACACAGGGTTTTGATGTTACATCATGTTGCACAAGCACTCGTTCATGTAAATCACACAATTCTAGCTCTTTTAACTTGAAATGAGATTTGTTTGCATATGTACTCATGGACTCATGGAGTGTTTTAGGACAAGCCGTGGTCTTGGAGAGCTCCAATCTATTGGTCACCTTAAACCTTCTTTTCGTAAGGATTTGGGACATTTGAAAGTTATTGATCAATTAAGTAAGTACTTTGTTCAATGCAAATTAGGGCAAAACTATGTTCTGAATACAATAATTATTGCAAATAATTTAGGATAACCATCTAATTTAACACATCATCTTTTTAATTGAAAAAAGATGATAATCCCTATTCTTGAAAAATTGAGAATTTAATGGTTTCCTATAAAACCTCTACTAGACAGGCACTTTTCAGAATTTGGTTTGATCTGACTCCTAGTCCAGGACACATTTCACAAATACTAATATAAACTATGCAGTATGCCACAGGTGAAGACAAGGCATCAAATCAAAGTACATATTCTGTTTTTCACTTACCTTACACTATCATTAAAGTGTCTTTTTCAACTTCTGTACAAACAAAGAAACCTGAATTTTTATACATGACTAACATTCTTGCAAATGCAATACTTCAGTCCATTTTAAAGTATTTCTTCAGCAGTTTTCAAATCAAACGGAACTAGATTGAAACTTTTTTAGGCATTTTCTACACATCAGTATTGTCCTACTCGTAAGCTGTTTTAAAAATATTGTTAAACTCGTCGTTCACTTGTCATTTTCACTTACAGTACATACCTTTTTAAATAATCAGAGCCGAACAGGTTGCTATCTAAATATCTTCTGATATTCACAAACAAACAACTGCCTTCATTGCAACTGGGCCAAGTGCATTTAAAAAATTGACAGCATTTGCTGTTCTCTCTGGAGACAGGAGTAATATGACATTTATGGAGGTAATCTTTTATGTTGTTTTGATGGCTGTGGCATGATGAAATGAGAAACTGGATGATTCTGTCAGGCTGCTGAAACCACATAACACCTAACAGTACCCAGAATTGTTACCTGTCATCAGTCTGCATGAGTACTCCAAGATGACATAGTCTGTTTTACTTCCTGTGGATTTTTAGACAGTCTGTTTATAACAGGCTCCTTTGCCTTGTGTAGTACACCTGGGTCATTGAATGCGATCAGTATAAGGTTGGAGCCATGGAAGTTATAGTGGCCTTTATATTTCTAAAAATAATCATATAGTCCCATAGACCTGAGTCTCCATTTTTTCTCACACGAGTCTCCATTTTTTCTCACATGAAAATTGATGATCTAAAAGTTGATAAAATGGTAGAAAATGTGGTAGAAGTAATCTTTTCTGCAAATATGGAACCTCGCGTTCATTTTACTCTTTTTAAAGTGTTAGTGCATCCATCTTCAGCCTGGTTGTCATTCTTGCAGGATGTTACATATGTTTTCACAGAGCTGAATGGCAGAAGTTAAAGTTCTTAGATCGTTGCCACAAAGTCTTGGTTGGCCTCCAGTGAGGACACCAAAGTCTTCACACTTTTTAAAGTGCACTGTTTTTACCTTGGCGGTAGTCACATGTACTGCAGTCTTTTCCAAAACAAACTGCTTGGTAATTTATTTCCAAATGAACAATGCAGACCCTGTGGAAGGAAGATGTTTGTGATTTATTTATTTATATTTTAGATCCCAAGGAAGCATGAGCCAAAATGTCAAATTCATACATCAGCCAATTACTTGTTATGTTTATTGTTGAATGTGTTTTTTATATATTTACTTTGGATGCCTGCAGGTTCCCCTCCAAAATAAATAAGGGCTATAATTCATTTTAAAAATCAACAGTTCCTCGCAGCCTCTCATCAATTTCCAGTAGCTTTAATGAGGAAATGCGCTGAGGCAGATATTTTCCCCATCTTTATTACAACTATCACCTACAGGACAAATCAAGATTAAGGACAAAGCAATGACACTTCAATTCCAAGTACTGCTGATTTCTTGTTAAATCAGTTTTACCTACTTCTATTGAGCTTTTCAGGTTGGTTAATTATTTTCTAATGTACCCATTCTGTACAACTTTTGATTTATAATATAAAGTCATGATAAGATTTTAGTTTTGGAATTTGTATGTGGATTCTTTGCATGCTGATATCCATTATCTAAGTTTAAGCTTTGTCAAATCAAAAAGTAATTCACGTTAGCCCACGTTTATAAGTGGTATCAACTCCTTTATGTTAACTATTTATAAGTAAAATGCAGTGGAATAAAAAAGTCAAAATAAAAAAAATCCTTTATTGCTTTCCATAAATCGGGGCCTTTATAGGCATTTTGATTAGTATATCGATGCTTAAAAGTGTTATCAGCTCTAGGTTTAATGATGGTGTGCTTTTTTTGGAAGCCAAGGCTTAAGGAGATCTGCAGTGAATCAGATATGTTGAAGAGAGTCAGGTAGAGAGCAGGAGTAGTAGAAGTCTAGGAATCTGAGTCCAGCTCAGCCAAACACCCATGTGTGCATGAAATTAGAATGTCAACATTTGATTCATGCTGCCAGGCTGTGACTGTGAAACAAATTATGTCAGTGGGTGGCAATTGCAATATTAGTCTAAGCAGATAACACAGCTAAATGGCGGCTGTAGTCAACTTGCCTTTTCCCCTCTATGATTCTAATGTCAACATCATTAGAAATGGAATACTCTGATTTCTGTAGGCTTTAGGAAATACCACAGTAAACACATTTTTTTTTTGCTTTGACAGAAAGTCACAACTAAACAGTTTTGTGGGGTTTGTTTTGCACCATGCAATAAATTTGGGACCTTTGGAAGTATGATCCAAATCATATGTGCTTTTTCCAATCTGGTCTGTTCAATATTGGACCAAAGGTCATTGAGAAATACATTCTCCTACATCATCACAGAGCACTGATTTCAGGATGATGCTTTCACTGAGTTCAAATTGAGGAAACAGGATCACTACTTAAGAAAACAACAAGACAATGTAGAAAAGCCTTTTAATTAAGTAGCTTTTTTTATTGCTGAAACACTTGTTCTTGTATTAATTAAAAAAGCTTATTTGAGTGTCCTACATTTGTAATCCATGTGAATGGATTGTTTTTTGTCACATGTAAGTATAACTGTTGTGTTTTGACTGAATTACTGGGTAGAATATTCAGCGTGCAAAGTACATTATTATTTTGCTTAATCTTTGAAACGACTGTCATTTTCATCTTTGAGTAATTACATCTCCATGTTTTGATTTTTCATGAGAATCTTTGCCTGCATTTAAGAATTATATATTTGAGAAAGAGTAGCTTGTGTACAGTATGTTTCTCTTTGAGCCCCTTTTTAAAATGATTTTCATCTGGCAAGCTTTAATCTTTAATCTCTAGACTTTGTATTTGAAACACTGTGTTCCTAGAATTCAAATGTTATACCCTCTTCTCTCTTTACCACACTCTTAATCTACAATAATAAATAATATAGTTCATGTAGTATTTTCCTTCCTAATACTGTAACTGGGTTTTATAAGTAGATTCGGCACACTTATGAAGTTCCTTCCTAACTTGCTTATTTTTCTCTGGTAGCTACCACAAAAAGAGAATGTCACACAAAATCTAATATTTTATGCCATATAGTTCCTAAGAACATGTTGATGATAGAGTTCCTCTATGCCACCGATTAATTCAGATGTTTATTTTTTCTTTTTGCAGAAGCTCTCTTTATTTAAACTAAAAACTTTTTATACAATACTATTTATATTTTGAATCATGTCTGTCATTCTCTTATACTTTAAGTAACAGAGGAATAACATTCTTTTAAAAATTAATACTTCAAGCTGCTCACTTGTGCAGTACATAGTTTCTCAATAGAAATGCAAGGACATCTGTTTTGTTATGTTTAGATAATTCTGTAGTAGCAGTGCAAGCTGAGTAACTTGTTATCTTGTACCTAGTACAATATCTATATTCTTTCTTCTCTCTGTAGAAATCAAGTAGCTTTGCATGAACATATTTGTTTTAGCAAAAACAAAAAAATGCACTCTCCTAAGTAAACAATGTTTGGTTGTGTCGAGAGCCCAGGAATGGCAGCAGGCACCGTCTGGTCAGCTATGGAGGATTACTGAGTTAACACTTCCACAAAGTCAAGACAATTGTGTGGAATCAGTGCATATAGAGCCTTTCAGTGTGTTGCTAAGTTACAAGCAGTGTTATCATAAAAATGTGAGACTCAGGCAGCATCTCCTTCCCAGATGTGGCAAAAGAAAAAAAAACTAATAACGTTATTGTATTTGCTTTTTTTGTTTTTAGGAAAGTTAAATGAACATTTTCACTTTACAGTGCGTATGTAAACTCTGACTTCAATCACCAACAAACACTTTGTGTTTAAGTCAGGAACCAGCCAGCAGGAGTACAATAGTGTGGCATTTGGTTAAGTAGGAAAGACAACACAGCAGGAGGCTTGCCAACATGCCATTCAATTGAAAACTTCAATTTCATCCCCCTTATGTTTAGAACAATGGACCTCTATAACAAAAAAAATAAGGGAAGCAAACATTGACGATGATTTACAGTTCCAGAACTAAAACCCACAGACAGTGGGGGTTAAAATAAGAATGAAAATTGTATGAGAGAATATTGTAATTTTGTCTGGTGGGTTCAGCAGAGCTATTTGTTTCCCTGGATGTCAGTTCAAGTGTCTGAAATCCATTTTTTCTGTATCAAAGAGTTTCAAGTCTCTTAACCCCACTAAGAATCGGCATATATTTAATGACATTATTATTCTGATTTTAACCACGATTTTCTGATGATTTTTTTCTGTTTTGAAAGTTTGCTGTAAGTTGTTTAAAGAAGACAACTTTGCTGACATGCTAATAACGTTAAAATCTTAAAAATATGGAAAGATTCATCTTTAATTCTTTAACCTTGCCTAATCAGATAGAAAGTAAATTTGGTAAAACAGAAGTTTAACTCTTGAAATTCTGGGTAAAAAAAATACTACCTTTAAAATTTCTTGCTTAATTGGTTGCTGTACAAAGAACTCAAGACGTTTTGAGTTCAAATCAAAGATTCCAAACAAATGTAATTTGCAGCTTCAACAGTGTGCATTTAAACATAACTATTCTATTGTTCAACTGTACTGTTCTATTTCATCAATATGCTGTATTTGTAGTAACTACAATACAAATGATTAAAATTCTAATGATTAATCAGTGTTTGTGAGAAGCTCCTCATTGTGCTTTTAAGGAACTAAGCCATGGTTATTTGTAATTCAACATGGGCATGTATATTGGAACATGTGAGTGATGATGGTAGCAATTAGTCAAGCAAGTAGCTGAAATCCGTGTGAAATGAATCACTTTTCACTTCAGTCCCTGTGGCTCTGCTTGGAATGAGGTGTTGCCCTTTGAGACTGTTAGTTTAATATATACTGAGCATTGCAAGAAACCTATCACTCTATTAATGCATATACGGTTTAAAAAAAATAAACTATCCACATTTTAGATATTGACAAATTTTTGGTGTCATATTGATTGTTCATAATTGACCAAGATACACTCGAAAAACATTGATTGTTGCTTTAAGCCCTAAATCACCTCATTAGTGAGAATGTTGATTGGGCACAAGTGATGAGGTGATTTACCCAGTTGAATGTGAAGCCTCGTAAAAATCGAGAGAGATAAAAATAGAAAGGAACCATGCTTCCCCACTTATCAAGTGAACAAATACCTTCTTAATAATAATAATAATAATAATAATAATAATAATAATAATAATAATAATAATAATTGTTTACACTTATATAGCACTTTTCTGGACACTCCACTCAAAGCTCTTTACAGGTAATGGGGATCCCCTCCACCACCACCAGTGTGCAGCCCCACTTGGATGATGCAATGGCAGCCATAGTGCGCCAGTACTCTCCCCACACACCAGCTCTCAGTGAGGAGGAGAACAGAGTAATGAAGCCAATTCATAGATGGGGATTAGTAGGAGGCCATAATTGGTAAGGGCCAACGGGAAATTTTTCCAGGACACAAGGGGTTACACCCCTACTCTTTTCAGGAAATGCCCTGGGATTTTTAATGACCAAAGAGAGTCAGGACCTCAGTTTTACGTCTCATCCAAAGGATGGCACCTTTTTTTACAGTATAGTGTTCCTGTCACTATACTGGGGCATTAGGACCCACATAGACCGCAGGGTAAGCACCCCCTACTGGTCCCACTAACACCTCTTCCAGCAGCAACCTTAGTTTTTCCCAGGAGATCTCCCTTCCAGGTACTGACCAGAGTCACACCTGCTGAGCTTCAGTGGGCTGCCAGTTGTGAGTTGCGGTGTGATATGGCTTTCTTGTCATCTGTATGTCAGAGGTGGGACTTCAGACAGCATATTGGTAACCTGGAAAGGTGTTACAGGCAAAACCAGTCCTTCCAATCTGGGAGAACATGAGTCACAGTACCTCATTAAGATCAGTGAAATGGTCCGAGCGGAATGGTCTGGGAAGGCATGTTTAATACAGAACTGCTCGTGTAGAGATTGGCGGTACCCTGAACTGCATGATGCTACCGAGTCCCGGAGCCTCGCGTTCTGCAGGACCATTTCCAACATGACGACATTCCAGCAGGCCAACACACGCCCACATGCTGCTGATGTGGAAGAATGGCTTTCTTGCAACATAAGAATGTGACGGTTACACCACGGTTGCCCTTCTTGCAAGACTTGAACCCCCATTGAACCTCCCAGGCATGTGCTGAGACAAGGTGTGGCACCTAGGGTTCAGAGACCGGAGGACCAACTGATTTTTGTTCAGGCTCTAAGAGACAGAAACCCAAAAGACAGCATCTGCAACCTGGTGCAAAGCCTGCTTTCCAGGTATGGAGCTTGCAGAGCTTCCAACTTACACTACGAGCTTATACCTTTCACAGTAGATCTGCTGTTGATGACAAATGTTCATTTAAGTCATATGGTGATCAAGTCTGGTCTCAAGTCTAAAATGTCAGTACACCACCTACAAACAGATGGTGTGGTTTTTGAGATTCTAACTTTGAGAATTGGTAGAAGTTATAAGTGATGTGGGGGAGGCATGGTGGTGCAGTGGTTAGGACCACTGCCTTGTAATGCTAAGGCCCTGGGTTCAGTCTGCATGGAGTTTGTGGGTGTTCCCCTTATCTTCATGTGGGTTTCCTTCTGGTGCTCTGGTTTCCTCCCACAGTCCAAAGATGCATTGACATGTGAATTAAAAAAAAACTGGTTAACTAGGAAATCTAACCCTGGTGTGAGTGTGTGCGTGTTTGTGTTTGTGCTCCTTGTGCGCTCTGTGGACTGGTATCCCATCCAGGGTGTATCCTGCCTTGTACCCATTGCTTCCCTGTCACCAATTAGTGGATAAAGCTGTTCGAGAACTGATGGATGGATATAAGTAATGTTTTTTATGCCTAGTATTTGTTATTTGAATTTGTAATAAGGACTCTAAGGACTCAGTACAATCAAAAAGGTCCCAATAGCGTGTAGGATATATATTTTAATTATTATGATTTTGGATAATAATGGTTAGTACATTTGAAAAATATCTCATGTGGTGTATTTACCTTTATGTTAAATGATTGTAACTTATCAAATAGCGTTTCTTCTGCATTTTCTTTTAAAAATGACTCAAAATAGCAATACTTTTCTGCTATTGCTACATGTATGAAAAAGCAGACTTAATAAATAACAAGTAACAAGGTCCAAGGGTAAAACAAACTGTATCATCTAAAAAAGGGTGTAAACTGTTGTTGTAACACAAGTATGTAACATTGAGCAGCATTTATTAATTTTTAAGAGAAGAACACTTATTTTCTTATTTGCTGAGAGGGACAATGTTGACGTGAAAAGGCCAGTGATAATATTAATGAGCTATTTATGCATTTTTTCTTTCCCACACTGTTGTTCAATATGCAATGCTTGGGGGAGATGCCCTCTGGAGTTTAGTAATACAAGGTAAATTGCTTCATGGACACAGGCTTCAGATGTAATAAAGTTCAAAGCTTGTGAAAAACGACAGCATACCTGAGCCCAAGCATGCACTGACAGGGTTCAGAGCCTGCAGTCTACTGCACTTTCTGAAACACCCAACATACATCATTTCAGTCTCAGCTTTGCATTGATTTTCACTTCTAGAACCACCACACTTTAAATTCAATTTCAGTTGGGAGACACGCCAGGAAACTTCAGTATGTTCTTGAGGTTTAATTAAGGCCACAAGATAAATTAGATTTTAGCAGATTAAGGGCACGTTAAAATAATCAATGCTTGGTATTATTAAATTGAAAATGACTATTTTAGCTATTCTAACAATATAAAAAACGTCCAAACATGTATGTATTGAACACCACAAATTCATTTGGTTTTAAAAAAAATCAAAGAAAGAAGTCTTAGAAAAATACCTAGTCATTAAGGATGGATTTCAGATTTTAAATAATCATTGTAAAATATTATTGATTACCAGTTTAAGATACTGTTATTCTAGAAATCCTGATAACACACTAACGTACATTTGCATTAACCTGGGGAAGTCCATCTTGAAATGAACTCCAAGTTGACAAGAAGCTAAAATCAACTGAAACTTCATTTAATTGCCAATACAAACAAATCTCCTTAATGAAGGCACTTACCATATTTGACACAGAAGTGCTTGGTGTTAAAAGATGTCCATTGTTATTTGCTTTGCGAAAAAGTATGTGGCTAATAACAGACTTTGAGTATTTTACTGCCCTACTATTTCCCCTGCAACCACAGTGTAACAAGTTAATTTATCACTGTCTAGGAATCTTATCTTTTTTTTTTTTACAGAACCATAAACTAACACTTGCAAGACAGCTTCAAAGCTCTTCTTGGAACTAAAGGTGACAAAAGGCATGGGTTTGTTGTGAACAGGATCAACAGATAGATGAGATCTCACTGATTAGGTGCTTCATTGTAACTGAGGACAAAGCCTATAGCTGTGCAGCTGCAGCCCCTCATCCAGCTGTCTTTAGGTGTTAGTTGTGAGTGCAACACTGGCTTGTTCCTTTACATCAGGCCATTCAGCTGACCAATGCTTGCATGCCAATAGCTTAATGACCTGCGGATCTCATGTACCTGTTTTGTTGAAGAATTTCATGGAATTGGATTCATTTACAATGTGACAAAACTTCTAGCAGTCCTGTGGCACAAAACAGATAGGAAGTTGCCAGCAAATCCCATTCGATTGTAGGGAAACAACAACATCAGCACCGTCGTTACTTAACTAAATACAAGCTCATATATTTTTGTGTAAAACCATCTGTAAAGGGAGATTATACCCCAAAGCAGATAAGATAATAATAAAAAGTACATGTACCTGACATCACCATATTCTAAAGAGGTAAATCTGACTGAAAGATTTGCCCAGAACAGCAGACCCTTTGGATATAATGTGAAGGAAGTTTATAAGTCATTCACTTGACAGTGTGAAGTTAAATCGCTTTGTTTAGATTTTTTAAAGAACTTTGTAACTTTGTGGTGTGGCATATCCAGACATTTCTGTCAGTTGCCCTGCATCTTGATGTTCCTGCTGTACAAACACAATCTGTGTAAAAACATTCACCCTTACTATGGGATTCAGTAGTTCGTCTTTTATTATGCAGTCTTGGTTATAGTAATCACATCAATTGATTTTTTTTTACTTTGTTCTTGTCTCTTTGTTGGCAAATGCAATGTAAAGTTAATTAGTGGTTGCTGCCGTGTCCTTCACTGAGGGATACCTGCTCACAGATTGTACCCAAGAGATATCACCAAAAGAATGCATGTCTACATTAAACAGAAATGTTGTTACTGGCACAAGACACAGTGTTTGTGGTACCAAACTAGCATATCAGAATACTTGATTAAGTATTCACAAGGAGCACATTTGTTCCAACTATTTGTCATGATAAGGGTATGTTTGCAGTGTTTTGCTCTCTTTAACCATCCACCCTGTGATTTGGCTTTGTTATTCAAGTATGCTGTCTGTATTATGTGAAAGAAGTACAGTACTTTGGCATCTTTGTGCGGACTAAGCAATAATTAACGTTGCAGTCAGGAAAAGACAGCTCTAAAATATAGTAGAATCCAGCAAATAATTTTCAATCTTTGTGAAAAACTTCCAGATTTTCAGTGCCAAGTAAATTTAAATGAAGGTGTCACCACTCAAAGTGCTCCTAATTTTGTGATCCACAACTTTCTGCATTGTCTATTCGTCTATATTTCTGGCATCATGTGTTCGATCCTAGAATCCCCAGTGGCCTAATTTATGTTAAGTCATATACCTCCCCCATGGCTGTTTTGAAATTTCAGCATTAAGATTTGCTAGCCAGGTTTGTACTAGTGCCAGAGTCCCTTGTGTAATTAGTCTCTGTGGAAAGCACATCATATTGAAACCATCTGAAAGTCCATGGGGTGATTTTTGAAGAAAGAAACTTCTGGGGGGTTCCTCTGCAATCCAATTTCTCATGTGAAGCAAGTAATTAATTCAAATCTCACTAAGTTGATAGCTCCTTGGTTTCATACCATGCTGCATACAGCTGCCAATTCCAGAGAGGGCATTGTTTATCTTATGCCCTGGAGTGTTTGTACAAAATTTCTAAATAAAAATGATGTTTAGAATACTGTGCAGCCCTAGATTTAAGAGGTGATTATTACAGTCTCGAAGTGACACCAAAACTGCTGTGAAATACACAGATAGACATCATACATTCATTCACAGGAGAGCTAGATGTTAAATCCTTGATGTCTGAAGTCATCTCATTATACACATGTATTGCATTTGCTCTTTCTGTTATTCCGTCTTTTCTATATTAAACATTGGTTACACGGTGCCTGGAGCTACAGTTAATGAGTGTTTGTGGGAATGGGATGGTATTTTTTGTTAATTATTTCAAATTAGCAACACATTTGAAAAAGATGGCAATCTCATGTGCTTTTATACTTCTTACATTGAAATAAAGACATTTGTGTTATAGTAACTGTTATTAAACACTCTACATTATATAGATGGAGGATTGGTGGTACCAACACATGGTCTAATTTATATGACTGTAATGAAAATAAGAAAACAACAAATACAACCAATAATAGGTTAGCTTTTTGTGTACCAACACAAAACATTTGCATTTTAAGGTTTATGTTAATTCATTGGTGCCTAACATACTTGATGTTACAGAAAGGACAAATTTATAGGGCAAGTGAGTGTACAATTGTACAGAGAATAATTCTGAGTCACGGGACCTGCTTTTCAAATATGCTTCTCAAGAATATGGTCAAGAAGACCTGAAATTTTGTAATTTGTTGCATGTCTAATGTTTATAGATTCCTATAAACAAATAAAAAATGTAGACTACCTTCATGATGACATACAGTAAATGATCCCCTTAGTTTAATTCATCCCCTTATGAATTAAAACTACCGCAACCTGGTACCACCTCATGGTATTTGCTGCACAGTCACAAAAACACGATCGGTATGAAAACCATTTGATTTCCTCATATGAGGCTGCTATTTCTATAATCTCATCCTAATCCTACTGATGGATAGACACATATGGTTACTACATATAGCCGGGACATAGCACAAAGAAAACTGCAGGGATGTTTTAGATGGATAACAGGGAATAATTATAAAACTAGGGGGTGAATAAACTCCCTGTAGACTAATGCAGTGTGCAGGTGTATGAGCTGTGGATGACTGAGGGTGCTGCAGCCCAGCAGTAGCTGCCGGAATAAGCAGTGAATGTGTGAAAAGAAAACGACACTAATTCATTGGCAGTAAAACTGCTCCCATTCCTAAACTGCACTGGAATGAATACCACCCTGAGCTGCGAGCCATGGCTAATTGTCATACAACTGAGAAAGGAAATTACTGCTGTGATTACTGCCAGCCTCTGACAAATGTAAATAACTATCTAAATAACAAACAATGGAAGGCAAGGTCTGCATGTCAAAGTGAACTTCACAGCTCCCAGTTCAGCAGGGCAACAGGCACCTTAATGACACATCAGTGAGGACATACAGGAGGCTGCTACTCATGTCTTTTCTTTAGGTTGGTAAGGTGGCAGTGGAGACAGATGAAATGAGATGATGAGAGAGGCACTAGATGTCATCTCGTTAATAGGATGGGTAAATACGTTCATAGAACGTGATAAAAAAAAGTCCCATTCTCAGCTAACTTAAATGTTTTAAAAACTTAAACTGAAAAAAAACAATCACCCAAAAAATCCACAGTAGCAAAGTGGTAGATGGAGTTCAAATGTTGGTGTGAACCACCTGAAGTTGATTCAGGGGTTGGGATAGGCTTATGATGTGCTCAGGCACAACTGACCGCCTGGGTCAAGACTTACAGATTTGACAGAAAATTGCTCCAAGATAGGTACAAGGCAGGAATTTATCATGGAAGCATTCTCATGATTATCCACAAGCAAATCACCATACATCTGACGCCCCATCAATACTGGAGACCAACACCCTCAGAAGTCATCACTTCCTAGAAATGGTCCTGCAGGAGAGACGTTGAGTTACATCCCAAGACAAATAGATAGCCCATGCAATGGAAGCACCAAATATTCCTGTCTCCTTAGAAATTCTGAGTTCAGGCTTCAGCATGTGAGGTGAAAATAAAAGGGTTGCTCACCAGTTCCGAAGTTTGACAAAAACCTAAGGATGTCTGCCGAGACAAAGAGTAAACCTGAAGTATTCTGTGTCGCTGTGACTGTTTGAAACAAGTCAATTAAAGATCAAGGGGAACCATGATGAAAAGTAAAAGATTTGTGAACAGAATTTCGCAAGAGCTCTTTTCAATAGGCCGATTTGCTCCGTCACATTATTCACCCGCATAGGTACATAACAGCAGGTCAACAAAATCAACACTAGCTGAACAAGTTGTTTAATTCAGATATTGGCTACATATCTGCTCGCTAGCAGATTGCTTCTTCATAAACCACCACGAAAACACTACAGCAACAAGTTCTGCTGTAAAGAATCTGATGATCTGTAAATACATAAAATAGAATTAAGAACAAATAAAAGGGAAAGAATATTGCTCTTTACTAATAAATAACACCTCTATTGCTATGCTTGAAATGCCTTGATATGTGTGAATATATCAAGTGTCCTGCCAAGATATTAGAGAATGACCACTTGCACTGGCAGTTACAGCTGCAGTGTTGCGGCCTTGACTCCACAAGATGTTCAGAGATGTCTTATCTCTGTATGGGGCCACTCAGGTACCAGCAGTGTTCACCTGAGCTCTAAGCAAGATGTGAAAAATTGATCAGTAAGTATCTGGTGCCTGAAATCTGGTGCTTCATGTTGGATTTTTGTTTCATCTATGCCAGTGCTTGCAAGCCCTATGGACTGTGTGAATGAACTGCTGGCCTTAAGTGATGCCCCAGAGTCACATGTACAAAACTACATGGCTTGGGTAAGGCCCCTTACATCAGCCGTCTTTCTTGGAACTCAATACGCTGAGGAAACTGCCTACTACTAATTTATCCATACAGTTTCCATACATTGCAGGATATGTGCTGAGCCAATCTCACGACTGGGCAGGACTGGTCACACCTATGGAAGACATTATTCTCTAATATGTTGGTATGTCAGTGTATATACAGTACATTAGAATCCATATTCTCTAGAATACTTCATTTTAACAAGAAAAAAGAACTGTTTTCTTTTTAAACTTTAACTGAATATTAGCATATTTGTATGAATGTGCCACCCCTAATTAGTGACTAGAAAAAAGCCTGGCATTCTGCAAGTCATTAAAAATATATGAGGAACACCGTGTCTCTTCTCTTTGGGAGTGACATGATTTATGAGCTATTTGATAACAGGCTCTGTAATGTTTTTTTTAATTTTAGGTGTGGGGAGAGCACTTCATTCTCACTACCTGTAGCGCAGTTGTCAGGGTCAAAAGTCCAAGCTCCAGATCCCCAGCTGAAGGATAAATCACAGGCTGTCACAGGCAAAGCTGGCTACGTTGTAGGGGTAGTCTGCTCTCATAGTTTCTGTGAAAAGTTAAGCTTCAGGGAAATAGTGCAGGATTTCTGCATATAGATGACGGAAGTGATAATTCTGTTTACACCATATAGTACTATTCTATCTATAATGTGTTCCCAAGATGCGTTTGTCTTGTTCTGATCAAAATCTTTTATTTTATCAAAAAGAGTCCGGATATACTAAGCATACTTCTCCTCTGTGAGTATAAACTGGAATTCATCTGGGAGGTGCTGCAATAAAGAGGTAATAAAGATGGGACACAGGATTGCATGAAACCCTTAATATTACTAATACTCACCTAATGATGTAGCTTTCAATGCATAATTTATTTTTATTTTTTGTTTTATTTTTGTTATTATTAACATTTTAAGATTTTAAATGAGTTCTGCAATTTGGAGCATGCAGTTCGATAGTCAGTTGAAACTAGTGTTTTAAGCTCTATTTTATTCTGTCACCTACATGACAGCTAAGCTGTGAACTTGTAATAACATCTCTTGATACATAATGAGAAGCATTAAAAAAGCGTATGCTCTTTTTGTTTTTCATAAAAAATAATGATCATTTTTACTGCTGCTCAGTATATGCATTTTAATATATATTATTTTGTATCCATCACCATCCTTTTGTTAGACACCGCTGTCTTGTACATTCAGAGCAACACACAACACACTCTTAAAGGTAATGCTTAAAAATATGCTTGTCATTCATGACAGACTCTGTGATTTGATCGAGGAGCCTTAAATAAGCTCGACGGTGCTTTGGTGTTCTTCACACCTTGTCTGTGAACCCGCTGGCTGCAGCCCTGTAAACGCTTGCCTGAGTGACCACAAATCACAAGTGAAAATAGGCATGCATCTTCAAAGAGAGGGCTGCTTTAAAGTGATTTACGACCCCCTGTCGTGAACAAGTTAGACATGGGCTCTGTCCCTGCACCTGGGCCATTATGAGGCAACAAGGATGATCTCTCTCAAGAAGCAAAAGACATTCAAATGTACAAGTAGAAGATTAGGCTGATTCAATCTTCTTTCCGTAAAAAAACCCCTCAGACTTCAAAAAGGCCTCCCCCTTTCCTTCTGTCTCTCCAAACAGTGAAAGGGAAAGGAGATAAAACAGGGCCTTGTGTATTGAAAGTGCTAATTCAGAACTTATTCTACTAATGCACTCATGAAACACTTTTAATTGTCTGACTTTGCATTCAAAAGGCATGTTTGCAGCTTTTAATTGCAGGCTGCTTTGAACAAATAATTGAAATGCATGACTTGTGGGGCCTACTTAAACAATTCTAATGTGCTTTGCGCTAGGCGCTAGGTTTTTTATATTGCCTTCTGACAAACAGCCAGAATGATATTTAGAGCCGAAGTTAAAGCCTGCTAATTTGCTGCACACAGAGCTGGGGAGTGTGACAGTGGCCAACTATAAAAATACCCAAGTTATTGCTTGCGCCAGCAAAAATTGTTTTAATAGTTCAAATAAAATGCTAAGAAGACCTTTTCATTTCTGCTGAGCACATCCCAGAGGGAGTCAACCTATTTCTTTTTTAACAAACCTTTTGTTTGTCTGTTAGTTTTGCCTTTATACACAATTTATTAAATTCCAAAATACTATTCGAAATTGCACATACAAATATTTAGAATGGCATTAAATTCTTTTATCAACACAATTTACATTCACAATTGTGTTTTAGCAAAATAATTCCTCATTAGTAGCCTATTAAGAAGAAAGGAAATATTCACAGCGAATTGCTAGACAAATGAGCATGTTTTCCTGACTGATTTTAAACCTATTTTTATAGATTCCAGTAATTAAAAAAAAACTCTGCATTTCATAATGCTTTTTGGAACAAAAGATTTAGCATTTTTGACAGCCTCATAAAGCGGTCTGCAGTTACATAGTAGGTCAGAAAGGCTCGTTGGGCTCACTGTAGCAGTTATTTCTTCAATTTCTTAATGGTTCTGGTAGATCATGGGTTAAATGTGTGGCTTTACAGTTAGTGTGAGAAGTTTAATTAATGTGCTGCATCTGTGAACATAGTGTATTAGCAGGATACCTTAGCGTGCATAATTTCAAGGAAGGAAAGCAAAGATAATTGATTACCAACACAACTTTTTGACAAGTACTAGGACAACTTCAGAGAAAAAGCTGTGGCTTCCAGTTTTTGATGCTTAATCTAGTTTAATCTGATTCCCTGCACTTGGTGTTTCATTGATAGGGTGTCCTCTAATAAAGAAAATTAAAGACTCGAGACTCAGATTGAAAAAAAGATTACAAAACATCAGGGTTTGGTCACTTCACAACTTTTTATCCGTCTTAACAACATACATTGCAAGCTGTGAGTAACACTAAATTTCAATACAGTCATCCACAAGAGCAAGTGGATAATACAGAATGTTACTGAAGGAAAAAAAATAGTTTTGCATATAATATGTCACATGCATCTCTGTGTCTCAAATGTCAACATTTTAGACTAAATTCTCCCTTTGTTAAGATGTGTATCGTAGCCACCTCATAGGAAGTGGAATTAGCTTGTTTCACATACAGTTGTTTTAATATTCATATGTATATGTTGATGATATATTTATGCTACAGAGGATTGGCATTCTTGACAGGTGCAGGATAGGCAGTGCTTTTACCTGCCTTCTGCTTATAGAGCAGGCCAGGCAGGGGCAGTTGTGTTAAAATCTCCTTTAAAATGTGTCAGCACTGCACGTTTACCCCACTGTGATGGGACCACCCACTTAGGGGTGAGAGGGTAGTTTCAAGGCTCCATGCCTGTTGAGTTCTTTACTCTCTGCTTTTGAAACATTTACAGTTGTACCGATTGTGCCAGCCACTGCATCAGTTTTTGCTCACTGAAGCTAAGCGGGTACTGTCAGGTTCTTTTTCTTTTTTTTAATCCATGCTACACTTAGGAATTGTAGGAAATTTCCATCTTCTAAGGAGCAGTCATTTTGCATAAACGTTACTTTGAGTGAAATGTGTTGAAGACCGATAGATGAAACTGTCAGATTTTTGTATCTCTTTTCAGTTTCAGCTACTTCTGTTTTTTTTCTGCACATTTCCATTCACTAACTGCATGGTGTGGTGGGACTCAGCTGTGAGACATGACTGCAAACAAATTCACACAAAACTATTTCATTTTATTTACAAACTGTACTCCAAATCTGGAAGTTGCTGTGCGCAATGTCCTTTCAAGTACTCCTAACAAATTATCAGCTGAAATGTTTTAGCCGGCACAATTTTCTCAGGTGCCAGCAGTGAAATGTGACATCTTGTTAAAAAAGTGATTTGTGCAAGAAAAAAATAAAAGTGCTGCATTTGTATCCATTCACGAAACAGGTAGAATAAACACTTCAGAATTTTTTTACTTTAAAAATTAAAAAAAACATTGAATGGGGTTTTCAATGCCTCTCAGTACTTTTAGACTTACATCTGTTAACAGTGAATTCTACGATTTACAAACTCTGCATAATAATACCAATCAAAAGATAAAAGTAGGTGGAATTGTTTTTACTTATACATAATTATAATCACTTGTGATCAGTCCACCGGGATGTCTGTTACATTATTGGCATGGCACGGTGAAATTTGTATTCTGCTGTGATGACCTGTCTGTTGAGTCTTACCCCTGAAACACACTACCTCACCATGTTTGCGCCTAGCTCTCCGTCTTCGTTTACAACCTTTTTTTTATCATCTTTTCTCACAACACACAATAAAGACGGGGGAGGGGAGTAAAATCCCGGTCTTCCCCAAATCCCTACAACATTGTTGATAACCACATCGCATTTTCATTCCCAAATACAACATACAAACAGTCCTTTCCATGGGCACCGACAAGGGTCAAGCCGTAAACAAAATAAGGAATGCTTTCTTGGGGAAATATTGTTCAGCATTGACACAGAAGTAATTTGGGTCTTACTGAGGGCTTCTATCAGCTCTATTGTGGGCTCAAAATGTTTGACCCAGAGGTCTCTGCCCCCCCCCCGTCCGTGCAGCAAAAGCAAAGCGACAGTCCCAGAAAGTAAAACATTTTACAACTAATAGCTGCCCTTTAGTGGCTTAAGTATAAATATTTAAGCTTTCCTCATTGTCCCTAATGCTAGGGGGTCTTCATGGTACTTTTGTATATAATACAAGTAGAAGAACAAATATGTATCAGCGTATTGGCACATCCTTTGCCTCGCGTTGCTGTAAAGTCTTGTAAATAAGGCCGAGCCAGATATGTTGAGGACATGATTCGTTTCAACTGCTCGCTAACTTTTATATAAGCTTTAATTTCTAGAGAGGGGAATTTCTGGTATTGCTATTAGAGAAGAGAAGCTTCTTTGTAAATATTTATGCTGAATACTTGTCAGGGCTTGCATTTACCATTATTGAATTTGCAACACGTTGGTCTTTAGAATATACCACAATAGTGACTAGTGATTAGTCAAATGATTGTCAATAAATTAAAATGCAAATATTTTGAATACCTATTGTTGTAACCATCCCATGTTTACAGTAAAATTCTTTTACACTGTTATTAAATACAGAACCTAATTTTAGGATTATTTTAGTATTTTATATATTTGTTGTTCTTCATTTGGGTTCAGATTATTAAAAACCTCTCATTGGTGTTGGAATGGGGTCAAATGTATTTGTTTATGCAGAAGTAAAATTAAGTGCTGACCATAGGTGCTATCATTTGACAAGCTTTGAAAGAGTATTTTCAGGAGCAAAGTCAATAAACAAGCCTGTTGAATTTTCTCCTGTCAAACTTTGGGAGTAATCTGAATTGATCCTCAGAAAGATATTTAAATGAAGACATTTGCACATCAATGGGTGCTATGGCAACTTTGTGTACATGCCTTGGTTTCAGGATGCAACATGTCAGAAAAGCACACGCAGCATTTCCAGAGCAAACAGAATATGTATTATTGTATTGATTGAGCAAGAAAGCTATACAAAATGAAATTATAAAAAAGAGGTTTTGGTATACTTATGGATGTATTAAGGACAAATACAGTGACATTTGCAGTAGCAGTAACAAATATTCTTTCATTGGTATTTTTACCTTTTCCATAACTCCGAAATGCAGCAAGCTCAGATAGCAACTTGCCTTAGAATGATTGTATTGATATCTCTTCCTGTGAGGGTCTTAATCTCTGTGTGTCTCTGTTCATCTGTCCAAGCAAATTAAAGGGTAAGTACCAGTAATTTAAACTTGTATATGTTCCTAATTATCCTTTGATTGCATATACTTTTAAGATGTACTCTTCTGGTATGGTAAAAGACAGTATAAAAAATAAATGCAAATCTGGTGTTTCTTACTTGAAATAACTGCTAGGAACACCTCTCCCTCTGGTGGCTGGAAAGTTTGGTATCTTTTTGGTTACAGGTGCTCAGACAGCTGATATTGAAAGGCACTGTTGTAAACTGGTTTAACTAGAAACATCAGAGTAATTCTGAAAAGGCTGTGTACCATGTAGTCTGCATGTCTGCTCATTTAAGTGTTGCTGGGCCTGCTAAATTGGGCTCTTAAAATGTAAAATAAGAAGACAGTTGAGCACAAATGTTTAATTACAGCAATTCCATGCAAATACAAGTAGTAGTTTAATACTTCATTATGGATTATTTAATTCATTGACATTATGCAATATTTTCACTAAGTAACTGGTAGTCTTTTTTAAATCATTGTTAAATTCCTCTGTATTTGGCTTCTGAGGTCTAATGTAATCTTTCTCAGTGTTATAATCAATGTACCTTATATTGGTTTGACGGCTATATGACTTTGTGAAATATTTTGTGTGCAAAACATTTGGTTCGATACCTAGTAAGATCTAATTTTTTAGCACAATATCACATTTTCCAATTCTATCATTTTGATTGTATTGTATATCTATTATGACATCAATGAATAATAATTACAAGACTATGCGGTTCATTTCCATACTGCAAAATGTATTACATACTTAATATAGCTTGTGTCTTAATTGGGGTCTGGAAATTAGATGAATTCATTCTTAGCTAAGAGGCACAAATATTAGAAAATAAACTTCTTTATACTGTTACAGTGTGAGCAGGATTTTCTAGGGCAACCGAAGTGAATTATGAACATTCTGTTGACTATATAGATAATTTAAACACTTTCCCTTAATTACTTTGTAGAAATCAGTACACTGCCATAACACCAAGTGAATATTATTCAAAATAAACCTGTATTAAAAATCAGCATTCAATGTTTTCTCTCAGTTTCATTTGGTTTCATATCCATGTGATATACTGTTTCCAAAGACGGTTTTATGTTTAATTCAGAGCAGCAAAGTTATTTATAGAACATCATCTATTGCCTTTCTTCATGTGTTATTTTTCTTTTGATGTTTATGCCATTTATCTGGAATGAAGCTTCATACAAGGACACAATGCTTTGCTCACCTAAGTGTATTCAGGGAAATTGTTTGAAATGTTTCAGAATTAGGAGCATTAGTTAGTCATTGAATTTCACTGTTGAAATCATTTTCAAATGGTTTTGAACCTTCCTTCCTTTAAAATAAAGGGGAGATTCCCTCTACAATTGTTTTTGTCAGAGCAAGCAGATCACTTTTATCACATTGTTATCACGTTGTTATCATTGTTCATGTATTCATTTTCCCAATGTCTGTTTAATTGATTTTAAATAAACATGATTGCTCTAGAGCATACAAGAGGATATGGAATCTTTCCATGATGTACTAGTTCGCAGGTATCATTCTATTAAGCACAATAGAAATGTTGTTCTTGAGTTACTTAACCTCTGACAGTGGTCACAATAATTGTGTGGGGAATACTGATGTCATAACAGAGTAGTAAAATGGAAGCCGCATAAAGGGTAATAAATATCATGGAAAAAATGTCTAAGTAATGCACTTCATAAACTTTTGTGGAATTTTTATTTTTCAATTTGCACAGGTTTAGCTATTTTGTGAAACCGAATTTTGCAACCTGTGTTGTGAAGTCTGGGTAAAGTAGAGAGAGGAAATGAATCACTGCCATCATCACACATTTTCACTTGAGGTAAACCAACTGTGGCAGGGGCGGATCACTTTGTGGAAGCAATTCATGGGCTTTAAATTGATAGCATCACAGAAATAGATACTGCAATCGCCATCATCAGCAGAAAATCTGCTCTAATCAGCAAAACAGCAATTAACAAATGGAGAAATGTCACTTTGCCATTTCAGTGAAATGGGGCTTCGAGCTGCTTGGTTCTTCCTGTACAGATTTGTCAAGACCTGCAGGAGTTTCCTATTCAAGAGTAACATGTCTGCGGTATGTCTACCCATGCCTCAGAGAGCAACCAGAATGCCCAGGAAGGGAACAAGAATGCAATGGACAGGTGCAGTTCAGAGAACATTTAAAAATACTTTATATACTGCATGTTTTTACATAATTTCACTCCCTAAAAAATGAAATAGAGTAGTTACATAACCTTGAAAAATGCAAAATGTGTTTTTTATTTATTTATATTTTTTTATCAATTATAGTGTATTGTTTCTGGCACATTGGCATTTGAATTAAAAGAACAATATACTTAACCTTCCACTAACTATACACCCCCACCTGATAAAACCAGCAAAGAAGAAGCTCTGACTTTGTAGACTTTAAAATGTATTTCTGATTTGTACCTTGATTAGAAAAGGAAAAAAACAGGAAGCCAATAAATAGGTGAAGTTTGAGTTGTCTTTAACATTATTGAGAATGCTTTTTTCCAATGAAAGAGCATGCAGTAAGTGTACACTCAGGAAATTGCCTAATAATAAGTAAAGATTAAAATGATAAAGGCTGAAATTGGTAGAAATAATACATACTAAGAAGCGTTACAAATCTATCAAGTGAATATTTAAACCAACAGCATTTATTACTTTATTTTGCCTTTGAGTATAGAATGTTTTATTATGCAGTATTTTGCACTTAAAAAACTGGTGCTCTTACAAAGATTTCATATTCCAAACATTTTTTTGGCTTCTAATCCCAGAATTACATTTCCAGAAAATATACCATGTAGGCTTGAGCCTTCACCCAGACACAAATAAAGCTCTCCTTTTTTACATAATTCACTTAGAGTTGTTAATAATAACTGTGATGGACTCTGTCCAGGGTCTTACAACTTACAACTGTTTCTTAACAGGATAAGCTCTGGCTCCTCCACCACCCTGTATTAGATAAAGTGGTTAGAAAATGGATGGATGGAGATTAATTCCAATAACTTTATTTAAGAGCACTTATGTAAAGTAAGTAAATAGTACTACTGATTATTTCTTCATTTAAGCAAAAACTGAAATACAGCATCAGCAATTAAATCAGTCTCATTGCGACATATCCTTACACCAGATCAAGAACCAAAAAAGAAATAAATGAAATTGACATGCACACAGAAAGACTGACTGACAGATATAGGGTGTGCAGTTTATAGTGCTCATAGGTAGTCCTATATTAAAAATGTTCGCTGTTGTTCAGGTGACACATTGGAGAGGAAATATAAATCAGTGAAGTTCTTTACATGCAATAATTCTTAAAAGTTAAACATCCATAAAAGGCTAAAGAACTCTGACCTTCACAATCTAACTAAGCAGGAAAAGTCAATGGTGTGAACAAGGCTAGCTCTCACCATGGAGATTATGATAAAATATGTCTCAGCATAGCAAAAAATAACTGTATGTCTCCTATGACATATATAGGGCCAGTATTTCAATAAGACCCCAATTTATTTTGCACTAAAATGTTTTATTGTTGGCCGTAAAACATATGCAAAAGGAGAATAGAGGTTGGGATTGTCTGCACAGATCAGTCCATGATTGGGCCAGCTTTTCTTTTTACAGTTTAGGAAATGTATGGAGTTCCAGCTCACATTTTAATAATGCTTCGCAATCCTTTCCAGTGAAGTACCATAAAATCTCAGCATCAAAACTTATAAACCTTGACTTTCAGTATTAACATTGACCTCTGAAATTTAATTTTTGTAAAGATCGATTTGACAAAGAAAGGTGCTGGTTTCGTATCTATTTGCTTATTTTTACGTGCTCTATTTGTGATTACGGGTCGAAAAAGAACACAGTGCGTGCAGTGTTTAAAGGACACATACGGTATTACTGCCAGATAAAAACAACCGCTGGAAAAAAGACACACCACTGGAGTGAAGATATACAAAAAAAGGTCAAACAATAATGCACTAAAAACATTTTAGGTACTTAGCAGGTAAAAAAAGATAAAGCTATGCAAATAAAAAAATATTCTAACTGAATATGTAGCAGTTAATAACTTTTGCATTTGTAAATGATCTTGCTATCCCTGTGGATATGAAAATTGGATGTAGTGACTTCCCAGTTTGGATGTGTCTATTATATATGACAATTATATTTTGTTAATTGAGGGATCCTTTTTGAGTGCCACTATATATATATACAATCTTTCTATGAATTGATGTGAGTGTTTAACTTAGCGTGGCTTTAAAATATTTAGATCCTTATAATATTCTTAGACGAAGTAAAGATCTGTTTTGACTGTATTAGTACTGCATTCTCTATGTTCTCCTTAGAAAATGGCCTTTTTGAAATTAATGGATTGCCAAAATAAAGTACATTTATCCCTTTGACCCTCACTTCAAAATTTTGCTGTCAGTCCTCTGAAATACAGGAAAGCAGCTCTTCAAAACTGACATCCTGAGGCCATTGTCCCATGCTGATCGTATGCCATATGTTAGGGATATCAAGTCAAACTTGCCAGTGTGTATTTCTCTGCTGATTTGCCTGAGACTGGCTTAATTAGCACACACTGAAAACCCTTTTGAATTAGTTGTTGACCTATTTTGTTACTCTTCAAAGCTATGCCACTTTGTATGTCAATGGTATGAAACTATTTGACACCTTAATTGTATACAAGCTAAATAACTTTGTATTTTGTGTTTAAATGGTGTCATTGAAGGCCTCTGTGCCATTCATTATAAGGATGTTATAGGATATTATTAAATAAAAGAGTAGGCGTGCACAAAATCACACAAAAATCAAGTCAAATTAAAATAATAACATGAATGTGAAGAAGACAAGAAGAAAAAGAAGATTAATAAGAAAGACTTTTCTTTGAAGAGAAGTGAAGTTCTTTAAAGAGATCTGTATCCCTTTATGCATTATAATTATGTTAAACACAAGACTTTCACTAAATGAAAGGCAAAGTAAATACAATAGTGCAGTTGGGAACCGGGGGTGTTATATTAATACCTTATTGCTACAAGCAAGATCCCCATTATTATCTGGGGTCATTCAAATCCCATAATGTATTCAGATGTTGGGTGAATAATCCTGTGATAAATTCTTTTCCATGCCCTTCACAGTTGTCATAGCAAGATCATAAACAGCATTTATAACAATCTAGCCTTAGGAAAAAGGCTTCTAACGGTCTCTTTAGAATGCAGGAAATATTCAGATTGGATAGGCCTGGTTAGGAGCTGGGTGCAGCCGTGACGGAGCCCAGTTAAATGTACCATGACAGGTCTACAGTTTCTCTTCAATAGCAAGCCACCCAAAAAGTACTGCAAACCAAAGGTGCAAAAGAAAAACAGCTAGAAAAAGACCAAAGTCACGTGTTTAAGCTGGGCTTCGAGGAACGTTTTCGGTTTCATCTGTGGTTCCTGTGAAGGGTTAAAAATGAGAACACATCTTTCCACCTGTTCTGTCAGTCATTTGGATGAAATATGGAATCAGGAAAGCACAATCTCCACGATCAAGATTAAAAACCATATAGAGATATTGTTCTGAATTTTTTCTCGATATGTTATTCTATGCAGGTGCATCCCATGTTATTCAAAACATGTCTGAAAATGAAATAATTAATGTGATTCTCAATCAGCTCACTTTAACATTTCTTTTTATTAACATAACTGCAAGATTTTCTGTAGAAGTGCGCTGTGTTTGGTGTTATTTTTAGCAAGAGCAGAGCAGATCGATCAAGCCATGCCCTTAACACAGTATCTGAAGTTCTGCTGAGCTCCTCTTAGCACAAATTAAAGCAAGGAATCAAGCCCCAGATTTTCCAGGCTCGTCCATCTCCAATCCGCGCGGTACCTCAGAACACAAGTCCCAGTTTCAGATTAACCGCCTCGGCAGCTGCCGCTGTGATAATATTTAGCAAGCATATTTGATAGTAAACTCTATGAAAGCAATCTTCCCGGGTACGTGATTAATCATAATTAAGCGGCCTGTGACAGTAGCGCAGAGACAGGGATAGTGAGAGTCCCCCTTTTCCTGACACAAATTCCTCTAGGAATTCTCCCTTTCTTCTGCTCCCCGTGGATTCCTGTAGCACCGAAACAGAGGTGCAGCAGAAACAAAAAAGGGAAAAACATATCTAATAAGGAGCGTGCCTGCTGCTTCGAGACGCACTATTTCTTATTGTCAGGGGTCCCAACCTCCTACAAAAGGAGGCTAAATGGCCGCAGGGAGGGACAGTATGTTTTAGATTCCTGACATTGTTTCAGTTCAGATATATTACAATGTGCTTCACAAGGCTAAGTACCATTTAATTTACTTAAGGTCCCATATTTATCTTCTTTGGTTTGATTTATTGAATTTCTTTACGTGTGTCATGAACGCTTTGCTCGCTTAAAAAGGCAACACAAAAGCAGGCTTGAAATGGCGACAGCCCAAAATAACTAAGACAAAAATGTTGCCAAAAGCAGGAATATATTTTGAAGTTTTTTTTTTATTTTTCTGAGTATATTTATACTCTGGAAATGAATCAGCAGGACTGTGTCGTGTAGGATCAGTGTGATGTTTGACAGTTTTTGATTTAAAGCAAGAAGGCCCTACGAGTGACATTTCATTGCGATTTCCTCATTCCCACTTTTTTTTACGGGGAAGGGACTTCTGTAAATCAGACTTTTAGTAGCACATTAGGTCAAAAAGCATGTTTGTCTATAGGAAACGGTATGTTTTTTCTTCAGGTAAAAATGAAAAAAGAGTTATTTGACATGATTTACTGTCGTGGCATCCAGCCATGTGGTTTAAGTAATACTCGAACATGTTTCAGTTAGATGTTTCTCCCCACCAGGTCCCCAAAAACATTTTTCTTCTGCTTAAAAAGGTCATTAACAGTATAGTGTTCAGCACAGAGTCCATTTCTTACATTTCAGACCATGCATAATGTATGCTGACTGCTTTGTAAAGAAAACAAAGGGCAAAAAAGCAATTAAGTAAAGTAATAAAAACGTAAGTACCATAACATGCAACATTAAATACTTATTGGAGTTCATAAATTACACCAAGCACCTCTACCATAGCCGCATATTTAATTTAGATGTTTACCCTGAGAAACTTTTGAAGTTTCATGCTTTAAGAAAACATATTGTCATTGTTTTATCTGTATCGTGTTTTTTTCAGCATTTGGGATTTCCTCATAAGTAGTCTAAATGAATCAAGGCCTAAAGTAGTAAGAGCAATACAAGAAGTATTTATTGGTGGCTTTCCAAGGGAGCTGTGATAGGTAAATTTGTTGTAGGCCTGTACGTTCTGGTTGTTATTGGATTATCTTGTTTTCTATGTACTGTATATGTATGGCACATACCTCAATGTATTTATTCATAGATCGAAAACATCCATTTCTATGTTGATGAACAGGCTTATGTTTATGTTTGCAATATTACCGAGTGCAGGTCTTTTCATATCTGTTTCTGAGCCATTATATTTCATTGACTCCCTGTCCCCCTGGAGCAAACAGAAAACACATCACTACAAATGATAAGGTAAACATAGTTCATGAAAAATCCTATTCATTCTAACTGTCAAACACAGCCTTCTTCATCATAATCTGTAGAAATGTATGCCTTATATTCACATTCTTTTAAATTAAAAACACTCACACCACTGTGTTAATTCTTGACGAGTGACCAGTTGTGTTTTCTTACACTCACCTGCTTCAGGATTCTGCCAATAGAATGACGAAGCAGCGTGCTAATAAGGAAAACAATGGTTAAAAACATAATCCCACTCTTCCTACTGGGACCTGTTCCTTACAATAAGTAACTGAAGAATTCTAATTCATTCTTATTAAGTGAACTATCATCCATGGAATGGAAACAATAACATCTTTTTATTTTTAAAGAAACACACTCACCTTACAATACTGGCTACAGCAATACACGTTCAATACAAATACAAAATTGCACAGCTGAAAATCATCTCATATAGACATTTCTTGAAAAAAAAACAGAATATCAACATCAACAGCCGTGGGCAAGCTTATTCCATGCTCCTACAGCCCTACCTGGAAAAAGAATCTGCTTTGGACTTTGTGTATTATCTTTACCCAGTCCAGATTAAACTCTTCTGTTTAGAGAGGATGTACACTAGAGTGAGGATATGTATAAGCTGCAAAGAAACAATTGGATGTGCATTCCACTCTGAGTGAAACATTCTTTAGATGTATGGAGTATTCTTAGGGTGTATAGGCTCCCCACAAATGTTGTGTTGTTTCCTCTTTCTTTTAATTTTTAGTATGGAATTAACCTCTTCTTGTTCTGTATGAAGTCTGCTCAGACTTAGAGAAAAAAAACCAGTTTAGAGAAAGTACTCAGTTATTTAAAGATAGCAGGATCATTGTGCTGGAGAAGCAAATTATGTACTTAAGGAAACAAGAGATGTTATTCATACACCATTAACAAAACTCTTCCAGCAGTCTCTCGAGACAGGGGTAATACCCACTGACTGGAAAATTGCTAAAGTAGCGCCCATCCATAAAAAGGGCGACAAAACTCAACCAATTATTGACCAATACGTCTTCCTTCTGTTACATGCAAGGTTATGGAAATAATAATTAGAACCAGGAGAGTATCGTCTGTGAAGTAATAGGATTTATTAAAATTAAGATGTATTGTAAAAGGAATAGTCAATTTGTATTTAAAAACAATAGTTCTTTCTTAACTCAACTATTGTGAGATACAGGGTGCTTATAGCTGGTTTATTCAAACATAAATTACGAGAAAAGCAAATTAGGTGAATATTCAGGCAGCACCTTTACAGACTTGTTCCTGGTTCGCTGCAGGGGGCGCTACATTGCCTCAGTGTGAGCCATGTTTGTAACTTGGTACACGTCTGCACAAAGCAGCTCATTGTGCATTACCATTGGCAATGAGACCATACTACCCATGCATCTGTGTGCATGTGTATACAATATTCAATATTGCTCTATGATGCACAGTTTTCACAATACAGCTGTTTGCAAAGGCCAACTGACTTCACAAGCATGCTTTATTATACATTCGGAAGTACGCATGAGTGCACAAGGTAGACAGTGAAAGAGTGTATAACAGATCTCTTAGATGAGCGTCTTCTAACAAACTAGTCCTGACCTAGACAGCACTACTTATTTCATTGCTTGTATATGGAAGGAAATCCAAGAGTTAATTGCCTTCCTTCAGTGAAAGAAAGAAGAGACTCTATGGAGACGTATGGAAAAATGAAGGAACCATCTGTATTAGACATTTACCGGAGGCGAAAAGCCCTAAAAACGTGAATTTTACAGTGATACCCCTGTGTGATTTAAATTAGGAATAATAATCTCTAGGTTAAATAATTTAGCCATTTTTATTTTTAATAATCAGCGGCAGCCAGAGAACATTCTGGTCCCATCAGGGTAAATATGTGAGGAAACTCTGGCATGAGAGCTAATTAGGGAAAAGTTTGTGGTGCGAATGGAGTAATGTTCGCCCTTGTTTATTCATCTGGTAGCGAATTGTCAGCACAGCAAACCTTTTAAAAGGTGATGATTCTGAGAAGGGCCACAACATTCTTATTTGCGTACTGCTCCAAACGGTTAAAACACAAAGCCAAAACTCTGTATGTAAAATCTGGAAACAGTGGCATGGATTTAATTTATCCATTAATGATAAGAACTCCTACAGCATTGCAGCATGCTGTGTGTCAGATTGACGTCTCAATGCGTAAGGTGTATTCTGATAGTATACTGTATGTGCTGGTAAAGGATAGATCTAAATGCTCAGAACTGGAGACTAAGAGAATACAGTGAAATCCCATTGACTATGTGATTCCTGGTACAATTCTCTTGTCACCACTCTCTATAAAGCTAAATAAAGTAAAGCTGTCTATAAAGAAAAGCTAATCAGTGTTTTTGAACTGAACTGCAAACAAGAGTCTGCAGAACTTGCATTTGGTCTTGTAGATAGTTACAAATAATCTATCAATTCACAACAATCTGATTATCTCAAAGTGTCCCTCACAGTAAACAGCCTAGCTCTGTTTGATTTCATAAATAATTACAGTCATCAGGGAAATACTTTGTTTTAGGCTTAAATATGTTGTTTACTAATGCCACATGTTAAAGGGACGGCCAGTGTTGTTGCTTCACAATGGGGACTCTTCTTGTTTGCAGAAACTGGGAATCTCACTCTGGACTCAAGTGTCTGCCATTAAAATGAAAGTGGCTCTTTCAAATTGTGAGTGTGAATTTGCACTGATCCAGAATAGCTGGGGGTGTCTTCAGTTCCCAGCTGATAGAGAGAATCCTAACAGTACATTATTTTTGCAATCATAATGAGTTACTGTCCTTAAGAGCTTATGATCAAAGATAATCTTGGAACAGATCATTTCTGCAAATACTCCATGTCCTCTCACATACCTTCACTTCTTCTGCTGAACGACATTAGTACAAAACTTTACACTAAACTATCAAACAGTGAAAGATTCTTGAACTTCTTCTTTATTAGATAGGACTAAAACACCTGCAAATAATTTTTGAAATGAGGTATGTTTTTCAAGTTGATGAAGAAAATACTGTTGTGCCTTTTTTATTATTTTCTTTTTTTATAATCTGCAATGCTAGAGAAAACAGAAGTAAGTAACATATCCAAAAATGTTGTTACTTTTTAAATGAAGAAAGTTTTTTTTAAAAAAAAAGCGTGTATTTTTGTGATTTCTTTTTCTCTGTTTTGCTTTACACAAAAACTGTACCCAGAACTACCAAGACATAAAATAATGAAAAGCACATCCTGGGATGAGGCTTGTGCTCGTGGGCACTATCTGACAATGGAATCTTAACAAGAGGAAAGCCTGCTGGCAGTATTCGAAAGAGAATATTCTCTCTGCTCTTTTGAGCACATCTTTCAATTTGTTTTCATCTTAGAAGCTGACATTTCAAGACATTCTTCACCTGCTCTGTATGTCTTGCTTGCATGATGCATGATGTCTTTAAAAGTTTATCAAGAAAGCTTGCATGTTGTTTTTTAATATGCAAGCCTTTCAGATACTATGAATCTATATACATTAACATATATAACATTAACATGGTGGTAATTAAGCTTTGATTCAGCATGGCTTTGGTGTGTACAATAATTTGTACGCTTATTTTCAATAGGTTTGCCGTGGTGACTGTATTCTTTATGCCTGAAAGTATATCCTACATCATAGTTATGTATTGTATCAAAACAGTATGTACATTTTATATCTATATACTCAATATAAACTGCTTGTAATATTTTATGGTTTAAAGATCAGAGCCAGATTTCCCTTTATTCGTGCGATATTCTTAATGAGCCCAAACAGTTGTGCAGTCAGCCGTTATTAGTTCTAATTTGCTTGAGGAAGCAGTTTAAAGATGCTGGATTTTGATGTAATGTTGGGTCAGTGAAAACAGGACCTCATCTGTATTTCTTTTTATGGTAGAATGTAGATGCAAGTAAATTACCTCCAGAGAAGCTTTGCAAAACAATACAATTCATTGGAGTATTAAAGCATTAAAGTACAAAGTATTAAAATCTTTCTTAAAGATGGTGCTCACTAAGTGATTCTAAATTATCTGTTATAAAATAGCATATATATTAAAATAGATCTCTTTTCTGAAATTCTAAATCAGTTTTAATAATTCTAATAAAGAAGTATTGGTCCATGTGATAGCTTAACTAAATTATTGCAAAACATTTTTAATGGTTTAGAGCAGCTTGTCAGAAAAAAGGACATTAGATATCACACTTAGTGTGTACATATTGACAACTTGCAGAGTGTTTTTTCATTTAATTTTTGCAAACTAAGCAATGAGCAAGACCAATCTCCCCTTATAACTATTTTAAACATTGAATGTGTTATATATGTGTTATATAATGTGTTATATAAATGTCCACAAAGAAAAACAAATGTATCATAAATAGTACAGGAAATCTTGTAGACTCATTTCAAATTACCCGTATTATGTAGTATTCACATCAAGAATATACTTATACCCCTGTTTTTACAGTTAGCTATTCTCTAATGGCAGTTACAAGTTTTTAAAAAATACTTTAATTTCAAATTGCATAGGATTTATTGAAAGAGAGCAGTTGTATCTAGTTGACAATGTTGAACTATAACCTCATGGGATCCGAGTGGAAGCAGGGATCTAACTTAATCTTTATCTCCTTTGTTAAAGGACTGAATGGAAATGCTCCATATTGCTTCAAACGGTGTGGTATTTTTCCGGTTTGGAAATTGAATATATATGCAAAACATATGTTTTCTGTGCTAGTCAGTTTCTTCTCATTTTTCTTTCGCAGTTTTCATCTTAAATATTTTTCTGCAGGAATTCCCATGCTGATCCCTGGCTTGTCTATTTTTGCTGCAAAGTTTACAGGGTTCACACAACTTTCAGATGCACGCAGTTCTTCTGTGTTGATGATGTGTTTATCACTATATGGGTTTTGTCACAAGACAAATTGCATGTTAAAAATGGCTCTTGATGCCTCAAAATCCACAGCAATTAACAGCTTCTTATTCATTACAGTAAACAGCCATACATCTACATCAAGGGGCCCTACCACACATTCTCATTGTGGTGAACGGTACAGTGCTGCTGAGTTGCCATATTGATTTTTAGATTTTTCCTGTACATAAAGTAACACAGATTAGGATGCCAGATCAAATAGTATTCAATGTATCTACCTTGCAGTCAGTGTCATTTACAGCAGATGTTTTTTTTTCTAGCTTGTATAATGTACAGTTTTTGCATTTCAAATATTTGTATTCTTGTACTATATGTTAAGGGGAAATATACCACCCATATTCTCTTGTTGAAACTAATTTCCTTCAGGCTGGTTTTCAAAACCTATAACTTGATTACCACTCAATTTTTTAGTTAGTGGAGTGTTACTTTGTTTCTCACCTGCCAGAAAAGTCTGGTTAGTAAGTTGTGTTTTGTTTAGATTTGTAGAAAATTTGTTACTGAACAATAATAAATGCATTAGTAATGAATGTGTCAGGAAAATATAGGAGTGAAATATGCTTTCTGCATTCCATGTGGGTAAATGATGTATGGATATTTGGGGAAAATGTAATTACAATTTTAAGTGTTCAAATTCTTGTTTATCTATGTATTTGCATTCCCTTTTTCTTCTTTATGCCCAAACACAATTCTATGCCCAAATTCTGCTGGAACTTTACACGAATACATTTTTTTATTGAAAGTAAATCCCAATCTGCATTTTGAAGTACAAAATAAATGTCCTTTTAACTCTATGAAACTGGAGAGAACACAAATTATGTTACTAACAATGAGCATCTGACAATGGGCCATTTAGATTTGATTGGTAAAGTTCTGGATTAGCTACTACAATACTTGACGTTTACTGCTCAGTAAAGTTTACCTTGAGCTGTTGTGATTACAACATGATGATCGTATAAATTTGAACAAAACCAGATGATGAGCAATATGAATTAAAGACTGCTACCTGACAAACGTGGTTTGTTCTCACCCTGACGAAACCGGGTAAAAAAACACAAAATTTACATAATCATAGTGGAGTATAAAATTCAGTTCTCATAGAATTTATATATTGTTACTCAGGATTGTGTCTACGATGTGTAAAGCTGTTGCGCAGCAGTGTAGACGCAGCAAATTAAAAGGCATGAGGTTATCATTTTCGTCAGTATGTTTTTACCTCTCTTTGTATTGGATTATCTTCACATTTCTCAATAATGTCTTGTCTAAAACGATCATTGGTTACACAACTAGCAGTGTTTCCAGTCGTGGCAAACAAGCGCGTTAAATGAAAAAAATAAAACAAGCAGAATTTTAATTTTACAAATAAATATTACCAAGAAAGAAAGAAATTGTTCATTGGGGTAGCATTTAGAAGCGGTCACATTCTTTTTATGGTGGAAATAGATCTGTATGTGCAAACATATTTAGTTCTGAGGAAGTTCAGAGGAAGAAACGGGCAAACATGGAATCCCTCTAGTGGACGCAAATAAAACTGCAGGCATCAACCCTCATTGCAGATTCCAAAAGCTTCTGTGTCTAAAAGCTTCCAAAAAGTCTGCAGTACTTTTGGTTCTGCAACGATTCATTAAAAAATAAAATATGTAGTTATAAAAGGAAAAATGGCATAAAATGCTGCCGTGTTCATCTTTGACAGCGCTGATGACCGTATCGTTTCCGGGGTCTGTGATTGCAGAGGTAAGGGAGGAGTTTAGGATTGTGTAAACTTGAGGTTGTATCTTCCTTTTGCTAAATGATCAGCACTATCTCTCTGTGTTTGCTATTCCATGTCTTTGACCTTTTTGCAGTTTTACTCAGATGCACACTTTATGTTGTTTCATGTGTATCACGCATTAATAAAAATACAACAGATTTATTGAATTGTGCACATTTATCTGAATATGTAGAAGATAGAATTTGTTTTGTGCTTGCTTCTTTATTGGACAAACCAAATATTTTTATAGCATCAGATATTACGAACCATACAGTAGGAGGTAAAAAAAATAGACATAGCACCAGTGTTAACCTACACAGATACAAGCGTATTGATAACAGGACTTTTTTGGGTAATGAAGTAGCTCCTCGTGTATTGATTTTCCTAATTTCTACATTTTATGTTCACCCTTTTAATTTAGAGAGGGAGTTTTAAGAATTATGCTTTCAATTTTTGTTCTCCTTGTTTCCCATTAGTTCTTTGAGCAGTGTAAATAAAAATTAAGAAATTAAAACAGATTTCTTTATGACTCCCTGGTTTCTATTCTTTAGTTATTCTAGGTCGGTTCAGAGCCCGAAACAGAATAAGGCTACCTCCTATTTGAAAACATAGACCTTTTTATATCAGTCACATGACTCTTCCAGATACTTTAGTGTATTAAGTTATGATGCATTGTTTAGAAGCTACGTTCCTTTATGTTTTCACAGTGTTTCAATTGTTGTTTGTGCAGGAAATCACACCTCTCAGAAATAAGATAAGATCACTTTATTGGCCATATACAATTTCTTGTATTAGGAATTTGTCTTTTCGCATACCCCAGCTTGCTCTCCATGACACATACAGACAGGGAGAGAGAAGCTTGGGGTCAGAGCACAGGGTCAGCCATTTATACGGCACCCCTGGAGCAGCTGGGTGAAGGGCCTTGCTCAGGGGCCCAACGGAGTAGGATTCCTCTGCCGGCTGCGGGATTTGAACCGGCAACCTCCCAGCCACAGGCGCAGATCCTGAGCTATGGTGCGGTGGGTCTGTGGCAAAGGATGCAGTGGTGCTGTTAATCACATCAAAAGCCCCTGATTGAAATATTTGACATATTGTACTGTACACTGTCCTGTTCAATCCAGCCCAACACCTGTGCTAAGGGCCAGCATGGTGCCAATTAGCATGTTACAAGCAAACATATGCCCCTCCTGTAGTTTCTGATTAAAGTGCATATTGATGGTATGAATTACCTCAGCGTACAATACATTGCTCCACACATATATGTAAATGTTTAATTAACCCATGCCTAAATCACTGCACTGCTTTGGAGCAGAGGTATTAATCTACTGATATCACCAATATTATGTATCTCTAACACAAAGTGTTACTACATTTCTTAGATTAATTGAGGAAACAGAGGTAGTTTTCCTCATTTCATTTGCATGCCATTTAAACCAATTTATTACCAGCTTCCTCCCGCCTGTGTTCTCCACAATTTGGCGAGAGAGCTGCCCCTCTTCATTTCAGACTTCATTCTGAATCCAGTTGTACCTGCAGCACATATTTCTGTGAATCAATTATCACAGAAAAAAGGCCTCTAATGCAAGAGATAGAAGCCGAGATTTGTTAACAGAGTCAAATTAAAATAAACAAAATCTTTCAAATCTAGCAAAATATTCCTTTTGCTTAATGATCAGCACTATTTTTCTGTTTGCTATTCTATGTCTTCTATGCCTTTTTGCAGTTTTACCCAGATGCGGACTTTATGTTGTTTCATGTGTATCACTCATTAACAAAAATACAACTGATTTATTGAAACGTGCACATTTATCTGAATATGTACACTGGTTGTGGATTAAATTGGAAAGCAATTTTGAAACATTCCTTACATATCTAGATTTTGTAATTCTTTGTTTTTTCCTGCCCCAATTGTTTTCATTCATTATAATATAAATTCAAGATTAACCTAATCATAGATCAAGGAGTACTACTCACTCCTAGCTGTGAATGTGCTAAATGATCCCTGTATTAGTTGGATATAAATTACTAGATTAGAAACGGATCTGATACCACCATTTGAAGATAATTTCAGGAGACAAACAAGATGCCTTAGACTTAGTCGGGTTTTAGAAGACACTAAGAGTGCAAAAATTTGCAAATTTACTTTGCTCTTTTTCCATAAGTGTGCCAACATGAGAAATGTTGCCCTGATATGTACACGTCTTTCGATATTTTCGAAGGACATTAAAACAACCGCTAAAACTCTGAAAAACAGTGGGATCTGCAGGAAAGAACGCCTACACGTCCACCACTCTCAGCACCGTGTTCTCCACCGTGTTGATGGACGTAATCGGGCGGATTTTAATTGATTCAACCAGGGTGCTCATACTCAGAGAGGCAGCGGCCCACCTCTGGGATGTCACTGCTGAAGATCACAGAGGGAGGTGTCGGCTCACTGGCAGAGAGAGCCCCTTCCCAAAGGAGCATGCTGTTTTGCCTCTAAGGTAAGTCGGGATGCAATGGATTTTAAAATTAATCATCACACGCCGTGTGTGTATTTCAAGAGATCGTAATTATTGAGCCTTAAACTTGCACTCCGTGCTCAATGACATGTCTCCCCAGGCACTGCTGTTGAGACAGTGGCCATATCAGGGCACATAGTTGGAAGCACAGCCATTGAATATCACAGAAGCAGCCCTCACACTCCTACTGCCTCGTGTTTAAGTTTTCCTCTCTTGTTTCAAGGATAGGAGATGGGAAGAGTTGAATCTAAATTAAGCAACTGAAATTAAATCTTAATTAAAAATCAATGTTAGATTGATCTTTCTAAGATGGCTTATTATTAATTTATTTGGTTACTTTGTAGCTATTTGATTTTTACCCCTTCCGGAGACCCACATTAGATTTTGGCTGTTGTCCTACTGGTATTCCAGAGTCTTGTTAAAGGCCTTCATGAAAATTATATTGCCTTTATTTGAAATTTTTGTTCTTAGTTAAAATAGAAAGCTGGATATTCCTTTTGAAATGTGTTGCTGATAGATCCTTATAATTAATTCTTTCATACCTTTTCCAAAAAACATAGGCTTTGTCTATTATAAGCAAAAAATATTCTGTTCTAAAGAATGTTTTCTTCTATTTTATTTTTGCTTGGGGGTAATTACAATTATAATTGTAGTTAATGGTTAGCCTTTTCTACCACAGCATTATCCTTCTCCTATCTTCCCCTTTGTTAAGTAACAAAATTTGAAGCAAGGTATTTTCATCTTCATGTTTGAGAAAATAAATAAACAATAGAATCTGAAGTGTTAGGTCTATGTGTTGTTTCATATTAGAATAATCCCAGACCTGGCTTTCAGATTGTGAACTACAGATCATTATATTGAAAACAAATGCCTATGTTGTTGCTTTAAATATTTGCAGTCTCCTTGTTAATAGGCAAATACCCTATTGACACTTCACACACAATGAAATGTGCATTAATATTTAATCGCCTTTAATATAAAGACTCTAAAGACTTGTGTATGCATGGTATAACAACACTGTTGTTTGTTCCCTCAGGAGATACCAACATTAAAGCTAACATATCTGCTGCTAAAAAAAGGCCAATGTTATTTTGAGCATGCTCATTATGAGAAGGGGAGGGGGGATTTCTGAGCAGGGCTGAGAAAATAAATACCAGAGGTATCAACTTTGTTTTCTGAAATAAAGTATTGAAAAGAAATGTGTAAAATAATGGAAAGAACACTTTTTGATTAAGTATCACCTTATTTTTTAATAGTATAGTAAACTAGAGTAAATCAACAAACATGTCAGTTGTACCTTTTTTGTTGTATTTGAAATATTTTCTTTACTAAAAAAAATATTTACTAGATTTATTTTGTTTTCTTAATAAGAGTTGAGTTATTTAGTTTTGTTTCCAGCTCCTTAAAGAAAGAACAAATCCCTACTTCCCAAGAATGTATTTATACACTAAAATAAATGTTTTAAAGCATTATTCTGTTGTTCACTTAAATTATACTACAATTCTGGGAACACATAAGAATGTGTGTTGTCTCTCTCTACAAGCCATGGTCTGAAAAGTATGAGTTTTATAATTTTTTACATATAGCCATGTATACACCTCATGTTAACTTTGAAATTCATTGGTAGTACTGTATATGTTTTTGCTCCAGATTGTAGAATAATATAATATATGTACAAAAAGGTTTAATTTAGTTTGAGCTGCTAGCATTTTCTGTTATAAAGAAATTGTGTGTACAGCTCTTATTTCTCTCCCTTTTCTAAGATAACCTTTGTCATTACGTTTGGTAGGCCTGTTGTTAGTTTAATAAGAGTCCAGACTTGGATTTACAGAACTAGGCATGACTGAAGATACTGCTCTTGGTCAGATTGAGGATTTTAACACTCACCTTGTCTGTTAATGACATTTTTATTTTATTAACCTATCAACATGTGCTTCTAGACAGTTTAGAAAATAAACTATATGCACGCTTTTTTATGTTCCAGTTTTGGGTTGAGATAAGCACCGACTTCGGAAACCTTCCTGTCAAAAAAGGCAGTCTAACATCCTGCGGCTGTCTTTGAGAGCAAAACATGTTCTTCACAGCGCTCCCCGAAGTAAGTCATATATTGCGAAAGAGTGCTACCCTTCCCTCTCTCTCCCCGTCTCGCCTTTTTTGTGCTCAAAATAATTCTTTCAGCCTACAGCGATCACTTTAGACTTTTTAACACGCGTCCGATCGTTACAGAAAGTACGAGTGATCTGCTCATCCTGTGTTTCGCTCGATGGGGAAAGTGACAGGCTCTCTAATTGGGACTAATCAGCTGGCAGCTCAGGTTGAGTGGCACTGCAGCGATCTGAAGAGTAATGGCATTGACCCACAGATATAGGTGCTGCCTTGGGCAGTACTGATATCCCTCCATCTCCCACCACATTACACACGGGCTCATAGCATATTCAAATTCAATGAGCGTCTTTTTTTCCCTGGTTCTTGGGTCAAGAACAAAAAACTCAACTAATCAAAAAGAGAAAAGAGAGAGAAGGAGAAAAAGAGCACTGCTTGACAATTTTTCTACTGCACATTAAAAGGATCAGGCTTGTTCTCAGCAGCACGCTACATTATTCTTTTTTACTATATCACTTACAGCTATTGCTTTGAATTACAGAGGAATCTCTGTTAAGAAAAGGGAGAAGGAATCAAAAATTCATCAGAAAGAGTTCTGGAGAGGGTGAGGAGAATGTGTTTTGTGCTGGAACCAACATTTGCAAAAGTTCCAGCTCCTTAAGCAATTATTAGCGGTGATAGTTTGACATGCTCAAGAGTTGTCAACAACTGGCTTTAAACAAAGTACAAAGCAGAAATAAACAGTGCTCCAGGCAAAATTAACTTGGGGACATGCTGCTCCATAAATTATACATGCAATCTTTTACAGCAGTGCATGGTGATATTATGAGGCTCCTGTTCGTCTGAATGCTATTGTATCAACACATATATATATGTAAAGCAGCAGGAATAAGAAAATGTAATGAGATAAGAACAAAATGAAATGTTACTGTATAAGTCAGCTATATCATTGTCAGTGACACCTAATGAACAATCTTTTGTGGAGTTTTTGTTGTTTTTAACTTGTTTGCTTTTAAATAACTCTTAACTCGTTCATCCCATATTCCTGTCCCAAGGCCCCTATTAATCTAGCTAATTAGCCCATTGCCTAGAACATAAAAGAAATGTTTTAGCTCTTTAATCTATCTGCATCCCTTCCAGTTCTTAGAAACATAAAGAAGAGTAGGATTGTACAGATGCTGTTTTCCCTGTGTGCAGGATACAGTGAAAATAATTTCAGAACTTGTTTTAATTTCATATGCTTCTAGACAACTTACATAATATCTGCTTTTACTGAGTACTTTAAGCACACTGTATCTACATGCCATTATAAAAACTAAATCATACTCCTCTTCAAGAATAGTCTGCATCAGGTAAATTGAATAGTATTCTTAACTGATTGGTTACACGAACATGAACATGAAAGAGAAACAGTCTGCTCAGGTTTACTCATGAAAATACAAACCTGTACCAGTAATGTTACAATTCAAGTTCTATGTAAAACTAATATAGCTAAATCAGATATGTTTTCGTATAATATAGACAGATTTGAAATTATTCTTGTTCCCTAACTGGATAGATACACGAAGAACATTTGCTCAGTTTAAACCAACAAAAGTAACAAAACTATGAATCTAATATGGATGTCATGGCCAGTTCATTCTTGCAAACATGGGTTTATTTTTTTCTGATCTTTGTTGATCTCTTTATACAATCGTGGAGCCATTGTTATTAATTCCTCTGCTGTTTTAATCTAAAATACTTTCTTCATGATAATGGTATTACCTCTTAGGGAAGATGTATGGGTGTAATATGTCTTTACTGTACAATACGAAAAAAAGTGGAAACTATGAAGTAACCTAGTTTTTATTCAGTTTCTAGCATTACTGGATAGTTTAGAATTAGGAAACTTAATTGAGTTACATGAAAAAAGAAAGATTGTTTCAGTAGTTGATATATTTTATATATTTCTTTACTAATTTATATTCAAATTTTGTAATATCAAGTTTACATTTTTCAATCTAAAAAAATTAAAACAGCAGTTTTAACAGCGCAAAGTTTCTATATAGTACATATTCACATATTTTTTGTACACACTTTTGTATTGTATATGACAGTATAGAATTTCTAAGCAATCTTCCCTTACACTACTAGAGTCTTAGTTTTATTAAGAGTCATTGTATACAATAAGAGGACAGTATTTGAATCCTGGGCAGAACAACGGTATAGATATTAATTACTATTAATACTATAGGTATTTTCTATATTGGTAATAGAGAATACAATGATATAACAACAGAAGAAAGGTGAGGACTAGATGGATAGGTACATGGATGCTTGGACAGGTAGAGAGCAGCACTACCACATACTGTATGTTAAATAAATTGGCGCATTAATGAAAATGCATCACATTTCATTCTAAAGACCTGCAGTAAATCTCAAAACGCTACATTATTTATGATGTTACCTACAGTATATACTGTATGTATTTTAACTAGGTCAAAAAAGACTGTCATACTGTAAAACAGGAATAGGAGTATTTTATTTGCCTGATGCCTTCAATGTGTTACCATTGTTTTTTCATTACTCCTACTGCCTCACTATAACTCTCTGGGTCCAGGGAATGTAATTATAATGGTGTTGCTTCCTAGTTGTTCTGACGCATACCGGTTGTCCTGATTAAGAGAGAACGCTGGCCTAATCCTGTCCCAGAAATCTCCCCATAGAGATTCCCTTCTCCTTTTCATCTGCTGCTGTCGAGTCTACCTGGAAACAGTGCTGGCTGGTGTACGGATGCTTCTGTGCTTTCAAAAACATACAGCACCCTAATGGAGTCTAGCCCTGTCAGCTTACAAAACTCCCATGACTGTGGCAACACGAGGAGCTTGCAGACAAACATTTAAGTTCATGAAAGTGCTCTTTTTCCCATCATATGGATTTTACTTACTTTTGTAACACAGGCAAACAGAAGTTAATGATATAAGTAAATATTACTTTAGTAATACATTAGCTACATACAGTATTACATTTTCTCATAATAACGACACAATCCCAAATTGCGGTATCTTTAAAACTCGAACCAACCAATGCAGTAAATGGTCCAGGTGTGTACAAAATGCATTCAAATGAAAGTATATTGGCCAAAATGTTTAGATATTGACAAATGTTCACTTTGACAATAAAAGTCGTGTTTTTGCAGTTCTGCTGGACTTACTTCTTTTTCCACAGTGCAGAGATCGAGGCTGCTTCCAATTGAATGCATAGCAATAATAAAGTAGGAATTCCTTTACACTGTGCCAGTACGCTGTTCATAGTTATATATGGTGTGTCTATAGCCTTATAAGCTAAAGTCATTTTGTAGAGCTAAAATATATGTCTGAGGTTTTCTCTACAGTTTAGCAGTTGTCATTCAAATAACAAGCTGCCATGCAACCTGCAACTGCTTCAGTTTTATGATTAAATCAAATTTAGTTTCATTGGTACTGAATAGACATAAATCTTGTGATACTGAAAACTGCTTATTTTAAAGTACATAAGGTGTAAAGTACAGCAAACTGAAAATGTTGCCATTGATGATATAGTATGACGAAAGATTGATGAAATACAGGGACTGATTTCAGCATGCTAACCAGGTGCAGAATTCAGTAAGACCCATGCTTGTACAGTAGACAATATTTGTCTAGCTTTCTTTTCAACATACTTTACTTTCAAAAAGTAATTTTCTTTAAAAAAATTATCCTCTTATTGTGATGTGACATCAGTAATCAAATTACTAGTAGCCCATGAGTAAACAGAAAGAGCTGGCCTTAGCATATTTAAAAGGAGCATTTTAGCATGCAGCATTAAGTTATCTCTTGGTTATTTATTTCCTTTCCTTGTTATTAACGCTGAGAGCAATATTATTCTAATTATATCAGCCCAATCAGCAGTATTGCATGTCCAGGCCCATTTACATTATCAGGAGCTTTGTCTTTCACACTGTGATACTAATTCAATGAGACATCAAACATTTAAATCGACCCAGGACGCTGAGGTCAGCCGTTTTGGTCCTTTCACTCTATTAGCACTCGAGTGTAATTGTGTTTGTCACTCTCGGATGACTGATAGCACTGTAGTGGCTATCTGAGCACAGATGAACATCGCACTAATACATTAGTTTGCTCTATAATATCAATATGTGTTTAGTTCTGGGGGTGTGTCTGCCTTGTTTACTGTGCACTCTTATAGCTAGCACAGAATGAGTCGATTTCTGTTGTAAATGGTGAGATTCAAAGGCCACCCTGGCAATATTTTAGGCCCGCTCTTTAACAGACATGCTAAACAGCAGACAGATTTGTTGTCATGGTTGCCTTATTTCAGGTGTTCATTGCAACAGAGTGAACAAGAAAAAAGAACATTTTGCGATTATTGATTGTGGTGTGTGAGGCTGGCATTAATCTAATTTCTTGGAGATCAGAAGCCATATTCTAAATCCTAAATCAATGTGTTTCAGCCTTTTCAGGCTTGTTAAATGTTTCTTCTTAATGGTACAATGTAAGATTAACAAAAGGAACCTATAGCAGATATGGTAGAAGTTCTAAATTAGTATCACATTTTGGGTGAGTCTCCATTCTCAGTGATATCCCAATGCCTTATTTGTTATTACTGTTTAGTGCACAACATGCAAAGCTGTAAAGCTATTGTCTTGCACGGCCTTTCCTAATTAATTTGTATTATATAAGGTTCTCAGTGATGTATAATTCACACACAGGGAATATCCATATAAATAAAAAGCAAACGGTTTTCCTCAAAACAGAAGATGCATTTTAGTTTCACATCATTTACCAATCTCAGAATTCCATAATGAATTCTGTAAGAAGAAATATCTCCTATTGTTTGTGGCAAGTGTAAAGAGACACTTTCACTGCTGATAATAGTGTTTAATTTATCACTTACAACATTGTCTGACCTCTGTGTGTCCCAACCCCTTCATCACCTTCACAGCTGCTCTAGTTAATTGTTAGAGCCAAGAGTAAATGAAAATCAACTGTGCTAATAATGAATGGAGCCCATTACTCTCAGCAGTGCGTTGACTTACAAAGGTTCATCAGGAAACATTACACTCAGCACCACAACCAACCCTGCTCCACCCCCCCCACACACACACTCACACTTTGGAAATTGATGATTTTAGGACTTCTGTAAACTTTTACTGTTCTGTATTTTCTGCCATGAGATTTATTTTGATCATTTATATCCTTTGTTACTGGTCATATCCTCCAATGATTTGGTCTGCTTTCACCACAATTGTCATGTTTAATGGATCACAAGCATGCATTCCTAGGTAGCCTTGTTATTAGCTCTGTAATGCAAAGGTTGGTGCTGAAGTAGTGAGAGACAACAATAATAAGAGATAAATGTATTGAAAGTATTATGGTTCCGCAAGATATTGGCTTTGAAATTGGTGCCGTGACATGCTGTTCATTAGAAAGGTGTAGTTTGTGTTCACTGAGGACAAACAAATCAGTGCTTAACTTGTATGTGCCCCAGTGTGGATTTTGTTGTTAGACTGACGTTTTATTGTTTTTCACAGCTTACTGTCGGACATTCGCTGAGGTTTGACTAGCTAACAACATCTGGATGATCAGCAGGCCTTGTGCGACCTACAGTAACTCTGTAGGAAAACAAACTGAACTCAGTCTTGATGGGGAAAGGAGAGGAGTTTGTCACTTTGTGTGTATAACATGTACTTCCACTAACTTCATGCCTGTTCTGTGTTGTGGGGGGAAAATACAGCTGCACTAACAAAGCACTTCAGAGAGTTTATAAAGAAATAATGTTTTACACAAAAGGGAATCATATTCTTGAGTGTACAATGCAACTGTGACTCTTACAAAAAGTAGTTGTGTAGCTGTGCTACACGGGCCCAGAAGTGTGCCCTATAACCATACATGGTTTTTCAATGGAAGAAGGGACTTTGGTATGTCATCAATCCTTCATTCTTCAGAGGCATTGCATTCATCAGCAAAATTAAAAAAGTGTCATGTCTCAAGTGATTTGTATTCTTCCATCAAAAACACACACCTTCAGAGGATTTCAATTAGCATATTCTTAGGATGTAATAATAACTCATTGGGTGACCTAAGTCTATAAAGAGCTGGGAGTAGATTAGTCCCATAACATATTATTTCAATGAAAATATGAAAGGATGGGGTGGTCAGAATTGATAAAAGGCTTCAGCTGTCTCCTGACTGAAGCCTTGTATCTTCAGCAGCTAGGGAGCTCCAGATTTAATAAACCACTTACACAGTTTGATTGGCCTCGCTTAAGGCCTTCACTTTCTACAACAATTTGCAACTCTGACTTCAAGTTATGCTGCACAGGGGAAGGTGGGGGAGTTTACCGTGGACTACCTGGGGTGTAACGTTCTGCATTAGAGAATATTGGATACCCCTTTCTCATTGAAAAAGTCAATCCATTCAGGGCAACAGATGGAATTTATAACAGAAGGTGAGGAGGATAGTCTTGCACACTTTCTCTCAGTATATACATCCGTCACCTAGGACTTCCCTTCGTGTTTCTCTTTCACATCCTTCCTGCCTCCCCATCTACACCCCTGCGGCAGCTCCCTGGCTCATTCCTCACAATAGTGAGGGGAGTTTGGGCAGCCTATTCCTTTGGCTAGGCTGCCACTACCTCAGATTGGCAAGTCACACCTAATATGCTCTACATGTTTCTTCCCTCTATCGCATTCGTTAAGATCTAGCCAGACTACTGAAACAGTGAAACAACAGCATTGTGTACACTACCTTAAAAAGATGAGCTTTGCAATTATCAAAATGATAAACAGAAGACAAGTCTAGAGGAGTCAAAAAGTAAATTCTCAGTTTGACTTGTCAAAGGAACAAAGAGGAATAAATATAAACTTTTTTTAGTTTGAGATGCAAACTGCAGGTGAGGGGGGGGAGTGAGGAGGAGAGAGAGTCGAGAGCCTTGTTTTCCCAGTGTTGGTGCTGTGGGAAGAATGTGGCTTTGCTCAGCAATTCTGTTTACTTCAAAGAGCGCTGTAGTTTCCAATGTTTTAAAAAATGCAATACTTAAGAATGGAATTTGCATACACACATAGTAATATACATACTTATGCAAAGAAAAACAATACTGCCTGAAGGCCTCCAACTTGCAATTGTCAGATGTTTCTAATTCATGCATTTGACAGGTTTTTGTGTGACTTAAAATAATATTAATACATACACTAATTGTCATAAGGCCTTATTCTGCTGAATTTTGTTCAACAGATTTTTGTACTTAGTGAAAATAATACAGACACATTTATGTTGACAAGGCTACTGTTCTGTGTGTATAATTCAGTAGTTTAGAAATAACAGTTCAGCAAAAACGGCATATCATTTTCTGGGTAGAATTGCTATATCTGTGCACAGTTCAAAATTTGATGTTTGTTTCATTTGGTAATGAAGTAGATACATGAATCTATTTAGGTGGGTAGCTGCGTCAGCATGCGTAGGCTGCAAAGGAACAAGTAATAGGTTTATTCCATGCTGAAAAAAAGCATGGAATAAACCTATTACTTGTTCACATGAATCTGTTTCCTAGAGAGCTTACAATCCTATCGCCAGATCCTAGTGGATTTCAGAAGTTAAGCAAGTTTGGGCTTGCTCAGTAGAGGGACTGGAGATTTCTAAGAAAAAACACATTTTTGAAGTAAATGTTTTTTTGTTGAGCAGTATAGTTCCTCTGCACTATAATTTCCAAACCAATGCCCCAGCAGAGCTAGAATCCTTCAGAAGAAATGTTAAACTGTGGTCTTGTTAATTTGGTCATTAAGGACCCATGGCATAGTTTCTAAAAGCTGCCATGCTACCCTGGTCTCTTTTGCGTTTCTACCCTGGCCTACCTAAACTTCCCCCTTAAATCAGCTGGTGAGGTAATTCCTCACTTCTTTCCATCATCTACTTTGTGGTGAGACTGCTGCTGCATGTCTCCCAGGTGGGTGCAGCACTTCTGAGGTGAACACAGTGGGTCTGTGAATTCTACCACTGAAGATTGGCGGTTCAGTGGTAGAATTCTCACTCGTCACGCATGAGGTCTGGGTTCGATTCCCAGCCAATCCACAAGTTGTGCTTGGGGTGGAATAAAGTATTTTGAATTGAATGTAAAGTATTGTTTTGTGGAATAATTTGGGATGGAAAGTGCTACATAGATGCATTTATTTTTTTAAAGGAAAAAAGTAGTTGCTAGAACTATAATCAATATTTTCTGACATGATTTTATTTCTTTACATATTATGATAGATCATTTACATGCTATCATTATTATTTCAGTGCATTTATGGAGCTTACTGAAGTTGTCAGCCTTGAAAGTGAATCAGATCATCGCTAGATTTCTGATACTATAGGAAAGCACACTGAAGATATGGCAGATGAAAGGAGAGCAAGGCGTGATGAGGGACACTGACAGTGGCTTGCTCTGCATCACATTAGACGTCGTTGGAGGTGTAAGTGAGCAGATATAATTGTGTAACATGCCTTCAAGTTAAATAAGCCAGCACTCCAAAAGCTTTGCTGTCTTTTGCATATGTTCCGCTTACTTTGAGGAGATGAAGGAAACCTGGGTTCTAGTGATCTTCTCTGAAATCTTTGAGCCACTTTGTTTATTATTAAAAAGAAAACCTTGTTCCATTAACCATGAGGGAGCCACAGTAATGGTTTTAATGACCCCCTTCCATCACTGCACTTGGAAAAACCTGACAGCCACCTTTGTATCTCTTTGTGGACGGTTCTCACTTGATGGGGGATTAATAAGGAGGGGGGGGGGGGCGTCTCAGGTAATTACTTCATACATCTAGTTTGAGAGAACAGGATCTCCCTAAAGAGTTCAGTTATTTTATTTATAATTGCACCACACATGCCAAGGTCTCAACATTTTTGAGGTCACACAGGCGTTAAGCTTTGATGAAATCTCGGCTGCCTGACAGTGACATGACTTGACTAGATCACAGCTGAACCATAGATTCAAAAATCCTGGACTGAGCTTTAAACATCTCATGAAAATCAGTACTGTTGTCATGGATTGTCTTCCTGTTTCTCTGTGCATTTGATATTCAGCTGATCATATGGACAAAGGTATTTGTTGTGGAATAAACTGGCCAATAAAAGAGTGGAGTTAAATGCATATTTTATCCATATATTCAGTTTGGACCAACCATGCTGGTTAAAGCTATGCTGTATCCTTAAAAGAACAGGTATTCCACATTGTTTAATGTGTGTTTTTTCTCTGTGCTTCCTATCCTTAAACATTTTTATAGAGTATACATAGGAGCCATGTATCTTTTCATGTACTACTCCTAAAGCACAGGCAACCAATACATTTCAACAAGTTGATTTTTGAAAAAAAAAGGTTCTAGGCTATATCAGTTCTATCAGCATTAAAGTTTTAAAGTTATCAAGATAGTATACTGGGGGGTGATAGTAGTAATATCAACTACTCTTAAGTAGTATTACGTATCATTGAATGTTTTGAATGCTTCGGGGATGAAATATATTTTATTTGAAGTATTTAATAACAAATTGCTAACAAATCTAAACTATTAAGAATTAAAAATGTAAATTTGTTTATTAACAGAGAATATGCCAGCTATTTCATAAAATCATATAAATAGTAGATCTTATAAATGCTGCATTAAAATTCAAAACTGTTTCTAAGTAGGACATCCATTTCAGTTCTATGGGACTTCCATGATTAATGACTAAATAATCCCCTGATAATAGTTTTAAGAAGCAGAGAGGTAACAGCTTACATGCCTGGTGTCTGAAGTAATATCAGTCAGTAACATACTGATGTCTCCTGTCCTTGCAAGTGTTAGAAAGGATCTGTTTCCAGTCAGCTACAATTCCAGGTAGAGTTTTTTTTTAATTATGAGGGGGTACACATTTACCAAAGTGTGGAAAAGTACACTTTATAGAATCAGAATACTTTTTAGATTCCAGTTAATACTGACATTTTCGGAATCCTTGCAGCATGAGCTGGGTTCCTCTCAGCTCTGTACAGCAACACAAGCTCAGACGGAAAGATTAAATATTTATGCTAATTGTAGAGAAACTTCCCACAAAAGACAATCAAATGAAACCGACCTGTCAAAGCTGCTGTCATTATTAGAGGCATAACTACTGAGGAGCAGATATCAAAGCATCCTTTTTGATATGCTGCGTCCTATACAGGCCCACGGAGGTCTGCTCTCCTTTAACAATATTTATAATGAAGGGATGGCATCAGGAGATTGTCAGTCTAGATTATGAGCGTTGCCTTCTTCTGCCTGACTCGAGCCTTCAGGCTCTTTCATGGTGTACCTGATTCTCAATTCTCCCACAAAAAGCTAATGCTGAACTTGAAAGCAAGAAGCGGCTAATAAAGTTTGCATATTCCCTAGAACAAGAGCACACAATGTAGAAGAAAAGGAATAGTGTGATTAAACAAGGGTAGCACAGCAGGCGGGAAGGAATAAAAATTTTAAAATGCCAGGCCTTGCCTTCCCAGTTTAGAGACTCATTTGCATTGCTTTAAAAACAAGGGAGATATCATAAGCACCTGACACCAGGGACATAATAATACAGACTTCTAACTGAACATAATAAAACTGAGCTTACAGTCTTCTTTCTCAGGCCTACATAACATCATCTAGTACGTCATGTTTTTTGAATGCAGCAGCTCTGATTGTAAAGCTTTTGGTGTTGACTTTCTGTCTAAAGGTTTGACACAGCAGAGTAAACGCCCTGGTTTGCTTAAATATACTGTTTAAGGAGATAATATTTTATACAATTATGTTATTTCATTTAATCTGCTGTTTATATATACTATACATTTGAACTCCGTGTATCTATAAGTAACGTGCAGAAACGTACCACTGTATTAAAATGGCTTATTGTTTTAAGTTCGCTGCTAGGATTGTAGGAAGTAGTGCATCATGGCTCTTTCCAGTATTCTTTTAAATGCCCTCTGGTTCCTGCAACTGGTAGACATGAGGTAATCTAGTCCCTAGTAGATCTCATACAGTGGTCAACATTGGTAAGATTTCCCCAAAGCGAGGGAAAAACAGAGCTCCAGTAATGACCATTTCTGAGGACTTGCATATAAATAGAATTTGATCAATTCAATTTACATTTCTGGAAATTACAATAAAAAGCTTTTGGAAAGAGTGTTTGTGTGCAGGTAGGCTGTCATTTCCCTGGACTAAGTGATGATTTAAATTAACAAGTCAAATGTATCATGAGAACTATGAGCTGCATGACAATTAAAATCATCGTAGGTAGAAATGATAATGGGGAACAGACTCCAATGGACATTGACACTCAGTAACTTAATGGAGCATGCTCCCCATCATGAACATAAAGAGTGGCCAAAGAGAGCTGATGTAGTTCTGTGTCTCAGGAGTTTGCAATTGCTGTCCACACAGAAGTCTCCTATAGTCCTATAGGTATGTCTGCAGTGGTGCACAATATCCACAATACTGTTGTATGAACAGGCCAGATAACTTTATAAGCCTCATCTTATAACATGTAACCCAGTTAAGCTGTACTCCTCGGTGGTGATTTAAAAAAAAATATTGATATGATTCATTCAAAGGCATGCATATTTACATTGTGGAGTATTGCAAAATTGGGTGCTTGCTGTTCTGTTTTTATGGCAGTTTTTGGTGGATTGTTGTTTCCTGCCTCTGGGTTAAGATATATGAAAACAAACTGAGTAAACAAGGGTGGATGAAATGAATAATTGGAAAAGATGAGCGGATATTAAATCAGTTGGAAAAAAAGAGCTTTGTAAGTACATGGGCTGTGTGATTAATTAACATGCTCTGAAAAGTCCCAGCAGTAGCTATATTTGTAGTGCTGACAGGTAAAGTATTTTAGCTGTGTAGAGAGCTTTAGGAAAGGAAAACAAAACAAATGTTATTCTTAATAGCTGGCTCTAGAGCTCTATTCCTATTCCTGGACATGTGTGCATACACAGAACCTCCCTGACATTGTGAAAAAGGAACCTTTTCCACCTGACTTCACTGTTGCTATTGCTATTAAGATGCTTCCTGTATATTTGAGTCTTAAATATAAGGAAATGCAGCATTTTTTATTTGTTAACATTCACCATTCAATGTACAGTATTTGCTTTGGAATGTTGCAAGCATAAAACCATGCTAAAGATATACTTGCATTTTAAATCACAGAAAACTGTATCTAATCTCTGATGATATCTTTTAACAGAGGGTGGAATAAGTGAAAGCAATCTAATACCCAGCTCTGATTCTAAAAAACAAGCATGTAACATCTGAAATAAATGGACAATATGTGTAAATAGATTAAACTGCATTGAAGTGGATTATATATTTTACAACATACTGTAAAAGCCCATATAATGCCAGCAACTGGAAATTAAGCTCCCACTTGATACTTGTTGCAGGGAATGCTATAAAAATTGATTCATTTAAGTAAGTAAGTCATCGGGTATGTGAAGAGAACAAAGTTATGCCTTTTATTACTTCATCTAATTATTCCAATCTTCTAATTATTTTGAATTAAAAAGTGGACACATATTAGAATGCAATTTCAGCTTAATGTATCTTTTCAATGATAGTGCAATGGGCGTGAGTCACATGAACACCTGATCCAATAAAAAAGCCTTTTAAGTTCGAAAAGGAATTCTAATATGCATTCTAATATTTTCCACAGTGTACAGACAAATTCTATATGAACGGTTTATATAGACAACATTTGTATAGAGGCTAGTAATGTTATCTGAAATAGCTGTATGTTTTATATCAATGTGTAAACTTGATATAAAAATCAAAACAAAATAAAAAAATAACATATTTTGGGTTAGGTTTACCTCAAAACTCAAAACATGGTTCTAAGCAACAAAGTTTTTTTTGCTTCTTTTTGATGAGAGGCCTCTGACAGTCAAACTAACCTTGGTATCGAGTGCCTATTTTTCCAAACCTCTGTAGCACCAATACACTCTTATTATAACAGACCCTCACAAAAGCCAGTGTTCGGGAGGAAAGTTTGAAATGTACTGTAGCTCTGTGACTGTGCAGGCAGCATAGCAGGAACTGGGAACTGCTGTACAATGTTGTATTTTTCCCTGGGCATAGCTTTGATCAAAGACATATACCACAAGAAGCATCCTTGGGGTTATATTGCACTCACATTCATAAATCCTAATTATGATTTCAACCCTTTTAATCATGTGCCTCAGACAGGATTGAGATATGGGGGAAATAAATTCTACCTGACTATGGGAAATGTTTTTTGTGAAATTACCCCGAAGGTATGTTTGTGTCCTCCAACACATATAGCCCCGTTACATTACACAAGTCTAAAAAATTCAAAATAAAAGTGTTCCAGTATTGTGGTGAAACAAATAATTATATTTTGTTTCTTAAAATTGCTTCACGTAGAATTAGGAGTTGATCTCTTAGGTTATAGTTAGTCACAATTCTCTAACCTTAATATATCTACAGAATTTTGTAAGGTAAAAAATGTCAGTTCTTTTCATGAGAGAGTAAGAAAGAAATGGTTAAATCGTAATTTTGTGTCAACTATATTAAATGCAAAGTTTTATTTACTTTTTTGCAGTATATGAAATATTTTCCGATTTAACTGAACTAATCAATCTAATGTTAAGCTAACAGTTATCAGAATAATGTGACCACATTTTCTGCATGAACTGCATTGACCTTTTAAATTACCTATCTTTTCCATTTCAAGCAGGTTGTCTTTTGTTAGACATGTTTTTCGGTTGAAAAAAAGTCAATAGTTGTGTTTTTAATTTGAAGAAAGTCAATAGTTCAGTAACTGTGTATGGGAAAGTATATTTCAAGCAGTCCTAAGTGACCCACACTTCAGTTTTGTTGTTCTGGCTGATAACTGATTTTTCTTTCATTGTATATCTATGTGGAATTTCGCATTAAATGAATCCCATCAGCCAGCAGTTAGGTTTTGCAATGGTCTGGGAGTAGGAACAGCGCTAGTGCCCAGCAGTATGAAAACATCAGAGAAATACGCAGTGAACTGGTTAACAAAATAATTGCACTGGAACATCTTATTTTGGGAAGTTTAGGCAACATAATTGTGTTTTCTGCCAAAGGCACTTTTTTAATTTGCTTTGTATTGTCAAGCAAGTGTAGAAAAATACCGTTTCCCTAGCAGCCAAAAGTAAAAAAGAGGAAAGACAAATCTTTCCCTTTTGTATGGAAGCTTTAGGCAATGACCATCATCTCACGAGCTATTCCCAGGCTGATTTGCATATCCAAGGCCACCTGAGGGAGACTGGACGTTCCTTTCCAGGTCTGCTGTGAGGGGGAAAAGCAAGAAGTCAAAGAAGGCAGGGAGATGACATCTTGCTGAGATCCAAGCACCCCCATTCAAACAGGATCCTGTCCAATCTCTTTTGAAATCTTCACTGGCAACAGACTGCAAATCATGTAATGTACAGTGGGAATGTAGCAGAAAAAAAAGAGAAAACAACGGTTATTTTTTCCTGATTCCTCCTCTTCAAAGCCTTCAGCTGTTCTCAGTGCCCTAGGGTTAATTAACATGAACCAACAGCAAAATGATCAGAGAGAATAAGAAATCTCCAAAGGTTAAGTGTCATCTGGGAAACGTGCTGTCAGCAGTACAGATATTCTCGCCAAAGAATCAAAAAGTGGGCCACTTTATAAACTGGCAATTTAAAATGCATAAATATTTGGGAACTCATTATTTTAGTTTTATGTGTAAGTTATTAAGAAATTATTAATTATTAAGGAAAATGTACACTAATATATTTAGGAACTACTTTCATTATTTTCCTAATAATCATCATTTATATTATATTTCTACCACGTGCAAAATCCTTTAGAATTCAACAGATTGTTGTGATATGGAAAAAAACCCAAAACATTGTTGTAAAACTAAACATTTGTCACATTACATTAACATTGACACTAAAACTTAACATTATGCAATATTATAGTGGTTTTATAAATTGATCTATAGATTAATTTAGTAAAGATGTGACACATTCTAATAGTTTAAAGACAAATATAAAAACAAAATCCAATACTTTACTATGAAGTATCGTAATGAAACTATTGACACTTCTTGACTTAAAACAACTCATATCCAGTGAAGCAAGATATAGGAAGAACTATCTGAATAACATGAAATTATTTAAATTTCTGTAAGAGGTGGGATAGTGTTCATGTCGTTTAATTACAATTTTGTGCACTCACTTTTACATGTCTTCACGTTGACTTTTCGCTCATGCTTGAGTGCCTGTCTGGCTGATTTGCACCTCTTGCATGGAGGTGAAGGTTTCCTTCTCCAAAGTCGGCATGCAGTTTATGCCTTGAGGGAAGAGAGAACACAAAGCTTGTCTGGGATCTATGCACTAGGGGCTGCTCTTCTGAATACAGGATTAGGGTGCCATGACAATTCTGGATTATAGAGGTTTTAGAGAACCTGATAGCTATCATAGGTTAAATTGAAACATTTTAAAAACATCTGTATGCCAGTAAAAGAACCATAGTATACTAAGTGATTCCATGGTATTTTTTCACATGACATAGAAATATGTTTTTTATTTTGGTATTGATCATGTACAGATGTCTTTAAAATACTGTGTGATTATTGGAAGTGTATCTCCTCAGAGATTACAAAGCATGAATACTGTAAACGCAAACCTGTTTTATTTCAATGGCACATACATAATGTTATTACATTTGAAATAGTAAGCAAATAGATGTGCTTATTGTTTAAGTAGCACTGTTACTTAGAGTAGCAAAATACTGAGCTTAGGTCATCTGATTTTGTAAAAACCCCAGGTGCTCAGAGTCTGGTCTTTGAGTTGTGTTAGATTAATCCAAAACAGTTTAATTAAGCCTCTATATAAATACCCATTCAAAATAACATGAAATAATGCAAGGGAAGAAGATGATATCAGGCCATGCTTCAGTAGTGAGGATTGCCTTGTTTCTATTGACATGATTGAAGTTGACCTTCAGCAGACTAGTCAACTGAAGGCTCAGTAATGGACAGGCCACATCCTGGAAGGCACAGGGTCAGCGCTCCCGTACAGGACCATCACATCCATCTGATCCTTCTTTTTCAATCTGCAGTGGCAACAGCACAGGGAACTCCTATCAGAAAGGGTTACTCATGGTGTATATGAAAATGATCTGAATGATCAGAGCCCATCTTATAACAGAGGAAATATAAGATGGAAGAGAAGAGCATGGCAGATCGTTAAATGCAAAGTTGAATGCCACTTTTGCCTTTGACAGGTATCTCCAGTTGCATGAAACGCCCTGGTGAGCATGATGCTGTCTGCTATATGTTTCTAGCCAATCTGTTGGACAGCAATAGTGGGACGAGGCAGGAAGATGTCTCCACTGCCACAAGAAAACTTCTGGTGCTAATTCAGGGCAATCTTACTTACAATTTCAGCTATCAGCATTACCTTGACAAACTCCTTGAGCCAACAGTTGTTCTGTTCCGGCAAGTCAATCTGAAGTGTCCACATCCCAGCAAGGTGATGGAAGGCCACACAGTGCTGAGAATAGAATGACAACACTTCAAGAAAACCTTAGTTCAGTAGAACTGTGTTACCAGTTTACCAATCCCACCAACAGGTGACAACTGCAATTGGCCAGCCTCTATCCACTGTCTGCAGCTGCACAGGAAGAGCTGTGAAGAGTGTCACACTGCAGTCTCTCCAGACTGGTGTCCAAGTATGTGTCAAAACTACCAGGTCCTTGATTTTTAATATGTTTTCATTTTAACCGTGTGTCACATTTCATACCATAAACTTGTCATGTTACCTGGGTTTGGAGGTTTGTGTGCATTTCCTGTGATTTTGAATGACATCATTGTTTTGAGTGTTCAAAACATTTGATGAATCCATTAGATCTAAGTGTTGCTTTTCTTTTGTGCAGAAATGGATACTGAGAACTAATTATATACAGTAGATACTATATTCCCCTTTATTTCTGTGCTTGTCAGTAAAAATGCTTAGCATGTTCTTTTTCATGATCTGCTCAGAAACTGCCTGTTGATTTAAGTTTCCCAGTGGTCAAGCCTAGTTGCTCATCAGGTGAGAGGCAATCCCAGTTCCTGTAGTACTAGGCAGACTGGGAAAATGTGTGACTTCCCCCTGAATAGGAAGCTAGTCCATAATAGGATAACTGCCAGCAGTTTTGATACATTTATAAATTTGGGAGCACTGCAGCAATTGGACTAAAGTACCTGGCTCCAGGCTACAACAGCAGTGTCTGCAGTGGAGATTAAGGACTGATTAAGACCCCAGAGCCTTGACCAAACCTCTGTGCTGCCCATGGGTTTATTTCAGCTAACCTTAAAGTTAAGGCTTAAAGTTTAAGACTGAGGTATAAGTGTTGAAGAAATGTCTCTTGGTTATTTAAGATGCTTGGTCATTGTCCCACTTATCAATCTATTTTGAAAGACATAAATATATATGATACTCTTTTATAGATATTTATTAATATCTATAAAAGAGTATCATGACACTCTCTTAATATAACCTGTTACTCATGTTGTAAGGTGGGTAGAATTGTTTTTTGTCATTGGGTTTCTTTTTCAGATAAGCTCCAAGAAGCATTTTTATGGTAGAAAAGGTAGAAAGAGGAAAAGAGAAAAGTGGTCTTGAAGTTGATGTTTGCACTACTTGATTGGCAAAAGCAGGGATCCTTGCCTGTGTAAGAAGGCCTGCTTGTTCAGACCTTGAAGTTTGGTGTGTAAGATTAGATCAGTCAATTTTGATTTGGGGCCATCATCAATGGCTTCTCGGGCACCTTCTGTAGATGAACAACCTATGCCAATAAAAGCTGAAGGTTTCTGCCTTCCACCATAATATGAAGAAAAGCTATATGTGTTTCTAACTTCATGAATGCTTTTGCGTATGGCAGTATATAGAATTCAAATATTTTGTGTATACTGTGTGTTGGCCAGCATCCTGGCCAAATTTCCCATTGGCCCTTACCAATCATGGCCTCCTAATAATCCTCCTCTATGAATTGGCTTCATCACTCTGTTCTCCTCCCCACTAATAGCTGATGTGTGGTGAGAGTACTGGCTGCCATCGCATCGTGCAGGTGGGACTGCACAGTGGTGGTGGTGGAGGGAAGTTCCCATTACCTGTAAAGCACTTTGAGTGGAGTGTTTAGAAAAGCTCTCTATAAGTGCTAGCAATTATACATTTTTACTGTGCTATATGAATGTAGGGCCACATGAATGCTTGTTTGAGAAGATGAATAAAATCAATTGGTTGTTTTGTAGGCTATATGAAATATTTCTATGTATATATAAAAGAAAACCAGACAGCAAGGAGGAGCAGAGATTAGCATTGCTGCCTGGGTTCACTTCCGGATCTGGGTTGCTTCTTCTGGGTCTTTTGGTTTCCTCCCACAGTCCAAAGTCACTGTTTTTTTAACAAAATAAACTTTATTCCACAATGTACACCAATCTTACAACGAGTACACATTCTAGCATATCAAAAGGTTATAGAGTACACTTTCTGAAAAGGATCATTGTCCTTTATCAGTCAATTTTTACCAGCAGCCATATCACCCTGCAACTCACAACTGGCAACCCACTGAAGCTAAGCAGGTGTGAGCCTGGTCAGTACCTGGATGGGAGACCTTCTGGGAAAAACTAAGGTTGCTGCTGGAAGAGGTGTTAGTGGGGCCAGCAGGGGGCACTCACCCTGCGGTCCATGTGGGTCCTAATGCCCCAGTATAGTGACGGGGACACTATACTGTAAACAGGCGCCGTCCTTCGGATGAGACGTAAAACCGAGGTCCTGACTCTCTGTGGTCATTAAAAATCCCAGGGCGCTTCTCGAAAAGAGTAGGGGTGTAACCCCGGTGTCCTGGCCAAATTTCCAATTGCCCCTTACCAATCATGGCTTCCTAATAATCCCCCTCTATGAATTGGCTACATTACTCTGCTCTCCTCCCCACTGATAGCTGATGTGTGGTGAGCGTTCTGGCGCACTATGGCTGCCATCGCATCATCCAGGTGGAGCTGCACATTGGTGGTGGTGGAGGGGAGTCCCCATTACCTGTAAAGCGCTTTGAGTGGAGTGTCCAGAAAAGCGCTATATAAGTGTAAGCAATTATTATTATTATTATTATTATCAATTATTTCACTGCGCAAGTGGTTGTTGTGGCTGGATTTTGCACGATAAGAGATTCCCTCCAAGCCTTACCACTCGCTGTATTCCGTGTTTATTTTCCCTGTCCTGGCTCTGTAACTGCGGTTGTCCAGTCCTTCGCAGGAGCTCAAAGGGACAGGTTTTCCCTCCTCAGATCTTTTAGAGGGCCCCCTGTCCTTTCCAGTGCTCCTTTGTCGTGGAAAAAGCCCACCTGGCTGCACCGAGCTTCATCCTCCTCCTGAGGTCCTCCAGGATCCTCTCCTCCTGCTCCCTCGCTCCCCACTCTGGGTTGTGCTGGATGAGAGGGTTCCTCGCCCTCCACAGTCCTTGCTTTGTGAGAGACACCAGCAGCCACTGCGGGTGCTGAGTCCCTTTGTCCAATTCATTCAGTGCCAGCTCCAGCAGGGTGCAGTCGTAGCTGAGCACCATTCCCGCTCCCAGGAGTTGCATACTGTTGTCCAGCCTGCCCCACATCACTTTAGCAAAGGGACAGCCCCAGAGTACATGTTCCTGCATCTCCTGCATGAAACACGTGTCCCGGGGGCAGTGTTCGCCCCTGGTGCGCGGCCTCCTCTCTGGCTGCTGGTAGGTTAATTGGCTTCTGGGGAAACTGGCCCTACTGCGAGTGCGTGCGTGTCTGTGTCTGTGTTTGCTCTGTGATGGGCTGGTGTCCCGTCCAGGGTGTACCCTGTCTTGCGCCCCATTGCTTGCCAGGATAGACTCTGGCTCCCCGGCAGCCCTGTACTGGTGGTTAAAAAATGAATGGATCTACAAGAAAAACGTACTCTCAAAGAGTGTTGAATCATTTTAAGAGTGCTAGATATTAGTTCCTTTAAAACTGGGTAAAAGTCATCAGGGAGCCTGGGAGGAGGAGGAGGAGTGGTAGTGGGGCAATAGCTACCAGAGGGGCTAGATGTAGCTTCAGTCTGTTAAGACTCTGTAGCTGCAGAGGGGACAGGAGCTGCCAGCAGTATTAAAAACTCAGCATGAAGTTCTGCCCAGAGCACAAAATGCTGCTGAGCTGATAAACTGCAGAACAGTATGTACAAGTGTATGTATTAAAGTGAGAATTGGGGATAAACCTAACTAACAACTAGCTTTAAAACAAGTCTAGAGCAGTTACAGAGAGTCATATTCATGATGATACAATGGCCTTTCTCTCTTAACATATCCTTTCTGTGCAGGAAAAATCCTGTCCTTACAAGCATGTGCCAAGACGGTTTGCAAAAAGGAGAACTTCAGATGTACACTGTTCTATATCATTGTAAATTAAGGCTAAGAGATTATGAACCAGGTATTAGTATTAAAAGGTTATAGTTAATGCACACAATGTTAACCCACAATCTAACTTAAAAAAAACACATTTATTTATTTGCAACCTCTCAAAATGCCAATCTGGATTATAGGGAGATCAAAAGAAATAGAGAGAGGATATTTTGAGGACATACAGTAATTACTCCCTGAAGAAAAATAAAAAGATGTCTGTGCAATACAAAAAAGGAAAAAAAGAATGAGAAACAACATTAGATGTAACAATGACTTCTTCTCTCATATCATTATGAAAATACGGATTATTACAGTTGTACTGAGTGAACTCTGACGACGACTGCTTTGAAGTGTTGTTCATTGTTGTTCTGTTGATGGACTTAAAGAGAAATATATATTTCTATCAAAGAGAAATAACTTGAATACACAAGGACTGGATTTATTTTTCAAGAATATTGCAATTTGCATTTTAAAAGACATCTAGTTCCCAAAAACTCATCTGAATATTAAAGGTACACTCTGATGTACAGCCTTTTGTTTTGTTATTTGTTTTAAATTAAGAGGAAGACTATATGTTTACACTGCACAAAGGAATAAAAGAACAGCCAAGGGCAGATCATGTACTGTAGCTGGTACATTATAAAGAACTCACTGACCAAACAGAAATTACCCCATTACGTCACTTCCTGACTGCTAGCAGATGAGAAAGATGACGATACCAAGAGACAGCCTTATTTTTGCAGTTTTTGTCCACTGTCTATAAAGAAAGGATCATTGAGATCTGCACATAAGCAAACTGCCTTTTCTCCTCTCTCATGAGAGGAGATAGCCCTGACAGCACCAAAGACAGGAAATGCTCTTGTTACCCAGAAAAGGGTATCTGTTGTTATTGCTCTGCCAGTGTGCCTTGGGGGCATTAAAGATGGCTGTAATGATGGTGGTGGAGGAGGGCAGGAAAGCGCATCCTGTCTATTATTTTCAGTATATTCCGTATATTGGGCTTGTAACAAACTAGACTTTATTACATTTTTCTAAAAAAGATTGATGCATCTGGAGGATGCTGAAGATCAGGCAAGGGGAAAAAACCACCAGCAAAAGGGAACATACAGTATTCAAACTTTCAAAGCCTTCTGTTCCCCAGTTTCAAAAAAGGAGCAGCTCTTCTAGCTTAGCCAGTAGGAACTTCCACTGACAGTGGCAGATCGACATACTCTCTTCGTGAGCACGGGAATCATGCAGAGGACCTCGATGGCTATGTCTATTATTAAACACCCTGTGGTACGGTGCAGATGTAACTCTCTCCTCTTAAGCAGTGGTAAAAGCCCGGATAAATCCTGTCCTTACAAGCGTGTGCCAAGACAGTTTGCAAAAAGGAGTGCCAGCCTTTCACTGTGCAGTCAGAGCCGCCGCCAACCCGTCTGCAGCTCAACAGCTGTGTTTTCAAATTTTAATTTGGTTGCTCCTCTCAGAGATGTACCTTGCCTGGGGCCAATCCAGATACCCGGCCAGCATCCAGTTTTCCTGCTAACTGGGACAGGCTACTTCGATAACAGTGCTTTTAGTTTCGTTTCATTAAAGGGATCCCTTTCAACGTTTAAATCCCCTTTAATTTGGTTAACCACTATTAATCAATTTATTAAAGCCTACAAGTTTTCTATCTGAGAAGGCAACTTTTGGGTTCCAGTGTTAAATATAAAGATATTACCATAACTGTAAACAAAAATAGCATTCCCTTTCAGTGACCTTGCTTTTGGACAGTAGGTCTTGCAAATATTCAATCTTCAGTTATGACTTTGGTACTGAAGTGTAGTTCTACTGTACTGGTATGCAGTGTTGAAGATTTTGGTTTTATTGTTGGGGATACTCTTGTATTATTATCAGTCCTTGCGAAGGCATGGCATTTCTCCTACAGCATTTTTCTGACACTACACTTGTGTTCTAAGCTGAAATGACTCTGAATCACAGTAGGGTTCCCTTCCTCTGTATTTTTGTCACTTGGGAGACCTTCAGGCATGTTCATGGCTGTTGCTCCAAGGACACAATTACTCTTACTTTGCATTGAATGGTTTCCTTCTGACTGAATCCTGCCTGAGACATGGCAATATTGTTTTAATGACTTGAAGACTTGAAGGTTGGTAAGATCGGGAAGAAAAATATTTTGTTTTTCTGTGTTCTATACTATTATTGTAATTTAATAAGATGTATACTTACAGCCAGACATTTCCGATTATGTGCATACACAACATGTGGATGACCTGCCTTCTCAACACCCACCAAGCATTTTAGACACTTAGTTGCCAGTGTAGCAACAGTACTCCTAATAAGATGCAAGATTGGCTTAATCTTCAGCCTGGATGATTGTGTAGTTTCCACAGGCAGATCATCCTCTCTTTAGTGTTTATCAGTACTGTATTTACAGTTGTATGTTTTCGGTAAAGATATTTCTCCAGGAGTTTCATCCACTTGGCTTTTTCATCCACTTGGCTTGCAAGATTTCATCTTTGGTATTGGGATCAGATATGTATAGTTTCATTCCTCTTCTTTTCCATATTTAGTCCTTGGTAAAACTGAATACAGGAACACTCCCTGTACTAAACCTTATGGTACCTGATCCCGGGTACTTGTAATGAGAGCAGAACTTTCTGTTTAAGTCCTATCATATGGAAAAGAAACTGCTGTGCAGGGTCTCATTTTTGTCCTGCTTTGCGCTGATAAGCCCTTGAAAGTGTTCTGGTGCAGCTTTTTCCCTAAGGTGGACTCTCAGAAGGTTTCTTAAGTAAGGGTTAAATCTCATTTATTTAAAAGCTTATCTTTGAATATCCCAGGCCTAATTATTCTAAGAACAGTCCTTATTATTTCTGCTTTGCTATGGTTCTTTTAACACCTTAATTAATCTTGAAGGTGATATCTTGATTAGTCTCCAATTTGGCCACAGTGAGTTTTGAATTGTCTGCATTGCAAGTGAGCTGCCACTTCGGTCACTGGCACTGTGTTACAACTACACAAGGTAGTTAATCATCAGCTATATTAGTGGATAATTTGTCTAATTTCTTCTCATCTTTTTTCATTTGGATTGCCCCCTGTACGATTCAACTGTTCAATTATCTTTATTTAAATTCTCATTTTACAGTTACTGTAGAATCTTTTGAAACTATCTGAATGCATGCAGACTACCAGTATCTACAGGTAAAAGTGAATCTCTGGGTTCTGGAACAATTTTCCTGTCTTTTGCTTTTTAAATTTCATTTCTGTCTTAACAGTTACTTTTTGTCCTTTAAGTGAGGTAGCAGTGACACTGACCACCTAATAATTCACAGCTTCACAACTCTGACTCAATGTTGCCATCTAAATCATTTTTATTACAGTCATTCTCATCAGGAACATACTCACTGGATGGCCCCATCTACAATCATGCTCCTTGATACAGTTTGTCTTCATTCTTCTTTAGCAATAATTTATTTATGTTCCAAAAGATCTGGTATTGGCTGTTCCTTGAGCGTTTGTAGCTCAACTGCCATCAGCACACAAATTCATTTACATTAGCTTGAGCTGAAGCATACTTTGTCTCTGTGCATGTTTTTATCTTTCAGAACCATAATTGCAGAAGCCTGTTAGCACTGCAGAGAAAAAACTATTTATTGCATTTAAACAAGAAAATATAACATTTAAATAAGATAATTTTGTGCCTAAATGAGATACTTATTGCATTTCAACGAGATACTCATAATAAACACGAGAGTGCTGGTAACACACTGACAACAGGCGTCTCTTCATAAATGTGTCACTCTGTTGGCTACAACTTGGGTGCCATCCTGGAATTGTTTTTCATTGTGTTCGACATTCCCATATCTCTTTATATTTATGTCTGTGCATAGTGGCATTTTGCTGTGTAATTCCAAGTTCAAAATGTATTTGATGTAAGCATGGGCTAAAAGCTTCTCAGAATTGTGTGGTTAACGATTCAATGATCCACTGACAGTAATGGTAAACCAACAGTATGTATAGGTTTTACTCTCAGGTCATAGTAAATGTATTCTGTTCGATGTTAAACGGTTAGGCAAAAATCAATGTACAGTACATGTTTCTGCAGTATTACATGAAGAATATAATACACTTATAATGCTGTGTCATTTCTGTTTTTCACAGAAATAATGAAAAAACACTCAAGTAGCCTAGGAATGCTCAATCACAGGGTATACAAAAGACAGTATACATGCTCCATTAGACTAGTTTGTTTGCACAAACAGGAGTGTGACAATATTCTTCTGTGGTTAATGAAAATTCTACTTTGCATGGGACAATATCATTGCATTAATATATTAGGCAATATTGTTTACAAAGTAATTATCACATTTTAAGGCATTTTTTCTTGTTTAAACACAATAAGTGTCTAGTTTAAACACAATATAATAATAATAATAATAATAATAATAATAATTGCTTACATTTATATAGTGCTTTTCTGGACACTCCACTCAAAGCGCAATGGCTGCCGTCGCATCATTCAGGTGGGGCTGCACACTGGTGGTGGTGGAGGGGATCCCCATTACCTGTAAAGCGCTTTGAGTGGAGTGTCCAGAAAAGCGCTATATAAGTGTAAGCAATTATGAATTATTATTAATTAGTATTAAGTATACTCACACTTTACAATGATATCTGTTAAGACCTTATAAATTACTTTATATTGCTAGGAGAATGGTGGCCAAATACTCTTTGAATGTCTGTGAATGTCAGGAACTAACATTGCACAAAGTCCAATTATATTATTCTGTGGCACATAAAAGCATAATTAAAATGAATAAAGAGGACTGTGCAGACTCCAATATACTGCTTCTCTTAGTCTGTCATCACCCATAAGTAGCTGGTATGGTTTCTAAAGTAAACCATATCTATGGCTGAAGGATATATATATATTTCTCAATTTGCTAAAGTCTGCTAGATATTAACTGTGCATTTGACAACTGTCCAATTTAACTTGTTTTGTTTGAATGTCTTATTTTTCTTTCTACAGACTCTAATTGTAGGAAATTGTGTTGCTAATGTCAAGATTGTTTTAGAATGACCTTGTAGTTATTACAGGTTGTATCTGTTAATATTCTTCTTATGACTGGATTGTACAAGTCATTATGAACATTTTCCGACTATTCAAACTTAGTATAGAAGTATGAATGTGGTTAAACTATCCAGACTTTAATGTACAAGGTACAATTACATAGGTAATTTCATATACCTATGGCCCATGTGCAAATTGTATAGAATTACATATTTACATAGTAAATATATAAACATGGATGAGTTTAATGTATTTTTTGACATAATGTAGAACTCCAGTGCCAAGGTCCTCCCTATAATGAAGTACTAAGAAGCACTCTGTGTTGTTGCAATTGAGCAAAAAGTTACCTGGGACTTGGTGAAGTCCCAGGGGGCTTGTCTGTAACAAAGAACAGCATGTTGTACATGCACATAAAATGAAAAATATGGGAGGTACTCTCATCTTTATGACCTAGAGATTAATCTGTCAATGGATCCAAACATAAATCTAACCCCTGCTTTACAAAATACTATTTTACCATCCTTTAAACTATATTTTATCTTTTATAGGCAATAAACATAAAACATCACAAAGGGGTAATGTTCTCATCAATATTATTACTTAATGATAATAAATTTTAAGCCTTATAAAGTTCTGAAGGAATTTCTCAAGGGGCACACGTTAAATACTGCATAGTACTTCTGAGAGCAGATCTGAGACCATATATTTAATATTAATAATTGTTGTCTTAAAATAAACTCCAAGGTTATTTTTGTGCAAGTAGAAGGGGGAAGGGCACACGTGACTCAGATTGCAAACTCTTTATGTTACTTGTCTGAATACTCCTTTTATCTCAGTAATGACTTGGTGTTTAAACTGTTTCTATTTTATGTCTTCTGCATGACAATCTGTCACCCAATCAATTCCATACTTTCAGGCAGATTCTGCAAGATTTCCAATATTTTTCAGAGTTCATATTAATGAACAAAATAACAAGTATGGTTATTATCCTTTGTATTATCCAATGTATTATTCAATACATTGATGAGCTGGAAGGGTCTTGATTTCATTGATTTGGAGATGAACAAGACTGAAATACAGTATATCTGTATATTAAGGCTGGACTTTAACAACACCAAAAATGAAGATAGGTTGACTCAATTTTATCACCCTCAGCCATGCAGTTCTGTCCACAAGAGTAAAAATGGTACCTCTTTCACATGACATTGCTAATGTTTCAAATTCTGTTCAAATGAATTTATTGAAATACAGTACATTTCAATGAAGATGTGCAAGTTCTGCTAGCCTGCAAGAACAGTTCCTTCCATCCTGGGAGACCACAGACTAAACAAGAGTTATATATAGATGCTGTTTTGTAATATGCAAATGTTGTAGCTTCAGGTTAAATTAACATTTTTAATTAAAAAATTAGTGCCAAACAAACAAAGCAAAACACACTAACGATTAAAAAAATCTAAAGCGTCTTCACTGAAAAATGAAATAAGGAAAAAATGCTCTCAACCTTTTTCAGAAAATCTTTTGCTCTACGTGCTGTATGAAATGATTTATGATTTCTACAGATGTATTGCAAAGGAAAATCTACTTCACAGTAAATAAATTGGAAAAAGAGGCATATGAAATTTTAGTTTATATTTGGGGGATTTTAAATAGTCTTTTTATATTTAGGTAAACTTAGTTTTGGAGCACAAGTCTCCAACCTTGTTCCTGAACAGCTCTAATCCTGTTAGCCTTATAGGTCAGAATAAACAACCTTTCTAAAAGATTAGGGGACTTTTGTAAATTATTGGTCAATTAAGAAAACAATTGGTATAATTAAACGAGCACTGGTTCTTTGGAGCTGAAGGATATTCTGTTTTGGGTTTCAAGGGATCTCTAAATTACTTAATTTAACCACCTGTTTAATTATTAACAGTTAAATTCTTCCAGATCTTTAACAATTGATCATTTTGAGTGTGTCTGAGACCTGATGAAATGGGTCTCTTTAAATTTAGGGTTGTGGTCCCCTGCTCTTTTGTTTTATGATATCATAAAAAAAAACCAACTGGCTAGGACAAAACAAATTGCATAAATTATAGAACTAGAAAGATGAAAAAAGAACGTACTGTGATATAGAGCAAGTTTATCAATAATAATATGTCGATGATACTACTAGTAATATAGAATATATTAATACGTTTTGTGTTATTAGACCTGTATATCTTTTAGCCATCTGAAAAAGCTTATTACAGGCCTATTAACGAAAACATTCTGTTTCTGAAAATACTGTCTGAAATGCAGCTTCTACTGCAATATAATTGGTTACCAGGAATGTACACTTGCTGATCTAAATTTTAATATGATCTGTTAACATAATGATAACGTAACTGTATATTTAAATAAATGGAACTCTTTACAATTTGAAATGAAATAGCTGACGTTAAAGACAAACCGTACTATCAATGTAGCAGTTATGTATTGCTAGAAATGTCATTTGATCGCTCCAGTTAGTGTGCTGTTGGTGGTAATGTAGCGTGCCAGTTGAAACGTTGTTTTCCTGCAAGTTTGTGTAATTGTTTTCATTGTATTATTTATGAAGCTAAAGTATTGTGATATTGGTATTACATTTATTTTCCATAGTTCTTATATATGGGAAATTGTCGACCAGCTCCTTCGTGCAGTGTATAATATCGTAAACCAGTAACAATAATGCAGTGTTTTAAAACAATGTTAATTCTTTCAATAAATTTTTAAAAGCGAATATGTCTCTATAACAAAAATACGTTGTATACTTTTTTGTTCACAGGTCTTTAGTTCCAAAGTATATTTTTCCTCGGGTTTAAAAAAAAACAGTTGAAGGACAGGAAAACAGTTAAAGAAAACATAATAAAATGAGTCGAATTAAGAGTTTTCAGATGCTTCAACCTTTATAATTAATGCAAAATCTCAGACTCACACTTTGTATATTTAAAAAGGTCTAGATTCTGCAATATCAAAGAGATGCCACAGTAGGCAGTCGATGGTTTTAGGCTTTTTTCACCAATTTTGAGTTTTGCATTGTTCTAGCGCACTCTAGTGAGAAAGACTTAAAATGCACCACCACTCCAAACTCATAAAAATAACTCGTAAAATAAGGGAAAAAAACACGTATTTTTCTCAAAGATTTTTCTCAAAAACGGAAAATCTCATTCTTTCCACATTAAGATAATGCATTTACCAGATAAATTAATGCCACGACACTCTTCCCTGTATATCTGACAAAAGTCTGCTTCTTTAATAATGGAAAAACAGCCCACAGATAAAATGTCAAGATGTTTTATTACCAACACAACAAATTATGAAGGTAAGACTTTTTACACATTTTTTTTTCTTTGGCATGTTTCTTTATTTTTTCCATCGAAACATGATTTGCTGTTTTTTAAAAATAAAAACACAAGTAAATAACCCTAATACAGAGGCATGTCGGATTATAAATGAAGACATTGGAATATGCTCTGCAGCAAGTTGCGAGAAATACACTTCTTGGCGTTATTTGTCTTGCACTTGTTGAGATAGAGTACAATAAAGGCAAGTCTTGATATTGGCCTAATTTGAGGTGCACAGCCTGGGGTTTGGATTAATCGTCCCCTCCACACAGGCTCAACAGGGCCCTCTGGTAATCTCCCTTGGTGTGCTCCTGGGGGAGGGGGAAGAGACACACGATATTTTAGGATTACTCCGAAAAAAAAGAATGACAAAAATATTTACTTCCTTATTCAAACTTTTCTCAGTACTTCATTTTCTTTCTTGTGTTTCCAGTAATTTCATCACATTCCGTATGATTAAACATTCTGTATTCAGCAATTTCATATGCTAAACTAGGTACTTTGTTTTGTTCATGGCAACTGTATTACACTTGGGAATGATTGTGAGGTATTAATTCACATGATAGAAAAAAAAGTTCATTTAATTGATGATGATACCAACATTTATAGGTTCTAGTACATGAACTGTGCTAGAGGATCTACTGCTGTAGAGTCACTTGGAACCACAATATTAGCATAGTGGTGGCTCAGTGGCTCAGGATCTGCGCCTGTGGTTGGAAGGTTGCTGGTTCAAATCCCACGTCCGGCAGGGAAATCCTACTCCGTTGGGCCCCTGAGCAAGGCCCTTAACCCTAACTGCTCCAGGGGCGCCGTATAAATGGCCGACCCTGTGCTCTGAAAGTGTTCTCTCCCTGTCTGTGTGTCTCATGGAGAGCAAGCTGGGGTACATGAAAAAGACAAATTCCTAATGCAAGAAATTGTATATGGCTAATGAAATAAAGTGATCTCTCTTAAAGTGATATTACACCAAAAAAAAAATTAGGAGTAATCTTGCTCAGGGTAGCCCCAGGTCAGCAGTAGAGCTGGGGCATCACTCTGGAGTCTTACAGTAACAAAACCCCCCTTTTAACAGGTGAGCTAACTTTCACCACTTGATAAGCCAAGACATTGGGTTGCATACATACAGTGGTCAATCAGACATTTAAGTCATAGGTTCTATTCCAAAATATTGGTTCCTGGCAGACGTGGCACTTACAGCAATGGTCTGATAGAGGGATTTGCTGTACTGCTTCTTGAATTCCGCTCTGATCTTCATCAAGTCAACCTCGCAGCGGGACAGCATGATCCTGGTCAGCACCTTCTCCTTGGCGCCCTTGCTCTGAAATTAGCAGTGTAGGTGGGTAAGGAATACACTGCTGCCTTATGTAAATGATTCAAATGTCTTTTGTTATCAAAAGCATTTTCTGTTGATTTAATACAGTCTCCAGTTTAAATGATGGCAATGTTACAGGTCTTACAGGTTCTGTGAAACTGAGCATGGAGGACGTTTCTTGGATATATCAAAGAAAACAGATCAACTCGAGTCTGTTGCCTGCTGTCTGGAGCTCCTTATTACAATTGAATGTAATAACAATTTCATTTGGGAAAACAAATCTGGTAAGTAAATGAGCATTATAAATAGAAAAAAATCTTCTTAGGAATGTAATAATAATAATTGCTTACACTTATATAGAGCTTTTCTGGACACTCCATTCAAAGCGCTTTACAGGTAATGGGGATCCCCTCCACCACCACCAGTGTGCAGCCCCACCTGGATGATGTGACGGCAGCCATGGTGCGCCAGAACACTCCCCACACACCAGCTCTCAGTGGGGAGGAGAGCAGAGTAATGAAGCCAGGTCATAGATGGGGATTATTAGGAAGCCATGATTGGTAAGGGCCAATGGGAAATTTGGCCAGGACGCCAGGGTAACACCCCTACTCTTTTTGAGAGACACCCTGGGATTTTTACTGATACAGAGAGTCAGGACCTCACTTTGAGGTCTCACCCAAATGACAGCATCTGTTTACAGTATAGTGTCCCCATCACTATACTGGGGCATTAGGACCCACATGGACCTCAGGGTGAGCGCCCCCTGCTGGCCCCACTAACACCTCTTCCAGCAGCAACCTTAGTTTTTCCCAGGATGTCACCCATCCAGGTACAGACCAGGCTCACACCTGCTGAGCTTCAGTGGGCTGCCAGTTGTGAGTTGCAGAGTGATATGGCTGCTGGCTGTGAATGTGAAACTTTTATATAAAAATAAACCATTTATACTATTTATTTGATATGGGTATTTTTCAGAATTACTATGGGGGAGTTTAAGCACAAGAATATCTGCCAAGCTGCTGCCGAAGCAGGGGTGGCAATATTCTCATTTTAAACAATTAATAATCTGGTCTTGAACATGTAGACAGAGAAATGCAAGCTTACATTGGAAGATGCTGGAATTTGTTACGTTAAAAAAAGTGGAGATTAGGATTTGGCTAGGAAACCTAAACCCATATTGTGACCCTGTTTTTCACTTTTTGTTCAGCACTGTAAATGGATGCTAATTGCTGTGGAAACAAGGGAGTCTCTTCCACAACAGGGTGGCAGCACTGAACAGGCAAACAGCAAGGAAACAAGAGACATGCAGCTGCTTAATGTTACAAATTTACCTTCATGGCATCTTGGAGTCTGTTAGCAAAATATAACTGTTTGTTTTCAAAGCACTGAACTGCAGGAAGAGAGAGAGAGAGAAGCATATTTAAATAACCTGCTTTTTTCATATTTTCTTTGGCAGTTACCCTTGTACTCCATAAAGTGTTCCTAGTTAGGAGGGCGCCTCTGGTTCTTAGGCACCTATCCACGATTTCTTTGGGGGCATCCCTTGAAATCAAATGTTGTTTTTCTCAAAACAGCTTGCAATTATGTTTAATAAGAAATGAATCAACTGTTAGTAGAGTACAAATGGGATCCCAAGAAGGCAAAATGCCCCTGAGCCTTGCAATCAGCTCATTCTGCAATTCTGAAGAGTTAGAGTGCTTTCACTGTGAAACAATCTTAAAGTCACCCTTTACAAAGCGTGAGAACACACTGCTGCAAGGAGAGTACAGAATGCAACAATAATTCACAGGTTCTGGAGACAGACATGTATGAAGTTGCATGTGACAGGCTACTGTACATTAATAAGTTAGTAATTTATCCAAGGGGATAAACTCAATGATTTCACCATACCAAAAACTTATTAGACTGTACAGTTAATGTGCTGTTTATAATGTTTACATATTCACATCTTCAGAATGTTTTCTATCACAAGGAAATCACAGTAAAATTACTAAAATACTACAGTCTTTGTTAAAGCAGTGTAATTTCATTGACTGAATTATTTGACTCTATTTGACTAATACGTTTTAGGACATTGGGATACCCATGCCTCTGTACACACAGTTCAATATATACTGTAAGCACTGTTCATGTTAGTGAGTTTAACAATTTGGGAAAAGTTTTATTCCTGCTTTCTTCATACCCCATTTTTAAACTCTTATCACTGTTAAAAATCATATATAACATAATATACCCAGTGTGAGGAACGATTTTTCCAGGTCTCCCTTCACTTCCTTCCGGATGCTTTCCTGCATGTCGTAAGGGCTGTAGCTCTTGTACCTTTCAAAGACTAGAAAGTGAAACAGACTGTAATAAAATTTCCGAAGTGGCATTTTGGTCCATTGAAGGTATTCCAATGCTGCTCAACTTCTCTCAGTACTTCTGCACCGACTAACGCAACCTCTGGTGTGACAGTAATTCAAGACTCGCCTTTATTTAGCGGGAAGTAAATAGCCAAACCCGAGCTCCCCACAGGAGCATGGGCACACTTCAGACTTGTAGCACTGCACTGTGACAGGAAGGGTATGCCCTCTGCCTGCTTGAACAGTCCTACCTGAATATCAGTCGTGGAAGTGGAAATCGGCACCTCCACTTTCAGGTCCATCATGGTAATGTATGAGTGCAAGTCTCAAAGCTGCAGTCTAAAGGGCTCAACCTATAGCTTAGCCAGAATTGCTGACTCAGTGAAACACAAGAGAACCCCAATCTTTTCCAAGTTTACTCAATGACAATGACTGCGCACGTACAGTTCCCACCATTATCATACTTGTAAAATATCACATGAAACTACATTCCATCTTATAAAACTCAAGAAATGAACCCTTTTAAATGGCACGAAGAGACTGACTGGAAGCTTATTTTGGTGCCTGGAGGTTTCCACACCCAACCCGGAGCTCGGTTATATTTATCAGTAATGGTGTACCTTTCTGAAGGTGGGGAACGCTCCTTTCAGACATAATGGATATCCATGTGGCAACGTCTGTTCCCTTCCTTTTAACTCCAGCCTCATAGAGGGCCTGGGTGCAAGAAATTAGTCATTAATCCTAACAGTCCATCCTTGATGTTTAATAGGGATCAATGGGGATAGAGAACAATATAATAGAGAAAAATGAAGAAACAAGCATTAAAAATGCAATGTTTAATGTTTAATGCAATGCAGTATTTAAGTTTGGGGATAATTTGTGTGAGTGATCATCCTACAGAAACACAACAATCAAAAACAATTAACATATGGATGTTTCTAATGCTTGCAGGTAGAAAATAACATCTTAAAAATGTCTTGATTCTACTGGGTATGATCATAAAAGTGTTATAATATTATCATATATAACTCAAGACTAAACATTGTAATAGAAGTGTTTGGTCTTTTAATAATTGTCGAGATACACTGTAGTAGCACAGACTTGTCTTACTTACTCTGGCATCCTGATCAATTTTCTCATAGTCCACAACACTGGTGGGCGGTTCTCTTATTGTCTACAGAATGTGGGAGAGAGACATTAAAGTGACATGAGACAGAAACAGTAAAACACACAAAAGACGAAGATGGGGGACTCTTTTGTCTAGCCAACACAAGCCAGGGCCTTTCCATTCCCTTTAGAGATGAAACTCCCTCACCTTCACCAGGGCCAAGAGCAGTTTTCCAAAATTCCCAGAGGTGTCTCCAGCCACGTCCTTCTCCAGGTCTTTCTTGTAGACTGCGGGGAAAACACACATGGAACGTTTTGTTCCTGGAGACAGCCTTTGTCCTTCACAAGAAGGTTATTTTCAGAATGTGGGCTTGTGACTTACATTCCTTGTAGACCTTCTTGATCTCTGCTAGCTCTTCACTGCTGCGAGAGCAGACTATCTCAATCAGGCTTTCCTCATCGGTTCCTAAACCCTGCAGAGCAGAGAAAATTCCTAGTTAGTTTGGAGTCCTTAGTCCTGAGAATTTAGTCCTTTTGCGGAGTGCATGATTTTTATGTCTCCTGAATTTGATGAAGATGTATCATGAGCTATTTGATGAAAGATTATGGAGATGTTAATATTCCTTTCTGATGTATATTGTTACCAGAATTGTTTAATTATAATAATTCGAATTATGATAATGGTTATTTTGGTGTCTTAGAGCCATCAACTGATGACTGTATCTGCATTCCATAAGAGGACTATTACTCCCGGAAATACCCAAAAGTAAATGGATATATTTGATAATATTAATCTCAAGTAATTACCAAATATGAATAGAAATTCTATTTTATATTCAACAAAATATATACATCAGTTCTGTATGAACTATTATTAAGTAATACAGTTTGTGAAATAAATGAAAGGTCCCTTTTAAAACAGCAGAGGGCAGCAAAGATTTATCATTTTCTGCAGATTCCACATCATAAATTGTGCTGTTTTGTACCTTGAATACATGTATTTGTAATTCATTCAGTCATCTGACAGAGACCTTAGGCACGCCTCTGATTCATATTAATCAGAACATCAAAATATACAAAAATTTAGATTTACAGTGTCTAACGGGGTTTGAGAGTTTGCCATTTACAAGGCAAGTGTAATTTACACGGCGTTTATTCAGAGATTGCTTTGGCAGCATACATTACTCACCTTCATGGAGGCTTTCAATTCGGAGGCGTCGTACTGTGATGTGCTCTTCATCAGCCCCAGTATCACTGTCTCCAGGGACCCAGACAGGGCACCTTTCAGAGCAGTGATCATATCCTGGAGACATGAGCGCTTGTTACTGCCTCATCCTAATAGACACGGTAGTGACAGAGCAACGAGACATGACTGCTGATTCTAGGATTGTTCACACAATCTTTGCTCCATTTATAATACTTCTCTCACAAAGGGTACTTTTAGGGTGCCACAATATTCCTACAGTATATGGGAGCTTATCATTTCTTAGCTAGTTTCACTGTAACTAATATTCCCTGTAAGGATATGGAAGGAATGGCAGTGGCGCTTTTCCATTTGGTCAGATGTAGCACCAAAATGAATCTGTGCATCAGCCTGTTCAGCCCTGCTCCCTGCTTACCTTCTTGGCTCGCCTCTCGTAAGCAAAGGCAATGTCCCTCCTTTGCAAGTAGCTGCGCTTGGTCAAAATGTCAATAATGGTCTGCTCATCCACGCCTGAAAGAAGAGCAAAAGAGAAATATGATCTCACAAAAAGCCATACTGAATGGAATCTTCCAAAATTCCACCAGCAATTATAATTGAAACCCATTAACCATGTACTACAGCACACTGCCACTATTTTAGCACAATGTAAATGAATTAAGAAAGAAAAGATGGAATGTTTCTAAGGCATTAAGATGCACTTGTGTCATAGGTTCTAAGGTTAACACAGGTTAAAATGTATTTTTAATGTGACTTTGCCACATTTCTCTCCTAACAACATTGGTATTTCGATGTGAAGCGGTTTTTTATAATTTCTCTAACACTGGCAGTCTCTTTCTCTGGCTGCACAGACATTCATGTGACTCTCAGCTACACCACGTTATGACAAAAATCCAAATTACAACACTCCAATACTGTACTTCTGATTACAAAAAAACTGTAACTACTTTCACACTTTATTTGTGCCCTGTAATGTTTTATTCCTGCTCTGCTATTGCTCTTGTGAAGCTTGGTAAAAAATCACTATCTGATTTTTTTATTTTTTTACCACAAGGCCTGTGGTCATGGTGTAGAACACGCCATGGTCTGAATCATCCTGCTGTTGGGCTGCTGCCCAGGGAACTGTTGTATCCTTGTGGTTAGGGCTGCATGTACAAATGCAGTGTCTCATGGTGACTCAGAAATGCCTGCACCACATTAATGCATTTCATTTTTACATCCTGAAACAGCCTTCTCTCCATAAATTCCCACATCTTTCCATTCCCAACTTAGGATTTAAGTGAAAATTTCGAATCAAGGTTAGAATTGGAGTGCCAGAATTCATTCATGGAAGTCTGGCCCAGGAGCAGTACAGTTTTAAAGAACTCTTAGCCCTGGTGATAGAAGGGAACTACTGTATCTCTCAAAGCATGAGGGTTAGAGTTACACTGCTTCAAATGACTAACTGTGTGGTCTACATTTTGTCTCCAGACAAATTTTTATCTTCCAGCACTAGGCCTGTATCTCAAGACACCGTTTCTGAATGAATGTTATAAACCTGTAAGATTTAGGAACTGTGATAATGAGGACAGTACGTTTTTTTTTAATAAATAAAATTATGTCGTCATAAGGTACCAGTATTCCTTCTAACCTTTTGTTTTGATAGCGGTTTCTATTCTGGCAGCATCCTTGTCAGCATCAAAGTCAGCGACTGGCACCACAGTAGGGCTTGTGGGTTCCGAAGACTGCAGGTGTAAAAACCAAGGTGAGGAGATATTCAGGGTAACTTTTAAATATTTTTGCTCAAGTGCAGTGTTTGCCTGCCCAACTGTTTCTAATTCCAGAAAAACTCCAGATAATTTTCCCAAATTGAGATTAAATAGTAAAACCTCTAAATTACACATAACTGCCATCCCCCATCTGCACGTCTGTCCTAATTCTGATTGCAAGGCATGTATTTAATTATATATTATTATTATACATATATCGAGTATCAGATTTCCACCATAATGAAGTTGCAGATCTAAGCCCGACCACTAAAGGCTGCACTGGATGAGTGACGCCTGTACAAAATGCTGCTTCGTAATACTATGTGACATGTACAAATAAAAATGTTTGAACATTCACATACACTGTAAATCACCATTCTTCAGATGTTCATCTTGTACCAGGCCACAGATGCACATCTTAATTCCTTATTTTTACATTTGTATCTCAAAGCTCTTAACAGATTAGTCTATTATATAATATTTATACAACCTGTGGAATATATAAACACTATATATTTGCACTGGGGGGATATGTTTCAAATCAAACTCACAGCTTTGTTGTCTGATTACTGTGCGATCTTGTTTGTGAATGCAATAGAAAAAATCCATTACAGGTTGTACTTATGTTTAATAGCAGCATTCACTTTATTTTATATATTTGTATTTACTTTTCACTATTCACAGTGAATTCTAGATACTCATTAACTGTTGGTCATTAATAATTACTCTATTACGGTTACTAAATCTCATTGTAAAGTGTTACTAACTTTTTAATTTGTATAACGGACATTCTTTATGAATAGTTTTTTTCCTATCTAAAGCTCTAATCAAATAATAAGTCAATTTGTTCACTTAAAGCACCAGAGGGTTTAAATTCATTCTCAATTGGGACACAACAGGGACTACTTACCCCACCAAAATTGAGAGTGAGTTGTCCCAGGAACTCGGACACCAAAGCCATGTTTGTGCTACTGCAAAAGACACCAAATAAAATCCCCTGGGTTATGGAAAAATGGCTGCCTTATAAAAAAGCAATAATGCATGACAGCTGAAAAATGTGAAGTTTCCTAGCTTGACAACTTTAAATTCCTGCTGTTGACTTCTACCCATTGTGCAACAGCTTAACTTTAGAAGCCAAAAAAATCCAAGGGTCACCATATTTTCAGTTGTGCTGTTAAGAGTACTTTCTCCTTTCTCCCATCTGAGTTTTTAAAACCCAATATAGTGCCTTGAAGCACCAGTACCTATACACATTTTTTTATCATCCAAATGAATTGAATCAACCAGTTATGTTAAAGCAGAACAGAAACACAAACTTGAAACAAATTTCCTAACCTTTTATGTCTACAGTTTTTAAACTCAAAGAGCCTCAACAATTTAGATTTTAAAAGATAGTTCAAATGCCATTTTGGTAAATGTTTCAATATAAACAATGAATGTGCCACGTGGCACATTCATTGGGGATGGCTTTTTTCACATCTAGTGGTTATCAGAGGCAGTGGAAGGCTCAGTGTGGACATGTTTGAGCAGAACTCCTGTGTGAGTAAACTGCCGCTGATTTCTAAATTGCTCAGTGAATATGCATGCTTAGCAACCAACAGCTTAGCAACTGATGTTTACACTATACCAGCGTCACTGCACAAAAAGTTTTTTTGCATTACGGATGAATCACACACACCCTGGTGCAAATGGGTGCTGTTAATGCTTAGAACTTGTTAACTTGCACGCTGAAAAACAGTATGAGTTCTGAATAAAGGCTGTGAAAACAAAATTGGATTCTGGATGGAAAAAATAATAAAAACCACAAAATTAAATCCCTCTGACAATGTTGAGATTGATGGCCAGACAATAAATTGAGAGTGAATGATAGCTGAATTTGATTAATGGTGTATCACGCTTTCTGGTGATTCCATGATGGGGTTCCATCTTGGATATTCTTGCTCAGACACTCCTTGATACACCCTTAAAATGGCAACGCCCTGAGGTCTCTGCAGCGTCCTGTGCATGTGAGCACTTACTGAACGAAAGCCTTCCTCTCTCAGAGAGCACATTTAAGCTTCCCTTCATATAAAGAACAAATTTTCCACACATCAGATTTAGCTAGTACTGTAATCATAGTCTTTAACCTACAAAGAATTAAAACATACTGCAAAGGAACTTAGTTTGCTTTGCAAACTAGTCTGTAAAGCAAAGAAAAAAAAATACAATGAGTTGTAGAGCTCATTTGAAATCAAAGTTACCCAAGATATATTTTTTGGAGAAGAACAAATCAGCAAAATTAATAGCATAAGGTTCAACTTAGTTTAGGTTCCAAGGTACTTTTTAGATTAAACTTTAAAGATAAAAATGAACTCTACTATCACTAGTTTGTGATACAAAACTCCTTCTCAGAGTAATGTTTTTTTAAAAAAAACAAAAAACAAAAGAAACATGCCTAAAGGTAGCACCAAAGGAAAAAAGACTAATAAATTCTACTTTTTATATCCTAAATTTAGCCACACAATGTAATTACAGAATTTCATAAACAATACTTTTCCAAGTTGGTTCGTGTGTTTTGGAGCCTTGTGTGGCTCAGATAAGACTCTCAAAAACAATTAGTAACGTATGATAATGCATCAAGCTTTTGTTTGTTAATTCAGCTGTGCAGAATGAGGCCTTACCTCCGTGTGTCTGCCTGTGCTGCTCAAAGAATAGCTCCAGCTATGAAAGCTGTACTGGGTGTGGCGTTTAAATACCAGAGGCTGAAAGCTCATTCAGTTTCCTCCCACCTCCTGCCACAGCCCACTCAGTCGAACAGCAGCTCCTCCAATCCTACACAGCTATTTAAGCCTCATGGTCAAACTTCACACAAAAAAAATGCCAGTGGAAAATGTATAAATGTGTACCAAACTTAAACCCAGCTGTTTTTATGCCTTCTTTTCATTTGGGGGACAGAACACAAAGGATGTTACAGTTTTGGAATTCGATGGCAACAAAGGAAAGCACATGAATGTCTCAGTTTCTTGTCTTCATGCAGAAAAAGGCCAGTTTCCAATGAGTGGAGGAGACAGCTCTTTCTTGATTTCTAATGATATACCTTCATTTGTGTAGACCTGCTGGATTTCATTCCCCACAGACTGCTGATATTCCAATGTTGATCACAGTCTTGGTCTAAAGCAGAGGATGAATTTATACAAACCCCCACTGACTGAAAACATAAGAAAAATTCTGAATCACTTCATTAAACCTTTTTTGTCTAAGGAATATTTTTTTTTACTTTTTACACCCATTATGTGGAATCAGTTGTCGCAGCTGAGCCAGTCACACCTGCAGTCACATGGTTTAAGGCTGTGGTGGTCTTCCCGGGTCCTGGGAAATCAGTCTCTTCTGGGGTTTGCTCCGGTTAAACTATTGTAACAGGCTGCTTTAAATTTTCTGTCTAGGGTACATTTTTAAACACACCTTCAGCTTTTAAAGCATTGAATTCAATCTATAATAAGAATCATCCCTGCTTTATTTTGCGAGTTCAAGAACTCCCATTCTTTCAGGTGTCTTGCCTCAAATGTACTCGTTGCACCTCTGCAAAAGGAAACAAATATTATAGGGGGATTTTTGAAACACTTATCTGCCCATCATAAATGCACAACCTATTAATGGTTGTTTAACAGGTTTGTGTTCAGGCTGACAGATGGATTCTGTTCTGGAACTGTGAAGCCTACAGTGTCAGAGTGGGAGGGCGGGTGGTGTTCGGGCAACAGAGATCGCAGAGTAAGAGGAACACTCTGGACTGATAGCTACTAATTAGGGTCTCCCCACCCCCAACATTACTTCAGTTCTCATTCTCAACCCTCAAGTTTATGTTTATTTTTACAAATTTAGTGACTCAATCAAGACAACCCACGCATACGAATCCCTGCTGGGAGGGGCACCTAGCCCGCTTTCCTTTGTAGGTTGTTTCTGGCCAGACATTTTCAAATTGCCGAGAAGCCCTCAAGAGTGTTATATTACTCTACAGTTAAACTGCATTCACACACACGCTTGCCCCAAGATTCCTCCAAAGGAAAACCAAGATTGCAACAAACAATCCTTTAATACATCCTTCAATTTACAAAAGAATTGTACACCTTTCAATAGATAATACAGCTTTTACTTCAGCTTAATACTGGGAGACATCAGTCTTGTGGTTCTCAATGGGATCTTCAGGGTCATAACTAGAGACTGATGATTACAAAGAGTTAAGCATCTTAACTGGAAACATTTTGCAGTCATGTCCATCTGTAGCTGGAGTAAGGTGAAACTCAGCTGGCTTCAGAGGCACACGGATTCAAACTGTCTTAAACAGTGCAAAAATACCACAGATCTGGCACAATGTCCACAAGAAGCACAATTTCTTTAAAATCAAGGCAGAATTGTTCCCTTTCTGTTGTGGAACAAATAAAAAATACAACCTACATCATAAGAGAGATTACATATTCAGAATTAAACAAATGTTCGTCTCCCCATTTCCATGGGAAACGAGCAGCTGTTGGTGCCCACCTATTGCAGAGTATAGAAACGTTTCCCACAACTTTTTAAGTTTGCTCTTCTTTAGGTACATCATTTTTGGAAAGGTATCAGAGGTATTATTGAAAACAATCTGCCTCATATTTTAGTTAAATCTGACAAGACCAAGAACTTGATTTCCAATAGCTGAGATTCTGCACAGACGTGCTTGCGAAATGTGTTTGCAAGTGTATGTGAAGATGGGCTTCATAACATTCTCCAGAAGGTCAAGCCAAAGTGTCAACTGAGTAAACGGAGTCACATGAAACACGTTTCCTAACTTTAAAAGTGCTATTAAAAGAAATCACTTCCTGAACAAAATAATCCCTCTGTCTTTTTTTTTGGTTTAGAATTTAGAAACCCTCTTCTGCAGGGATGGGTTTCCATATTCAGCTTGTGCTATGCTGTGGCTTGTGCCTTCTGCTGTAGTTTCTTCTGCCTCCTCTTCAGAGCCCGATTAGCTCGCTTTCCCTTGTTCTTCTTCTTCTTTTTGGCTGCCCCACCCGGCTGCTGGCCTGGCTGAGCTGGCGGCTCGCTGCTCTTTGTTTCCATGGCGACGGCCGTTCCTGTGCCGGCACTGGGCTCGCTGCCTTTGGCCACACCCACCTGAAGAAGAGGAATTCAAGGAACAGCGGAAAACAATGTGGGCTGGAGCTCTTCTGCAACACTGAGCAGCACACAGAACCCGAGATGACCGGAGTTTCAGGACCTGGTTAACTTTTCTGGATCTTTTAGTTTAAGGGTTATAGTTCACTTAAAGCCAAGGAAACCACAATATTCTTTGTGTTGTTGTAGATCATTCTGTCTTTTAAGCCTTTGAATAGTTTTAAGGCAGGCATATTGTTTGAGTCAACATGATAGCGATTCAAATGTTAAATGTGTCAACTAGTTTGATTTTTAGATCTGTGTTATATATTCATATTAAACTCAAAGCAGTGGAAATGCTTTTATTAAGGGAAGCAAAGCGTTTTGTTGTATTCAAATAATGTTGTGACAGATACAGAAAAGCTTAGTTTGTGTAATGGAAATTCTCAAAGAGGCATACAAAAAACCTTCTCCTAATCTATTAAATACAGGGATTATTTTGTCTAAAACAGGGATCACAATACAGACAGGTTACAATTACAGGCATATGCACAGACTAGTAATACATAACAGCTGCAGTATGGCCATTCAAAGAAAAAATATAAAAAACACTTGTGGCTCAATGTCATTTATTGACAGAGAATAATTCAGAATTTAAAGGAAATTAATTTTCACTTTCAACTCCACAGTTTCCAGTCTTTCAGAGCATGCAGTATGGAAGTGCCACAAGAGTTAAACTGCATCTTGGCTTTGTTTGAGGAATGTCTCACAGTTTCCAGATTCAAGCCCAGTGACTCACACCACCTCATAAACTTTATCAGGGGCTGAGGCCCTGCTGGCTACTCAACTAGGCCTGATGATTGCTGATTTTGCAACAGGCCTCTTTGTGCATAAAAAGTTTAGTTTCTGAATCCTTTTCACTATGAAGTAATTATATGAAGAGAATGATTGCATAACAGCCAGCAGAAAGTATGCTGTAGGTCAAATATGTGTACACATTCTTAAAGGGTGAGGAAGCTCTGCATGTATTTTTATTCTCACTTGCTGCAAAGTGAAAATCAGACAAAGGGAGATCTGGTAGAGAGATGTGAAGAGACTAAATGGAACTGGATGGAAAGGTTCAAAAAGCTCCTGTTCCTTGTACTTTATGTCCCTGCTGCCTCTCTCTCTCTTCCATCTGAAAAGGATCGACAGCCAAAATGTCGTCCTTCTACATTTCAGTGTGGAATTAATCTTTACTGATTTACCCAATCATTGCATAATGTTTTGTAAAGTAGTAGATTCAATACATTGAGACCGACTTCATACTATGTTCTTTAATTTTAAAAAAATGGACAGCATAGTGTTTTTGTTTAAAATCAGTTTTCATACATAACAATAGATTTATCATGGTATGCTAGGTTCAGTGGCTGATTTTCTTTAAACATTACTTACGATGCTTTTCATTGACTATGATAATGAATTAGCCAAAAAACATTTATTGGAGTTACTGCAGTGGTTTATCTCTATCTAAACAGCTCAGCTCCTAACAACGCTGACAAATCACAGATTCACAGGGAGGGGTGAATCTATCATCATTTAAAGGATACACTCTTAGGAAATGTGCAAACAAAATAAAAGCAAAGTACAGAAAGAGCTGAGGCTACAGCAGTTTACACAGACTTTTTGGTGAACTAATCATTGATTGCTCTGCACAGGTTCCTCTTGGTGTTAAATTTAGGTAACATGCATACACAGAAAAACACTCCCTGTAGTATTTCCCTCTCTCCCATCTGCAGTTAGATAACGTGAATATGAACTCTATATTTCAGACAGGAGCTCAAGCTCTGATCTCGCCCATTCCCACCAGCCGATAAATAAACATCACGCCTCCTGCTCTCTCCTTGTGTGATTTATTTTTGGGTCCCTCACTCTACCCCATCGTCTTCCTTGCGGCAGCTTCATTATGCGGGGCAGGTTCTGACAGTGTCACAGACTCAATGCCGTGTCACAGACAACAAAGCTTTAAAGTAGCGATACCACTTTTAATGCCCGGACTCTGAAAATAACTCAAATATTTGCTACATGGTTTTATTTCTTCTTAAAGACATCAGGAACGCTTGGCATGGTAAACTACTCCTTTTTACCAGGGTACCTAAGAGGACTTCAGTGTCATCTCCGGAATACCTTTTACTCTGCGGTAAGGACACATCCTGAACAAGCCTTTAATGATATAAATCAGGTCGCCTCATCAGCCAAACAAGAAACACCACATACTTCTCTCCAGCAGGGATTCCGTGGTAAGGGACAAGGAAATTCTAGAATGCCATGAATGGAATTCTTGAATTAATTCCAAATCTAATGGACACAATTCATACTTACATATTACCACTACACACACAACAACAACACTGACAGTTAATTTTTTTAAAAAGTGTCACACTAATTTGCTAAACTAATAAGCAACATTGAACCGTTAACTTGAGTGTACAATCTTCAACATTCACTGGCAGTGTACCATGGGTCAGCAATTCAAGAATCAATACCCTGTACCCTTTTTCATGGATAATCAATCAGTGGAGTCTGAAATAATCGAACTGGTCTGGGTCTCGCACACAGGGACCTCAAAGGTTACCAGACATCCAATTAAAAGATTTTTCTTTAAGAATAAAATTAAATTTACTATCGGATTATTTTTCTTTCAGTACTGGAATTGAACACATCAAGTACTTTAAGCTTGGGGAAATTATTTATTTGGGTTCAGGTAGCCAAAAGCCATATCACCCTGCAACTATACTGTAAAAAGGGTGCCGTTCTTCGGATGAGATGTAAAACTGAGGTCCTGACTCTCTGTGGTTATTAAAAATCCTAGGGTGTTTCTCGAAAAGAATAGGGGTGTATCTCTGGCATCCTGGCCACATTTCCCATTGGCTCTTACCAATCATGGCCTCCTAATAATCCCCATCTATGAATTGGCTTCATTACTCTGTTTTCCTCCCCACTGATAGCTGATGTGTGGTGAACGTTCTGGTGCACTATGGCTGCCGTCGCATCATCCAGGTGGTGGAGGGGAGTCCCCATTACCTGTAAAGCGCTTTGAGTGGAGTGTCCAGAAAAGCACTATATAATTATAAGCAATTATTTTTATTCTAATTGTTCATTCTAATTTATTTAATGAAAAGACATGAACAGGTATCAGACACTCACATTATGATGTGGTGCATTTCACGCAAACTTTCAACAAACCACAGATTCAACGGTGAAGTGAATTTTTTTTTACTGGTTTCCATTCAGTGTATAATCTCTTACAACAAAAATGGCATACCTTGTGCCCCTGCTTCTTGGCCGCGGGCCGGGGTGGAAAGGTGCAGGGGACGCGGCCCTGTTTAACATGGAAGTCCAACACGCGAGAGGAGTCCACCGGCACCCAAGGCACAACACCGCTGGAAGGAGCCCGAGGCGGAGAGCTGTGGGCCTCGTGCAGGTTCAGAGTTGCGCGTGTCACCTTCATCCCATCACACGCTCTGGAAATGGTGACCAAAGCCTCTCCAGCTCTGTGGCTCAGCAGATACCTCCCCTCCTGCAAGCTGTCGAGGAGACTTACTTTCAACATTTCAAGCTCTTGCTGCAAACAAATGATCCTAATAAAACGCTCGCCCTGTAAAGTGAATTGTTTTATTTAATGCAACTTTCTTTGACACGTACTAATTGCTTTCTTGGCCTGACCAGGGGTTGAGACAGCTGCTCCATTTAAAGGAGTAAATAGTTATTGCTCCTTTTTTCAGGATCAAACAAATTTAATCCTAAAAGGAACAATGCCTAGATTCGCCTAAATTGTTCATAACAGGAGACATGGTCTTTTTAGCTTTTTACCTTTTTAAAAGGAGAGGGGCTTGTCGAACACCCGTATGTTCAAGATATATTTTGAAAAACTAAACTACCAATTTTAAAAACAAGACCACAGAGGACTTTTTAGTACAAAAAAAAAAGCTAATCTTGAGACAGAGGCTGTTCAAGATGGACAACATGCTGAGGCTTGGTGTGCTTGGTACCTGGTTCTGCATCCCGAATTACACTTAAGAATGCACTCGCATCATCTGAGGACAAAACATTAACTGCAGAAATGTGCAAAGAAACCTCCAAAACTTCAGTTTATTAACACTGGAATTTGCATGATTTTAACAAGTCATTTAAAACCTTCATTTTAGGTTGGATTACTACATAAACATGTATGTGCTCATAACAGAACTAGTCGATGGCTTCACAGTCACCTGACTTGCACACTACCAGCATTTATGTTAACCGGATGACTAAAATACACAATCTGTAAAGGCAAAACATTGGTGTAAAGAAATTACACTTACCCAAGAATCTTGTTCAACAAATGGTGAAGTATGTTCAACATGTTTGCTGGTCTAAATACAGAGATACAAAATGAATACAGAATACTAATGAAAATGACCTCATTCAAAGAGACATTTCTTTTATTGATGACTTCAAATAAAGAAAACTAGACTTGGATAACTGTAATTGTAAATTGAGTACATACAAGTAAATTATTACAGTACTTATATGGACTTCATAGAATCAAGATCATACATCCTGATTTTAATTTAGCAAAACATGACAATTACAAATCACATAAATATATTCCATAAATATAGCATGCAGCTATATTTGATCATCTACAGGCAATCAAGGAATATAGAAAGTTTGAAAGGGAGAGATTAAAAATTCTATATTAAAATTGGACCATGAACATAGAACACTCTTATGGGAAGAAACACTTGTAAGACATTCAGGTTTTTATTTTCATGTATCAAGTCTGGCATCAAGACATATGGTACTGACTGTACAGAATACTCACTTGAAGTCAACAAATGCATTTGTACTCGAGTCTGGTAAAAACTCATCCATCATAAACAGCTTTGATGTAAGTGCATCAATGTGTCCTGCAGAAGTTTAAGAGAGCACAAATACAGGACTGTAAAATAAGGTTTTGTAGCAAGAACAGAAATGCAGTTTTCAAGAATATCAATGGTATTCGTGCAAATGTCTGCAGACATTCTCCAAGCGATATCCTTACACAACCAACCCTTAGCCTTTAGCATTTTCCAACCCCAATTACATGCATTGTGTGGATTCAACCATTGCAAGTATTGTAGTCCGCTTAGCTGTTTGCATAACCAGAGTCTAGCAGTTTAAAAGGAAATGACACATGCTTGCTTGACTGTGCTTCACAAGGTTTTGGATAGCAGTGTTGCTCACGGAGAAGACAGTACAAGTGATACTTAAGAATCCTTCAAAATACTGTACATTTTTAAACATTAATATATGGTAATACAAAACTTTACTACTGTAAAGATTCAAATTAGACATTTAAATATGAAGTCCTTTTCCCTGCACTGTAAAAAGCAACTTGTAAAAAAAAACTATTGTGTTTTTTTTTTTACATCAGTATGTGAATTCAAGCATTCCACTAGGGAGAAAAAAATAGTTAACTGGAAAGGAAAAAAAACTTGTTGAGGCCTGTGTTCTGCATTGCGTCATTCTTGATACTTCACCGATCCACACCCTTGAGAGTGAAGTCAGAAATTCCTGTCTTCTTCTAAGGCTGTCATGACCTTATGTATTTAAGAAATTCTTTTCGACCTACAGGAATACGGTTTATACAAATGCTACAACACAGGCTAGTATAAGTTCGCAGGCTAGTATATTAAGAAATGAAAGAAAGTCAGTAAAATAAAATGATAATAGCTCAAGTTCATTTTTCTGTTCAAAATCAAAATTAAATCAACTAAAATACAGGATTTGTCTACCTTTAATGCCTTTGAAGGATTTTGTAATCATGTTTTAAAGGATATCTTTGGGTCAGTGTACTTACTAGTACAATGTGCAGCATGTAGGGTGTGTCAGGTAATTAGAAAATATCTTTAACTTGCGCTTAGATGATCCTGAGACCCAAAGGGTGTGTAACGTTAGCGTCACAACTCTCCCAGTCTCAACAAGGATCGTTTATAGTTCACACAATTCATCAAAGTGAACTTACAAATCACACACCCAGTTTAGTAGGAAAATTAGAGGAGGAGCTGAGCCCTTCATGCAACCCTTCAGATTTAATTGTTAGATGCTAAAGTGATGTTTATACTAGATGAGATGGATCTTTGCTACAGATACTTCTTTGCAACATGGTGTTTAGGCCAGGAATTCAATGTGAACACTAACAAAGGAACATTACTAAGATATAGATCTTAGATAACTGATACTATGAAAAAGAACTATTGATTTAAAAAAACAATATTCCTGTAAAATCCAGACCATAAATGATGTATAGAAGAAGCAAAAAGACCGTAAGATTTTTCACCAAGTGCTTGAATTCCAGTGTAATTACAAAAAACTCTGTCAGAGCCCTTAATGGAAGAAATAATCTTGCCAGAAAAAACAAAAATCAGGGAGTTCACCGGCAATTATAATGGAAAGAAATAAGACACAACGGTTAAAAATGATCTGCGGTGACGAAAAAAAACAGATATCAAACTAGCAAAGAAATATTCAATTTACACAGTTGGCAAGAAGAAAAAAGAACGCTGAACAGGAGGCTATGTAAGCATAAAGAAGTGAAAAATAAAGCAGACGGAAGCTGTTCTAGGCGTTGTGAGCAGTGCAGTGTCCTCCTATTTTTAGATTGCAAGTGAAAGACTGGCAAATGGCAGAGCCTGGTGGAAATCTAAGGCACTAGGGTAGAGAACCCAACACAGGAAACACAGGAACCCCGCCACACAGCAGGGCTCTTGGAATAACATAACATAACATCACTTTATTAACCCTTTACAATTTCTTGCATTAGGAATTTGTCTTTTCGCATACCCCAGCTTGCTCTCCATGAGACACAGACACACAGACAGGGAGAGAAGCTGGGGGTCAGAGCGCAGGGTCTGCCATTGTACGGCGCCCCTGGAGCAGCTGGGGTTAAGGGCCTTGCTCAGGGGCCCAACGGAGTAGGATTCCTCTACCAGCTGTGGGCTACCGGCAACCTTCCAGCCACAGGCGCAGATCCTGAGCCACAGAGCCACCACTCCTCCCCAATTCTGAACTACAGTGGAAAAAAGTTTAGAATTCTAAACTTTCTTAGAATCCTAAACTAACTAAAAATTCTAAACTAACTATCTTAGAAGTTGAAAATTCTAAGATACTCTAAAGACAGGAATGATTGCTGGTGTTGTGCAGCTCAACAAAACTGCTGTGCACAAGAACACATATAAATTGTATACACAGCAATATAATTTAGAAAAACTAAAAATACGAATTTAGAACCAGTTTTAGGGTTTACATATTATGACGGAACTCATTAAGATGAGTTGTGAACTGTTGTTAATGTTTGTTTACACAGAGGAGAGTATTAACATACATGAATCCTCCCAATTAACACAAGTATTGTTTTATTTGAGGTTTACGCAATATCTTGATAAAAGAAAAGATTAATATGAAGCATATCAGCACATAAGAAGATGATGTGCACATTAACCACCAATAAACCTGTGCACGAGCTATGAATGTACAGTTAATATCACATTTGGCAGTGCCATCATACCACACAGGAAAAAGGATAACTCACTTCCTGCAATTCAGCTAATCTCCCTTTCAAGGTCTGACAGACTAATGTAAAAAACACAGTAGGTATAGCAACAATCTCAAACAAGCTAAAAACAGTCACAGCAGTGCAATGAGCGAGTCATCTCAAGGAAAACAATTGCAGTACAGTAAACTTTAGTCCTTGTATGTTTGATTCACTCAGATATTCCTGCTTCTGCTTGACCAGGCCTGAAGTCTTTGGTCTCTCCAATTTTGTCAACGATTACCAAAAACAGTGGAAAAGAACAAGGCTGCCTTCATTTTTCAGTGGTTTACATGGAAAAAATGAATCTCAAAAACACAGAAACCCGAGGCTTCAGCAAAGCAAAGCCACAAATCTGGCATGTGGCACAGTTCCAGCTTTTCATCACACTTTTTCTGAGAACAAAAATCAATCTGCCCACTACCAAATAAGGCATATGACCTTAGTAAACCCATTATTTCTATGAGATACTTATCCATTGTTTTGTTTTGTAAAAAACAGACCATAAATTGTGGAAATCAAGTAATAACAAATAAACAGTATCATCCAATCTTAGTATAATCGTAGTAGTCCAAACTCTTGACTGTCATGAAGCTATGAAAATATCTGTAACCAATCATGCATGTTTTACTAGTTGAAGAGATCACAAAATCGTAAAAAGTAACTAATCTTGTCAATTCAAAGACTCCCAAAAGTATAATCAGCACTGGCAATAATTCCAAAGCCTTACCTATATAAAACATGGTGTTGGAATGCAACAGTTTTTCTACCCACAAGCGACAAGCTTCACTTTTTGTCAGAATTTCCACTCCATGGCCGAGCTGATATTCCAACTTGGGTAAAACATAAACAGGAAAAACCTGTGGGGAAAAAAAACAAGAAAATAATACAGAATAAGTTGGTAAAATTACTGATTTTAAACTCCGTAAATCCGAATTTAAAAAATCACCCATTTGATAAAATGTATTAAAATGAACAATTACCATCCAGTAAATGTTTACAGGTATTGCATTTATTAAACTTACACATACCGTTTATCACTGCAGGATTTTGCCTTCAGAATTTAGGAACATCAAAATATAAAGTAAGCAGCAAAAATTTTAATGCACAGTTATAGCAGCCAGATAACTGGGATCTGTTAATTTCTTTAAAAATGTACAAAAAAAAACAATGACGATATCTGGTGATTATAACGATGCCTATTATATTTTGTACAGTGTGGAATCAATACAGCAAATGTAAAAATTGAAGTAAACTGTATATAAGGGACAAGTAATAGGTTTATTCCATGCTGAGAAGAGAAGACACCCGAAGAAGGCTCCACAGCCGAAACGTTTCCTTTCTTCTCTTTTCAGCTGGAATAAACCTTTACTTGTTCCTTTACAGCCAACGCATGCTGACACAGCTACCCACCTAAACTGTATATAGCTTTTCTTGTATTTGGACAATCCAATAGTAATACCAGACCACTTCTTCCTGTAAATAAACCTATTTACTTTATTTGCTTAAAAGATTTACATAATTTTATATAAGAATCTGTAATTACATGCAAAACATTTTAAGCATAGTTACAGTGTGCACATCTGCTTAAATCTTTAATCTGTACCACTTCATGATAGTCATCACTGCACTATGAAAGGATACAAAAAAAAAACCTTTAGAGGCCTAAAGTTGTTGATAATACTTAAAAATTCAGCACTGTAAATATTTCAAAACAATTTTACAATTTAAAGGACTGAAAGCAGAATTTAAGAGGAAGCTGAAAAGTTTCATGGGAAACTACATCATATTTGCAAAAGGGGAGTGGGGGGATGTAGATCGAGCTGAGCCAAATTTTAACAAAAGCTTGACTTATCGGTACATTAAGAACACTGTTATTTTTTCCCTAAAAAAAACTAGAAACGCACAAGCTGAGACAGATTCTGCACCTTGGAAACAGTCCTTGTTCTGGTGTTACTTTCATCACAACATTAAAGAGCTACAGGCTCATGCAGCTCAAGTCCAGACGTTTGTTTAGAGAACTGATACTTCCTTCAGGAAATGTACAGTACGCCCAAATTTTGGGAAGGAAAATTTAAAGCACTGTTTTTGAGTTTTGCAATCTCCACACTGAACAATAAATTAACAACTTCACACAAAACAACGGAGCGGAATAATTTATGGAACTGAAGCTGGCTTCAGAAATTATAAGTATAAGAAAGGCAATTTGTATCTTTTCATCACAGACAGGAGTTCTGTTCCAGTTCTCAGAAACCGAGTGATTTTTGGACCTTGCAAACGGAGACCCTCCATATAACCACCAGACAACGTAGCAGCCTGCTCTCAGGAACCACAAGATGCGAGCTGGCAAGATCTGGTGCAAGTTCACACACTGGTGCGTGAATTGTGTTGGCACCTTAGAACAGAAATACTGCGCATTCAAACACATCAGACAAAACATCCTAAAACTAGAGAGTCTAGCTCATCAGAAGGAAAGAAATACAACCTTGGAGAAGCCCCGCTTAGTCTTGGCCAGGGCTGACTCGATGGTGCTCCTCACCAGCAGCAGCATATCCCCCAGGCTGTAGAGCTGGTACAGCAGGTTGCCCTCCTGCGGAGCCCTGTATTCTTGGTCATCCTCCTCCACTGCTGACAAGCTACCTAGAAGCAACCCTGTTAAGCAAAACACACACAATCTTAACAGATACATAAGCTGACAAAACAGGAGACAACTCCATGCTTCCAATGATGAACTAGCTTTTTGGGTGAACGACTCCAATTAGAAGTCATCCATTATGAATGCAGCCACACTTTAATGAATGCACTACAAGAGCTAAGATTTTACATACTGTGTTGTCTAAAATAAGTGCAATATACCATGTACTGTACCTAACATTACTTTTCAAGAGCAATCATTTTTTTTCCAAAAACCAAGAAGCCCTGTCTTCTTGTACAAGATTAATTAAATTTGAACATCCTCTTAGAAGAAGAAACAGATAAAAAATAGTTACCCTCTACAAGCAACTCCTATATGAGTGTTATTATATACATAATATAGTCATTCCTACTGGCCTTTTCATTTAACAAGCTGTTTTTCACTCTTTTGAGCCAGACTCTTATAAAGCATTGCCATAATTATTCTTTTCTTGCATCTTCTCAGATGAAGAATTTACTTTTTACTTTTTATTACATTAGAACTTCTTTATAATAAATGCTTGTGTGTGTTAAGTGCATATCTTACAGAATACTGCCTAATGTTTATGTACTGGCTAATGACTTCAAACATGTTACTTGAATAATTAACCAGGAATGTTAATGTTTTCATACTTAGGTACTGTTCTGTGCTGTATAAAAGTTTGGGTTTTTGAGGGAGCGTTTCTGAGTTCTCCAGACCAACTCGAGATTATAACATGGGAAGTAATGGGAATTTAATTTCTGTTATGAGTTCTCATTTTCAGACATTTCCCTTGCATTCTTTTAGAACTCAGATGACTAAAAGAGTTTTAAAAATGAATGGTAACTGCACACCTTTAAGGGGGGAACTTCAGGATTAGTACGTTAATTAATGATCAGGATACTTCAAACCCGTTCTAATTATTTAAAACAGACCCTAAAGATATTTTCAAATGAACAGCCGCAGGAAAACGGCAGAAAGACTGATCAGCTGCAATTGTGAGCTGAGGATAATGTTACAGATGTTTGCATGATTACTAAAATCTGGAGGAGGTTTTTTTTTTTATAATATCCAGCTGGTGTCAGCTGGCAGAGTTTTATTTATGTTTTATCTCCAGCTGCAGGGCACAAAAAAACCCCTCCATCAACATTTAAAACTATCCAGGTGGAAACAATTACAATACTGTACCAGTAAGCAAGGAGAGTTCCAGAACCCAAATAATTCATTGGAAACATTTTGAGAAAAGACTGCTGTCAAGGCATCACAGTCGATAAAGAATTCTTTTTTAATATGACGGAAATTAATCCAAGAAAATATTTCCTCAAACAAAGATATTCTTATTAATAAAAAGATCCAGCTCTTATTGTATAACATCAGACATTGCCTGAAGAATGAATATAACTTGGGAGAATCGCTACTGCTTTTCTTGCCGACAAGCCATCGAAGAAGACTCCTCCTTTTCATCAGTTTTCCTTAAATACTTTTTTTCCCCACCCACTCTTTCTCACCCCATTTCAGTCTACAAAAACTAGTCCCGCACGTAAAACCAAGCATGGCTGCTCTTACGTTTCTGAGGTGGCAAGGCCTGAGGGCAGTCAGCATGTGGGGCCGCAGGAGCAGCCAGGGCAGCTCCAGTGGTCCTCTGGCTGGCCTCCAGGAAGGATGAAACACAGGCCTTCACCAGCGGCCTGGCGTGGCTTTGGGCCGTAGCTGGCAAGCTATTAGTATTGGCTTGTGGCGACATGGGCTCCTGTGTTGGCTTTGAACTGGGCTTCAGCAACGCACACTGCATCTTGAGGATCTGCCCGAGCTGGTCACAGTCTTTTGATACACCTGTTTTGGGCCTCTTGAGTGCTCTCCTGATCCCTTTCGTGCCCGTCGAGGCAAGGCTCTCTCTCCCGCGCTCGGGAGAAGGGGACCTGGGGGTGTCTGGCACAGGCTCCGGAACCTGTGCAGGCCGCTCAGCACTTGCAGAGGCCAGAGAGAGGCTTTCATCGCCTTTCACCGAACGGGCGCGTGCGAGGGGATCATCGATCACTAGACGCTCCTCGTCAGAATCCGCATCAGAGGAGAAAAGGTTTGCCTTGGACACTTGTTTCTGCTGCATTACAGGGGATCTTGCAGAGCTTGAACAAACCGTTGTCGTACCAGAAGCATCGGGTTCCATGGTTTTGCAATCCACTTCGTCAGAATCCTTGCTTATACTTGTGTCGTCTAACGAACTGTCAAACGTCGAAGAATCCTGGAAATCAATCCAGGAGTCATCTTTAGAGGATGTCTTCTCTTTGAAGTCCAATTTAGAATCTGGGCTCTTGAGGTCTTCTGAAGTAGTCGCAGAGCTCTTTCCCAATTGTTTTGTGGCATCACTCGACTGGGACCCCTCCTGTGTTTTACAAGATGCAGTTGCCTTTAGATTCTTTGAAGTACTTTTGGAATTTGACATCTTGGAGGAAGAAGAAGATTCTCCAAACGTTTCCAGGTCTGTGAAGTCAGCCTCAAAGGTAACTTCCATATCATCAAAGGATACAGGTCTTCTGTCCTGAAGAAACATGCCAGATTACTTCAACAATGCACGAGGTTACTGAATTACAAAAAATGGTTATTTTCTCCACAATTAAATATCCAAAAATCTTCACAGTTTTAACATAAACCAATTTTATAAGCATGCTTCTGTAGTACACATGAAACAGTTAAAATGTGTTAATAACCCCTGAATGTGAAATTTGGATACATTATTTTATACAGCATTTACTATGTTGTCTTTAAAATCAGATTAAAAGTAACACACAAGCATTTATAAAATACCAAAGCTAGAATTTGGATTTTACAGGGAAAAAACTTAAGTCTTCTTCTGTCAGTTTGTACTATGTGTTTATGTCATTTTTATTAACTTTTACAAACATTTTAAGGTTTTCTAAAACAACATACATAGATGCACTGAACCATAAAAAGCTGCAGAAAGAGTCTTGCTCAATATATTTAAAAAGGCTCCTCCCCATCTCCGTTAGGTTAAGGCTACAGTATGTATGCTTATGGAAGGCTGCCATCTACAAACAAAAGCAACCAAACGCGAGAAGATAAACTGCACTTACTGTCCAGGGAACCACAGGATCGAGAGTTGTGTTATTGAGCAGCACCTCAGAAACCTGCTTTAAAGAGCCACTCTTCAACAAAAGATGTATGCTTTCCTCGTGGAAAATTTGATTTTTCTCCCTCACAGTTATTTCTCTCTTCAATAAGGGAGAGTCTATAAAAACAACTTTCTTCACACTTTCACCTGGAAGACAAACTGGAACTCAGCTTTGTTTGACAGTCTTCTCTTAAGATGTTTATTCATTCTTAATAAAAATATGCAAAGTACAGGCATCAAATTAAACTAAGAGTGTCAAGTTGTTAATAGGAAATAATATGCATTCATTCTAGACACCCAGACGGGTTATCAGTTCTACTTTGTCTCCACTGGTTCATTTCTTACCTTCCCCAGAAATCTTCTTGACACATAGTGGTAACTCCCAGGAGTCATTGTAGTCTGGCCCATGGTTGTTCAGAAGTGTATAAAGTGCCTGACTTGTCATAGATACGTGAGGGCTGTATTTCATACAAAGACTTTCAGCGTTCAAGTCACTGCTGATGTCCTAAAAAAATGAATATTATTGTCTTTGCATTATAGTATTTTCACTGTATATATAATAATATTGTACAATAATGACTGTATTTGCATTTGTCCAAAGCTTTCAATCCCTGTGGATCTCAGCATTTTTACAAGCAGTGATAACTGAGATCGTGTTACAGTTGGGCAAGACAAAAGGCATAATATGCAAAGCTTCTACATTTCTTTTAATTAATTTTTCAGACCAACACAAAGACTTTTTGAATTCTTTGAACCAAGCTGTCCTTTAAATGAAAGCAATCATGGAAATAAATCCTGCTGATTCGAAAATTTGTCAATCTCTAGGATAATTAACCTTTTTTCCTTTTTTTAACCTAATTTCTTACTAACATGCATATTCCAACGTGCACGTTTAGTACTAAAAATAAATGAAGATGCTTTTTGCTGCCCTCTGGTGGAATTTCTGCAGATCTACAGGTCTACAGCTGAAAACAGACAGACACCAAAATCGGCGTAACAGAATTTACAATACAAATAAATGCTAAATCAATAGCCACCAATAACAACGTTTGGAAAAAGAAGAATAAATTCTTATTTTTACAACTATATTTCAATGTTTGTTTTACTCTTAGACATCACTACCTCTACAACATTATTAACTGAAACTGACGAAAGAGCTGAAGCATATTACAAAGAATAGAACACAAATATAAATAAAATATGGTGTTCCCCTTTAGAGATATTAACAGTGAGACCATGTGATAAAGGGAAGGTCCTGTCTCATACATACTGTGTGCGCGATGCAAGCTTTCTTCTCGGGAGGAAATTCTGCAGCCACACTCTCATAATCTGTTGCCATTTGGATGCCTTTGGCATTCAGGAGAGGCTTTGCCTTGAACATCTTTACCTGACCCTAGAAAAAAACGAAAATTACCTCTGTAATATCATCGTACCTCTAAAGGCATGTTAAGAAAGTCCCTTTGGAAAAAATTAATGAAGTTTTTTTTCCCCCCAACTTTCTGTTCATACAAAATACCCCATTACTAATTGTGCGCTGTTTCCTGGGGAATCCCAGTTATAGTCAATCAGCAGTATTAACACTTTAAACCTCAAGAACAATAAGTAATTCGAGGATAAATAGAACCTTAATTTTAAGAAACATTATTCTTTCATTTCACCTAACATTGTCATTGTGCTTTTACAGCTGCAGTTGCACAGAACTTTCACAAACGTTGACACAGACTTACCAGACTAAGAAGATGTTTTTCAAAATTCAAAGATAATTCTTGGCTAAATTTGCCTCCTGTCATGCTTGTCATTTCATGAATGACATAAACCTCCGGGTAATTCTTCACTTTCTCACTACAAGCTCTGAGATACTCCTGTTCAAGACAGGGGACAGAAATGCTATGAAACACACTGCAGTGAACATCGACAAGAAGGCATGTCAAAGATTACAGCACACAGGAAGACCCACAACATTCTGCGATTCCACGGAGCAATACCTCGGAGTAGCGGGCCGCGCCTTCCGAAATGGTGTTATAATCATCTTTGCAGATCCTTGCTGCGTTTTGCAGAAACTTCATGTACTCTGGCACTTCGATTTGCACGAGTTCTTGCAAGCGCTGGAATAAACATATTTCAAATGTTGAGAAAGCAATGAAATTCATTATCGTAATTTCTGATATCTAACCAAGGGATGCACCTCTAAGTCTTCAGCTCCCTAACCGACATTTTAAATCATGCTGTGCTTGAGTTTTACAACTGGGTTCAGTGGATCTAGATGGTTAGATTTCAACATGGGGAAACTGGCTTTTCTCATCAGAAAGACCTGATACTGTTAACATCCCACAACACATTGGTGATGGTGGAGGGGAGTCCCCATTACCTGTAAAGCGCTTTGAGTGGAGTGTCCAGAAAAAGCGCTATATAAGTGTAAGCAATTATTATTATTATTATTATTATTTGTTTTACCACAGCACAGAACACCCTGTATCTCCCACCACTCTTCTAAAGCTATTCTCAGCTTTTCATCAGAAACAAGGTATTTTCATAGAAATATATTCTTGGCACAGGTTTCAGGACTCCCTTCCTGCCTTATTCAAAGACAATGCACTTTTCAGCATTCTTGCATAAAACACCCTTGTAGCCACAGCAATATAACATTGAGATACGCTTAAACAAATGACTGCTCTTTTGCTTATATCCCAGAGAAGAGCTTTCTGCTGTGACCCTGGAAAGGGAGAGATGCAGCAGAGCATACAATTACAGCAGCAACGATAAGTCATATCAAAAACAACAAAACTGAATTAGATTAAATGGTTGAAATGCTACTAAAGCAGGGACTCGCACTTCAGCACAGGAGGAAAGTGCACAAAAGAAAACACTGCACCTTGAAGTTTTTCATTTCATGGGGATTTAGTTTCTTGGATTTGGCCATTAACATGTGTATGTACATCTTCTGTTCCACCTGGGTCAGTCCAGATAAGCAGGGAAAGGGTACTTTTGGTTCAGGAAAAACATCTTTTGTATCAGCAGGAGCAGAAGTAGGAGCCTTTTCTTCTTGAACTGAAGATGTGGATTTGGGCTGGAGATCATTAGCTTCACATTTTTGCTCTTTTGTAGCTTCTTTAGCTTTTACTGGTGGACTGAAAGAAAAACAAATATTATATTTTTTTCTGAATTTTAGTCTAAATGTCCGTACTTTTGTTGCTAGATAATATACAAATAACTTCACTCAAGTGACATAAGGACTCTTACAGTATATCTAACGGCAAAGAGCAAAATATCTAGGTCTAATTAACCTTACTCAAGTTCAATTATCTTCTTTACTTTAGCAGATTTCAGTAAAAGTTTCACACCAAAGATATTTACAATACTAATTAAATGAGAAAAATGGAGCCCTGTTCCTTGACTTTCCTCAAAATCCCTGTTTCAGCCACAACAAAACTATTTAGAAAAAAAATAATATTTTGTCAGAAGACGAATATTTACCACACCTGAGTGCAACTGCCCAGAGTTCTTTTATATTCGGAGCCAAAGAATAATTATCATAAACCTCCCTTGAAAAAAACACAGTAGTGCCATTTTTAGGGGCCACATCCCTGTTAGAAAAAAATTAAAATAAATTAAAGCTTCGTCTAAAGAGCAAAACAAACACTTCATACAGGAAAAAAATATAAATAATGATGAATAATTCTCAAAAAGGTAACGTGCACAAAATCTCTGTCGACAAGTCTAAAGTGTGTAATGCCCAGTCAAAGAAGTTTCAAAATAAACACTTGAATTTTCAACATGCAATATACAAATGCAAGAATAATTTTAAGGATTTCACTATGTACATGTCGTGTGGATTTGTTAGATCTAACATACAAAAGTGCTCAAAACATGAACTGTCATTAAAACACCTGATATACATAAATATACAGTACATTTAGAGAGGAGAAGACAACATGATCTCTTGCACAATTAGACAAAAACACTGAAAAACGCAAAATTAAAATGTTCCAACAGAATTGACTAAACGGAATTCAGTATTTCCTCCTTTCTCCACTAACCGGCTGGGACTGTCGTGTGCACCTATGGATCTGGTTTCGAACCCAGTGTCCCGGACAGTCTCGTGCTGTCAACATCGCTGTGTTTCTAATGTAATTCTGCAACATATAATTTAATTGGTCTTTTGACGATTCGTGCGCTAACACGGAACGGGTTACTTTATGCATTTTCACTATTAATTCTAAAACCTTGAAATATTTCCTTCAGGTGCACTCAACTTTCTGTTGTAATAAATGTATTTCAAGTTCGCTCCTGCCTGTTCTTTAACCCAACACAGTAACAGTGATGACTTTTTAGAAAACCGTGGGTCACTTGTTTCTGCAAATAAAACTTAAAAGGTCGTCACCTAATGAAAGAAAAAAAATCCAACGTTTGCTTACGGTGTATGACATAACAAATAAAATAATTTAATGAAACAGAAGAAAACTTACCAATTTAACTCCATATTTAAAACTTTGAAATCAGATTATTTGGCTTTCAAAATATCTGAGCCCACGCTTCAGAGTGCAAAGGAAACGTGGTTTTTGTCACAATATCCACTAGTTGCATTGTGTGAGACAACGCTTACAGCTCAGGCTGCGTTCACAGCACGCAGACGTAGAGGAATCTGCACAGATCCTGCTCCACATCTTCTCCGGTTCAACATCTCCGCGACCCCAGACTAGAAACACTCTGCAAACTCTCGTATTCACAAGTTACAAGCCCTGCCCGCAGGCGGGCAGCTTCTCCAGAGCAGTCTGGGATTCAAAACAACAGACAAAGGCTCACTGACAAAGAAGAGTGTCAGGCAACCACAGAGAGCCCTCAGTCCATCTGCTAGCGCCACCTAGGCTGGAGGTGAGAAACACCCGCAAGTGCCGCTGCCACTGTCAAGTTATGAAATACAGTGGCAAACTGTACTTTATAAAGGTGTTATCGCATGTATCATCAATGCAGGGGCTTGGTGTAGATTACTAATGTATACAAAATATATTGTAAATGAATGTATACAATGTAAGAGTGTCAGTTGTACACGCCAGTTTAAACCCTTATGTGCTGTGATACACAATCAGTAGTTGTGTAATCACACGAGCGTCTTATTTAAGACTTTAGCAGCAATGATACTACTAAAGGTGAGGGGGAAACAAGTCGTTTTGGAGAACTATTATGTCATAACTATTGTGTGTATTGAGTGACCTCAGTATAGTGCCTTTTCATACCACAGTAATGTAGACAGATACAACTTTCAGTGTTCTCTTTATTTCTCATGTTCTGGAAACAGCATCAGAACAAACATCAATGTCGTTATTAATGTTGGATTATATTAGAAGACCACTTGTTGGCATACGATTCTATGACAAGGCAGCTTTTATTTTCTATCTTTATCACAAAGCGTACTTCTGATATTTCTATTGTCATCATATAGTATATTTATAAGATCGCAAAGCTAAAGGATATTCAATTGCATTCACTTCTCCTGCGACCGCCACAATCTAAAAATCAGTATCACCTCAATGTCTGGCTCGGCTCCGAACCAGGGCACCTCTATAATAAAGCTGTCTGCCACTGGTAGCGTTTTGCACAGATTCAAGTCTGCTCTCTAACCTGTGAAAAACAAAACTCAAACTGATGGCACGTGCTTCAGCGCTCATCTTCCATCGAGGGGGAAAAGTTCTATAATTCACAAGGTCCGCCGTGATCATGAATCGTTAGTCGAAACGTGTATTAATGGAGGTACGCTCGCAGAGTAGTGCATTGACCTGTTACATTCGGAAATGTCTGAGGCAGTCTGATCGCATTCAAAACTAGGATGTGCATAATATTTTTATTTATTTTTACGAGTGGGTGTAACATGGAGCAGTGAAAGCACTTGCAAATAGGATCATAGCCCGGGTGACCGTATCCGCGTTTATTTACCGTGACATTTTGCTGTAGGAAGAGAATTTTAAAACTGCATTTCAACGGAAAGACGTTCATTTGCTATTTATGTCTTTGTTGAAGTGAAAATCTAGTGAACGTGTAATATTGATTAGCTGTTCACAATACAAGTGTAAGACGAAGTGTCCATGTTGATCAAATTGGTAACATTATTAAGCTGTTCACACTGTCTCAATGGTGGTAGGAATTGTGAAGAGCTCTGGTTTCGTAAGGTGCCATTACACAGTAAGACTGGTGTCATTGAAAACAGGAGGATGGATAGAGCTGGTTTATGTTGTTAAAGGAAATACAGTATGTTGCTAATGTAAGGTCTCTTGGGTTTTCAGCTGTAGTTATTTAAGGGCACTACATCAGAATGTTAGGGCCAGTTTTGCCACAAATGTGGTAGTTTAAGTTGCAATATGCATACTGCGTAACAGTGAAAATCGTCATAAATCCTCCATATTTCAGTATTCCAGTGCATTGTTGAGACTGTGTTCAACTAAATTGTGCACTAATTTTCCATGCTGCGTTGTGCAACACAAGCAAAACACACTTCTCAAAGCTGGCAAGACATAACACAGCGCACACAGATTTCAGCTTTGCTGAATTTATGTAATCTTTATGGAGTACAACGTTGATCTTGGTAATTGAATTGGTAGCTGTACTACAATAATAGCACACTTCATTACTTTTTAATGGCAGGCTAATCATAGGCAGTTAAACCAGCTCAGACATACAATAAGGAGGTAGACAATGAGAGTCCCATTACAAGCTGTAATCTTTATTATGGGATAACAGCACATAAAGCACATCTAAAATCGATGTGTCCAATGCACTTTTAATAAAGGTAATATTAAAGGTACAGTTTCTAAGTACAATATAACAACATTCATATTAGAATGAAAAGTATTTAAAAGACAACATTAAATTTCTTATTTTCTTTACAGCTGTATTTACAAAATGAATCAAAATACTTATTTTTATATTTAGGAATCAGACAAGGAGGAGCAAAACTACTATAGTGAAGAGACTACTCCTAAAGAGAATTTAAAAGAGCTGGATAAAAAGTTATATGATCCTCTGTCCCCATTTTAAGATCAGTAGCAAACATCTGTTAAACCTATCTGTGACAACAGCAGTCCTGGCTGTTACTTTTCAAGACATCTTCTGCTTCAGTAAGGAAAAAAAACATCAGTTGGTCTAACATTTAAGAGCAAATGGAGCTATAAGTCCAAATATATTATATGCATATTTTTACCTAAAACTTTTATACAAACACATTTGGATTCTAGAAATGATGCTTTAGTTAGTTTTCTCTATTTGATCAAATGTTTCCACTTCATCCAGCCCATAGTAGATACTTTTCGAGTATAAGCTAAAAAAAACCCCATCAAGGATTGTCCTTTCCTTAAGACATCCACACAGCTGTGTGAATTAAGCTGACAGTCTTCCGTTTACTAGCTAATGTCAACCAGAATTTACCCCTAGGAAATCTGACGGTTTTGAGTTCATTTTTGTCTTCATTAGAATAGTACAGAAAAAATTGTGTTTCATTATTGACACATAATACAGTACATTGTATTAAAAGATAATTTTCTGTTTTGTCAATGTATTTGACAGTTATACAAATGTGACAAACATTTTCTTTTGCCAATAGTAAAGACAAAATACGAAAATATTTCAAAATCCAGAACAGAATTTCTTAAGTTGTGCAAACACACTGTCATTCAAGATAAATGAAACCAATAAGAAAAAATAACAACAATTAAATATAATTTGTGCATCCTGCAAAACTGAGAACAGATGGTTATTTATTATTGCAAGCATATTCTGGCTGATAATGGCTACAAAAAGAATGTCAAAATTGTAGAAAAGTTTCTATAGCACTGAAAACAATTTGTCTTGAAAAGTCTCGTATAATAACACTTATTAGACTGAGAGGTGTCTGCTTTAGAAAGCTTTTAGACTGTGTGCAGGCAACCTTTTTAAAACAGAACCTGTGTGTGAAACCAAGTGCCGCTGAAGCTGGACTTTTCTGATAAAAAGCTCATTTTTTAAAGGTGTTCGGTTTGGATGATGAGGCCCAAAAAACGGCAATTTGTTTATGTTAAATTCTAGTTGCCCCCATGTGAGGTAAAGGACTCAAATTATGTCCAGTTTTCAGACACGCAAATACAAATATGGCCTCATTTTGTGTTAACTAAAGCAGGTTCACCAGCCCTCCCAATGATTATGTGCCTCAGCTTCTGCCAATGGGTCTCACAGTAGGGACTGCACTGTGATGAAAGAAACACAATACTGCTTTACGGTCAAAGTCAAATCAAGGCATTTTTGAAATCTGAAACACACAAAACACACATATTGCAAATCTGGCTTTTGTTAAACCGATCCTGCTTTGCTAATAATCTTAAAGTGAGAAAAAAAAGCCTTATCCCAAGACTAGCACTCTGATACAGGTACTCGCTGGGTATCATCATAATATTATCATTATTTATTTTTTATTATTAATAGTACTAATATTAATAATGCATCAATACTCAGTGAAATTAATAGGACAAATAGGGTGGCCTAGTCTAGGAATCAAGGTTTTGTTCACAAAAGTAACTTACCTAGCACCACACATCAGAATAACACAAAATAAATTTCAGCACACCCTACCTCTATCAAACTAAGTCTAAAAGAGAGTAGTATACTAAAACAGAGATATTGTACAGCATGTTTGTATTTAATCAACAGATAAATATTTGCACTGAGTAGACGTTTATAGCAGTATTTACTTCTTACCTATACAGACAGAAGTTATAAAGTTAACTCTATACATGTGATCAATAATAACATTAAATATTGTGACTCAAAAGCAGAAAGAGAGAGAGAAATAAAGATGTATACAGGCCATCTGAAGTTCTTAGTTCTCAGCAAAGGAACAGAACTAGTCGCTTACACATATTTAAAACAAAAAGAAAAAATGTGATAAATAAAAGGTTGTATTTACATGCAGATGCCTAAAACCTATGCACAAAAGATATTCAACGTTTATATTATTGCTTGACATTCGGTTATGGCTAGAAGTTTTTTTACTGTATTTTATTCTATTTTATTTTTCATAACTATGCCTGTTGAACTTTGGAAATGAGAGTATTGTTAAAAGGTGCCATGAGATGGACTGATACAAATTAAAAAAAAAGGTACTAAAACAGGTAGAGACTTTACAAACTCACCACCGGACCCTGCACTTCTAAACTCCTTAAAGCCTTGTCTGGGGTTCGTCCTATGTCTTTAAATACACACACAAAACAAGCACGCTAATAGCTGGGAAACCAGTGGCCAGCTCATAGAAAAGACACGCACCATTCCCTCACAGGTCACCTGGCAAACAGCAAGCACAAACACAGGGAGCAGCCAAGTTACGTTGTTCCCCCAGTCAAAAACAAAAGACAACGCCATTCAGAAATTTTACAGTGCTAACCACATCTGGTGCTAAATTACAAGTTCCATTAAGTTCTTTTCATTGTCAAATTTGGCATTACAAGTGTCCTAGCAGCTGTTAATAAATAAATAGCTACTATGCTTGTAAAAGAATGATCTTTAAAGCTAGAACTAATTACAAACTGTTAAATAATGTATTTTAACATTTGTTGTGAACCTAAGCCTTGTAAAATGTCCCCAAAATCCCAAATCTGGTTCAGTGACAGTGTTGATGTATTTCAGTGTATGCTCTGTATTGCTGTATAATACTCATGATGTATTTAACGCAACTGAAGTTGTTGCATTACTGTATTGTGCTGCAAATATGGCAGTATGTTTTTTGAAGCTAATAATATTAAGTATGATAAATATTAAATATTAAGTGAAGCAAAATTAATTGAAGTGAAGCAAGTAATATTCACTGAATTTCAATATCCTGGGAAAAATATGAAGAATTCCCAGTCAAGAACTTAATTTTAGTACCAGATCTGGCCGCTCATGGGCAAGTACTACATACAAGAATCCACAGCTATACACAAGTACCTCCAGTTTAAGAGATGAACATGATTATGTGACTTATTTTAAAAAGAAGAGAAATCCATGCTCTGCTTCTTTTCCAGTTGGTATTGCTTTTAAGAAACTCTTTCTGTGACAATTAACACGCAGTCAACTTGTATGAAAGGTACAGTTCTGGCTTAATAACATACAAACCATGTGCAGGGATAGTAGGAATCTGACTGTCACTATCGTAGACTCGCACAGCAGAAATGTGCGTCACATTCATGTACTGAAGGAGACATTGTTTAGCACCAGATAATTGAGATCGTCAGAAAGGGTGTTCATCTCACTACAGTTTGTATAAAAGAGGTTCCACTGCAGATTGGACGACTCCCTAGAACCCGTATTAATAATGCACAGCTAATGCAGAAGATCAATTAGTATGAAAAGCATAGAGGAAAATTCATTTGGCACTAAGTATAGTGGACTCTTCTCCCTCACACATCCACCCGCTGAAAAAAGAAGACGACAAAAGGAGATCGTGGTTTTTAGGATGTTAAAAAAGTAAACAATAAACAAAAAGGAATTTTGACATTGTAAATAGAAACAAGAGCTGCTTTCGTTTTACTATATCCAAAAAAAGCTTCTGAGGTTTAGCTGCATTTTGTTTCTGAAAAAAAGGGTCTGCAGGTTTCTTAGATACAGTACTTTTAGAGAGTGGCTTTTTTTCATAGTGGACAATCACTAATGCACTGGTAAACTGGCACCATACCCTAACATTTAAGTGGAACTGGTAAGACAACCTAATAATGCTACCAATCCGTAAAATTAGGCTTTGCCGTAATTAATAATTTAAAGAAAGATGGAAAGGGCTTTCATCTTGCAATCCTGTATGCCAATATACCTTGGACCGGCCAGATTAACATGGAAAAGGTCTGCACTCCTGAGTTGACTTTAGCAACCTTTCAGAAGGTTGAGGAAATCAGAATCCCCAGAGAAAACCCTTGGGAACCTGGGGCAAACAAGCAAACTCCACATCCCAGCCCAAAACTGAACACAAGACCAGACCCAAAAACTGTGAGACAACAGCACTAAATGACACACCCTCCATGCTGCCTATATGTAATTACATTATAATGCATCTTAATATCAGAACACTGTGACAAGTGTAGAATTTGGATGTGTTTAAGCTTAAGAGGTATCAAGTGATAAAAACGTGGCAGTTAATTATAATCAGTCTCTCCTGTTCTCTGTTTGTGTCATTATGTTTTTCTTTTTTCTTAGGTTGTCAACATGCAAACCATTTAAAGCACATTTCAACACCCATATCAAGCACAGAAAACTGGAACTGAATTCAACCTGCACTTATCATAAACAGTTTAAAGAAAATAAGTCAATGTTTTTTCTATAAAAGCATTGCTTTCTCAAGTCATAGCTAAACTTTACCAAGCACTAAACTAAAAAAGAGGAAAGATTTCAGCTCAACAAAATCTGCATTACTAAATGGTGCAATAAACCTTACAGACCTGCTAAATGTTCATGCAGGATTACACAAATTGTATACTGCATTAAACATAGAATTAAAAAAAATAATTTAATGAAGATCCTTCTGAATATGGCTGAATATTTTACTTAAAGAAATCCTTATCATTTCAACATCAACACAATGCAGCAAAATACATTTTGCCAAGTCCACTGTTACAATTTTGTAGCTAGAAACAGCTGTTACCTACTAGAATCAAATTGGCTGTCTTCTGCTTTAATACTTATTTAAGTTATTCTCCCTGAGCATAAATTTCATAATTCAATTCCCAGCTAAAACAATGGGCAAAATGTTCATATTTGTATGGATTGTCATTCACAGTTTTAGCATGTGCCTTTTATCTTTTGGATTCTTCAGAGAGCAGTGTCCATAAACTAACTGATGGTAGTGTAATCTCAATTAAAGGAAATACTGTCCACAGCAAACCACTTTTTCCTCTTTCAGCCTAGAACAAAACGGGGTATGTGAAGTATTTGGTTGCCTTAGCACCCTTTTCACCATAGCATCAAATACATGAAAGATTTCAATGTTTCTTCATACAAATTGCATGAAAATGGTTCTATTATTACAAGCTCACAGTACTGCCAGACATGAGCTGCAAGTCCCCAATACTCATAGAAAGCACATGAAAATGCCACGTAGGGAAAAATCAGAATTTGTTATCTATTTGTTATGAAAGATTTTGCATTTTTATTTAAATATGGTCTTTCATTGAGATGTTTTGCATGTTTTTTAGATATTGCTGAAAGAACATTATCAACCATTTTTTTCTGGGCATGCTGGGAAGTTTTCAGACCACATGGATTTATATTTCTGGGAAGGACTGTCTAAGAGCCCTGAAAAAATGCACGATGTGGAAAAATAAAATGATGCAGAAGGAATACTGGAGAATCAACATACCCCCGTCATCTGTCAGTGATCTTGTTTTGTTCTTAGAGCTTTGAAGACAATACTAGGAAAGACAGGTAGATAACACACTTCAAGAATAGCTTTCTAGATCCAGTCTCTGTCAGGGTGTGCAAAAGCCTGTTTTATAACATGTCCATGTGTTCTGAAGGCTACTGAATGCATGAGTTCTGGCTGAGCCATCCCAGTCCCAAAGAAAAGAACCCTAATAATACATAAACATGGTTCAGCATGTAAATTGTTTCCTGGCCACTGTATGAAGAAACCAGACTGAACTATTCAACTGACATTCCTTAGCAAAAACAAATAAGAGAAGACAATAACAACATAACATCTTAAAAAAGAAACTGTAAAAATAACTGATTTTTGAACTTCCCTGAGGGATAACAGTACATAACGAGTTTGTTATGTACATATTGCACTACTGAGGAATGAAGGTCATGTGCAAAAAAAGCAACTGTGATACAAGCTTCCTACTCAAAACCCCTAACTCTGCTCCTTGTTTCCTGGAATGTCACAACACAAACACAACTCACTGACGGCAAACACTTAACACAAGCATCTGCTATGGCACATTCAGGAACAAATGAAAAAGGTACAAGATATTTAGACAAGACTCCGGCAAGGAAAAAGACAAAAATACTAACTAAAAAAACAAAAAAAAATATATAATAAGATAACATTACTTTCTATCATTGTCTTGCATTACAAAATCTGTTTTTTTTTCACAGACTACTTCTATTTATTGCAGGAATATTGTTAAGTGCCATCTGTTGCCTCTTCCTGTGTTTTAAGGGTTACAAAAATAGAAACTTTTTCTTCCAGACAAGGCTTTGAATATTGTATCTCTTTCTCTTTCAACAGCAAAACAGTGTTTTACTGTTGACTGACAAATACTTGTCAATGGCTAACACCTAACTCTTGAGAAGCAGTCACGCTCAGAAACTCAGACATGCACGCGCACAAGGAGTGGAGAGTGAGATTGTAAAAAAAAATCACAAACTTTGATCACAAAAGAACAGCCAAGCTTTCAACCAGAACTAGGACTGCTGATGTTCACAAATAAAAATGTTCACATGTGTAACAGTAATAGTATTAGCTCTTATCTTGACACTTGTTTCCTATTGCCTTTGATAACACATTAAGGCTGCAGTCTTTTTATTTTGCCATTAGGTGGCACAATTGGATTTTAAAAAATACAGAACTAACGCACAGTTCCATCTGCTGAAATAAATCCAAGCTGGCATGTTTCTGTGCTAGACCACTCACATTGTGGGAAGCTCAGTTGCTTGCTTCTTTCTCTCACAGTCAGGATGTAAAATAATTGTTAACCCTTTGTCTGACAGCTCACCAAAAAGCTTGACACACAGAGTGTTAATGGTCTTCGCTTTTTATGGTAAATTATGCAATTGTCATTTTGACTCCTTTAGTTTCTCCTGCTTTTTTTTCTGTAATGGCTGATCCCAGGAGTGATGATTACATGGTTAATGTCTTGTTTGATTACTATGTGTGTTCTCTGTCATACTGGACTTGCAGACTGAATGTCAAAATTGATTTGTAATTTTACAGTGCAATGTTTATTAAATTAAAGGTGGCTAAACAAGATGACTTTGTGACCACTACCAGCAGACTTCAAGTGGCAGGCCAGATGTTGCCAGAAGCTATTTTGCAGTTACCATGTCAGACTGAGAGGTTGTGGCAAAAGAGCAACTCGGATGGAGCCCATTGGTGATAAAAACGCAAGATTTGGGGACTGTTTCGACAAGCTGACAACAAGTCAGGCCACAATGATAAAATATCTAGTATATAAGAATGTCTCCAGAGCAGAACTTTAGTCTCAAAAGCTGAAGTGATTTCTTATTGGGGACTTTAAAAAGGTACCATGATATCAGCAGTGTAACATCTGCACAACATGCTTCTGTATCAGACATTTTTCCTGAACAGACTTAAGGGGGATACCTATAAGTTCACTTTATTGATGGGTTGGACAATCAATGTTTCAGACTTACTACCTTAGATGGACACATAAAAATGTTAAAACTTAACAGTTAAAAATACCAGAATAAGGTTTTTGTTACAAATCAAACCTTATTTAGAAAAGAAAAATGGCAATGCACATTAAAATGAATACTACTGTTATTTTGTTACCGCCAGAGTACATAGGTAGGGGTCTAACTGAAATCCAAAGGATGCCAAGGAACGCAGAATATTAAGTTTGACCCTTATTCTCTTAAAGGTTAGCATATGGGGAGCTATTTCCAATAATTTCATAAATTATGTTTTTATAAAATATAAACTGAAGCCACTCTTTTGTTCTCTCCTTAGCGCATTTAATCGGACATGTATGTTTTTTGGCAGTGTTTGAGGAAAATGTCAACAGCCCTCTTTCATGAACAAAGGTGATGGATGAAAAAATATTGACGTTTCTGCTTCTCATAACCTCAACAGTATGCAGCCCTCTCAACACTGACACAGCAAAACTCAATGAATCAGCAGCATCAACATCTCTCTGGACTACCCTCCACAACTCTGTGGTTAAATTTGTATTTCTTGTGCACATGCAACACATCACTAGGTAATACACGAGTCTTAAATAAAATGAAGGTGCAAATGAAAGTGCCTTATCAATTCAACAATAAAGAATATTCTAACTACTAATATCATACATGTTATTTAAAATAGAATCTATAAACATTACTTTTTCTGTATAGTAAGTTCTAATGACTGAATACCCTGTAGCACATTATAAAACTGGTGTAATGGACCCTTTTTTTCTTTGTTGGTACCCTCAGTTTTACCAGGACACCTCCCCAGTGAAGGATTAATAGCAGATGGCCTTACATGATTTCACTATGCAACCATGGAGGATGGAGTCTTTGACAGCTAAATTCATTATGTTTAAACTAGAATTACCAGAATTCTACATTTCATTTAGACGATTGTCCATCGAAAGGTGCAGTTTATATCGTGTTCGCCAACAGGCAGACTCCACACCACAGTGCTCTTTCAGCTCTCCGAGTCTTTTTGAGTTTGCATCTGAGCACTGCATATACAGAAAAAAAAACAACGGTTTTGAACCTGACCAAGAAATGCATATAGTTTCCATATCTTGATTACGTCTTTATTTGACATATCATAAAAGAGCCAAAGAATCCTATGCAGAAAAAAAAAATATTTTAAGTCCAGAAAATGTATAGATCCTGGGATAATACACAATTTAAACAACACAATTCCCTATAAAATAAGAACAAATACCCGATTTGGCCAAATAAACCCTGTTTTAGTGATAGAAGTGAATCTGTCATTTAGAACGTTTGGCTTGAATCTTGAAATACAGTCCTCCATTAAGAAAGAAAAGGAACAGCAGGTGACCATAGTGTAATTATTTGAAATTCCTTGGCCAAAAGAAAAACTCGAAACTCTAGGGAGAGACTTAGAAGAATGGAGGCAATTGAACATGACTTTAAGTGCTGCCACATTAATGTAAAGCTGTGTAGACAACAGCTTCAGAGCATTTCACATCTGCCTGCTACTATGATTGAAATCATTTCAGTGAATTGGAATGGTTAAACCAGTGCCTATCCTGTAGAATAGTCGAGATATTTGTTGTAGCTTTTTCTGGGATCAAAACAAGGTAAGCCAAATCCACATCAGTTCAATGTTCACAATTTCCGCAGTTAAGACGAGGAGGCGAAAAAGGACTACATGGAAACGATATGCATAAGGACAAGTTCAGTGTTGAGTAAGGTTCGGTAAGCTTTTGTTTTTATCTCCTCTCCGATTTCCCCTGCACTTCAGTTCCCTGCCCCATCCACAGAGAGAAATAAAAAACAGAAGAACGAAATCCCACAAATTGTGCAGCGTGTCGGCTCTCCTGATTTGCGCAGGGCACCGTAAAGTGTCTCAGATTCATTCAGCTCTGGTTCCTCCAACATTGCGGACAGCTTTCACACAAATGGGTGGCCGTTACCCATCGACAGGCATCGACTGCTCGAAGTCCGAACCAAAGAGCTCCTTATATAAGGGTGGGAAATGGGCACGCACAATGTCCGGGTATATTGCTTTGAAAGCTGTCAGCTTCTCTGTATGCCTGCTACACAATGCTCGCAGTGTAGATACTTTGCATATCAACTGTGAATTAAATACAAAAAAGAAACAGCGTTTAGAGTTTTATACTTCAAGAGTTGATGGCCACATTCAGAGACATTTACAGTACATTTGTCAGTTTTTCTAACTAATATTCATTCACTATGGAAATACTGCTTTGAAAATACAAATAAACCATTATCAAACTTATCAAAACAGACTTTTCTTTAATGACCTCTTTTCTTCTCACTGGCTTTGTTCAAAATACATTTTGTAATTTCATTAAAAAATTGTAATTCTAAGACAACAACGCTCTCATAATATGGTGAACTATAAATGGATATTATATATATATATTCAACAGGAAGAAACATATCCAATGTCCTCAGTACAACTGTTAAATGTAGGCATTAAAAATGATTGCCTACAGAAATACCATACATAAAATTAAATCTAAGGTAATACAGTATATTTCCAGTTTGAAATGCAAGGCATGCACTTCTCAGACACCTGCATGAATGGAAAGTGAATGTTTCCATGATGTCAAACCATTAAAAAAAGAACAATACCTTTGTTAATATCCCATCTTCTCTGTGGTTCTTTTGCAGAACATGCTGAAGAGCCAGCTGGATTTTCTGTTGGAGCTTTTCCACTTTCACCTTTTCTTGAAGCCATGACCGATCTAGCAACAAGATTCAAGAAATTTGGCATCAGGCTTATGGGATTCTTTATCAACATTTTGAGTCACACTTATGGCTTGAGATCTTAGCTTTCAAGGCAAAATAATCAAGAACAGATTGAGTTCAAAGTGCTGCTTTTGGACCTCTCTGCTTATGCAACCTGTGAAGTTAGAGGAACAACATCTGAAACCTCTGAAAGGTCAACAGAAAGGCAGACCTGCTTATGAGTGTCAGATGGTGATACGAGAGAAAAACTGAAAAAGCCATGATAAAGGAGGTCAGCAACTGATCCTAAATCTGGGTGATTCTAAACTGGAGAGAAAAACAAAGAGGGAATTTATGTTTAGCTCTCTAAATGTGAAAAGTGTATGTTGAACGAATTATCCAGGTGAAGAGTGCAATTCACAAATGCTTGTTATGATGTTCCAGCAGTGAAGAGCATGGCTGAATCACACTACAAGTACTAAACTGTTTGATTGCTTAATGAATTGCTTACCTGCAGACATCAACACAAACGCGGAGAACAATGCAATCTCATCCTCAGACAGGTGCATAGAACACAAATTCTTTCCAAACTCAAAGACGGAGCTGATCAAGTCATCACAGCCTGACAAAGCAAATGCACAGACAGAGAAGAAACATGAACAACAAAGGCAAAAAGTCTTCCATTTCCACAGTTTTGAAGTTAGGGTTTTAATAAGGGAGAGGTATCCTTGCATACAAATGATACTGCCTTGACATGAAAGAACAACTGCAGCACAGAAAGCATGTCATTTTACGAAATCTGTGTAGTTTAATCATATTTTGGCAGCCACTTCTTATTAGGCAACAAGGAATGAGGTCACTATTTCAACTTTTTTCTTGTTAAATCAATTATTGGGAATTCACAAAGACACAGGAAGAAGCCTTCATTACTTCCCTCATCTCAGAACCCATTCTGTACCACTCAGAACAGTGGAATGCTTGTTAGTGTGGCCATGCCACATGATATTTTATAAAAAAAGCACTGTTCTTTATCATCCAAGCCACACAGAGAGAATCAAGATGTACCCAATTAAAATAGTGCAACATTGCTCAGAATCTGGCTTCCTTCATTCACTCAGAGCAGACAGACAGTGTAATGAGTGCTGACGCAGCTCCTGATGACGATGATAATAACGACAATAAATTGAAAAGGCTTCAACTTAATTGTCCCACTTGAGTTCCCTCTTCCAAAGCCTCTGTAAATCCTCATGATACAGTACATGTGTTTTGCATTAGTTATGCATTTTCATTAGTAGTAATAGTAGAAGTATTGGAAGTAAACAATATCTATTTTTTTTCATTAGATGGTTGTGCTGCACTGCACTATAAAAGAAAAATATTTCACTCAAAGAAATTAGATCAAACCTATTATTTCCCGGCATTGGAAATCATCAAGAACATTAAGGTTTATAGTACAATGTCTACTGATGTAATGCGTTACTAGAAGGGATTATGTAGAATTTCTTAAATTTTATGTAGAATTTCTTGAGCAAGGCTACAAAAACACTCTTTTAAAACTACACACAAAAAACATACAGAAAACTACAATTTCACTTTAACATACTGTACCAGGACCACTGTTACCGAGCTGCATCGGCATAAGTTCTTGTCAGCTCTTAGATCATTAATAGTGTCTTCTAGCATTTTCACCTGATTTCTCCCTGCCTGGAGTTCTGCTCTTAGCTTTCACCTGAAAGTATGTCTCTTTATAAACCATTGCAAGTAATTGAGTATCTGTAATGTCATTTGCATGAAACATGGTACAGGATTATTTATGTTGTTATATTGTGTTATGTAGTATTTATCACAGTTATGACCATGAGTGTTTTTTAGCCTCACTCATGTAAAGCATGAAGAAAATAGACAGTGTTCAATTACATAAATATAATTTCCTTCCAAACATTTTTATTGAACCTTCAAATTAAAATAGTTTTTTTTCAAGCAAAGCACTACCGAGTTATATGGCCATTCAGTCATCTCCTGACCCTTTGACAGGGTATACAGTACTTCTAGGTCAAAGCTTTTACACGTGGAAGAAAGGAAGCTTGTCTTAATTGAAGATAAGAGGTAACTTAAAATCACTCATCACAGAGACATGGTCCATCATGTCTGGATAAGAGCACAGCTGTCAGTGTGTTACCTGAGCTGGCCCCTTTACAGTAGTCACAATCGCTGCCCTGCCTGTGTGAAGGTCTACACAAGACACATGATGAGTAACAAGAAGTGAAAAAGAAAAACCTTGGAGTTTCACCCTAATCAAATACTCACCTAATGATTTAAAGACCTCCGGGCCAGCGTACTTTCCATCAAAATAGACTGTGTTGTTTTGTGAGTCAAAGGCACGGCACATTCTGACAAACACAACTTCCAAAGAACCTAAGGAAGGAGGGAGACATGGCATGATTAATATTATTTAATTTCTTGTTTCTTTCAGCATGAACAGCTGCAGGCCCTCCAGTCATATGGGCCAAAGACTTAACACAGTAATTTGCACTCCATGTTTTTTCAAGTGTTTCCATGTATTCTGTCTATTGTTTGCCTAACTTTATGGTAAAAGGCCATAATAATGCTGCCAAAAAACGAAATACTAATACTCCATATCATAGAGCACAAGACTGCAATCGTAAGCATATCAATGTTTATGTACAAGCCATGTTGAGTTTTCAGCCACAAATGTGTACCAAATGTTTTTTCTTAAGCTCACAGGCTGTAGACAGCCATGTAAAATCTTAGTAAGTAGCAAGCAGTTTGAAAGCCATGATGAACTGTGGTTACTGCAGTTATGATGACCAATGAGACTAGATTATAATATAAAAAAGATGCAGTGACAACCACTGTATCTATGAGATTTCTGTGGTTTAAAATGTGAAGTTCAACTCTAGATATATGTCACTAATTCTTTATTTACATCACAATTGGAATTCTATTCAAATCAAGATCGATTTGAAAAATAACCACAAGTGTCACATTTTTCTGCAGCATAGAATCTTTTTTCTTTTGGCCTGATTCAAGCTGGTTCAAGACAGAGTGAAGGAAATAGATGTTGTTACAGAGTCAGCGGTTCAACCACTCTTATTTCCTTTGTTACATATCTTACACATCGCTACGCCCTGCGTTTACTGTAAACAAAGAGACACCAGAGGATAACAGTGTCACGGTTTTTGCCAAAGTCTTCAGTACCCTCACATAAAATGACAGTGAATAATGTCAGGTCACTTTATTCAATAAATTCGAAAGGCTTCACCACAGAATCTAAACAGGTTATTTATGAGACAGTCACCTGTGTAAGCCTTTGCCCCAGGCCTGATTTTTTATTTAATAACTACTGCTATTTTATTATATCTTTAGTAGCTATTTTATTTAATAAATACTGTTATAGCAGTATATTTGTATTAGCTATTTTTACAAGAATGCACCCAAAAGGTACAAGGCTGTAAAACCATGTCATAAAATCACTGTATTTACTCAAGTAAAAGATGGATTTGAGTACTATGCTATTTTGGTCTTCAAAGATTCTCATTCTTTTCTAAATGACAATGAGATGTCCATAAAGGCATGGTGCTGAACTTAACAGAAGACAATATAAATAAAAAATAAGTCTTTCTATGGTAGGGCATCAGCAGTATAAATTTATATCCTTTCAGGATAGTTTGTCCTTATGAATCTTTATAATAAAGTGTATGAGTATCTTTTTTACTTCAGGCAACATGATTATGAAGACAGATATGATTAATATATTAATTCTAACAGACTCATAGATAAATGTGGTGCTAAAGAAAAGCTACAGGTTTAAGATAAGTAAAACACGAACGAAACTGAAACCTCCAGCAGCACCTTCTGGAGACACATCACTTGCACAGGAATAGATTAGCACACTGTACCTGCTTTAAGAAGCACTATCTGATCATTCTGGCACAGCTCCATGAAGCCATCGATGCGTTTGGCAAACTCAACCACATACTGAATAGCCTCTGTTATTTTGATTGCACAAAGCTGCCACATGACCTCTCTGGGCTAAAAAAAAAACCAGCAAAAATATTTAATTAATTGACTGAAATGAATTGGTTAAACCAATGTGTGTTTCATTAGTGAAAAACAAAAAGAAAGAAGTAGGAGTCACAGTGTTTGAAAAGTGAGACAGAGGGCGGGTTTTTGTACCTTGTTTTGATAGTTCTCAACTTCTTCCTGCAGGTAGGCCTGCCAAGTCATCTGCTGGAGTTCTTCTCTTAAGTACTGACACGTTTCCATATGAGACTTAGAGATATTTTGTGCCAGATGTTCTGGAGGAAAAAAAAGAGACAACATTACTCAAACCATTAAAGACATTAAATCAGATTATACTTTTACAAATAATTATTTTAAGTGTAACTATGAATGGGTTTATAGTTGCAGAACACTTAAAATAATACTTCATTAACGCACTGCACCTGATATAAAAGGCAGTTTGCTGTATATCTTCATGAGGCGCCAGAAATTAAGAGAGCGGGGTGGATATTGTTGCGTTTTACGTATTGCTGTTCTCAACAAGGAAGAAAAAATTGACATTTACAATATATACACTGTCTTCGAGAACCTATCTTGTCAAAGGGGTAGACTCAGAATCCACATCAATGACAAAAATCAAAATCCAAAGGGGTGAGGAGTTGCATGACATTGCCTCCCAGAAACAAAGGTCATTTTGGCTCTTGGAAGAAAAAAAATTAATCGTTTTTTTTTTTAAAATACATTTGTTAAAAGAAAAAGGATCTAAAGCACTAGGGAAACTAAAGAAAAAGGAGATTTCCCTCGACATATGCCCTGTCGGATTTTGATTGGCCCTAATTACTGGAAACTAATTACAAAAAAACTGTTTTAATGAGTCTTTGAGATGAGTTTTCGGCCTCCCGCTATTTTAAGCCGTCTTCGTGTTATATACCCACCCCGGTATCCTGTTCTCACACGCTCCCCTCCTCTCGAGCCTCACCTAGCTCTGCCATGGAGACGGTGGGGGAGGTTTCCCCGTTCGTGAAGGAGCAGTACGGGAAGAAGCCCGAGCCGGGCGCGAAGTCGCAGATGGGCTCGGGCTTGATGCCGTTGATGTCCAGCCCGGACTGGTCGGGGGAGGGCTGGATGTCCAGGTAGAAGCTGCTGACGGCCGAGTCGGCCTTGCCGCCGTCCGGCGTGTGCCCGTCGATGTAGCTGCTGAGGTCGTCGTGCAGCTCCGTCAGCCCGTTGGTGGAGAGGCCGTACGTGGGTGTCAGGGGCTCCGCCTCACCCGGCTGCTGCTGGTGGTCTCGCTGCTGCTGCTGCATCCGGTGCTTCTGCACCTCGGCGTACAGGCTGTCCCTCTGCTTCTTAGACATTCTGCCAAACTTAACCGCTGTGGGGTCAAGGGAGAGGTATGAATGCATCTGCACAACCTTTTGATTTCTTATCTCATTTGCTGGTGATAATAATTGCTTACACTTATATAGCCCTTTTCTGGACAGTCCACTCAAAGCGCTTTACAGGTAATGGGGACTCCCCTCCACTACCACCAGTGTGCAGCCCCACCTGGATGATGCGACGGCAGCCATAGTGCGCCAGAACGCTCACCACACACCAGCTCTCAGTGGGGAGGAGAGCAGAGTGATGAAGGCAGTTCATCGATGGGGATTAATAGGAGGCCATGATCGGTAAGGGCCAGTGGGGAAATGTGGCCCTTTGGAAATTTGGAAACCGGAGTTAAACGGTGTCTTTTAGAGAAATCCTGGGACTGCAGTCAGGATCTCAGTTTTATGTCTCATCTGAAGGACAGCACCTTTTTGACAGTATAATGTCCCCATTGCTATGCAGGTGCATTAGGACTCACACAGACCCACTTAACCTCATTTGGATCTGGTTACCCTGGGATCTGCAGAAGTTGTTTTGCTGACTGTCAGTAAGTGTGAATGGAACATCCAAGCAGTGCTCTCCCGAGCCTATGGAATACAATGTACTTCCTTTCACACTTCTGCAGGATTAGCCTTGATGAATAGTTTTACAAGTAACATTTGCAGGTACACATGGAATGAGAAACCAAATCCTAAGCAGAAACATCAACAGAGAATCCCTAAGGACACACGTCACGGGATATAAAAACAAGCCATAAATTAAATGACAGCAGATACAGCTTCATAATGATTTTTTTAGTGAAAAAAAATATTTTGAACCTCAGAAATTCCAATTATAGCTACTGATTGTTTCTTCCTGAGTGTCTAAGAAGACCAATCTTGTAATTTTGCCAGTGAGAAATACTCACTACAAGTGAGGAATACTGTGTTCACTGTAGCTGTGAGTCACCTTGCCTGTCTAAACTTTCAGACTGCCTTAGTCTCTGAAGGGCTGGCTTGATTACAACACGAGTCTGACCTTCACACCTAGCAACCCCAGTCCTACACAATGCACACCTTATCACACCACCACACTACTGAAAAACATTACAAAAAAGAAAACAACTCTGCTATAAAGAACCCCCAGGTTTCTGTGACCCCTTGTGAATTTCTACACAGGTCTTTCTGCCTCTCACAGGGTTTTGAACAGTAAGACAGTACCTAGTTTTAGAGTTCAAACAAATCAGGAAATAGTTACATGTTGTTTCATTGCCCGTGCAGTATGCCACAACACATTATTGTCACAGTGTTTTGAAAACTTTGTAAGACGATTTAATTATGATTTTAATTAATTTTGACTCATTTAGTAACACTTCTAAACACAATTTTTCATCAAAAAGTCACTGGTGCAGAATTTGACAAGTTCCTCCACAAAAACATTTGTGTCCTTTCGGATTTAGGAAATTTTGCTGCTGATTTCTGTAGGGACTACAGTATTAAGAAAAGCAGATAATTTCCTGAGTAACAGCCAGTATTACACTTCTAAAGACTAACAGGAGTTTAGAGTGAAGAGATACATGGGAACAAGCAGAGGTTAATGCCACACCAAATTTTTCTGCCTTATTTTATTTTTCTACATATGCATTTCTATCGCATATGTGCAGCATATTCTACATTTAGCTAATTTACTAAGGACATGGAGTAAAAAGTTAATAAATTAAACTGCTGCACAGCTGCATCACATGTCTGGAAGGGATTTATTATTTTAGGATTATTAGAAAAGTAGCAGCATGATGTTTTCTGCTAGCAATGCTACAGATAAGGCCAATAACACTGATTGCCCTGACTGAGACTGACTTATGCTTTCTCCAGAGATTCTGAGTGGAAACAGTTTTCATGGTGAGTGTAAGTTGTGGGCACCAAACCCCAGGGGCCACACAATGACGGGCGCCCTGCACATACCATCCCGTGACATGCCCACCGCCAAGCACTTCTGCAGCCGGCAGTGCTGGCAGCGATTGCGACTGGTCCGGTCGATCAGACAGTTTTTCTGACGAGGACAGGAGTACGTGGCGTTGCTCTGCTGACTTCGCCTGAAGAAGCCCTAGGGAGTAACCCGCAAGAATAGTGTGAGCGGCTCGGCTTGCCAGGACATCACAGGGAAGGACAGTAGTCACAACCTTCATGCAAAAGTTCACAGCATCTGGCATTTTCTAAAAAGAATCAAATAACTGAAGGTCCATTCATCCGTCCATTTTCTAACTGGTTTATCCAGTACAGGGTCATGTGGGATCCAGAGCCTGTGCGGGAAAGCAATGGGCCTTAAGGCAAGACACACTCTGGGCAGGACGTCAGTCCATCGCAGGGCAGACAGGCAGAAACACACACACTCACACCAGGGTCAGATTTCCCAGAAGCCAATCAACCTAACAGCACTCAGGGGAATCCCACACAAGCATGGGGAGATCATACAAACTCCCCGCAGAGAGCCCCCCAGGAACTGAACCCAGGGCCCCAGCACTGCGAGGCAAACCACTGCCACCACGCCACCCAGAATAATATTTATAGAGTTCAGAATTTAACGTAATTTTATAAATACCAATCGCTCACATTTGATCCCAAATAAAAATGGGTATTTGGGTCTAGTGGACATGAAGTCTCTTTAGATCACTTCTTCCTGCAGTTTGGCATTTAAAGTAACTTTCCAAAGCGCAGTCATCATGGAGGCCAAGCCTTTTGACTCCCAGAAAAATGAACCCCAGCTGCTCAATGCACCCCCACCGCTTTAGGTAGCTGTTGAATGCGAGGTGCTGAGCAATTTTAGGCGACAAATGGTAGAAGATGTTTATGTTTTGCTTTAGAGGCAGTCAACCACCATATGCTGTTATTTTTCCTTCTGCTGTAATCTGTTAAAAATGAAAGTGGGGGTAGCGAGTGATGTGTTGTGGTGAGGTCACAATTGTCATTTAACATGTTTCAGTCACTGCAGCGATGAGGGCTTGCACACTGATTTCATACTTCATCTTTTGACAATTTTGTACTTAATGAATTGATTCTAGCAGATCATTAACATACCCCATTCGACTGCTCGATACACATATGTCTTAATTAGTTGCTCATTGGCTGTTTAATTACAAGAAAACAGCTGACAGCTGCCAAGTTGCCTTCTAATGGCAACCATTATGAAACTGGGGTATAACTACTCGTGACAAGCAGGACTTTTTCATAATGCTATGATTTATGGTTAGAACTCATGTACTTGCACATATCATTAAGTGCTACTATGCCTGAAGTAATTAGCAATCATTAAAGATACATTTCAGCAGTTTATTCTGCTGCTTTCATTTTATTTAAACCTGTGTCTTAGAGAGAGAACAAGGTTTTGTCTGTGAAAGGGGCCCTGTCTTTCTCAAAGCATGAAAACAAAAGTACTGTCAGCTTGCTGAATGCTAATCAGTTGCTAGGAGAGCTAGCTATGCAAAAGGGAGGAAAAAATTACCAAACTTTCCTCTTGCATATTAATGGTGTTTTCATATAGGGTTAACAGAATATATTACTAGAACATAAAGGGTTAATCATTCCCTTTTGTTACTGGTAATTATTAGAATAATGACTCCAAAAATAAGATTAGAATTAAAATAGATTGCATTAAAGAAAACAGAATTTTGTGAAAGTTGAAATGAAAAAAAGGAAATATTGTCATATGGGCACTGGGAAGCCTTCTTAAAACATTTCAGATCTCAAACACCTCAAACTGAATGGGAAAGAAACACGATAACAGAACTCAAACTGAGACCTGCGAATTCTCATCACAGCATAAAAACCTGACCGGTTTCATAATGATCTTTTTTTTTCCCCCGTTTCCACCCTAATCGCTCAGAAGTACTTTAAAATCTTTTCGAAACTCAAAAACTTCAAATCCAAGCAGGCGATGTTCTCAAAGCCGTTTCTGAGTCACACAAGGAGTGGAGCTGAGAGAACAGCAGAAGAGAAGTCAGAGGGACGATCACTAAAACTCTAATGACAGCATGTAGGAGAGAAGCCGCCCTCTGTTTCCAGGAGAGCCAGCTTACCTTGCAGCCTTCACATGTTATCACACCATAATGGATCCCTGATGATTTATCTCCACAGATCTTGCAAGGAATAATTTCGATTTGAGCTGGAAGAGAAGAAGAAAGAAAAAGTTTCAGAATCACATCAGATGCCACCTACCACATCAAAGAAACGCACATTGTTTAACATTTGAATGCGAACCGTTGTTCGGAAACTTCTGATTTGGTTCCCCACACGTTCTTCTGAAGTCAAAATCACCTTGTTTTTTTAAGACATGTTAAACTTACAACTAGGGGAGTAGTTTCGAGTCATGATTAGGTCTAAGGTCTCCAAGCTAGAAGGCTGGGAGTTTCAACTCTTGGCAGTGACAGAGCTCCTGTAGTCTTGAGTAAAATACGTCACCTACAGTAAATTGCTCTAGCAAACGCTATTGTATAAATGGTGTGTATATATATACATACATGTGCATGACAATAGGTAATTGTAAGCTCTGTAAGTTGCTGTGTATAAATTGATAGTAAAAACTCTTCACTCATTGTGATAAGTGATGAGTCCTGTGGAATTTGAGAAAGAGGTAAGTAGTAACATAGACTCTTAAACATTATACAAAGGAACATCCTTTACTCTATAACTAATACAAGATCTCAGGAATAGGCTAACAACCTCAAACTAAGGGTCTATTCAAGCCTTGTGAAAGATCTGTTTCACTGAGAAAAGACGTTTATCCAATACCATACTTCAGTGCAAAGTCTCCTTTTTTACACTGTAATATCTTCAGAGTGAAAGATCAAATGGCCTTGCCAACATGAACCCCCCTAAAAATTCCCTAGATTAAGGTCCTTAAACGATAACCATTGTGAGTCCTTTTCGCTGACATTGGGGGGTTGTCTTTGACTTTCCTACAACACAGCATACAAAACAACATTTTCATTTCTGTCTTCATACACTTTCGAGCATTAAATTCTGCTTTTTACTGACATGGATTTACACCATTTCAAACTGCAAAGGAGAGTTTTAATTAATTAAGCCCAAATCAATCTGACATTGAAACAGTACAACACAAGAAAAGTCTATACTGAACTTATTAAGTGATGTGAAGCTATATAGGTGAAACTGTGCAGCATTATCTACAGTGAGTACTGCATGTTTATATTAGCCTGGAAAAGTTACACAGTTGACAGACACAACTGGGGGGAATATCATCAGTCCATGACCTTCTATTCATAAAGATGTATAACTGCAAGGAAACTAATCGTGACACAGTGTTAGCTACACAGATCTATGCCTTTTTATTGCAACCACTGGCGCCCTATTAGTGAGTTGCTTGAGACATTTTTGAACAGCAAATCCTCCAAGAAAACTGCCATTTCGACGGAAATGTTGTATCTGCTGTTGCTATCGATTCATCGTTGGTTTTACAGTGGTTTGGCTCGGACACATATAGTACATGGATAATTATGAACAGAGAATTACACAGTATGAAATTCTTCAAAAGATTCCCCTCAGCACAAAGAACCAATCAAAGCAACGTTTTAGAGTGGGGAATCTGTCTAGTGTTTTGTTCAAACCTCTGCAGTTATGGGATTAATACACAGAGCAGTTTACATTGCAACATCAGGGGCATTTAGATTCCACAGCTACAGCTGGACACTGATGCGTGTTATACAAAAGCAGTGCAAATGCCAGTCTCAGTCATTAAGATCAATGCAAACATAAGCCTGAACATTGTAATGTCTGTGTTCATTACGTTGCCATGTTCATTGTTCCCTGTTATACAGTACAGTAGCCAATAAGACAAACAGAAAAGTCCTTCATGTTAGGAACAAATGATAATCAGTCCAGATAAATGTACATACCATCATTCTAGGGTATAAGCAGATCTATTCAACCAAGAATCAACTGCATACAAAAAAGCTGTATAGAACAATGAGGCACAGCTCTTGAACAATAAAGCCATCCTTGCTGAATACATTTTCATAACGTCCCAATGTATTAAAAAGAACAATTAACACTACAGTTAAGCCTTTCATGCAGGACTGACTGAACATATTCACATCAATACCTTTAGGAATCAAATCCAGTTGCCCGCTATCTGAGTGAATTTCCACCGAGGACAACAGCAGCAGTTCCATGTTCCTTGGGTGCACCTTGAAATCCAATCGCTCTAAATTAATTCTCTCAAATCAACTTCCATTCCTGAGCCTGAACCAAACCGCAAAGCCCATTTAATCAGCTGCCTGCAAGCTGCTGTTGTGTCATTTGGATAATGTCATTGTCCCTCAGGCATGCCTAAGGGATGTGCTTTGTACTGAGCGGCTGATCCACTAACCCCATACCAAGTGCTGCATAATTCACTCCGTTGGAATTGTTAGAGCCATTCAGCAATCTGAACTAGCTCTGTTTGCAGCAATAAAGTCACAGAAATCCGCCTGTAAATACTATATTAGCCTACATTTCAATAACAAAACGGTATGAGCGACAGGCAATACATTGCTATCAATTTCACACAGTATACAGCTTGATATTATGCCATCAAATAAATAAAATAAAAGTATTACTACCAATAGTAATTTATTATTATAATGCAACAGAATTATTATTATCATCATCCCAATGAGTGGTCCAGAGATGGAGGCATTTCCAGACTCTTTGAGCTATTCCAATCCTTTCAGTTCAATATCTATTTACATGGAAAAAATAATGATCTTTTTCTTACAGTGCTTTTTTATTTTATGGCCTACTGTACCAGTGTTCCTGATGTTTGTTTGTGTGTGAGAGAGATTTTTTTGTGGTATGAACATTAACAGTGCATTGTATTTCTACTCCCTTAGCATTTTCAGCTTCATTACTTACATAATTTGTTCTGACATGCACTCACAGCAATTCAAGCATGCTGTAATTAAGCCTCTCTTTGACCGATTTCCAGGGCTGCGAGCAGGGAGCTTGGCCAGCAGGTGGCAGTACAGGGCCGCCACTCACATCCTAGGGTGCAGTTAATGGCCCTACATGCTGTCAAGCTTTAAGCTCCTACGGATGTTTTGAAGGCAAAAGCTCTGAGATGCCTTAATTTCCCCCAAAGAAACAGGCACGGCTGAACACTCATTCAGGCCTGACAGAGTCCGTGTCACCTCAGGTAAAAGGGAAAAGACTGGAAACGGCGAGACGTCTCTGGGGACCTGAAGCTGGCGTTTACGGATAGGGTGCAATGAAAGCAGAAAATCATTAAGTACAGTATTTGCTGTAATTGACTGCTAACAAGCTTTCCATGAGCAGCCCTCTCCGACAGCCTGGAAATCAAGTCAAGCTTAACTTATAACACAATGGCTTTATTTACTGTTTCAAGCAATCTTTAAAAAGGATTTTATTTAAACCCTACGGATTGAGCCCTACGGATTTCATCCCCCCCTCGCCCTTTCATGTAGATACATTTGAAGAGGTGAAAAAAACATTATCACCCAGGCAAAAGGGCAAATCCACTTTTCATCCCGCTAGAGCAGACGATGTGGTGCCTTTTATTCCGAGAAGTTGTCCTCAGGCTGAGTAATGCGGACTACAAAAAAAACAGGGAGGGCAAGTCTTTTTAGGCAGCGCGTTTGTTTTAAGGTTTTCTTCAGAGCATTTTCACAAATTCATGAATTAAATTCATGACTTTTGCTGATACGGATGTCTGTCTGTGAGTCCCTCTACAAAATTATTTTCTGTGTGTGAAAGTTCAACTCTGTTAAACAGTGCATGATGATTATAATGTTTATCTGGTAGGAGACACAATTATTTTTTTTGACAATACCTTGTTTTTCTCTCATTTGTACAGTAGCTGTGAGAGTTGGGTGTGTCCTGGGGCTTCCGTAGGGTTTTGAGATGCACTAGACAAGTTTCTGTTGCGTTTAATATACGGAATTACATTTTTCTGCTGGTATTAAAGCCTAGGGACTAATTAACATAATCGTGAGCATTGTTTTCGTTATATATATATATTTTCTTCATGGGTTAAGAAGCACAGTCAGCCATTTACTATTTGGTGCTGCATTAAAAATTCTCTTTGTAGAAACTCTTGAACTCTAACTACAATTGATATAAACCATATATGACATGGTTTAGAAAAAGCAGGCAAAGAGACTCCTACATATAAAGCTATACATTTGAGCACCCAGGATCTCTGAGTAAATTTCTGTTGGTATAAATATCCTCTGGTATGAGCAGTCGGCTACTGTCTAGTTAAAATATTCAAAGTCTGGTCTGTAGGATAGCTTTTGCATGACCTTCCCACTGTCATTGCTCTAATTCTGATGCAGAACCTCATCGATATTTTTTTAGAGATAGCCATACCGAAATTTCTGCATAAAAGACAAAAAATAATAACAACCAGACACACTGTGGCATGTTTTGACAGCTGACTTTTATGATTTTGCTTAAGAAAGCATCCGTTTACTTTTACTTTCCAGCACAGGTGCAGCACTAAGGAGGGCAATACACTCAGACGCTGTCTGAGAGGGGAGTGCAAGACTCCTTTCTAAACAGTAATGCATATTTGAAAGGGCAATACAAAATACTGAAGAACTGTCTAAAAGCTTTTGCAGTACAAATCAGCCAGATGCAAGTGCCTGTCTGGTTCAAGCCAAAAAGGCCATGACAGTTTCCTGTCCATTACCAGCTGACACCATTGACTGAGAACATAAAGAATGTGTCTCCACAAAGAAATATGCCTTTTATTTTGTATGGGAACTGCATTTGAGGAATTGTGTAGAATGTATTCCAGATAAGTTGGATTTGCTTTTGGGTAATGCTGTAACCTTTCTGCAAATTTTGAATCTCCCATTTGTTTTAATTTTATACCCACCCATGCTGGAATCACACATTTTGTCAGACCTTGTGGATGCAGCGCTTGTATCACACAGGGAGAACCTGCAGACACACTCCTCAAATGCACCCACTTGTCAGAGTCATTCACCGAACCCATTTATCAAACAGCTGGCTGGTGACATGGCCCCAGTTCGTGTCTGCCTTGTCTTGCCTGGGCCACAGAGCTCCACCTGCGCTTGGACACAGAGCCTTTACTACTTGAGCCACCCAGGCCTCTGGGACCGCAGGAAATTTCCACCTCCTTTGTGAAAACGTAAACTTTATCTGTAGAAAACATAAAAAAAACATTCATACCTGCTACCCACCAATAAAAAGTGAGGATAGCACCTTTTAATAATGACACTGAATAGTCAGTCACTACGTTTGTAAAAGTTGCACCTATTTCGCATTTACATGTAATTCTATACAAACAGGATGTGCTTCCCCCCTTCTCTTAGTATGGAAGGCCATCTCCCAGTACGCAAAGCATGAACAGCAAAATGCTTGAGATAGAAGGAGGCATCCAGTCCCTGCTTGGCCATCTTTGAAGAGCCATCTCATCTCCACCTCCTTCCTGTTCCGCACAATTACAATATGTGTCCAATATTCATTTTCTCCAGCAAGAAAGACGAAATAAACTAACACCTCAGCACTAACAGAAAACCAAAGTTCCAGTTAAATACAAGACAAATGCTTTAAATTACATACATGTACTCCCTGCTTAATACTTGCCTGTGAACTGTCAAAGCCTACTTGGCATGGTAGGATTTTTTTACATTTTACTGCTGACATCAGCACCAAGAAGCGATTCTCCGTGCGTGTGCATTTATTCTGTCACCTTTTAAAAGCAGCAAGCGCTAATTTGTACCCATTGTACATCATCTCAAAAGTACATTAAAGTGAAATGCCGACACATCAGGAGTTAAATATATATATATGCTATAAGTCTAAGATTCGACTTTCATGCTCAAAGCAATTTAATATGAAAGAGAGCTGATCTATAGCTGTTACCATTACCTTACCTGCAATCTTTCATTGTGCATGGAATGGAAAAGTAAAAGCCTAATACCATGGTAAGGTTTCATGGCTCTTTCAATATTAAAACTATTTATACCATAATATTAAAATGTTGCATTAAACATTGTCATATTGAATTCATGACAGCTTAGTGGGTAACTTCCTAATATTCACATGGACATTTGTTAGTCTTTAAAGTTCCTTAGAAACAACCACAGAAATTCAGTCTGGTTATCTTAAAAAAAGGGAGTATCCAGTTTATTATATCCTAGTTTATATCATTGGGATGTACATGCAAAAATAATACCTGACAGACGATGACTCTGCCCTGAAATATACAGCAAACACCTTTTCTTTTATCAATGGCTTAGTGCATCTTCCTTGGGAGGACAATTCAGAAGATGTTCATGAAAGAGCTTGTGCTGGCTACTCCCATTGAAGACTGAGCGACCTTGAGCCCCTGAACTATTGACGTAACCTTTCAGGGCAAAGATTATCCACCACATAATGTGCAAACATAAAAGCTACTACTGCAGTGATAATACAGAAAACCCACTTAAAGCTTAACCCATTACAGGTCATTATAATTGACACTGAGTGATTGTCTCAGCCCAGGAACAGCATTTCCATTGTAATGCAATTCCGACATGCTTGCTTATAGCATTTTTCAACGTGTTGTTCTTCCTATTTCTATTATTCTCAGACTAGTATTTAAGGAAAGAAATACAACAAACAGGATGGCATGGTGGCACAGTGATTTGCATTGCTGTCTTGCAGCACTGGGGCCCTGATTTCAATTCCTGGGCTACTATCTGCGTGGAAATTGTACTGTATGATCTCGCCAGGTTCACATAGTTTTCCTCCTGGTGCTCCGATTTCCTCTCACAGCCCAAAGACATGCTGGTAGGTTCATGGGCTCTGAGAAACTGGCCCTGGAGTGAGTCTGCACATGCTTGCGTCTGTATGTGCCCTATCCAGGGTGCCCAATGTTACCAGGATAGACTCTGTGCCTCTGCAGCAATTAATTGGATAGGCTGTTATTGAAAGTACTGTGATGTGATGTGAAATATACCAAACCAAAGGTGCTTCAAGCATTCTGGCTGAGAAACAAAAAATGCAACAGGAAGACAATAAGAAAATGAATAATTAGAACTGTAAAATCAATTGGAAGTTCACTTGAAGTGATGACCCCAAATTTCTTAGGAGTTTATATCCCTCTTCTTTGAACTGTGTTGTTTTCTTGCTGTAAGTAACCAAATGACACACTTAGCCAGAACCACATTAGTGCATTATGTAATAGATTGTTTTTTGATACTGTAGTCACGAACTGTGATGTGTTATCTGAAGTTTAACACAGCGCCTGGAATCCAAAGCATGGACACAGTTTAATCAAATTCAGTAATGTATCACAATGATTACACAACAAGAATCTGTTAAGCATTCATTTATCACTAAGTGTTGAACACCACCTGAATTATAGTGGCATCCCTACTACAGTTTCAGTAAGATGTTAGACAGTAATTGCTGAGTGATCAGTTTTACCTTCATCTTGACAGCAAGGAAATAAGATACAAAGGTTTTGTGCTTGAGATATTTTCATAGGTTCTGTAGTAGTATTTGCCTTGTAAACAACAACAGGAACTGCTAATAATAATTTCAACAGCAACGCAATTTTGGTTTTAAAAGATTAAAGTGAGTTTTAAAAACAGAGGGAGGGGAATTCAGAAGTGAAACCCCCTGATTCAAGTTAATGTCTTGACAGTTGTCATTTCTTAAACACGTCATACTGGCACTTAATTCTTTCTCATTAAAACTTACTTCAACTTTGACTTTCAGCCACCTTGAACATGTCTCATTTCCTGTACCTTAGTATACATAGTATGTCATTTTTGGAAAATCCCAACTGGAAAAAAGGTAGAATATCAATTGCAAAAGGACACCCAACAGGAAAGGCTGAGCAGTGTAATCCAGTAACTCATATTTATTTATTTTCTCGAAGTCCTTAACCATTGAATTCGAATTAGTTGGCAAATCCGTCTTTTGGCTTTTCTAACAGTGGGTCCTTATTGCACACCACCGAGTGAAAGCAAGATCAATCTGTCTTTTAAATGGTTCAAACGAGTTTTTTTTTCAGATAATGCATTCACCTGGGGGAATTCCGGCATTAGTAATGGAATAGTAAATCATGTCATTTTATTAAAAGTCTGTCAAAAACAAAAAGCTCCATAGATGTGGAAAAAAACAACACATTTTACGGTTTTCTGCAGGCACAGACCTGGTGAGCATCATGGGAAAGTTCTGCAGACCATCTCTGCGTCACTCTGAGCTGTTAACTCAGGCCAGAGAGCTGACTCCTAACCACATGGAGTCTTCTAAAGAAAGGGTAAAGCAATATTAAAATTGCATGCTGGCAGTTTTGAAATCAGTGATTCCTGTCAGACAATCAAATGACTCCACTTCCATCTAGGTGTGATACTAGCCTTGGGCAGCATTGGTATAGTGTCTGTCTGGGAGGTCATTAATATTTCAACCCTTACAACTGAGCTTGTGTTTAAAACAACGGCTTTTATTTATTTTGCTTTTTGACTGGTTTATTCAAATGTTTTGTGACACCCACAGAATGCAGGGGAAAATAAAAAAAAGATCCCAAACCCCCTACAGAAGATGTCTTTTTGCCAACTGAACATTAATTGGGCCTCTAATTGATGTGTTGTTGTGCTGCAGATTGACTAGCTTCCTGACTGCGAGTCTATGTGCTTGCACTCCAGGGGATACAACAAAAGACTGAGTTTACAAAGCTGACGAATATCTGAAACAGAACATCAGTGCGCACGCAACCAGTTTCCTCACCCCTGGAAGGAACCTGCAAGTTTCTTTTCACTGCGCCAGTTGACAGGTGTAACACTTCCCTTTGAGCAGCTTTTAAAGCAGGTGCTGTCTGTGGTGCCTCGGGATACAGAAGTTCAGGCGGTCTCAACTGTGGTTTATTTAGTGTAGCTTTCACAAGGAGACTGGGGTTTGAAGAGCAAAGCTCCATCCTTCTCTGCCACATGTCTCTTCCTATGTGTGATGACAGAGCAACCAGCACCCATCGTATAGAGAAGAATGTCCTTAAGATTCACTGCATTTATAAGACTGTCCACAGAAGTCAGTTTTTTTGCAAGCTGTACATGTTTTTACACTTATGCTAAAGGACTAAAATGAATCTGTTCTTCTTTTATTTATCTGCTTGTATGCATTCTTATTGATTAACCACCAGCATGTAACAGTGATCACTTCACAAGGAAGCCATAAAGTAACTGCAATAGTAAGACTGAAATCTAGGACTGGAAGTGTCACATGAAATTTGTACGAAATAAAGTGCCTTGTCAATTGCCTGTCAATGTGAGCTGACAATTTTCACAGCGGGGGCTTTGTGTAGTAGGTTTATGACTGGATGATCCACATACTGTAGACTACCAAATGAATACATTTGTTTTTCTTGAACTACATGACTTTTGTCACCCAAATGATGCACTGTATTACAAAAAAACAAGATAAATAAGACAGTGATTGCTGGGCAAAAAAAGCAATGGAACTAGGCAGAACAGAAAATTCCAAACATTTTGATTGATCCAGAACATTTTAGAGAATTCAAGCGAATATATGTTTGTCAAAATAAATGTTTCTAAAATGTACATAGAATAAGCAGGGAAGTAAAGGTATATTCATAAGATTTTGCTGAGATGGAAATAATTGTGCTGTTATGCCAACTGTCATACATGCTTAAGAGCATTCCTACATTGTGGCACATAAATTGCAAGTAAAATCAGTCACTGTGTTAAAGAGCATACTTGTGGATAATTTCAGATGTTATAAGGTGAAGGCGCTGTCTAGTTAACCTATCTACTGCAAAAGCTCTGTGCTAAAAACCAGCAGCAGGATATATTAAGACTCCCACAGGTTTGTAACAGTGCTGTGTATTTAAAAAAAAAGGGTTATATCAATGATACTACATTAACTCACTTACCTATTTTCATTTCCAACTGATAAGCATATAAAAACTGCTTAGAGCTGAGGAAGTGCAGAGTATATTTGTCTTCAGAGAGAATCAGAAAAAACATTATTTTCTAAAATTTGGACGTTTTTATTTTTTAGCAGGTAGCGATGTTCTGTCTTTACGTGTTTCATGCACTAGCCAGCCCATCCACAAATCAGCCCTGGTTACACTCAGATTTCAGATCTTCTGCAAAGCAGTGTGTTTTAAAGCAGTTCTGCACATCCAACACTTTCCCTGAAGGGAAAGGCTCTTCCATCTGGGAGGACTTGTACAGCCTCTGTTTGGAAGAGTGAAAAGAATAAATAGATAATAAAACCTTCAAAACACCCAACACAATTGCATAAAGAAATCTTTGAATAAAAGCAAGGTTTTTTTTATTTCACAAGGGAATGCATATAATTAGATACAGTAATACTACTATCAATGTTACTGAAACCTTAATATGCAATACTGTTAAAAGTTTGACTGCTACAGGAGTTTATACAATGTTCTTGTTCTTATGTATTTCCATAAGACGTGTTATCTCAGCAGCAAGGGTGATTAACAATTCACCATACCATGATGTAGATACACATAGACATATATGCACGTCATACAGCATACTGCTAGCAAAAACTAGATAGATTCATGAAGTGCTGCTGTAGGGCTTGGAGGGGATGTCCCTGCAAGATTTTTCTTAGTATACGTTGATGATTCATGAAGTACAGAGGCACCTGGACACACAAGAGGAATGGGGAGACCATTTCAACTGAGAGTAATTGTCACAATGAGGTCTCTACAGGAAAGCTTTGTTTTCAGCCCTACCCAAGCCAAGCTGCTAACACATTTTTAATTATGAGCTCAATTAGATACATTGAAGGTGAAAACTCTGGTGTGTCCAATGACATATGACTAAAGAAAATTGACCTAGAGTCCATTGAATTCAAATGAAATGGAATTGAGCTGAAAAAAGAAAAGAGATGAGTACTGTATTTCACAGGAGTCAAATAAGGGTTTATGATTCTATCCATGCCAATAAAAACATCAAAACAACAGGGATTCTTTCTGGAAGAGATATTGGAGTACTCGCAGATACATCAGATGAAAGAACTACAGCAAGTCATTTTTTCTGTGCAACAAACTTGTCAATAACTCTTTACAATTAAGCTCATGGGAGCAAAAACAGCAGCATACAGAAAATTCAAACCTGTACAATTTCCCAATTGGGATTAAAAGAAAATGTCAGAATAACAAACACTATAGTATGAATGCTATGACAACTTACTATAACAACTAGTGAATCTAAAACCATCCCAAACATACACAAATATTTATTAAATTTTGCCCTTTGAGAGCCTGATTCATGTACCATCCCATACCAATGTGTGCAGCACCACATAGTGGATGAGTCTCCAGACTTATAACCAACAGGTTGTGGGTTCAAGTCCCCACTGTGGACTATGTTGTTGTACCATGAGTGACCTTATCCAGCTGCTCCAGTCCACCCAGCTCTATACTGTAAATGGGGACTAGTGTTTCTGGAGGGTCCCACCTGCTGGAAATCACATGCTTTCTTGTCTGTTTAAGTGCCACAGAAACCAGGATAAGCTCTGGCCCACTGAGATGATGTGACCGGGATCTGGAAATCTATCCTACCAATTTAAAACTGGCACAACTGACAGTCCAGCCCCACCTGGATGATGCGACGGCAGCCATAGCGCGCCAGTACACTCACCACACATCAGCTCTCAGACTGGTGAAGGCCAATGGGAAATTTGGCCAGGATGCCAGGGTTACACCCCTACTCTTCTCAAGAAACACACTGGGATTTTTAATGACCACAGAGAGTCAGGACCCCGGTTTACGTCTCATCCGAAGGACGGTGCCTTTTGTCCCCGCCCCCGTCACAATACTGGGGTATTAGAACCACACAGACTGTAGGGTGAGCGCCCCCTGCTGGCCCCACTAACACCTCTTCCAGCAGGAACCTTAGTTGTTCCCAGGAGGGCTCCCATCCAGGTACTGACCAAGCTCACAGCTGCTAAACTTCAGTGGATTGCAGGGTGATATGACGGCATTTTTTACTGTGTGCTAAAAGTCACTAAAAAGTACTAGGACAAATCGTGGTTTATCTTCAAACTGTATTGCAGCACTCCTTAAAGTACATTCCCTTTAACTAGTATATATTCATCACTTGTTTCATTAATCTCAAATAAGTGTTACAGTAGTAGAAATAATAATAATAATAATAATAATAATAATAATAATAATAATAATAATAATAATAGCTACTGTGTCTATATGAATGGTAAAAACACCAGAGAGGATCTCAAATACTGCAAGATGAGCAAATTTAAAAAGAGTTATGTAAGAACACCAAATAACTTTACTATATGCACTTCCTGACTGATAAAATAAATAACTCCCCTCAAAAAACAATTCAATAGCTCCAGAACATAAACGAATGGGAATGATTACAAAAGCAGATTGATTATATGATTTAAAAAGATTTGTATAGTTGCTGAATTTATTATAGCACTAGATTGGTTTTAAGTTTGGTCTACAACTGTTAAAATAATTCTTCCACAGTATTACTGTTCTAACATGGTGACGACTATTTCTAGAATTACTTCTACAATGCTCCCCCAGCAATACTACCAGAAACTTCTCAAGCTTCACCTGCTAACTCATAGCTTCAGTTAAAAAAGACAGACAGGGCAAACGTGAGAGATGGCATCAAAGAATAGGTCACATTTACTGGTTTTGTGTTTCAGATTAATTAAGGCATGTTATAACACCACTGTTAATAAAACCCTTGTTACAGATTTGGGAGAAAAAAAGAATTCTCCATCTCTCACACAGCTTGCTTTATAGATCTGTTTCCGGGTGGTCATTAGTAATATAGCATTCACAGGTTTTCAGTTGCTCCACACTCTATTGCCACAGGAGTTCACAGTTTGTAATATTTCTCTTTCTTATACAACTAATATAGTGACCCTGAATTGCTGTGGTGGTTTTTGTGCTTCATGCTTAAACGTTCGTACTCCGCAACTACAAACTGCTGCAATCTGACCACTTTGACGAGATATTAACAGCATGCTCCTTTAAAACCACAACCACCGGCCATCTTTTTCAAGGATGTAAAGTCATTGATAACGTGGATCAGATCTGAGTGACATTTTCTATGCTGCAACCTGCTGCTTGCTGATGAGCATTAGTGCAAACGTTTTGGATTTGAAATCACTACAAAATAATCAATACAAAGGTTATTTACCACGCAATACTGTCAACCTACTCTTTGATCATTATTTTTTGGTTCCAGAACAACCCAAATCAATTCAAGAGCGAGAAAAACAGCTTAGTTTAAAGTAGAAATCGAACCCACAGCTGTCTCTCTGGGCAAAGAAAGTATCTCCAGACTAAAAGTACTAAATCCTCTTAAAGAAACCACATAATTTCTAGTTTTAAGATAATATAGAATGTATTTTCTAGAGTTTAAGCAAATAATTTTCTATGTGGACACAGAAAGAACTTTCAAGACATATAAGAGAAAAGAGAGAATGAGACCAATATAATATTTAATTTCTATGCAAGCCTGAAAGTTTTGATTTCATAATGAAGTGTTTTTTTCCAGTCCTTAGTGTTGAAATTTGCCTGTGCTACAAATTCAAGCTTAATTTTTTAATTTTATGTTTTCAATAACATCTTTATTAAGCAACCCCAAAGCAGAGCTATATAGTGAAAGACAAGTTCACAAATTTATTTTAAGGGATTAAAAATAGTTTTCTGATCTTACTGTAGTCTCCTACATGTATACTACATAATGGATTTATAGTCTTTTGAATTATTAAAAAGTTTGAAAGAAACCCATTTGACACAAACTATTCTTTCCATAAACACAAAAAGGCCTGACCATCATATTTTAAAAAGCTTCCAAAATGCGAGTAGCTACCAATGGGATACAAAATCATCTTAAAACAGTCTACTCCATTAAAAGGTAGGACAAAACAGCTTCATGCAATCAATATAATGGAGAGAAAAAGAAAATCGGTATATGATCAAAAACCCTGGCAAAAATATGTCACCCAGGCCTCCTTTAAAAATACATAACTGGTTAATAATTTGTTCCTTATTTAGTAATATTAATTATCAAGAATAAAGGCAATTAGCTTTACTGCTCACTGTAAGACTACCAGGCTAAACTACAGCAATCGTTTGAGTAATAAACCTTCATTTAACCTGAAAATGGAACAAATTCTCATTTCCAATGATGACCTGTAGAGAACTGATTCATTTAGCAGGGCACTTACTGGAGCAATCTCAGTACCTTTCTCAAGAGTGCAGCAGCACTGCCTCAACCACTTCTGGCACAGTGTTTTTATTGGGTTTCCTGCTGAGCTCTCAATCACTTAGCTGAATACTTAATTGAACCAATGATTGGTTTAATTTGACAGTTTCAATTGTTTCACCCTGTTCTTACACAGGTGGAGATAATTCTATTAACGGAAAATTCATCCATCCATCTCCATCCATTTTCTGACCGTCTCAACCAGTTCAGTGTTGTAGGGGAGCTGGAGCCTCTCCTGGCAAACACTGGGCAAAAGGAAGGGTACACCCAGATGGGACACCAGTCCATCGCAGAGAGACAGTTCAGTAGGACTGAAAATCAGAGGGCACACTGGTTCTTCACAGGACTATCAAGAAATGGTTGAATGAGATTATCCTATCAAATAGCTTCTAACAAAAAAATGAGCTAGATGGCCCAAAATGAATGATGGTAACACACACGGTGGAAACGTACAGAAGTAAATAGAGATATTTGCTGAGCACACTTAGTTCTAGCACTCACAAGGGGGTAGACTGCATGTAAAGCTACCTTTCATTGAACCTGCTTAGTGACTGCTTGTGAAATAGCTGTGGCACTCTAATCCACAGTAAATAAAGAAGTGCCAAGATTAATGATTATATAAACACATTTAAAAGCCCTGGTATAATAATCAGCTATTCTGCTTGTGTGCAAAGGCTCTTAGAGTCAGCTGACAGTTCTAAATCCCACCAGTTCTCCTTTACCTAGGCAGTTTCCAATACTTCGTGGCCTCATTAACACCAGAAACCAGTCAATACTTTCCACTGGGGACAGGCTCTGCATGAAACACTGCGAGGAGACGATCGAGCTCGTTCTGCGAACGGGACTTCCAACATAATGCAGTCTTGCCCCGCTCCACAGCACCAGCGATTACACAGCACCCGCCACACAGCTTCACCCAGTTTCACCCAGGTTTTGCTCACAGGCAGCACATGAGACCGCTGGAGGTGCGACTTTTTTTTCTGTGTTTGTGTATCAGGTATGAGCTGAGCACGTTTACCACCTTAGGCCTGCTTCCTTTCAAACTGGGTGAAGCTGTAGAGTGAAAAAACAACAACATTTTGTGTCCAGTTTTAAAGGCTTTCAGATTTTTACGGTTATAATGATGCTACAACAAGATTTAAACAACTAAAAGACCATTTTCACCATTACTATGAAATGCCTGCCATTTGTCAGTCAGTGCCATGACTGACACAGGCCTGTTCAGCAGACCACAATTCACCCCCTGAGTTCACAGAACCTAGGCAAGTGTGAAAGCAAGTTTAATAGTAAATATTATTATATTGAATTAAGGTAGAAGTATTTCAGGTTCAAAACTGCTTATTGTTTACTTGAAAACATGTTTCAAATTCTATTTATTGATTTTTTTTCTATTTCAGAAGAATCATTGCACAACTACTCTTTTCCAGTCATATAAAAAGTAAGGCAGGCCAGAAACAAAACCCAGCAAAGAGGGAGGAGTGAATCGAGTGGCCCAAGGAATGATGTTCTGTTTCTGAAGTATCTGAGGATGTCAGACAAACAATGCATTATAGCTAGGCCATTATAATTTACCTTGATTTCCTATATAAAACAACATTCTATTTAATTATTAAAGGAAGCTACTTCCTTTGAATTCAATGTATTTAACCAGACAACAGAAATCAGTTTTTAACTCGGCATCATGAAAGGTAAAATTCCTATTCCTACCTGGATTGTGAATAATACCAGTATTGACCAAAGGCCAATAAGACCAATAACAGAAACTCATTTTCTTTATTTCTCATATTTTTATAAGTTAATATTAAATACATTTTATATTAAAGATACCCAAACAAAGTCAAAATTCAAGAAAAAACATACATCTAAAAACCCATATATTTAATATAAGTATTCCATACCTATGAAAAATACTGGTATTAAGGTTATCTGGGCATGAGGTGACTTAAACCTAGAGTTAAAATCTACTTGACAGAAACCTGACTTAAATCTAGAGAGATTCACATGAAGGGAAAAGAGTTGTACTGATGTACTGTGGATTCGACAAGCAGTCCAGAAGAAATGAAACCTTTTTTTCCAGTCTATCAACATTTTTAGGAAAGCCCTTACTGTGCCCTTATCTAATGACAACATAAAAATAAAAATAAACATAATGAAGAATGAAAGACAGAACCTTTGGGATCCCTGAGGCAAATTCATTAGCAGATGAAAAACAGTTTCCCACAGAAATATTTGGCCAGATCGCAGACTAATTTAATTTAGACGGATCTAAAATGTAGCCTTATCAGGCGGCAAGAATCTGTAGACAAAAACACAAATTAGCGTTCTTATCGTGACATTTATTGTAAACGTACATTAGGTTAATGAAAAAAATACTTCAGTAGCCCTCAACAGTATGGTTTAGCAACCAAAAAAACCTCAGCTTATTGAAAATGGATTCCACAGAGCTCAATGTCTACCAGATGAGACAAAGGCTGTCTGTGTTATATGTTATGACTGTGAAATAGACACTGGAACTAATTGTATTATTAATCTGAAGTAATTTAAGGTTGCATCACATTTGACAGCTCTCACTACATATAATAAAAAATACCTTTATGGTGTGTAAAGCATTCATTTTGACCAGCTGGGCTCATGTGAGTGAGTACTAGCATAGAAAGGCAAGCCATGTTATACCACAACACAGAACAAACTGACAAGGAGGAGAACGTAGACGAGCCTTAAACATACGCATAGACTCTGAGAAAGGACATCTGAAAAAAATGACAACATATTGGATTTCAAAGTGGAAACACAGTGTAAAGTCAAAATAAAAACTGAAGCACTTTCTCAGGTTGGATCAAACTGGGCACTTTGGCCATGTCGTAGTTCCAATACTATAGTTAGTGCCAAAGGTATCCAGGCAAAGGGAAAAGTTCATTCATGGGTTGACTGATATGGTTTAAAAAAATACCCATAAAAATACTTCTGAAAACATCAACTGTCAGCAAAGAGAAATGGTTCTGAAAGACCCACAAAGTCTTCAGGATAAAAAGTAAAACTAAGAGGAAGTGATTTTACACTGAAAGACAGAGGCAGATCCTCTTGTTGTAGAAGTCTGGAACATGCTACAGAACTATTCTGTTGAAGCCAATATCGTTCAAGAGAGGCTGGATGAGATCCTTGTATCACTAGGTTACCAGTAACCAAAATGAGACAGATTGGCTGAAAGGTATCCTTTCATTTTTAACCATTCTCATGTTTGTACTTGCACGGAACATATTCTAATTATGACTCTCAGAGATTAATGTAAAAAATAATATAAACAATGAAGCGAGAACAATCTCCATGAAATATTTAAAGGCAACTATTTTGAAATTATTGGTCAAGAACATTTTGTAAGCATGACATCTCTGCTTTGGAAAAGTCATCCAAACCGAATTCTAGCCCTCAGCATTCAGCTCTCAATATCTGACACAGCATGTGAGCATGTGAAGAGAGAAATATAATGATATGTTGAAGCAAAATATATTTCATCACTTGCATTCTTCCTCTGTCTTTATGAATCCATTTGTATTAAGAACAGAACAGTGCCTTGTGATATACTGTATAGTATGTACTGTATAACCAATCTCATGTAATGAGCATCTTCTAACCTTCGGGGTGTTAATCCCTCTAGAATTTGAGATTTGTACATCAAAGCACTCATTTCACTATAGCTGGTGCTCAAAATATACTTGAAACCTGCAATTATTTATCTGGCAAGTTTGTAAACGGACTCTTCTTTTATGTCTGCCAAAATCCCTTTGGGTTTGCATCTAAAAAGGCTTTAATCCACTCTGGTGAGAACCAAATATAGAGTTAACTAAAAACCACTATTCAGATTCCCAGCCAAAAGCTTCTCATGAATGAAGTAGAAAACTAATTGTTTTTCAAAGATTAGCTTGTTAGATATATCAGACACAAAACAGTCAAATATTAAGTATGCCAAAATCTAAAGTACTTAAATAACATCACTGTATTAAAATAATAATAATAATAATAATAATAATAATAATAATAATAATAATAATAATAATAATAATAATAATAATTGCTTACACTTATATAGCGCTTTTCTGGACACTCCACTCAAAGCGCTTTACAGGTAATGGGGATCCCCTCCACCACCACCAATGTGCAGCCCCACCTGGATGTATTATGTATCAAATGTATTATGAAAAGAGTTAAAAAAACAAATGTGCCTAATTCACCTTAAGTTAATGGCTAGTAAAGCTGTCCTGTTTCCAGCTCAGCTACTGTACACTTGTTCTGCACATTTCTTTACTGACTAAATATATTCTAATGATTCTGAACTTTAATAACCTGTTATAAACAGAGTCCTTCTCATCCAAAGTCCTTGCAAAAATATCATACTGTACACACAAAACAGTCTTCTTTGAGAATGCAGGGGAGAATAATTAAAATCTTAATTGGTGCTAATGAGAGAGCAACATATGTGTCAAAGACGCTCAGTGAGGAATATTACAGTGTCAGACAGTCTTGGACTTGATATCCAGAGACTTTGATGAGTCACAGAATGAAGTAAGCTTTTATGGCAGCACAAAGCACAACCTCATTTTCCCAAACATCTTAAATTGTTTTTGGAATTTTTGGATTATATGCACTCCAGATGATTGTCTAACAGTACACACCCTGTTAATAAAAATACATTATTTTACTATTCCTTAACCCATATATACATGTTGTTCATCTTTGAAATATAAATTATTTGCTTACATAAATTACTAAAGTTGTCAGTCATTCATTTATCACTTAAATACAGCGTATTTAAAATGTATGAATTATAATTAGGATTTTCCTCTTTCAAGTAAATGTGTATTACAACTTTTACTAAAACCTTGGAAGTTTTTAATAATAAGTAAGGTAAATTTTTGTGTGGACAACAATAATGTAATTTCATGAAAATTCATACTTGTAACCTTATTACACAATTTTGTTTTCTAAAAAGTGAACAATGAATACTTTCTTATGATCTACAGGTATGAGCCTGCAATGAACTTAAGGCACGAACCTAAGTTACCGTTGGCTAAAATGGGATTGATTACATTTAAAAACACTAATATTAAAAGAGACGTGGTAGACTTTAAGTGGGAGAGCCACGCCTTTCAACAGGCCAGACATTAAGTATGCACAACTATGTCAGACAAAATGCAATTTCATGGACTACCTACTGGCACGTCAGGAGAAATAAAGATTCATACTGCTTTTAATACCTGTCAAAAACAGACTGCAGGCTGGTTTCATCTTTTAAAGCCCTCTTCCAAATTGTGCAATGATGTCAGATTTACTGTTTGATAAAATGAAACATCTAAAATGCTCTACGGATTGGATTTGACTGATAGCAATAACCTTGTTGGGCTCCTAAACAATGATAAATGAATTCAGGCTCAGATTGCCTAGCCGGGATATATGGGCAGCATGATACAAGAAAAAAAAAATACAGGCCAAACTCATAATTCAAATAAATACATAATAAACAATTCGCCAAACAATTCTACTACTGAAAATAACACATAATGCAAAACAAACAAGTTTTAAAATACTGCCCTGTGGCATGGCATTGCTTGAATAGTCAAACTGATACAATTCACACCTTAGAAGCCAAATGATACACTTCATTTGCTGTAGGCGCAGTTATTTTTAACTTCAGCAGCTGTCAGAGAGGGGAGACTTGCTTTCAGAACCATAGCATGTGTTAAAAGGTTGTAAACTCTTTTCAATTTACCTACCCTTGGAGCCGTTTGAACAAATTAGAAAATGCAGATTCTGGGTTTCTTGCAGATTGGTAATGACTTCCTATCATGACCAGAGAGGCAAAGCTGTAAGGAAATGAAGCCTACCTAACTGTGGTCTGCATTATACTTTGACACGTCTGTCCAATCAATTAGGACTATACAGACTGAAAAAGCAAGCAGCAAGTTTTCTAAAATACTTCATAAGACTTAGACGTTGCTTAGTTTTCTAAGCAGAAACAATGTTGCCACTTCTGCTCCTCTGATGGTAGTATTAATTGTTCAATGGTGAAAGACATCACTTTTACTTCAACAGGTATCTGCTGTTTTATTTTACAGATGAAAGAAAATAATTTATTTATAAAGATCTGTTATTCAAATGAACTTAAAAAGGTTTTTGTGGGGACCAGTGAAATTGAAGTCTGAGACATTCAATATATGGCAGAGGTAAAAGTATCATGGAATCAGTCAAGATGAACATGATTAAAGAATATTACTGTAACATAAGTAATATACTAACAAATTACAAATATGGTATGCCTGTGGCAAGTGACATCACACTTGTTTCCACAGGTGACATCACACAAACAGCAGCCCTGAGGACACATCCCTGCTGTCTGAGATCTCATCAGTGGGTGTGGTGTACTTGCAGCTTTCATGTTTCAACATCTGTCAATGAGTCAATGAAAAGAAAACGACTGGCAGGAACACCTCTGGAAGTATAATGCCATGTTTGTTTGGATCCTTCTTCCATTCTTTGAACCCACAGAAACCAACAAATTAATATTCTCAAGATTCAGAAAACAGAAGGACGATATCCATTATTATGATTTACTGATGGGCTAAATGGGTTGCTGTCGCCATTAGCTTTTCTTGATTCCTCATCTTAACGATGATGTTCACCAACTGGATGTTTTAATAAACGCACTTAACGAATTTGGCAGAAGTGCCTCAGGGCTATTACTCCGATGGACAGTGAGAATGCACAGGGTACTACATTTCCGAAACACACCCTGGCATCCCCAGCTTTTTTCCATGCAGTTGCTGAATGTTTTCCACCAGCAGTGCCTTTGAAAAAATACTTCTCGTCACCTACCGCGACCATATTCCAAATGAAGAAATCTTATAAGGAGCCAGCTTACGGAGGCTGCGAGACAGAGTGACAGAACGCAGACTCCGGCAGGCAGGCCATATTCTACGTACGCCCACCACACTACCGGCATCCAAAGATCACTATGAGATGGACTCCACCGGGCGGGAAAGGGATAAGACGAAGGCCAACGAAGACCTGGCGTGGATCCGAGAAGATCTACAACATGCCGGCATCACGTGGGAAGGGCTTGAAAATGCGGCAGCCGATCGTACACACGGGCAAACAAATCGCTGCCCGATGTGCCTAGTAGCACAGGAGGACCTAAGCTAAGCTAAGCTGAGCTTTAGATCATAGGATCAGAGTCAGTGCCAGCATCGCCCCAGCATGAAGGGGGGGAATTGAGCATTGTCAGTCCTGCCAAAATAGTGGGCTCACTTGTGGCACCACCCTTTTTTACATGTGCTCTAAGAGACTATGCACTACATGAGGAGGTGAGATACACACCCCTGCCATCTTACACCTGCTCAGGGCGTCACCACTGCCCCACTGGCCAGACATGCAATGGGCATACTGTAGGCAGCGGCAGAGACCACGTATCAATCAAGCCCGGCTGGAAATCAATGATCTTGTAACATCCAGATAGAAGAAAAAACTCAGCTTTTTCAAATAATGAAATATGAAGGCTTATTAAGTGATGGGGCAAGAGCCAAAAATGTTGTGATTCACATGATTTAAAAATATGGTTAATTTTAATTTTAAATAAGGCCAGGTCACGAATTACCTACGGCCTTTGTGATTAGATAGTAAGAAAAACAAGCAACAAGTATCAAGAGGCTCTTCTGATGTGCACCTTTCCATTTTATATTTATACTAAAAAAATACACACATAAACTTGATAAAATAAGCCCTACAGTACCTGAAACTGGATTATAATATTTTATTACAGTAAAGGAGCATTAAACTACAGTGCACATAATGTAATATCACATAACATGCAAAGTCCCTTTTTGGCTGAAAATAACATTAGTGCCGATTTTTAAAAATACGTTTTTACAATGAATTGACTGCAGACATAAGTCAAAGGAATACAAACTCAAAATTAAGAAACAAATTGTTTACAATTTCCACAAACACGCAGCTAAACCACTTCAAATAATGCAAGGGGACCCTTTTGTTCTTTTTCATACATTATTTATGAATATTCTTTTCTCATAGCATCATGTTTGTGTTGTAAACCCACATTTGTAATACTCCTTTTTTACCTTAGATCCAGAAAGATTTAAAATGGAATAAAAAAATAACAACTTTGCAAACTGGTTATTTTAGAGTTAAACCCAGAATGGGAGAATTTGAACACTAAATCACTTAACATGCTGTTATATAACATGTACACACTAAATAGTCGACTGACATTCCTGGATATCGTCCATGAAAAAAAAAATCTAAATTTCATTGATGTAATCTACACCACAACTAATGGATCCCCCTACCCCATACCTGGTTAGATAATGGTTCCACATTAAATTACAAGCTTTTGTGAACAGTCTTGATAACGGGCTGAACAAACTAGTAACTGTAGAAACCTGCCGTGCATTACATTGCTGTGAGACAGCCATTGTATAAACAGCACAAGCCTGCAGGCGCAATGTTCATAAAGTTGTAAATTGATTTACAGGCAGGGGAAAAATGTAAATGAATCTTCATTGTCTCAACACCATGTATCACAAATCATAAAACAGGAAAAGTGAGGGCAGCAATCAGACATCTGGTGCCAAGAATGCACACCTCTTGAAGTGGGGGGGGGTTCAGCATATCAAAGAAATTATTATTACATCTTAGACACCTTCAAACCCATCATGTATAATATATCAAATGGATCTGAATAAGTGTGTAACGCTTACAAAGTTGACATTTTTTCCTGCTTACGGAGTTCATGTTGGGGAATTATAAGTAAGAGTTATTGGAAATTGCAAAACCTCACAGACTGACTGCCAAGTTCAGTGGTCATCATCCTAAATCTGAAGCATTAGCTTAGCTGCAAATCTAGGCCTGGCTCTAATACAGACACAGTTTCGCGTCTTGTAATGCGAGACATTGAGGACACAAGGACATTTCCGGTTCATAACAGCCTTGTAGAAAAACTGTTTCAATGCCCTGTGGAAATGTGGCTGAATTGATTACTCCTCTATACAGTATGTATATACTGTATAAAAATGGCAGATTTTACAGGAGTCTGTAAGTTCAGAACCAAAATGAAACACGTCACGTCGATGGGGACTGTCCAAAATCTAAAGATAACCAGATTATGCAACACAAACAGAGTGTGACATCCAAAAGCTAAGTCATTTTATGGGCTGGGTGAGATTTAAAGTCAGCTGTCAGGATGCTCAAAATAAGCATGGCATGTAAGGATCCTGAAATACCATGACAAGGATTATACTTAAGCCACCCTTCGGGTAACTAGAGATAAATATCACGCTCAGGCCACAACCTGGGCTATTTGTACTTTATGTCTCAGGTGACTAGAAATAAGCATGAGATCCGAGGCCTATTGTAAGGTAATGATCTGAAATTTCCATTTCACACTCTTTTCAGTCCAATGGGAAAAATTCAAAGATGCACCACTGCTTCCAACAGAAAACTGTGTGTCTGCTAAGAACAAAAGGATGCAAGTTCCATGTGGTACCACCTTTCATACCTAATGGTACTGATGTTCTAATTCAAATTATATATAAATCCAAATGGTAGACTGTACAAGATTGTAAGTGGTTATACAGTATATACTACTTGAAAACCACATTACACAGAATACTATATATAAGGTGTGTGTATACCTTTACAAAGATACAAAAGCAGTCGTTTGACAAAATTTAATGCAAATATGCATCATTTTGCTAAATTAATTCAGCATATGCGGGTACCACAAATGAAGTTTTGACGTATTGCATAGGGCAGTAGAACATTCTACCTATGTTTTTCACCTTTTTCTCCTGAATTATAGATATACAAATCACCTTTTGCCTTACATTGGTATACTGGTATAACAGCTCTACACTTCAACACCATTCTCACAAAATAAAAGGTGCACTCCACAGCTAGGATGTAAACCCACATTATTTGGACTCAGGTTACATGACCTCACCTAAAAAGCATACTTTTATGATGTTGAATCATTCAGATTTTGTTTACAGTTAAAAAATCTGAGCCATGTGTTTTTTGTTAATGTTCTGGTATTAATAAACTTTGCCAAAAAGACTGTGCCAGAGATCTGTGTATATTTCAACAATGTGGCACATTATTTTCCATTAACCTCTAAAACAAAAAGCACCTTTGATAACTCTGCTACTTAGATCCTATTTATTGGTCAGACTCTGGCTAACACCTCATTAAATGCTATGTGATGAAACTGGGATGCCAAGTGACATTGCATTTTTTGATTCTTTGAGAAAAAAACGACGATAAAAGAGTTACTTTCTCCATTCGGGAAGCCTATTATTAAAAGACCTTCTAAATTATGAAGCTTTCTAAATGTTCAGTTTAGTGAAAGACCATTTTCTACACATAATATATATATACAGTGCACCACAAGAGGAAGTATGCACAGCAACCATTTTTTTCTTCTGAAACATACCATTCTAATTACAATCTGTTGAAGGCTTAGAATGAAAAAAAAATAACTGGCACCTAACCTTCAAGAAAATATTGCTGTAGGAGTTTCTAGAAATACTTTTTAATTTGCATCTAAACCAGTTAAATTGCAGAAAAGGTCACAGCAGGAGACTATTCTATTGCTCTGAGCAAACTATAGCAAGTCTTCTGGTGTATTTGTCAACAACACTGCCTAATGAAATTGGCAAAATTGTTGATTTACCATAAGCTCCCATGCAATGGAAAATGCAATCCATGTCATTAAAATAACATGTTCTTGGAGATGTTCCTGGAGCTATACATACAAGAGCTGCAGAAAGACAGTTCTGCTGATAAAATGGCTGTGTCTTATCTCTGCTATGCATATGAAAGGCTTATGCTGTCTCCTCAACAGATTCTGTGCTTTGTCACCCTGGGATTTACTGAGGTACATGAGAATAGAAAACGTATCAAATACACAGCCTCTCCTTACCACCATCAACTACCGCACTGATGCGTGTGAGAGAAAGAGAGCTCTCTTTCTCATTAGTAGCCAAAAAAAAAAGACACGGAATCGGTACATAGATAACAAAATATGTTGATTTTCTTATCTCTTGCTCTACAGTACTTCATGCTTTTCAACATTAAAGCAGTGACAGGCAACTTTGCATTCTATAACAAACCCCAGTCCTCCCTGTCACAAAAAGAAGAAAAAGAAATATCTGGTAAACACTATATTATCCATAATTACTGTAATAAGAAAGTACTTGTAATGGCAAAGCTAATCATATGCATCTTTATTATAGCGCAATGAATTTTAAATCCTCTGTCACCTAGGAAGCTTAATTATGCATGTAAAACACACTGTTACTTCATAAATATATTTCTTACTAATTCTTCTGTGACTTTAAAAAGCATGGCGTTTTCTTGAGCAGTAAATATATTCATTTCTTCCCATAACTGTTTTCAATTCACATCTGTTTGCAAACATGGACGGAAAGTTGTGATTAGAAAAAGAAAATTGGTTTTAATCACTTACTGCTAGATGCTACCAACACTAACTAAGAATGTGTCAATTTAAATCCATTTCATGTCCAAATTTAATTGGAACAAGACTTCCCTACCATTTTACTTCCAGCAAATCTTTGCATTTTGAATTTCACAATTTTGGGCTTGAGAGTCACACATTTTTCACAGCTTCAGATAAATTATTCCCAGTCCCTTGGAGCCTTTCAGTTTAAAGCAGACCCCATAGAAAAAGGAACTTCTGCTTTGTGTGGACTTTATTTGGTAGCTAGTCATGGGCAGTCTTTGTTTACCTACCCAACTGAAGAAGTAATAGCTCATTAATGATGTCTGAAAAAGAACAAGCTCTGTAAATCTGGTCCAGCCCCTTAAAGATGTGTTTTCCAACTCAAAGCCCAGAGACTCTGCATTTTAGACTGGCTTACTAAAGAGACTTAATGATTCCTCTTCTGCAGGCTACAGTATTATTCATTCCCATAGTTATTTAATGCCTTTAATCCGAGTTGTTTTTTCTTTAATATCAATCAGAAGAGCAAGTCCTTGCTAACAAGAGTCTTGCAGAGATTAGGATAAGGTGTCAACATTTTCTCTTGCTTTAATTATGCAGAGGATAACTCCCTGAGTTCATATCTGTAGACGCAGTATAAATTAAAGCACTGTTCAATCCACTAGTAAAGCTAGTAGTGTACTTTTCCCCCCTTATAACACTTAAAACAACACACTGTAGATGTGAGTATACTATGAAATGAACTGGGTCACTAGCAGGCTAAAAACCGCTGATAAGGTGGAAGAAAACAAATGATGGTAGTATATCAGCATGATATTTTTTTGTGATAACTGTTTTTTTATTTTATAAGCTCACACAAATCAAAAGACACATTTTAAATAAAATGTAAGTAAAAGCAAGACAGAGTGTTGCAGTTACTGTATAAAGTATACAACAGTAGTCTCTTGAAATACTAGACATAAACTGCATCTTTTATTTGGTAATGACTAAAACCACATTTCACAATCTTGAAACCTGCTTTCCAGAAAGTCACACACTGCTGTATTGTGTGCTTGGGCTTTAAACCACAGCAATGCAATTTAATACAAAATTAATTGAATTCTAAACACTCAACTTTTTTTTTCTTAGAATTTACTGCAGATTGCAGTATGCTTTTCTTGTGATTAGACCAAAGTTAATTATAAAAACAATCAAACCACTGCATTTTTAAGCAGTGAGCAATTGAGATAACAGGTTAATTTTAATCCAACATGCAAGTGTTTGCATACATATGAACTTTCAAGGAAAGTTGCTTAATGACAAATAAAAAACATACAGATGATTCCAGATACAAATGTAGGACACAGGCCAGCAATAGGAATCAGATCAGCGGTACAGTAAGACATTCAGTTTAGACTGGCTGCCACTCAGATATGGAATACACTGGTTATAATTAGCTCTGTTTGGACCCAGTAAGTAAGAACACAATCTTACAGCAGTAACACAGGTATATCTGAAATCCTTGTTAGGCAAGGCTGTCTTCCACAAAAGTTGTGTATGCAAAAGAAACCATGCATCAAACTGAAGGAGATGATCTGCTCATATGAATTTATCTCATACAGTATATGACGCATTCAATTAACAAATCCAGGATCAATCACGAACATCATAAACGTTTTTCACTACTACTGCACATTCCACAGGTAAAACAGCTTGTCTTTTTTCAGCTAATCATTATCTTGTTTGAACGTCTTTCTGGTATGCACATATCAGCAGGATATTAAATTTGATGTAGTAAGCATATTTGCTTATGATGTCACTCTGTATCATGTTTCCCTTTAGGTATATCTGCAGTAATAAACACAGCAGCATATTAGCATGCTAACTGCAGGAGAATAACAAAGACCTAACAAAATGTGACCATGGTAATGTATTTTTTATACTTTTCTTGCTTTGTAAAAGAAGTGATAAACAGCCAGTCAGCTGCTACTGTTGTATCGGATCAATACGTGCTACAAAGTAAGACACTGGCTTAACTATGCAATAAAAAGCTATCAATCTTTATTGCAAAATCACAGATATAAACATTTTTTCCAAACTGTACCTATGTAGGGAAACCAGTTAATAGTGCAATGTCACTTTCTTAGTTAACTCTATCATAATACAGACAGATGTAAGTTTGTTTGCTATAGTTAAAATAGAACCTTTAAAGAATAAATGTACATTGGCTAACATTGTTATAAAACCATGAAAAATAATCGCAAGTGAGAATTATCAGAGACCAGAGGTCATGTTTTCAATCTAATGGGACTCATTTTCCAATACTGTTAGCTCTTGTTTATACATTCTGGTTAAAATAAGCCAAAGTTTGATTTTTTGTAGCGTGTGTTCCATTACCAATAAGAAACAACTTTTCCAAAATCATTCTGTATATTTTCCTTCAAAGCCAAAACCCATCAACTTTAAAAGACCTCAGGAAATGAAACACCCTTATTCAAAACCAGCATCAGATATGCTTCGAACATAAAACATAACGTTTTCTTTGCCTTTTATCAAGAGCATCTTAACCTGGTAGGATTTGTGCTGTTTAATTCCATACTGCAATGTAGGCAGTCTGTGTCTAAGCTCAGGATCTACAGTACAGTATACAGTAGGTGAAACTCAGCAGATTAAGTTCTGAGGGGGCCAGAGTTATCTGGGATAATGTACTTACTCTAAAGAAGAATCATTAACTTTTGGCACATCTACCCACTTACAGTATTCCAAATCAACTTAACACCAGGATTCACCAAACACAGGCCAATAGCAAAATCTCTAATTTGATGAAGGGAAGCTCAGCACGTATCCTGCAGACTGGCTATGGACTCATATAATGTTTCCAAAAGACCTCGCTGTTCCATCACAATGTGTAGCCAAAAATGCAACACAGATGTGAATTGTAGGCATTTCAGAAAATTGCTAAAACTCAATATTAAACGAAACAGTAAAATCCAACAGTAGAACTCAGGCCACAAGTACACATTATGTTTTCCATTAACGTAACTTCTTCCAGAGGTACAAAAGTGGTTAAGTTTAACTTCGAGCCAAGCTGATACCAGCTAGTTCATGTCCGGACACTATCTGTTGCAAATCAAAACTATCAAGACATGACAGACTGAAAAAAACCACTGCATACTCAAGGCACTGTCTAAGAAATGAAGAGCTAGTATATATTTGCCAATGAAACAAAATACAACGAATATGCGTGGCATATCTTTATTTCTGTGTGTCACATTTGTATCTAAACAAGGAGAGAAATACAAGTTATAGTTATATTATAGATCAGTAATTCATTTCTTTAGAATGTGCTGTCAAGCAACCAATGCAAATCTTTGGCACGCACGATGTGAATGAAGTGATAGTACTGTAGTACACATCTGAATTTCCAATTAGATTTTTTTCCTTCTTTTTTTAACATGCTTAAAATGCACTCAGGACACCTTCCCACTTAAAAGCGTGCCAGAAAGGGGGGTGAACGAGAACAAGTAATTATCTAATCGCCCGAAGGCAGAAATTATTGAGATTATGGTGTGCACAGGGATGTTTAGACTAGTTAATGAAGCCACATGATCTGAAAACTGTGTCAGAAAAAGGACGTTCCTGAACAAGGGAAAAGAACAAAAGCTTGAACAAATTCTGCTTGACACTGTGGAGTTCCTGTGCTTCTGTCAGTCTGACCAGATAAAGGCTGTTACATAACATTTATGTGCTATCTCCTTCGGCACAGAATCACCAGCTCCTAATCACTCACTGCGCCTACTGTACAAATTAAACCATTAAATGATAGAATCTGTGATATAGCTAACATACAGTATTTGACTAAAGGTGGTGATGCAGTAGTCCATTTGCAATCTCCTGTTATAAGCTAAGTTATCGTGTGAAATATGCTCATTGTAAATATGAAACACATAGACTGCATGCAATTACTTCTTTTATGTTTTAAACTCTGCTCTCTCACTGAACTTATAAATGGTTAAAGGAGATCTTCTTTCTCACAACAAAGAGACACACTGACTTTGCAGCATGCCAATCAACTCTTAAAAGTGGGTTCTAACATTTTATTTAAACATGAGACCATTAACCAAAATGTATCTGGACAAGGAGGTAAGACTTCAACCACAGCATCTCTACAAAACAGAGTTACCTACATGGTATGTTTTGCAGAAGATATTTTAAATTTGAGAATTTAAGTATTTAAGAAAATGTAATATAAAATAATAGGGAACACATGTTTAATTGACCATTTTCAAATTAATAGTGTTTTGCAGTTCTGGCCATTGAATTGGATAATATTAAAGTATAAAACTCTATTAAAGACAGGTCTGTGTTTTTAATGTAACACTGATAAAGGATCATTAATGCACCTGATATGGGAATGCCAGTATGTATAGACCTTTTGGACAGCTACAGTACAGAAAACACTCAGATACCTGCGTATATCAGTCCCATTCACAGCTCTTACTTGTATCCTGAGGATCTATCTACGTTTAAAGTATCAACAAGCACAAGAATATATTTTTTCACTCTTTGTGTCTTTGCTAAAAGAGCTCTCCTGTGGAAATGGATGGGCAATATGGAGCCACCCCACATGGAATGGATCAATGCAGTTGCTGCACAGTTTCAATATGAAAAGATCGCTTGTAGTCTGGAAGGTAAACAAAAATGAATTTAAATAGGTGTGGTGCCCACTAAATGACACCAAAGATAGACAAAGCTGTAAATATTGAGAGTTGTGTGACACAAAGAGAGGGGAAGAAAAAAATAGTAAGGAAAGCAAGGGAAAGAGCGACGTATAAAGGAAATAAAGGAAAAGAAGGGAAATATATCATTAAATAATAAGGTAGTCCTCAAAAGTTGGGGTGTGGAGCGGTTAAAAAAAGCTTTCATGTGGCTCAACCAGTACAGACATTCCTGAGAATCCGGATCCATGCTATGTCATTGAGTGCCACTGACCTGGATTCCCTGAGTGCAGGAAAACTATTTGCCATGGGTGTGGGATGGGCTCACAGCCAGCCGAAGTGTCCTCTGCGTGCCACACAACAGTGACATCTACAGCTTGCCAAGCATCATTGATCTTGCCGCATTATCAGTGAGAGCTGCATCAGTCTTCCATGTGATCCGTGATCCTGTTGTTTGCACTGTAAGGCTCCTCTTGAACTAAAGAGGGCAATGGTGATGTACTCTTAAGAGGGTGTTTGCAAGCAGACTATATTTGCCCTGCCCTGACACACAGATCACAGCGGTAAGTAGGTTGTTAAATAAGGGGTCATAAAAAGCAATGTTTTTACACAAAGTCAACCAAGCCCCTTCTAGTCCTCCAATGTTCTGAATATGTTATGTGCCAAGCTATTGGACTTGGTAACAAACTTGGTAAAACTCCATTCACAGTGTTGTCAATGTGAAAGAAACTACTTTGTATATGAAGTAATTCACTTGACCCACAAAACAAATTAAAAATAATTATCATTATGATTCATACACATTCCCTGCCAGACCTGCTAATTACAATTTACTGAAGACAAGCTCATTGCTCTTTATTGCTTCGACACAGAGTGACATGATGCTTAACTTGGGTCTAATGCAGCTATATAAACTAATGTACTCACTCAATTGTAACAAATACCTCTATGTCTGTAAAACATACATTTTATTAAGAAACAAAGCTCATCTTTTAATGAATGATTTAATGTGTCTTGCTCACTGTATTTTTTTGTCTGTATCTGGAAATGCAATCAAATATCTCAAGAAAACCACAGTCTTTCTATAATGAAGTAGTTCAGGTGGGTATTTCTATAATGCTTTGGATTTCATTAAATTCAGTAAAACATGGACAATCAAACTTGCATAACAATATAAGAAGCACAAAAGAACTCCTGTCTTCTGACTGTTACCTCGCTCAGCAGTTCCATATAGAGTTACAAGAATTAAGTTATTTTAAAGGTTATTTTAAAGGTATTTTATCTGGGCATCTCAGTGTATAAAAAACCTTTTTAAAAGCTTGACAACTGCAATTATATGCAAAGATGAAAAATAATTTAAATAATGTGTAAAAATCCTAACTAAGGGAATGTAACTAAGGGAAACTGTAACGTTATTTTTTTAATTTTGGGGTTAGAAAGAATCAGTATTGATGAGTGCACTTCATACAACAATGAAAGTAAAATGCACACAGTAATGTGTTAAACTTCCATTTTACATCACAAAATAGACGGAATTTCCAGCTATGTGCAGCCCCATATTCTGCAATTCAGAACGAGTCCACAAAACTTACCGTGACGTGAAGCAGCCCTATTACATTGTAAACAAGCAGGCTTGTGAATACATCTCTTATAATCCGATAGAACAATTTTGAAATGGTTTTGCCAACCAACACAACTTACTTGATAACTCTGCATGCAGATCACGTGGGAACATCTCTGCAGTGAAATGTCGGCTGTACAGCCTGCACTTATTTGCTCGTACATCACATTAACATTAGTCATTAAAGTGACTAGTGAGCAGGAAGGGCACCACCATGTTGCAATTCATGCGGACACTTACTCTTGCCCATGGCAAGACCAGGAGTTTGTGAGTTGGCTATACAGTACTTTCACAGAGTTCACAATTTTGTGTTTAATTTGGAATTAGTAAATTTTTGCAGTACTGTCAATTATTTTATTTTGTTGCTAAGATGTAACAACTGGTCTGCGAAATTGGGAGTGCAGCTCCCCTTTAACCAGTTCAGACATATATTGTGTGAAATGGCATTCCGTACTGTAAAGTACAGAAACCTGAATATCTAGAAATGCACAGCTTTGCTGATTATCATTTTAATTACCTTGGCAAAACTCAAAAAGAAGTGTCATTCAAATAAGAATTCCCTGGAGACAGAAGAGAGAAAGAAAGAGAAAGGCAGAAAGCAAGAGAAAGAGTCGGTATGTAAAAGTGAAGGAGGGAGAGACACTTCACTTTAAATAGGAAATTGCGGCTTGCAAGCCCAGCATTTTGTATACGGCTGTGGCCGTGATTTGAACAGATTGCAAAGTCAAACCTTTCAGGGCTCCGAAGGATTGACACACCCATGGGGACACGAGGATACGTGTGTATTCCCATCGGATTTCAGCGAGCTGCTCATGATGGTTGTTAGTGGGAGTCAAATTTGAGCTGCCGTCTCCCATAGCACAAGCCCATGATGCAGGGTCACTGCCAGCGACCTTCTTTTATTAAAGAAATACAATCGCAGATCTATCATTGTGAGACAGGGACAGGCGCAGATGCACATAAAGAATGACAGCACTGCCTGCTGCTCTCCATCTCCACATGGAAACTTCTGCTTCTGCTCTTCACAGTCACTCAGTTCTGCACACAACTGCATTCCCCCACCCCAGTCCATCTACTACAGGCAGCACCCCTTACTTGAGTCTTACAGGAGGAAAACAGCTCGCATTAATTTAGTCCCTAAAGAGCTAATGCATCTTTGGAGTGGAGTTACAGAACGAAGCAAAGCGATGCGTCCGCAGCTTGTTTAAGAATACCTTTGCTGATGGCTTTTTTAGAAATGCTCCAGCTTACTTTTCACTTAATTAGACACTTAATTTAAAATCAGGCTTTGATGATTTCTCTAGTAACACCTTGTCATGTTCCTCCAACAGGCTTCTGGGAACGTGATAATTGCATCCCTGTAGTACAACTATTTGGCTGGAAAGATGTGCAGAGCTGGGAATTGGGACCACTGAGGCTGGTTCTTGGATTTCCTACCCAAAACGTAAGCGGAGAGAAAAAAAGGGGGAAACTGAGGGTGAGGTGATATTATTAATAGAGTCACAAAAATGTATATTTACCCTTTTAATGAAGAGCCTTGTGAAAATATTTTTTGGAAATTATAATAAATCAAAGATTTCAACTTCACGCATCTGTTTTAATAGCCTTTCCATACTGCTATTATTTTCTTTGAAAGTGAGAAATGAAAACTAGGAGTCTGGATGTTTTCAGGAATTATTAATAGTACACTATCATCCCCAATGACCTTCAACAGTAGTTCATTAGTTTCCCAGCCTGTCACCTTCACATAGTTTCCCAGCATAACAGTAAACAAATCTTTGTATTGTGTTTCTACAACAAACATACAGTAGATCACAGGAAAAGCCGAAGATACTGTACTGTATTTACTGTATGTACTGCATCCTGTAATGCAAACTAGGATAGCAACTACAGAAAATACCTTTGACAACAAGTTTCTTAAGGTTCTTTAAAAACAAAAAAAGATGGAATTTAAAGTAAATATGATCATATATTATCTTTCTAGAGGATCTCTCCAATAACAGATTTAGAGGTCTAATAATAATTCATCAACACACTTTTTAATATGGCATATACTGTATACACTGAAGATGGCCTCCTAATAGACATTCTGTTACAATATAGTAAATATATTTATTGTGTAATATATATATATATGTTTTTGAAAGGGAAAAGGGGATATAAACTATCAAAATATTTTATTTCAGGTCAGGCATTGAAAATATTTTTTCCACATTAAACACCAAAAGAGATGTCTAGATATGAATCCTAATTACCCTGCAATAAACAACTAATCAGCCAGGGAGAAACAAAGAAAAACGAACCAGGGAAATGTTAACTTCTGTTTGAACGCACCACAGACTTGACAAGTAAAAAATGTCTCATTACGACCTATGAGAGAGCCTAGCTCAGTAACAAGCTGTACTGTATGTTAAAGACAAAAAAAATTCCCTCGTCCAGAATTGTACTTTATCAGATATTGAAATGCTAATATTAAAGCAAAAGAGCAGACCAAGGAGCAGATGCATTATCAATTAATAACTGTCCCCTTTTGAAGAGTTCCACTGAATTAACTAGTAAGCTGGATTTATTTTTCCATTAAGGTGACAGTGTTTGAAAATGTCTTTGAAGATTTAATTGCATGACTTGAGAAGAATATGTGGGTTGCAGCAAGCAACTCTCTCTTTCAAAATGTGCTGTCCTAAACTAGTTTTTGTAAACCACCGATGAAGAGCTTCAATGAAATCTGCTGCTGCTTTTTTTAACCACTGCACAGACAGTTGTGATATGCCTGAAAAAGAGCAGAAATCATTTCATTATTCAGGAAGGGAAACCATGAAGTTTAATTTTATAATGCTGAAGGGGGTGGAAATGTGTTCAGAAGAGCACCCTCTCTTGTATTTTAACCCTTGATGAAGCCATAACCAGCCCTGCCTTTATTGCTCAGATACTTCCCATATCTATTTTTGCTTCTAGGCAAAGATAAACCTCCAAAGCACATTTCTAAAGAATAGGCTCTCACTCAGCACATGGGGCATTGAAGCTAATTAACAACTAACATGTCTGATAGTAAGTATTCTTAATTCTTAATAAGGCATTTGGGTGTTAGAATACATTACATCACTCCAACTGGAAGTACAAACTGCACTGTTACAGAAATTCATACCCCAAATCAATATTCCAACAAACAATTTTAATAATCAACATTTTATTTTACATGCATATGTAATGCATATACTGTTTTGTGCTATCTTATATATAATACTATCTTCTTATTTTGTGGGTTGGATCACCTAAATGTGAGGTATTTTCATTTAGAAAGGCAACAAGTACCTCCACGTGTTTTATGAAAGCTTCTATAGGCCTTTTCAATTGACCTTCATCACGTTTCAAAATTCAAAAGAAAGACAAAGCTGCAAATGAATAACTTTCAGCATCAGACAAATTACTTGCTCAGAAGACTATAAAAAAGAGAAATATTTTAAAACCATGCCAAACTACTAAACAAGATGCATGGAAGCTAGGATTTAAAATTCCTATATAAATAAGGTTTGAATGTATTTACCCAATATTGCTTACAAAGCTTGGAAAATTAGGTCCCTTATGTATCAATTATTATAATCCCCAAACTCAAAAAAGAGAGAAAAAACATTGTTTAAGGCAGATCAAAGACCAAACCAGACTCTAATCAATGCCTTTAAAAGATGTCAGGGTTCAAAACAGAAGATTAAAAGCAAAGTGTTTGATACATTTAGTTCTAGGTGGATCGTTTAAGAAGTCCAGTCATATACTTATGTTCAGTTTTGTTTAGATTTCTTTTATTTATTGTTTATAGCTTTCAGAACCATAGATATTCCCAGCAAAGAACTATAAAGGAGACTTGACAAAATACAGCTCCTTACGCAAATAAGAAAAGAAGCCATATACAGTATAGTATGGGGGTCAGACACAAACACCAGACAACCCAGTTACAAAAACAAACCAAAAAGAACAAAATGCTACTTACATTAACCATATTTTTTCTCCTTCTTCTTGGCAGACATCCATACTAAATTTAAAAGAAATTACTGGTCACAGTTTAATAAAACAGCCCAATAGTAAAAAACTCTGGAATGTGGGAACTTTCATTAAAGAAGGATGCGGTACAGAAAGCCATATTCATAGAAAGTTCCACACATATTATTTAAATAATAGAGTATTAGAGTATATTTAACTGTCTGCAATTCCAACGATAGATATGGGCTGCATCATATTTTTTTTTTCCATTGCCAAGCATTATACTGTAAGTCAAGTTAATTTTTTTTCAAGAGAATGACTTTTTTTTTCTCACAACTGACTTTTTAACTCTAAGCCTCACTGCCTCACCTGGCTTTAATTAATTATAATAAAGACAGCCTACAGTCAATAATCCCTATTAAACGATGGAGGAAAAATTCAGTTTGTGCTAATGCACCTGTTCTTTGAAAGCACTACACATGAAGATAAAGAAACTTGTATCTGAGCAGATACAACTCTGTTCATCACACTATCAAGAAGAGTGAAGCACAAAGAATTAAACTTTTCCACATAATCTGGAGTGCATAGGTTCAATCAGTTAAATGTTATTCAGTCTCACTCTCCTTTCTAATTATTCAATGAAGCTTAAAGGTCTTTATTAGAGGCTCTCTCTATACTCTATGTGAAGTTCTGTGCTTTTCAGAAATAAAAGTGCATTCCACATACTCAGCTGTGTGCATGATCCTTAGTTAAGGCAACGTGACAGGTCTGCACAGCAGTGGTCTGCTCACAGAGCACAGTCACTGTGGAGTCAGAAAGGGCTGGAGAGCTATAGTGACATCGGCTGTTCACCTCAGGTTATATATCCTCCAGAGTCTGCAGTGAAATCGGTGCACCAGGTCAGTCTTTAAACCATTCAGCCCATTTCTCAGTCAGCTGAGCCCCATTTATGAGTTATTAGCATGTTGCCATTAGCCAATAAAATAAACCTCATATTAACAGTACATCCACGTAGCTCTTTTAAATTTCAGTTTTTAAAACACTTGCTGGTGTGTGTTTATTCCTGACATTAGATTCCTCCCATCACTATTAAGTCACAGGAAAACAGGCTGGAAAATGTAGTTTTCCATGATCTGCTACTGAATACACACTTCAACTCCTAGAAATGAGTAAAACACATTAAGCATATCTATTAAAGACATACATTTTCATGTACTATTAAATTACTCACAAAAGGACCGGGTATATTTTTGGGGGTGTTGGGAAACCAGAAAATAAACTTTCTTTTGTTTAAATGTAAAAAAAAAGAAACTGGTACAAAAGATCCCCTTGGCTTTTCTATTTCAATCAACTGGTTTTCCACACACAGTGCAGAAAACAGCCCCTACCTCATTTTTTTATTAATGCCACGACTAATCTTTTACACAGAACATATTTCCTTCATCAGTTGTGCAGTACATCACCTTTCCCCTGTTTTATGGAACCAGAATTGAGAAGATAATTTTTAAGGAGTTAATAATGTCACATATGGAGCCCTCTGGAGTATTAGGCACTGATAAAGTAAAACACTGCTAACAATTATTTTTAATTTGTCTCATTTGTTTTCCTTATATATGTATATGTACTGTACATGTATATGTATGCATAAGATGCAAATATATACATAAGGAGCACTTACTGCATATGTGACAGGCATTGCGATGTTTACAAAACAGTGTCATTTGTATTCAATAAGGCATCTTATTTTCATGATGGCTGGTATTGATTGAAAGATAAAGCTGGGAAGCTAGATTTCTTCTATATTAATTGAGAACACTCTGTTCTAGTCATTTTTTTTGCAGGCACCCTGAGTCATACAATGAAAGGCATTAATACAGTCATCATCCTCACAAAGCAGGATTGCATTTCAGTCCCTTGAAACTCTTTGATAAAAACTAAACCATAAATGACAGTTGCTGGCATCATTGTAAGTTACAGATCCCTAACAGCAAACAAAGCATTCATGCAGGTTTTTCATTTGCTTCAATAAGCTGATATGAATTAAACAGCAAACAAACCCACTTTAAAAAAAAGTTGAAGTAAGCTTGAAACACTAGGCTCCTTTGAACAACAGAAGAGACACTGCTTTCAATGTACCTAAAAATTGGAAAATGTATGCCTTGAAGCTTAGCAGTGAGAGAAAAAAACTTTTTTTGCACTAAATCTAATTATTCTGCTTAAGATTGGACTAATATAACTGAGAAATCAGCAGAATACAAAACAATATGTCAGCTAGTCATCCATGAGTAGTATTCTACTGTTGCTCTGTTTTTAGATGAAAAAATACATGTGAGTCAGCTAGAGTAGTCAAAGATCTGGATGTACTGTAGTTTTTGAAAGCACAGAACAAAAGGCACAGATCACACAGCAGGAAAAGCCAGCAAAAAGCAAAGTGATTTCTACCTATTCACTTTAACACAAACAACACGAACAGGAAAGGATTGTGGCTTAGGTAATTGTAACTACTCATGCCTATTGACAGCTATATTGAAAGCCTTATCTTGGACGAATGCTGTTTTTTATCAAACCCTGCAAAGTCCTGATTGCCATCTGCAGATGTGGAAGAAAGCTTGAAAATACTGTGGCAAATAATAATGTGGTCCCTACAAAATAGTACAAAAAAGTAAATCAACAGAAACAGCCAAGCAAGTTAAGAGTCACTCAGCAGATGACGGCTACTATCTTCTCTCCCTTCAGAACACTGCAATGTTCTTTTTTTTCCAAAACCATTTTTTGGGTCCTGTTATACAGTGCACAGCTGTTTGACTGGAAAGTTGCGTTGTTAAATCAAGTTCCTGAAATACAAGTTATAAAATAATATTCAGAAACACGGTAACAACAAACAGACACTGATAAGTCTGTCTTCACTTCTTTTTTTAAATAACTGAATGCATCTTGTGTAGAGGCCAACAAACGAAAAGAGCACAATGTTGTACAAAGCATTTCTGTATTGTTCTATAGTACATATCATCCAAATGCTCTTTAGTGGAAATTTTCTTATAACAATTCATTATTACCATAACGCTTTTGTGCTGAACCTGTGACACTTTCCTTGGTTAAACCTTCTTCCCTGGTGATTTTATTGCATTCGATTACTCTCTGGCAAGAATTCTTGCGATTTGCTTATCTTACTTAATGCATTGGGACTTTCTTTATTTTTTAAATTTGTTAACAACAAAATATGTTTTACAATACCTTTTTTTCTTAATTCAATCTAGTTTACAGAATACCTTAAAATAATGATGAACTATTTTATAACTGAACATCTCTTAAACTTATCAGTTTTGAACAGACTTCCAGTCCAATCACCCATGTTATACAGCATCTTAATGTGCCACAAAGCACAAAACCTTGCTTTAATTAAAATTGTATTATTACATTTTTAATATCGTAATATTCTGACTTAATATGCAGGTGTTGTTAATTTTTCAGGAAATGTGGCTGTTCAGGGACAGCATTTTCAGCCAATGGAAAAGAGAGAGGTGACAAACAGGTGTTCACTGTAGTTGAACAAAAAAAACAAAACTTGTCATCAATCAAAGCTAGCCATTCCCAATCCCTTTCACCACTCACTTGTGCCTCAACAACAACAAGAAAAGAACTATTGAGCAGAAACGCAAAGCATTTTTATACACAGTAAGAGTTCCATTATTCAGGAAGGACAGCAGGTTGCTTAAATAGCAAATATTTTAATTATAAAATTACCCAAATGCCAACAGTCCAGCCCGGTCACCCCTGCCTGTAACTGCAGGAGATGCTATTAAAATTCTCACTGTATCCCTTTCTTTTCAATGAGGGTCCTACCTAGGGTACAATATGTCCAGAGTTTTATTAAATAATTGCTTCATACCAGTCTTCTGCTCTCATTAAAATTCCATGACAACACTTTTCAATTTATTTTTTATATCTCCCCTACAACTTTGTAACTAGCTTGTTATCAGCCTCCATGGTTGTAGAAAAAGCGTCCATCAACTTTGCCCTGTAGAATCTCCACGCCTGGTGCATTTTAACCCTCTCAGCCTCCTTCTGTACCAGGATTGAGGCTGAACTCCTCCCATCTGTGTTAAAGGGGACTTTCCTTCACCACCTGTGTCTGCTAGTTCTGCTGAGCTTTTAAATTCATTTCCACAGCTTTTATCTTATCTCTCTTTTCACTGTGCAGAACAATCACTTTTAACTGTCAACAACCACACCGAACAATTGGGCTGTTTTGTACAACATTTGCAATGCCAATTTGGCCAGGGGTGGAAGAAATTTAAACATTTGCTCTGTCAATATACTTGTGTCCCCCTCTTAGCACAGAAGACATAGCTACTCGCTTACAGCTGGTATTTGACATGTTATTTATCTGCTTATGAGCTACTTATCCCATGTTAAAGCTGCTACTTAAATATCTACTTATTGTTAGACTTCTACGTTGATTGCTAAGATATCCAAAACTAAATTTATTTTTTTGTGTGAATATGTTATGCAACATATAAAGCAGACCTGAGAGCCTCTGCCCCAACAGGGAGTGAGAGATCAAGCTGTCCTACTGCTATTGTACCACTAGCAACAAACAGAAGTGGAACTACTCCCTTTGTGGCTTAATCTAGGAACATACTGGCTCTGTTTAAAGGCTTGAAATTGTCCATCTTGACTCAAATGTCTATAATTTACACACAGCTTGGAGAGTTCTTCTCATATATAAACATCAAGCAATCAAAAAAAAAAAAGCCCAAAGAGCATAAAACAACGTCTAATATGTGTCATATGTGTTGTGTTCCGTCTTTTCCCCAATGTAACAAGACTCATACTGTCACTCTCAATACAAAGTGTGTTTTATTTCACTCTAGGGTCATTGTAGATGAAAGAGAGTGATATCTCATAGCTTTCAACTCGCTCCCAGTGACAGATGTGTGTATGTGTGGGGGGGCTTTCCTCTTTTTCCAAGGTGCCAGTCAGTGCTTGCTGTGGGGCTGAGGTTTGATTGCTGCTGCCCTCAGAACCGGTGACATATAAATACAGTTGAATTCTTCTCCAACAAAAATATTCCCTCATATAAGAGTCTGATGATTTTTACATCAAAAGAAATATAATTTATCATGTCTACGAGGGAGATAAGCGTGGAAGAAGTAATCCAAGAGCTATATACAGCACACAGAGCTCGGCCTTACTAGACCCACAAACTTTCACAATGGGCAAGAAGAGATTTCATAGCACAGAGGAAACAAATAAACTGAGCCTCTTTATAGCAGAAAGGAGTCATGACTCATGGATATCAGGCACGAATCTGAATGTGACTTATTGTCTTAAAGCACACAGAGCTCAGATGTGTGTCTATGTGCAGTACAAAATACTCAATCATTATTGCTTATTTAGCTGAAAGTTTCTTTTAGACAAAAATATAATCCTTTCTTACCCTACCAATTTGCACTTTGATGAAACATCAAAGGATAAGGGACTGTCCACCTGAGTAATTCCGAATGTTACAAAACACTCCTGAAACAAATGTACAGAAATAGTGGTTTGTTTTTAAAATCAGGTTTTCTTAACTTCAAGCTGAGCATCTGCAAGACTGCCCTCTCTATACAACCTTTGTGAGCTGCTGAACTCGAACATCAAGCATTAGGTAAAGACAGAGTTTGTCTTTTACAGAATACTAAAGAGAACCATTCAGAGAAATTCCTGCAAATCCGGTCTACAGTATGTTGCCTTTAAACTGTCAATTCCATTAAAATGAATAAAAAATAGCTACATGCAACATGCAACAACTAGAGGGAGAGTTCTTGTGTGATATAGTGTTGCCATCTTTGTGCCAGTCGGGTTACACCGATGGTTGTCCAAAAATAAATGTTCTGTTATACATTATTGATGAAAGCTAGGAAGATGAAATGAAGAGCACCCATGAACACCACAAAACACAGAACAGCTCATTTTCAAAGGGTCCTTAATAACTCAAACCTACAACACCAGGAATGCTTTATTCAATATCAGTAAATCTGCCAAAATAATAAGTTTGAGCTTTATTTAAAACAAAAATTAATATATAGAAATAAAAGAGTTGATGGAAGGGTGGGGGAGGGGTGACACAATTGACCTCACATCAGCAGCCTGCCGATAGGAGGGAAATATTAAAAAAATCTATGTCAATTTACCCTAAACAGCTGTAATCTGTAGAAGGAAATAAATGAAGTGTGTCAGAAAAGTGAGGCGCCTGTGGACCTCAAACGCCTAGCTGATTAAAAAACACTGAAGGATTATAAAGTGATTGGAAAGCCAAAACAGTGATTAGGGAATGCATTGTCCTATTATTTTTTATTAGGTGTGATTGCTTTCTTCATAACTAGATTGTATTGAAGACCCAAAGGTGATTTTTGAAAAAAAACATTCAACTTCTCTCAAAAGACCCTTTCCTAGTTTTTCTTAAATATCATAAATGCTAGATGTAAAACTGTCCTTGCACTAAGTACAAATATATTTTTACCCTTATTAACCAAAACAACATGGAAGTGAAAATAAGGCACACTGCATGATTGTAATTTTTGAATACTGATGACTTGGAAACCCGTTTCTTATAAAATGATGGCTGCTTTCAATACAAAGCACACAGCCTCTTTAGAGTAGTTTTGTAACAAACGTTAAGCCACTGCTAAATTAAAAATCCATACTTTCAATAGGCGAGTAAATATCTCATTAACTAGTCTCTTCACACCCTGGCTGGTAATGTATTTCAGTGTGCACAGAGAAGTGAGAGACAGGTACAAATGTCACCAGCCTTCATATTGTGTGGCAACGTCTGTGGGTTTTCCATGTAATAAGATACCATTCTAATAAACGTTCTAAACACAGACTGCAACAAATTGCACTGCACCACAATGTAAATACTGTAAGGGAGAGAATAATTTTTTTTTTTAAACGTGTTCCTTCTGCTTTCATTAACCAGTTTTATTTCCATGTAATAATACTTCATGAAAGCGGGAGCCTGAATGCTCTTATTCAGAATGCGAACCACTAAAAAGAAGCAAAATAAGTTGAAAATAAAAGCATTTTTAGATTATGCAAGGCAACTGGACCTTTTTTTTTATCATTTACCTGCATTGAAAATAATTTCAATTTTTAATCATGATGTCATTTCAAAATGGATCTGTATCTTGTCACATTTCTTTTCCTAAAGCATTATTCATCCTTGAGATAATCTGAGATTTTGAGTTTTCAATTAAATAGTTTGCAAATACAGATAATCAAACTGTCAATTTTTAAGGGACATTCTCCAGATTTTAAACACAAATCTAAAAACTCTGGTCATCGCAGACACCTAGTATGGCCTTAGAGAATTATTTGTGATAACTATAGATATGTTAAAGATTTTGTATACCATCACCTTTTCTTTATTTCAGGAAACTGCTGCAGTAGAAAGCTGGAGACTAATTTATATAAAAATGAATTTATTTAATGTCAATTAAATTGACTAATTTAGAAATGAAATTAATGAATACATTTGCCAGTACAGTTAGATTATATATGGATTTATCACTCTGTTTTTTTTTGTAAAGTATCCCACCAAACATACCCTGCATAAATTTAAGATTGACAAATAAAATATTGATGTAAATATATTTGCTTAAAATGACACATTAGGCAAATCAAACACTTCAAATCAAAACCTGAATCAATATTTGAAATGGAAATGACCACAACTATGTCTAATTGGAAATATTTGGAATAGAAAGTAATTATTTTCCTCCAGACGTTTGAATATATTATTTTATTTACATCTCTGCTTTATCTTGTCTTCTGCAATAAAAGCTCCTGTTTTTTGTAAGCATCGTTTCTTCTCTCAAAAAAAAAAAACATTGAAAACAAAGAAAACAAACAAAAAAGCTTTCAAATCTCAGCTGGCTGACAGCTGGGAATTCTTGAAAGTTCAAGGCCAACAGCTGAAAGTGATGAAAGGACAAAGCAGTGAAAAGGTGCACTGGCATACAGTATGAATATTCTCTCTCTGACCCTTTATTCATAAAGAAACTGAATGCACCTAAATAACTTTACCTCTTGTTTACTACTCGTCAGTTGTCTTTATTTCTGCACCTTTTTCTTCCTTAGCAGTTGACTGCTATTTACTTGTCTTGATCTGCCAAGATTTTCTTTTCAGATGCACGACCTGAGCTGTTAACAGGATGAGTGCCAATCTTGCTGGGATTGCCTATAGTTTAAACAAAACTCTCCAGTTCAGAGAAGGAATGTCCTTCATTCCGTAATGGCTGTAGCAGGAAACAAAACACGGTGTAGCAATAAAGCACACAAAATGAAAGCACATGATTTATTCAAAAATCATAGTTTTCAATGAAAATCTCAAAGCAACTAATTTCTTTTTTTTTAGTGCAGCACCTCCCATCATTAGAAACCATCCTAGCAGGCTAGGAAACATTACACTACACTCACTCAAGCTATGCCAGAACAAATACACTGCTGAATGCTTTACATAAAGTTATGTAAATTTTCATTATTTATATTAAAATAATATTTTTGCATTAGGAAGCTAGCTTTGTTGTGATGAAGTGTTAATGTGTTTTTAAGTAAACATTTTTTTTTCTTTCAGCACATCAAAAAGCTTTTTTTTTTCTACCCTTAAATTAATGTAAAGAATATACACATTGCTTCTCCTGGGCAGACCAGTCAATTTGCATGCTCTAATGAGTGGGATGTTACCATTAAATGTAATTAGGTGTTTGAAAGAATGTTACGTGGCTGCAAGCCCTGTGAGAAAAAGCCTTTTGTGAAGTGTATCGTAATAAAGGGATATAAGGGGTAGTTAGGAGAATGTTGCCCAGCTGGAAGTCTAAGAAAACAGCGCACATGCTATAATCAAGAGTATGTCATAACAAAGAAGTGCTTCTAACAGGGCTGATCTGGGTTGTAGATGCAGAATGACAGCGAAGACTACAATAAAAAAAGCAACATAAAAACTAAGGTAAAGGGTTTGTCCCACTGTCCCCTCTCACCACCAACACACACACAAACAGAATTATCATTGTAGTGCTCGGTTCTTTTTGTAAGCTTTTCTTCTTATGAAAGTGCACTTATGAAGTGCAAAAATAAAACTGCAAAAAATGCTCTGTTTTAGCTGTGACACACTTAGACTCAGAACCAGTTTAGAAAACTGGCCGGCCGTATTGGGCCTGAATCTTTAATAGACGTGAGAGGTCAGAAGCAAAAAGCGGGTGGGAAATGTCCTGGAACAGGGGAGTGAAGCAGCTCTTTTGCAATGCCTCTGAATGTGACAACCCTACATGCTCAGTTGTGTTGTCTCCAGCAGTGACTATTCTTGAAGATATAGAGATAATATTTCAGATTCAAACCGCATCGTATTCTGAGAAAAAAGGATACTTTATTCTTTTAATTCTGGATTTTCGCCTGTTTCATGCAGTTTTCAGGATTCCTATGTACATTTTAAAAAAAGTCATAACTCCATCCCACACATAACACTCAGGGGCCAGCGACTTACCTCTTTCTAATAGCTGAAAATTTAATTACAGAATTAGGCACCAATGATTGATTTTTTCTGTACCTTGCTACTGCAAATTTCTCTCAGATCAATTCTGAGATTTCTGAGAACTTACAAACATTTCATTTTTGTTGTTACATTCATTGGAATGACAAAAATAATCTGTGAATACAGATCTCCTCTGAGCCCCATTTGAGACTAGAAACTTAATTTGTACAGAATCCTTACGAAAAACACTCCCACTTCCCTTCCACAAAAACACAGTGTGATCAGAGAGACTCTGACAATAAAAGCCTGCATAATGTATTTATAATGACTATCACTATTTTCAGACTGAATCTTTTATCTTCAGATCCCTTATTCTCATACACATTCCATCAATCAATCATGCAGCATACTAGGTTTGCTAAAAAGGCATAGTTTTTAGTATATGCACTCTATTAATTTTTAAAAGAAGATCCTGAATATTTCATATGAAATTTACTGAACATCCAATAGCATCTGAAACGCAAGTAGATTTTCTTATATCCTCTTATATCCTGTTTTAAGAGCAGGGTCATGCAATAAATTTGCTTTGCTGGTACAAATTCTCCAAAAAGCGCACTGTAAAAGTAGCACTGGAACAGCACGTTGAAGGTTAGAGAGCAAGGGAGAGATCTAACAGCCAAATGTGAGCAGGACTTCTACTCGGTTCAAGATAATGCATCTGAATCTTTTAAAAATACCTCTTAAAAGACGACAACAATAAAGACAAATATATTGTCATTTTCAAGAATTCAGTGAAAATTAATAAGCACCCCCTCCAGGGTCTACACTGCAATTTGCATGCAAGCTCTGAAGAATAGCACACAACTGCACAACCGCATCTTAAAACCTATGTATTCACATGTTCCCGCCACCCTTTATTTAACTGGGGATGACAAAGAGGGGTAGTTTCTGAGGTAGCAGGGCTGTGGGGGGTGCAGCGTGTGTGTATGGAGAGATTGTGTGTTTTGGGGAGGTGGTGGGGGGATTAAACTGAATCCAATGTGCTGGATCTGCTTAGCCAGGATGGGATAAACAAGCCTCGTTCTCATGGCTCTCCATGTGGATGTGCCCTGAAGCCGAAAAAATAGGTCAGTAGAACATAGCAGACCAATATCAGGCAATAGATCCCGGAGGGCTGCCCGTTTCAGTGTCACTCCGAGAATCTATAACATCATCAAGGGAAAAGACCAACACGCAAAGTTGTTATACAAGTCTCCTTTCAAAACAGGCACGACCTCTGGACTGGAACAACAGGATTATGCAGAAGAAGAAAAAAAAAATTCTCAACACGCAGATTATTCCTCAACTGAAACCAACGGTTAAATGGCGAGGTTTCAGTTTCCTCAGACACAGAATGGCTTGGGTTTTTTTATATCAATTTATCTGCTGAGAAAAAAATGACAGACAGACTGCACAAAGATTACATCTGTCTGAAATATACTGACTAGGATTAAGCTGCCCCAGCAAGTCTCTGTTACCTCAATGCCGTCCATCACCATCACTTGAAATGCACAACAAAGTAAACCCTATCTACAGTTACAAAAACAAGTTGCACAATTTGCCATTTGATATTTTATATTCACTCCACAGAAGCCCACAACCAGCCTTAAAAGATTGCCAACTTCATTACCTTACAGAAAAAAAATGCTTGCAACTGATGCAGAAAAAGAGAGGTTGTCACAGCTTAATTCCCCAGTAATAAACACATTTAGAGGCAGTCTCCTCCTTCTCTCGCTCTCTCTCTGTCTGTGCCGCTCGCTCTCTTCAAGCTCCCGAAGATGGAGAGTTGGCAGATTATGAATACCAAACAGACACACTCCCTCAGTACTAACCACTTGTTACACCGCCTCTCTATAACACTATGTAACAGCATGAGTTCTCCTCTTACCTTTCATAGCTGAAATCACAAAATACATCATTAAGCTCCAAGTCCATAAGAGAACACTAGCACCAGAGCAAAGCCCTCCACTGCTGTCTCAGCAGCAGCTGGCCAGCACAGCTCTATCTCTGCCTCAGTGCATGACCACATGAAAATCCATGTGACTGTGACATCATCTGAAATATCTTTTTGCTCTCCGCCCACCAGCTCGGAGTGGCATACCAGGCAGCCACTAAAGCTGAGACTCTGAGCACTGTGGAACAGCACCTGGACCACTTCCCACTGATTGCAGTACCAAGTCTGTGTCTGGGGCAGGTAGACACAGCACGATTCAGCTGTCCCTCTTTTTTTAACACTTGCAAGGGACAAAAAGTCATAACAGTGGTTTTAAAAAGAAGGCAGGCATCTGAGGTTGCTATTGTTTTTTTCTCTCTTGCTCAGATGCAGAGAAACCTTGGGAGCACAGAAACAAAAACCAAATCCTCCCATTTTGGCCTGGTGAAAACCCTTCCGTTCCAAACAAATAAATAATATTTGCTGGGCGGATGAACCCTAAACTGCCTCCAGATGTTTTAAAGCACAAATACTCTACCCAAGGGCAGAATATGCTCAAATAGGTGGATTTAATCTCATGGTAGAGAGCGTATTGTGGTCCCGTTTGTAACCCCTTACTCCTAAAGTAGTCTGAAAAACGATTTAAAGAAAAATCTATAGCTATCATAATTATGCAAGGCCTGCCCGGATAATATACACACACACTGCATCATCGTCAGGTGAAGAAGAGTAATTAGCTGAAAGTAAAGAAGGCTGCTTCATTATGCACAGGCTAATCCCTTAGTGAAATGATGGCAGTCCTTAAAGTTACAGGACCTGTTTCTAAATGAATGCCAGTCCATATCTGCTACAGTATGTTGATGTCCACACAAAAGCAGCCTGCTTGCTTGCACATAAGCAGATCAGCCTTTCATCACAGCTGTCTCCTTCTGATACAATATTTCGTGCTTAGTGAAAGCCAGCTTGGACAAAAACAAGGATCCATTTTGAATTTCAATTAATAAGCTTGTGTCACACATATTTAAGCCAGTGTAGCAGATCATGTTACCAAAGACAAACCAGCCTGCTTACAGTTAGTGGCTTTGCTTTCAAGCCTCTTTGCATAGACAACTTCCAGCCCATCTTTGTCTATTGCTACAATCCAAGGTCCATTAATTGGGATAATTATTTTTGTTACTTTAAATAAGCTAGGCTTGTCTCAACAATAATCTGTTTTCTTTTGTTTCTAACATTCGATATTTTAAATATATCCATGTATATCTAGAAGAACCATGGGAGGAAAATAAATCTGTATAAATGTGAGTGTCACCTCCACATACAGGAATTCCAATAAATCAGACATTAATACAATAGACCTTTTGCTATTGCTTTAAACACAATGTTTGTCTCTTTTATAAACTCAAAAATAAGAAAATGTACTTCTATCAAATACCCTTTTTACTGAGCAGGACATGCCACATTTATATTACACTATTACACTAATTTCAGCGTGATAAATTTCCACAGCAATTTAACACTTTAGTATTGATCTCTTTGGCTATAAATTAAACATTTAATTTGCTTTACTATGGTTTACCATGGTCTGTACCAAGGTACGCTATAGCTTTTATAACTGTTATAAACCAGTCACTGCTTACCTATCTAACCACTTGGTGTAAAGTTTTTTAAGGCTTTAAAAACTACGGCTCCTCTGTACCGTCTATTCACATATATCATTTAACATCATTTTCATCTGACTTCTTAATTAGTCTCCATTTCACTTTAAACAAAGCATCCTTACAAACAAAAGAGGCTTTAAAAAAAAAAAACAAGCCAGGAGTGAGCTTTCATCTGAAACGCTGCTATGGTATATCGTTTTTCACTGCGGCACGCCACAAGCCTCTGTGCACTTGTGTGCTTCTGAAGTATGCATCCAGCGCCCCACACGGGATGAGGTTAAACAGTTGATTTCAAACTTGAGTGGCAATATGGCTTGTGTAGCAGGTGTGGAACCACCGAGCGATCACAGCACAAAAAGAGCTGCAAGTTACTTGCTGGCTTAGGTTTTGTTTTGGGGTTTGTTGACAGTGTTGTGCAAAAAGTGCATTCATACATACAGTATGTAGCGCCATTCTAGCCAGGTTGTCTTGCAATGCATTGGAAAAAAAAAACAAACACCGCACATGAGTAAGTGCGATAAACACTGGTATGTACTGTATATACTCTTACAGGTGTGTTAAAAAAATTAATACAAGGATAACAGCTTTGTCACATTGGCTGGAAAGGATTTCAGCACAACAGCTGAAGACTTAAGCACCAGTCAAAATGAAAGTTTCTGTAACTTCTAAAAAATTAATTTTGTTAGGGAACAATTAGGTTTGTATGAAATAAGCACGGGAAAGTCCCACACCATGAAGAACCACAAGTTAATGAAGGTACTTAAAATTCCGTTTAAAAACTCATTGGTAGCCCATATAGGCAGTGGGTTAACAAGTTCAGAAAGAAATGAATAAGTTTTGGTTTGTGCAAATTTGCTTAACATATGTGCCTCAATACAGGTCTCATTTGCTTTATCTATAAACTGGGAAGTGCACAAACTCATGACCTTTCACATTCATGTCATTCCACACAAAACAGTGTGCAGCATAGAAACCCCAGGGCTCGTCTTTCATAACCTCACAATGGCCTAGAAATAAGATAAGCATGGCTTCAGAACTGTTTATCTCCAACACGTGTGTTTCTGTGAAGATCGGGGTATGCTGAATAAAATTTCGTTTGCATGTCTAAAGACAGGAATATGACAGACGACACTGTGTTGAAGCTGGCACCTTTGATGGCAACAAAGAGCTAACATTAGTTTTCACAGCAAAGATTATAAATGTCAGGGAGAGTCCAAGACCCTCATAAAGAGATAAAGGCATGGGTGCCTTTTTGTTCTTAGAGAAATAACAGTACCACAACTGACCATAAGTTGTCACTGTGGTGCCTTTATGATAGTGTGGATGTTTCATTCACAGACCCTGTTCATCAAGATGTAATCATACAAATGTTCTGAAGAGAATGTGATGGGTACTGAGAAGGTTAAAATGTAGTTAAGCAAGTGTGCAAAAGCATAAAAAAGTTCATATAGACTATATTTCAGCTCTATTATTGTATTTCACATTGAAATCTATAGCTCTAACGTTCCCTTTTCTGTGCTGTGGCCCGTAGCAGGATCAAATCGTTTTAGAAATTCTGGCAGGATTAAATTGCACATCTTCAATAGCAGTGAATATCAGCTGAGTAAATACAACGTGTTTATGAAAGCAGCTGCTGCCAAAAAGGTCACTTCCTGTACACTTGGCTGTCGGAATGTTTACACATGAATGAGAATCAGTTGATTATTTCTTTGTGGGCAACATTCCACAACTCTGAATGTCTTTATCTCACAATTCTGTAAAAAAAAAAAGAGACTAATATCTCTACCAGGTCAAAATGCCGACTTATTTTGCTTTCATACAGACACTGCACTGCTCTGTGTACTTTTCATTTTATGCAATTTACAGTGCTGTCATTTTCAGCAAAAAACTAATTCTTTCTGACGTTTTCATTCAAGAGTCCTTGACTGCTTGCCATACCTACCCCTCTGCTCACCAAGCCATACTGATTTAGCAAGTTCATCAGCCTGTGGAGCTGAAACACATAACATCTCATTTTGAGGTTGAAGCCTTTTATTTCTTATTCATTTCATTTTTTTTTTGCTTTCCATGCACAGCATATCTATATATGGAGAAACACTGCATACAGATGGAAAAAATGGTTCCACAGTGGAAGCAATGAGTGTTACACTCTTTCTTCTGATGTTTCAGCATGGATTTGACTTCTGCTTGTTTCTACGTGGTTAACCTGCTCTGCCCTTTCCACTTATATATCATATAAATGTGTGTATATCTAAGATGAATATACATTGCTTGCTTCTTTCTACCCTTTTTTTTTCCAAATTTAACAGAAAGTGTTAACTCCAACAGTCAAAATGATTTTTTAAATTAGGTAGCACCAGTCAAGGTACAAGTAATGACAGCTTTGACAAACAACTCCATGCTTGCTATGTGTTAATGAGTTCTGAAAGATAGCACGCATAAAGAACTTGCTGTGTTACTGAATACAAGTGTGAATGAACTGAGGTCTCTGCACAGAGTCAAAGCAGGAATCCTTGTCATTACTGGAAGCAATGTATTTCTATAGCCAAATGTGGTTCATTAAATGGGATCAGTTCTTTCTGAGGCAGGTGTGTAACGAAAGCAAAGGAGAATTCTGCAAAGCTACATTTACATAGCAACATAAGTGACAAAATTGAATAACACTTGACAGATCTGCCACATTGCAAGTGGCAGAAATTATATCACTTTTCAGAAACAGTTGTCTGAACCTGAACTGCACTTTTCTGTGTGGAAAAAAAAATAGCAATGAATAAAAGTTGACATGAATTAGTTTAAATTTTTTTTTAAATTAGTTTCAGCAGATGCCAGCACATTTGTATCTGCAGTGATACGTTTTATCGCAAAACAGGACACAATGAGAATAAATAACTGGGTTTTTATTTCTAACACGGGTGGCAGATCGACTAGTGTTGTATAATTAAAAGCTCTGTAAAACAACATGCTTTTTAATACTCCTTAAGGAACATTTGTTTTTAAAGAAAATACTTAAATATTGCACATTCCCATTATACAATTATACCTGGTGAGGTGAGCATTATCTGTTACAGAAATTACATAATATATTTCTACAAAACTTTAACAAACTGCAGTGGGGTGGGAGAGAAACCAGCCACACATCTGGTAGTGTGTTATTTTCTAATCAGCAACGTAAATAATTCCTGCTTTAAATATTCTGGAAGGACAAAACAAAATAAATAGTATGTTTGTAACAATACGAACTATGATTTACCTAGAGTGTTTGCAATATTTGCAATCAGTTTGCAATAAAACACAGAGAAATTACAAATAAGACTGTCTTATAACATCCAGATCCCAATTCTATACCACACTGTATAGGGCAAAAGTAAAAAGCGCTTTGTGATCTTTTGGGATGAAAAGCACTAAAGAAATATTAAGGTTGTATGGTGGCATGATGATTGGGATTGCTGCCTCACAGCTCTTGAGCTCTGGGTTGGATTCCAGCCTTTTATTTCTGTGTATTTTCTGTGTGGAGTTCGCATGTTGTCAAAGTTACACTAAGGTTTCGTTCCACCATCCACAGGCACTCTAGAGAATCTTGCATAACCTGTCCTTTTTTCCCCATGTACAGTATATGTGTTTGCCCCACACTGGACTGGCATCACATCCAGAGTTGCTCACCACAGTCCTGTGCTTGACTAAGCACTTCCTGAAAACTGACATAAAATTAAAATTGTTACTAGACATATTAACACCACCCTAACAACACACTTGCGAGCAAGTGAGCACAGAGATTTGATGTACAGTCGTAACGGCATCACAGTAAGCTAAACATATTTATATAAACCTGACATTTCACACAACACAGTCATAGGGCAGGCTCACATCTTTTAATTAATTAAAACAAATTTATTTATTGTAAATAAACCCCATGGGATAAAATTCAATCGAGATGCGATTCAGGGCATCCAACAGTTCCCTAGAGAAAACCAAAGTACTGCAGCTGGTAAAAGCCTCATTAACAGTCTGTCACTAATCATCCAACAGAAATTGCAGATACCAAAAATCATATACTTTAACTCTTGCATCCTGTCTCAAACAGGCATTCTATAAGTGTAAGCAATTATTATTATTATTATTAATAATAATAATAATAATAATAATTATTATTATTATTATTATTATTATTATTATTATTATTAGTCCAAAAGCCTTACCCTAAAGAGGATAATAAGCATCTTTTACAAAAAGTCAGCAAGAAAACATGAAAACAAACAGGCCTTAGGCTGCCAGCTAACACTGTTATGGAATTAACCAAGTTCTACAAATGTCTGATGAAAACAATACAGATCAATTTAATATAAATGCCAAAAGCATCAGGTGTAATATCAACTCTTTGCAGCTCCAACCAATGCAAGACAATCATAAACCAATTTAGAGCAATTTAAAGCAATTTCCTCAGGCTTCCACTCATGAGAGACTTCAATAAATCAAGCAGACAACACAAGGAATATCTTCTTCTAGAAAAAAAAAATTCTGGTTTTCTTTTGTACTAAGAACAGGTCTTCAGAAACAATACAACCTTCTTACTGACTGCAAGAAGCACACTTCACATTGCATATGCATGAATCCTAAAATATTTAATGACTATTAATATGGTACAACTGTGAATTACTCAGTTTATTGTTCCTTAAAAGATAATTATGACAAAGTATTATATAGGGGCACTGGGGAATTGACCATTGGCTAAAACATAGGCAAAGCATAATATAGAGGAAATTTAAAAGCAAACGGAGCAGGAAAGCTCTTATTTTTATATATCCTTAGGGGTAACTGAGTGATAACTTGGCTGTAACACAACTGATTTGAAACAAAATGCTTTTGATGTATTAAATGTAAATTATCACACCTTTTTAATCAAGCTCTACTAAAGCCTTGTACATCAATATTTAAATATTTATCAATTTAAAAATCTCTACAGGCTTTAATCTCAAATTCATTTTGATTTTGTCTGTTAATACAGTTCTGCTGATAGTTGTTAGAAAACCACAACTGACCTTTTAGTAAGTACAAGATACTGTCAGCCTGAAGCCACTGTTTGTGTCTAAATAAGAAAAAAGACAATCCCATTCATTTTAACTCTCCTTGTAGAGCAATGACTGGAGGTAGCCTCCTACATTTCAAAGGTGCTGACACGACTCTTTCTCAGTCTGAGGTTATACTGGAGTCACAGACGACTCACCCTCACACTACCCTCTGTTTAAATGCAGTTGTATTTTGTGCTCTAAACCAGGTGCTCCTATCTTCCACCCTTAAGGCATACCATTGCAGCCACCCTCCGGTGATTCTACAACCGAAGCCTCAATTCCTCAACATCTGAACTAATCATTTAAAGGAGAACTGCAGTCCCAATTTCTCAGACCGGTGACACATCTCTGCAACCAAATAAATGGTATAGAAAAAAATGTACACATTTCAAATGAAGCACAAAACAGTGAACTTTGTGAAAGTACTGTATGGTTGCAAGAGTTTGCACAAATTGTCATGTGAGGCCTGTCCCACTCACTAGTCACTGTAATGGCTAGTGTAAAACGATGTACAGTACATGCAAATAAGTACAGGCTGTGAAGCAGACATTTTATTGCAGAAATGTTCCAACGTCATGCATACAAAACCATCTCGAATTAAAGAGCAGTATTTCTATACGATTAAAAGAGCTGTACTTACAGGCCTGCTTGTTTACAATGTAAGAGGGCCACTTCACCTCACCTCGTTCTGAATCACAGACGATGACAGTAATATGGTGTTGCCCATCCCTGGAAATTCTGTCTATTTTGTGGCGTAAACTGGTGGTTTAAAAGTTCAGTGTACAAGCCAGAAACATTTTCTAATTGCTTCTTCCAATTTAGTGTCACGGGGGAGCCGGGCCCTATCCCATCCAGCAATGAGCACAAGGCAGGATACACCCTAGACGCCAGTCCATCACAGGGCATACACAGACAAAAACACACACACTCACACTAGGGCTAATTTTTCTAGAAATTTTTCCAGAAACTAGTTAACCTATCAGCATGCCTTATGACTGTGGGAGGAAATCAGTGCACCCAGAGGAAACCCCAGAAAACACGGTGAATAGCAGAAATATACATATTCTTTGAGAATGACCAGTTCGCTTTGTTATACCCAGACGATTTTGGATTGGCCAGATGCGGTCGCGGCAATGAACCCACAACCCTCACACAGTTTCAAAACGAGGAAGTGTCTTTAACCACCAGGCGTGCTCCGTATTTCCACACTGGAGGATCAGCACTGTTGGGAGGAGAGACACTTCCAGCACTGACAACACCGCAAACCTGCAGACACCAGTAGGGGTCACTGTGTCTGCCAGCAGCTCTCATCAATTCAGCCAATGGTGTGCTGACGTTGGGGATTTCTGTCAGCCAGGGACATGAACGAGACTCAAACCCACAATACCTGAAGCACCGCCTCTGCTTGGGCTTGAGTTCAATTAAGGCCTCAAGGGTCAGAGCACATCCCTAACAATATAACTGACAAGAAATTGCAAAGCAGTTAGAAAGTGTAAGCATTTTTATGTGTAAACAGTTTTGAAACCATCTCTAGCACTACTAAATTGGACGGTTTATTTTATTTTAGGAATCCCTCGGGGACGATCATTTAGCTAATTGCAAAGGCTGCCTTTGAAAAATTAAACAATGCAGTTGCCCTTAAATTCCCCAGCACTGTCCCTTTTAAAATAAATGAAATAAATAAATGTTGCTATGAAAGAAAACAGCGGTAGAACCACAGGCAAAAGCTGCCGCGGAACAGAGAAACAGCTTAGTGTCTGGCGCTAATAAAGAGAGAATGACAGTTTGAGCACTGCTATGCTCCATTAATAACTGTACAGTTGTTTCCATATGTATAGCCCCAGGGTGGTTCAACCCAGCGCTTAAATAGAAACATATTTATAGAGCAATCAGGAAAAAAAACACTACGGACAATTCCCGTTCCACATTTCCAACAAATCTTGGCTGCTATCAGCCGTTCTTTCCAGACATGCATCTAAATAAAGAATTAGAGCAGGAGGTATAGGGAGACATTAATACTACAGCTACTGACAACATTGGGTTGCTGGAGTCCCGTGAAGTGTCTGCATGCTAACATCTTGAGCCAAAGTCTTTTTTCACTACTTCTAATAGCAGGTGCGGGTTTTCTGTATTTCTCCTTGTTAGACTGAGGATGACCAGAACTGAAGTAATTCAGCATCCTGAAATGTACAGTAGACTTAAAAAGACTCATAGAAATGAAAATGATTTCAAAGAAATAAAAGGGAAGAATCTGGACTACAGGCAGGTTAAGAAACATGAGGAGAAGTCATGAACAGCTATTCTTCCTGGTAAACCGCTGATTGAAACAGTATGTTTTACAAGGAAATAACCTGCAATGCTGGTGACATATTGCAAGAATTTCCAACAAAATACATCTTTATACACTGCTAAGGAATGTAACCCACAAAGATGTTCCTTGTCAGTCCTGTAATTCTTAAACTGCTGAAATTTTTACCTTTCTTCTCGTTGTAAACTCTAGCCATTCATTTTGCTGATTATAACAAGATATAAAAATGTGTCAAAAGAGTAGAAGACCTTGCACAAATAACTCCGTAGTAACAGACATTGTCATAAGAGCATCAGTCCTGAACATTAAAACATCATGCAAGATTGAGAAAAGGTTATTTCCAGAATCGTCTGCATTCTCTCTGAATGGCTCTCCCAAGTCACATAATAACTTAGACTACAGACAATACAAAGGAAAACAGGCTTGTGAGCTGTGCTTTAAGATATTTTGTCATTCATAACTCAGTCAACCCGTGACAGACTGAATAATCCACAGTTGAATATCTCCAATCAAGGCCATATTTTAACTAGTTTACTTACAAGATTACTGCATAGAAACACAGCAGAAAATGCCCTGTGAGAAAATAAAAAACACGAAGAATACAGAAATGTTGTGTCAGGATTCTGGAAGAGCTCACGTTAAATACAATGAATACATGTATAACTTAGTTTTTATTAAGTCTCAACACTGGTTCTGAATCAAGCCTGTTCAATATATATCTGCAAGAAATGAAATATCTGCAAGAAATGAAAGTTTGTGACCTTCCTGATGGGGGGCTTTAGCAGTAAGCAATATTCGAAACAATAAACACCTTGTGTACATCCTTGAATTGGAAGCACGGATGCTTCTTGATGTGATTGTTTTTTGTTCCTGTTGTCATTGGGTCTAATCCTACTAATGCAGCTGGCACACCAGAGCAATTATTTTTGTCTGATAAATTTATTCTGAGGCTTTCGTTTACAGTATGGGAGATGAAGGATATGATAAAGCGGGTCAGGGCAGTTTTCACTGCTCACATGAGCAGTGTGATTATGCTTTCGTTTTGTCCATGCAGTAAACTATACACAGTATCGTCTATACTGTACAGAGCTTATATACGCAAATACCTGCCTCCTCATCCTTCCATTTTTTCACTGCTTCTTCCAAATCAGGGTTGTGAGGCACCTGGTTCGTACGCCACCAAGCAACGGGTGCAAGGCTACTGCAGGGCAGACAGACACAAACCTCAGACAGTACAGTACACTCTCATAACAGGGCCATTTTTCCTAGAAGCCCGTTAACCTACAGTACCAATACGTATTTAGACAGCACCTAGAGGAAACCCACTCGAACACAGGAAGAACATACAAACTCCATGCCGATAGCACCTCAGGTCTGATATTGGACCCCGGACCCTAGTGCTGTAAGACAGCCATGTTAACCACTGCGTCACCAGCTATAGTCATATAGTATATATCTCTTTATTGAGTAAATCTGAGTATTTAGGATCCTTTGTTGTATTTCCTGCAGATTCCACATATATGAATAAATTCTAATTCTTCTAAATATTCTCATTGTCTTTCTCAACGATTTCCCATGTATGTGTATTTACTGTGTACTGCTGTTTGTAGTTAGATTTCTTTAGTTCAGCTCCCGCTCGCAGCAATCTGTCCTGCTGAAAAGGAAAACCACATAGGGGATAGGGGCTTGATAACAAAAAGCTTTGCTCCCTGAGATTACGCAGCCTGTGCAAGCAGCGTACCCGTGCTCATGAGGGAAATGCGAATGTGAAGCAGAACCATGTGAATTATAATTAACCAGCAACACACCTCTGCTTCAGAAACCTGATATATCTCTTACGAAGCAGAGTGATTAGGTACCATGGAAGCAGCTCCTTTGAATAAAATAGGGCAGGTCATTCCTTATAATAATTATGGTCATAACTGGGTATGAAGAATTGATAATATGACTGCTTATTCTTCATGTAGAGCGTTCACATTTGCCAGGCTGTCGTTTGAAAAAACATTTACTATTTTTTGCCACACAACTTCGGTAACAATTGCATTCCGCGTTGAAAAGGGCAACTGGAGAACGTGGCCTTTCTCAGGAAGTTAACAAATGAACTTCATTATAGTGGAGCATATGAGGTAGACCTCCTGGAGGGCATGATGTATTGCCAAGTACAAATTCAACCAACTCTCTTCCAACTTTGCCATTATGGAGTTATGTCATCAATGGAAAAAAGACAACATGTAAACCACAATAGTTAACCTTTCAGCTACTGAAAAATAAAAGATAAACATTTTTTTTGGCTAAAAGCTTCTTCTGATTAGTGGTGCTTTCTGAAAGGTGTGAGCATGAGTGTGTTTTCACCCTACTAAGACATGTTCCACAAACCAAACACATACTGTATGGAAGTGATGTTAAACTACACTCAACATTGCCTTCCAAATACATGTAGAAATGAATGTGAAGAAGGAGACTTCAAAAAGCAACAACCATGGGAATAATTCAAAGACAAGTACAGTAACTGGGTTTTAAATTTGTGAGAAAAATAAAATATACAGCAAAAAAAAGAGAGTCTCTGTATGACCTTCAAATTCCTTAAAAGACAAAAAGTGAGTGCACTTATGCACAAGGGCAAAGACCAAGAAAATTCACATTCAGCACTTTATTTTGTGAAATATGATATGATAAGAATTATACATTGGTCAGTGTTACAGCTCCCAGGCTGTACCGAAGAGTGAAACAAAACATTTTCTGGAAACTAGAATCCAAAGGTAACAAAGTAAAAACATTCTCTACAAAGAAGTTTTATATAGAGCTCATTTTAAACATTGTAATACTAAAAATATATCTATCTAGATTTCTTTAAATCCTATAATCATGAAAGTTGAATTTTCAGTAACATTAACAATAGTAGTAATAATGATAGAAATGTACAATCCTAAAACCTATAAAAGAATCAAGCTAATTTTAAAAATCATATTAAACATTCATAAAATGAGATCTTTCCGATGTGAGAGTACTTAAAAATAATGTGATATACTGTATGGGATGTTGTTTGAATGTAGGAGGAAATCTGAAACAAAAACATTATTTTGCTTACAGTTAATTCTATATATTTTACAGTTTACATTCTATTCAATCCACTGCATGTATAAGATCAGGAAAGTAAAAACATTAATCCATTATCCTGCATGCAGCTGAAAGCACACTTCTGGCAAAGGAGAACTCAGCGTGATTTACAGATCTTTTAAGACTCCCTTTGTTAAATTAAGTTTGAGCACCATCCCAGAGAGGCCTGCCGTTATCCCTCAGTATATTATGGTCATTTGTTAACATCTGGAGTGTCAACGAAAGAAACAACTTTGCTGGAGATCTTTGTACTATAAAAAACAACTGCCACACCAGAGGGAACAACTTTTCCAAAAGATTGAGGGGGATCTTCAGGCTATTCAACACATGCACGCACTATCTTGCTTTCTTCCTTTGTTAAAGCAAGGTTGTCTCGCATTTTCAATTATTCCAGCCAGACCCCTTTTAGCATGCTCTTTATACTTTTACACTTGACTTATGAGGATGCTATCATTAAGGTGTAGTCATTCATCACTGGGCCTGTTCCTCCTGCGCTATTTCACATTTGTAATGTGGTCCACAGAGGAGAAAACCTGTCAAAACTTTTTCCTAGAACCTTTGAACAAGGTAGGTCAACATTAAGCCTCGGCTCTTGGCCCACTTTTAGTCTTTCACAACACCTTTAAATTTCTTCTGGCACAAGAAGCACGAGAAGTGTCGAACCTCTCTTGCACACAAACCTCCAGATTGTGAGCTGGACGTGACAAACTGAGTCAGGTTTCTTGAGATGCTCTCATCAATCTTTATATCCCTCTGCCCCCCCCCCAAAAAAAACTAAAGGACATAAACAAAAAGGAAAAACAACACCCCAATACTCTTCCATCTTCCTTAGTACTATTAATATTATTAAAGGTTTTTAAAGTTATTGATACTGTAACTTCACAAGAACCATTCACTGTCTGCACTTTTTTTTTAAAAAACACACCTTCACTTATAAATACCACTGCTACTACAGTATGTCTACTGCACCTGCCACAATCACTGCAACTTTACTAACATCATTGATACTCCTAATAATGACAATAAATAAACTGCAGCTTTGTGATTGAAAATTCTTATAATTTCCGAGGCACTGAATACACCAACTTACAGAATGCTAAAAAAAGAAATGCATCCCATTTAATAGCCTTTAGAGACTTGTAGCTATTTAGGGACTCAATTTAAGCGAACACTTAAATTATCAATTACAGTAATACTTTAATTGTATATGTTAGGCCTCCTATTAAGATTAACCCTCTTGAGGCAAAGTGTAATAACAATATTATATCTGGAAAGATGGAGGAAGGGTATAGGATAAATAAGCACAGAAAAGCAAAAATACCTTTGAAACACCTTTGCATTTATGTAAAGACGCAGCAAAGAAAAGGCTTCACTGAAATAGCACACACAAAGACACCCTGACCCAGTGTCAACAGCGCTACCCTATTTGCTTTGGTAGTTTTCTTACAGGCTCTGCCTCACAGGATAAACAGCTCAGAGGCCTTTTGAGTCCTCGCCCTGCACTCTTTGTGCCTCATACCACAGCTTGCCAGTACATCCTCCTGCCCTGGAAATTCCTCTCCCTGCGTTGCAAGTCTTTGCCCATAGCTGTATGGCCCAAAACATGGGAAAAAACAGAAATCAAAAATAGAGGGAGAAAGAAAATAATCAATCAAATAAAGAAGCTAAAAAGCCTTGCTCACTGTACATTCTTGCTCTCTAGCTCTGTGTGGGTAACTGAAATGCCAGGGCACTGTGTATCCAAGACTACTGGAAACTCAGACACAGCCCTGAACAGACAACCCTTGACCAGGATTTGACTGAGCAGGAAACTCCACTTCAATTTAAAAAAATCTCAAAACATGTAAATGAATTCTGTGGTTTCATCAAGGGATTTTTTTTATCACCGACACTGGTTTCAGACTGAATTTATCATTGCAAAAGCATTGTAACAACTCTCAATTCCATGTCACTGAGACAGGATACAAGAATCACAGTGGTTGCTATGCCCTTTTGAGTTATGAGACATAGATATATTCCCAGACTTCACTTCATGATACATACATTATAAGTGGTGGCGTACCCTCTTTAGCTGACACGCAAACAATTAAATGCAACTGACATTTATTAGTACAATACTTTTCAGTCAAGGCTCTCAACAGCAAAATCTATGGGACTGTAGTAAAAATACAGAAAGAGCAGTAAAATTCCAGCCCTAGCTTAATATTAAAATTAGAAAAGCTATTCTAAGAGATGGCATTGTTTATACATTGTTTATTACAATATTTATTACTAAATGAAACAAGGCCTAATGATTGATACATACTGTACAACTACATACTACGGAAATAATTATAATTATTAATTGCTTACACTTACGCTTTTCCGGACACTCTACTCAAAGCACTTTACAGGTAATGATCCCCTCTACCACCACCAGTGTGCAGCCCCACCTGGATGATGTGACGGCAGCCATAGTGCGCCAGAACACTCCCCACACACCAGCTCTCAGTGGGGAGGAGAGCAGAGTAATGAAGCCAATTCAGAGGGGGATTATTAGGAGGCCATGATTTGTAAGGGCAAATGGGAAATTTGGCCAGGACGCTGGGGTCACACCCCTACTCTTTTCGAGAAACGCCCAGGGATTTTTAAGGACCTCAGTTTTACATGTCATCCGAAGGACGATGCCTGTTTATTGTATAGTGTCCCCGTCACTATACTGGGGCATTAGGATCCACATAGACCGCAGGTTGAGCGCCCCCTGCTGGCCCCACTAACACCTCTTCCAGCAGCAACCTTAGTTTTTCTCAGGAGGTCTCCCATCCAGGTACTGACCAGGCTCACACCTGCTGAGCTTCAGTGGGTTGCGGATGCAGTATACTGCATGTGTCAAGCCTTGTTCAGTAGAATAGAAACCTATTGAAATACAGAGGATATAAGCAATAGGCACAGGGAAACTAGAACTTTGATTTAATTTAAAGCCAGCAACAGTGCATGATTTTTAAACTTTTTATTTGGAACAGATAAATACATTGCCAATTAAATTCCATTAAAAAAAGTACAATTTATTTGGAAGATATAAGGAAAATTGATTAGAATTATTATAATGATGATTTATTTTCTTAGCATATGCCCTTATCCAGGATGAAATAAACTATGGGAAGTTTACATTAGCTACACAAAAGATTAATTCAAAATGCATTTTTCCTTTTTCAATTAATAATATTCATTAATTTAGTTGGAATATCATAAAGGCAATGAAATGTGAGTAGATAAACTGACGAGCTAATATTCTTTAACATCCGCAAGATTTTAAGAACACATCACTACCCTTTGTCACTTGATAACACTGTGAAATTTTAGCCTGGTATAGTTATTTGTTTTAAGGAGACATTTCTGTATTTAAACAGGTCTTTCAAGGAAGCACTACAAAGGAAAGATTATTTTTACAATCCATAAGAATGTGCAACAGATTCCTTTTTTTTATTTCCAAAGCAGTGTACTCTAAAATAATATTGCAACAGAGAACATAACAGTTGGAGTATTTTGATTGTTTTTTTTTGGGGGGATAACCCTTTTCTCATTCACAATTTGAATAATAATCTATATTATAAAATTTAACGACAAGGCAGAACACCGAAATGTGAAGAGCAATAACAAGGTCACAATCATAATGGAAAATCAATTAGCATGAAATACACTGAAGTTTAAACACAGGAAATGCAATGATAAAGCAAAGTAAGCAACGCTTTTGCTTTACTACAAAACAGTATTTATTTTTCAAAGACAACAAGTGCTCCTAAATATACCCAGATACACTGTTGCTGCAAACAGCTCTTTCATCTATGACTTGAACACTGCTAGTCCAATCTGAAGTATGCAGGTTGGCTTTTAATGACTAACACCAGGTGAGAAATGAACTTGATCTTTCAAGTTAACTAACCTCCAGAAATGCTCCACATCATTAAGGTAGCTGCCACTTAATCACAGGCTATGGTAGTTTAGCCAGATGTTAATTATGTTGGAGGAGCTTGCAACAAGAACAACAAATTAAGACACTTTACTTCATGAGGCAGAGCAGGAGATGGAGGCGTACTGCAGACGGGAGTAATGTGCTTTTCCTTGTGTAACGTGCTTTTATCTGCATCACACACTGCAGTTTCTGAACCCTTCTTTGATGTTTGTAACTGTGTAAAGCTTAGGCGTGTAAAACCGCATACCCATTATCTGCTGAATCTTAATGATGGCTTTCTGAACAATAGGTTAACTTGTACCTTTTTTTCTTTTCCTTTCTCACACACTCCTGTGTTTGTAAAGCTTTTCCTGGTACCACCTAAAGCAACAGGAACACTCACCCCTTGCTTGCCTAACTGATATTAGATCCATTACAGGGGGCATCATTCATTCATTTGATGTCAGTCAAACAGATCCATATTCAGAGCCATGGAGAAAACTTTCCTTTCCATTTGGAATAAAAGAAAGCAGACTCCAAATAATATAATGTATCGGACAAACTATTCAGATAGAGGATGCTATAAAGAAAGTGAGAAAACAATTAATCTTAATGCACACTCAATTAAAAAAAAAGCCCATTAACCAGCTCTGGATTTAAAAAGGACCAATTATGTGTGAACAGTACTTGTTATTTTTTGCAGACGTTTTCTGAAATCATGAATGTAACAATAAGCTGAACACACATTGTAAGCACACATACGGTAGCTCTTCACACAACACAAACAAGAAATCTATGTCTGTTCCATCATTATCAGATCACGGCCCTACTGTACTTCAATCCTCTCAAAGATGTTTTTATAATTGTAACCGCTTGTTTATTTTAAGCTTGGATGAATTTTAATGTCTTGTACAGTAAGTGCAGTACAAGGAGGTGTTCAAGGAGATTTATATAAACAATTCCAAGAGGCTGTATTTTATGAAGATCTGGGTTAACAGGTTTTAGCTGTTTTTCTCATTGTAATGTCATAATGGTGTATCTGACCTGTTGCTTTATTGTTTACAGAGTGTAAGACTAGACCACATTGAATCACAAAAGGTGCTCACTGACCAAACAAACGTTCATGCTTTTGCAGACCAGGAATAGTTTTTAATCTAAATTTATATTCTCCATTTGTTCCACCAGGCGGTGTGAAATATCACACCAACCAATGAAAACTGTCTTTACTGCCAGGAAGCATGAACAATAAAATGCAAACGTTGGAAAAAAAGGGGACATGGTCGTTTTTCTGACACCAATAATTAAGTTATACGTGTCTGTGTGCCCTTACAAAACTGACTCATGCTCTGTGTGTCTAAACATCATCTCCCTGGCTTCACCTTCTGCTCCTTGTAATTGATTAATGGTGTGGTTAATCAGTCTGGTAGCACCACAGACACAGCTCGCCTACAGAATGTCACCCAGGTTAACAAAGCACACAATCTATTTCATGGGCCCAGCTTGCCTTTAATAGCTGCCTGTCACCAAGTCATTTGTCTCTGGCAGAACGACTTTGTTTGTCCAATTTAATAACATACTTTTAATAATAATAATAATAATCCTTCTGGGTGGCATACTTCAAATATAACGCCTCTAATTGTGGCATATTTTTCAGTTGATATTTTATTTTCAGTTAATACAGTATGAGCTTAAATTTGAACCTTTAATGCAATATTAATACAGTACATACTGTACAGAAGGCATTTTTCATATAGCTGCAATTTTAAAAGCGGAACAGCCTTAACTTTGCACTTTATTATACAGTAGTACATTATTATACAGTAGTCAAAGAAGAATGTATAAAGTTACCTTTAATTGCTTCATGTTGTAGTGCTTTTAGTCAATGTAATTACATGTTTAAACCAAAATTGTAAAGGGTCAAGGTGGTAGCATGTATTACAAGCTAGATGCAAGAAACACTGTAATTGTTTTGGTCAGGTGGAGACCTCAAACACAAAGCTCTGCTTAGTAACTGCAAAGGCCTTAAGTTTCCCACATGCAAGCTGACTAAAGGTGATCTTAGGCTAGCTGAGCTATTTGTGAAAGACAAAGCTAATGATGGCACAAGGACACTTCATTATGATACCCATCTTAAAACTTCCCAGAGAATCCCATTTGGAACATATCTGGAGGTGAGCAATGACCTCAGATGTTGTCAAGCTAGATGAATCAAACATATCATTACACACTGAGATTAATATCTTGTCTTATGTTTGACATACCAAAAAACTGATGAGCAACAAAAACCCCTTAAAACTGTCATGGCAGTATCGTGGCAGTGCCCAGCTCCCAACGCATCCCATGGGCGACTAAGTCAGCTTCATTAGGAAGGCTCATATCAGCACAAATGGACTGAATCCTGCCTCTCTGATGTGCTTCGCTGATTTACCTATGGCTATCTGAACATTAAACTGTCAGGAGTAAAACTGCTTTAACAGATTAGTGAATTTCAGCCACCTCATCAATGTTTTGTGTCCTTGTCACTTGTGTTTACTTGCCATGGCGACAATGCTTCACGACCATCACCATTCACTTGTGGTAAAATACAAAGGGACAGTCCACTGCAAGACTGGATTCAGACCATTCCTCTTCACAGAATCCCAACCAATAAACAGCCAGAGGAATACTAGCAAAACAAACAGTACAACCTAGTCTAACATCTGATACCTTTCTCTATATATTAGCAGATGACAGACATACTGTATGGGTCTCCAATTCTAAGGGAATTGCAAAGGCATTCATTGAGAGACAGGTTAAATGCCATAATAGACGATAAAGTCATCAATAAAGATGGAGACCAGAAGAAGCAAAGAGTTCAAAGGTTGTTGTTTCACAACAAGAGTGGTTAAAAATCAAACTGGCTCTGATTTGGTCTCCAAAAACTAACAAATACCCACCAACAAATCACAGACATTTTCGTCCTGCAATGTTATTTCCTTTCTTTTTTTTGCTGAAGTTTGGAAAAATCTGTGTTGTAAGATACTGTGAGAACTAGTGCATGTGAACAGATGAGCATGAAAAGGCAAGGGTTCTAATTAAGTTCTGATAATAGATTAAATTAAATTTTAAAGCAAACATCCAAGGTGATAAATAATCTGAAAGAAACCATAAAAGAAGGTAATGCAAATAGTGAATATGTTAGAGTATTTTAAAGGATCTAAAATATTATTTATTAAAAGAAAACATTGGCTAAAAGACAAAACAGTGCTTGATATGGCTTTAATGTCACAATTCTTTCTCTGTATCATGTGCTTACAAACAGAAAAATAGAAGTCCAAGCAAATTCTTTAATCATAATGGGTGGAAAAAGTGCAGTATTAGACAAAAATGTGAGCTGATGTCAGAAACAGAGAAAACCTCAGTCAAAGGTGTGCACATACAATCATTGACAAAGCTTAAACACAGACCACATTTATATCTGCTCCCGAAACCTCCAAGAGCCCTGTCTGTAGCAGTCTGGACATTCTTTCCATCATGGTTTGTTGTTGCTTTCGTAATGTGAGACGAGAAAGTTTTTCATACAAATCACCCCAATATGCTTCACCTACGGCAGACATACGATAAGTATCAAGTCATCTTTATATACTTGAAAAGATCATTTCGGAAAGAAGCAACAAAAAGGCTAGGGTTGTCCAGAATAGGACACATGGGCTTTTGCGAGCAGCTATTGTAAATTGTATTTTTTCCCCCATTCTTCCTGTTACGAATATGTTCTACACTTTAAAGACATTTGAACTCACTACGGACTCATTTGATTGTATTAGCTAAGAAGAATATGTCATTTTGGTAAACTAAATCTATTGTCCAAGACTGAGTGCAGCAATTTAAACTGAGGGATTTCTTTGGATGTTATTGTTATCCAAGGCAAGCCGAGTTAAAATCTGAAAAACAGACACTCTGGGAAAGAATGCAAGAAGAGTTTTTTCCTTGTCCTTGAAAGAAACAACTGAAGCTATGCCAGCTGTATTACTTTTTTCCTTTGCTTCATGTCATACTGAAGACACTATCCATGATTCCTATTTGTTTTTAAGATCATGCGCCTCTTGCCTGTGTGGCTGTACTGTTTGATGTCCTTTTTTTTGTTTGAACTGCATCTCAAGTGCTTTCCAGCAGCTGATAGTGCTGATCCTCTTCCTAACATAACAGGAACATCTGATACATTCGAGTAGATCGATGCTTTTTTTGGGGTTTTACAGTGGGACTGTAACTTTCTGAATTACTTTGTAACTGAAACTAACAATGTGCTTAATGTGCTACCCGCAAAGTAAAAAAAAACTAAAAACAAATCCATACTGTATAAAGTGAAGGTTGCAACATGATTAAGCAGCTTCATACTAAAGCAGAATTAATAACCATGCATCTGCATTCTACACTCTTCTCAATCGAAAATTCGATTTAATGCCGTATTTAATTTTATGTACAGAATCCAATATGATAAAGCAACAGGCAAGCAACTGATTTAATTAACAGAAAAAAGTTGGCAGAATTTAAGACTATTTACTGTAGGTGAGGAGCACAAACAACAATAAAAAGTTGCACAAGTTGGTTCAATTAATATGGTCATTTTTTTAAATACAGAAGCGCTACTTTTGTTGATTTGAAACAACCAGCTGTTGGTGTTTCATGTCTCAACTCGCAGCTACTAACCCCACAATTGCATACCGGGGTGAATGAGAAAGTGTGGGCAGAGTTCTCCAACTCATCCTCGAGCCTTACAACTTTTAACTTGTCACAGGCAGCACAGCCCCTCTGTAATGATCTGGAGAAGAAGAGTGTCCCTCACTCGATGTGTCGCTGAGAGCCAAGAAAACCATAGGGAATGGTGGCCACAATCAGCAAGTGCCTTAACCACTGGAGATCATACAGTATATACTGTACATATATACAAATATATTATTAAGAACTGTTCTCCTTTGTCAAGGACCAAAGGAAACAACCCCCATGCCCACTTCTGAACAACACTGTCAGTACTGCAGCTGACAGTCCCTGAGCCATCAGATGTTGCTTATAGACAGCCTCTCAAGTCTCGGCAGAGTAACGCTTCATGAAAGACTGCCTCAATCAATGCCTCTCCTTCCAGTGTACCAGCCTTTGCTCTTGTGGGAGACGCCAGTGCTTGCTCAAACATGCACAAAGCTGCCATGTTTTCCAAGCACTCCTTAGACATACACAGGTTTTATGAACTCCAGCGGTTCAATCTGTGTCATCTATCTAATCGCTTGCAATAAAGAGGAAAAGCCACTGTATCAGGCCAATACGCTGCACAGTTTTATTTGACAGGCCATGCCATATTTCCAAGAGGGTTCTGGATGGGATGCAATGAGCTGCACTCACACAAGGTGTGCATAATAAAATCAAGCAAACAAATTAGTTTAATCAGGTTACCAAGCCATCAGTCACTTGAGGTAAGGCTGCACTGAGAGAGCACAACCGCACAACCTGTTAAATATTTGCTTCAAACATACAGTAGGGGCATGATACAGATCACTCACAACCTGATGTATAAAAGGGGGTGGTTGTATGATATATATAATACAAGCTTTTCATAATGAGGTCTAGATTTCCCATTGGCCCTTACCAATCATGGCCTCCTAATAATCCCCAACTATGAATTGGCTTCATTACTCTGCTCTCCTCCCCACTGAGAGCTGATGTGTGGTGAGAGTACTGGCGCACTATGGCTGCCGTTGCATCATCCAGGTGGGGCTGCACATTGGTGGTGGTGGGGAGTCCCCATTACTGGTAAAGTGCTTTGAGTTCAGTGTCCAAAAAAGCGCTATATGTATAAGTGTATAAGTTATATAAGTGTAAGCAATTAATATTATTAAAACACATATTTATGATTTATTATCAGCAGTATGAAGATTTCACAAAAGCACTAGGAATACTTTGAAACTGGTCTAATTGAAATTTACATTCCAATTTTTACTATCATTGGTTACTTAGTAACCACAAAATACAAGTTTGTAAAATGACTTTGATTATGATTGGGCCAGATACTAAGAGTCATTTAAAAAACAAATGATAATGATACTAATGTTATTAACACCTGGAAAGGGAAGCAATACAAGGTCTTTGATGGTGTCATGTCTCATGGAAGAAAACGATGTCTAGATTCAGATTTAAACCGTTATGTGAATATCTCTGCAGCAGAAGCAGGGAGTTATTTAGGAGAGTTTTAAATACTCCATGTCGTATGTTGAATGATTTCCGTCACAGTGCCAGAGAAGGTATATTGCAAACACGCATTCAGGCCTGCTTTTTACATTTTGCCATCATTGTTGCTGTGAATTGCTATTTTATTTCTGACAACAATGTTTAGCTATCTCAAGGGCACATTTGGACGGGTTAAATAGTTATTAAAGCAACACGCTTGAACCAGTGGATAGAATTAGATTGGATTTTTGCCTTCTTGGTAGAGCAATTTGTGGCAGTGTTTTTTTGTTGTTTTCATCATAACGATTAGAGAGATACTGTAGAACATAGGAGCTGCTTTCTCTTACTCAAGAGGATTTGTGGGGATTTGAGAGAATGCAAGGGAAGTCTTAGTGTCAGATAATCAGCTTTCAACAAAATTACAAAATGTTTACTAAACAGTTTTGATTAACCACTGTTTGGCTGGAGGAGGTCCTTTTGAAACATCACCTAATAATTCATGGAAAGCATAACAATTATTTTTTAAAATAATTTTATTCAAAATTAAAGAAAGCTGACCAACAAGTGCTTGGTTGATTTTTTTTCTTGATCACTTGTACAAACCCTCCAGACAAATCTGAAACAGATTTCCATTGATAGTTACAATATATACAAGATCACATGAAAAAACAGCAACAAAAGGGAAATGCTGTTTATTCAAAGCTCTATCAGATATTTCTTTATTTTATAAAATAGTAACATTATTAAACATGGTATTAGAGACTGTTAATGTTTGCAGTTCAAAACGCAGTTAAGAAGATACAATGAAGTACACCTAATAATAATGCATCCGTTTTCCAGCTCATTCTGAAAGACAGCCGTAGTCAATTTTTGTTAACTGTTATCACACTTTTGATGTTCTCCAGGGCAGTCCTCTACCATCAATCCGCAAGAACAAGTGTGCTTAAACTTCTTTTTTTTTCTTGATCAGAGATTAACCATACAATATCCTGTGCAATGACACTGTATATCTCCTACAACATTTATAAGAAACATAACCCTAAGTATCTTCCACAATAAAACAAGCCTCGATTTCCTATGCATTATCAGTAAAAACTACATTCCTTTATAAGATACTGTATCACCTATTTCATCTTTACACCCTATTTAAACAATTGACTTGCAAAAAACTGTGGTTTATCATAATTAGATGGGTTTTAAACTACTCAGATAAGGATATGGGCAGTGATGCTTAATACTTTTCTAGGAATATGAAACTTGCATAGTCGGTGATGCTTCTTGTGCTCCACAGCAATGCACTTTCATATATCGGAGGGGATTTCTTTCAGAAGTGAAGAAATGTGTTGTTAGCTGCAAAGGGAAATCTGAAATAAAATGTCAGGGTCCCCCAACAATAACCCTTCACCTCTTTAACTTCAGCAAACAGGTTAAAACAAAAGCTGGTGTGCTACTTATTAAACTATCAGTGTTGTTACATACTGTTTATCAGGTCAATGCCTCTGTTTTCTAGGGCACACGGAAACACATTATTCCTTGTGAAACCTGCAGTCTAGACTACTGTTCTTTGGAAGGTGAAAAGCTAACAAGCCAATATTTGTAAGTGTTTATTGTGATATGCCTTTGAGGGATATTTCCAATGCTGGCTGTTAACAATGAGAAACTTCTAAGTTTAAGTGTCTTTCTAACTTAAACTGGTGTTTTAAAAAAACTCAAAACAAAACAGATATAGCCTTAAAGATCTCACATTAAAACAAGCACTCCGTATTATTTACTGGAGCTTTCATGCACATGGTATATGTTATACCAGAAACGTCTGCTACAGAAAAATCGGGGACAATCTCTTACAGAGAACTGGACTATAGTAAGAGCAATGTGGCTAATGGACCTTCACAACATTATAGAGCCTTTAGAAAACTGAGCCCATTTTAAAAATTCTTTCCTGTGCTGAATGAAAGGGGTGATATGGTCACTAGGGCTATGCATGAAGTATTGGAAGCTTAGAACCATTATTTTACAGAATACTTCACCCTATTAACTTTCAGTGAACAACTAGATCTAAGACACTTCTGCCAGAATACAGCTGCCCTTATAATTTATATTGATGAAGGGGCTGGCAAACTGCTCCGAAGGGCTGAATCAATCTTTCCAAGCTCAGTGAAGAAATGAAATACGAACACACCGACCACAGTTGCAGCATTTTCCTGCTACAGGGAGGAGATATTGACATCCGAGTCAGAGGAGAACTGACTTGAAGTTTGCTTTTAAGGCCAAAGCTTGATCAGTCACCAAAGACTAGCAGCACATCCAATTACTCAGCTGTGACTGTAGTCTGAATGCTTGTAACAAGAGAAGGCAAGCCAAGCACATAAATAAATTGTAATAAGTACCATTTTCTTATGAGGGAATTACTTTGTCATCTTCCTCCTCTTCTGCGTAATTCTTATTACCATGCTTTTGCCTTTTTTAATGGTGTTTGAATCATTTTGCGCTGCCTCTTCATTAATGAGCTTTAATCACTGGACCTGGGTCAGGCCTTCTCCCTCTATATTTCAGCTAAATTAAGCAGTTCTGAGGAAGTTCAAGGTTGACTTTGATTTTCTTGTATGATAGATTTGCATTTTTCTGCTTGTTCTCATTTAAATAAAATAGAATAACAGAGTTTTCCTCAGCTTTGAACCCAGGCTTTTTAAACATATGCTTTGATTCCTTTCCTTTAACCTGAAAAGGTGTTGTGCAGTAGGCTAATTAAGGGTGCAGCAGGATGTGCAGCAAAGGAGAGTGTGCAAAGTCAAAGATTTTCATCCAAAGGACTGTTCTCAAATTACAGCTGTTTCTCGCATATGGTGATAAAAGACAGGTCAATGTGCTCAAAACTGTATGACCACAGCTTGCATTCTCCAACCATAATGGTGCATTCCATTTCGCTGGGTGTTGCTGAGCATATTCTGCAGTACATTCTGCTTCACAAGACAAAAGTAATAAAGCTGATAAAGTAACCACACCACTTGGGTAGGCATTGATAGCCTCTGTAAACATCCTCTTGTGAGTAGTTCACCAATCCAGCTCACAGTTTCTTTTGGTCTTAGAAACATGCTTATGAGTTAAGGAAACTACCAATGGACTCTGCCTGAAGCTGGAGGCACACAGCATACAAAAAACCCTTTTGTCAGCCAGCTACTTTCTCCTGTTGAGAAACAGCGTCACATGTTCTCCAAGAAAATAGATTTGTTCCAGCTACATTCCAAGCTCAACCATGTGCACACAGCTCCAAACAACAAAGATCTGAACTTCAAAACAGGGCGCTGGGCCAGAGTTGCTTTCACCTGCAAAAACAGCGAAAATTGATAGAGAAAGAAAAAGCATCGGATTCATGGCTCTCCATATGGATATGCGCCTTTCCCATGAGAGGAGTCTAGGATTACCAATCAAAAATGATAACAGTTGACTCCCCTGGGGGCAAACGAGAAGTTTAAGACATTCAGCTAGCCACCACATCAAACCTCCCCGCCTCTCATCCCATACAAAAAAAAATGATAAAGCTCTTCAAAGCATCTGGAAAAGCAGCAGAGCCAGTAAACAAAGACAGTTCTGGGATACAGTGAACCCATCCAATATAGAGGATTACAGTTAACTCATATATACTGTATGTGTCCGTGTGCATGCCTGTTTAAAATTATAAACACGATTATATAAAGATATACTATGTGCCCGCAACAAAGTTGGTCTTTACATTATGCACAAAAATATGCAGCGATTCATGGTCTAAAATTCTTTTTTCCTCCCTTCAGTTGCCAGGAATGCAGGCATCTTGATTGGCAATGGGTTAATTACAGCTAATTTAGAATTCTGAAGTGTTGTATTTCTGGATTAGAAGGCATATTGGCTAAGCTTCAACTTGTGCTATCAGAGGATGAGCAGTGCACATGCAGTGCCATGCTGTGTCACATAATGTTTCAAGGTCTCTTTGGCTCATGTCTCTCAAACTTAGAAAAAAGAGCAGCCAGAGACAGTTCAAAGTTAAAGAGGCACTTTAGGGTTACAGTCAAACCACATCCTTGTGTTTCAAGTAGAGAGCTGAGCAGACAACAAAGTAGACAACAAAGAAAAGCATCAGCAAACTGGCTGGCATTTCTCCTCATGACTGTGATGTAGTCATATGAGAAGGAAGCTTAATTTACATTTTTGCTGTTTTATATAATAATGTTAATACGACAGTTACACAAGAAACCAATTGAAATGCAGGACAAAATTAAACAGACAGTGAAAAATCAGGGATGTATCTGTTCTAGCACCAGAAACTACTCCTTTGTTAATGTTGGTGCCCTTTTCATTTCATACATAAGCACTTTAATAATGACTGCATTGATACACTATTTTTGCATATCTAAAAAATGAAATAAGTTGGTATATTCAATTGATTTACAACATTCTATAAACCTATATACCATTTAATGGACATTTTACTCCAAAGTATTTACTAAAATATCCTGAAATACTCTGAAGTTTAAAATCGTTAATGTTTTTTGTTTTCATGTGAATAAAACAATTCAAAATATAAATTCTCTTACAAAAAAGCTCATTGCAGGAAACAGTCCAGTTTTGTTACATCACAAAGTCAACAGCATAACATACAGACAGCTGCAAGACAACATTCTGTGTTGACTGATGGGCAGAGAGGCATTGCATGCAAAGTTCCAGTGCATTTAAAATAGCTCACCAATACCCATGCCTGCATTCTGTGATTTAAACACCAAATACCTTCTTAACAGGTTGTTACAACACGGTGCGAAAACCCAGAAAAATCACACATGTCCTATTTAGAAGAAACTGACTTCATAGAAAGCATCATGATTTGAGAAAAGACTCCAGACAATTGAGTCTGCAGAGATACAAGGTGATCTTGACCCATTTCCAGTAATTACTACTGATAAAGGTCCCCAATTTAAACTAAAAGTGAATCAAAGCCGATAATTATGAAGCAGAACTATAGGATGATATTTCATATTATACTGTATTAATGAATTCACTTGCTTGGCCTCTGTTCTCGTGTTGGAATTTCTTATGTTATCATAGATTTATTTATAAAAGTAAATACAATATTAAAATAAGAGAATTGCCTTTTTCATAAATCACACTGTAGTGCTGAGCTCATTGAAGGACCAAAAATGTGAAGTAATGGAGAGATTTTTTTCTGTTGTTTTTTTCAAAACTTAAATAATCAAGTTAATGTCAAGAAATAAACGTATTGGAGAAAAATGACACAAAAAATGTTCAGTAACTTACAAGTGTGTGTCTTCTTCGTAACTGAAATACCTGGGAAAAAAGAAAGAGAGAGGAAAACACATTAAATATGTTGCCAATTACTTTTATTGTTATTTGGTATGTAAAACTTCTTTCAACAGCAAAACCTGTCTGTCTGTCCATACTCCTGTAATTTCAGGCCATTAACTCCTGATGCTATTATGTTGGTTGGTATTCCTTTTGAAAAAAGTGATTTGAAACTGTGGGTTGAAACGGTTTACATTGCTGAATAGCTGTATTTTATTTTTTATATTAGTCAATCATAGTCGAATAGCAAATGTGGCTTTAAAATTTGTGAGTATGAATTTCCGAAGTTTGAATTGAACAGGAATTTCTAAAATGACCCCTGAAACATAATGTAAAAAATAAATAATCATGCTGTCTTATATTATCCATGGGCCTATAGCAGGCTCAAGATCTTAGGGCATAAATCTGTTTGGCTCTAATGACATGCTCCAGTGGTGCCATTTTCCATGGCACGCCTGGGCAAGGTCACAGAGAGCACACGGCAGTCTGAGCAGTCCATCTGCATCCACAAAATTAAACATATCAGGGCAGCAAGGACAGGTCATTAGTCATGATATTTTGTATGGGGCTAGATAATTAAAATTCATACAAAAACAATTCTGAATTGCAATGAGATGCATATGTCTAGCACACCTCCTGCCTTTAAGCGCTAGACACACGCTTGGATATGAGTACATTAAGGCCCTTGACCTTATCTGACTTCTTTAATGAAACCAACCCCCGCCCCTTCAAAATACAAAAACAAGCTTTAGTCCTAATGAAATGAACTTAAGACATTTGTGATTAAGCTAATGCTAAGTTGTAGGTAAGTGTTACCTGTTTAAAGGGTAATTTATAATATTGTTGGATATTGGCTGACTTTTCATCTGTGAAACCCATTTAATGCCTCTGAAGCCAGATCTGAACAAAACTTGCAAAATGTCCCAAATCAATGCATACACTCATGCTCTACTGGACACTAATAATTTTTACCCATCAGGCAGAAACAATGCCTCTTTCTTCTACAACATACATTCGACTCAAGGGTCTGAGGCTGACATGGTTTATAATTCTCTGAAAAAGAACTAACAGAATCAAATTGGATTCAGTGTCATAAGAGGGGACCATAAAAAATGACCAATCGGTTCATGACCAAGACTTTTCTGTAGCATAGATGCACACTAAAATTAAAATCTAAGGTACAATAATGTGAAGCACAATTAACACAAGAACAACAACTCACACCAGAAAAAGACAGCATCTCTTAAGCACTTGGCCAAAGTAGAAACATGTATAATTGCAGTTCAGGGCAAATAAAGACATATGGTATTCTGAAAGGGTGAAATGAGCCTTAAAGTGATAGTGTCTTAAATGCCCCAAAGTCAAGCAGTCCGATTTAGAAGGGCTATAGTTAGTAATGACGATGGACTGACGTAGACAAAGGTGTTGTGTTGCCCCTGGCATTTAGTATTGAACTTTTGCAGTAACAAACTGTTTTACCATCTGTATGTATTTGTGGGATTGTATTCATAAGTTGCAACACCAGTATTCTCTGACATTACAAGAGAATGTGTTTCAAGTTTGCTTTCACTGAATCAGAAAAACAGGGGACTGATCAATGAGTAACCATGAAAAAGAAAATACTAATCCACTTCAAAATATAATTCTAGATAGTTTCTAAGTAAGAAGGCACCCTTCCTACACTCAAATCCTGATAAACATCACTTACGTATATGGGTAAAACAGACTCTTCTTATTGTACAACTTTCCACAGCTTGACAAAAGATTAAACAACAGGCAAGAAAGTAAAGTTTTTAATTACACAGTTGATATGGAGATGCAAAATTCACATGATCACATTTCAGAAAAAAAGTGACAGGACCAATATCTTCTAATCAATGTACATGTACTGTACAGTATTTGTTATTTGTATTTTCAAATACAGGAGATGAACCATTTACAAATAAAGTGCAGACCACAGAACCCAGGGAGATGGCACGTTGTCCAACACACTGCTTTCCCCTTTTGACAGTTTCCAAAAAACATCAAAGGCAAAAGTGATACAGTACATGACCTGTCATCCGCCATCTGAATTATCGCAAAATGCTTCTTATATATTTTTAATGTATCAAGTGGGATTTCCTGTCATTTCTTTCATAAAGCTAAACCAGCCAAGGTATTTTTGAGTCAGGACAATGAAATGTCCTGGTAAGGTTACACTATATTATTTATTTGCTTAGCAAATGCCTTTCAATAAGTTAAATAATACTAAATACATGAAACTTCACACATTAAGGTTCAGAATGGTTTCACTTAATAGTTTCAGTAATGTTATTGAATAATGTCCACAGCAGAAACTACAGTATAATAATGTCTTCAAAGAAGTTCCAGAAACCATAAATGATATTACACTGTGTAAATATCTTTTCACAGTTCCTATCATACAAACCTGACCATTTGCTCCTGGCATTAATTTACTTTATTAGTTCAACTTTGAAACTTTTCATAGGGGGAAGCCCACATTGCAATCATTTTGATGAAGTTAATTTCTTATTAAAATATACCTGTATATTCATTTATTGATTAAAACACACTGTGACTAAGAGAGCAACACGTGACATAACACCAATGTACAATTTTTTTTACTAGGACACAGGTTACTGTAATCAAAGATTCAACAATAATAATAACAATAATAATAATATAATGTAACTGTGATTACAATTAGTTTTATCTATTCAACCAATACGTCAGTTTTGAACATTATCAAGGGAATTTATAACCTTCAGTTTATCTTCAAAATCACTTTATCGATTTCTCAAGTACGTCTTTATTAAATAAGCAGAATTTAAAGTCATAGTCCTTCCTCTGCTGACTAAATGTGGTACAGAGGTCCTTCTCTGTTAAGTCTTCTTTTAATCTTTGCTGGAGTGATGAACCTTTGCAGAGTGGAATCAAATCTCCTAAATACCTCAACCCATAAAACACAGATTTTCTTCTTCCAGTCTGTGCAACTGTCGTCATGAAACAATATCACAGAAAGTACAAGGGTATCTGTTTCTGTTACCAATTAGGACCACCACATAACTCATATTACTCAAAAAATACAGCATAAAATACAGTAGGACAGAAATGGTCCCTGCAGCATGCAATACTCTCTTATTCCCAATAATATTATTGCTCTTCTAACTGGATGCTGTTTTAATTCCTTGCAGCCCATCAGTGATACTGTATCATTCACCGCTGTGCGGTTCTCATGTTGAACCAGCTGGCTCCATTCCCTCCCCACACCACAACAGCTATTCCGTCAATGTCACTTAGAGATATGAAAACTAATCTTAACAAAAATTTACTTGCTAGGAAATCATTACTGTCAACTGTGATATGGGCACACTCAGAATAAATGGATTGTTGCTAGGAGAGAGGGAGGGGTTGGAAAAGAGGAGGGGAGGTGGGGAGGTGGGAAGGGGGGGCTCTCCCTCCTCAGTGTATCGGTGATCAGTGACTGGAGAGGGGAGAGACATGAAAGTGAATTACAGGTCCTGTTGCCAACCAGGAGCAGGAGTTCTGCGCAGGAGGTAATGTTGGATGGGGATACCTGCTGCCTTATCTCCGTTCTGTTAGGATGAGGAGGGGGGTTAAAAGATCAATCCAGAGGTGGATCTGTCCTTGAATGATGGAGGCACTTGCGGCAGCCATCTAGCTATTATTAAGGGTTGTTTTTCCGCGGTTTAATGGTCCCACTGGTCATTGTGTTCAATTAAGGTTCTTTTTTTTTTTAAGCAAGCAATTTGGACAAGATGTAATCACTTTGAGAGTCGTGTTAATCAATAGAAAGAAATGTGCTCTTCTTTAATGGAGAAGATTACTGATAATTAGTGTCACTCAGACAGAATTGAAGAATTGATCATGGCTTTCCTCTGAACATATGACTGAAAATAAAAGATCATAAAAAATATAACAGACTGTTAAGTGAAAGGTGCTGTCAACACATCCCTATCCTTGATTTTTCTGTTGTCCTGTGACACGGGACAGCAAATTAATTTGAGCAGTGTTTTCTTAACTCACACAATTGTACATATAGAGCTATACAGTAGCATAAACTTTTACAGTAATACTCATCACTTGCTAGGGATAACTGAATAACTAGAGGATATGTTGAAAACTACGTTATGCAAGAATACCAACCTCGTGCAGCACAAAGCTAATCATATGTTATAAATGTCAATTCCATTCTTAAATGCTGAATTTCACAACCTGGTGAAAGGTTGGACTAATATATTTGTAGCTTTTTCTTTCTCATTTGACTTCAACATGACTGTCACACTGTTTAGCAGCTGTGGGGTTTTCATATCTGTCATGGCAGTGATCTTCATTTTTGTTCTAGAGCTGAATTTGAAGTAAGCCTTATATTTAGATTCTCCTGCACCCTAAGAAGTACAATGGGGGCTTTTGAGACTTGTATCAAATGTGATACATATCTGTTTTCATGTGCATGTTTTTAACCTAATCCTACTCAGCTGCTGTGAATCTGAGCCTTGGTTTTAGCATGGCCGTGCACTGCTTTAAAAGGTAAATTTAAAATAGCTTTTAACTTGTTAATAAGTCTACGCATTATTAAATGGAATGCAGTACAGCAGCACCCTGCTTGCAGATAATTTCAATATGATTTGGTAAATTGAGACTGCAAAAAGTTGAGTGTTTACCTCTGACCATTCTTATGAAGGTTAGACTGTAATCTGCAGTGAGCAAGACAAAGGTCTGCAACTGGACATCCATGCTGATGATCTCATTAAGCAATGTTCTTTTCAAATGAGTGATTGTGATACACTGGCATGGCTTTTTAACATTTTATATAAAAGACTGCTTTTGCCTCAGTTATTTGAGTGTCATATTGTAACTGCATGTATAGTATATTACTGTAAAAACCTGCCCTCGGTTTCCTCTTTACATGTGAACGGGGGTTCCTCTTTACATGTGAATAAAGAGGGGCTCTATTCATTGCACCTGCAACACTTGTTAAATGCTGGAAGCCAAATGAAAAAAATCACTTTATTGTTTACTATACTGAAAGAGAAATGATTGCATGAGCAGGAGGAGGCAATATGCTAGACTTGAGCTGCTCTGTAACTGACAGAGCACAAATTAAGTCTGAACCACACGCCAGGCTGTAAGTCATAATTCCAGGTTCCTTAACTTTGACAGCGAATGATTATCATAAATGGTATTGTCACCTTCCTCTCAGCTGCAGTTCCGTTTGCACCGTGACATTCAAAGTTACAGTCTCCTTCCTCTAATGGAGCTGTCCTCTCACCGCACTAATGGGAACGATTCATTTAAACTGTGCTAGATATATAGAACCAAGGAACTTCCTAATGTCGCAATTCCTAAGGGGAAATCAGCCCCCCCCCCCCACTCCCGGTCGGGCCTTCCTGCTAGTTGATTCATTGACTGGTGCTTCTCACTTATTCTCATTCACTGTTAAGAGACAAAGAGGACAGAGTAGCTGAAGGGGCTGTATTCACACCATTGACTGTATACAAGGACAAGAAAAAAAGCTACTGTTGCATGATCCTTAGTGTAATCTGTACAGAAACGCCTGCACCCTGCCCTAACTACTAAGTGCTTTCTGTGAGCACTCTGAGGATTCCTGGTGCCTGTGTCCTCCAGGATCACAAGTATCTACTGGGCTGAACTTTTCACATTTACTGATAAAGTCAAAACAGGAAAGCCTGGTAAAAGTCCTCTCTTCCAACGGGATCTCTCCCAACTTAAATGTTTCAGAAATGATCTCACATGGGTCCTCCAAAAAGTTTTACCCTGCCAATGAGTCACTTCATTTCACATTCATGTTCACATTACCAAAATCCAAAGTGTTGCGCGATACTGTGACTAAACCACCTGGCAGTCAGTCCAAGAGGTAACACACAAGGCATAAAATATAAGCAAAAAAAAAAGAGAACAGTGCAAAAAGTTTCTGTTCACCAAAATGGCTCATATGTAGATAGATAGATAAGACTTTATTGATCTCGAAGGGAAATTGATGTGTTACAGCAGCCCAAGACAAGCAAAAAAAACAGACATCAGAATAGACGAAAAATTAGAATACGTACAGTAATACAAAATAATATAAAATAAAATAAATAAAAATAAATACATAGGTGTGTGCAAAATATGATCATAGGCACTGTAAAAACAATAGAATATGTGCAAAATGTGCATAGGTATATACAGATTGAGTGTCCAAAAAGTACAATGGAGATTGAGGGCAGACAACTACCCATTGTCAAATATATGATTAATTTCAGTTGACTAGTTTAATAAAATGGCAATATTTATCTTTTTTCTTGGCAAATTATGGTTTCGTGTGTATGTCCCAAATTAGAAATGAAATCTTATTCTTAAATCTTAGCACATCAGCACTATTTTCTCTAAGAAATACAGTATATATGCTAAAAAGAAATGAAAACGTCAGTTGCAAATTACTAAGGGTCAGCAACATTAAGGAAGATGGAGAACACCATTGTTTTGTAAAGTCCAGACTTTTCATTGGAAAATATTTTCCACCAGTACAGGTTTAGTTAACTGTCCATCAGGTATCTTAAATGGATACATTTACATGAAAACATACAACTTGCTGATGTCATATTCTTACCAAAAAGAAAAATGGGTGTAAAATTTGATGGTAAATTTAATCCTTTAAATTTAATCCCATATAATCCTGATATGACAATGCAGCACTGACATAGCTATCTGGTATGGTTTTTTAAAGAAAATCAGTAGGCCCTGCAAAACATAAACACAGAAATACACATTGTAACACATCAGATTATATTATCACAAGTGTTCAGAAATTTACAGTACATCAAACACCTAGCAGCATTTATATCTATACAGGTCTGAGTAACTATATATTATAAATACTTTAATTATCATTTTTCATTGCACAAACTGTTATTCAAGCAACATCTTGTTCAATAGATATCCGTATGCGGCATTTGTAATCCATGAACTACAGATGCCTGAAAATATCAGCCTAATGCCTGTCATGACTGGTCAAATCATGTACTATTTGTACTAAGAAAGATGTCAGACAAACTCTAATGGAAATGGAAATGTTTCTAAGGCAACTAAGCAAAATATTTCTGTTCACATTACCGAAATGAATAACTTACAATCAATCAACCAGATTGGCTTTAAAATACAACAAAGTGTATGTTTCTCATAAAGTTTAAATTACAGACAGACCCCCTTGATACAGTGTAATTTGTCTGTATATTCCATTATCACTTATTCACCTTGGAATAAATCACTTTTGCACTAAACCTTGTTATCGCGCTTCCTATGTCCCTCACCAGAACCCATCTGCATCCAAAAAATTATCCTTAATGTTACACCCCTTTACCCCTACACACTTGGGGTCCTAACACTTACCATGATTTAACAGACCTCACTTACTCAGTTGCTTAAAATGAATTAAATAGTGCCTGAAAAAAAGGATAATTATTTTAAATCTGTTCAACGCTGCTGGCTCTTGAAAATTGGATGGACCCTGTCTAGCTGAATAATTTCTTCTCAGAGCAATGTTCTTTATCGCTTACAAGTGCTCATCAGGAGATTTCAAGTCCATTCAATTTGTTTGCTGATTGCCTGCATTATAAAGACACATTCAATACAAACCAGCTCACACTTGTAGATTTTTTTGTAGTTCAAGTGATAACTGCCTTAATGGACAAGGCTGTAACTTGACACCAAACTCAACCAACGTACGACTGGTTTCATCTTCCTTGACACAATTAGCACTTATATAAACTAGAATTGAGAAACGTAATGATAAAAAATAATAATTCTCTCTGGTGGCCCCTTAATTTTTATAACTTTTTACTAATCCACAGAGAGACAAACCCCCTCTTGAGCTATCCAAGAGAAAATGATTTAGAAGCCTCCAGACACTTTTAATTTTGGCCATATTTTAATTGGTTTTACTTGTGTATAAATTCTATCTACCATTCTAAGACTCAACAAGTTATCTTCACTTAAGATTTCCAGTTAATTGGGAAGTTAAAGGAAGTGTACTTATAGTACCAGCAGATTTTGAGGCTTTTCAGAAATCATTATTTAAAATGTAAAAAACTGCACAATTATTATTTATCTATTGCATATAAAAAAGGTTTTCGTTTTCATAGGAATGAAGGTGAGCTAGGTTAAGTAGACTAGGTACACTATGACAATCATCCTGAATTAGCTGGGAATGACAAACACTATAATCATCAGTCAACTTCTTGTCTATCACACTATACAACTTAAGTGCAGTTCTGTAATTAACCATTTAAGTGTTTTGTATCCTGGATTTTACATTATATACAAGTATACCACATTTCAGTTATATTACATGGCTGCTTCGTCTTATTGAACTGTGAGTCCCATGAGGTTTACCTTTGCAATCTGCACAGATATCAGAGTATAGCATACAGCTAAATGTACTGTAAAATGTTTATCACTACCAATGTCAACATTCAGCTAGAGAAAGTCTATGCTACTACTTCTTACCATGTGATTGAAACTGATACCCTGGTGTCACGCCCTGTACACCTACAGGGTGCTCTGCTTCTGTCCTGTTCCTAGTTCCCTGTGATTATTCATGTCTTGTTGTGTAGCCTAATTACTTCCTGTGTCTGCTCTGCTCCTGGCTCAGCATTGAGGGTACGGATGTCCTGAGACCTGCCTAGCACCAGGTCACTCCTGTCCATGGCCTGAGGGCAATGGTTTCTTTACCAACATCGTCTGACCCCCTGAGCCTGGGCTAACCCCCATGTTGCCCCTTTGACTGCTACGCATAGGGTCTTTACTGCTCTCCTTGTCATTCCACGGCTTGCCTTTCCCACATCCGTGACTCCTGGCTTCTTCCAAGAAATGACTGCTTGAGATGCTTGGATCAATTAACTAGAAACTACTAAATGGGCTTAACTGGCTGAATGGCCTCTGCTCATTTGTAACTTATCTTGTGTTGTTCACAAAGTCATTTCAAAACTTCTGTGAACTTCAGCAAGTGTGAACAAGCTGGGATTTAAAATCCAGTAACTTCCATTACTGCTCTGATCGTTGTAAACGGGTGAGACCTGGAGGCTGGGGAATTTGCTGGGGTGTCTCTAGTTGAGTCTTGATTTCTATGTTCCTTTTCTTTGATTGTACATTGGGGTGAGGGGATTATTAAGAGATTTTTAATTGTCCTGGGGAGAAGAGGTTTGTTAGCATTACTGTTAATGACAAGATATTCCAACTAAGAGTTATACCATAAAGAAAGGGTAAGCACAGCTTAAATAAAAAAATAAAAACTAAACTGTAGCAAATATATGACGATATTGGTGCTTTCATGGGGACTAAGGTGTCGAATAAATAGCAAACAATAACAGAAGATGCCTTTTGTAATGTAATTCTGTACTCGGCTAAAATAGCTGAATTTAATTTAATTTGGGAATTTAACTGAGTCACAGCACCACCAGGTGGATGAGTAAAGGTGAGAGAAACAACAAAAAATAGAGCATGTAATTTCAAAAAAGAGTTGCTGGTTTAGGACTTTGCCAAGAGTACTGTCTTGTAAAAAAATACATTCACTTCAGTCAGAACTTGGTTTTGTATTTATCTATATGCTATTATCGACATAGTAAGCATCCATGTTTGATATTAAGGTCACTTACTTATTATTACTTACAGTAGCATTCATACTTATTTGAGACAAAAGATTTCAAATAATTAAATGTGCAAAAGGTAAAGTAAAACATCTCTAAAATAAATGTTTAATAAAAAAAACACACAAACAGGTAACTAAATAAGCTGATGGTGATATGATGGAAATTCACAAGCCGGACCATACAGATTTCTGTAAGCCATGGTTCAAGAGTACACTGCACACATGTCCCTGTCCTCAGTTTAGTGTTTTAGGTTAGAAAAGCAGTGGTTTAGGACTATAATGAAAGAATTGTGTTAAATAAAAAGACATATTGTATATGTATTGTTTAAGTGATTAAATAACTATTAATACAACCATTCATACATGAGAAGTATTCCGTTTAGGACAAAAACACGTATAGACTGATTGTCAGGTGGTGCTTTCCTAATATTGAGCATTGTGAGCCAGATGATGCTTGTGTACTCAGTTATACGAGTTCCTGGCATTGATTAATCTCCTGTTATCCAGCCTGAACTAGATTCGAAATTTAATATGCGTCACAATTCATGGAAAAAAAATGCAAGTTAACTTCAATCTGACTACCTGATGTAGGATTATCCCCTAAAACAATTAAAAGCACACACAGTGGAAAAATTAAAAGAGATCTTAAAAATGAACAGTTTTTGAATTTTATTATTTGCCATAGAAAGTCTACTAAATAGCGAATGACTATCTCTTACTATGTACACATCACACATTGGCACAGTCGCACACAAATATTGGGGCTGGAAGTTTGCTGTTCTGCCTAGTGTCCCATGTCAGGCAGCAATGTGCTCCTGCATTGTGTGGACATGATTGGCAGTAATTGTCTGCTGGAATTCAGCCAGCACCCCAGCACATATATTTTATGATGGAAGTCTAAGGAAGAGATCGGTAAAGGATGACTGGTCAGACAATGGCAGTGTTGCAATGCCAAACTGATGAGCTGCAAATGCAATGTCTGAGAATAGGCAAAAACTAAAAATCTATGGATTAATCAAGGTTGATGCCCGTATTGAAAATGGGGATACTTGAGAGGATGTAAGAAATCAGTTATTTTTAGCTGGTAACAATACTCCCATTATCTCAAAATACATTAGTTCCAAAATATATTAGTTGACACAGTAAATTTTAAACTACTATGTGGAAAAGGAAAGTTGAGCCTTTGTAAATCTCCGTAGATCTTTGTAAATTTAGTATACAGTATGTGTGTATGCATGTGTTCATATATACAAATACGTATATACAGTATATATCCTCCACTCAGTGGAGTTACCGTTTGTATACAGTATATACTGTATACTGTATGTGTTTACGCACGTGTTCATGTATATCCACCACTCAGCAGAGATGACATTCATAAAGTACACCAATTTACAAGTATTGCCCCAGTATATACTGTATATAACAAGGCAGTATACCAGCAAACCAATGGTACATCTGGCTCTGGTTTTACCCAGAATAGTAAGTACACAGTAGTAAAAGAAAAGCTGTTTTGGACTGAGATTCAAAGGCATGATGGAGCACAAGACAGAGTGAAGAAAGCATTTGCCAATACCATCCCAAACACAGCGCCCTCTTTACCTCCATCGGATACTACTGTCTGGAATCCAGGCAGAACAGCACACAGCCAATTCCAATAACCTCAGCCTGCGCCCCCCTGAGTGAACTACCCTCATGTGGAAATTACGGAGACAGGTGTTCCTGACAGATAAGGCTATGTGGCGGACTGCTTAAAATGACTCCCTCACCAACTGTAAATGTAGAGGAAAGTTTAGTAATATGTAATTGACACATACAGTGGCTACAACCATTATTCAGCTTCCATACTGAGAATGACTGTTGCAAATAAAAGTGGTTCGTTCACATTTAGTAGTATAATATACATTCACTGGACAAGAATTCAAGCTTTTTTTTACCAGATACATTGAACGATGCAGACAGAAACCTACATTTGGAATACCTTTGCTGGTAGAATTGCTGGGTCTAATACTTGAACCAAACAAAAGAATTGACTCTGGACATATTATATTTTGTTGAAAATAGCACATTCTTTTTGACTGTTCTTTTCTGGATACATGCCAGCTGATTGCATTCTTTCATTTTATTCTTAATTTCTCTAACACCTTAACACTATATTCTTCAAATAGCCCATACCTAGTTTTTTGTTTCCTACCTGGTCTTCATTTGAATGACTTTATGACTCTGAAAAAAGTTTTATATCAAGCTAGAATTTATGCGAATATTAAAAATACAGAAAGAAAATGGTTTTCTCACAAATAGAAACCAAGTTTTGAAAAGAAATATTGCTTTATAAATGTGTCATGCCATTGTTTCCCACAATATTTTATTCACAATGTAATGCTGTTGAGATTTTGAGAGGATAATGCCTTTTTCATATTGTGTACATAGAACATACTATAACATGTACATTCAAAGGGTAACGGCTATTTGTTCTTGTATTTATCAGAACATACAGAGGGAGAACATTTATGAATGCACAAATCTTTAAATACATGTAGAAAATCGAAATAAACTTAAACGGAGTTTATGGTTTTGCAAGAGAACAAAATCAATGGTTTCTGAATGTATATACACCTACACATAATGTGCGCTTGTTTATATCAATGCCAAGGACATTTTTTTATCTTACACCTTTTCCCCTCATCTTACTTCATAATCGTTAACCAAGAAGTCACAGTTATCTGAAAAAACTTCACACTCCTTTATATGCTCTGTGTTTCATTTCTGATTTCACTGCCCCTTATTTTCTTCCTGTCTGACAAGAAAAAATGTATCATTACTGTTTTTCAAAGAGACTTGTAAGCCCACTTATCACCATAAGGCTTACATAGAGTCAGATCGTTCAGCTACTAGCCAAACTCCTTTTTGTGTTTCCTTTTCAGTACATTATGTCACCATGTCACAAAAAAAACTGTTTTCAAGACAGAGTTTTACTTCTTGTATGTACCAATATCTAGCACTAAAGATTACTATTTTATGCAGATGGAAGCATGGGAGGAAAAAGGAAGGAAACACTTCCCATTTCAGAATAAATGATCTGGCACTTATTTTAATCAATTTTAAGCATGATGATGATCAAGTCACTAGCCAAGTTACAGCCCTGACGTGAAACCAAATACTGTAAGAAATAACTTCCTCGGCTCTTAGTCCACAATGCTACATATCAAGTGAGCACTCTTAATGCAGAGCAGAGCAAAGGTATCTTGGAACGTGTCCACAGAGACTTGATCTTTTCCTGCTTAGTAACCCATTTAAAACTATATAAATTGTTCAATATTGTTTCACAGCTTCACTAGTGTACACCACTTCATACTGAGTGTTTTTGCGAAAAAGAGAATATTGAAGAAGCTTTACTACATAAATAAATCTTCACTACACAAACATTTGCTTAGCTAAGGTATGGCAGAATAAAATCACTTTGACTTTACATTCCAACCTGTAATATTCTCAGTTTATTCAAGCAATGTTAGCGATACAGATTTCTTTTTTTCTCTCTGCTGGCTACATTGTTGCATGCTTGTAATAGTTTGTTTGACAGCGAGAACCATTATGCCCACAGTAATCGTGAACATTTCAGAAAGCCACAGTTTAAATAAAAACAAAGAAAGAAAAAGGTCAGTATCTCCAGTCAGTTGCATTTTTTAGTTGCAAGTCCATTTGTTTTCTGCTCTGCATGTCGGAGGCGTATTGGTGACTTTGTGGACACAGTTCAGGCAGGTTGGTTAGCATGAACTTTATTTGCAACTGTGTGACCTTTTCTTACCATGAAAACTGAATTCAATCAATTAATTTCCTAGCTCTCGGTTTTACTCATCAGCTATTTGACCTAAGATGTCCTGTTTCTCACTCTTTATCTTTGAATCAAGGCCAAATTACAATATTAATTCACTGGCTGCCCTTTTAAACCTTCTAAGCGAAACAGATGTGTTTACCTGCACAGCCGGCAGAGAAGAGCCAGTCAGAGAAGGCTGTGGTGTGGGTCTGCATGGCCAGGATGGGGGAGGGGGTTGAAAGGGAACTCTAAGCCTGTGGTTTGTGGCAATACAACAGAATATGGAAGACACTTAGTAAAGACACACAAAAGACTTCAAAATACTAATGGACCTTTCGATGGAGGAGACCAGCTTAAATGTGAACTCATTGTCCTTGTCTGTAATTTACCTTTATGAGGAAGGCCAGAGAAATGTAAAGTAAGGGAACTGAGAAATTTACAAATTAATTAAACATTCTAGGGAACCTTATACCTAGAACAGGCTGATCTTCAGATAAGGTTTGCTTACAGCACATCTATTTTGCTTTCCCTTCAGAGCCTTCCTTTGACCTCTGAGTCTGAATGTTTAATCTGCCACACAAAGCATTTGCAGACTGTTCTGCGGGTTTTTTTTCACAATGTAATATTTAATTCATAGCGATGATGACCTGTGTACAATTTACAGCAGCCCTACTGGCTTAGACTGAGCATTTGCCAATAAAGCAAATTACTCTCAAAATTCTCTTATGTATATGGCTTCCTTTGAGATGAATTCAATTTCTGTCATTCCTCTAATTAATATTTGGAATAATATTCACTAGTTTGTAGCTCTCACCATGGAGAAGAAAACTGAACAACTGCCAACATAAGTACAGAGCAGAAACTAAGTGCTACCTTAATTTTCTAATGTTACAATGGCTTGTGTTCATTATTGGTCATTTTCTATTAATTTTCCAATCAGACTATATGAACTCTGTAAGAGTACCATAGAAGAAAAGATTAAAGACACCAAATAGAAGAAGAGAAGATTCACAAATACAGAAGATTCACATGGAAAATAGCACCATATTATTCTTTAACCTCATGCTAATAGGAAAAGAGTATATGTGATAATTTGTGACCACTGACTATACAGCTTTTCTTTTGTTGTTACACCATGAAAGTAATAACTAACAAAAAATTAAGACAGTAATGCTACAGTGAGAATCATAGAGGGTAGCACTGTCAGGCAATGTATATACTGTACTGTAGTCCACTTAGTATTGTTGACCACATCATTTCAGTATTCTCTTTGTAGCATGTCCTCATTATAGAATACTGAACTTCAACAAGTAGCTTTAGTAACTGCATAATATCTACAAAAGCTCCTGCTGTACAGTACAAGAGAAGTCTACAATGGCGAATAACAGCAAATAACTTAAAACGTTTGCAGTTTTATTCTACTGGAGAGGTTCACAGCTAGATTTCTCCCAACCTCCATTTCATATCCATGATGATCAAATGGTTATCTGCAGCTTTTGTATGGGACTTGTTTCATCTTAATTGACGTTAATTAGGGTTTTTATTAGTGGGCAGCCACTTGCTATGTCCACTATTACAATAATCAGCAGTGTGCCACTTGTTGCCTTTTATTTTATTTTTGAGAAAAAAAATAATTAAAAAAAAAGTCACAGACCTAAAGTGGAAAGGGCTCTGAAATAATCTAAAGAAATGAAATGTGGATTCACAGACATCTTCATTAAGCTTAGAAGAAACTCTCTTGACATGACTGACATACAGTACAGTAGAGTTTAAAAGTAACTTGTATCATATAACAATCTCAATGAATGCACAGGAAGAAATAATGTACAAGTATTAATCACAGCAGGCACTTTTCAACACAGTAGCAGTATTGCACTATCAACAAGAGTCTGTGTCTGGTGGAAAAGAGAAATTCTATTTCAGACAGCATAATTAAGGAAATGGGGTGTGTTTATTTATTTATTTGTCCTATTGACTCCTAAGTAACACAATCCCTAAGGGCTTTTCATTTGAATACTCTTTCTATGAGACACTCTTTCCATCACTTCAGTGCAGCTCACTTGGAGAAGAATTCAATCCGCTTTTCTTGTTCTAAAATTAAGTTGCTTGCTTGGGGCGGCTCTGTTTTTTATTACCATTATTTGCATGTTGCTGAAGTTACTTGCTGAAGTATCACTTCAGGAGTGTGGTGTAAACTCATTTTTATGAGGAGGGGAATAAAAGTTAAAAATAAAACAGTTAACAGTCAACCTTCCAAACAACCAAAACTTTCTTGGTATTAACAGCATTTCTAGGAAGTTGCCTTATTTAGAAAAAAGATAATAACATTTTTCTTTCATATTTGTTTCTTGTTTCAGAGTAATGCTGTTCCATTACATTTATCAAAGTACACAGAATGCAATACCTGGCAATTGGCCTCTTCATCAATAAAGTTATTTTATAGTTTTATCATTTTTAGGTTAGTATTTGGATGATATACTGGTTATTGCTCCTACTGTAGGCCTCAGGCCAGTGGACTCCTTTCACACCTATAAATCAATATTGCATATCAAAAAGAGGAAAACACAGTGAAAATCACTTCTATTTGAGACTAAAGTCTTTTAAGATGCTCATTAGTAAAGTACAGAATTATCCAGTCCATCCATTTTCTAACCACTTTACCCAATACAGGGTGGTGGGAGAGCTGAGCCAAGCCAGGATAAGCCCTGGGCAGGACGCTAATTCATTGCAGGTCAGAAGCAGATACTTTTAAATTACAACATACAGCTGAATCAAGATATCAAAAAATTAAAATGCTTATATCACGTTGGAAAACACAGTGGGTGAATAAAATGCAATGGTATGAGGTTCTACAAATCCACAATATCAACATGGAATCTTTATTTATTGGGCAGTGGTAATGTGCTAATTACAGTCTCTAAAGGCTAAGGATAACTGCAATATTTACTTTTAAACTCTCAGAATCCTATGGAAAGGTTAAATATTAAGATGATTAAATATATTTAATCTGTATCTGTCTATCTGTATAATGAAATTGTAATGCATTCCAAAAATCTATGAAATCATATTACTGTACTGTGCTCTAAATATTCATTTTTGTGTTTTGAACATGATGCAAGTTGAGTTCATTACTTATGTAAATGCACTACAGTGTTGTTAATCCCCATCATATTGCAGGTGCAAAACAACAAATGATAACTTGAAGTAAGGAGCACAAAAGAGATTTCTCTACAGCCCACATTAGAATATTATACAATCCCCTATATTGCATTTCTATGTAGTTTCATCTGTGATTAAGTTCTAAAAAGATACTGAGCACTCAGAGTCTCCCATTAATGCAAGAATGAAAGCAAAAGCTGGCAGACTGTGATCATGGATAGGTACTTGTCATTATGAAGCTGCCACATATCGCATTCTTCTTGGATCTAAATCGTAGTACTGGAGCAAAATATACCTGGCTTATCTAGCAACTGGTGATCTTAAATCTACAGCAGCAAAATCTGTTCATATATCCAGGTTCAACGTCACTTTAATTTTTAATTCTTCATTGCCTGACTATGTACTGCATTTGTTTATCAGGGGATACCCTATTAAGATCTTCTCGCGAAACTGCTGAATCACTCACATTCCCCTACTCGGTTTTGCTCACATGGGTACTCAGATGCCTTTGTCCAGTCAAAACAATGGAGCAACACAAGGGACACATAAACAAATGGATCAAAAATCAGATTTAGATCCATCCCGTTTTTGATAACACTTTTTAAGCCATTTATCTCCTTTTCAAAACTATGCTTTAAATAGAGATCCTTTAGATTTAATACATTTAAAACCAGGCTCCAATATAATTTTAAATCACCTAGGGCAACTGATACTAAATGAAGTTAAGAATATTTCAGGTACTTCTCGTCCCAGGAACCCATTTTGCTCTTCATGATAACAGAGTCCCATTGAAAACCCCAGTATTATCAACTAAGTGGTCAAGTTGAAAATGTTTGCATATTAGTATATAAATAAATTCTTACACACACACTTAACTCTTGAAAAAAAGGTATAAGGTGGTATTTGGTTTGTGAATGATACTGATATTTTCCTTTCCAATTCCTTTTGAAATATGCAATGACAGTACTGGGAATTAATGTTGTTATTAAATTGTGGAAAACGGAAGTTTAATACTGAAAGTTAGTACTTCTGCTAAAGAACTGATCTTTTTTCTAGTAGATACTGTGTGGACCTTCAATAACCACATACAGCTTACTCCAAACTATAAGGAATTTTAATTTAGGTATTTTTAGATTTGCTCTAGATATTGTTTACAATTAATGTTGGGGTTTCTTATATACAAAGCCTGTGAGCATAAATTAATACTGTCCAAAAAATCTCTTTGTTTTTTTCAGAAATATATATATATATATTTTTTGCTTCAGCCCTAACCAGGAAGTATTAACAGTGCAGGGAATGGTAAATGCTGAAGCCGTGCTATAGAATCTGCCATAACAGACCACAATACAAAATAGTAATAACCGTGTAAAACAGCAATAATTAATGACAAAGTCTATAAGCATTCCATTAGGTGCAAGCAGCTGTCATAAACATCTTAATTAATTTAAAAAGCAAGCGACTGGGGAATTATGGTGCCATAAAAATCTGCTTCCTTCTGCTGCTCCATAGCACTGGAACAGATCGGGCTTTTAAATTTTTAAACACGCCTTTCATGTTCTCTAGAGCACGAAAAAGCCTTTGAACAGTCAGCTTGTTAGGAGATGCACCTAGAAGCCTCATACCTTCAGGTTGTCCCACAGATCTTTTAATACGGAGATAGGAGGTTTTGTTTCATACTAATGCCTGGGTTGAGATGACAGTGCTTGGGGAGGGGTCACCTTTTTTTTCCCTGTCTGCTGTCCTCCGGAATGTTTTTTTTCCTCTTTTGACAGCCATTTCTTTAACATTCCTTAGTTCTAAAACTGCGACGACACGAAACACTACCAATTCACTGTCATGTCATCATGTTATTAGCAGAAAGCCAGTTCTCAGGCCTCAGATCTTAACAAATTAACAATTAATAAAACAAAGCAAGGTTGTCAACCATAAGGGGACGATAAAATAACACCCTTTCACTGGTTGTGCTTTTTTGTCTAAGTGGTTGGACTGAGTTATGCACCTAGGCTTACAAATATTTTCCGAGTCTATTCAATTGTTTGTGTTATTCAGTAAGTTGTTTCATTATTTTCCATTCAGCCTTCACTGGAACATAAAAGGGGAGAAAGGCAATAGACAAAGCCATATTGCTTAAAGAAACAACAGCTTCTATAACTGGCTTAAGTAGATTGCCCCGGGGGGATATTTACTAGGACCTACATTGACTATAAATGAGAAATAAGAATGAGATATTGTCACATTTTATGGAGTTTTTCAAAAGAGATGGATCCTTTCCAAAAATTAAAGAAACAAATACTTCCTTTTAGAAGAAGTCTCACTTTTCATTTCAGGAACCCTGTGGAAACCTTATCAGTGTGCTAAAACAGCTTAAAAACCATAATTGTTAAAAAGAGCATAGCAGCTTCTCAACACTGAAAACCTTTATGAGAGAATCATCTCTTTCACTGATGAATGCTGATGTCTCTCAGTACTCTGAAAAGCTCAGAAGCAAGAAAAACTGCATAGCTGTGCAACCATTCTGTTACAAAGGACCCTTCCTCTAGGGCTTACGGGAAATAGTTAAGCCACAGTGTCGATCTGATCCTAGCGTTTCTTCTGAGACTGCCGCCAACAGTGATTATTAGTGCCACTTAAAGGGGTGTTTGAGGATGAGCAGCAGACACACCTGAGCACTGTGAACAAAACTGTGATCTCTGCAACTCACTCTGCCTACTGCTGATCTGTGGCAGTACCTTATGGGCATTACAAACTCATGGCTTCTGAATGTCCTTAATCTTTTTTTTTGGTGTTGCTTTCTATCCATGCCAGCTCGCTGAGCGCTCTCCACAAACACAAAGCTCGACTCTTCTCAGCAAATAGCAGTTGGGACCCTCCCCTGGTTTCCCAGCTCTCTGCCTCTCACTCCCTCTGTGACATTGCTTGGCTAAGGGTTATATAACCCTATCTAAGTCACAACACTCAACACTAAAATACTCTCAAGGCTAATGATCAAAGTCAGCAGTCAATCCAGATTAGAAAGAATTGGTCTGATTTTTCTAAAGCCCTAACCTTGTAGGTTGAATCTTGATATTTAACATTTGCAAAAGCCCTTAAAGATACAGTGCACTGCAAAACACAATAGCATGCATGCATTTCAAATAATAATTATAATTGCTTACACTTATCTAGCGGTTTTCTGGACACTCCACTCAACCAGCTTTACAGGTAATGGGGATCCCCTCCACCACCACCAGTGTGCAGCCCCACCTGGATGATGTGACAGCAGCCATAGTGCGCCAGAACGCTCACCACACATCAGCTCTCAGTGGGGAGGAGAGCAGAGTAATGAAGCCAACTCATAGATGGGAATTATTAGGAGGCCATGACTAGTAAGGGCCAAGGGGAAATTTGGCCAGGAAGCCGGGGTTACACCCCTACTCTTTTCGAGAAACAAAATGACCACAGAGAGTCAGGACCTCAGTTTTTGGTATTTATAATGCACCTCACTGCATAAAGCCTTTAACAAAAGGAAGCATTATGCCAAAGTAGTGAAATACTGCAATTGAATACATTCATACAGAAATCATTTTATATTCCATTGACTATAAATACATTTAGAAAAAAGATTTGTTGGTATGATTAGCCACACGTAGCCTATTGTATATACTGTACAGTAAATGTACCACCATCACAAATTATTTGAGCATTAACATTTTATATCAATCTCTGTACTCCTCTGTACGAAGTGATTATCTGAAGAAATTAATTACTGCATATTGCATAATGTACAAAACATGTTTTACCATGTTGTTTTTATCCTAAATTTAAAAGCTCAAACATGGTCATCATATTTAATACCTAAATCATTATATAAATCTGAAACCTTTTAAATAGTTTTACATTTTTCCAGGGATATCACAAGTGCAAAATCTTATCTTATGTTTTTAAATCAGGTAAAAAGGGCACAGAAATTAGTTTCAGTCTATGTCAGCATTGAGTATATCAGTATGCTTGCGGTTCTTGCCATGTAATGTAGTTCTTTATATAGCACCTAAACCTGTTCTAACCTGCAAACATCACCGCATGGAGGGCTACTTACTGTACATGCAGTAATGTGTAATACAACTAAAACTAACATTGCTTTTTAAAATCTCATGTGATTTCAGCTTATGAACACAAAACAGTACTTTTGTTCTTAAAAAGTTCCTGTAAGAAGGACAAACAAATGGAACTCAAATACAATGTGAAAGAGTAATTTGTATTATGAGCACAGTCTGTGGGCATGGGAAGTGTCACTTCTGCTGAAACAAATGTAAGCAAACGCTTCTTTTTCATGTTATTTAGTTTACAGGTCTTTAGAAATGTTTAACTTCTAAATGACACCAAAATAAATAACGCTTTCTAAAATGATCTGGCCATATTCACAAGACATCTGTCTAGATCTCTTCTTATTTGACAAAAGCAATCCAAGGTGTTGCTTTCTAAATCTTTGCTGTCTGGCTTTTTAAAAACCTTTAAGCCACAGCAGGAATAGTCGTTTAATGTGCTCCCTACATCAAACCCAGGAGGCCTTTTTTTCTCCCTTTACTTGTTTGATACCCCTGCATGAACAGTATTTCAGAGTCCCGAATTAACTACTGGTCTGCTAAGGCCAGGGTGGCATTTCTGTCTCATGGTGGATGGGAAATGTTGCACGAGCTGCTGTCAAACTGAATCGCCTTCAGTAGTGTGGCACAGTGACATACTGACCCACAAACAAACGGAGAACTTTGCCTGCCTTGAAAAATTTATCGATTTATGTAAGAGGAGCATTCCTTAAATAGCATTAGTCATCACTGAGAGGGACTGGCTCTTTAATTATTCCTCTAGAGCCAGACAAATTCGCTGCAGCATGAAGAATGGGTATTGATTTCTCTTTAACAGAAGGGCACAATTGCTGTGTGATAAGGCAGAGTTAAAAGGTGGAGGATGAAAAACGTATCACTTATATAAACCCTGAGAATAGAGAATACAGTAAGAAAGTACCTTCCTTTGAATACTGTAGCAAGGATTAGTCATTCTACATGAAAGGGGCTAAAAGTCATTGATAAAGTTCCCATGTAAACACCTCCCACAAGGAAATACAAAGATGCCTCAGTGTCTGAAAACGTACGGAAATTATGTATTTTGCTTTTGATAATAAAGCATTATGTACAAGAAATCGGTTTTGGCAAGTGGTTGATTTGTAAGTTCACTTGTGATTGATCTGCACGGAGACTAGGTTTCATTTTGATTAGCTATGAGGCATATTTGGTCTCGATGGCGCAATTCATTCTGACAAGTGATACAGTTTACTGTTAGGCTTCCATCTACCACAAATATCTTTTTGAACGTCCCCCCTCCCCCCCAAAAAAGTAAAAACAAACCTACATCTTATTTGAAGTCGGAGCACAGTGCTGTTTTTTTTAAATCCAATCAGCTCTTTGTAATCACTTAGTCTTTGAAGATTCCAAATCATGCAAATAAACCTTATTTGGTATGTTGTGAAATTTAGCTTACTTTGTGACAGTTAAAAAAAAAATCCCACGGCTTTCTGCTGAAAATTGAGGGGGTGCTAAGTATTAACATGTTCTGCTTTTTGTTAAGCTTCTTTAACGAACTTCTGATTCCCTGTAGGTGACACATGAGACTTCGTCCCTTTAGACTGGAAAGTTTACGTGAGTATTAAGATCTATGTTAAACATGTCACTGTTCCATTCATGCTTTTTAAAAGCAGAAAACATGCACTATATTTGACTCCACTTCCTCCAATCCCTCTATGTTGGTAAACCCCACATTCAGAGAAGGTGCATTACTTTACTGGACCCACTCACCTACTTTGCATGTGTAGTCAGACTAGCCTGAAACCCTGGGTTAAAAATTCATTAGGCGAAAAGTAAAAAGAGGACTAGAAAGCTAGTAAAGGGAATTGCATTCCAGTGCATTCCTGCATCACTAGAGAGCTTGGGATCTTGCACTTACATAATTTAAAGGGCTAAGGAAAAAGGCCAGCATCAGCAAACCCAGCGGGACCCCATGTCCAATCGGGTTTGAAAATGGAGGAAGATAAACACAGGAGCCCGCGCTCAAAAGCCAAGCCAAGGCTGGTTTGAAGCCGACATGTTAAGACGGTTCTCTTGGGCATTGATAGATAGGCAGAGTGATAGCAAGATTCCATTTACTTAGCAGAGCGTAATACAGAGGCAGGCGAGATGGTGCTAGTAGTCTGAGGGCATTAAAAAATCACTACTTCAGTACCACGGGATATTTATTTATTAATTAGTAGAGCTTAGTTAACTGTCTTCTTGTCTTCTCTCAGAAGAGCTAGACAGAAAGATCAGGTCGAGAATGTCAGTTTCATGCCGCTAATAACAGTAAGAGTATAAACACATAACAAGAAAGAAACTCACAGTATACAGTAAGGACAATTTAAAACAGAACAAAAGATGATTCTGGTACCGAATAATACAGGGCTTCGTTATGAGAGTTTGAAAAAGCGTACTGTATATGGTGAATCAAAGTGATCTTGAACTGCACGAGCACAATCACAAGCGTAAAAGCACATATACATTTACACTTTGTACAGTACATATTACTGAAAATACATGTATTTATTAGATTTTAACATCCAAAACATAGTGTGGGGGGGGGGGAACAACAATGAAAAGGAATGAATATTTGAAAAGGTCATAAAGTATACATAAAGTATACTGTACCTTAAAAAAAAAGCTGTCTGATTAATGTAGCATTTCCTGTTGTTGTTTATAAAGCGAAGATGTTAATGTATGTAAAAAGTATGTATATATGTTACAGATATAAAGTAAGGCTGACATTACGGACACAGATTTACACTATATTGATCCAAATGAAATAAAACTGAAGTTGCCAAGGGGAATCTAAATCACAGGCCTTTGAATATCGCATTCTTATATAACTGTCTGAAAAGAAGAGCAACAAGCAATTTTATTATTAATTTATTTGGCTGATGCTTTTACCCAAAGCAGCTTACATTTGTACCCATTTATACATTTGTACCATTTTATAGAATCAATCTGAGCGAAGTACCTTGCTCAGGGGAACAACAACAGTGGCTCAGCTGGGATTTGAAACCCTTCTAGTTCCAAATCCAGAACTTTAACCACTGCTGCCTGTTGTGTCACACAATGTTGCAACAGTACCTCAGTCTCCGACAACTTATTGCAGAGCTTCAAAGGTTTCCTCCATAAATGCTGCTGACTAACAACGGAAGCATTTGGAAATGATTAAAAACATGCTGTCAGCAGAAGAGTAATGCTATAATGATCGTAACCAAACTGTTTTATTATTCCACGGATTCAATCAAACTAACTTGATTTATCAATTGGTTTGTGTTATTTTTTAAGTGGTGTTGAAGTCACGTTAGAGGCACTTCAAAATTTCAAAAGCTGAAACATTTGTATGGGATGTTGATATTTCTAATGCAGTAGTCTGTCAATCCAAAGAAAACTTCAAAGTTGGTGGCAGAAATTGAAATAATACTTTTAACTGTTGACAATCAAATGCAATTATTAGTGGAAAGGCAAAAGCACTGTCACCCATTCCCGAGATCAGAAGCGTCGGGCAGAAGGAAGGGATGTTTTTTTTAAAATTTGTTTGAAATATATTGTCCCTCTAAATGAATACATGATAATTAGAAAATATTCCAAACGAATTTAAAAAGGATAAAAAGATATATTCAAAAACTCTCTTTTTCTCCAGTCCTCAGAAAGGAGAAATTTATTTCTGCCTTCATCTCTAAATTGGAAGCAATTTATTGCTTCTGCAAAGCTCATTTTTCACTTGCTTTTCGGATCCAAGCCATGGCAGGCAATATATATCTGCCTGTTTTTTTTTGGCCGTGGGTGCTAATATGTGGAAACTATTTATTGTGTCCCTGGGAGGAAGACCAGTAAAACGGACAGAAGAAAAGAGTCAACCATTAACTGGAGAAGAAAAGGGGTGGCAGCAGGGGAGGCGAGAAAAAATCAACAACATGGTTACTAGCAAAATTGTGAGCGCTGTCTTCTGACTGCCTTCCAAGGTTTCGTGAAAGAAATGAAAAGAGTTATATAACTGCTGGGTTGCCATACAGCCCTTTAAGAGCTGATTCAGTGCTGCAACAAACACTGGTGCTGACGGATCAGAAAAAGCAAGATAAAAGCCAAACTAAAAAGCAATCCCACTGCATTTCATTCCATACGAGTACATCGCATTGAGAATTTTGCGTATACGTAGGCCCCATGCCTGGTTCCGATAAGGTGCTGGGCACCAAGAATTCAAGGAGCTCATCATCTGTGGTTTAAGCTGGCACATACTGTAGCCTGTTGAATGCCACTGACACGAGAGTCTGCCATAATGGAAAAGCAGCTGTACAGCCGTGCAATGTCCAAATTCCTAAAAGGTTTTGAACCCACAATGTCCTTCCTTAACACATTCACAAGCACACTGAATAGCGTTTCCCTCAGCATAAGTGTAACTGAATAGTCTTCAAAATGCAACACAAAAGAAATATGAGGAGTCTAATACTAATATCAGTTTCTAAATCTAAGTGACTTTACATGGATTGATTTAATTATTGAAATCTCTTCAATCACATGGTCTTGCTGTTATCGCAAACAACAAACTTGGAGTGCAGCTGTTCCGTTATATTTAATTTGGTTGTGTATCCTTAACCAATTACAGTCATACTTTTCTACAGTCAACTGGTGGAGAAACAATAACAAAGTGAAGCTGGCTCTGGGTGAATAATCGATTTCAAAGAACGTCATGCCCTAAAGGCTTCTCTTCAAAAAGTTCAGTCAAGAAAAATACTTTGCTCAATAAAATGGGAAAAGCAAACGTACCAACTGAATCAAAGAGTCCTTTCACTTTCCTGTTTTGTTTTTTTCATTCTGGCTTTTAAATCTGATGATCACATTTTTTCCCCAGACCAGATGTTTGCATCCTCTGGCCCAGACACACATGAAGTAGCTGTGTGAACCTTTGCCTATCAATTACTTTCACATATTGAGCAACGACATACGCGTTGAGAGCAGTTAGCTTAAGGTACATTCTGTCCGATGACCTTGCAGGTACACAAATTCAGAGCAATGAATAACTATCACATTTCTTTAGCAGACAGCTGACACCTAAAGGCACAGGTGATATATGAGACATGGAGACAAGCTCTAATTAAATGTAAAGGTAGTGGATGTAAAACAGCGATGAGAGAACAAATCCTAACTGGAGAAAACAACACAGACCTTCTCCATTGACAGTATCTGAATCCAACAGATGCAGCACTAGTAAGAAAAAGTGAGTTTCTCTCCGTCACACACACTTGAAGGGAACACACATACTGTATACAGTACAAGCCACTCGGACATTTTGTTCATTAATGATACATTAAACGGGCTTAAAAATACTATGAACTTGCGGATATACAGTATATACCTTTTGCATGCTTTATGTGTAATGGCAAAGTCAGAATGTACTTTAAACTACAGTAAGACAGAATTTGGTATAGAATAGACAGCAACAATGTCCACTGGTCTCAATGCTGACCTGGAGGGAAAGAACACTTTCAGAACTGAAAATAACGTACCTATTCTCTTATCTTTTTGCAGACCTCGCCCAAATGTAGTATTTTTCTTTGTTTGTTTTGCAAAGAGATGACTAAGACCATAAACTAACCAAGTGGGTTATATCCAGGAACATTACTTATTGATGAGATGTTTATTACTGCTTGAATGCATGACAAAGGCATTACCTCTTCTGTAAAAATCAAGCATGTGTGAAGCAGGCTACACACTGGAATCATGTTGAAAAGGATCTTGCATGTGGCTGCCTAGTTAAAATACTTTCAGACCTCCAGAGTGATTATTCACTGGGTTTGACTGTATAATGTATTTTCTGCTGTTATTGTGAACATTTTTTGACAGAAGTGCTGTGGAATATACCAGGAAAAGTTTTGACAGTTGCCAGCCTGTCAGGCACCAGAAAAAGCCCCAGATGAATGTAGCAAAAAGAAAATAGTAGTCCAATCGTTTATAAAAGACTGCTCTTCACAGGGTATTCCAAAATACATTTTCATGATAACACAGAAACAATTAGACCCCTAGTGGGACTGCTGTATACATTTGTTAATCCAAGACCTTTCTGGAATGACTTTGATCCCCTGAGTCACAGAATGACAGCTGACAGCAAGAGAATCATATCAACAACATCATGGGTGACTCATCCGCAAGTCCACACAGACGCCAGTTGGCAACCCCTCTGAAGAAGAAGCCAGCTTCTATCATCACCAAATCAGTATTTGGCCAGAGAATTAGGATCTGGTGTTAGAAATGTATACTAAATGGTTTTTCTTTTTTCTTACTTTTCTAAAATGAATTTTTAATGGCGAACTTGAAAATACCACTCAAACCATAAAACTTCCTTCATTCTCCTCCACCTAATGGCCCAGGTACTCACTGTCCCTGACCATGCTGTCAGTTTAAATACCAAACGTAATCCTAATTATCTAGGCCTAATAAATTAATGCTAAACAACAGTAATGCAGGCTACCTCCAGCCAATGAAAGGGAATTCAACCCTGCAAAAAATGTTTTTGCATGAGTTGCAAAGCCAAGCCTTAGTTATCTTCACAAGACTGTAAATTATACTTTCTCTGTTTTAAAACTGAGGCATTTCCAGGATCAGCATCTAAAAAATACCAAATGGAATCCTAAAACCCAATAACATCTGGCTGAACAACTGTAGGGACCAGCTTCCGTGTAGTAATTGAAGGAGTGGCTTGTTCACTGCATTCTACAGGATTAGCAATACAGTACATTGCTTCAGTCCTCTACTGTTGGCGAAACCAAGAAAGGATTTGACAGGATCCCTTTTAAATGGGTAGTTAGAGAAAAGGCACAAAAAGAAGGGGCTGGTGAAGTACATTCTCTCACTCTGAGGAACTGAGCTTTGTGATTTTTGATAGCATTCATGTAGATCACAAGGGTGAAAGATCTTCTTCAAGATAAATTATTGACAGGCTCTACAATTTCCGCACCTCCCACTACTATGATAACAATCAAGAACTGGGCATGTGGGCTACTAGAGAATTATTTTCCAGTTCTGTTTGAAAGCAGACCAATTCAGTCCTTAGCCTCACCAACCAACATACTCCACAAGAACACTCTCTCAGTATTCTTTCAAATGTTCCATCCCTCTATTTCTGGCAGCCCACAAATCCGCTGATGTGATTAGAGCGGATGATGATTACGGTTACATAACAGCATCAAATTAATTTGCAGCCGAGCACAGCAGCAGCAGGAAATCACTCAGGCTCTCAAATCTCTCTCTCTCTCTTTCACAAGCTCGCTCTCTCCACTACCACCACCAACCCCCCCATCCCCCCCCCCCCCAACTCCCGCACTCACTCACACACTCCCCTCCCATATTAGTCCTCCCTCTCTCCCCGCCTCCCCTCTCTCTCTTTCCCTTTCCCCTTCAGTCTATTAAAGTGACATCGAGGGATTAAGGCGAAGTGGGTCAGTAGAGCACTGCTGGGAAAAAAAAAATGAAACAAAAAAAATCGCTCAGACGTCAACACCGACCTTGTAAACCACAGAGGGGAGACATGGGAGACATTCATCAGAAAGGCTAGGTTATTGGGCAACTGCAATCAGAAGCACTGTGCTAGAGGTGGTGAGCACCTCTGGGCACACTCGCCTATGTGCCCAGAGCTCTACTGAATTAGCAGCATTTCCCAGGGTGCTGGGAAGGAAAGCCTTGTGTACAGATTTGTTTAACATCACAGTTTTGATCAAGCGCTGTAGGGGAAGCGTAGTCTTTCCAACGACTGATCTCAGCCCAGCAGAGCTAAGGAAAACTCAGTCTGTGCAGCATCCATGCATTTCGTCCTCCTCAGGCCTCTGCGAACAATCTCTGTTTTCACAGGCCACTGCAGAAGGATGTGTTATGCATGTGCTGGTTTCAGATGGGCTTGTGAACCAAGCACTGCAGGAAGAACAAGTATCAGAGTGACTCAATGGGCATTTCCTAGTCTTTGCTGTTTGGACTTCATACAATACTTACAGTATTAACACCCACAAGAGTTGGTCATTTCGCAGCAGATATCATAAACCTGTCAAAAAAATCTGCACATAGCAGTCTTTGGTGTGTGAAACTTTGCAGCTCTCTCACTGGCAACAAGAAATAGCATTTGACTAATTTTTGTCACTTTTTTCAATGCTTTTTTATATGTAATTCGAAAAAGGCTTTTATACAACAATAAAAATGTTGATGATGTATCCATATTTAAAGTTACAAGAAACACACAAAACAGAGGAAACAGAACGGATTGCAGAACATCTTTAAAGTTCTATACATCAAGTTTCAGGGACCTATATAAAATTGTGAACACTATACCGCTACAGTATACAGTACAAATCCCCAGGTACCCATATGCTTCTTAATTAGTTGAATCAGTAGCACTGCAGTACTTCTATACACTTTTTTATTTTTTTTTAATTAAACTTTTTTTTAAAGGATGTTAACAAAAATGTAAAACGTCTGCACTTTATAGAAATACCCTTGCAGCAAAGCAAGTAAAACACATCTAGGGGTGAGAGTGTGTGATTAGAACTGCTTGCCTTCCAGCTCTCACAACACTCTCTCATGACCAGGAGGACTTATCCACACAGATGCGGGCAGACTCTGAAGCCAAGACAGCTAGCAAGGAATCAAAATCCCTGTGTACAAGATATCAGATACTTCAGTCAGAATCCACAGTGGTGCCTCGTAACTCCAGTGATGTTGCATTAAGTCACACTCACATGTTATGACACTGCAGCCTCATAAACCAAATAATATCTCAGTATGTTGTAACAAAGCACAGAGTGGCAGATAAAGACTGAAGTCAGTCATATTTTCATTACTCTACTCCTCTCTCCCTAATGACCATTAATGCAACTTAGCAGAGGAAATGAAATGATACTTTGACATCAGATAGCCTAAATACTTCCCCAAGCTGAGCCCATAATTCTGCAGCCTTGCAGCCAGCCAAATGTTCTCCACAGTGACAAGGTTTTTCACAGAAATGTTAAGTGTAGCTAATCCAACTGTGGTTATTGCTGCCGCTAAAAGTGAAGTTAATGCATGCCACAAACATTAACCCAATATGAGTACAAAAGACACACCTTCCTCAGTTTTAAAACCTATGTTACTCTTACTCTCAATATTTAGCTATATTTAGAAATATTTTACACTTAAATAATGTAAAGTATTTTCATGAACATACAAATTATATCTATATACTGTAGGCGAGTATTTTGTTATGCTGGATTTAGCACAAAGGAAAAATGTCACACTATGTCACACTGCTTGATTTTATTAATAGGTGAAGCTGAACAAGAAAACCCACTGAAAACCAACAGTGTTTCACACATCTGCTGCATCTGCCACTCGCTGAAGTGAGAAGTCAACACCAGCATCCTCTTGAGGCTGTGGTCCCTACAACAGCTGAGAAAGTTTGGCATTGATCAGGAAGCAATGACACACTTCTATAGAACTGTGATTGAGAACGTGTTCTCGATAACAGTGCGATACGACAATCCAACTGCCAGGAAAGGGGACAGCTGGAAAGGGTCATACACACAGCATCCAAGATCATCGGACGTGATCTTCCTCTGTTGCCTCTATTTGCGACAGCCGCGTGCAACTGAAAGCTAAGAAGGTATACAATGATTCCTTCCTGCTCACCAGATCCTTTTGCAAACTTCTCTTTGGGGAGGAGGTTTCAAAACATTAAATGTAGTCCTGCTCGATTCCAAAATAGCACCTACAGTATCTAGAGGCCATTAGGCACACCATTATGTAAATCATGAATGTTGCATTGACTGAATAATATAAGAGTTATATGTGTTTTTTCTGTTTTTGCTGTTTATCTGGACTACACCGGAGCAAATTCCAATCAACTTTGTTGACCCGGCAAAACGGTATTGAATTGGAACTGTTTCTTTACAAATTCGAAACAAAAATCTGCTTTTCATTAAGACCTTCAGACCTTTTGTTCAGCACACGCAGGAGATGAAAAATGCCACGAAACCTGTTCATTTCACTACGGTATCTGTTCATATATGTTTTTCCAAAAGGTCTGATTAGTTTAGTCTTAGCAGTGTTTTCCTGGCTAGATTCAGCTGCGGGCGGGCTGATGTACTGCTTGTGGCAATTATTTAACTTTCTGCAGGAGGTTTAATGACAGGCCAACTAGCTGAATATTTTTCTCATTTCAAGCAGAGCTCAGGTTGGATAAACAGTATTTTATGTCTTCTCCAACGCTGACGGCATCAATTAAGCTCATAGCAATGTAAAATGTAATGGTGGGACCAGTTCAAATTCTCTTGCCAATACTATCAAACTTTTTTAGTACCTTTGTATTGTAAAGCAGCAAACAACGGAAGCAAACAGATTCTGAGGCAAATGTTAAAGTATTCCACAAATGGTATGAAAAGGTCATACAGTGGAAAAAGTCTCCGTCATCTACCATATCAAGCAATGCTGGCGAAGTTTTCGTCTTACAGGGAATGTTATTCATGTTCTATTCAAAGTGTCTTTCCTCAGTTTAACATCCACATAGTTTCCATTTGTTTCATGTTTGAGTGCTGATTCAGAAGTCCATTGCTTGGACCATGGATCACATGTCAATGCCTTTGAGGATTCTGAAGACTTGGATCTGGCCACTGTTAAATGGCTCATAGCAGTAGAAAAATCAATATTAAAATTAAAAGCTCTGTTTAACTTGTTTTATTTCTGACCTACTGTTTAAACAAAACCAAAGCAAACAACAATGCCTAATTCTCTTTGCTTTAGATTGTCTCTTTTATCTGCTATAGGGCAGGACCAATTCTGGTTTACAGATTATCCCTGCCGGCACCTGTGATCAATTCCTGGATGTTCAGCAGTCATTTATGTCTGGCTCAGAGACTACTCTTGGTCCACATAAGAGCCAAAATGACCACCTTCAATGGAAGCCTTCCAGGGAACACCCCTCTGGCGAATCTTCCATCAGACTCCCTCATTGTCTCCTCATAGTTTTCTCTGTTCAGTTCTTTCAGCCCGGCCTTGTAGGACACTGGGTTGAGCTCAAGAAAGTATACGGTCACTCTTCTCCACACTGATTCCAGAGAAGCGATATCTTTTGTTTAACGCGATGACCTAAAATGTACACAATATTCCAAAGGACTTATGTAATTAGTGCACTGTATCATTCTAAAAATAGTCAAAATTACACTTTAAACTGTATAGATTTTGTTGGTCTTTTATGATGTTCCCACATTGACCAATCGATGTACAGTAAATGATGTGTCAACAAAAATACCAAAGTTATTTTATGCTCAGTCTTCCTCATCTGTTTATAATATTTTTTCCCTACCTCTGCCTACATGTATCTCGCTTTGCAGATTTTAGGTAACTTTAAATTTGTTTTGGAGCTTAGCTAATCCTGCTGTTTAAGTACATCAACAATGCCATGAACTGCAAACGTGACTAAACTACATTTACTTAACCACATCAGAATCAAAATCATTGATAAAAAGAAAAGCTGTTCTAATAATACAGCTCCTTAAGGTTTCTCCACTAGCGCCCTCACTCCAATTTGAGCATTAAATCCGTATGTGCATTTTGTTTTCTATTCCGGAAACCAGTCAGTTCAATTTGGATGCCTTTTAATAACATTTTATAGGGAATGTTAACAAAAGCTCCTGCCCAGAGTGTACCCTGCCTCGTGTCCGTTTTCTGCTGAGATAGGCTCTGGGTTCCCCACAATCCTGAATTGGATGAAGAAGTTAGAAAGTGGATGGATGGATATTATCAGAAGCCATTTAGAAATATACATGTACTGTATTATATCATGTACGGTGTTTGTATACATTACTGATGAAGCGTGTTCAAAGAAATTGAACAATGTAGTTAAGAAAGACCTATTTTTTTAAATCTATGTTGACTATCCTACTGTCATACAAATGATCCTTTTAGTTTAGTTCTAATTATTGTGTTGATAACCTTGATTTAAAGACTTATGGGTCTAGAATTATGTGGTTCAATTTTACGCTCTTTTTTCATAGATGGGTGTTACAGTATATTTACAGTTTTCCTATCCATGGGTATTACCCAGGTGTTGACTGTTGGAAGAGTTTTATTAATGGTCTATGAATAATATCTCATAACCTTAAGCGCAATTGGTAGGAGACCACCAGGCCCTGGTGACACATACTGTATCACACTTCTGATTCTTGAGGCTAATATTAGTTAAAATAGAACTTTATCTTTGCTCTGCCTGATCCCTGTTTTGCATTTCTCCTTTGATAAATACTTGCGTGACATGTTTACTTAATTTATAATTACTGATAAAATATTACCTTTAACATATATGACAGCATTTCTATACTTGACTCTTAAGTTATTTTGATATATCATATAAAATACATAAAGCCGTACATGGGTGAAGAGTAGATTGAAACAAGAATAATGTTGCTAGATAACAAAATCAACATCATAATGGTAAAAAGCTCCTTTGCAAGAATTTGATAAACATCCATCACAGCTGAAAAAAAAGTCCGGAACACAGAGCCCAAGTACAACGAATTCATCTGTTGTTGGACACATACCAAGGACTAACACATTAATCACTGATAAAAACACAGTCCCGACGTGCTGTACAACTGACACATAGATACATTATCAAGGCAAATTGCCAAGGAGTTCCTTAGAGTTTAGTCAGTAAGGCTGTCTCTAAGAAGTTCTGTGTTGGTCAAACAGTAACCACAGGCTGAAGGAACATCCTTCTTAAATTTGAAGAGAAATATTGTATGATGAAAACACTACTTTACATAACGTGTTACGTTTGGAACTGGTTTTGTGACACAGAAGAGCACATACCTGATGAGCAGGGACTGATAACAAGGATTAAGATATAACTGAAACAAACTTGCAATTTCATGGTTGAATCTACTAATGGATTCATTAGAGTTGCTTGTCATGTGCTTAAAATCATATGCTTCAAAGCCAATTATTAGAGTACAGTTATAAAGGATAAAGCATCCTTTCACTATCAAACTTTGCACAATTATCTCTTTATTTAGAAATGGAGAGAGTAGTTTAGGTTACATGATGTTGTCTTGTTGATGTTGTAGCTACATTACTTATGTATTTATATACTCTATAAGTACGAATGCATTAGTGACTACACTGTATTAAGATATGCATGTGGATAATTGAATCACAGTAATAAGGAAATGGAAGAACAAGTAGTCTTAACTGAATTTCCCCACCTGGGGTTTAGAAACAAACTTGTGTCAATGAGTTGCAAACTGACAGACCGTGGCGGTTTGAAAACTCAAACATTTTCAAGGAGCAGTGGGAGAGAAATTATTAGTCACCATCTGTATCTGTGCTACTCAGAGACATGTACAGTCATGACACTAGTACCGGCATGGAGAGAGTTAAGCCATTTTCAGAGTACTGTAGATTTTAGAGCAGATACATTTTTCATTTGGCTGTTGCCTTTGAAAAACAAGCCCCCAGAGCTGCAAGAAAAAAAAATCAGTAAACATGGTCTTTATGGCTCTTTCCTGTCAACCACTGTTAGTAAATAATAAAATAGAGGATCTGTCTTGAAAATGAGTCCCTGATTGCTGATACACAAAAGCGTTCTCTAGACTGCATGCCAAACGGGGGGCTTTCAAAAGTCCCAGTTCCTGTTATTAAAAAAAAATATATATATAAAAGAAGAAAGACAAAGAAGAGGATTCATAAATGGTTTTGTTCCTTATTTAAATCTGACACAATGTTTTAAATAAATGATTTCTAGAAATATTTAATAACATTGAATTATTGATATTTAATGTAATTTTCCTATAAACTACATACTATATACTGTATATGGAAATAGTATACAGTATGTATGCATTAATGAAGCATGTAGGTTTTTACATTCCTCATTACTTTTATTATGACTACTATCACCTCTAGTATTCATAATCTAGTATTAATTTATGGGTAAAAATAAATACTGCCATTCACAGATGAATATTAAAACATCTTTTTTCTTCCATCTGTCGACAGTACACTGTCTGCTGGAAAGACAAAATACAGCCTGGAAATCCAAAGGAAATCACTTTAATCAAAAATAGCTGTGATTATTATAAATGCATACTTCTTTTTTTCTTTTTGAAATTGCAAATAATAGCTTCTTGCGAATAGCTTCTAAATACCTAATTCAAAATATCCACTAAAATGATGGAGATATTAAACTCAGACCTAAAAGGCTATACTAATGGGTTTTATCTAATGAAAAACATATTGTGTGCAAGGTTGATTAGGGATTGTACAATGCATCACATGGAACTATATTTTCCATAACTAAAATTAGATAAACTCAATGAAGTTAAAGACTTTGATAAAAGCACCAGATGGCTTCACAATTCAAAAACAAAATGTACAGTGTAGTAAATTTCATTTTGTTGTGCCTTTAGTTCCTTACATATGCCACATTTTCCACAAGTGACTAGAGAGACTTCTCGTAGCAAGTGTTACGACTCACTGAACTGAATCTTTGTATAAATTATTGGCATAAAAAAGCTAGGAATCAAAAGGTGATTCCTTTATGTTTTTTGTGTATATATTACTGTCAAGTTTACAGTATGTCAAGAACATCAAGCAACAATTGATTTATATTTACATTCTATGTAAATATATACACTTAATATGCTACAGCTAGAATTCTAGGAGTTTAGATTCTTAGTCACTGATTTTGCCATACTACAAATCAACCTTGGCCATCATGTTAAAAGACAAAATAACTGAGACACAATATGACCAAACTGATTTTTGTACATAGACACTAATCTTTTCAGGAGACGATGCATTACAGACTCTGTAGTGACCAGAAAACTGGTTACAAATGCCTTATTTGTGAATAGAAGTTTCTTTTGTTCATTAACATGAATTTTAGGGGACTGTTCCAGGTTGTAGGTAATGTCTCACAGCTCTTGTGCACAGGGTTTGATTCTGGAACCAACAGTTCTAGAATGTGTTTGTGATCATTTTCACTGGGTGCTCTAGATTGCTACCACCTTCCAAAGACAAGATAGTGAGGCTAACCGATGTGTCATGTATGCTTGTGCCGGTCCTGCACTGGACTGGCACGCCGTTAAGGCTGTGGCCCTGCCTTACACCCTGTGCTTCTGTGATGAGATCTGAGTTGTTTTTCATGATAGAGGCATGTCCTAGTTTGTTGTTGGCTTTTTATTCTGAAATTACAGCTTCATTTCTGAAATATTCCCAGCAGGTAAAGATAGTTGCTCATGATTCTCTACTGATTGAAAGCTGTGGTTTTCAAAGTCCACCTTTTTATGTACAGTAGGCATGTCACATGGTGAGAGAATGAAACAATGATCTCCTTGAGGATCTGCAGGATTTTCACTGTCTTCGTTCTCTCATTAAAACCATAATGTAATTTCAAACAGGTGTATTTCAAAGACATTATTTCAGGTATATGCATTCAAAAGCACACAGTACATACCTCAAAAGCACAATAAACCGTTGCAAGGAGTAATCAATGAACTGTTTTTACATTCTGTTAAAGAGTATGCAAAATATGTAAAAGGTATATCAAAATGATATACTGTGGATGCAAAGCAATAATCTTGCTGGCGTGATTAATCAATCTGACCATATCTTTAAATGGCTGTGACAGTGTGAAATGCCTTCAACTCACTTCTGAAAGGATAAAAGCCTGAGATACGCACAGGATCAAATCTGCATCCAATGAAGAGGCTGCAGCTTTAATCTATGTATTGTGAAGGCAAAGAAGGGTGAGTCACATTTACGTCACAATTTGTTTAGTTTTCAGATGTTCCTTCCTGCTTCCTTTTTGTAACATGCCTTTAGGAAATGAACTGGTTTACAGTTTGGTAACTTATTTAAATTCCGTGGGTGGGAGGCGGTGTATTTTAATAACTTGTCTAAATATTTGCATTCACTTCATTTGACCCTTGGAGTGGCCTATTACTAGATACCCCCTTCCCACATCTTTATCTCCAGCCATCAATTATATGATGTTGACCAGAAACAAGCCAGAAGAATCCTTTATAAGCACTAAAACAGAGACATAGTCAAGTGCTTTTTCAGAACATTTGACTAAAAAAAAAGCTTCATCCTGAAGAAGATGCTAAATGAATGAAGGAGAACCGACATTAAAATGGAGTGTCACCAACCACTTTGATAGATAAAGTCTAATGATGAATAAATTGATCCTTATGCAATATATACAGTATAATATTGACCTTGAGCTTTTGTATTTCTCAGTGCATTGTGGGCAGAAAAGTGCACAATATAATAATAATAATTTAATAATTGCTTACACTTATATAGCGCTTTTCTGGACACTCCACTCAAAGCGCTTTACAGGTAATGGGGACTCCCCTCCACCACCACCAATATGAAAGAAAAGGTGGTCACCCGAACATTGAGCTTTCTACAATCTGCTGAATCCGTCTCTTTAATCTCAGAAGAGACAGGGCCCCTGCATCTTTAATTGTTCAGAGGACTGGTGCCTCATCACAATTATAGAGCATTAAGGCAGCCTCCAAACTAATTTAATTCCTCTCATTAGGGAGCCAAAATCCACTAAACACAAATTCAAGTTCTGCTGCCTCCGGCAAAAAACATATTTTCTTTTGTCGAGATTAATAAGATAAGAGATTAAAGAATCTCCAAAAGAAATTAAAAACTATACATTGTTGTAGCTAAAATCCCTCTCAGCATGTGAAAATGTTCAGAGAGACAGGAGACAGCAAAGAATAAAGTCAGTCACCCGTTTGCCAAGCGGGGAACAGAACCCTTATTACAACAGTTATTCATGAAGAATTGATCCATTCATGATAGTTACTCCCTCCTGCATATGAAAAGGCTAGTTCTTCTGTATGACGTCTTTATCTTCAGAGATCATCTTAACAAATACAGTACTAATATTGCCCTTTTTCATGTCTGCTAAATGCTAGCAAGAGTTCACAGTGAAGCATCACAGTCTCCTCAGTGTAAAATGCTGAAAAAAACAAAAGTCTGTTAAACTGAACGGCTAAACTAATAAAAAAAAACAAGTGTATTGCAAAACTGCTTTTCACAATATGTCATGATTGTCTACGTCTGTAAAATAAAATTACCCTAAGAGCCGAATCATTTCAGGTCATTGAGGCAGCCTTTCTCACCTAAGTTTCTATACACAGCATCTTAATCATTCCAGAATATCATGTTATAATTTGTAAGAAAACCCTGTGGTACTGCTTATTTTATTCCTTTTCCATATTAATTTACACCATGTCATGCCAGACCTCCTCAAACCTCTAATTTAAAAACTCACTGCAGAACATGAGTAAACCCTTTTCCCTTCTGTTGCAGCATTAAGACAAATGAAGCCCAGTATGGAGACAGAGATGTTTGGCTGTTGTACTGGAAGCATGTACAAAATACAACAGAGGGGAAAACAGGGAAATACACAGGGAGGGGTGGAGTGTTACTGAAACTGCAGTAGGAAGTTGCATGTTTCTTCGTCTCCTCCAGGAATGACTTAGAAGCATGGAAATCTGTAGATGGATCGGGTTTCAATTAGATCACAGTTTATATTTACACATCATAGCTCTTGGGCTCCAGACAAAAACCCCTGTGGTTCTTGGATTGCGTAGGCATATGCGGAGCCCTTTAAATCTGAAGTGTTTGCTGAAGTTAATTCCAGGCGGCTATTGGATTAAACAGTCAGTCAATAGCTGATATCAAAGACATAACGTGCTGCACAGCAAGACATTCAGGTGTTAGGCAGTACAGGTGCATTTACTCTCCTCAGTTGCTATTGACTTAATATACCCTGCCAGCACTTTGCACTACTTCTCAAAAAAATTACATGGAATTTGATCATAAAACGTTTCCTGTCAAGGTTGTCACTTTCAGAAAATGCATATTCTCAAACCAAAGATAATGTACTGTATTTAAGAGAAGCCAAAATATCCATTTCCCCATTTACGAGATGTGGAGTCCTGATCTTTTTGTTAATGTTTTCAGTGAAATTCTTGAAAGAAAGAAATCTGAAGATTTTTCAGTGAAATTAGTTTTGCTTTTCTATTTTCTCCTACAGTTGATACAGTTTATTGGCTGAATGCTAAATTCTCAGAGTGAGACAACAATATACCAACTTCACTATTATGTACTCACACAGAAGGCAGTAAAGAGTGGAAGCAGAACTGTCATGTTAAACATTGTTTTCCAAATATAAATCTGGTGTTGCATCACTATACAACACCTAAAACATTAACAGAAGCTCTCCTGGTTACCTTAACCAACACTATGCAGTGCAGCAGGGAGAAATGACTCCTTGAAAAGACCGAAGTTGGGTAATTTCTGCCCCAACTTCATTTCGCTTTGCTTCTTGAAATATAATATTCCAGAAGAGTCTGACATCTGCTCCTCTGTCATGATAAGATAATCTCTCTGTAAAGTAAAACGGGCATTTTCATTACACTTTCCTACTGTAAATTACAATACATCTGTTCGAATTTTTTTTTTTGTGAGACCTTCTTTTCACTGCAATGAGCTGACATGCTCGCATTTTCTGTGGATTTTGGAAGCTGGAAAAAACGGTGAATTCTCTTCACAGCACTGACACCTGTGACCCCTTGATAGTAGGTTAAGCATCATGCAATACTGAACTGATGTTCCCCCCTCCCTCTCCCTCCAGTAGACAGATCTGTAATATGAAGTGTACAGAAGAACTACAATTGCTTTCCAGCATTCAATGTGCTGAGCACATAGGCTGCCTGTAAATTGGAGTAAGTGGTTAGCAAAGGTTACATAACACCGCCTGCTCCAAGGCATCGCATAATCAGGAGGAACCCGTTCAGTTCTCCTCAGTGTGATGTAGAACAAAGAAAATGAAATTGAAAAAGAAGCAGTTCATTCTTTATGGAACATTGTTTCAAACACAATTCAAGAGTCTCAATGAATCTTTTTAACAAGGATTATTTATGCTGTATATTTGAAAACATACCCCTTTTCTCTGATCCTGAAATAGTTCAGTTTGGAAAATTGCTAATCTCCTCTTAAAGATATTTTAAATGGCTGTTAGTAACCTTTAATTTAATTGGTCTGCGGGTGCTGCGCTATCAAATTGCCATCATTTATAACAGTAAACATCCAGAGCAGTGACAAGTATCAAAGCTGCCTGTATCAGCCCTTCTGTAATCAGCTGAGTACTTCTGAACAGCAGCATGTAGTCATTTGTCTCCCTCCTTTGAGGAGCAACAGCTCACCCTATTAAAAAGGATAATACCCTGTGGGCCAGCTATCAGTGCCTCTATACTTTCCTTTCAAATTTCAAATGCGAATGAGTCATGAAAGAGCTAAATAGGAGCCAGAGGCAATGCATTAGAGTCTTGTTTTCCGGAGAACCCTCATGTACACACAAACACATATACCCATTTACTCCCCTACTGTTTTTCCCCACTTTCTCTTGGACAATTAAGTCCAGCCTCTTTTCCTGTCACTACACTATCTCTTGCACTAGCATTGCCTTGCTAACCATGCCTGAGAGAATGAACTGCCATGGTGATAAACTTATCTATATCCCCTGCCACAATGCAGCACATTCTGCTTATTAGTATTTTGATGTTCAACATCTGGAAACTACATCCTATCTTCACTTACTATGAAATAGTTTTATTGTAAATTACATCCTATCTCCACATTCTATGAAATGTTTTATCTGAGATCTTTAGAAGCTCTCATTGAATGTTTAGATAATCAGTACTAAGAACAATTCAAAGCAATTATAAGCTACAGAAAATTACAAATAAAAATGAACATCCAGAGAACTTTAGGTGCACCAACATTCTTTTATTTTATTATTATTTCACATATATTTGCAAATATTTATGACCACATGTTAGTGCTTCACAGTGTCTGTCATAAATAAACTTGAACATGATGTGTGTATTTCATGTAAACACACACAAATAGAAGAAGAATGAAAACACATTTGCACTGAATCAGGTTGCCACATCATTTTTACCCTGGCCATTTGTTCTTATGATTAAGAGGGAAAAAAAGCTCTATTATTCCACTTCTATTTTCAATCTGAACACCAAGCACACATCAGACAAAGCACAGAGAGCTGCCAGAGTAAAGACATCTCACTGCAGTGCATTAAGCCACTCCAAGACCTACTGTATGTTCCTTCTAGAATTAAAAGTAAAAAGGATTGCTGGTTCAAAGCCTTTTCAAGGACTGGAGTCTTAATAGGATTTAGCACTGGGGACACCTCCACACCAGGCCAACAGTAACAGGTGCTTGCCATCACAGAGGCCCCTTCACAGTGATTAAATGATCCATAGTCCCTCAGCCTTTCTCTGTGCTTGAGCAGAGAGTAAACTCAGAGAACACTCTGGGGGTTTCTGATTGTGAAAGCAGGATTAGATGAAATTAATAGCCCCCCTTTGGGATGGCCCAACTTCACTTTCCATCAAGTTAAATGAAGTACCAAGGGAAAACAAGACCATTTGGTTATACTCATAGAACATGATTTCCCATTTAAATGTCATCATTAGCTACCCTGTCAGGCTGATTTATACAGTATGATTAAACCATTACTTTTTACTGCTTCCTTTGCCTGAGAAAAATCTTTTTAAATTAGCCATCAGGTACACCGTTTTAAATGCACTTGTTTCATTTAGGCTTTGCTAAACCAACAAGATCATGTGAAACATTTTATACCTCTAGATGTTTAAGTTAATTTTTTAAAATGTTTCAGGATAACAGAATGGAGTGTCACTTTCAACCAATTCGGGCTCAAAATTGATCCAACAATCCAATATAAATGTAATGTGTGGTTTAAGATGCTTGTGTAACTCTGTCAAGAAATTGCATAAAGAAAACATATCTATCTAATGGGGCACTAAATGCACCAACTGTGCATGTTGAGTCAAATGTAGAATAGGACTGGAGTTCAACATATACATTTCACTTAATCAACTTCACTTACCAAACATACAGTAATTAAATTAAATATAATTAGTTTTCACCGTTTCACAGTGCTTGAAACAGAACCATCTACTGTAAATGGCCGTCATGTATACAAAATCAACGTTTGCAGTAATGGGCAGGTGTTGTCTTACCTGACATATGCAAGATGAAAAAAGCTTATAAAAATTGTAACTTAATAAAATTGGAAACAGAATTTTGCTAGAAACTTCTTTGTGTCTTGATAATAAACCACATCTCTGCATCTCAATAGACAATAGCAGACAGTAGGTTCCTCGTAACTGAAACACACATCCAGAGGATTTTTTTTTATCATAAAACAATGTCTGTACAGCAAGGTCAGTTTCTTTTTTTGTATCCAGTTACATAAAAAAGAAACTGCCCCTTTCATATAAAGTAATGTTTGCAAAAAGCAAAACATTATTTCATTATCTATTAGCAATAAAGCAGAACAAGGTTTTAAATTAAAAACAACAGGCTTCTGAATTCAATGAAGGCCTAACTTGTCTGATATTTTCTGCTGGGTTTATTCTGCTGTGTAAAAAAAAAAAGAAGAAAAAAAACTTCAGCTCTCACTTTGCCAGAACCACTATCCTGAGCATTACTTCTCTCCTGCACTCTAATTGCCTCCATTACTGTATCTGCCGTCAGATAAAATGCTAATTTCACACCGCATTAATTTCTCGAAGCTGAACACTAACCAACACAAAGCCTTCAATGCTTGGCTTTGCGTACACATTGTTGGCGCATTACTGAGCTGACTTCCAAAACCAAATGAGCAAGAGCGACATTATGCACGGGTCAATAAAATAAAATATTGATTCCACATATAAAAGAAAACAAATGTTGAGGAGCTGAGCAGCACAGTAGCGGGGGTGATTTATCAGACTCAGAGCTGCACTTCAACAGTCTATCGGAAACAGTTTGAACCTGCAATGGGAACCTCACCAATTGTTTTGCTTCAAGAGTGTTAATTATTTGGCCCTTTCTGAGACTACTCCTACATGCACCAGTGATTGCCTGGGCTTTTATTTATTTATTATATTTTTCTTGAATGCTGATGAATTTTAATTAAAGTAGCATGTATCAGCAGACGATCATAGTCCATTAAGATGTCACTGTATATTAACCAAATGATCTCAGATGCTATATGCCTGACTTATTTTTTTTTCCCCAATATAACATGATGTCCACGGATTAGCAAGTCAGCTACTCACTTCAGTAATCAAAACGTTTAATATTAATAGCCTTCCTCTTTGATAACTGCACAATGCTTTTAATTTATTCATCCCTGCTTGTTAATAAGCAATTATCAAATTCAGCTTAATTTCATCCTACTAGGGTATGCCCTTCAGGATAACTAGAAGACTACAACAGCAACGGTTGGTAGGGTAGTTAACCCTTTGCCTTGAGTGCTTCAAGCTTTAATCGCTGTGGGATACAATCATTATTTTAGGCAGTATTTTCTTCACCAAGTCACAGTCCTCTTGACGAACAAACCTGCACGTCAAAACTCAGAAGCAGCGATTCTTCACACAATTCAGAATCCCATTATAGCCCTAAGCAAGCTAATCACAAAATATCTGAATGGTTCTTGTTCTTTTTCTGATATACTGTATAGAGTCACTTGGCAAAGCATTAAGAACCCTCAGTGAAAGGAACAAACTCTCTGGGTGGCTGAGAATGCATGGCTGGTCGGAATAAACCCCAGATGTCCAAACCAATGCAATCGCTAGAGTGTGCAGTTCAAACACAGAGAAGCTGGTAGTAGAGGAATCATGCGAGTCCTATCAATGTATATGTATAAACAAACATTCATTAAACATAAATTCTGAAAGGTGTACAGTACTGAGACAGAGTGTTTTGAAGATCAATCTAATTCTTAAAAGGGCAAAGAGAAAGGTGTATTTTTTTATAGTTCACCCAGAAGGTAATAGATGCATTCCAAAAAGGGGCAAAATTGCAGTGAACACAGTCCTGCATTATGAATCAGGTTTTTAAATACTATATAGAATCATTTTAGATCTCATGCACGAAATTCTTTGCTTAACTCCTGCAGTCGATTCACAGCTATTTGTTTTTTATGCTAACAAAAATACAAGCTGCATAAGTTACATACTTTTATGCAACAGCATGTTTCATCCTTGAACACATCTTTGTCAAATACAGCAGCACCAACAGAATTATTGGCACTCGAAATGCACTGACTCTCATTCATGTTTTCCTAATGCAGTTTTCAGGAGTCCTTGTCTGCTTAGTGTCTTCCTAGCAGCTAAACAGCTGTAAGATATACCTGTTAACAAATTGTAAGGGTTTAATAATGTGAAAGGTCTCTACTGATCTTTGAAAATCACCAGCAGACGGAGCAATAATATTTTTGTTTACCCTCCTCTAATTAAAATATTACTGCTGGGTCTGGCAGATTAACGGTCGAATTGTGTAACAATCAAGTATTTGCTGCAGCCAGGCAGCTTCAATGGGAGAGTCCTGGTCTCTTTCATCTTAAACGATGCGTGTGTCTCCTGTACTTGATAGGAAAGGCTTTTTTTTTTCCTTTTCTTTCTTTAAAAGGGTCCCGTCTGTGTCATCTTCAGAGGAAAGCTCACAAGATTTGCATTAAAATGCCTGCAGAAGCATCGCCCTCTAATCTGTCGGTAAATGTTGGAATTTCGAAGAATTTCAGTGCAAACAGCATCTATTCTCAACAACCTTTTCCCACAGAAGAAATCCTCTGATGAGCACCAGCAAACTTGGGTGACGACAGTAGGGTTATGGAACATCTGACCTAGACTGAATACTAATTGAATACTAATTTTTTGTTGTGGATGTTAGATTCAAAGATTATGCATGTGGTAGCATTAGAAGCTGTTTCACATTGATATTTAAACAGCTTAACTCTCCTTTTGTTAGTGTTCTATTTCATGTTCTTAACAGATTCTCTCTGAAACGTAACTGCTGAAGAATTTTAAATGGCCAACATTGTCACTGGCCTCCCCGTGAGGAATGGCATTTACACTGGATTTGCAAAGTTGAAAACCCTTTGTAGGAGTTGGCCTTCATAGTGATAGTGAAAACCGAGGCAGGAATTCCATAAAACTCCAACTTCCTTGAACCCCAAGAATTAAAACTACCAGGCCGTCAAAGCCTTTCGATCACAATTTTACAAAAAAGCAAACAAAAAGAAAGGAAAGGAATGAAAATTAAACAGATTACAAAAAAGTTAAAGCTCAGCAGGTCTATATGCACAAAACTGTGATTGTGTTGCTATTGCAAAGCAAATTCAATGATCTTGGAGATTTGAAAACAAATTATTTTTTATATCTGATTAACTGTTAAATCTTACACTGATTTTAATCAAGACAAGCTGGTGACTAATACTTTAAAATGCAGAGTACAGAATGATTAACCGGTATGAACAGGAGTGATTACTGACAGTTGAATGAAGTTTTGGAGGGTTTCTCACCAATCTCTCTAGGTTCGTTTCTTCAGTGTGAAAAACCAATACTCACTACAATTGTGGCAGCTAAATGAAGCGGGACTACAACAAAATGTCTTATTTTGCTCTCTGTTTTGCAGAGGGCACTGCTTTTCTTCTTAGTTTGTAAGAAATCAAATATGGACTTACGTGGCATATGGTGTCGATTTAATGACAGGTTTATACCCTTACCATTACTTCATTTTTCCTGCATTCCTGTGGCATGTTTCACTTCATATGGTTGACGGTCTGAAACCACTTTGTTTCAGTTTTCCAGTTTAAATGAAAATAAGATGGTAGAGTTATTGTAGGGGGCAGCATATTGTGGTCAACAGAGGTCTGGACTACAAAATGGGAAAATGTAACCTGTAAGGGCAGTCTGATATCCAGCGAGAAGAGAGACACACATTCACAAGATGTTTCCCTCTATGGGACATACAATATGGTCTTTTACAGACATATAGTCTACTGAATATGTATACTTCTATATACAGTAGAACCTAAGAAAAGCAGCCGGCTATAGAATCACATAACCATCAGTTTCTTCTCCAAAACAGATTTTTTTCTTAAAAGTTTAAAAAGAGATGAATGAGATAAAAATGGAATTCTGCTGAAAACAAGAATGTGCCAAGCTCAACGGCAGGTAAAAGCAATAGCTGCACAAACATCTTATCCAGAGCTCATCTTTATATCTGACTTGCTCATTTGAGTATCACCTGAGGAAGGAAGTCAGTTTCCACATCCTCAGTAAATGTTGTTTTACATGCCTGCAGAAAGAAAACCTCTCGATAGTAATGATTGGCCTGTTGCTGTTACTGCAGAAACAAGAGCGTGTGTTGTCTCCTCATGTAGCACAATCGCAGATTGATAAAAGCCAGTCAGAAACGAAAGCACAGTGCTGCGCGGCACTCAGATGTCTTTTTCTGTGTGAAGTGTTTGCAGAATTTACAGCATCATCCCTTCAATTTTCTAGGGATTAGCAATGGAGACGAGTCAGAGCCAATGCTGTACTCCCTGAAATTGTGCGTTGTGAGATAAATCCAGTGAAGAGCCAGCCACTGCTTTTCATAACTTAATTTGTGTTTCTAACTGAAATCCTACTGTAGCAGGCGCGCAAGACAGCAGATGCAGCAATGGCCACTGGTTCACAATTGCATCTCGATGTTTTCAAAACAACTCCGGTACATCAGCTACACACAGCTGTTCTCAAGTCCCCATGGTCTTTTAAAAAAGCCAATAAATCAATCTAGGTACTTAATACAGGCAGGAAATTGACCAATTAAACTGGCCCAAGATGCTTATGTTCAAGCAGACGATTTTACAAATTGCCTTCTATTTATACCTAGGAATGGTACTCAAGAAGAAAATCAACGTACTTGTTTTTTGCTCATTTAGCATATCTGCCAAGAGGTACATAGACATTCTGCAACACCACTGTTAACCACATATCACCACTTACAAACTGAATAGTTCTCAAGCTTTACCTAACTGCCATAACCACTCACAGTGGGCTTCCACAAATGTTTTGCTTTTCTTTTATTTGGGAGGGCGCACTTAGAGGCTCAAACAGAACTGCTTGGGAATGAACTCTACGCTTTCTCATATAATAACTTGTTAACCTTTTATCTGTTGATTTAAAGCGGGTTTGTTTACATGTGAAACTGAGCCAAAGCAGCCGTTCTGTGAGAATCGATGTAGTTACGGAAATAATACACACATTTAAATTAAAGATCTAATTAAGCTTGCTCAATAAGTGTATTACAGTATGTTAGAAGATGTGCAGTGTCACTTAAAAGTTTGATTAGACTGTATATCTGTATATCCACAAGAGATGTCTGTCAGGCATACACAAAGCCCTTCATTTAAACTGGTGAATCATAATTAAAATTTATATCTAAAGCGCCCAGCATAACTCACTAGATAGCTAACCAAATAGAAAAAGATAATTGTCCTGAGCTATGGGCTAGCAAATAATCCCAGATGCTATTGCTAATGTAATTTAAGATGTTCGCTTCAAAAATCAGATGATGTTCTGTAAATCGAGATGGATACAAGACTGATTTTGGGAATGTTTTCTATTGAGATTTGATTATGTGAACTGTGAAAATACAAAAAAAAATGCACACAGGAAGACTGCACAGCGCTCAGCTAAGTTATAGATTTTAAACAAATAATGTGATTTTTTTTTTTTAGATTTCGCTTGCAGCAGAAGATGGAGGTAAGTTTACTGTTCACAGGAACAGTGGAGCCCTCTGCAGTAGCAAAACAACTTCTCACGGTACTGCCGATCTAGAAAATTACATCCCGAGAGTCCCATCGGCTGCCTGCTAACTGCCAATTCCAATTCTGGATTGCATACTGATGAACTTTTGGCACCCTCGTCTCAGATCTTCAGTATATAACGTTCATCTCTAAAGGAAATGCAAATCATATGGACTTACCCAGACCGCAGTGGGACATTTTATACCGTTGCTTCAGCATCACGTCAGTTACCTGAGACATGGTTGGCTTGCGCTGATAAGACTGTCATTTTGGTGCCTATTACCAGGCGCTTTGCAAACGTTAATGTGGTTTCACTGAACAGCAGTGAGTTTCAATGAATTCTTTGAACTGGGAGAAACTCTCAAACTGAAACTGAAAAACCACACGTCCCCTGACTGGCTCAGTGACGCCTCCAGCAACTACTCTATTGCTACTGCGAGGACAGCGAATAGTTTCTTTGTCATTCTGCATATCTCTGCCACACTGGAGGACATTCTGTTTTGGGTGGGGTTTTTTTTTGTCATTGACTTTTTTGTCATTTCTAGCGCAGCACACACTTACATATTTATCTAATAATGAACTAAAATAAAGCATCAACTACCTTCAAAATGCAATGTAATTGGGGGCAATGAAGGACTGAGAGTTTTTGGTGAAATATATTAAAAAAAACTTTAATATAAACTTTATCAAATTTTGGGAGATATTTATAGCCATTAACCAAAACACTGATCCTTCCCTAGGTACGATTTAGAATTATTTACATGTATGAAAACATGACAGTTTGAATACTTTGTCTTAATACATTTCAATAAAACAGACTTTTATAGCCCAGTCTGTAGGAATTGTGTAGGCTTGCTTTGGGAATACCATGTTCTCCCTGGCAAGAGTGCACGGGTCAGATTTGTTTAATGACTTGCAGAACATTTTCACACAGTGATTTATTCTTAAAGTTAAATGTGCTTAATTAAAGCATTCATTTAAAAACATTTCCCGACAATAGAAGACCCTTAAATTTCTCATCTTAATTGTACAGTAGAATAAAAACCTGATCAAAACTACAGCAGATGTGTCACGTTCATACTTGCACATTTTGTCATACAGCCTGCTTCAGCTGCACTCCTGTTCGACATATTGCAGTATCACACATTTGTCTTCACATTCTCTCCCTTTCATCTGATTTCATTCTTTTTTTTTGCTCTGTCTTTTTTTCCCAGCTTGGCCATTCCAGGAATTCCTCCGAGAAGCCGATGATGGGCACGTTTGGCAAAGCTGCCATTTTTTGGAGGAAGCAGCCAGTTGCACAAGCACTTGCAGTGAAACCCCTTGTGAGTTCGCAAAGACCCTCCTTCTGCTTTGTTAACACATACTAAATGGCTGCACAAAATCCTTGTTTCATAAAAACATGAACAAAAACAGAGGAAATTCAAAATTGCATGTTGTGTCCTTTTAAAGACACTGTACACTGCTAAGGAAGAATTCAAATCCTTACCTTTTTCTACACAAACACACATCCCCCTTTCACCTTCCTTTACTCCTGATTAAATAAAAAACGATGTGTTTATTTTAATAGTAAGGTATCAGTTTAAATAACTATCCAAAAGAAAAAATAATACAGTATAATGCTACAAATTTGTAGCATTTATTAAGAAGATTATTTTAACAAATCATCACATAAACAGAAAAGGATGTACCAGTTTCTTAACCTTTTTATCACCATAACTTTAATCCCAAAGTACTAAATAAAAACACCTGAGTTTTATATTTAATGAAACAGCTAACTAGTTACTTAGAGTAAGACAGCCAATGTACTATCCTATAGCAGTAAGACTTGAGTTCCTATAGCAATGTCAAAGTTCTGGCACCCTTGTCTAAGCAGCCATACAGTAACTGATTTCACTAGTCCTGCCTTAAAGTAGAGGAAATGTATATATCATTCCTCCCACATGCTAATTAAGTCCTCTCTGCAAAGCTACAGATTGGTCAGGAACTGTACAGTACATTTATATGGGTTCTAAAATGCCCAGAAGAGTACATGAAGAGTACATTAGTTTTTTCTATTAACATTCTTTGGATCAAGGTCCCAAACCCACAGATGAGTCACTTTTTTATAACTTTGATATTACTTTCTATCGTAATTTTAGTTTATTAAAGAAAATCAATGAAGCTGGGTGTATCAATACTTTGGGTCAGTCAGTTTAAATCTAAACATTTTTAAAGATGAATAAAGATCACACAGAGGGTATGAGATCAAGAGCTTACTATAATGTACAGACATCTATACTGTACTGTTACGTCCCAGTGTGTGGTCTATGTGTGTTTGTTGTTATGTTCCACACTGCTGACCTTGATTGTTCTCCCTCCCCCATTGGCCCACCATTACACCACTGCTCCGTATGACATCATCATCATCATCAATCAGCATCTCAGCCAATCAGAGTGCATCTTATTCAGTATATAACATGGAGGTTTTCAGAAAGGAGAGGCCTTTTGTTTGACTTCGGTCCTGTTTGGTTTTGGTTATCACTTCGCTTTTGGTTATTGCTTCGGCTTTGTTGGTTTGTTTCTGTTTGTGTTGTGTTTCTGTTTGTCTCTTTGTACTTTCGTTTGTTTGTGTTTATCCTTGTTTTGCCATTACCTTGCCCTAACGTGTTATATGTTCAACCTTTGTGTTCTTTTGTACCCTGTTCCTGTTGATTACTCTTGTTTCCCTTTTTTGTATTCCTAGTTCACTTGTGTTTTTGTGTGAACTTGTGTATAAGGTTAGTTTAGGTTGTTGGGTACATTCTCCACACTTAGTTGATTTTGTGTTAGTAACACTAGTTTAGTACGGGTGAGTGCCATTTGTCTCGTATGGTTTTGGGTAGTCAGTGGAGGTTAGCTAGGGTGAAGACGCAGAAGACCGTGTGTTTCGGGTTTTCTTTTGTAGTCAGGTTAGCTTTCCCTCACCTTCCTAGCCAGCTCCATTTCGTTTGTTATTTTCCTTTCTTTGGCACCACTCTAGTTCCCTTACCCAGTCACTTATTCAACTTAAAATCATCACTTTTGCACCCACCCTTGTCATCACTCTTCCTAGTCCCTCACCAGAACCCACCTGCTTCCAAAATATATCCTAAATGTTACACCCCTTTACCCCTACACACTTGGGGTCGTAACATGTACAATGTTTATTTTTGGTCCTTTATTGTACTCACCCAACCTACTTCCCCATTTTACTTTCTTGCAGTGACACAAAGTCTCTATAGCAGCCAAAGTGAGCAACATCTTCATCTCCCCATCGTTCCTATGGCAACGGGTAGACCCATCCCTTTTACACTTGTATTTCAGCCACCAATAAAACATTTACAATCTGCCGAAAACATACAATAACAAAGAAAGGTATGTGATAAATATTTTAGGGCCTTCATTTCTGCTTCCTGACTCTTCCAAAGCACTGAACATTTTCAGCCCACTTGAAAATGCCTGAGGTGCCAGCTGGAATATTGAAAAGCTGAACATCTGAGATCCTGGCCTTTCTGCTTCCACTATGCAGGCATAAAACAGTTAAGGGAAAATCCACTTGATGTGAAGCAAAGACAGGTCAGCCTTTAACAAAGATATCTAGAGTATCTGAAGAGCTATCCATCAGTTGTTTATGCTTGTGAATTTCAAACACTCTCACCATTAAAGGAAATCCCCATTTCTTAAGACCAACAGAATTCTGGAGCAACAAACCTTCTGTTGTCCAAGTTTTGTAAAGGCGAACCTCTGTCATTTATTCTCACCACTGCATTTTTTTAATACGGGAGCACCGTGCTTTGTGTTATGCTTGAGTATCTTAAAGACTGTGCAAAGATCGTAGCACAATGATAAACACCAAGTGCTGTAGTATAACAGCAGCATCAAAGCCACTAAGATGAAAGGATAGTGTTATCAGTTGAAAGTAGCCATTTTTAAAGACATCCCTTTTTTCTTAGTGGGAAAAGCAAGGAAGAGCCAAATGCCACCATTTTTTAGTTGTGTAACTTCTGGTATTAATAATAACATAATAATAACATCACTTTATTAACCTATACAATTTCTTGCATTAGGAATTTGTCTTTCCACATACCCCAGCTTGCTCTCCATGAGACACACAGACAGGGAGAGAAGCTGGGGGCTAGAGCGCAGGGTCAGCCATTGTACAGTGCCCCTGGAGCAGTTGGGGCCTTGCTCAGGGGCCCAATGGAGTAGGATTCCTCTGCCGGCTGCGGCAACCTTCCAGCCACAGGCACAGATCCTTAGCCACAGAGCCACCACTCCGCCCAGTATACAGTATATTAGTATACAGTATATACTTATATGCAAGTAATGTTGTAATTAGACAATGAGAAATAAACAGACAAGGAGCCGGAACTATTAGTTGTCTCAATGGAAAAAAACCTTTTTATGCTGGCTGTTTGCAATGTGCAAATAATATTTTAACCTACCAACTATGTCCTATCTGTATTTGGAGAACTATGATTAGAAAAGTCAAACAAATGTGTCAGAAAATAAGCTCATGCATAATAAGTAACAGAAAGAAACTGCCTTCATAGCAGGATTACAGCAGTATTAGAAAGTCCTGTTAGTGTTCATTTTTAAATGCATATAAAGCATACAGTATATTGTGCTTAGGTTTGTCAGTAACTGTGTGAAAGGATGTGTATCTTGTGTAGTGGTATCTAGGGTTGGGAAAAGGGAAATGGTCCCACTCTCAATGGCTCTACAAAATGATCCATCTATTTGTTATCAGACTAGTGGTCTATATTACACTTTAAAAGGAAAAAAACACTCTTATTACACTGAATACATTACACAAATAATGTATGTAAGAATTTAGATGACTGTAGAAACTATTTAAAACAAGCAAATGACTATAACCCCAAAACACTCAATCAGAAAAAAAGTACAGAATTTGTGCTTCTACACTGCAAACATGTAAATATTCTTAAACCAGCAGGAGACAACTGCACACACTTCAAGCTCTGGACCTATTCACCTTTTAAATAACCAAACAAAAGGTATATTCCCTTCAGCAGAAGACTCTGCCCATCTTACCTCCCTTCCTCACATTTCCACCCAGACAGCTATGGGACATTTCCAGACCCTCTCTAATGCTACTAGAAAGGGTGGACTTAACAGCAACAATTATTTTTGCTAGAAATTCTGGGCCGCTGCCAGAGACCATCATACAGGTTGCAATCCTAGTGTGTTATTCCAAGTTTTCACCTAACATAATACATCACAGTGGACAGTACACTACAGCAGAATAAAAGGGACAACTGAGCTGGTCTATTAAGTACAACAGCAACTCATCTATAAAAGTCAGCATTAATAGGGAAGCCAGCCCTTTAATTTTTCATTTGCAATAAGGCCAATTAGAAGAGTTGAAATGAATCTTTGGAAGGGTGCCCATTTATTACAAGAGACCCTTAAGACACTGTGATATTATTTATGTGCCACCCCCACCAACAAACCAAAATTAATGGTCCTCAACAACATAATTATTATGGTTAATCTGGATTATTATGCACACATTCACAACCATCTCAGGCAGTCTGCTAAGCATATGCAACATGCCTGGTGTCCTTTTACTGCAGAGGATTCGCTCTCTGTGTTTCTTTAAAGTCAAATTACCGATGTGCAAAAGACATTCCTCACTTGGATCTAATGGATTTAGTCAAAGTTATTTTAAACATAGATGTCATTCAAAATCACAGAAAATGTGAACACAAAAACAGACTGATGAATCATAAGTTTTCAAGGCTGATATACGACACACAGCCCAAATTAAAATGTTTGACCTCCCTGAGTATTAACACAATCCTGGTAACACTGATGTACAGATCTGGCACATGGCTATGGAATTCTACACCTCTTTCAGCACAGTTAGTAGTGTTTGGCTGTTCACAGTTGTCTCTTCTCGTCTTTGACGAGTTGGTCCCATAGGTATTCTATTTGACTTAAGACCATGGGAAAAGGCTGGCCATGGCAAGACCTTGACATTGTGTTCTTTAAATCATGCCGCTGTAATACCGGTGCTGTGTGGACTTGCACTGTCATACTGGAAGACCATCGCTTTCGGACTAGCTCGCAGGCAATGGGAAAATACTGGCTCCAGGACTTCGCTGAAACATTGCTGAGAAGTTGGGTTGTCCTCAGTCCTCAAAAGAGGTGCAAAGGCAGATCCTCACTCACACCTTTACAGTTCTACTCACCCCCTTCCCCCACACTGATTGGTGCAAACAGCATTGCCATCAACAGAACATTCACCATGGCATCACCACACGCATTACCTTTTGTCGGGTCTGTCAAGGGCAAAATAGCATTCATCAGAGAATAAAACACTTCATCACTCTCTGCTGCCACCTTAGATGATCTGTAGTCCATTGCACACAGCACTTTTGCCACTCATCTGTCAGCAGTACTCCTTAACGGCCTCCAAGCATGCATTTTTAAAGAAGATGGGAGGCTGCAGGTATTCTGCTGATGTTATTTCTTCCTGGAAGTTCTTGTCATGTTGGCACTGCAGTCTGAAAACAACTGCCCTAATGGCTCAGAAGAATGTGATTGTCCCAGGCCAGTGTGGTGGCTCTGCGTACCAGGACAAGGCTAGTCCCTCACACAACTAGTTTCCTGGTTTCTCCGGACTACTCTGTCGATTGTTCAAGCACAACATTTCATTCTCCAGGCAACTTTTCTCACATATCTTCAGTCATACCAATAATAACCTGCCGATCTTCATTATTTAAGTGTGTCATGTTCATATCTTTTCCTGTTTTTGTGTTAATTAAAAGTGTTTTTGTGTTTTTATGAATAGTTATTAATACAGATTCTTAATCAACTTTTAGTCATTTTAGTTCAACTCAGTTAACAAACACTGAGCACCCTTGCATTTCTGAAATTGCATGTTGACTTTGACATTTTGTTATCTCAATCAACAAATATGCTTAAGAATTAAAAATATAAATAATATAATGTACTGTATATTCAATTAATACAACTAATTAGTACTGTATATCCAATTTGCATAAATTAAAATTGATGTAACGCATAGTTTTATGGAGTTTATTTAACTAAAGTTCGGGAGGGATGACAACAGCCACGCTCAATCATTCCCAGCCATCAGTGATTAGCAATAACTCCCTTCGTCCTTCCTCCACCGAACACCATAAATACCGAATGCCATCTCTCTCTCCCTCGCGTGCGACTTCTGCATCCCACCTCACCCCAGCTCCACCTCTGCAGCTGCCCCTTGGTCACCTAGCGGGGGGGTCCTGGCCTCCTCGTCCTACGGCCAGGAGGTCGGCCCTCAGCCAAATATTCACTCCACAAGAGTTCGTTACTCTTCGATTTTGGGGCGTTGTCATTCCTCGTGAATTGTATTTTTGATGTGCATCAGATTGTAAAGAAATGATTAGCAGTCATTTCGTGACTTAAACTCATACTCATATAAACAGAAAACTGATATTTCTCAGACATTTTTAGACATTTTAAAAACAAAACAGAAGAGAGAAAATCTTAGTCCTAGTCTGGTAACTTGGTCTTATGAATCACTCAGGCCTCGATGAAAGCACCCATAAATGTGGTGTACAGGTATATGTAACATGAATGAGAAAGCTCCAGGTCTTTAAATTGTTAGATAATCACTATCAGATTGCTCAATTGAGAAAGCAAACAGCTTACTTCCAAGTAAGAGTTAGAGGAATGGCAGGCAACAGGCTACAATCATGTGGAGGGGTCTCCTGTATACAGTACAATGCAGTTTGTCCAGACATGAATAAATTTGTCTCTACCCTCGAGTCAATTCAGTTTACTGCTCTATAAATTTTAACACTACCCTACAGGTGTAGACTAATGTAATAAAGCACAGCACATACTCCACCTGTTCCAGTATTGATTTGGTAGAATATAAAATGTTTTTCAATTGCTACATTTATATACTGTCTTATTTTTTTTTTACACCTTTGCAGTTCCCACCTGAAATTGTGTTGCCTTGAGACTCACTGCTGCTCAGGAAGGTCTGGGGAAAAAGGCTGTCTCGTCTATGTGAAGAGACAGTACAGCTTAAAAGAAGAAAGACTCTCAAGTTCCAGTGTCGCCGTTTATTGCTACTGTCTTTATCCTTTTTTTCTCAATGACAAGTGTACAACTTCCTTATTATGTAATAGTGACACCTGCTGGGAGTGTAGTGATTCCATTCGCTGCCGATTCAGCATATCCGAATTCATCACAACCAGGGCAGAAATCTGCTCATACTCAAGCCCACTGTCTGCTTCTGTGCCCCTTGTTTTCTTTGACTGCCATTTACTTAGTAACTGGCCAGTATGCATTTCAGTAAAATTAACATCCACTTCGCTGCTACATCATTACTGCCTTGTCAGACATTCACATGTACAGCAAGTAGACAAACAGAGCAGCAGAAAAGAAGGCTTATTCTGTTAGGGAAACAAAAACAAAACTTGCAATGCTTTCACTTGAGTTACTGTAAAATCTTAATCCTGCCCTGTCTGAAGCCATGTCAAGCACTGATACAGCCCTCTTCGGGGGCCTGCTGTCATCAACATGGAGCTCTAATACAGAGAGCAGGGAGGGAGATGGAACACTCTTTAATTTGGTCCTCGCAGCACCATGAGGAGAACAGATCGGCCTGAAAAAAAAACATCACCAATTTTGAACAGCATGTTTCTTAATGTAAAATGATAGGTGGCACATTTCAAGTGGTCTTCAATTGATCGCCAGCTGTTTTGTAAATTGTCCACATTTCTAAAATCAGGTCAGCGCACGAGGCTTTAGGCATCCGAGTCTTGAGTACTGTTCACATGCACCAGTCAAATTTAAATCTTTGACGGGCATCAGTGTCTTGCAAAGGTGTAGCAACATAAAATACTGTAACTTTTAAGTCTTCATCATATATTTTGCAAGCAAGACTAAGACATCTTATAAAGTTTCTTAAAATAATGAGACTTGCAGAATCCATTTTAAAATAAATTACTTTTTGTCTTTCTTGCACCTATGAGGCAGAGCAATTAGTTATTTTATCATTAAAGTCTTTTTAATTAAAATTGTATTAAGTTTTAGACCATTATTAATTGAATTCTATTACTTTTTTGAATGACAGTACTCAGGAAGATCCTATAAGAAAAGAATGATAAATACTGTATCTGTCAGTGATTTATTCTTACAAAAGGACAAAAAAAATCATTAAAAGAATTATGCATCTGGAGTGGGCTTTTTAAAATGTTTTTTTTTTTAATTTGAATGAGGACTCATGAAGTACATAAACAATATTCTTTAGATAAATGTTTAAGCTTTTTTAGTGACATTATTTTATTATGAAGGATCTTACAACAAATTAGATACCTTCACCTTATCTGCTGCTTCGCCTTTACAATTTAAAAGTAATTACAAATGTATTATTTCCATAACAAAATTCATGTTGAAAAAAAGTACTAAATGAAACATTTGTAATTAGATGTACAAAGCAAAAGCACAATGTTTAATGTTAGACTCTACCCTGTTATGATCTCGAATATGATCAAGTTTTTTCCACAAGGGTACACATCTCCACTGAACTACAACGTACTCCATCCACTGTCTTTATTAAGTGTCACAAATGTTTTTAAAACAAAACAATGCCTCCCTGAGTCTCAAAAGAAAGAATCAAGGGAGTATTGACATCATTTCTTGAAATCAAATCCTCACAACAGACATGTGACATATTCTGATAACAAGAAGCCTGAGTGTGAATTACTGTATTTTTTATACACATAATGAAAACTACTGTTAGACACATCCTGCAATAGCAATACATTGAGCATTAAACATCCCTTTATGAGATTTGATTTTTTCCAATTACGGAGAGGGGCAACTTGCACACATTTGCTCCTAAAATAGGTAAAATCTACAGCACAAAGAAACGAGCCCCAGACACTTACTCTCTTTAAAAGACTGAGCAAGAGTCATTATGGTGTGAAGAAGTGCTCATTTCATAAACTTCCATGTAGACATCAATAAAAAATGACATCACCTGTGCTTGATTTAATGCACACATTGAGTTACAAGTCTGGTTTCCATTAATCCAACCAGCAGGGCAGGGATGTATTTATGCAAGGGCTCCAGCTGTTTGAAACTGTGTAGTTACCTAAAATCCTGACATACTGTATTCTCTTCTGTTCACATTTAAATTTATTTATGTTAGTCAGTGGTTAGTATTCCAATCCAATATGGATTACTCAGCAGTAAACAGACTCTGATACCTAAATATCACGCAAAAATTGAACATTTCTTGAACAAATACAATGTTGAATACCAAGTTGTTTCAACCATCACCATTACAAAGTTTTTGTCTGAAAGGAACAGCTTTAGGTACAGTACGTTAATGCTCTCACAAGATGAAGTGATTTAGATGCATCGGATGAGAAAGGAATTTAGGAAAACCTTTCAGCACGAAAGATGGTTCATGTAAGCTCAAACAGAAAAGCAGTTTAAAAAACAAGTTAATATACTGTGTATTTGTGTGAACCACCAGCTACTTGCTTTACAGAATGTGGGTTTGGATTGCTCCTATGGGGATGGCTGTTAAAAAATTTGAAGGTTTAGACCCAAATACAAGAGGAAAGAACTGCATACATAAATATTAAAAAAAATAAATTGAGCAACAAAAACTCAATTTTTTAATGTAAAACTCATTATCTGTTTTATGTAGCTCTCAAATGATCCATTTATATTGTGTTCAAAAGAATTTGATATAATGTCTTATATAAACTGAAGTTTGGAAGAGAGGATGACAACAAAGCCCAATACCACAGCAGATCTACATCATAATCGTACCTGACATTATTTATCGAAGATACATATTACACAAATCCCTCTGTTTGAATCTTGTCTCATGCTTCACTCCTCCACCTCTCCTAACTGTGTAGCTCCTCACTCTGTGTAGGGGTCCCAGTCTCCTCGTCCGATGTCCAGGTCCTCAGCCAAGCAGGTTAAGTCAAATATCACTATAATAATAATTGCTTACACTTACTGTATATAGCGCTTTTCTGGACACTCCACTCAAAGCGCTTTACAGGTAATGGGGATCCCCTCCACTACTACCAGTGTGCAGCTCCACCTGGATGATGTGACGGCAGCCATAGTGCGCCAGTACGCTCCCCACACACCAGCTCTCAGTTGGGAGGAGAACAGAGTGATGAAGCCAGTTCAGAGATGGGGATTATTAGGAGGCCATGATTGGTAAAAGCCAATGGGAAATTTGGCCAGGATGCTGGGGTTATACCCCTACTCTAATAGCCTTGATACCTACTGTAGATACTATGCCTAGATACCCCATAAACATCCTCAATCATATCAAATCCTTGGGTGTTGTTATTCCTTGTGAAATGTAAATCATAGACTGATTCTAATACAGACAGCATTGGAGTCAGTTCCATTTCATTAGTCCCCACCATACAGTCCCAGGAATGGAAGACCTTCAGACTGTAGCAAAGGCTTCCTGTAGCTTCCTTGTTAAGTGAAGAGTGAAACTGCTCTGCATGAGAGAGTTTTAAGTACTGACTTGTAACCACCGTTTCACTGGTAGCCATTTTTCCATAGCCAAAATAGTATTTTCATTCTTTTCTGCTTGGTGTTTAAGCAAAGATGTTGCTCAGAATACATGGAAGTTTCAGAATTTTCACAAGCGTGAAATGTGAAACCAAGACATGAATCTGAAGAACGCCTGAGATTTTGTACAGATTTTAAAGACTCGTCAAATACTTTAGGAGATTTCAGGAAATAAAAATACGTTCCTCAGAAAGTGTAACTCTCTGATTATGGCAAAAATACTTTCAATCAAGATTTTTGAAAAAAAAAAAGATCTCTTTCTTACAGAAAATACCTGTAAGTAATTACTCAGTCATGGTCATAATGACACTGTTTGTATTGCTGAAAAGACTTTGAAATAAAAGCTTAAGTAGAATTTCTTATTTTTATTTTATTTTATTAGATGCATCTCTACCAGTCATATGAGTGATGAATTCTTAGATTGTATAAGAAACAGAAAATCACTGTCTCTTAACAATTTTTGGCTGGCAAATTTTGGATGGACATTGGTGTAATTTGAAAGTACTGTAGACATTTTTGATGTAGCAATTGTGACAAGTACTGAATAATCAACACCAGCTAAATGATGTAAAGGAAAACTTACATATTCTGTTTCAAATACATAATGAGGGAATGAAAAAAACACATTCAAATAGGCATTTCGAATCCATCTCTTCGTTCTTCTTTCTTTTTTTTTTTGGCTGTCTGGCAAAGTATAAGCGTCATTAAGTAGTAGAGGCTAAGCTAATCCTTTTATCTAGATCCCTGCTGCAGGGAACCCCAAACATTTTCTGATTAAAAAGGGAAATGTGGGCAAAAGAACAGTTTAAGAACCATGAGCTCTAAAAAGATAAAGGCGTAACGTCTTGTTGCTATGGCAGTGCATACTAAATGACTTACGAATGTGTGGCTCCTCATCTAATATATTCATATTATTTATAAAATATTTCATAAAATGCATCCTAAATGCTAAATATAAATCCTATGGAAATCCTATCCCTTTTTTCCCTGAGATTTACAATAGCAGTCCCTCTGCTGTACTGTATTGTCGTTCAGTATCTCCTCCATTGCCATTCCAAAAACTTATTCTTTTTATCTACTCCTCCTGTACGCAGCCAAACCCAGAAAAAATTATCCAGTGTCTCAATACTTTGAGAGAAACAACTAACAAAAGAGCCAATTTGATCTGTTCTGGTGGGAAATCAGATCTTTGCCTTCGAGATATTGAGCACACTCCAGGACAGAAAGGGTGGTAGCAATGGAAACAAATACACATAATGCGTCTGTAAGAGACAGGCTAATAAACAGAATACAATTACGAAAAAAACGTGATCATAAAATAGAGATCAAGGTAGTCAAAATGCAAGTATAAATTAGGGAAAATACAGTTTATCTACAGTATATGTAAATAAACACTGCTAAAGTACACGGAGGATGAATTGTGCAAGCTAGCGAAACACAGAATAACTAGTAAAAGCACAATACTGTAAACCGCACTAGAGCAAAAAATCCTCTTTTTCTAGTTTTTATTTAGTGTGACTGAACAGGACAACCGCCTGGCCATGTCTCCTGTCAACAGCCCCAGCATCCATTTTCACCTGGCTGACACCTTTTACTGGTCAAGGGAAGAATAAATCACACTTAGTGTATTCCCAGGGTAGTTTGACTAAAAAAGGATATCAACATGAAGGAAGACTGCAGTGTTTGCCTGTCATTCCTGCCCCTAAGGTACGGTGAAAAATTACAGCCAATAAAATAACATTTTTCAAAAAGCGACAGTGCTCTTTTAATTTATCTTCCACAATGAATGGGGTCTGGGATGCATTTCATTTCAACTGAACACAAACAATCGTTCAAAGGCTTAATAACAGTTATACAAATGAGCTTCATTAATTACCATGTAATGGAATAATGGCTTTGCCACCTTGCATGTTTTCACTACTGTGGAAAAAATACCGAAAGCATAATATTCAGCAAAGTTCATTAGTGTTTCTAAGCAAAGAACAAATAGAGACACACTGTGATCTCTCTAAATTAATTTTATAATAGCAAGACACTAAGGTATAAGAATCACAACATAAACGAACTGATAACATTACAGGATGATCTGAAAAAGAACAGCCAAGGGAGCAAATGTAATAACCTAATAACAAGTCTATTTAGTGCAGCACCTCAAATCTTCAAGCTCTCCCGTTGAAATGCTAGACTGCTGCTCGTTCATATCTCCAGTCAGTTCTCTATTTTTTTACAAGAGACCAGCTACTGTAAGTTTAAAAAGATCATATTAAAATCAGACTGACAGATCATGCTAATGAGATATCAAACAGAATTTACTTTAATGGATGAAAGACGTTTTTTTTTTTAAAGAAATGTGCGTCAAAATAATTAAGACGCTACTGTATTATTATTAAATAATGTTATATCATACTGTACTCGGTTTTGAGTAGCTCAGTTATTTTGTAAGGTGCCTTTTCCCAAAATAATGCAGTACAGTATTTAGATTGAGCTTTGAAGTACAGTAAAAGAGTGACAGTGTTATGGTTTGTACACATAATGATGTGGATTAAAATAGTGCTATACCCAATGTGAATTAGTGACTGAGATACTGTATATATTAGTTAAGTTCCTTAGCCAATGCTAGGATTTTATGTTAACCTTCAATTACAAAGTTTGTGTCACTTTCTGGTTTTGTGGTACTTATTCATATAAAATGACCAAACTGATTTTTTAGGTTTGTCAATTCTGATTTGTTTGTTAGTTTAGTTAGTATACATTTTGTGGTCAACCAATTTTAAAATCCTAAAAGCTTCACAAGGCTGAATCTGTCGACAAATTGTTGTGCAGCAGATATTTCAGATGTGACATATGCTATAACTAAATATATCACCTTTTCAGTTACTTTACAGTTTCAGCCCACTGAAAAAAATAACATCATTCTTGCCATGAAACAAGTTTTAGTAGCCCGAGAACTTATTGAAATGTATGTTTTTAGACATGAGGAATTTCTTTGCCCATCCAAAAGATAGAAAACAAATTGAGGAACTCACAAAGGTAGAGGCAGGTATACTGTATGAGACAGAGATTAAAATTCTGCTGAAAATGTTTATAAAATGCATTTCTTAAAATCTTTCTGCATCCAAAAGGATTAAGATTCCCTCACACTGACAGAACGGAATTCTTCTTTAAACAGTAGATGTATGAGGTATTTTGTTATGCTGTAATTGGTATCTAATGAAATCTCCAGCTTTACAATAACACTGTATTATGAATAATTTAACGTGAGGTCTGAAATAAAAACTGCAGCCTTGAGCAGATTTTGAGTGAATTCAATTAGATTTACTTTTCAAAACTGAGATGTGTCACACAGAGCGGTATTGATGTGCACTAAAACATAATTATTATTTATGCATGCCAGACACCACACGATTGCGTTTTTTTTTTCCAGGAAATGTTCCACAGACATTTTCGAGCAACATGGGTCTTATGAGATATTAAAACAGACAAATTCAACACAAAGTTCTGACGAATGCCTAGTAATTCATTGTTAAGATCATTCTTGGAATTCAGGCAAAACTTCTGATTACTCACTCATTAAGTTATCCTTTAAAAAGGCAATACTGGGTTCATTACTTAATTGAGGGGAGCCATTCGTTTTTAAATGAGAAATTGGTTTATTAGCATATTACTGTCTTGGCACTTTAATTATATGTTAAGGATTCATAAATGGTTTATAATAGCTGAAGTTAAATTTTTCATTAAAATGACTAATTCATAATTAATGCATACCTACAGAAATGACTTTTTTCATAATTACTGAATTGTTTAATAACATGCGGTTATTAATTCATGTATTGTTGTGGGACTTTCAAAGCAGTATTACTAAAATATTACTAAATACCTTTTGTGCATATTCAAAACTGGAGTACACTGCAAGAGAAACAGTGACTTTCACAATATCCTTTTGCCAAAACGCATGAGAAAACATGATAATTTAGAAGTTCAATTTAATTAATGCATCACACAATAAGTTTAAAAAGAATAAAAAGATTTTGCAAAGGAAACGGCAAAGGGATGGATTCCATCATACAGAAAAACAACAACACCATACTTAACAAATGATAAATTAAAGAAAAAACCCAGTGTCATAAATTTCAACAACATCATCTCGTCTGCCACATGATAAACAGCAAGCTCGGAACTGTGCAGCCTTCCTGTGTATCTTTCAGCAGCTCGCTGACACTTTATCTTTTAGATTCTGTTAGATTACACCTAGAGGGTTCAGGTGGGAATCCATCATTGCTATTATTACCTGAAGTTATGGGCTGCATCTATCACGGCTAAGGTTACCATAACCTCAATATTAACAGAGAAAACCTTCTAATAAACACCAGAACGGATGGCCCAGCAAGAAGAATTTCATCTTCCTTTCAGTTTTAATAAGGTACTCAGTGGAATAAAGATTACAGGCCATATTTAGCATGCAGAATGAATCAGGCACTTCCTCCTCAACACTGTTCATCCTTGTAAGTCATTATGAGCGTTGTGTTGTAGTATAGCAGCATTTCCTGCTTCAGCAGGGTGTCCACATTACCCCATTTGGTATATCCTATAGACATTTCCTTTGGTGGACTATAGTCACAGTTCCTCTGACTTGCAGAGCCAGTTTGAAATATGACTGTTTCACTGTTTAGTTCCAAGTGAGGGTCCCTGCTGTACTGTAGCTTTCAAAACTGATTTAAACGCAGGACCCAGGCCTGCCAGAATGTCAAATAACTGTTGGTGTTTGGGAATCAAGGCCCCACTGTGATAATGAACTGACTCTAGAAAAATCCACTATTACACAACAAAGACCCTGTAAAACAAGAAGTAAAAATGAAAGTGCATTAGGCTAAAATGGTTAAGCTTCTTTAAGGATTAATGGAATTTGGTCCAGCAGGACTCTGGGAGTTTGGCAGTTTATAAGTGTACATGAGGTCGTGGTGTTGTAGGGTAAGGCTGTAGCCTATAGTATCAGTGCCTCATTATGGTAAATATCTGAGTCCCTCACATTCAATAATTTAGGAGAGAAAATAAGCAGTTAACACATTCGTTTGAACTTTTTTTTTTGTTTTCTTTCCTGACATCTTATTCCCTCAGCAAAAGGAATCTTGCTTCTGTTTATAGACTATGACAGCAAAATACTGCATTTTCACACACTAAGTCTTCCAAACAGCCCTGTGACCAGAATACTGTCTTCCATAATGCATCCTGAATAATTACACTGTATGAGGATGCAATGAGAGACTCAGGTGCAAAAAGCTAAGAATTAAAATCAATTTGTAATCTCAAAACTGGCTATTATTTCCCTGAGTAGCAAAGCCCGATGACCACATTGCGCAGCTTCGAAGCAAAAGGAACATCTAAATATTTAAAATCTCCACAAATATATGAATATTCATAAAGAATTATTTGATGTTCTAAATAAATAATCACTTATTAAATAAATGATACCATAAATAAAAATTTAAAAGCAGAATCTAGGGAAAAAGATGAAGGACTGAAGTTTGAAGAATCCTTGAGCAAAAAAAATAAGTGTCAGAAATCACTCCGCCCACTTCAATTCCTTATGGTGGTTATGCAAAGATTTGTGCTAATTAAAATGGAGCAATCAATCAATTAGGTTTGGTTTCGGCACACCTTGAGAAAAAAGCACTTGGGGAATTGGGAGAATGTTAGGAGAGAGAGTAGGGGGGCAATGTGTCTGTGTAGGAAGAGTAGGGGGGGGGGTGGTATATGGGTTGTAACCAAAACTACATCTTTGCCGTGTTTGATAATGTTTCTTTTGAAAAAAAGGCAAGCAGTTAGTTTAGCCCTACAGCTTTTCAGAACTTGCCAAAGGAAATTCAGCATTTTGGCCTTTGTCAGTTCCGTGAGCACTGTTTTCACTTTCCAAAGCATTTCTACAGAAAAAATCCAAGAAGGTTCTCCATTTCGGGAGAACTCTCTCAATCAGTTGTCTTTCTTCTTGAGGTTAATTTAAAGGAGATTTACCCTCTAAGGTTGCCATGATTTAGACCTTTCATTGTGCTAATGTGATGTTCAGGTATCTCATCTGTTAATGCATTAAAGGATCGTTTTAGGAGTGTTGACATTAATTATGCTACAATTCCTTTCTAACAGAAATCAGTAAAAACATCCAAAAAGAGTAAAAATAATACGTAGCCCTCGTTTTCTGTAAATCTTAATCATAATGTTACAACACTAAACATGCAGCTAATATTGGACATGAATACATAAAAATGACAGTAACAATGGCAGACAAGAATTTAACTCAATAAATCAATACACTGACTTCACAGTTAATGTATCAATGGCTTTAAGAAAAAATCCCAGGTCCATTAAGTCACTGATCAGCATCATTCAAATGGAGTATTAACATACTCATCAGCATTGTCCTTTGCCTCATGTTGCCAGGGATTGAAGAGTAGTCAGGCTTGAGACAAAATCCCAAAGCCCTATCTCTAAATCTCTCAGTCCTTTTCACTAATATGAGAAATAATCATTTAAAACCTTAAAACTACCCCTTGGACACACACTAGCCCTACTGGTTGGATCCCTGTTGTGTAGCATCTTTCCATCACCAATAAATGGGATTTGCAACCAGTGTTTCAGACACCGGTGGCTGGTATTATTCTGCTGTGATTCTTAGGCAGACACACAAGTAAACGAACAGCAGTTCATTTAGAACTACACTTGCACTGATAATTTTTTTGTATTATCAAATTTTGCATCCTTCTGACAATCACCTTATTTCACTGGGGGGTGACCCTGCTTCTGTTTTGATTATCCGCTAAAGTACAGTAATCCCAGTCTAGACATACCCCATTTGCTGTTTTGCCTCTGTCATGCTGTCCTCTGGTGATTGAAGCCTTTATCCTTCAAAGTCCAGGGCTGTCACTGGCTGTGCTGGGAATGGTACTGGGAGACCAGGCTATTGTGATGTCTATGATTAATCTTTTATGTTGCCAGACACTTTAAAAAATGAAGATCTGCAAGCACCATTGTATTCCTATCTTATGAACACTCAAGGTCTATCCATCTCTTCCACATCATACTCATAACAATCCATTGATTATGCAGGGAAGTGCACTGCAAATTGCACAACAGCAAAAACACGTTTACAATAGGCAATCTGTTTTCTGGTATTTATTTGTCTCCTCATTTGTTTATGCATGTATGTATGCCTAAATACTTGGACCCCTCTTTGTTGCAGTTTATCTACTATTTCTCGACCAGTACGAAGCCAATCCTTTTCAGCTTCATAGCAGAAACTTTCTACCACTGCATCTAAAATATGCTCTACATTTTCTGATAAGAGGGCACAGCATGACTTAGAATCCCATGAAAAACATTGTCCACACACGCTGGCTGTCTTACAAAATTTAAATTTTAAACATATAGAAACCCTCTGGGTTATAAGCAGTTCCTTGAGTCTCACAAAATGCATCGACTTTCAGTCTCTTAGACCCTGCTGATACCCTACTTTCAGCTTTCAAAGTGTTGGGAGGTTTGCAAATTGGCTTGGCAATAGGTTTTTTCAGAAGTTATAATTATGGGTTTATTTGTAAGCTGTCACTTTCCCAAATACTCAGGGACATCAAAATAAGTTGAAAGGGGGAATAGAGGGATATGGGTCCATTTGCTACTGGAGATTCGGAGGACCCAGGGAATGGAATTTTTCTGAGCAAACATAAATCTGTCAATAAGAAAAGTTTTGAGGACAGTGATTTTCTCATGTGACTTAATATAGGTAGTCGAGGGGGTCTTCACAAAAATGGGAACTCCAAAAACATGCACATTATTGAATTTTTCTGTTTTATTTTGCTAACTGTGTAGTCAAGAGACCTTTCATAAATGGATTAGATTCATACTGTACCTGTATGTACTGTGCTGTGCTGGGACCTGTTTGAAAGAGTTGGGGTGTTAAACTTCAAGCCCTGCCTAGATTCCAGTTTGGGCAATACAAGCTAGCCTCAATGAAACCTCCTTTTACTCAGCTGGCGACGTCACTTCCCTCTCCTCCACCTGATCTGCTGTGTAGTGCAGCTGTTTCATGTTCCCAAGGTGTTTATGCACTCCAGTGTAGGATGACGAAGGACCCCTCCTATACTGTATATAAAGTGCTTTAGAATCTTTGTACAAATGTAAGGAATTAATCACATTATTTATTAAATCTACACCTGTCAAGAAAAGGTAAAAATGATCACCTGTTCTAAAGTGTGACTGAATCTGTTCTATAAGAATATAGTTTTCTATTACATTTTTTCCTACAGGAAAATTATTCTATTCTATAGGAATCCACGTAACAAATCCAAACAACCTCATTAGAAGTGTTCTCAGCTCCATGAATGAATTATTTATTGACACCAACCTACTAGGTCTGTACTCTTGACTAAGAAAATTAAGAAATTTAAGTTAAATGGAAAAGCTATACTGTAGGTTTTCTCAACAAAATCTCCACTAAGCACACATTTATGTTTACGCAATAAAACGGACTTGAAGAAAATACATTCTGTGTCTTAGTAAAGGCTTTTCTATTCTTCATTCTTCAGGAATTAATCAAAATAAAAATACATTGGAAAAACAACAACAAAGCAGATATGACACAAAGCTTCTGCCAATATACCACAAAGCCCAGAAGAAATGCAAGCACCACCACACTATGCAAACAAAATGGCCTGCTCTGATATGTAACCTTTATTATGTTTCTATGCTTCAAAAGAACAAAAAGTTCTACAAACTAGTGAACCATGGAATACTGAAGTAAAGTTATTATATTTCTATGTACCATTTTAAAAGGATGTATTACTGCTCCAAATGTTGCAGTTGCAAAATGAAAGATAAGCACAAAATAGCTGCTAACATTAATGCTAACAGAGTGATTTCAATTTGCCAGTGCTTGAGGAAAGAGGGAACTCTTTAACTGACACAGGACACATTTTTCAAAATGGGAGTGCACTAATGGACATTTAAAATTATTTTCACGTGTTGCTGCCAAGTCGTTAAACAGATGCTCATCGCCTTTTTGGAACTTTCTCTGTCCTTGTACCACTGTAGTAAGAGATAAAATAAAAACACACACGTAGCCAGAAAGTATAATCAAAACCAAAAACTACTGCTGGCTGAAATGAAGTTGTGTATCATTTGTTACTCTTCTTGACAGCATGTTGTTCAGTTTACATGAGGATAAATATTGACATCTTTCCCTATATTTTTTCCTGTCTTTCCCTTTTATATTTTGGGATGTGATTTAGGTTTATCACACATGACTAGCGACCACTCTTTTCTTTTGAGGGAGGTTTGTTGTCGAACACATGCCACTCAGTGGACGGAGATTGTAACTGTAGTCCTGTTTCAGCAAAAAAAGGGCATCTAGTCTGAATGGTCTGCAAGCCCAAACCATGTGTGAGACCCTGCAGCATGGTAAGAAGAAATACAGTCATCTACAGGTTTGTGGACTCACAAACTCACGTCTTTATAATGAGTAACCAATCCAAAAGATAGCCAATTGACTCAAGACTACATTGATTCAATAGTTTTAAGGTGAGCCATCGTTACGTCTTCAAAGAATTTTCAAGACTCTGCTTTCACTCAGCATATCTTCTGAAAAGAGAAACATTTTGGGGGTTTTCACTCAGCAGCAGCTTGTCTCTTTACATGGTTTGGTTTTCCCACACCCACACAGGGCACAGTGTGCACCAGCGTATGCCAAGCAACTCACTGTGTGGTCACACAAGAGAAGGAGGTTGAAGGCTAAGTCAGAGACAGAAATTACCTGCAGGTACCGACTGGGCCCTGATGAGTTTGCCAAAGCGTGAGACCACATATGGGCTTTACAGAAAAAGATGTTGTGCATTCTGTCAAAAAACTACAGGTGCATTTCCTGCTTGTATAGAGAACAAAAAATGTCACACTTTTAAATACAACAGGGTGGTAAATGTCACTTCGATACTCACAGTTACAGTCCATGGAAGCTAAGTTGCAGAAATCAAAAGTTGAAATAACTAGTGCCAATAATATCCATTGTTTAAGAATCTGTGACTTTGGTGGAGGGGCACTGATCTTGAGAGGCTTTTATAAATGTATTGCTTTATATATTTTATACAGATATATTTGTATACAGATGATGAAATTGCTCCAAGACAGACACTGTTTAAGCTCGGCCATTTCAGTAGCCTAGGTAACAACAGTTATGTGGATTCGATGGGTGACTTTGCTAGCGGACAATCACTGAAAAAAATAACATGGAAATGTATTTCCTAGTTCAAGCTGCAGAGCAGGACAAAAGTGGAAATTGCAATATGTACAATTCTTTCATTGAGAGAGCTATAGCTGAAGTGCTTTAGTCTCTAAGGGCAGCATGCATAAATAAATTCATGTAACAAATTGAGATTGTTAAAAACAGTTGAGATGTTAAATACTACATCCCTAACCCATGCCATTTAATCCTTCCTTGCTTGGTATCCAAGATGAATGTTTAAGGTAGGTTTAAATCACACCACCTTTCGTGACATCTCAATTTCTATTTATGAAGGCAGCTTTAATGATGGAACGGTTGTTATTTAACAGGAAAGATTGCAGTCGATAAATCTAAAGAAATAAGATACTGTATGTGGCTGTTGTCCTAAAATAGCAGGCAGGTAGAAAATGACAGTCAGGAGGACAGTCTTTCATCACTTGGCTCCTGTCCTGGGCCTGGAGCGTCTTGCAAGGTCATATGGGAGTTTTCACGGCTGGGAGGACTGCCCTCTTCTGGTAAAGGGAGGAAGAACATCGTCTCGAATTTCCACAGGTCTCCCATTTCAGGCATCGCTGCCAGTTAAGACTCACTGGGGTATTTGTGATGTATGCCTGTGTTTTTTTAAGAGTCAGAGGCGGCCTGAATTTGTCACACAAGGGGATGACAGAGCCAGTGAATTGGAATGACTTTCACAAGCCTTCTCCCATATTTTAAGTACGTTAAAGATGTATTCCCCCACAGTATAGAGTAAAATCTGTGACTGAATAGTTTCCGAAAACTGATATCCCTTTCTGTACTAATTATAGAAGAGTGCAACTGGTCCTGCTCTTTCCAATGCTTTTTAAAAGTCACTTAAAAGCACAGAAGTCATTCTAAGTTAAAACCCCATCTACAAGTGAACTGGTTACTCTAAAAATAACGTGACAATAAACTACTGAATGATCAAACAATAATATACAGTAGTGTACTGTATATGGTATACAATAGTATACAGTACGTCTGGGAAAGACACTCACAACAGTATGTTAAACACCTGGGTATTTAGCATTTAGCTGTTCTTAAAAAGAGCAGGCACACTGTAGTCTTATTAATAAATTGTATTTATATAACATTGTTCAGTAACAATCTAAAGATGCTGTACAACAACAAACGAAACAACAAAATTAAGTGTGAGAAAACGCCAAGATTTTCTGTCACAACCTGGGAAGAGCATTCCACAATCTGGGAGCCATACACAGCAAAACACTTGGTCACAGGAAAACAGATTTTGCAGAACACAGATTCGGAGCACAGCTCCAAAGTAAATCCATTAGATGGTGCCAAACCAAGTAACACCTTATATGTCAGATAGGGATTTTAAAGTCAACGCATGGCAGTCAACACATGCGGGAGTGATAAAACCAAGCAGAAGTTGTATGTTCAGATGATAAAATGTAAATTAAAATCTGTTTAAAAACGTTGCATACACTGTATTCTGCAAAGTGCCTGTGTAGAGCCGCCAACAAGCAGAGAATTACAATGAACTATTCTTGAAGAAACAAAGGTATGCACTACGGTAAAATCAAATTCAAACGTTTACACTGTTTAATTCAATGTGCATTCAGCTTATTTGAGCAAATGCTCAATGCGCACGCTAACACTACGTGCTACATGACAAAAAAAAAAAGTACCAGAGACAGCAAGAATACAGGAGAATCATGCAGCTGAAAGATGTCAGCCGTGCCTGGCGTCAATGAAATCCAAAAAGCATTTTGATTTATCTTGATTGCTGATAAAGCACCAGAGCCCTTTTTTCCTTTCCAACAGGATGATTATGTCCAAGAGATTGGCTACACGCCAGATGTCCAGACGGACACCTGAGGCCATCAAAGTGAGTGACAAACCAGAGAAAAATGTACGAGGCAGCGGAATTCCAGGCTATAATGCTGTGATAGATTTTACGTTATAGGAAGTAGGTGGATGCAAATTGAAGTTCTCTGGAGGCAAATATAATGGGAGATGGCAATGGCTACATGTAGAAGGACTGGAACCAACGGTAAACCTTGTAATGTAAAATTTAGTCATTACAACAGTTCCACAAAGGTAACAAAAGACACCACCATGCCCAGAGTTTTGAAAGGTCATTGAAATATGCCTTGTGTAGGGCGGTTTAAAGATTCACCAGCTACAATGTGTCCTGTTACACCTGTGTCAAACTTGGGTTTTCTAGAACTTTTCACAATGGTCTGTTACCATTACACTTGTCCTCAAGCTAAATAGAGCTCATCAGAGAAAATGAGCTCGCCCCACTCCACTCTGGAATGACACATGACGGGCTAGGAGAAAGAAAAGCATGTTTATGTTTAGTTGGTAGACAGATATAAACTGGCAAAAAGTACTGTGACGTCAATTTTAATTTTTTTTCCAGTGATACAAAACAGCTGTCTTTTTCTTCAACACTAATTGAAAACAGATATTTGGAGGCCACACCGTTAATTTCCTTCTTTGAACTTGCTTTTTTTTAAAGAGTTTGGAAAACATTTACCAAAGTTTCTAAAATCCCTTAATACCCTTTTTTTGCTTAAATCTGACTGATCCTAATCTTTTAAAAGAGAAGTAACAATGTACATAATATTGCATTTTCTAGCTGCCATTTACTTTTTTTCAGCTAAAATATTTACTTCAGGTCAGTTGTACCATTCAAAACTTCTGTAGAAATTTAAGATTAGAACCCATTCATAACCACTGTACATAGTCTCCAGCTGGCCACACTATGAAAGAAACTTCAGCTTGCGGGCCTATGCAAAAAGGGCAGACATGTATTGTTATGCACTGTCAAGCTCAACATAAAACTATAAGATAAACTGAAGTTAACAAGAGCGATGAAAGAATGACTACTCTGGCTTCCCAAAAATTCATCTTCACCAAATTTAAAAACACCCACTATTCTGTATGCATCTGTGAGCTGAGGAGATTTTTATCTGTCAGCACAGGCCATGTCTTTGTAAGCAGGCCTCTAAGTAACGCAGAGAAGCTTTTATTCACCAGCAATAAGGAGCCTAAAAGCAAATGCTGTCTTGTACAAAGATAAAATCTGATCAGTTGTGCGATGTAAGAGAAGTGCAGATTACCATCTCTCACGTGTTTGCCGCATCAAAAAAAACTGGAGGCTCTACTGTATGTACAGTACCTTGTTAGCAGTCAGACCGAGCCTGTATTTCCACAGCTAAAAATAAATCTGCCCATCTAGCAAAAGGGTTGGCATCTACTGGCTGGTATGAAAAACTAATCCTTTAAAAAGCAATAACCCCCAGCTAGCATCTGACAAGGATAGACTCATCCATTTCTTGTGGTAGGCCAGATGGATCCCTCTTGGAGGGGAAGATCTTGAGCGAAGAGTGACAAGACTGAACTGAACGGTCAGCCATGGAGTGCCAGACCCTTCCCTGGAAGAGGCAGGGTGGACAGCAGTCCTGGTCATAATACGAATGTACAGCGTCACAGCATTTCTAACCCTGTAAGATGGGGAACAGGCACGAGGCTGGGGTGATCTGGAGGCAAATCTAGGTCTTTAAAATCATTCACGCTACCGACTAGGAGGTGCTTCTGAGACATGGGCAAATATAAAATGGTTCAGTGAATTGCACTGTCAAAAGAAAACACATTAAAACAGATCGTGCACCGGCCTAATAGCATTGGATAGTTATGGGCAGTACAGCAAGACTTACATAAAATGCAAGCCTGAATGAGCAACTGAGAACTGCAGGGTTAGACCCAGTGAAGTGGTTTCTTTCTGCCTGGTGTGATATGAAATCACCCCTTGCTCCCTCCCCCACTAACTCTGTGCTGCCACAGCACACAAAGCCCTCATTACAGTACCTTGCACGGCACTCGAATGGCTCTTTGAAGTGCTCTGAGGTACTTCATTGCATGAAACGAGCTTCGTTAATCCACTTGTTAATTAACAGCATGTGCATGTACTGTTGTCAGAAATACCCTTTCTCCCTGAAGAAGTGCAATCCTTGAAAGACCTGAACATTGTCAAGCTATCACACAAAATGTTGAATTTGCTGCATCAAAGATCTGAAAAGCAACTGAAGAACAACATATTAAAACCTTACACCGTGTGCTGGTTCAGTTTACTTTACCTCTGAGTGTATTCTGAATTATAAACTATTTAAAACGAATAGTCTGCTGACTGTCACTGGGGGTTCAGAAAACTATAGAACAAAGTCATTAGACGCTAAAGCTAGTGTCCACTCACTTAAAGCGCAATCCTATCTTCATAATTATGGAAATAAGTTCCTTTTCAGGACCCATTTGAATACATGAAGAGGGATTCACAAATCTTTTCAGGATGTGAAGGAGTTTAAATTAAAACCGAGACATTCAAAAGAAGAAAAAAAGGAAGAGCCCTCATGGTTGTCACCCTACTTTATTTTCTATTGTTGATGAAACCGTTCCCGATGCCCCGATGTGATTTTTTTAACTGAACAGGAAATGATCCGGAGAAAAAGCCTGCCTTTCCTCCTACCCCTCAAGTCCTTACCAGGCAACACGATAGAAGACTCGCAAAGTCTCCCCGCTGTGCCAACAAGTCTCCTTTTCAGTTCAATTAATGAGCCATAAATAACCCAATGAAGGTGTCAACAAAGAGCGCAATTTATCATCGCTTTCACGAGCACGCTTCATGTGAGGAGAATGCTCATTCGCAACCCACCATTCACTGAAAAAAGAAAAAAAAAAGATTTATTCCTATCCGACTGCTCCAACCTAAAATTTATCTTGAGCAGGAACCCTCACAGGTGCGGTGCTTTGACAAATAAGCTGGGAATTCTGGGACCGAGCCTTTGTTAGGGAAGCAGAGAAAGAGTGGCAATAAATTTGGTTAAGAGCGAGAGACAACATGCTCATTTGGGTCCCTTGTGCCCAAAAGAAGCCCAAGTTAAAGGGACATCCTCTTTTTCAAACACCCTCAGTGAAGCTTTGGGCTTTTTCACTGCACAAGCAGTCTGCAGGTACACTAAACAGCATGAAGGTTACAAAAGTGCCTGATACAAAGCAAAACTATAACAGAATATGGAAAAGGCAACTAATAATTCACCATTTATTAATTTATCAAAGAATTACACAAACAAATATCAGCATAGAACAGGATTGATATACTGTACAGATTCATCAAATATCATTCAGTTTTTGACTTTATGCAATACTCCTTCCAAGCAAGCTACAGCCAGAGGTGTTACAGTATATCTGTAATGGGGGTGCAGAGATGTCAGTGTGCTTTTTCGCTTGCAGTAACGTCATGTAGCCACTTTATTTAAGAAAACACAATACAGACAAAAATACTGACATTACTCACTCCACGGCATAGAAATTTAGATTTTTGTAACAGATTTTGCATGATGACTTCCCTCATTTCTACAAATGAAATAAAAAGCACTAACAAGCAGCAGCACTGTTGACAAGGAAGAAAAAATCCTTCAGCCTTGAGTAATGCCTGAACTCAAGTGGCTATGAATCCTTCTAAACCAATTACAGATTCTCGTTAACCCACTCATCTTTGGAAATGATTGTCTTTTCAATAATAAAGCTGCACTCCACTACTCAAGCACAGAGCATCATGCAAGACTTTTAACAAAAAGCCAATGGCACTTGAAGCTGAGGGCTCCTTCAATTTTAGAAACATGTTGCACAACTCCAAGATATTACATAATAACTACTGTATTTCTAGAAGCCTTTTTACATTCAACACCGGCTTCCGCACTGCCTCAATTTAGAAGATTTTTAAGAACTTGATGCTCTTAATGGAGACCTCTGTACAGGAGCAAGAATTATTTGAGAGGGGTGAGGAAATTGTCCAGAATGTTTTCTTTTTGTACTTAATCTACAGTCCTCATATTTCAGATAATAGTTTCCAGATTTTTATTTTTTCAACTTCTTACATCTACAGTATTAACATACAATATTTTTAGACTTTTGTCATTGCAATTACCTGTATTACCCGAAGGACTCACTATTGATCAAATTAGTTGACAGCTTTCTTAGAGGCTGACATGATCAAGAAAATGCAGCGACTCTGATTACACTGTGGTTAGAATTGCTGTCTCACAGCACTGGGGCCCTGGGTTCAATTCCAGTTGCTATCTGCACGGACTTTCTACGTTTGTGTGGGTTTTCCCTGGGTATTCAGGTTTCCTTCCAAAGGGCAAACAGATACTGGTAGGTAACTGGATTCTTGGAAACCCACTGGTTTCTGGCTGTGGTGTGAGTGAGTGCGTGTCTATGTCTGCCCTATGGACTGGCCAGGGTGTATCCTGCCATGTGCTCTTAGCTTGCTGGGACAGGCTCTGGCTCCCCTGCACTCGGATGGATGGATGCTTACGAGATAATTCTGCACTGAATTACATCAGTGTAAGAATATAAGAAAAGTTAAAATCAGAGGAAAACATCCAGCTTCTTGGTTAAATGATCTCAAGAATTCATTCATTCATTTCTTGAAAGACAACAGGGTATCAAGTCTTCAAACAACAGGGCTGGCTAGTTTGTACCACTCCCCCATAACCATTTTGTCTAGACCTGCACAGATCTACTGTAAGTCGTTCAAGCTTTAGGTTTATTGTTTAGTAAGATCAGGTTATCAAACATCAAATTGATTTTAAGAGCTGCGTGAATATATGAAAGTACTTCTTTTGGAATGGGAGGTGAAGGCTGAGGTTTAACACTCACAGATGAAGGTGGGATGTTCCTAAACCAAACAGCGAAGTAAATCCAAACACATAGCATTTTTTCTGCACCCTGCCAAGATCAAAATAAAGAAAAAATGGGAGGAACAGTGTTTCATAAAGCAGCAATCTCAGAATAAGGCCAGAGCTCTAAATATTACTTCACTGTGATTGCAGAGCACATGTAACTAAATCCGCAAAAGTGCTAAAAATGTGATTTATTAAGTTTTTTACAATGGAGTATTATGTTGTTGCTTTTTTTCTTGCCCTCCAGTATACAATGTTTTGAAGTGCTGACCCTTTTAAAGTTCATCAACTTACATCAGGCTCCAGTACTTGACAGGTCAACTTTGAACTTTCATTACCTGCATTGACACCTTCCAGCCCTGTGAGTGACAAACAGGAGGCAAAACAGATTAATCCTGTTGGACAAAGATGCGAGGTAACATTTTTAAGACGTGACTTAACAAACACCAGAGTAGCTGCACGCTGGCGGAGTCTATGAAACTAAGCGCTGTTGATTAATCATCCCTCTCATGTGTAAGCAACACAGCGGAGCCCATCCGCTATCCGGTCACTTCCTGTATTGTTCTCCTGCCCCTGAGAGCAGGTCAGGCAGGTAAAGGCTACTGCTTTAAAACAATGGGAGCCAATGACCTTCCGGTCACCACAGAGACATTGTGGCCGGCGCAAATTGCACTAGGTTTGTGCCATTTCGTTCGTAAAAAACCGCTGTTAAAAAAAAACCCCACAATTCTCCATGCACAAAGTCTCACTTTGAAGCTGAATTTAGGTCTAAAACGATTAATTTTTGTTTGTGGAGAAAAAACAAAAACAGACAACCTAAAAGAAAATAATGTTGTGAACTCGACCCTGTCTCTCTCTTCCCACACAGCACTACAGAATAAATGGGTAAAGACAAGTGAAACCTGAAGTGAATTATTAAGTTTTCAATGTTTAAACAATCACAGAAAAAAAGAGTTGGCAACTAAGTCCCAGGAAACAGTTAAATTTAAAGTGCTTACATATTTGGCTTTGGTTTCCTAGAAGGGAGCATTAATGTAACTTAAGGAATAAAATGCCAATCATTTAAATGTGAGTCTTGCCTACATATTACCTTACTATTATCAAGTTAAAAAAAAAAAGATTTCCCCACCTGCACAGATCACGTTGTAATTGTGTTGCTGGTTAGCATCAGCTACGTTGCCGATCTGGGAACTGATGACATTAATCCTTTAAGAGTTCTATTAATTTACAGTAGCTGATAGTACGATACTAGCTGAATATCCGAATGTTCTAGCATATCAACTGGGTTTGGTTAAATTGGACTTACTCTAATTTCCTTTCAATGTCCTTGTCCTAAATTTGAACGTCCGCTGTGTTTCAGATATTGAATATTTAACTACTGTAATTTGGCGTTACAATCGTTTTTTAAAAGCAGGCTTTGGCAGGACAGCTTGCATAAGGTTTCCACGACAAATACTGAAATCAGTGAGAGGAAATTCTTATGTGATTCCTTTTCATACAGACATTACTGTCATCACAGTCATTCATGTACCACACTCAGGTTCACACCATCTCAATGGGAGATGCTGCATTATCACCTTGCAAACAGAAATTCTGATCATTGCAGCAAGCATCAGCAACAACATAAATATTGGTAAATGTTAATAATAAAACCATATGACACACACTGCCAGAAATCCAAGATAAATAACATTTCCGAACACCACACTGACATTTTCCCTTATCGGGTAAAAGGCACCACTGAGCGAGACCAGGCTTGTCTGTCAATGCCAGACAGGCCTCACACCTTATCTAAGCCTTTGTTAACATCTCTTGAGTTAGACGTGGCTGGAGTCTCTGAGCTCCAGTGCTTCAATTTCCTTCCAGCCCAGCAGTGAGACTCCCATAAGAGCAAGCAAGAGCTATCCTTGGAAGCTGACGCAGAGCAGAAAATTAAAAATTTAAAGACCATAATGATAGTCTTCATTAAATCATGATTTAGAAAAAAAGGCCGAATACGTAAATAAGGGAATAAAAGAAAGAGGTTCTAAACTATGTTTGGAGAATCAGGGCAAAGTGTTGCAGTTGTGAAGGCTTAAACAAAACAGCCTGGGAGTGTGATGTTTATAGCTCGTCAGGAGAGTGACAGATTGGCAGATGTCAGAGGGTCATTTAATTCTCTATAAAGTATAGCCTGCAGAGCTGGTGAGCTTTAACTCTGCTCCAGAGGGAATAGGGATAAGGGCATGGGAGAGTACATCTGTCTTCATGCCCACCCTATCCTTGGCTCAAGTGAAAGTCATTCAGCTAAAGACACAACTTTGTTCTGAGACTGGTTTTGGTTTTCTGAATCAGATGACAAATTACACAGCGAGCTTGAAGACAAGCATAGGTAGTAATCACATAATGAGCTGAAACAGAATCAGCATTGCACGTCACTGAAGAAGTGACACTCTTCTGCCTTTTGTATCTCAATCCCCTCTTGCTCACCGATTTCAAACAGAGGACAAAGACAACCTTTCCCAGGCTTCTCTGAAATTGAAAGGGCCCTGTTTTTTCCCATCTGAACAGAAAATAAAACTCTTGAATGCCCAGCTTGTTACAGCTCATCTGAGGTGAAAACAGAGCTTAACACTATTATCCTTCATCAAATGTCACAACCTTGCATTAAAAGAAGACCTGTAGTACCCTACAGTATGAAGAGTACCTGGCCTTAGGCCAAAATGTGAAAGATTAACCGACAAATCTCCATACCAGATGTTGATTACACTTCTACACATTGCCCTGCCATTGTATCTGAATGCTCATTTGCTAAAAGCAAGTTGTTTTTTGTCTTTGTGCTTTACAGAATGTCATAGCAGATACTAATATTTCAGTGCCTGAGGCATTATTGAAAGTGTTTCTCTTACAAGCCTCTGACTAGGATCTAGAAAAATTGAGAATCATTAAACTTTTATGGTACACATTATAGAATTAAAAGGCTTCTTTGTCAAGTTTACCTCATGGGTCCTGGAAAATACTTTTTTGAAACTGTTAAACTTTTTAATGGACAGACCCTGGTGTTACAAGCTGTACTCTTTTAATCGTTCAAACTGCCTTTTTTTTCGAGATAAAGGCTCCTGTCAAAGCCAGGGATGACGAAGTCTGGATTTTAGCTATGTTCTAGCATTAGACAGTTACTGAGCTATATTCTGTTAAGTGTGATATTGAATCTGTTTTCTAAAACATAGCTGTTCCTGGAACATTTCTTTTCAACGTTTTATAGCCCATTATCAATAATTTAAGGCCTTATTTAGGAGAGGTAACAGAAAAAAATAAAACTGTTCATTTGACAATTCCTAAGTTCAGGCCGGTGAGGAGTACTTTTTAAAAGTTCAAAGCCTGGAGTTCAAAGTGTAGAAGACAAATTGTAATAAACCTTTGCCCCTGTATAAACACACTGATCTTCATGAACTGTAAGTCTGTGTTACTGTTGCCCAGATGGTCTTTTTCTGCCTTTATGTTAGCTTGTAATGGAAGGCATTTCAGATGTTTATGTTTATGGCAGCTGGCTACGTTTCTAGCCATTAACAACTGTCCTTCACAAACCTTTGAATGGCACTCTTGCAATTCAAGTATGAAAAGGTATTGCTGCCTTTTCTTCTGTTCAGAGCACAATTGAGACATTTAGTTAGATCACTGTCAAACAAAGGTGAAGGAACCTATTCAGTCTGATGGATAAAACTTTTACAAGGAAAGAAAAACCTTAATAACTGAAACACCTGTATTTTCACATTCTCAATGGATGTCTTTCTTGCAGAAATGTCAGACGTATGATGTAAAATAATAGGTCCATGGCTGTAAAGTACATGTTTGAATTTGGAAAGCTGGAGCAACCTTCTGCATTGCTAAAGCCACAAAAGCATGCTCTCTGTGGAATTACTGTACATTCACAGTCCCTTGGATTCCAAATCATTTCCCCAGGAATGTACAGTATGTACCTACAGTATGCACGCTTGTAGGTTCTTTCTCTCTTCCTTATGACAAAGATGAATGGACACATGGGTTTGTAATCAAACTTGATGCTCTGACATGCAGTTAATTAACTAATGGTGCAGTGCTTAGCCCCTAAAAAAATCGAAAGATTTGAATGTGAAAAGAACTGTGGCTGTAAATAACTATCTAAAATAAAAATAATGTAGAGAAAGCAACCGTATAGTTAGTATTTCAGGTTCAAAATCTGTCAATTTGATTCAGTGATCTAGAGGCAAAATCTAAGTTAAATCCTACTTGGATAATGCCATACACCACATGATGACGATGATAATAACAGTAAAAAAGGAGACTGTACTGTATGTCATTTTACTGTATGCCAGTCTTTATTTTTGGCCTTTTTCCACAAGCAGAAACAGCAACAGAGAGATTCTCACTTGCAGCTAAGCTCGAAAGTGATGGATGACTTAACAAGATATAAATTACATAACAGCAGGTAAACCCAAAACACTCATTAGTTTTCAATGCTTTTTTATTCCTCCCTGAGAGTGGCTAATTGATGCCTTCCTATTTCCTTCTTTTTTCACAAACAACAGAAGCTGTGAAGAAAGTAACCCACACTCTACCACCAGTGCTTCGTTCTTGCAGCATCTGAAATCTGCCACAAGCACAAATGTTACTGCATTTTTTTTAAAAAAAGACCTTATGTTATCACAGGTAAAAAAAATCCTCCATATAAATGAATTACGATGGGCAGTTTATACTCAAGATCCTCACCTCACATTCAAAGATTTTAGCTCTTCAAATCTTCATTTCTCACTTTCTTTTTCAAAGTGACTTGAAAGTAAGGACAACGTAGAAGGTCTGACCAAACAATACCGTTAACATTTTGTTACTAATGTACAGTAGATATCCCTTAACACCATCTGACATGGCCTTTAATTAGTGTTTTCACTACATAAATTGTGTCATATTCACGGTCAAATAGGTTTTCATGTAATAGAAGCTTAGGGGATTAACTTGGAATCTCCAGGTAGGGATCAGGATACTGTATATCCTGGAGTTTGCTGGGAGGTCTTGTATTTCTTTTTTTATAATTAAGAGAGAAGTCAACAGACAAGATTCGACTGAGATTTTAGAAAGAACACTCTTCAAGGTTAGGATGAAAGTTAAGAGCAGCAGTTGCAATAAAATATGGCCAGAAATATTAATTAGCTCTCTGTCCAATCACAACTTCATAAAATATTAGGCTATCTTCAGAGGTGTTGTGATTGGACAAAGAACCAATTAATATTCACAGGAATAATTCAATAAGATAGCCTTCTGTACTAATGTCTGTCAGGGTGTTGCTATGTTTGTGCCTACTACATTCTGAGGTTGCATTTCTGTTACATATTAAATAAATGCCAAGGCATTTCATTTTCAGTTTGACAAGGGTTTTATATTTATACACATTGCAAAACAGGCCCTTATTTTCTCCTATCAGGGAAGACTGCAACCAGCAAACAGATGTCATACAGACTCTATAACACCTAATGAAATCTTGGAGGCAGAATTGTGTTGAATTTATGAGCTGGTTGCCACTAAGCATCATTTTTGGATTTTGGTTTGCATTAACCGAAAGATTTGTGCCAAGTCTGGAAAATAACAAGGAAGCATTCAAAAGTTGAAGGGTTAATCAGGCCTTATCATATTACCTCATGTTAAAGTACATATACAGGATTTTTTCCATATTTAACCATTAATCAAGAGACATCTACAAACAGAAATAAGTAACTCAAATTGCTACTAATTAATTCTCTAAAGGGGACTTGCAGTGTAGAATAGTCACAGACTAAGGATCACGTTGCACAGTTAAAAACACTTCTTGAAAGAAAGAGAAAATGCTGGAAAATATTTGAAAACAAGTAATATTTCTGTCTCCTTGAAAATGTTAAGGGGGACTGCAAATCCTAAACTCTCAGACAGATGTTTTACTTCTCTCCCAATCACTCCAAATTTACATTTCAAGATAACCTGACAACTGGATTTGCCTGAGGCAGGAAAAAAATGACACCTCAGAGTCTAAATTTCTCCTATGGCCTCTATCATGAGGTCATCACAGAGACAGTGGACAGCAAACCCCTGAGAAGGTACACATGTTAACTGAAGTGAAATTAACCTGGTGACCTAAACAGACAACTCAGTCCAGACTGTTGTACCTGACATGTGGCATCACCATCTTGAGAGAGAACATTATTGTTTAAAATAAGTCCTGAGTCAGTCAAATTCAGTATTGGGTATATCCCAAGGCATAGACATACCACATCAGAGGACACAAAATTCAGGAAAAGAAATTGAAGCTCTTATAAGAAAAGCTCAGTTTTTTCCCCATTGGCATGAAGATAAAACAAATCTGTCCTCCACAGTTCCCTATTCAAAAGCATACAGAAAAAAGAAAAGAGTCATAATTCATTTTCTGGAATGGAATGCCACTAACCTTACTTCATTTAATGAAAGTACTTGCATTAATTAATCTTAATTTAAAAAAAAATATTTCAAAAAGCACATCCATTTTTTTCTTACAAAACAATTAAAAAAATCTAAACTTAACTGCTTCAAAATCTCACAAACCTCAAAAATGAATCATTCATCATGTAATGTAACAAAGCATGAACATGGTATGTGTTTATATTTATGGGCAGTGTCTGGGTAGCTGAAAAAACATACCGTATAAGGCAAATTTCATATTGCTTCGATAACTTAATGGCATCGAGCTACTACAATGTGATGGCCTTTCTATACGGTATTTCCAAATGACAACATACTGAACCTCACATGCTGCAGCATTCCTTCAAGCTGCAACTTTAATTAGACAAGATGCCGTGTTGCTGTATGTCACAGAACCTCTAGCTTTAGGCCATTTTTTCCCCTCCAATTTGTCTTTTTCATTGGTGGGCCTCATTCGATTTCCTGCAATGAAGTCATCACCCGCAATGCTCCAAATGCAAGGAGACAACAAAACAACAGCAAGAAGCCTTTCATACCGTTCGGAGCATATGCTCTGCCATTTCTCTTTAAAATCCTTATGAAAATCCTCTCCAACAGTCTATTATTGGGAATCTGAGTTCGACAGACCCCACCTCGTGCTTCATTGGGACACAGTTCCCATTAATTTCTTCTGACTACCCACTCAAAAAGTATCTTCATTAAGTCCCAGAGAAATGAAATTAGCTCCTTCCCCATGCCTCCTCGCCCCTTCCTCTTCTGCCAACATAGTCTGACACACTCATTCTCCAGGTACTGGATTACTCCTTAATGACAGGGGGGAGCACTTGTGTTGTTTGGAATGGGGGTGGTTGCTAGGGAAGTGAAATGCGGAGGGAGAGTGAATACGATAGAGTGAAGAAGAGCCGTTCTGTTGAAATAATTACATGATAAAGTTAAATTCAAAAAGGCAATTAGGAATGAAAACAAACAGTCGTCACCAGAGGAAGAAACCAAGGCCTGGGCCTATTAAAGGAATCACCCTGGTAACCATTTTTATCAAAACAACAGCGTTTTGAACGGTTTACTGAGAATCCAAGTCATAAGGGAACTCCAGAAGCCCTGAAATATTTCTGCTACGTAATCCTGAGACAATACATTTTATACCAGAATGTAAAACAAAGAGTGGGTGGGGTCAGGGAGGGGTTTACCGGCATATTTCAAGAGTAGAGTGGGAGTGGGAAAGGTCAAACACCATGACTGCCACTAAATCATATTGCATTAGTGATGTATCTGGCTGTCACAGACATCACTCAAGCAACAGCACAGCAGCAATCGGCTAATCGCCTTAAATGACAAGTCATAAAATTCCCCTACATGATTTCATTTTACTTTGTGTCTTAATCTCGGATTGAAGTGTTTCCAGATGCAAAATAATCCTCAGGAAATAATTCCCTGGTTATGCTGCCATGAAGTGCTATAATCCATCCATTTCACCATGCGGCCCACATTGTACTCCTTCTTAAAAAGAGGAACTGCACAAAAACATTACACCCGTATATCAGGACCTGTTTGAAATTAAGAGTTTCTAATGACTAGTCTGACCAGTCAGACAAAACAAAAAGAATTGTGCATGTTGAATTTACATATGTACATTAAAAGAGCATCCCATACCAGATTTGCTGATACAATATGTCCTTATTAGCAGCTTGGATGGTATCAATACGTTGCTGCTTACAGAGGTATACAGTATGTGTTTGGGAATGTGTGGATATGGATAAGTAGATGGGGAAAACAATCAGGCATCTGGTATAAAATTTTTCTCCGAGACATTTGAACTATTCTGTAACAGAAGAACAAATCATCAAATCATGTGCTGTTTCTAACTTGGACCTATATTATTCTGTATTTCATGTTTTTCCATCCATCACCATAAAGCTGCGTATTTATTCCTGTTCAGTGCGAAGGCGCAGGGTACAAGGTGACACACTGTCCAGGACAGGACGCACTCACACATGCGGGGGCCAATTTACCCCATCAGCATGTGTGTGGAAGGCGAGAGGAAAGCAGGGGGTTTCTACAGGGGCAACCTGAACACAGAAGACACCCAGAGCTGTGAGGCAGCAGCACTGACCATCACAGTTAGTTTTGTTTTTTTAATTTAGATGAAATAACCCTATTTTGAAAAGTTGCACAAACAATAATAAATTGTTGAAAATTTATAACTGAACATTTCCTGACATCAACTCGCTGGTTTGCTTTATTACTTTGAGCTTAGTTACTCAAGCAGTCTACTGCTTAGTTGCCTTAAATTGGTATTACAGTCCATGATTTTTCTGGCTCCACAAATTTTATGTTTCACCCTGACAAGGTAGAACTGTCTGGGCAAATTCAGATCAATGACTTTTCACTTTAAGAAAGTTTCATTTATTTTCTTTATACAAGCCTACTGTCACTTTTTCTTGGCTTTCCGACTTTACATATCAATCATCACTAATTAAGTGTCTCTTCAATATCACATAATCATAATAAGATCTGAGATTAAACTACAGTATATGCACAAATGGATGCAAATGAGGGGTATGTTAATTAGTTTGCTGAAGAAATGCATTGAAATTATGGGGAGTATAAAATCAACCTGGCTGGACATCAATTTGTACTAGTTTAGCAGAGAAGTTGTCATTACATGTTAAACACAACTGCCCCACAAGCTCACAAAAAATACAGAGAGTACTCTCACCACTCTTTTACTGCGACACCTGCGTGTTCTCCCTTTTCTCCTTGAATGTACTGTACTTAAAGTTCTAAATGGGGCAGTCTTTAGGTCCTGCGTTCTTAGTTTTTCATTTCGCAACAGTCATTAGCAAGACAAATTTCTTAAACAAAACTTCATTCCTTTTACACCCATAGAAGTGTTCCAGAGACATTTCACCTCCAGCAAAAAGCAGAAAGTCCAGCTTTTGTCAATTTAACAATATTTTGGACCGAACAAGCAGTTATACTGCACATTTCAAGAATAATTAGCTAACTAACATTACAATTTACTTGTCCACTGTTATACTATATTATTGTTATATGTTATATTTCTTAGCAGCTCTATCCATGTCTAAACATTTCTTTCATTTTTTTACTGCCTTAGGGTCCTGGTAATAGGTACTTCAGTATCTGGTAAATGAAAAAACAGTTCAGGGGATTTCAAATTCTATCTACATTTTGACACAAAACATCTGATGTGACATTCGCTAACTGCAAAGACGCCTGCCATTCTGTCCATTCAAAGTAATCAATACTTAATCTGAAAAAGTAAATTGTTGTTTGTCGTTCGTCTCAGGGAAATGTATCAGTTTTTTGATAACACGAAGGAAGCATTAATCAACATGAGGTTCAACAACTGACAACAGCTAAGTGAATATAGAAACATATAGCCTTTCGATATGCATCATGACCTAGAATAGCTGACAGAATGTATCCTGTTCCACATCTTGTTATGGATGCTCAATTGGGTAACATCAACGGAGATCAGTTTTTCCTTGTTACATAAATGGAGACAATGAACTGAATATCTAAGAAAAGATTTAGATCCCATGTGTACTTTGTGAATAATACACTGTAACATGCATGGATGTGGTACTGTTGTACTTTTGACCTTCCTACATCTGACAGTAAAGTACTATTTTCCCATTTATTCTCAGCCCTTGTCTTTGCAATTACTGAGTTCCAATCTCAGTTCGTCCCTGCAGTCACCCCCAATACCCAGTAGGTTTACCAGTCTTTCTTCTGTTGCAGCAATTATCAGCCATATCTTTTAAAACACAAGCCTGGTGTAAGATATTACTAAATGTCAAATTCAAGTTATGTTTCACATCACTCCAAAGACACACAGTTTATTCTAGGAACACATACGGCAAATGCTGAACAGTTTCTGCATAATGCAAAAACTAGAAATTGTTTCCAATTTCTCACACTATAGCCCAATCAGAAATACAAGCCAGTTTGAAGATGAAGATTTTAAAATTCAGGGATTTGTTCAAGGATGTGCTTTACCCTAGCTTTTCACACTGCAGAATCAAAACCATGCACTAAAACGCTCACCAATTTAATTCTTATGTGCAGTTAATAATGTTACTTATGAAATTAACTAAGGTACAAAAATGAGCAAAGAAGGGTTTTGCTGCAAAAGTCAGCATGGACCTATTGTCAAAAACTTTTCATGCAATGCAGCAAATCATTCAGGTGTGTTAACTGATTTCAGTTTGAACCTCTACTGCATCAGACATCACTGGAACCTCAGCTCTGTGCAGTATTTGTATTGTAGTGAACATATTTGTTTTAATTATTTGTTTGCTTAGCAGGCAACTTTACACTCTTATCCAGGATGAGTTACACATCATTTACATTTGCCACATACACCATCCAAACACCATCAAAAGACAGAGATGGACTGTTAGCCTAACACTTCAATTTCAAAGGTTTTAACTGCAATGAAAATGATTGTCACACTTCAAATGCTTTCTTACAGATATAATATAAATATAAACATAACCCAAAGATAAAGTCTTTGGCAGAACAAAATGATAAAACTACGACTTACAGACCATGATGGACAGATAGGAGAGACATACATAGACAATAAGATATCTACAGACATATACAGTAGGCCCGTTATACAGAAACACAGAGTTTTACGTAGTTTTAAAGCTTCAGGGCTTTATACATGTATAGTAAGTGTGGAGAAGTGGTCAGGGCTTTGGACTTTAAATGGGGACATTTGGAGGGGACATTGCTCTTACACCTTTGAACAAAACTCTTTACTCGGTAACAACACGTGTGCTGCGAACATTAAATTGGCAGAGACACATTGATTGGTTTTTACTCTTAACAATTTGAATAGGTTAATCTCACATGGACACAAAACCTGTGGCATCTTGTTTATGTACAGTAGAAAAAGGCCATTTCATGTTACTGGAAACAGAAAAATTAAACGTGCTTATACTGTAAATTACTCAGCACTCTCTCCTAGGAATACACTAAGTGCGGACCAGTCCACATATGAGGTCAACAGGGGTGTGGCAATGGCCCCTATTAAAAGTCCTCTGAAGGTGGACCACTCCAAGTACAGCCGTTAAATACGCTGGCCGACCAGATGCCAAATTACTGTTTAGATGCTCACTGCCTAACTATGTATTAATTCAAATAAACAAGGAGAGAAAATATGTGAAGCCCAACTCCACTGCTCTTCATGCTTCTTAAATTATGCCGGACGTTTACTGAAGATTAAGCCAAGGTTGTGTAATGTGGAAAATTCTAGTAGCACAATGGCAAATTGTTGAAAATTTCAAGACAACATCTAAAAATGTCCCTTTAAAATCCCAAATTGTCTGATTAGGATTTTGTTCACCTCTTTCGCATCATTACCATGATTATAACTATTAAACATCACGCTGTCACGGTGTGTTTTTTGCTAAATTGACACACTGCTATAATTAGCTGTTTTCCAAGACTAACACTTTTATACCCTGTCTCGTTTCAAATTAAAAGCAGTGTTACTGAGGTCATTTCCTTCTATGAAAACCAAACCAGCTTGCTCGGGGAGCACGATTGTAGTCTCATGAAAGGAAATAGCTCTGCAACAAAAAAATGCATTCAATCTGTAAGTAGGCATGGCGTACAAACATCTGACGTCTGTTTTCTAATAGCTGAAGCCACTTTATATTTATTCAGTCATGGTCACTTTGGTCCAGGAAAAGGGTTACAGTTGCTATAGAAACAAAACAGGAAAACAGTTGTTGTCAAAAGATGTCTGACTAGGATAAGTAGATACCTCCTGTTTTTGGTGGAAACTTAAAGCAGTAGTATCTTTCTACTTAGTTCAGTTTCATAATTACATATGATAGGACTTGTTATAAAGCCACTTTATAATTCAATATAAAGTGTAACCAAAATTTGTCAAGCTTAGTGTCATGAACATTGTCATTACACTGTTCCAAAACTTCAGAACTCGTGAAACTGCACCAAGCACTTCTTTTTAGTCAGAGCTTCAGTGTCATCTTTCATTTCTACCAGCACTGGACAACAAACAAGAGGAAGTTACTCTTTATTTTTTAATGCAGCTGAAGGAATAGACACATCCTGGTATACTGTATTTTCCATTAGGATCAGAATAATTTTAGAACGCTTTATATAATTAAATTGACCATTTTAGAAAACTATGCAATTTTAAGAATGCAACACTAGTCTGGAGGAATCAAAGACTCTTTTTTGTTCAGTTTATCAGAAAGCACTGTCTTGATCCAGCTGAAATAAACATTGAGCAATGATGTAATAACCATTTAAAGTGAACTTGATACTGAATACTACTGTACATCTTAAAGTCCACTGATAACTACAATTAACTACAGTGGGAAATAAATTCAACTTTATGCTCAATTTAACCCCCACCCACCTCACCCCCCTCCTCTTTTTTGCAAGGCACTGCAGAAGACAGATTTGCATATTGCAGGTAAACGAGGGAATGCAGAATGCAGATCCAATTAAACCTCAAGGGAACTAATTAGCCACAATTAAGTTTCTGCCTCACTTAACTTGTTGTACTGTAATGCATAGAACACATGTAAAGAATGTGCAGATATGGTAGTTTTACTTATGCAGTGCTTTCAGACACAATGTTGACCTTCTCATCTATTTCAATGTTACATTTCACCCTGTACTGCATGTTATATTTAACATCCATTAATAGTGTACCATTAATTCAAGGTATAGTTCAGGAGAATGTATACAGTAGGACCAAAAGTTAACTGAAATATTTATTGTTTGTTATGCACTACAGTATATCTATTATCTTAAAAGGGTTAACGATGCACAATAATGTCAACTGTTCAATATTTCTCCTCCAACTTAAGTGGTTCTGGTTGAATTAATGTAATTTCTACAATAATGTGTTCATGCATGAGAAAAAAAAACAGATTTTAAGATTCATTTACAAAAATCAGCTTTGTAGCTCATTAAAGTCAGATGCTTCAGACAGGGCATGTAAATTAGAATTATTATGTAAACAGCATAGTTAACTACAGCCATGTGTTAATAGCACTGTGTTCTGGTTAACCCTCAGACTGCATGGTCCTATCCCACCAACTTCAGTGGTTCCCTAATTATCTTGAAAATGGTGTTGTCAGTGTTTGAAATTGACCTTTTTAAAAAGTAAACACATTTCACGCTCTGCGAAACAGGACGGTAAACACCATTAAGTAGCCTATGAGGGGGAAGTCTGGCTTTTTCACACTACGTTAGTGACACCACCGACTGCACGAAGGCTCGTATTAAGTGGGAGCCTTTGGTCTACTGCTGCAGGAGACTGAAGTATTGACATTGCTACGGAGGGTTGTGCTGCAGCATAGCAACCCCCACAGTCCATTCACACTCAGCGAAATGGCAAGTAAAGTCCTACTCATATAGGTATGTGAAGTGGCCTTTATACTGACATCAGGCATCAGTATTTATTAGTCTGTACACCGCGGTTTTACAGTAAGTGCCTCTTCCACTTACAGTAAGTGGACCATGATGTGGAGAGACTTTGTCCCCCTGATGCTTTAGAGCCTAATGAAGAAGACACACTAACCGAAGCCTGAAACAAATGGAAAGGTAGCACTGAAATACATAAAAATACTGTACATTGAATATGGCTGAATGGGTGAATACATCCAGCAAAAGTCCACACTGTAAGAAAATCTAGCAATGGATACAAAGGACATTTTGACGGTTTTTTATCACATGTTCGGTGGACAACCAGCTGGGGGATGAATTATCTCACAGATGCCGCAACGATCCCAGCTGACCCAGTATGCAAGCTGAGCAGGAGGAGGTCACTTGGAGTGAGCACCATCCTCCTGGGCTCCACAGTTTGTTGGTGTGTCAGCTTCTGCTCAAAAAGGATCTCACTAGGGAATGAAGTCTAAGCGTGCTCATCTGGCGTCAGCTTCCTTTACGCACATAGAGTTTCTACTTGCCTTTTCAATCTGCGGAGAAACATGGGGTTAAAACATTAGACACAAGGCACTCCACCCCTTATACAACCCTGGGGAGAGGCTAATGTTGTTGGACTGAAAACTATTTAAAAGTCACAATATGCAAAAGGACAGGCTTTTTTTTACACCTGGTCATAATTAGAAATTTTGGCATTAGCTAAATTACGGAAAATGTGTATGTGCACAGTGGTAGTGGTAACTTACACACTTACTGTAAGTCAAATGAAGAAAGAGAACGGAAGTCAATGTGTGTGTCTAAAAAGCTGCCATCTCAAATCAATACATGTTTATTTGAGACGGCTGGCAAAGTTAAATGGAGATGCCCAGTAGTTACAAGGGATTTTGCCAAGTAATGTTTTTTAATTAAATCTAAAGTCTCAAGGAGATTTGCTGGCACACATGCCTGAAAAGGCTTAGCATCTTTCTTTCACCTCTGTATTCATTCTCCTTTGACAAAAAAGCTCTTTTTACTTATTATGACTGACTGTCACTGAAAGGAGAATAATGAGACGCCCCTGTCAAAACCATAGAAAACAGTAATAAATGAATTGAGTAACAAAGTTTACAAAGATTTACAATTTAAACCATTTGAATTTTGTGCAAAATTTTGAATGATATGGAATTGAGACCAAAACATTTTTTTTAATTCTGTTATCTGAATAAATCCTAAATTATGTAACTAGTACAGCTTAATATTCCGTACAGTATGAACTTTTCTATGAAATGATGATATACTGTACTGTATACAAACGCCAGTTTACTTCCACAGTTCTTATACCTTATAATTTTCTACTAGGGCAAAGGATACACATTTATGCGGACTGCGTATTAACAAGTACAGTATTCTAAAAAGAAAACCTACAGGGAGAATATATTCTCATAATACAGTAATTTACTCACTCCTACAATTTGACAGTACCCAGCTACTTTTTACTTTCACAAAAACTAAAAACAACATTAGCAGTAAAAACAACTAAAACCAAGGAGAACTGTAATGAATTGCAAAAATAAAAAATACTCTTTTCCCACCGTAAGAGTCACACTTAAATAATCGGAGATTTTTTAAAAATAATTCTATAAAACATAAACCTATTTTTTGTTTATAGTTGTTCTTCTCTAAATTGTGGTATTTTTTATACATAGTTATACTGTACAGCAACTGATTTTTTTTTCTTTGTCTTACACCAAGGGTCTTATACATTTGTAATGTCTTACAACATTTCTCAGTACATTATTATACAGTAGAACAGTATAAAATTTTCAGATACTGTTTTCCCTGCTTCATATAGCTTCCAGGTGCAATACTGTATTCAAAATAGATATTTTCATCGCATCGTACAGTATGTCTAATTTTAAATATACACAACAGTGGACTTTCTTTGGCTCTCAGCAACAAAAAAAAAGATGGTTCTAAGAAAGAAACGGGACAGGTACAAAAGCAGACACTTAACTGGCAGCTTGCAGAAAGTTCAGAGCAACCACAACATCTGGCTGTCCCATAAGATTCTTAGAAATCTGCATGACACTGTGTAGTACAAGTACAAGGACAACTTAATTAGGTGTTGGTATTTTGTTCTCTTGTTAATGACATGTTTCAGTAAATGGTGCATGTTTGTAAATATTTTTGTTGGTGAGTTAGAGTAAAAAAATACTTAATTAGCTGTTAAAACCAGACACATTTTTGTGATTTTAATGAACAGCTGCCTTGCAATTAGTTACAGTGTGCAATATTTTAATAGCAGTGAGCAGAAAAAAGAGGTTTTTTGAACCTACCTTTTTAAATTTGACAATATCAATTAATTGAAATCCACTGTTTAGAGCCACTTCACTTAAAAGCAGCCGTTTACATAACAGCTCTTTTATTTTATGAGAATAGTAGCAAAAGTACATCAGGACATCAGAAATCACAAGAGCGTGTCTATATTGCTAAAACACAGGACAACAAAGTAACCATCAAATGTTCAAAATATATTGGTCCAGTATATATTTGCAGAACTGTGTAACAGACTAAGCCAGTATCTTGGTTATAAAAAACTGAATGGCTGCCTTTGTATTAGAACTTGCCGTACACTGAATTTAATTGGCACTGGCTGCAAGCTTCATTTTTCCTTGTTTTGGTTGCTGTTTTTAAAGGATTACCTGATCCTTTGATCTGATTTGTGGTAACACAAAAAACTCTGCCAGGGAATCACGCTCAAAATTCCTCCAATAGTCTATAAAAGAATGTAGATGTTCACAGAGAACATCTGCAGAAGATCTATAGATATTCTGGAGGCTTAAAAATCCCATTGAATGAGTTAAGAACCACTGAAGTAAACCACAGCCAAAATTTTATATCCCCAAGTATAACCAGATTAAGGATATTTCTTTAGAATGTCTGCTGAGGAAATGCCCAAAGCATGTCATGCAATCAATATGATGCTGGTGTCAATGCACTACTGTAGATGTGATATTATCCTTTGAAAGTGTGAGAGGGCTTGGGCATGCGGTGATGGAGCTAGTGAGTGCAGCGTCGCTAAGGAAACTTCACAGGCAGGACAGAAAGACTCCAAACAACCAAAAGGAGGAAGAGATTATCTTCTAAAAAGCAAGGCAGTCATACATCCAATACATCACTGTGCCAACGAAAAGAGCTACAATGCATTTTCCCACAGGCAAAGGCTTTGGAAATACTGCCCACAGAACCTCAAGTGAAAAAAATAAGCAAAAAATCTCAAGAAAAATTTCAGCAAATTACTTTTTTAACCAGAGGCCCCATCCAGTTATGGCCGTACATGAGACATCAAATTCGTAAAGAAAAAGTGAGAAGAAGAGTAATAAAAGAATAAAAAAAAACAGAAATAAAGAATAAGAAGCCAAGTGATTAAGAAAAATGACACTCAAACTTTCTTTGTCCTGTGCTTCCCTTCTCACAGATGCACAGCTGAGCCAATGCAGCTGGCTCTCTGACAAATTTGAAAAAATAAGCCAATTTGAGCTGGTCGTTAGCAGTCGGAGCACAGTGCCTCAGATAAATGAGTGTCTGCCTCAGGTATGGCAGCAGATCTTCCTGAAGCATTCCTGAGAGACTCGCCAGTATTACAGCAGCCCTTCGCCATCAGGAGCAGTAAGAGCTCTCCCTTCGATCTGCCATCCCAGCACAGCAACAAAGGTGACCTTGCAGTCGGCTCTCGTACTTTGCTTTTCATTTTTACACTCACGACCCTCCCTCCTCTCCTTGTCTGTGTTTGTTTTCCTGTGTTAAAGAGATAGTACATTGGGTAAAAAAAATCCCAATCTTTTTGTTGTTGTTGTGGTGGTCGTTGTTGCTGCTGTTGCTGTTGTTTTTAAAACTTCTAGGGGAAGAAAGAGAGAGGAAGGTGGCACACAAAACTTTTGTCCCCCCTCTCTGGTCTCTTTGGAACGGGTGAGAGAGGAAGAGCACTCCATTAGAACCGTCTGTGAGGGGTTGAGCTGAGTCAAACACTTTCCCTGGCGATTTGACTCAGACACTCCCCTTGCAGATGCTATTAATAGTGTCTGTTTGCCTGAGCCAGCTGCGAGAGAGTGCCAGGCTCTACCACATAGCCGGGACTTCACAGAACCTGCACGATGTCCCTTCAAAGTCGGACCAGATCCAAAAGCCACAAGCCGCGGCTGGTGCGCCAGCTCAGGGTCAGTGAATGTGAGCTACTGGATGAAAACGTCCTCAGCAGATGCTCTTTTGCAGGAACGAGTAATAATCATAATCACTAATACTACTACTACTACTACTACTACTACTAATAATAATAATAATAATAATTGCTAACACTTATATAGCACTTTTCTGGACACTCCACTCAAAGCGCTTTACAGGTAATGGGGATCCCCTCCACCACCACCAGTGTGCAGCCCCACCTGGATGATAATAATAATAATAATAATAAACTTTATTTTATATAGCGCCTTTAAAGGTGGCTTCTCAAAGCGCTTTACAGGATGACAATAACAATAAATAAGAAGACTACAACAATAAATAAGAAAATTTCACAAGACAGGACACAATTATAATTACAACAATACAACAATAACAATAGAGGAGACCGTGGAAGATGGTATTAAGAAGAGCAGAGGGGTGAAGAAGGGAACCAGTTAAGTAAAGGCTTTTCTGAAAAGGAGGGTTTTGAGTCTGGATTTGAAGGAGTTTAGAGAAGGTGACTCTAATATCCTAATATCTCTAATGATGCGACGGCAGCCATAGTGCGCCAGAACACACTATGACAAGGCATTGTCAAGGTATTGACAAGGTATTGTCATCTACAGTTAAATACACAGATGGACTAATTCTGTCCATCAATGGTGACATTTGACCACTTACAAGAACAGAACATCAACACACACAACATAGATATTTGTAGAAGGACAAGTGGAAAAGGGTGAGAATACTGCTTTATTAGAATTGTTCTGTACTGATTACAAATGTAACTTCAAAATGCAATGCTCGTGTCCTCAAGTGCACTTGTCATCTTACTTTGAGCGTTTCAGGCACCAGACAATAAACCGCATGCACAAACGTCTAAGGAAAGACACAGACTTCAATACTATGTGTTCCAAAAACCTTACCAAAGGACTTATTTCATTTAAGAAATAAGTTACACAAAGTGTTATAATGTAGTGATTCCCAACCCCAGGTCTTGAGAGTTATAATCCACCAAGTATTAATGGCCAGAGGTTATTAGGTTATTACAGTTAGTATTAAGAATTGCATTTATACGTCAATATTTATCCCAAAACGCTTTAGAGTACATATTGGAGTTTACACTGACTGTAGGATCTGAACATTTTTAATCTTGAACACAGAAGATTGAGAGGCTACCTGATACAATATTCAAAATTGTTAAAAGGCATAGACAAAAGTCAACCCAAGATTTATTCAAATAAACAGTGAAGCAAGAACCAGATGGCACAAGTGGAAACTATGTGGAAATGCACGTAAAACTGCACATAAAACCGAAAATAGAAGTAATTTTTTACTTGTTTGAGTATGGGACAAGCTGCCCAGCCATGGTGTTTGACTCTACTGTAGATTCTTTCAAGTAACAGCTGGAGGAGATCTTTGCATGAGCTAGTTGGGTCAAATGCCCTCCTCTTGTTTGTATCCATACTGTACCTATGTTCTTGGATTTTCTAGTCTCAGTGTGCTTGTGATAATATTCTATAAGCTGTCTGTTTCTGTTCTTTTCTCAGCAGTAACAGGCATTATATTGATTACGCTATAACCATCATCGCTGTATTTTGTTTGATGTAAGACCTTTGTAGAAAAACAAGCAAAAGAAAAGGTTTCGCCTCATGCCTTGTGCTCTTGTGAAAGCAGTTTGTTTTCTTTGCAAATAAAAGATGGCCCAGCTGTAATCACAAGAGCTCAACTGTAGCATTAAAGAATTTAAACTGGCTGTGATAATGACAAGTAAGAATATCCTCAGGCTGAATCTCATTCCTAGTATTCATTCCTTACCAAAACACACTTCAGAAGGAAAATAGTTTAGGTAAAATATTAATTGTACAGATTAACATGTAATTTATATATATCATTCCAAACATTTATCCAATCCAATACTATCTTTTATAATGATGTCTCCATCTCATCTTGTAATTGCTGTATTTTGGTTTATACAGCATAAATCCGGCAGTAAGAATACATCTCATTCCTTACAATAAGGCAGAGTATCTCAAAAAGGGTGGTAGGGTACTATATTTCAAATTAAGTTTTATTGTGCTTTTTGTCTGTATATCCTCTCTTTTTAGAACTGGCATTTCAGTTGCAATTTTTGCTCTTTTCTGCTGTGGTAGTGTGAATCTTAACCTAAAGTTCATTGCTGTCGCTTCTTAACAAACTGATTTTTTGTGTCTCCCTGCTTTGTAAAACTCCCCTGAAAGCTGCTAGCTTGCTACATTCCCACAAATGTATCGTGCAGATCCTGTCATACTAGAATATAACCACCTGTTCCTGCACTGCAGAGCGCTGGGCTACACTTTAGCACTTGTTTGAAGCTCCACCACTCCAACGTGGTTATTTAATGCTTCACTAGCTTTGAAGCCTTCTGATTCCCAATACCAACAAAGGCCTTTGAACAGGAATAAAATTCTTGGATCATTCCTTTTCTCTTATCCCTGCTACAGCTTGTGAGATCTTCATTTCTGGAGTTTGTATTTTCAGTTTCAGTCAAAGCTGTAAAGATAGAGAGAGATTCACATGATATACTGTATTTTCTTCTTATTACTGATTCGATTTTACCACCTGTACTCCTGCATAAGAAAGGTCCAATTATTTGACTTTTTGCAACACTCTGGCAGTATGTTCTAGTAATTTAGTGTATTCAGAAACCTATATATAGGTTATTTGGTGAGACTTTCTTGCAGCAGAAATTAAATTGATGGGCTTCATTTGTTACACACTTGAAGTCATTTTCATCTGGAGAGCTTTAAGCGCCGTACAGTGGGGGCATATTACCCATTAACAATGCACTGAACTGGAGATGGGGGACAGTTGAGTATAGCTGCGTGAGATTGTAAAGTAAAAAAAAGTGATTTGAGACTTGCAATGTACTGCTTTTATTTGGAACTTTCGCCTTTAGGCTAATCAAATGTCAAACTATCCTCCACATCTTAATTATATACTCCAGCATGAAAGATCCTTTTAAAAAAAAACAGCAGAAAATAGAACATTTTTGGAAAAGTTTTGCGAGTTTAAATCAAGCGTGATTTACATAAGATAGAATATGGAGAAAAGGAAGTAATTGCAGAATACAATTACGTTGGCTGAACAAAATCAGAGGAAATCAAATCAAATTAATATGGAAGGAATGATTTAAAGCCTTGTTCCTACTAGCTATCATTCATCGATGCTGCTTTGACAATGCTTTTACAAAGCAAAGCATGGGAATAACATGTCCCCACTAGCGTGGGAGTTTTCGATAGTATTGGAGATACTGTTAAAAGAAGCTCAGAAGCATTATCCAGGAGAGGCTCTTGAAGAGCCACTGTGGGCTGTGACAGTTTATACTGTACATAGAAAACAAACCACATGCATCACAGAATGAGTTTGGATGCAGTCCATCAATTATTTGGATACAGCATGGAGATCTCAGTACCTTTAGCGACCTATAAGTAATGTGGTTTACTTGGTGAAAGAATTTCTCCAGTGGTTGAATTAAATCTTAACCCTCCAAAACAGAGAAAAAGAAGTGGCATTTTAAGGATGTTTTATTCAGCAATTGCTCAAATGATAATTCAAACAAGCCACTGCCTTGTGGCTCATCAGCATCTGAATTATCTCACAGACCCACACTCCTACTATGTTTTGGTTAAGTATAAACTTCTGCTTTCTATACACTAGGTCTTCCTCTAGAGCATCTGGGAATTGTCACAATAAATGTGTTTTCTTTAATATACAGCTTGTCCACAGAGCTGAATACACAGCTCTTAAAGCGATGTCATTTCTATGTATTTTTATTTTGTGGTTATTGAGTCATGCCTTATTTTTAAAGCTCGTGTTTCTAACCAATGCAGTACTGACACCGGACACATTTACAATGCACATGCTGTTTCGGATCTAGATGAAGTGGTTCTGTACATTCGATTGAGATCAGATCTATGCATTTGCATGCTTAACTAGATCAATTTTTATTCTCCCTGATGGCTTCACAGCTGTAGTTAATGCAGAAGGCTGACTGCTGAATGGTTATATACTAATCAGGTTTCTGAAGGCCACAGGGAAGAGGAAGTTTGCATCATTTTTCTAGAAACAAGCAAAAGGCAGAAAACTGCATAAGCTTTTTCATTTTTTATTTTTTATCTTAAAACTTGTTATTTTGTTTAGTTCAATAAACAAACATATTAAGATTATCAATAAAATCCAAAAACATTTGGGACAAGAAATATAAAATGCCCATTTTTAGGCAGAAAAGCAAACACTTGATACTACCTTAGGTGGCACCTCAACAGATAATTGTTGTGCTCATAACTGTTACCTCGTTCTGAACCTGCCTTTTAAACCCCATGGGCATTTACACTGCCACAGGGATTACCCTGACTCCCACCCTCCCTGTAGACAGGACATTTAAACTACAGTTGGTATGTTAACAAAATGTTCTTTCAATTAACTAATTAACCCAGCCATCATAACTTTGGAAGGAGAGAGAAAAGCAGTTCACCCTGTGAAAATCCATGTGACCCTGGGAGAACATTCAGACTCCACACAGAAGGCATCTCAGTCTGCAGTCGTTCACGGGACCAAAGAGCTGTGGAGCAGTAGTGTTAGACATATGCCACCATGCCAGCCTTGCAGAGAACTGAAAAGCAAAACTGAACATATTGCCACAAGACGGGCAGCACAGCATGGAACAGCTGCTTTAGTCATTTTGTGTGTGTGTGGGGGTTAATTTCTCAGCACTGCTGAGAAGTGTAGGGTAGACTGCACTCAAACCACAGAGCAGGTACCACAAGTTGAGATGTGAGCTTCCCTGGAGTGTCTCAAACTTAGCCAGGAGCAGCCAGCTATTTAGAGGAGAAGCGGTTAATTTTCAATGCCTTTCCTCAGCTTCCAGCTGTCCCTCAGTTGCTCAATTTTACCTACGTGAAGACACATTTATTCAAATATTTTAAAAATGTTTCTGTGTTAGGTTTGTTTTAAAACATTAGTATGTTTGATTATAATTTGAAGATGGTCTTAACGGATTTCCCCAACCTCGTTTTTCAATATTTTGATTATTTTTTCTATTTAGCATTGTAGAAAGGGATTTGTCATTGCATGCTTTAAAATCTTTACATAAAAAGAAAATTGATAAATTCTACTTCTATAAAATGCGGCTACGTTCTCCCATTTACTTTGTTTTGTGCCTCATTTTACATGTTTCCTTTCATCTACCTAATTGTATTTCTTAACTTTGAGGCTATATGCTATTCCTGTCTCTCAAAGTCCCTTTGCAAATGAAGCATGGGTCTCAAAGTGTATTTCTCCCGGAGAAAAAAACAAACCAAGATGGACTGAATTTAATCAAGTATAGCTTTAAGGTCAAAACCTGTTTAAACAATTTTCCCATGCTTGTCATTGATTATTTGTGCCTACTGTACATGATTATATTTAGTGTGGTGGAACATGCATTGAAATGACTAATGAATTTTTTTCTAGATTACTTTCTAAACTACTGTGTTTTATTATGCAGCCTGGCTAGACCTGCATATCAGCAATCTTTATTGAACAAGCTTAGTTTTATTTTGCAGAAATACACAAATAATATTTACTTTGCTCAGTTTAATCGTAGCCTTTCCAGAAATACAATTTAGTTTTGTAAAGAAAAGCCTTATGGAACACAGCTCTCCAAAATTACCAAAACATATATAGAGAAAATGTTAAACTCGAATTTACAGGTTTTATAAACAGCAGTCAAACTGACACTCACAGAGACTAAGCATTGTAATTGTTTTGTATACAAAATTGGAGGGGGTCTTTTTTGTAGTTTTTAGAAAAAAACGTAGGTATCATAGGACCACTTTTGATCCAAACATTTCCTTCTTTATTTGAAGCAAACACCATATTCATCTTCCCTCCACATTGTTAAATACCTTCTTTTGTGTTCAACTGCTGACTATGTAAGAACTCATCACTGTTTATAGACACTGCCAACTTCAAAGTGAACACATATCCAGACTTTTGTACAGTATGTGAGCTAGATCTGTGTTGCACAGTGGTTTTATTACAATATAAACAAGATCGTGACTGCAGCTAATCAAACTCAACCTAGACATCAAGCCTTATATGTAGAACTTCGAAAACAAATAACAGATTGCAGATGAGCAATAGAATACCTGCTATAATTTTTATATGCTTAGACATCAACTAAGTTTGAGTCTACTATACATCTGAAGCATATGAAACAAAGGGTTTAATTACACAGCACAAAGATCATTAGATTTCTACTGTTATGGTACAATCAGGCATAAAAGTTGTATTTCGACTAATCTCCAACTCCCCGCCCTCTCCCCCAACAACAGTGCTGTGCCTTTTTCACAACATACGGTAGGCCCAACTTTGAATGATAAACAGAAGAGACTCCAAAAAGCCACCCTGGAACATCCTGAGAAGTGGAAAGAATTGAGGTGGTTGTAGAAAGAAGGAAATACTTATTTATTACATGCAAATCAGTAAGGTATGTGAAGAAGCGATGGATTATTAAAAGCATCAAAGGAAAGAAAAACAGTCAGCAGTGCTTCCATTTGCATTTTAGGAAACTGAAAACCTCTTACAACTGTGCACGTAAAAGCTCCGACGTTATGAACTGAATTATTGTTTTGGACTCATTTAAAATTGTGTTCGGTTCATTCCCTTCCTCAAGCGCCTTCTCCTTCGAACCTCCGCTGGTTACAGGCATTTTCAAACAGAAATGGTCTGATCCCACGCCCAGTCCAGCAGTGGAAGTAGCCTGAGCATCCATCTAGGAGAGTGAAACAGTGTTCTACTTTTCATTTGCTCTGAAAAGTAGGATTTAAAAAAAAAATGTATTTCTTCCTTATAAACTTACATTGCTACCCTTTCTCAAGGCCATTTCCACATTTCGGCAAAGTCACAGCTCCCAGTAGGCCCATCACAGAAAGCAGGAGGGGAGGCGCAGTGAACAAGTCTGAGGGGAGTCTTGCGAGCCAAGAATTACACCTGTCAGAGAGGGAGAGGGCGGCCTGCAGATAAAGGAGCCTCTGGGACCGGGCAGCCGCCTTAACGCCACCTTCTTTGCACAGCTCCTGTCAGGTATTGATTTGCCATCCTGATTCCACCACGAAAATCCCTTCGAAAAACTACAAATTAGCTGTCGGGCTGCAAACAAACCCACGCCTAACAAAGGAGGACATCATGCGGTGGGGGGGGGGGGGGGGGGGGGCGAAGCAGCCAGAGCCGTAAGTAACACTCAGACATTTTTTTTTCCTGTGGAAGCTACAGAACAGCAGTCAAAGCTGAAAGCATCTGGAACATGACCTTTCCTGAGGCGCGGCGAGACAAATTAAAACCAGACTTCTGAAGAAACAGAAGAGCAGCTCCAACCAAAAGCGTCTTGGGTAACCTCCAATCAAACGCTACGCAGCTCAAGTTCTACGGGAAGAGCAAATGCAGGTTTCTTTGACTTGACCCCAGGGCTGAGCCATACGTTTATTGGTTTATCAGCAGGGATTTCAAAATCTTCACCAGCAATGCGCAAACCTGTTCTTTTGCCCTCCAAGAAAATGTCACTGCTCATATAGCATCTTCCTCGTCTGAATTGCCTCTCAGTCCACATTCAAGGACAAGAGGCACAGGCAATATTTTAGGGAACACAAGCAAAAGCTGGGTTAATTTTCCAATCGTTTAGCAGCCAGTCTATGTCACTCAGTAACAAGTATGCTGTAGATCGTCGAGAAATAGCAATCGAATGTGGCGATGTCATGAGATCACCCCTCGTTAAGATGAAGAGAAGCAGCTGTTTAAAGGATCTGTTTAAGATTGGCAGTGACTCTCATAAAGTGCACTTGAACACCAGAAAAGATTTTAGCTCCAGCCAGTTTAAGAGAATAGCAACAGTCTATTTCAGTGCCAAGACAAATTATTTACATTTCAAAGTCAATTAGGCATTTGGAACATCAGGACAGTTAAGCACCGCAAGCACAACCACCCTTGATGTACATTACTGTTGGATCGGATTTCAAAAACCTTCCACATCTGTTTCTGAACACACAACCTGTAATCCAGATTGTGTTACAAAACACTCTGGCCAACCTCTCCTGTTATTGCCTGAGATTATTATAAATACAGTATACAGTATAGCATTTGTTCTTTACAATACAGGGTTTCTATCCTTAGTCATACGTTATTCAACCATCCATAGTTTTATGTAATTTTCAGTGATAGGCAGGGCATAATCCTTCATTCAATGTTTGTGATGAACCTTTGTTTCAACAACAAAAAGAGTCACTCTGTTACAAATTTAAAAATATTTCTAGGTGAGGGTGAGAGGAGACCCCCAGAGGGCTACTAAGACAAACTGGCACACCAGTCTCCTAAACTCTGCAAGTTGGACCAGTGCTGCTGCAGAAAGAAGCCCTTGCAAATACAATATTGTAGAATCATTAAGGAATTCATCCACAATATGATTTATTTGATAATAAAATGCACAGGAGACCAAAGACTTGAAATACTTTATGTACTTTTCTGAAGCAGCTTAAGATAACTTTATCACGTCACGTGCAGCTGTTGAAGCTGTTTGACACCAGCGCTCTCAGGAACACTGTCACTTGCACTACAATATCAATATGCTTGCTTATCCTTGTAGCAGAGTGCATGCACAGCTGTGCCCTTTTACAATAAAGGGAGCATAATACCCTGTTAAACTTTGGAGTGCTGGTTAAGTGGTTTGTGTACAGCTATAAAGAATTTACAGGCTTTGTCCACCTGCTTGCTTCAAAACGAAACATTTCCAGCAATTAAAGGAGATAAAGCATTCACTTCAAAAATCATAAAAATAAAAAAAATAATGTATCACTGTACTTTACTATACAGCATGTTTTAAAGAATTCTGTTCAAATACATAAAAATACCAAAAAGTTTTATGCTTCAAACCAAGACCGTTCCAACTCACTTCTTCTTTCCTTCTTTACACTCTTCGCTTTTTCCTCAATCCCAAAGTGAGTTCTGACTCCTGGTCAGCACACTGCAAAACTGCACTGAGCCAGCCGCGTTTTTCTTGAGAAATTCAAAAGGTACAGAACTGTCCGAAACACACCAAAAAAACCCAAGAAAGAATATAATGTAAATACAAAAACATTTAGTGCTTCTGACATATTGCAGATACAGAAGAAGTGATTTGCTGGAAAGACGTTTTCATTGCCAAGTTCCAATTAGGCCTGAAAAAGCCAACAGAATAATGTCTCAAGTGTCCTAAGAGTCTATACAGCGTATGATTTTACAATTACCTGAAATCCAGAAAAGGGCTGATTATTCAGGTAGATAATACCACAACAGGATATTTGTAAGATGTACAAAAAAAACAAGAGACATTCAGAGTAGAACAGATAACTATGAGTTCTGTGCTTTTGATTTTAAGAAAATAATTATCAATTATGGAAAGAAATGATTTGTCTGATTAGAAATAAGACCAGAAGATCCTTTGCTGGAATTTCTTGATACTCACCCAGTAACTGAGTGATTGTAATATAAGAAATGCTTAATCTGAAAACTAGACAGTGATGAATGTCTGCCTTTACATTATTTGTGATGTATTATGTATCTTGTCTGATCACAAAGTCTGATGAGGCATTTGATGGGAAAGCATGTTCATTCACAATGCCTTCTGACATTAGTTATATAAATTACTGTATCTCAGCGTTTTAATTTTAACAGCATGGGGTATACTAACAGCTAATAGGACTTACATTAATAGGTTCTGACTGGCTTGAGCTCGGATTGGTGTATATTGTGATGTGCTGTAAATTGACAAACTCTCTTAACATGGGGGCAAACTCATGCTCCTTGTCAGGGTGGATTCTAATCGTCTGAGGCACACTGTCTGGAACAGCTAGCAGAGATTGCTCCTGACATCATCTGTCTGCGTCTACCTCTGTTCAACTATCTTATTGATAATGCCTTCACATCAACTGGAAAAAGGAGTATGCACGGTTTTGAAGATGCACCACCAACAACCCTGGATTTAACCCTACTGCTTTGACAGCACAGTACATAATGTTTAAGGGTGCAGTTCACACAATGAAAGGGTGCAGGCATGCTGCACACCATCAGATATTGTCTTTGTGGGACGTGCCTTCCCAGGAAAGGCTGTCAGAATTCAGTCTCATATATAGATTTTTTTTACCATTCATCGCAGAGTTCTCTCTAACACGTGTATTGCTCCTCTGTGACCGTAAACACCACTTGTTAATGGGATGAAGCAATATAAGCTTAGCTAGAAAAAGGTTACCCCCTGTGAACTTAATTTGGGTCTAACAAGTTTATAGTACACTTAATTGAGCCATTTTCTCAGAGAAGGCCATTTTGTCAGACCACAGATTATTCTCAGAGATGTACTTCCAATTCAGGTCTCCAAGGGTCTGTCCACTTCACCACTTCCTTAATATAAAAAAGAATGATCGACAATGGGTCAAAGTCATCGGCCGTAGAGCTAAACAAAGAGACACTTCACAGGAGCAAGAGTAAGAACGGGACCTACAGACAGAGGAGACAGGCACATTACCTGCTAATTGGAAAAAAGCAAAATCAAAAGTATGAAAGGTGCCAGTTCTTTTTTCCCCCTTCAGAGTGGATACTTCTACACAGCAAAATGGGTAAATTGGCTCGGGAAGCTTTTGAATTGTGTGAAAGCTTCTCTCAGAGGTTTATGATTCAGAAAACCTCCACTATAAAAGCAGTTCACTTTTAACTATTATCTGAAGACTGCATTAAACATGGCACTCATGTGTTTACTATACAGGGAGACTAGAGCCATCTTTAATTCATTATTAAAACATACCTCGTAGGAAGATTTTAAGCAGAAAGTTCAAATTAACCAGGCACATTTAATGCTTTTTCAGTATTCAGAAAAGGCATTTATTAAGGGCAGTGTGGAATAAAAGGCTTTGCAAAAAACATGTTTCTTACAATGTGTTATTAAATGGACTCAAGCACGTGATTTCCATGTTCAAAGGCTGAACATTCCTCATGAGCGCAACAAGGATCTCCACATAATGCACATGCTTGTTTTGAAAAGCAAAGCCTCCTGTGCACATAGCCACTGATGAAGGAGAAATTGTTACTGCGTGGCATAACGCCTATCACACCTCCATTTGATGTGAATGTACAGTAGCACTGCCCTGATACCCCACATTACCCAGGTGGTAATGCCAAAGACCAGAAGCACCAACTTTGTTACAAGTGTTAACAATATCAGAATCAAAGGTAAATCAAGCTACTTGAAGGCAAGAAATATGTTTCTGAGAACCTCCTGTTTACTTCTGCCTAAAAGAGTGCTGACACGTGATTAACTTAAATGCCTCAACCTCATCCCGGAGAAGTTCATATTGATAAGCACTTTTATTATCTGTAATCTGTAATTTTGATTGTTCTTGAGAGACAAGTGCTGTTGTGAACAGCGTCTGGGTTAATACAATGCTACTGAAAGAAACTATAATCAGAGCGATTTACTGTGAACACAGTACAAGGCATATGGACAAATTGTTACTTTTGACAGTGGGTCACAAAAGTCAGTCTGGAAAGTGACGGGATAAAAATGTACAGTATGTACTAGGTTCTGCTTTTCGAAAGTTAAGTGTGAATTGCAAAGTTTATATATGATATATTATATTAGGGTAAAATTGGTGCGTTTAGCACTGCCCATTCAACCTAAGAAAAGACAGCCATGTCATAATTTGTGTCCACGTGTACCATATATGGCTATTATTTTCATTTTCATATTTTTCCTTAATGGAGCTTCTCTTGGGGATGTTTTACGCAATAGCACATAATACATCAAAATATTAAAGACAAGAGCCAACATTCACAAGAAAAAATGTTGCACTACACACTGCAGATGTGAAAAGGGATGAGCTGACCCGTTACTTGAAACTTCAAATGAAATATGAGACAAAAAAAGAGACCGCAGAAATGTTTAGACAGATTGCCAGTCTCTAAACGCTTTAAATGTACGGACACCGCGGACAGTGTTGCCCGTTTCACACTCGCGTTCAGATGTCTAAATCATGCTGTATGTCTTCAAAAAATGCCAACACTGTCTAACATCTGCTGGCAGAGAGAGAAAATGAGCTTCTGTGGGTTTTCTTTATAGCTTGATGCTGTATTAGAGTCCAGATGTTGAGAATAGCCAGGTGAATTGTATGAAGAACATGCTAGAACCAATGTGCCCCCAATTGGAAACAAAAAAACACTTGCAGTATCTCATTTAAATGTCATCATAATTTTAATTGTTTCTAGGTGAGCCACCAGTAACCATGGTTTAACTTCTGTGTTTGAAAATGTACTGTACTTTTATTCGTATGATATGTTAAAGATGTTAAATTATCACAATGTAAGGTTAATGTAAATAAAATACTGATCACCTTAAGACAAAGTGAGAGTGGAGTGGAGAGCATGGTGCTACATAATTCTACATAATTTGAAGAGGATGTTTGCTTAAGAACATAAAGCCCATCAACAAATGTGAATTGAAACTGCTGTCCTATACGCTATAGATGGATTATGTTTGCATGAGTTAGCTCTTCAACTGTTTTAATTTCCCTCATTCTGGAGAGCAGATCTTCAAAACATGTTGTTGAGAAATTAGTTTAATCTAGTTTAAGTGCAAATACATTTTTTCTGCTTACAAGCTTCAATGCTGTGTGTTCCTGACAGGACCCTGGTGTGTAGGACTACAAAAGAAAACAGAAAAAAAAAAAGATTAGCACACTAAAGCACAAAGCTTGGCTGTGTGGGAAAGAGCCTATTATTCTAGATGCACAGTTTCTGTCTGCTCGGCTGTTAGCCCCTCATCTTTTTTCCCTTCCTCAAGTAATACAGTTCTAACAGAGAACAAGACAAAAACAAGAGAGATTTAGTCGTTTACAGGGATTCTATTTTCAGTCGGGGACAGCTCCTTTCCCAGTAACTGAATTAATCAAATCCAAAGGACATCATCTTCAAACTAAACATACCCCTAAAGGAGATCGTCTCATTCGGTATGCAGCAGGGGAAAGTTAACAACATCCTAAAAATAATGCGATTCTGGAAGCGAGGTGCTCACACAATCTGAAGGGAAACATGAATAACTAGCTTGCTCATGGGAATAGACAATCTGATTAGATGCAAAAACTAAGCTTTCATAAACAACATTAGTCTTTGTTAGACTTCCAATGCCCTATCCTTCCTACCCCCCCCCCCACCAACTTTATTCTTCAAGTCATGCGCTGTTGTTTCACAATATTGAGGTGTGTTGTTTAACCCTTGGCAAATGGAATTAGGCTTACCTAGAGCTCTGTGTGTGTCTACCCTTGCCATGCAAGTGCACACATATGTAAAGATGAAATATCTGCTATGTGGTGATTCAACCTCGCAACAGGGACATATAAAATAGAATATAAGAAAGGCTACAAACAAGCATAGAGGAGGAATTGCGGCCCATACAATTAGTTGGGTTCCAAGCAGCTAATAAATGAAAGGACCCCATTCACCCACTTCTTGAAAGACCCCAGGGTACCCACTTCCCGCCCCATAATTTCAGTTTTACATGCATTTCCCCCTAGTTTTCACTTGTGTCCTCTAGTTGATTTTTCAGTAAAGATTTTAAAGATGTCCACTGTGTTGATTTTGTCAACTAAAAAGATTAAAAAGAATCAAGTCTTTCAGACTGTCGGTGCAGGACATTCCTCTAGGCCATGGATCACGGATCATGGTGCTGTTCTGGACAGATTTGAGAGCTAGAATTTCTTTTGAATGTGGTGAGCAAATTAAGCTTTACCACATAAGAAGACAATTCCTACAACATGAAAACTAACAACATAAACACGCAAGTCTTTTTTTTGTAGATAAGTTCTTCAAGCTGTTTCCCTTGTTTATGTTTTTTTGTATCTGGCATTTATCTGTCACAAACTATGGTTATAAAATGGTTAAGATCCTTGTGATGTAAAACTCTGAACTTGTCTACATTAAAAGTGTACCCAGGCTAGAACTAAATCTTTTTGAATTTCCTGAAGCTTTTAAAGAAAAATTATTTCTGTTTTGCTGTTAACCGCAAATTCCACGAATTTTCAAACTATATTAGAATCGAGATCATTGAAATAATTAAGGAAGGGGACTGATCCTAATACAGATCCCTGTGGTACTCTATTACCACAAGTATTCAGCCTTTCATCTGTGCTGTTTTCTGTTCATTAAGCAGTTCATAATCCAAAGGATGTCAATTGCTTTAGAGGTACAAACTATGTAAAAAAATGAAACACACAAGCTGATGTAAAACCTTAAATTGATTATTTTCCTGTGTTCGCACTCATAGAAAGGAAACAGATACATGCTTAGTACATAATGATCTGTTAATTGAATTTCAGTGATCTTTTAAAACATCTGTTAATTAAAGATGCAATTTAGAAATTAGGAATAATAAAAAATGTCATGTTGTTTTAGTATAAAATGTTTTGATGTCTACTTTAATTTCAATAAAATAGTACACCTTCTATTTTCTTTTTATTGTTTTTATCTTTTTATTATACAGTAATCAAATAAAAATGGAATACTAAGTCTCAACCTAGTCAGATAAGGGACTGATCTGCCATCTCACATTCCTGGTTTAAACCAAGACATAGGCAAGAAAAATAACTCATCAATTTCCTTGAACACTGAATTAGCAGCTGAAAAAGAATTTTAGCCATATGAGAAAACTTTAGAATATCTTCCTTTTACATATTTATATACCAAAGACACGTTAGCCAATGCTAATATTAATGAGTGGTATGATATGTACTGTACAATCCATGATGGACTGTAAATTGGCTATTTCCAAGAGGATAATGTTTCAGATTCTGGTACATTTTGGCTGTGCACACTGAACTGACGTCACAACCACGGCTGAATGAGTTTATTAGACTGGAGCTTGTCGTTACCACTATCTGTTTTGCCCTTTCCAGCCATGTTACCAAAGGTGACCAAACTTAAACAGTAAACTGCAAATGCACCAATGTCATTAATCATCACTTAAGCAATATTAAATAAACAGCCAAGTATGAAACCTCTCCTTAATGGTTTTATATATTTTTAATGTTCCATGCTTCAGAAGACGAATTGATTGAGGCTAAATCTATCCATTTTGAAACTTTGAAGCGTTTTCTTTTTTCAGATCATTTTTCTTAACCCCCGCCTAGGAAGACAGTATCGATCAGTGTGTATTACCGCCTGTCTCCCTCCCCCATCCTTCCTTTCATCGCCACCACCTGCTAGTGTGGGTAAGTGTTGTCATAGAAACGCGACGATATAACACAACCTGGATTTCAATTTCAAAAGGTAATGAGAGCAGATAATTTTGCACTCAATCACTCACTGTCAGCGCCGGTTATCAACAAATCTGTCATACTGTCAGTTAGTCACACTTTGGACTCCCCTCTTCTTAGTGTGCAAATGAAATAAAAAGGTTCTTCAAGAAATTTATATATATATATCCTGATTTACTTCTTAAACCAATTTAAAGAGCTTAGAAAGGAAAAACATATTGTCTACTAGTGACATCAACTGTGTTTGGAATTGTGTGGTTTCGGGTTGCTTTACTAAAGTACCAAAGACAACCAAGCTCTTCTTCAAAATTCACTGAACAAATATTTAAGTAATATTTCTGGTTAAGTGCGTTCACAAATCTTTATCCTTTCACTGTTGAGTCCAGCTGGGATGCAGACATGCCTCCAGTATGTGTGTCTGAAGCAGTGACTGGACTGAAGCAAGCCAATAGTACAGTATGTTGTGAGGGTGTAGATTGAGAGGTGTGGGTAGGGCCTTCTTGCATTTTTGCTTTGGGTTATGATGGGAGGTTGATGCCTGTGTGTGTGGGATGAGGAAAGAATTACTTCAGGATGCCTCGGGGGGTAGATATTGTAATGGTAGCTAAGGAGCACGCTGCCCACTGCACTGATAGAGTGGGCTGGCATTGTGGAAATAAATTATAATAAAGCATGGATGCACTGAAGGAATGCGGTCCCACGAGTAACTACAGGGGAAATTGACGAGGAACAGTTTATTATACTTCAATAGTTCTAGATGAAATCACAGACAGAGAAACAGTAATTGCTCTGTTAAGCCAACACATTGTAGCTACACATGTTTTGTCTATAGTAAGCTGACGCACTGATTCGCAGTGTGGCGCTCCCTTCTCAAACCGGTAAGGGATAAAGAACCTTACCAGAAATGTAGTTTGATTTCAAATGTTTTTTTTAAAAATTTCAATTTAATTTTAAATCTTTTTTTATTAATTGGCAATTATTTTATTTTTACCCATCCTACACAGGGTCTCCAATGGTTAAGGAGCTCAGATTACTACTGTTTATTGGTTATTCAGGGGATATTTAGTCAACCCCCAGTCTGTATGGGGAGAATGAGGACTTGTCCCTGCACTCTCCAACACATCCACCTTTCAGAGCCAATGGTCATTTAATGCAGTAAGCTTTGCATTGCCACACAGGAGAGCTGATACAAAATGCAGAGGAGGTGCATCTCTTCCTAATGTCACTGTATGCTCATAAGCCTGTGACAGATCCTAACAGCTGCTGAGGAAACCGAGACCACCTTCTAACCTTGATGGAACTTCGCCAGGTGTGCTGTGGTGACTGGGAAACCCAGTAGCAGTTGGATAATGACAGTCTAGCCAGGGCTGAACCAGGGATGTTCAGATTAGAAGGTTAAACTTGCTCTTTCAGCAAATTCCTCACTGGTTGAATCATTTGGGATCCCTTAAAATTGAGAAAATCTATCATGAAACAAGTGCCTCCACACTTCATTTCAATTAACACCTCAAAGATCAGACCACTACATTGGGCAGCAGATGCTACAGATTTATATAGCTGGTATACTTTGTGCTACAGCAGGACAGAGAGGTATTCAGTGGTGCTGGTATTCTTTTGATGTCAAAGACAAATCAGAAAATATTTGGTACACAGCGAAAAAAAATGCTAACTTTTCTTCGTGGACTATAAATGAGACTCTGCTGCTGTGAATCAGTGGCATGATTGTGATTGGACAAGACACAGCAAAACCAGATCAAAGGAATCTCTTCTGTTTTGCCCCTTAGCAAAGTGTAGCGGGGGCCCACACTGCGTGATGTGTGATTTAAGGATTAGACTCCTGGCAGTGGCCTTCTCCTGAGCAGAATGGCTTGTAGAGCTGAATCAATACTGTGGATTCTGACAGCGAATTTCTCCAACATTTTTCTTCACAGACTGGTGACAGGTAGACTTAGTGCTGTAAGTATGTGGCACTTGATTCCCTATTGACATCTTTTAAGGATAGAGCATATCAGGATGATAATAATAATAATAATAATAATAATAATAATAATAATAATAATAATAATAATAATAATAAATGCACTTCAAAAATCTGAAAGCTACATGAATAATGTTTGAAATATAGTCTTCAAACCAAATTCTATGAGAGACAATATTTGGGATTGCAATGGTTTGCTTTGCTTCTTCCAAAACCATTCAGCAAATCCTGTACATCACTCTAAATGGAAAATGTGCATCCTTTTGCAATTGTGGACTTTTTATTGACCTTTACCGTTTTTTAAATGTGTTCAAAGAATGCTGCCTGCTAACATGAGTCACTTTTTCTTCTGGAAAAAATGATGTTACCCTGATGTTACTTCTCAGTTTAGATTTAGTTCATTAGGGGGGACAAACTCAATAACTCGATGCACACCACTGTGGCGACTGCATCCAAATGTTCAAAAGGAATTTTCATTTCTGAGGTGGTTTAGTTCATCAAAGCATGTCTGAGTGGGGAATCTTTGTTTCCCAGAAATTCAAACCATCTGCACTTTTTAGTTATTGTTGGTAGTCCGGCATTAATTTTTCAAAAATACATTTCACACAGTAGGCTGGATAATATGCAGCTATTTTTATGCATTCATGTATAAGTGCATTCTGCACCTACTACAGAACTTTTACATTTTAATATTAACAAAAGTATTCAGGATGTGTAGACAGCTCTTTGCCAGCAGAAGATGGCTACTTTGTTGCAGCAATTGTTAGATTTCAGCACTGGCAGAAAAGTCTCCATAGGCTCGTGTGGAAAAGGGAACATTAGCACACCACTGCAAATAAATTCAATGTGAAGTATCTGAATTAATTCATTCATTTTACAGGCACTGAAAAGAAATGAATCATACATTTTCATACATATACACTTTTCATTTCATTTCTCTGTGGCACACAGCAAAAGAAAAAACAATATCTGGCTTCTTGTGAGCTGTGAGAACACAGTGAAAAACAAAATACTTCCTGATAAGCAATTGCATTTAAATACCAGCAAGCTGCCGTAATGACATTTTGGTCCTGTCCTACCTGTTGTCAAACTCTTCCACAACTGTCACAAGGTGACAGGGTTACTAAAGAGCCTACTGCAGCGCAGTGGCTTTGAAAGAAACTTTGAAATCAGGGAATGTTTGTAAGAAGCTGCCTCCTTCTGTTCATCAGAACACATGTGACAACGGCCTAATGTCCCCACAGATACACTCCGGCTTTAAGAAACAGAGAACGTATATTAAAGGAGTGTAGATTTTTTCTTTGGTTTTAAACACATATGGTATCACATTCTCCGACATACCTGTTTATTCTCTTGCTGCAACAAGTTAGCTATGCAATGCCGCCTCTTAGCAGTTTAAGAAGTTTAATGATGAAAATGACAAAATCAGCTGAGCACAGCTGAAGTATAGAGTGTAATGTGGAACTGGAGCTATGTTCTGGTCTGAATGTGAATTACTCATAGCTGTTTCGGGGTGTCAGGTTTATGTCAATGGGTTTTAATCATGTCATCTACACACTTGGGAAGGTGACATGACTGCAAAAGGCTGGGAATATCTAAAGAGATAAAGTATGCTGGAAAGCCATGAAACCCCATGCCATGAGTGGAAGAAGACTGCTGACAACCTCTGATGACACACTTGTTTTTTTTTCTAGTTTTCTCTTTAATAAAAAGAATAGGGGCTGTGAAAATATGTTTTGCCTCTCCAGATGGCATTCAAGAGTCTTCAAAGCATGTAAGCTATTTTTTATTGTACTCTGCCTTACAGAAAAAAAATCTCTACAAATGGAAATACCTTGAGAAAAGAGGGAAAGAGAATTTCAATCTGTAAATGCTGAGAAGGTGCCAAGTACACAGTCAGAGATTATAGACATTGACAAACCTACAGGAGAATGCCTTTGTATCAGTACACCAGAGGAACTGCTGTATTGCACTGCATAGAACCAGCCACGTGGTTAACAACTCACAATATAACCACACATTACCAAATTAGCTTATGAGCTGCCCCCAGACACCTCACAGCACGATCTTTTTCATAACATTTGCCACATGTTGCTTAAGAATACTCCAGAACACTGCTTAATTATACTGTACAACCTGCATAACCAGAAAACGCAGCTTTACTTTCATGGTCAATTCTACACTTGGGGAGGCATAATGGTTTTTCTAGGTGTTAAGACATCACCACAATTTAAGTCAGGGATCTCCAGTCCTGGTCATGGAGAGCCCTAATCCAGTAGGTCTCTGTTAAATCAGATTTCTAATGTTTCTCAAAATGATATATATTAAGAAATTTGGGACTAAGATCTACAGTAAGTATATTCCATCTCTTCAAGGACCAATTCATCATTAACATACAAGTGTTGTCAATCTTTAAAAACACGTGACCTGTAAGATCAAACTGTATTGGGGCTGTTCTGGAGCAGCGTTGGAGACCCCTGATTCAAATCTTTATGCAGGTATTTGTCAATGCCTCAACAGCATTAAGTTCTGGAAACACTTCATCATCCAGGTGGGGCTGCACACTGGTGGTAGTGGTGGAGGGTAGTATCCATTAACTGTGAAATGCTTTTGTGTGGGAAAGCATTATATAAATGTAAGGAAATGTTGTTGTTGTTTTTGTTGATAATAATAATAATAATAATAATAATAATAATAATAATAATAATAATAATAATAATAGGCATAGCAATGGTTCAAGTGCTTGTCCATGTTTCAGCTCATAGGATAAAAATGAACTGCCCTGTTTTGTATTGTAGTAATGAACAACAATTCAGTGGCTTCCTAAAGCCTTCAATGCTAGCAATGAGTCTATGCCAAGAGGAGCCATAGTGGTGGCAATACTAAATTACCACTTTTCACTGTTCAGGCCTACACAACTGATAACTGCACTGTTGTAAAATGACTAACAACAAACCTGACAGACTAGAATGAATGGTGTGCTTGGGAGAGAGATGGGATGTTTCTGTGTAAAGAAAAGGAATGTACACAGTACCTCTATGTGTGCAAGCATAGTATTTCTTAAAATATAACAAAAAATGGAATTTGTGGATGCCTGGCCTGAGCATTCGAGATGGAAAACACCCCTGATAAACATGAAACACAATGTGCATAGTCTCATAAAGCTTAACTGTGGTACATCATGGTAAAAGTAAAGTGTAATAAAGCACAGTAAAATCATGGTAAAGACTGATAGGACTAGTGGTGGGCAACTTCAGCTCTTGAGGGGTGCAGTTGCAGGTACTTTACAATTTCGTGATTAACCAATTTGGTCCTAATTAGTAGCTACAACACAGATGATACAACTTTGTATTCAAATAATCACCTCAATGAAGTAATTATGATCAAGAATGGAACAAAAAAAAGGCCGCCACACCCCTGAGGACTGGCAGTGAGTATGGGAATCTTTGTCAAAATAAAGTCAACAAAATAAAATCACAGGAAAACACTTATGACAATAAACTTTCATAAGGATAGAATCTTTTATGTATTCAGTACTAAAGTTTTACAGCTTCTTACAGCTTCTCTATATTTAACTTTCATTTAGCTAGATCCTCATTAAGATTAATATTTCTAAAAATATATCATAGGTGTAACTACAGTATCTTAATCATAACGTAAAAATAACTTTACTAATGTAAAGGCCCAAATAAATGGCTAGGAAAATTTTATGAAAATTGTTATTTTTAAGAAATGAAATCAATAAATTATTTTCCAAAATGGATCCATCTAGGTTTTAAGTGTGCAACTGAATCGACCGATTTGTATCAATTTACAAATGAGAAGGTCCGTCTACCAAAGAAATTAATTTTTGCTTGTATTGGTCAACATCTCAAAATAGGTGTCTCAGTGCACAGAGGTCGTTTTGCTCTTTTAGTTTTCTATATGTGTAGTGTTTAATTATACTACACAGCATACATAAAATATTTATACAATTAAATGACATATGTAGTGTGTGTTTTACATACTGTATAGCATTTAATTATATACTGTAATACACACCTAGCCTATTGACATGCATGCAAACATATTACTAGTACTGAGTGACTTTCTGCACAGATTATGTGGGAGTCATGCTGGCAAAGAATTGCATATCAATGAGAAGGTAGTTTCTGATGAGAATCTCATCTTACCTAAGGCAAAGCAAACTGCTACATTTAACATAAATTCAGAAGTGCTCTAATCACTTAGGCAGTAAAGAGAAGTTCACACAGAATAATCCACTGCAGCTTTATTCACACACTTTCTGTAATTGCGCCAAACTGAAAATGAGAAATTCTCAACATGCTTGGAGCCCCCAGCCGCATCTCGGTTTTAAAAGTCCCCCCATTCCCCCCCGTCAGAGAGATGGTATGTTAAGGGAAGGTGGCAAAGCAGAAGGAGGGGCTGCCTGGCAGTTGGAGCACTCAATTCAGCATGTCGGTTCATGTCAGGACATGCAATCCACCAGCTGCCAGTCTAACAGACTCATCAAGAGAGCCCTTATGTAACAGCAGAGACCTCGTGCCCATGCAAAAAAAAGCCTAGAAAGAATGCTGTGGAGCTGTATTCTTCTATGTTGCTCTATGTGCACGAGTGTGGGTGTACATCTGTGCGTGCATTTCACTGAAATAGCCTTTGTTTCAAACTCATTGTGGAGTAAGCTTCATAGCCCACTATGACATCCTATAATGTTTGTTGCCCACAGCAATCGATGCGCACTTGTACAGAGCATGAAAATCGATCTCACTATCCTCTTATCGACCGTTTTATAGTAAAATGATTCTCCCCGTCTTGTCCTCTCCAGCAGCGGTCCTATTCTGAAAGAGGTCTCCTTCAAAGTTTGAGTGCGATGGGCTATTCTGAGCCCGAGATGACGAAGATGCCACAAGACTTTGTGGTTTTCTTCCTGTCTGTGCACAGGTTTTTTTTCTCTCACACAAAGTGCCACGAGTGGAGACTGTAACTAGTTTGACTTGCAAAGTGCTCAAAGCCTCTGTGAAGCAAATGGCACAGTTTACCTGACACTGGACATGAAACTGATATACTGGATATTAAAAGATTAATACTGGAACAAAGCTGTTGATGTTTTCGATTTATAAACAAAAATAGCGCTGACGAAAGGCGAAGAGATTCTAAGTCTTTTTGTAAAGTTATAATATTCAAAAATGATTCAGTCTTTAGTGAACTTTGGGTTTCACAAATGGTTAAAATATTAAACCTGTACGATATGTGAAATCTCAGACATTGTTATTTTTCCATTGAATATTTTGCAGTGCTATCAGACTAGTACAGTTAAAACAGGGTAATTGAAATCCTTAGGTAACGCATGGTCCCACTGTAAGGAATCCACTTTGATGAGATGCATACACAAGTCGACACACATAAGTACCCATAAGCCTAAGAATCTCAGAACTGCAAAAAGACATGCTGACATTTTAAATGAATGGACTGCACAATACCAGCAGCTAATACCCATTCTATTCCAAGTGCAAAACTGGTTGCCTTAACAAGTAGGCAAACTGTCACTGAAGATTAATGGTCTACCTTAAATGTGAGTTAATAATAAATGCAATGTTTACTCATTCAAGGGGGAGGCCATCGATAACGGGACCGAGAACCCCACCTTTAAATGCCAAAAAGATAAATTCTGGTTAAGTGGTGACCTGGCTGTTTCACAGTCGCTAGCTCCCTGTCATTATTTACAAAACAAAAGTATTATCCCACTTTAAAACAAGGCAAAGGTCTTTCTCCCTGCATATATGCAATAGTCACTATGCAGGCATGTACAGCGAAGGCCATGACCTGCACACTTCATGTTCTATGAAGGCTTGCTCATACCTTATGCAGAGGCATAAAACATGGACCGTTTACTGTGGATTTCCACAGATTATTACTTCACTAATCTGTAATGATTATTAACTGCTTTCTCAGCAGACACCTGCAATAGCAGACGCATGACACATTTTGCTAAGTGAAAGCAGGGAACTCAAAATGGTGGCGAATCACAGCTCCAACTGCTGATACATGCACAAAATTGTGATAAAAAATGGAAATGTCTGAAAGGAATGTCTCACTCTTTATACTCCCCAAGAAGGCTGGATTACACTTCAATAGGGATTTAGCTAATGAGCCCGGCCAGTCTCCACTGGGGTTGTCCCAAGACAAGCTCTCTGCACCAATTGGTTCCAAAGGGCTTAAATGAACCAGTTGCTGCAAATCTTCTATCTGTTCAGAAGATTAGTAAGTAATAAAATAGACTGCAGAAATGAAGTGTCAGGATAATAATGTTTTGCATTATTTGCCAGGATTCACATTAGTGGTACACCCATTCAGCAGAGTGCCACAATATTTTAATACAATAAGAAAAATCTGATAAATAAGCCCGCAGTCAGAATCCTTAACTCTATCAGACGGGGAACTTTTCAATCAAATTATTTATACAACAAACCCAATGATGACATACCATAATAACCATGATCACTTCATTCCGTGGTCGCCAAGCAACTGCACACTGCATGGTGGTTGCAAGGTCGGAGAAGTTTTCTTCTTATTGTGAACCTCACGCTTCATCTAACAAAATCCCTCAAGATTGTGGCGGTTTGGCTCTTCTCTAGACAGAAACATACTGTAGGTTCACACGGCACCTGAAGAGCTACAAAATAACTGAAATAAACTACAATTGGAGCAATTTTACTGTGTTTATGGAGTTCTGCTGCTGGATAAATTCCAATTTACAAAAGTGCTTTTTTGACATTCTACTGTACATCAATATTTTATTATTCACACAAAATAAAAAACGTTTGCACACAAATAGATTGCCAAAGGTTTAAAAAAATTAAAAGCAGTGCAGCTTTTGGGAGAGACAAGTGCTGTGCAAAAACTGATGACATGTATTAACATACATGTAACACATTATAGGATTACTTCTTAAGACAGATGTTGAACCACAAATACGCTTTTAATGAGACTTTGAAAAATGCACTGGAATACATCTAAAATTGCCTGAAAAATCATGAGGTCTTTGGGAACTCAGTTCACCTTCCTTTGCAATGACTATTAAAATGCTATTCAATTCAATTCATTAGAGCCTATAGCACTGTTAAAAACCAGACGTGATATCTGCATCATTGTTCTACCTTTCCCTATGTCTGTGTTTCCAACTATAATAGATTGGCATCGATCCTAATAAGGATTTACAGTTCTTCTGTGCAGAACTTTTTTTTTCTTCTTCTGGGAAGTGCAGTGGATTGTGCTCAGCTCGGGAATAGATAAATAATATGGCTGGGACTAACTTGACTTGTCTCTGAATAACACATTCTTTGTTTGGTGCTGGGATTGTAATTGGGTGCTTGGGTGTGGTTAATTACATGCCTTCATCATGACACTTGTGCCACCTGCTGGAATCTTACAATTACTGTAAACTTCACAGACTGTTACCTTCCCTAACAAAGGCCTCTGCAACTTCCCCATCTCCTATACAGGTGTGGCAGGGCTGGTGGCTCACTATAAAAGCAAGGAAGTGTGTTTGGGATCCTCCTTTGCTTTTACTCATTCTCTGTCTTTTTCCACAATCTGCTTAGAACAGAAAGCAGTTATTTTTTGGATGTAATTTGATCTGGAAATGGATTCCCATTTAGATTATTTATAACTCATTTTCAAAGCCTTCTTTGGAATCACTGAAGTGCGTCTACTCGTGAATAAAGAAGTTGATTTAAATGACAAAGCTTGTTTTCCTGACAACCATTTCAAAACACGAGTAAACGCCGAGCCGCCGAGCCACTCCTATTGTCGAAACAGAGAAAAGGAAGACATGCTTTTCAGTGTAAATGATACTAAATGAAACTGTACCATTTTAACATCCCCTCAGACCTGATTTTTAACTGTAATGTCCGTGGCATTATTTTTGAAAACTGATGCTTCAGATTGCTTCCTCAGACAAACAGAAGGGCAGATTACAGCATGAAACACTGTGGTGGCATCCTCTGTTCACCCCAACCTGTGGCTGCGGAGGGCCTGAGTGCTCAGTCTCCACAGATCTGGACCTGACAGTGCGGCTGTTTTAAATGACTTGCTGTCTGTCTCCCTGGAGCCTGGGTTCTACAGCGCGTGCGACGTGCCGAAGGGGGAAGAACTAAAGCACACACAACTGCTTCGCTCTGTCCTGGGGTTCTCTGTTGCACTCCTCAAGCTGAAGGGGAAGGAAGACAGTATTCGGCCCAGGAATCAGTACACCCCTTATCCACGTCACGGAGCCCTTTGTCGCTCAAACAAAACCGGGGAAAGGCACACGAGTCAGGTTTAAGAGATGACTGACCCCTGTTCTGCTGACCCTGAGTCCTGTTCTGGCAAACGTGTTCTCTTATCTCCAAGTACGAAATGTTACTGAGCAAACCTTGCCCTCAACAGCTAATACTCAAAGGTCTGCCTAGTCATATAAATCATTAAGACAGCCATCTCCTTTGAGATAATCAGGTGATCATATACGTCTTCCAGTAGGTTCTTGATTTCTTTCTCTCTCCACAACAGTTTGGCTTGGTGAAGCAAAATTTAACCTGTGGTAAACAGTGGTTCTTTGAAGAGGTATAAGGGGTAGAAATCTGACACCAAAGTGTTTTCACAAGCAACCTGGATACCAGTAAATAATGGATTCTTAGGGTCTATGTCAGAGAATGTCAGAACCAGACAAGAAAAAAGACTGCATTAAGGTATGAGGGGTATAATTGTTCATTTTACAGAGTGGTGATGTGTCCATCTTGCAGTTGTTTTTTTATTGTTATGACCAGATAACCAGAAAAACACATTGGAGGATATAATGCAGTTTCCTTTTATTATAAAAGTTGTATTTTATTAGTTTTCTTGGGATTTTTCTTGTAGTGAAGCTATGAACTATGCAAACATTGTTCATTCAGCAAAACACATTCAGCATTCAATTTTTTTCGCCATTTCACAAGTTTGCTCACTTGGCAAGCATTTGCATTAAAGAGAACTGTAAAATCCCCCTGAACAAATGTTAGCATGAAAATAACAGGGATGGATTCCCTGTCTAGGCAAAATGGGAACAATTTATGTTATTTTTTCTTACTGCTGTTGCAGCCTACAAAACATCATTTTTATAGCTGAGAAATGCACTGTAATTGCTTTTGGGCTTTCCAAGCCCACTTGCTATAAGTATACTTCAGTAAAATTACCAGAAGCTCAAACAGCCTCTGAGGCAGACCCTTTGAAAAAGGGTAATGTTTTTGGCATATCAGCTTTGTAAAACCTGCCTTTATCATTTACCATACAATTCACAAAAACCTGTCATTTTTTATGTTGTTGTGACAGTTCTGTATACCAAAATGAAGAAAGGATCAGCTATAACCAGGTTTATTTATTCATCCAACTGTTTGCACTCCTTGTTTACAGCCCGTGAAATCACAGCAGCTCCTCAATAAACTTAACTATGGCTAATTAAGAAGTAATTTGCAAAGCACAATAAGAGACAATGGAACACAACAATGGTCTTTCAGGAACATCTGCTTACTTTATTTTACACCACAAAACCACTGTAGTAAAAAAAAATGATAGACTTTTTCATCTCTTATCTCCCACTGCTATTTGGTGTAGTCACTACATGTGACAGGAGAACTGGCACAAAGGTAGCGTTGGTTTAATTCATTTGTTCATACATGGATTCTGCTCTATAAGAGTCCACAATTCATAAATGGATTAAACTGAGGCCATAACTACTTTGTGTGACCTCAATTCCCATTCAAGGCTTTACTTATTTCCTGTAAGCATGACATAAGGGCCTCTTAATTAATATGCCTGTTCTCAAAGAGACAGCCAATATAAATCTCTAGATGTATAAATAAAGCCAGTTAATTCAGTCTCATTAAAGTGTTTAGGCAAGTGTCACCTCTGAAAATAGTGCAGCATTGCATGTTTTCATTCTGTATATACAAGGATGTCATTGGTGTATGGCTAACTTGCACTCAGTGCAAACTCAATCATTCCTGCGCCACAAGTGCAAATACAGCACAGCACACAGATTACCGAAGACTGGAGCTGTGGAAGTTCTTGTTTTGGCAAAATGTGCTACGTAATAATCTCATGAGAAACCATTACTAAGCAGAGCAAAGGTATTTTCAAAGTGCAATCAGGGGGAAAAAATAACTGGATGGAATGAAAAGAATTGCGACTGCCAATTACCCTTTTTCTTTCTTCATTTCATGTCTAATGCCAAAAGACATCGAAGGTAGTGATGCGACATTTGTGCGAGAGAGCACTTCAAAGGCTGCCCTACCAGAGGCTGCGCTACCTTTGAACGCAGAGGGTATCTGCCAGACTGCCAGCTCTCTTCAGGCTAGACACAGAGAGATCTGAGACTGCCCACCATGGTAGGCTCACATGCTCACACTCCTACCGCAGGCCTAATCCTCCCCATTCAAAGGGTTTCGCACTTTGCTACTGTCTGCTTCCACAAAGAGAACACGGAAATTATAAAGACAGAAAAATCGTATTAAAAGCCAGTGACTCGGTTATTAGACTCATCTGTAAAACATCTTTAAAAGCGTCTTCATGCAGGCTGTGTATGGCCTTTTGGAATGCCACAGCTTTTAAGGGAATGTCAAGCAATTCAATAAAAACATAAGCAGCAAAGCCACGCAATTTTCCTGCTAATTCACAAGAAAACGGATTCCAGGTTTAGACAAATCAGCATGACATCATACAGTGTTTCACAGACCTCTACAATCTTGTTTTTGTTCTGTATGTTGCCTCCCCTGCTTGCTATAGAGCTGTCTCTCTCTCTGAGATTTTCATTTCCACACAGAATGCTGTAGAAATGATTTATACTTTAACTTCAAGGTCAATAAACAATTCTGATTGCTGTGTTTGGAGTCTATCGCTGATGGGTTTTAGAAAAATTTCAACTTTTCCCCAGAAAAAAAAACAAACATAAATCAGTTACTAGTTTTACAGTATCACATCACTTCATTACGTTGCAGCAGAGAAGGAAAAATATATCCGAGAGAAGTCCTCTTCTGCTTTGCTTCAGGTTCCCTGACCTGTACCCATTGCTTCATTCAATTAAAGCTTGGTTTAATTTTTCACAGAAAATATTAATTACATTAATTATAGTTCACACTTTCCCTGTTAATTGTTCAGCGGTGGCAAGTTTCAGTGCAATGAAACATATAGCAAGGCCCCAGCTGAAGCCTGGGAGATGAGCATTGTGAGGCAGCCTCATGTGCTTCTACCGGCATCGGAGTGTAAACTCCAGCTGTGCACCCCACAGCCTGGCCTCTCTCCCTGAATCTGATGCCACATAAACTCCACACTCCAGTGCCCGTTTCTGAGTATGAGCACACACAGGCAGAGAGAATCTGACACTGCAAGACTCTCAAACAAAGGGCTTAATCGGGGACTGTAATTGACAATCCCCCTCCACAGGCATAACCTTTTTACTGTTTTTGTCCAAATGGAAAAGACATGTCTTTATATTTACAGTATAAGGATCTTTTTTTCCTCTGCTGTGTCATTCTACGTTTTTTCACATTTTTATATTTAACAAACCTACAATGACATTGGTAGAAAATGTAAGGGGAAATGGGGACTGCGAATGAAACCGTCTTTCATTTGTGCGAAACAAAATACAGTATATACGACAAAGATGACAATGATAGTACTACAAATATCACATAAAGTCAGATACACTGGCCTTGCGGAACAGCTGAACATGAGACTTTTAAAACTCATTAGCTCTAAATTCAATAAACATCAACGCGGTTTCGCTTTTTTTCTCGTTTTGGAACCTGTGTCGTGTGCTCAGGAAGGCTTATTACCACGTTCAGTTATTAGGTAGGACAAAACTTTGTAAAAACCCATGAGTAGGCAGTTTCCTTATTTCATGATCTCCTATACATTACAGCTGTGCCGTTTAAATGTACAGCAAGAGTCCCGGGTTTACAATAAAGGGATAATATTCAGTTCTATCTGTCCAATTAAACAGAAAATTATGCAAATGTAGCATTTACTGAGTCAGCGAGTGGGCAGCTTTCTACATTTCCTACTGGGCAAGGATGACTAGACCCTTCATACTACAGAACGGGTATTACAGTTCTTCCCTCCTGTCTAGATTGTCTGGAGAGACAACAACTGACTTTAATTATTGAAAACAAATCATCTACAAGGAGAATGTCAATAGCTACAAGACGGAAATTAAATACCCCTGCCAACAACATCTATAATTGCATTTAAATGTCACTAAATATGAATCCTCTCCCTTCAGTATTAACTTTTAACTTGTGCTTTTTTGGTAGTATTCACTTTTAACTAAGATGAGTGCAGTGCTTATGAAAAAACAGTATTGTAATTGTGTATGACGCCAGATGTTATACCCTTGCAATTTTCTATAATTACACACTATTTTAAAAGCGCATAATTTAAAAAAATAAAACAGTGATTTAAAAACAACTTGCATTTATTACATTATTTGTGTCCTTTTAACCTGTATTCTCATGTGCTGGGTCCAAATATTAATTATTTTATATAATTAGTAATATTTCTAACTTACAGCAGATTAGCCAGCTCTACTCCGTCAAAGTGAGCAAAAATAAAATCCCGTTAACCAAAGGAATTTGCAAGAGACTTGCCACACTGCTCCATCAGAATGAAAAGAATACAATCTCACATAGTTCTGCATGCAAACCATTACAAATGCTAATGACATAGAAGAAAAACAGAGCTGACAGAATTTCAATAAAGGGTGTTTTTTTGGAGCCAGATGTTTGAGGGTGCTAATCGTGTCTCCTTGTAAAAAAACAAAATTCTCCCTCTCTCATAGTTCCATCTCTGCATCTGCTGGACCACAGCCATATCTGAATGAGAGAGCACACTGCAGGCCCATACTGGCAGCAGCACTAGAGACTCAAGGATTTAACTAGGCTCTATGGGCAAACATCAGAGCACTTTATTAAAACATTTATAAGACAGTCAGCTCTGAAACAGGGCAGTGCCTCTAATCTGTGTAGAGGGCGTCCTTTTGAAGATTGCTACACTGGAGGTATGCTGTAAATCGAAACAAGTTCCACCTTTATAGACAAGGGTTCATCAAGCCCTAGTTCACAGGCCTGGGGATCCTTTTGTTTGAGAAATGCAGACTTCACCCTGTTGGACTCTTAAAGTACGGCAGCGTACACCATTGCTCAGGCTGCCAGATTTTCAGCAGTGTAAAAGCCCAGAGTGCTATCTGAGCCTGGGGACTTAGCTCTGGATGTAAAGGCAGCACGATTCAGCAGCTCACTCCCTCTAGCATGTGGCTGATATTTCTCTGTGGCTTGGGGGGGGTGCTGTCACAGCTTCCTGAAAAGTCAAATTAAATTTGACATGTTGGACCAATTTGACCAGTTACACTGGTACACATTGGTACGCACAATAAGCCATTCAGAGGCAGGAATATCAGTCTGAGGAAACATTTCATCAGCGAAATGTGGTTGAAATACAAGACCCTTTTTGAAATTAAACAAAACCTGAATTGTTCTTGACCTTATTTTTAATTTCAATAATGACACCAGAGCTGCAAATCTTTACTTCTCACTACCTGAGAATTTCAGATACATGCACCACATGTAATGGAAAGCCTTACTTTATAATTCTCACATCCGAGCTCTCTGACACTAAAGGAATTTACTCTGAGAATGTGAATGTGTGTGTCAAGAGTCATGTTAATAAAATGAATCATCACAGGGCAGGTCCCTACCTCGGCAAATTCAGTAACTAGGCTACTTTATATATTTTTGGTTTCACAATTTTAGATATACTGCTGGCACACAATTATTTGAATGTCAGTCTTAATGTTCCTTATCTCTGTGATCAGTAGAAAGTCAGTAATTTCCCAGACAAAACCTGAGAAACCTCTCTCAACAGAACCTAAAATCAGTAGATGACCTGCCATGACTTAGCATAACCAGCACAGCAATAGTGTTCAAAGGAACAGAGAGAATAGTGTCACTTGTTAGGGAAAAGAGCAGTTTTCTTATTACACATTAAAGTGCTTTTTTTAAAGTCTTTTTCATGAACACTGTTCAATCTACACTCCAAAGGGTTATGTGCAATGAACACTCAAGTGGAGAAGTTAGATTATATGGGTCCAAGCTTCATTAAACTAACTTTGAACCCCTGGTCTTTTTTTTTCTTTAAAGACACCAAAGCATAAGCTAAACAGGGCTCCTTTAAAAGTGTAACATACCAGAGGCAATTTATGACACCAATTACACAGTGTTTTAAAGCCTCTAATTGAAGCCCTTTGGCAAGAATATGTTATATTGCTGCTTTTGATACACAAATGAAGAAAACATGTTAAATAACTCTGTGATGCATCCATATAATGGGATTTCTGTTATTAATAGCAGCATTGGCTGCGCAGTCCTTGGATTTGTGTCTTCTTACAAAACCACCACCTCCTGGCTCTTTAAAATGAAGATAATCTTTTCTTTTTTCAGGGACAGATTGCAATGTTAATGGTACGCTACTGTATATTGTATCAGACAAAGTGTCTACTTCTCTGATTAAAAAATAGCTCTCAAACACAAATAAAGTTAAGGCTCCAAAAAAGTAAAAATTATTAAATGTGTGCAAAGATCACAGCTGCACTTGGCTGGCATTCATACGTTATCCCAGCACTTTGTCACTGTTTGGAGCGACTACATTATTCTGCGCTCCCTGAGACAGAGACAGGATCGCTTTTTAATCAACGTAATAATTCAGGGAATTAAGATAACTTTTAAAAAATAGCACTACACCTTTACTAAGATTTATCCTGGTGCTAAATGAGTATTCACACACTTTGAATACTTATCAACCACTAATCCTGCCAGTGATTAGGCCACGTTATCAGGGCTGCAACTTAGGTTTTATAACGATTAACAAATGCCAATTACTTCATCATATTTGTCATTTGAAAAAAAAAACAAAGACAAATAACAAACATGAATATTTACAATAAGCATATACTTAAGGAGAATTGTTTCTGTAACTGTTTCTCTCTTTAGCAAAGGCGTAATGTTTAAAGTGTTCCGGTGAACATGGAGTCACCTTATCACTGTTGACTTTAACTGTTGCAGCTTAAAAGCACACCCACAGAACTAGTCAGACAGAGTAGTCGTTAAAACCCCTGACTTACTAATGGATGGTCATAGGTTCAAGTCCTTGGTGGGACACTGAGGTTGTATCCTTGAGCAAAGAACCTCACTCAGACTGCTCCAGTAAACGCCCATTTGTCTGAATGAGTACTCTTCAGGTCCTTATTATAAATACATTTTTTTGTTCTGGGTAAAGAAAACATTTAACAAGTCTTTGAAATTGGCATACATCCCTCCACACCACGTCTATGCGTACAGTATGTATCACATGCATACAGTAGTTTGCCAAAAAATTGATTGACATTGTACCAACTCATGGCTCTCGTCCTCGTTTTATGCACCTTTAAAATGGGTCACAATTCTTTTTTCTGGGGTACTCTACAAAGAGGAGTTTCACTATGGACTCATTGATCATTCCATCTTAAGGAACACGAGTTACAGCATGAAAGATTTTAATTAAAAAGTGTGTTTGATCTCACTCACATAAAAAAATAAATGTATTGTACATTTTTACATTTATCTGGTGGCATCCTACTTTGCTCCCCAAATGCACAAATGGTCTCACATCAAGTCAGTGGTATTTGAAGGGTATAAATACTACAGCTTTTGAAGACATACCCAACAGACTATTATGGCTCTAACACTTGCAACTGATTTATCAGCTAATGAGATGCCTGCCCTGGTCTTTGGCAACATAAACATTCTACTATAAATATTCCAAAGCCTGCTGGCATTAAATTGTCTTGAGATCTAACTTCTTTACTGTATTTTATCTCATTACAAGCACAAAATGAATATAAAATGCAGAATTTTTAGAAGCAGGATTTTAAAGGAGCATGGTCTTTTCTGCACATCTGTCTACCTTTCTACAATGTGTTTAATTTAACACCTCATCTTTTACTGTTAACTTTAAATAAATGATTTGCACTTTGGTACAGTAAATGACAGATTGTACAACCTGTAGTGAGATAATAAGAGTTGAAGATTACAAGAGTGAGATTACCAGTGTTGAAACAGATAGGGTCAATTTTAGATACTTTTCTAATGGTTTTCTAAGAGATTTTCTAAGAGAATAGCATGTTGAAACTCAAATCATTATGAGGAAGAAGAAAGTAAGCTCAGTGAAGATATTAATGCCATTTACCACAAAACATGTATTGAATGTCTTGTAGGAATCAGAGTTTGTTCAGTATAATATTGTCTTAACTGTACAGATTAATGTTTATATAAATATTTTTCAGCCCTTGTAACATAACATCAGAAGATTATAAATCACTATACGCGAAATAAACGGAACATGCTTTTATGACTGAATCCTATATTCTTGAAAGTTCCCCATGCTTCTTTCTGGAATTACACTTACAATTACAAGTGTAATTTTACAAGTTACAAGTTTACAGTGTTCATTGATTAATTGAACATTAAAACAACATCAAATTTGCAATCGCTGTAAGAAGTGTAATAAGAAAAAGCATTTCATTCAGCTGACGAAAAGAGAGACTAATATTAAAACACAGAGGCATTGATTGTTTCCACGCATTTAACAGCTATTTTCTCTCAACATCTAAGGTCATGCAAGTTGCATTTCAGCTTTTCTCTATCAGCAGTTAATGCTAGGTTTGCCCTTGTCTCACTGAATGCCTAATGGAATTGGGAGAGAACACCAGAACAGATTTGAGCTGCTGTGTGCTGTCTGCAGAAAGACAAGGATATAAACTGTTAATAACAGCAACAGCAACAACAATCAATCACCTCATATCCAGTCAGTCACCAACCGTTCACATTTGGTTTGTCAGTGTATTCACAGCCTAAGGCTTGAACTGACAAACCAGTTGTTAGCGTGTGGAAACCAAATAATGTCTGCTGTAAAGTCCCAGACAAGTATGTGCTTTCGAATAAAAATACAAAAATAAAAGGAAAACAAACAGGGGCCTTGAGGAGAAACAGACTGCATGTCTAACTGTGCAATTGGAATTGGATTGCTGTGAATTGCACAATATAGTTGAAATGCAATTTATCTAAACATCTGTTCCTTTCAGGAAGAGCAAGTGTCCATAACTCCTGAAGTGATTATATGCATTTGCTGTTTACGAGGCATTTCAATGAGAACTGACAACAGTGAAGGTTAAAGTTTATAAGCCAGCTTTCAAGTTCTTACTGCCAATGTTAAAGATATAGACATATACTGTATAACATTTTTTTAAAAACTAATGGTCTTAAAAAATAATATTATTTTTGCTTTTGCGATTTCACAGGCTGAAGGTGCTCAGAAAAGAGTTTCTCAGGTGTGCTGGCCCATAATAATGGGAGTTTTTGTTAGAAAATCATGGAAATACCATTTTCATACCATACCACTTGACGGGGTATAAAAATATGTTGCCCAGCTTTATAGTGGCACAATAGATATAAAATGGCAAGGAACCCCACTCTGGAAGTTGAGAATGAGAGTGCACGTTAGGATTGAGCACTGTGTGCACGTCGAGGAGGGGGTGACGATATTAATGTGGAGGAGCAGGGGGGATTGAGGAAGAAAAGGGGGCGTGAGGGGCATCTGGGGTGGAAACAGAAAACAGCTGGGTCTTCTCAGCACTGTCAACATTCAGTCTTTTTTCACAGACTGACTTGCCAAGTATCAGCTGAAACCAATTACACTCTTCAAACCCCCATGGACGCAGTTCAGAGCTCCTTATTAATCCGCCCAGCAAAAATAATAATTTTATATATAATTTTTTTTAAATGGCCACAGAAATTGGCAGCAGCCAGTGGCACTTCAGTCCATCACGGTCGGCCACAATCGATTTTGACAGGGACTTCAGAAAAAAAAAAACAGTTACAGGGATTTCAGGTTCAGCGCTACTGAAAGGTGATTCAGACTGCTTCCAACACAGCCCATCTTTCCCTCAAGTCATTCTCTGTTTTAATTTCTCGTCTAATATCATGAAATACGTTCCACTTAAGAAGGTGAAACCCAACATTGACCAAAGCTAAAAATAAGAAAGATAAGATGGTTCAGAGACTCCGGTTTGTTCTCTTAAGTCATTAGCTAAGACACCATTTACAGCCTTCCATTACCTGATTCACAAAGGTATGGCTGAAATGAAACAGTGCTCATTCCACCTCTGAAAGTCATTCTGAGGAGTTCAGGTGTTCCAAGAAGGATGACGTCTTTCAAAATGATGAATTGTTGCACTTAAGGCATTCTGAATATTACTAATGATTGCATACCCTATAACAGTCTTCGAAAGAGAAACCACAAGATGCGTGATAAAGAAAGTGGCTTCAGTGTACAGCATATTGTTCGAAACAAAACATTCCTTTCCTCAATACACCACATGTAGGAAGAAAATGGTCTTTGAGGAATTGTTTCGAGATCTTCAGGATGGATGTTCTTTGATGATGCCCCTGATTACAAAATGTAGTGTCAAGTCCCACTCAATTTTATCCTGATATATTTTCCTTTTCTAAGGTAGAGCAGACACGAGTAACTGCTGACAGGTGACACTGTATCTTGTACAGTGCAGTGGCACTCAGCGGTTTTCTCCCACAAGTCACTTTTTGGTACAGCAGACTAAACATAACGTGTCAGACACGTCAGGAAACTTCACAGTCTAGCTTTGGCTTTCTACTTCAGTTACCGCAAAAGAGATTTAGCACTTGTTAACCTATTCTCATTTGAAAAGTTTAGCTAAATAACACAAATTAATTTGTGTGTTATTCGTGTGCTCACTAAATGCAATTCTAATAAAAAATAAGACAAAACCTGCGGAGTTGTTATTATCACTGAAAATAGCTTTTTAAGCCAGGAACAACTGCTTCACAGACACTGGAAACCAGAAGCCCGCATACCTGTTTCTGCCTGATACACTCAATAGCACGCAAATTAAAGACTGCAATATTACTTAACGAAATATTTAGCTTGGGAAGCCAAGTTGCCGGTTGGCAGCAACAAATATTACATAACTGATAATACAATTTCAAATTTTAAGCATCACATTTTTAGAATGTGCTCAGAAGAAATTCTTTTGCACTGCAGGATTGTAGGTGCCTGAAGGTATCCAGAAGGAAAAATTGCATGTCGATAGTCACCAGTGTCACACAAAATTAGGAAAAACACATCTGTGTCCCCAGCTTGAAAACAGGGATCATAATAAAAATTGTTCTTTTATTTACTCTCTATTATGCTCAGGTTGTGACAGATTAACAGCAAGGTCGGAATAAACCAAATGTATCTACAGTATATGGAGCTGCTTGGCTTTTCTTTTAAATCTTAATCTGAAGACAAGAAAGGGGATCAATAAATATAACTATTTGAATTGTGTTAATTATACTAGAATTAGGAACAAAACAAAAACAATCAGTTAATGTGTCATAAGATATACTATTACTACAGAGAGATTTTCACCATTAGGAATTCAAAGGTCCTTATTTTCAAAAGCGTTCTGGAATTTATATAAGAGGGCAGAAGAGAAAAGCTATTGAAAGCATAGCTTTTACATTGAATTTGTCTTGCTGTCTTACAGTTTACATTCCCAACCTGTAACAAGAACATTCTGAAAGTACAAGACACACATACTGTATGTACTACATGCTCAACTTTCAAATACAGGACAAAGAGTCTAACTTGGTACGACAAGGAACTCTTTTTTGAGCATTTCACAAGCGGGTTTCTTTTATATTTAAAGCTGTTTTATTTTCCCCTTTCAGTTACAGTGCTTTCCTAACACTATTTTACTCCAGGATTTTGGAAACCATCAGCTTCACACCAGTACCACCACTGCCCAAAACGACCTTGTTAACATTAGGATACATAACAAAGCAGCTGTCTTTTCACATTGGGCAAAACCCTAGCCTCCTACCCTCCACAGCACAGAGTGCTGGCAATAGACTGCACACAGAATGCTGGCACATTTTATTCTTCGAACCTCCATCTGCCACAACTCTGACCAAGGCCACTTCTTATTTTAGACCATCTATTCACGTCCACGTCCGCTAAGACCTCACTCTCCTTCCCTCCATCCTATCTCCAAATATACCCTGCTTCGTCCCCATGGCTCATCCACATCTTTGTTACACAAAAAAGCACCACTGCACCACTGTCCTCCTTCTCAAACTGGGCTTGGGCAAGGACAGCCAGTTCACCCCATAAACGTCTGACAGACAATCTCAGGCAAGATTAATTCCGGAGAATCATAATGTTTTGTAAACCAAACTACATCCCAGACGTACTTCAAAAGGCATACAATCAAAGACAATTTTGAAAATTACAAAATATGATAAGTATGTAATAGCTCAAACAGTCTTGCAGTGGCAGTGCCAGTAACCATGAGTGTCAGGTTTTAAAACTGGGCATTCAACAGGGAATTTAGTGTGCAGTAACATTAAACACTGATAGTAAAGAGAAATGGAGGCATAAAAGTTGCATTACATGTTGACATGAAGCGGTGAAAGATCTATTGTGCCTCTGAAATCATCATATATTAATAACACGTTTTAGAAGAGCGATTCTGTTAAAACTGAATTACTAAAGAATAACGAAAATAAATGTACTGCCTTTCCTGAGGAGGCATGTGGCAACCCAGGCCATCCTGAAGCCACACAGTGGCAGTCAGGACTATGAGGACATGACTCTTCTGCCCCTAGACAGCAGATGTCAGCCCATCACAGGGCCATAGAGACAACTGAGATTAGCCGATCAAACCTAAAAAGCTTATCTGTGGTCGGAAACCCGAGTGTCTGAGAAAACCAAGAAACTCAGAACACAGGGGAAACAGGCAGTTTCCACAGCGACTGGCACCTAAGTTTAGAATCGAACCCAGAACCCCTGGAGTTGTGCTGTTGTATTCACCCCTAGCTTATCTCATGAAAGACAAGGATTTACACTGTTGCAATAAACACTGTATTTATATCAAATCTTCTATTTACATGTGCCTTCTCAAACCTCATCATTTCAGCATTCATCTGTGATTTCCACAGCCTGCCTACTTCGAATCTTACAATTTGTCATCTGTAGTGCATTACTTCATACATGCATCAATTACTTTGAATTATTAATGATGATGATTATCAGGACATTGTCGTGATTATGTCAATAATTGTTTTCACCTGATGATGGTAATTTGCTGTTCTCCTGCTGTACTACATATTCTGAATCTTGCTTTGTGCTATATTTCTTATTTTAATAGGTTAAAATATCACATTATTGTTACAATTTATTACGTAATTTAACTGATCAGTAATTTAAATTACAAAGGACTGTAAAAATTGCCCTAATATAGTTTCATTATAATAATTTGTTATATAAATTGTGATTATTCTATGTGGCCCTAGGTAAAGGCATTAAAGAAAGGCAAGATAAAGGTAAACAAGATAAGTTTATTGAACAGACATAAGGCAGCTTATATTTAAACATCACATTTAAACTGCCATGTCGTCTCAGCAGGCAATCTGATGAAATTAACATTTCTCATATGTAAGGCACTACATACTGCTGTAAAATTATGACCAGCGTGAAATGTTGCAGCTGTCCCTTTGCAAAAAAAAAGATTTGAACACCGACCACCTTAGTATATAAATATGCATTTCTAGCAGAGTATCCAAGGAGAGATTACAGTAAAATCTATCTCAAACAAGGCCCCCAGAGACAAGGTTCATGGTACTGTTTGAAGACATGGAAGCTGAAGAGCAGAACAGCTGAATTAAAACACACCAGTAGCAGTCTCTGAAAAGAGGGTCATTATAAAATTGTGGTCCCTGTTTAAAAATGTATCGCTGCTTTTATTGCAGTGGGAAGTAACAGAAAGACAGTCCTTGAAGACAATGCAAGTGTTAGTAACAAATGTCTTTCTTGTTTAAGATACCTGCACAGAAATACTTAAAAGTCACTTCAGTGTATCTCCAAGGGAAATCTTGTAACATAATTTACTGCCAAAAGTAAGAACTGGGAGAAGGGCAGCCTGTTATTCCTGCTGTGCACAATTTACAGTATTGTGCAAATGTTAGAATGTGCAAAAACTAAAATATTATAAATGTATTGGAACACTCTAACACTTAAGTAGAACAGCCACCTGATCTTTTATCACCCTTTGTTAAACGTACCTTGCAAAAAAGATTGCAACATAAAACAGCTTTACAAAAAATAACTAAAAAATAACTCATTAATTATGCCTCATTCATACAGTATGTTACGGACTGCTGAATCTTTTTTAACGCTTGCTGGTTAGTTCATGCACATACTGTACGACTGGAGAGATAAATCTCGTCTCTGCCTTACAGAAGTTCATTCTTATCACTTGCGGAAGGATGCATTTAGTTAAATCCAGAACATATTGGCTAAGAAGTGTGATTTAACAAATAAATGGTAATTTAGTGTCTAATAATGCCATGCCTAGAAAGACAGGACATTTTCCCCTCGGCCGTCGCTCACCTGAGCACTGCACTTGAGATCCCTTCCTGCACGTAAGGACTCTGGGATCCTTTGCAATGAAAAGCATCATATACTGTTAATGCAATTATTATTAACTTGCCGACAGTACTGTTCTGGCCATTTCGACTAATCACTACTATGGAAAATACTAGTAGTATTATAAATACTAAAATATTAAACCTTACAAATTCCCTCTATTATTGTACCATGTTTCCCCAATCATATAATAGCAAACGACAATCATACTTGGATATATAGAAATGCAACTGCTCATTTTAATTAGGAAAAACTTACTTTAAAAAGGAAAGGGAGGAATGAAACAGAATCAAAGAGCACTTTACATTACTAAGAAATTACTCTTTCTATGCATAGCATTAATGATATAATGAGCATCAAAAGAAACCTATCATTTTATTTAGTGTACTGTTTCAGTAGCGTCTATTTAAAGTATGTGGATTTGGGTTATTGTTTAAATGCTTTGGTGTCACTTTGATTAATTGGTCGTTCATAACTGACCGTGATACGCTCAAGTGACTTTGACTGTTGCAACAGAACAAAATCACCTCATTAGTGAGAATGTTGATGGAGCACAGGTGATGAGGTGATTTAACCTGTTACACAGAAAAGAATCAATATGCTCTACGCATCAAGAAAGCAAAGGCTTTATGCCATTGGCATGTTGAAGCCTGAACTAAGTGAGAAGCCTGTTTCTTGTCTATCGGGGTGCTGACAACCAGCAGTTTGTAACATGGCAGGATATCACAACCAAACACAGGACATCAATGGAAGGTCACAATCTGGGAGACCACCATCCATGATGCCCTATCATCACGGTCTGTCTCCAAGATCGTTTGTGCACCACCAGTTCTACTGCATGAGAAACACCAGGTCACAACAGGTGCTTGATGGCAACCTGACTTGACCTTGTGGTTCACATACTGTAGCAACACCTGTCTTCTGAAATGGGAATGTGACAGTCATGTTGTTGAACATTTGTGGGATGAGCTGAGATGACCTGTGGCATCCAGAGCTCAGAAACCAGTCACAGGCACCTACAGCCCCTGTGAGAGGAATGGGACAGAATTCCATACGTCAACATCCTGGCCTAAAGCATGTGTGACAGACGTACAGGTTGTGTTTCTACTAGTGGTGGACACACACACTCCACGTCTGTGATGTGCACTGTATGTCCCTTATACTTTAACCATGTCAACGACACATAGTTATCATCATAATGAGTTTATCAATGCCATCTCACTTCAATGACATTTCAATACACCAGCTACAATTCCCTTGGTCATTTTCCAAACAATTCACAATGTGTTCATTTGTTGCCGTTAAAAGTCATATGTTTCTTTCTGATGTTCAGAACATCAAATATACAGTATGTAGATGTTTATCAAATATATACAAAGCCTGTTATAGTTATAGTTTAACAAGATAAATAAGATGTACTGTATACATTAGCCGTTTCTTTTTCCTAAAAATATATTGGATTTTGACCAAAGTATTTTGTATATTAAAGCTACAATCTTCACACGAAGGTCATTAGTCTCAATATCTTCCACGCTGATAATGGTAAAACGATGGTTCTGTGAAATAGCCATTCTTATTCACCTAACTAGAACCTAACACCTAACATAGCCTAACATAACAATAGTGACCCAGTCCCTCAGTTGGCTTTTCTTCCCAATACAATTCCTCCACTCTGTCTTGTGGCTTTGCCATACCTATATGGGAATATATACAGATAATATAGTATGTAGTTTCAGCTGGTTATAACAAAAATGCAACGTTTCTGAATTGTTCGGTACATTAAGATTACTCCCTGGAGAAAGCACCACAACCCAAAATGGTTTTGTTTGAATTCGAAGGAGTGCAGATTAATAAATCATAATCCCCAGTTGCTACGACAACCACAACTCTGCTGTCACCTTTATTGTTTAATCTTACACCTCCAGTCCCTGGGGGTGGGCATGGTAAAGTATTTAAGATTTCCACATCCGAAAATGAAAACAAACAGGTGGTGTAAATCTCGTAGGGGAAGCGCACGGCTTTGTGTAAGAAAAGAGGGGTTTCTGCCTTGGCCATATCAGAGCTGTTTTCAAACACTGCTCCAGCGCTCAAGTTTTTTTAAAAGAGTGTGAGATGCTCTAAACAGTTTTTTTGGCACTGTAGATGTAACAGGGTTAACCCTGTTTTAACATGAAATATGATTTACTTTCTTAAGATAAATAACTACTAGTGGTCTTGAAGCCTTTCATTCTGAGAGGTTATTTCTGTATTTATAGGACTACATAAGGAACAGGCAGTGCAATTGTATATAATATATGTATATTTTATTTCCTTAATGCAATATTTTTTAAATGTGCATTTTCAATTGACATTGTTCAAATGAGAAGTTTTATACTCTTGTATATGTTACATATTTATCAATGGGTGGTTAATCCATCGTGTTGATTTTTTTGGGCAAATTCTAAAGGATTTCTTGAAAGCTATCAAATATTTTAGGGAAAAACAGGCCAGGAGGTAACAAGCTTCCAATCTTACAAAATAGTCTACACTGATGCTATCCATAAACCTTTCAGTACAGCCTAGCAATGCTTCAAGGTGCCAAGTTAAAGTGAGGTGCTGTCTGCTTCAAGGACATTAAGGATCCCAGGGTACTTGTTGAAGAAGAAGAATATTATTAACCCCAGTGGCACATTCTTATAGTTCTCTACATTTTCAGCAGCAAACCATCAAGTCATTATATTACACACATTTCTGCAAATGCTGAAAGCTAATTTGTCTCAGTAAATTGTCCTATATAAGGTCAAAACAATGCTTTGAAAAAAAAGGTTGAAATGGCCCATTTTAAAAAGGAAAAGGGATCTGGAAAGGTTTAAAAAGAATGCTTTTCTTTCTGGTATTGTACTGTATGTGCAGCAATAACTTAATCATGTTTAATGAACTGAAGGTTTTGTTATAGAAAAAGGGGGTAGCTGATTAATAAAATGAAATAAAAAATCTCCCATCTCTTAAAAAATCATATCCGAATGACAAAAGATCGTAAAGCAAAACATATTAAACACATTGATATAAACTGTACCTCTCAAAGCCTGATCTACATTATCTATCAGAGTATTACCGAAAGTTTTGTCTTAGTTACATTTAGAAATTCAGGTGCAGAAACAATTCCTAGTGAAGACAAGAAAACTAATAAAAGAAAAATGCTGCTAAGCTCCAGAAAGTTACAGAAAACTGGCTATTTTGTTCTTCTTTTGATGTTTTATGACATGGAGTATTTTTATCTGGTCACATCAAAGGAGCTTCACTATTCCAAGGGAGCTGACCTTACTCTGAAGAAAAAAAAATTGTATATTTTAACACTTTATTTATAGCCCTGAAATTATTCACTGTCATATAAACGAGAGCGATTAAAATATATAAGATGTATTCAATTGGGAATGAAAAGCAATTCTTTTGCAGAACAGGGGGTGAGGAAATTTCTGTCATTTTCACAGCCCTAAAATTCTGGTGCAGGGCCCCGCTGTCTGTCGGAACATGAACTTTTTTGTTGATTCTGTTTTTTTTTTATTACGTTTCCACTTTTATCCGACCGTCAATCCTTATTTGACACAAAATCATAAAAGTAGCTATAATCTCCATATTATAAAGCTTTGTACTGTAAATTCACATTTTAAGAAAACATACTAAAATCATAGCATGGCAGCATTACAAAACATCCAGAATAAACAAAAGAGCCTGTGAGGAATAAAGCTGTTGAAGTAAATAAATATATTTAACGTGAGAATTGAGAAAAAAACAGAAATTTCATTTGATTTTAAGAAGTGCAGAATACAGAGTTTTCTACACAAAAGAAAACCTTCTTTAATTCTGGCTTTGTCTTTCCAGGGCCTTGCAATACAACTCCAAACATTTCCAGCTTCCTCAGTGACACAAGACTCTTGTGATACACTATAATTAACCCTGGCTGTTTTCCAGTGCAGGTACCATAGGAAAGTATGGAGCCTGACAGCGTGGCTGGCAGACGGCGTTGATTTCTAAAGCCCAAAGTTCATCCTGCACAGAAAGGCGTTTGGAGAGCTTTGACACGTTCTCCAGCCACTACAGTGCACTTGACTGACTCCTTGTTTCAAGAAAGCTAACGTCCGTACAATTCTGAAAATTCGCAACAACAAATACATCACGCATGTTTTTAAACTCCCCCTGCCGAAATTGGGCAACTTACCGATTACCGACAAACAAAAATTCATGACTTTTCTCTGACAGCACACAAATCGAAGCTTTATTAAAAAAAAGCTGAACTGTGGCACCAGTAGCTAAAGGGGCAGTGCTGCAATAAAGAAATAACCTTCCGAAATGACATGAACCAGCAGGCAGGGGGACTGTGTCAGATAATACCTTCTGGATGTGAGTAAACATTTTCATGCACAAAAAACAGGGAGGGAATCCAAATGAGTGTTTCTTTTTTCTGTCAGCTACAATACAGAACTTCAGTATATGGAAGAAAGACAAAGAGAAGGCCTTCTGGCATAAGAGGGGCAGGCTAGGAGGTCTCTATTCACGTGCCAAATCTCATCCTGAAATTACGCGAACAGTCTTCTGCTCTCCACAAGCAGGAGCCGGAACATGAGCCAGGACAGCTTTTTGATGTGGGTCTGTTTGAAGGTACAGTACCACATACAACATACTGGAAGGGGGTTATTTCAGAAGGCTTCTGGAACATAACTGTGAAACCACATAATGGGTTTCCATTTGTAAAAAGGCTCTTCTAAGAGTTTTTTGTTGTTGTTGTTGTTGAACACAGATGACAGAGGTCATAATGGGTGGCTGACAGACCTAAAAACATTCCGGCACATAGGCAGCTGAAAAAGAAACAACTGTCTCCTTTAGAATGTGCATATTTCAATACACATCAATATATTAATCAGTAAAAAACAAAATACTCGCATATGTTATTTTTTATGAAGTCAGTTATTTCATAGTCAAATCACTTATCTGTTAAGTAACAGCCCTCTTCAGAACACTTATCTTATAAACATCATCTGAGGATGGTCTCTTTAAATAAACAGAGGATTCATAAGCCACTTATTGTTTAGAACGTAACCAGGTGCCTGGCATGCTGTCCAGGACTTAGCAGCCAAAAGCTTCTGGCTTCAACACAACACAGCAATTATTTTATTTCCCCACTAATATACATTATAATTTTGGGGGGAAATCAATTGTCTGGGACAATTGAAGTGCATTTTGTTTGAGGGGAGAAGCCAAAGATTTCAGAAACTGACTTGGCAATTAAAGGCTCCATAAAAAGCCTAATATGAAATTATCCTTTTACAGTCCCCTAGATTCCTAATCTGGTGATAATTACTTGAAGGTGTCTACTCAGAGCAATAAATCACATGGTTCTATCACAGATTGACAAGAAAGGAGTCAGACTCAATCTGATCTTGGTAAACTGTCAAATGAAAACAAGGGCATCGCTGCCAACAATATTCTGAAGCATAGCCTCAGAATCGCAGAAGGCTTCACAGAGAAAAATACCTTAAAAATAGCGATGTGGTATTTGACTTAGATGTATTTCAAGTGCAGGGGATTAAGTCAGATTAAACAAGTTGGCCTGGTCATGGTCCAAGAGTCCACACTGTGACAGAGGACGCTCTGTTCAGCCTTAAACACACAGCTTTGCTGAACTGCTCGGTATCCTTAAAGGTTTATACCTCCTCCATGATGAGAGTATAATGGCAAATGCTACCATGATGTACTACTGTATACTGTATCTCCATAGCAAACAAAGGTGGAAATGAATAATCACAGATTATGTGGAGTAAACCCAGAATTGATGTAAACACATTTCACGCATTTGAATAATTTTTGTCAATTGTCAATTTTTAACTCTTTTTTTAAGCACTCTCACCCTCTTGTTAATAAAACTACACGTTGTGTCTTAGGTATAATCAAAAACATTGTGTCAAGCATAATTCCTTTTATACTTGTGCTGCATGTTTATGAAACTAAATCCTGGATAATATCAATCAGAAAGATTAACCTGAACTGTAACCTGAGTAATAAAAAACATGTTTCAAGAGCGTACTCCTCTTAATTAACCCCTCTCCTGTGAACTGTATCGAAAACAGCTTTCTTTAAATACACTATTTAATTAAACTAAGTCAGAAAAATTACAAAGTTTTTTATTTTAATGTTCTGTTATCTTAATGTTTATTTATATTACTGTTAAGGCAAAACCATGTCTAAAGAGGCAAAAATGGACTTATCTGTACAAGAAAGTCAGAATTGTAGAAGCTTCTTAGATCAGTTAATCATGTACCCACCCAGGGCAAGATATCCTCTGCAAAACACATCTTTCTTTTCAACTCATGTCGGACTGGTGACTAGCGATTCTAGTGATCTGCTAAAAAAGCCTGAATATTAAGCATGAATCCACATGTAATAAAAAACAACTTAAATTGTGCAATTTGGTTATTAAGAATCTTTTATTTCTGCAATTAGGAAAATACCCAGATGCTGTCCAGTGGTGCTGAATTTCACTCTAGTCTAAGATTTTCTGGTGATAGGGCATGAGGATGTATGTTGCTGTTTTCGTAGAGAGAACCTCATTCATATGACAAACATAAGCTTAAAGAGCAATACAGAATCAGAGAAAATCCATAATAAGATGTAAGAAAACCAAATAATGAGAGGGTGCAGAACTAAACTACTCCAGTTATACCAGCTATTCTACTGTGCTTCTGAGATCATGGCTCTTATTAACACCGTGAACAGTAACATGCTGCATGTTGAGCTGAATTTAAATGTGCTAACAAGCCTTTCCACTGACCTTAGCATAGAAGCTCCTCGCTTTAGATTTGCATAATTAAAGACAACAGCCCTATTTCGCAAACAAACAAAAAAGTATAATAAACTAATAAAGCAGGCTAATTAACACTAAGAGAAAAGGGGAATGTTTAGTTCACTTTATTTGTAATTTGCACAAGTGCAATGAAATGCTTATATCCTGAATGTATCCTGAAACATAGTGTCAATGAAAACAGGGGTTTGTAGAAGCTAAAGGCTTCAGGCTTGATCATTTAATTTGATTAATTGATTACTTCAATATTAAGACCAAATTGAAATTTCTAGTTTAGATTAAAAAGGCACTTCATATCAAATGTGAATGCAGTACAGCACCCATGCAAGCGGTTAACACTACATAATTACAGGACATCTACAGTACGAAGTTTTTGTGTTTGAAAAGGATGGATTTTTATTGATGAAAATGAAAATAACTTCAAAATTTAGTCAGAAAACCTTGATAATTTTGGACCGTTCAGCAAATTTTCTTTTTTTTTTGTTATCTTCAAAGACTTGAAAATTCCACAGTACTTTAATGAGCCCCTAAAGATTCCGAACAGCCTTCTGAAGACATTAACTCTTAGCCATAAATTCACATCAATATGTTTAATTCCTAACACGCTATCATTATCTAATGAAAACCTAATCAAAGATGAAACAGGAAAAAAACACTATTATTTTATAAAGACACTTGACAATTTTACACTTTTTTAGAAACTGAATGTTCCATTCAAAATTCTTCATAACTGTTTTTCTGCAGCTCTCAGTATTATAAACACAGCGAATCCGTATTTTACGATTTCAAGGCTCTGAGGTAATGAGTGCTTAGCAGAGTGCTTTGTGTACACCACTGTAACACAAAGAAATCAACATTTTACTAGGCAAATGTAAGAATGAATGAATAACAAATATGTGTATTCACCTGGTTTGAGTATTTTATTATCCCTTTGTCCTGTATTTTAGACTTACAATACAACGACCAAATATTCCTCCTCCGGAAAAACATCATTTCATTATGAAGATCACTGATATAAAGTAATTTGGCCTTCAAGTCCGATTGGGATATGAGCCTGGCATGGTCATAGACCAAGCAGCAAGTTGTAGAACTAAAACTATTTTAAGTTATTATTTGCTGGCGCAAATGCTACTCACTCATCTACCGCAGTATCTCCCCGTGTCTGTTCTTTAATACTCACTATTCTCATACTCATTTGGGCACAAAATAACCTTCTGTTCCCCCGTCAGCTCATGGTACCTTCACGCTATGTAGACAGATCATGGAGGGGAGGGAGGGAGTGAGGAGGGGGCACAGAGGGGTGAGTGAGGCGGATGGAAAATTAACCAAACCACTTAGGTGATTTCAACTAAAATTAGCAGCGCAGCCTGTGGGCTCCATCAATTTTCATCCTGCTCAAACTCTGACATGCGAAGAGGAAACTTTCGACTTCTCCTCCGCTGTGTCGGAGAGGGTGCCTCACTCTCATCTCGGAATACGGCATTCAGAGAGAAAGAGGATCAGGGCTGGAAAAGAAAAACTCGAACGTCTGACCTCTAAAGAGCAAGGTCACATGTTCTGTAGCCATGGCCCAGCCTCAGACAGACTAGTATTCGCAGCCCATTCATTCAGAGTATGAAATGGCCTGGCTGGCAAATATGCTTTGTTTTTTTCAATAGCTGCTTTGCTTCACATTCTGCAAGGCAAATGACTAATGCTCTAAAGAGCATTTTAGTGTAGTTATACAGTACCATGAAGCATGCTAATCCAGAGCACATCAAATATGCACGCACCTTTCAGAATTAAAACCACCTTCCCCATCTAAACCTACTGTGAAGCTGTAATTGGGCTATACAAGGAAGATAATTTGTGTCTGTGGATCAGTAATGTCGCTGCTGGTAGAATATTTAAAATGCCGACATCCTTAAATAATTACAAAGGCAACTCCAGAGTACTCTGTTCTACGGGAGTTTCCACATTGTCAAATTAATTAACTTAATTTGATGGAAACAGGTTTGCTCTTCGTCCCGCCACTTGAAACAAGGAAATTCCTTGCTCTCAGCTAGCGCCGTTGCTAAATGATAACTTTATCTCGTCTTCACCCCCCTCAGAGCAGCAGCAGAAACAGATCAGGCTGGCCACTCTCACAGCAGCTAAAACGATCTGGGTGCTGCACTGCGAGTCCCTGCATCCCCTCATATGGCATCACTGTACCCTCTCCTGTCGTGTCTTTATCCTGTCCACCTTGATTTTCTGGTGCTCTCTACAGTTGAGATCCAGAGTGCCAGAGGGGGGCCAGTGGAGGCATGGAGAGTGCAGATCCTTATTGACTTGGGTAAATCCTTATTGTTTGATTCTTTTATATGAACTACCCGACTGTTCCAATTCAATTCAATACCTCATTGCCTTGTCAAAAAAGGTTGGTTGGAACTTGATCCAGTAAAACCCAGGTAAAAAAAAAATAGCAAATAAAAACATATATCACACATACTGTACAAAGTACATATTATTCAATCAACATTCATATTCACAATTTACATATTGAGGTGCCTAATAGCCTCTAGATAGGTGCTATTTTTGATCTGAGCAGGCCTACATTTTATGCTCTGAAACCTTCTTCCCAAAGGGAGAAATTTATAAAAGGAACTGTAGGGGTGGGAGGGGTGTGTAGGCACCTTCTTAGCTTTCTGTTTGACGCAGCTGTCATAAACAGTGGCTGTTGTTGGGGCGGAGCGGTGGCTCTGTGGCTCATGATCTGTGCCTGTGGCTGGAAGGTTGCCAGTTCACATCCCGCGGCCGGCAGAGGAATCCTACTCTGTTGGGCCCCTGAGCAAGGCCCTTAACCCCAGCTGCTCCAGGCGCTGCACAATGGCTGACCCTGTGCTCTGACCCCAAGCTTCTCTCCCTGTTTGTGTGTCTGTGTCTCTTGGAGAGCAAGCTGGGGTATGTGAAAAGACGAATTCCTAATGCAAGAAATTGTATGTGGCCAATAAAGTGATCTGATCTTATCTTAAACAGAGGCTACAGAGGGAGGATCGCGTCCGATGATCTTGGATGTCGTGTGGTAGACCCTTTCCAGCTGTTTCCTCTCCTGGTCAGCTGTCGCTTTAGGGGTTCTTTGATAGGAAATTTTGAACAGAGTACCACTCATGATGGGTAGTGGGCCAAGGCAGAAATCTTACGTTGCTTTTGTCCCTTATTTAAAAAAAACAAAGATCTAGCAAGTAATGGATCACAAAAAAGTTGATTACGGTAATTTGGTCAAATGTACAGATCATAACAGTTGTAAATGAAGCTTTAGGGTTACCCAGCAATCCCGTTCCTTTAAGAGGTTCTGCACTGGTGCTTTTACCCATTTGTGCCTCTAAATGTATAGACTTTTTACCCCCAGTTACCAAAACTGAAGTCATGATAGCTCTTAAGGAAATTTTTTTAACCTGATGTGGACTGAGGGTGCTTTATCTTCCAAACAGATCTGATTTGTCTTGGTTGCAATGGCTGTGGCAGTTTATGAATGTATGTTTGTGCATATGAGTGTATGAATGTAGTATTTTAAAGGAGCTCTGAAATCTTGGAAAATGTGGTTTTAGGTGCACAGATGAACTCATATTAAAGGATTCTGCAGAAATGTAGAGAGGTAACAAAAGCACTGAATCCAGACATTAAATGTGAACAGTTCAGTATATAGACAAGTATCATGTACAGTAGCATCGTACTAGTACAGTACATCAGAGGGAAAAACTGAAGCATAAGAATGGAATTTATTTACATAGGAGTCACATAATGATGACAATACAAACGTCAGGAAGGTAGGACTTAAGGTTAAAATATTGGATAGCTCAGTGATTTTGTTTTAAAAAAATTATATACAAAATTCTGTGCAAATCTAAATAGTATTTAAATTGAACACTGAATCTTACCTACTGTAAAGTCCTTATAGTTTATTTTGAAAATGGTCTATGGATGATAATGGATCATGATCATTTGTAAATCATTAAATTGACATTTGTTTATTTTAAAAATAAAAAACTAACTGAACACTAATTAAACTGTAACGAACTGTCATGTTATATGCAGTGGGATTTTGGGATACTCTCAGATCTCGGAACTCTCATATACAACGATTCTTCAAAACATCCATTTTGAACATCGGAAGTCTCTTTGGATGAAAGCATCAGTTAAATAAATTAACAGTGCATAGCCACAATTGTTCTCAGCTGGTCCGGCACCACACTTTTTCTGTTGCAGGACCACTAAGACTGACTAATCTAATCTGGGAAAAGAGAATGAAGAGAAGATGGCAATCTAATCAGCACAGGCATCCTGACCAGCTTCTCAACAGTATCTCTGACTCAGCCATGCACAATAAATGCTTATGATGTCAGCATCCAAGCTATAACAATGTCCAAAGATTCAAAAACCACCTGAGCCACAGTATCACAAATGTATGAGCTGAAGGAGAAAAAACCTGCAGTCATAAGGGTTTTCAGTGTAAAGAAAGCATGACTAAAGACTTTCCAGAGCTGCACCTACTGTACCTATGAAATTCTCCTCCAGCAGGTGACATATGGGGTGAAAGAGCTACACCTGGTCCCCCTGGCACTTTTTTCCGAACCAAATGGATGGCTCCATCTCCCTCTCTCACCAGACAGGTGGCCAGCCTGCCCTGAAATATTAATTTTAGATTTACATTTAGTCTGTGTCAGCTTCTCTCTGGACACCTTGCAAAAAGGCTTGTTTCCCATATGGTGTCCCTAGTAAACAAATGCAAAGAAAATTATGAAAAATGAGCCACACATACTAAACATTTTACCTGCCAAATCTGTAATTAACCTGTATTATTCATATAGCCAAATTTTGACTCAGGATAAATTAACACGAATTTCAGAGGGACGCTTACTGGTCATCCAAATAGAATGTTTCCCTAAGGAAAATCAATTGGAACTTCATATCTTGGATATATCCTATTTTAAACCTTTATCTTACCGAAGCTGTGCTTGTGCTAATCTAGAAACAAATATTCCCTTCTCTTCCACCTATAAAATGCTCTTAGATCTTCAAATACTATAGCATCCATCCAGAGCAGAAAAATCTTTTACAGAGCGTGGAATCAGAATTCACCCTAAATCCTACACTAATCATCTCATTATATTGCATGATATTGGACGCCTGCATGTGTTATGAAGCCAGAAAATGAGAAATAAAAAAAGTAGGTAATAATTTTCAACCAACAAAAATATCACTTGGAGGACATATTAATTTTGTCTTCCATTATATAAATATTAGCCAACAAGTACACTGTCAATAAAGTGCTTTACACAAGGTATGTGTACAGTTTTGTGTTTTTTTATTATACAGCACACTTTTTCCAGGCACTAAAAAAGTGAGCAGACAGCTGTCTGTCTGCACAACACTGGGACAGATTTTGCATACAGACTTTTAAACACAGACATGCACTCCAACATGCACATATGCATATAAAACTGACTGCTCATATTTCATGCCTGAGCGGCTGACCAGATTCACAAGCCCAGAACAGACGAAGGCATTTTCATAGGATGCAATGCATTACTCCACACAGCCCAGCAGATTAAATTGACCTATTCCTTAATCGCCTTTAATGAAGACAATGTGTGCCTTTTGTGCCACAGAGACCCCAAGCAATAGCGCAGTCTCCTGACTGACTAGCTGTGGAGCGAATTAAACAAAGCTCAATTCTACTTCCAAACATTGAATTCTAAATCACTTCACTTTGTAGCTGCCTTTCCCCTACAGACATACACTAATTTGTCCAATTAATAGGAATGGTGTACCAATTAAAATGTCATATTCCAAATGAATTTAATTTGGGATGAAGATTATTAGGCAGCAATGAATGAATTAAACCTGAGCTATGCTTCCTTTAAAGAACTGGGGGAAAAAATGAAAGTAAATATTATTATTAATATTACTATTATTATCGTAATGTCTATATACTGTTAACACGATAATGAATATTAACATTGTTATTTTAATTTTACAAAAATATCAATATTAAGGTAAACATGAATTTGAAAATAGCACACAGATCACTGAAAATGTTCTTATAGATTGTCTAGTGTGTAAATAACTTTTTTATATCACCTATTCAGTGTCTAATTTACTGATTTACTTATCACAATGAATTGTTTGGCAGAAGAATGCTGAAACCCTTTAGCACTCAGAAGGCTACTTCAACTTATCTGGAACAACAAACTGTGCTGCTGTAGCCCAGATCCAGACAGTACACCTTCTTCTCCAGATATCAGGCTACTACAGTAAATGCACATTTTTCCTTGTACGTGATGCATACGTGTTGCCTATTTGAAGGTACTCATTACTAAAATGTGCAGGATTACAACATGAGATTTATAATTAAGGAAAGTATAATTTTTAAATATTGTATATCTAGCACTTTATATTTTCATGCTCTGTTGTTCCCATCCCAAACTAACAAAGCAGTCATATTCTGAAGCCTTTCTGTTCACATCTGTACAGGAAATCAATCTGGAGATATTGCTTTTTATACCTGAAAAGAGTGGTATTATGTTACTGTTATCTGTTGCAGGCTTGAACTTCCGGACATGAAAAAAAGCTTTAAAAAATGAATAACCATGCCATGTTCTCATTCATTCCAAAAACATATGTGTTAATGTACAGTATTTATAGGAGACAAATATGAATGTCAACACTCATTAAAAGCACATCCTGGTGTTTAAGTGGTTGTTAGTATTTTATTAAATTCACAGTTGTTACCTCCAGCCTTTTTTTTCCGGTATAAAACAGATCAGATATTAAAAGAAAGAGAAAAAAAATCAAACCCAAAAGAAGGAGCGAAAAGGAGACTTCCAAGGACGCGTCTACTTCCAGGTGTCTCCAACAGCTAAAATCTTTGTTGTAACAAGGGGCACAAGGCACTTCATACATTTCACTGAGGAGGCCAAGGGCACCTCCAAGAACTCCTGAATAGACTGCTTACACCACATTAGCACTTTTAAGAATGATGCTTAAGGACTGAGCGGTATTACAACAGTCCTTAAACATATTGCAGTGCCATATGGAACAGAAATACTGTATGTACTGTAGGGATACACTGGAATAGAGAAAAAGACACTGGGAAACATAATGAATTACACATTAAAATTAATTATTTTTAATTAAAATGCATTTCAGACACACTTTGTATGTTTATGTCTGTTTGTAAAATACATCATGTTGTAAACGAAATACATTTATTAATATTTTTTAAACAAATCATGTCATTGTAGACTTTTTCTGTCTTTTTCTCTGCATTGCTCTCTCTCTATATCTGTGTAACATACTCATAAGACATATTTCTCTTGATTAGTATATATTAGTTATAAGTACAGTACCTTCTAAAGGAAATCCATTAATATAAAGTTATTGTAAAAAAAAGGAAGAGCTTCTTTATAAAACGTTAGATCATTTGTAAAAAGGATCATTTTTATATCATAACTAGTGTGTGCACAAATTTAAACTCCAAGCACAAAAATATATCCAATGTAAATATTTCGTTTCCTGTAGTACTAAGAATGTTTTCATTAAAAAAGCTGTTTACTTGCATAAGAATTAAAACATTATCTTAAGAGTTCATTAAGAGGCCACAAGGATCTAATGACATCTTGCTTCTAATCCGTGACCCACAAATCTCTTTGGGGTTCTTGAATTATTTCCAGGTTGTCTAGAGACTTTTAAAACAGTGTCGCTGATTTAACACTGTGCATTGGCTTCCTATTCTCCCTCAAATCTGTAGCTTGGTAGCCATAGCTCATGAATGAAACAACTTAAACAAAGCAAAATAAGCTGCATGATAATTATATATTGCCCATAAACTGATACAACACATCCAAGAATATATAATCATATTTTCACAAGCTTACTTTGTTGACTTAGGTATATTAGATTAGCAAACATAAAGGTGACTGAAAATTACAAAGAAGAAAAAGATGTCAAGAATCTCTGATGTCATTAGTTGGATCTACCTGCTGTGCCTGGGCTCCCAATGTCCATACCAAAGTGCACTACAAGCTGTTTTATCAAAACACAAGTGCATGCATCAGCGAGACAGAACCAGCTCCTTCGTCTTCCATCAGCCACGCTCCCTCCAGATGAGATACGAGTTCTGACATTGCAAACCAAACGCAGTCTTAATCAGAATCTATCCTTTGCTTTTTATCCTTGCTGATAGGCATGCATCTGTACTGCATGTAGGACTGCTTTGATGACTTCAGTACATAGGCCTGGGGTAGACTGCCAACACCCTAACACATGCGTGCAGACAACAGCAATGAAAGCCATCTCACTGCTTGCGCTGAAACATGTGGGAGGATATTCTGGCTAGACAGCGTGATAAAGCACTGTCATGTGCTAATGTAAAGAAGCACTTGACCTATTCAATTTTATCAGTCTGTTAGCGTCAACTTGTCTTCTTGTTTTTAACCTACGCTTAGAATGAATTGGATTCAGTGTAGTTGTCAGTGCTGCTTAATCTATTAAAAATCAACAACCCTCTGCATTCCATCTGGATAGCTGTGGACACACGGACGTCACCCGGTTCTGAAGGTACAGTACATACTTATACTTCACTGCTCATCGTGAACCCTGAAAGCAAAGCTAACAAATCACAATGTACCACCAAGCAAAGAACACCCACACAATGTCAGCCAAGTGGTCCCAGAATAAAGACAGGGGACTCATTGCTAAAGCAAACTTCATATTTTTCACCACTGCACTTGACAAACAGCAAATCCTCTCATTTCCCTGAAAATTCCAGTTATTCATGGGTCTTTTATGAGAATGTTTTAAAGTTTTTCTTAACCTAAAACTAATGTGCCTTCATTTTTTTCATGAAAATGAAAGACAGACACTTGGAGCAAGGAGATGCCCCTTGCTGAACAGGAACTGGGCAGGACTGTAAAGACAAGCAGCCCGATGAATGCTCTGCCAGGCACTGCTGGAGCAAAGTGAAAGACACTCGTCCTCATGTAATCATATTGCATTTAAAATAAACCACTGCGAGCTCACTCTCTTACCAAGTGTCCCCTCAAGTGGGAATAGAAATAGACTGGGCAGCCTAGCTCTGGAACCAAGTGCTTACTAGAGAGAGGGGCCCTGGATCGAGAAGGCCTCAGCAGAGACTCACATCACACTGCCAGGGTGAACTCAAATCCCAGCCCAACTGTCACTGCTTGAATTAGCCTTGGCCCGTTCAAGCAGAGAATTCATTATTGTTTTGCTACTAACAGCCACTTGTGTCCTCGGAGGTCTCTTGTAAGAATCAGCCACGTATCGCACACTGCTTCACTTATACTGTACAGTATGTCTGTTGCTGCACAAAGAAAACATCCACCAATACATAGGACAAAAAATTACTTTTTTTTGCCAGATAAAAAGCATTTTTGGCTTTTTTTTTAACTGTACAAGTACAGTATCTCTTTTTAAAATATAGTTTTGCTTCATGGATTGATAACACAAATACTGCCCCTGAGCTATTAAGAAAGATCAATTCTACTTAAATTATTAAAGGAAGCCATATTTTTAAAAGCAACATAACCAATAAATGCACCGAGCCAGCACCTTGCAACTAAGCACACAGTACATCTGTAAAAGTAAAAGCTAATAAAACCATGTTCACAGTGATACTTAGCACACACAACATACAGTAATTATATTATTGTATATAAAATAACCTCTAGACAAGCAAGTATATATACTGTATATATCCACAGCCTGAACACACAAAGGACTCTGGGTTTGCATCAAAACTTTCAGTCTTTCAGTCAGGAAATACAGTCTTTCTGGAATTAAGTATATGACCTTAGGTGTAATTTTGCATTAGTGCCTGCATTAGTTAATCCTTTTACAAACCTTTTCCTTTCACAAGAAGAGGGTCTCTCATATAAGAAAACTGAAAATGCAACAACAGGTCCTCTTAAAGCATCGGCATGCAACAAGGCTGTGTCATGTGCTTGCGGGGTTACTGGCACGTGAAAATGAAGTAGCAATCATAAAAACAATATTAACTACACCCGCAACAATAATAATGATAATAATAACACTGCAGCCTATGACTAATAATAAATGTTTTTCCAAAATGCTTCAGGCACTGAAACAGAGCACTGCTTTGCTGCAAGTTATTGCTGCAATTTCTCTCTCTCAATTGCCAAGGAGTGGCAGAGCTGCTGTGAACTGTGTTTTATGTCATGGCCTTGTTTCTCTCCAAACTTTACACAGCACTCTCATGCCAACAAGCACACTAGTGTTTGCTTTTAGAATACTATAAATTGATTTGTATTATCTTTTGGAACACTTCGTTTATTATTCATTTGACTGATGCCTTAATTCAAGATGATTTAGAGCAAATAACAGAGCTCTTTTGTATATTAAGGAACATAATAAAGTCCCAGGTAACTGTAAATAAATTATATGATGAAGCCTTAAGTAGAGGGTGCTAACAAACCGCAAGATGCAGTTTAAATCTAAATCAAACTGTTATACACAACCAGATACAGAAAGAACCAGCAAAGAGAATAAAGGAGAGAACTACAGTACACTAGCAAAACAAAAATTAAAGGAAACGTTGCTGAGCACTAACACAATGCTCCGAACAGGCAACACAATACATACTTTAGGGTCCAAATGAATGTTTGTTTCTGTAATGGAAGATGCCAGATAGCGTAGCTCTGATGTAACAGGCTGTAGGTTGTGAGACAAAGTTAACAGGATTTCCAAGTGCATTCTCAATAGGTGTGCTTTCAGGAGGTATCGGAAGGCAGTTAAAGATGTTAGGTAAGTCATGAGGTTCACAGCTACATATATCACTACAGGGGTAGGGGAGTAAAATGACATTTTATTCAAATATATATATATGCATTGGTAAGGGTAAGGTATCTTCTATGAGTGTCTTAACTTGCATACCTGCTTGTATCTCTCTTATCGAACACAAAGTAGTACAACCCTAAGACACGAACGAAATAGTCTCTACGAGAGTCTCTGTAGCACAGCCATAAAACGTATTTATTTATCAGACACCCTCATCTAGGGTGACTTACAAATATAAAAAAAATATTATTTTCATGATCAGTTTTTAAGTTCATGGCAGTGGTGCTGAACTAGGCTTAAGTAAAACCAATGAGTTATGTAAAAATGTGATTAAATGTATTTGTTTTTTTTTCTTTTAACTCTCTGCATGTCAGGAACCAACAAAGGAAATGGACATCTTTCTCATTAAGCCACTCAAAATACTCAGTGAATGCTTCTGGTAGCTCTAATCACCTAATATTGTTATTCTGTTTTTTTGTACTAATGTTTGCCGGATGTGGCTCAGAACTACAGTTTATCTGTATTTCCTATTTTTTAACCATGTTGCACCTTAGGCACAGACATAATAATGAAGGAAAAACTTTTATTTTACTTTTGAATTACTTTTCTTGCCATTTCTGAAAGCTATATAGAAACAGTATTTCTTCTCCTGTAAATAGAATTTAAGTAATGCCAAAACCACGCAATTCATACATACCTGTCGTATCACAGAATCCAAAAGGTCTAGAGTTTCACTCTGGAACCTGATAACTATTTTCTTAGTGACAAACCCATAATGTTCAACAGATCCAGGTGATCTCATTTAATTGTGAAAATTGAATTGATACCCAGTCGTCTCACTTAATTGTGTAAAATGAAGTAATTTAAGACAGAGAGCAGGCTGGGGTGTGTGGCAGGGGAGAGTTTGGCTCGGGAAGTAAATGAGGAGACAGAAGGTCACACCTCCTGCACCCTACTAAGGATTTACTGATCATACTCCATCGACTAACACACCCAGCATGCTTAGAAGAAAAGTTGAAAACAAATATACAGTAGCACCATACCATCTGCTTTGTAGAATGAGAACTTCTGGTCTGCAGTGGAAGAGGGCTAGTTAAAGGAAGCACTAGTTATCACAATGTCCTGTAAATCTCTATGAAAAAAAGATAAATAACAGGTAGACCTGGACCGCACTATAGGATTATTTTGCATTTCACTCAGGAAAACAGTGTGAGTTTCCTTAGAAGAAGTAGGGTAAATTTACACTTGTCTTTTATAATCATGAGCCCAGCAGAGTGGCTGGCCTTTACTTAATATATTAGAGGAAGCCCATGGCAGTCCGACACTATCATCAATGAACTAGTGTGGTGTGTTTTGCTAAACTGTGTTTTAGCTCTGTGACCTATGTGTCACTGGCAAGGCCATGAGCAAAAACTGCAGGAAAGCAGAAAATCCAGATTGATTTTTTCCCAGTTGCCTCAAATACATGCGAGTACACAAAACCCTCTTAGGAGTCCAGCCATTAGTTTGTTCTGTTATTTTGCAGACAGGCCTTTGGTCTATGAAAGCTGAGACACCTACTCTTCCCCAAGTCTGACCATGTACTTTAAAGTCCTGGTTTTCATTACATTGTGCCCTCTTCTGGGGGTTGTGTGAAATTTCAGATGTGGCAATACTATATTACAACACCCCAGTTTCTGCCTTTATTTTACCTGCATTCATCTACTTGCGGAACTCTGAAGTGTTTAGAAAGAAATACCTTCAAACAAGTACATCTTAGTAATTGAGAGCTGTAAAGCCTGTCAAATATAATAGCTGTACAAAAAGTTTTCAACCCTGCAGGTTAAAAAGCATTCATAAGTTTCTGAGGCAGCACATTCAGGTTACTACTTCTCTGTAACAAAATGCAATGGTTCAAGTAGTGCAGGATTTTAAATTCCAGAAACCCTAACTTTCTGAGCTCAACCTTACTCAGAGCCTGGATACCTCAGTCGGTAGAGCATCAGAATTTTAATCAGTGGGTCCAGGGTTCAAGTCCCTGTTAGGGCATTTGTTTGACCAAAATTGGGGTTAAGGATGTGTGGTTAAGGATCTCTGTACCTGTGCCTAGAAGGTTGCCGGTTCAAATCCGGCGGCTGGCATAGGAATCCTACTCCTTTGGGCCCCTGAGCAAATCCTTTAACCCCAACTGCTCCAGGGGGGCTGTATAAATGGCTGACCCTGCTGACCCCAAGCTTCTTTCCCTGTCTGTGTGTCTCATGAAGAGCAAGTTGGGGTATGCGAAAATACTAATTCCTAATACAAGAAATTGTATATGGCCAATAAAGTGATCTGATCTTATCTTATCTTACAACTTTGCAGATATGCCTGCAGAGCAGAGGTAGTGATATAAATGCTCAGCTACTTCCACAGCCCAAGTATTCTTTACTTACTGTACGAAATGTTTCAAGCAACATATTTCTTAAGAAAAAGCATCACATGCAGTAAGAGCACTTGTAAACACCATTGCAGCTGTGCAATGTGAAAATTCCTCCCTCAGGTTTAATCACTCTGTTATGGCGAAAATACCCTCTTTCTGATAGATGCAGAAGAAGCCATTCCTGATAAACGTTCGGAGATACAAGAGAACACATGAGCCAAGGCAACTTTAACTGCACAGCAGCATCTGTTCACCCATATGTGAAGAATAAGTTATACTGTAAACTTGAGCCATTTGCTATAGTCTTTTTATTTAATTTAAAAACATTTTTAAGTGATTCGATAATCCACAACCAGGAAAAGATGCTGGGTGTTCTGTGTATTTTGCAATCCAAATTTAAGTAGCACGGGAACAAAATTATTAATATTTTTGTACTCACAAATGGTTCATGAAACGTGAGATGCTAACTGCTCAGGGCTATATTGGCACAAACCTCCAGTGATAATTTTTTAATTTATGTCAAGCTTTGCATTCAAGAGGAATTTTTTGCAACTACTGTACTACTCACAGTTCGACACTTCGGAAGGGAGTGGAATAAGGCTATTCCAAGCCTATCAGATTGTAGTAATTGTAATGGATGTTGCATGTTCACAATAAAGAACAGGATTATTACATGTCACCAAAAGGTGTCATAGCTTGAATTTTGGGTGAAATAGAGCTACAAGGAAATACTCCAAGGGGAATCCTTCCAGATTTTTTAAGGACAATAACTTTGCATACTGTAGTTCTAAGGGTGACACTTACAGAGCAATTCTTTGAGCTCTTGGGTGTAATGAAATATTTCAGGGTGCGTTATATTCAGCTTTCCATTTCCAACGTACCTGAAACACAACGTTTAATAAAATGAAGTTGTATTATTCCGGGGGGGGTTCGGTGGGTTGGGAGAGGTTTTACACACATACGCGTCTCCATACATGTCTCAATTTTAGATCTATCAGCTGGCACAGGTTTGCAACTGCTTCCTTGATTTTCATGAATATGCTTCATGAGACGTGGCCTTAAACTGTGCATTATACTCGCTGGCCTTTGCAATGGTCGCCACGCTCAGTCTCTTAAAAAAATCGAGGATATTTCTATTGCCAACACAGACTGGATTTGGTAAGAATTCTTTTTCAATAAGAAACACTGTGAAGTGTCAAGTGAATTCTTTTTCCACAAAAAAAAAAGAATTTTGATGAAGCACACATGAGAGCTGCCTCTGTCAGTTCTTTGTTTTTGCTTATCAAAAAATAAACAACTGTAATATAATATATGCATCATACCCTCTTTGTTGTATTATTAAAGTTGGCCTTTTCTGACTGTGAGCAAAATTAGTATTCAGTTGCTTTGCAGTTTTACACCTTTTATCATTTCTCAGATTCTTTCTTGTTCAAGAATTAAAAACCACACACTCAGCCTCATCCATACCTTAGTATAGCAAATCCTCAAATGCACCAAATCAAAATACAAAGATACATCAATTTAACTTTTGTTTAGGCAACAGAATAAAAATTGTCCCCGACTTTCTTCTGTTTTGCCCTCACCTCATCATATTTGCATCTACATCAGAAATGCATACTGCAGTATCACGGGAAAAGATTTCCTTGTAATTTGATCTGGTTATTTCTCAAAAAAGAACGCACACACAGTCAAAATAGTCCATGCTACAGAAACAACCAGGAAAAAATGTAATCTGCATAGAACTGATACACAAAGTTCTAAACTAACTTGGCAGTCTTTTATTGGTTCATTAGACTTACTATTGTAATTATTATTATTATGAAGCAAGAATTCTTTGCTGACATTCTGAGTACTTTTTGCATTATTGATTAATGACTTTGTCATATACACCAGGCACAAGATCAGTGGCAAATAAAATAAAAAGAAAACCTGTATTGATGCGTCTGCTGGCTGCTAATCTGGTCTTTGAGTGAAGGCTAGGTGTTTGAAAGGCACTTTGTCCAATTAGAACTGTGCAGAAAATTTCCACCTGTCCCTGACTAAGATGAAGTGACTCTTTCAGTAGATTCTATGGCAGAGAGCCAGGTAAGAGAGGCCAAACATTACTGTTGGAGCTAGCAGAAATTAATGAGCTCTGCAAGCAGCAGTCTCTTAATATGAAATGACAGATAATGAATATTCTTTCACAATTAAAACTCCAATTTGTCATTACTTCTTTAAAATACAGTATATTCTTCTTCTTTCCCAGTAGCTTGTTTTCCATGAATTGTGCCGCCCCAGGTTTCTGCCTTTTCATCAAAAGAGGAAAAAAAGATTTTCACAGAACATCATCAACAGGGAAGATCAGTCAATCAAGTGCCAGATGTGAACAAGGGAGGGTTTTTTCTGTTGTATAATCTAAGAAAACAGAGCGTAGTAGTATCACAAGAGAATTTATAAACCTGCTCCATAACAACATTATTTACTGACAAACAGTGACAATACTGTAGATATAACACCTCACAATGGCCTTGTATTCTTTAGTGTCATCGCCTTTCACATTTTTGCAACATATCTCTATTCAGCAGCACAAAGTTAGTATTATATTAAAAAAATATTTGTTCTGTACGAGTAAAGAAATTAAGAAATCTAATCTAACTAGTTGACCCAAAGAAGCCAGATTATCTGCTTCAACTACGTGACTGGGTAGCTTGTTCCATACTCCCACATCCCTTTGGGCAAAGAGCTGCATCCTGCTGTCATTTTTCACACTAACTTCCCATTAGTTTCCATTTGTGTCCTGTGGTGCATGTCTCAAATAATTAATAAGATTCTCAACAAGTCCCTAGTTTTGACTTTATCATTGCCCTTCCAGATTATTATTACTTGAATCAGGTCCCCTCATATTCTTCTCTATAAAAGGATTTAGCTCATTTAGCCTATTAGAATACATCAGGACATTCCTTTGAAAGCAGGAATATGTATCTGCTTACTCTTGTCAAACGTTTTGCAACTGGATGACCACAATTGTACACAATATTCTAAATCAGGTCTGAAAGTTGAAAGACCTTTAGATAAATATCTAAATATTTTAAATGGCATCTACAACAGGATTAATGCAAAAGATCTGCATTTTATTCGGTATTATATTACAAAGGAATCTGAAAGAATTCCAGCCCCTGTAGCCGCTGACATCTCTAATGATTTAGAATACTTTAATTGATTGTGTGGTCTGGGTAGTGGAGCTTGCATAATGAGTAAAGAACAACAGTAATGGGTAATTATAGCTTTGCAAGACAATTTGAAAGATATATTAGTAAGTCACTTGTGCCCTAAGCACAGTATATCCAGCCCATTCAAATTCTGTGTCACCGTGCCTAGATTGGTGCAATGTGAAACGCACTTTGTTTGTTAGGCAAAGCTATTCATGGTATAAAATTCCCACCTGGTGTAATTCAAACTCAGAGTCTCCTGCCTTTCTTTTCCCCTGTTTCATTTTTTCACATAGTTAGTGAGGTAAAAAAAAATTAATTACCAAACAAATATGACCCAGTATTGCACAAAGAGCTAAATACCTTCTTTCTGCTAGACACTGTAGCGTAGAATCGTTAGACAAGATGAGAAGAAGATGTCTGAAGGAAGGCTTGGGGTGGCAATGATAGACTTTGATTACTGAAAAGGAACTGTAAAAAGTGCTCATGCTATTTTTGTTTCCAAAAACATCCAGTAGCACTATCAAAATACTTATTACTATTAGAAATTACGTGCATTCCATGGATGCTATTATAACCCTTTTCATCTTGCCTGAGTTCCAGTACAATCGAACACATTACTATAATTTCTGCAGCTTCTTACCAACTTCAGAGTCTGAATTTTTGTGAGAGTCTGGGCTAAACAGAAGATGTACAGGAATCCAAACAGGGGACAGTCTCCACTGTATTTTCTAGAATTACTGTCTGTGCTCTCAGGTGATCCTACTACTTAAGTAAGGAGTTAAACCAGAGCTAGTCCTTTTCACAGAAACTGAAGATCTTGTTTCATTCCTTTGTGAACAAAAAGAACATTCTCTCTCTTTCATGGCGACATCTCAGTTACAGTGAACTCTTGTCCGATTCTCCTCGACAAGATCCATTTCTGAAAGTTCCTTAACTGTGCTTCCCAAATCAATGCTGTATGCTGAATGAGAGTTTATTCTTAACTGGTTTACTGGTATAGCAATATTACCGAAGCCCCCGTGCACTGTTAGGACTTAGAGCACTCAGAAACTCACCATTCAGGTAAACCAGTTATTTCAGAGGGTGTAATAAAAGAGAGGATTAAATAACTCAGTGGACTTGTGCCTTTCATTCAATCTTAGATCCAAGCACTCAGCTGGGAGCTGGTTAGAAAGCACTGCAGAACAACCACAGTTATAAAAATACAATTTTACTTCAAATCTTATTTATTGTCACTTCCAGTGTATTTCCCATTGAGCTGCTAAGATTGCTTATTGTGGTATAAAAAAAAAGTATTTGGAATTTAAATCCATCATTAAGATCATTTATTAGAAGAAACATCTCCAATCACAAACACAAAACAATTTCTGTTATTTTATATCTAGACAACACAAATAGTAGAAGCAAAGAAAACCAAAGCTCTTAGCAATATGCTAATATGTCCATTTATTTCTCCTATACTAAACTGTGAATTGCATTTATTCATTCATTCATTCATTCATTCATTCATTCAAAAAGCCATGTAAATTATTATCATACCTCTACAGACAAAGGCAGACATTGGGAAAACCTAAATGGTCCCAAACATTCCTGGACAAAATTTCAAACCCCTCTTCTGGGTTAATCTATAGGTAAGCAAGGAGACAGAAAATAATATTACTCTTTACTGCATTAGGCATTCTTGAAATTCAGTAGAACATCGCAAGATTTTAATCAAGTAACTAAAATAGAATCTGATCACAATCTCCGTTCAAAAGTCACCAGGGTGTTTTAAAAATCAGACAAGCCTCCAGTGTGAAACAAATTTGATTAAGTGTCTACAGTATCTGGAAGGGGCTTTAAAAACGCGCTGTGTCTGTATAATTTTATTTAAAGAATTATAATTTGCTTGTTTAAAGAATAATCAGATACATAAAGCTGACATTTTACTGATCTCTAAATATATTAACACTTTGCTTTTTATGTGTCAGCTTACTTCGCTTATTTAGCCTTACAATTTTCAAATATTAAAGAACTTAGTATATCGTACTGCAAAATAGAAGATTTGATTCTTAAATAACACCTACTGTACAGCTGCATTTTTAATACGTCATATACTGAGGTAAAAGCTTGAGTAACTTGGCTATAAATGCTTTGCTTTACTAGTATTCCATCAGAAATGCATATACGTTTCTACTGTTCAATTCACAATAACATAAAGGATTTTAAAAATAGAACAAAAAGCTTTCTCTTCAAAACAAGGCCTTCACTTTGAAATCTCCTTCAAATATATTTGTATGAAGGTGTCAATGAAAGTGTCAGCAGCCCAGTTACATATCACTGCTGACCAAATACACTTTCTTTTTCTTTAAAAGAACAATAATACCGGTAAGTCCTATGAGCCCGCTGACAGGCCAGGGGCACCACTTCACTCCAAGCACTTATAAAAAACTCTGCCAGTTCCTGTGAAATGGGTTGGAAATGACTTTTACCTTTAGGGATTCGATCTTTCGCTTTCGATAAAAAAAAAGAAAAAAATGCTACAATGGCCATAATGATGAATGAAAACAAGTTAATAAAACGGACTAGTTCCGAATCTCATGTGAATTTTCTGAAAATGTATTAATTTCAGAAATATGTCATATTTTCATAAACATACTAACAAATATTTTTATCCAGTTGTTGCACACTGGAAAATAAAGTTGAATGTTAAAAACTTAAAATAAAAAAACAGTCGCAGTGGAGCACAAAATTTGCATCCCTAAGCAGAAACAGTCAGACCTTCAACATGCAAGAGAGATAATGTTGTCTTTTTGTCTCCCTACCTGTTAGGTGAACTGTTATCGACCTTGTTCTTATCTATCAACTTTGCAACATTTCCTAAGCAGTCTCTAGTGCACCACTTAAACACAAGCTGCTCAACCTCTGTATTAAATAAAAAGGACAATGATTGTCAGGGTCTAAAATACAGACCCAAAATGTCTTTAAATCTTTTAAAAAAAATACTTAACTTCTGAATCACTATACTGTATCTTTTAAGCTCTCTGGTTCAAGAGTAAACTGTTAAATCTTTTCCCTGGAATTACACAGTAGTGATTTACATTATGATAATTTTACCACCTGATATTTTGAAACTAAATTAAAATTAATTTTCGTAATAAAAAAGACAGACTCCTAATATTACAAAAAATTAAAAAAATATTTATGCTTTAGAAAACTGGTGTAAATTTAGAGGGATGGTAAAGGTTTTACAATAGTGTAGCATTTGAGTTGTAAATGTTCTTTAATCAGCACACAGAATCAGCTCATGTTCTATCCAGATGTGTGCAAATGTAATTAACAACGTAATAAAAATTGATATTTTTATTGTCAATACTTAGGATCAGGACATTTGAGACTTACAACGTAGAATCTGGAATCATGGCACCTGTCAGTTTTGTTTGATTGGAGAAAAGCTGTCGTCATGGACAGTAAACTACAGTAAGTGATTGTTACGGTAGGTTACTTTAATGAAATATTCGGTTCTGTAATATAAGACTACTGTACATCTGCAGGGACAAAATATATATGGAGAGCTAATGGAAAAACTTTTTCAGCAGTCTTTCAGAAGTGAATTGAGTTTTTGATACCTACTTCCATTGAAGTTGTACTTTTCCTTGAGCTACTCAGTGGCAAAGTTTAAAGCTTCAAATTAAATCAACATAATTATGCATCTAGAGTATTTACGTTCATTACTATTTCAGATGACTATTTCAGATATTAACTTCTGTAAATGGGACAGAGATCTGAGCTCTGTCTTCTATCACTGGAGATTTAACATCAAATCTAGCTTCTGTCACAAGCTGAGACATGTTCGCCAGCCCCAATTGTGCCCCTTGTGAGCTGCACTCCTAAATAAACTGTCCCATTTGGATCAAACTTTCAGTTTTGTTTTAAAAGAAGTTTAGAAGCTAAAACAGCCCCTTATAGTCAATAAAGGGGGTCAGTTATTAGCAATGAAACAATCTCAAATTTATTTCATACAGACCTAAAAACACCCAAGTCTTGTTTTTCACAATGCATGCCAGAAAACAGCATCTTTAAACAATCATTAAGGTTTATTTTTTCTGTTTCTTCATAGTTTAACCTTTTATGGCATGCTACATAAATATTATTTACCCTAATTACATCTTTACTATTCTAGACAACATACTGACTGAATATTTAGTAATAAATATTACCATGCACAATACTTTTGTTTTTTCACACTCGGGCATGTCAGGAAAAACGGACTGGCCAACTATAAAGTTGCTTCCCTGTTGCTTCACTAACCTATGCAGTTAGGTTCCCTGTTAGGGATTTTTCCTGCACTGCGCACAAATGCCACACAGGAAGGTTAAGCAAAAGGGAAGCTATTTTATAGCTCCACTGTGTCTGTGAGGCACTTTGGCAGGCTTTTGAAAAAGAAGAAGAGTTTGAATCATTAGCTGATCCTGTCAGTCTGAGAACTAAAAGAACCAGTCAAGAGAAACTTGCAAACTACACCTGTTGTGTCACAATGCTCTAATAATCACCACAAAGTCATTTTTTTAGAACAAAACGCTTCAGACCCACAAAAAAAATTCACTGTGAAATTTCACTAAGGCCATCCATAAGGACATCTGGAGTTATAGAACTCTCCAAATGTACTGTTAAATGCTAATGGAGACATAGAATGTCAGCAAACTTTTGTGTTTGTGATCACTTTAGGACAGTACAAATTTACAGACCCTATCATTTATTAACACAAGATAGACATAAAATGTTCCATCGTCCTACAACACCTGCACAAATGTATTGTCAATACATTAAAGAAATATCTTACAGCTGCCACAGGTCACAGAAAAAGGTGACAGTTCTTTTCAGTTACTGTATTTAATGAAAAAATACCTGCCTTCTCTTTTTAACATACAGTAGTGTTCTGTTTGAGACCATCTCTGCTAACGCAGGCATGCTACAGTTACTGATAAACCACTGATCTAAAGATGTGTGATCTTTAACCCCTTTATACCCAAGAGTTAAAACACACATCTTTCCTCACAGTACTGAAAGCAGAAGTCCAAATAGGCAGCAGATGTCAGCAACAGCAGAAAAAAAAGTTCAAGGCATTAAAAGCCCACCAAATGAAGCTGAAATACCCCAAAGAGCTGAGATGAAAAAAGCAGTCCCACTGCATAATTTCTCAGTGCAGAGCTGCTGTTCAAAAAAGCTGTGCATTCGAATTAGATCCAAACAGCTTCTTTCATTAGCAGGGAACCATGAGGCCTAATCTAGCTGTCAAGAGAGCTTGGACAGAGACCTGAGGCTACAATCTAACCAGAGGGTCCTCAGTTCTAAGGTGTATACATACACCAGAGCACATATAGATACAAGCACTGAGATTACCCAATACCAGGGTGCTGACACTTGGATCTGTGCTGTATTTCGCATAGCGTATCTGTATAAAAAAAATCATCCCTTAATGCCTACAGTTTATTTTTAAACACAGTAAACGTTAAACTTCAGATGAAAATCTTGTGATGGATTTTTTTTTCTCTTGCAGTTTTTGAAAATACACTTTCCTGTGCCAAAACAAAGGCTCATCTTCATGAAATAGGTACACGCAGAACTAAAATATAAGGACTCTGACCACCTGCAGATCGGTGGATAATTTGTTATTCATTTCACAATGGCTCTGTATTCATCAGGGAACGAGAAACGACATTTTTGCCAATTTTCCCAGAAGCCAACAACCCAACAGCATGTCTTCGGATTCTGGGAGGAAACCAGAGCACCTGGAGGAAACCCACATGAACATGGGGAGAACATACAAACTCCGCACAAACAGTACCGCAGATTTGTAATGGAACCCTGGGCCCCAGGTCTAACCACTGCACCACTGTGCTGCCCCCGTGCAAAATTCTTAATTTTAATGTAAAGCGCATATAATTTACTAAGATTTTTATAAGATGATCTGATTATCCTAAAAACCGTATCTTACTGCACAAAATAACCAAGGACTTCTAGTGAAAGGGATGTAAATCTAACTAATTAAGCTACTGAGATAGTCTTGGAGAATCAGTCTTTCAGAACATCAGTGTCAAAATTTAGTATTTAGTATAATAAATTCTATTGGTGTATTTTTAACACGTATTTCTACAATACGCATAAGGATTTTTGCAATATTTCAATAGACTTTATAATAATGTAACAAATACTCTAACCTTTTAACAGAAATTAAAAGCCGTGGGCATGTGAGCAAATTTAATCTGATAAAACATTTTACTCAAGAGCAACACAACTTTTTCCTGACCCACAACTACTTCACAAGAGAGCAAGAGCAGGAGAATTGAACACAAAAACAGGAAAAGACTTGGAAACATACAGTACATTTCAGTAGTCTGGTCAAATTCTAATTAACTCAATGAAACAACAAAGATAATAGAAGGGCATGCTTGATATTTTAATGTTGGGCATTTTGTCACCTGGCTACAGAAATGACAGCCAATGGCAGTAAGGTCAAGGCAGACAAAACCCCCAAAAAAGATTAATGGAACCCCAAAACACAGATGCAGAGTTCTCCAGTGACAGGTGTTGCTGTTTTTTTTTGATTGGGTCAGTTAAGATATGCAAGGATTCACATGGACATTAATCTAAGAACATGCACCATGTTATGGAGTGAATGGGACCCACATATTATGCAGGTGACAGAAGGAAATTCAGTGCACAGGTGGCAGTGGACAAACAAACTCTAGATCTGTAGAGATAAGAATTCTGTGATGAACTGTGGAAGATCCAAGGTTGACCTGGAAAGAGTAGCCTGAGGTCATCGTCACTGATGCAGACGTATAGGAGGATACAGCTGTGAATGTTTGCGGGGCAGAAGAAGAATCTGAGACCAACACCACATCACTTGGACACCAGCAGAGGGGGGAGGGGGGTAAGAGGGTTGGGGAAGTACAATCGTATCACGACTGGCACAAACACCAGGGCCAGCAAAGGTTGAGAACGAGGAGCTCAGTGCAGACTGGCGCCACACACTCACACAATCAGGGTGGAGTGAGCGTCAGCGATTGGAGGCACTCCTATGGGAGGGGAAATGGATGAAACAGCGAAGACAGGATGGGGCAGTATACAAGGCGGGTACATGGAAAGAAAGGGGAAGAGGCAGCAGAAAATGAGGAAAAGAGAGGGGAGAGGGAGCGGGAGAGGAAACGGCCCTGGTTGCTCTGGAGTTCCAGTGAGGGGTGACGACATCAGCAGACTGGGGGAAAAAAAAGCCGACATCATGGCAGATGCAGGAAGTCGCGGAGAGGTTGAGCCCGAAGGGCTGCTTGTTCAAGGTGGGAAGAGAAATCGACTTGCGACGGTCATCGGATTGTCAAGTTTGGCCGTATCAAAAAAGGCGAGCAGGAGGAGGAGAAGAGGTGGGAGTCAAGTGAGGAGTGTGGGAGAGTCTGAGACATCTGTGTTTGACAAGACCAAAACACCAAATACGAGAACAGAGGTGCTCAATCAGGACAATATTAAAGCATAAGACAGCGGAAGTGTGAGATTACAACTTGAACTCCTCCTGAACTTCTGTTTAACTACTCCATTTGTTGCTCAAGAATATATGTTTTGTTTCCTTTTTACCTTCCTTAACGATAAAAACCAATTCAGCAGAACATCAAGACAACAGCACAATTTAACTACCATAAGGCGTAAAAACTGAAAAGGGTGAAGAAAAATGACAAAAGGAAGCAGTTATCAAATCAAAGAAGGCCTGCACGTCCCAAGATTGACGCTATTTCTAATGTGGCGCTTTTCGAAGATCTGCTGTTGCAGTCTTACAGGTAACTGCAGCCTGCCCTCTCCAGTTACTGCAGAGAACATAATCCCTGGTATTTGAGAATGTCACAGTATAACTACATTGCCGCTGAAAAGACTTGCATGTGCACTGTGCCAGCTCTGGGCTTTTTGAGGCTTTGTGCAAAACCTTGTTTAGAGGCCTCAGCTCCCCCATGCCCCATCCATCTTCTGTCACTGTAGTGTAAACATGTATGCGTCTGAAACCCACAGAGCTCCTCATAAATAGAGTTGGTGGTGGTAAAAGTCCACTTAAGTGCTCAATAACGGCAGGCTGCACTGTGATTTTTAGGAACAGCGAAACCCTGCCAACAATAATAAGTTACAAATTTTGCTGTGTTGAAAAAACAGTTTTGCTGCTTCATATGGAAAAATATGGCATGAAGGTTAAAATGCACAATAGGAAATCCAGACTTCAGCATGATTCTGGCACACATGCAAACCCATGCATTCACTACAATGAATGATCAGTTGCTAGGTAGCAGGCAGGCAGACAGACAGGTGTGTGTTAACATCTCACCCAGTTAATGGTTTAATAGAACTGGATAGCTGTCACTGCTTCACTACTGTGGGTTAACCCCCTGCTGGCAAAGCCTATGAAATTACACTACTGTGTCATATTAAATTTAAAAATCTGTTGTCTATGAAAGCACAATGTATGCCTCACAAATAGTTATTATGACTGCGCTTCAACATCATACTGGCCAACTGTCACGGTACTTCAATCTTCCTGCATTGCAGTGCACTAGAGTACTTATGTGAAGTCAGGAGGTATACGGTATAAGTTACTACAAGTTACTACAAGTCTATCTCCGAACACACAAATAACAAGATGAACAAGAAAAGCACCCAGTGCTGTGCCCAGGGGACACGACTTTGAGCTTTGTTTTAAAAAATGCCATCAAATTATAGCTGTGAATGTGCAAATACTAACAGAGCTGTGGACAGTTAGACTCCTCAGCAGTGAAGGCTTGCTGTACTAAGCTGTACTGGAAAGATGTTATGCAGGTATGAAAATTAGCATAAATGAGGCACCAGGGCCCTCATCAAGTCTGGAACTCCACTGCTTTGCTAGTAATTGCAAGGCTTCTTCACAGTCCCCGCAGAGGGCATCTACTTACATAACCCAAGCATTAATATTGATTGTTTCAGAACTTACTTCTCATGAACGAAGAGATACTGCAATATGAAAATAATATCCTTTCTTCTCCTTGTTAATGACTTCCACAGCCGGGCCTTCTCCCAGCCTTGCTCCCCTTGTGCAGTTTATTTTGCTGAAGTAAGCCCTTTATTTTTAAATAACATTACGACTTTAATGTTTCAAGACCACCAAGTCACAGTGCACAACTCGCCTTCTACCCCCTGAATTAACTCCTTCAACAAAATGGTTGGATGTGATTACAAAGCAACTGCTCCAGAAGGTATTTTTTCACAAATACCTAAACAGAATTTCATGACACAAAAAGGACGTTTTTCCCCAGTAAAAAGCCAATATCATTTAGTATTTGCCATTAAACACATTTAATGTGTTGTGTTCTATAATGTTGAAAATATTGGCTACATTCATTGCTTTGCTTTTAAAAGATTTTTCAGGTGTTTTCCCTTTGCTTTGTGATGTACACCACTGCTTATCATAAACCTTTATTTTTTGTTTATATTATTACCTAAGCAGAGTCACTGTATTTCTAAAAAAGATCAATATGACCACATAGCAAACAGCAAACAGATTGTTTTCTTATTCAAAAGTATAACAATGTCACCTTGCAAACCTAGTCCAGTAATTTCTCACGCATTGAAAAACAAAATAATTTTAGCACAAGGGAAGAAACGTTAAGAGTATTTTTCACAATTGAAACTGTGATCAATTCAGAATCTGTTACCGAAGTATTTTACCCCCTAACATACAGTATAAGAAGCGACCAATTTTATAAATTTGGTCATAAAGCAAACCTTTACAATATCAAAAAATTTTAAAATATGTAGCCTTTTCAACTTTTACCACTGTTTGCCAATGACTTTAATAGCTTACATCTCAATCTTTTTTTAAAACAATATCCTTCATAACTTCTGCATTACCCTAGGCTGACTTTCATAATGGTTTTGAAGGCCACAGAGAAGAACTGGAGAGGTAGCCTTGAAAAAGAGTACAGGTCAAGAAATCCATTATGTGAAGAAAAAAAGAAATCTGTTCAGTCTGTTGAATAATGTGTTGAAGAAAATAAACACATTGTTCTTAAAGGACCTCTTAAGTAATTACTAGCTGACAGTAATAACAGTTATGAGTTCTTGCATGTTGTTTCTGTCAGAATCTGGTAAAGAGACATGTTTTTAGCACACCTCAAAACCACTTATCTTGTGTGGACATAAACACACCGAAAAAAATTAAACGGTCATACAGTACGTAGACCAACTATCATATTACCAATTGTACATTATATATTACCTTAGGGTTAAGAAGAAAAAAAAACATAAAGCCAACATTCATTCCATGAATTTACAACCACAATTAAGCAGAAAAACATCAGAAAAAATGTTTAATAAGTAACTTTTCATGGAAATAACAACAGTATAAAATATGTAATTGCTTTTTTATACTGGTATACCTTTAGGAAAAATCTACATTCCAGACTATCACTACATTTATTATTTTTAAATGGATAATAAATGCATTTTGCCACATCATTTGTACTCCTTGTATGCATTTGTAAACAAACAATAAAACATTACTTAACACCACTTTTGGAAAGCAAGTGCGACTTCGCAAGTCTCTGAAAGCAAAAAATACTGTTTCTTAGGATTGTGAGTTACAGAAATATAGAAACAAAAATGAATAATGTATGTAATTAGTCAAAAGTACAAAAACAAATTTTGACCTTTTTACTGCAATATTCACTATACATTTTAGTTAGTGGTAATTTAAAATTTAATGGTTCTTCATTTGCATTCCAAAGTCGATTCTTATTCTTTAGTTTAAGTCACGTTTGTTGTTTTTGTACAGCTTTAAGGTAAGTTTAACTTTGCACATTTAATTTCTCCCATGGTAGGAAATTTTTACAGAGAAATATTTGAGGTAGCATTTTTTCTACTTGACTTGGTGCACCACATGCTCGAAACTCAGTAATGGATATTTTTCATTAATCTTGATGCCACCAAAAACATCAAAAATGCCCTTTACTTTTCGGGAAAGAATATGCAGTTCTTTTAAATACACCCCTCTCCCGGCATCCCTGTAAATACTATATAACCCACCTTCAAATGACAGAACTAGTACAATTTTGATATTAAAACTGTTGAAAATTAAAAATACCTAAAAAAATCATGCTTTTTGTTGGTATTCACTTACAGATGTTTTTGTTGTTGTTTTTTCTTGAACTTTTGAGATATTTTAATCAAAATACAAACAATTCTGGATTGACCAAAGATTGGGAACGAGCTCATTCTAATAAAGAGCACTTTCAATACAGAAATTTAAAAAACAATAAAAGAGGATATTTTATCCTGCTTTGTTGTAAGGAGGAAGGCCACGTTTGAATGGATGCGTCAATGTTTTACCAAACTCATAACCTCGGCAAAAGTTAACCGTCTGCCCCGGTCTCTCCTACTGCTGTTTTTCCCACTAAATAACGAGTTACATAACAATGTGAAGGCGTTCATATCCCTAGCCTTTTTTTTTCATTGCGCTTTAATCCTATACAGAAAGGGTGAAAATATGGGTCACCGGGTCAGGAGTGTCAGAGCCAGAATTCAATACAAACGCCGTGAGATCAACCTTAAAATTTTCAAACAGCGAAATGCCTTTGTACCTGCCTTTGCCCGGTATTACATAACCCAGGGATTTCTCCAAACTACCAAGTTACCAAGTGAAACAATGTTTTCTTTCTATAGCAACGGATCAACACAAGTCTTGCACGCTTCTATCCCCTAAAATGCAACCGGATTCGCACATTGCAGAAAGTTACATTTATGTTTGTATCTGAGGATATGACTTTCAGCGGCCGTCTATGCAAAGCGTACAAGAATTGCAGTGATTTTCCCTGCTCTCTCTCTCCCCTGTTTATGGCTAAACCTGTTACATAACCAGCTTACATTCCACATTCAACGTATCAGACTCTAAATATACTGTACGTTTCGCTGGAGGAAATGCGATGGAAGACGACCGCCCCGTGTTAATGCACAGAATGAAATTTTAAATGCACAGCGGATCGGGTGAACACTGGCATCGCTCGCTACTTTATTGTAACAAGTTTCTTTAGTATATAATCCATTTTTTTCCCCCAACTTCACTTGCATTACGTGAATGGAGGCTGTCTGGTGGGTGTGGCTACAGTACGTACTGTCTGTACTGTAAAACAGCCAGCCATATTTCTGCTCAAAATGCAAGAAACAGACATTAATAAAAAAAATCAGACTCCTACACCCGAGGAAATTATTGTAATAAAAGCCATCTGCCCGCTGTTAAGCTGCTGTCATCTGCGTACTCCCCGGATCCTGTCTTGCAAATGCAACGTGTGAGCACTTTGACAAAATTTCCGCCGGTGTAACAAATATTTTGTGGTTCTTGAAATATGCGCCTGCTTAGTAATTGAACAGCGCAGTTAAAACAAAATCGCCTGCCTTTAAACATCAATTCACACAGAAGTTACTTTCAAGAGACGTGAAACACCTGTCATACTTTTCCAAAGTTCGCACAGACTACCTTGGATTTCATATTTTTGACAAATGTCGGCGGCCCTCCCAAATAACAATATCCAGTAGAGAGACTATCACTTTACAGTGTCCTGTGCTTCCTCCCGGTCACGGGCTAATTTATTTAATTTTCCGTAATTCTTGGGGAAAAAATGTCTGTTTTGTGTCTTCTGCACACGCTCGGCTCTCCTTACTTCAACACCAGTTATGGCTGGTGCCGTCAGAGGGCTGCCGAACGCGCTGATACAGTAGCACTTGCTAAGTTGCAGAATTAAAAACAGATTTACAGCTGTAAAAACTTTTATTTGCTGAAAAACGGCTTCACGGGTGTTTTCAGCGACACCTCACATATACACAATAATCGTTTAAAAAAAAGGTTTCGTGATCCCTTAAAAACACACACACACACACATACACATACACACACCGGGAGCAGTCTGCCTTTTCAAAGTTGCCTCTAATATTTTTTTTCCAGTGCCTCTAATATTACACAGATGTCTATAAACATTAGCAGCTTACCTCTGTTGGTACTGGAGCAGCTCTGCCTCCGAACAGGGGCTTGATGGTCAGCTTTTCGGAGAGTCTCCAGGTTTACCGGGGTGTCCCTTACCGGGGTAGCCGGCTCCGAGGAGCTGTTGCCCGGGTCGCTGGCTGGATCTGGAGCGGACTCCATGTTTAATATTTTTTTAGGATTATTATTTTTAATTATGGTGATTTCGCCGTGGATGGTCTATGAATGGCGAGCTCTGAGACTCCCTCTATCTATTTTACAGTAGAACTATGAAATGTGAATGTGCGGGTCTCGGTAGAGGTGGGTGTGTGTGTGCGACTGTCCACTGGCAGCGCTAGAGAGAAAGAGCACTGTCTGTGAAATTACCCACGGAGCTGGCCAGGGAAAATCTGTCAATAGCAGAGAGAATAGATGGGGAAGGCTTTTTAGCATGTGCCTTGCTCTGCCCAGAGGTACTGTATTACAGAAATGCATAAATCAAGGCTTCCAAAAAAAAAAAAAACCGCTCCCAAGTTATAAATGACGTTCCAGGAATATATTTCCACGGAATGAAAAGACGAACAGAAATAATAACAACAAAAAGAATGTATTATTACGTGATGGAGCAAACTTCACAGAATAATATTTGCCCTTGTTTTTGTTACCTGCAGTAGGAGTTTTCTTTGTTTTTTTATTTCTGGTCGCTGTGATATTTTATTGTAATTAACAGTGTCTTCAAACCAACGGCAGAATTTGAATTCATTGAATGCACAAACGTTAAAGATAACAATTAACAGTCCTGGAGAAAAAAAAAAGAACTGCTGCAGTACTTAGATGTTCAACCGACCTGTATATTTTGTAAACCATGCTAATCAGAAAGATAACATACAGTATTTAACGCAATGAATGGAGCTCAAATTCAATTAAGCACTCTTTCTAAATGAATGCCCATACTGTACATCATCTTAAAACTTACAGCGCACCGATGCCTTCTTTCTTGTTGCAAAACACAAGAATTATTTACAATTTATTAGGCCTAAATAATTACAAAACTCCGTAGGCTATGTAAGATAAAGTGCCTAGTAAGAACAGTGTAGAAAACACGCACAAAACGCATAACTTTTACTAGGTCCGCTGGGTTAATTAGAGTACTTCCTATTTTCTAACTCTTCTGAAGACAAGATATTTCACTCTAGATTTAAACTGTAAACTGTGGAAATGTGCACACAAGGTGACGGATAATTCAAAATCTCGAGAGACAGCTGTTTAGGTTATGTCCACCGAAGAGCGCACAGGAAATACAGTACGATCCAATATTATTTAAACAAAATGTGGTTAAGTGGGTATTTCTGTAACGTCGCAGGCAAGAGTATGTGATGTATAAAAAACAACAACTTCTTTTTGTTTTTCTTTATCACAAGTCATTGTTTGCTTTTGCAGAATATCATCTTTTATTTAATTCAAACGCTTTCAGTATTTTTAAAGAGGTTATTAATAAAATTCATTTTCTTGTGCAGGAAACAAACACGGACATACTGGAAGCTGCCTGATTCTAATTTTTTATATATTTTGTCGGATAACTCAATACTTTTTCTTAAATGTTCTTCCTTAAACAAAAGGAATCAGGTTCGTGCTTAAAAAACCTGATACGTTGAACTTTTTGTCACTGGATTATGTTGGTCTGAAATCTGATTGACTCTGGCAGCTGATCAAAACGCCGGGGCCAGTCCTTTAAACTGAAAGTCCGGGGTTACAAACTTTGCAAAACACAACTCTTATGAAAGGGTTGTTTAGGTGGTGATCGCCTTTAAGGTTACTATCGTCAGTTGTGTGAACACTTTCTGCGCCTAAGACATAATGTCAGCCAGCCTTGATGACTCCATTCCCTTTAATTACAAACACCATGCCTGTTGCATGTGATCACTTTGACCCTCCGGTGACGTACTAAACCAAGTCTCCGCCCCCCGAGGCCGCACGTGGATCTAGGCATGCATGTGTAGCTAAATATACGATGTGTCAAAAAGCATTGGGCATAGCCAGCAACTTGGGCATGGTATTTTTACAGAAAACTGTGGCGTCTTAATGTAAAAGGAAAATTATTATCATTATTGTGTCATGCTGTTATCGTAAAGTACCTTGAGGTGTTATTATTATAGTTCGTGTTCTTTTCTCATTTATGGAGTAACACCTTTATACTGCACAGGCAACAGCATCTATAGAAATGAATGCGACAGAAAAGCGGTACACCGGGCTTGCTTTTTTATTTTAAAGAGCGTAAATTCCATCCAAAGGACAAAACAATTCGCATGCATATAGCTGTGTGAATGTTTCACTTAATATTTTTGAGACACACCTGAAATGCGTTAATGCCCTGATTAGCATCACATTCCAATGACCCTGTGCCTGTAGCTATGGCAGAATGCAAGCTGCTCTCCTGGCAAAGATTCGGCTCCAGCAAACTGTCAGAAATAATAAATGACTTCATGTGCCCGATTACACTCATATTTTCACTTACACATATTTCTATTGATACTTATTAAAACTCATTTAACTAGGAAAGAAACTAGGAAATTATACGTACTTCGGATGAGTTTGCTGTCTTATGGTGCTACAGTACCTTGATGCGGTCTTCACACAAACCTGCTTTGATTACGGACTGGGTAAAACCTCATTTACTCGCCACGTCGATTGTTTATGATTGTCATTAGCGCTCTGTAATACAGAATTATGTTTTTTTTTGACTGTATCTCAATTTCCAAGTGCAATCGATAAGAAACAAACTACTGGTATTTCCACGTGCCTTCATACACATTTTGCAAGAATCTAGAGTTGGATTACTGTATATCGCAGTAGATAATTTGTGATTAGAATTTTGCTCCTGAATTTACACGCGGTTTAATAATGAAGTGGTGATATTAGAAAATGTGTGCTTTACTAGTGTTGAAAGATGGAAAACCACTAATCAAGCCACGTATGAAAATGACGTAGGTGATCATGTTGATATCACTTTCCTCTTCTAGGCAATAAGCAGAAGCAAATAAAATGATATTTGGAAAAAATGGTAAGTGTGTTTAGAATTGAAAGGTCACAAAGAAGAACAGGCCTTTGGACACATCTAGCCCATTTAGTATATTATTATATTTATTATTATTATTATTTAGTATATATATATTGCCATAGTGTGTTTCAGAAAAGGCTGAATGGGATTTTCAGATTAACTACTGTAGCTATTTGCAACTGAATGACTTTGATGTGCCAATGGGCTTCTGTTGTTTTCTAACATGGTGTTCTTCTGGTTTTTCCAATCATTGGAGCAATAGTATAAGGTTTTGGACAGTGATAAAATGTGAAGGATTCTGTCTTGTTACCTCCAGTACATTTCCAGAAACAAATCCTACAAATGCATATTGTATGCAATACTAAATAATTATATACAGAAGTTCTACAATGTGTTCAATCATCAGTTGTTACAAGCAAATAAAATACATTTTGGATTAAAGCCTGTCATTAGCAAGAGAAATTTAGATTTATTTAGTCTAGTTTTGGAAAATAACATATACCTATATTCAAGAACTCTTGGAAGAGTGAATTGTTAAAGCTCGTCTCTAGGCTTTTTGACTTGTGAATTTAAAATCAACTAAGTTTGTCTTCAGTCAGCTGTTTTTTGCTGTCTTCTTTAAGATTTCAAGTCTGTGTTTGCACTGGTGATGGCCCACAGCAAAATAAAATACAAGATCAAACTTCAAACCACTGCAAGACTTCAAGAGCTTTACTTTCATTCCATGTTGCACAGCTACCTAATTTTCACAATAAGGAATCAAGTTTGACATGCAGAATAACATTTCTTTCATATCCCCTCTTTCAGGAAAAAAAAACTGCTGAACACTATCTTGCAAGATGACAATTGTTGTTATTCCAGTCAGAATTTGTTTCCACATTGAAGGGATTACTAATAAAAAGTGACAGTGAAATGAAGAAAACAAAACAAAACATCGAAGGTCTAGATTTCTTAACAACAGTGGTCGACTGCATTATAGCATTGGACCTATAAATGCAAGAATATTCCTGGCGTTTCTTTGTCTTTTTAGACAACAGTGGAAAGTGACAAGGCAGAGTGACAGGATCACACTATTGAAGGAAAGAAGGAATGCATCATCTCTAGAAACAGAAAAGAAACCACACCTGACATCCCTGGTTCCACATTTGCACATAAAAAAAATAGACGTGTGAAATAAAGTGAGGTATTTACATTGTCTTAAAAAGTATTCACCCCCCTACAAAGTTTTCACATTTTGTTGCTAACTGAGCTTGTAATCATGACACATTTGAATAGCACTTTATATTTAGTCTGCATAATCTGTCCCAAACATATAAAGCTAAAAAATGCTGACATTGGATTTGTAAAAGAAAAGAAGAAGTTTCTCAATTTTGTAAGTAGTCAAGCCCTGTGTTACAGCAACTGTAATCAGTTCATGTGTGAAAGAGTTTGGAAGGGGACAACATTAATGTTAAGTTGTGTGACATTGTGGTATCAGATTGATTTAACTGAACTTTAGACAGATCTGCCTTAATAGGTTCCAACTTCATAGATTTTGAATTTGAAGCTACAGTTCACTTAGTGATACAATAAATCTACCATGTAGACCAAGAGGGTTTGGAAGCAAGTTTGAGATGAAATGATAGATGGGCATATATCTAGAGGGTTACTTATCCCTTTGACCACTGTGAAGTCAATCATTAAGAAGCTGAATGTACATCGTTAGACTCAGACACTTCCAGGATTGGACTGACCTTCCAAAATGAACAGTAAAACAAGTAGGAAACCAGATAGAGATCCAACTGTGACGCCAACAGTAATTTTGAAAGATCTGCAAAGTTTTAAGATGGGAGCCACTGTTCAAACATTGGCCATATCCTCATCCATACTCAATGTATGGGTGAGTGGCGAGAAAGAAGACTTTAATGAAAATCTTAAATCTCAGATATACTGTACTGCAGGCAGGTGGCAGAATGCTTTCTGATCTAAATGCAAAGTGCAAGCCTAAAACAGCACATCACCCTGTCAGCACTTCCTCAGCTGTAAAACAGTGTGGTGGCCGCATCATGTTATGAGGATGTGTCTCATCAACAAGGACTGGGAAGCTTGTCAGGACTGAGGGAATAATGAATGGTGCTCGTGAGTCCTAGAGGAGCACCTGCTTGGGTCACCCAATAATTTAAAACTGGGTCAAAAATATACATTTCAGGAGGACAATGACCTGAAGCACAAGGCCAGAGCCACACTGTAGTGTGTCTGACAAGAAAAGAGTGAATGTCCTTGAGTGGCCCAGTCAAATGTCTGACTTTAATCCAATAGAAAATTTATGGAGAGGCTTGACAACGGCAGTCCATCAACTATCCCCGACTAATTTGTCAGAACTGGAGCAACTTTGCCAAGAAGAATGGACAAAATTACACAATCCCACTGTGCAAAGCTTGTAGACACATATCCCCCAATACTGACAGCAGTAATTGCTGCCAAAGGTGCTTCTATCAGCGCAGACTTAGGAGGATGAATACTTTACTGCAATCAGGAAATGTCGCTTTGTATAGCTTCTTCGCAGGTTTTGCAGATATTTAACCTCCTTTGCATGCAGTGGCTCTCAGCTTGATAATTACAGTTGTGAATAAAAAAGTTAACTTGAGAGCAATTCACTACTGCGCCTCGATAAACCAGTATGTGATATACAGTAGGCTGTGTGCTGAAAAAAGATGTGATTGAGGACTCTTCGGGAAGACCAAGCACAGATGTAGGAAGAGAAGAAAGACAATAAGAGGTCAGGGGCTCTGGAACCACGCATTTTCCCCATTTTTTTTAATGGAAGATAAGGATTATTTCCCAGACAGGGTGAAATTACAAAGCGAACTATTATTTGGTCCAAATAAAATATTACAGTATTTTATTGATTTGGTAGTGCTACAAAAATAAGCACTAAAAATGTTGGACCCGACTCCTTTAAATAGTTTTAAATATAACCTGTTTTTTTTATTCATATTAAAACATTCAATTTTCTAAACAAAAATATTGTCCCCTTGGCGCTTGGCTTCCAATTGCCAAAAGAGGGAAAAGGATGTTTGGGTGAAGAAAACATTCTTTCCTCAGTCTGATAGTGAATGATTACAAAATGAATAGCTTAACTGGCAATTAACTTCATTTTCATTTAGTTGCCTACTTTGCACAGTGCTCCTTTCTGCTAACAGCAAATCATTATGTATTTTCTTTGCCCTGCTTGTCTTGTCTGCAGTAAAACTAAGTAGCATACTGTATAATCCTATAAACATTACTCTACAGATGAAGACCACTAGTTTAATTCTTAAACGAGGAAGCTCCTATTCATTTATCTTTAATTACACTTTGAAATTATCCAGTGACCCATTTACTGTGTTGTTTACTAATAAAAGACTTTATTAGGAAGGTTTAGCTACATTTCTTTCTTTTTGTCACTGTAATTGTAACATATTGCTTCTCACAAGCATGGATGATCAGTTAATCTGTATATACTCAGTCACTACTCTCCAGTTATGATAAGTAAGAGTATCTTTGGAATCTGATTCTGGTATTTTACTTCTGTCAATGTATGCATAATTTTATTTTTAAGTAACAAAGTGTTCATCTTAATGTTAACCTTTGCTGCTCCACAAACCTATTATTTAAGGTAAATTCATTAAATAAACAGTCTCCCTGGCAGTCTTTTGAAAAGGCAATGGGTTATGTAAACATGCTAAAAGACAAAATATTGCCATAAACTAAGTCTACTAATAAGACAATAACCCATTTTAGGTGGTAACAGAGAAAGAGGGAAACTCTCCAGTGTAATATCAGATACCAGTCCTTTGATGTCATAACTGGAAAATCTTGAATTGCTAGAAGCAAATACATTATTGCCATTGTTTGAGATGTCCTTGCCTTGTTGCAATACCTGTAATATCACTGTGTTTAGGGTGTTTGTGTTGTGCAGAACTCATTTTAAAACAATTGCTAAGGGTCCTAGATAAGGAAGGATGCTTTAATGGAAGTCTTTCTTAAACTGAGGCTAGGTTATTTGAGAGACTTAAATCCAAATAAATTATATATTCAAAAGTCATATTTTTTATACATCTGAGATTATACCAATAAAGCCCCCCAAAACCTTTACAGGACAGTGTTTCAGTCAAAAATGGTACTTCTCCTGCCTGTTTAACATGAAGGTATTGACATTGGTGCAAACTGAAGACTTACAAACCCTGAGTTCATCACATATTAACCTCTTACTTTTATATTCAATTTCACACATATTGATAATGGTTATTTTATACGCTGGACCATAAAACCTAATAGAACAATTTGTCTCAGTCTCATACAATGGTTCTGCCTCCTGTTTCATGCCTTTTCTTTTTCAAATTATATTTAACATTGAGGAACGTGTTACATTAACTTAACAGGTTTTCATTAATAGCCAACAAAAACAAAATCAATTTTCTGGAACTCATTATTATAGCTCCTGAGTTCTCCAGCCATTCTCCAGTTTTTCAGTCATTGCTTGTGAGCTACAGTACAGTATACACTCCAACAAAAGAAAAACCACCATTTTAAATGGTTGGTGCAGAAAGACCTTTTTTAATTTACACCTTGAAATGAAACTTACATTTAGAATTATTGTAATGCTCTAATTTTTTAATATAAAGTTCTAGTAGTCCAATTAATCGTGTTTATATAAGATTAAGTATGTTTTATAATTCTTTGAATTTTGTCCCAATCTGTAAAGAAACATAAAAGACATGTTCTGTACTATTACTTTGGGATGGTTTTGCAGTAGACTGATGGGCCTCTCTGAGTGGCCCAGCTGGTAAAGACGTATGCCCAAGCACAAGTTGAGCTATTTCATCCAGGTGTTGCAGGTTCAATTGGCTGAGCATCCCCGAGGGAATAGCTGCATGAGTTAAGATCACTTTATTGGCCATATACAGTACAATTTCTTGCATTAGGAATTCATCTTTTCACAAACCCCAGCTTGCTCTCCATGGGACACAGACACACAGACAGGGAGAGAAGCTTGGGGTCAGAATACAGGGTCAGCCATTGTATAGCGCCCCTGGAGCAAAACTATTCATTTAAAAAAAATCGATTGGCAACTATATCACCTCCTTATTTTTAAGAGATCCCAAAGAAAAAACTATCAGAAGGTTTTCTTTTACCTTAACTTGCATGAATAAAGGATTAATGGGATGTTTTTCTTTGTTCTTCATGAAAGCCAATTTCATTTTCTGCCACAAGCTCTTTTAGGAAGGCAAGCTCTGATCCCCAAAATATGCAGAAGCCTTTCAGAATGTTATGTTTCATCCACAACTCCCAAAATTTTACACCTTTTCTGGCCTTTTCATTTTTGGATACGTGTCTTCAATTAAATCAAGCTCAGAAATTCTATCTAGATACTCTGATTATCTCTTTATTTTATTCTCAGGTTTCCAGAGATTAAAAAGGCAAAAAAGTTTTGACCTCAAATGTAAAAGACTAAGACACCATGTATGCAAGCCGGGGTATGTTCAAGTAATAAAAGCAATCACATGACTGCATGTACTTTATGTATTATTGCAATTATGTTTGTACTGGAATACCATTTTCTGAAATACTGGAAGCTATTATCAAATGTTTTCTTAATAGGAATGTTTTTACATATTATTTGTTACAGCAAAAAAGAAATATGATTTCACTTGGAGTCATTTTCATCCATTTTAGCTGTAACAGATCATTTTCAGTGTAGTATTTCAGGTAAATTAATTCAGGAACAAAACTAAATTTGTAGTTTTGTCTTGTGACAAATCTTACAGCACCTTTCCAAAAGTGACAGAATGCAGTTTATTTTCTCACTGTCTGACTCTGTACAAGGTTTTTCAGCAGTGTGACTAAACTCACATTCTTTGATTGCATGAATCACACAAACATATATCTGATGTGACTGAGATTCAGGAATTGGGGTGGTCAGGAAAGATATATGAATATCGGAACGTTTTTGTAGATGAGGACTGTGCTATATAGGCAGTTTTCACAATTTGAAGAAAGAAACTTAATTCCTTTGAGTCACTTCACAGTGGGTTTCAGCAGGCTTACTAGCAAGACTGATTTGATATTGATCAAGAAATACATTAAGGGCAGATTTAAGCTCTTGAGAATTATCTATCACCTCTGTTTTATCAAGATACTTCTTAATCAAATAAACTGACTGTCTTAAGTCCAAGAAAACAGCTGCTGGGAAGTGGCAGAAGGACATTTACCTTCTTCTACCAGTACTTTTATACCTTAGCATGAACCACTGGAGAACATGTACTGTACTTGAAACTGTGGATCAGCAGTAGTGAGAAACAGGTTGGAACCTCAGTAATACACTGCGATTCTCAGTCCCTTTGGTTGAAATGATTGCATGGTGCTCATGGAGCACCTAAGTATGGTTTGTTTATTTTAGTTTTGATCAAGAATTCTGCATATTTGACAGATATTTGACAGATTAGCAAAGCGTGTAGAACTTTCAGCATATGCAGACCCTACAATGTTAATTTACATGTACCCCATCTCTTCATCTGATCTTTGAAAGAACAAGAGGCATTACATTTTATTTCTTTTTTTTTATTAGAACAGCATGCTGAATAGTGCTGAATGAACTTTTGCACATATGATATTCAGTGCTGCAGCACAGGGTTTAAAGCATACCATTTAATACTTTTAACACATTGATGTATGAGCAAAAGTCCACTCAATGCTAACAGTCTTTACTGTATATGTATTTTGAAATATGATCACTTTTGGTAGCTAGTCCCAATACCTTCTATTTCTATAACCCACAGATAAATAAAATCAGGCCTCATTTGAGCAAACTTTCAGAAGAATCTATAAATGTTATGTATATCATAGCAGAAGCAGCCCTAGAAATTGATAGTAAACAGTTGTTTTGAAGGGAGCTCAAATTAAAAAAAGATTTGAAGTGCTGCTGCTTTGAGTATTGCTTTTTTAAGTGGGCAATGGTTTACAAATATTTACAATTATTACAGTAAGGCTGTAAACTCAGTAGATGAAGTGCTATTTAGAGACTTGGAGAATGTTGAGTTCGTGCCATTTTTTGTGTGCTCAACAAATGTACAGTATATGCAAAGTGGATTTTGCCATAGTCAGACATTAGAGTTGTCTCATATGAGGTCTGTATCAAAACAATATGAGGCCTTCTTAGACTAGTTTCTCTGGTCTTGAAAATAATTTAGACAGAAGAAACAGAAGGCTGCATCTTGAATCGCGTCTATAGTATTGCCAATGGTCCACCCTGATGATTAAAGTTTCTAGTAATAAGAATACAGATTTATATTTCCATACTTGATTACCATTACAAGTGCTAAGTCCACAAAATCCACCATCCCTTCCATGCAGCTTGGGCAGAACTCGGCTTTCTAATCAGTAGGCATTGGCACTGGAGTAGGAAAGGCTGCTTGAGGGCTGTGAGATGTCTGTGGTCCTTCGAGGCATAGCTATGGGCTTTGGCACCACTCATCTCTAAGGAAATGTAAATGAGAAAAAAATGTAAATAGAAATGACTGCCTTCTCCACTTATTTAAAGTCATACATCAGTTTCACCTAGTAGTCTATTTCATAATAATTGCAGTGGAACCTTCCTACAACATAAATGAGGGAGAACTGCCTTATAGCCCCACATACTGTACAAAGCTTATGAATCCTGTTTTTGGAATTTTGTGTGGCCAAAAACATAAATGAGTTTCCAACTGCCCGGCTAACAGAGACCTATCTATTAATTATAGGAATGCAAATTATTTATCACCATTTCACGGCACTGAAAAGCAGGAGCATCTGAACAGGCTTCCACTTTACTGTATATGAAGTCAAAGTTACCAGCCATGGGCAACTGTTATGCACTAATTAGAGCCTCATCAATGGTGCATAACATTATCCAGTGAACTGGGAATATACAGTATAGGTGTCTTACAAGGAACACTCTTGAGTTATGGTATTTTTCAAGAGCCCATTTATTTGGATGTAATTCATTGGGTCTTTACTGACAGTATCTCCTACAGTAAGGTTCTTAGAGGCTGAGAATGCTGAAGCCTTCTTCGTGCATCAGCAGAATGACATTAGTTCACTGTCTGCATGAAAGTAATCTGTGTGCTCAGAGAATGAAAAGGAGTCACAGCTGAAAAATAATATTGACATGTTCTGTGTGCCAAAGAATATCTGAGGTGGTGTCAGAGAGAGTGGTGGAACATTCTAGTCACAAAGAATGTTATTTTGTCCTTGACAGACCTGATAGAACACAATGTGTGTAAATACATTGTGGTAAGTGTTATGCTGACTGCAGAATTGATAAAGCAAACTGGTGGTGTGCTTGGTACATGTATGTGATGTTTTCATGATTAATCTTCTTTAACACAAAAATGCCTTTCATAAAAACTAGGCGATCTTCATTTTCAGAAACGTGTAAATAAAATTATTCTGCCAACTTATTTTACTTTCCTTCAAGCTAACTTAGAAGTGTTGATCTTCTAGCAGGCCAATACAAGACTAAAAAGTTCTGGGACTACTATATAATTGCATTATTTCTTCAAGAAAATAATTATGAGGATTGTAATTGTAATGGCTACTTTGCTTCTCATCTCAGTTCTAGGGATCATCTGTTTGATCAACTTATAAAAGCCATCAACAGGAGCCAACAGCAACAGACTAACCTTCACCACAAGAAGACGGACCTCCGCACAGCAGTCTGTCCAGAGGCTGATCAGGTCTATGAGTCATTGCTGCCAAGGTTGTATTAATTTGCAGGGAGGTTACCCCAGTAATAATAAAGAAGTATGTAAATCTTTAATTATGGCTGTGTTGTGTTTCATAATGAAAATAATTAATGATTCTTCGGCCAGATTTTATGTGCGCAATTTTTGGAATCTTGCTTAATATCTGTGTTTAAAATATTTGATTGAGTCCATTGGGCCTGAATGTAGCATTATTTCTGTGCATCAGCATATAAAATAGTGTGATGTTTAATAGATTGCTGATCTTTGCTAAATATAAATACTTAAAGGGAGTAAGACACATTATTACATTATTAAAATCATTACAAATCTACAAGACCATCAAAAAATACAGTTTGAATTCCACGTCCTTTGAGATTGCACTCTGTGCACCAAAGCTTGAATAGATACAGGAATCAGACTCAAAACTAATTAGAGCACCCTCCTCTGTTTCAGAGATTTTCTGTTTCTGCATTCTATTTAGCTTGTTTGTGCCTAGACAATACAGAATTGAAAAGTGGAAAGTGTTAGTTGAATGTCAAGGCAAGAGTCATGGCAGGAACTTGTTGTGAAGTACCATTTTTTGTGCTAAATATGCATTACTTGATCTTTGATGTTAGGAATACTCTTAATTCCAAAAAGTATGGGAAAAAGTCTAAGGGGGAAAAAACAATCTTTCTTTTTTCTGAAACTTGAAATTACTTTACATAATGTGAGAAGTTGATTAAATTAATATGTGCAGTTCTGATTTTCCATATACTGTATGTGTTTATACTGCGGGGAAAAAAAATCCAAGGCATGGAATATACTGTACATAGAAGAGAAGAAAGCTCAATGTCAGCGGAAAAGGAAGGTTATTGTTTTCATTTACTGGTCTTGAATTTCATGGTCTTTAACAAACAAAATGCTTGAACAGTCTCGGCCAGCGACAGGCCCAATTTGCAACATGTTCAAAGTGTAGATAACAAGCTTGATAATCATTTGACTCCCACAAATGAAATTGCATTAAGTTGATTTTAAAGATGCATCTAACAATACAACACCAATAAAATAAGAGGAACATCCACTTATTACATTGAAAACCTGTCCAAGTGTGAAATGATGCCAACCTCTTTCAAGCACCTTAACTCTACCCTTAGAATGCCACAGCTGATGACATTTATACACAGTTATGGTATAGAATAATCCCACATCCAAGGTCAACAAGCAAGCCCAAGGTTTTCTTTGATTATCCAAGTGGAATCTCCCTGAGGTTTTCCTCATGGACTTGAAGATACCCTTTGCACACAAATGCACAAGCAAGAAGAATTTTTGGAATTTTGCCCGTTTTGGGCAAAAACCTTCATATTCCATTAGAAAGCCCAGATTTTTTATTCTGTTTTACTGGAAATGAATGGGAGGTTTTATGAGGGAGCTAGCTGGAAAATTAGCATTGGAATCTTCAAACCAGGCTGGAATGTGGCAAGAACAAAAACAATTTCAAGACATTTGTTAGTTTTTATATGGTAAGATTAGGGAACACATTTCAAAAAAACAAAGGCACTGCTAATTTTATCATCAGATCAATATAATTTGTACTTCAATATTAATATTCTGGAAAGAACACACACTAATGGGAACTGTAACAAACCAAGTTGATCCCTGAAATGTATTTTGCATTGTTTTTTGTAAATTAAGCTGCAGTAGACAAACTAAACCAGATCCAAGATTTTGGGTTCCAATGTTTTATACAGTTCTGTACAAAAGAAATGCACACACAAGCCATATTAATTTAATCAAATATTTTAAATATAGAAACAAAATCACAGAGAATTTAAACCAAAGAACTGGACAAAAAATAATGATAAACTTTGAGGATTAAATGTGACATAGTGCGAGAATCCAAACATTCCAAAGTCGGTATGGGATATGACCTCCCTGAGCATTAACACATTCTTGTCAGTGATGAGATGGTTTTAGAGGTGTTCAAAGGAATAAGCAGGCCATGGCAAGACCTCTGTATTGTCTTCTTGAGGTTGTGTCATTGTAATACTTGAACTCTGGTCTGGCACTGTCATGCAGAAAAATCGATATTTCCTGATCAGTTTGCAGGTGCTGAAGCTGTGTTAGCTAAAATATTTTAACAATCACATAGAGATCAGTTTTTCCTCAATTTTCACCAATGGGTGTTCTTGTGTTAATTGAGGTTCCATTCCAAATCATCACACTCTCACCACCCTATTGGTTATTTGAATAATACTATCGACATCATAACGCTCACCACAACATCTCTGCACACATTTTCTTCTGTCATATTTGTCAAGATCAAAATAGATCTTTAGCAGCAAATTAAACATTCCTGTAATCTCTTTTATTGCCATGCCAGATATAATCTGGCCGAAAGAAGGTGACAATTAAATCTCTCAATTTGTCTATTATGGCCTCCAAGCACACTGATCATTTTCACGCACAGAATGAGCGACAGCTAAGCTGCTAATGTACAGGTCTTTTTTTTCTTGGAATTTTTTATGCTGTAGCAACAGCAGTCTGCAAACTACATATAAATCAGAAGGCTGAGAGGGTCTTTTGTTGTTGTGGTGAGCCCTCAGCCTTTAACGACATGATCTGTTTCTCTTAGAGTTCTTCCTGGTTCCTTTGGAATAGCCAGCAGAACGTGTTATTCTCCAGTCAACTGCTCACAGACAGGTCACCTTCACTCATGCCGATAGGAACTAGGCTAACTTCATTCCTTAAACGTGGTATGGTTCAGTCTTTCACTGGTCTAGTGTTAACTAAAATGATACATTTCTGAAAGTCCGTTTAGATAGATCCCTAATCAACTTACTGTATTTTGGCAATTGTAACCCCTGGCATTTGAACTCATTATTTTGTTTACATCAAGTAATAACACACCCATTCAACAAACCTTTCTACTCACTGTTTAAAATGGAAATGACATCATGTATGTGCCCAGCAAGCTATTGATTAGAAACCTTTTTTGTGCATATAAAGTACATGTTAATTTTTTTACAGAAGGTTGACAGCCTGGCTATTTGTTTTTGTAACCTTTCCTGGCCATTTCATAAGTTCAGTTTTTCATATATGTTCACAACTATAGAACTCAAAGCCAGACCCTCCTGAACCCTTACCTGGAAGGAGGTAAACACCACATTTAGCTTTGTTTTTTAAACAATTAAATGAAACTTTTTTTAAAAAAAAGAACCAACGGGTTGATACAAAAAGAGAGCAACCTCATGTGTCTTCATTTCAAGTCCAAGGAAGTTCTTACTTTTCTTCCTATTAGACACACATCCCTATCTTTCCCTCAAAAAACAAGATGAGGCAAGGACAAGTTTGATGCTGCCGGTTTAATTTTTAAGTTATGATGAATTACAGCTGCCGTCATAGACTGGAGCACAAGAAGGATACAGCAGATCTGTGCGCTGCAACGCTTCATGCCTGCCTGTGTTTAAAAATGATTGATTAAGCTGACATTAGCTCAGGAGTGCACCACTGCGCCATTTTTCTTCCTCATTACATAAGACAATATTTCAAATCAATAGAGTACGGTACAAGAAAGACTCCAAAGGTACCAGAACATCCTTCAGATAAAGTTTAAGCAAAATACAATCGAGTCTTATCAATTATTCAGCTCTTATCGAGGCCAAGGAGTTTTATGACATGCCCAAAATGAAGGTATTTGTCTCTTGTGAGCACAGTTGAGAACCAGAGACAGGCTTTTCCCACTCCCCTGCTGACAGGCCAAGGGTTATCCAGTTGAAGATTTCTTTTGAAGATCTATCTAGATGGCTGTCTAATTTCTAAATTGCTCAAATTTGCCAATTACATTTCAGCTGTGGGCCTTTTATCTTTAACAGTTACATACAGTAATTGTTTTTTCAAGCCTGCAATATTTTCATGACGTTATCACACTTTGAGGCTTATTGCATAATTAATGTCTGCACCACTAAAGAGGAAAGGCAGATTTTGTGACAGAAATTAAAATATGTTCATTTGACAAAAAATAATGAAAGCCTAAAACAGAGACTTCAGAGTGAAATTTGAAAATCATTGACTTTTTTCTACAAGATAACAATTACTTAAATAAAGCACTGAAAAAATCCATTTTACTGTGTATACTAGTTATCTTTTGCTTAAAAAAATGCTTAAAAATTTTGTTGTAAGACTCACAATGAATCATCCCTATTTATCTGTCGCAAGATTATTTGTTTGCTTCTAAAATAGCACAACTCAGTTTAGAAATTTGGTCTTTTCCTCCTACACATTTATAATTAGAGACCAGTACATTGAAAGCAAATAATGAAATCCTGAATCAAAGGTGAGCAATTTATAAGTTAAAGATGGACTTTAAATCTCCCATTAACAAACAGAACTGATAACCGTCATGCAGACAGCAGTCACCAGACAGCAGTATGAGAATCAGTGACATTGGAAATATGAAGTCATACACTGTATGAACATTTTGTCATTGGGCCATAGCTCGAATTTCTTCTGTCCTTTCAAGCTCTGCTAGAAAGAGTATCATACAGTACATCACATCTTATTACTGGTTTTACACTATTAACTAGATCCCTGTAGTCATAACTTCGTATGATATGTTCTGTATGTCTAAGTCTCTATGATAATCTTTTGTTTTCCTGTTTTCAACTTGTAAACCTTTGATTTGATATGTGCATCACATTTCAACTGTGCTAAGTCCCTGGGTGAGATCTTAACATGTTAACTTCCTGTATGGTCCTGATCTACAGCTTCTATTCATTAACCTTTGGCAAAACATAAAAAATAAGGGATAGTGTGTATGATATCTATGTATGTGAAAAACAGCAAGGTCCATGGCCAAAAGGCTGTTATTGTTATAATTTTATTTTAACCAGCTCATGTAACTTGCTTTAAGCCATGAGAATGTAGAGTATTATTCCATGAACAAGTATAAAAAGACAAATTGATCCTTTGAGAAACGTGACAACCAGCCTCCTATATTTAACTGCAGCAAATTAAAACTAAACCTTTGTCCTCAGGCAACTATCGCTTAAGAGGTTACTTGCTGACCTTTGGCCATTTACGCAGGGAAAGAATCTTGCTTTACAGTGTTTTTAAAATGGATGTTTAAAGAATTTCAAATGGTAGTTTCTGGCATGATGCCTTACCAGTGCAGACATCCAGTATTATTATCGAATAACTATTGTGAATAGCGCCTTGAAGATCTATCAAATACAGCTTTTCTTAAATCTATAATGTCTCCCTGTTAAACCCACCTCTTGCAATCTGCTCTTGTCAGAGCACTGCATTGTCCAAGACATTAAGAGCAAATTCTGATGCTTTACTGCTGAAGGCAGAAGAGGAAATATGTGCTACCAGTTTGCTACACATTGGTATTTCCCAAAATGAAGAAATATGAATAGAGGAGAGATCTATCCAGAACATTGTGCCAGCATTTTAACATGCATAGAAAACAAATCTTGTTAGTAACATTACAGAACAAGTAGCTTTCAGCTGTGGAAAGGTTTTCGGCTTGTAATTTCACAACCAGAGTGCCTTCTTTGCACATTTGTCTTACTGACAGTTTTTATTTAAGCACAAGTATCTAGTTATTGAAAAATATGGAGAAAACTAAATTTTAGTGGAAAGCCTGTACAGTATATCAGCTGTATTGCACAAGTCGGTTGCTGAGTTCATTCAGGACATGGGGAGTTGTATGAAATAAGAGCATGTCATATCTAATCAAAAATTAAAATAAACTTATTGCACCTTGCACCTGGGGGGGTCAATTTGGAAGCTACACTGCTTCCAATAAGGCAGAATATTTGATAAAGTGCAGCAAGTGCCAAAGGAAAAAAAATGCCTTTTTTTTCAAAATCATATGCTGTTCATTTGTCTATCTCTTTAGTGAAACAGCTGAAATTTTAAAGCATTGCCTTAAAAAATTACTTGACAGGGTCATGATTCCAAGTATTATAAACCAATTAGGCAGATTACATCTCTAGTTGCAAGCTCCTGTATGATCAGCATTGTAAGAATAATTAAGATCTTGTGTCTGCTGTATTGTCAGATTCCAACAAGGAAAGATGTTTTATTTAAAAAGCATGGCCAGTTATAGATAAAGCAAAAAAATAAATCTTTCATCTTTTATGAAAACAGTATACTGTATCTTCTAAATCCCATGACACAAGTAAAGCTTTACAATTAGCTGAATCAATTCCTGGTATTTTAGTTATAACATTATATATCCCTGAATTGTACAAAGAAATACATCTGGCTCCAGGCCTTGATCTCATGTAATTGAAATTAATAGATTTATACAATAAATTAATCTAATGAAACACAATTATTAGTTTGGAAAAACGAAAAAAAGTACATTTATCAGATCAAAACTGAAGTTGCTTCATACTGACTGGATCTATTCAATTTGTTGCACAATACAGTCCAGTATATTCTCTTGCAAAAAGTATGTCAAATGAATTTGTCCAAATGTGTCTGTAAGAAAATTTCTTTATTAGTGGTATCTATGACTTATGCACTGTCTTTTAAAGGACAAAGTATAAAATGAAGCACATAATCACAGGCTTATTTCTCCTTTGTAATGTGTGGCATTTTACTATGAGTAGTGTGTAAAGACATTAAGAGACTACTGTATTTCAAATGTTAATCTGACAGAAAAATCAAATATGAAGACAAAATGAAATGCTGGTTATCTAGAAAAAAATATCAGACTCAAAAACTGGGATGGCTAACTTGCAATCACCATTGAAGTACCATTATTTTGAAACAAGAGTCATTTCTATGTCCGTCACAAAACTGCTGCTAAAGGCACACAATAAGTGTAAAATATTTTTTATTAAAACTGGATAATCATTACGTGATCGATTAATTAAAGATGAAAAAGGTGTGCAGGTGACACTCCTGTGAAGATTCGAGTCTCTGACAAAACCCACCGTATTACACATTAATTTTCAACCCCATTCCTTGCATGTAATAATTCTCAAGGGTCTCAGTACTGCAAATTTATCAGGCTACACTGGTGGATAAAAAGGAAATCAACATTGTATTTTTCACAAATAAGAAGAGAAATTACCATTTCATTTTAGATTTGTCATTAAGAAAAAAACATTTTCCAAAATGACAACATTTTATATAACTTTTTTTAAACTTATTTCAGAACGACATACCACGGTTGATTTTTGCAGGTTATAACAGAATGTACAGTAGTTTTCCCAACAGATCGAACAGTTCAGATGCAGTTCTTTAGTCACAGGCCTTAAAATGTTAAGAGTCCGCCCTTGAGCTGTCTTGGCTGCATTCACGGATTTTTCATTTCTTAAATAAACAGTTAATAAATGTTAAAGGCTTAAAATACAACTGAATGATTTATTGAAAAACATTAAAATTACGCTGAGCATGTATACTGTAGATCGAAGCTGTGTTAAAATGCTATTTGGAAAGTGTGCTGCCTCACAGCGCCACCTAGCAGCGATCAGTAAATGTTTTATTTGTACCTTTTATTTTTTGTGCTTAGTTCAATGTGAACTCCACGTCATTCAAATCATTATTGTCAGATAACATAAGCTAAATTCTGAAGAGCTATTATACTTTTTGATATTTAAACGATATTAAAAGTTGATTAAATTAGAAATGTTTTCATGTTTTCATTTTCATGACAGAAATAATCCAAATAAAACCATTCCTTCTTACCTCTAAATGACATGCTATAAATGAAGTCAGACAGTACACCTCTTCTCAAAGCCTTTTTAGAAAGTAAAGCTTAAGCAATGATTTGCTCAAATCACAGCAATCACAGTTAGAAAAACATATGTTTTTAAATATGTTTATTGCAGACCAAAACAAAATGAACATTTATGCACTTTATTTTCTGCTTCATTGAGATTAAAACATTTCAAACAGGAGAAGGTGACTTCAATTCTACTTTAGACCTGTACTATATTTCCTACATTTACATATATACCCATATTCTAAGGCTCAGGAAACATTTTATAGAAACTATGGAAGGAGAGAATTTTCAATTCTACTGTATGTCTCAGATACTGTAATTTCTACATGTTTGGTTTTGATGTGAGTGTGTTTGAAAATCAGTAGTAGCTGAGTTTACTTTATTTGCACACTTTAACATTTAAATGGTTAAAGAGTACCTTTCTGTCAATCATCTCAAACAACAACACTTTACAGTAACCATAATACAAAACATGCTCTTGCACTGATATAGGACATCATCTCTTGTCTTAAACAGTAAAGTAAGACTAAACACAAAATTAAGACTAAGAGCATGTATATTTATGATGAGTTTGTATTTTGTAAGACTGCAATATTTAAAAATCACTTTAACCACCTATTAGATGGTTGTATAATGTAACATAACTTCAAAGATAGCAAATATATCAGAAGATATGTTAATTAATTCGATTTCAAACTTAATTATAATTATCTTTCCATACATACCAGTCCCCAAATCGTAGATTTATTATTAATTAAGAGGAAATATTTTTTGTTCCCTTAATAACCTCTTGACAAATAAGAAAGAGAGCAGACAAATAATATTAAAAGGCCTTCATTTTAAACCATCAGAAAAAATAGATTTGTTCATGGAATTCTGCTTCATACCTTTCCTAACCTTTCCGAACCATTTTTGCTCAAATTGTGAAAAGAATTCAGGTTGTTTTCAAACCTTCAATTTTCTCTGATTTCTTTTCCCTAAAAAAACCAAACAAACAACGGAGCAGTCAAAAGCACAAGAAAAAATGGGAAAACAAAAACGACAGGTGAGGTTGAGGAGAGTCAATATGAACACCAACTGGAGTGATTTTCTCAGTAAAAAATTAGGAGGTGAAAAATGGCATGGTTATTTGTACCTGACAGAAGTTAAGAGTTTCTCCCTGAGGCAAAGAAACTCCCTGCAGACTGGAGCCTTGCTTCTCCTCCAGCCTCATCTCACCTTGCGAGAACATGCTGAGGAGCAGCAAATGTTCACACAGATTATCTCTGTGCATGAGCTGCATCGGTTAACATTTTATTAATACAAAGCCGTGGCATGGGGAGGAACACGAATCTCCTGATAACTAGACTCCTGAGAATGCCCAGCCAACCCTAGGAGTCGCTACATTTTGCAGTTTGACCTTGCTGGATGCGTTGTATCAATAACAGTGATGGGCGAACGCGCCGGTGGTGTTGTTCCACACTCTGCTCTGGATCATCTCCTGGAATGTAAAGCACAGCCAGCACTGTAGCAGCACTTCAACATTTGGAATTTAAAATGCACCACTTAATAAAAAGGATGTCCAGCACTGGCCTTTTCTTTACAAACCAACAGAGCTGCACAATCTCCTGCACAAGGGTTACTCTGTATCCTAAATTGGGGACTGAATACAGTACCACCCTGTCCAAGCTTCCAGATCTAATGGACTGCCATATGCAGAACTGAATATGAAAAAAAACACTTCAAACTGAGCGTGGTTCATCAGCTGCCCCTTTTTCCCTTCTGAACGAAACCATATTCAAAGCTGACTTTTGTATAAAGAAACGTTCAATATAAACACCAAGATTGGAAATTCAGCAAGACCTGCAGCACAATAAAAGATATTAACATTTATTATTAATAATAATATCCCCCATTACCAGAAAGCTCCTTTATTATGCAGTCTGTGCAATCTGTCACCTATTCTGGAAACAACACAAGGCAGGAATATAGCCTGCATGGGACACTAGTCCATTGCAGGAAATGCACACAAGCACAGATGGACAATTTAGCGACACCCATTATTCCAGCAAGCATATTTTTGGGATGAAACCCAGTTTTGTGGCAGTGCAGCCTCATAGCTCTTGGAACCTGTGTTCAATTCTGAAATGGGGTAGAGTAGGGTTCTGTAGGGCTTATATACTTTGCCCATGGCCATCAGGTGTTCCAGTTTCCTCCCATCTTCCAAAGACCTGCTGGATAGGTCTACTAGTTTCTCTCTATTGTGACTGTGTGCATGTTTGAGAAGGTCTCAGGGACTCTGTGACCCTGCCCAGGAATACAATGGCCTCCTGACAATGAACGGATTATTGCTGTTGTTATTTTCTTGTCTCATGAATCAGATTCTGGACCTCAGCAAGGATAAGGAAGGGAATGCACACGAAACAAGAGCAATCCATATGAATGGTCAAATTCTTCCTCTTAATTTCTAATAAACACTAGCTTCTGACAGGAATATTCCAGGCATAATAATGAAGCGCAGAAAACAACAGGGTCCAGTGCTGACTGGGGTATAATTAAAATATTCGCCCTACATAATTTTGCAGCATCCCAGAATCCACTAATGGGATTAGTTGAAAATTGATGGGTATCCTAAAAAAACTCAATATCCTAATAAAAGATGATGATGGATTATCTTTTTTTCCCTGTTATGCATAGGGTGCTCTTTTCTTCACTTTCTTAGATCTGTCTTCCTTCGTGCTGATATTCAGGATGTCTAGGTTTTTGAACGCAATCAGGGCGAACCGTGTTCAAGTGCATTTCGCACTGACATGATTTTTTCTTGAATTAATGAATGATTATTCCCCTACAGGTGAAGGCAGTACTGTTGTCTCAGAACTTGCAGCCTGTTCTGAGACAACAAGAAAATCTATCTCTACAACGATAATAAACCTGGTCTCAAACTAATCATAGGAAAAACAATTCCAGCAACAAATCATCCACTGGAGTCACAACGCGGGCTGAGTCCCATGCACTAGTGATTGTTGGCTTTCGTCCAGTTTGCTTCAATGGTTGTCCCCTGACTAGACTCAAGCGATCCCTCTAGAAAGCCTTCACTTACAAGGTTCCCTCCAGTCTAATTGTTATCAGTACGTTATTGACCTCCAGTTGTCACTAAAAACATGCTCTTGTTTTCTTTGATTACAGTGTCTTAGCGGAGATGGGTGTGATTGTCTTCTCTCACAGCATGTAGCCTGAGCTACTGTGTGTACTGTATGTGTTTTGGGGGAAAAAGTAAAAATGAAACAATTACTGACTCTGAAGTCTTAAAATGTAAAACACCACTATGCTGTTGGTACCAGGACCAAGTTTACATAAGGGCTCCCTCATCTGACAAAAAGCCTTTAGAGTGACAACTGCTGAATGATTAAATATCTTCCCTTCAGGTCCTCACGAAAGAAAATTAAAGCAAGGTGCACCAATTGAACTACAAAAGTGGAATCTGTGTTGTGCATTACAACACTGCTTTCCTTAGGAGGATCTACCAACAGCTGTTGCCCAGTGGGTAGCTCAACCCTCGGGTGGAATAGAATATCAGGTGTTCGGTTTCCCCATGTAAGAGATAAATTTCACACACCCATGTGTTAGGCTTTCCTTTTTTTAAACAAATTAGACTCAGAACATTTCATTCCTTTATTGCGGTTACAGGGTTCACAGCAGGTCCTGCTCCAGCACACTGATAAACCAAGGTGTACAGGAGCTTACTGATTGGTTAGTGATCTGTGACAAATTCAGGCTATTGGAAATACTCCGGTGTCTGAAGTTGGAAGTGGGGAGAAGGGCTGCTAATTTAGCCTTTTGCTCATAGGTACATCATAACAATCAGGAAGACAAATGTCAAAACCTGTTGCCAGACAGTTTCTTGGGTTAGACGATTCTCCTTAATTGGGTGACCAGGGAATGGGTTCACTGCCCAGCAACTCCCTCTGTCTCTCATTCTGCATTTTGGATGAAAAACGTATAGCCCAAAAAATCGTTTGTATTACATGAAGGAATTGGAGTGCAGCGAGTCTAGAATACAGATGTACAGTGCGTATGAAGAGCTTTAATTAGCTTGTTATTTATTTTCTTACTTCTAGACCCTTTTATGTGTCTTCCATTTTCTTTTCTCATTTATGCTTTAACAAGTACTTATTATCCAAAAAACACTTCCTGAACTAAGAGCTCCTGAAGAGGCCTCTCCAAACTGACTTTGGCCAAACAGCAAAAAAGCTGCAGCATTTTGGACACCATAAGCAGATCCTGGAGCCCGAGTGCATCTTCAGCACTGGTGTGACTCTCCACCCCACTTCCATTTACACCTTGTTTTTTGCAGGAATATGTAAAGAAAATCCAAAGACCACTAAGTGCTAAGAACACAGGTATCAGGATTTAATTAAACTGCAAGCAGCTCAAAAATAAAAAGGAGATAGAAAGCTGTTTGCTGTTCTCAAAGCTGGGCGACAGCTGCATAACATGTAACAACTTCACACATCCATCTGCTTTTCTTCGGCCATCATGCTCAGCTTTTCAAGTCTACCCAACCCAGCGCTAATGAGCAGAGCAACGCGAAGGTAAACAATAGGGCATTGGAAAAGCATGGGCAAGGATTCAATATCGGAGTTGTACCATTGGCTTTAATCCAGTTTTTAAACAATGGCTTCACTCCCTCCAGTAAATCCATAAATGCACTGCTCTGTCCTTTCTTTTAAAGTGTTTCAATTAACATAATGTTTTCCAATCAATATTTTAAGAAATTTGTGCCAGAAATAAATTATATTAGATATATTAGAAGTATTTTCCAATTGTTATCCTCAATGCAAGCAATGCAACTTTTTGGAATAAAAGTAACAGCTACTATACATGCAATTCACCATTAAGGCAATTTCACATCTGCATACAGTATCTAGTGCAAGTAAGGTTTTCATGTTTTGTGGACTTTCATGAGCTCTGGAGGAAAACGTTAGGGCAATGAAGGCCTATAGGTTGAGCTTTAACATATTAAAGGTGCTCTCTGTGAAGTGATTTAACTTTTTCTGTACAACAGGACTAATGGGGCTTAACACACAGTAGTTACCTTCCCTCCATATTCTGTGTCTTCGCCTGGACTATAACCACAACAACAACAAAAAATATCTGCCTGCGTTGTTTTAGCTGGACCCCATAGTGAGAAGCTGGCGCCTTTTATTGATCAACACAAACTCCCAAATATATTAGCTGAAAATGAAAGTTATGCTCCATGGAATTCAATGTAACCCAAGCTCTTCAGGTTGCCATCAATTTTAATCACATCCCTAATGAAGTGGTTCGTTTCTGGTGAACACACATAACTCATAATGCAAGAGTATCTTCACAGGCTAAATCACATCATTTTTAAGTTCCCCCTTCAATACTGCAAAACCCTTACTTTTAATAAACTATGCAGTACCTAATGGTGTTAGCAAATTATTACAGATTGACGCCTCAGACTTCTTTGTTCCATAAAGCATGTGCAAAAGGCAAAATCACAAATAGTGTTGAATCAGTGTGATCATAATGCCTTTCTTGTATTGAATACAGCAGTATAACCAAGACCTTTGCAAATGGTGGTAATATGGTGTTTTTGTTCACTTGCTGAATGGAGGTGTTGTGTTTTTTGGAGCCTTTTCTGCATTTACAGCAAAAAGTTTGTGGTGTTTTTATTACATAATATTATGCAACTTAGGTTGTACTGAGTTTAAAGGAGAAATAAAGCTGTTTTAATAATAATTGCTTACACTTATACAGTGCCTTGCGAAAGTATTCGGCCCCCTTGAACTTTTCAACCTTTTGCCACATTTCAGGCTTCAAACATAAAGATATACATTTTTTATTTTATGTGAAGAATCACCAACAAGTGGGACACAATTGTGAAGTGGAACGAAATCTATTGGATTTTTGAAACTTTTTTAACTAATAAAAAAATGAAAAGTGGGGCGTGCAAAATTATTCGGCCCCTTTACTTTCAGTGCAGCAAACTCACTCCAGAAGTTCAGCGAGGATCTCTGAATGATCCAATGTTGTCCTAAATGACTGATGGTGATAAATAGAATCCACCTGTGTGTAATCAAGTCTCTGTATAAATGCACCTGCTCTGTGATAGTCTCAAGGTTCTGTTGAAAGCGCAGAGAGCATCATGAAGACCAAGGAACACACCAGGCAGGTCCGTAATACTGTTGTGGAGAAGTTTAAAGCCGGATTTGGATACAAAAAGATTTCCCAAGCTTCAAACATCCCAAGGAGCACTGTGCAAGCGATCATCTTGAAATGGAAGGAGTATCAGACCACTGCAAATCTACCAAGACCTGGCCGTCCCTCTAAACTTTCAGCTCAGACAAGGAGAAGACTGATCAGAGATGCAGCCAAGAGGCCCATGATCACTCTGGATGAACTGCAGAGAACTACAGCTGAGGTGGGAGAGTCTGTCCATAGGACAACAATCAGTCTTACACTGCACAAATCTGGCCTTTATGGAAGAGTGGCAAGAAGAAAGCCATTTCTCAAAGATATCCATAAAAAGTCTCGTCTAAAGTTTGCCACAAGCCACCTGGGAGACACCCCAAACATGTGGAAGAAGGTGCTCTGGTCAGATGAAACCAAAATCGAACTTTTTGGCCACAATGCAAAACGATATGTTTGGCGTAAAAGCAACACAGCTCATCACCCTCAACACACCATCCCCACTGTCAAACATGGTGGTGGCAGCATCATGGTTTGGGCCTGCTTTTCTTCAGCAGGGACAGGGAAGATGGTTAAAATTGAGGGGAAGATGGATGCAGCCAAATACAGGACCATTCTGGATGAAAACCTGTTGGAGTCTGCAAAAGACCTGAAACTGGGACGGAGATTTATCTTCCAACAAGACAATGATCCCAAACATACAGCAAAATCTACAAAGGAATGGTTCACAAATAAACGTATCCAGGTGTTTGAATGGCCAAGTCAAAGTCCAGACCTGAATCCAATCGAGAATCTGTGGAAAGAGCTGAAAACTGCTGTTCACAAACGCTCTCCATCCAACCTCACTGAGCTCGAGCTGTTTTGCAAGGAAGAATGGGCAAGAATTTCAGTCTCTCGATGTGCAAAACTGATAGAGACATACCCCAAGCGACTTGCAGCTGTAATCGCAGCAAAAGGTGGCTCTACAAAGTATTAACGCAAGGGGGCCGAATAATTTTGCACGCCCCACTTTTCATTTTTTTATTAGTTAAAAAAGTTTCAAAAATCCAATAGATTTCGTTCCACTTCACAATTGTGTCCCACTTGTTGGTGATTCTTCACATAAAATAAAAAAAATTATATCTTTATGTTTGAAGCCTGAAATGTGGCAAAAGGTTGAAAAGTTCAAGGGGGCCGAATACTTTCGCAAGGCACTGTATAGTGCTTTTCTGGACACTCCACTCAAAGCGCTTTACAGGTAATGGGGATCCCCTCCAACACCACCAGTGTGCAGCCCCACCTGGATGCTCTGCACTATCAATGAGCAGATAGTGATACAGAATTCGATACAGATAAATTAAGTGAGCATATGTGCCTCACAAGTATAAATTATATATAGGGAATAATTGGTCAATTTATTTGTTTTTTTAATTTTATTTGATCAGAATTCTTAAAATTTGTTGATGTGTTATGAAGAACAAAGCATGTCAGCGAGTGTTCATTATTGCTTTAAGTTAGCCCTTCAGTGATTTCATGCAACCCTGTGGCCATCCTTATGAGTGTTTCAGTACTGTTGCTCTAGGGCCTTGTTCCTTTTCTTCCTTTTGGAATAAAAAAGGTTTCACCATGTAAACATGCAACCTACAGAGAGAGCATTTATTTTTATGGTATATTTGGAGAGGCTCTTTACCAAAACAGCTGTATCATCTTATTCCTTCACCAGATCCTCTCTTTCAACCTCTTCCTACACATAACTCAGCATAGCTGTGGTCTAATCAGGGTTCTTCTGTGTTATGAAGTGAATAGTGAATAGCTGATTGTTCAGTTTTCTGATAACATGTTTTAAACCCCTCTTTTAAACATAATTGTTTTGTGTTGATGCCCCTCCCCCCTTTGGTATCTGTCTGATTTGGAGTCTTAATTGCAGAAGAAGAATGTGGACGTGTGCTTTAAAATTGACTATTATCTTTACGAGTCTTTTGAGTGTCAAATTGCACATCTGCAATCAGAACAGCAACACCAATCATTCCTGCGTACAGTAATTGGTTTTGAATAAATCAGTGTGAACAGTTAGGTCTTTTTCATATATACTTACTTTAAAGATGCACTTCGGTTGTTATTCAAAAAAAGCACCCTTTCCTGTGTGATAAACCTACACTGCAGCTTATTTCCTATAGAAAGCACTGTGAAGCTACTTTTTCCATTTACTGTAAGAAAAACATCTGCTTCAAAAAGGTAAAAAAGTTAACTTCATTACTTAGCTTCTGAAGGATTTATAAATTATGACTACAATTCTACACCGAGTGAACAGGCATACTGTATATTTAATATGTTTACAAATTTCATGCTGTTTTACAATGTGTTACTGGCAATATGTTCCTCTATATTCAATATGTAATTTTTTATTTGCTTTCATTCCTTAAATTTCTGTTTAGAATCTAAAATAGGCTCAACTGTCAATCCACTAATCTTTTCCTAAAATTGTGCATTCTGAAGTATCAAGACATCTCATGTGCTGAGTTCTGGGCCATTATGTCCTTCAATACATTCGACTTAACTCTTTCTCTGACACAGTCTAGGCTTTTCCTAAACAGACATATACAGTACATCTACATCCATATCTGTGTGTCAGTCTAGGGTTGATACTTTATTAGGGGGTGTGGACTTTTGTATATCACTCTTTCCCACTTGTCGATCAACAAGGAGAAAGAATCCACATCCCTTTCTGCTGAGCCTCTAGGCATAGCTGTTCGAATAGATCCATCAGAGCCAGAGGTAGTGTTTGTTAAGCATGCTGCCCATTGAGAAATAGTACAGGAGTACTTCAAAAAGCCTCTGAATATGGAACAGTGATCATTTGGTGATAAACTAAACAGCAGTACCCACTAGCAGAGCTCAGCCCCAGTGAAAGAAAAGTAAGGGCAGCACAGCTCTTTTATTGATTTTATCATGAACATCACTCTGCTAACTTCCCCGTGGCCTGTTTTATGGCTGGGTTTTCCTGGTCAAATTAAGTGAAATAAAAAGATGTTTGTATACAGTAAATAAAAACACTTCTGGATAAATCTAAAATATGTTTCTCTATTCCACATAATGCTGCTACTACAGAAAAGAAACACATGTTTTCCCATGAGAGGGACCTCTACAACATGGCAATAAGGAGACATGGCAATTCAAATTGTTCTCTTAACATTAGCCAGGTTTTCTTTGCTCGGTATTCTTAAATGCTCCTGATGATTATTTACCAGTGATGGCTCGCTAGTACACTGTTCAACAGTATTGGACAGCCTTAACAGTCTAAATGTACTAGCTGCTTCATTTGAACACTTTTGAATGCCTTTGAATGATGCCAAAATGAGAGTCAGAATTCAGCAAATGAAATCAGCTTCAAATTTGATTCTGGTGTTGCAGGTGCCAGCTACAGTGTAAATCTGGCAGCTTTCACAAATCTTACCATTGCAGATGATGATGAAGAAGATTATTATTAATTGCAAAACTCGCAAAAAATGGTAAAAATGAGTTACCAAGAAAAAAGAGATCTGAGCCTTGTATTGTATGGTTTGAAATATTTGTATATTTTTAGGGCTTGTAAAACACAAGTGCTAAGACATCAAATATACCACAGAGCTTTTATTCAGAGAAGCTGCATCCTTTCTGCACTAAGAGCAGCCCATTCCTTTACAAGATAGGGCAGACGTAAACCTATCTTGACACTGCAATTTATGGGGCCCAGATTTTCACACAACCACGAGCTTTACAGATATTCTGCTCTGTCCTACCTAGTCCCCCCATCATTCACGCCCTTTGTCAAATAACTTTAAAGTTACTGAGAAACCAGAACTCTCCACTTTTATTAAAATCTCATATTTTTCTGCTAGTGATGGCGAGAATCTTTCCTCAGCATCTGGTCTAGTCTCAGCAGGTAGAAAAAAATCAATCACTTTCCCATGGGATTTGCATAATCTTCCCATGGAGGTGAAATGTGCGGCTGCTATGCTATTTGTTGCCATGTTTTGGGATTTCTGCTGTCTTCTCATATTCTGATATTTGATGCCACTGTGCGAGAAAGTTTCAGATGGGATGCTGGCCTGTGTTTTCCATATCCCTTTATAAACTTGCGTACAGACTGCCCCCTCCATGGCTCAAGCTGCACTGCAGTCTTGCTGTATTGCAGATAGGCCAAGCGTTCATTGGATCTATTTTCCGCTTTGTAGAGATTTATTGCATCCCTCATTGCAAAATATGTTGTCCTGTGGCAGAAAACATAGAATTGACTCTTGACTTGACATTTATGTCACTGGATTGTTGAACGAAGGCATAGCAGGACACACAAAAGAATGTCGTGCTCATGGAAGTGCAGGTAGCCATTAGTACTATCCTTAATCGCACAAGCATGATGGTTATCCATTGTACTTTCACATAGTGTAAATGTTTTGCTTATATTGTATGCAACCCAGCAAATTATTATCAATAAAGATGGTGGTATTTCAAGCTGAAAGTTCACTATTAATAATTCTTTATAGCTGTGCACTTTGTGGGAGTACTGCAGCTTTGAGTGAAGTCACTCGATGCCAAAAATGAAGATGAATTGAAAACCCAGCTTGGCATTATTACATAGCTAAAGATGAGCTTGAACCCTGCACTGTGCTGTGAACTCTTTGAGGTAGAAGTTTAAGGTTTCATAATGTTGTTTCAACTGTTCCACAAGTGTATTTATTCTGTGGGATGTGTCTCAACATCAGTGCCGTGCGCTCTCATTGTAAATTCTGTAGAAATGTTAATTGTGGAGTGTTTTAAGGCTGATCTCAGTCACTGAGCACCGTTAGCAGCACTGTCACATCAGCAGAGGACTTGGTTAATAGACTGTGAGGTGAAAGATGAGATTCTAATAAGTGTTTCCTGATTCCTCTCCCAATTTGGTCTTTCTCATTATTTTTCAGAGCCAACTGCGTATACAATCCCTGCGTAATTTGGGATTCCAGCCAACCTAGATTTGTTGTGCTGGCAGCATATCAGACAAGATCACTATCAGATATATAATCTTTCCGAACACCCTGCAATCATTGTACGCCTGAGACTGAGTGAGTGCTATTTATTTGCCACTCCATTTATTTTGTTGTTTAATTTGCACATTATGGATATATTTTAAAAGGCTGACGTGTGACACAGAATAAATAATGTTCAGTACACTTCCAAACTAAAATTAATAAGCATAAAGGTAGAAAAAAAACAGGGCTAATTTCAGGACTAACATTCCAAAATATTGAGTTATAATATCATAAAAGGGTGTACTTCCAGTTAAACAACTGTACAAAGAGAATTGTTATTCTCTAACTCCTGCTGGCTCACTTCTAGAAAAGTGTCAATGTAAACTGTATTTCAGATTAAATTACATGCATCATACATCAATCTTGCACATAAAATCTTAGATGACACCTCTTATCCACTCGTTTTAGAATATATTCTCCTACAATCTGGGAGGAGGTACTAGATCCCCTGTATAAAGACTAAGACAGCATTTACTTCCTTTATACCTAAAAATGTTCAATTGCTGAACAATGAAAACATTGTTTGCAGGTAGGGATGTTATTGTTATTATTGTTTTTAGACTTTTTATGAGATAATTGTTTTTTAACCTTTATGGTACTGGAAGAGCTCTGATTGAGTGATGCTGTTGAATGTTGTTGATATCATGGGATTGTATTGTTGTTGTATTGTATTATTGCAGTTATATGTTTATGAGCTTTTTGTCTTTAGGGACAATAAAGGTTAATTTGATTCAATAATCAGTAGAACAGTCCAATAATTTTAAGACATTGCAGTACTTTTGATTCACCCCAAAGTGTAAACATTATTTCTGTTTTTTTAACCCTCAAAAAGATCCCTCAAGCCTACCAATTGAAAGAGCAAGAAAATGTTCTTGCATACAACTCTTCAACATGACACTATGCAACATTTTTAAAAAACAGACACGAGAAGAAATACATCCTTAAGAGAGACAAATTGACTTGACAAAAAAGAACTCAGCTTGTTAGCCAAACAGATGAACCAGTGGTGGTAATGTGGTAATTATCTGTGACAGATCTTCACTTTAATTATCTGCACCCACTAAATTTTAATAATGGGCTCCTTTTTCGTAAAAAAATCTATACAGAAAAGCATTACTCTTCACAGATGTTTATGGGTATATCCAGGCTGTGGGCTACATACAGTACATCATATTACGAATTTAACCAGTCTTGTGGGATCCTTTTGGTAACTGTAAAAGAATGTTCCCAGATTGTTTTTTCTTTGTAATTGCTAACCGAGATACAAAAGCCAGACTAAAATGATGCAGGTTTTTATTTTCCCCCTTTTTTTACTGGAACGTGTTCAATTCACTAGGATTAACATAGTGCGCTAGTATGATGATTATTCATGTTTGATCTTTAATTTCTGAGGAACACATGGAGCCCTCCCTTTTAAATTTCCCATTTGCATGCGTTTATGCCATTTGCATGTACATTTGTTTTTGCCTGAGGCCAGAGTCTGCTATCCTGTTCGGGCAAGGGGCCAAATGATGGATAAGTGGGCTTTAATCTATACAGCTGGGACGAAGCTCTGATGTTATCACAAGAGATCTTGTGCAAGGTACTGTACTCTATAACCACGCAGAGCTGTGGAGTCTGTATTGGTGAAGCGTGGAACCTTCATGGAAATTATGCAAAGCTGTTTTGCTTTTGGCGGACACTGTCAGATTCTAACAGGGGTTGGGTGTATGCCTTAGAGGCTGTAATTTTGGACAGTACTGAATATGCATAACACTGTGCCTTATTGGTGTTTCTATGTGTTGCCTCAGACAACTCAGTTTATGGTTATTGAACTGATTACTTCAGCGTTGTGGGCACGTTCTCTTGGAAACCCAGCTGCTCATTCTTATTTTTCCTAAGGAAGTCTTTCACTGTAGTAACAAGCTTGGACATTTCACAAACTCCTCAGTTGGCTTACGGGGGGAGTCCCAGTGAGGTCTGTTGCTGACAAGTCTTCCTCCAAGCCACAGGCAGTTATAATGCCTGTATTAGTCATTGTGTGAAGAAAATACACTAAAACCTACAATAAAACTTTAAGAAGCATATCACATCTATAGACCTCATGGAACTCATCAGATATCAACTGACCCTTGTCTAAAAGCTTAAAGAGATAATTAGAAATTAAGAAATTATTATTATTGCTCCGTCTCCCACTTTCTTTTTGAAAACAGTTACCTAGTCTTTGCTTCATATATTCTTTATGTAAAGACACAGTTCCCATGTAGGAAATTAAAGCAATAAGCTTTCCCATTTGAATTTGAATTGACTTCTGGTTTCCATTTGTTGTACATGCAGTTATGTGTAATACTACACAAAGAGGAAATGAGTAAAAGATTATTTAAAGCTAAGATTTCCAGATTGTTCTTGCTTATCCTTAGCTAAATGACTTTCACTATATAAAAACATTGTTTAGAAATAAGCACAAAAACACTGATTGTTTTAAACACAGAATTGGCAACAGAAAATCACTTACCAAATGAAGGTGGAAAATCCCTAAACCTTTTTCTTATACCATCCTTAATGGGAAAATAAATATGTGGCAAATATAAGTAAACAGTAGCAAACATTAAGGTTAAGGTTTTGTAGACCAGTCGCTTTGTCTAATCTACGTCTGTCACACCTTCTTCTTCTTAAACTTACAGTTTAGTTGCAAACTAAAAAACTGCTTGTTTATTTTAATACCACCTCATTTCCTTTTTAAAAAGCTTATGGTACATTTTTAGTTTTGTCACATATTTTCACTTTTTCATACCTGACCTTATTCATCCTGGATGGTTTTAAACACTGGAATTCTGAAGTAGGTAAACATCATTTACTGTCCCCTGATGAATGTGGCATTACTGCACATTGCATATCCTGTTGAACTTTTTTATTATTATTGATCAAACTAAACAACCTGATTGCAGTGAGTAAAAGTCACCTTCACATAATTCCAGCAATCAATCTTTGAGAAACCACTTTCAGTCTTGTCTGGCAGTACCATTAACACTGGTGCCATGGTTAGGGGAAAAAGTGCAGAATTCATGGTGATTTACATGCGGCTAGCCCTTAATTATTGATGACAGAATTCACAATATCCCATTTTTCCATTCTTTGGTGACTAATTTTCCATGGTAGGTTGATCTTTGCATTATAATAATATTCAGATTAGAATTTAGCATATATATATTTTTAAGCCATCCTCCCAGACTCGGTATTATCATAATAGGAAAATCTACCATGGAAAATGAGTCAAGAATGAAGGTCTAAGAAGCTCAAAGATTTCCTAAGCTTTTTTCTGCTAAGTCCTATAGCTAACAATAGCCCACAGTTCAGGAAGCGGGCATAACTTATTCCTTCTAGGTTGAGTTCTCCAAATCCCAGGATCTGATCCAGGCATCAGGAGACAAATGACTGTCCTGGTTCAATTAGTCAGAATTGTGTTTCTTATTCACTTTCATAAACTTCCACTTCCTTTTTACTTGCTAGTAAAATATAGTAGCAATATTGTATCACAAGTTTAAAACAAATCACCTGTTTTCAAGTTCTAGGCATTACTGAAGCTGTCAAAGTGCACCTTTTAAGCAGGAAGTGGAAATCAGGAATATTTCTGAAAAGAGTTAGAACAGTAAAAAAAGCCAAACTAATATAAACATTTAAGAAATAAAACAGTGAAAGTCCAAGTATAGCAAAGCTGAAATATAGCAAAGTTTTGTTGTAAATCTTTTTTAACTAAAAATTACCAGCTTACAACACCTCACTATGAAGTTCAGAGTGCTTTTAAAAAGTGTTGATTATGTTGCCAAAAGGTGCAGTAGCTAACATTTACACTGCATAGCTAAAGCAGCACAGTGACTGGTGACAGGTGTCCAAGGCCCATCACAAACAAAGAAATGTCTTATATCTAATGGATGAAGCACAGTTTATGATATGAGCGGAAAACATAGATATGCAAATGAAATATCTAGTACTTTTGCTGAAATGAATTCTAAAGGGCTATACATAACTAGTAAAGAAGAGACATTTCTGACTTTAGATCCACAGTTGAAGTCTCCCTACTCTGTGCAACTTTCTGAGTGACTAGACACCTGCTGGCTCAAGAACTTATGAAAAAAGCTCAGGCCTTTTTCTTTTCCTAAGTTATGCACAAGACACAATATGTGAACCATGCAGGCCATGTTATCACTGTTTCTCCAACTTCCAGACTGGAGGAATAGCAGAAATACTCTGGCAAACGCCTTATTTCAGAATTGAGACTATGGGAACTGCCCTCTGCTGTCAACCTGACCACAGCTGTAATCGAGCCTTGGCTGGAGTTTGTAGAATTATCCATGTTGTTTAGCTTTGAAAGACATATGGCTCTACATGCTGGTTATGTAACCCTCAAACTACACCATCTGCTTCCAGGCCCAGGTGTGTAAAATGTGCAGAAGATGTGATAAACCTGCCAGGCAGTACCTGGAAGGACAGCCTGCAGTTTTACTAAGTATCGTCTTTTCGTCGTTCATCATCTTTTAATCTTTTCCTGACACTTGACTTTCCTGCCCTGGTTGTCCATATAAAAGTGAAGACGCAACTCAAATAATTAATGGACGCAGCATAGGCAGTCATCAACAACGAAAGAAAAGTCGTTCTGAATCTTTTTGGAAGGCAGCAGAACGAGAGCTGGATATTTTTTTTAAGTCAGCATTTTGTGAAGACCAGCATTCTGAGAAGGAAGGACAGGATTCTTATGAAATTATTCTGAGTAAACAGTGCTCTCATTTTATTCATTGATGTTTCTTGTGTAATAAAGTTCTTTTTCATCACTGCCCTCACATGAACTGTTTAATGTCTCAATTTCTATTTCCTTTATCTTCTTTTTAGCAATGTTTATACAAATTATTGTATTTCTTTTAAGGCAAATATTTCCTTCCCTTTTGGCCTCCATGTGGCATATCTGCAGTACATGACAATATCTCATATAAAGAGCTGTTTACCAATCACAATGATTTTTATGTGCCGGTGACATATATATCTATGTAGTCTGAACCTTGTAGTGCAGGGTACGTTATCATGGTTCTTGCTTCAGATAAACAAATTAGCAGATTATTTTTAACTGATTTATTTTGGCAATTTCAAGAATAGCAGCCAGTATTATTTTATGTTGTTTGGTGTAAACTAGGAGATTTATTACTTTTGGAGCAATTCCAAAAAGAAACTGCCACTAACCTATTGGACTGATCACGCACTGACTGCTGTTCGATCTGCAATGGTACTGTATATGAGTAGAATGTTTGGAGTTTGCCTAACACTATTAGAAAAGAAAACTTATAATATTCTGCAGAGTGTTTAAATTGTGGTCTGATTACAATTGGGCTATAATAAGATTTTCAGACATGGATTCAAAACTAAACTGGCTTTTTACATTAGTTAGTTAAAGAGGTTCACACACTTTGGGTCTGATCTTCCATTGCGAAATGTCCATATTATTAATTAACCATGGAGTGAGTAGTCCTGCCCAGTTTTCTCTTAAGGAATTAATATAAAACACCCCACTACAGTATAGAAGATTTCTACAAAAAGTCAAATTTACACATTATCAGTCACTGCATAATATGAAATAATAGAAATAAGATTTTGAAATCTAGAAATATAGAAAACAGAAAGCAAACAAACTTGTCCAAATTAAACTATTCAGTTGTATGGCATAGATGTTATAAATGTTAAGCTGTATGAAGTACAGAGCTTATCTACAGAAAGGTAATGTACTGTATATGACCTCTATACCTGTTTGAATCAGGGGTGGCCAATCCTTGTCTTTAGGGAGACCCAATCTAGTAGGTTTTAGAGACCATAGATGTGTTAAGTTATGTAGCCTGGAGATCAATGGAAGAAAGTTGCAGCACCATGTGGCTCTCAAGAAACACAGTTGGCAATTTCTTACTTATTTGAGCCAATTAACTGACTAAATTGATCCACATATACAGTATACATTCAAAAGTATGAAGTGGTGACCTATAACTTACAGTACGTAGTTTTAAATATCAAAACTGCCCTGAGCTCTTGGCATTCTAACATGAGATCTTCCTCCTTACTTTACTGATTCACTAGAAAGCATCTTAATACTACATGGTTAGTGATGCCCACTGAGATCTGATTTAGCTTGTAAGCTCCTCACAGCTACATGACAGGTGATTGACTCTCCCATAACCCAGCTCTCTTGGCTCGAACCTTTACACCAGATATGCCACTTTTACTACAAGTAATAGAAAAGGGATACTTTCTTTGATGAAAGCACAAAAAGAAAATATAGCACACAACAAACAAATGTGAGTCAATAACATGGTAATAAAGGGATTCTAGATATTGAATGCTGGGTTGTTATTGTGGGCATCTGTTACTTTATCTCCTGAGTGAACAGCACAGAGATTACTGACTAAATTCAGTGGGAATTGATTTTGGTTTGATCTCTTGTCAGATGTCACCAGTGTTTCGATTTAAGGTTTAAAAGAGGTTCCTCAGGTTCCTCTGGTTTGCACTGAACACAGTTCTTCAAAGTGTTTTCCAGTGTTTTAAGAATCCTAATTCAAAAAGCTTAACTTAGCACAAAACCTCTGTGGATGTCTATTGAAAGAAAATTGATTGCCATAAAAACATTCAGCACAGCCATTTTTTGCCATTATGTGCGCGAGACTGTAGAAGCACAGAAGGGAGCCTGTATTATGACTGTCAAACAATGTTCATTGTCAGATTTAATAATTGCCATTCAAAATTAGCATAAAGTCTCAACTAAAGCAAAATAAACCATAAGGGACAGTTGTGTTAGACTTCTCTGTGCAAAACACGAAAAGGTGTTTCTGTATTCCTCAAGTGGACGTGACTTCTCTTTTACTGACAGCATCTGCCTCTCTGTTCTAATTCCTTTTTTTATAGATACAACATTATGCTAAAAAGTTTTTTTACCTCTTCTCAACATTGATAAAAAATTAAGGTCACAGAAGCAACCAAAAGCTCAGTCTGTTACTTTTAGAAAGTTGGTCTTTTAATTTTGGATAATTAACTATCCCAGCTTGTTTATTTTATCTAAGATGAAGAGAGCTACAGTAGCTTTGTCTTTTTGTTTTCAATATTAACGTAAGAAGTTAACTTTTGACGAAAAGGAAAACTAAATGAATTCCCGCTCCACACTCTAAGATGGTAAATGGTACCGCGCCTGCTGCATCTGACTCCATATCACATTGCCGTTATGAAAAATAGTTTGCTATTTTGGAACCCCCTGGCAGCCATAGTGAATCACCAAGGACCCAGAGCTCATTTGTCTTTTGTCAGAGATGAAGCCAAACTAACGCCATCTCTCGAAGCAGCTAAAGAATGAGGAGAAACGCGAGGAGGTAAAAATAAACCACAGGAGCTCAGGTAACTACAAAGATAAGTCACTTTACCAGTAATGTGTGGCTTTTTAAAGTGGAGCTTCCAAGCTCCTACAGCAAATTAAGCTGTTTTTTTTTTTTACATTGAAACATCTCTATTCAAACTTTTTTACACCTTACTCAACATTTGGAGGGATGTTAATTCAAAAAGGCACAAGTTGCAGAGGGGAGAAGGAGAAGGAGCTCTTCTTTAAGTTATTTTTGAAAAGCAATGCCCCAGAAGTAAATCTAATAAGTGTACTGAAATAAAAATTACGCAAACATGACATAGGTTATTAACATTACCAATTTCTTCACGTACACATTTAATTGGTGTGTTCTATAAGTCCCTGTAGCTGGACCATAGATTGGATATATGGAAACAGACTAAGACTTTCAGTATTCCTTGCAATTGCAGCTAGTTTTTAAATGATTTGTTTTGCCTTTCTGTTTCTATTATTGCATTACTTAACACATAACCTAGTGTATTAAATATCATTGTGTTTTCTCAGGAACCTTTCATGAAACCTGAGACAAGGGTTGATAAAGAACAAACAAGGGGGACTTTATCAGTAAAACATATTTTTATGATCTCATGTAAGATACCTGGATATATTAAATACTCTGGCTAAACATGCATGAATATATGATTAGTGAAGTAATTACATGCTTATTACCAGGATTCAATTACATGTCTTTGCAGCACAGGGGCAATCAAACATACTGTATGCTGGTTACTCTAAAAGTACAGTATGACTTCCCATGAGCCAATTATCTTGTGATTCATGAGCCATGATACAATATTGTAATGATTAGAGGTACTAAATAGAAGTAACATCATGGAATGTAGTCTTACCATTAATCATGAGCAGTTTTACATTTTATTTTGTGTTTAAAGTATGCATAACAAGTCATATCAATTAAAGTCATCCTTCAAAACATTTTGAGTAAACAAGGAGAGTTTCTTGTCCTCTAATGCTTAAACAAAAAAGACCCATTACCTCTGGATGTAAGGAAAATCCTTCAGTGACTTGGCAGCTCCCAGCAGGCTGTCAGTTAGAGAGTGGTAAAACCCCCACAGTGGTTTTCACTACAGCATAGCTCTCTCTGATTGCCACCGTCTCATGTTGTGAACTCTTGAGTTCACACATTAGGGCTCAAAACCTGTTTAAATGCAGAAGTCTTTGAACTAATGCTTTCTGAATTTAAAATGATTCCTTTCTCTCACAATCTTCTGGTAGACTTGCCTGTTTCTTCCCAGGTGCTGTTGAGCCACACATGGCTCTGTGTTCTGAGGATCAGGCAAAACAACAAACAGAGTAAAGGGCGAACAGGGTTCTTAATGCACCAGGTAGGTAAAATGCTTTTGTGCAAAGATAGGTGCTTATTTTCTACACAATAACTTCAATGTAATGTCCAGAAACTTTTTCCTACAGACTTCACAGATACACAAGATAAGCTACTTGCTTATAGGGCTGTAGTCTTATTACAGATAAAAAAATATCTTTAGTTTAACACATCGGTTACATTTTTATTCCACTGGAGTAAATAATATCATCTGTCTTTGTAATGGCTTCTGCAATCCTGAGAATATACAGAATATCCTGATATATCTTCATATTGTCATCAGCTTTTCATACTATTATGGAGGAGATAGTACTCATCTCATCCACTTTATGAAATCAATAATCTCAAACATCCAACACTTAAACATAAAACAGTGACAAAATTGATCAGAATAATGTCTGTACTGTATGTGACTGTTACAGTATTAAGTGTCCACTAGACATTGAAACAACACAATTACCACTCAGTTTATCCCCAATTCAGAACCCAGACCATGGCAGCCGCAGTTCAGTCAGGCACACAGCAACATTTAACCAGTCCATATGCTGGTCCATTACAATACTTTAACTCCAGAATGATAGGAAATGACTGCTTTCAGGTCGAAAACCTCCATACTGAAAGCATTTCTTATTGCTATAATTATTCAACAGTTCAATAAGTTCCCAACTTTGAAATTTGGAAGCTTCATAGTGCACATTCATTATTTCGTTTTAGCCGTGAGGATGTTGGGTGACGGTTGTATACTGGACAGCATTTTGCATGCCGTGCTTGAAAGAATGTAGAAGCACGTCGGTATCACCTCATTGTTCCAGCCACTGTTCATCCAGGCACAGAGCTTCATCACTGCCTGGCAAGTATGTTGGATTAGATAAGTGGAAAGGCAGGGTGTACTCTAGAGGGAATTACACTGTATTCTTGTCATTTAGAACTTGATATACAAAAACCCTGCATGAACAGATAGTGTTTGAATCCATGAAGTTTCTCAAAGATGGCACATGTATTGCTAAATGTTTGAAAAGCTGATGACTTCTCCAGAACCAGCCAGCATTAAATGAGAAATCAACAAAAGGATTCACAAAAGCGAACACATTGTGTAACTAGCCAAGGCTGAATGCCTTTTCTTTCTACATGGGGATTTTACTTTTTACTTTGTTCTTTTACAGTGCTTTACTGACATTCTTTTTGGCCGCTTTCCTTTGAGTTAATGTGAAACCCAGTCCTCTCTATTGCAGGTTTTTAAATTTGCAGTTTCCCATCACCAACTCACAGTCATGTACAGGTTGTAAGAGTGATTTCTTTTCTCTGATCCACTTCTGTTCAAACCTGGGATGACAACGCATTCAAAACAATGTGTAGTTTACAGCGTGGCCTAGATGAAAATATCATTTCACAAGTAAAATTATACAGTACGTCTCTCTCAAAATATATTTATATGCAATCAACTTCAAATTAATTCATGCCCACAATGAAGTTTAAGTGAAAGTTGATTCAGCATGAACATTCAGGGAAACGTAATATTTTTCTACAGAAAAAAAAACACCTCTAGGAATTATTTGAGCTTTCTTGTGAATTATATTAGAACACTCATTCATTTTGATCCTCTCCAGACATTGGTCATTTGATTTTGTCAGTTCATACAATACTTAAGTTGGGGCATTTAGACAGAAGGTACTTATTTTTGGCTGAAATACTCTGGTGAAATTTGTAACCCTTCTGTTTAGCCATGGCTAAATTCACCCCTGTTTTTGTGCCATTCAGCTTACCTCAAGTTACCTTAATGAACTGGTGAAACAATTTTTTTGCATTACCATCTGAACTGCTGTGCAGTGGAGCTATAAAAAAGTGTGCAATATATTACTATGAAAATATTTTATATTCATAATAAGAAAACTGGTGAAAACCAGAACATTGTAACTAACATTGTAACACTGTTTGAAGTAGTATTTAAGTGAGAAAACGAATTCAATTATATATGGTGTCAATATTTATATCTGCAACTTTAGGTATGGATATTTAAACAGACAGGCAATTAGAACTGTAAACGTAGTGCAATCCAAATATCATACGCCACGTGTGTAAAGCAATAGTCTAAGAAACTAAAAGTTTAAAATGTTCCAAATCTCAGAAAGACCTGTACAGTACACCTTGACTTTGATCCAAATTTGCCATTTAATAAACTACCAAGCTACAACTCCATTACAGAGAGCAGCTCCCAGCATGCACTTTAGAGACGTGCTAAGTTTATCTTATATATCCGCAAATGGGTATTCGGTACTTTCATATGTGTCTCTTGTAATGGTTTCGTCTCCCTTGCACTGGACCCATTTCACTTTTTAGCTGCTGGGCAAGGCTGCTTAATAGAATTTGAATTCCAATTTTGACTCTTCTGCTTAGCTGCCTTAATTTGAAGGCAGGATGTCTGCAGCCTCAGAAAGTCGATTGCAGTTCATTTGCACAGGCTGTTTTGCATTGCCTTTGTACTCTGTGGAGTAGGGCACAGAATTTCAAGTGAAGTTCAAAACATAGTAAAATAGCTTATTGTGCTTTTCCTTATGGGATTGGTAAACGTAGCCTTGTCTTAAAAAATCTTTTTTCCATTTTTTTGCCAATAGCTTTGATTTTGTCGTGGAACGCCCATTGTGTTATGTGCCTACAGAATATTCAATAGCTTCCATTAAAGTCAGCGGGCCAACATTTTATTCTGTTTACTCAAGACAAATGCTTCTGACAAAGTTTTGTTTTTCCCCTTAATCTTTTTTAGCAAAGATTTTCTATATACTCTATATTAGATTTGGAAAAGTAAAACAGCACAGTCATTGATAAATTGAAAGACATATTTTTCATTAATAGGTTGTTTCCTGGAAAGCTTTTTCAAGGCATCTACTGTGCATGTGCTTCAAATGAGTCATGTAGAAAGCAACGAACAAAGACACCAATTCTTCAGAAATCTTACACACACAGAAACCTTATCTTTTGTACAACTGTCCAGCATATGTTAAAGCAGTTTTTTTAAACAAGCTTCATTTTGGCCTCTTTTTTTATTTCAGACATGGTGGTTTTTCAAGATCCACTTATGCTGCTAATGAAGCACTAGAATATTGATTTGAGGAAGACAGAGGGAAAAAAAACAGAAAGTGGAGAGACTAGTTTTAAGTCAATTAAAACATGAATACTTGATAACTTGTGTTTTATCCTTCAAGTAATAAAATAAAATGTTGCTTTGCAGTCCCACCAGACCACATTGATAAAGGAGATGAGTAAGCTCAAGGGTCTTTCCCCGCATTAATATTTTAATTAAGTTTATTTCCATTGGGAGTTAATGTGTTTCACACAAGGAAGACACCGAGAGCTAAAAGGTAAATGCTCAAAATCATATGCTGCATCAGGCTTGGCAAGAGTTCAAATTTAAATCTGTCATCACTAGAATACTACAGTGCACCCTTGCCTCACTACAGTATCATGTTATTCTGTATTTACAGTTTCATATGGACAGAAATACAAGTGTTAAGAAATAATTTAGCCAAATCTACTCTGAGTATTTTTAAACGTTTGTTTTTTACACAACCTTGTTTCAAACGTTTGCCATATCATGTTCTCTTTCTGAAAAATAAATTTACTGAGAACTACTCTTGATTCTTCCTATTAAAGAAAAAAGGATGTAGGGGCTGTCTAGTATTATATCCAGTGTTTTTCATTGGTGGTAATTTAAGTTAATAAGACCTGGAGCATTTTTACTACTGAATTTATTCTACTGAATTTATACGACTGTCACTACAAATATTAATTGTTGTTGCATTGTTGAATGGAACAGAGTGCAGATTAGCAGCAGAGAACACAGCCTAGCCAAAATAATACTTAACACAAATCTCACTTAAAACAGACCTTGATGTTGATGGGGGACATAAATTGTATCTTCTGGCTACTTTTCCCTTCTGCCTTCCTTATACTTTGAAGTTTGTGGATGGTATTTGCCTACTAAGCACTCTCTCCAGATTATCAATAGTCTGCTTAGTTTTGTATTCCAAGAAGCTTCTTCCTGGGGCAACAGCATTCACCTTGTTCTCTTCCAATCAATCGATTTCAACACAGCCTTCAGCAGATTACAAGCAAACTGTTTATTTTATCGTTTCTGTTTTACTACTCATTTCTTCCCTACACTGTCCACTCCCAGCAGCTCTCCCATAGTTGCAAATAGACAGGTGCTGAACACACTATACACAGAATTAAATGAATCTCTTAAGGCAAATTACCGTTGTGCCTGTCTACAGGGGTACAAGCATTCCTAAATGAATCTTCTATGATCAGTGATTAAAAGGATTGGTAATACTGTATGTTATTCTTCTGCCCCTCTCATAACTCTTTATCATCCCACCTCCACCCCATCTCCACCTGTGTAGCTGCCCCTAGGTCTATCCTCACTGTAAGGGGGCCCAGCCTCCTCGTCCTACAGCCACGGGGCTGGCCCTCAGCCAAGCACCAAATTATATTGTGACTAAAGCAGTCCACAAACCTTTCAATATGCTTTATTCTTAGGTGTTGTTATTCCTAGTAAATTCATAAAAGGGAAAATCTTTGTATCCTCTTAGCCAGCAGCCATATCACCCTGCAACTCACAACTGGAACCCACTGAAGCTCAGCAGGTGTGAGCCTGGTCAGTACCTGGATGGGAGACCTCCTGGGAAAAACTAAGGTTTCTGCTGGAAGAGGTGTTAGTGGAGCCAGCAGGGGGTGCTCACCCTGCGGTCCATGTGGGTCCTAATGCCCCAGTATAGTGACAGGGACACTATACTGTAAACAGGCGCCGTCCTTCGGATGAGACATAAAACCGAGGTCCTGACTCTCTGTGGTCATTAAAAATCCCAGGGTGTTTCTCGAAAAGAGTAGGGGTGTAACCTCGGCGTCCTGGCCAAATTTCCCATTGGCCCTTATCAATCATGGCCTCCTAACAATCCCCATCTATGAATTGGCAACATTACTCTGCTCTCCTCCCCACTGGTAGCTGGTGTGTGGTGAGCGTTCTGGCACACTATGCCTGCCGTCGCATCATCCAGGTGGGGCTGCACACTGGTGGTGGAGAGGATCCCCATTACCTGTAAAGCGCTTTGAGTGGAGTGTCCAGAAAAGCGCTATATAAGTGCAAGCAATTATTATTATTATTATTATTATTATCCCAATACATGCCATGGTACCACTCCAAGAGTTTTTCCTATTGCAGAAAGAAAAACAAGCTTTAATTCCAAGCTCGTTCTGGACTTTTCTTTTCTAACAAAAACTGGACCTGCCGTTTTTTTTTACAGTATATACCCATCCAATCTGGAATGACCAATTGTTTCATAAAAGTCACATCACTGGTTGGGACTCCTGCACTCGGAAGAGAGAGAAACCTATGCTGTACATCCCCCTCCGTCTCGACAACCTACAGAACCATCCATCAAAGGACGCATGGTGAGTGCCATAGGAGAGAATGCTGAGTGGAGGAATGGTGTAACTGTCCCTGACATCCCTGACAACCCTCCAATCACCTGGCAAGACACGGAAGTCTCCAATTACCAGGAAGGCCAGAGACCCACCTGGAAAATGCAACTCTGCCTTAACAGTGCTCTGTCTGTTGTGCACTGCCTCTTGGGGAACCTCTTCCACAGTCTTGTGCCGGACTTCTAAACCAATGTAGATGCTGCAGCACCAATATCACTCACCCTTCAGTAGAAAAGCCAACAATTGTGTTGTACTGACAGATGATTGAAGGATCCAGCTCAGTTTTGAGCCCGTTTCACATTAAGGTATGTATTTTTAGGTACAATACTTCTGTGATTTGTAGAAGTATTAATTTCTAATGTGCTGTCTATGCTTGTAAACAAATCAACGTGATAAAGCAGAGTCTCATGCCGTGTCTCTTGTCAGGGCAGATTGACATGCGACAGAAAGGAACCTGACTCTTATGGTCTGTCATGAGTATATTTCCATATTCACCATATCTACAGTACGCTTCCTTGACTGCTAATCTGTTATCAGGGAAAAAAAAACATTTTCCCCTATAAAAGCAGTGTGGAGTGTAATTAAGGTAATGTACACAGTTTTAAATTGATAAGTGCCATTACCCTTATAATATGATTTTAAAAATCTACAAAGATTAACCTGCTCTTGGGAGTATGTCACCAAACTTCAGTAGTTTTTAGTATGTCACAGAACAAAATGTGAAAAGACAATGGCATCTTTTCAAACTCCAAGGTGGTCATTCTTTCTGCCCTTACTGATAAATCAAATTTGCAAACCAAATCTGCAGAACACTTTCTATTTTTTTAATGAAGACACTTTCAGATGGAAAGGACCTGATGCAGGAACGTTTAAGTCTTTGCTAAGGTGAACTTCCATAATATTGTACTGCATCAGCCATCTGAGTAAAACGTACTGTAGCTCTTTGAAAGGGCAGTACTAATTATTTTTTCCCAGAAACTCCTCAATAAAAACTAATTTATTATACAAATAAGTGATAGTATAATATGAAATAAGAGTCCTTAAACTCATAATCCTAAACCAAAAAAAATGGAGATTTTAATTAGAGCTGCATATGGAATGAACCGATAGCTGATCAGCCCATTAACAAGTATGTAACCAGTAGGTCCTTGAAAAGCCCTTTAGAAAATAATTTTAAAATACTTGATACCACTAGCCACGGAAACTGTGGGTGGCTCAGCAGGGCGTAAAATTAAAATTTGTGTGGTGACACAACAGAGCAGCTGTGGGCAGATTTTTAATAATTATACAATCATGGAAGTAGATTAGTGAGAGAAAAAAGTTTTGAAATTAATAAGAGAAATAACTGAGAAAATCTGTGTCTTATAGCAGCAGAGTTTTAAAGTGATCACTAATAAAAAGAAAGAATCTGCCCTCATCAATGATGTATTTTCAGGTGTAGTTCAAGAGTATATTAAATATCTATAATAAATGAATGTGATATATAACTTTATAGGTTAAAACTGTATTTTGTCCAAAAAAATTTCATGGGTAGAAAAATAGTATCAAAGTTTTTTTTTTAAATAGGATCATTCTACCTTTGGTAATGCAGAATATATTGCTTTGGTGAACAGTTATATCTTTCAGTCATTGCCCAAACTTAACCAAAAAGGGATAGGGAAAAATGCTGGGTGTACATGAAAAGGAAAATGATATAGGGAGACTAATGACATTCAGATGCCTTACTCTTCTGTCAAGCAGCTGAAGTGCTAACATTCAATCTGGCAAGGCCAAGAGCACGTGTTGTTTCTCACTGTACAGGAGACATGGTCAGAGACAGAGGCAGTTAGGGTGATATGAGTGCCCTGCTTCTGAGATCCTGCGCTGACCTACGTTCACTTGTCCATTCAGAGCAGTTTGCCGGAGCTCCTACGAAACTCTGTAAGCGAACCCCAGCCCTGTCTCTCACAGCAGGTGCCGTGATTAAGCAGCTCTGCTGCAGGAGGCTTTTGATGGCTGGGGCTGATAAACAGGGAAAAGTGCCAGTTAAAAAAAAACATAGCAGAAATGTATTCGAGAAAGCTGGGCCTCAGAATGTTCAGAATACTCGTCATAACATGCTGAGTTTCGTCCTGTGCAGTGAACTTGTAAGTCATACATTTTCCAGTGGTTTTCTTTCACTGGACCGGCAATAACAATGTCTCACAATAATTGTCACAGTGAGAAATAGTATGGAAAGCAGTTTTATAGTATGGAAAGGAGTTTTTAAGTTAATGTGTTTTGTCAAAATACTGTACATTTTCTATTAAAAAGTCCTTGATTTCTTCACTATAAAAATGTTACCTAACTTTTCTTCTTAGAAAGCTTTGTCACCTTATAATTAGTAAATTGTGTTTTAAAAACATTGGAACTAATATCTGAATCCTTAACTAAGTAATTATAGTTGTTGTTATTTTTGCTGCTTATTTTAATCTCGTTCTGCCATATTTTTACAATTAGCAATTAAACCTTATTTTTACAGAATATGGTTCATTACTGTGGTGTTCCTGCCATGACAATTCGTACAAAAGCCTCCTCCAGGTGGCTTTACCATCTGGAGCAGTCTTCTTGAGCAGTGTTCTTGTGTAAAAAGTATTGTATTGCATGTGTGTAGCCTGCATGATGACATCTTATAAACCCTGCTTTGGTATAGGAAACACAATGTTAAAAAATTAACATTGTTTCATAATATGAAAATAATCCACTGGCTATGAATTCTGTTTTGTCATTAGCATGTCTGGTGCAATCATGCCTTTAACACGAATACATATTTTATTGAAATTTACATCGCTCAAAAGAAATTATAAGGGGATGTAGAAAAAAAACAGTTCATGGTGTTCCATGAAATGCAAGGTTTTTGAATTGCCAGTTGAGTCCCTGATTACTGAATGCTTGCAGAGATTTGTTGGGAAGAAACTGAGCATAATGTTATAACCTCAGCACAGAGGACAAATAGCTGATTTACCAGAGTGACTATGGAAAGCAATAAGACATGATTGTATGTAAACATGTATTTTGAAGAAGTTCAATTTGTAGACTAAATGGGTAGAGTGTGAGGCAGATCGGCAAGGTTATGTTTATGTCTGAGGTAGCTTACTGTATTTGACAAGCCTTTTTTAGTTCAAAATTCATTTTAGCACAATTTATAGCATCAATAATCACGGGGTTAGCTCACACCCTTGTATATACTGTACAGTATATCAAAGAATACAGAGGAGCAATAGAAAACAGATTCATCACGTCAGAAGCCTAGCGCTTGCTGAACACAGCAAACCCCAAGTTAGAGGAGAGGTTTAGTCTGTCTTTTTAAAACTAGATGTACTGTAGCAGCAATGACATTGCAGGTACATGACAGAACACCAGAGATTTGATATTACTGCAGAAAAAGGACTAGGGACTTAATTGCTGTAGATTTTTAGATTCCAGCTAAATTAAGTTGTGTGCACAAAAAAAAATGTGCAGGACTTTCCAGAGTGCCAGGCTCGAGTCTGGTGTGAAGCACAAAGCTGCCGTGACTACAGCTGGGAGATCGGCCGTGCAGCCTGCTTAATGAGCCTCTCTCCTGCCCCGGAGAGAGCCACCCTCCAGGGAGGATGAGGGTAATTCAGTCTCCATGCCCATCAAACGCTTGGGCTCTCTGAGAAATGGTTGCAAAAAAAATTGCACAAATTAATCCTAATCATGCTGCAGGTTTAGTTATATTCATTGAATAGAGATTCCCCAGACCCAAGTAACTCCTTTCTCCATCTGCACTCTCAAGAAAACACAAAAGCACAAAACATACTTTAAAAATATTGAATTACTGGATACAGCAATACCGTTCCAAACATTAAAAAAACACAGCCAGTGTTATCATATACAGAAAGAAGTCAAAATGTAAGGGATATGGGGCCATATTAATCATACTGTCTGGAATCTAAAGGTATATCAGGCATCGTCACAACAATAATTCTTGAAGAACATGAGGTTTTCATTTCTAAATAGGAGCTATTAAATGGAAAATTCGAAAACTTCCAACAATGCGGAAGCAATTCGTAGTCTGTGTCGCAAAATAATTTACTCATATGCTTGGGAAAAGCATCAGTCTATGCCTTTAACATACACTACCAGAGCTGTTTAATACACACAATTTGACTTGGTTAGTCATGGAGTCTTCTGACATAAGACTTAAATGTCTCATGCTTTTAAAAATGAAAAATGCAAGTTTCGCAAAATAAGGTTTTGATCCTCCCCATGTTTTCCAATTGGCTGGCTGTGACCAGTAATTGAGCAGCCTGGACCTTAAACGCATCTAATAGTGTTCATTAAGAGAAAAGGGAAGAGAATAATAATTGCTGATTTTAACCTATAACATGTATAAAAGTGTAAATTAGAGGTTGTCATTGGTATTGCTGATGGACAGGATGAGAACATGGTAATAAATCTTATGAGAGATACTTAGTAAAAAAAAGTTAGCGGCAAGTCTAATTATTAGCAACCTATGTGCTTAAGGTTTTAAATTCATTGGTAGGCCATGGAACCCCTGTGGCATCCTTTAAGTTAGAAAATCTTGTCTAAATGGTCTTTGCTTTGTGGAGCAGCAGTTAAGGCTTTCCAGCATACATGCATATTCTCCAGACAGTTGTAAATTCCAATAAAACGTTCACGCCAAAAGTGAGTGTAAGAGTTATTTTGTTAAAGGAGAAGAGGTATTACTTCAGTTTCCTATTTCCATTACTGCTGCTCCTGTGCTTAATGGTCTTGCCATTCTCAGCTGAATAAATGTGTACCCTACCATGCAAGAAGAGAATACTACAAACACGGAGAATCTTGAATTGGCAGGGATATAATGATGTATTATTACTCTAGCTTTTCACCAGTGTTTGTTACAGGGGCTCTCATTATAAAAAGAGGTGATTCTAATGAGATTTAATGCAGTCCAAAGGACTTATGTCCAGGCACTCAGAGAGATAGCTTTATAATGAAAGGGGGGTGCATATTGTTCATATTCCCCTATAAAAATATTTGAACAGTCTATTCAAACACAGCTAGGCCCGTGGCAGGGAACGCTGCTGCCACTCCTGTCAGGAACAGGCAAGGAAACCTCTAAGCCAGCTTGGAGTTTTTGTCATGAATTGCCAGAAAAGCTCTGAATAGCTAAAGAGCTATTGATAATTTATTCGCTCATCTGCTTCTTTTCTCAACCAAGCCAAATAATATATAACACAGGCTAACAGCTATGATACTTTTGTCAACATTAAGGAATCTTAATATTTCTTTTTCTTAGAAATAGGCTTTGAGTGGTAAAACAATTCCAGACACATCCTCCAGAATGAATTAAAATGTTTTTTTAACAGGTATTTTAGCCTCTGGTCCTTTTGTTTGGTAAAATAATTCATAATACATGCTAACAGGGGAGTAATATTGTAAATAACATTGATGTGAAACATTTTAAATGTATACCTTGCAGTCATAAGAATTCCCTGAACAGAACTGAGCTCCTTTGCACAATGTTGCATTAAAGATAAAATTAATTTTCCTTTTATAAAAAGAAAGAAAAACCTCCATTAGGATGGGCGATCTACAGAACCTAACTAAGCTTTCCTTGCACTTTCATAGATAAGATAAGAGCAAATAGGAATCTGGTGAGAAGCATAATAATACGCTGATGTAAAGTACAAATGCATATAAAAGTCTAGAGTTATAGTATATACATAACGGGAGGAAGCATTAATTCTGCATCAAGCCCTGTAGCTTTGCCTCTGTGCCTCCTTCCCTCAGTTGACCCAGTGCCTTTGTTTTCCCCAATTACAACCCCACCAGCTCTATAGTACCTCCCAGCTGTCCATGGGCTCCTCTACTACTTGGTAGAGCACAGTCCTGGCGTTGTGCACTCCCGCATAAAGTAATAAGATCCCATGGGCAATTAATGTCACATAGTCCAGCAACAACATATCTAAAACTGGAGAAAGGAAAGCCAAGCCACTCAAAACATTTCAAATCAGATATTGGGCTGCAGCTACGTCCATGTGGTCTTTAACAGCTGTCATTTGCAATGGTACTTTGCGGTTACATGAAACGTACAGTATAAGTTTGTTTCTTTTTTTCCAAATGCTACAAATCAGCTGCTTGTCACTTCAAGGATATTTAACAGAGCAGAAGCCTAACTGATATTCCAGGGGTCACACGTACTGTATATTCTCATATTCCGTGAAGGCAGTGACACCTACTTTGTGCTCCATGCACTCTTGAATGCCGGATTTTTAAATACACCGGGGGAATCGGAGTCGTGTTCTGTTGATGGGCTGTGCAGTGAACATCAGTAGAATATTTTTTCATACATCACACTGCAGAACCATGCCACTCATTGCACTCATTTGCCTCTAGTAGACCTCTGTGGATGAATTCAAATAACTTCTTTACCCAGATACAGTACACATCAATGCCCAAAGAGATCAGAGATCAGAGACTTTTGAGCCAATCTTTTACTTCTCGGTGGTGGAATCCAACATGAAGGAGATTCTGCTTTGCTCCCATTTACCAAAAAAAGAGGAGCATCCCTCTATTTGGCTTGACGGCTATATCTACGTACTTCGTCTATTCAAAAATGAAACCTATCTTCATTTGCCAGGAAGAGGAGCTATGGTACTAGCTTACACGCCTGTCTGTGGGAACATACTTTTATTTAAATTATTCATTAAGAAGCGGTTCTAAATTATTTAACCAAACTGGGAGGCTTTTCAGTGCAATAGCACTTCACATACGGCTGATGGATCTCTGGGATTCAATGCCTTTCACATTATGTAAGCTAAGGAAAACTTAGGGCATATCTGTGTTTTCTTTTATTTAATTCACTGCTAAATTATTCAGCAAACTTTTAAATAGTGACCTTTGCTCTGGGAGGCCAGTATTACAATGAAGACACATCCCATGGATTTTTATATTTTTGAGTGAAATGGGGACTTCCTTCAATTTAAATTGAATTAAATCTAATAGTGTAAGATGGAGCACGGTAAAAGAAAGCAGAAGTGACCTACAGTATACCCATTTAGTGATGCAGAACCATGTCACATACTGTAAATGGGAATGCTTGTCGAGGGGGATTTCATTTCTCATCTACCAGACCAGGATAAAACAGCATGTTTAAGTGCAAATATTGTAGTGTGTAAATATTTAGGATTGCACATCCTCTTCTTTCAAGACAGCCTGTGCAGCAGCAATTTGTGACTTGCAGAAAGTTGTGTTGACAGTTTCACTTATCTTCGAGAAGGCCTATCTGACACATGTACAGTGATGGAGACATACTCCTGAATACATAATTGCTCCTCAATCAAAGCTGGTAGCACAAAATGGCCCTCCCAATTCTCCAGCTGTTAAGTCTATGTCTAAGGAATGTGCAAATCCCAATATTTTGAGAGAAGAATGCTGAAGTGGGAGAAAGTATTCTAACTGCTCGTGTGCTTCAACATCTGGATAATAAACACATGAATTGAAAACATCTGCAGGAACAAGCGCAAAAGCCCCTTAGATAAGAAAAGGATCTTATGGTGTGGATTCAGTGAATCTTCTGAGGACAGAAGTGAAGCCAAACATTTTCTAACATTCGGTAGATGTAAATACAGACAATGAGGATTTTAAAAGATTCTAGATGCACAAAGACTAGATATTCCTTACATAAGTAGAATCTGTAATACTGTATCCCACTGGCAACCGTAAGATGTTCAGATAATGAAAAGAAAACTACAAAGTCTTTGTAGGGACTTGCTGGAGAATTATAATGTTATATGAAAGAAGCTATCTCCAAAGAAGGCAAATGAAAGGAAGGCTGCACCATCTTCCTTAGTGTAACTCTTCATTTCTTCCCTCTAAAAACTACCTGTATTTAGAGCTCAGCTGGATTTAAAATATAACGGAAGATTAAATATAGCACATACTTGATGTGCAGTGTTTTCAATGTTTATTGTTTTCTTTGGAGAAGAACATATATTTGTAAAATGTACCTGCACCATTAGTGGTGTTGGTCAAATAAGTTTGTTTGGATTAAAGCAATGATTTTGCCATTTCTTGTGATTCTCTTCATTGTCATTCCCAGTTTTGAAACTCTGTAATGGATATGCTTCACAAGCTCATCCAGAAAAGAATTATGCTCTTGTTCTTGGTGCTTTATAGGGTTTTTTAGAAATATATGCATATCTAAATTTTCAAGTTTAAATTTCATATAAGTTACAGGGGAAACTGAATGAGTATAGGAATGTTTGGGGCCCATTAGAGACATACTTGAATGGCACTGGATGTTAAGAATATTAGTAGGAAGTTTTTGAATTATTGTTTTTTGTTATTGTCTAATAAGAACAAAAATGAGATAGTGAGAAAAAATAAAAATAAAGAAGTCCTCCAAAGTTGGGGGGGTGGAGGTGGGTTAAAAAATTTGTAGAAGGAAATGGATTACAATAACTGAGCTCCTGTGCTGCAGAATAACCTTCTGATAGGAAAACTATTGCGTGATGTTAGTAGTGTTGTTGGACCAGTAGGTGGAGCTATTCCCACTAAACCAGAGTTGCGAAAGCCCAAGGGCCACCGTGCTATAGGAAGCGTCATCCTTTGGATGAAACATTACATCAAGGTCCTGTCTACTGAAAGAGAACTGTTTGAAAGAGTAGGACGGCTAACCTTGGAGTTCTGGCTAAATTCCATTCTGCACTTGCACAGCCTGGCACACCTGAAAGTTTCCCCCTAAACCCATGGCAAAGTAATTTCTCACTTCCCCACCTGATCTGCTGTGAAGTGGGACTGCTGGTACAAAATGGCTACTGCACATCGCCCAGGTGGATTCTGTACTTCTGTGATGGATGAAGTGGGTCATCTCCTGTGTGCAAAGCACTTTGAGATCCTGACAAGATTGCAACTGCCAGAGTTCGTAAACAGTGACCTCTAGGCCTGGAAACCGAGAACATCGCAAAATATAAACACTGTTCAACAATTATGGCCAAAAACCAGAATAAAGCACACTGAAGCCCCACGGCTCCAAATATCTCCTTATTTCTCTCTGGTTTCCTGTTAAAGGCAAATCCAAAAAGGAATGACAAGATCATAATTCAGAGGCTTCCCACCAGTGGCATTAAACCAAACCTGGTCTGACAGCAGGTAAGTCAGTGCTCCTCCAGCTGTTTTATAAATGTCAGGCAGAATCCTAAAAGGCGCTGCTTCTAAACCCTTGCTGCTCAGTCACTTACATTTTGTAATGTAGATGGTCACACTTGCAGAAGACTGGAGAGTAATTTATATATCCTAAAATGATTTCTACTTTAAAACCTGCAACCAGAGTACAGTATGTGTGAGACTTGGTTCAGCTATAAGCCACATTATACATATATTTCGAACTGAAAGAACTGTGCGTCTACTTATGTTTGTACATTTACTTATACAGACAACCTGCAAAACACAGAGGACAAGAACCTTATCAAAAAACTTTTGAGACAGGCTTGAAGAATATGACAAAGCATGTCTGCTACAGAATTTAAACTTTTTGTGTTAAAGGTTTCTGACTGTACATTTACTTTATGGCAATAATGCTGCCATTGGTAAAAATATACAGCCACATATTGCACATACTGTAGTCTAAGATACTGTATACTAGAGCACAACATTTACAGAGATGAAATATATTAGGAAGAATGTTAAGAAAACACAAAGGATTTTCTTTGTTCTTTTTTTCTGTCAGAATTTGTAAAGCACATCCTCCTGGCACCACTGTTAGTCTGAATTTTTCATTATAAAACTTAATGTTTAAGCAGTCATGCTGGTAAAATTTTAGTGTTGTGCAGCACTTGTCTCATAAATGTTCATGGACCACAGATCTCCGATCCATTGTCACGGGATAGTTACAAGAGTTATGCCACATGTTCTTCCTTAAGGTATAATTAATATCCCTTTCACCGAGAACAAAAACCTACTGTATGTGAATGTGCATGAAATAAGAGAATCTGTCCAGGCTTTGTCTTGGTGCAAACGGAGAAGAAGAAACTTGAAGTAAAAGATATCAGCCTGAGTCAGAAGATGATCACATCTGTTAAAAAAGAGGAAAGGAATACAAGGAAATGATTTGTTATTTTGAATCAGCCTGTTAAAGAGTGTTATACATTGTTCAGCACTTGCGCTTGGGAGATGAGAAAAAGCTTAAGGCCAGAAGATGCTGTTAATATTCAGAATCAGAAGAACCTAATACACAGCCACTTGGAGGTCAAGTTGAGCTTTGTCTAATGTAATTTATAACACTGTTGCCTGCCTAAAGCAATGGAAAAAATGTGAACAACTGTACCTCGTTATAAGACAAAATCTTTTATGATGTAACACTCCAATGAGGAATTGTCTGGGTTTTCCAGCTGCTCTGAGCGCATGTGGTGAAAGGTATTTAATCTTGAAAGTTACACACAGGAGTCTTCACAGTTTTTTTCTAGTGTTTCAAATTATCTGTTGATTAAAATCTGTTTCTAAATCGGAATTATCATACAGCTAAAATGAACATGGACTCCAAAAATGTTTTTTTTTTTTGTAACTGACAAATGAAGATGTTCTGTTTAGCAAATTAACTCATAAGTAGGTATTTAGTTGGGTTTTTTTTCAGTGATGTTTCTGAGGGATTTTCCATTGACAGGTTGTATCAGTTTTACACTGATTTTCTAAATTAAATCTTCCAAAGTCTTCCTGTGATCTCCCTCTAATTGTGCCTGGACAGGGACTGACATTTCTTCATCCATTGAATATGATTAAAATCTCTTGTTAAACACTACTTTGCATTGGTTACATTTACACATTGGTTGACATCTTCTATAGCCAATATGTTTGGTCAGCAAAGTTTGGCAATTTTACGAACTGCTTGCTCAGATAAAACTAGCATGTTGAGCAAGAGCAAGATTGCTCAGCAACAAAACAATGACAAAATAAAAACAATATATTGATATATGATATTTATACAACATAAAAAGGACTTCTTCCTATGAAAAACATTTTACTTTTTATATACAGTAGCTAGTTTACTAATCATACAAGGATTCAAAGGACAATAATTTTAATGGTGAAGATATTAAAAAGATCTGAACTCTTTTAGTCATGAAGCGCAGAAATCAAATAATCTGGATGGGCAGAATGCCTTTGTCTGCAACCTTTCTTATGTCCTATTGGCCACCCTGTTTTCAGAGAACTCAGTTCAAAAGATCATATTGACACATTTCATTATAGGGAGAGGACGGTAAAAAAGGCAGCCTGAACTTCCAATGACATTAGCATCATATCGAAATGATGACATTTGGAAGTACAGAACCTGTTTAGATTCTAACCTGATATACGGAAGGTAAATTATTCATAAATGCAAATAGAGTTTTCAGCTGGAAATCAGCTATACCACATCTTTTTTTACAACGAAGGGAAGGCAATTAAGTAGGAACACATTCAAACGCCTCAATATCAGCCAAAGAGCAAAGCATGTCTCATTGTTGTGAACATTTACACACGGACGCTAAGAAAATGTTCATGTAGTCATATAGTCATGGGGTTGCATCTGTTGGCGTATTCTACAGAGGTACAGTAGGTGCTAGCAGGCAACAAACACCTAATTTGTGATTAAGCTTTCCTGTGATGTGTACTTTATTCTCATGGGAATTCATTATAACCAGAGGTTACTTTTTCTTTTTTTCCTACAGTGAGGATGATTTAATTGTATTCTCACGGTAATAAAGGAATGAGGAGTGTGACAAGAGATACAGTGAATAAATTATCTTCTTTTCCCAAAGAAAATGTATAGTTGCCGTATATGAATAACTCTGCACACAATGCACTTATACATTGGTTAAATTGTTCCTTAGAATTAAAGGAAAAAAAAATGCAGAGAGAACACTTAAAAAAATATTTGCTTTTCATTAGAGCCATTAAAAAATACAGAAGGTAGTACTCAGAGCAAGACAGTAGTTGTACAATGTGTGTTTTTTATAATTAAATATCGAGTTTCCACTTCACATTTACAGGTTTCTGAAAGGGGAATGCATAACATTTTTACTGGAGGTTTTAGTAATAATAATTTTGAGACCTTTAGTAAATGAAACCGATCTTTTCAACACATGTCTCATCTGTGATCACTAACATACCCAAACTATTACTTTAACTTATTCGCCGGACAGACATTGCTCAAAACCACAAAATTAAACCTCACTCTTTCATTAGCGAAAAATATGCCAGCAACACAGGCACTCCAATAATTAGTTTTGACTTTAAAACAGGCAGGTCTTTGTCTTGCACAGAAAATGTTACAACTAAACAATTATTCTTCTGAAAGGATATTTAATTTAGAGAGAGATCTTGCGCACTTTCACTGTAACTCCATTCCTAAGACTCACTTCCAGTTTATGAATTCAATCAATGGGATGATTCTGGAATGCGACTGCCTTCGTCGGCAAAAACTCCCAAACGCTTGAAACTTCTGGCGTTTTGGTAACAGATGAAGGAGATGGCCCTGGCTGAGTCATAAAAACAGTCTTGCTCAAAGTAATTTTTTTTCTGGAGGATTTATGTGCAAAATTGTTTCAGAATGGGGCGCACCATCTGTAGGAATGGCATGCGCAACTGTTGCTTATTAAATTAGCTAGCTCCATCATCGTGATGTATCCATGAAGTACCTGGGCTTCTGGTGACCTTTCTCTATCCCACAATCAAATCCTCCTTTCTACTAATATAGATGCAAACTCAAGTAGGTCAAGCACCAGGTATAAATCTTCCTTGGCAAGCACAGCAGCTTATGCCAAGTGTACACTGCAGGCTAGCATGACAGACCGTGAACAGGGCTTTGGTTAGAAGTCGTGGCATGTGTGTCTTTCCTCATGCCCGTGGGTTGAGCTCAGCTTGCTATTGGCCAAAGGGCCTATCCCCTGCTTTGTGACCAGTTGGTTGCTACCTCATGTTTCTGAGAGCATATATTTGTTACTGGAAGGAGCAGACGGCAAATTTTACAGTATCTGAAGAGGGACTGCCTGAGCGCTGCCTGAGCGAGGGCTAAAAAAATTAAATGAAGTCCCCCTGGGCAAGAAACTAAAAAAGTCCATCTAAAAAAGAAATCCTTGAGATGTGAGGAAATTCTTGAACTAGGCTGATCAGCGGTGCTGGTTACAATAATAATATAATAATACAATATATTATGGTACACACTGATTGCCGATTTTATGTCAAACCAAGGGCAGGAACAAGGACATCACCTGTAATCTCTGCCTCTTAGATTAAATGCAGAGATTACCTCTGTTTAAGAGAAGAAGAGTTAAAACACAGTGCCCTCAGGGCAGTCTTTAAGTCCAGCAGTAAGTGCACAATTATCTCCTGTCCAACAGCACAATAAATTCATTAGTTTGACGTATTAAAAAGGGAAATTGTCAAATTGAATCAGTGACTGTTTATAAAGATGTCGAGCTGGCGTGTTTTCAACAGTTTAATCAAATAAAGCACATGGTTGTGATCAGGAAACAGGGTCTTCTTATTATTCCTGAGAAATGAAAAACAAAAACACTGAAAATTAAGTCATTGGTGCACAAATTTGCTTTTTACACAGCTGAGGCATTAATGTGGGCACAACTAAATACTTAACCACTAATTAGCATTCACATTAATAAGAAAGACTGCTTCAAAAATACATATTATTGGTCATTTCCCCAGAGACTTTTTAAGACTTTTGCAATCAAGTACTTTCAGATTGAACATTCCCTTTGCCTGACACTTATTGGCTTTGCAGTGTGCAGGCTTGCTTCTATACCTCATGAACATTAAAACACATCATGATATTCATGTTGACCTACCACCCCAATAAAGGGACCATCTTAAAACAGAACTTCGAATTCTTAGTTACATCCCATTCTACTCTACTGAATAAAGTGAAGCGCTTAACAGGAAGTTCTCTGAGTTGCACAGCCCTTTGCTGAAATATCTGTAGAATGATAGGGAATTTAAATGCTAGTTTTGAAATTTATAGTTATCTCAGTTTAATTTTACTCATTTTTAATTTATTTTTCATTTTGTGCCTGCATGTCAGTCTTTGCTACAGTAATTAAAAATGTCTTTAGAGTAATGGCAGAGGAAACGTGTTGTCTGTGCAAACTCAGTGCTCAGCTATGGTGTAGAGGTAATTGAAGGTTTTGACAGTTATTAAGAAAGTTATTAAGAAAACTGACAAATATGACCCCTACTTGCATTGCACAAGACCACATTTTTAAGACCTTAACACTCTCTAAATCCACATCTTAAAAGTGTTAAGGTGCAACAAATATTAATGCGTTAGGTTGCATTTCATCATAGCTTGTGCTAATGTGGACATAACATGTATTCCTTATTTCTGGAACAGTAAATGTGGCACTGCACAGGAACCTGTCCAAAAAGCACAGAATTTATGCACTTGGTGATTCACATACTGTATTTTTATCAGGATTGATTATACAGGATAGAACATCTGGTCCAAATAAGTGACCTAATCTGAAACACCCCAGTGAGGTAAGAAAGGGTTTATATATAAAACAACCTGAAAACAACCGCATTAGGCATGGAAGTTAAAGAATACATTTTGAGTCGCAAGTCATTTTAAAAGGGCCTCTGACACAGTGACAGGATTGAAACTGACATTTTCAGTGACATTTTTTCATGTATTGTTTTAAAAGGCTGTGTTTCCTTGCAGGGTTAAAGAGGGATTAATTCTGCACCCAAAGGGCACTACAAAAGCCATTTTTGGTAGCCAAACTCCTTTTCCCCAATCTACACAGGCACTGTAGTTTCCAATTCTGCCACACACCTGCTATTAATGTACGCCTTTCTTTCTGTTTTCCTGGTTACATAACTGTTGTTACAAGCCCCCAGGAGGGATGAGGTAATGTGTTACAAGTGCTAACTGCATGTGCTAAATGGTTTGAACTTTTTGCTCTGCCTTTACGACCAAGTGCGAGGTCATTGTTTTCTCCCCAGTCTCCTTCAATTATGCTGACACTTCATGTCAGTGGCACGAAGAGGATTGTTATTTTAACACCCTGTAGCGCAGCGTGCGTTTAGGGATTGCAGAGACACAGAATAGACTTGAAAGCAATGGGTTCCGAATCTTCAAGGAGTAACGTTGCATAAAAATACAAAGCGTTTTTTTAAACTCATTTGTATTTTCCGTTTTTTTATTTTCTTTCAGTATTAATTCTGTATAGTTACTGGATGCAGTTCACTGTGTGTTTTGCACTGCACAAATTCCATTTAACTGAAAGTGTCACCTAATATAGATGCTTAACATTTTCTGCAGGATGGCAGTATAGAAATCTTTTCACATTTTAGCTCTTCAAGTTGCTCAGGGCCATTTATGACAAGAGGCTAGAAAATGAGAGAAAAAATGATTGTTTTATTAAATGTCTTTCTCTAAACGTTTTGCTGCTTGCTCCAGGTCTCGAGAAATGAAGGAGCTGTCAGCTTTTGTCCTTTAAGGCTCCTGGGTACTCTGATGGTGACCATCACTTACCATTGCCATTGTCTGGTTGCTAATAATGTTAAGGAGCGAGCAAAAAGGACAATCTAACATGGGACTCTACTAACACAAGTGAACCCACTGCTGCAATCGTGAAAAGGTCAGACTTCCTTATGAGCCTGTCTTTTCCTGATTCTTCTAATATCTTCCCTTCATCTCCCTGCAAAGGTCAGTACATAGCTTAAACACCCTAATCAAATGCATTGTCATGTTTAAATCTGTCATCTAAACAATTTAGAAATTAGAAAGGACCTAAAGTTGAAAGGTTAGCTTTGCCCACAAAATGAATAACCAGACAGCACAAGCCTAAGAGAATTAAGGAAGTAGGTGTTGAGTTATTGCATCATATCTCTAAGGCACCTTGGCAAAGGTTTCTGTACATGTAGGTTTTGAAGTAGCAGTGAGTCCAAGCTCATTTAGGTGTGAGGTACTGTACAGTACATGTATGGTGCAGCAATCAGTATTCTCAAATCCATTTTAAAGGCTCTGCTTTTCTTTCTTGACATTATTATTTTAAGAGGTGAATTTAATTAATGCTGCACAATTTCAACCAGTGCTGCAATTGCAATATGCATAGTTAATCAAGGCCTTGCTTAAGACAACTTTTTGATCTTTATGGAAATTGTACTATGCCAATTGAGAAAATGTTATGATGTTTATTTTATATTACATCTAAACATTTATTTTTTAAATAGTTACCAGTGTATCAACTCACAACCTCACTTCTAAAACCTTCTTAATACAGCACAGTATAGACCCAGCCTGCTGTGAAGGAAACATCTGGTTCAGAAATGATTTCTTCTGGCAGTATGTCACACCCCCTGCTTTCAGAAGCACACAGAAGGTAAGGCCAGCAAATAAAATCAACTTATAAACCATCTTCAGGGATGCAAATGCAATGCTCCTTATAAACTCAGTGGAAGTAAGCACCCCACATGTTTAGTAGCTACTCTTCAATGAGACAGAATGTCATGATAAATGATTACTTTGAAGTTTCAAAGCAGTTTCTTAATAAAAAAGATTGTACAAAGTGGATTCAAACAAATAAGTAAACTTAAAGTAACTCTCGACAAATGTCAGAAATTCACACATAAAAATAAAAAAGCATTTCCTGGGTAGTATAACAAAATGTAGATTTAATAGGGATTTAATATTGCAACACAATGCCAAGTGTTAGTGCATTAACACTGGACTTATTATATGCCAATGCTAAGGATGCATATAGTTCCACAGCCCTTCACCCCCTTGGCAGATCAGATCACAACCTTGTCTTGCTTACACCACTATACAAGCCTATTGTCCAGCGCCAACCTGTGACCATGAGGACTGTGAGGAGATGGTCTCAGGAGGCTATGGAGGATCTACGTGGTGCTTTGGAGGCCACCAACTGGGATGTGCTGTGCGAACCACATGGGGACGACATAGACAGCATGGTGGACTGTGTCACTGACTATATTAACTTCTGCGTAGACAACACCATCCCCACCAAAGACGTACACTGCTTTTCAAATAACAAACCCTGGATCACCAGCGACCTGAAGGCTCTTCTGAATGACAAGAAGAGAGCCTTTAGGAGGGGAGATAAGGAAGAGGTCAAGCGTGTACAGAGGGAGCTAAAGCAGAAGTTAAGAGAGAGCAAGGACGCCTACAGGAGGAAGGTAGAGGACAAGCTGCAAAGGAATAGGGTGAGAGATGTATGGAGCAGCATGAGAGAGATCACTGGCTTCAAACAGGCTGGGGTTGCAACAGAAGGGAACCTGGAGATGGCCAACAAGTTGAACCAGTTCTTTAACAGGTTTGATTCTGGGTCCTCTGTGGCACAACACCCATCCCCCCACAGCCACACGCTCCCTAACCCTTCACAGCTGCAACTGCCCAACACCTCCTCCATCCCCCCACAAACATGGCCGCCTACAGCTACAACCCCCGACGGCTGCTCACCCACCCATCCCCCACAGCTGCCACTCTCCAACACCTCCGCCATTAACACCTCCAGCACTGAAAGCACTATGAGCATCATCCCCCGGGCCAGGCTGACCATCACAGCTGACCAGGTGAAGAAGGAGCTGAAGAGGCTGCACGAGGGTAAGGCCACAGGACCAGATAACATCTGTCCCAGAGTTCTGAGGGCCTGTGCTGATCAGCTGAGCGGAGTGCTCCAGCGACTGTTCAACCTGAGCCTGCGCTTGGAGAGAGTCCCGGTGCTCTGGAAGACATCATGCCTGGTCCCGGTACCAAAGAAAGGGCGCCCCTCTGTCCTCAACGACTACAGACCAGTTGCACTGACTTCTCACATCATGAAGACACTGGAGAGGCTGGTCTTATCCCACCTGAGACCCCTGGTCAGCTCATCACTGGACACCCTACAGTTTGCCTACCAGCCCAGTGTTGGTGTGGAGGATGCGATCATCTACATGCTGCAAAGGGCCTACTCACACCTGGACAGGGCTGGCAACACTGTAAGGATCATGTTTTTCGACTTCTCCAGTGCCTTTAATACCATCCAGCCCTTACTGCTAAGGAGGAAGCTGGAGGAGATGCAAGTCGATGCCTCCATGACCTCGTGGATCACTGACTACCTGACGGGCAGACCACAGTCTGTGAGACTTCAGAACTGTGTGTCTGAACTGGTAGTGAGTAATACAGGGGCACCTCAAGGGACAGTTCTTTCTCCATTCCTCTTCACCCTCTATACTTCGGACTTTAAGTACAACTCAAAGTCATGCCACCTGCAAAAGTTCTCAGATGACTCTGCAATTGTGGGATGTATCAAGGGTGAGCAGGAGGAGGAGTACAGAGGACTGGTCAGCAGCTTTGTGGAGTGGTGTGGGGTGAACCACTTGGAACTGAATGTTACAAAGACAAAGGAACTGGTGGTAGATTTCAGGAGGAAAAAGGTCAAACCTACTCCTGTCTACATCCATATGAGTGGCGTGGAGATGGTGGACTCGTACAAGTACCTGGGAGTGCACATCGACGATAGACTGGAATGGTCTAAGAACATCGAGGCCATCTATAAGAACGGACAGAGCCGACTTTACTTCTTGAGGAGGCTCAGGTCCTTCAATGTGTGTAGTAAGATGCTACACATGTTTTATCAGTCGGTGGTAGCGAGTGCCATTTTCTAAGCAGTGGTGTGCTGGGGCTCTGGGATTAGAGCAGTAGATTCCAAAAGGCTGAACAAGCTCATCAGGAGAGCAAGCTCTGTCATTGGGTCTGACCTGGACCCCTTGGAGGTAGTGGCTGAGAGGAGAATGATGTCCAAACTAGAGGCCATCATGGACAACTTCTCCCATCCCCTCTATGACAGGCTTGCAGGAATGAAGAGCACGTTCAGCAATAGACTGATTCATCCACGGTGCGACAGGGAGCGCTACAGGAGGTCATTCTTGCCGTCTGCCATAAGACTGTACAACGCATCCACCTTGCGTCTTGGCAGAGGCAACAGCGACAGTGACCTGTTTCTGGACTAAACGCATATACACATCTACTGCTACATCTGTTCTCTTTCTTTTTCTTTTTCTTTTTCCCATTTACAACCACTTTTGTGCAATATATGCCAGGGACCTGTGCAATACATTTATATTTATATTTATATTTATATCTATGGTTACATCTATATTTATATTCATACGTGTGATACGATTTTCTGTGTACTGTTCTGTTCTAGTTTGTTCCTGTGTGTCCGGACTGTGAGTAACTCTTGTATTGTATTGTATGTATTGTACTATTATTATATAATTCGTTACACTGTGGCTGTGTTGTGTGTGTTAAGCTGCTGTTGCACTGCAATTTCCCTCATGGGATCAATAAAGTATCTATCTATCTATCTATCTATCTATCTATCTATCTATCTATCTATCTATCTATCTATCTATCTATCTATCTATCTATCTATCTATCTATCTATCTATCTATCTATCTATCTATCTATCTATCTATCTATCTATCTATCTATTAAAACAATCTTCCAGATACAAAGAGATAAACTAGACAAACCAAAAAACAGTAACAGTGTCATTGTCTTGGCACAGTAGTTGATATTACACCTCAAATGGTTTAGATTTAGTCCAGGACAAGCATTTCTTGATTGCCAATATGTTGGAAATCACTAAATGTTTTCATTAAAATTTGTATGAGCCATTATATTTACGAAATTAACAGCTTTGTTCAAATGAATTGGTTAACCCCCCCACCCAAACACAACAAAACAAAAAGATGTTTGTAATGAAATGGAAGAGCTTAACTCAATGAAATCTTTGCATGCTTCAGCAGAAGCAGTTGGTAGAAAGTACCCAGATGTATACTTTTTCTCAAGGCAATAAATCTTCCAGTATCATCCCATGGAGCTTTCGATATCCTTCTTCCATTCCTTCCTCAAGAATCCTTTAGTCATGAGGCACAATATCAAGGATGTTCCAATGCATGCTTGAGGAAAACTGTGTAAAATATGCATTTATTAATGGAAAATCCCTGTACATTTACTAAACTACTTAAGGGATAAAAATGCTTGAAAAATTAAAGTAGACTTAACCCTTTAGGTGAAATGATATGACTACAGCCACAGATAATGTTGCAGAAGAAAGTGTGCTGTGTGATAAACAGGTCTTGCAGGTGTTGCAGGTAAACCCATTCAATTGTGTACCATCTACCAGCTTTAAAACGTGTCTTTTGGGTTTTCCTGTTCATAAGAGTGATGCTTTTGGCTTTGAGAAATAAGCCATTCCTTGGAGGTTGGACTACATCTTTTTAAACTGCTTCAGGGCACATGCAAGCCAAAGGAAATGTGATCCCGTGAGTTTCTCATGCAAAATTTGCATAATTCATTTCTGAACATTTCCTCGAAAGTGTATCGTCATAAAGAGAAGGAGTGGACCACATCCAATTGCATTAAGACTCCTGAAAAGGAATATCACTTGATCATTAAATTGGTGTTTTGGTAGTTTTCCATTAGTAGTCACAACTGGTGTTTTGCCTGTCTAAACTAGACTACTTTGTCTTCAAATGGGCAAAAATGTTTTGGGTTTTACATTTTCTTGTGGACCTGGTCTGAAATTACTTCTTTGTGTTCAGGTACTGTATAATAAATCTGGTTTTCCTCTAATGTATAACATCATGCACTTGTGGAGTAGTTCCATGATACTAGTTGATCAATGAACAGTTGTTTTTATATTTTATGAATCCTGTGATACCCCTCCCAAGGCCATGACAACTAAAATAAGATAGTTATTGACATAGTCTAAATATCCAAGTACAGTAGGAAGCTGCGTCAGCACGCGTAGGCTGCACATGAACAAGTAAAGGTTTATTCCAGCTGAAAAGAGAAGAAGCTTTCGGCTGTGGAGCTTCAGGTGTTTCTATTCTTCTCTTTTCAGTATGGAATAAACCTTTACTTGTTCCTAAATATCAAATGTTTTGATTTTCTTTTTGAACTTGTTGAATCACTATAAAAGACTCTTTTTCTTTTTATGTTTCTGCATAGTACTAATCAATCCAAAAAGGCTTTGAAACTATTTGCATACAGAAACACTTAAAGTTCTTTAACCTTTTGGACAACAGATTTACTACTAAAACAAAAGTGTAGTCAGTTTGCCATTTTTTACAACACCATTTCTTTAGAATTGATTTTTGTTAAAGATGGAAAGTCAAGGGACTTTAGTTAAAATTATTAAGTTCAATCAAGGCGAGATGTTCAAACCTACAGTACTTTCAGATACAATTCAAAGAGAACATGTATTCCTGTGTTATACTGCAGTGATATTGTGAATGGCCATCACTGCATTCATTCAGTTAAGCAGAATCTGGCTATTTTTGCTTTGCTTACACAGCTGTTTAGAAAGTTTGTTGTAGACACCATAATTTTTAAAACAACTTCTCTTTATTCATGTGTGAAGTTCAGAATCCAAAAGACTGAAACTTTTTGAGCACACAATAAGCAGTTTTTAAAAGACACTTGCACTTTTAATAAAATATTCTCATTCTCTTTGTCTTAATCAACAAACTGAGACCCCGGAAGAAACAAGCTTGTTTTTCCCTAAGCTGATCAAATGTTTCAGTCTTTTTGTTGTCATAAGTCTCTCCAGAATCATCCCGCAAATATTATATTCAAATTTGCTGTTTCTTATCTTCAGGATATTTTATCATTATTTCTGTTTCCTAAATTAGATAAAGTATACAGTACAAAACTTCACTAACATCCCATTTCTGTCTATATGGAGAACTGCTCAGAGCAGGTTACCATAGAAACATTATGAAAGTTTTACTGGGTTCCTCTGCCAGAAAAGTACAAGGGTTTTTATCCTTTTGTTTTGTTCCATTTTTTGCCTTTTAAAAGAATGGTAAATAAAAAACAACAGTTTGCACAGAAATATAATTGCATACACATTGTTTATATATATGGGCCTGCACCCCAGTTCAGACTATTCCCCAAGAGCCAGGAGATGAAGCAGTAGTGCTTATTTCTACCTTCTTCATTAGATAAACATTACAACCCAAAGTGTCAAATGAATTCTGTTTAATAAACACCATTTTTTGTAGTAAATAGATATGTGAATGGTATTGTTGGAGACATAAATACAGTTATTGCACCTATACCCATAAAAATACAAATTTCACCTATATGAAGATATTAACATCACATTTTTATGAACAAGAGAATAAAACCCATTTTAGGGACTTTAGAATATTGCACAGGCTTTTTCTAAATGACTGTGCTCTGCTCTGTAGCACCATCATCAATAACAGGACATGAATAACTCAGTAAATTAAAAAAAAACATATACTTGAGCACCTGCAAAAGATTATAGGTCGAATTCATAGCATGGACATTGACTAGACCTGTGACCGAATACAAGCCTAATCTATCTTGAGAACTTTCTCTTCGCACTTTTTTAAAATCACCTGCATGAAACAAAGAAGGACCTTGAATTATTCCAGTGCCAGTCCTCATTCATTACTGGAGATGTTCAAATTAGAGCTTTGTGTTTAGTATGATAGTAAATCACCATGATTTGTTTGCAGTACGTACTGTGTTTTTTGTCTTTTTTTTAAGTTTTCTCTAAGCACCCAACCAAATTAGATACGGTTTGCCCACACTAAATACAACGATATCCTGGTGAGCCTTGCTAAAATTAGCCAAAATTGAGACCTTGCTGTTAAACTGATACAGAGCATGCAATAACGTCCTCTCCATGGTACTCAAGACAGACTATCTGTCCTAGTTTGAAACAACCGTGTTTAGTTTTAAAAGTTTGACTTAAACTTTACATTCTGAAATATTCTAGCCCAAAGGTTTCTCTAATATACAAATTCCTAAAACCAAATAATGAATAAATAAATCCAAACAGGTACTCAGCTGTTATATGTGCACCAACAGTTCTATGCTACTATTATTATTACAATAATAATTTTACAATAATTGTAAGTCTACAATAACAACACAGAAATGTTTCAGAAAAACCTCTAATGTTGTTTTCCTCAAATCATTACACCTTAACAGCTTGTCTAATCTGTTCACAGAATTAACTGTGTGACATCAATTTACACTTATAGATTGCTTCTCTCAGTGTCCAACATTCTGATGTCATGGATTAAAATAATCTGCATTAAAGCAAATTCATTTTCGATTGCTCAGAACACAGGTTACAGTTTGGATGCTGGAATTAAAAAGGAAGGCTCCTTATTCTCTGAGAGGCATTCAGGTAAAGAACTTACTGTGTGAACTATGGATTCTTATTATGCATACAAAAAGGCCAATGACATCTCCAGTCCCAGAGGGTGGAAATATTTGTAGATTTTGTTCCACCTAAAGTCATGATTATTGACTTAACTGAGCTAATCTTTAACTTAACTTGACCAGTATAAAAAATTTGAAAGGTGTTTAGCTTTCTAACTTTAGAAAAGCAGCTGGATTGTTGCCCTAAAGGGTTGGAGTTTTTCACCTTAAAGGTATAAAAAGATAAAAGGTAAATCATCAATTACCATACGACACTTTGAGACAGGCTGGGATTGCAAAAACTGTCCTTAAATTGAAATACATTAATTTGTAAATTCAGCATTACACCCTTCTGTGATTTTAGAATAAATATGTATCATTGACCAGTATTGGCTATTACTGTTAAGGAGCAGACAGCATGGACAGCTTTGAACAACGTTACTGTTATTTTGAAAATACTGTAACTTACAGCACATTGAGCACATCGGTTTCGTACAAATGACACTTTCCTACCAGAACTCCACCCCCTTTTCTAAAAAATAGGTGACATTATCCGATAGACTCAGATGAGAAAAGATCCTAGAAGTGCAATATTCCCTCATGCTTATGCATTTACAATGGCAGTCACAAGCTACTGTCACAAAGTTTAGTGAATAGCCCTAGATTTAGTCTGCGAAATGGGGAAGGGAAAAATTAAAAGAAAAGAAAGCCCAAGCGGGACATTTTGCCTGAGGTAAGACACAGGTGGATGGAGCCAAGAGCAGGGTCACAGTAAAGATTTATATTATGTACAAAGTAAAGAACGGAAGAAAAATAGCCATTCATGTTGTGTCTCACTGAAGCGAGCGAAACAGCTGTTCACAGAGTGAAGAAATGGTCAGGTAAGACAGGCTGGAAATAATAATCACAGGGCCATCTGCTGACCTGGGATTGCATACCCCCAGGGCTCCAGGCACAGTCCTGCCTTATGGAGCACGCTGCACAGTTAAAGCCCTGAAAGTTATGCAGTGAAACAAGGCCTTTGCAGGCCATTAAAAGCGCTGTATGCTCCTTTATAAAGGTACTTGATACAGTCATTGTGAAATGGTGGTATCACATACCTCTTTGTGCAGAAAAACAAACAGGAAAGGCTTTGAATCCATTAGACTTAAAACAGCTCTGAAGGAGCTGTTATAATATCATATGTGTGTCTGTTGCCTGGAACGGGTCATTTTTAGTTACAGCTCTGTCATTTGCATAGAGCCAGGTTAGAAGCTGCACCTTCAAGGCTCATTTTAATACAAACACACAAAATAATGAACAGAGAACTTCATACTGTTAAAGTAACTGTGAGGAACAAAATGTAAGGAAATCTAGAAACATTAAAATACTCTAGCTACATTTAGATTATTTCCCAGTCATAGAATACAGTTGTAACTAGATATAATATATATTAGTAGATAAAATACACTATTTTTACACTAAACATTTTTACCCAAAATATTTTTTAATTAAGTGTTTGTGAATATTGCTAATTGAAATGGCCAGAAACAGCCTTATGCATTGGCAGCAGAAGCCATTTAATTTACCTGTTTATACTGCAGTTAATAATAGCACAAGATGGGATAGACAGGAATAAAATGCATTTATCATATTACTCTGCATAACAGTGGTTTCCACCTTGTTGTTCTGCTAATGGCTTTTCTTGGAATAAATCAATATAGCCTTATAATTGACTGATGGGGCTGAAAAAGTGGGGAAAGTTGAATTACAAATTTTAATAATTCAGGCTCTTGACTTGTAGGAGATGAAAACTGAGGTTGTTTAAAACGTGATAATAATAGTCATGCATGGGTTGCAGGTACTGACTTGTGAAGATTAATGGTGTTCCTAAATGTCTTCCCGCTTACTGAACACCTTCCATCCATCCTTTTTGCTTTAACCCCACTTAACAAACTATATTGACGTATATCGACATTTCACCCTAGATTTGGCTACCAATTATGAACACCAAGGCTCATTAAAGAAAGTCAATGAGTCCCTCACCACGACTTCTAGTTAAATTCAGTCTTAAGGCAGCTTAAAGGTTGCTTCGTCCTGTTTTAAGGATAATGCTGGTTTGCTGCTGAAGCACAAAGCCAGCAGAAGATGTGACTAATGCCAGCAAACACACAAACCATAAATCACACAAATAAGATCAAATCTGGGGCATGTATAAGGGGGTAAGAGCCCAAACCACCTTTGAAACCATATCCAGCTAGAAACCATTGTGCAAGAAACCTCTGCAAAACAAAGTTGAGAAAGAACAGCTGGTTAACGGGCTAAAATCTTAGACGCATATTTTTTATCTTCAATTTTTAGCGAATGCTGGGGAGTATTAGCACAGCAACACCACTGTGCATGAAAGAATAGATGCAGCTAGTTTTTCTTCGCATCCACTTTGTCTGATAACCTTGTAATGGGACAGGGATCAGTTCTGCACAATGAATCACACGAATAAAGCCCGTGTATTGTGAAGTGTTGGCCGCTTCATAACAGGGCTGCTGCCATTGCTTTCCTGATTATATCCATAGGATTGAATGAGAAGAGATCAACTTTACCATCACCTGTTTTTTGTTCAGAATACAAGAATACAAGAACAAAAGACAGGTTACCGATGAGAAGATTTAGCCAATTTCTTCTTGCTCATTTGGTCTGCTAGAAGCTGACTGATCCGCGGATCATATCCAACAGCTGTTTAAAAGATCCCAGGGAATCTACAGTACAGTATGTCAACAGAATGGTGGAGCAATTTGCTCCAAACACCCACAATCTACATATACTGCAAGCCTATCTTACACAAACAACCCTTTATAAGTCATGCTTAGTAAAAGTCTGCAAGGCCATAAAGCAGACAGTCTTTGGTCTTCCAAAAAAGCTTTTCTTTAAAATGTAAATTAAGGGTGTATAGCAAAGCTGCGGTTGAAAGTACGAGTCATCGAGGGGCGGAGTCGTTTTTACCAGGAGAGCCACATTCTTCGGAGTCTCAGAAGTTAATCACGGTGGCACCTGGTGACTTTAGCTTCCCTATACAGTATAAGCGGTTCCTGAGGCAGTCAAAGGGTGCCTTTCCAAAAACCCTTAAGGTTTTATGAAGCAGTAAGTATAGCAGGATAAGGTTGATCACAACCTCGTCGTTTCCCTGGTCGGGACGCCGGTAAGTAAGGAGACGGTTAATGAGCGCACCTGGCCAACCGGAATCGACCGAGAGAGGTTATCGCCACTGCTAGCTGGGAAGAGACGGATACAGGTGATGGAAAGATTAGCTTACGGTTCATGTGGAACCCCCCTGGCCACGCTACCCAATTAAAAGGGGGCTATTCCTAGCTAAAGTTGATTTTATTTTTTTAAATACGGGCTGCCTTATTAAAATGATTTTATCACTTTGTTACACAGTGAACAAAGTTATACAATAAAGCAGGCACACTAACGTGATCCATTCAGCCCGATCACTACAGTATGTGCTCTTCTCCCTTAGTGTGAAGGTAATTGGCAATGCTATATGTTAAAGTCATTATGGTAGGATATTTTAGGTGACTTCGACTTCAATGTTTCGTAAATCGCAAACTAAGGTCAGTTCTCCAGACTTGACGATCAGAACAGTTAATCGTTTCTGTTTCATGGTTAACAGACATCTGCAGTGATGGAGACCAGCAGTCTTATTTTTGTAGGTCAAATAAAGTTACACATCAGTAGATTCAATTGGTTTAAAAAATCTGACCCCTGTAATAAAACCAATATAGTAATTAAAATATATTAAAACACATTTCTATGCCCTGCTTCCAGACTGAAAATATTGCCTGACTTGTTCCTTTCTTGCATTAATTCCATGCTCTTCCATTAATTACAGTAACCAATTATCACATCAGCTAATTATTCCCAGTATGGGCTCTACAAACAAATCAAAGAATCACAATTGCTTTAGATAAAACAGAAATGGGACAAAGAGAAATCCACTGGCATTATCTTCTGTCAAAACAACCTTTTGCAATATAGAAAACCAGTAAACATCACTGATAGGTAGGATTGTTACAGTATCTCTATAGCAGTTTGTGCCAGAGACATCTCAAATTGGTTTTCTTTTATGCACTGTAGCTACTGTATGTAGATATGTTGTAAGCAAAGATGTCAGTGATAATAATGTTCATGTAAACGGGGAAAAAAGTAAAGTTTGCTGATGATCACACTTTGAAATGCATTCAGAACTTAGCAAAGCAAAAACCAGTTTTAATTGTATCAATTCAGCTCTGCAAATGTACTGTATACTCCCATCCCAAAGTGTCAACGTCAGCTATGTGTCTTCTTCTGCATGACGGGAATCAGTGCATTTTGAAAGCCGTTGCTTCTGATTGTCAATAAATAGAATCACTGTGGATGGCTTTGCTTTGTACACTTCAGTGCAATTCCAGACGTCTTGAGTGAAAAAAAGGCCTATTTAAAGATGATAAGCTTCACAGCTGCAAGACATTAAAGAAAAAGTTTGACTTCTTTAAATAAAATGATGTGGAGAGATTTCTGTACTTGTTTTGTTTTTTGGTGGTAGTGGGGTTTTAAGAAAAAAAGCTTCGTTTTTCTCTTTGGAATAAGCAATTTATTATTATTTTGTACCTGACACATGACAAATACTTAAAAAGTAGCTTGTCAGGTAGTGTTTCATAATAAAGAACATTGGTCAAATCAACCTCCAATTATGCTTGTCAGTAGTGCAGGAAAACGGCTTTTGCATGATGCGGGATGGTGATTATTTTCTGTTTTTCAGCTGTAGATAGCTATTATGCCAAGAGCTACCCTTTTATCATGTGGTTTCTGTGGAGAAATAAAATCACAGCCTTTTACCGAAACAAAAAAGGAAAAAAAAAGAACATTTGATCTTGCAAAGCATTTTCTTTTATATTCTTTTGACATGTGGACTGCCATGGTTTAAAAACAATGTGATTGTTGTTTACGCAGTCATTCCAAAGAGTGCCCTTTTAATACTTTCAACACTGTTTAAAGAGCAGTTACTTTGATGGAGTATCTTTTCAATGATGTCTTAAAATGCCTGTCATCTAGAAGGCCTGTAGGTGGCTTAGCTGGTAGCAGGTTGGTCATTACTGGATGGAGGGTTAGTAGTAAGAACTGTCCTTACAAAAAAAAAATGGAAACACATTGTGTTTCCCATGAACACAGCATGCATTTATAAAAAAGCTCAAGGCTTTTGTTGTGTTAAAGATGCGATCTGGAAAAAAAAACATTGATTCAGCATGCTTTTCCTACATGAAAAGATTTCTATATGTTCCTACCTTTGTTTTTCTTTTCTCTTGTTCCTCCTTTTTATCTTTTTTTCACACATCTTAGTAGTCCTGCTCTGTTCCATTTCCAAATCTAATTTTCTTTACTAAAATAATAATATCAGGAAATACAATAAATTACAATAAAGGTTGTGACTGGGTTAAAGCTACAAAAAGTATTTAGATTGCGTACAAGACTGCTTTTATGTCTGTTTTAGAAAATGATGTTTACAAAATCTTTTATTTCAAACAAATGCATCTTTTAGTGTATACTTTTACTCTACATTAATTTTTTTGCAGCAAACATTTTAGAATTTTTCTGTCAATTAATATCTATCATAACAACATAAAAAGCCAGGGACCATCCATCCATGAAATGACTATTCCACAACAGTGGGTTGATCAAGTTGCAAACCCAGTCACTGATATAAAGCAATGTACTAAGATATATATTTTTAGATAAGCGAAAATCATAGATGCATTGTTTTTATTCTGACAAATGAAATGATATATCTAACATAATTATTACATCAAATATTGCAGTGAAGAACAATTAAAACACAAGTATGTAATTTCACAAGTAAAAATAATTGTTCGGCACAATACAGCATTCAACCTACAGATATTAAAGAAAAAATTTAAAAGAGTGAAATGAAAAGCTATACTAAAGTAAAAAATATTTTTTTTAATCTAGTATTATTTTGTCATCTTACTCCTAGGCTTCAGAACAACACTGTTGTCTATTCAGCAGAAACCTTTCGTGCTGATAGTCTTCATAAGAACGTAATGTTTACACTAATTTTTGGAAAGATAGTAAAAAAAAAAGAAATTAATAGAAGTAAAAGAAGTGAATAAATCAACGCACAGTAGGAAATTAAACTTGTCTCCTTGTTAAGGTTGATTATAAGCAGTAGTGTCATTCCCAGGCCAATCCAGATAACAGCACTAAAGAATAATCCATCCATCCTACCATCGATGTGATTGTTACTGTCTGCCTGTTTGCTTCAATCATCGTTCTATGTTATTCATAGAATCCATGGAATGCCACGATGTGAAAAAAAAAGAAATTCTCGGAAAGCATTAAAAAGATTCAAAATGTTTTTGGTCTATTTTAGGTATACTTGTTAGCGTTCAGTGAATCCTTGATTTGTGCTTCGGATTTGGGCTGTAAAAAGTAGCGCGTTGCACCTACAGTAATTTTTTTTTAAATGACTTGTATTTCATGGGAAAATGAGTAAAGACAGATGAATACAAACTGAAACTGATGTCACAGTAAGACAGCACAATAAAAGAATTGGATCTTGCAGATTTACTGTCCCGATCTATCAGCATAATTCTACAACAGGAATCATGGGCTCTAATCAGCAGAAATAGAAATGTGAAATGTTGTTGCTTCTGTTCAAAATCACTACCATCCCACACAACAATGTTAGCTAGAACAGTTATTCAATTTCTTCCTTGTAACAAATGTATAACATTTTTCTCTCTCACATAAAGCTGTTTTAAATGATACATGTTCTTTTACAGAGTGTCCCCAGGCATGAATTAGTTCCCACCTGGCTACATGTGTTATACAGTTAGCAACTGGTTCTAAGCATAATTGCTATAAACTAATGTCTGAGGCTTGTGAATGTCACTGGATTCTGATGGCTGGGAGGGGTGAGAGTATAGTTGCCCTATCAAGTTAGCAATTCTGACCCTAAGGTAATAGCCTTGAAAAAACGCTGTTATCATTTGTTTTCTTGCAACCTTTTTTTTCTTCCTAATGTGTACAAGATATCGCTGTTGTTGGCAGTTAAATGAAAAATGCCTAAGAAATAGAGAACATGTCTTGATTCCCTAGACTTTTATAATGACACAGTCTCCTTTGTGGCATGAATATTAAAAACTGCATTCACTGGCTATGTTTGAATGCTTTTTTCTTAAAGCAACTGTTACGGAATTATGTCAGTGCAATTGGGGCTATATAAAAGTAACTTTCTGAGGAAATTCAAGGTTTGTATATCAATAACGTTGCACAGCAAAGCCATATCTTGGCAGCAGATGTTTTTTTCCCATTGTACGAGCATGTTCATGTAAAATGCCTTGATATTCCAATAGCAGGCAGCCCTAAGTAAAACATTTTTTACAGTGACAAAGTGTCGCACGATTTCCATTCTCCAGCAATCCTCACATGAGCAAAATGCCCTCCCAATGTTACTAAATTTCAAATATTTGCCATAAAAATTGTTGTCCTGCCAAATTTGAGTATGGCTGTGATATATTTCAGTAGCTGCCATTTCATCTCATTGTTCTTTTGTGTACTAATTCAAAAAAGGAGAAAGGGACAGTTTCAATTTCAGCAGGTTTCCTCTCATAGTTACATAAGAACTGCTCTTTCATGAGAACCTCTCCTGAGGCAAAAACAAAAAAACATATGCCTTAAAATGTATGATTTACGCATTTTCTGACAGTCCACCACAAACGGAAAGGCACAATAATTTGACTCTGAGCCTCAATTACCTGTTTGACAACCATATTCAAATCCTACTGTACAAGACAAGAGCTTAAAACAGCTCTGAGGACTGCTGCAAACTGGAGAGCCTTTTTAATCAACTCCAAGTGTCTGGACCTGCATGTAAAATACTTATTTTTGAACTGCACTTTTCAACCTTCCTCCTAAATAGTCACAGAAGATTCATGAATCCTTCTGGACAGAACACATTCCTTTTAACAAAAACTAGCCTTGTTGACCAAATAACCCCTTCCTCTTCCTCGAGGTCAGGATCAAGAACAGTTTGAGAATCTGTTTGGTTCAGAATTAAATACCCAATAATTCAATGGCTACTGAAATATAAGAAGGAGCTGAAAAATCTCATTCAAGGTCTTTATTTTTTCTGGCTTTTAAAATCTTCTTTGCTTATGGTCCTTTTTTATTTTATAACATTCACTTGTTACAGGTGTAGGCTTGTCACAAGGGAAATAAAATTGCCACTAAAATCTACAGTTTAGAGACAGGATTAGAAAGAGCAGCTCACAGCAGCTGCAGCAAAAGTGTACCTTTTAAAATCCATTGGAACACAGGAGCCTACAGGCTCTTTCAGTACTGACCATATTATTATCCTCTCCCTTGCACCAGAGATAGAATATATGTTTATAAAAACATTTTGAATTAAAGAAAAAAGTCAGGGAAAAATTTAATTGGAAAAGAAAGCTTTGTTTTTCATGGCAAACATATGAATCTGACAAGATTCTGTTCTCCTCTTTGTATACAGAATGGTGAAACCCTTTGTTCAGCATCCTACTTGTAAATACTGCATTGTACTTTGTTTATAACTTGATTTTAGCTACTAATACATCTGTCAAAAGTGTATTGCATCCACAAAAATTATTAAATCAAAAGCTCTTTTTTTTCTCCAAAGACAGGAATCACACTATCTTGTGTTTCAGGTGAAGGGGTATGAGGTACAAGTGGAAAAAGGGAGGAAAGTGAAAGTATATGAAATTAAATACAGTTTCCACTTTGAAAATTACTCTTTAGGGTTATGAATGTGGGTAACATTTCACCAATGAGGCCAGACCTACAGACATCCAGAAGTGTTACATTCCAAATTGCTTATTAAGCTTTCAGCATGTTGATAATTGGTCTTTGAACCCTCAAAAAACCTTTGATTTTTTTTAGTCCAGTATTCCCAAAATGTTTTTTAAATGGGCTTTTGGGATAGCCTTTGAGTCTGTGTACAAAGACTACCAGAAAATGTGTTCAAGTAAACCACAAACTTGACATTGATCTCTGTGATCTAAACTGTTGTCAGGCAGAGTTAGTAAATAAAGGTCTTTTGAGAGCACTTGAATACAACCGAGATTACTTTTGAAAATACCACAACAACACTTTTGCTATGGCCTCTGAAAAGCACAATTAATTGCATTTGGGATTTCTTTTCAGTACGACCAAACATGCAGCCCAGAAACACTGGTGAATTAACATGAAGCAGCCTGAAGTTGCAGTTCACTGCAGCCCTGACAGCACTTTGTTCAGAATGATTGCACTTCAGAGGATGAAGTAAGAAGCGTCTTACATAGAACTGTTTCAAAGCAGAAGAGATAAGCTGCATCTTCAAACATTCATAAAGGATACACCTTTTCAAAAAGGACAATGATCCTTAACAAATAATCAATACAAGGCGGAATGAAAATACAACTACTTCTTCATTGGCATTGTCTTTTGACCTGCCAGAATAAAATAATAATATTATAAAAGCTAAGGTCTGGTAACTAGTTAATAGTTTTAACAAGTCACCCCCTTGCATCAATTTCAAGTTTGTGTAACTATAGTGAAAGTTGATATTAATTTAAATAGGACACATCTGTTTTGCTAGTGCAGAGACTGACTTATTTAATGAATTCTCAAGTTGTTGTATTTTTAGGTTCTGGAGTTTGTTTTCTGTTTTTCTTGTTTGTACGAATAATGTCAAACATCATTTCTTTATTCACATAGCTACACAGGCAATAAATAAGTAAATAAACATGCAAAAAAAAGTTAAGACATGCAAATACTTGGGTATCAGGCACCATTTTTGCTCTTTGACATACCAATATACTCAATAGTTTCTACTCCAAAAAACATTTTTTTTTATCCAAGTGAGCTCATTTAACATCAAGAGCATTAAGAAGATTTTCTAGCTCCGTTTAATCACTCTTTAACTGTGCAGCTGAGTTGCTCCTAAAAGTGATTAGTGAAACAGGATACTGTATTAGGCTTTTAATAGCCATATTTTCCAGTTAGTACTAACCTCATTTAGTAAGGTCTTATCTCTACTCAATTCAACAATGTGTTAATTACAATACATTTTGTCATATACTGCTACTGTATGTCCTGCGTTAATTTTGCAAAATAATGAGTTCTAAAAAAATACAGATGTCTGAAGATCTACAGTACTTATAAAGCCACACCCCAAATGAGAGACAACATCTGGTTAGCATTGCCTAATGAGTCAGGTTGGGTAGGACAACACACACATTGGCAAGACCTAAAGGTAATGTTTTTGCTGAAGCAATTGGGGAAAATGGCTAATCTAAGAAATAATTGACTTATTAAAACAAAACACCAGGAAAAAGCAAAAACATCATGAAATGTTTATGTGAACAAATAATTACAGGTAAAAAGACTTCATACAAGAAGTTACATATTCAAATCAGTTGGATGCCAGTTTGGAAGCAATTAGCTATAGCACCTTAATCAATACAAATGGTGAACATGCAGACAGTTTCAATACAACTTCTTTCATTTGGAGGTTTAATGAATTTGAATCACCCTGCAAAACACTCAGAACACTCTGAGTGAATGTCGTTAGCCGTGGCTGTATTTAAAAGCACGCTGAACACAGATCACGTTTGTTAGTTTTTCCGTTGTAAAGCGCATTAACAGCCTTGAGAATGCAGGAGAAAAATATTGCAAGGACTCACAGGGAATTAATTGCTCTTGTGAAGGCATTGAAAGGGACAAACACGGGTGTCAGAGGTTAAATATAAAACAACATTCTCGTCTTTCTCATTAGATTTCCTGTGATTTTAACCTGTACATGTAAGTCCTTCCACTGCCTCTGTCAGTCTAGGAATACTTTAAAGTCATTACCATTCTCGCAGCACTTGGATTCAAGGTCAGCCCAGTGTTGCACAGAGCTGAAAAATATCATGAAAGCCAAGCTTATAGCTGGTGATAAAAGGGGGACTTTTATGCCTGTATTAGGGTTGGAGGAAATAGCACCAATAAAATGTTTGGCAGTTTGTGTCCAAGATCAATTAGTCAGAGCCCTGGTGCAACTGCAGCTGGGTGGGTCCCATTTGTCTTCGGGAAGCATCCCACAGTTTTTCCACCCACGTCACCCCTGGCGCTCATCCATGCCCAGTAAACAAACACAAACCAAATTGATCCTAACGGAATGCTTGAGAGCGATCCGGCAATGCACGGCTAAGACATTTTCAGGGCTTTGTCTGAGTGTCCTTCATCACTCATTTCCCACAGTGTCCCGTAATTACAAAAAGCATAATAAACTAATAGATATTGCTATTATTAGCCTATCGTCTGAAGTATTTTCCTTGGTCAGATGGTCAATGCTTGGGGGCAATGAGTCACACTACATGGGCACCAAAGGTAGCCTGTGGAAGCCAATGGAGTTTGCAGAGGACCAGGTGCATGTGCCACAATATCTAATTGGCTTCAATCCCCTTTAAGGGGTATGGTACATGGCGCTTAATCTGCTGCCGCCGATTCACTGGGCTCCATACCTCTAGTAAGTACCAGTTCAGTCATCCAGTCTGTTTCTTTAACACATGTCAATTGTTATGACTGCTATTGACTGTTTTAACTTTGTGCTCCTGATCTCCTTGAAGGAGATCCCTAGAAAAAGCTTTGAAGGTTTGGCCATTTAGATAAGACATTGGTAGACAATCTAAACACCTTACATCCCCTGCATTCACCATCACTTGTTTAAACAAAACTTCATTTTTGTGGGGTTTTACTATTTACCTCTCATTGCAGACTGGTTCCACTTTCCACTTTCATTTCCCTGGTAAAATTATCAGGGTAAATCATAGTAAGACCGGAAACAAGCAAAGGGGGGGCTTCATAAATAATTATTAAAGGAGGCTTAGCATATAAGGAGTGGTGAATATTTTGGTTTTGTATGTTGTAGTGTTTTCTTTTGTAGCAGTGATCACTGAAGCTGCCAAAGGAGCTGATATTCAGTGTGTACTGTAAGTATTTAATCAATACAGGTACTGTCAAATCATTGTCAGAGGTACAGCACTACTGTATATGGTCCATGAAAAAGATTTTTTAATATGGAGTAGCTTAAGCTTCCTCAGACCTTGTGACAGAATCACCCCTGGATGCAATCAGGACAAATTGCAGTTACAGTTACTGTAAAAGCATTGATAAAGCAACAAGCAGAATAGTAAAATGTCCTGCATTTTCACTATGATTGAATACTGTAAAATGTGTCTTTTGGTGGATTTATCTTATTCACTGTTCTTTTTTGGGGAGAGAGAGCAAGCTGGTGATTCCAAGCCAAATCTTTACATAATGATGTGAAAGGAATGTTAGAGAATAGCCAGTGATTAAATGGAAATCTAACAAGTTCAACACAATTTCATGTGAAAGTACAGTCTAAATGAGTGTGATGTATTACACCAGCTGGAGTAAAACAGTGTCCATTACAGAGCCCTCCATTTCCAGAATTTGTCATATTGAACTCTGCAGCACATGAGGTCAAGCATGTACTGTTTGCCCTCCTGCATAAGTAAATATTAGATATTTTTTGTCCTATTGATTTTCACCCTGCAGGTTATTAAAGCTAGAAAAAATAATTACAACTTAGCCTGGGTTTCTAGGAGATGCTTCTAATCATTTTTAAAAATCACACAATTGGAGAAGACTTATACTTTAAATAATAAAAAATAAATTTCTTACCTAGTCATAATTCCATTTGCTGAGATGAAGCTAGTTTTACTTTTCTTTCTCTTTTATCTTAAGTTTATTTAATAGGAACTCTGGGAAAGGAAGTCCCACCTTAGTTCCAGAGTGAGAAGTACTTGTCGTCCATTATCCATTTTCGCTATTTGGAAGATATACAGTATACTGTACATGCAAAATATAAAAATTCCCTCTCAATGATTTAATTGTAAAATTTTCATCGATTAATATTTTGTAATAGCGTACATGTTTACACCATTTGTGTTGAAATATCTTGTAAATCATGATCATAAATACATTGAAGCACATTATTATTTATATCAAATACAAACAGGCATATTACTTACATTTTCAAGCTGTATTATTTATAAAAATAACAAAAATGTATTTATAATATGCTACTACCTATGGTTAACATTTCAGAAATTCTGGAACAATATGTAAGAAAATATAGTGCTTGTGCATCTTTGTGTGTGTCCTTCTGTCTTGAAATATCCATTACTCTAGTTGTTAGCGTCTTTAGGTATATATTAAAAAAATGCCAGAGATGTTTAAGTATATTTTGTGTTTTAACACTTACACATTACCTTAAGTTTTAAAATATAATTAATATAATAGAAAAATATGACAATGTACAGTATGATTGACTTTGTCAGATTGCAAGTGCATTGATTAAAGTAGTGTTTGTTATAGGCAATCCAAATTGCTTGCGTAAAATACTTCCTATGCAATTTGGGAAGTGAATACAGATGGTATAGGAACAGACGATGCATCTGAGAATTCAGTATTTGTTTTCTTTGCAGGATTTTGTTGCTCGGAAAACTACACGCAGATCTAGATCTGTGAATGCAAGGCTTGGAGTTAATTTGTCTTCGCCACTGTAGTGTACATTTGTCAGATTAATTGGTAAGGTCATAATATATGGTAGACTAGAGACATTTTTCACTTTTGAGAGAATTGTGTTCAGCTTTGTTTTGTTTTTTTTGCCTGTGTTTGGGAGAAACCTATTTTTTTTTCTGGTCAACGCCAAGCCGAAATGAGCAGTGACTTCCATAAAAAAGTAAATTTATGAGTGCTTCAGTTGGTGTCTGATTTTAAGATCAAGTTTTTGGGACAGGGCAAAATACTATGGGCAGCCTTGCTGAAGCCAAGTCTGAGATGACAAATGACCCTTGGCTTCTTAATGCTGCATATTTTGTCCTATAAAGTTTAGACAGATGGGTGTAGAAAACCAACAAGCTGTTACACAGTAAAGGCTGCAGCTAAAAGCATTTTCCAGCTAAAATCATAAGGTCATTAAATAAAATTTATGAAATTATGTTTATCGAGAGTAAGCCAGAATTATTTTGTGGGAATAATAAAGATATACCTTCAAAGGGATTTGTAATGACAGTGATCATCGACGCAGATATGCAATCATACATTATTACTGCATTTTAACATTTTGTATTATTGCTATGGTTAAAATAGGGATGAGAACAGTTGCTCTTTTTCATAAATATAGGCACAAACCATAAAGAATTCTGGTACATCTAAAATCAGCCCTGGTTTTCCCTGTACTTGCAATGTCTGAACTTGATGTCTACAAAAAAGCATGATTGCTTTACTTCTGTTTTAAGAAATGTATCTAAAAGAAACAGTTTTTGAACCTTAAGGAGAGCTACAGTACACCTGACAATCTTAACAGCAGTGCTTTCAGATCTACTATATTTACAGCCTGTTTATATCTGTATGGGGAATGACAGAATAAAAGAGCACAAGAAATAATCAATCAGATGAACATACATGTATTGTGCATTTGCTGTTACTAAGTAGTTTGCATGGGCAGAAAAATGTACAAATTAAGACATACATCTCAAAGTTCACTCTCTCAAAGTCACCTCGGCATGCTTCATCCTATTATTGTGAACTTCTGAGTAAGTTTCATACTTCTTGATGACAGCCCTTTTGCAGACTTTAATACTTAATCATGGCTTTGTAGAGCAAAATTGTATTATACTTACAAAAGATCAGAAAGTATTTAAATATATATTTAATTGAAAAAGAGAGAAAAAAGCACATGGAGTTAAAGATATCCCTGCAGCTTAAGCTTCCATTAGGAAAGTGGGTGAGCACAGCAGGCTCAAACAACTGCGTTTACTGCCAGGCACGTCAGGGGTCAGATACACCTTTGCCCTTTTTTGTATGGCAAGGAATAGCAGGCACGGCGCTCTGCACCATTATTGGCCTTTGCTCGACACCAAGCTCCTGGGGGAAATTCAGCTCTTGAGAGTTTTGAAGCAAGTTGCTAATGGGCCATGGGAAAAGTAACAGTGTGCCATCTTAATATCTGAGCCAGAAGCACAAAAGCAGTGCAAGCATTTCATTACAAGCTGATACACTCGTACCTTGGAACGGAGTCTCTTTTTGATGTTACTTCAAAAGACCCCCCCACCCCCTCACCAGCTCCTCACATTTTCTTTCACATGCAGTGTGACAGGGAAGAGAAGAGCTGTAGTGAGATTTTTTTTAGTAAATAACTCCATCTTGTGGATACTTAAAACACTCTTAATTAACAGATACTTCTGTGTTCTTTGATAGAGCGTACCAGGAATGTCTAGGTCTGAAAAACAGCTGTAGACAAAGAATCTGTTGATGAACCTGATTTTAAAATGCTTTAAATACAGTATTTCATGGTGGTGGAAGAAAGCACTACCCATTTTTTGGAAAGCATTTTTGTAATAGTATTTTAAAAATTCAAGCAACACATTCTTGGTCTCTTACTGTCATTCCTTTAAAATATACTGCCATGACAAGAGAGCTGTTCTGAGGCCAGCTACAGTATGTAGACGCTGTCGTATGTTTGGCCTCAAGCAATACTCTTAATACAAACTCCTCAACAACCCACAGAGCAATGCTTAATCATTTTCTAACTTTTAACTGTTTTAACTGTTTTTTGGGGCAATATGTTTGTAAAATTCTGGAATCATTTGCAAAAACAGGAGCTTAATTAAAAGTTATTAAAAATAACAGTGAGTTATCCATTTAGAAAATACAGCACATCGTTGACTTTTTGGCAGACATGACCAATAACAGCACTGGGACTAACACTTCAAAATGACAGCAGGATAGGGGACAGTCCAAGCAGTCCTTAAAGCTGGTGCTTAAGTTGTGACGTCAAAGACTCCATCAGAAAATATGAAAATAATCCAAGCATGGGAAAAAGTGCAGGACTGTCTTCAGTGCAAGACGGCTGTCAACACTGATGAAAACACACAGAACCTGGAAACAGGTACTTGGGAGTGGTGTAGATGTTAACCCTCTTTCCAGGGAGTATCTGTAAGGAATGGGACCAGACACGATGCTACAGGCCTGCTTTGGTTACTGGATATGATGACCTTTTCCTGCTTCCATTTTCTCACACATACAGTAACTGTTGGAAGTGTGGCTACAGACAGTACCTCAAGGACTATGTAAAAATAAAAATTGATTTAAGCATTGATCTGAGGTTTAGTTGACCAACACTTCACTAAATGTTTTTTTCTCGGTCACCCAGTGTTTGGAGGTGCTTGAACCTCTGAAACACACATCAGTCTCAAACAGACATCAAAACTACAGCGTGGCATAAGGAAAAAATGACTAGAAGGAGAACTATCTTTGTATAACAAAAAAAAAAGTCCAGAAATTGCAAAACCACTGCTCACAAACTATGCGCTGTGGGTCTAGCTGTCTGTTCTCGACATTATTGCCTGTTCATTTTCTCTTCACCTGTTCTGCCTCAGTTTTCCTTTTTTTTGGATGATATTCATCCTCCACACTTCAGTTACCTCATTGGATGACAGCACAGGTGAAACCTGGGGAGAAAATGTTTTTTTTTTTAACCACAATGCTTTTAATATACAACATCTGTGCACATAGTGTATTCCAAAATGGCTGCTCCTTGGAGAACATCAGTAGTGTCTGCTCCAACTTCATCTGGGGTTGGTTATTACTGTGGAGGTTTACACAGATGTTAGAACAGGCAAAGTCATTTAGTCCTTAGCTGGAGGGCCCAGGGGGGGTTTAGACTATTTTTGGGAGATCCCAACATTCTTATTCAGTTTGTAATATTTTCATTATTAATCAAAGTTGAGGGCAGTTATTTTTCTGAATCATACAGTACTTATTTCAATAAAATTTCACTCCTATTTTAAAAGCTCACATTGTCCTGTAGGCCACTATCACACAAAACATTTTATGAATTAATATACCTTTTGTTTTAGCTTTTAACAGGGCCACTGATGAATTTGCAACCACAGACATTTTAATTTTTAAAGTCCAACACCACTGCCATAGTGGCACAGGCAACCCATTTTGTAGGTGTCACACTTGAACTGTACTGGTACTTTATTGTATGACCAAATATATTACTAAGTGAAATGATCTGTCTGCTTTTTACAATTTCATTTAAATGTCAGATTCTTATCTATGTGTTTGTATATTTTATGTGGCTTATTCTGTAGGTGTTTAAAATACAAAATGGGAACAAAGGCTACTAAAATGGTCCAATGCTTCAGTCATGAAGCCTGCTTTTCATCTGGAGAGCAGCAATGGCCTGACTGAAGGGTAATACAGTTCTAAAGATCAATGCTACAGTCTGATCTGTGCGATTGTGAACACGGTAGCATCAGTACCTCTGTTATTCCTGTAAAATCTTCAAAACACAAGTGGACTAACCGTGATTATTCTATTGTGTTCTTTTTTGCCACCTACACAATTAAATCAAGGAATCATGAAATTGGAAACTACACAAGCTATTACTCCTTTGTGTTGATCTCAGGAAGGAAGGATCCAGGCAGTTGTGGGGAGCTGTGGAAGACAGACCAAGCTCATGTGCAATCTGGTTTCAGTGAGAGATGGCGAAAGGCATGAGGCAAAGATGGCGAAGCTCCATTATGTAATGTTCTTTGTTACGCTTGTGAAGCAGCACAGGAGAAGCTCTCCATGGCGGTATTGAAGATTTTTTAAAGCACAAAATGTTTTTTTAAACAAAGCAGACAGGACCTTACAGGGCCTTACCGTCTGAATTAATTATTACTCTCAAATGAGGGGAAAAAAAATCAAGTAGATTCTTAATGCATCGCTAACGAAAAAAAAGACGTTCATATTTAATGTTCGTCATGTCTGCTGGAGCTGAGTACGGAAGATGCTTTTGCTATTTTCCCACACCCCTTGAGCCAAGTCCTTGTGACAGCTCTCTGTTGCATCCTAGCAAATTATCCGCATGAATAGCCACTAACAAAAACAGTACAGTGAGGGAAGCAAGGCTGAGCTGCAGAAATCGTCTCGTGATGGGGATGCATGTCACTTTGCATCAGTTCCATCATTGCAAAGCACATCAGTTCAAGTGGAGAAGGACACGAACACTTAAGAAGGCTCATGCTGCTGAATGAAGCTCACCAGCCATTAAGACTTCATTTCAGGAAATACAGACATATGGGCACCATTCTAGTTACAAAGCAATTGAACACACAAGTCCAGTGAAAAGGTTTGAAAAATGTCTAGTCTCCTGGAACCCAGGTCAACCAATAATTAGTAGTACCATACCCGAATCTGCAACTGCATTCTCATTTGTAATGGCAACCACCTTTAATCCAGTGTAACAGGCAACCCATGTGTTAGGTACCACACTAGTCTGAATTTACTGTATAAAATGAAAGAAATCACTACGTACAGTATGTCACATGATCCATCTGTTTCAGTCCTGGTATCTTATTTTTAGAAATACACCCTGCTTTTTAACGATAAGCTATTCAATTCCAATCTTTATTATATAACATACATGTTTTTATAGTTATTTAAAAAGGCCAATTTGCCCAATAATTCAATTCAGAGTGTGTGCGTGCGGGAATCCGATGGTAAACCGCACACGCCGGCTTGACCTTTCAGGATATTTTGAAAACAAATCTCCTGCGACAAGAAGGAGATTTTGTGTTGTCATATATGAGGTGACAGGAAAACAAACATGTAACGATCCCCGAGACGAAACGCACAACGTCACGGCCCAGGTTCACTTTGACATTTTTGTGTCGTAAGCAGTCCTGCACAGGCTAGGATCAGCGCCCAGTTCCTGGATTGTGTCAGCTTGCAACTGGCTATTTCTGGCTCCATCTTCCATCGTGGAAAGCTGGCATCTAAGAGAAAATGTGAAGGCCAATGTGTTCATCGTGTTTTTTAACATGCAGTACACTACTGTTAGAAATAAAATAGTAAGAGATTAATGTTATCCTTAAAAAATCACATCTTGTCTGGTTTATCAACCCCCTTCATAGACACTTCCCAAGGGTGGCATATAGGTCTGTTTTTTCTTCCTTTCTTCTCCTTTAGTGCATGTTGACATTCTTTATCTCAACGGTTTGATCCCTCTGCTGAGGCAGCCCTTTCTGGATCTTGCACTTCCCAGAAATACCTCTTGTGATGAGCCCAGGGAGTACACTAGACAGTGAACTAAGTTGCACTTCTATTCAAGTTTCAGTCGGCTGTATTGTTCGCTGCATCTTGGAACGGTTATCAACCTCTCCCCTACAGAAAAGCTTTTTTTTGTTGTTGTACCACAGCATTCAGAGGAAATGCTTTGTGCTGTTCTGCCACTCTCTCAGCAAAGTAACACTATGCCATCTACTGGTGATCATTATCTTTGCAGGGAAGAATTGCTTCCTTGCTCCTCGGCAAGCCGTCTTCCATCTTCCAGGTTTTTAAACCCCTTTTGGAAACTCTTCTTCTGTCCTCTTTCTCAAGGAGACACCTTGACGCATAAGGAGACTTGAAAAATTGAAGTTTACAAAAATAAACTTGTCGACTTATAAGATGCATGTGTACTAAGCCAAAATTGTCCTATTTAAAGCACTGTGTACACTAAGGAGTTTAGGTTTTATTGACTTGCAAAGCACAATGAGGACTAAAAACTATCTTAGGCAGTGTTCTTAAATTAGTTTTATGTTTTCTATTTAGAAAATTAGGCATCGTTTAACTTTTTCTACATTTTTTAATGTAAAAAATGTGAAAATCCCATGGTCACTCTTTAAACAAATCATATGTGTGATAAATTAATACAACACATTCAGAATTTTACACAGTTAATGTAGTAGTTCTTATTTCTAGCAGTATTACTAGGTCATGTTGTATGTCAGTATGTTATTTTAGCAAAATTATATCAAGTTACTGTATGCATAAGACATACCGGTTTTCCCAAATGACTTGCAGGGAAAGACATTTCAATACCCTTTGAAAATGTTGCAAACAAGAAGCCTCATTTATACACAGCTCTCTTTTTGAGGTATACGGTTATAAATCTTTCATAAACATTTTTTTAACTATTTGATATTAAGTACATACTGAAATTCTGATTTTAAGCATCAATACAGAAAAAAATATTTAACTTTATTTTTTGAATCCCTCATTAAGCTTGCAATGTCACATACTGTACTATTTGAACAGTAAAGAATCATATGTGATCAGACGTGTAGTTTAAAGACATTTGTTCTTTAATTAATAAACCTTTCTTTGGTTGATCTTATCATCCTTGATTGGTATTCCATGCCATCACTTCCCCCATAAAAACAAAATCTTTAAAGTAACTTTCAGATAACCTAAAACATTGTAACAACAATTACATGCCAGAAACCCTTTATCATGTAAACAGAAAGTCATTAAGGCACACAACATGTTTATCACAGAAAGCCCAATACATTAATCATGACCGGCTTCCTCTCTTGATGTATAATCACATACAGTACAAAGGTGTTTTACATCACTTCTTTTCAGAAGAATAAAACAACAATGTGTACCCAGTGACTTCTAAAATTAAATTCCTTGGTGCAATGGTGGTTAGATTAGTCCACCGTTACAGGGAAAGAAATTGAAGGAATACAAAACTTGTGGGGGTACAGTTTATCTCTCATTTACCTATCCAATTGATGATTCACATATTGAACACATTTAATTGAGAGATGCCGGAGAAGCACGAGTGTGTATTAATCCTAAGTAGTACATCCTCCAGTTACACAAACAGCACTCCCAGCATAGCTGAACTGTTCTTTCCATACTTATTACTACTTGTGCAAAGCCCCGATTTACTAAAGCAGCACAGCAAAAGATGCACAGGCCTAGAATCACAAGAATGGCTCATCTGTGCTTTAGAATTATAAACTGCAATATAAAAAAAACATCCATTTACGTATTGCAAACTTCTAACGTACAAAGACACGACAGCGTTATGGAAAGGTAAAATAAAAAAAGAAACATACAATCAATCCATGTCAGTTTAGCATTGTTCAGAGCATTAAATTGGAAATTAAGATTATTTAGGTTGGTATACAAAAGTGCAAACAATCAGGACTGATTTAGTGCAAATCCGCATGAGGCAGTACTGGGGAGAGCCCGATTCATTGCTGACTGCTCAGTTTCAGGAATCTCTGGGATTTCTGCTTTACCATCTGAGTTTGCCGTCTGGATACCTGGGCATCTTCGATTGCATTGCAAAGTTTCTGTAATGCAAAGGAGACAACAGACAAAAGTTAATTCCAATATAAGTCACATCCTGAGCTACTTAGTCTAACTGGGCTAAATTAAACGGGCTAAATTAGAGATCTGATCATTCTATTCCAAAATGAAGTTAATAGTGCTGAGAATCCTCCCTATGTTCTCTTAAGAGATGAAGATTTCACAGAAACCAAGCTGCTACTGTACTTCACCTGGGCAACACTGGGGCTTTTGAGCTGCACTTTTCTTATTATTTCCTGGCCATCCTTCTTCTGCATTTTCATCATTCTTTGTTCCTGTATATTTCAAAGAAATACCTCTTTAGCCATGTTCAATTCTTCCACAGGTCAGCCTAACTAATACAAACAGAAACCTGTGACATATAACATCGAGGACCTCGTTTCTGTTAGTATGACTAATAAGTTTCTAATTTCCAAAGAAATAAATTTACTAATAAAATAATTTATTTCAAAATCATGCATGGTGAACAGTTCGAAGAAACAACCTTTGAGAAAGCAAACTTGCGTCCAAACGTTTTACTTGTGCCTTTACTGTTTGGATGCGATTAAATTTAATAAAAATAAAAAAAAAGTTAAGTGATCTGAATACTACTGTACATAACACTTGAATTTTCCAATTACTGATAAGCTCTCTGGAGGACTGACTGTATATACTATATACAAACTACAGATATTCTCATACCTTGCAGTAGATCTCCAGTTCGCCTCCATTTACACAAGGAGGGCGGCTGAAATTTTCAAACAGGTACTCCCACTCTTTACTGAAGTGGCCCACAAAGTCCATCTCCTTCACACACACCACCCGTCTAAAAACAACCAGAAAATTATGGTCAGTAAGCAACACATTTCATAATGGCTGTTGCTCCTGTACAAGAATACATTTAGAAGACAAAATGTGCAAAATGTTCTACCTACTGTAGAAAGACCTTTTTCCTATATATTAAGAATTAAACTAGTTTCACGTGACAAAGATGACATTTCTTATCTAATCTTTTTTTAACAAGACATAAAGTGTTCAGCTCCAAGGAGTGCCTAAGAGACAACTCCACACACCACACAATAAGCCAATTTTAATGGACAATTACTACACTAAATTCTCATTACAAGTTCAGCCTCCAGTACAAGTATGGTCAATCACATTTACAATACAAACTTATCCTTACCTGTTGGTCACAATGATGTTTGTTTTCTTACTTCCTGGATAAACACAGTGGTCTCTGAATAGCTCGCCATCAGGCAGTTTTAACTCTGATCTCTGAAAAGAGCACAGGACGTGTGCTTGTATGAGGTACATAAAGACACAATCACCTTTGAGATACCTAAGATACTAAATTCCTGGTTGTGAAATAATGTATTGAAGAACCCCCAATAATATTTGACTTTTTTTTGCAGTTAATTCTTGACATCCAATTTTTCAGATGCCACTCAATTTAATCCTGTTACTCACATTATAATGTTTTTTTCCCCTCCTTACAAACAATGGTAAACGTTTTGTTTTGAATTACTCTAGCAAAATGATATCTTAATGTACCTAGAAGAAAAAAGTCTTTGTAAGTTAAAATCTTGAAATAAATTTGAAGCGACCCAACAATCAATGAAATAATATAATGAATATAATGCATTTAAGAGACACACTAGTCCTAACAGGATGTTCACATTAGTTTACAATAACTACTGTTTCATCAGATAGATATACTGTATATCTCATTTGCACTAATCTATTAATACACCCCGATTCTCCTTCAGTGCACTACAAAGAAACATCACATACAACATCAAAATCAGATGGACTGGTTTATTTTTATGTTACTATTCAAGATGACCTTAAACAGGATGTTAAATGTACATTATAAAGTACATCAAAAATACAGTATTCACTTTACAAGATTATAGTATCACAAACAAAGGTTCACAATGCATTAAGGCAATGAAAAAATGCTTGAATTTCGTTCTAAGGAAATGTCTTATACAGTTTATTCCTAAAATGGATTTAGACTTTTCTACATTAAGCTGAAGTCATTCTAAAGAAGACCGTTGAAAATAAACAGATTCAGAAATCTTATTATCTTAAAAAAACATGCTGTAGTCATGCTGTTTATGCTTACCCTTACAACCTTAGATTCTAAAAAAGTAAGAAAATAAAATTTTAGCCTTTGATTCATTAGTATACATTTATTTTGCAATCCTAATGTTATGTATATGAGACCTTTATTGGAAACTGCAAGGAAAAATAAAATACTCTTCGCAGAATTTGGTACAGATCCACCTCAGTCAGTTCTTTGATTTACTGAAAACTGTATTTAACAACCCATTATAAAAACTATCCTTGTGCCAAAGTATCACACTACCAATACTACTAACAGTAAAATACCTTTTCTAACATTAATGCCAATGTGTATTTTGATAGCACTCTAGACAATCACATTTTAGAAGAATCTGCCCACAATCTCTTCACGTGTGCCTGTGAAGAACATTCCACAAATTCACCTCTGCCACAGAATAACTATGATTCAAACTAACCACACCATCTCTGATTATATTTTCAGTCAGGTACAATATTAAATGCATACTTGTTCTGAAACATATCTGTTTCATTTCTATATAGGATTTTTTATTAAACAAGCATTGCTTAATTTTTTAACAAAAGAACAAGATACAGTATGTAAGTATGATATGTATTTCTTAATCCTGTGAATGTTGGTGGTATTCTTTAGACCAGCAACTTTACATACTGTAAGGTTAGTGTAAAGAATATTTTAATTGTTTGTTCATTCTACAAATCACAATAGGTTTTTTGTCAGACAAAGCACATTTGATTTAAAATTAATCTGAAAAACCAGTCAATAGAAATGCAATATAATTCTTTCAACAAAAGTCAACTGACACTCAGCAATAAGTTAAAGCCATCTGGCAACCATAAGCTTTCCAATGAACTTTAAAGCAATTTGCAAAACATCGTGGAACAGTGTTTAGGGGTAAAAGCTTTATTACATTAGCACAATATAGCATTACTAAAAATATTTTATAACCTACAATACAATTACTTAGCAAAGATTATTCCATTTCATGCTGCATGTGAGAAAAGAAAAAACAAACAAAAATTAGACTGCAGAAAGAAATAGAGAAAATTAGGTGTTACACTCATTTTATCATTTTACAAAGAATTAATAAGGAAAAAATATATGCAAAGCTTGCAAATACTGGAGTTATGGAACTCAGAAACATGTCAGTTACTATGTTCAACCTTTTGTCAGCTGATGATCCTTATGAACTCTTCCTGCATCTAATGCAAACACATTCCAGCCGAAAACCCTTCAATGTGAGAAGCACATTCCCAGGTAAAATTTTATTTTTATTATTTATTATTGTTCTTAAAAAAAATGTATTTCCACTACAAAGTACACAATAAAAGTAGTTTTTGTAATGAGTTTGAACATTTTCTTTCTTAAAATACAAATGTTTTAATCTTTGGGATACCTCTCTGCCTCTGGTGGTTCTACAGGTATACTGGGAAAATAAGACAACTGCTATCTGCAGAAGTATATTTATACTGTTATATTTTCTTAATCACTTGTTCTCGATGATCTTAAAAGCTGATCAGTCAAACCGCTGAACTGCTACTTGCACATGTGCTCTGATAATGGGCTGTTTCCAGTTCTCACTGGTCCTTCTCATTGAATACATTGTTCATTGTAAAGGTCCCACAAAGGCAGATCAATGTTAATTGTTTTAAAAACTGGTGTCTAACTGCTTTGGATACTGTACATCTTAAACACCGCGCAGAATTCATAACTGACAAGTTCCGGAGGTAACATTCAAATTACTTTCAATTTCCCGTGTAAACTGAGGGTAACTCAGGAAATGAAAAGTGAAAAGAGAAATGAAAAGTGAAACATACAACAGAGCTATGCTGCACCAACTACAACTCACACACAAAACAATATGATATGTAATAAGACCAACATCTGAAAATGGCAAATGACCCTGTCTCTGCGTTGTGATTAACGGTAAAAGCACTTGGCTGGATGATAAATGAAAAACTGAGGTGCCATGACAGCAGCCCTCCAAAAGAAGAAGGCACTGGGGCAGGAAAACAAACAAAAACAAACAATAAATAATGCAAGTTAAGTCCGATTACGATTACGATGATTACCTGGAATAAGTCATATCCTTGCGCGTCCCCCAGGTTGTAAGGCCGAATAATTCCATCTTCGCGAATGAGGCGAGAGGGCCGCAACTTAGTGACGTCTTCAGTTGCCTCTGCCACCCTAGCAACCAAAGAGAAATCCCAGAATCCTCCTTGTCATTCCATTCAAAAGCAGGTAGTTCCTTTGGCAATGAGGACTAGATCCAAAAGAGCTCCAGTTCAGCTGTTTCCCTTCACTATTATACCTCATTTCTTTGTTGGTCTTCTATTGGTTTGTAGTAGTTTCTGAATTAACTAAGAAAATTCATTCTTCCTTTTTCATGTTAGCATTTAAGCAATGTATAACTGTGAAATTACTTTGTAGCGAAATACAGTACACTTTTTATATATGGCTTTAAAGATTAAATATAGCGTCTCATATCTATGTGAGCAGGTTTAATTTTTCTGCTACGTGACGCACAGTTCTGTGACTGGTCCTTGCAGATTTGCTTGAACAGTGAATGCGTACCTGACCCTCCAGTAAACCTTTGTATATCTTTAAAACAAAATGTAGAAGAGGCAAGTGGAGCGCTTTCTCCACTGCCAGTTTTACAATAAGCTCAGAGCCTATCAAAGCCAATCAATCACAAAAATTCTGCATTCTGGAAATGTACAAATATTTCATACATGGGCCTTTAATGCTTGATTTAGTATCATTCATACCACTATATTTTTCTAATGAGATGCCACCCCCAATTACAGAAAACAAGTTACCTTTCACTAATTAACCAATGACCATGATGAAACACATCTGTTAATTTGCAGGATTTTTTTTCTGCAATCATCTAAAAGATTTGAATAATACTTCCTTTAAGGGTAACGGCATGAATAAAATAAAAAAATTATGCAATTCAAAACTGTAATTCAATAATCATTTAGAGGGACAAGAATTTAATGAATTAAAAAGCTTGAAGATGTGCTGCATCTCCAGAAGCTACAGTAGCTCACCTTCCATTACATCTATTTTGACAGCATGGAATAATAAATTTAGTGGGTTATTTACAATTGCATTGCAAAGTTACAGGAAGAATGGTGTGTAATGATTGAAGGAGAAAGGACCATATAAAGCTGAATTGATTTTGCACTACAGGGTTACCAGGAATGTGTAGAACTGTGACTTGTTAAACAGAGCAGCAGGGAAAGCTCATGACAAAAGCAAAGACTGCATGAGTATGTGCAAATCCTAAATTGCTGAAAGCAGAACTCAATGGACGTCAAAGAATTAAGGCCCCTTTTTCACGTCCATGTGAGCCAGCAGCACTAGAGTAACGTGAAAAAACATAAACCCACCGCACTCTTCCAGTAAACGGCAAGTTTCGTTCTCTCTGTGTACAAACTGCTCACGTGCCCCATGGAACTCTAGCATGGCATCTGTTTGGGTTCATTTGGGATCAGTGCTTTGCACCAGGCCACAGTCTGCCTGGTGGGGCAATGAATCACGTGCAGTAGGCCCAGCCGAGAGAGGAGAACAGTTTTGGGGAGATGGCTGGATAGTCTCGAGAAGGGATCCCTTTACTGGCTTTCAGAAAACTGCCAAATCAAACAAAAAGGGGACGTAAATTTTGCCTCCCAAATTAAAAAAAGAAGAAATTGGTAAAGAGGTAGACTGTAATGCACTTCCACAGACCAGTGTGAAGTATGGAAAGCAGACTTATCAGGATTCCCCAGATCTGGACTTCCAGTTTCTCACTATTCTCCCCTCAGGGTTGGGCTCTGGGCTCAAAAGTGCTCCAGGCAGGGAAAGGGAAACGAGTTGTGATGATAAATGGAAAGGCAAATGTTTTTAATTGATTAGTTTCGACTGAAGTACAGTACAGCACATTATTGAAATAATGCACAGTACGATGGGTCTGTTTCATAACGCATTACTCACCTCATAGTCAGAAACATCTCTGTCTGTGCCGAAGCCCCCACTACATGACCCCAAAAGCAATTTTACATTCATCACATTAGTCATGACCCTATCCTATTAACAATCATTCCTTTCAGATCCAGATCAAATTCTAAGTGATCAAACACAGGAAATATTAAAAGTTCCACAGTAATCCGTACGACTGCTTAACAAGCTGTTGAAGAAAAAAGGCAAAGTGTAAAACCCAGTCATTAATCTGACTGATTTAGAACAAAACACAACAGACACTAGAGAAATTTAGAATCTGCCTAAACATTCGGCTTTCAGACCAGACTGGCAATCCTACTGTGTGAGAAGAACATGTGAGAATGTGCAAAGGCCAAGAATCCATACCTCTGTATTCCCTGGAATGTGCTGCTGGCCATGTCCACGATGCCACCAGTGGGCCGGGCTACTACTCCCACCAGGCCTTTGCCAATCCCCTTGAAGAACCCAGCTGCGCCTTCCTTCTTCGCACCTGCGCCAACAAAGACCGGGTCAGAATCTGGAAGCTCTGCGCTGAGAAAAGGACACTTACACTTCTTTTAGGGCTGAAATAATTCTGTGCTATACCACCCCTTAAAACTAAACCATGTTGGGGAAAAACTAGACAAAAATTAACTGAAATTGTATAAACACATGGATATCAAAACATAAATTATGCCTGGCCCTTTTGTTCAGATTGGCTTCCATTTGGGCTCACAATATCAAAGCTAAAGTTCTGAGTTTCAGTTCTTTACTTTCATAACAGAAAAGACAGGGAATAATCTATCTTTTAGACTATTTATTAGATTGATAAAATGACATTTTAATAATAACAACAATTTTAATAATAATAACTTTTATTAATAAAGCACCCTTCCAATCCCAAGAATGCTGTACATTAGGAATAAAAACAAGACAACAAAGTGGGGAAAAATGTACTGTAGGCAATCAGATGTAGACATTGGTAAAAAGGTAAGTTTTAAGTTTATATTTGAAGATAGATAAAGATTCTCTCGTAAAGCTTGTTGAATGTCACTCCACTACACTGGAGCAGTGACAGAGAAGGCACGTTCTCCAAAAGCCTGGCACTTAGTCCTGGGGACAGTGAGTATAGGACCGGCCTGGGAGCCTATGGGGTGGAGTGTAAACATGGAGGAGTTCAGAGAGGTATGACAGAGTCAGATTGTTTAGAGCTTTGAAAGTCAGCAACAAGATCTTATATTGAATATAGTACACGACTTTATAGGGAACCAATGTAGAGACTTAAGCGTAGGAGTGATATGCCCACCAGTAAAATATCGGTCTTGTCACTATTGAGCTTCAGGGAATTTGATGTCAACCAGAGTTTGATGCCACACAAACAAGAGATACAGTATGTGACGGAGGAGGGAGACCAGAGGGGAAAGCAGTTTTAACATAAGACCATGCTTGCGTAACATTTGGCGGAGAGGTAGTATATAAATGCTAAAAAGAAAAGGGCCCAAGACTGAACCCTGAGGCACTCCGTGATTGACTGGGGCCATGGGGGATTTATGAGAACCATGGGAGGCAAAATGCTGCCTGCCAGTCAGATAAGGGCAAAACCAGTTAAAGATGGAACCACTGATAAACAAAAATGTTTGCAAGCAATTTAGCAATTTTAGGAGAACTTAACTACAAAAATACCCATGTAGGTTAGACTACGAACAAGCTATTATGTTTGTAGAATGTGCAATTCAAAGATTTACTAAAATAGAGGGAAAAGATGAGCAAATTTACCTTCAACAGGTTTCATAACGATTCCCGTCACTCCACCAACAACCCCCTGAAACAGATAAGATGTGGATGATTAGAGTTACACAAGACCACTGGCTTAGGAAAATAATTATAGGGAAGAATTGTTCTTTAAAAACATTAAGCATGAGCACAGCAGAGATTCCAAATTCATTCTGGTGTCCTGTAGGATTTACTCCACGAACGGTGTAACCTTTTTATGTCACCCATTACAGCAAAAAATCTCAAGTTTATTAAAAATCACATTGATTTGGTTTTATGGCATTACCATATCTCAAAGCACGACTCTCCAGTACAGTGGAATAATCGAATGCCGTTTGATACGTTTTTTCTTCCCTTTGTGGATGTGACACAATAATGGAAATTACTGAATACGAGACTAAAATGGTTTCTTGTTAAGAAGAGATGTTCTTGTGCTTTTTGAATGCTCAGAAGTCTGGAGCAGGTTGAACATCTTGTGAATTTTATATTTCTTCTGTTGCTTTATTGTGAAAAAGACACTTGTGGATGATTTTTCTACCCTCTACACAAATGTAAAAAGTATGAATATTTTGGATATATTATAAAATATGAATTTCATTTTTAACTCGTCTGTTGGATTTATAAGGGGAGCTATGATGTGACACTGTCATCACGTCTGATTATCTGTATGTAAGTGGATGAATTTGTTGCACTGAGCTCCTTAATTTTATTCCTTTTCAATTTCCACTTGTGAGTCTGTGTCCCTGTTTGTTGCCGAGACTAAAACAGTTCCCCATGTTGATCTTATTTATACCCCTTAGGATTTTATATTCTTGGATAAAATCTCCTTTCAATCTCCTTTGTTCTAAAGAGATCTAGTTCCTTTAACTTATGCGATAGCAACCCCCTAAAACTAGGAAATAATTCTTGATGCAAGCAACATGGTATTTCTCACAATAGCAATGCTACTAAATGAAGCATGCTTTCAGCAACAGCAGTGTTTATTATTCTTTCATATTTATGGAAAAGGAAAGCAGTCTTAACCTTCTCATACCTAATGACAGACCTGCCTGAAATATAGGATACAACAGGCTTGAAAACTCCACTAAAAGTTGAAGTCATTCCAAATATCTTTAAAGCAAACCTGTCCTACATATTAAGCTTATAAGTTTAAGAACAAATCAGTTCAGCAGATGTAATTATTTTACGTTTCTTTATTTGGTTAACCAGGTCCAGTTAAGTTCTGTTAACACAAATACTGAACTAAATTAAGCATTTTTTCAAAATTATTCAGAGGCTTTGTAACATCTTGGCTGTTCGGAATAAACCAGGTGCTTCAGGCAATGTTCTCTCAGAAAGTTTCAGTACCTGTCGGTGTGCATGTTATTTTTAATCTAAAAACAACACACAAAAACAGAAGCAAGGCGCATTGTTTATATTAACATGATATTTACTCTTGAGCTTTTGCTGGGTGACATTTGCATTGCCTAAAAATAACATCAAAATACAAAGGTCTCACAGAGCACACTCTGGTATTCATGATTGTATTCCTGCTAATTGGTAGAAAACAAACAAGCTGCTTTACAAGAAGGGGGACAAACTGCAGATTGGATACACAAAGTAAGCAATCTAAATATAATGTTTAGGTAGTGGCAGCTATAATATTTTTTCCTTTGTTAATTAACCAAAACTTAACATGTTTGTGGTTTTTTCTGCATTTACAGATTTCTGTTCGGAAATCACAGTGGATTTCCGATTTCATATTTTAGGAATTTTTAAACCATTACTAAAAAATGATTTTATTCCTTAAATAAGCAGCTGCAGCATCTGCAATCACACAGTCTGGGAATTTTGGTGTATCACATTTTAACATCTGTTACTTTAACCGTAACCAAAATGAATCAATCCTTGAGGGACATTTTAATATAAGCTTATAAATTCTGTGAGGAGGAAATGACCCTGTACATGACCTTGGCAGAAGCTAAGCAGGACTGGGCCTGGTCAGTACTGGGATGGGGGACCTCTCCTGAAAAGCAATCTGCTGCTGTAGCTGTTGCTTGTGAACCAAGATTCAACTCCAATGCTTCAGTATGGTCACTAGAGACTCTATTCTAGTATGTGCCATCCTTCAGATGAGTGTTATGCCCAGGAGGGTGGTGGCTCACAATCTTCAGTTGCCCTGGGAAACCGGAACGGGAGGGATTCCGAATCTCCCATGGAGGCCTGATGAGGCTACCAGGCAACAAGTACCCCATCATTTTCCCTCTAGGTCATGACAAAGATTTCTCTTCCTGCACCTTGAGAGCTTCCAGAGACCCAGCACTTTGGCATTTGTTCGGGTAAAAAGCTCTAGTAAAATGTGAAAACTGATTATCTCGTCTCGTTCAGGTGTCTGAGTCACACTGCCATTTATTTCTAGTGCTACATAAAAACGCCGAGAAGAGACTTTTTTTGTCTTCACCTAGAACATGCTATTCAAACACAGAACACATAATATATTCCTAAAAGGCCATGGTTTTGCTGGCAATGGTTACCTTAAGGAAGCCTTTTCCTCCTTTGGCCAGGCTCTCTCCAAAGTCCTTCGGCGGGCGGTTCATTTCCTCTCTGCGCTTCTGCTGATACTCTTTGTCCATGGTGATGGCCGCCAGTCCTTTCCCAACTGATCCGGTGATTCGGGAAACCATCCCGGCTGCACCTCCTATTCCGAAATACATTGGCGGACAGAAGACTTAGCCCAGGTGTTTGTGACCCTGCTGAGATTTCAGTGCAAAACAAAGCAACTAAACACATCCAAAGAGAGAAAAGGTAACTGGAATATTAAAAAACACCTTGTTTAATTAAAACATTCATAATATCAATTAATTACACTGGTGTGAGGTATTGTATTTAAGTTTTTATTTGAACAGATATTAATGTCAGTAGCACAAAATCAATGTCAAAACAGCCCTGTGGGTTCATACTGCTGTAGACGAGGTTCTATGGGAACGCAGCACTGTGTTGTAGTGTGAGGTTATTTTTCATGACTCGCACACAGTTGCATAGAGAAGCTAGCTATTTACACGGGAGGCAATCCTTCAGAAGATCCTTAATTGGGAATGTGGGTCTGGATTCAGTGGATGCATTTTATTTATTTTTTAAGTCAGGAGGTCAGCCTTACCCACAGTGTGGCTGAAAAGACTCCGCACTCCTATTACGAACCCCTCTGCGAATTCTTCTGGTCCCTGAACCGCACCCTGAAGTAACAATAAACCATGAGAATACTTTCGCAACAGCATGGAAAAAACACTACAAGGCTAAATAGGTGATTGGGGTCTAGTAATGCCAGCTTTTTTATTCATCTTTTTATATCATTACAAGTGGGGATCCATAACTGTCCATGGTTATATGACCAAGCTATTATTAGTACACTAGACCTACTTAACACCTTTGTCCAGTTCTTTAGTTGCAGGAGGGAGAAGCCTTTAAGACTGGAAGGGAGACTATGTGATGCTGCTCTAGTCACCTGGAAGGGCTCATAGAAGAAGGCCTCCACTCCCTCCGAGAGGCCCCTGATGAGGCCGAAAGGGTTCCCCAGAACATCCAGACCCAGGACCAGCACATACATCTGCTTCAGGAACTGAACACAAAACAGAAACATGACACGACACCGCATTAAAGAAACAGCTTGATAGTATCTGAACATTATAGCTTATCTTATTATTTATTAATTTATTCTTTCCTGGATTCTTGAGTTAATTACTGAGTTAACTCAGCTGCTGGACTAATCAAAAAAAGCTAAACCCAATCAACCATTCCACTCCATGCAAGATACGATTTGCTTCCTTCTGGTATTTCGATCGGGATATGACTTCTGCAAAGCTTTCATGGAGGGGTTTTACTGTATTTCCCAACTAAAAAAATTATTAAATGAGAATGATGGAAGGCATACTGTACTTTCACAATATATACAACAACATATCTGGCATGCATAAATGAACATCTGAATAGTTATTTTTTAATTTTCAGGCCAAATTACAAAGCATTAACAGCTTTTTCCTGATAATGTAATCAATACTTAAGTGTAGATTAGCATAAATAGCAATTAAAAAATAAAAACCAAAGAAACATGTAAAACATTTTTGTTGTACTTAGAATCTCTGAAATGGATTTAACAAAGGAAAACAGTATTTCTTCTTCACTTTTAGTTCAAAGAACAGGATGATTATGTAATTATCTGAATTAAGTATTATCTGAAAATCTGTACCTGTCATCTGTGTAATGATAGTAGAAATTTTAGTACATTTTAAAAAAATATAAAAAAGAAAAATTAAATAGCCTCATGTGACTATACATACATGATAAGTATGACAACAACTTACTTGTTCACTATAATGTCTAATCACAGCCCACATTAAATTCCCTTTTCTGTAGAACTGGTACTTCACTTCAAAGAAGGCAAGTCTGCAAAAATGTAAAGAGATGCGAAAAAAGGAAAAAAACGTCTGTTCGTCATTACTGAGAATCAAATCCAAAATAAAGAAAGAAAATGATTGTACACTGTAATGTACTCAATTTCTCACTGTTTTTCGCAGATGTCTCTAGTACTCTTCAAATGTAAATTGTATTGTTGCTTGTTTCCATCCAGTTACTATTTAACTTTGGAAATTGTATTAAGGCTTATTTTTGCACAACAGAGAATCCCTCTATATACAATGGCAAAACACTCATTGGACTTCCACATTTTTTGTTTGCAATGTGGAACTATGGTATAGGTAAGTGGGATTTTATTGCCATTTTATTTTACATTTCTTTTACTCCCTATTAAAGTTTTGTTAAGTGGATAGGGTCATGGAGTCATAACAGGAAGGCTGTGGTTCCAATTCCCACTCAGGGCACTGCTGTTATATTCATATGCAAGGTACTTCACCCATTTCACCTGAATCACTGCAGTACAATACCCTGTTGTATACAGTAAATGGGTCTCTTTGTATGAATGCATCAGCTAAATAGATAAGAAATGATTGTAAGATTGTAAGTCTGTATTCCAAGCTAGCAGGGATTATTTGCTTTGAATTGTGCTATGCTGCATTAAAATTACTGTAATGATAAGTGGTTTATATAACACAAGGGATTACTCACTTAAAGATGATGTCATCAACATCTGTCAGGGTGGCCCCGATACTTTTCAGCAACAGATTGACGGACTGAATAGCAACCATGTCCTGCTGGTCAGAATCCTCACCACTGGAGCCCAGGGACAGACTCAAGTGCAGCTGCAAATACAGCACAGGAAGTCTCTTAGTGAGACAGAAAGCTCTCAAGCGAGGAGGTGGGATGCTGTTAAGGTGCAAACAGCCCAGTTCCTTGATCCTTGATCCTTTATCCAATTCAGGGGATACTCAGGGCAACCGGAACCTATCTTCCCAAGCAATGGGCAAAAGATGGATATACCTTGCATGGGACACCAATCCATCACAGGGCACACACAGGCACACTCACACTCACATTCACACCAGGGCCAATTTTCCCTTTTGCCAATTAACCTAGTGTACCAGTATGTCTTTGTGTCACACGAACACGGGGAGAACACATTGCGCAACCTCTAGGCAGATACAGTAGTACCCCAGGACTTGAACCCAGGGCCCAAGTGCTGTAAGAGAGCAATGCTCACTACTTCACCACCAGTATGTAGTACTGTATACTGTATGCTTGCAACAGGGGATCTTTGGCAACTGATCAGGGCTTCAGCCGAAGGCAAGCAAGGCATGCCTCAGTCAAAGGACGCCTAACCTTTATGGCTCAACTTGCTTTTCTTTACAGTTTGGATCATTCAGGAAGCAAGATCATGTGAGATTCTAGCAAATCCAGTGTACATGTAGTGGTGATACAATGACCATGTACTGCCAAATAATAAGACATATTCTCAGTCAATAAAAACATGAATATAATTAAAGAACCTGTGAGATGTTTAAAACTGTAGAAACTGGATATGACTCAAACTCACAAAGCTTTGCTTTAATGTCAAGAGTGCCACCGAGCTCACGATATTTTTTGTCAACAAGGGCTATTCTGTGTAAACACAAGCTCCTGAAAAAGTGCCAATGATCTAATTATACAGTAGACTCACCTTAATAGGAGAGATGTGGAAGTGCTCAAAGAAGCTGAGTCCTGACGTGTCTGTTATTGATGTCTCCATGAGCTCTGCTTTTAGGGCTTCAAGATCCTTCTCGATGAGCTTTGTCTGCAAGCGTGCACATGTCAAACACATGTCCCTAAATTAACGCACAGCCCCTCAAGTGCTATCATATCCTCCCACAAGTGCACCCACACTTTGTGAGTAAAGCCTTACATTTCAAAGTGCTTGGGAAACGACGGATGTCTGCCTGCTGGAGAACTGACCAGGCACAGGAAGAACTTAGTGAGATTCTGAGAGAGAAGTTTTGTGGGGTTTTTTTTTGGAAACTGTGTGAAGAGTCTTGGAGAGAGAATTGTGTGTGTGAATTGTTTGTTTTTGTGATCGGTAAGCAGTTCATCAGCTTGTGTTAGACAGGGGCTTCCTGAAGACCTTTAGGCACAAACTCGATGAAGAGCTTAGGCTGTCATTTTATTGTTTTGGGTGTGTTGCTTTGAATTTCCTGCAGCATAAATAAATTATACTAGGGTGTTTAAAACCTTATTTCTGTGCGTGTGTGTTTGTCGACGTGGTTCTGACTGTTTTTAAAGATCCAGTTATGACGTCCCTGGCTATGTCACAAGGTAATTAACTATATTGAGGTCAGAAGTGCTCCTCAGATAAAATAAAATAACGGCTGTTCAAAAAATACACTGCATTGATTGACATCCTGTTCAATAACCTTCACGTTCTTCACAATGTTAGTAGGGCGGTGGCTCTGTGGCTAAGGAGCTGTGCCTGTGGCTGGAAGGTTGCCAGTTTGTATCCTATGGCCGGCAGAGGAATCCTACTCCGTTGGGCCCCTGAGCGAGGCCCTTAATCCCAACTGCTCCAGGGGCGCTGTACAATGGCTGACCCTGCGTTCTGACCCCAAGCTTCTCTCCCTGCCTGTGTGTCTCATGGAGAGCAAGGTGGGGTACGTGAAAAGACGAATTCTTAATACAAGAAATTGTATGTGGCCAATAAAGTGATCTGATCTTATTAATTCTCTCCTTTCATATGAAATCAAAATATTCAACCCCACAAAATGAGAAAACAAATGAACATTTCTGCATAATTGTGTCACAAAATAATGTTTTGAAAATATTAGAAGAGAACTTACTTTCTTTTAAAAACAAAAAATGGTTCTAAGAAGATGTTCTGCATTTATGTCTGAATAAGTGGTAGGTCTTAAGTGAATAAAGAGTGAATCAAATTATACAACATCACCTACTCAAGCAGAATAGGGATTTAAATAGTTCAATGATATTACAGAACAATTAAAAAAAGGTCTTAAAACTAGTCAAATACCAAAATAAAAGCATTAAAGATTACATTAGAATACTTAGGCAGTACAGACTCGAGGACTGCAATTTATTACTGTGAATACAGCACGAACAGAATAGTTTAGATTTATCAAACTAATTTTAAATTTTCATAAACAGCAATTCTGGGTGCTTTTGCTAAATGATGATTTGGATCTTGACCTCTCATGGCAGCAGAAACTAATCTGATAAGGTGGTCTCATCTCATTGTGTTCTGGTTTTGAATTCATAAAAGCAGCTTTACAAAAAAGCCAAGTTAAAATAAAGTGCAAGAAACTTTACAATACTTTTTTTGTAGACCTAACTGCTTGCACAATACTACTACTTTTCACAATTCTTCTTTCTTTTTTTTCCTAAATGTTAGGACATTTTTGTGCAAGCCTGAACTTTTGTAGTTCTCAAATCTGACAGCAGAGGGCAGTACTCGCCAGCTTTTTTCACTTCATCACTATATCCCCAATACTGACAGAACCCCGAGTGCTGGAAAGGTACCTTTTGCTTATCAGCCTGAGAGTCTGTGGCAGGTGTGAAAAGGGCTACGACTGCTCCCAGGAATCCCTGATCAAGCTTCACTGCCATTTCTTGCACAAGTGCCATAAAGTACCTGAAAAAAATACAGAAGTTCAAAAGCAGGGCTGTCAGCGGTAGAGGACCAATCTGTGGCAGTACAAGGGAATCTAAGAATACAAAAGCACTGGCAGTCTGTTCACTGCCAAGTCCTTCGCTACATTTAAAAGGGGCATGGCACACTTACTTGAATTGCATTACTTGGCTGTGCTCATTAAACCTAGTGATGATGCAGACATCAATAAAGGGCTTGGGTTCTGTAAAGAAAAGGGAAAAGGTCAGCGAACACATTGCAACACACGAGACAAAGAAAGCGCTACTGATTTCAGGAGAGTTTGTTTTGGTACTTCACCTGAATCCAGGGCAATTGACTTGGGAGGAGACACAGGGTGAAATACTATTGGAAATATAGCGCCTGGGAGCTGGTTGTCCACCTGTTAAAGGAAATGACACAAATCTCACAACTGAAGTGATGTCTGCGAGTCACTGGAAAATGCTTTGTGTTTGCCAGCAATTCTGAGGCACTATCTGGCAGGGTGACGACATCCACACACCCTTCCATTCTCTCAGGATGAGATTTAACCTAGACTGTATTTCCTTGAGAAGTTCTGAAAACAGATCAGGCCCCCTAAGCCTATGGTAAATGCCTCAGGCACTGGGAGTGCTGACGAGTTTTCTTGATGCTCCTAGTAAATTCCACATACAGAAGATCCAACAAACTGTCCCAGCTTTAACTTCAAGAGGCACTCAGCATGTCGTGTAATGCAGCACACTGCAAACGTAGGAAATGGGACCACACTATTGTCAAGTCTTTCCAACTGCCAATCGGTACCTGGAGCCAGTGCAGCTGAGCTCGAAGACTCCTCTGGTGTGGCGACTGCTTGAACTCCACCTGAATTCCAGACAGGAAGTTCCGTCTAATGTGGCAAGCAAACGGGAGACGCATGACCATTGGCACCCTGCTGAAGTTCACCTGGTGAAAGGTTCATATTGTTATTAGCGAAAGTCGATTAAAACAATATAATTTAATTTACCTATCAGCAAATTATAGAGAAAGAATGTAGCTGTGAAGATACCAATTATTACAGTCATTTGATCAAAACACATGATGTGCAAGTATGTGTAGACTTGTGTTTTCTAACAAATACGGAAACACTGTTTTTTTCTGTCTGCATGTGCTTTTTCTATTCAAATACTGTTGATTTATCATTACTGATTACTGTTGTTATCTACACTGTAAAGTGCTTTGAAATCTATTGTTATGAAATATGCTATTTAAAATTAAATGGATATGATTTTTAAGTAGTGTACTTTAGTGCAGAAGGGTGCAAGCCTCTCTTCTTAAGGATTAAAGGTTATGCTGGAGTTTAGTCATGTTCTTATTGATTAAACTCAATCAATTCATTACCTAATGTAAACAGGGACAATTCCTTCAAGCATTTAAATGCTGAAAGTTATAAAGATCCTGAATAGCTAGGGGTTAAACTGCAGATACGGAATTAAACTGCAACAGCAATGGTTCCCTTGTCAAACACAATGTGGAGCTGGTTTCAGGCTAATCTGCATCTGGCATTTCCCTCTGAGCCCCAAACTTCCAAGATCCTGGGATCTGGATTTAAGAGTGCACCTGCATTTGCAAATTAATACATAATATACAATACACGATATGTACTGTAAGTCACATACCTCTAAATTGTCTATCTTAATCCATGCAGGTTCACTACCTGTAGATAAATGCTTCTGGTAAGCTTTTTCTAACAGGTTAATGTTTTTTTGCTTGAAGGCTTTCCATCGGTTCTTTGGCTTCATCTCCCACACTACGCCAGAGCTGGAAACCATGAAAGACAAATCATTCATTGTCCTCACACAACACTCCCAGGACAGACTTTTCCAGCAGTCTCCTTCAAGACAGTTAAGGCCTCATGATGTCAGGGCTTAAAAAATGTTTGGTAATGATTCTGTTCAGATTTAAATCATAAACGTACAACTTATAGACTTGCCCTTGCATGTATCTGTTGATTTACAGCATGCATATTACAGCCCACAGCCCTGATTTCATTTCCAGATCCAAAGATACCAATGCCTTTATCAAAGACATTAATTAAATAACTGCAGAGATGTAACATTCTTTTAACAAGCATTGTTTCACCTGGTAATTCCAATATAGGAGACTTCCTGTCTGGTGTCATTGTTGATGAGAGACAGCCCTAGGTTTTGAAGTGACATGCTGATCTCTTGTTGAAACTGCTCCATTTCCTCTGCCTGACGTGCATTAGTGACAACAGCCACATCTTCAGTGAAGAGCAGGACTCTCTGACGGCCATCCAAGAAGGACACCCAGTGAATCTGAGTCTGGCTATCATAGGCAAACTGGCCACATTCATCCTGGGAAATTAGCAAAAAGATGTTATTTATCAACTCCTGTCTGAGACTGTTTTTTCATTTTGTTCTTTTTAATAGAAAAACCTACAGTGCACATCACGATCTGATGACTTCAGTACAATACGACCACGAAGTTCAACTTTACTTCTTGATAAAAGCAATCCAGACTAAGACACTCTTAGGAACATGCAAAGGTTTATTTCATGCTGAAAAAAGAAGAAAAGAGACAACGTTTCGGCTGTGGAGCCTTCTTCAGGTGTCTCTACACTCAGGGGTAAGATACTCTTAGTTAATATTAATATTAATGATGGGTACCTTCTATTTAAGGTATATTCATAAGCAGCAAACAGAAACAAACAAAGATGCTTCTGACACATTGTCGTTCCTGGGCATCAGAACACATTAAGATCTAAGATCAGGGTCACCTTCACTAAGTCCAGCTCTCCAGTTTGTTCCTGGCAGCTCCAGCTCAGTCTCCTGACACCAGCTGGATCATCCCAGGCAAAGTGCTGGACCTCTCCTGGTTTCAGCACTCTCTCTTGAGACAGACCACTGAGGAGAGGAACAACACAAAGCACTGTTGTAAAGAGACGTCCAAATCCGGGGTACATTCAAAAATTAATTGAGCACAACCAAGTTAACCTTAAATACACTGTTGTCCCTATTTAAATCAAAATGGAGCTTTCTGAACATAGAATGCAGAGTGAGAACACTGTATTTCTCTTTTAAATTTCCAGAAAAACAGAGGAAACCAGAGAACTCACAAGGTTTTACGACTGAGCCCTCAACAAGTCAGCACAGTAACTTTTTATAACCACCTCATCCACAGGATATTGCAAATCTATGAAATTGTATTACCTGTACTGCAGTTGCAAGCAATATATCTTTTAGTGTAGTGGTGGATGCAGGAAGAGGACCAGCTTCAAGGATGAGAATATTATTGTTCCTACCTTTGTTTGTATTTGATCGTGACCCAAGGAGTGTGATTTACAACAAGTGCTGGGGCCGCTCCTTGATAGTAGTCAGCAAAACTGATGACCGTGGAATGTTCCGAGATATTCACATCCACAATGAGCCCTCCACACTGTTAATACACAAAACAGGACTCAACGAAAATGTGACAGAATGATTTTTTTTAGGCTTGCCTTGATATGATAACACTTTTTACAGGCTGAAGCTGAAGATATTAGATTACAAAGTGTGGTGGTGTTATTCTATGACCCTAAGAGCTCAAAGACAATACTTTCTGTAAATTGTGTTTTGAATCAAGTTTTGAATCGAGTGAATTACTTTGAACTTTTTTCCTGTTTGTTCCAATTGTGTTATTTGAGATAGGAACCATTTACAATCTCATTACACTTTGCAAAGTTCTGCTTCGGAAGATTGCCTACAATGAACAATTAGGAATCTGTACTGGCGTGCTGCGCCATAATGTGCTTATATAGATGAAAAAACCTACTTCGTCCATCCTTAGCAGTGTGCCATTATCCTGCTTATTGAAGAAGAAGGACTTTGACGATGCAATTGAGCCAACAATCCGGACACACAGCTTGCCAGTTGTAGTTTCAGGCCACAGTGGAAGGCACTAAGGCAAAAAGAATACATTTGCATAAACATTTTTGTTTATGGATACATACATTTCTGGCCTAAATGCACATTATCAGGCTTGGAGAGAATACTTATCTGAAAATAAGGTTACTTTAGAGTCTGCTAGATCCACCTACTTCTCTCACATCATTGAAAATCACCAAAACAACCCCAGACATCTTTTCTCCACCATGGACTGCTCAAGCCATACTGCCCCACCACATTACAACTTCGCAACACATTCTTAGATTTCTTTAGTTCTAAGATTGACAACATCCGGCATCACATTCTTTCCACTGCACATATCATTTCCATACCTCCTCCCTCCTCATCCAACTGCTCTGGTTCCCTTCTCTCCAGCTTTTCTCTTCTTGACTCAGCATCCCTCAATAAACTAAACTAGTTACACGCATGAAACCCACCACATCTATTTTAGATCCCATTCCCACCACTTTATTTCAGTCCTGTTTCTCTTCTCTCTGTCCCATTGTCCTCAATATTATACATGAATCCATTAGCACTGGCATTGTACCAACGGTCCTCAAAACTGCTGCCATTACCCCCGTGCCAAAAAGCCTAACATAGCTCTTGACAATCTTAACAATTTTCACCCCATCTCCAACTTACCCTTTCTTGCTAAAATTCTGGAACGTGCTGTCACACTTCAGTTACATAACCACCTCATGACAAACAACCTTTTCAAACCCCTTCAATCTGGCTTCCGCCAACTTCACAGCACAGAAACTGCCCTGGTCAAAGTCGCTAACGATCCTCAAATAGCTTCTGATTCTGGTTCTCTTTCTATACTCATCCTTCTTGATCTCAGCGCTGCTTTTGACACTGTTGACCATAACATCTTACTTTCTTGTCTTGAGACTGTGTTTGGAGTTTCTGACACTGCTCTCAAATGGTTCAAATCTTACCTCACTGATCGCTGTCACTCTGTCTCTCTTAATAGGTACAGGTCTGAAATTGGTCTTGTTAAGTCTGGTGTTCCTCAGGGCTCAATACTGGGCCGCTTGCTCTTCAGCATTTACATGTTCCCAATTGGTGAGCTTTTAAGATCACATGGCCTCAGCATTCATTTTTACGCTGACGATACTCAAATATACATCCATACCAAACCTGACACTGATGAGGCTGTCTCTATTCTATCTAATTGCATCTCTGACATAAAAATTTGGATGGCTCAAAACTTCCTTCATCTTAACTGCGACAAGACTGAAGTCATGCTTATTGGCAGCCCCCATCAACTACGTAAAGCCAGTCCTGTAACCCTATCTGTAGATGGTTCTGTACTTGAGCTTCAATCAAAATTGAAAAACCCTGGAGTTATATTTGATTCTGGCTTAACATTCGACCCACATGTGCAGCATACTGTCAAAACATCTTTTTTTCACCTTAGAAATATCGCTAGACTACACCCTATGCTATCATTAACTGTGGCTGAAATGCTGATCAACACATTTATGTTCTCTCGAATTGACTACTGTAATGCTCTACTCGCTGGGGTATCTAAATCTACTCTGAACAAACTGCAGTATGTCCAAAATTCAGCAGCCAGAATCCTGACCAGGTCTAGTGCAAGTGTTCACATTACTCCTATCCTGGAGTCCTTGCACTGGCTTCCAGTCAAATTCCGTGTGGACTTTAAATTACTCATGCTCACCTATAAGGCTCTGCATGGCTTGGCACCTCAGTGCCTGTCAGAACTATTATCGCCCTACGCCCCACCTCGCAACCTTTGCTCTTCTGATTCTGCTCTCCTTACTGTCCTCCAAGCCCGTCTACATTGTATGGGTGACAGGGCCTTCTCCTGTTATGCCCCCAAGCCCTCGAACTCTCTCCCCAAGGATATCAGAGAGTCACCTTCTCTAAACTCCTTCAAATCCAGACTCAAAACCCTCTTCTTCAGAAAAGCCTCTACTTAACTGGTTCCCTTCTTCACCCCTCTGCTTTTCTTAGTACCTTTCTTAGTTTCTTCACAATTCTCCTCTATATATCGTAATTGTGTTTTATCTTGTGTATTCTTCTTATTTATTGTTGTTGTCATCCTGTAAAGAGCTTTGAGAAGCCACCTTTAAAGGCACTATATAAAATAAAGTTTATATTATTATTAGGGTCAGATTTGCTTGTTTACTGCTATTCTATAGGTCAGTCGTTCCCCTTACCTCCGTTGATCCAATGTAATGCCACTTGCCCGTCATCACAGTGTCATCCAACTGGACTTCCCCCACCTCCAGTTCGTAGGCTGACTTGTTGACCAGTGTGTAAAAGGGGCTCATGGTCACTATCCGAGTCAGGTTGAAACTGCTCATCTGGATACTCACTCCAATCTGTAACAGAGCCACGGCTGTGAGGACTGGCTGACTGCTAAATGCTGACTGTTGAAGCGATATCAAACAAAACAGGTGGACGGTTCACATTTTATGGACAAAAAAACAGCTTACCAAAAACTCCATGTTGCTTGCAGGACACTTAACACATCCATAACTCCCTACAGTGTCCAAGGAAAAGGCACTGGACCATGTACTTGTGGAAATGCAGAGCTGAATCTGTGATGGAAGAACGATTTCAAAAGGTCTCTTGTTAGCAAAACAACAATAACAGAAAAATTAGTTTTTTTCCGGAAACCCCTGAAGCTTAAAAGCCATACAGTACCTTGTTCTTACTGAAAATGTTCTTCTTTTTAAAAGAGAAAAGGATGACATCCCTGAAGTCAGAGGGGTGTTTGACATGGATCTCCTCAGCGCGGTATTGGAGCACTCTGGATGTCTTGTTAATGATCCAGTAGGGGCTGAAGACGGAGAGGACCAGGCGGCCACTCACTCGGGCCATGTGAATGCTCAAGTCCAGAGTCAGGGTCTCCATGGAGTCGGCAGTGAAACACACAGGGAAGAACTCCGCCATCCCCTGATCGATCTTCACGTGCCCATTCCAGTTGCGACCCTGATACTTCATCAGCACCAGCTCCATGATCTCTCCTCTGATCATGGCGTTCAGCACATCGGCAGAGTTGCCTTCCTGTAGCTCGTGAGTCTCTGCGGTCCCCTGAGAATAAAACGCTTTCACTAGGCTTCAGCAAGCACCATGACACCGCACAATGAGGAGACTGATCCTGAACGTGGCATTAGGGGCCACATTAAACCACAGAGGAGAGGCATGAACCTCAGCCTCTCATATTGCACCACAAAGAAAATGAATTATAGCAGCCTTTCAAAGTCCTTAAAATATTGAAAAAACAGGCATGTTGTATATACAATGGGAAAAATCACTACTTCATTGGCAATGGATAACAGTGTTTACTAGTTACACTCTAACACAAAGAAAACATGTTAGGCCCCTTCTTTGGAGCCCTGGGCAGATGACCATTAGAAATTTCCAACCAACCAGTTTCAAACTGCATGTCCATTGTGCATAGTCCAGTAGGCAACTGGATATTATGATTATAAGCCCATTTGTTAATTCGAATGGACAACACGAGGGTAGTATTAGATTCACATTGAATAATCTGAATATTCACCTAAGGTCTGCTGGCTAACCGTGGGGGCAAGATGTTCTGTTAATAAAAGATGCAAGATGACTTTGCCAGTGCCTCAGCGCAGGTGAAAGTCACAAGAGTCCGAGCGCATGGTGTGCTACATGGTTCACACCATGCGCAGCGAGTGCTGTGCGTTACCTCCAGCAGGAAGCGGATGGAATACGGCAGCAGGTTGCGAATAGTGACGGAGGGATGCAGGTGGATGACGTAGGCAGGGTCCCACTCCTCCTCTCCATGGCTGCTGATGAAGCTCAGGTCATCAGGCACTGCCACCGTGTTGACCACCAGGGGTCGGAAGCTGCAGTCGCTGGCCGGGCACTGCAGCACAGAGCAGACCTCCGAGCTGCGGTGCACCTCTTCCTTCCAGGCAATGTAGGTGGTGGACTCCTTGTACTGGCCCTTGAGTCTCCCTGCAGGCTGGAGGAACAGCTGGCACCTGCCACCGGACACAGCCCAGAGGAAACAGATCAGCTCCCGGGCCTGCAGTACGTCCCACAGCCTGCTCCCTCCCGGTCCTGCCCAGTCCTACTTTTAGGCTATCACCCCGGCTGGCACTTGATTACTTAACTGAACCTTTAACTGCAGCAGCAATATACTTAATTTGAAATAATTAACTTTTTCGCAGCCTTTCAGAGCTGGCTATTTCAAGTTAAAGGCAGTCATTTACAATTAATTGGATATCTGCATCTTTTTTACGCAAGTGATTTTAAAGGTCTCACGAAGCTATTAGCTCGATTAACTATTAAGTTAACCTGAGGTGCCCAGAGACACTGAAACCATTAAGGTACCAATCCCCAGCCTTAAGCTACAGCAATTACTGGAGATTTCAAAGCTGTTGTGCTACATAAAAGTACCCTTGAGATCCATATTTATGGCACAGGAATGGTGTTTTATTTAGTTGCACACAATAAACTAGCAGTAAAAAATGAAAACACTGCAAACATGGATGCTTCACATATAACAAAGTATAAATGTGTATTAATAAGAAAGGGAAAACATGTATTTATAAATGCACTCACGGATTTGTACTTCAGAGCAAGACTTTTTTTTTGCTCTATTTACACAAAAGTGCAGATAGAGATCACTCACAACACAAAAAGGATAAAAATAACATCTCCCTTAAAAGGACTACATATTCATTCTGTGTCAGCACAAGAAAACATTGAAAGGTTTGCAGTTTAATAGATTCTCCTCAGATAACAAATGCTTCCATTTTTTTAAGGTCAGTATTAACTTTATAGATTATAACTGTGTGTACAGCACATGTACAGTACGTTCTTTGAAATGCAGTTCGTAAATTAGCTCTTTAAAGATAGAAATAATTATAACGGATCCAGTATTTCTAAAGCGTCAATTATCCACCCAGCCTCACATCAGGTACATGAAAGAGATTCAGCGCTGCGCTCTGGTCCATCCCCCACCTGTATGAATCCAAAGGCACGTGACATTCCTTCTCAGGCTCGGCTTCGCCGACGAGCTCCAATGAATTGCTCTGCAGTGAATACTTGTAGATGGAAAATGGAATGAAGAAGTGGTTCTTTATCTAAATGGATGGGTGAAAAAAGGCAACAAATGAATTATATGATATTTAATAATATAATCAGACCTGTTCCTATCTTCATTATAATGGCACAAGCAGCAGAAGGCATCAGGAAATACAGTAGCTGCTACAGCAGATGTCAGGGTACCACCAGTGTCAGCAGCTGTTACTGTAGATGCCTTTTAGGTACCACCTTAACTCTTTGGGAAAAAAAAACCTTAAACTCTTAAGTCTCCTGTAAAATTTATAATGTAATACTATGGTATTTCTGCGCTTCATTTAGGCACATGGTTAAATGTCTAAGCCAAGGCTGTTATATAATGACAGGTATTAAAAATGCAATAAATGGTCAATAAAACCAGTAGCATTTGTCACTTGTTTAATACCTCTCACACCTCAGCACCTTTCTGTATGTCTTCTGTTCATATATGTACAGTATAGAGTACACTATATACAGCAAGCAAAGTACCATACAGAAACACAATGAATTTAAGTACTGTATATTGTCATACTGAAAATGATGATAACTCCAAAAATCTTAACGCTCTTACCTGGAGAGGTGAGCGAACAGTTATAACTTTATTTCCGTCGGCAGCATCAATCTGTGTCAGCACTGAAACAGCCTCCTGGAGCATAGGGCCGCGCACGTTGAAGAGTCGCCGCCCTGGTTTGTCCACAGGAACATTTGCTATTTCACTGTAGCCAGAGGGAACTGCGTATTTCAGGAAACAAAAACACCACCCAGTGAGTGGCATTCTTCCCTAAATAGAGCCCCAGTTTTTTTAGTTCAGGAAGCAGCTACACCTGCCTCTGAAAACTGCAGGGTCTCCCTCCTGTCATCTTAAAAAAACCTCAATCAAAACCTAAACCAAATTATTTGGAAAAGAAGAGAAATCGGCTTTTCTTTTAGGTCAGAAACAGTTGCTAATTGAAAGTAGCTTTAAACATTTACTGCTCAAGCCTGCAATAGCTGATATTGCCCATTCTTGCAGAAAATGGGAGAAAAGGACTTTTATTCCAGTAAGAAAGCTTTACTGGCTGTATACAGTAGGTGCATTTTTAAACTATTTTCTTACACAAGTAACACTGCTGAAACTACACGTACTATATATATTTGAACAGGACCCTAAAATTCCAACTAAGTACAAATTTCAGACTGAAATCCCAGACAAAGATGTAAAAGGCATCCAAAGCCCAATGAGATTTCATGAACAGCTAATGACAGAAAAGAGCTCTGATCGGAACACGGACCCATGCTCAGGTTAAAGAGGCAGCTCTCCTGGCGCTGCAGGGCAGACAGCTTTCCTCTGTGAAGGGGCTCGGAGGCAGAGTACTCCAGCTCCACGCTCTGCCCCACCGCCACCTCGTGGAGCTTGCCCTGGGTGGAGGGGCCCAGCACACGCAGGTTCGAGCTGTGCTGTACCACCAGCGGGATGCCTAAGGCGTTTCGGATGGTGAAGGGTGCCTTTTCTTTCAGGAAGTAGTCAAACGTGGAGGTGGTTCCTTCAGCGAAAGCCTTAACGCATTACAGAAAAAAAAGGGAGATTAAAACAACCTTTTTTGCTTGTTTATAAGAAAAGGGACACAAGTCTATCAATAACAAAGACACACGAAAAGCGATGGGGACTTTTACATTTGACATTTTACTGTAGGGAAACAATTTCCTGAATAATGTTAACTCTTTTACAAGACCATTGGTCTACAGTAAAACAGTAAATACAGTGTATTGTATACAGTATTCAATTATATAAGAGGTCCAAGAAATCATCTATAGTGGAAGACAAAATTATTTTCTTGCACTCCAAACTACATAATACTAAACTCTACCCACACTTCTCTGTCTGCTCAAAATATAATTTTAATTGTTTTATGCTTAGAATTGAGACAATGTGATTTCAAGCCATGCAATCAACTGATAATTACAGCACAACAGCCCATGTCATAAAGACATTATTGTGCATCTGGCATTTGTTTGGCATAGCTTGCGCATTGGCATAATGCCAGGGTATTATAACACAAAAGCATAAAGTCAGAACTTGATTTAATTAAATCACCCAGAGACGAAGATTTTTAAAATATCTCAGGAGGTCAGGAGATGGATTTGTACAGCATAGGAAAAACAGTTAAGTGAATGTAATTTTGTGGACATACTGTATATATCCAAGTGCAGGTTACTTAAATTTAATGAAGAAAATTACACTAACAATCTGATACAAAACCAAATGCCGTTCTCCTCCTGCAGCTAGCCTAATATAAGTGACAATCTTCTTGATTAAACCAAAGAAAATGTTTTTACCTTGGCTAGGTTGGTAAATACATTGAGACAGCATTTGGATATGGTTACATTCAGCGTGTCCTTTGAGCAGATACTGATCGCAGTCTGTGGTTCCGGGAGGGAAATGAAATCATCCCCAGGTACAGGGCTTTTATCCTGAATGGGATTGTTCTTCATCTACAGAGAAAGCAGACACGCTGACTGCCCAGCTTTAAATGCAACAAACTGTAAGAAGCACACACATTTTACAAAGCCCAACATATTTCAAGTCCTTGACTATACCCAGTTCATGGCAAAAACTTTCACACATCATACAGAAAAGCAAACCACTGAAACAGACTCAGGAAGCCTAACAATGCCCATGAAAATCAATGCCATATACTGAAAACACCCTGTATAGCAAAATGAAAAATAAGTACGATATAGTCTTGCATTTACTGTAAGTAGCAAACTGAAACCTATTTAACATTAAACCAGCCTCCAATGAACTCATACACTGAAAACAATTAACTCGTGCCATTACCATGACAGTTATGTAACTGTAATGTAAAGGTGAATCTTCTGTATAAAAAATTATACATGTGTGTGAGTGAAAACAAATAGGGATTTAGGCCAAGTTACATTTTCACTCAAAAAACCTGCCTCTTACAGTAATGTACAGTGTTTTCATTCAATAAACTGGAAAGCCTTCCCAAAAGACTTTTTATTATCACTGCTGACAGAAGACAAAATACTGTTAATTTCTAATTTTTTTATTTAGACTGTTTTCCGTTGCTGTGAAAGATGACATGAGAGGAAAGCATACCTTCAGTGTCAAGTTCCATCGACGTGTACCATCTTCCACTCTTTCAATGAGTGGTTCCCATACAGCATGGGTTTCATTGAAGTAATTTACCTAAAACATAGAACTTGTATTTAAATCAAATGTTTGTTATCAGCATTATACAGGCAACTACTTCAGAATAACTGAAATTTAACTGTCCTAAGAAATCCACTGTCCTTTCATAATAATACATACTGAGAGGCAAAAATGCAAATGGCTCCAATTTTAATTATCTCTAGAGTTAATTATTATACATTGTTGTCATGCGTTAATCTTTACAGGGAGACTAAAATGAAAGCAAATGCTTCCAAGCATGTAAGTGCAAACCCCCCCACCTCCAGCGTCACGTCTGCGTCGATGGAAAGCAGAGATGACCAGTTCCTGGCACTTCCTGTGAGGGACATCTCTGCCAGTAGCAGAGGCACAGTACGGTGACCCAGGCCCGACTCCATGGTCACCTGTACCACTTTGACATTGACAGAAAATGTCTCCCCATTGCCTCTGTAGTCCTTTTCACTGAGGGTTTCTGTGGCCTCTCTGGCCCTGTCCACCCCTAGAAACCAGTAATTGCAGCTGTAAATGTTGTGAACAGCCCAGAGCTGGGTGACATCTCCAGCCTTCTCTTGGGGCGTATCTTCCTTGGGTTTGAGTGTCATGGCTGCCGTGATGGTCATGACAGTGTTGAGAATCATGGGCGAGATCTGAAAGGCAGATGAGAGGTGGACATCTAGATAAAACTTGGGAGGCAACCTGACAGACTAAAATCATGCAGTACAGAGTGTTGACCACGAGACAAAGCATCAGGAAAACTCTTAAAAGATTCAGGAGCATAATAAGTATAATAAATAAAACTCCAATCCACCCGCCAATCACAATTCCAAACCTTACTGCTTGACGGAGGCTTTCCATATGCTTGAGGGTTACCGTTTCTACCACTGGAAAACCAGCAATAATAAATGCATGTGGGATGTGAAGTATATTAATTGAAACTGGGATTTAATGTCATTTACACCTATGAATATACTTTGAGCATAACAGTATATATCGTAGTGAAAAGCTAAAAAAATAGAACAAATTATCTAAGCACTTTTTCATAAAAATTATAATTTCTCAAATAATGTTCGATAAACAGGTATTCTATTTTCTCTTTTTGAATGAAATTTTCTGTTAGGCCAAGTAAAACTATCAGGAATTGAGGCAGAATAATACTCTTGATTGATGATGAAGACGCAAATGAATGACACCAACCTTAATAATCACTTCCTCCACAGTGACAGACCCCTGGAGCGGCTCAGATGGATCCATTTTTGTTTCTAAGAACACTGAACATGGTCGCAATACCTGAGACATAAACAGACATGTTTCATTTTAAAACCCAAACATGCATTCTGACTGTTTTCTGATCAGACCGATTTCGCCCTGCTTACTGTAGTGACCGCCTTGTCTTCCTTGTTTCGAATGAAAGGACATGCGAGAACTTTGAGGGCCTTCACGTTGGCCGTCATTATCTGGGAGTCCTCCTCAGAGCGCAGGGTGAAGTCACACTGGAAAGAGGCGACAAGCGCCGGAGCATCGGCCCTCATGAGATTAGCAACAAACACCACCTCCGGGTCGATGACAACAGCATGGATTCTCATTCTGGGAAGAGAAGGCTCTGCAGCAGAGAGGATGCAACAGTGATCTCAGAAACACTGTATGTTTTACAATCATCACTGCAAAAGCACAAGGCTATACCAAAACCTACTGAGTGATCCTGTTTTTTAAATTTTAATTTTTTGAATAATTCTTATGCCCACCCAGGTTTGAATCTGCTAACTGTTTCAGATGTGGCTCTCCTTCAGTGACTCCAGGAAATGCTTGGGACAGAACCAGACATGCAGATACACTACTCTGACATGCCCATCCGCAGAGGCATTCGACTCTGGGGAAGGAGTTGCAGCGCCTAGTGGGTGAGTCAATGCTGACTGGAGGAGTGGTGCGTCTGTCTGTGATGTCACTGGTAATCCCACTGGTTCTCAGCAGGTTCCAGGTTGCTTCAAACTTGAGAAGAACTTTGGCCATCTAATCTGGACCACATCCAGGTGGGTCTGCCCCTTTAATACCGAATAACATGCAACACTGTCTTTCCCCATGTCTTGGAAGAGCATAAAAATCAATAAAAGTTACAAACCCTTCTCTGAGCTGGTCTTGGGCAGTGAGACTTGTTTCAGCTGCAGCTGGTTGGATTTCTCAGGCAAAGCAGGGGGATTCTGGGGCATGGCCTTGATAAAAAAATCAGCCACTGCCATGAGGAACTCCACGCTGGCGCAGAGATAGAGCTTCTGTAGCACGGCCACCACCGATCTCTCAAGGTTGCTCTGTTTAAAAGTCACTTCAATCATGACATCGTCGCTATCCTCTGTCTTTCTGCCAACCATCCTGGAGGGATATTGAAGCAGGAAAATGAAATGTAAGCAACAGGAAACATTGTTCCTTCAGAGGAACACTGAGCACTATCAGGTGTTTTTATCATTATCTATCCATGAGTCAGTTACTGAACTACTAAAGTGCATAACACTCACATATGACTAAAACACTGCTTAACAGACTTCACATGTTATCAGATAAATATACTTTCAATAGTCTCTTGCATGAATCACTGGATGGCTTCACACATACATTTTATAGTTCTGGCAGACCTTATGGGCATAATGGGTAACGAGTATACTACAAAAACTTCAGAAAGTTTTTGAAAGGTTTCATTTACAATAGAGAGGGTTCTGTATCAAGGTCAGCATGACTCTGAAGACAGTACATTCAAGTCACATGATCAGCACATTATCTCTTACCTTGAAGTGACACGCTCTACCCCTGCCCTCATGTCATCGAGGGTACAGGAGGTCAGAGAGGTGGAGACCTCTAAATCACCAGTACTGAGCATTTTCCCTGAGGCCTTTATTAGATGCAAAGTGAATTCCCCAAGGCTCAGACCTTCCTGATGCTGGCAGACTGGGGCTTTCTACAGAGAGAAGGACAGAGAGTAAATTCCAACTGTCTACTGTAAAATATTACATTTTACCAATATTGTAGAGTAATTCTAGAGTACATTTGCTCTTGGTCCACAATTTACACCTATTTAACAGCAATTAAAGACAATCAATTCAAAATTAAATTAAAAAATAAACCAATTTAAAATCTGAAAACAACTAAAAACTAAATTTGTATTTAATATACCTGATATTTTATATGCAATTTACAGTACATTGCTCTAAGATTCCTTAGAAAAAAAAAAGTAACAGAGCATTCTGCTGTACACTTGAAATGTCTTTAATATTAAATACGAAAGGTCAAGCGAAGATCTTAGGAAGGGGTCTCCCAGTCTTGGTCCTGGAAGGATTACATGTCTGCAGGTTTCCTTGTTTTTTTTCAAAGCATCAGCACGTGAAGAGTAGGGCAAAGCTGTTAAATTGGTCCAATCAAGCCAAAACCGAGCTGACACAGGTCTTTTGAGAGTGCAGTTTTTTCTTATTTTTAAATAAATACTTCAGCTTATGCTCAAAAACCTCAGACATGTTTTTTATTCTCACTGATGAGGAGCAAAGCCATATAACTTCAAATAGGACATACCTCTTCAGGATTGTCATTGTACAGGGCTAAAGACAGGGATTCGATGCTGAAATTAAACTTCACAGTTTCCAATGGATCTTTAGAATCCTGCTTTTTAGATACATCTTTCTGCTTCTCGGTGCCTCCTAAGGAAACATAAAACAAGAGCACACAAAAGCTGCTGACAATAAAACCTGGCCAAACACAAAAGACCATCTGACTCAGAGGTATCCTTAATGAGAAAGAAGAGATTTGAGCTGGGTGACCTTTTTACAGGCGATGTAGTCGTAGGGTGGCTTTTTGTCTTGCATTACTTGATTAAGGTGAAAAAAAACACATATGGGCTAATATCAGTTTTAGAATAATGTTAAAAAGTAAAGGTCACCAGATGTACAGATCTAATTCAGGCAAGCTCAGTACGTATAGTGCAATACTGTATTACAACTAAGACTCACATTGCAAATATTTCAGAACATTGGTTTTGTATTTCTTAGCTAAATCTTCACAATTATCAGGAATGGTTCATTTATTTCTCCAAAGCTCAGTCTCTGGGAAAGAAAATAATAATTGCTATTTAAATATGTAAAACATGTTGTTTTAAAGAAAAGCAACTGTAGTAATAGAAAAATAATTTTCAACAGCATGAATATAAACCATTAACATTAATATTGTCGTGAATTCTGTGTTGTTCATTATGACACACTCAATACTGCACACTGTGGGCCAGTCTATTGATTATTCTGCATTGCTAATTCTTGATATTTTGTACTTTTCAATGTCAAATCAAAATGCAAGTGAATTCACAGCAGTCCCAGCATTGAGAGCTGATGAAAAAAGGTTCCTTACAAAGCATTATCACTTCAAAGACTGCTTGATCGAGCAATGGGAAGTGAATGCTAGTTTGTAAGCCACACTCATTAATATTCAGTACAATGAAAGCACCCATGTCCTTTCAAATGCACTTCTCTTCAGGGTTGTGTGTGTTTCACCTGTGTTAATGCCACAGGGCCCTACCATCGACAATGTCTGGTCCAGTCTGTGCTGGCTCATGCTTTTGCACAGCAATTGCAGAAACCTGGGTCTCAGCCTGTGGACTGGCTGCCTCTCCAAAATTTTCCATCAAAATCTTCAATAGCACAGAGAGGTCATCCTGACTCAGAGCAACCTAGAACAAAAGAGGCATTGAAAGAGATGACACGCTAGTAAAGAAGGAAGATGCAACAGGCCAGAGAAAACTCTTTTCAGAGCTGTGTTCTTTTTTCTATTAACATTTTGAAATGGTAACTATGTTTTTATTCACATCCTCCCAAACTGGAACTGCCAGCTTGTTAAGCAGCTCCAACATGTTACTACAACCCTCTTACTACACAACTTCCCTCTTAAGTTGTACACGCAATAGGCAAGACGCATCAAATTAAGCCAATGGCTGCCGAGACCCAAATCATCAGTACAAAGAGTATAATAATCAAGAAAAAATTATTGCTTTTATTGGCTGAACCAGTCCTCCTCCTTGAATTGCTTTTCAAGAAAAAAACTGCATCCCAGAAAATGTAAATGGAATTTGACTAAAAAGGTGTTTTAAAATGGAATATCAACCGATATTTGATGAAGAATAACACCTTCATTATGCAGGAAAACAGGGATTTGATAACACCTTTTTTTATATATATACAGTATACCCACTCAGTGAGGAACTGGAAAGCGTTTTAAAACTTAACTCTCCAGATGCTACTATTGTATTGCACAGCAGGGAATGAGACACTGTTCTTCCAACATACTTGCATGCAGAGCCATCTGACAACTTGTGTCATTGAGAGATGTGCTACTCCTGCTGTTGGCACTAACTCTTCTAACATCACTGCAGCCCACAGGCAGACAACAAGTCACATTAAAAACACTCTTTCGCTGGAAAGTTGAGAGAGCCTTATAATATTGCCAGCCCCCCACATTGCCAATTGTACAACACTGCTTGGAGAATCCTGGTCCTAATCAGGTAGTGACATGACCGAGGGTCATGTTAAGATCACACAACTCAAATCCCAGAAACCCCAGAAAATTAGCAGCTAATAAAGAATGTACTCAACATTAACGTCATGTTGCAATTGTAAAGAGTTAACGTTATCACCTTGCATTTATGCTTATACAGTATAACACTTTTCGAGGTCCCTATTAAGAAAAACGTTTCTGCTGTGTATTAAAGCATTATAAGCACAGCCATTTCCAATGTTCTTAACGATTCCTTGAACATTACAACAGTTAGTCGTAGTAGCAGTAGTACTATTGCAGGAGCTCTGTTTAAAAAGCAGACAATACCTTCATAGGTTTTAGATCTCCATCAATTTCAACTGCTGGCATTTTGTCAAACCAGGGAGCTGCGAGGTTTCTCTTGACTGACAGCAGGAAGTTGACAGGTTGCAGAAGCTCAGTACTCGGCTGAACGGAGCCTTCCTGCACATAAATTCTAAGACAAACAGCAACATCAAGTAGGCAGGTGGACTTGTAGGAAAAAAAAATAAAGCAATGTAATTCTGAGTTTTCTTTTAGAAGAAAATGAGTCTCGGATATTAAATTTAAAAGAAATGGCAGCTCAGTGTCCAAAGACATAAATGTATTTTTCCTTTAAAGCTATCAAGAATAACTCAAATATTTTGCCAAACATCATTGGAACTTATTAGTGACTTTTTATTCTGCAAGACACCTGTCTCAAATTCAAAAGACATTTCACCTGGACAGTTTCATTTGGGTCAACTGCATATCCATTTGGTCAATGACAGCTGGCAGCGGGCAGCCCTCAGCAGAGAGAAGGCAGAACTTGTTCTGCACGATGATCAGACCCAGGTCAACCTCCAAGGCATTCTGGGATGTGGAGGACTGAGGTATGATGATGACTGGGGCCTTCAGCCTGATGTCCATCAGGAGGCGGAAGCTCTTCTGGGCCAGATCCCTCACGCTGGAGGCTGCCTTTTCAGCAGCCTGGGCTGTGGCCACAGACAAGGCCTCCTTCGCAGTTTGGAAGTTGTTCGAAAAATTCTGAGAAAAATATAAGGTAACACTTGATGTGACTGATTCTACACTGAAAGGTTACCTGAAAAGAAGGGGTATTTTTTTATTTATTTATTTAGGGCACTTAAAAGGCTTACCAGCAGCGACATCACAAATTTGTGCAGATAGATCATTTGAATGCAGCCCACTCTCAGATTCACATTTCCATCAAACTTGGAGGTGTCTGTGTACCCAGCTCCCTCGGTAGCATTGGGATACAGCCCCATTGTGAAGCTGAACACTTCATCTCCCACGATAGAGATAGCCTGATATCATTAAAGAATAAAAACCTCATTAGAAGGTAAGTCTTTGATCTCATAATTAATTCTCAGCACTTCCACATTTAATTAGAAATAAACAGAATTCATTTTTTTTTTAGAAAGACAACTAGCAAGGCAAAAGGAAATAGAACCACTTAACTGGTAAGCAACAAAATGTGATATTCATTTCTCCAGTACAAACTTTCACACCAGAACCGTGCAAGCACTTGCCTTTTTATGAACAGTATTTGAGTCAGCGTCAGTGACGATAAAATCTCTGAGCCGGGCAGAAATGCGTGTTTGTGTCGACTTCATCAGTAAAGACCCATCAAAACCTGCACAACAGATAAGAAATTCTTCCTTATAACTTAAATATAGAACCCATGATGTTAAATCTTATTTTAAAGTGATCTGTAGTACATAGATCTAAAATAAAAGCAACGCATCTGAATCAAGTATTTTGCAACATAGCGTTACAGAAGTGTTGTTTATTCTAATTCTAGATTCCAGCAATTTTCAATTACATTTTCAAGGCTGCCCATATAATAGAAAGTAGCTTATTGTTCAAGTTTTGTTTTATGTGACAAGACCCTTCACAGATGATAAGAATGTTATGACAAATATTTAATAATACATCATTATTATGAAGCTATACTACCAGTACATGCTGAACATATATGAAAAATAAAACTTAATAAATAAGGAGAATTAAAATTATCATTTTCAACCAAGGGAAAAATCATTAGTCATTCCCGCAAGATGGTCTCTTACCCCGAATCTTAATGTCTGCGATGCTACATTTTTCATCGCACACAAGCACATTGAAGGCACCAAGCCTGGTGTCAACTTTGAGGTCAATCACATCATCATCAGATTGTAAACTGAGAGATGCTGCAAGCACACAGACATAATTGTCAGCAGGGGGCAGAATAGCAGCATGAACAGCACAACAATCCCCTGCTGAATTTCACCTGCACTGCAGGTAATATCTAACACGCATTTGATCCTTTGTTAATCGGAAACGTATCTACCCCGTCTCATGCAAGACATGAAATGAAAAAGTGGAGGACACTATCAATAAGTACGAAACTCATACATCAATGCTATACTGTACATTACATTTTACAAACTGTTCCATGACCTACAGGTAGGTAGATCTAGGACCTTATCATTTAAGATCACAATTAAAGAGAGGATCTCACTGTGTCAGAATTCAATATTCAGATTTTTCGAGAAACAGCAAAAAAAACAGAAAGCAAAAGTTCAATATACAGCAATACCCGTGTCTACAGGTAGTCTAGTCTACAAATATAAAATGGTATATTTTTATCCATTGCTTATTCCAAACCTGTCTTGACTGTGACTTATGATAACAGAAACCCTATGCAGAAACAAAGTAAAAAAGTATTTATAATTTAAAAGTAAGATACTACATAAGAACAATAGGAAAGTTACAAACAAAAGGAGTCTGTGGGTACCTCTAGGTTGTTTGGTAATTATTTGTTGATTGATCTGGGGATTCTTGAAAGAAGCTAGGGTATTAGTTTCAACATAACAGCTGGGTAGCTTGTTCCAGGTTTGCATGAAGAAACCCATTTCTCCATGGAGGAACCACACCAGGGTCTCCTGCATGTGAGGTGGGAATGCTCAGCACTGCACTAAATCTACAGTTGAAGGACATGGCACTGAACTTCATTACTGCTACAGTGCACTGGAGGAAATCGGGTTTTTACAACGCTTTCTTCAAATCCCTCCCCCTCTTCCCTGAAGTTTGATTTTACATAAAAACAAGCACTATTATTAATTATATTGTGTTCATTCACCACTGTATCACTGGGTTTCACTAAATATGTACACACTGTGTGAATGCGCTTTGCACGCAATCTAAAATCAACAGAGGGCCATACCTTGATAAGGTTAAGTGCTACTTATAGACATGGGTTTATCTTTGTGTACTAAACTAAAATGGCACAAAGGTAAAAGGATCACAAAATGTTATTAAACCCATCTAAATCATTTAACAAAAATAGAATATTTGTTTTTTAGTCAACTAAGATAATGTTAGAACATCTACATATTGTGGGCTAATTAGAAAGTAAGATTTCGCTTTAGTAAATATACACATGGTCTGCAAAGAGTTGTTATAGTTTCATCTTAGTCCACACAATCATACGTATCATATTTTCAGATTAACATGTTATTATTATTTTGCAGAAGACAATCGTTTAAGTATAGTTTTCCCCCTATGTTTAGGTTTACTGTATGCTCTCCAGGTGTCCACATTATGTTAACTATCACTGCAAGTAATATAATCATGGAAGATTAATGATCAAATTACTTGTCTGGGCTTCATAGATTTTGATTTCTTCCCCTGTTCCAGGAGTCACTGTGGGCTCTCTGTCAGAGGAGGTCAGGTTTCGTGCAGACAAGGCAGTGGAGAGGAAATTAATGGTGGAAAGCAGCGATTCTGTGTGCAGCATCAGGTCAAGAGATGTGAAGGTCACCTGTGCATGAAATATAATCAGACAGTCTGCTGTTGTACTTGCTGTTTAACCAAGTCTCACATTTCTAGATGACATCCAGACTCACTCAGATGTTGAATCTAAAGAAAGCTAGATCCATGATTGATCTTTTGGCAAATTTGAAAATTTAATTCACTATTGTTGAAGAACTGGAATGAAATATGGAAAGAAAATGACTTGCTTCTTACACACTGAAACAAATGAAATGCTGTTGTTTTCTTTTATTTTTGTTAATTGCCTTTTCTGCTTATGATGTAGTCACGGTTCCTAAGCATTCAAAACAACACTTCACATGCTGCAGAAAAGCACGCTGACGTCCTGTACATTTATTGCAGATTCTATGCTAAGAGTAAAAAAGGCGCTGTTATGATATAAAAACAAGCTTTCACAGATGTGAATAGAAGAACATGCAAAATGAAACTGGGCATGTGTTGGCACTTTCCTTAAAGGAAGAACACTGAGAAAACAATACAAACTTGCTGTAGAAAGTGACTTGTGGGACTGAAGAAACCCAGCTCTGTCATTATAACACATCAGTTGAGCCATAGAGCCCATTTTACTCACATCGATCATCTGCTCTGTTTTCTTGTGAATGGTTTCAAAGCTTGGCCCGTTCCTGTCAGCCTGTTGGGACAGACAGTAGAAAATCTGTTCACCTAGTGCATATAAAACTAGATCTTAATAACTATAAAAACTACTGTACATCATATGTTACAAAGCATATGTACTACTGTAAAGACTTAAATATTATTCTACAAACAAGCCACAGAAAGGTGTCAAGGAAATACATTAATATTTTTCCATCTGGCACACAAACCTAGTACAATGCTTCCAACGTACAGTAATCTTATCTTTCTTGTGTTGCCTGTGCCTGACACTACAGTTTCTTGCAAATAATCCTAAGAGGGGTAACTATTTATTAATTACAGCTGTGTATGGCTGCAAAAAGCAACAGTCCTTATCTGTTAAGTGCTTCTGGAATGAAAGCGTCTGTAGATTCTTGTGTTGTTCTGACTTCCAGACCTGGTGCCTGGCAATGAGAGAATTCTCAAGGAAAAGGCTTTTGTTGGGCCTCCATTTTACTTCACTCTTGTGCTACTGCTCTGAACAGGTGGTTGCTTATCTACTTTGCTAAAGTCCAACAAGGTTCTCAGAATCTGCAGAGCTTGAAATGTATTCCTGAAGATGCTGTCGCCAAGGAATTAAAAGTATGAATATGTTAGCTTCTACCGTATCGCAACTCTTTGCGGACAAACACCTAAGTCCACTTTCATGTGTCTAAAATCAAAGTTAACAGCCACAGTCAATTGTTTTGCCCTTGAATTATGAAGGGTGAATCAGTCCTTGGCAAAATTAAAGATTATAAAATGCCACTGTCTACTCAGTATCGTGAGGTAACTAGAGTAACCCATTACGCGCAGCAACTACATGCCCTTAAAAAGCCACCAAAACTCTGAAAGATGCTCCTTTTAGGACACGTTTATACAGTGAAATCACTGTTAGGTGTCTGGTAACTGATTTTATTTCACCTCCCATTTTCTAATCAGGAAACGTCTAGCATCATTATTAATATTTCAAGAATAAACGTCAGGCGTACAGTTAGGTGAAATTAAATGCTATAATTTGAACACAGACACTACCTTGATGTACTGCACTTTTAGAAGTTCTGTACCGGATTCATCATATGAACTGATTAGATGAAGAGGTTCACCATTAGAATCTAAGAAACAAAATAATAAACAGCACAACTAAATCACTTGTGTTAAAAATCTGCAGGTACAGCAAAAAAAAAACAGGTGAAAGGCAGTCTTTCATACAATTATACAAATAAAAAATATACAGTATATATACAGAAAATGTCCAGAAACATTACTATTCACATCCAACTTTTGTACCTTCAAATGCAAAAATAATTGTGAGAATAAAAATATTTAAGTATGACTTTTGATAGTACATGCAGCTCTTTTTAAAGTTTAGAATTTGGTTTTAATTATGAATGTTACTGAACTTAAACCTATGATTTATTTTTGAGGGATAAATGTTAACCTGTAGCCTGTACAAACCTGTAAACTCAAGGCACTTCATACTGATCTTCCTGAGGTAGGTTGTAGCACACATGTCATAGTTTCTTATTTTGGTCTCAATTCCAACCTGGGACACTTGGAGCACAAGGAAAGGACATTCCTTCTGGTTTTTTTGCTTTTTAAGTTTCACCAGTACCTACAAGAAACAACATTAGTGATTCATATGGCTTCTTGGTGACTACAGCTTTTCCCTAAAATCAAACAAGACATTATTTTCTTTTGTTCATGCATTTGTTGATTATCTATTTTTTAATTCCAGCCTCTAGCTTTCTTAAAGACATGCTAAGGAAAATGAAGAAGAAACCCCTATACTACATATTTGCCCTCACACTCTGGATTTGTGCAGTGAGACTGCTACTCAACACATTCACTCACAGTTTCAGTGCCTTTTCCAAGGTAACTTTAGCCATATTTGTTATATTTCCAAGCTACTGCTTTGCTGGTTTATTAATTTTAAAAGGTCAAATAAAATAACATAATGCTGTGCCTGGGCAAGGGTGTGAAAGCTTCAAAGCAACACACCTCCTTGATTTCAAAATTGAAGAGAACGTTAAGAGTGGTTTCACTGATGCTTCCTCCGACACTGGCCGGCTCACTCCCCACCTCAGCTGCCAAAGAGCTCTCCGCCACTTGGGTGTCTTTTCCTTTAGCTGACAAGACAAAGAAAATGTTGATTTCTGGTAGGTAACTGTTCGATTACACCTGTAATCTCCTGACCTCCTACCTTCTTATACACAGCACAGATCCATTGTTCCTGATCTGCTACTGCACGATCTCCGCTTCACCTGAGACTCTCTCTGGAATTCTTAGATTTATTACATTCCATACTATAGTTTCCATTATCTTATTCCCTATAGTCTCATAACTGCTATAATCAGGAAAATAACAGTAAAGTACTGATAACTATTTTTTAAATCGCTTAAAAGGAAACCAACACAGAGGGCAGAAGCAGCCGAGTATACAGTAGCTTTCACTCTTAGTGACTTCCCGTGATAATGTTGTATAGGGCAAATCACCTGCGAATTCTGTTTTTTTCACGTCACACGCGCTCAGCTCCTTACTGCCTTCACCAAGGTTTTCAACAAGGATTTTCATTAGAACTGCGAAATCATCCTCGCCCAAAGCAACCTAAAACAAGGCAGGTAAACCGTAAATGAACATCATATTCCCTGATAGAAAAACACAGGCCTGACAGTTCAGTTTACTCTTCCACAGGAGGCCATAACCCATACTTTTTAAATGGAAGACTGTAAGACCTACGGAAAAAAGTGAATTAGTTTACATGTTCCTGGAACACGACTGTGTGAAATGTTTGATTAAGGCAGCTCGGGCAAGAAGTGTATCTGAGGCAACGTCTTCCTTTAAAATGCAGGAACACACACAGAATGTTTCAGTACTAAATATCTGTACCTGAAAACTGATACACAATGGGCTGAGCATGAAAATTTCCCAGAGGCAAAAGTACAAGGTTCAAAAATGGTAATGCAGATGCATGTTTTTAGCAGTTCTCAGTTTAACTACGACATCTATCTGACACTCCATAACTAGTTTCATGAGATAAAAGGCGTTTTACACACTTCAGACTGACCTATTCTAAAAAACACTGTCTGCTGTTCTTTACTAAATTGTCTATGTGCAGGTTCCTACACACCGTATTTCAGAGGACAGCTCAGTTTAGACATCACACAGCACTGAAAACCAATTCCAACAATATGATCTGTATCAACCCATTAGATCAATATCATTGTATCATTAGATATAATAGGTGAAACTTTGTGGCACCTCCTGCGTTACAGAAGATTAAGACCCCAAAAGTTAATGAGAAGCATTGCTTACAGTGATATCGTTATTCAAATCCTACGTTACTGCACTGGCAGCCAAAAGCACTTACATTCATAGCCTTCAGGCTACCCTGGATCTTCACCCCTGGGATCTCACTGTACCAGGAAGCAGCCAGATTGCGCATCACGTCCAGCTGGAGGTTGACAGGCTGCAAAATCTCTATATCTGGCTGAGAAGAATCTCCTCTCAGGACAGTCCTGGAATAATTCAGCACATAATAAGTGAGGAATGTCTGCCAGGTTTGTGTTTAAAGATTTGTACTATTTACTATTCATATTTCTAACATTGACTCAAAGATTATAAAAACAAAGCCTGTGAATACTGAAAGGGTCTGAGTGTATCCTCTCATTTGCAGAGATCATGGGAGATGGGAGTGTATGAGAGGTTAGTAGTGTAGTTCACCTGGACAGCTTCAGCTGTGTGAGCTGGACGTCCATTTGGTCAATGACAGCTGGCAGGGTGCAGCCCCCCACAGGATGCAGGCAGAACTTGTTCTGCACGGTGATCAGACCCAGGTCAACCTCCAAGGCATTCTGGGATGTGGAGGACTGAGGTATGATGATGACTGGGGCCTTCAGCCTGATGTCCATCAGGAGGCGGAAGCTCTTCTGGGCCAGATCCCTCACGCTGGAGGCTGCCTTTTCAGCAGCCTGGGCTGTGGCCGCAGACAAGGCCTCCTTCGCAGTTTGGAAATTATCGACGAATTTCTGAGAGGAAAGAAGAGCACGTGAATACATAGTATTGGTCAAAGAGATTCCTCTTCTATCCATTTCCACAGCTATGGAGGGAGTAAGCGCTGTTAGAATGGCGTCCTTGTGTCATTTTGCTTCACACTGCTTGTTAGTAGTTGAAAGCCATGCAAGAGAGTAGCAGACGCCAGCTGATCTGGCTTCCAGTCAAATTTGCTTAAACCAAATGCAAATTTGAAGTAATGGCTGGCTGGAGCCATGTATTGTGAATTCTAAGTGCATAAAAGCAGGTTACTTCTCAATGGCTTAATTGCTCGTTCTGGACATATGGTATTTCACTCTTCACACTCTGCAATACAACCATTCCAGCTGGAAGAAATCTCAAGTTATCACCTGTTATCTTGTTACCGCACAAAAGCCAGTAACAGGGTTTAAATTTAGGTCCGGAATGGAATGGAATGTATACTTTGATTGTAATCCTTGTGCATTTGGGCATTAACAAAACAGAGAAAGATTTTGATCTCTTATACAATATTTTTCATGTCAAAAATACTTGAGATTTTGAAATAAGTTTATAAATATTATTGAGTGAGGCATTCAAAGGCGTTTTACAAATTTAACACATCATGCATGTGCTCTTTAAAACCTATTAGATGAGTAATTTATTAAAAGCAGAAATCTCATTTGAGCATAACAATGACATCTACAGAGATGGAAGACAGTGGCTCTTAGTTGCATAAAGGTTTGGCATTAAAGCAAAAATGTGAAACTGACACAGACCCGTAAACTGGCATTCGCTGTCAAAGTGTAGCAATTAAATTATATTTTTTTGATTACAAAACGAAACAGAACCTTTTTTCTTTTTTCACTGAAATAAAAATAGCCAGGCTACATTAGCATGCCTCCACTGTCACCCAAACAGAAGGAACAGCATTTGTAGCTTCATTAACACTGCATTCTAATTCTGAAATAGGCGTTTTCATTTTTAAATTGTGCAGGTGAAAAACAAAGAATTTTTAATTTTATATTAAATATGGTCTTTTCCCGACCCTATTATGAGTTTTTGGAATTAAATACGAATTGATATGAGTACGTGAAGGCTCACACACCTACATACAGTACATCCCGAATTTAGTAAAGAGCTCATTACAAAAAGTGTGTTGCAGTAATGGTTCTACCCAGACATACAGTAGCAGACTCAAAGTGCATTGTGTGCTGTAAGTGAAGCTGTCAAGGTTGCATGCCATAGCTTGTACCTGGTGAGGCGAGGAGTACTGATAGCTAAGAAGGTCCTGAAAAGAACAACAGGGATTTACAGTAGGAACAAATGAAAAAGACAGAGCAGGAAAGGAGACTGCAAGGATCGTATGAAAAGAAGAAAAAAATCTTCTAAACACATAGCACATTTTACTCCAGAGACTCGGCTCAAATTAATTTATAGTCTAATGTACTTCTAATAAGCCAAATCACTGTATTTTAAACTGTAAAGGAACAACAGGGAAAGATTAGCATTGGTCTTCCTTTTCAATTAAAGTAACATCAATCCTTTTAGATGAAGTAATGGAAACTAATAAAATAGAAACAGTTTAGAAACAGTGTGCCAACATCTGTGACCACTAAATCCATTACAGACAACTTTTGATCCTGTAATTAAGAGCAACAGAGAGAAATGTCACCTTCAAACAAGGAATGAGCTGAAAGTGCCACTTCTGTGAGATTACATGCATAAATGTGTATTTTGTAAATCTGGGAAATCTCCACATAACGTAGCTTTTTTATCAAACTTTTATAAAGAAAGTATAAAGATTCTCTCAAGAAAAGGCTAGACGAGGTCCTGAGATCAATGAGCTACTAGCAATAAAATCAAGTTAAATTGGCCAAACTGTCACCCCTCATCTGAATTCCATTCTTATGTTCTGAAGTAGTGCAATAAAAAAACCCTTTACTTCTTTATATTGGCTATAGGTGACAGCATTAGGCACTTTTTGAATTAATAGAAACGTGGAAATCCATGGTACTCACTAAGAGAGACATCAGGAACTTGTGCAGATAGACAATCTGAATGCAGCCCAGCTTCAGAGTCACCTTCCCATCAGCCTTTGAGGTGTCAGCATACCCATCGCCTTCTGTGGCATTTGGATACAGCCACATTTGGAAGCTGAACACTTCCTCTCCCACAATGGAGACAGCCTACAAGAGAGAGAAAAAGGTAACTATGCCCCACTGCTTGGTATCGTACAGAGAAAAAAACGACCTGGAAAAGGGCACTCCTCCAACACATCCATCTGTCAGTGGAATAGCGGAGAGTTAGCACAGACTGGGAGGGCACTGCATTGCTCACTGAAGTTGCTATATGCCAGCAGCCACCAAACACATCTGCGGACCCACTGTTTCACACTAAGTCAAGGGAACCCCAATCAACTAAAAGTCCATCTAACCTCAGTATTGCTTGTCCAATTGTCCAGATGTAGGCTAACACGTGAGCACTCCCAGTCAACTGCTGACATAGCCCAGGATCAAATCAACAACATCTCTGGTATTATTATGATAATTATTTTTAATATATGCCAGCCTCTGTGTACATCAGGCTCTGTATCGTGGGCACAAACATGCTTGTGTATAATCACATTAGTCAGTGCAACTTGTGGAAATCTATTCATAACTGATGCATGACACCACTCTGCATTGTTCTAGGTAGCAGTTTCCGCTGAAAACAGCTCTGCTGGAAATGCAAACAACATCATTAACAATCAGTCTTTCACACAACAAAAAAAGAGCAAGAAGTAGCTCTCTTTCAGTGCTGCTAAATTAGTTACCCTTTGTGAGTTGATTTAGAACTATCAAAATCTATTAAAATACATATTTTAATCTTAGGGTAAGTAAAACAAGAAGCGAACAACCTTAAATTAAATACACTCAGAGGCTTTCAGGGCTATGGAATTATTAATCACTCTCCTGCATCACTAATTGAGCTGCATCCTACACATGTGTGCTAATAAAAGAAGAGAAATTAATTACTTTACAAAAAACTGAGCAATATGCACACTAAACTGTCTTGCAAGGATAGGCTTCCCTATGACCCCAAACTGGATAAAGAGGTTAGAAAATTCAATTTTCAATTTTCTAGAATTTGGTCAGACTTAGTTCTTTTCTGTTTAGCAGTGATGGTTCTCTATTTAGGCTATCCAATAAATATTTGACAGCTGAACTTTTGAAAGGATCTAAGACATCCATTCTGAAGAGAGGAAGCTGTTCAAGGAGCACATAGGTTATAGCAAGGCACCTGAACTCCACAATCCTACAATAATTAATCCTACAATAAATCAGGAGATATAACTACAGTTCAAAGCAAGGTAAGGTACAGTATCTTACCTTTTTGTGAATGGTTTTCGGGTCGACATCTATCACAACAATGTCCCTAAGTCTTGCAAAAAGTTGAGTCTCATTTGCTTGGACAAACATTGATGCATCTATGCCTATAAAACAAATTTATGTAATGTATTTTAAAACTTTAATGTTTAACATATTTCAATATAAGCAATATCAATTTGATTAAATTAATAATGGTATACTGCATATTTAATCAGAAATGCACTCAACGGGTACTGTATTTCATTCTTGTTTACCTTGAATTCTGATGTCAGCTATACTTCGTCTATCATCACAAACCCCAACGTGGAAGGAGCCCAGCACTGCAAAGACCTTGAAATTATAGATGTCCTTGTCCTTTGATCCTTTTGACACTGTAAACAGGAAAAATGTTAAATAATCAGTATGAATCAACACACAATAATACCTCCACCACAACTTCAGGTCGGATGGAATATTTTGACAAGTGCGTGCTGCACTACAACTTCGTTTTGTGCATGTCCACTAAGCAAAAGCAAAGCTTATTAAAAAAATTACAGAAGTGGCATTTCCCTTGCTTTGCATACAACATGAACGTCATTTAAAGAGTGAATTAAAAAAGACGTTGCCTCTTTTGCCCGACGTCTCTTTCTCTGCATGCTTTTTGGGCTCGGTCTCTCCAGAAGCAGGGAGGCTCGGAGGAATGGCGGCAGTGAGATAGTTAATCGTGGACAGCAGGGCTTTGGTATGCAGGAGGAAGTCAAGAGATGACAAGGCCACCTGAACAGGGGTACAAAAAAAACCTCGGAGTGTTCTTTAGAAACAAAAACATTACAATTGTTCAAGACCTACATCAAAATATCAAACTTCACCTACCATAGAGAAGATCATCTCAACAAGGAGCTAATAGGTCAACTTTTTGGGTGGTTGAGTCAGAAAATTGTAATGTAACAGCAATGATCATGGTGTGCAGTTTCTATATTGCAGCTAGGGCAATGGTAATGTAAATGAATGTAATGAACACACTTACCAAGCAGTGGAACTCAGTATATATTCAATAAGTAAGTGTACTGTATGTTACACAATTAAGAATGAGATTCATTAACAAATTAAAACCAAGGCCTTAGATCTTAATTACTCTGAATGTCAAGGGACTATAGTAATTGCCAAAGGAAGTTATTTAGTACACAGGATTTCTAAAGAGTATTTTTACAGGTATATGCAAAGAATATTAAATTATATAGAAAATACTGTGATCTAAATAATACATGTAATATGTACATTAGTGAAGCAAGCAGGAATACCAGGATGCTCTCTGTGATCACTAACAAGAACAAAAGAAAATGGAAATATCTTTGAATGAAATGAAATCCTTTAAACCAATCCATGCATGAGCATGCATAGTGTATCTTCACAACTGTTTATTGTTGTCTGTATTCTTTCATTACTATACAGCTATACATTTTTGCCATTTGTTTTGTGTCTCTAAAATAAAGAATTAAAATAACTTAAAATGTTATATTACTATGAAGTCTAATCCCCGTAAAAAGTCCTTAACCTATTTTTATACTACACAAATTGAGTGGATGTGTAAAAAAAATGGGTTGGGGAAGGTAACTAAAATAATATTGTTGCTGGATCTGAACATATTAAAGGTGCTTAGATAAGATTCCACACCTCCTCAGAAATGTAATGAATTTTATTAATGTTCAAAACACACCCCTGTATTTAGAATATTCATATTCTTTGCACACTAAAAGAATTAACACTTATACTGTATCTCGCTGAATAAAAGATGACATTCTTTCAATTTTAGTACAAAATGAAGAAAAGGTGAAGTTAAAATGTAGGTTCAAAAACCTCAGATCACAAAGCTCATCACTTCATCTCACGTCATCATAATACATATTTTTTCATCATTATTTTCTCTGATGATTTACAGATGATATCATGCACTTCTTAAATTATTTTTATACTGTAGTTAAAAAATATGAATGTTTAAACAGATTATTGACAAATAATTAATTTTGAAAATAATTCAGCACTTTATCTAATATTCACAGATTTCTTTTAAATTTCAAACATGAGTTTGCAAATAATGAATATGCAATTTTAAAAGAATACAAATTATGGATAATGCTACAATTTGTCATAGCCAGAACCGTACCTATAACAAAACAGAAATACACATTATGCACTCCTAGGTTTTAAGAAGAAAATTACAAAATGACACGCATCTGTGCACATTCATAAATGAAGCAAATAGCTTGTTTTTTGTGAATGTTGCCTATTTTCAGAAGACAAAAAATTCAAAATACATTAAAAATACTGTATAATATCTTACCGAAGCACTTTTAACATCAGTATTATTTTAAATAAATTTAATTTTTTTGGTTTAAACATTACACATAGACCACAATGAAAGGGCAGATGAAAACAGTGCTTATTATTTCTCTACTCCAGTTCTTCAAAGGCAAAAAGGCAAAAGTAGGCTTAAAACCTACGTAAGATAAAGCTTTCAACGTTATCTAAAAATAACGTGCTATTATTTTACTTACTAGGAGTTAATTAAGAACAAGTTTTTATTTAAGGAAAATATTTTATCTGGAACTTCTTCCTGAGCCGTAAGAGGCATTAAAACTTGGGAAACGCAAGGAAATGCAAACAGTTGGGGTTATTGCGTATGATATCTGTTGGGGAAAATGTCATACTCGTGTCCAAGCACTCATCAGTGGTTGCCTTGGTCTACCACAAAGACAAACAAACGCACTGCTCACCTTTAGTGACTGCTCAGTGCTATCAAACACAGTTCGAAAGTTGGGTCCGGAAGGGTTAGCCTACAAAAGCAGAAGAGAATGAAAACAAATACTGTATATATGGGTATCATTCTATATCTTTTTTTCTATTTCTCTGTGTTCATAATAAGACTGTTTAGGATTCAATGTAAAGAGCTAGATTGAAATATTTGCATTGGTAGAACAATTACTTTTCTATGTAAGACAGCTGGTTTACAAACCCAGATGTAACATGCTATTTGTTTCTGACAATTTTGCTAAAAGACTAAGTATAAGTTTAAATTCACCATGTGATGTACAGTATTATAATCTCTATCAACAGACTTTAGAGTTGATATTTTAGCATGGAAGAATATGTTTTATTAAAGTTTGTATGCAATGACTAGTGATTAGGTGGGTAATCCAGTGACATAAAATATGAAAAATTTAGGAGGGGAGCTTTTTTTTGTCTTCAGACAACGCAGTGGATCACTGTTGTGAAGACTGAGTGATGTTTCCAGAGGCCTCTGAACAATAACTTCTGGAAGAGGTCAGCCCTTCTTTGAAATAAGAGGAATTTTGCAAACAGAATTAACCTACAGCTTACACTGCTTGTTAAGTAATGTGGAAATAAATCTCTGCATCTAATCAGAAAAGAAAATGTGTAATCTATGTGCAGCATGGAAACTAAAGATAGTTACAGTGAACACTCACCTTGATGTATTCAACTTTCAAAAGGTCAGAACCAGGTTTGTCTGAAGAGCTAATTAAATGAAGGGGCTGATTTTGGACATCTAAAACAAAGAACATGATGCTTAGCAGTACAGTATGTTCAAGGCTTATATTTGACACATTTAATATTTTTAACACTTTGAAACAAGCTTATTGGCCCTAATCTACAGAGAACAACAAATAATGGCATATGCAGATACTGTACTGTACCTCCACTGCATTAAAATGTCCATCTACAGTATATTGAAAAAAACCACCTAACCAGATATCAGGATACTGCATCAACAATCTTGCAGTTTTTTCCTGCACTATAACTTGGCCTGTAAGTGAAACTCTTTGAACTCTTTTACCCCAACAAGCAATTAACTTCTAAAAAAATTAAATCATGAATACTTTTAGAGTATTTGCTCTTGATTGCAAGTAGCATATTTCCTTAGTTTCACATATCCAATTGTGTTTGATTTCATAAAGAAGCAATTGTGCATATTACCGTATATTTGAAATTGTGTTATGCACATTTGTGTAATCTGCTTGTCAGCGACTCTTTAATGCAAAACATCCCCATAATAATTGTATTACATCTATTCTGCATTTCTGATTTACTAGAAGGATCATTCTAAATCCTACGTGCATAACAACAGCACACTCATTGATCTGTCTGGCTCAAAAATGCTAAAAAAAGCAACTTAGTGCATTTACTTTTTTCTGTCCTAAATAACAGGGCACATGTGATAACAATACATTCTGTGACCATTTTAGCTGAACTCTAGCCTTTGTTTTGAAACAGTCCCTTTACTTTACTTGTACCTTGCATAATAATAACACACAACAAGAAATCTGTAAAAAAAAAAGGCACACCTTTTATTTCACAGTAATCCAAGCTAATTTTTCTCAAGTAGGAGGTAACAGTCAAATCAAAAGCTCGAAGGCTTCCTTCAGCACCCAGCTGTGAGACGTTCAGGGCTAGCACCATGCTTTCTTGCATGCCATGCCTTGTAAGTTCAACCAAAACCTGAATGAAACAGGAAGCAAAGTGTTACTCCAATTCAAGGCACTTTTCCCAGGTCTTCATCCTAATCATTTTGGACTTTTGTCCCCCACAACTTAGTCCTATGACAGCAACATTGCCACCCTGTAGCCTGATCTTGTCAGGTCTCAGAAGCTAAGTAAGGTTGGACTTGGTATATACTCGGATGGGAGACCTCCAAGGAAAACTATTTTGCTGCTGGATGTGGTGTCATAGAGCTCTTCCCTCTGAACCAGAATTTCCCAAGTTCTTCGGAAGAAACAATTAACTGAAGTTTTACCTACTTGATCGTGAAAGAACCCTGCACTATTCAAAAGAGTAGGGCTATTAACAACTGGATAAATTCCACTCTGGGCTTGTACAATCTGTCCTCCCTACATTCAGCACTTCAACTGGTGAAATATTTTCTGACTCATAACCTGATGTGCACAGAAAAACTAGATAAAGTGGTTCCCGTTATACTGTATATGTGTAAAGAACTTTGGGATTCTTTCAGGTGAACACTGAATAAATTATTTAATACAATTAATTCTGATTATTTCTAATAACAATGATTAAAAACATGTTTATCGTAATACATCCAATAGAATAACTTCATTTTTAGATGCTCACATACTGTATGATTTCTTTCAGATAAGTACTGGAAGTTATTAACTATTAACTTGATTCCCCTTTGCTTATGGTCTTCAGTACACTCAAACAAGTCACTACCCTTGAGCCTCAGACACCAAGCTGTACCTCTTTGACTTCAAACTTGAACTGTAGGTCAGTGAGCTCCTCTACAGGGGTTCTCTGACTGTCCTCTCCTGCGGATCGCTCACTGGTATCCTCATCAGAATCTGAGGGGAGACATCACAACCATCCCACTTGAAGCATTCAATCAGAACCTCAGAGCCAGGATGAACTCTGTTTAAACAATAAGCCTGTCTCTTCAAGTTCATTTCACTGTTAAAAACTAGAATGCAGTTTTGACAGTCAGTGTATGTTTTATTACTTGCTTACCTGCAAGCCCTTACATTCAGTGACAGATTCTTAATTCTGTCTGCTACCCCCTCCTTTTCAAAATTAAGACAGGGTTTTCTGAGTCCTCTATGTGCTGAAGAAGGGTGCAGGTTATCTTGCCAGATGCCGATTAATCTGAACACCACAGGACTAAATTATAATTTACTTACAGGTAAGTGTAATGAAGCTATGAACCCTGGAGTATTCATTACGCTTAATAACCTAGTGATGTTTTTCCCCCAAACATGATCTGAGTTGTTAGGAGGTAGATATTTATGCACTTCCTTCTTATTCATATTTCCAAGCTTTTTTTTTTATTATCACCCGAAATTGATTTTGCTGCATGCGGATTTCCTGACCACAGCAATCTCTAGCACTTTCCCCAGCCCTTTCATATCCCCACCATTACGGGATTCTCTTGTACAACTGAATTGCTCGACCTGTTTCTCTGCAACAGCCCATTTCGTCTAGCCAAAACTTCACACAGTAGAAGCCCTCTTGTCAAAGAAGAAAAGAGTAAACTACAGCAATCAATGACTCATAAATCCATTAGTGCAAGAAGTACTACAAATGAAAATCGAAATGTATGTTTTCAAATAAAAGACTCTGTGGTCACGATCATAACTGGTCATGGATGTACTTTAAAAACAGGTGAGCAACTGAAAGTTTTACAATCCCCCGTATGCAAAACAAACCTAATAGAACCAACACAGCATTATAAAGGTGGGTCTGCTCATGATTAAAAGCCACCCACCTGTTGCCCCAACATCTAGAAGAGCTGTGGCATCTAACCCTTTCTCGAAGCGGACGCCAGGAATGGCTTCCATCAGCGGGATAGCCGGCACCTAAACCAAGCACAGAAACTTCAGTGCACTTTCACCTGCAGCTTTCAGATTCTTCTTGCATCTGATAGGGCTGTACGGCTTGCAGCAGGGAAAATGAATAAAGCCAGGCTTTAAAAAAAAACAACATTTCAAGAAATAGAATCACAAGCCATAAATATGAAAACTCTCAATGCACATGAAAGCCCCGAGACAGAACTAACAGCTGTGACATAATATTTATAAGATACACCATGATTATTAAAAGCTGTTATTCAAAGTAAAAGGGGCTCATTCTTCACATGCATTAAGCCTTATAATAAATGCCCAGTTATGAGTGCTTTGAAGGCACGTCCTGCATCAATGCCAACCCAAAAAATATGGTGAACAAAAATTATATATAGTACTTATTTTTTTCAAAACATGTAAAGTGCACTTGCATTTTGTCTATTGTTTCCATTTGACAACCTTCTCCTTGTGAAAACAAAACATCATTATTCATATGTGTGTGATAAACTACTTAAAATCAGAAGGGTTACAATGCTTTAAAAGCTCTGTGATAAACTGCTACTATTTCTCATGTTCCAGTTGAGAACAAAAAGGCAACAGCAGCATTCACTTGCTCTTTAATTGTCTGTTTTTTTTATTACGGCGCCTCTCACTTGCTGAAACACTTACATTTTTAGCTGGGATGGTTGGCACAGAGGCTGTCTGTGGTAGGGGAATGCTGTTTACAAGGTTAATCACATCTTGGATTTTCTGGTCTGATGTCCTTACATGCATCAGGGGAAGTTCTCCAGAAACCTTAAACCTGAAACACAAGGCTACAAAGTCATTCTGGAGAAAATAATACTTGACCACTTCCAAAATTACACAATTGATGTTCAATAAAATATACATGGCACGATCATAAATTCGTAATATATATTCTAAAATAAACAGCACTTTAAAAACACTAATAAAATTTACTCCTTAAAATGAAATGTAATCACCAATTGTTACATCGCATTATGTTGTTATTTTTCTTTGGGAATTGTGTTTTCTAAAACTGTTACTAAAAAAAAAGTGTCATAGTGGTCACTTTCAAAGACACAGACCCCTTCTTTGGTACCTCACTAAGGTGTGGGTAACACTGCATGACTGGGTAACTTGTGCGACTCTGCTGTAACATGGACATGTACTGAATGTGTTTGTATTTTGTCCTCTGTGCTTCCTCCTAAATTCCAGACAGCTGGTTTTTAGAGAAGAAGAGAAGAATCTCATACGTACTTGGCCATTCGGGCATCTTTGTCCACCATGGCTTTTGCCAGCTGGACCTTGATGTCCATAGGCTGGAGAATGTGCTGCTTCGATGAGCTCTGTGACAGAGCAGCTTTCCAGTCCTCGCCTGTAGGCAACAGTCAGATACGGCCCATTAAGGCCCAGGTATTCAGCCCTGGTTCTGGCCCGTGGCTTCTCCTTTCCATCGCACCCTGGGCTCTTGATGGCTTCACCTGGTCTATATTACCACCGCTCCCAGGTCTTTATACACTGAAGATTACAACTCTCTTACAAAGCCCGGGGGACTGTGGCCCTCCAGGACCATGTGTGCATCACTAGATTAATGCATCTGCAGCCATATCACCCTGCAACTCACCACTGGCAGCCCCACTGAAGCTCAGCAGGTGTGAGCCTGGTCAGTACCTGGATGGGAGACCTCCTGGGAAAAACTAAGGTTGCTGCTGGAAGAGGTGTTAGTGGGGCCAGCAGGGGGCGCTCACCCTGAAGTCTGTGTGGGTCCTAATGCCCCAGTATAGTGACGGGGACACTATACTGTACACAGGCGCCGTCCTTCGGATGAGACGTAAAACCGAGGTCCTGACTCTCTGTGGTCATTAAAAATCTCAGGGCTTTCCCCGAAAAGAGTAGGGGTGTAACCCCAGCGTCCTGGCCAAATTTCTTATTGGCCCTTACCAATCATGGCCTCCTAACAATCCCCCTCTATCAATTGGTTTCATCACTCTGCTCTCCTCCCCACTGATAGCTGATGTGTGGGGAGCGTTCTGGCGCACTATGGCTGCTGTCACAACATCCAGTTGGGGCTGCACACTGGTGGTGGAGGGGAGTCCCTATTACCTGTAAAGCGCTTTGAGTGGATTGTCCAGAAAAGCGCTATATAAGTGTAAGCAATTATTATTATTATTATTATTATTATTATTATTATTATTATTATCTGTCAATAATGTAACATACTAATTATAGTTCAGTTGATCTTGGCTTGCCAACCCAATGAACACTGAGCTGCCATTAAGGTAACCCTTCACAATATGTGCACATTTACTATAACGTTCAGCACACAGTACTGTGTGGTTTCTTAATGTATTCATGTTGAATGGGTATAAAGGAAGTAGCACATGTTCTTCATTTATTCATCTAATTTCTCTAATTAATTATAACCAGGAATTAATCATGAACTGCCAATTACAAAGTGTTGCTCACATGGTTCTCTCTCTGGCACTCACATCTGACACCTTTTCAATCTGTGCACATGTAAATCAATATTCCAGCGAGAACTTGGAAAATAAAGCAGATATCCATATGTATAAAACAAGCTACTGTAGGTACGGTATAAACTCATCACTTGTTATTGAATAGAGCAATGAAGAATGCAATGGTAGATTCCATAAAGGCCTTCAAATTGCATTATAAGAGCTTAAATAAAATGTTATTTCAGAAGTGAATTAAAATACAACAGAAGAACCAAGAGAAAGAGCTGAGCGGGCAAAACACAAAGCATTTTCATCACAGACACCCTAAACCCACACAATAGTAAAAGGGCAATGAGTGGTACTTTTAAAGCTCATTTAAAACTCCTTTAGGCTATGTTCATATTATTTTATTATTAGAAAACTGACACCATTAAATGTCAAAGTTGAAAAATTTTAATGAAAAGAACATTTTTGAGTTTTCAAGGAAATGTAGCTTTAACTCTATAGTACATGCTGAAGGAAATCAGGAGACCCTGAACATACCTGACTTGCAAAAAACAACCTGGACGCTTCTGAGCTCCAAGCTGTATCTTTCATAGGCCCTGTCCATGATTTCTTCCAGGGAGGAGAAACTTCCAGATGTCTGTTTGTAGGTTCCTTGATCTACACTGTTCAGCTGTAAATGACATTAACAGATTCACATCCCCAGTACCAGCAAGTACTGAATAATGCAAGGACAGGTGTACACAGTGGTAGGAATGGGTACATGCAGTAACTCACCAGCTTGGCATTATGATTAAAGTGCAGCAGAGAATGTTAAATGCCTACCTGCAAGCTGCCAAAATCCAGGATAATTAGATCTGATTTCTCACTGTAGAAGCCTGAACTCGGCACCAACAGCTTTGAGGGTTTTAAATCGATTCGGAGATCAAGCACCTTACGGGTTTCAATGATATGCGAGAGACCTGCGAGAGAACAATGCACAAAATTAATCCATACAATCGTGACATTAAAGAAATACAACTATGGAGAGCAAGTTGGGGTTAGTGATCTTGTCTTATCTTAAATACAGCTCATGCTAAGATTTAAAATGTAAAGCAAAGAGCTGCATTTCTCACTTATCTGTTGTTAACTCTGTTCACAAAACCTGACTTCCCCTTAACATGCATTCCGTTGAAGATAAATGTAGCAAATGTTTTTTTTTATTAGCACACAGAAACAGAAAATCAACATTTCAACCCTAATTTGTGGTGAAGTCTGGAACAGTCAAGAACCTGTGCAGGTTCATGGTCTGGCTCTTAACAGAACAAGTAACTTCAAATACTTTGCTATACAAATAATACCAGTACACACAAAACAATGATCAATTCCAATATCCCACCTGTTGCAGTCTTCTCTTTGATCTCTTCTAATTTCATCAATGTTGCAGAAGTCAGAACCTCCAGATCTACTCCTTTGTCAGTTTTGAAAAACTCTGCCAGGCTGTTCACTGTCATCTGAGAGAAAGCATATATTTATATGAACATTTATGTTGAAATACTGTAATTCTGTAAATACTGTATTATACTGTAATACTGTAAAATTCATATGCAGCCAAATATTAAAACTTGTATGAGTTCTAGAATATGATAAGAAGAAAAATAACACTTCTACATTTCTCAGCATTTTTGTACAAACATTGTTCTGTAAAACACTTATCAGGTAAAATGATTCCGATGAGATCAGACTTTTGTTTGACTGATATACAGTATACCTGTGCTCACATTGGACTATACTCACATGCAGTCAGAAACCAGCATTTCACAGCCTTTTTTGTATGGCAAAATGCAGTTTACAAACCTGAATGCCAGAGAAGACACTGAGCATCCTGTTCAATCATATATTTGTGCGGCATTAACAGTTGATTTAAAAGATGTGCCAAATTTAACTTATGAACTAACATGAATAAACCATTCTAAGGCTTCATAATGTATTTAATGGAAAAAAAATATATGCATTTGGTACAAGCATTAGTGACAGGTTTTGTTGTTCTTCACCTTCAATACCAATGCATTTCAGTCGGTTTGTGTGTTATCTTACTCTTTAGGCAAACTGCCCAGCTAACGCAGCAGGTAAGTGTGCAGAGACAGCACCTTCACACACCTAAGAGCTGTAAAGTACAAAGAATGTAGAACACAGTGGTTCATATATTTACAGCATCGTAGATGATCTCCACAGGTTGGGACTGGACCGCCAGCATCTGGTCAGCTGTGCTGCCCTCTGGGTTCAACTCAAACAGGATGCTGAGCAGCGAGGACTTGGAGTCGCCTACAGAGGCCACGAGGGAGGGGACGACGTCGTGCTGCTTGAGCCCTGTTACGTACCAGTGTTCCAGTTTAGCCTCCATTCTGAAAAGCAGCCCAGCACAAGCCAAAGTTAATTACACACTGGTCACTGTAGGGTTCATCTTATCTGAGCTTCTATCTGAGACAAACAAAGGATCAAACTAGGTCAAGGGGCTTGTGAGAAGCTACAGTACATGTAACAAGAATTTATTCTTCCTTGAAATGATACAACTCCAACCTAAATGAATTCTCATTCTTGTTTAATTATTTTTAATGAGGACAGATTCCTACTTCACAATTTGATGTTTTTATAACTCCAGGGAAACTTAATCTTGTATACTATGCAATGTATGGTTTTAAAACAAACACCATTACTGATGCAATACAAATCCCTCTTTTTACTGCATGTCTGTTCTTTTTGCCTGCCAAGCAGCTGAAAATCTTTTGTTGCCTTCAAGTTTGAAAGTACCGAAACATTGGTTAAGAATACAGTGAAAGCAGGTCAATTTACAGTCATGCTAAAGTTATGTGATTTTTTAAATTTAGCAATAATTTCAAGGCCAGTTTGTTTTGTACAAGTATTGATAAAATGGATCTAGAAACAGTTTGGAATCAAGACATGAACAACTCTAAAAATCTAACTTCATATTTCTGTTTTCAAGGTACAGTATGCATGCTTTCTCTCTTAATTTTAAATAATTAACAATTCTTTAAAACAAACAAAACAAGAATTAACATGAAATGATCAGCTGTACTAGAAAAAAATAATATAAAGAGTTTTATTGTGATCCTATATTTATATAATTTTAGATCCTAGTTTACAATTTACAAGGTCTTCAGGTGGAGACCATGTGCATAATAAAGTCTTGCAGATACAGCAGGACCGGCAGTTTCAGGACTCTGCATGGGCATAGACGACTGCAGAAATATATCAGAATGCAAATAGAAGCACTTGTGTTGTATCCAAAGCAGCTATTTAATACATCACAAATTGGATGACTAATCAGACAGTATTACTAAGTATTAGTATTAGTCAGGTTTGCACTGAAATGACATGTACAGAACGTAAGGACCTTACAATTTGGCAAAAAAGACAGAAATGCACTTCTACCTATTGTACAGAACAGTGGAACACTGGCTCAAGTGAGTAATTAGTGGCAGACAAACACTGAACAGTAAGGTTGCTTTTCTGTGAGGCATTTCCAGGTGTGCAAGATGGCTGTTTACACAGGTGTGAAGCAACATCAGGTGGTAAGCAACAGAGGAACAGGTGAAGCTCAATTAAAGTGTTTAGCAAACAAAAAAAATGAAATTCATTTGAGCGATGCCGACTATAAAGATGCAGCTTACTTGACAGCCTGAGCCCCAGGCCTCTGGGAAATGCTGGTGCTCAAATCAATCATCTGCACCTTCAGTATCTCTGGCACACCTGGCTCTTCTCGGACAGTGACCGACGTGCTGAAGAGCTTGAACATTATCACTACAGCCACATACTGCAACACAAGAGGAACACCGCAGCAGGATCACATCAGCAGGCCTGCCCTATGCGATTAACACTGTGGACGCACACATCTATAAAGCCTTCAAGATTACAAAGACCTTTAAATTGATACAACCAAGAATCAAAAGAAACGGCTGTGTTCTCTTTTCCCTACATAAAGAAAAGACTAACTGCTTACCTGCTTGGGTAAGGAAAGATTATGGGAGCTGCCACTGTATCCGATAGCAGTGTAGAGTTTGGCCTTTTCTTCCGCAGTCATTAACTCATCAATACCTAGAGAAGCACAAAAAAATCCAAGTAAATGACACCTTTTAGCATATTTTATCTCTGCATCCATGCAACATTGATTTCCTAAAACAGTGCAAGTGACAGTGAAGGTGCTGAATGTAGAAAAGGGCACAGAAGCACTAATCTGGATGCAGAATTAGAAGTACTACAGCTTAGCAAAAGAGCTGGACGTGCCATTGATGTTGGACGCTACATGGAACTTCCTCCAACAAGTATACACATGATCCTTAAAAATACTGAAGACATTTTAAATTCAGTACTACAGATCTTACCATAGCCCATGGTGAAGATTGTATAAATTTGTTTCAAATGATGTTATGTTAAAATGATTGGTAAGTCAAGATAAAATTGAGTGATAAGAGTAACAAGGGTTTATAAAGGTTACATATAAATGGTTTATAATACACAGTAGTGTTCTGAACTCTACTTGGTTAGACACACTTAATCTAATTTAAGGTCCCTAACCTTATTCTATTCCACTGCTTCTTATGGGAAAATCCTAATGGGAAAATAATATTCACAAAATAATAAACGATTCTAATGGGAAAAGCTTCATTGAATTAAGCTGCATGGGCAAAGCTAGCATGCTTATGGTCTCTAATTCCCATATTTCCATTGTTCTTAAGGTGAAACATTCCTTCAAAAAATGCTGTGCTGCTCTAAGTCACAACTTTCAGGTCTCTAACCCTGATGTGTATCTGGGACCCCCCTGTACCTCATTTTCTCTTCACTCAAAAAAAAAATGAAAGTCAAGAGAAGGGTATCTCATTCCCTATTCAAAAGAGAAGTGCAGAATATCTTACTTTCCAGTTCTGTGGAATCCTCCTGTACTTTTTTCTTTGATTCTTTCCTTCCAAAAAACCCACTGAAGAACCCTCCTCCACTCTGCTTCTCTCCACTCTGCTTCTTTCCCACCAGCTTCTGGCCAGACCTGACCAGCTGAGGAGAAACAGGTCACCAGAGACAGACCCACAGGGCGTGATAGGGTGCCAGAAATCAAAGACATACTGAAAGACTAAATCAGACACTGGACATGTCCCTGTAAAAAAAGCTCTGATCCCCTGTCTGAAAGTATTTTGTGTCTCGGATGAATGGCAAGTCATTTCTGCTGGTATGTGCAAACCGGAGAGTTAAATGTAGAGAGATCTTTAAAGGATTGAGACTTCCTAATTTTGCTAGATAACATTCAGCTCTATAAAAAGAAATAGATACATACCTCCATTTGTGCCTGCTGACGGGCCAAGGTTATATTGAAAACATCAAGGATTCTCTCCAGGTCCTAGGATAACAAAAAAGAAATATACATCTTAAAAATAGGCTAAGTGTTAAAAAGAGCTCAATTGAAATATGCAGATTACGAAATAAGACAAATATGACATATTTCACATTCACATACTCTTCAATCCCTATTTGAAAACTTTAGTACAAATCCCTCTTTTTGTGCAGTTTGCATAGCAAAGACAGTACTGACTGTTCTTAAATTACAATAGTGTTCTTAAAGGTGAACTGCTTTATTACGGCTGACAAATCATTAATTTTAGGAAGGAAATGCACAATTGTAATAAATTCATAATTGGGCTATTTAATAAATTCAAGCACAAACAGATTAACTGAGAATTCACCTGAATTTGCTTTTCTATGTCATCTTTGAGCTTGCTCTGGGTTAGCTTCATTTTGTAGACTGCTTTGTAAACCTTCAGAGTCTGCCTGTGCCTTTTGATGTGACGCCACGACCACATCTGGTTGCATCTCCTAATTTGAACCTCCAGCACACTGGTGATGCAGTAACCCCACCTGGAAATAAACATTGAGAAATGAACACTGAGCCACTGCTTGAACTGTGCAGCTCAACACTTCCGATATTTTAAATGTCAATCACTCAAGGTCTCCAAAACCCTGAAAAGTCCAAACAGAGTGGTGTGTAGTGCAAAAGGCACAAGAGGCACTCAAAAACAATTACTTTTATCTTTAACATCTTTGACAATGAGGTATGTTATTCATTGACCTTAACAAAAGTTCTCCAACAGTCACTAACAGGTGTAACAGGGTGGTAAATAGTCCCATATTAGCTGAAACGTTCCATATACCAAAAGTAATTCATCTCACCCTGGGTCTCATTATTCCCATATTGTCATTAACGAATGATATGCATGAAAACGGTTCTTTGCACAACAACCACTAGATGGCACTCATGTGTGAAACCTGTCATTACTGGCTAACATCACTTCCCCCTCTAGAAAACCAAATAACGCCATGCCTGGTTTGGCAAACCATAACCATACCATTTTTTTTACATAAAACTAGCTACTTTAGGAATTGATGGAATTAATGCGTTTTCGGGTTGTTTTTCTTACTTTTTGTATGCAATTCATTCAAATTCAGATTTGATCTATTTTTATGACATGTAAAATAAATGTAATTTTGCAGTAACGTCTACAATAACAATTAAGAATTAGGAAGGTTATTTGAAAACAATGGCATTAATGGATGAAACTGTATATGACATGTAAATTAAAATTCCTAAATTGATGGTGACAGGCATTCAATTCAATGCAAGTATTTGGTTCAGATAAGGATGAAATGCGTTCTTAAATGCAACACATCAAACAATACTTGCAAAGGGGTCATATTCAACTCTCAATATAATCACTTGTTGAAGCTCCCAAATGAGTCAATATAATTAGACAGTTTTCCAAACATATTCATTCTGAAGGACAATTTTAATTAATTTCTAAATGGAAAAATGGAACTGTCACTTCCTGAAAGAGCCAAACCATGACCTTCATATGAAAAAGACCTTCCATGGTCAAGCACACGAAGAAATAAATCAAAAACCTTTATTTACAGTCTTTCTAGTAATTTATTAAAATTTTCTTCTACATGGGTGTGTAATTAGCAGGTTGTCAAGTACTTTTGTGCATTTGGATCTATCCAGAAAGCCTAGATGAATTTGGCCTATGAAAGGACAGGTGTAAGTTTACACTTACTGTATAAACTGTTTAAAGTTGCTGTCCAGAATGCAAATTATTGGAACCCATCAAAACCAGATTCAATTAACACATTCAATGACACATAAGACGTGGTATTTAATATTATTTCAATAGACTATTACATCAATTGTTTAACCAATGGAAGAGATTACCACATCTAACAGATGTCAGATGGATCTCAATGAATTCCATTCAGTAATATGGTCTTGAATACAATAATAAATGAACAAAGAAACTCCTTTGGTTTTTGCAACATGAACCTAGGTTTTATTAAACACTTATACTAGCTCACCATTTTTTGACGTTCCTGTGAACAGGTGCATCTGGCCTGTATTTCCTGTATGGGGCATTCTTTACCATACAGTCGATAGATTCAAGTAAGTCCACCATAGAAAGATACTGCAAAAAAACATGGAACGTTAAAAATAGCTCTTTATACAATGGTATTCATAAGAGAGAATATGCAACAACAGGAGCTTGCGCATTTGTAAACGTGAGGTATTTCGAAAGAAAAATATATCAAGCAAAATGCTCAAATATTTGACTGCTCGCACATGGCAGTAAACATTCCCATTTCAGAAGACAGATGACTAAAAGCCGTGCCTGGCTTTCCCCAGCAAATAAATATCAAATAAATTAAGTCACTGACATCACATGCTAAGTGCTGGATCGACAGCGAATAAATATTTCACAGGAAAAATTAAACTGTGCGTAACATCAAATCCCACGCAACACATCTGCCAATTAAACAGAAGACAATGTCTCTCTGCAGCCAGGCGGGGGAAGTCTCACAAATCTATGGTTGAGCATAATGAAGGCAAATTGGTCTAAATATTTAAAAATGCAGTTGTAAGCAGCTGAAGTATGCTCAAAATATTACAGGTATGCAGGGAAATGAATGGGTAAACATTTAAAGCAAAACCCCTGATAACTGATAACAAATATCAGTTGATATGTATAAATCAATTTGTTTAATACAAAGATACATTTTTTGGCAAATGTAAAAGGAATAAGCCTGTGCTGTGGGATGAGGAGACTAACAAGGTCTTCAAAGTCCTGATACCTCACATCTGATAATAACAATAACAATAACAATAACAATAACAATAACAATAACAATAACAATAATAATAACAACAACAAATTATTCGTATTCTTATTATTATTATACGAGAGCACAGTAATGAAGGCAAGTCATACTGAAGCGCAACTCTATATGGCCTGAAGCTTTGTTGACACTAAAAAAGCCAATAGCCTGATGATAACACATACAATAGGTTCTGGGCCTTCTTACCTGTGGCCTGGTCATTTCAATGGCAATATTCTGCACAGCCAAATCCAGACAGACCTTTGGGGACTTGAGTTCAATTTCAGCATGGGGGTCAATGCAAAGCCTTGCCGAAGCAAAAATGGGTCTGAAAACTGTATTAGAACAGAGAAAGTTTGCATTATTCTTCAAAGCCAACATTCTTTGGTTCCGACTGCTACCCCGACTCTACAGTCATTGCAAGAGGTCTTCTGCAGTCAAACTATTTATTGTTATGCACATAACAGTAACATAATAATCTGAAGTCTTTCAGTTCTCTAAAACTTCTTTTAGCTGAGATTCAGGAGGCTAGGTAGGATATAGTGAGCAAGGACACTGGAGGGATTTTCCCAAGTGCACTCTGCCGAGAAGGACTAAACCTGAATTAATACCTTACTTCCTTATTCTCTGTGTACCGACACACTGCCTCTTTAAACAAATTCAAGACCAGAAATCCAGAGACGCTGCAGAGTCGAACACACAAATGAAAGTCTCAGACATAATCAGAATCTATTTCAACATGTGCAATGCCAATCTTCAAATAAACGGTAAGGGTGCTCGCAGTTCCAACAATATTTTTCCTTTCCTTCTTACACAAACAGAATGTGGAGGTAAACAAATTCATCATCAGGGGAATTCACACATTTCATCTAGTATTACCGGTAGTACCCGTACAAATACTTCATGTTTGCTGTGCATATTAATATTTACAATAGGACTGAAGGCAAAAGGTTTCCACTGTCCCTCCTCTCCTACTTCTCAGAAATGTTCAGTATTGCAGAAATCATTTTTGCATATCAAATAGCATCAGATTCTAATGTTTATTTTTTGCATTGAACAAATGTTAAATTTGAGGACGATTATTTGTTGAATCTGAGTCAAAGGTAGTCATGTTACACAGGCTTGGTGTTCTCCTGCAACAGAATTAAGCTGCACAAGGCCCTTTTTGTAATTAAAGACAGAGTGTTGACCAGCAGAATTCATTGGCCACTTCACCTTCTAGACTGAGCTTTAAATGCTTGTGGGCACATCAGATAGATACTGGGTTGTTTTCTGAATGCCAAAAAAACAAATAATTGTGTGGGAGTCTGTCCCAAGATAAAAGCAGTGCACAGATAAAGAGGAGGATTTCCATGGTTTCCCTTTCAGCCTGTTTTTGCTGGCATGGAGAGCAAAGGGAATGCTCATAAAATTAACAAGAGAAAAACTCTTTATCCCCATGCTAATTTATGTCTGCTTGTTCACTTCTGCTTACGTACTGTATTGATGGTCTTTGAGCTCGTCTTTTTTTGTATTGATTCCATCTTTAAGCTTCCACTGTAGAGACATAAATAGAAGGAGGTTAAGAGAAAATAATAAACAATTAATAACAAAGAAAGCAGGCAGCCTGAATGATTCAAAAGCATTTTCAGGAACCTGCAAAGTCCTGTTTAACAAAAGGTGTACATCACCTTCAAAAAGGCTTTATTTATGGGTCATACTATATTTACTATAAGGTATCGTGTATCTATACAATAAAATGTTTGAAATACTTTACACTGACAAGCTTGACTAAATATCTCATCAAAGAAATTAAGGGAAACTGATGTTTTAAATGAAATTGAGAATAAAGTTCCAATGAGAATTTAAAACCACCCACTTCTAAGATGCAAAACATTTCCAGATATTCAAATTCAGTGTCTGCACCACCCACATTTATTTAAGAAAATACATATAATATATATTTATATAAGACATAAAGTATTGTGCCATTAAGCAGGGTGAGTGTTGGGGCTTCTGGTGCCTTCATGAAGTCCCTCTGCTTATTTTCAATTGGCTTAAAGTATGTTTTAATTCTCAGTGCTCATTTTTATTTTCTGACAGATCCACAGGACTCAACAAACTTGAATTCTCAAACGTGGATACACCTACTCTACAGGAAACCTTACAGTTTTTGACATTTCCGTGTACAAAAAGGTGTCATATTTGTACAGACGTGCATGACTATGTCAATATGGAAAGTCTTCCAAGCTCAGCTTTTTTTAAGTGAGATAGGTCTTCATTCCCGAGACAGGAGGACCACAGATTTAAATATCCCACACAAATAAGTGAGAAAAGCAACAGGCAAGGCTTGTTGAGCCTGGACAGGCTGGTCTGCTCTTGCTCTGCAGAGCTCAGGACACATCGCAGACCGACGGCAGCAACCAAAGACTACTGATGTTCAGTACCTATCATTATACAGAAAAAAATGTAAAGAAACCATTTTGGAGCCTTTTAGAAATAGCTGCTCCGGCGCTCGCTCACCTGTCATAATAGTCTGGATTGAGCGCTGGAGTTCTCAACCTCAAGCAATTATTATTTTTATTCACAGTCTGTTTAATCAGTACAAAATGTTCAGACCTTTCAGAAGTGCAACTGAACAGCCTTACTAAATTATACAATATATGCTTATACAATTTTAAATTGAAGCAGCGCCGAAGCACATACTGTACAGCATCAACACAAAAACTGCCTTCTGTAGAAAATGAACTCAAGGAATGTACAGTAATTCAACGGTATTTGCATATTATTCCCATAACCAGATTGGGTACACATTACAAAATATAGAAACAGTTTTTTACTACAGAAGTCTCTTGGACTTCTAAACCATGTGCTCTGTAAGCTTCCAGGTTAAATAACGTCTTAATGAACAAAAGAGTTTAAAACATTTTTTTAAATGCAGAATAGATGGATAATCCTTATCGTTTCCCAGAGAGAGAGGAATACCTTAAAAGCAGCAAAAAAAAATTAGGATGAAATTGATCACCCTCTTACTGGCCTTCCTGGGCCCGACAAAATAGAAAGTTAAACTCCAAAACTGCCACTGTGCATTAAAAACACAATCAACAAAAAGTTAACATTTAGAACTTATTTTATGCCATTTTGCTTTACATACATTTTAACATTTTGCTTAATGTGAAACTGATGTCATTTTGGAAAATTTCCTACGTACAACCCTTGCTTTTTTTAAATTGCTGAATTATTCATCACCAAGATATAACGACAATAGGTACCAAGATATAACGACAATAGGTACCACTACTTGTGTGACAAAAGTGTTTTTTTAATCCTTTATGGGAAAGCTAATTAAATCTGGGAAAGGAAGCTGGAGAGGTAGTTATTGTTAATCCACCTCTAAAAACGAGCAGCTTGTTTGACCAGTTTCCTGTTACGTGACACTCATTTTTGTCTCTTGCACACCTCAACATATGGTTTATGTTGACTATTAATTAGGAGCCATGGCTATTAAACCTGTCAGCACAGATGAATAAGGCAACCTGATTTGCTAACCGTGTCATTTCCTCTGGTCTCACTTCCTGAACAGACACTTCCTGTATAATATTAAACAAGTCAGAGTCAGGATGCTCTTTTCTCTTATTAATGTCAACTAACTAATGTTATAGTAGCAAAAGAAAAGCTAAGCTTTTAAGCTTAAACAGTGGAAGATTAAAAAGTTTTATTTACATAGAGTCTGAAGCAAAGTACTTAGATTGAACCAAGGAATTTCACTGGATTTCTTCAAACATGTATTCTTACAAAAGGTTGCACATTAAAAACTGCAATTTATGAAAATGCACAATTGACTTTAATCTATATATTTTATACTTTTGACCAGAACAAATGACAAACCACTAATTCTGATTTCAGCATTACAGACTGTTCAATTCTATTTCATGTTAATCTGCAAATTAAGCAGCATGTTGAACTCTATTTTCTGTTAATTGTACATCTGCCTTTAATGCAAATCATTGCAATGCTTTAACTTTTTTTCAAGATAAAGGAAATGATCCCACACCATCAATCTTAATTATTCGCAGCAAACTATACATAGCAAATATGTGAGCAGGCTCTTTCACTACTGCAAAAATAAGATAAAATAAGATCACTTTATTGGCCATATACAATTTCTTGTATTAAGAATTTGTCTTTTGCAAATATGGGGACATTAGCAAATCACTTTGACCACATATAAAAATGTGATTTAGATTTTGTGTTTTTTGTGAAAGCACAGAAGGGTAGTAATAAGGATTCCATAATGTCCTTCCCTTCATGATGATCTGACCAGATTCTTAGAAGGGATTTGTAAATCAGAAATTATTTAGAAAACAACATTTTTTGAAAAACAAAATGAAATGTTACTGTATTGCATTACCTGTGTGAACTGTTTTCTATTTTTTATTTCATTTTTTCTCCACAAAAGAGAAACAGTAATAACATATATCCATCTGATGCCCATTGTTGTTCTGAGGGAACTAATCTGTTATAAATGACATACGTACAGTAGGTGGCCTATGACATAGTGTGCCAACTGAAAACAGATCAGCCTGTTGAACCCATCTGCTAAATGCAATTAAACATCTCCTCAGCTTCTTCTAAGCAAGCAGTTCAACCAGCTCCTGAGCTGATTCATGCCTTCCTCCTGAGGCCTCTGTCCCATCTTAAGTGCACTGAGAGAGCTCAGATCAACGTTCTCATTGGAGAGGTAAGATGCTTGCCAGAATCACTCATTCATAAAAAAGGCCAGGAATACACCAAGATAAGCATCCAAGTGTGGGAGTCCATTCTCAAACAGGCCAGAAACAAAGAACACTAATGAGCTTTACCCTTACAGTCCTTAAGTCCTCCACATAAAATTAAACATGCATATAAGTACACCACACAAATTTAGATCAACAGCCCTCATAACACTCGTGATACAACTAAACAGTGAGCCAGTGTTGGGGACCATGTAGGGACTGACAAAGGTGCTCAGGTAGAAGACGCTGTCTTTTGGTTTTATAGAATGTCTTTTGGTGGAGCGGGAGCAATTATTTGATTAACTGCAAATAAAAAGTAAAGAGCAAAATGTCTGTGGAGACTATGTATTCTTTAAAAAGATATTATGCAATGATGATATAAATCACCGTCAATTCATGGACAAAGCAACTCGCGGTTCACTGAAACTTCCTATCTTGTTTGCTGCTGCTATGAAATCCTAGGCAGGAGTGGAAGGTACCAGTCAGATCTGGTACGTGCTCATACAGCACACTTCCTTCTGTCTCTGTCAACTTCAATGCTACTCCACAATAAAGCACTGTATCCGAGGCCTTTGAAGACAGGCAAGCTGATCAAATTAAAGAGATATAAAGCTGATCTGTTAGGTAACCAAGACTGGGTAAACATCCTGACAGAGGATGTTTGTGTTGTGAGATTTTGATGATTTCGACAGCCTGTTCCAGAAACCTGATTTTCTTCACCAGACGTGCAACTGATTAAAGTGATTTCTCCACTTTCCAGCACCACAAAAGAGCTTATATCAGCTTCTAATCCATGACACTGAGCATCATCCCTCCACTGAGTGTCATGTTTGTTTACACTTCTTCTTGGGTAATGGGTTATTTTAATTTTTTTTTTAAAAACAATTACCTGCTCCAGAGGTAGATTTCGCAACTGCTTTCAACTCACCGCAGGGCCATAAAAAAACAGGTACTACTGTAGCTCTAGTTAACACACTAAAATAACAGAGCACTAATTTTAAAATGGGTTTGTTTTTGACCGCTTCTTTACATTTCATGTTCAACATGATCTTTAATTTTGAAACCAACTTTCTGCGTGTCATTCGTTCATCCAGAGATAAAGAGAAAATAAATCACTCTCGAGGATTTCTTTTTTGTTAAATAGCTGAAAATTAATAATAAACATTAAAACTAAAAAAAAAAAAACAAAATGCTACAGTAGTTACCCTGGATTTTAAACTTAAAACACATGGCCACTGTGCTGGTTAAAATGCTTACACTATCTATAGGCAGGTAGGTTAGGTCCCCTTTTCAGGCCATCAAGGCCCAAGGGGATTGGAGGGCAAGGGCCACCATTGTTCTCAACCATCTGACACTGGAGCTGGAGGTGATGTGGTCAGCATCACGCTCCGGCCGGCCTGTTACCCCCGAAGGGTTAAACCTGGGATTGAACCCAGGACACTTCCGGTCAGGAGCCAGACCCCCTTGCCATCGGAGCTACTGTACCACGGCTCCCACACTATCTGTACTGAAACAAAATATAAAAACCTAACACAAACTCTGAGCGAGATTATAGAACAGTTTCCTGTGGTTTCTTCAGATCCTCTTTGGTAAACACAAAAAAAAACTTTATATTTACCTGAAAGGAAGTTTTCTGTTAAGAAAGGTTTGTTTACTTATACAAAGTGTTTAATGTTTTAAAGGAACTATTGAACACAAAACTGCAGTCCTTTTTAACACCTACTTGGGGAACACTATGAAACAGTACATTTGCTTTTCGTCACAATATTGGCAGTTAACAAGCAACGTTCTGCTTTGATGGACCTAAAATTACTGAAAAACAATAATAAAACTGCCTTCTGTATATTACTGAGAATTCCTTCTATTAAACTGTCAACAGTAAAAGTTCTAGCTCAAGAAAAGATGCTATTCAGACCTCATTAGTCACAAAATCTGCACAGACAAGCACAGGGCGGCTTTTTTCATTTTATGCTTGAAAACAAAGCTTAACAGTTTGAATACGTTTGTACTTTTGATGTTTCAGGCACAAATAAAGGAAACAATAAGAAATATCAACTCCACCTGCCATTAGCTGAGGAGCAAATCCTAAATAATTAATAATAATGATCACATTATTATTATTATTATTATTATTATTATTATTACTACTACAATGTATACTATTCATGCAGCCATGGCTACTTATTACACAGGATACCGTCAAGATATACAAAAGCTTTGTAATTAATTTCCCTGTGTATTAACATAAAACAAAAATCAAAAACTAACAAAAATTAGAAACCAATTATGAAGGTTACCAATATATTGTCCCAGGATCCTCGGTAGAACATCTGGCTGTTAACATTCCAGTAGGCACACAGGCTTTCCAAACGGACCAGCTAGAAGACCAAGTTTAAAAGATCAGAAAATCATCCATTCTGTATTTGTCCATTCACAGTATTTTTAGCACCCCAGGGCATTTTCAAATTTTAATTTTCACAAGATCACATAGAAGGACAATTAGCTCAAGGCTCGATACATGAGCAGAACAGAGGCTGATTCATGGCGGCAAAGAGGAACAGAAAGACACAGACAGGCACTACAGAAAGCTAAAGAGACATTTCCTGGACAAGAAAGAGAAGATCAAAAGCTAAAAAATATATCACTGAAATACCAAGAATACGTGGAATGTAGAAACTATATTTTTTCTTTTGTTTAATAAGTTCTGCAGTTCGTGGTGGCATACTGTATGGTGCATTATAAGAAATGCAACACACTTCACTGTTAAGTATAATTTGTACTGTTGGATTTAGTATTACCTTATAGATGATCTTGACTGTTTCATTTAGTATGCACGGCTTCCAATTCTCATCCGAGGTCTACAAAAGAAAAACAATCACATCCTTCTCGTCAGTCTTCAGACGTTTCAGACTTGATCATGTTCGCATTTTCATTGCCCTTTTTACTTTATAAGGTGTCTCATCATTTGTGTTTTTTAAACTGCAATGAGACATGAGCACAAAAACCTATGTTCAATAAATGTTGCCTGGAGAGTTTTTTGTGCGTGAAAGGCTCATGCACCTTCATTATAAACAAGCCACATACAGATGACACTGTGGAACATAAACCCATTAAGCCATCACAATATTAATGGGCCATTGCGGATGTATTTTTAGTCACAAAATGTTAAAATAAGCAACATAACCTACTGAAAAATGTATAATACTTCTAAAAAATCCAGATATTTCTCCTACTTAAGTCTGAAAAGAGGTTTTATACCAATGATGTTAAACACTCGGTAAAGCAGAAAAGGTTTTGAGAGCACAGCATTTACTGAAGACTCCCAGTGTTTGCTGATTCAGAAAACGGTGACTGAATTGAATCTTTTTCGCTTTGATCCAAGTAGGCTCTGAGTGCTGCACGCTAATTAAAGCCTTCGACCTGCGTATTAGTGTGACAGGTCTTCAAAGAGGACATGGTGTTCTCTCAATCAATGGAAAAATTCATCACAGAAAATACAAGGAGGAAATTTCCCTGCCTCTTTGCAATGCAAATATGCAGTCCATCCAAAGCTAATCTAACATTTCTTATTTGGTTTTGAATTGTATATACACACACTTTAGGTTTCTACAGCAAGGGAGCAAAACTCATCTGTGTTTTTACATTGCTTTTTTATTTCTCCCCATAAATGATAACTGCATCAAACCTTTTCACATATGTTTTACCACCAAAATGAAAGAACATCATGGTCCTCGGGAGGAAAGAGGTATGGCAAAACATATTTCAACTGTGGTTTCCTTTCAAGACCAGCATTATTGTGGTATAGCTTTCATACCCCTATTTAATGCTGAACCTGTGCAAAACAGCAGAGAAACAACACATTTGTTTTTAATTTGGTTTTATTTCTCTATAGTCACACTGCTTGTGCAAGCCGCACTAGAAAAAAAAAGTTATTGAATCGTCTTGAGCATTCACCTGGAAGGTGGTAAGGGAAATTGCACCAGCACCACACAGACGGACAGCTCGAGCTGGAATATAAACCAGGGCTCTGAAGCTGTGAGTTACTGTCTCTGTGCCCCACTCTGTGCCTCAGTGGGTGTTCCCCGTCTTCTCCATAAGGAACAATATGTTGGAATAATGCCTTCCATAAGACAAGGATAATTGCACAAGAGTGAAGGTTCTAATTCCACAATTAAAGCAGCACAGAGAAGAACAACACTCATTGCACTCATTGTGCTGTGAGGACCTCAATTGTAACCACTAAACCACACGAACTAACACCATCCATTTATTTTAACTAATCTTCAATGATTTACTTTCGCTTCTATTTTTTATTTAACATAAACCACACTTTTCAATTCATGTAAACCAGCTAAGCAGACAGTTCATTCCTCATTGCTTAGTACAGTAGGTTCTTGATCTCCAGTCAACCTACAAAGGTTTTCCGAGACTGAGGAAGCAACCTGCACCCAGATAAGCCTATCGAGATGCTGTGACGGCAAGTTATGACTCTAAGGGCTGCAGAGATTCTGAGAAGAAATAACTGTGCTGCCTTTTCAGCGCCAACATCTCCCATGAATGAGTCAGACTAGCCCATGTTTGTATGTCCAGAGCAAACAAGGCACAGTACAGTAGCTGACCTCATCCTCTCATCACTCGCCTTGCACACTAGTGATGAGGTGCCGTTTCTGTTCAGTAAACTGGAAAATGGGTTTCACATTCAGTCCCACGATCACAAGACATGACGTACAGCACATTAATATTTACCTAACATTAATGATATTGTCTCTTCAATCAAACAAAAATGTACCCAGATCCGCATAAGTAGATAAAACATTCACATTTTCTTAAGTTGAACAGAAAATAACTATGCAAAATGAAATGTGTTTCAAAGGCTGACAGTGAAGTACTGACACATTGGTAATTTTGATTTTTCTGTATTATTAACGGTATGCTGTTCTGCTGTAAGAACATAGTCCTTTAACTTTAGCAGCACAGGAAATCTAATGAAAACTTAGAAATAATGCAGTAAACCAACAATTTCCTTAACTTCAGCTGTATACACCCAGTGACACCCATCACTTTACAAGAAAAAGGTGTCTTTACAAAATGAGGCAGGTCACTCTATCCCTGCCAAAACCAGTTGATCTCTCCAAAGAAAATCTACCATACCGTACCACTCTGCCATATACAGTACCATTCCACTGTATATATTATACAGTACCTGTAAGCTGAGCTCTCCAAGAGTGACACCCATAGAGATAGGCCGTTTTGGATCAGAAATCTGTGAATAAAACCAGAAAATACATAATTTGTCCCATCTTAATGGTTTTGAACAGATACACGTGGCAAACATGACTAGGACTTATGATACTCAAGATTACAAAACGTAATTTTATTCTGCTTAACTTACAATGTTTGAAAAACAGGTAACCAGCTAGTGCATTTCAAGAACCTTTCAGAGCTCAAAAACTGAAAAAGACACTTACATCATCTTCATATCGGATATGAATGCTGGTTATTTTGACCTGCAGGTTTTTGATGATTTGTGTTGCTAGCTTTTCAGCAAATGTGTCCTTCTTTTCATCTTTGGATTTATCTGGAATTAAAGGACACATTCATTCATGTAGCTCAGACACTGACCATTGGAGTATGAAACAATTTCACTTTAAACCCATGCCCCCAAAATACCCTTTTTCTTTGCCATTGAGTAGTACTTTGTCAATATTTACTTTACTTTGATTTAACACTTTTTAACAGTATTGATGGAAAAGATAGTACAGAGATAACAGAAGGAATAGACAGAAAGACATAAAACAGTTCAACACTTCAGAATTCCAACATCTTTGCATCTCAGTTGCCCCAGCGGTTGTGCAAAATTGGCTAAATGGCCAATTGTAAGGGTTAGTAGTAGTCAAAGATCTCTCAGGTTTAAAAAAACCTGCAGATTCCGCAACATACCAAAGACCCACAGGCCTGTCGTGGAACAGGCAAGAGGTGCAATGCTCCTCCAGCTCGTGCTTACTCTCGACAGGTGTTGCTGAGCTTGGCGTGTGCTATACGGAGGCAGGCATGTTTATGTACCCATGTATCAGGGGTTTCACCCAAGAGCTAAGCAGGGTTATCTGATGTCATATTAAACAACATTTTGTAAAAACACACTAATCACCATTCAAAAATCATGGGAGGGGAGGATACTTTTTGAAATTTGAGATTGTCCTGAGGTTTCTAATTGTAAAAGGGAATTATGCTCCATAAAAATGACAGGGATTATCTTTTACTGTTTTAGCCAAACAATAGTGTGAAAATAACGTGACGCTTAAGTTAAGGAGTAAGCAAATACCTCTGTGGGTCATCAATATAAACATTCATATCAAAGAAACTATTAGGAGTAAACTAAAATTTCATATTTTCCCACAAAATTGCTTTTACTATCACTGCGCAGATGTTTATCCAGATCACAGATGTACGGTGGCATTGTCTCGTTGAACCAATACGGTAAGACCCAGCCCTAAACCAATAGTTAATTAATATCTTAAAAGATCAGGAAAGAAATCTGATATGCAGCTGATGTCAATGCTGTATTAAAGGCTTTCTTTTAATACAAGCATCAAAAAGCAGTAGGAGTGTCAATATAGGTCTGTAGAAAGATGATATACCACAGAAACAAAGAATATTGGGTCATATTGGGCAGTTCAGTACATCAAATAAATTCAAGTCCTCTTTTTATTTACTGCTTTGTTCACCCAGATACTACAGTCCACTTTCCTGTTAAACGAACACTAACTTTAATGAATGTTAAATTCATTAAGAAGAGACAGTCACTGCGTGGAACAAGTCCCCTAGCAGAAGTTCCAAGTGAAATGACAAGCATCACACATACCTACCTTGCTTGTGATCATGTCGCTTAGATTTCTTAAAGTGTTTTTTATACTTTTTATGCTTACGTCCTTTTATCATTTATTGCAAGCATTAAAAAAGAAAATAAATGTTAGTAAAGAAAAACATCTAAAGCACAACAGAACAGAACATAATTCAGAGTAGCACACAACAGAAACAATTATTAAAATCACATAAAATGTTCTCTAACAGCAATCTGATGAAGAACAAATTCCCAACATTCCACAACACACCAAAATAAGAGTAAAAACTATTAACTATGCAGCTAATTAGAAAAAGAGACAATGTTCCTTAAGGATGGAAAGTATGACAGCTGTTTTATTTAATCACTGCTCATTCTTAAATTTACGAAAACTGAATAGATCTGTTTTGCACCTTTTATTATTACTATAAAGGTAAACCACAAGAAAATGTATTCGCATAATTCTAAATCTATAAAGGTTAGACAGGTTTCTGGCTGTTTGGTTATGCTTATATACAGTCATGATCATGATAGGTCTGACTTGTTAAATAATAACTTTTAACAGATTAAAGGCTTAAATAACATCATGACCAAATAGAAATGTTTGTTCTTCTTGATCATGGTGGGGCACACATAATAAATGTTTATTGAACTCTTTTCCCAGTAGACAGTAGTAGTCTAATATCCATCTCCAAAATCCTCATCACTGCATGATAACAGCTATCTGATGATACTGAATCTATAAAATATAAGAACCAAAAAGTTCTCAAACTATTCTTGACCTTCGGGACTTCTGCATTAAAACGTATTTGTAATACGCAACTGGAATTACTTCGGAATTAAAACCACAAATTTAAAAAAAAAATCCAATGCAGGTCTGTGCCAGGATGACCAAGATATATCATGATGTATAATTATAATATACGTCATAATAAAAGATTGTATGATGTATAATCAACATGCAGTTCTACTCCTTATTAAAGCAAGTCCTCAAGACAAAAATGCAGACAAGGAAAAGACGATTTATAATGTGTGCCAGCAATCCGCACTCTGTCCTTCTTGCCTTCATTTCCACACTCCTCTGTAATTGGCTGTGTTGTGCTCAAGCCTTGTTGTGTGGCTCTGTTTGGATCATCCTACCATTTACAAAATCAACTATACAATCTGAAGTAAAAAAAACAATCGTGGCTGCAATCATGGTAGAGTATAAAATTGACAGAAAGATAAAAATGTGCCAGATTTCATGACAAAAAAATCCCTTTGTCGAGGAGCAATTCATTCATCATTCCCAATCAACATTAGTCCTAGTCCTATTTAAAAGAAACTTTCTAAAAATAAAAAAAATATGTCACAAAAGACAAATCCAATTCCTAGGTTTTCGATCATGGTAGAAATAATACAACTGTTACTGAACACAAGAAACAAGTCGTATTCATGTAAAACAACAAGAGTTACTCAGAACAGCATGGTGAGACGCCTTGCAAAAGTCATTTTTGTACTGATTGGAAGACTGGAAAAAAATTGTCACATATGGAAGGAATTTAAAAAAATTAAGGCTCTTCACAATCCGTGCAGGTTTTAAGATGCAAAGGAACAAGGTTTATTCCATGCCAAAAAGAGAAGAAACAAAACCTAAAGAAGGCTCCACAGCCAAAATGTTGTGTTTCTTTTCTTTTCAGCATGGAATAAACTTTACTTGTTCATTTGCAGCCTATGCATGCTGCTGATGCAGCTACCTGCAGGTATTAGGATGCATTTATTCCACTAAATGTTTTCACTTAACTACAGGGTGTAAATTTGGATAATTGACTCTCTTAATAAATACCAGTTTTTTAAGACAACGTATACCAAAAATCGGTTCTTCACCAAAAGGTGGTGCAAAAATAAAAAAATAGCAGGCTTTTGCAAGTCCTTAATGCTATTAATAGTAGCATTACTAACCAAAGAACCTTTGATGACACCATCTGTACCTACCATGCTTTGGTTCCTTGTACACATAGCTCTCCAGATTGAATAAGAAGTCTCCTGACTGAGAGCCTTCATCCAACGTTGGCAAAAAGCAAATAGCAAAACATCATACTAAATTATTAAGCCATTAAGATTTTTAAAGGAACAGAGCAATGCAAAATACTCACAAAGCTGCAATCACTGCGAACACTAGGTTCTTTAGTCAAAAATAGGAAAATGGTGCATAATAACCTACAAATATGGATTTTACTACTGCCTATTCAGCCAAAAATTCTACTAAAATCTATATAAGTGCAATGCTGCGTGATCAGAAATAAACACTTAAAACATTTACTGCACTCAGACAATGACTGCGATGGCGTTTGGTGTGCCAACACATACTGTATGATAACTAATGAGAATATGGCATGTGTAAAATACATTTCTCAGGGACTGAAGGACTGTTTTGTTCTTTCACAATGAGCACACGTCATGAAGAAAATTTTGCTTCTTCCTGACTGAAAACACCACAGAGGTAGAAGTAAATTAAATTCAAGGGCTAAAGGGCAGCAGTAATGATTTCCAAACAAGAACAGCAGTTCTGGATTTCTTTACAGCACAAAAGTGGAATGCTTACTGTATGGAATATGGAAGTTAGTACACTAACAGAACTTGGAACAAAATAAGGACCATTTCAAGTCTACAAGGATCTCTCATAGAATAGTCTCTCTAACAAAACATGGACTTAACTTGTCAAGGATATGTGGACGTCTGTGTCACACAATGCATTTTCAGAGCTCAGGATACTACAGATGTAAAAGATCATGTTTAGGAGAAAAAAAGGACCCACAGTTCCCCTTTTCCTGCCTTCAGTTGACTTTAAACCTGGATGCCTTCCACAGTGAAACTATCCTTTACTGAAGTTCATCATGCAAATAAGAGCAATGCCAAAAACACTGAGAGACACTTAAAATATAACATATGAGTATCTGAATCAATATTAATTATATTGAAAACAAACTAACCTTTTGATAATATTTATGCAGTAACTTGATGTGAGTAAAGAAAAACACTTAAAACACAGCATTGAATGGAAATGAAAGTCCCACCACATTAAACGTGGAAGTACTTCAAGAATTATTTATATCATTTTTTTTTTTAAGTTAACCGTATCTCTGTTTTTTATTTATGCTTAGTGTGCAGCAACAAATCCTGAGGAACAGGCTGAGGATTGAACTGATGAAATGAGCATGAGCGTAAGGAGATCATTACTGGAAAATGTTTAATCTGATGAAAGTCTTTGCTGCAAACTCACACCTCTACAGTGATTCCCCTAAAACCTGTGGAGTTTTCCTATACTGTATCAGACACTCTATGCTGCAAGTATGGTTTGTTATGATGATTTAAGGTTAAGATTCCCATGATTTATAATAAATTACCTTCTGAACCTTAGCCCATTTTTTTTACAATTGCAGAAAGGAAGTAGAGGGGAAGTTCCACTTTGAAAGTCTTTTATGTCATGAAAACCTGTTTCAAGACATCCTGTTTATTCTAGTTGAATAAACAGCACGTTTGGCTGACTGACATGTCTTTTACAGATCAGACCCTTCTCACATTAAACACACGGAAATGTTGTTTCCAATAAGAAGTTCCAATTTCTTGTAACCCAGCGTCCAGTCATTAAGTAATTAATAATATTACATTTAAGTAAAAAACATTGTTTGCATCTCCTATCCCTATTCTTTAGTGCTGTCAACAAGAATAAAGTTGCTGTGAATCCAGGATACAGTTAATCTAGATGGATTTATTGTGTGTTAGATAATAAAAACATTAGTGTTTAATGAAATACATCAGTGAAAAGGAACAGCATAATCAAATCTAAAATGATTAACACAGAGTCAAGGTTTTCTGATATTAAAAGTGTCAGAGTCCGACAGCACAGACATAAGTATTATTAAAATTATAATAATTCATAAGTGGCAAGGAGAAGGGAATTCTGGTAAATTGATAAGAGGGATGAAACACAAACAGCCTTTATTGTTTCATTACCTGCTTCTGCTGTCAGTCCAATTACAAATGATGGTTTATTAATACCCTTGTTTTTTAGAAGCTGAACAACTGGCCAGTTTTTTTTGTGTTGTTTTTCACACATTTGCTGACCGTAACAATAAACATGACCAGATGGCAAGAGTCTAACAACATCCTGTCCCTTTATGTTTACATGAGTACCTCTCGGTCACCTGTAGACAGCAAGGTGAAAGGGCATGCACAATTTATCTCTCAATAAAAAAAAAATCAAACAAACAATGCCTTGTTCTTGCAATCCAGCAGTGGTTATTAACTATACAGGCATATACCCCTACTTTAATTGTTTCTGTCGGGTCAGATTCAAATCAAATGTTACCAATGCCCTGTGATGGAGACTGGGTGCAATGTGCTGTAAGCAGAGCTGTACTTCGGATGAAGCAATAAATCTTGCTCCCGACGTCTTTGCTGTTGAAGATCTCACAGCACAGTTCATGAGGTGGTGTACCAGCTAAGTTCCACTTTGAGCTTGTACGCTGTGGCTTAAGGATCTTCCTCAATTTAAATGAACTGAACACTGAAAATTCATTGAATCATTGAATCAATTGCCCATTTGTCTGCTTTGCTTCTCCTATGTGGGTGCTAAGATAAGATCACTTTATTAGCCATATACAATTTCTTGCATTAGGAATTTATCTTTTCGCATACCCCAGCTTGCTCTCCATGAGACACACAGACACACAGACAGGGAGAGAAGCTTGGGGTCAGAGCGCAGGGTCAGCCATTGTACGGCGCCCCTGGAGCAGTTGGGGTGAAGGACCTTGCTCAGGGGCCCAACGGAGTAGGATTCCTCTGCCGGCCGCGGGATTTGAACCGGCAACCTTCCAGCCACAGGCGCAGATCCTGAGCCACAGTGCCACCGCTCCGCCCCCAACACGTGCACGTCACTACACGTCAGGTGTGGAAGAAGTGCATCTTCCACAGGTAACATTCAGTCATCCTTTGGGATGAAAAGTGCCACACATACACAAGTACTACCCATTACAAATGCAATTGCTTACAGAAAACCGGAACCAAAATGAAAGCCATTTCAGTGTAACATGCCATTACATCAATTAGTGCACAGTGCCGTTATCAGCTAAGAGTTGTCAAAGCTGATTACATGACATCCAGATTTTCAGACTACTATGAAAGACTTACGGTAGGTGTTTGTGTTAAAAAAAATACTGCAACCACTGGAATCAGTCTGGAGAAGAGCAACCAAATACCTTCCAGGGTTTAAGGAAACGTCCTACTCTGACAAGCTGAAAGAACTGATCCTTTTAAGTCTTGAACAGAGAACACTACAAGGGGACACAATACAAACAGTAAAAATCCAAAGACATTTGAAATACAGTGAAACCTGAAACAGAGGACACAAGAAGAAAAAACATGAAATTGCATTCAAAAAACACTAAAAGGGATGTAGGATAATGGAACAAGGAACCCAGCCATGTTTATGTATCTAATAACCTGATTTCTTTCAAGAAATAGATTAGATCATTGGTTCTGTTAACTACTCACAAAAACAAATGATAGATAACTGAGTTTTCTTTCGCGCTTAATATTTTGTATGCATTTAAAATTAGTGTATAATTGAATTACAAAAAGCAAAGACAGAAACCATAAAGAAGAAGGATACATTCTTAAATGAAGCGGTAGTGTAATAGTGGTAAAGCATGCCCCAGTAAGTCAGACTTAGTTTTTTCAAGATGAAGACACATTTTTGAGTAACTCTGTGTAATGCGTGTTGCCACACAACCAATGTTGATGAATGAACATCACAGACGTGGAAAGGCGCAGGACAGAAGATGGGTCCTGAGAACAGGTTGAGCTGAGAAAGACTCTGATCTTAGCACTGCATTCACTGTCACTTCCAGAGCGTCGAGCAAATACCTTTCTGTGCTGCAGCCAGCAGGGCCTCTTCAATCCGGAGCAGCTCTTTCTGTTTGGCCTCTTGTGTGTACTTTTCCTCCTTAGCTGCATCATACTTAACGGCTATGAAAAAAACAGAAACCTGTTACAGATATACTAAACCTAGCAAGTGTTCCAGAGGGCCTTCCCAGGTTGACATTTATTGGCTGAATGGAAGTTCTTAAGGAGAAATCATAAAGAGCTACTGTAAGAGTCCTACATCTTAATAATATACTTGCATCGATGTATATAAATGGCATGGGATTTTTCATGGAACCTAAGAAACTCAGATTAACCGATTCACCTTAAACAGGAGTTTATCTGGAGCCTACAGTGATGAGGCATTTTACTAAGGGCAGCTGTGATGCCTGAAATCCTGTTTAGAAACTTGCTCCCGAAAACAGCCATTAACCCTCATCGGGTGTAGGGATGGGCAACACTTCTCAAGTACTTGTGCACGCACCAACACATTCACCCCACTGATGAGCTTGATGTGCTGCATAATGACATATTGCTTGCCAACAGGGAACGTCAAAACTACAGAATAAGTCATTCCACACTTGTTTGGATAAGCATCCATTTCTGGATCAACCAGGTTTTTTAAGCTAGGCATGGCAAATTCATTTTTGTAGGAAAAACAAAACAAATTATATTTTAAAAACACATTTACTTTTTTGAGCAAGCAGGAAGCAAATGTACTCATTGGTGCTTCCAGTTAGCCTCTGTTATTTAAAATTGAGGCAGGATTCAATTTAATAAATAAAATAAATAACTTTTTGTCTTCCTGGTTATTCTTTAAAATAGCCCTTTCCAAAATCTTACATCTTTTTTTAGCATAAATGCTCCTTTTACAAAGCAAAATTTACTGTAATTGTTCATTAGCTGCCATAAAGAGCTACAATAAGCAGTTTTCAGTCTGTAGGTTTGCAGAGCACTTCCAATTGTATCAAGTGATGACAAACTTGTTCTCATCAAGAGTGTTTTCCCAGTGGGTGGATAGAGTTAACTTTAAAAACAAACCAACAAAAATAAGATTCAGAATTATTCAATTAGCAAGACGGGTGCAGCTAACAATATTAGCAAATTAAAATTCAATATGCAACTCTGTCTAGGGCCTGAAGAACAGAGCAACACCTGTGCTACCAGGCAACTGCAGAACAAAAGGCCTTTTTTGAATATTCTGCTGAGCCATACCTTAAAGCTGAATGCCTGCAATAAATATATTCAAGTTCATGAGGACCGGCTGCCTTGCAAGTTAGAAATTCTTCAATATTCACGGAGCTAAGAATGCCTATGATTTAATTTAATTTCCTTCAATTACATAACAGCAGTCTTACAACACAAAACATTCTTTTTCAAATAATTGGTAGAAAATGATTGCAGAAAAAAGGGGCTGTGATTTATTCTTCTTAGTGAACTTAATGAAACCCCAGAACATTGTGAATTTCAGAAGGTCAATGTGATTATTTTGAATTGCTGGTGTTTTTCCAATAACTTCTGTATATTAAGTGCTGGGCTTTCAATAATAAATATTGAACAGATATTTTTCAAATGTAAATAGTGATCCCAGGGATTTTCTATCACGTTTTGGCAAGTGAAATAAAGTCTTTTGACCAAAGGAAGAACTTCATTGCCATCAATCCATGCGCAGCTCTGTTTTCTCAGCAGATGGACTGTCACATTAATGGCAGAACCTCAGAGTTTATGGTTGTTTTTGGTCATGCACAGTCCTTATAAAACCAACAAAGGACTGGCAGCTTCAGAGAAGAACACTATCCCACATTTCAAACTCTTATCAATGATAGCACACCTTGAAAATGTGTGGGCTTCCCTCTGGTATCAAAAGAGACTGCAAATGCCACGGCCTATCTCAGTGATTCCAGAGAGGCCCTTCATCAGCAGAAAAACAAAACCCTTGGGAAAACATTAGGCAGCAGCAGGTAGGCTGAGCTTTTACTAGTTAATTGCTGATTGAGATATGCAACATTTGCCATTGGCTTTGAAATATTTGTTCTCTGCTAAGCAACAATCACAACTGTCATTAAAATTAATCAATGTATTTCCAAAGACTAGAGGGCCGGGAAGCAATGTCTTTGTATTATTTTTTTAAAAACCTGCCACTGTAAAAAAAAAAATCTAAATACAGAGGAAAGGAAAGTTGATCCTACATTTTTATGTGTGTTGTCAATGATGTAGTTGGATGGTCTGCACTTCCTTCTACTCGCTAGTATGGATGTGCTAAATATGCCACCATGCTGTGTGTTGGGCTAAAATGACACGGTGATGACTTGTCACCCTGTTGTAAAGTTTAATTCATCTAAGGCCCTCCTAGCTGGTCAGAGCTGAGCAGCTTGAGAAGTTCAGTCTTTTTTACAGGGTCATGCTTCCAAAGTCCATGTTTAGCACATGAAAGGAAATCGGAATTGCCTGGGATAAGTTACACGTTTTGACTTCATTTAACTGAATGATAGCTTGTAGGCATATGCTTATTGAACAAAACGTCATATTATTTCAAATGAAAGAACTGTAGCATGGATTTCCCCCATTAAAAAATCTAACATTTATTCAAAGATAGGCCAAATGTATCTTTGTGCATAGGGCATTAATTAACTTAAGAAAATAATCATTAACACATTGTGTTGTGTTTATTACTGTAGAGGGATTATTCTGAAATATATATATTAATTTTTCAGAAAATGGCTCTAGATTTGCTCCATATTACATTATTCTGTTACAATGGATGAATAAGAATTTTAAGAAATAAGATGAAAAAATAAGTTAAAAAAAATTAAGTCCTTAAATTAACCTCAACTTCCACCTGAAAAGGCTTATGGAACCCATTCATTGGTTTTAATAAGCAATTAGTGAAGAGTGTTTCTTTCAAACATTCTCACAATTCCGACAGCACCATTCTTCATCACCATTTATGGCTAGGTTTAAAGATGTCTCTGAGCATATATATCTGATGGTTATTTTCAACAAGACTGCCCATCTTTTAAAGAATACTGCATTGCATTTTAAGAGCTGTGAACAGCAGGGCACTGCTATCAAAGGTATGCTTATAGCTTCCAAAGGTGGTAAACTTCTAACTTTCTGTAGATTCATGTTACTGAATAAGTCTCTGCTGAACAGGCAGATGGGCAACATGGACTCAGGCCATGTGAGAGAAGATACGTACTGAGGGGAACATGAGGTAGGCAGAGTAAATAAGATGAAAAAAAAAAACAAAGCCTAAAATAAAAGAATAAAAAAAGATCAACTTGTTGAATTTACAGCAACTTGGCACCATTGAGTATTTTTGTAGAATTGATTTACCTTCAAAGTAAGCAGTCCACAATGACTGAAATCCCCTCAATGCCATCAGGTGACAAAAGCCAGTTTCAATAATAAGCCACATTGAGACAAAATGTTCACAAACAGGTGCAAGAAAGAGTGGGTAGACAAATCATGGCAATTGTTAGATGTACTATGTAATGGCACAGCTTTTTTTATTTCTAGGAAACAAGAGAACCTGCTTTGTAAATACGCTACATGTGGTTCAGGCCTATAGTAGCAGCCACTATCAGCTCAGCATGGGCTTTATCAGTCAATGCTATAAAGAGGGTTCTTATTGCACATGTTTCACACGTGCCAAACCACACACTGCAACTCCAAAAACAAAGGAAAATGTCACAAAACACTTGAAAATACTGTATATTCAAGTAGAAGTACAGTACAATAATGAATGAATCGATTCATCAATTTACTTTTCCCAGTTAAATGGCACAGTACAGCTGTACTGAGAAATAGTGTTCAAAACCTCAGACCACTCAATTCATTTTCAGTATTGCAAACCAAAAGGCTGCAATACAGAAAAATGACACCCAGGAGCCACTTACTTGCCCCCGGGACGACGAGCAGAAAGAGGCCCTCGAGCGTCGCGACCACAGCCTCGCTGTACAGGTTCTTCCAGGGAATCTTCAGCGTCAGCTTCCCTGAAAAAAACCCAACCACTTAATATCTCTCGCTGCTGTGTCTGTCCGGGAAGTGCATCGTTCCTGGAACGTGATGAGCAAAAAAAAAAAAAAGATTATATAAAGTTCTTCTTCAAGAAAAACAAATACTTGTCTCGAGACCTCTCGTTAGAATACCAAGATCAGCCTCAGCTACTTTATCTGTATTTAGTTATGGTTAGGAACACCTGCTCTTTTTTTCATTTACAGGCTTAAAACGGACTCCGTGGCCAAGGAAAGGGCACTTCAGCAAGCAACCTTTTAGTCAAAACACTCACTAGTTCACACATTATGTAATACCATAAAATGTCAAAGAAAAGCAGACTTGGAATCTGACAGTTTAAACCTGGTAGACAGCTTGTTTTCTATATGTCATGGTAACGTATCATTACCAGCTTAACATTTGGTGCATATAAAGTCAAATTACACAGTATGCAATGTATCCTTTCAAAGCACCATTCAAATGCCACAGTGAACACGAAGCTTTTTCTGATCTTCTGTGTTGCACTAGGTGAGCTGTGTGGTCCTGTTTTCCTTGGTAAATCCAGCACTATTACTGAAGGGTAGTTTAGCTCTGGCTATATCCAAATACCATGAAAGACATGTTGAAACCGCTTTACTGTAAAGTCCTCATGGCTTCACGATGTGGGGGACAGTTAATTCGCCTGTAAGGCCATGTCCCCAGAAGGGATTGCAGCAGACAAAATCTAAATGTGCAGACCTAAGCCAGTATGAGCTCCGGCTCAGACTGCAATTAATGGGGTTGCCCAGCAACCCCCCCACAAGACTTTCCTGAAGACTGGATGAATGGTTTTATCTATTTATAACACTTGCTTTGAGCAAATTTACTTTTCATGTTTAATTTTTTTAATGGTGCAGGAGGTCTGCTATAGCAGCTCTGAAAGTCCATCATCTAGTCTTATTAGGGCTGCCTAGCCTGCCTGAAGGGTAGGCATTTTACGGCTTTTATCGGATTTCAATGACATCACGGCTCACCAGGCAGGAGCAAACTGGCTCTCAAAGTCAACAGCTGTGAACGTCATACAATTAGGCAATTAAGGAGCTTCAGGCTGTCTTTTGCTTAGAAATAAATGATGGTGAAGATCAATATGCTTTTGTGCTCTCCTAATTGAGGCTCTTCCTTCATGTCACTGAAATCTGGTACTGAGAGAGGCGCTCCAATTTCTCACAGATTTTACAGGACAGAAAGTGATATTCTGTCACCACTTTATCGTAAGAGATGTCTGGTCCAGCTAAAAGTGCTTGTACTGGAAGATGCTATGGCTGAAAACCCATGTCATATTTGTTCCAGGTACTGTACAGCTCTCAAGCATACTGTTTGCGTCTAGCAGACAGTAAGAATGCTTTATCAGTTAGCATCAAAATAAACTGTACATGCACTGTAAATGGCATCGATTAACAAGGTTGTATACAAACCTACACACAATGAACCTGAATCTAATCACATTGCCCACAAAACACAGATAGAAAACCTGTGCTGTAGACTAATAACCTAGTTAGACCTGCTCCAGCCCCCATTTCTGTGAGACATTCTGCTGCTTATGGCTACAGCATAATAATCTTATTTTCTAGATGTTGTTTTTTGCAGTCTGGAAACAAAAAACTGATATGAACTACCCTTCCTGCTGTATCTATCTGAAGAAATATACAACATGGAAAGAATCCTCTCAGTGAAGACTCCCCTAACCCAGGGACAAGTGAATATCACCATGCATCAGATCCCTGATGTGATATGATGCATAACCCTGGAGGGATGCCAGAGGAAGTAAATGGTGGCGGAGTTTACCTCATTCACAAAATGCAAAACAAATGCTTATTCTTCGGATTTTCTAAATATTAGATATATTGTAGAATACCAACAACATAAGAAAGAAATGGTTGTAACTTCATTGCACTTGACCCAATGTCTCAAGTCAAACTCCATCAACCAGTGATCAATACTCAGTCTGAGCTGTTAGGGTCTAACAATTCTCCTTCTGGAGAACTCAGAATTCATTCAGTTGCTGAACTCATGTTTTTAAACTTCAATTAAATAGGTTTACCATTTTTACAGACAGTATTTAATTACAGCTGATATTTAAGACACACTCACAAATTACAGTTTTTTTAATGTGAAATATTCTCTATTATGAGCATATCAACAAAACAGAACCTGTCCTTCCAAAAAAGACCCACCTGGCATTAAACATGAGCAAAATACTCAGACCATGTGAAGAAACAACGAATAGCTTAGGTCACACAAATTAGATGGAATTTGTAACAATAGATCAGAAGAAACTGAATCTTAGGGCCAAATCATATGAACTAAAAAGAAAAAACTACTGATGATTAATCAGGGACCTCAGCAATAATACATTAATTATATGATATGTGTGAAAGTAAAGATCTAAAAAAATCCTTGTTGCACTAAAAACCATGATTAAACCTAAATGTTATGAGATCTTTCATCCTTCACACTTCATTGCAAGCCGGAAGGAAAAATGCAAATATGCAGTATAATTATTCCAAAGAAACGCTTGGAAATTTTAAAGTACAAAGCTTCTTCGATGTTCAAGATAGGCTTGACACTGGGACAGAATGACCTTCAGATTGTCTTGACAATATGCATGTGCATACAAATCCACACAAGAAACAATCAAGTTTCTGTAGTGCAAGGAAGTAATTGTATCATGGGTTTGCACTGGCACACAATGTTATTCTCAGGGTCAGATTGTGCTCCACAGTCCACAGGCAGATTAAACAAATATTATTCTTTTCACTTCTTAAAATAAATCATGTGTAAAAACCTTTAAGGGCCTGATGATTTTGTTGCTTCACGTATCACCAAGTTTTACCTCAAAAATCTTGTGTAAATTCTCAAAATGAAGCAAAAGGATTAAAGTAAATAAACTGATGTTTCTAAACTTCAAGACTAGGATTCTACCTATTCTAACTGAAATAATATTCCTGGAAAAACATTCAAAATATAAATTTAAAAAATGTTATTAAAAAGCTCTTACTCTGCCTGACACTAACATTGTGTCAGGAAAACTTTCTCAAAGTCGGAGACTATAAACCACGTAAAGACAAAACTTCTGAGTGTGCTTATTTTACTCTTCACATGCGCTTAAAGGAAAACCACAAAAGATAAAAAGTCATGCGAAGAGTACTTCAACAATTCAACTAAGGAGATAAAAAAATTGAGCTCATTATTCAACGCCTATATGTAGCAGCTACTGTGCAAATCTGCTTCATGCCAGTCCAGGAAATGCCACTAGAAGGTTTTAGAAGTGAAAATTAAATTAGTTGAAATGAGAGCTCAAGTAATAAGCCTAAAATCCAGGCAACGTCGCAAACCAGTTTAATCACAACTAGATCAAAATTTGTCAAAATTAACTGGTCCATTAAAACACCAAGATGTAAAGTGTCCAATTATCTACAACAGAAACAGTAAAAATCAAACAGAGCTTGGATTAAAACAGAAACAAATATTGAAAAATACTAATCTCATCATATATTTGTTATCCTCATAACAGAAACAAAAATATTCTATGAAGGCATCATTCTGCACCTCGAGGTCTAACTGCTCATATCAGCCTACATGCCCTTCTTGCATCAGTTGTCTCCAATGTATTAAGATATTCCAGAAAATAAAAACTGAAGGTTGTGTTATATGTTATGCCAAGGCCTGATTTCATTCTGATCAGACTCTCAAAATTAGAACAGAACTCCAACAGATCTTTTTTGATGAATGATACTACAGTAAATCACCATTCTTTGGCAGCCTTGACCAATGAGAGCTGCACAATACAAAAAGAGATTCCCAGTCAATAAAATGAGTTCAGGTTTTGGCAAAAAAAAGTGGTGTCCAGTGGTCCATACAGATTCAAATTGAGGTTTACAGTAAAGGACTCTGTTGGAGGGCAGCTCTAGGTATGAGTGTGTACGTGTCTGTGTGTCTGCCCTGCAATGGACTGGTGTTCCTTTCAGGATGTACCCTGCTTTGCTCCCGTTGCTTGCCAGGAAAGGCTCTGGCCTCCCTACGATCCTGAATTGGAAGAAGCATTTAGAAAATGGGTGGATGGACCCTGTTATATTGCTCAGTATCATTCACACTGACAGTATCACTGTGTGCATTTAGGTCTTCGTAATAATAGAACAATGGCAAAATCATAAGGGGCTGTTTCTTCACTGGAGACAGATATACATTTTATGCATCATTAGCATTAGTCGCAAGAAGTCACAAGTCACTTCTGTCAAGATCCATTAACCTCTTGCTGGAAAACCAAAACAGCCACCTGCCCTCCTTGTTCATGAGCGTTTTGTACCACTGAAGCAAAGCAATATGGGTATCGCACGTCACAACATTGTGAAACAAGATGTGCACACAAAAAGAAAAAAGAACTAATGTCATTCTGCTCACAGAAATTCAGAAAGTCAACTCACAGGAGCAGCTGCTTATTATGCTACCCAGGGATTTTTTCACTATCAATAAGAATTGTGAAATATTAAAAAATATGAATGTAGTATACTGATGATAGCTGGTAGCATAAAAGGGTAGAGGTAAAAAGTCACAGTGTTGAGACAGCAGGTTTAAAAATGTACAGCATGCAGTCCAACTAGTCTTAGTCACTCCTGTTAGAAGACACTGAAGGATATTGTGTGTTGAAAAAGAATCTTTCATTTGGAGAGAAACAGTTTAATTACACAAGCTTATAAGACACCGGAACTATAAAAACATGAAGATCTTCCAAGAGTCCATGAGCTGCTGTAATAAAATGAAAACAAATCGGTGCACAACACCGCAAGCTAAATAAAGCCGATTACAGCACAGCAAAAATTTTTAATACATCTCAGAACATAGGCCACATGAGCATAAAACTCTACATCCATACACAAACTTTTCTACAATTCTGATACACAAAAGCTTTTGAAAAGCAGGAAAACAGATATTCCTGCTCATACAAATGTGGTCTAAACTATTCAGATGAGAACATCCCCTTTTCTCGAACTTTCATCTTACAGACTGTAAGAATTCAACCATTAATGTGCCCCCAACCATCAAAAACTTAGTATTGTGCTTTATGACCTGTATCACATTTAAATTGAACTGATCTGTCTATGTTTACATTTGTCTATTTGTCTATGTTTACATTGCAGGGCATCAACTCTGCATTTTTATGCATATTTGATTATAGAGTGCATTTTTATGTTCTGTATTGTGTACTGTCTCTCATCATCCTGCATTTTAATAATCTGTACTGTATATTGTCCATTCTGGTCCTGTATTTATATTCTGTATGTTATTGTCATGTGTCAAATGTCTGCAGCAAAGCTGTACCAACAACGATTTCCACCGGCCTCAGTTTCTAAGCTATTAAAAGATTTTTCCATTCGGGACAGATACAGTACTTGAAAAAACACAACAGATGAACAGAAAAATAAAGCTTTGTAAATTTCTGGTGTACATACAATTTTCACAAATTTCTTCTAATAGGCCAGAAACACCAATCTGTTTGGCAAGGTTCTAGAACAAGATTTTGACCTCTCTCTTATCACTGCAATAGCAAAGCCACACACCAGAGAGAAGACAAAACACCATCTTTGTGTATGCATCTCTCTCTTAAATGACAGAACTGTAACAACTTTCCAAGATTTACCTGAATCTTCAAACAACACGAGCAAAACAATAAATTGAAGTGCACCTGAGATCGCATCTGATCATCATGATTTCATTCATCTGATTCCTTTTTTCTATTCTTTCAAATATCAGCTTACGTGGTAGTTAACTCTGAAAGTCTCTGGTATGAGTTGGTGTTCAGAGTGGCCTTTTAACATAAACAGTGACACTTACATGGAAAATAATGGCTTAAAAGAAACAGCTACATTTTTTAATCAAGTGATTTTAAAATGACAATGACTGCACTGTGATATGGTTCCTACAGAGTAAGAAGTGTACATCTTACTGCTCTACAATGTTCTGGAAATACAGTACAGTGCTGTTGAAATTCTAATAGAGATTTCTCTTCTAAACATCTCATTTGGCTTTTGAAAAAAGAATGAAATGAAATGTATGGAGAATAAAAGGTCATGTAAAGAGTGCTGAACATCACTGCATTCTTAAAAAAACAGCACTACCACTTCTTTTCTTTACATTTTATGCTACCTATCATCTTCAGTATACTACATACATATTTTTAATATTTCACAATTCTTATTGATCGTGAAAAAATCACAAAAGAGATGTACAAAAGGCAGGGAATGCACTACAAATATAGACGTCAAAATTAAAATTAAAGATATTCTCAAAAAGATATTGTCTCTTTCAGCAAGGTCGATACGGACCATCACGTTACAAATGTACAGTGACCTTCGAAAAGCTCACAGCAGGAAATGATCAAAGAACAATCTACTGTACATTTGTTGTATACTGTACACTGAAAGTGAGTCCATTATGGCAATATACTGTACTGTAATCACACCAGAATAGCCTTGAATTTTCTCATGACAGGAGTGCAGCCTTTTGGTATAGCAGAATTCTCCACTGCTTGAGGTGGTGGGTGACCCGAGTACTGGAACATTATGAAGGATCAGGATCCACTCATAGCAGGGGAAGAGCTAGACACACGTTGTCACTATTTCACTTGCGGACTTTGACAATGTTAATGTTAACCAAAGGGGAATTTCATTTCACTGGAAAAAAGTTCCAATGTACTTATTATGTGTAGTGCTGGTATTGTGTGACCAAAACTGCGGTCTGTACTTGTCTAAAATCTGTCAAAGTAACAGGACAGCCATACTCACCAATCTGCCCGGCCTTAACTTTGAAGGGAACATCTAGCTCGCTCTGTAAGAGAAAATAACCAATATGAAGTAATTAAATAATAACAAGGGAATTAAATATCATGGTCATGTAACAAAAAATACAAATCAAAGGAGTGTTATTTTAGCTGAAATTTAGTTATACTAATATAATAATCTCTATAGGTATGAAGATCAAGGTTGCAGAGCAAAAGCCTGTTTTATGAAGGACATTAATCTTTCACGTTTTTTTGCCAAAATGGAAGGCAAAAAGACTGGCTTTAGCAATAATCCCTCTAATTAATTTTCCAGAGCCACTCCATGACTTGTATTCAATATCTGACTGGCAGTGATTACAGCACTGATGCTCCCAAGACCACTGATCAACTCAAAAGCAAGCCTACAGCTGAGTCATTCACTCCAGAGTGTGCTCTCAAACAATCCCACTCCCACTTTACATCAGCAATGTTATCCTTCTCCAGTTAATTTATCAGGCTTTTTTAGTGTTCTATTTTAGGACCTCTGAGCAATACAGGTAAAGCTGAAAAACCTATCACAACTACAGTGAAATTCATGACTCAATTAACCAGAAGTTTCCCCCCACCCCCCCAGACTGACATTATAAAAGAAACCATCAACTCTATAATCAATAATTCATTTATGGTACATAGACCAGACCCATTAGTAACAATGGGTCTATAGTAACCATTTATTGTTGCATGGTTGTTGGAACACTGCTTGACACGTACACCTTCCGATCACCGAGACCACAGATGCCTTGTAAGCACATTTCAATCACATGGCATTTCCGTTGTTCTCAGCCACTGACATTTACACAATTCCCTGCATTTCTCATTTCCTTAATACACACCTAGGTTAGCTTTCCAAAAGTGACTTCAACATGCAGGCTTCATAAAAATTCTACATCATAACCGTCTCAGGTTCCAGCTCTGCTTCAGAATCTTGAATTAACACCGAAACTAGGGTTGCCTTGCAGGAATACTGAGTCATAACCCTTTTTGTGCAAGAAGCCTTGTGACATATTGCATCAGACTATAAAGAGATTACTTTGTATTAAGTTCTAAGAGTGGAAGGAATGTGTTTTGCTTCCATGCGGCAACAGTGTAATGAATGTAAAGTGAGTTTTTTTTTTCCCAGAGAATGCACTTTCACACACCCATCACTTAAAAACTTGGTACTTACCAAGGCATTTTCTTTAACTTTAAGGTTTTCAAGAACCACATTACCTGCAAATAGAAAAAGAGTAGTTTATTGGCTTTATTGCATGTACTCAACAGACCCTACTGCAGTCTTGTCATGAAGAAACTATTTAAAAGGTCAGGATCAAAGTACAAAGTATATTATCTTAGGCACACTGCATATAATGCTGTTAAAGGTATTTCCATTCATTTAAAAGTGATTATAAACATCCCAGGATCAATTATACAATCAGAACAGTTCTGGAAAAATCCATACCCATATACTGGCTTTGTGAAAAATACAATAATAAAAAAACAGTAATCACCTTATTACAGTTTACAGAGCATGATAATCTCCTATTCCATCCATAAATTGCCTTAACTTCAATAATTAATGGGGATTATTCACAGTAATAAGTATTTTCTTTCACATTTAGCTTTGCAGGTCGAAATTACCACCTGATAAAAGAAGCCCTCTTAACCAGCCTGGACCATAACAATTAAATATTACAGTCCATCCTGCTGTAAAGGATCTGATCTCCACAGTAAAACAAAAGCAGTTTCACACAGCATGTGCCTAACAACAAAAGTTTCTATCACAAAATGACTCCCACCATACAATAAGATGCTGCAACATATATACTGTATTTATATGAAACTTCATGACTATTTTCCACCAAACACCTGAATTATAGAAATGTATTAGACCATCAAGGATAAGACCTCTACATTGTTTTACTCAGGTTTTTCCAATGTAATCTTTGCAGCACTTGCCGACTGCATTATTGAAATCAGCTCCAAAGGTTGGTCTACTGACATAGAAGATTGCATGTCTGCACAGTGACACTTCGACCACACCCCTGACTGGTTAGAACATTGTAACAATTTGCATTACACCCAGTGTGACTTTGCTGTCTTTATCAGGTCTGTCCAGCATACATTGACGGTAGAGAGATTGTTGGAGTGCATTATTCAGCACCACAAAGACACACTGTCATCTCTAGACAACATTTTTGACAGATAGACCACCTTGAAATCACAGAGATAGCAAAGAGGCAATCTTTATTACTCAACTGGAGCATGGTTGTATTTTCACTGTTCTTGCATTAAATAAATACATGTCTTTTTAAATGGCTACTTATACACATGTTTAACGCATGCCAACCTATTCTGATAATATTAACTCAGAAATCAAACATTGAGACTGGTATTTTGTTATCCCAAGGGATGAAGCTAATCATACAATCACAAAACCTTTCTGCACGCTATTTAAAAATGACAATAACATTATGCATGTGTCCAATCAACTTCTGAAATAAACCTTTAAAGACTGTTGCATCTTCATTGTGCACAGATGAATAAAACCTTGTACTAGAGGAATAAATATTAACTAACAATTTAATAGTTGCTTAATTAATGAGGACATTTTAATCTGTGGGCAATCACTATTAGACAATGACAAGGTTAGAATCATGTTAATTTGTAAAGAAAATTGTCCACACAGGTTTCTGGTGTCCATGGTTATTGCTAATCACTGTGAAGGTAGAGAATATAACAAGCTTAATAAAAGCAAAAGACAAGACTTCTCTGAGTTCACCAAGTGCTTTACTTTAAGCAACACTAATAGGGATATTTTGTTTAACTTTTTAGACCAAAACCAAACTGTTGCATTAGCAATTAGAAGATAATGGGTGTGCAGAACCCAAGTTAATGATTTAGACCCGATTTCAACCATGCACAGATTGTGAAAGCAACACAAATAATGATGAGGTAAGAGCGGTTTCAAAAGACATGACCAGTGGAGACCTGGGTGAATTTGTGGTAGATTTTTCTTTCTTCTTTCTTGTTTTACAGAATTGTCTTCAATAATTTAAACCAATTTACCAATTCTGACAAGTATTATCAGAATCAGAAAAGGGAAAGAAACACATCTTCCCTAAGAAAAGTCAATGATATACTAGACATTGCAACATTCTTACTCTTAATGTACTGTAGCTCTGTCAATGTACAGCATAACAAGACAAACCAGTCTAGTTTATCTAGGGATTTATGCAATACACTGTAAACTTTCTTCCTCTAAAAGCTCCACTGTGTAACATTCATTTTCACTACTGTAGGAGTTAATTAAAAGTACAAGAATTCAGTAGTAGAATAAAGAAAACAGTATACTGTTATACTGTGGTTGACTGAGTCATTTCATTACTGAAGTGGAGAAAGAAGAATGAAGATACTCAGTACCTGAAGTTAACATTTTTGCTAACAAAATGACTGTTTCAATGGGATTCTTGTAGGAGGTTAATAACTGAGGAGAAATAGCTAGCAACCAACATTTTAAAACTGGCCTCCATGACCGGACCTGAAAATGTTTAAAGAATATCTGTATAATACAATCCATGTGAAGGAAAAGAAGAATAATGATTGTTTTACCACTGTCTAGTTATACGTCAATATCCATGACACTGAAACACCCATGAACATCAGCAATGTCAGGTGTGTCTCTGCACATTAATGTGCTTGAAACGAAATTACTGTCTCACAGGGAAACGGGTCACAATTTTGGGACTAGAGTCCATCCCCAAACATATATTATTCAACTGAATGCCTTCTATTGTATTAGACAAAGAATAACAGATGACAAATATTTTATGGACAATGTCACAAAATACTGTCTTGATAGATATTTCAGACACTACAACATCGTATGAATGGTCTTAAAATTTCACCTTTTGCCATCTTTTATATACTGTACATTAAGTACATCAATATATCCAAACTTCTTTAGGAAAAAGCAGAAAAATTAAGTCTAGAAATACTGCCCAGTTATCCACCTGGTTATATTGGCTGCTATCAAATCCTATTTGCGGGATTAAACTCTCAAACACGTAGCATATTGACATCATCTATCATTACGTTTTCTGCACAAAAATACTTCATTAGAAGCTTTGTCTTCATCTCAAACTGGTTTTGTCACATAAGTGAGAGCAAAAAATAAAATGCTGTCGGCTCCAAAAGAACTGTGGACAATTCCACTCTTCAAAAATAAGTCAAGACAAGATCACTTGCCCTGGAGCAGTTGAGGTTAAGGGCCTTGCTCAGGATTCCTCTGCTGGCCACAGGATTTGAACTGGCATTCTTCCAGCCACAGGCACAGACTCTTAGCCACAGTGCCACCACTCCACCCAAGTTATACACCATAAAATGAAGTAAAATGAATTATATTTTTAATTAGAAATAAGAGGTTTCTTAATATTTGGATGCCAAAAAACGCAGACCGCCCAGGATATTTCAGTTTCTCATTTAGCATTATTTATAAACAAGTAGAGAAGAGATAGAGTATTATCAAATCTCACTTGTGGCTTATCTCTCACATGCTAAAGACTCCTTCAGAGGCGTTGATTCTGATTGAGAGGCGACGTACAGCATTCATCATTTTGACACTGAAAAACACAAACCTTGCTGGGCTCGTACACTGTGTACAGCACCCCCCCTTCCACACACAGCAGTGTAAACATTAATTATAGACGTGTACACAGCTGGCTAGCCGTATACTGTACACCTCAAATGCGACAATCAACACATCTGAACTGCGTTGAATAAATCAACACACTCCAAACTTAAGACTTAAGAGGCATTTTCGCTCGTCATGTGATGTGTTTTGTAATGCACCCTTGTTCGCTCAGCTGGCTACAACTGTCGAGACTGACATGTTTTGGCCCTGAACCATGAGAGTTACTTTCCTGATTCCGCCTTAATAGCAATAGCTACAAAGCAGTGAAAACGTTAACATGCACGCCGAATCCTACCTCCCCAAATGCCAATCTTCAGCTGAGACTTGTCAAGATTTTCCACATAGTCGCCTATAAACCTGTTTAATAAATCGCTGACCAGAGACTCAAACACCATGGTTAAACAGCGGTGCACCCTGCCTCCGTCTTAAAGAAGCAGCTGTCTCGATGCAGTCTGAGCAGCACAATCCCGTGATGCCTGGCTCATCCCTTTTGTAGTACAAGTGCTAAACCGAAAGGGTAGGATTTTCTGTAATCAACTGGTTTTGCCTGAGCTGTACAGTATACTGGCGGAGGACACCGTCTGCGGATGCAGTCAATCAGTGTGACCGCAGCGGTATTACGGTAATTCAGCCTGCGGGTGCAGTGGTCACCCTGACCTTTGAACCGACTGTCATCGAGCTGTTTGCAAAGGTTTGACAAGTTAAATGAAAACGATTAAGAGTTTTAAGCTAATACATTTATGGCGCTTATAGTCACTGCAATAAGATATCTTAGTGTGAACCCAGGTAAATGAGAAGTAATTAATGACTTAGAAATATTTTAATATATGATGTAATAATACATATTTAAGCAATTAACAGCGAAAGAGCTGGCACTTATCTAAAATTAATCTTTTATCAGATGTGGTTGTTTCGTATATTCAATACAAGTGTTATGCTGTGATACTTTATGTTCTGTAAATATGTAACCTTGGAAAGAATATCAGTTTAAGAAGAGGAAAATATAACATCCTATACGCTTGATTTCCTGCTTACTTCTTACAATCTTTAAATGTGTGCACTTTATGTTACTCGTCGAAACTACTAAAGTTTGTTAGTAGTTTGTTGAGAAGGCATAGCCGTGTAAATTAATATATACAGTACACCTGAAGACAGTTCTCACTGTAGCTGACTGAATATTCATGCACACCTTTCAGTTGTTCAACGTGTTTACGGCTCTTTTAAAACCGCTGAAGGCTTGCAGAGCTGTTTCTTGGTATACTGTTTCAAAGACATGATCACTTCCATACCGAAAACTGGAACGTGTTTTATAAAAGTGCACCCTCCTGTAGTTCCTGTTCAGTTCGGACACTGGATTTTTAACATCATTAGTGTAATTTTTGCTTCTGCTGAATGCTAATATTTTTACTATGAATACTATTTATTTTAGTTAAAATAATTTGTGGATAGAACTTTTATTTTATTTAGACGGAATTCCAACACACCTACAGGTAACACGTTTACGTTGTTCCAGTGGGAACTTCTACACTACGATCTCCCGATTTTCCATCTCATTGTTTACAGATTGTAAAGGCGACTCTTGATCATCTCTTTCTGATCCTGATGTTAAAATGCTCGTACTAGTAGAAGAGTACCTAATGATTCATATCAAATCACTTTCAAAATGTATCAGATTTAAATTAGTATTCAACTAAAACTGGAATACCAGAATTAGGAATATTACTATTCATATATAAAGATTCAAAATTCTGAACACAGTAAGTGTATTCCTCACATCACAATAAAAATACATCACATTTACCCATTTTGTTTACTATTCTACATAACCTTTTTAATTTGTAAAAGAGCTTTTGAAAGCACTGGGATATGTATATCTGGAATTATACCTGTAGGATTTACAGCTGTTACTTGAATGAAACTAAAGCAGTTTCAGTACTTCTTTAAGAAGGAATCCCCTAAATTACTTGCTCTTTACAGAAGAAAGAAATAGATTTGTTTTTACAATTAGTAAATGAATATATGAATCAAGCTTGCCTGCAATAAAGGAGACTGGATCTCTGAGAGTGCTGATGTTTCCTTTGACAAGGATCAACTTGTGCTGTAGTCAGGTATAATACACAATAGCCTTGTTTAGACTGTATTGTTTCTATTTGTAGGTTTACTGTATGTGGCTCACAAACTGTTTAAAGGACAAGGACATAAAGATGAATACAGACATTTATCGTGAAAGTATTTTGTTACTTTGTTTCTAATACAGTAGCTGTTCTGTATCGGTATGAGGAAAAAAGAACCACCCAACACCTGAGCATGTTTTTCAAAATTGCCATTTAATATCAAACCAGCATTTAGCAAAGTATAAAAGTATAAATAAATAACACTTTTTGCTGTATATACATATAAATAGTAAAAAAGGTGTCCTGTAGAATCATTATGCAGGTGAAATGCTGCTCAGAGGGAGCTCACAGTCTCCCAAAACATAATCTCTTTTCATACTTGACATTTTGTTAACAACTTTAAACCTGAGAGACCTGTAAGACAGCTCTTCTTCGGAAATTCCATCAAAGAAAAAGTCCTCGTTGAAAATAGGGTTCCGGCTTTTCCGGATCACAGTGCTGCGCTGCTTCTGGATTTTTCCCGGCAACAGAGAGATACTGACACTGCAGTTGATGCTTTTGGGATCCACGGACAAGGCATACAGTCCTTCTGCACTGATCAAGCGCACACGGAGCCTCTGATTCTCTGGGCTATACTCAGCAGAAAGTCTTAGGGTCCCATTTTTCCCCAGGGGTATGAGGCTTTCTTTCATGAATCTATCCCTGTAGTACACTAGGTCCATTGGGAAAATTGCAGGGGGGGTCAAGCCATAGGGACAGGGCATGGGGTCTATCAAGCCCTCAGATGCTCTTCTCAAGATATTTGGGCTGTTGTCTGTTGAACTCCCCTCGTCTGTTGACAAAGAATTGTTCCTGCACACTGTTGATTTCTTCACAGTCCTGGACAGCAGCTTCTCCTGGCTCAGTGCCTTGAACAGAGAGGATTTAGGGGGAGACCTGTTTAACATGGGAGAGCTGAAAGGGGAGGACTCTGTGGACGAAGCAGTGTCACTGTCCAATGTGCCCTGCCTGTTCAAGCTGAAACTTCTGGGGGAGAGCCTGGAAGTTATGGCGTTCAGGCTGAAGGTGGACGAGGAGATTTTTGAGTACGTGCTGGACCTGCCTCTGGGAAGTACCACTGGGATCCCACAGGAGCTGGGATCGTTGTGGAACAAAGACTCTTTTCTCCTGGTGTGTGGGCTTTCAAGCAAGGTGCAAAACCCATAGGAGGTCTGGGCTTTTGCAAGATGGGGCAAGGACAGTGCAGCTTGGGACTGTGGATCAGCATTGGTGCTCTCTTCGTCACTGTATCCATAGTCAAAGGGCATCTCGTCCACACTTTCCACCTGGATCACATGAGTGTTGACCAGTTCTCGGTGCTGGGGAACCTTTCCAGGACTGCCCTTTTCCGAAGAGGAAATCTTAAGGCTGGGAGTGGGTTTGTTCAGTTCAGCAGTCTTGAGGTCCTGCTGTGAGGGGAATTTCGGCGGTATGCAGAACTCGGGGATTCTGTCGGGGGTGATGATATTAGGGCACAGGGAGATCTTTTTGTTTTTCGCAGACGACATCTTATCTCCTCCAAACATGATGTCTCCGATTTTGAAACTGTATTCCGTTATGGGGAGAGACAGGCTTGTTCTTTCCACAGACACGCGGATTTTGTCCATCACCCACATGGGCAAAAGATCAGAGAGAAGAAGCGCACAAATCTGTAAAAGCAGAAGACAACTTGTGAGCATAAGTGCTGATATATAGCTGGCATTCTGACGTGTGTCATATATGAAATTATACAGCTGTCTTGCTGATGTGTAAAAAAAGAATTCACATAATTACAAAAATCTATGATAACATTAAACAATGAATCGGTTTATGTATAAACATAACTTTATGAGCAAAAACCAAGTCTTAAGCTTACCTTCAGAGATTTCAGAAATTCAGCAATGCGTCTTTAAAGACGGGTTTGCTGAAGAGTTACCATAAATGGTCCAGTGCTGTCAGAGAGCTTCTCAGCAGCAGGTCTTCCCCCACTTCAGGCTTGCTCAGGTTTCTGGTGTGCTGAGCGCTGCGGGCTGTATAAATAGGGCTGTGATGTCTGGAGCGGCTCCAATCCCATTCAAGCGCACCTCCCATGTGGAAGGAAGGAGCACGCTCTGGAAGGACCCTCCCCCTTTTCCTAGTAGACTGTAGTCATGGAAATGGTGAAACCACAACAGTACTCTTCACGGGCATGAGCATGCCTCATGAAAAAAAAAAAGGTTAAACAGATAAGCGATGGAGAAGGTAAACTGCTCGTAACAGAATAATCAAAAAGTTGTTCGATACAATGAGAACATTTAATTCGCTTATTTGTTTTTCCATCTTCGTGAATGTGCACACCGGAGTGAGATTATCTGGGTCAAAATGTAAGTGATGTATTAATTCCTCCAGCAGCAGGTATATAAGAACTTACAGGTACTGGAGGTATATGTACTGTAAGTAAGGTTACAAACATGGGGTGACTATCTGGTTCATCTAGCTCTTTTGGTACAGTAGTTCATTCATCAGAGGATCTCATCCAGTCTTTGCTTCCTAGAATCCCGGGTTCTGCCTTCAACAACGTGGCTGGAATAACTTTGTAAAGGTCTTTCAGGATTTTGAACTCTTGGATCAGGGCATGTCATCCAAGTAGTCAAAATCCTATGCAATATGTTTAATGTTGCTGGCTCAGTCGTAACTCTCTCATGTTGTGAGCTGCATGACAGTACTGTCAAAGGCCTGCACATGTACCAGCAGGTGAAGACTTTTAATGAGTAACCACAGTGATGTATTCTGCTGATCAAGTAGCCTGAACTGTCGTTTAAAAAAACATCTCATTTTTAAAGTACTTGCCTGCTTTTGTGTGCATCTATGCATGTATTTTTGTTTGAGGTAAAAACCATGAAGTGTAAAATTACCAAAAAACGTCTACTATTTATGTAGAAATTAGCATTTATGTAACATTCTACTGTGTTATGCACTGTAAGTAAGGGCAAATTACTGCCTGCAAGTCACTTCAAATATCTACTGTACAAAAATATATACTGTATAATGTATGAAATCTGCAACTTTTTTGCATTTATAAATCAGTTCATTTCTATTAATGATCATGCAAAACAATCCTTAATGTACAGTATGCAGTTAAAATGACTTTTCTCTAAATTATGATCTCTTCTTCAGTAGTTTACTCCATAACTTATTTTACTCAATTCTAACAGCTCCTATGATCCCCAATATGTGTGGTTCGTTCCTAAGCTCCTGACAAGGTATGAGTCATACCTGCCTACAATAGAGAGATGTTATTCAGCCTCATTTGAAAAGACTTTGTTCTTAAATAATAGAGACAGGAAGGCAAGTGTCCCATCCAGCTCCAGTCATCTTTCTCATCTCTACTCCATCTTTTTCGAAGATGTACAATATATTCACCCACTCTCTCCCACCCCCCAACACGCACCAGCACAACACATGAACTCCGACGACATATAGCATATGTGCAGCACATGAAAAGGAGCGTAGTGAAATTGCAGCTCTTGATCCGGAGATCCAGTATGTGTCCAGGATGTGCAGGAACTGTAGCTGGGGGGCCTTCTCCACGTGGTGCCATTCCCAGCCCAGGCTGAGCTCCCTGTGCTGTGTGACCATTTCAGCAGCTCTATCAAGAACGCTGTGTGTTTGTTTGTACTGTAGGTCATCCAAGGTCTGTGCAAAAGAGGTCCACAAAATTTTACTTATAGTTTCTTTCATTAGGCCCAATGGTAGGGTATTAGAGACCTTGTTCAAAGTATTGTTCGGTTATTCCGGTTCTGTGGTCCTTGGCAGTCCCCATTTTTTAACCCTACCACCTGTTGTTCTCCATATCCCACCTGGTACTTGTTGTCAGTGTGTGGTGGATTTAATTATAGGCAGGTAAACTGCCCACATTAAAGCTATGGGCTGCTTTAAGTACAAAGAATGATTGGACAGCAGTTGTCATTGTTGTTGGTATCTTACCTGTGTCAACATGTTTGCCTCTTGTGTGCTAATACTGTTAAATACAGAGTGGGCCTTGAATGTCCAAATGAATTAACAGAAATTCACTTACTTTGGATAAAATCAGTTGTGTTTATGGCCATTTTTTTGGAAACTACCTTGACAAAATGAAAACATTGCCAATAAAAACAAAGTACAAGCTTGTCGGTGCTATCTAGTGGACAGAAGCTTTTACCTTATGTTAAATAGTTGCATGCTTCCATTTTCAGTCTGCTTGTCTTGGTGAGATTTATAAATTCTACATTTTGTGGGTCTACTTTAACCAAGCTTCTGCTTCTTCTCTGTTCCTCAGGCTGTAATAGTAAATTGAATATTAGACTGCAGCAGTCTTGAGTTTCCTCTTCCAATGGAATGAGAAGCTGGTCTGCTGTTCTGATACTGGCAGGTATGGCAAGTCTAGGATTATGTTTCTCATTTTAGTGAAGAGTGTCTAATAATGGAGTATTCCTTGTAGCTCTGTGTATCTCTTTCTCTGCTATTCCGTGAAGGCAACGGAGAGACAGCCTGTGATATCAGGTCTTGTTAGATGTGTCCAGCAATTTTGTTTTTTTTGTAAGATGTTCCAGTATCGTTAAACGAATGCCCTTCTTGTTGTATCAGTGCAGAGATTGGTGTAGGCTTTTCAATTCACGTGTTGCCTAATGTTAAAAATAACCTTATCGAAATACACACACACAAAAAATACATTCAGAACACATTCAGTATAGCATCAGCGCCCTCCTGTGGGAAGTAAAATATTGGCATAACGGATTTTTTTTCCTCCAGAAATTAAGCACGAAATTTATTTCAAAGATATATTTACCATTGGGGTATATCCTTTCAATATTTGTATACAACTAGGACTTCAGAGTGACTCGGCCAATTAAGGCGCAATTTGTCTTCCAAGTGATGTCGTAACCATTTTTCTACCAAATTCTGTGTAGGGTGTTATCACTGTAAAGAGGTCTGATATAGAAAAGACTAAAAATGTTTGAAATCGGTTTAACTATTGTAATACGGTTAGACTGTTAATCCTACTTTGAGATTTTTAAAAATAATTTCATTATCCTGTTACTTCCCGCTGCAATGACAATTTCAGTTATTACAGTTCTTACGCGACACCTCGGCCGCTTCGCCTGGCGCTGGCTCTCTGTGTGGAGCAGTCCTGTCCTGTGTGTTCGGGGGTGGGAGTTCAGGGCTTGCAGGCGTGCTCTGCTCTAGGTGTGATTAAATTTCTTACCTTTCGCCGATACCTATATATATATTTTTTACCTTTAAGAAACGTATCTCTGTCTGATCTCTTCAGAGGGGGAACACTTTTCTGTTGAATGTAATAGCCTGAGAATCAATCAAGCGAAAACGTCAGTACCGAAATTGGAGTGTTCAGTCCGAACCGCAGGGACAACTACCCAGCTGGGTCTCTCACACTGGCAGACCTTTCTCGCCAGGGAGGAAAAAGTCAATTCAACCCGCCAAAGGGGCTCTATCCAAGACATGAAAAGACAGGATCATTTACCTACTGATGGCATTAATTATCTGGGTGCATCTGCGCAATGCCCCCCGTTGAACCACTGAATATCCTGTATCTGTTTCTAATACGTAATGATACAGTGTGTAGCTACATAATCAGGCTCACGTGTTTATTGTAGAATCTTGCTTTCCCTGCGTCTAATGACAGGAATCTCACCACGACCTTAATCCTTTTCATGCTGAATGGTGGAATGGTCAGATTACGCCGCTTTAAAAAGGAAGCGGTTGAAAAGAAAAATATCTAAGCCTTGACAACTCATAAAGAGAAAGCATGAGGCCAAAAAATTAGCTTTTAAATTTACAGTAACTGTACTGTCCACAAGAGAGCAGTATGTGTGTGACTGAACAGCCCGCGGAATTGGTTATTTTTCCGTGTCCAGCCTCAGAAGATCCTACGGTGTAGCGCGCCCAAAATGAATGTTGGGAACCAACATTAAAGCTGTTTACCCACATTCAAGAAATGGCAATTTGAGATGTGCTCACCCATAAAAGTAACTTTCCACAACTGCAGATTTAATTACAAGAAGAAGGGGGTGAGAAGGAAGGAGAAGATGAACAAATTTCATTTGCCCTTCTGCCTTTAATAACGCGAACACTTATTTTTATAGATGCTCTGACACATTTTAAAACACGAAGCAATTTCATTTAAAGAAGTATATTTCCAAGTTTTTGAAGCACATGCATCCAATAGAGGAGAAAATGCACCCTCCTGTGATGGTAAATCTGATTGCACCGCAGTCATTTTCAATTATTTAACAGTTGTGTCCTAAGGTATGAAAAGCATGTAATGCCAGTTATGTTGCAATGATTAATTCCACATTTACCTTATTTTTTCCATGCAGGAGGCTGGCCTTTTAATAGTGCTTTGGGGGAACATGTGCTACAGCCAAAGTTATGATGAAATCCATCTGCACTTAATTTTCCTTCATTCATTAAAAGATAAGGACCTTAAACATCTTGTCACAACAGCTCTTGTTTGTAGCTGGAGAGATCCAGTACTGTCTGCAGGATGTACAGTATATCTTTGCTAAATTAAAAGTTATAGTCAGGTGTGAAATATGGGATCACTTGGAGATTACAGTGCTGGGATCATTAAACAGCAAGAGCTTTAAAGAATAGTTTTAAACAGTCTATTTGTGGTTTAGGCACTTACGCTCCCGAGAGATTCAACATACATCAAACACGCTCCAGATTCATTTACAACTTTAAGCCAACAATCTTTTTCTGAACAGTTTTGTTAGTGTTTTAATGCTGCTGCCTGAAGGGAAATCCAAAGTTTTAAGGTTTGGAAGACATTTAAAATATTTCAGTTCCTGCCAGTATATTTATTACAGACTTTCATTGTGGCGGGACCATCAAATTTCATGATGACATGATTATCCATAACAACCAGTTTACTGCTGTCTCATGTGATGTACCAGTGAAAAAAATAAAGTTTAAATTGTTACTTTTGATAAATATTTCTATATTGCACAACTTTCCTCTGTTCTCACTGCTCTGTGGTGTTGTCTGCTGCACGTAAAAGTAATACCACATCAGCTGACAAAATCCACTGGAACCTAACAAAAAAGAATCAGTCATTGTTCATTTATTTTCATTGTTGTTGGTATCTAAGATATCAATAGCAACTAACCTGATCTGGTTTAAATCGAGACTACATAAAACAGTATAAGTGTATGTAACAACTGTTTGCAAATAGCCTAGTAAAAGTCATATTCTAGTCATTGGTGAATACATTCATACACTCCGACAGATTCCACTACTGTATCCCACTAAAGGATAATGGAAATAAAAAAAAGTACATGAAGCTGCAGATCCATTAAGAAAATAAATTAGAAACAAAGTAAAATTACATACTGTAAGAATGCATTAATCAAAATATAAATTTACAGTGCCCTCTGTAAGTATTGGGGCAAGAAAGTCAAAATTGCTGTTTTTGCTGTATACTCAAACAATTTGAATTTGAGATGAAAACATGAATATGAGGCAAAAGAACCGAATGTCACCTTTTATTTCTGGGTATTTCTGTGCCCATATTGTGTGCCTTTTAAGAATAGCACTTTTTATGTTCAATTCATCACTTCAGGTGAGTATAAGTATTGGGACAATTGGATATTGGGTTTTTTTTTATTGGTCAGGTGTTTCCTGTTGCAATGATTGTGCTCTCAAAAAAGAACTGTGAATGTGTACTGTTGGATTTGATTGGATTTGCTCTTACTTTTGGTGTCTACCTCTGGAGTTAGTAGACCTATACCAACATGAAGACTAGAGAACTATCTATGAAAGAAAAGCAAACAGTTTGGATGTTAAAAAAAGAAGAATTCAATCAGAACCATAGCACAGAAACTGGACATAGCAAAATGAACCAATTGGAATATCTTGAAAAAGAAAGAAACCACTGGTGTGCCTAGCTTTTGGCAATGACCAGGTTGAAACAACTGCTTTTGATGATAGAAAAATTATCAGAACTGTGAAGAAAAACTCTAAACCAACTGTTGATGCAATCACCAATAACCTCCACAGTGCAGGGGTGAAGGTATCACAATCTACTGTTCACAGAAGACTTTGACAGCAGAATTAGACAGGCAAAACCACAAGATGCAAACCTCTCATCAGCACCACAAATAGATAGAGATTTGAGCCATTAGAGTTCTGAACAAATGACCCAAAAATACTGCCAACGCAACCACTGGGGGGAAAAAGTGAAACATCTTAGACAGGCTAAGTCAGTCTCCTGATTTAAATCCCATCAAGCGTGCATTTCACTTGCTGAAAAGGAGACTGAGGTCAGAACCCCCCCCCCCCCCAAAACAAACATCAACTGAAAAATAGCTGTAGCAAATCTCAAAAGAACAAGATTTGGTGTTTGGTGTGTCAGTTGGTCACAGGCTTGATGCAATTATTGCATGCAATGGATTTGCAGCCAAATACTACGTTTTATACAACTTTAATTTACTTGTCACAATACTTACAGTATGTTGATCTTAAATGGGGGGATGGAATACAAAGGATGGTATTAATCCAAAATGTTAAAGTATACACAGTAGGCACAAAAATACCCAGAAATTAAGGTGACATTTTGTAGTGTTTTTTTCCTCATATTCAACTTTTCATCTCAAATTCAAATTGAATATACAGCAAAAATAGTTATTTTGACTTCACTGTCCCAAATAGTTATGAAGGCCAAAGTAGCTTTCCAAAATAACCTGTTTTGAGTTCAAAACCAATTATATGTTTTCCTGCTAACTAAAAAAAATATTTGCTTCTTGGATGGAATTATTGGCAATTTTGATATTGTTTGGATCAGAAAAAATATTAATGTTATGATAGTTAAACAAATTACATCCATCATCTTTTGACAATACAGTGTACATACAAAGAAAACAAAGAGGTGTAAGTTTAAAACTATTATTCTTACTTCACAATTTTTAAACTTTCTTTTATCACCATCAACCACCTAAACAAAGTTTTAGCAAACCCCTGCTGAAATTTCAGTGCTCTTGTAATGTAAGATCTGTCTGGGAAAACAAATGTTCAGACGTTCAGCTAAATGAGCTAGAGTTTCCCCTGCTGACAGACTGACATTACAGACATTCTTTAAGGGTAACTCTGTCTCTCTTTGTGTTTGTAATTTAGAGTTAAAAGTAGCTCTAAAATAAAACAATTGTATCTCTCAAATGTCATCAATATCTGTCATGTATGACATTTTTCTGACTTCTGACTTTTTTGCTGTTATTATCTTTCTTTAGTAATAATTTAATAAAGCTCTTGGCAAGCCAACTCTGTGATGATTTAGGAGGGAATGTTTTTCTTATTTAGATAGCTACTTAGAGGAAATAGACAGCAAATCCAATCAGGCGAATATATACTTTTATTTAGTGTATGTTTGTAAAAAAGAAAACACATATTGCACTGAAGAATAATTGTTGTTTAAAGTTTTCAGATTGTCGTCATTACTGTCAAATGGATAAAAGTTTCTCAAAGTTGACAGTTATAATTGCATTTAATCACAACTGGCTTTGCTGTTGGGCTGTAATATAGCTTTGGTAGATGTCAAGGATATTGTTCACTTTGTAATGAAATCACTATATGAATGTTGGTATTCCAGATCCAATTATAATACTTTGTTTTCTCTGGCAACGCTAAGCAGAGACTTCACACTCGCTTGGAAAGACACTTCAGTCCTTCTGGAAAATGATTTCATTCTGCTCATTTATTATCTGTTGTATTAAAAAAAGTCAAAAGTTCAGCATTTCCAGGTTATGTTTTCAGCAATTTGTAGAAATCTTTTGACACCATATTAATGAAGGGCTTCATTCTGCCATCTAGGATGAAAATCCAGCACACAAATCACTTGTGTGGATCTGCCAGTTTAAAACACTTTTACAGCAGAAATGCATGCCAATGACATTGTTCTCAATCAGAAGTGAGTTCTCATAGATAAGTGTCCTTGTGTTTCACTGCTTGTGCTCCTGCAGTGCACAAACTCCTGTGTCATTGCTGAATCAGACTATATTAGCTTTCTGTTTTGTGCAAATTGAGGAATTGCGGACTTAGATAGCTATGATCTTAGACTGCAGTTCAAAAAACATCTCCAGTGAGCTGACAATGCTTCTTCTTCTCACTTAAACATCATGTTGGGCATTGTGCAACTTTTTCACACTTTCTCAAAGTCCACTTAAATTTCATTTTGTCAGACAGAAAATAAGGGTATTTATTTTAATGCAATGTTTTCAAACTAAATCAGTTCTCCAAACAAAACCCTCCTATTTGAATTTGAAATTTCTGCAAACACAGGTTGACTTTAGTGGTACTGTATACCCCATAGGAATGTTTTAAATACATATATGATAATGATCTTTGCTTATTTAGGTATATGTGACAATTTAGCTCTTAACAATAATGTCCAATACAATTGCATTTTGACACTGCTTGAGGGGATATATCTTTAAAACAGCAACGCTAAAAAGTCTATAGATACCACATGACTAACTCCATAGGTCCATTGAATTCATTACTGCGATCTAGATGCCGTCCACTTCCAGCAACACAAAATAAATCAAATAAACACAACACAAAATAAAAGGCCTCATCTGTGGTGCAGGTAACAGTAAAAGGACATTTTGGAAGGAGTTGTTGTTGGTGTGATACGTTTTCCCAGGACTTTCTTAAGAATCACTGCAGATGTTTTTGAAGAGAGATTGTGGGTTAACTAGAACTGCTTCTTATACGGTAGCTGATCACATACTATCTCCTAAAGTATCAGTTATAACCACTACATGTAACATGAAAATCCTCACAAAAAGAGCTTTTCCCTACATAACTACTTCCTTACTAATTCCTGGTTTTGATGCCTTAATTAAAAATCAGAAATGGTAACTGGCTGCAGAGAGATTTGACCTAAATAGGTCGATAGTGAATGGCATTGTTAAAAAAGCCACTTAGACACACTGTAAGACTAAACTCTGAGTCATGGCCTCTGCCCACCAGTCCCCTACGCGAATCAGGGTACAGTACACCGTATGAAGCATGAAGAAGAAGGAAAGTCCTCCCTCCACTTGCCACTAGTAAAACTGGCAATAAGAGGCAGTACCAGTGCACTGTAAAGGAGCAGTAAGTCGAAGAGCAACCATGTATTGGTGCAGGAATGTTTAAGATGAAACTCGGGTGATTTCCAAGAGTAGCATTGTAAAAGAAGTATTAAAACAGGCTGCACCACTGTTGTTTGTGTTGTACAAGCTGCCTGTGAACACAGAAGCTACACTTTTGAGGGTGACGAGCTTCAATCACTAGACCTCCTGCTCTTCGTGTGAAGACCAATACACTGAGTTCCTCACTTGGAGGCCTCTCTATCATAACCAATCGCATTAACGTCTCAGAATCAAATGAATTACAACTCCACTTACTGTATTTAAAATTTAAAAAATCCATTTATGTTAGTTACCTGTCAAAAAAAACTAGTACATATAAAACTTAAGGCAAAAGGTCCCATTGAGACCTGATTTTCTTCTGTGAAAGAGGATGAAGCAGTGTTTTGTCTAGATTGTTGGTTATTTGTTGTGTTTTTGCTGATTAGTTTTCTAACCTCCCATCCATGTGGTATAAGGTAAATAGTTAGTCTAAAAAAATCACAAAATGAAAGATGAAAGCAGTAAATTATTTTACTTTGTATGTGTTATATTTGTATATCCTTTCATTGTTAAATAAAATGTTAAATGTTAAAATAAAAAATTAAGGCAAAACAATTAAGGAAATTAAATATTATGCTACTCTTTACTTTGGTATGGGTTCCTGTTCTTGGATTGTGGTGTTGAAATCGCAGCCCCCGATAAGGGCTCAAGTCTAGATCTTTCCTTCTGAAATTACCTTTAATATCGAATCCTTGAAAATCACAAATACTATAAAGATTGCCACTCAAAGGACCAATCAAAGATGATGCTAACCAGATTAGATGAATTTTTAAAACATACATTCAAACAATTAATTCAGTTTCGAATCATAGCCCAGTGTGTTGAGTGTACTGTGCACACTAATTCTGCACACTGGTGATGGTGGAGAGGAGTCCCCATTACCTGTAAAGTGCTTTGATTGGTGTGTCAAGAAAAGCATTATATACCGTAAGTGTAAGGAATTATTATTATTATTATCATCATCATCATCACATCATCACCAGCCCCTGTTCATGGCTAAGGACATTATGGCATTTCTGTTAGAAAAGTAATGTAAATAAACCCACAAAGAAACTGTAGAAAGATCTACAGTATGTAAAAAAGCATATATTGTGGAGAAACCTTAAATATTTATTTTGCTTGTAAAATATTCTTAAGTTTCTTCATCAGATCCCTCCATCAGCATTCTCTGGCGTCCAGTTGTCTATGAAGCTCCACCCACTGTCTGCACAAAAAGTGACAGTGTTCAGTTTTCACTGCTGACAAGGCTGCAAGGGTCTCCCAGTCACAGCCCAGCCTTGCTCCTGGGTAACGACAGAGAGCCCGCCAGCAGCACAAGAAAGGAGGTTCGAAGGAAGGTCATGAAATCATTGTGTGAAGGTGAGGAAGCCATGAAAATACGCGAACCCATGGAGGTGTCGCTCACAGAATCTCCTGAGTGATACAGGACCTCTTTTCTGTCTGCGGCTCATTCCACATGCTGCACTGCTGTGTGTTCCGACAGCACATTCCACTGCTGTGACAACAAGGTCTTGATACACGAAGACAACTCCAGAGTCTGCTGTCGTTGAAGTATGTGTTGCTGTGCAGTTATTGAACTCACTGTGTCCAAGAAATTGCACAATCCACCACTAATGTATCAGCGTGCATTAAAGGCTTCTGATCAACCACACAGACATATTATACATCATAATTATAATTATGCAATGTGTTCCGTGTTCACACTATTGCTATTCTTGTGCAATGTTGTAGTTTATTGCTTATTCAAACTTGACACCCAGGTAAGGCTGCATATTACATTTTCTTGCCTTAATTACAGTTTTTATTTCATAATGGGAACTTCTAATCCACCCTGAATGAAAGTTCCTAAACAAAGGATCATATAATGAATAGGACTTCTTCTGAACACAATAAACCTGTCACTTGTGTGGCTCATTCATTCTCTCATGTCATCTGAAGAAAACAAAATAGAAAACAAGCTAACCGTATCTGGATGCACATTCAGCTTAAAACAGATTCACATAAACTGGCAGCTGAACCAAGCTGCTCGAGTATATCCACAAAGCGCAAGTGTATTTGTTTACATAAAAGGCAGTCACGTTGAAGGCTATAATTATGTGCTGAATTTTAGATGATGTTTACCGGTATTTCAGATTTTAATCAGACTAAAAACTATATTCATAAAACATGTACCACCATGCACTTTTAACCAGTAGTAATTCTAGGGTGGTGAAAGATGCAGAACTCCATTCATGCTTCCCCATCTCCAGATTCACGTCAATTCCCAATCTTTGCAATATACTCAGTGATGCAGAATGACATGCAATTTATAATAAAAATAATCGCTTACACTTATATAGCGCTTTTCTGGACACTCCACTCAAAGCGCTTTACAGGTAATGTGGATCCCCTCCACCACCACCAATGTGCAGCCCCACCTGGATGTTGTGACGACAGCCATAATGCGCCAGAACGCTCCCCACACACCAGCTCTCAGTGGGGAGGAGAGCAGAGTAATTAAGACAGTTCATAGATGGGGATTATTAGGAGGCCACGATTGGTAAGGGCCAATGGAAAATTTGGCCAGGACACCGGGGTTACACCCCTACTCTTTTTGAGAAATGCCCTGGGATTTTTAATGACTGCAGAGAGGACCTCGGTTTGACTAATTTGATCACTAGTTCAAGTAGGGAGCTGCGTCAGCATGCATAGGCTGCAAAGGAAGATGTAAAGGTTTATTCCATGCTAAAAAAGAGCTTTTTCACACCCTAAGAAGGCTCCACAGCTGAAACGTTGTTTCCTGTTTTCTCTTTTAAGCATGGAATAAACCTTTTACTTATTCCTGATCACTAGTTGTTTTTTAACTCTCTTCTCTTAAGCCCACTGCACTCCAACCCAACGAAGCAATGAACTTCATAAGCAATGGCCAGCTCATTCAGTATTTCTGTAGGCCAAAAGAACATTTGTCACCATTTTGCTCTAATGTGTTGTACATACTATTTTTATAGTGTACGTCATCTGTTGCACCGAGATTCGTGTAAATCTCCGTTGTCAGCACCTCTTTGGGAAAAAAGCTACATCAGTTTTTAATAGCGAACACTTGAACACGATACAATACGTTTCTGTCTGGAATACTTTAACATGCTTACCAATGGGTAATAAAACTCTAATTTTAACGCAGTCCATTTTTGGAATATTTGTTTAATATTGCCTATTCTACAAGGACAGAAGGAATGTGAGGTTCGAGCAAACAAGGAGATCGATATCCTCTGTGGTGAGAGTCCAATGTGCGTAGCCCAGAACTGAAACAGCATAAAGGTCAGTGGTAGCTACATCATTTACACCGACACGACATGTCTGTTGCCTAACTTGGCTGAAGAGTCGACGACCCCCCCATTCGCAATTCCACACACCCCAGAAACTGATTTCATATAGATAGAGCCGCCCTCGGTGAAACAGCTTCACTTTTTAAAATGTGTTATATCACACACCCCACTAATAAAACAGTGCGTTACGAAAGACGTGAAACACAGAACGGTCCGATCGCGTCTGATTCAATCGCCACAAAAATAACGCTTCACGATAAAGCAAAATCTACACCATCACTGTGTTCCCAAAAAGAAAAGCGCGTGTCCCCGGATTATGACGCGTTTCCTCTTTTCCCAGTGCAGGAATCCGTTTTTTTTCCCTCACTCTTCATTTAGGTGGAGAATTCAGCTAGGAGGGGTTTGGCTCCAGAGAGGCAGGGACTGCTGTTCTGCTGTACATCTTAAGTCTGCTAGATTGCAATGAAACACTAGCCATTTCACAGGTAGGATTTAATGTTTTCCGCGAGTTTTTTTGTGCCTGCTGTTTTATGTACGCCGTTGCAGCTTGAATTGTCCCCCCTTTGCAGGGCTGATTTTCTGAACTAATGCATTTAAATTTCTGCCATCCAGCGTGCATTCGAAAAAGTACTGATAATGCTGAATGGAAAGAGCGAGGACTACTACGAACCATCTGATCCCATGTTTAAAATACTTACTTGGGTTGTTAGAAAGTGCCCGTTCCCCCGTTCTGTTACATACGATTCATGTCTCATTGAAAATACATAATTAGGTTCAGCCCACTAAAAGCGAGAGGGAGACCCTGGCGTATTGTGAGGCAGAAGGCTGCTGGCTGAGTGATGTTGCCTGTTGATTAATTTTATATGAATGAAGCTGGCAGCCGGAGACGGGTTAGACGGGGAACGGAACGCCGTGGAGAATGGGATCATGCTTTTCACTCCCGGGGAAAAGAGGGGAAAAAACTCGCTTCGAATACCACGCCAGAACCGAGTCCTAACGGGATTCTTAAAGCCTTCGCTAATAAGCAACCGAGATATAACTGCGAGAGAGGGGTATTGCCTTTAACCTGTATGTCGTAAGTTAAACGTACAGAATAAACGTTCTGCCGCGAATGTTGTCTGTGTCCATGTATGTATTGTTTTTTTCTCCAGAAATTGTAATTTGGTGCCTATAAGATAACTGCATGGATAAGGGCGAAGAGATTTGAAGCCGCCATATTTTAATGGATCTCCCATTTAGCACTGTGAATATCTTGTAGTTACTGTACCTAGTCAGATTTCTATTCCAGTAAACTTTGTGATATTAGTGGACAATTAAAAGCCTTCGGAGAGCATGCAAGGAAATAGTGTAAAACTATTTTCCTCTGATACATAGACTACAAATAAACGGCGGGTTGCTTAAACCAGTGCCCCTACCTCCGCGTGACCATGATCACAAAACACCGTTTTCTGATATTTATATTTGCATTTCTGAAGAGAGAATAGATCCCGTCACTCAGCTTTCTAAAAAGTAAAGATCAATTGAAGTATTCTTCCAAGAGGTTACAAAATAAATTCAGCGCTTCTTGATAATATTAAAAACATGGGTCGGGGTTGTATTGGAGAGAAAAAAAAAGTCTTGGAGTAATGTTTTATTTAGCCTAAAAATGTTGATTACTGGCTGCAGCGTTTTACCAGATGGTTGCCAACAGTACGATCCAGTTCTCGGTATGGACAAAGTTTATTTTTAAACGTGTAAACTCAGCTGTCATTTTGCCCCATAAACATTTTGTGCAGTAGGTTGCAGCAGAACCGGGTCGGCCGCTTGATTGAATGTAGATCAAGTACTCCAGGGGCGCTCTGCTGTAGTTTTTATTGTAACACAATGTAGCAGTCGGAGAAACCGCACGTTTTAACTAGTATCGTGTAAGAGAAACATTGTAGCAAAGGCATATTTGTAAACGCTGGTAAGTCGTTTTTATTCAGACCACAAGATGTGATTTTTAAACCAGCAGATTTACGCGACAAGGGTTTTTTTTTTTTGTGTGTGTGTGTGTGGTATGTCTTGTTGTTTGGGATTTCTAAGAATTTTGCACGGCATCTCCAAGCGGAAGTTGTAGTAAAAACCATCTCCTGGTGCAGTTACTAGCGGATCATGGTAGAGCCACACCCCTTGAGAAATTAAATGTGTTCACAGATCCCGTTCTCCAGACACTATAATGCTTCCAGAAGAGGCGAAACTACTGCATATAAAGCAAAAGAGAGGGTTGTGAGTTGAATGAAGGCAGCGCATTAGGGTTAGCTGCAAAGTGACCGGGTTCCAGTTCACAGGCTTGTTACTCCCAATGACTGGCGGTGGCGTGCGGGTTATAATTAAGAAAAGTGCCTCGGCAAGGGTTCTTGAACGTCTGACCCCCGGGTCAAAGGCTTCTGTTTAGGCGAAACGAAATAAATTAAACGAACCTGGATAGGAACAGGCTTGTCAGTCTGACGGGTTGAGCTGACAGCAAGACGAGGACTCGGGCGAGATCGCTTTCATCAGCAGGGGTGCAGACTCCAACACGATCAGTTCTGCAGCCTTGCGCTTGTTCGATTAATACCTACAGGTGAATCGCATGTTGGGGGGGTCATCCTTTGAAAAATCTTAGGAATTTCAAGATTTTCTGCTAAAAGAAAAAAGGCTATGATTAAGTTGATAAATGTTTTATTTTCCCTTAGAAACAAACAAACAAAAAAATCAGTCATTTGCATTTTTCCAATATGCCACTGCATGTGTACCGTGCAACGTGCAGATTTGGTCTTTTAACCGCTGATCATCTTTTTCTAGAACGAGAGGAAATCTGGAATGTCGCAGTCAAACCATGAACTAAAACTTGTTCATAAAATAAGAATGCGTGGTGGGGGGTTTAAAAACTCATATGATTAGAAATTCATATGCTTACTACTATGAAGCGTATTCCAGACGCCCACTACCTATTATAAAGAAGCATTTTCTGTTCTCCATCCTCAATGAAATCACCTTTTACTTTGCCACCGTAATGTCACGCTCCTCTTTCCCTCCTGGGTATGAAAGAGTCACGTGGACTGACAGGATCTGCACCCCGTAGGATTTTGTACTCTTGGCTCACAACTGCTCCCAATCTCTTTTGGATTAGATTGAAGAGATTCAGTTCCTTTAACTGTTCGGTGTATGGCAACCCCCAGAGACCAGGGTAATTGCATCCGTTTTCTTTTTGCGGTCTATGGAATTCCAAGTGCTGTTTTCTTTTTTTATACTGTGGTGACAATATTCTGAATCAGTGTCTTATTAAAGGTTTATAGAGCTTGAGTCCAAAACATGATTTGAAATTAAACGCTTTTTGCATTATACTGAAGCATGCATTTGTATTGTATTACTTCATGGAATTGCTTCCAGGACATGGAAGGAGCAACTTAATCACCCCCACTCCTTCCCTGTAGGACAGAATCTGCAATGTTTGTGTTTTGTGTATCTACCTGCAGGGATCGCTGTGCCCCTATGAATTGACAAATTCATATCTTGTTGAATTAATGATTTTACCATTTCTTTGCTGCGTTTGCTTTTTGTCACTTCCCACCTTTGTGGATTATCTGCAAATTTAGTCGGTAGTTAGGAACAATCGATGTAGTTCAGGAAGAGCAGCTGAACCACAATGGATCAGTCTTTGGTACTCCATTGCTCCACTGCTTATAACCATTGCATTAAGGCTTATACTCCTTAAGATGATGCACTGTTTTCTGCTCATTGACCAATTCGTGATCTGTGTACATTAGCTTGGATTCCTATAGTGTATAATTCAAGAGTTAATCTTTTATGTTGGACCTCTGAGAAATTTCTAATATGTTGTGTGCTTTAAATTTATGAACTGTCCTTGTTTGGTGTTGGAAGAAAATCCATGTTGTCCAAGTATTGCTTCCATATCTTTACCAGTACCAGAAGTAAGCCTAATAAACTATCGACTCATGTAATAGTTTTTTGGTTCAGTATAGCCCCCCTTTATTATTATGAATTTAGATTTTCACAGATCAGTTTTGCCTTTTAAGGAGTAAATCAAGCCCTGGTGATTAGTTTTATGTTGACCTATTCCCTCTAGAAGCTAAATACTCACATGGGCAAAATGAGCATCTTACACTGATGGTGTTGCTTTTGTAGCACAGTACACATTAATGTCTTTGGTTGCAGAAACCTGCAAGAAATATTCATCTGATACATTTACTATTTTTTCACAATTCATTTTTAATCCTTCTTTATCTTGTAAACTATTAAGGCTTTTTCAGTTGCTTTAGATTTGTAGTACTGAAAATGTTTTACTAAAGGAATGCATTTTTGTTTGCCTCTGTAGTGTTCTCTTCTGCCTCTCTTGCCAGTTCTAATATCGTTTTAGCTCTGTAGCTTGGTACTGTATGTGCTTTGTCTGTTTTTGAATCCTCTTTCTGCAGTCTGTAATGTACTCTGTTCTGATTTTTCTCTATTAAACCACTTAAGCCATATAATTTTCTTAAACTCTGAGCTGTTTTTAGGGGATTAATTTAATTTGAGACTTTAACATGGTTTCTGACGTATAATCATACATCTATTGACAGTCTGTTCCCTTTTTATTGTTTGAAAGCTCTGCCCTTTTCCTTCATAGTCGACTGTTCTAAAATTATACACTCTAATTTTAGATGCATTCTTCATAGATTGTAAGTATGCATCAAATGTTACCATATTACAGAAATACTGAGGGGTTTGTTTATATCTATTCCATTCATTTATATGCTGGTTATTGGAAAAGACTGTCAGCTAAGAGTACCTTTCCTGGTAGGTACTTTTACAAAGGGTGGGTGGGTTAAAAATAATCATTTCAAGTATTTCAGCAGTATCCGTTTAATATTTTGTATTGCCCAACCCACTATCCCAAATTATGTGTGGAAAAATTTAAGTCCACTAATATAACATCTTTGTTACAGACCTTCTGATCTCATTATAAGTAAACCACAGTATTTTTGCTCATTTCTGTAGCCTGCAGCTATTGTTAAGCCCTTGAATCTTGTGTTTTGCAGCCTGTATCCTTATGCTGAACCACTCTTTTTTCCCCCCATTAATATTCAGGATTGTATTAACAAATGTGTACGTGTGTGAAAGACAGGAAGTCAGTGAAAATGGTCACAATTGGAGAACCAGAGAATGCAGAACTCAACCAACTCAGAATGTGGATGTAATCCTGTCTGGCAGACTGCTAAAATGTGCCAACTTGTAGTTTGTTTCATAGTGGTCAAAAGGACGGCCCCATCTCCTGATATGCTAGTTTATCCTAGACATGTTAAATTGGATTAGGTTTGGGCTTGGTGACATCTGTATAGAAGATGACTCCACAGAAGGTGGTCAAGTTCTTGTAGGCATAGATTGTACTGGAAGTGACAATGGATGCTGTTTTACAGAATGGGAAGAAGGGGATGTGTGGATGGGTGTATTTTTGATGGTTTTGTGGTTTTCAGAGAAGACATGACTTTTAGGGTAAAATAGTGTAATCCGTGATGCACTTTCCCATTGCTTTGTCGTCACATCGGTCTCATCAGTTTATGACATGTCTTTGATATTCTAGCACTAACTAGTTCACTTTTCGTAAGTTCACACAAATGTCACTTTAGGAGAGTAGGAACACTCTGTTGTAATGCTTATCTCCCTAAGATGTGATTTGGTAGAGAATGTGTAGATCATCACATTTCTTGTGCCTTACCGGGACACTTTTACTTCCAAAATCTGTTCAGTTGTTCATCTGAATGGAACCCAGACACAAGTTTAATCAAAATTTATCCGAAATTAATTCCTGCATTTTCTTAATGTGGCAAGCACGTTGGCAGTTCGCTATTAGTATTTTTTCTGTTTATGGCTTCTCTTTTCATACAGCTCTCAAAAGAAGAACTTGGCATATTACAGATTTACAAGTAGTTATTCTATTCAAAGCACATACAGTAGGCCTATATTTCTTATATGTCATAACGTGTTCTATTTCCATGGTAACACTGAACTTACTTGAGCATTGGAGCTGTAGTTCACCCTTTTCATTGGCAGTTGTTTTCTTTTCATCCTTTACAAAACGGAAAACCACTGGTCTTTATGAAACTTTCATGTGGCTTACATTGACCCGAAGTCACTTAATTGAAGCAGTAAAGGTTTTCTTATGGCTGTCTGTCTGAGATCTGGCTGCATAAATCAACAGCCTCATAGTGGAGTGATGAGATATTAGTCTTATGCCGTCTGATGTCTAGCATTGCCTGTGTCTGTTATTATATAAGTGTTCGGTCTTCAAGATTATTCTCAGCTCGCTCTCCAGCAATGTTGCGATGCATGAATGGTTCTGCTAATGTAGGTTGCAATATGAGACTCAGGACTGATTCACACATTGCTCCTGTGACATAGTGGCAAATACAGTAGAGGACTTGGTGCTGGAAGTGTGATGGGACTGTACATACTGTTGATTAAGAATCTGTTGCAGAATTAATCATTGGATGAGTAATACTAAGACATTGAATGTTAAATGTATAGGATTATGATGGGTTGTGGCTGTTTCTTGATCTCTTTTATTGAATATACAGTGCCTTGCAAAAGTGTTCATCCCCCCTGGACTTTTTCACATTTTGTTGTGTTACAGCATGAAACCATGATGTATTTAACTGAGAAATTTTGCCACTCATCAACACAAAGTACTCTATAATGTCAAAGTGAGGAAAAAACTTTTTTTTGAAAAAATTCAGACATTTTACTAAATTAAAAATAAAAACAGAAAACAATTGAATGCATAAGTATTCACCCCCTGGCTTTGACTCACCTAAATTACCTATGAAGTAACCAACTCTATTGTCAAAGTCACAGAATTACTTGACTGGAGTCCGCCTATGTGCAGTTGAGGTGTTTCACATGATTTCAGAATAAATAAACCTGTGTCTGTGAGTTTCCCTACTTAGTGCATTTCCAAGGAAACGCTACACCATGAAGACCAAGGAACATTGCAAGCAGAACCAAGACAAGGTTCTTGAAAAATACCAGTCAGGACAAGGATATAAGAAAATTTCCAAGGCATTGAATATACCTCGAAGCACAGTGAAGTCCATCATTAAAAAGGTGAGAAAACATGGAAAAACTCTGAATCTGCCTAGAACTGGCCGTCCTCCAAAACTGAGTGTCCGGGCAAGAAGAGCCGTAGTAAGGGAGGCCATCAGGAGGCCTACGGCAACTCTGAAGGAGTCGCAGTCCTCCATGACAGAGATGGGAGAAACTGTGCAGGAGAAAAACAATAGCATGCAAACTTCATAGATCTGGCATGTAGGGAAGGGTGGCAGCAAGAAAGCCTTTGTTGGGGAAAAAAACTCATATCGCATCTTGGCTAGAAGGCATGTGAGAGACTCAACAATTTGGAGGAAGATTCTATGGTCTGATGAGACTGAAATTCAAACTTAATGTTTAGCTCATACCCAACACAGCACATTACACTGAGCACCATCCCTACAGTGAGCCATGGTGGTGGCGGATTCATGCTTTGGGGATGCAGCATGGACTGGAAAACTCAAAAAGATAGAAGGAAAAACGGATGGATGGAGAGCGGCAAAAATTCTCAGTTAAATACATTATGGTTCCATGCTGTACCACTATAAAGTGTGGAAAAGTCGAAGGGGGATGAATACTTTTGCAAGGCACTGTATGCATTGACCGTATTTGCTGGTTCTTATTAGGGCTCTTTTCATTATATCACATATTGGCCTTTTCCAGAAATAGAAATATTTGGTATGGTTTTAGTCACCTTTGACAAATGTCTTTAGTGAGAAAGTTGTACAGTGGCTGACATTGTTTGGTTGCACCCAAGGGCGTTAATATGGGCTACGTCTAGGAAGGCACTTGTCAGGTTTGATACAGTTTGCTTCAATGCTTGTAGAGGTTTAAGTAAAAGATTGTTTCTGTTGACCTATTTCTTTTCTAGTGGGCTACTTTTTTGTTAGCGGTTTTCCACATGTAATAGATGTTTCTTCTCTAGCATATGGACTTTCAAAGATTCCATGAGATGTTTATCCAGTCGTCCCAAGAAGCTGCAACACTAATAAGATCGGGGCCTGTATGAAACACCTTAAATACAGACCATTGGTACAGTAAACAAGGATCACAGCTAAAGTGGTTTAACTCTATGCGTCTGGGACCACCTGGTCTTGAAGGAGTTAAAATCCAGAGTTTCGCAGTTCATTTATCCATCCAGCATGTGCCCGTGAGGACAAGAGACGAAATGCCTCAACTGTCATCAAAGGCCGCCGACTCGGAATAATTAGTGGGTGAAACTGGCATCTCAGCCAGTATAATTCCGGGATGTGCTGTGTAAACACAAAGCCACCGAAGACCGCACTTCTTGAACTTCGTGGCCAGTCTCTGCTGGTTGTCTCTTCAGCCAGAGGCATGGTGGATAGAGCAGTGGACACTGGTCTTCAATAAGGACAGTGCTACTTCTTGCCACAGAAAGCTGTTGTTGTGCATGACGTGTGCCCATTAAGGATACGAACGTAGGCAAGCGTGATGACACGAAAAGGTGTGGGGTGGGGTAGCAGTCCTTACTGTACTGATATGCTACCTCCTTTTAGTTCCTTGTAGGTTTGTATTTACTTTCCCATGAGCAGTCCTATTTGTTGCACGATGAACTGATAAGGTTAAGGAAAGTGATAACCAAAACACTTGCACGGAGTTGTATGTTCCGGTTGCTCAAAATGCACCCACAGGTCTCCAGCTCTGGAAAACCTTTTATGATTACAATGTGTTGCAGTTGCTAAAATACCTTTATAGATTTCAGGAGACACAGCATTTTCTAGGATGTTTATCTGAGCCCTGAGGTCGTACTTTGAGAATATTTGTGCTGGAGACTTTTTTTTTAAATTGCATTAACAACTTAGTATATGTACAAAAAGTCATAAGCCTTTGAACAGAAACCTGTTAGGCTGTCCAGATTAATTATCTACCACCAGACATGCCTTTACAATATAACAAGTAGCGTTTTATCTTGGTTAAGGTGTGTAATGTCCAGAAATTTCAGCCCAATAGCTGATGTTCACCCCCGCTCTGCGTTCATACGATGTAAGTCTCGGCATAATTCACTGTCCCGCCATAGAGCTTAATTATTCATTGAAGATCCTCATCTGGCTTTAGCACAATTATAATTAGCTCTAGGCAGCAGTACAAGTCTGTGGTATATATTATGGCATGCATGCAAGGGACTTGAGCTACACCTCGATTGCTGGTTGCAGGATTATCCATCTGCCAATTGCAACTGAATACTATATCTCAGACATTTACAGCATCTAAAAGCAGGGTCTAGTATAAGATGATAGTCTTTGTGAACCAAAGAGCAAGCGAAGTCAGTGTCAGTAACGCAGCAGCTTTCTGAAAACATGGTAAGCAGGCTGAACTGGAATATTGAAGACTTCTTCTGTGTTGCAAATGAGTGTGTGGCCTGCTGCCAGAAATTCATTACTGAAGCTTGGCTGGTCCTCTGTAAATGTTACTTAAATTGATGAAATTTGAGTTGAGACTTTGTGGTTGGGGTAGGGTTTTCTTGCTCTTCTGATAAGACTTTTTTGTAGCTTATTGTGTCTGTAAGTTGAAGTTGTCTTTTGTATATATATAACTTATATATATATATCTGGTAATGCGAGACAATGGCCTCATTTCCTTTTTTATTCTCTTTTCTCAAGCCTGCCTTTTTTCCCCATGAGACTTACATACAGTAGGTAAAGTATACTTAAAGTCACAGCCGTGTATTATATATTTCCTAAACTATAACATGTCTGATTAGTACACTTGTACTAGTATAAACATTATACGTATATGTATGACGTGGTTTTAAAACCAATGGGTAAAATGCATGGAAATGAAGGGAGTGATTCAAATGTGACTGAAAATTATTTCTGCAAAACTGATTAGTAAGGATTTCTTATGAACTCTATTTCAGTGGATTTTATTTTTACTGTATTGTTTTATCTTTTCTTTTTGTTTAAAAACAGTTCAGTAACATTGATTGGGTGTCTTCTTTTAGGTTTGTTCAAAATACAAGTTAGTTCTCTCGCCTATTCAAAGTTCATGGTCAGCACCGCTTTTTGGCAAAAACCTTCAGCCACGTCTCCTTTTGTCCCTTACCTTCTGGAAACAGATGTTAACAAGTCAGTGGCCTGATTCTAACAAGTCAGTGGCCTGAATTTCTTGTTTAATTGCACCTCTTACTAGTGGACTGCATTTTGTTATTAAATATTTGATGGGCACAATTGCAAAGTTTAAGAAAGCAAGAAAGGGAGCCCATATAGCTGGTTTGTAGTTTAACTGATCCAGAAGACACTGTTCTTTAGAAAGAAGCCAGGATATCGGCTTCAACGGCATGGCTGGGCAGCTTGTTCTCCACACCCACAGCGTTTTGAGCAAAGAAATGCCTCCTGTTCTTGCCTTCATATACATTTCTGCATAGTTTTGACTTGTGTCCTCTAGCTCATATTTCAGTCTTGGTTCTGAAGTCTGCCAAGTTGAATTTGTCAACGCATTAGAGGATTGTGAATGACATGTGGTTACCTTATCTTCTCTGCTCAAGACCTAGAATCTTCAGTTCCTTTTGACTGCCGGCGTAGGGCGTTCCCTTAAGTCCTTTATGATTGCACTTCTGTGTAGTTTCCACTTACATCTTCTGGTGCTTGTGCACCTGTTCGTACTTCATAAAGATTTATTCCACACTTCATGCTTTATTTCCAAAATGTAATGCTGTAGTATTTTACAAACTGGACAGCAGTTTATAGGTAAAGCTTCCCATGAGAATAGCTGAAATCTTAGTGCGAACTGTGTGTTTGGCTGTATTGTGTGTGTATTGGCTGTATGTTTAGATCAGCTCTTGTGTATAAAGTGTTGTACAGTATTCCACAACAGGAAAGTGAAAGCTGGTAACCTCCTGGACTTTTATCAGTGACCTTGAATTTGTGCTCTGATAGCAGCTGAGCCAGCTTTGGCAAGAGTTGCTTCAGATTGCTTGGATGCCTCAGGGCTTAAGAAGGGGGTTCACGTTTAAGGAAAAAAGGTACATAAATTCCATTTGTGTATTTTATCAAAGTCTGCAAAATATCATTAATGCAAGTTTGGAATTAGTTAGCCTGTTTTGTGTTTATTCCACATAATGGAAGCCTGAGTTCTTGAAGTTAATACTTCTGTAGGTGTTAAAATACTGAATCGCACTGCTTTGCTTGATGTTTTTACTGTTTGTCTTGAATTGCCGAAGTTTTGGCATTTGCTTGTAGATGTAATTAAATAGGAAGCACCATGTGAACTTTCCTTTTTTCCGTCTCCTGGACGGTGTATCTCATGGTAGACTGTGGAATCGTTAATAGTCTTTGCTTTAAGATATGTTTCAGTAACGCAGGAGAAAATCTATCAATACGAGCATTAAACTGTATGAATGGAAGGAGAAGTGTCCCACCTGTATTTGCAGTAGTCAACTCCTTTGAGGATGTTATGATTCTAAAGATCAGGTGGTCAGTTACATTATTGTATTTGTTCCTTAGCTAATGTAAATTTTGTGTGTATTGCAAGACAACCTGGATAAGGACAAATGATAGTGCTTGCTCCTTAAGACTGTCTTTAGTCTTATTTATCTGAAAGGTTTGATTTCAGAAGAGACTGGAGAACATCTTTAAATGGGCTAGGGAGAAGCTGTTGAGTAGCTGGCTGTTACTATTTTTCCTGCCAAACTATTTTTGCCCTGGTTACCCCTTTCATGTCATGTCCCTTAGTCACTGATGTAGAAATGTAAGCAGGTGTTTTACCACTAATAGAGCTGGACCTGGACTGTGATTCAGGGGAAAGGTCAGAACCTGTGGCACTTGTGTGTCCTGTGTTGCTATGCTTTTAATCAAATTACAAAGAAGACTTGGGCTACCTGTCTTATTATTATAGCAAGATGTAATCTATTGATGAGACAACAGGAGTGTTGAAATGACTTGTTTCCATGTCTTAATTATTTTGCATTGTATTTATAGATGTTTATTCTTTTCTTGGCTAGTATTTGTCTTTTGATGATGTATGCAAACGGCAGTTTTTGGTGACGCTGTGAATCTTGTATCCACAGAAGAAGCTATCATGCATACGTACTCAGAAGTGTAATATCAACACTGACTTTTTCACATTAACGTTGCAAACTTATTCTGTTGGTTTGGTGGAAATTGTGTTTTCAGTGTCGGAATATAATTTAGAATATAATAAAACATTTGCAGAATCTGCATTAGGTCTATTTTAAAACATAAACATTCTTCATTTGTCCTGTGATTTGGCTGCTCATCTGCTGTCACTGCTACAGATCTTTACTATGTGCAAGGGAGGATTGAATTATTTAAGCCTTACGAGGACTTTTTAGCATTTAATCAGAAATAAGTGTCTTCTAATAGGCAATTTGTTGGGATTTGGGAAAATCACTGGAGACTATAATTGTGTTGTACTGTAAATTGTCTATGGGTTGAAAACCATAAACACTATTGGTCTACTGCTTATATTGTGTCCCTAGTTTGACATTTTCTCTTCTTAGTTTTCCCATTAGTATAGATTTTCAGTTCCATGTATTATTGTTGTTCTGGGAGATAATGGGATCAGTACAGGCTTCCATTAGTGACTAAGCATCAGCTGTTATGTTCTCCGTTTCCCGAGGAGCATCAAATGGGCTCTGACGGAGTTGCTGGAGCCATATAGCTGAAATGACCACATCGTGATTCAGAGGTGGGACTCCTGTAGCCTGGGAGAGCTACCTCCTTTTCAGTGTATAGATCTTGAGTGATCAGTTTTATTCCACTGTTTTGGAAGGCTTAAGATGGGTGAGACCAGTACATGCAAGCTAGTTTGAAAAGGACACCCTGTCCAGAGTATTGTGTTCAGGTAGCAGAAGAGACTTAGAAAGGGACTTGAGTGTTTATAAAGATACAGTACATCAACTTTTATATGCTGTGGGGAAGCAATATAATAATGCATAATGAAAGTGAAAGGTTTTTACAGAATGGTAAGATCATAAAGTAAAAAACAATCTACAGCTACTGTAAGTAAGCAGACTCACAGGACGTAAGTAAAAAAAAATAAGAAAATGCACATAAACCACAGATCTGGCTGCACCTGTGTACTCAATGGTGCCCATCCTGAAGAGGAATTTTGCCAGTGTTTTCATAATTGAAAGAAATGAAATGGTTGTTTCCTTTATCCCTTTGAGAATGGAAATCTCAGGTGGAGTTACAGTATACTGTCTGGTTTACTGTTAGTCAAAGGGATTTTGAAATCTGCTGAAAGTCTGCTTTCTTGGGGCCCTTTCATTTATGTTGATCTGTTGTGCTATCTATCCTCTGGCTTTTTTTCTATTTTGCATTCTTTATTTGCACAGCAAAATGATGTCTTCAATGACAGGATTTCTTTATATGTTTGTATAGGATTAATAAGAGCAGGTTTACACGGGGCTTGCTCAAAATCTTATTTTGGTATTAAACGAGGAACTGGGTAATTTTTCCATTATTTCCCATGTGCCTTTTTTAACCCTTTAACAGGGAATCTAAATCAAAATACTCTTTTGGGGGCATATCCTCTGCTATAGCATGCATATACAGGTGCATGTGATACAGTTAGAATTGTTCACATCTTCTACAGTAATGACATTTTGCATTACTTAAGGCTTTTCCACAACTGTCAAAATCCAAAGTTGTGTTTCCAAAACTATTTTTTTAATGTTTAACACACTGTGTATTCTGTTCTTATGTTAAATATTTTGAATTTTAATTATCCAAAACCTCTAACCATGGCTGAAAACAGTTATTATCATGCCGATACAATTAACACAATGGTTGAGTGAAATGTAAGTTGCAGTGGCATTCGTTGGCATTTATTCTAGGCACCAAAAAAAGAGGTTGCATTTGTTGGTGTACTCTTCAAGGTGATTTATCAACTTACTTATTTCTCCCTTAGATCACATAGTTGAAAGTGAAAGCATGGTTTATTTATAAGGTAAACCGAATTATACATGTGAAGAATTTGTCTAGGACTGTCATTAACATTTCCACATTTGTAAATGTTCCCCATTTGTCTTGTCTAAGGATGGGCTTGCAAATCTTAAACAGAACAGGAGCAAACCATGGTTAATTAGTGATTAAGAAGATGCTTTCACTTATTTCACTTTATATTTTGCAGTACAGTAGAGATGGGTACTGTAAAGGTCTTGTGTCAGTTGCTCTGTGGCTTTAATACTCACAGACAGTATCACATTCTACCACATGAGCATGTGTTAATGTCTTCTTTGTGTCCACAGTAGAACTATATAAGGGAATTCATGCTTTGTTTATTAGTAAATGGAGAGTGAATGGGACACCAGCCAGGTCTTCAAACTCTGAAATTGGGAAGACTAGGCTGAGTGCTCACAAACTCTCACTGTGCTGTAAGTCAAAAGCTTTTAAAGGGCCCTTCTTGGTTTTGGCAGCTGGATTGCATTACTTTTGTGAATTGTTTTATGTTAATCAAAAGGTTTAAAAAACATTTTGTGAACGTGGGGTGTCTTTGAGTTGCCTAATGCACATGCTTAGAGGCAACTGCTTATTTTATACAAATATTAACCTTTACTGAACCCATGAAGAAAAAAACTAAGATGAAAGGTAATGTTAATCCAAAACATCAGAAAAACGCACCATCATACACCATGTTGTGCGTGTAGTTGAAAAGGGAAGACTTGGATACGGTCCATCTGTCAAAAAAGTAGGTCAGTAGACATCAGTCCTGTGCTGTTCTCTTTAAGGCACTGGTGCATGCTGGAAGCTGATATGGAGGCTGAACACTTAGGATGCTACTCTGTGCTAGCAGTCACTGTCTCTATTCTTGTGCGGTATTTTAAATTTGCTTTAAAGGGCTAATTAATAAACTTCATGCAATTTTTAAAATGCTTTTACTTGCCAGTGTCCTAAAATGGTTTTATCCGGTTGTACTTTTTTGAAAAATATTGCTTTGTGGTGGGCAATTTTAAAAGATGGATAAATATAAACATCCATTCATCATTTGGGAGGCTATGGACATTTACTGCACTTCCTGAAAGGACTAAATGTGTTATAGGACATGACCCTGTGAACTGCAGTGCAGCCGATCTATTCATACAGACATTTAGGAAAAGGTGCAAGGCTGAGTAACAAAAACAGGGTATTTACCACAGATCTGCACTTATAGCTAATACTGTAGGTTATTTTTGCTTTTGTTCCATTTTCGATTTAAGAATCTTTTATGTAAGATTTGATCACAAGCCTTCTGACAATGTAAACACCGTAATGTATGGTCTAAGTGCATCTCTTACTAGTGCTACTTGTACATAGTTTGTAACAAGTTGGTTGGGTAAGAACTACCTTTTCTAAATCCATGTTGACTATTCCCTAGGATCCAATTTCCACGCAGGTGATCCTGTAATTTAGTTCTAACATTTCACTTGAGCATGCAGCTTTTTGGGAAACAACCAAATCTGAGCAAACCATTAAGGAATTCTGACAATTAAGTAAAGGTATATTATACTGAAAGGCTTAGTCTATATAGGATTAAAGCAGTTCACAATGGTGAAGATGAACATCTGCAGTAAGATATTTCCTGTTGATGTCTATATCCTTCATTTCTTCCTGTTTCTCAAGTTCCTAATTATTGTTTTTTTTTGTGGATACTTGAGTATGAAGTGAGTGACAAATTCATGGGATCAAGTCAAGGATGTTTTTGTGACTACGTTTTAAAGCCAAAAAAGCTTTTTGCTGTTGCGTTTAATCAAAACTGTGGCAGATCTAGAAACCTCACCGAATGGTGCATCGTGTATTAACCTTCAGTCATGTCTCGAGCCAGATTCATGCACATCCACAGATGAAAAGCTCCTGTTTCCCCCCATCTTTAGTGTTTTTGTGTTTTCGACTTTCTTTCAGAAGAGCTGCTCAAAAGGAAATAAAAGAGGAAATTCATAGCATTCATTGTTAAATTCTTTAGGCCATGCTTTATCAGTAGTAGCTGCAGAACTTGTGATGAAATACAGCTAGTCTCCCAGGGTTGGGATTTTAAGTAAAATCTCGTTACCTACTGAAAGCTGTAACCAAAATCTTACAGCGGTTCTTCTCATAGCAAGTGAGAAGATCTTGGCCGAGTTCTTATTAAAACGTTATCCTGCAATGAAGATGTATAATTTGTTAATAAATGAAAATTGACTAGAATGATCTCGCTAAAGAGGATAATGCTTTATATTTCAGTGTGCATCTTGACTTTTTGCATTCAGAATAATAATAAGATATTTCAGCCCTGCACCTGCGGAGCTATGAAAAGAATAAAGCCACTATTGTCCTTGCTGTGCAAATAAAGGTTAAAGCAGTTCTTTTGATGTCTGCTAAAGCAAATCTTTTGATAAGAATCTGAAATTTATTTTTTAATTACTTAGATGTACTAGTTACTCAGTATGGTAAATATAATTTGACTCCTTCCTGTTGAACAAAGTTCATTTTTCAGGAGCTGATCAGATCAAACTTGCAAAAAGATTTTTTTCTGCTTTATCCCCACATTCTTTACTTAAAATAATTGAAAATTGACCCGCGGTTGCTGGAATGCTACATCTTAAAACTGTTATTGTTTATAAACTTCAAATTCTTATGTTGCGGAGATAAGCAGTTATCCAGTAGTTATGTACTGCATTGCGTTCACTCAAGGAGTCAGGATTAGTCATACTGCAGAGTGATTTGACATTATTATTTTTGTTTACTTTGCCCTTGTAATAATACATTATTTTAATAATTCTTATTTTATCAATCCTCAAACTACAGATGTCATTGTCTTGCGTAGAGGACAATTGCATTTTTAATTATTTCTAACTTAGCAGTGTGTATCGCAAACCTATAACCCATATAGGATTGGCTATGGCCCACAGTTAATCACATGGATTGTTGATGAAAGCGTCTGTGGTTTTGAAATAGTTAAGCCATTTAATAAGACCTGCTGACATTTGGTGTTTTGTGACAAAAGTACAGTAACACTGTACTGGCATGGTGCTGATTGGTCATATTGGAGTTACCTTCATTCCAAAGTGGGGTGGGGGCTTTGACGTGAAAAATGTGCATTTCTTCATTTAAATTAGGTAATCTAGTAAGTGTGGTTCAGAAATATCTGAAGGTGTTGCGCAAAAGAATAGTTGAGAGTAGTTCTAATTTTCAGAACTGGTGTGTAAAATGATCATACTTTTCAGTCCTTTGTAACCTAAAAGTTTTTCAAATCCATTTGGTTGCAAGTTGGATGATTAACCTTTGAAACACATTTTCATTATGGTTTTTGCTACCACTTTTTGTGGAGGTTTAAAACATAGTTAAAGATTCTGTCGAAAATCCTGAGTTTGTTGAGTATGCGTTCATATTAGGAATTGCCTAATACACCAACAGCATTTACTGTATGTAAAACCGCCTCTGTGATATCTCAGGGTCTGCTTTGTTTGCAGTTGGGTTACTCTGCCTGTCATACAGTATCACATATGCTGACATGGCATTTTTGTACGTAATATTCTGCTGCAGTTGTATTCCTGATCCTGAGTTCAAAACATTTAAGAGTTTTATGAAATCATATGATGGAGAGCTTTGCACATTGACATTTTTGGAAGTCGAAATTGACTAAATCTGAATTAATTCACCTTTTCTTTAATATGATTTACTAACGGGAACAAGAAAATTGCCAATAGTGTTTTCTAATCAAGCCTTTGGCCCGCTTTGGATATGAAGGTCTGAACAAAATGTTACCACGTTTTGAACTGAAGTTAATTTTCTAATACCGGAAACACACAAGGCCTGATTGGACTGCTTCTGCTAATCAGTGAACTGGGATCAGTCTCACTGGTCTATTCCCCGAGGTCAGTTCCAGTCTCCTTTACTCAGGATCACTGCACACATAATGGGGGGGAAAAAGGGTGAAAAATAGTGAAAAAGACATTTTATTTTGTCTAGGTGTTTTGTGTATAACGAGCCATAAGGCCTGGAAAAAGCAAATCTTTGCAAAGGGTTTTCATGTGAAAGATACAGCAGTTTTAGATATGTACATTGTAACATGATTATGGCCTCAGTTTATCTCATATTGACTTTAATGACAAACTAATTAGGAGTGTGTGGATTGAACACTGCATTAGTACATTTAAGTCGTGCCAACTGTTAAGAATTTACTGGTCTCAAGTTTCATGTTCATATATTTATGCACTTCAATGTGTAGTAATGTTACCATTTGAAGTGTCTTGCTGATTGTATTGTCTTTAATATTAATAAAAACATACTGTAACTCAAAAATGATTCAGATATTGCTCTGTCCTGTATCCTTTTCACAAAGAAGCTAAAGGTTCACTCTAACTAAACCTAGCGGCTCAAATTGTGTATTATAACATGTTCTTTTGTATTTTAAAGCCATTCTTTCTCATGGTATTTATTTAGATGTATTTCAAACAATTTTAGTTTTTCATGAAAATGCTGTTGCCATAGCCTGAGTCTAGTCCCAGTGATCCAAATTTGACGAATACTGTGATGGTGCTGTTATCAGCTTTAAAAAAAAAAAATGCTTGTCTATTCCTTCTCTGGTCCTGTTGTCAGCATTGTAGCTGTAGCTGAAAGGAAAAGCCTTGTAATTTCTAACATAATTCTTGTTCGAACTGCCTGCAGCCCACTGCCTCCCATCAAGACCAGAATAGTATAGTAACTATGCCTGACTAGTGGTCCCAATGTCGACAGCTCAGCTCCAGTACGCTCAGGAGGGGAGACATCATGAGCAGACTTTACAAAAGTGGCAGGCTTTACACCTGGGACGCGACAGTGATATAGTGTCGTGGTGAGGCCATTATTTATAACCTGTACAATGGACAGGCACAAAGGAGGGAAAGAGGATTCCAGATCAGTGACATGCAGTAAGTACGCTCAGTTCTGCAGGGCATAGTTGTGCTCTCATTGCGCTGATATGCTTCAGTGACATAGAAGTTTATAGTTGTTCTCCCTTCATTTTTGGGGGTGGCATAGATTAAATCTATCATATCGGCACCTTCTGAGCTGCGTATTGAACCAGCCATCTTTTAACGTGGGTAGCAAGGAAATGAACAGCGAGTAAGTTGTGCATTTCACTACTTATGGCTGCTTGTTTTAGTCCCTGCAGAGCGCTTGGCTCTGACAGACGGAGAATCCTGTGTGTCTGTCAGTGGGCACCCTGCAGGTCTTATGCTTTGCGGTTATGAATTGTTTGTGTAAGTGATAGACCTCATTCGAACTGCAAAGTCTGGCTGCATTATTCATTCTCGAGGAATGCCTGGTCCACTAGCCATGCTCTGAGCACATTACTTGGGATAAATGTTGAAATTCGGCACGGTTAAAAAATAACCCTCCAGGGGCTACCATGCATCAAAACGGAATGTGCAAATGGCAAATTCAAGTTGACCTCATTTTGATTCCTCTTTCTGTGAGTTGTTAATAGAATGATTGAGGATTTAGATATTTTTCCCGGGATGAATGTTAAATAGTGGTATGCTATTCTATGTCCACCCTTGTAATAAACTGGCACATTTATTGCTAATATGTTGCACTTCGGTTATCTCCGATTGAATGTTCCTGCATGTAAGACTTCAAAATCTAATAATTCCGTACAATTATATAGATCTTTCCTGGACACTCAAAGCTTGTTACAGGTAATGGGGACTCCTCTCAACCACCACCAATATGCCACCTGGATGATGCGACGGCAGCCATAGTGCACCAGAACGCTCACCACACATCAGCTCTCAGTGGGGAGGAGAGCAGAGTAATGAAGCCAGTTGATAGATGGGGATTATTAGGAGGTTGTGATTGGTAAAAGCCAGGTGGAAATTTGGCCAGGATGCTGGGGTAACACTCCTACTTTCTCCTTTTTGAGATGACCTGGGATTTTTAATGACCACAGACAGTCAGGAACTTGGTTTTACATCTCATCTGAAGGATGGCACCTTTTTTGCAGTACAGTGTCTACATCACTGAGGCATTAGGACCCACACAGACCACAAGGTGAGCGCCCCCTTCTGGCCCCACTAATACCTCTTCCAGCAGCAACCTTAGCTTTCCCAAGAGGTCTCCCATCCAGATACTGGTTAGCTTCAGTGGGCTGCCAGCTGCGAGTTCTAAGTTAATATAGCTGTCATATAGATGTCATAAAATCTTAATGGATTTTTTAACTTTATTAAAGTGCCGTCTAACATTCCATATTTGTTTTTGGAATTAATAGTCCAGTATAGTTATGCTAACATATCTAGATTTTAAATTACTGCCTACATGTCAGGATCACAGGGATTCCTTAGTTGTTGCTAGCTGCTATTCAGAGAACCTGAGCTTACAATCTGTGATAGTTTGAAAGACTCCTGCTACTTTTTCATTAAATAAACCATTACCATTAAACCAATTTGAAAAGCACTAGCAGGCGTTAACTAGTAAGCATTTTTATTTATAGATTACTTTGGAGTCACAAATTTGTTAAACTCGGCTTTCTTTACAGAGGGATGACAGTTCCCATCTGCTCTCACCTTTAACATATGGCCTGGTGCATCGTTTTATGTTAAAGTGCAGGGTTGAGCATGGAGTGTCTGTGTGTCTGCAGGTTTTCTTTCCAACTCATCTCTTAACCTAATTCGACTTATTATTAGCTTAATAGAACCAATAGTGTCTCCCAGCTCTAGTCTTTGCTGCTTTGAAGAGTCCTAGAAAACCTGCAGAGACAATGGCCCTCCAGGACAATTTAAAGCCTCAGATTAATAGGTGGTGGGAAATAGAGATCTGCTGATTAGAGGTGATGACAGGTTGGCTGAGTCTTGATGTGAGTTGTACCTGTCTAATCACATGATTTAATATTTGGGATCACATTTGGCCAGCCCTGGCTTTGGTGATATCCAGGTCACCCAGGTCTTGTTTTGCCTTTTAAATTGTCCTCTTCCTTTTTTCAGTGATTAATTCTAGCATTATATGTGACGTGGCAATACAAAATCAATGGGCTAGATTCAGTGCAGTTTCGTCAGAAGTAAAAATAGCTCGCTCGCTTGTCTTTTCTCTGAGTGCTACAGTATGCTGACAAGGATGAAATGAAGGATCCTGTGGCAATTCATTCAAAGCGGTGTTACCGTTACATGCAGGTTGCATGTGGTATCAGACATAATGTTCGAGTAGAGAGCTTCCTTGAAGAGTTCTCTGCCTCTTAATGCTGTACTTGAGCTGATGCTTTTATTTTGATGTATTAGTATTGTGTAGTTAATGGAATGCATTTCAAGATGGAGATGCTATATATTTTGGTCTTCACTTACGTAGGCATAAACTGTTCACCTATAGTAAAAACAAGTGACATATTTTGGCACTGACCGAAAAGCCTAACAAACAGCATGTGTGCCATAGGCGTCACCTTCCACACAGCCTGTTTTCAATATTGTTTTTTTAAAAGTATTTTCTTTGCAAGCAGTTTAAAAATGAAAGGAAAAGTTCCTTACATGATGACAAACTGCAATGCAACTATGGTGATCCACTGAATGTTTTTATTAGGGATCTGCTACGTTCCTCCCCCACTCTCTAGCTTGCCAATACGCTGCATAGAATGGGAAGGAGTTAAGATGTTATCTTTTAAGTTCATCATGACTCGTTTTACTCCAACTGTTAACTTTCCTTTAAATGGACTGAAATAGCACTTCAAAACTCCCAAAGACTGACCTAGTGCCAGTGAGAATCAGAAGGAGCATATATTCTAATAGTGTGTGCCTTGGACATACTATGCTCTGTGCCACTGTCCTGTGGAGTAATATGACCCCTCCGCTACCTATAAATACGTCCGCTCGGAAGTGTGACAGGTGCTAGGCCTTTTGAGTGGAGACCTGAGTGTCGGTATTAATTCATTTGAAAAGCAAAGACGAGGACTAGAGCACAGCATTACAAGATGTACACAATGCAGTCTGGATCCTTAAGGTGTGTCTCAGAGGCTGTTGAGTACAGTACAGGTGGAGTGAAATCCAGCCTTGTCTCCTTAACTTTTCTGAGTCACAGTGTGCAGCAGCAATGCTAGCGTCTGATCAGTGTGAGGGCTTGATGGGAGCATGGAGTGCCCTCAAAGGCATTAATTTCCCTGGATCTGGAGGGTTCCAGGGTTTATGTTTAAGGCAGCTTCCCACTTTCTGCAGGGGGAAGGTGGTGTGACGTTCCAGTGGAAATTCATGGGGAGGTGGGAGTCGAGGCAGATAACGCAGGAGGAAGCCTGTGCCATCTCTCGGCTCTGTGTTCTCTGTGTGGTCTCCAGCAGGCCACGATGGTGCCAGTTCAGTCTGCCAATACATTGTGTCTGCAGTAGTATGCTTTTCAACTGTTTTGTCGAAACAATATTCCATTCATTAACGATCCCTTTGTCACTCTCATTGTCCAGACTGTTTTTTTTTGGAGACCTCTGCTGCTGTATGCAATTAGGCTCATGAGTGTGGATAGCTGAAGGAAAGATGTCAAAAAATGTGTCCATAGATTTTCAATATAAGCATTTGAAGTATCTTCTTATCCTCATGAAGTTAAACAACTCAGCATAGCATAAAAAAGCTTTTTACAGAAAAAGGTCCTAGATTGTACTTTCCTTATGATTATCAGTCAGACTCATGTTCAATTTCAATTTACACATGGTAACCTTCATTTAAACAGTGGCTAGGCAGAGAGGCAGGACCTGATATATTAAGATTTGCCCTGTTCCTTCCTACAGGTGCTATGATGATGCTTCCTGATGTACGGATAAAAAAAGAAAAACATAATTGGGTGATATGTAGGAAATATGAGCATCAACAATTTTTATATGAGTACCAGATCATTTTTTTGCATGACTTTTGTATTTCTGGAAGCTCTATTAAACTGTAAGAATGCATTATAAATATTTGTTGTGCTTCACAAATGAAATGTTTCAGTTTTTATTGCTTGTAATAATACTGTTGTATCTACTCCTTCTTTGGCTACTTTCCAAATGCAGCATGGCTGACATCCTAACAGCAGAAAGAGTGCTCTGCTGGGATTGTGAATAAACACTAAGTAGGGATTGTGTACTCTATGCTTTGCTCAAGTGTTAAGGACTGAAGTAGAGGTTATTTAAAACAGTAGATTGGATGCCACCCATGCCACAGTAGAATGTGCCACTCAGAGCTGGACACTGGAGCTGGACTGGACAGTCAGGCTGTCTGGCTCTGGAGCAGTCCAGCTGGGGTTACTTAGTTATCATTTTTATTTTCTGGGAGTTAATTTTTCCTTATGACTTGCTTCAGAAGGCTCCATTTCATCCTCTTTTCATTAGTGTTTTGAAGCCATCCAGTGCTCCTGGGTTGATTTTTCAGAACCTAATGAAGCACTTGTGTGGGATTATGGATCTAATTATTATGTGGTTCCTTATTACTGACGGCACCAATGTTGCTTTTCCAGAGATGCTCAGCAAGTAATTTCAGAGACTAATATGTTGTTGACAGCTTGATTTTTATGTCTTTGCACCCGGGAAGAAACTGCATTAAATTACCGCAATGAGATGCCAGGAGCTTCTCGTTGTGAGACTTGTTTTCAATAACTATTAAGAAGACGTGGTTTCTTAATAAAAAAAAAAAACTGCTGCTTTTTAAATAATTGACAGCAGTTTGTCATTTATGGTTCGTGTAGATAAGCTAGCTGAACTGGACATGATTTTACACTTTTTACTTGTGCACACGCTTCATGATAGGAATAAATTGCATCCTGTTCTAAGGAGAAATCTTTTGGGACCTAGAACACATTAATGGGTTCCAGAAAATGTTACAGAGACAGCTTTTCTTGATCCCATGAGATTGCTGCAAGGACAAGAGCTAATATGCTTTGAGATTGAATAGTTAGCTGTTGACTACTTTCGCGAAAGCTTCTAATGTTAAAGTCAAGGACCTATAGATTCGAGAGTGTCTGTGTTTTCGGAGTGTTCTGAAAGGTTTTCAGTCCAAAATGCTTCTTAATGACTATAAACATAGCAAACCCAAGGTTGAATTACTGAATTATTTAATCTCTTTCTGCGTTGACTTTAACCCTAAGCAGGTGAATCTAGTTGAACTACAGTACTGCTTTAACAGTCTAATGTAGACCTTTTCTTTTACATGTCATGAAAGCCTCATAGTCACACTGGTGCCGACAAATACTTCTTGGTTGTTACGTAAACTCCAAGTCAGGTTCATGGCTTTGAGAGTGCTTTACTAAATAAGGCACTGAAGGGGCAGTAGCAGCATAACATAAAAAAAATCTTGTTTTTAGTTGCTTGTTGTAAAAGGTTTATTTGAAACTTAGTTCTTACCTGCTTAGTTTCAAGATCCATTTAGGGCTGTTTTAATTCCAGCTTCTGTTATAAACATACTCTCGTGAAAGCTGCCAGCGAGTTTCACTCAAATGGATGCTTTGCTTCCATTCATGGTTCTTGTTAGGAACGCTGTAGCAGGAATAATTGAATTACAGGGATGTGAAGAGAGGGAGGTGTCTCCACAATTGGAAGGTTTGAATAAACATTTGGGACACTCTGCTTTTTCGTGGGGGATGGGCCATGGGTAGCTTACCTTGCGTAATAGAAAGAGGTTGTGTATTTTGTCATTTCATTTTCTACAGATTTTCCACAGCATGGATTAGATGCCATCTCTACACAAGGCTTCTAACCTTTTGACCCCTGAAGAGGCCTGGTAACAGCTGGTGCACAGATGTAGTGATCTTTGCAAAACTCACAATGAAAGAAGATACTGGAGCATGCAAAAGTAAAATTATAAAACATGTGGCCTTTTAGAAATGGATTTGCTGTTTCCAAGCCTTTAAACTTAGTTCTTGTGCCAATGGCCTACAAATTGTCCTCCTTATCACAGAGTGATGCATCATGCAAGATCTAAAATTGCCTCACTCTGCTAGTATGAGAAGGATATGTTCCTTTCAATTAACTGAGCACACATTTGTTGCTTGTGTCTGAGCTCTAGCTTAGACATGGCTTTATCTGATCTGACACGGCTTGACACCGTTTTATTTTGGTGAGTTTTAAATGTTTTGTAGATTAGAATTCCAAGAAATGGAAGATCCCATTACCATCCTCCAGTCAGCGTCTTCAGTGTAACATCTTGGAACATCCTAAGACGTTATTTAAGACAAGAAAGCTGTTTTTGGGGCTGGGCCAGATTGTTTTAGCATTAACTATAAAAAGAAGCAGCTTGACTGCCTGACATCTCAGCTTTTCTAGTATTTTTCTTTCAGTATTTTGAAAAATTAATTGGCAAATTAGTAGTGAGGAATGGGTTTACTTCAGGTCTCTCAGACTAATATTAAACTGTAACATTAACCTTCCTGTTGCATTTCAAAGATGTTCCATCATAAATCAACTTTATAGCAACATCTGTAGCATCCATGTTAATAAAGTAACTGAGAGTCACTGTTAAGAGCAAACAGATTGATTTAATTACCTTGTTCACCCTCTTCATTGCTTTCTGGAGCCCATTAAGAGCAGATTAAACTAAACGTTCTCCATAAATGGATAACATTCATAAGTTTAAAGACACCTTCATGGAATAAAAATCACACTGCCTGAAAATGTAATATGCTCACTTAATAAGACAATACTGAAGAAGATAGGCTCAATGCTTGACCTTTTATTAAACAAAATCTGTAGAAAAGACCCTCGCGCTCATATTTTAATTGCTTTTCTCTTTCAACATTTTGTGCTTCATACAGGTGAGTATTGTCTCTTTGCATGTTAATGTGGCGTTTCAAACTATAATGTCATATCTTTGTATGATATGTGTAATCTGTTTCAGCAGCCCTGGCTTTTGGTAAAGTGAGCCCCTCGAATCAATGTCCTGCCCTTGAAAGGGTTTTGTTAGAAGCTGTTAACACAGAGCACGACCTTGTTTCTAATGCCTTGTACAATGTATATTTAGTAGTTTTTGAACAGCAGCGTTGTGGCTCCCTGTTCCAAACTAATCTAGCTATCAGTTTCAGCCTCGTCCAGGATCCCCTCTCTGGCTGTCTTTAAGTTTTCTATTTAAACAGTGCTTCCTATTTATTTTGGTGCCAGTAACTGTTAGAACATTTTGGGTTGTTTTAGTTTGATATCTCTGTGTAAAATAGACTTAAGCTATATAAATATCTGAAAAGTAATTATTTTGCTAAATGTGTAAGTTTTGATCAGTTGTTGCAAGCTGCAACCAGTTTATATTCTAGAGTGTTAAAAGTGCAAAAATACTTAAGCCTGTTGAATGATATGACTGGAAAGGATGTGAGACTTCACTTCTGTTTTAATTTAATTTTGTAGAATAGGTTTCCTTCTCGACACTTGGAAGATAGTTATTCATCAAGGGATTCACGTGCTATTGATGCATGGGATGGTTAGTTCTCTGCTATCATTATTTTCCAGGACATCTTAACTAAAACCTAATTAATGTTTTTAGTCTCAGAATGTGTTTCAGTGTTACGGTTCAATAATGTCTTTATTAAGAAGGATGACGTTTCAGTTTTCCCTCTATCAGTGATTAATTTATTAAAAAAGAGCTGCCTGGATGTTTATAGTGAATGTTAAATCACTCATACATAGAAACAAAAGCCATTTAACTTCTAATTGTCTCCAATTAGTTTGTTGTTAATAGTTAATACAAGATTATTTTAAAACTTGAAAGCTGAAGTCAGGAAGAGCAATAGGATTTCTGGGTGTGAAAATTCAGGAGCAAAACTAAACTTTCATCCCATTATATTTCGTACCTGATAATTACACATCAAAAAAGTTTGTATTGAAGAAATAGCCTCTCTAAAAGGCTTTTAATGGCCAGTCTTTCACAAAATTCAGGCAGCACCTCAGACGTGCCCATTGTTACTTATTTTACAGATCTGCTGGTGGGAACAGTAACGATTTATTTGCTTGAGGCTTTTGAAAATGACTTTGACAGGACACCAGTTTTGTTTGTAAAAGCACTGATAAAAGTATCATCGTTTCGATGTGGCCAATCTTGGTGCATTTTCCGTCACTTTTCATTCAAATGTTTTCAATGGTTGAGAGCCTCAGCTACCTTTTCCTAAAGGCTACAATCAGAACTTCAGTGATTGGGACACATTTTATGTGGTGCCAAAAAAAGTCAACCTACTTTAACACTTTTGCGTTTAAATAGTTTAGCGCATTACGTTAATATAATAGCAGTATGTGTTGCTTAAATCTTTTAATTATGACAGGCGCTCTGTGCTCTGTACTGTGCTACTGCAATTTCTCTGCAATTCTTTTCTTTCTGGGTCATTAAACAGGGTTAACAATTAGTTGATATCCAGTGTCAAGCCTTTTCACAGGCTCTATTTCTTGTTTTTAGCCTGCATTATACTACTATTTCCAAAGGATCCTAAAATGTATTTTATTTAATGAAACAGGTGTTTTTGTTTCCACTTCATACAGCAGCAATTCATTTTGTGGTTCATTTATTTGACTGTGGGTTTGTCTTTGTTGACTAAGCTTGAACCTCTAACTCCCCACTTAGCTAATTAAATTGCTGCATCAGCAGTAATAGATTGATAGTGGTGAAACATGCTGGATATGAGTTAATTGAAGTGGTGGTTGAATAATGAGTGAAAGCCTTTAGTAGAAATCCTTATTTCTCAGGTTTCCTACATTTGCTTCTTTTGTATTTCATTTTTCTTTCTCTGTTGACAATTTAGTATGTGCAAAGTAGATAAATCAGTACATTTTCTGTGAAAAGGCTCTTCCTTGAAAACATATCTTTTTCTGATTATTCTTTACTACTTTGGAATTTTTAAGACTAGTTGGAGTGGAAAGATCTGGAACGACACTAGTAAGGCGTGTTTCCCTATTTAACTTTTCAAGTGCTGGAGTGTTTCTCTCCTGCATTTCTGTTTGACAGTGTAACAGGATGCAATGGTTTTGCTGAGTCTGGAGAATTCAGACGATTAGATTACCCTTGCCAGGTTCCAAGGACAAATAAAGAACATATTTTGCTAATGGAGTGTTTGTAGAGTACGGATCTCAACTAATGCATTGTAATCAGATCGTGTTTAATGAAGTAATTTCATCTTGTGTTTTTTACCAGCACTTGAATCGTGGAAATAAAAAAATTGATCTGTCAGCTTTTCTCCTGCAATTCAATTTCTTACCAGCGTTGTCTGTTTTATGATTGGTTGCTTTCATACCTACAGTCCTGTGAAGAAGAGGTCCCAGTTTAAGACAATATGTTGTTACTTAACTTCAAATAAAAAAAATACTAATAAAAATAAATTCAAATAATATGCAGTGATAGTGTTGTGCCTGCCTAATGCACTTATATTAGAGACATAAGTGCAAGTGAGTATGGACAGGTTAGGTTGAGTCTCATTTTTTAATATCTAGATATTACACATTTTTTTCTTCCTGGAAGAAATATGCCAACTCATTAATCTTTGAAAAAACAGTCCATCTGCAAAGTGTAACTTCAAAACACGAGGTAAAAGCTCAGCTTCAATAACATTTTAAAACAGCTTCATTGCTTTTGCGGTTTATTCTTAGGAACTGTTTATCACCCTATGTACTTTCTTCAGTAGAACTGTTTTCACCCAGATGTGATCATAACCTGCACTTATAAACTGACCAGATTTCTCCTTATATAGGTATTGGATACATTAGCGAGTTCAGAGATACTTCAGAAAACAGATGAATTTCTTTAATTGGCAGCTGCAGAGCTGTGTAGCTACACAATGACTGCCTCCCACTCCTTGTGCGAGAGACTGTGTATATTCAAAATGAGTGGTATTCATTGCTGCAAATAGCTATTGCATACAGTACATTCATGGATGGACACATGCACCCAGAACAGGGCTCTGCATCTGGGGTGAAGGCCTGCATGCTTTTCACTTGGCCTGCAACCATTTTTGTAAACCAGCATTTAATATGCATTAACGTGTTGTTCATTTCTGTTATTCTCCATGTACAGATCAAAGTTCATTTGTCCATCAGACATCCATTTTAAGGCAAACTGGTTTAAAACTTCCTTTCTTTGTAATTTGACTTTTGAGAAGTAGTCCAGAATCGTGAAAACTAAAGTCAAAAGTAAAAAAAATCAAAATATGCATTTCTTCAAATCGGTCATATTTTCTGACTGTTTTGTTCTGCCTTTTTTGCTTCAAGATATATTCAGCTACAGTAGCTAAAACTAGAACTACTACAGGTCTGTGCTGTTCTGGGCAGTTTTGTCCCTCTTCTTTATGCAATAGAGTATTGTGAAATTAGCGGTGACCATCTTTGGCACATTTCAGGAAAGTTGTGTGTGACAGCGGCAAGATTTTACAAGGGGGAAGCTGTAGGTATCCTGCACATCCTGTAATCAAGGTCTACTGCAGCAGTCCATCCCCTAGAAAAGCAGACCTGGAAACGGTGAACACCCCCTGGCTGCTTCCAGTGCGCTCAGCTCGGTGAGCCTGGCAAGCTGGAGTGAGCTCACAGGCCTGTCCAAGTCGGCCACACTGTAACCTCCCGCCCCTCCCCCCAGCGTAGCCACCTGAGACACTGAGACAGTCCTGTGCTGTTAGTATTATGGGTTCTGTCTAGGTGACTTGGAAAGAGTGGGAGAAAACCCCGTCAGACAATTGTTAAGCAATGTTTTTTTTTTTTCCATCATTCGTTCTATTACTGTGTTGATGTAGAAAGATGTGTAAATTGAGGTGTGAGTCATGCTTAAAAGCTGTGCTTTTTCATAACATTGAACCATATATTCAAAGCACTAGACTGTTAAAAGAATGGACAAATAGTACTATTGCTGTCACTGTACAGATAAACCTGGTCTCTGTGATAATACTGAACGAGAGCCAACTACGCACCATTTTTTCAATGTACTGTTCTCTCTTGAGCCCTGAAGTCCAGAGAAAAGAGAGGTATCTGTGAGTTCCGGTTGCCCAAGAGAAACCTACAGTATGAAAACTGTGTTGAGAGAACTGGATGTATCTGGACAACCAAAATGGGTAAATTCAGCTTCGTCAAGCAGTGCTCTGGTAGGAAATTGTGACATTCAGCTGCACTTTGATATACAACATGTGGATAGTTGACATTAATGTGTTTTGCTATTTTACCATATTCCAACTTTAACATAGTCGGAGGAGGGCTACTGCTTTTAAGTAATCCAGCTGTCTCTTTAAATGTGTGGAGATTCTTGAAAGACCCTTAGGTTATTTTCTTCTTGCGGAGTACAATTCATTACTGGTAAGCATTGCATGGTAAGTTCCGTTTGAAGAGCTTTTTGCCGTCGGAGACGTTGCCTAGAGGTCACTACGAGGAAGTAGCTCTTGACCCCCAATGGGTCTCTCTGGGTCAAGCTGAACCGACAAAGAACTGGATATGGCCATTTCCGGGCCACCCTACACAAGTGGGGCCTCACTGACGACCCAACTTGCGAATGTGGCGATGGCAAGGAGCAGACGGCCGACCACATCCCATACTCCTGCCCTCGCTTCAGATGCCCCGGCAACTTCACCGATTTGGATGATGCCAGCCGTGACTGGCTGAGGCACTAGACTGTGACAGTATAACTATGTAACCTCTGCATGTTAAGCTCATACGAATAATAATGTTGAGATCCTGAAATTTGATGGCACTAAAGATTGTAAGCGTCTGAAGCAAAATTGGTTCACAAAATTATAGGTTGATTTCTGCATGATCTGTTCTTATAATATTTAATGCATAGCCAGGCGTCCGTGTAACTCAGATTAAGTTAAATATCACTATTGTATGTGATTTGCTTTAATAAGTATTCAAAATCAGCTTTCAGATCTAATGAGATTTGAATTTGGAAGTAGTTGTCTCTTGGGACCTCAGCCCACAGAGGTTTTCTTTGGCTTATATACGTCTCGTTCTATGTTGGTAACAATCTCTGTGAACTGGTACATCATAATTGCGGTCTAATGCTTTAACAATGCTCAGAGGGAGCAGGACTAACCTTTGTCAAGACCTGGATACAATCATGTTCCGATTCCTTTTATCCACCCTGTCTCATAGTGCCTCCTCCCAGTTTATAGACTTGTTTTGTGCCATTCATTTCCTTGAGAACTCCTATTAAATGTCAGCCGAGTCCATTTATTTTTCATGCCCTGGTTACTGTAACAGCCAGAGCCTGCATCAATGCGTACCCCTGGCTGTGGTTCTGGTGGGCTACAGTGGTCACTTCTGTGGTTCAAGGTAAGGGTACTGAGACCAGGTAGACCTATTCCTCTGTCATTGGGAACGTCGAGTTCTGCAATGAGAAATCTGGCATTAATGAAACCAAACATGTACAACCTTTCCAAATTGTAATGCACTTTGTCTTTAGAATTAGAAATGGTTAAACTGTCAGAATAAATGTTACAGGTGTCATATGTAATCAATACATGATGCATACTACAAATAAGATTGATAATGCTTTTGCAGTCAAACAGCAGTCATTATTCATAATAGTATTTGATACATTTAGTTTCCCTTTTCTTGACTGTATTTACATGTGTGTTTCTTTTATATTTGTTTCAAAGAGTCTGAACATATTATGACATGTTCTATATTTTCACAAAGAGCTGTTGGGGGAAAAAAATGATAGTTTGTATTGCTTTGAAATTTAAGGACCATTAATTTAAATTATGATCCTTTTTCAGTGAATGGTGGAACAGTAATGATCTAGTGGATTAGTAAGTAAACCTCTAGAAGTTTCTGAAGTTTTTTCTCACACAAGTGACAATGAAATGAGATGCAAAAATCAGCTTCATTTTTCTGAGTAAATACCTTTGTAAAATATCTGAATTTGAGGTTGCACATGGTGTGAAATCATTTCACTTTTTTCTCAAATTTGGCACATGGTTAAAATGCCAGTAATTCTCTTCTCTTAATCTGCTTGACAAACACGTGAGTGAGCTGCTTTTGAACAGGAAATTAAGCATTCAGGAGGCCAACGCTCCCTAGAGTTTGTGCATTACTATTGAAAGTAATGCAACAGAATGGGATCAAACATTTTATTATTGGATTTAGCTGTGAAGCTACTGTGGAGGTGATGGTATTGTGCTGGCTGTGATCTCGGGCCTCACTTCAAAATAAGCCTGTTGCAAAGGGGGCTGGGAGCTGTTGACATTTCTTTTGCTGAACTATAGGTCACTAAGATTGTTCCTCAGACAATTCGTGGAAATCTGACAATACAGAGAACAAGATCTCTACTGTTTGTACCCTTTGTAGAACCTTGACTATGATTTTTATGAGTTTATATGAACTGCTGTAGATCTCCAGAAGGTGTAGTCTGTGCATTGGTGATGTTCAGCTAGGACATGAGAAAAGCTTTGACCACTGTCACACCACAGCAGAATACAGTCTGTCTGTTCTGCTTTGCTCTGTGAGGCTCTGTTGTTCAAGTACAATAGAAGTTTTAAGCCAGGGCTGCACACTCAATAAATGAACCATATATCAGCTGAGAGGCTGCTGCCAGAAAAACATGGAGGCACTTCTGAGAGGCGTGGTCCCATGTTGCATAACAAATGGCAACCATGCACTCCAGTATATTCTGCCTTTTTTGTTTTTAAATCTAATAGTTTTTTTTCCCTGCAATTGACATCTGAAAGTAAGTTAAAGGTTAATCGATATTCCTGTTTTTCTTGTTTTTGTGAGCTTATGAAGGGTAGGAAGGTGTGAGTAAGTTTTTACTAACCTTTTTTTTCCAGGAAAGGTTTAGGGTTTTTGAATGGGAATGTGGCTTTTTAATATGTTATGAAGTGAAATCAAGTCATTTGAATACCACATGTTTTTAATTGTAATTCTTGACCTACCTGCTTCTTCCCCAACTTGAATGTGTAGGCAGTTAAATTGTTTTTGTCAGATTGCAAGAGCAGTCAGATGTAGTTGTCTGGCCAGTGTTCCAGTTTCTAAAGAGATCTTGTTATCCTCTGGCTAACAAGGTTCTGTGACAACTCAGCACCATCCTCAGCAGGAAGAAAGCTGCTGGAAATGAGTCTGTCATATGAATTTATGGAAATTAACAACATATTTAAAGCAACACAGCTTTGTCGTTAATCCAATTTGTACATTCCCTACTTCTGTAGTTGTGTTAAAGTTACCATACAGTGACAACAGATTGACTAACCATGTCTGTAAAGCATGAGTGGCTATGATGTTAATCCCTAGTGCTTTATCTTCCATAATGACTAAAATATTGTTTTAAGAGGTTTTCTTATAGGGAGAGCTCAAACCAAGGTTAACTACTGTTTCTTGTAGCACTTTTTAAAAAATTGTTTATTCTATTCCTTCTTAAAGGGGAAATGCAATGCTATTTTTATGTTTTGGGGTTAGAAGGAACCAGCATTGATGAGTGCATTTGAAACCCCGAAAGAAGTAAAATGGACACAGTAATTTGTAAAACCTCCAATTGAAATCACACAACTCCCAAAATTTCCAGGTATGCACAGCACAGTGTTCTGCGATTCAGAACAAGGCAACAAAACTGTCCCTTGCAGCCTTGTTACATTGTATACAAGCAGGCTTGTGAATACATCTCTTTTAGTCCAATCGAAAGATTTCTCTCAACAAATATTACTTGTTAACTCTGCATGCAGATCATGTTGGAATATTTATGCAGTGAAATGTTTTCTGCACAACCTGAGCGTATTCGTTCATACATCACATTACATTAATCGTTACAGTGACAAGCGAGCAGGAAAGGCCTTACTTTCACAAAGTCCACAATTTTATAAAAGTTTTTGGAACGTCAATGAATTTATTTTTGCCAAGATTTAATAACCAGTCTAAGATATTGGGACTGTGGTTCCCCCTTTAAATTAGTGGCTTTAATATAATATTTTATATCAAGTTCTTCAAGAAAGAGTACACACTGTGTATTTTTGTACTGTGTATATTTAATGTTCATTGTATTGCAACTACAACCTTATACTAAATAAGGAAGCATTTGCCTTGCCTTTTAATATGCTTTTTTCTGTTTTAAGTGAATGTCGTTTTTAATGTGACAAACCAAGGGGTGTTTGTTGAAATATCCGGGAGCCAGACGTTCTGTGATATTGGTTGTATAGTACATCAACATTAAGGGAAGTGAATTCTAAAAGGACGAAGGCCTTTAAAAACCAAATCGAAATTTTGTCTTCGCTGTTACTGAATGTAGCTTTTTTTTAAAGAAAACGGTTTAAAATCGAAACTGCACCACAGCTAAAGCTATTTTTGGTGGTAGGTGTGGTGATTTTTATCCATAGAACAATAAATAAGTGAGTAATACTGCTGTGTTTAATAGGTCTGTGCTTCTTGTTCAGAAGTCAGTGTTTAAAGACGAATTTCAGCATTTCAAGAGAACCACACTAAAGTGCACAGGGTTGTGGAAATCTGGCATGAACTACCCAGTGATTTTGTTACGAGCTTCTTTCAATTAACAGCTGAACAAGGTCCTCTGATCAATTAGAAACTGAATTCCAGTTAGGCCATGCACTGTTTGCCCTACCTAAATTTCACCTTTAATTCAGTGGCTGAAGCAATTTCTACCATATCTGCTGTACAGTGCGGCTCCTAGCACAGAATGACTGCTGTTTTAAGGCACTCAGGGGGTGAGGCATTTCCCCAGAAGAAGTGGGTTCCCTCATGTACCTAAAGCACTTTCAGATGAAAACCACTACATAAATTCAAGGAATTATCGCTAGAAAACAAGAGTCTGATATGCTATCGATGACGGAAAGCCTTTTAGCTTGCGTAAAACTGGCAAATGTATCGTAACCATGCTTTAGTTATTTTCCTACACTCCAGTATATTTATCACTTAGCATTTGCTGAACACTGGTGTTTTGCTTTGAGGTGTGCTCATTGTTTTTCATATTATAGACACTTTTCCAGTAATAGATGTTGAAGCTTGAAAGTATCACTTTTTGTATGGATCTTGTGGTAGAAGCGTTTGTTTGAATAATTTTGGGGAGGCAGTGAATACTGATGGATCTCTGAGCATTTTAACTTTCCTGTAATTCCCAATTTGGTTTGAATCCACATATTGGCGGAGCGGTGGCTCTGTGGCTAAGGATCTGCGCCTGTGACTGGAAGGTTGCCGGTTCAAATCCCGCGGCCGGCAGAGGAATCCTACTCCGTTGGGCCCCTGAGCAAGGCCCTTAACCCTAACTGCTCCAGGGGCGCCATACAATGGCTGACCCTGCGCTCTGACCCCAAGCTTCTCTCCCTGTCTCTGTGTCTGTGTCTCCATGGAGAAAAGCTGGGGTATGCGAAAAGACGCATTCCTAATGCAAGAAATTGTATAGGGCTAATAAAGAAACATTATAACATTATATTGAAATCTAGCTGGATAGTTGCTGTGTCGCACAAGGGGTGACTGTTGCACGGTGGGGGTTTGAGGCGAGGGCCATGGTGTGGAGAGAGATGCTGAAATGTAGAGGGTGTTTCCTCTTAGTGTGAGGTGGGTGGGGCACCCCCCCCCCACGATGGCACCCAGAATCGGCGGAGGTCCGATCTTGTTACACAGAAGGATCTGTTTCATCACCCCTCGGTCATCCTACATTCATCACAGCAGTGCCGGAAAATGGGATTTTGTTGATGTCACCACTGGGAACAGAGACAGAAGTGCCCATTATCCACATAACATTGGGCTTCTCTTGCCTTGGGGCACCACATGTGCTGCAGTTAGAAATAGAAATTTCCTTGCACTCACTCTTTCACCATACCGTAGTTTCATGCATTAAGCAAAATGCTTGCGATTCTTTTAAAAAAAATAATACACCACCCAAAACCCCTTCAAAAGAAGGTTTCTGAAACTTCTGATTTGTCCTTCCCACGTGAAGCTGATCCCTGTGAGTGAACTGGATTTCTGTACTGTACCATGGAAGAGATTTTTTTTTACCCCCTGTAGAAAAGGACTTCCTTAGACAGTGGGAGCTCTGCATTTTTGCAAAACCTGCATATAAATTACAAAATGTTCCAATTTCCAAATGTGCTCAATTTGTTCTTGGAAAAGCTGTAACATGGTTTGTCTTAGTGTAGGTTTGAAAAATGATCCCCTTCTCGTTCACAGAAAAAACAATGAAGTGCCACAATAGGTAGGCTAATTAATATTGCATTCAAATAATTGGCAAGCAAACAGATTTTGTAATACAAGTACAATTATTTGCACTTATCAAAAATACTGCGCTGTGTAATTTCTAACCACCGCCTATTATAGTATCAAAACATGCCTAATTTAATTAAAAACAATTAGACTTCTTTTTCTAATCTGCATAATTGCTTTGCTCTGCTAATAGTTTATGAATATAAATATACACACTCAATTGCAATGTTTTAAATGTCTTGTAATAGGGTTATAGTAAATTCAGGAATGCAGCGCTCATATTAATCAGCCAGGTAAGATCATTTCCCTGTGGAAGATGGCGATTTGAAAAATGAAGTGATTTAAGCTGTTGCAGTCACAGCACCCCTACAAGAGATACTCATTAATATACAATAATATTGGTCACTAGCATCTTCTACACAATACTCTAAATAATGATTTTAAAACTTATAGATTTTTTTTTCTGAGTGGGATTTACCTTACTGAGTTCTGAAACAGGAGGTTGCATTAATAGATTAATTTGACTTTCCAAACTGCCATTATGCCATGTGAAATGCTCATTCCCCCATGCAGTGCCCTACTTTAACCCCCGGTGATTCTGCTATACAGACTCGAAAGGATATTATTCATGATATCAGCAGATCTCTCTCCCGGGCTCTGTTTTGTTCAGATGAAGCCAGGCACAGAATTCTTGTTTCAAGATCTATTGCCCCAGAAATACCCTCAGCAGCAGACGTTAACTTTTGGAAATCTGTGATCACATGTCCTCTGGCAGCAGGATCTGTGCTTCTTTAGGCCAGTTTGCTCAATGTTCCCTGGAGAATGAATAGTCTATTGCACAAGACCTTTAATGTATGTTTCTCCCAACATTATGCATTTGTGGTGTGGTCTGCCAGTCTACTGCTGTCTGTGATTCTGGTATGCCGCTCAGTACTACGATAGCATCGATTGAGGGGTGTCTGAGGTATGAGACTATTCTGTGTCCATGCGCTTCATGGTGACAAGGGGAAATTTACACATGAGAGAAGCTGGTGTTGTCCGAAGGTAATCGATTCAAGAATACCTCCCTGTAAAGTTCTCAAAAAATCATCTTTAAAAGGCCGGCTGAGGTGTTTTGGTAATGTTGCTCATTATGCAAAGAACTCCCTCTGGTCTTCAATCTTAAAAGCATCTATTAAATTCCACTCATCACCACCCAGTTGTCATCTTATTGTCTAGCATAAGGTAGTTTGGATTTTAATACTGGAATTGCATTTCCTGTATAACATGGAAGAGGTTTATCTAAGCTGCTCTGTGTATGATGTTCCTTTCATGCTCAAACTTCTTTTCTGTTTGCAGATGTAAACCTGTTTAAATATTAAGAAATTGTTATACATTTGTATACAGGTTTTCATTTTTTCTTTGGTTTTTGTTCTTATTCACCCGAAGTTTGAGTGTTGTGAGTAATGCTATCTTTTGTAATAAACTCATATTAGAGCATCAGGCCTTCACGAGGCCTATGTTGGTATTGAATTTAAAAGTACACATTTTTATTAAATCAAAAATAGTCCTTGTTCATACTTTGGTGAAAACATGCCTGGTACAGTAAACAATATATACAACCAACTGCCTTGGGATATCCAGTCTAGCAAAGAATAATAATTTTGACCTTTGACAGTTTCTTTTTTTTCAGCAGTGAAAGTAAGATTGTACACTAACTTTTATTTTGATGTTAGAATGGACTTTTTCTGCATGTTTTTTAAGGTCTGATTTGGAATGCCAGGTGTTGATCGGGTTGGCTTAATGTTACAGCCTCCATGTGACTACAGGGGGAAGAGTATAAATACATGCTGAAAAAAAGAAGAAAGAAAAGGCAACTTTTTGGCTGTGGAAGGCTCCACGGCCGAAATGTTGTGTTTTCTTTCTTTTTTTCAGCATGGAATAAACCTACTGTATTACTTGTTCCTTTGCAGCTTACTCATGCTGACGCAGCGACCCATCTGAGTATAAATACATGCTGTCTTCCAAGTTGTCATTTTACACACTGAGCTCTGCAGTGCCCACAGATGTGTTCATTTTTTTTGGAGAAGCAATGTGACTCTGTGGCTCTGGGCCACTGGGACGCTGGGCAGGTCACACAAGTGGTTGGTGTCTGAGGCTCAGCAAGCAAGCCAGCCAGCCCAAGCCTGAGGATCAACCAGTTGTGCATCATCACCTGGGGAATTGCAGTCACAATCTGCTGATTACGTGGTTAACAAAGCTTGAACTAGCAACGTCTGGAGAACAGGCTCGTATCTGCTTTCTGAATGAGTCTTGCAATGCACGTTTTTAATTTCTAAAGTTTCACTTTATTCTTTATAAAGTTTTAATACTTTATAAAATACACTTTGGCAGATCAATACACATAGAAGAACTAGAGGCTTACTTTTAGGTAAATATATTTATAATGGGAGTCCTATGCACTGCAAATGTAATTATAGATGAAAAGTCTGTGATGAGGTAAATGTAATGTAAAGTTGGTTTGGTTTAACTTATTTGTTTCTGTTAAATGTCATTTAGTCGTTCAGGCTCAAGGTAGTCAAGGTGCTGTTCAGAATTAAGTTCCTCTCACCCTTTTTTACACAACACAAAGGAATCCTGACCCATTCATCGGCACTTTGGTTGTTCTGCACTTTACTCGGAGGAGTATTTGTTTAAAATTTTACTGGGAAAATAGGCCAAAGGACAGGGCCACCTCTATGACGCAGCAGTTTCAAGTCACAAGCGAATTCATGATCACTGGTCCCTTCAATCGCTCCAATTCATGTCTATCCTGTATGAGGTCTAGTGGAAGCTGGAGAAAATTCTTATGAGATCTTTGCTGACTTAATTGATGTTTTTGAATTGGTACACATATGTTAAAACTAAAGCAAACGATTACAAGACATTTAAGCCCCAGTTTGAGCTGAAGAACCATTGCTGTCTTCTTGTTTTCTGCTGTTGTCTTTGAAGTGTTGAAAGAAGCTAGTGTACCAATGACAGTAGTAAGCCCAATGACTGTAATTTGTTTCCTTGTGTGTACTGTATTAACCTTATGTGAAATAACAATTGTGTGCTGCTGTAGGAGTGATTGGGTTAAAAGTGTGACAGTGGAATATACAACTACTTAGCCTGCTGTATAGCTTTGGGTGGGATGTAACTTCTTTTGAATGGACTAGTGTCTCGGATCAGGCACAAGACCTTTGCTCCCTTCACATCCCCGTTGTCTGTTTTTTTAGGCACAGTTGTTGATATCAGTGTTGCTGTTTCTGTTATCAGCAGCTTCCTGCATGTGGGATGCAGCATTCCGAGATTCCCAAACCCATAAAAAAATAAAATCAGAAATGAGGGAAAACACTTGGCTCACCTTTCATATGATTCCATATTTCATCTTCCATTCCTTTTGAGTAGCGAAGTTAAAAGACGCGATGACTTCACAGTTTGATTCATTTTCTTTTCCTCACTCTCTCGGTTATAAACATGCAAAGAGAGGAAAGGTATCTGGCCAGTGTATATCTATATTCAGGTTGTGTGTTTGATGGTTTGTGCAAGGTCGTTTTGTGAAAACAGAATTTCTGCATGCGATTAAGGCTTGCTCAACCTGTGCGTGTCCATATAAACAGTTTCTGAGTGCATTATTTTATTCTGGTTAGGATAATAGGTTCTTATGTTGAGAATCTTGTCAAGATATTTTTCACCCTAGTTTTTAAGAAAAAAAAAACTATGAACTTTGCACACAGCCAGGCATATGACAGGTCCTCAGCTGAGAAGCTGTTAAAAATAGGTGCAAATTTGTTCTAAAACTTCTAATTCTATCATAAGGGAAATGGTCTCTAATCATAATTAATCACTTCAAAACCACACTCCTGGAACCTTTTTATGCAAAATATAGTTGCTCACGGCTGGTGCATGTTGTACTCTGTTTAATTGCAGGTGGGGAGTTGTAATGACCTAGATCTAATTAATGTCAGGCCTCCAAGAAAGAAATGTTTTGCCACTATGATGTCTTTGTTTTCAAGCTGTTCTGATTAAACTGATAATCATAATGCAAGTGTCGGAAACTACTGGGCTATAAATACGCTTTGTAATACTTTATCACTAGAGCAGAGTCTCCTAGGAATGGTGCTCTAGTTTTTTAGTTGATGACTTTTGAAATACTTTTTCATGAAATAGAACTTAAATAGTATTATTATTTATTATTATTGTATGTGCAGCTGTCTGCAACTCTGGTCTTGGAAATGACCCTGATCCTGAGCCCTGAGCAGGTTTAATGAACGTGGGGCAATTTAATTGTGATGAATTAAGCAGGTGGTTTGTTCACTTGAGCACTCCAGGACCAGAGATTTCTTAATTAAATGGGTTATTTGCTTAAATCATTGACAACAGGTGTTGTCAGTCTTTAGAAACAAGTAACCTCTAAGATGTACTGTAACTGGGTTGGTGCCGTCTAGACCCAGTGCTGAAGGGACTGTACGTGACTAAGGGTGAGCTAGGTTTAAAATGCTGCACTGTGGTATTTAATAAGGGTGATTCTTGTAGATCTTTCTACATTGTCTACATATATGTGGAACATTATCAAAATAGTGGTGCATAAAAAGTAAGTTTCATTTATTAGCTTAATATGTCTAAGCATACTGAAGGCATGAGTGCTTGTAACCAAAAGCTGACAATGCTCTTTTTACCATCTTTTAGTATGTCTGATATTTCAAACTGCAACTTTCCATGGAAGGTATGATATACAAAACTGTTGTGTGACAATCCAGTATTATCTGTCAGCTCTTACCAGTAAAGCACTGTTGGCCTATGAAAGTCATGATTTTGTTCTACAGTGGTGTGGTGTTTCTCTTCCTAACACTAGCTTTGTTTCTTTCAGCTGTAAATTGGCAGAAAGCACTGGCAGCATCATCTCCTGCAGTAAGGTAAGTGAGTTCTTTTGTTCTTTGGAAGCTTATTGGAATGCTTTCCGTTTCTCAGGTTTTGGATCAGCCTTTACGGTAGATTATGCCTCATTTAGTACCCTTTTCTAATGGTCTAAATAGTTAAATTAACTACTTTTTAATTGTGTATCTTGAAACTGAAAAGTGTTTTTATTGGTACAGTATATGATACGATAAAGTCTAGAATTTATTTGCTTATAGCCAGGTTTAAAGCTTTTGCATTTTCAACTGCTTCACCTCTTTTTTCAATTACTAAGAGTAGGGTGTGCTTGTGCAGCAGCTCACAATGTTAACCAAAGCTGTTGATTGTTGACTACTGACTCGCTGAAGGCCTGGGAACCTCCTGAGATAGTAAGGCTGCCAAGTGTTAACCAACCATGGAAGCATAATTCATACGCTGCTTAATAATCCTCAGACTAGTCTCTCAGTTCAAGGTGGCTATTAAGTTACTTAAGTTAAAAAACATGAGATGTGCACAGACATTTTCTTTGTACCTGGTTATGGCATCTATACTGCTGTGTAAGATTTTTCAGGCGCATATGACATCCTGTTGGGTTTGGAAGCAATAGTCATTAGTGTTTGCTGGCACAGGGTCTTATTCTGGGCTCTTTCATGGGAACAGGTTTCCAGCAGTCAGCAGTGGGCAGGCTGACAAGGCTCAGTGAAACGCTTTCCTGTACCGGACCTGTTGTATGTCTTTGAGCTGCTCGTACAGCATACTGACTTTGATAGAGATTGTTCAAAGCAGTAACATTCAGTTACAGAGTTTGCTTGAAAGCAGCACACACGAGTGACTTACTTTTAGTATCAAGTCGCTTCTCGCCCTCATTTATTTTATTTTTCTTAATGTGAAAGCAGCAGCACAGGAACAGTAAGAGTTCACCTGTGTCTCCTCTTCCCAAAATCTTCCTCACTCCAGATAAAATCTATGCCGTGCCAGGGCTGGAGTCTTTCCATTACCCTTGGCACTAGCTGGTCCTTAATATTGCTCCTGTGTCTGTGATCCTATTTTGAAGTCCATTACAAGTTTGATAAAATACCTACATGAGAGGGATCAGCTCGATTATCATTAAATCAGGTGAAATCAGCAAATGAAAGGGAGGAAAAAAGCACTAGACAAAGGGCATTGATCTCTTTTTTTCCCTGTTTCTTATAATCATATTTTATTGGATATTTCAAAAAAGAGCTTTTATAGAGTGCCTCACTGTGCAATCAATGCCTTAGAAATGCTTGCAGTACAGGCCTGTCTCATGCCTTGGCTGTCACTGTGGTAGGGAGGAAGTATGTACAGTGTGCAGTGAATATTGTAATGGCTCTCAGCTGTCACCCACAGTACAAAAACCTGGCAGCATCTGAGCCGCATGATAAGGGCAAAAGAGTTTCATTTTGAAAGGAAAGCATGATAAACCATGGGAGCGGTATCTTTTTGTTCCTTTCTTTGAACTCTTGCCAGTCTGTCAGAAGGCATTCCGCATGTGCCTGGAGGGTAAACCTGGAACGTGTCCTCCCTCTGGCTTCTGTTCCCACTCAGGGTCTCTCTCCGCCTTTCCGGGGCTACACCTGCAGCCCTGCTGAGCTCGCAGACTCCGGAAGAAGCTGGCAGCGTTTGCCTATTTTTTTGGCTTAATGCGGCTGTAACCTGAGGTCAACAACGGTCCTGCTGAAAAGGAAAAAGAAAATGTCCAACTCAGGAAGAAAAATAGAGATATAGTGGAAGGATGGCTCTACAGAAGAGCTTTGTCCATCCATCATCAGAGACCTGCTCGTTGCCCCCGTGTGCGTGTCCTAGGATGGACAATTTAGATTCATCGATTAACCTAACTGGTACTGTATGTGTCTCTGAGGTGTGAGGAAAGTCTGGCTGACAGTGAGAACATGCCAGCTCCATTCAGGAGGTGCCTGGGGTCGTATTGGAACCCAGAACCTAAGAGCTGTGAGGCAGTAGTGCTAATTGCAGTGCAATTTCTGCCCTTTCATTTAACTTTCCCAAAGAACTAAAAGGTGAGCCACTTCTTATGAAGTGTGTATAAACAGATTCAAATCCGTCAGAAACAATTTGTTTGACATTAAGGGAGTTCTGTATTGCTGTATTAAAGAGTTTAATCATTCCATTGCCGTTACCAGATCAAGCATAAATGTTGCATCTGGCTCTTTATTTGTAATGTGTGTTAATGGGTGGATGGAAGCAAGGGGGGGGCATTTATTTAGCTTTGCTTTCGTCACTCAATTCTGTCAGCCCATTACAGTCCAGTGCCGCTAGTTTATTACCCTTTATTTAAAATGTAAATTGTGAAAGCCATGCAAAGAATCCAATGAGCTCAAGAAAAGCTGTTATTCACTCAGCTGCGTGTTTGATTTTTTGTGAAATGCCTTGCACATTTACAAAAATGGCCTGGTTTCTATGGGAGATTATTTACCAAACCCGAAGCAAAATATGCAAGAATGTTTTTGTTCGTGTTTTCCTGTTGTGAATATGTTTATATCCTTCAGTTGGACAAACTTTATCATACCTAATTGCAGTGCACATCAGTCAAGAGTCACTTTAAACAAGAGCACGGGAGCCATCAATTCATCGTAATTGTGAGCGAACTGAAACCCTCTTGCATGACTGCTTTATCTGTGTTTTTTTGTTTGTTCGTTTTGATTTTATTTTTCCTGGTGTGTGAAGTTCTGCTTTGTTTCCAAGCCAAGTCTGGTTCTAATAATTGGTCTCCGACACTAATTATCTGTGGCCAAGATCCGCCTCTGTGTGCCAGCAGTTTCTGCTTAGCAGTATCAAAGTGTAGATTGTGCCAGCTGCAATCCAAATGTTGTTTCTTGCTGTAAAGCTGTAGGGGAGAGCTTTTACTTTGATAATAGTTATCTGAAGGACTGATTTTTATTTCTCGTATGCTAAAGGAAAAGATACAGTAGATCTACCATTACACTTTGATGCAATGGGTTACTTAACATCTATGACAGTTACATGGCAAAGGACGCTGTAAACACATGGATGATAAATGCTTTTTGTTTAAATTAAAAAAAAAAATATTGATAAAGGTGTCTTCTCTGTGCCCCTATTCATAATGTACAGCCTTTCTCCATGTTTTTATAAGAATGTAATTTTCATACAAAATCTCTGCTTATAATCGTATATATTTGATTTTCTACATAAAACCTCTATTTGTTAAATGACCCTAAGGAAATCTATTACTGTTGTTCTGAAATGCCTTTTCTCTGAAACCCCTTAGATATTGGACATAGTTATTCAGTGCATTAACAGCCACCACGATAAATTTACATCATTATTGCTTTTACATGAGAGTATACATATTTTGTTGCTGATGTGCTTTACGTCTTTTCGTCCCTACTTAATAGAAGATCTGGTGTAATTCACTCTTAAGCCTTAATTACATTTGGTTGTGTAAAGGCTTATATCCTACAATGAAGAAACCCTCAAATTGAAAAGTTAACTTTATAGAGCCCTTAGTGCTGTATAATGACAGTGTCTTTGGTATGTTGTATCTTTTCTAATCGGTGATTACCCGAATATAGCATTTTTCATGACAACATAACCAGGTCAGCTTCTGACTAGATGAAATTCAATTCATTATAACAAAAAAAAAAAATAAAACCTTTAAAAAATGGCCAAGGAATATGGTAGGGTACTGAAGTTTTGAATCATCACATTCTAGACCACCCTGAGCTTACTAAAATGATCTACTTCTCCAGTGGAGTTAGGTGCTACTGACAAAATCAACATTAGAATGAGATCAGAATTCCCTTGGTAGCTCTTTGACTTTCACTGAATGTTCCCACTCTAAATCAGAGCCCTCCATCAAAGCTAGTGTTTTCATTGAGCATATTGTAGTGCCACTAAAGGCAATGAAATAAGCAGGATTTTCTTTTGTTGTTATTTTTTCTATATGCCGTTTGCCATTTTTACTAAATCTTGTGTTAGGACTTTAGTGCTGTTCCAATAGCACTCTCTGATTCTGAGCGGCCACTGGATTAAGTCCTTGTTGAGAGATTGGCTTGTATTGAGTTATGCAGTCACAAGACATACTATGTGGTGTTTTTGTTGCCTTTGGGAAAGTGGGAGTTGCTCTTGGGTATGTTAAAGAAATAGGCCAAAGATCTAACACAAGTTTTGAATTCTTTCAAGGACAAATTTAACTGGGCTTCCTCACTTTACAAAGATGAAATTATTTCAGAGCACAATAACTTGTTTTATTTACAGTACTTCTAAATTCATTTCTGGTTTCCCAGTTTTCACCTTCTGATAGTGATTTATGGCGATGGAGAACTAAGTGCCACATACATGCTGACTGCAGAAGAAGATTTAGATTCACAACTAGGTTTAGCATTAGTGATGCAGGAATTTTGTCAGCTTGAGGAGATTTTTCCCTTTTATGAAGATGTGCATCGTTAGGATTTAGATATCAGTTGCCAATTGTGTGAGTGTTCAGCATGTGTAAAGAAGCACATGGTGTTGCCATACCTCTGGTTTAAAGCAGGTTTTAAAGTGTGCAGTAGTTGATTTTCTGTAGCTTAATAAAGTCAACTCGTAAAAGTAGCAAAGTAACAGGAGCCCTATCCTGTCACTGCTTGTTAGACAGAATAATAAAATATTATAATAGCTCATTACTAGTCTACTTCCTGTAGCCTTACTCATGAGAAACAAGATAATATCTCATTTTTACTTTGGAATCACTGAAGCTAAATTGTAGCTTTTGTTCCATGATGTTACATATTTTATGTATATAATGAGACATCATTGTTGTGTGCATGAAGCACTGTACATTGCTCTGGCAGAATAAAAAAAGCAGGCTAATGGAAAGTGTGTGGTGGGAGCATGCATTTACCACCCAATTCACACTCCTGGTTTGGCTTATTCACCTCATATCTAAGTATACCCAGACACAATGTTATCAGACATTTACCAGACCAAAGTGAGATGAATTCTTTATGGTTCGTGTTGTTTCTCTAAGTGATGTCCTTAACACCTTCCTACCAAATACTGACTACCAGTGGAATAATGGCCGAAATGGTACGTGATGGGAAATGCTAAGAAAAAAGCCCTGAACTTCATAATAGTGTTGTTAGGTTTTCGCATCTTTGCAAGCACTTTTTTGTGTCTTCAGAAATGTGTTCCATGTTGTAAATTCTTGTGGCACGCCTGGTGAGTGAGCTGTAAAATTAAAGCAGGAAGTCAATGAGTGGAGTGGCTTAGCTGGTGAACGCACACGTGGAGCGCAGGTTCCACTGCTGAAGTCTACCGTAGGCATGGTGGTTTCAAGCTGGCAGAGTGCTGCAGTGTCAGTTTTGGCATTAGTCAGTTCATGTCATCCTGTCTTCCCAGCAAACAGCGATTCCTGACCTCACCTCATGCCTGCAGATCTGCAGTTATGTCGGTGAAAAGTGCATTGCTCCTCTAGTCAGTGGTAGCTCTCCTGTCAAGTCCTGTGTAGCTCCCAATCTGTCACATAATGGCCAATGCGAATGGGTGCATTGGAGTTTTAAATCTCTCCTGATCAGTACAGGAGAACCCAGATTAAGTGGGTATAAAAATAAATGACCATTTTCCATTCCATTTCCATTTTTTTCTAGAATAAGTAACTAGAGGGAGCTTATCTGAAGATTAACATGCTAGTAGGGATCTTTCAAGTAAACTGTTGAAGAATTACATACAATGCTTATGATTTTGCTTCTTGCTGGAACTGTGAACCTTTTTGTGTCCTAAATAAACCACAAACTGCTTTTGTTAGGAATCATTTTGCCTATAAACTTTTACATCGGTTCTGTCTCTTCAAGTAATTTTGTGTTGCCACTACAACAGGACTGCACTGCATGGTCTTTTCAAACAGATGCACAGTTCACTGTAAAAACATAACGGTTAAATTTGTTAAACTGAAGAAAAGGCACTTAGGGAAATATTTAATTTAGTTTACTGGGTGACCTGTCCATGACAGTTTGTCCTTGATGTTTTTTTAAACACTGACATCTTAAAATTAGGTGCTCACTATTGTACTTTTTAGTAATTATGGTACGGGGAGCTTACTGAGGCTACCTGACAATACCTCTACAGAAAAGTGTGCAGTTGGTGCTGTCACTAGATTTATTATCTACTGTAACTCTGATGTGCTGTGTTTCTGTCTTATAACCAGGCACGTTCTACACATGCAGCTTGCACTGTGAAGACGGTACTGTAATCCAGGGAACAAAGATTGTTCTTTCGAAGTGAAGAACAGGGTTAGGGAGGTTGTTCTGAGAGGAAGAAAAAGTTGGCTATAATTGGCATAAGCGTACATACAATTGCAGGATGAGCTGTACACACAGAGGCTGGAGAAACCAATTTAAAATGTTTTACCTTAGGGTTTGACAGCATTATTAATTTCCTGCATCACGCTAAATACTCAGAGAAACATGGATGATGTCCAGAGACATTTTGCTGACCATGATCTGTTACACTGTAGCAGTTTTCTCTGTGGAGTTGCGAAGTGGCAAGGGACTGTGACTGTTGTTTTAGCATTACTGTCACATGAGTGCTCTTTAATTACTGTCACTTCCAATCTGTTACATTGTTTGAAATTCTGCTGCCTTGCCATCATACTGTTGTGATTACAGTGCATTATTCCAATTATAACCTGTGTCATGCATTAGGATGTAAACATGGGGGTCACATTCAACAGAGCAAAAAAAAGCATCTCCTTCTTTAAGTAGGTGCTATGAAATCAGATTTTGTAGTGTCAATATAAGTTGAAAGGGGTGGGAAGAAATGAGAAACTTATCAACACCGTTGTGTTAAGTTTCAGACAGCCCTATTGCCAGGATTTTTGTGATTAAGAAATTGAGATTTTTAGGAAGTTAGGGTTTTTTATGTTTAAGTTGTCAAGGTAACCCTGGAGTCATGGACAGTGTGAGGAGTGTTGCTTATAGGAGCCCATGGGTGTTGAAAGTAGGCAAAATATCCTGGGGGGTTAGAAGGGTCAGGGTATTCATTCATGGAATTGTCTTCACTGGGCTTAATTTAAGGCCTAATGAGTCAATCAAGTTTTGAAACCATAACAAAGTACTAATAAATCAACTAGAATAGTTTTGCACATGCCACATTAATTGTTGTATTTTTAAATTCAGCAAATAGTAATTGTGCATTGAAATGTGCAGAAATACAGCATTTTAAAGTTTGTGCCCTGCAGAGGTTGTTACCTTCTTTTCACTTAGAGATTCAGTGTAACATGCAATTTGACTAGGAGGGGCCAAACTTTTGCATACAACTGTATATGTTTGGTTTGCTGGCTTACTGAACATCATATTCAGACAACTATTGCTGAATCACAACATTAGAAAATGGAGCTTTATGCAGGCAGTGATGCATCACTCCTGTACTTTTCTGTGAGTCATTCTGATTTATAGTGCCAGCAGTCTCCCCAGACATCAAAAGGATGTTATTTACATCATCTTCAAAGATGCTAAATTTACCAGGTACTTTTAGATAGTGTCTACAGTTGTATTATGTGTTTTCCCTGCCGGAGGGGTACAAGAAGAGTGCATGACCTAACACAGGTTGTTTGTGGTTTGCATTTGGTGTGAATGACGCCTTCTGGAACGGGTACAGGTCCTAACTTATCCCACAATTGGGGGGGGGTAAGCTTTTTTCTTCCTTTTGGCGTTTCTTCAAACGTGGAAAAAAACCGTTTAACTGAACCTAAAAGACACTTTTGAAACCGATAAGTGAATTGACTTGAAATTCTTTGATTTTTTTTTTTCCTCGGTGATGTTTTGATGCGGTTTCCCTCCAAGTGGTCCAGTTTCCCCCACACAGTCCAAAGACAAACTGCTAAGTTAATTGGCATCTGTAAAAAGTGGCCCTGGTGTGAGTACGCGCTTGTGTCCATCCGCCCTGTGATGGACTGGTGTCCCATCAAGGATGTATCCTGCCCTGTGGCCATTATTTGCTGGGCTCTGGTTCCCCTACGATCCGGAATTGAAAGAGGTGGTTAGAAACCAGATGGATGGATGTTTTGAGGCTGTAGCTTACCTGTTTAAATATTTAACTCTGTGTTCTAGGTGTAGACGAATGTGTGGTAAATCCATATTTTTTTAAGGTGCAGAGCATTATTTTTTTCAGGGTTTTGATACTTTTTCAAAACTCTGTATTCAAACCTTGTGGTCATTCTGCGTCTCCCCCCGTTACAGCTCTATCCCCTCAGAACCCTTGGAGGCAGAGCGATTCATGTACATTGACCCCCTGAGATCCTGTCCACTCCCCCCAAGTGCTGTGGACTAAATGATTCCTCCTGGGCTTGTGGCTCAGGCTGTCGTTGTATTTGTGCAGCCCTGCTCTGTAGATGAGTCGAGCTTCGTAGTTTTCTCTTTTCCGTTTCTCCGATCTTTTAAGGCGGGCCCTCTCAAAAGAGTGCTGAGTGACCTGCGACTCCTAGGCCAGACAAGGATCTTGGAAACATAAATGTGGACATACCATCTCTTTCTTCTTGAGAATGCTAAAAATACAATGCTTGTTTGATACAAAGCTTATTAAATTAAGCACTATTTTATCTTTTTTTTTGTTTCTGGGTGCTATTTACAGGACTACAGTATGAAATCAGATAAACATCGTCTTTACAGTACTGGTATTTTGGGTAGCCCAACTTTGTGTTTTAAAGAGCAACCACAATATGCATACATACAGATATAGATGTAGTATTAAAATAAGATTAACTTTGTATCCAGTTCAAGTACACAACTCATCTGGCCCTAATAAATTCCCTCACTGGAATTTTCTCAACAGTTTTCTTGTAGTTTGAGTAAGAGCGCATTACAATGAGAAAACATGCTTTTTTAGAGCAGAACACAAGTGCACTATGACAAATGACTCTGAATCTCTATGACTGCAATCAAAAGGTCTTCCTCAGAAAGGTCAGATTTTCTTTTGAAAATGTGAAGAGAGCGATTTGAAATATGTGGAAAGTAGACTTTAATTATCACGGGCCTCTTTAAAGGGAAAATGAAAAGGTTGAAGAAGGCAAACCTGAGCTGTATTACCTGGTGCTGAACAGGAAACGGGGTCTGTATTAGACTCTTCCATTTGCCCTCCAGCAGGATCTGTCTGGGTTTTTTTTCTTGAAACCCTATACATCTGCTTAATACTGAGCCTTCCAGCCCTCTCACTGATGTGGTTTTCTTTAATCCTGCGCAGTGTGTGAATTAGCGGAAACCACTTTTATAAAACTGACATGGCACAATTTAGCATCTAGCATCACAGTTTAATATTACTGACATAAGGGAGAATCCACATGTTATTGTGCACCAAAGCAGTGATAAATTAAGCAGAAGTACTGTATACTGTAATTATTCTCAAGATTACGGTAAGATACTTTGCTTGTTTTTTTTTTTTACGCTGCTCTCAATTTGCTCCGAGATACAGGAGCCTGGACTCAAACTTCAAACCTTATAGTAATTGGGAAATTATAAACCGGTTCCATATACCCAGTGGATGCACCTTCCTACCAAGTCTTGTAATTCAGTTTAGATCTTCACGTTATGAGAAAACCCAGCCTACTGTACGTAGGACTTATAGTTTATCAGTCACTTATAGTTTTCTGTAGGCTTCAACATCCATTTCTTTTAGCAGCTCTAAGCTGCTAGAGAGCAGAGGGGCTCTCATGTGCCTGAACATTAAGGAATTCCAGATGCCCGGCTAATTAGTCGCATGTGAGTTTGTGCCGATTTCGCAAGCCAGGAAGAGACCTCCCTGCGCAGCACTGGAAGGTGAGCATGAAGAGGATACCATCAGCGACTCAGGAGTGGTGTCCCGGCCGCCACTGCGGAGCTGAGCAGGCGGGAGGACCGGACTAGAGAGGAAGAGCCAAGGATTGAATGCGGGCGGATCTTCAACAGATGGCTTTCTGTCTCGTATCTTCACAGGCAGAAATCTTTCGTCCTTGGGTCGCTTATTGTGCAGCCTGACATGTTGTACAACAGCAGAATCATTGAAAAACTGGAACCTGGAATTACATGGGCACGGAATTTGGAAATTAGGGAGGCAGCAGAACTTTGGCTAAATATTCCCATTGTATGTTCACTTCCTGTGCCTAAGGCTTTTGTATCCATGCTTACCTGTGATTAGGTTGTCATGGAAATAAGCACTTTAATAAACATAAGGTTATCTTGCCTGAAAACATAGCTGATAGACATTAAGTTCCCTTTTCTTACAGACACTAAGTTTAATTCATTTTTAAACTTCAGCTGTAGGTAGATTTTGTTTTCGGGATTTTTAATGTGTTCCTCATTTGCTGTTCTGCTGTTCACTTGTGACTGACCTATTAACGCATTTTCAGTATCTCCCAGAAAAACCCCTCACAATACATTTCCTGTCCTTTCCTTTAATATAGTGTATACTAGTGACTTCAGGGTATAGGGGTGTGCATGTTAAAAAAAGCACACCTCATTTATGCACTATAGAGTAGGTGAAATACGTGCTTTTTGTGTGAGCTAATGCAGTAAAACATAATTTCTTATTTTAATTTCCAGAGAAACTGAAATCTGCTTTTCCATATGTCTCAGAGGAACTCTGTGAATCAGTGCTAGAGGACGTTCTACATTTCTGGGTATTTTTAGCACATCCAAAATATCCAGACACTGAGGAGAGGGCTAATTCTTTCCCACAGACTTAGAATGGGATTTATCATTTCTGCCAAGAATTCCAGTTATAGATGCATTGTCTTGTAACAAAAAGCAAAGTTGCTTGGATACATTTCCCTCAGCAAAGGGAAGAACTTTTGGGTTTTCTCTGAGATGAGGATGTGTTGGGGGATATAAAGTCAGACCCTGTATTTCTTCATCTGTCTCAGCTGGAGCTCACTATATTTAATGCATGGTTTTAAACAGCCAAGTATTATGTACTTGTATATACAAACATTTTTACGTCACAGTATGCTCAGAACTCAGCTGCCTGGGTCTAAACTAAAGTGCATCAATGTGTCTCTTCTGTTCTAGTTTTCTAGCATTGGGTCCCTGTGGATTTCAGAATGAACGTACAATACTTCTGCTCACCTTTACAGCCTTGATCTTCTTGACTTCAGAGTATAACAGTGAGCTAACTCCCTACACCTTGTTTATGCTCTTTGGACTTATTTCAGTTCCCAGGATGAGGCTCTCAGCCCTCTGCCTTCAACATTACAACGGTGTGTAAAACACGTTTGCACCTGAAGAAGGCTCCATAGCTAAAATGTTGTTTCCTTTCTTCTCTTTTCAGCATGGAATAAACCTTTTACTTGTTACTTTACGGCCTGCGCGTGCTGACGCAGCTCCCTACTTGAACATGTTTATACACTGTTAATTGTATTTTCCCAAAGTAGATTTATTTTGTTTATTTCAATGGGCAACATGAAAGTTGGCGTATAAAATGGTTGTAATGATAAGCTACATGTGACAGGGCGTGACATTGCAAGATAGATTATTCTCAGTGAACTGGAGAGCTCCCATCCCTGAAGTTGCTCTGCCAGTTGCACTCCAGTGATTAGGGAGTCCTGGCAGTCAAGTGATGATCTATGGTACCCCAGACTGAAGTCAGTCATATTTGGACTCCAGGGCTTGATTTGTGTTCCAAACAAGTGCATGTACTGCGCTGTTCAGACTGCTCAGGGGGCTCATTTTATCTAGTTCTTTTCTGTCACCAGTGAGGATTCAAATTTAGGTTTTTGCCTGTATATTTAGTATCTATTTCAGCTCTTCCATCCCTGTTGCATGTGATTTATAGTTGCAAGATTCTTTGAAGAACTTGTAAGGAACACCATTGTTTGTCAGCTCTATTAATAGACCCTACTGACCTGACTGCAGCAGTATTTCATGTGCTGTGTGTTGGTGGACTTGAGAGATGGCCAAGCTCACTGTGTGGTGGTGGAAAAGGAGGCTTTAGTACTGGTTTTGGATTTACTTCATTGAAGAAATGGCTGAAAGCTATTTAGATGTGGCTGATATCTGCCAGTTTTGGAAGCTGAAATCTGTGTATAGCATTAAACAGTTAAAGGACTAATGAAAAAACCTTGAAGAAGGAAATCCTTATTGAAGAGTGGCAGGTGGTTTTTTTTAGTGTCTTTTGTCTTGGCTTAAATATCATCTGCCCATTTTCTTGCAAATGTTGAACTCCTACATTATATTGGGCACAAATAATAGAATTTTCTTCATCTTATTTGAGAGAAGGATCATAAGTATTTTATAGATTAAAAATTGAGAAATTGATATGTGAACATGCAGATAAGTCTTGTATACACGCTTTAGAGCCCTTCCAAAGTGTAGAGTAAAAATGTGTTGATCTAAGTTTGTTTTTCAGTTTGCATTACATCATGAATGTGTAAAAGAGTGGCCAAGATAATCCTGTGAAATGAAATTACCCTTTCTATTTCTTATTCAGCTGCAGTGCTTATAAAATAGATTGAGAATAATCCCGTGTGTGTTCTGCAAATAAATCAAGAATGCATGATGGTACAGTATTTACTGGAAAAATATTTATGATAGGTGATTAATGCACTCCAAGTAACAAGCTATTTCTTCAATAATTTATCCTGGGAGTTTTTCTCTTTGATTTAGGCAGGGCATATACTGTATAGATCAGCAACTTACGAGGTATTACAAGAGGCGCTTGAGACATTAAATAACTAGGGTTTGAACTTTTTTGTGCCAGCCGAGAGAAACCAAAACCTCCCCTGAAATCATGAAAGATAATCTTCGCCAAGTTACAGCAGAATGTCTCAATGTTGGTAATATGAAGTCCCCGCTAGCGCAGAGAGCAGTTCTTCAGGCAGGAGTCGACCAGAGAGCATGTGACTCCACTCCAGATGGTACACTGTTCCTTTGCGGGTCCTCACTGACACATCTGAGTGGCCTGGAGTAACTGGGATAAAGTACCCCACTCAAGATGTCTGCGGAGGGGGTTTAAACACCCAGCCCATTAGTTATGAGTCCACTCAGTGCTCTATGCGGCTCCCAAAATGACATTAAAGTCTGGATTACATCTAGGAGACGGCCTACAGTAAATTATATTCCAAAGATCTACTTGCCTGTTTTGTCATTTAGTTTGTCCATGACACGTGAACTATTGGCTGTCAATAATGGCAACATAGGCCCTTTTGGTTTATTCTTCTGCTTTATTTTAATCTCAATTACATTTTTGTTTTGCTTTTATTTACTTGTTTTACATTTTTTAAATTTGTGCTACAAGATCCCTTATTTTTTTATTGCGTCTGAGCTGGTGCATACTTATTTTAAAATCCATTGAATGGTAGCCCTCATTTCATTGTTCTAATAGTGATTTTTATCTAATTTTTATTTTGATTTCATCTTGTTTGGTGACGGCTTGGATGTAACCATTAAGCTGAGAATCTCTTCCCAGGAGGAGTGGCAGTGTAAAGGAGTGAAGTTTTCCAGGGAATTCGAGCCCTGTCTTGAACATCAGTCTGGATTGACATGTTAACTCTTTCTGAATGTGGTTATTCTTGGTTTGCTGTTGCAATCATGATCCTTGACCAAAGGAGCTGTCTATGATTTGTATGGTAGAGCTTAAATAATTTCGGGACAGTTGGATTCATGTGAACTTTAGCTCCCAAACTAATTTAGCAGCCTGTCCAGTAGCAAGTTTTTATTTGACTCGTTTCAGGATCTGGAGAAATTCTTCCAAGCTACAAGGAGTGCTGTGTTGAAACCAAACTGGAATGTGTAGTGAACTGACGTGGTGGAAGAATTTGAGGGGAAGGGAGGGAACAAATGAGTCCTAATATGTCAGACATGCCCAGCTGGCTTCTACAGTCCCTTGAAGTGACGAAGAAAGGAGAAAACTGTCAGAGAAAAAAAAAAGATGAATGAAACATCCTGCTTATTCATTCAGCTGATGTGTGGAGTTTTATGATTTGGCTTCCCGATAATTTTCCTGGGTGTAAGAGCTTTGGTGACAGATGTGTTCCACACTCGCAGATGCAGAATCACCCTACGCTAGTGACGTTTTTTACGTAATGGAAAGCTGTAGTCTGTATCCTGAGTGATGATTTTTGCGTGCATGTGGATCTGCATGGCGGGCCAGGAAGAGTACAGTCTGTGTGATATTGTCGGCGCTCTCCTCCCATCCCTGCTCTCCTGCTGTGTGAGCAGGGGTGACCTTGAGAGAGAGACCCGGGGCCAGCCAGCCATGCTCCACTGCATCAACATATTGACCGTACATAATTGAATCGATGGGGGCCGGAGAGTCATGGGTTGGAAAATGACAGGTGGGTTAGCGTGCTGGTGTTGCGTTCGAAGAGACACATGAATTATTAGAGATGGGAGCCACATCGACATTTTGGTGGTAGGGACAGAGCCTGCCAGTATGTCTCAATTGCGATTTGCTTCTATACAGGGCTACCCCTTGGTATCCTTCTTGGTGAGAGAAAAGTGGAGGACTCTTGATTTTATGAGCCATCACTGCTTTGATTCCATCACTGAACACCAGTTCAACTCATCTTTGACCAGGTTTGTAAAAGGAGTTTTTTGGAATGAAATTTGATAGTCATAAATATTAACAGCCAACACAGATCTTTTGTAATACAGTGCTTCCCCAGCTAGGATCAAACTTTTATTGTGCCTAGATTTAAATAGGTGTTCTTTCAGGATGTTAGCTTTTTGCAACAGCACCTGCACTTATCACAATCTGTGAATTATTGTTTCCTTTGTTGTTGCTCTCAGCAATATCCTGCTTATTGCCATTTTTGTATGCTTTCGCCTTGTTGCTCTGTCTAGCAACAAGCATGTTGTTTCATCCTTATGATTCAGTTATTTAGAATATCTTCCCTGTCAAGTACTGCTGTTCAGCACAGGGGCTTGTCTCAACTGTTTGTGTCTCATTATGTCTTTATGATGGTTGAAAAGACAATTTTTATCAGATGTTCATATCTGCGTTCACAATGATTGTGAAATGATATTATTCTTGGACTATATTGTCTGGGAATGTTTGTATGCATACTTGTATTGTGATAATGAATGTTTGCCTTTTAAATTTGAGGGCCCAACATAATTTCTGCATAGCTGGCTGGAGGATTGTTTTTGTTTCTCTCTGAATGATTAACGTTTAATTTCAAAAGCTTCTTTTAGCCTCTTGGAGGTAACTCAGTAGCCACACAATTCTGTCACTTCTACATGTTTCTTTTTTTCAGTTCTTGATACTTTTACGTAATTTACAAGAGCATTGGTAAAAGGGTGTTTGTTTAGCTCTGACATAAAATCTTTTTTTGTTAGCTGGGTGGTCTGATAAAGTGGTTACATTTCTGAAAAACAAAAATTAAGTTCTAGGTCATAATATTTAATTTTTGATTTTTGCCTTCAGTCAAATCCTCAAAATGTTAAAAGTCTTTGCGTAGTACCTAACCTTTTTTAGAGCAGAGACTTGTCAAATACGGTCTTAAGTAACGGGAATGATTGTTCTTTTGTGTATAGGAGATTCTGTGCCATTCAGAATATAAAAACCACCTGTATTAGCAATGCAAGGACCCTTCTCGCACTCCTGCAAGGGTTGACACATCCTCAAAGCCCATTGTGTGTGTGCGTGCAGGTACAAATGGCTCACCATTGCATTAAGAGCTTCCTTAATCCTGCAGGGAGACTTTCATCTCTTTCTCTGCATTATAAAAACGTCTCAAGTTATGTGGTGTGTGTTTTGCCTTTTGTGATAAAGGGCCCCCAAGATACTTTACAGGGGTTTCCCCCCCCCTGAAAAACTCAATATGTAGTTGAGGAGCCTTTACCATAAATAAAATGGCGTATGTTTCACTCTTGAAGCTTTGAAGCACATATGATTTCACTGGCCCAAAAGGAACTGACTGAATCCTCAGCGAGTGACATGAGTGCTATGATTAGATCTCTAAATATACTAATTTCTGGCATTTCCATACATAGAACTATGGAGACTGAAGCTGGACTCATTTGTCAGCCCAGGGCAAGTCAAGCTGTATGCAAAGTGACTTTTCAAAGATTAAAATTGCATTTATATTAGTAGTGAAGCATCTGTGATGAGGTCAGAATTTAGGCGGTTTTCCCTGAAACAAGTTATTTAGACCTTTGCTGGTTTAGAAAAGTTTGAGCTGCGACATGCAGATAAATTACTGAAAAAGAAAAGGAAGGTATGTTCAACACATTTTTCAGATATTTTTTCCAAAATATTTTGGACACTGATACTTTGGCTGTTTAGAAAGAAATGTCACACAGTGCAGTGAACCTGATGTTCATACGTGTGTAGCATCATGATGTTGGAATAACATGTTCTTTCTAAGAGCTTTCAGTGTTTTCTATTCTACAAACTAAAACTAAAAGACAATTAGGTGACTGTTTTTTGGAACTTATTTGAACCATTCAAATTAATATCATAGCATTTTCAGTGGTCTGACATTTCAATAGCGAAGACCTCATGATCTGAGGAGTGAGTCACTGTTAAGGAAACAGAAGGAAGCAGGAATTGGTCTTGCAAATTCTCAGAATGATCTTTCTTCTCTGACACCATCACGGTGTCAAACACAGAAGTCTACTACACTTTCGTGTCATTTCTTTCTAAAGAGCTAAAGAAGGACTTAGGTCAGCTTTTGCTAACCTAAACATCCTTTGCTATTCGAGTCAGTAGTCTGAAACCATTTATTCAGTAAAGTTAAAGTGATGACCTGCCATTTGACACAATTTTTATGGAAGATGAGGTGTTCAGGATATTGCGTTTGTTCAGGTCTCAGGTGCATAAGAAATTCAAGAACTTTTCTGCTGTGTGCTTGTTTCAGCTATCACAGTCAGGTATTGACTTTGCAGTTTATCATTAAACCATAGCTACAAAAAAGTGAAAATAAGTGTAAGCAAATAATAAAAGTTACTAGTAATCTTGTGTTGGTATTTCCGTACAATTCAATTGTTATCAGGTTAAAACTTTTTGACATGTTGAGTAATGAACCAGTCAAACTTAAATATTTATCTTAGGCTGTGAAAACTCCAGTCTGTAGTAGCAGAAAACCATGGTGATGGTTAAGAATGCAGTGGTGTAACACTGGAAAATTAGTTTAATTACCTGTTGAAACTGCTTGTGTAGGTGTATGTTCTGAGGAGATCAAATCTTGTCAGCCTTCCCTGACGGCAAATGTTAATTTGTTACAAACCATTGTAGTTTGTAAGAACATTATGGGAGTTTGATCACAGCTGCAACAAATGTAAATATATTCCATTATACAAATTTTAATCTCTTGGTAGAGATAGTTGGCCCAAGTGCTTTAAAAAAAAAAACGCTTGAAAAAAGGCTGCAATTCTGGTGGCCACGTTGCCTCCTATCTTCCAAATTTTACATCTTTATCATGTTTTTCTGCAAACTGCAAAAAGGTGCAGGGGTGGAAAAAATAACGGAAACACCTAACAATATATTATATCAAGGACCTAATAAGGAGTAGGGCCAACCTTTGCCTTTAACAGCTTCAGTCCTTCTTGGAATGCTGTCATACAAGTCCTGAACTGTGAGTAGTGGGATATTGCGCCGTTCTGCAAGAAGAAAAGGCTCCAGTTCTTCGAGAGATGAAGGAGGTGGAAATCTACTTCGCACTCTGTGCTCCAGAACTTCCCATAAAGGTTCAGTGATGTTTAGATCTGGTGACTGGGGAGGCCATGGAAGGCGTTTGCCTTCATCCTGGTGTTCATAAAGCCCCTCTTGAATTTGTTTAGCAGTGTGGATGGGGGCATTATCATTCTGGAATATGGGAACATCATGAGGGAGCAGTGATTGCATCATAGGGTGCTCCTGGTCCTGTAAAATGGCCTCATATTCCTTGGCCTTTATACGACCATGCAGAGCAATCCTGTGAAGTGTTCGTCTATCCCTGTCGGTGAACTTCAACTTGTGACCACTGTTCCTCTTTGCCGATGCAATTTCTCCATGTTTGGCATACGCTGTCATTAGTTTTGAGACAGTTCCCATTGACAAATGAAATAATTTTGCAGTTTTTGTGACTGATGCACCTGCAATTTGGGCTGCTTTGAAAACTTGCACATCAAAGTGCTAATTGTCAGACCTCTTTTATAGCTGACAGATACTGCTAATTGGCAATCAACCTAAGATGATTCACCATTGCAGCTGCATTTGTAATTGTGATTTAGTTCAAAGTTAAACTCCTTTTTCATGTGTCGTTTCCATTATTTTGTCCACCCCTGTAGCAACCGTTTCTTACACTGAGATGAGGTGACCTTTTAGCTTCATTTTGAAAAAGGTTTTGTTGCCTTTTATGAGAGGATGTTTACCTAGGAGAAAGAGGAAGTGGAAAGGATTCAGCTTGTTTTATTTGATTGGATGTTGGTGTCTTACTCATGAGAGAGAGTCTGCCCTTCTCTGTTTTCACTCTTGTCCTCATTACATTTCTTTTCACTCTGCATGTATTTGATTTTCCTGTTTTTGCTACTCCCTTCCCCATTACTTTTTTAAGTCTGTGATTCAGAACACTTAACCGAGGCTCTTTAAAGTTAATTTTCTGGAATATAAAGAAAGGTACAGTACGATCCTTACTGGCAAAAGAAGAGCTTAGAGCTGCAGTCAGCTTTGGTTATTTGTGCCGGTGTAGCTGAATGAAGTCAGAGTTTGTGCAAGAACTAAATTAATTTGCCAGAATCAAAAGATATATTGTATGAAGCAGCATTGAAAATGTAGTTTTAGGAGAAGATGTCACCTCCTTGTGAGTTGTAACTTACAGCCTGTGATATACCTGCTTCTGCATCAGCTGGGTATAGCTGAACTGCAGTACCCTGGAGATGATTAACGCGTATCAATCAGTGAGAGGTCTGGTATGACCCACAACTGTCATGTTTTTGTTTTCTTACAGCTGTTAAATTTTGTAGTCAGGAATTAGTTGAAGGCCTAAACAGAGAACCATTGGTAGGATGTCAGCCTTAATTAACTTAGATGTGATTGAGACCACGTGATTTGAATTTGTGAAAATGACTGGTGGCATTCCCAAAACATATCACATACTGTACAATTTCACTTCAGAGACAGATGGTTCGAAAAAGGCTCAAGAAACATTTTGGTTTGATTGCTCAATGTGGAGTGGTGCCAGTGCTGCTTATAAGCTTAAAAAGGGTTTTAAAAACCTTTTAATGAAGGAATGCGCTATGGGAGGTGAACAGAAAATGGTTTTCCATGGACCATCTCCATCCTAAGAAGTGCTTACTGTTGTGGCTGTTATAGATTTTATTTTATGCTGTATGCTTTCAACACAAGAGTAGACATCCAGTGGCCTAATCATTTAAATGTATACAGGTTTCTCATGTCTGCTGAAAAAGCAAGGTAAGGTAACCTAAAATGTTTAGGATGTTTATCTAATTAAATGACAGTTTCAAAGAATATGATAAACTATTAAAGTGACCACATTCCAGAAATCCTGGTACTCCTATATCCTTTCCAGAAAAAAAATGTACTGTTACTCTGTTTCTGTGGAGATTCGGTACGAAGTATTCCGGTCTTCTCCTCTATAGGAAGTCTGGACATGAGCAAGTGGGGCTGTACTTGTTGGAACGCAGACAAGCATTTTGGGAATGTACTGAGCCTGTCCTTTGGGTGTTGTATGTGTTGCTATCCCCTGATTTTCATTGACGATAAAGGGATAAAAGGTCTGTTCCTCTAATCTGAACAAGTAATGTACAAGACAAACAGCCCCTCTAATGTGTCTCATTTGAAAGTCAGGAGAAGTGCTCGGATCCTACTACTAGGGTAATGGCAGTGTGTGCTCAGCGTGAGCTGCTCCGAACTCTGACCTCTGCTCATTGTGTGTGGCCCTGCTCTGTGAGCCAGCAGGCTGTCCCTGTCAGCGAGTGGGAGGGACCAGATATCTGTGGCTGAAGTTACCTTCCATATGGAGCCTGTGGCTCTCTGTGCAAGCGAAGGGCATTGCACATCTGTTTCATGTCCTGTTACTGAGCACAGCCAATTTCCTCATAATTGCATTGTCTGGCTAATGGCCGCTTCTGATCCTGGGGAAAGTTATCCACTGTATGCTGAGCACATTAATTTTTTTAATAAAACATTCTGAGTAATCTAGTTGCTTGTGGTGAGAGGATTACATTTGGAGCTATTTGGTTTAGCCATCTGTAGCGCACGTTTTTTATGACTGATTAGCAATTAGCTGTCTTTACAAAGCTCTGTTGGGATCAATGTTTAATTTGCCCTCGCGTTTGTATATCATACCTTGCAGACAAGTAGGCATCTGTCTGAAGATTGCAATCCAGACCTTGTATGTCCAAAAGACTAGATGTTGCTTGAGTATTTTCTGTTTCAAAACTTTGAGCTTTGCTGTGGAGGAAACTGGAGAAACTGTCCTTTATCTGTAAATGCATGTGAGACAAATGGTCATATGTGTAAGGGATGTAACTGAGGCTTCCTCAACCCTGTTATTACTAACCATCCCAGCCATCATACTGTTCTTGCCAGGGAAAACATCCAAGTCAAGTGATGCATTAAGTCTCATATTACATCACCTCTTTTTTTTGTATTTCGAGATCTATATACTGAATTACCTTTTTTGTCTGTTAACATTTTAAAACATTTTATAGATGAGTTTAAATCCATATGCCCCCCAATAAAATCCATAACATTTAAAGATCCCACGTCATGTGTTCAGAGGTGGGATAAGATTTATTGGAGCCATGGGCATGAAAAACATTTAAGAATGTCAGGGCTTGCAAATGTCAGTGTTGTCAATTTTTCCAAAAACTTTAAAGATCTTTAGGCATCCAGTTGGCCAGTAAGAAAAGCTAATAACTAGTCAGTGATGCATCTGAATGTCTTGGTCCAAGATGTTGAACTTCCACTTAAAGTCTTGGGGTTCTCTTAATTTATCTCTGTTTTTGGTTGCAAGTCCACATCTCTTGAATGGTTTTGTGAAATGTTATTGTATCCATATCTAGAATAATCCTGAGGAAGCCACAAATGATTGCAGTTAACAGAATAGTGCTGTTGATCTGAATGCAGCTGTTCTGGTCAATCGGAAGAATAGTGTCCCCAAAACATGCCACCAGTGTAAGGTTTCCAAGTGGTCCACTTTGCTCTGAAGAAAAGTCACTTCAAATCTGATGCCACAAGAGGACTTCATAGGTTTTGTAAGGCCTGAAAATTGCAGCAGGAGTCGTTAGTAGTTTTACAGAAAATGTGTCAGCGTGTTTTTGTTACTTAAAACAGATGCCTCTTGTATCCAGTATAGATCTCAATATCTTTATATCAATATTCGGTTGTAATATGACCTTCCATGTGGTTCCAACTGATATCTTTCTTGACTTGTGTTTTCAGCTGAGTGTATTCTATCTGCTTTGGGTCATTCTGGTCCCTTTTGTATAAGTATTTTCTTTTTTAAATGTGTGCTTTTTATGTAATTCAATAAATTACATTAAAAAAAACATAAAATTGATGCTGTGATACATTTTTGTTTTGTATTTTTTCCCCATTAAAAAAAAAAGCAATGGGATTGTTTGTGAATAGAGGTCCATCAATGCAATTTGGTCACTCACATCCTAAGTCAAAAGTTTGCTCTGAAGTTAAAAACTGAGTAATTATTTCCATTGGTTGGGAAATACAATTAGGTCTCAATGCAGACAATTCAAGTCTCACTCTCCAGCTGTGAGGTTAGGACCTCGTCTTGCCCACTTACTGTATTTCTAGGTAGCACTTATTCATTTTCTGGATATCTGAGTAACTCTGAAAAACCCGTCTTCATTCTGGAGGTGTCAAGCACTTTGCTATTGGGATTGCACTGGTTACGGGTCTTTTTTAGTAAAGAGACACAGTGCTTATAAAGTATTATCAAAACTTCAGTTTCTTCATAATATTCAGCCTGTTTTATTTTGATAGTTCAATGTCGGTCAATAGGCAGGAGTTCACTAGTGGCCTTTTGGTTGTCCCTGCCTTATAAGATCTGTAGTCCAGGTGTAGACCATGTGTATTAATGTCAGGTTTGGGATTCAGGTCATCTCATGGATTGCATTTGTTTGTGATACAGTATCTGTCCAGATATAGAAGTGTCCTTTCCACTCGTGGATGCATTAGCAAACCATTCTACACCAAATATAAAAAATCATTTTTGATTTTTTGACAGATCAGGCAGTGTAATGGTTCTTGCCTTTCTTTGCGGTGAAAGTCTATTCAGTGGGGTATGTTCACAAACCATTTATTTAACTGCCAGTTATTCTGGATGGTCCTTTGAATAGGAAAGCATGTTGTGAGCTTATTGATCTGTGAAAGCTGCAACAGAAGACTGCAAGAGAATGACTTGATCCAAGGGAGACCAGTACTGGAACATGTCCATTTACCAATAGAAAGCAATAAAAAGTTACTTTAAATCCATTTTAAGCTTCCTGCAAAAATAAGAAGAATTTACCTGAATGACTCAGAACCTGCACAGAAATGGTCTTAAATTGCTCTGCAGTGCTGTAATTTTGTTCCTAGTATTTGTTTTGTTCTACTTTGAATCTTTCTTTTTTCCTTTGCCCTGCTAATGCTGTCAGGGCCTGGTTTGGTTGCTAATTGCACAGCTCTGATGTGGTTAATGCGAAGGGCCTGCGTGGTGCTGCAGGCAGTATGGTGGGTTGATGAGTGATGTGCGTCTGTGCGACAACGGCTCAGCAGGAATCGCTGTTCCGACATCTGTGGGAACAGTGTCACACGGACGATATTTGTCTGCAACTTTGTTCGAAGGGTTACTGTATGAAGAGTGGAATCTTCAGAGGAATGGAGGAAGACAGCCTGCCTGCAAAACTCTCGCTGTGAGGAGCGAATGCTTAGAGCCCCATAATTATTTTTATTTGGCAGTCCGGCTGTTTTTTTTTTCTAAATTGCAGAACAGATCAGAGTGCCTTAGTTAACCTGTTTCTCTGTCAAAGTTTCTTTTTCATTCCCATTTACTGGGTAAAATAATGGCTGCTAGTGTGGTACTTCCTATAGGCTCTAGGTGGCCTTTAGTTGCCTGAATTGCTGGATACTAGTTTTGCCAGTACCCCCAATGTTTAGGTCACTAGGGAGGATGATGTTGAATAGTATTCGTACATGCAGCTTTGCCATGCATCTAATGTTCTGTTCTAAAAACTGACATTAATTGTCATGAACTCTTGACTGCTCTGGATGGTTAGACTGCCATTTTCTACCTGAGATATGTTATTTTTTGGGAAAACTTACGCAAACAGGATCTCTCTCAAGAGTTTGACTTTTATCAAGCCATTTGCAAGCAGTGTTGAAGCTGTATACAGTTTCATTATTGATTTTATTAAAAGTATCTGTTACTAGAGTATGAATAACAAAGTCCTGTCAAGTGTTTTAACTCCAAACCTTGCTGAAGTCAGGTGGTTTCTACACCGATTTGAACCTGACTAACTTCCCCATCAATTTCATTAATAAATGAAATTTAAAAGGAGTTTGATTGGCAGCCAGTTCTCAAGCGTTGTTTGTGTAGGTCCCTGTGCTGTGAAGGTAACCCCACTAACAATATGTGCTGCCAATATGCGCTGTCATCTAATTTCTCATGCAAAAACAGTTGATTTTGAAAGTCAAAGCATGAGGGTATGCCTTTACCAATTTCAGTTCTTCCATTCTTTAAAACCACAGTCTTTTAGTGGTGTGGTTCAATTAGTGGTTTTCCTTGGCTTACAAGTTGATGCAGTTTCTTTCCCGAATTGCTTGAAGCCCAAAGCCCTGGAATATCGGTATCTTTGGCTTTCTGCACATCCACCACCCTAAAGACAGGCCAGATCCCTGCATCCTTATTCCCAGAGCATCCGTTCTGTTTCAGTCCTTACTAGCTTTCCTGTTGGCCTTTGGGGATGTGGGTATAAAAAAATACACTTGGGATCTTACAAGTACTGTATACGTTTGCAAAAAGTATGAGCTCATCCTCAGTGAGCAGAAAAAAGCAATTGACTAAATTTCGCATGAGCACTATAAGTTGCCATGCATATTGTAAGAGCAAATAGAAGAGGAGGTTTTAATTGTTTGTGTGAAAATGAATTCAAGAGTTTGCTCACTTGGGTTCGCTTCTAAGAAAGGGAGAGGTCAGATTAATCAAATGCCCCAAATTCAGTTAATTCAGATTTCTCTTTTTTAAACAAAAACCTTTGAATTTCAAAAGTTAAAACCCTAACATCGTTCAGATTAAGAATTCCACATCCCCAATAAATAGTCATGCTTTAGAAGAGCCTGTTGAATACAGCCCCTCTCCACCCCTCTCTGGGTTGGTGTGCTTCATCAGGTGGCTGGTGTGTGTACTCTCTGTTGCACACTAGCACTGGCCACTATCTCCAAGGTCCTGGCAGGAGCCAGAGTCCGATTCAGTTACTTTCAGCACATCGTCATGTCTGTATATTTGACAAACCCTCCTTCTGTTTTTGTGTTTGTTCAGGTGCTGTGAAGTAACCCCACTAGCAATATGCACTGCCAATATGAAGTTTCAAATCTGCGGTTCTTTGTACTATCACTTAAGTTTTAAGACAACCTGTGTTCCTGTAAAAAGATTGTTTACTTGTAGGTTACATACGGCTTACACTTGTGACACTTACATTGTATGGGTTTTTTCTTTCGCTTACATAATCTTTCATAATGCTTTTCTAATAAGACACTACTAAAAGTGGTAAATGACTAGTTTTGAGTTCCTAATCCAAATACAGATACTGGCTCTCTATGGCCTTTAAAATATTGGGCATAAAGTTAATAGAAACTGTTAGAATAAAGTTAATATAAAGTATACAGTAAATGAAAGTATAATGCTGCTGTTGGATATGTAATGTTTTTGCATTTGTTTTCCAAATGGACGTGAACTAGTTTAATAAATTAATCTTTTTTGCAGAATTAGACTGTTCAGCAGTTTTTTTTCCTCTTTACAAAAAGTAGATTAGACTGTTACAGTGTGCTGAGCATTAACTAGGTCTACAGTATCTATTGTACTCTGATAATCTGCTTGTAATGTACACGTCTTTTACATGTTTAGTAAGAGGATAGATATACAGAGCGGGCTGTGTAGCTTCCACAGTAAATTTAATCCTCACTGTTAGTGTTTTCTGAATAGCTGTTTTGTTATTTTCATGCTAGACTCTTCAGAATGTGAATCCTCCTGTTAAATTATGTTAAATTATTCCCTGATTGGTATGATGATAATCATGAATAAATCTGGTCAGTCATAAATGAGCTCATGTTTGAGAATTGCCCAAGGGATGCGGAATTGTTCATTATGTACCACATTTGTTGTAACAATAGAGGTTTCAGCTCTGGAAATAATGTTCCCTTGCAGTTAATTTGACCCTTGTCGTAAGCTGATGTAGCTACACAAGGGTCACAGAGACAGCCGAGTTGGCAGTACTGAAAGCTTTTATTTTATCCAGTTTAACCAATACTAAAGTAGAGTTTTTCCATAAAGAGAGCTTATTAATAACTTGCTGGGCAGAAACTGTTCTAAATATTTATTTACGATTTTTTTAAAAAAAAATTAAATAAGTTTAAATTGCATAAGTTATTTTGTGAATTAACCAGCTTCATGATTCCGTAGATGTACGTAAACAGATGATCAAGAGATCATAAAATGAACTACAATTGCTTTGATTTTTATCCCAATGAGGAGTTATTCTCACAGTCAGAAGTAGAGTAGCTGAGTGTGGGTATCCGAAGTGGAAATTAAAGCGAGGTGTTGCTGGTGTCTGGTCATGCAGTGCAAGGCTGGCCACAGAGAGAATTGTGTATGGGTTGCTGTGCATAGCAGCACTGTTTCTGAATGGGTTTGTTTCCATGGGAACAGAAGAGAGGTTCCTCTTTTCCCAAGGAAACCTGCAGATTCAAGCACAGCATCGTCTGACTAGGCCAACCTTTACAGTACCAGCCTTTACAGAGTATGAACAGGCCTAACAAAGGGAAAAAAAAATCAAGAGACGTTCAAGAGATATTTTGTGGGGTCAAATGGGGGGGGTTTAAAGAATTGAAACCCAGTTAAGGTCTGCAGCCACCGTTTAAGGCTGCTTTAGCATGTTGTGCTGTGCAGCACTAGTGGAGTTGATACTGCTTATCTGCTCAAACCAAAGCAGTTTGTTCTCCTGAGCAGAGAAATGGAAAATGGAAAAGGCTTGTGTTCTGGTCAAAAGTAGTTTATCTGTCTGGTACATGGGGAGAAAAGGTGGGGTAGAGCAGTGCCATAAATGTTAAGTACAATATACCAAAATAGTCTGCTTGTTAAATTTGATCAGTTTGAATGACACTTACACCTATTTACATACTGCTACCGCAACTAGTGTGAAAACTATGGCTTTGTCTCATTAAAATGGTCATTTTGGTTACTTAGTAGTAGCCTTGCGTTCAGAGAACAGAGTGGGGTATGAATTGATTGCGATGTACTGTATGCTGTTTTCTTATATTCTATAATAGCATAATAACATTAAGAGGGCAAATTTCATGGACATGCCTTTGGTGTTTTTAGAGGCCTGATTCTGCTCATTATAATATGCTGATATTGGCGTAGTGATTCTTTACATGTCTGTAAGGTGTACCCCTCTAGGTCTTGGACTCAGAGGTCTTGAAGATTCAGTGACAGTGCTTTGAGCTCCACTGGAATGAGCTTTTCCTCCTTTTTTTCCCCACCAGGAACACCAGCGCACATCTGGGTAGCCTCCTGGTGTTCTATTTTTCTTCTCACTTGAGCCACATTGCAGGCTTCTATTTTCAGCTTTGACTTCTCTGCATTCATTTCACGGTTCAATTGAAATATAAAGGTCTGAAGAACTGCCTGCTTAGCATTGTATGGAATTGCTTAGCCTCCTTTTCAAATGGGCATTGACACTTAAAAAGTAAAATCATAGCTGTATTTATTGGCCAGGACCTGCAAGATTCTTTAGTGCATTAGGCGAGGTTGGTGGAGGTTAAAACGCCACATATGGTGATTCCAAAACCCAGTTACTTCATCCCAGTGGTAATACTTGTCTTCAAGAAGTCCAAATCACTCTCTTACCACCAGAATCTGTTTTCTTGATTTTTCTCAGGTGTAAACATTGGGAGTTTTCCACACCCCACCTGGCAAGATGGTGGCCTTGTCCTTGAAGATCTGTGTGCGCCAGTGCAATGTGGTGAAGACTATGCAGTTTGAGCCCTCCACAGCAGTGTATGATGCCTGTCGGATAATTAGAGAGAGGGTACCTGAAGCTCAGACTGGGCAAGGTAAGGTGTTGATTTCATGTAGCACTGTTGTACCTCCTTCGGCTGGGATTTGTCTTCATGTCCTGGGTAGGAGTGAATTCACCTTGTGGTGATGCTTCTGCCTAACCCATGAATAGACTCATAATAATAATTAATAATAATTGCTTACACTTATATAGTGCTTTTCTGGACACTCCACTCAGAGCGCTTTACATGTAATGGGGACTCCCCTCCACCACCACCAGTGTGCAGCCCCACCTAGATGATGCGACGGCAGCCATAGTGCTCCAGAACACTCACCACACATCAGTTATCAGTGTTGAGGAGAACAGAGTGATGAAGCCCATTCATAAATGCGGCTTTTCTCATTAATTACTACATTTCATTATCGATGCAGATATTTTGATTTATGTGCCAAATAAATTTGGAATGCAAATAAAAATGTCTGCACAGATGACTGCAAAATGATCTTAAATTGCTGTACTGTATGTGTGCATTTTCATGTAATCTCTCGGTCGTACTTGTTTATTGCCCTCACCACTGTTCCTCAGTTGGTTTGTGCTGCATAATTATGTACTTGTTTTGCCAGTGGCTGATTGTACAGATTGTGGAACAAATAAAGATGTTATGCAAGGACTGCTTATTTCTCAATAACATTCCGGATATTTTCTCAGCAGTGGCTGTATTTTTAGGTTACCTGCAGGACGAGAATTTTCATTTTTGCTTCATCTTGAGAGAACAGGAGTTGTATTAAAGTTTGGAGCTAACAAACCAACTCTTCAGACTTTTGTCGGTAAAATGTATTAAAGTTAGGTGTTTGGTGCAGTGTTCAGATTAATGTTATAATCTACAACTTTTGAAAACGTTGCATTTTTTGCTGAGTGTAAAGCTCTAATTTGGACTGACTGCCTGCTTTACACAATTATTAAGCAGTTAATCAGATTTTTTAGCATTTACTTACAAACGAAGAAACAGCTGCTTTACTAGTACAAAATTAAATATCCGTTTAGCATAAATGTTTTTAGAAATCTGGACAACTTATGTAATATGGAGGAAGTAATTGGAATGCTTTGCTTAACCCAAGAAAAATACATTTGTTATGTTTTGTTAACTGAATAGATTGTCTGCAATTGATAAATACAAATGTCATTTAATGTTTACAAGGAATGTCTCCGCTGAGATATTATGGATTTAGTTTTCATAAGATGAGTTCTAGAACATTGACAGTTTGTCTACATTGCTTGATGAGATTGAAAATCGAGTCTGCAAAGGAACCTTCTCAGTAACTGATCCAGCTAAGAACAGAAGTGACAGGTCAATATTTTATTTAAACCGGTATACCTGACTTATAAGAAAAGCATCACGAGAGAGGGATTTAACAGAGAAGTTATTTTTTTCTTTATACTATCTCCACTGTAAAAACAGTTGTAAATGCCAGTCTTTTAACAGTTTTGGCCATAGTATCATTTCCCTGGTAAATGTATATAAACGTATAATGCATTTTTTTAAATATTGTGCTGGATATGAAGTACAGGAGTCACTAGGACTCTACTTTTAACTAAGAATGTCAGCTGAGCTGTCACCTTACAAGATGGATGGATAGGTTTAGTCATTTCAGCCCTTGTTTTAAGTGACATTTTAAACAAATGTAAATACTATAATATAAATACATAACACTGTTGCACCCCTTTCTCTATCTTTCAGCTAAATCCAGATTTGTGTTACTTTCATGGACTCACAAAGCCTGAATATTGTCATAGTTTGGAGAACTGGGATTTGCTTTTCAAAAGCGAATGAATGAAAATGTGTGTGGTCGAGCCAGGCGGGTGCCGATGGCTCTGTGTTGTTGCACGTGGTGATTTTAACTTGGGCTCCCTGCTTCATTCCATTCTAGCTTCCGATTACGGGCTGTTCCTTTCGGATGAAGACCCCAGGAAAGGGATTTGGCTGGAGTCTGGCAGGACTCTGGATTACTACATGCTACGGAATGGGGTAAAGAAGGAGCTGGCAATGTCATATCTGTTGTATGCAAACCCACTTCCTGGCCTACTGACCACACATAGGAGTGAAAGTGAAATCCTAGAGCTAACACAGCAGTACAGATGAGGAAAAGGGAATTGGGAAGCGATATGAAAGGATTATGAATAGTACTTGAACATTTCTTTATACCTTTGTGTGCTTTCCGCCCATAAGCTTAATTGAAGTTTATCGTCAAAGAGCTATGTATTTAAAGGTGCTACTAGTTTTGAGCTGTAGCCTTGGTGAGGATTCCTTTCAACAAATTCATATTCTGGACATAATAGATGATCCAGTTCACTTTTGCTTTTTAAGTCGTTATGAGATGAGCAAAAGAGCATTTGAAATGAATAGTAGGGGGTTGGAGTGAAGGGGGAATTGTGGAGAGCTGTTGTATGTACGTAGAGCTTACCAATTTAAAATGACTCTGGAGTCAAGGCTAGCGTGTAATTTGATTATTACTTTTTTGATGGTCAATTCAGGACATTCTGGAGTACAAGAAGAAACAGAGGCCTCAGAAGATCAAGATGCTTGATGGTGCAGTAAAAACTATCATGGTGGACGATTCTAAAACTGTGGGAGAGCTGCTGGTCACCATATGCAGCAGAATAGGTTTGTTCAGTTCTCTTAATTCCCTGCAGTCAGTATAACTAAAAAATTAAAGGCATACTCACTGGATTATTTATCTATTAATTGTTTCCTTCAGTTATTTTTGTTAAAGATATGACGTATACTAGCTAGACTGAGCTGGCCATTTCACAGATGTGCAGTAATAAAAATATCAGAAACCTTTCTTTACCAGATTCTGGACCTTTATAATTCAGTCTTTGTTTTTCTTTCCCCATTGGTAAAGTGTTGTCTCACTGAAATAAGGGTGAAGAGAATTGTGAAAACAGCATTATAGGAGTTTGTATACAAGCTTTTGTGTTAACAAATCTGTTGGTTCTCCTCGCTTGATTTCTCACTTAAGCTTACTGGCTGCCCTCCAATTCGCTCTATTGATTTCCTTGAACAGAAGATGGATCTGGTTTCACACTGCTGGAGACCAACCACTCCATCTCCGAGCTCTTAAATCTTCTCTTTTAGGCATCACAAACTATGAGGAATACTCCTTGATCCAGGAGGTGGTGGAGGAGAAGAAGGAAGATGGGACGGGAACACTCAAGAAGGACAGGACTCTCTTGCGTGATGAGAGGAAAATGGAGAAATTGAAAGCTAAGCTTCACACAGACGATGACTGTAAGTATTGTGAATGCTGCGTGAAAAAGTCCTGCTACATTAACGTGTTTTTTAGAGATATCTTCACCAGTTTTTCAGTTTGTGTTTTACCTTTTCATTTGGTGATCATGGGTGCTGTTTATGAATGGAGAGCTAAGCAGGATAAAATATCCCCAGAAAGTGGAGATGTTATTTGGTCCGTTAAATTACTACATATCACAAACGTTTGCTACATATTTATTGTGCACAATCTATTTATTGTCCCTGTTATTATTTATTATGTTTTTTAATATACTGTCTGCATTGTGTGGTGTTGTCTGTTGTACTGTGTATACCCTGAGAGATCAGCTCATTTAAGAATTCCCATGTACATCTGGATCAATGTACTTCACTGCATAAGGAACAAGCAACCCAGCCATGTTATTAAATCCCATGCCTAGGCTTCTTTCAAGAAACAGGATGAGATCCTTGCACCAATTATCTACTAACAATTGGTTTAGATGGGCTGAGTGGCCTCATTGCATTTGTAACTTTTCTTATGTTCCTAACGAATGGTTTTCATTGAAGACTTGGACATCATGGACGTCAACCTCCTTTTCAGAAATAAGTTGTCTACGTAATGAGTCAGCTTAACTGATAATGAAAGCCTAAAACATGAAGATTCTTCTATAGTACAATGTAAATGACTTCCTGAAATAGCAACTGAAACAGATATCACTTCCTATAAATCTTCCTAGTGGTTTGATTAATATTTTTTCAAAGCAATAACTATGAAACAGTAAGAAAAATCTAATTTAAAATCAGTGAAGTTTATTGTAAAACGTATATTTGGTTTGACCATGTGTTAACCTTTTTTTTCTGGTATACATTTTTTGATTATTGACAGAAAGAGCTTAAAACATTGAGCTTTAAGTAGTCTTTTTCTAACAGGGCTTTAGTGTTATCTTGTCAGTATTTTCTTTCTTTGTGTTCCCTCAATAAAGTATCCAGTTTCCATCTGGAAGAAGCATATGGTGTTTACTCAGAACAGCCACTGTGCAGATGAAGTCAGAATGAATTAACTAGACACTGACCTTGGACTGAAGTTTTGTCAAATTTGCACCAATGTTTGGGAACAGCATGTAATTTTTTGCCTTCCGTTTTCCTAAGGTCTTGCTAAAGTGGCTAAAATTAGCTATGCAAAACATTGCATTTACACCAGACTCAACCCTTTATCTGTTCTGACTTTTCATTTTTGCTAACAGTTTTGTACTGTATGTAGGGCAGGTGAAACATTCATTGATTGGACAGGTTAACTGTTATCTATTTATAACGGTACAGACACTTCTTGTAAACACAGAACATTTCAAGCAAAGGAGAGCAGTTATCTTGGTTTTTAGATTATATGTCATAGTTAAGATTAAGAGGAGAAGATCAGGGTGGTCCTATTTTAATTTGTGGTTACCGTGAACAAGATACATTAAGCTCCTTTCAGTTTCATTTTTTGTCTGAGATGTAATGCCAAGGTCTTGCTGTAACTAATCCTACAGAATCACTTTTTTATGTTTTAAGGTAATTTCTCCTTAGTCCCTGGCTAAAAGTATCTGGTAAATGACTCTTAAATAATGACTGAATTAATTATCAGTTAGTAAAAATGTTCAAGAATAGGTTTGGCCTGACTGAAGCACAATAACAGTTAATCAGCCGCTAGAGACGGCCAAAACAGGCCTTGTTTCCTGTAAATAACCTCACTGGGTGTCCGTTTAATTCAAGTATTGGTTATGGGTGTGGAAATGCATATTTAAATTTGTTCTGTTTGGTATAAAAAGGGCTTGTATGGCTAGTCATGCTTGTTTTTGTAGTTTTCTTTTGTTTTAATGTGAGGCTACCAGTCCTGCTATAAAGCCTCTCGCCATGGAGCTGTGTGTACAGATCCCTTGGGACTGCCCAAGGTAATGTCAAGGTCTGGAACAGTAACAGTATGCCATGGACCTGTCATGCTAAAAATTGTTTATGTACTGTACTTCTTAACCCCAGCAAGCATCTAAAAAAATCCAAACGGCCTTCTTCACCCAAATATTCTTCTTTCATAAAATGTATGCATACAACATTTGACTGTTGTTGAACCGTGCTCTGCCTTGTCCTATCAGTATAAGTGGAGATTAGAAGTGCACCGTTTATCAATGGTGTTAATTATGTAAGTGCCGACTACTGAAAACTGTATAATTAGATAAGTCAAGTGGAGTTCATAAGTACCAAACAATTCATTTTTTTTCTTTCATTAACATCTTTATTTGGTGCCTTGGGAAAACACAAGCCAGAATTGTGTCCTTATGAATTAAATTGAGTCATTTCATTGTTTAATCACCCATGTCTAATTTTGTAGGTATTTTGTTTCTTTAGTTTGGTCTTACAGTATTTTATAGCATGACAATGATCATTAATATTTGTTGCTTAGAAACCTTTTCAGAGGAACTGAAAAGTAATCATCAAACAGGAGCAACCCAAATGTGTTGTATTTTTAAAGGTTTGCAAAGTTAATACAGTATTTATACCTTTCGTCAGTACAAAATCAAATTGAGCACAAACTTGTATTCACCATATCATATGGCATTTTACATAGAGTAGTGGATTTCAAAGTGTTTTGTGAAAATCAAGATTCAATACTTTATTGCCATGTCAAAAATGTTAATTGGAATTTGTCTTAGTGCACCTCAAATACAGAAATATTTCTGAGTAGAGCAGTTTGAGTACAATTTAAGTACTAATTTTGTTATTGTACCTTATTATTGAAGATTCACGTTTTAGTTATATATGTTGAACCCCCTTACAGATGTGCTGATATGAATATTTGTCAGATGAAGACCTTCCAGTGACAGTCCTGTGATTTCAGTTCTTGCAGTGTCAAAACGCAAAAATTACTTGCAGAGATCAGAGGATACCCTTCCTAGCACTGTAAATGCAGATCAGTTTCTGCTCTACAGCTTACAAGTAGGAGAAGGGAGATTTCACTGGGGCTATAGTAAGCAAAATCATACGTCTGTGGGGAGTTAGTGAAAACCAAAGACAATTCCCTTGTGCTGGTACACTGATGGGGGGTATTTTCACTTCTGTTTGCAGTGAACTGGCTGGATCACAGTCGTACCTTCAGGGAACAGGGGGTGGATGAGAATGAAACGCTGCTTCTGAGGCGCAAGTTCTTCTACTCTGACCAGAATGTCGATTCCAGAGACCCCGTGCAGCTCAACTTGCTCTATGTGCAGGTAAAACGTGCTTTTGTGAAAGCCCAAGTTCTGATCAGGGAATCCAAAAGGTTTGTTTTAAATCACAGTGTTTATCTGGGGTCTCTCCTGCCTTCATGCTTAAAGGAAAGTAGAAGAAGTGGAGCAGAACTGTAAAACCAAACAGTAAATATGGCACAGCTATGTAGAATGGCAGGAAGTGGCCCCATTTAATATCTAATGTGCATATGTATCAGAATTCAGCTTTTATTTTTAGGAAATAATGTGTAAATAAAGCATGAAGTAATTCTGAACTTTTTCCGGTTTTGTTTGAAGCCATTAAAGTAGCCGATTTAAATGAAACATTTTAGTCTAATGAAAGTGTTAAACTGGGTTTTGTGATACTTGTCCCATTGAGCAAGTTGATATCCATCAATCAATGTTTGATTAAAATTTAATTTTTCTGATTGTTGGTCTAATGCATCCTGAACCTTCTCTGTATAATATTTTGTCAACACTTCAATCAATCAAGGTTTATTGATCAATGCACAAACAGTACAGCATACAGCGGTGTTGTTGGCAATGAAATGCTATGTCTGCGAGCTCGTTAAGAGGGATAGAAGAGTAGAAGGACAGGAATTAATAGGGAAAAAAAATTAAAAAGAAAAAAAAATAGGATACAATAAATGACACGATTGTAATTTACAATACAATTAACAGATTGAACTTCAGTTAAATCGTGCAGCTTCAGTCGCAGATCACACTGAAATAGCTAATGCGTTTATGACCATGGACTATTAAACCATTTAATCAAACTGTTAATACACATGAAAATCATCATTACATTACATCACTGTTATAAAGAATTTATCATTTGGACTTGCAAACTGAAAATCTCCTAAATTGAATAAGGAACTTAAACATTTTTCTCAAACTGTTTGGAGAGTTAAAAATCCAGACAATGCACCTAGTGTTTATGACAGAGAGTCTGTACTGTACTTGCTTAGCTGCACTGCCTAGCAGGTCAGACATTTATGGTCTCATGTTAAGAGAGTAATTACAGTGCACAGTGAAGGGAATGCAAAGCCAAGACATCTGCCTGAGCTTCACCGTTGTCTGTTACTGTAGCACGGTTCTTCATTATTGTGCCACACGTAGGTTTTCTAAACCGTTAACATTGGCTTCTATGAGGTCAGCTGAGCAAGCAGTTAGGAGGATTCGCTATCGGTGTTGTCCTTCCAACGGTCCCAAGAGAGGTCTCACCGATTTCTCCACCCTTTGGGTGACAGGCAGGCTTTGCTTGTGGACTGCCGCTAAAGGGGGCTGACCACCAGCTTGACCCCCCAGTACAGCTACTGACCTGCAGTGTCCTTCACCCCATCCCATTAGTGTGCAGGTGTCATTAAAGAGGTTTAACCAAAACAGAAGGAAGGTGATTTGAAAAGTCTGACTGACAGGTCATCTTCCTGTGGTTACATTGTATAGACAAAATGATCGCTATCTCTTCCCTTTGATCTGCGTTGAGTACAGACATGTGCCATGTAGGGAAAGATGAAAGAGCCTGCTGGGTTGGTCCTTCCTATTCCTAGATACCTGCCATACATGTGTTGTCTCCTGTTGTCGTACTGTAAATCGGGGAAGAATCTTGAATTATGATAGCACTCCCATGAAATCCGTAGGGAGCCTCTTACAAATTAACTGAAATGTTTATTAATGATCTGCCACTTACATGAATTTGCCCGCCCTAATATTCGAGTGCGGCTCCAAACGAGAATTGTCTCTAAGGGTCTCTGAGAGTGTTCCAGTTCAATTCAAACTAAATTACCTCTGCTGGGAATTTACGAGTTTTCTGCCCAGCAGCTGCTAATGGCACCGCAGAATCCTACAGTTCATCACGAGGAGCCCAGAACGCTTCCCACCTGCCTTAGAGATCATCCGTACATGGTTTCTGGGAGGGATTCATTATGCCGTAAATGCATTTGCATCTGATTTTCTATTTGAGAATGTTACAGTATATTTCTATCGGCAACAGAACCGTATAGGACAGTGCCCTCATTTCAGAGAGGCTTGAGATTATTCCTGGCTCTTTAACTCAGCTTTTCTAAAGGTATAGAAGGCTACACAAAACAGACATGTCTGTATTGCAAAGGTGGCGTCATGCATGTACGTTATGTGTGAGATCTGCCCCCCTGGGAATACTGGCAGGACTTTAACAGTTGTAGTTTTCTTCTCTCTTTACCTCCTTGGCTCTTTCCTCCAGGGATGTGCCATTTCCATTTACTGACTGTTCTCTTTTGTAAATGCTTATCTGAGATGCCAGGGCTGATAATGCCTATTTCAACTAACAGGACCCCCAAAATGTTGGCTGCCTGGTATTTATTCTTAGCAAGTCTGTGTGCATTGCTCATCTATGCACAGAGTTGTAATTCTTTATCGGAAAGACATAAAGCATTACATGAGCAAGTTGGGTTTAGTTTATGAAATATGTAGCTTCAGGCTTTAGCTGCAGCACATACAAATGCCTGTTAACCTGACAGTTTGTGTAATCAAGAAAGAAAAATGGTTTCCGAGCCACAGGTAGAAACAAACCTTTTTTTTATGTTATGTAACATTATTGAAACACCTTAAAAATGTGTATGATGAGATTGCTGAAGAAAAAACACAAATAATGTTGATGTTACTTTATGGTTCAGCTATTAGGTATAAAGAGGTAAATAGCCACTTGGAAGACCTGTTATAATAGTAATGCAGCTGCTGTTCTTTTCTAGTAAAGAGCCCTAGAAATGGGGCAGTTTTTAGACTTGTTCCTCGGCTGATCACAGGGGTTGATGGAACCAACAAGGAGATCACCATGAAAGTGTCGGTTGTACCTTTTCCCCTCTAATTTCTGATAACATAAATGAGTGAAAAAGTAAACCCACTAATGCAACCAATAGCATGATCGTACTACAGTACATGTGATCATGCTTCACTTTAATAGGACATTGAACAGCCGGAAAGATGTTCACAGCTGAGAAAACCCCCATGCCATTTGATCTTGGTTGCATACTGTGGCATCCTTAGTTACAGATTGGAACATGTTTGCAGCAGTGTTCATACAGTATCTTTCCAAGCATAACCTTCATTCTACTTGACTGATCCTGTGCTATGTGACTTTATAATGTTCAATCATGGTGATACTTGGGAACATTCTCGCATGTGCATTCAAACTGGCAGACTGTATACAAAATGGTCATCTTGAACGGAATTAATCAGAGCTGCATTTAAGATGATGAACAGGAAGAATCTCTTCACACAATGGGCTATATGAGTGTGGAACGTTGTATTGATGTTTCAGGTTCCTCTCAGGAACAGTCATGATCACTGGATCAATGAGCTGCTTACAACCAAATGAATTAGATGGACTAAAAATGTGCTGGTGTTTTGTAACTTTTCTTATGTTCTGACACTTTTATATTCTCATGTGTTACCTTAAAAGTTTAATTTCAGACTTGAAAATGTCTTTTTTCAATCTGCTGTCTTTTAGGCCCGTGATGACATTTTAAATGGCTCTCATCCTGTCTCTTTTGATAAAGCCTGCGAGTTTGGAGGAATTCAGGCTCAGATCCAGTTTGGGCCTCATGTAGAACACAAGCATAAGCCTGGATTTCTAGAGTAAGCCTATATTTATAATAGCCACCGTGCTACATTTAAAACAGAGTACCTTTATATTTTTTTACCTTAAAATTCCCATCAAATCATCACAAAGAACTTCAAGATATTCTAGAGAAATATAATATAGCATTACAAATCATTTTTTTATTTGTCTGAACTGACTAACTATAGGTTTTGCATGTTATCATAATGTTTAGAAGTTGTGAACTTCTTGCTATTCCAACCAAAAATGGGTTAAGCAAATCTGCAAAGACTGAAACAGACAAGAATATAGATCCTGTAGAATGTGTGTAAATAAATTCAGGCTTTGAGTGCTACTTACAGTAGGTAACAGTCAACGCATTTCACCGGTGGTGTCTTTCAAACCTTGTAATTCATAGACCCATAGAAGAATCCAGTAGCTTGTTGGTATTACAGACACAGTGCTGGCTTAAAACAAATTGATATAAAATATTAAACTATTTAAACCACATCCTTTCACAGATGTTAATGTAGTCCATTTTAATGAGAGGAGAGGTTTTATGTTAGGTTAAAGATAAAGAAGGCACATTTTTAAATTTCTGATTATGGATATATGCTGCTTTTTTTAGCCTAAAGGAGTTTCTGCCTAAAGAGTACATCAAACAGAGGGGAGCAGAAAAGAAAATATTTCAGGTAAATGTCTTTTTAATTTTGTGGAGGTAGCCCAATATTCAGCATGAAACAAACACTAAGTACCTGAATATCCTACTGCAAAATATCTTTCAGCAGTTTTATATGCTTGAATCATTTTTAGTTTAATATGAAGTTTATGGGAATTTTTAATACTCACTTCATTTGCTTGTAACATGTAAATATATAATTTGAACAAAAGAGATTTAATTTCATATCTAGTGGCAAAGCCTGTATTCTGAATAATGGTTTGCTCTTTCAGAATGCCGTCTTAGATTTCAAAAGCTACCAAGAGCCAGTGAATTCATTTTGAAGATTGTTCTGATTTAATAAGCAGTGCATCTTCTTTTGTTTTTAATGCACTGTTGCTTAGCGTACATTAGATGGTGAACCGTCAGCTCTAATTAGGGGTATGTTTTAATTTTCATCTTTTTTTACAGTCATTGTTGAAAGAGTTAAAAGTGCCTCTCCTTCTAAACCACAGGAACACAAAAACTGTGGAGAGATGACTGAGATAGAAGCAAAAGTAAAATACGTCAAGCTGGCACGATCTCTGCGGACATATGGAGTATCGTTCTTCCTGGTGAAGGTAAGTGAGAACACAGACTGACGTCTTGTAGCTCTGTGAGGAAGAAACCGGAGGTGCAGGGCTCTGGTTGTGTGTTTTAATCAAGCACAGCATTTGAGTCCTGTATTCAAGTTTGCTGAAATGCGTTTAATTTGCTCTGAGTACCTTTTTAATGTTCTGGTCTGGAAAAGATCAGACCATGCCTGGCATACCGTACACATGGAAGTGCCAGTAAGGAGGGGATGACACAGATTAGAAGTCAGTTTTCAAAAACGTTTGCTTTGTGTGCAGATCTTTGCTGTCTCAACAAGCAAACCTCAGACAGATATGTCAACAACAGATTTTTGTGGAGGTTGGTTATATTTGCTGGCGCTAGATTTCAGTCCTTTGCGTGCCTCTTTCAGATCTTCCCAGGTTGGAGTAATAAACCATTATGTAAGGCTCCGAGATATGACAAGAATTTTGACTTGTTTCTAGGTGGGGATGAAAGCCCTTTTTAGAAAATTCAATTCCACCTGAAAAGTGAACTTAAAGCCTACCAGATGTTTCAAAAATGCTCATCTGGCATTCACACTGAAGACAGATAGAAAACATACCTGAGCTGTGTGCCCCACAGTGTTTTTTTTTGCTAGTAATTATACAGTGCCTGAAGGAAAGGCAACTTTCATAATAAAAGAGCAAAACGCTTCACAAAACATTTTAATACAAAAAGAAATCTTTTATTTCTCCTCAGCAGAGAGCTCCGGGATTATTTCTTATTCTGTCAGACAGTTTGTGAACAATGGCTCAGTGAGTCATGTGATAAGTAACATGAAAGAATGAGCATTCTTCTTTGTCTACCTTTATTAACAGGAGTCTGGGACTTCTTTTGCTGCTGGTCAAAATAATGTCTAACTTGTATTCTAATAAGCACCTTTTAAAAGCAAGGCTCTAATACTACAACCTTCCTTTAATAATTGTGGTAAGCCCACATTCTAAAAGAAAGCAGTTGAATGCTATTGGTTCCCTATCTACTGGCTAGTAAGGAATTACAATTGAAAAAAAAAAGTGGGTTGATATGTTCTGTAGCTATATTACACTGTTCTTGATGTATTTTCATCTTGGTTATCTTTTGTTGAGTAACACTAAGCTTACTGTTTTTTTTTTTAAGTCAGCTGAAATTTAAAAATAGCCCTATCTACGTTTAGGGAATAAAATACTTTTACAGAATATATTTGTATCCACTCTGAGTTTTTAATCAATGTAGGATATCATGCATCTCCAGCATTCACATTTAAAAAACAACAACTTTTTTTTTTCACGTTCATGTGATGAAAGCGGTTTGCTTCTTTGACATCTGTCTGTAAGGAGAGCTTTACTTCTGAAGAGCCGAAAGTCTATTTCTTTGTCATCTGGTGAAATGTATCTTTCAAACCTGGAAAAAAAACAATAGCCCGAGGCTCTGTAAAGTATTTTGCTTCCTAATTTATGTTAGGATTTATTGCTTTTGGGTGGGTGCCAAATCGGTCTACACAGGGAGCTGAAAGTGGAGTGATTTTTCACGGGGCACAGAGCAGGCAGATACTTTACTGGTTGCTTTCTGCCGCCCTGCCAGGATGAGTTCTGCCCCTGGCAGAGTCCCCTTCTTATATCCTGGCTTCACCCCCGCACTGACCAGCAGGGCAGCTGGTGGTAGCTATTTAGTTCAATTTCAGCTCTGACTGAAGTGCAGGGTGTCAGGAAGAAGGTGGCTTTTTATAGCATGTTAACAACTTACTAAACCTTGCCAGCTTCTTTTGAGGTATAATTGAAATCAAAGTGTAAGAGGATCAAGCCTGCACAGTACTGTGATTATTACAACACTTGAGTGGTAATTATGGGGTAATGCAAATGGTTAAGATTCTTAAGGAAAGGTAAACTTCAAAGATTTGCCTTTATAATAGTCTGCCTCCTTCTCTGAAATGGTACGTCCCGCTCTGGGTCCCGAAATCGACGGCCTGTCGTACGCCAAGTGGCCGTCAGAGGGCCATGTGCAGCAGGCCGTTTTGGTGGGGGTGGTTGTTCAGCAGAGCGCTCCTCGGAGTTGAGTTATGTGAAAGGTAAAAGGAAAAAAAAATGATGTGCATTTCAGGAAAAAATGAAAAGCAAGAACAAACTGGTCCCCCGTTTGCTGGGCATAACCAAAGACTCGGTGATGCGCGTGGATGAAAAGACCAAGGACGTTGTGCAGGAGTGGCCTTTGACTACTGTGAAGAGGTGGGCTGCCTCACCAAAGAGCTTCACACTGGTAAGCTGCCTCACTTTTCCCTCATGGAAGGAGCCATTTGCCAAATTCCTTCAACCTCACACTCTGCCAGAGGCTCTGCTAAGCCTCTCTTAATTAGCAGTAGCTTGAAATGACAAAACCAACAGGTGGTCGCTGGTTTTGCTGGCCATTTTCCTGTTTTGAAAGCACAACAGAATCTCTTAGGTGGAACCAAACACTATGAAATGCTGCCTAAATGAGAAAAGAAGAGGTTTAGATTACATTTACTTTAATGACTAGTTTAGTTAGTGGTGGCTGAGAAGGACATTTTAAGTAAATTTTTTAAAGGATTTTTGTTTAATCATTGATGTCTTATGATCAGTAATAAAAAAAATCCTTGCAGAAACATATGCTAGCTCCAGTTACCATAGAGTAATTGTTTTGCAAAGAAAAGAGCTTTGAGGTTCAGAGAGTGCCACTATTACTTTACATCTTACACTTAGAGAAGTTCATTTTGTGTAAGGAATATGGAAACTTAGCTTAACAGAGCCAGAAGAGGCTAAGTGTTCATGAGAGCTGTAAAGGCTATGTAGATGCTAAAGACCAAACAACTAAGTGTCTTGACTTTAGAAGTCATATAAATTGCACAGTTACACAATGAATGTGGCACAGCTTTCAAATTTATATGCTTTCATTTTTTTTTGCTAACTGATTGCATTATAGATGTGCTGCATTTTTTTTTTATCTTGACCGAGACACTATGCTATTCTTATAGCAGCACAATCTCTCAGGACGTGCCTTTAAATGGAGTGTCTGTTGACCTCCCATTAAAAGGTTTTGATTCAGATCTTCCACGAGTATTGAGTCCAGTTATCAAGGGAGGACACATGTTGAAATAGGAAGAGGTGTTTTGTTTGTTCTGAGCTTAGGGCTAGCACAGAGCGGCATTATGAGCATTAATGTAGCATAAAGGATTCAAATTCCCCTGATTACACTTTATTTGACATCTGTGGAAAAGCTCAAATCATGGCATTAACTCCTACTGGGATCCATGAAATTCTGCCTTTTTGTTTCTACAAAAAGAACATGAAGTTAAATCACTGAGATCTTTTACACTTTTGAGATGACTTTATGATCTGTCTTTTGGAAAGAATACATGACCCAAACCCTGTGCATGTCTGTATAGCTCAGCCTAATTACCAGCAGCCATTTCAGTAGCCATCAGAAGGGAGCATAATTTGTTTGGAATCCAAGCACAACATTTAAGAAAGTATTACATCATTAAACCATTTTAAACTAATCTTTCAATCCATGTGTTCAGACAGATGGAAGATTCCAGTGGATGTTATGTGAGTGGTTGTTGGACAGTGACATTTTCTTAAGTGGTAAAAAAAACTCTTTAATTCTCTAGGATTTTGGGGAGTATCAGGAGAGTTACTACTCTGTCCAGACCACTGAAGGTGAACAGATCTCACAACTCATTGCTGGATACATTGACATCATCCTTAAAAAGGCAAGTAAGATGAATGTTGAGTTTGGTGTATTTTTGCACTGGGATCAGCTAATATTGCCACCCACGATGTATGAGGCCATAAGAGCATTTTGAGTTTAGGTAGTGGGAAAACAATGCAAAATAGTTATGAAGCACACAGGGTCTCCAATATACAGCAAAGTTGGGGACCGGAAAGTCATAACCCATAATGAAATAACATACTGTATACTGTGCATATATATGTAAATGTAGGAAAATATCCACATTAAGGACAGTAAGAACGTAAACTTAGCCCATGCTCCTTAAATTAATTGATGTTTTCTCCATAACAATCAGTTAAATAGTGGGATGGGGGACCATAAGGTTTCACTTGTAGCTACATACTGTAAATACAGCATAGTTCATTTTTTTCATAGTACTCAGAACATTTTTCACTAATTTTTCTTACTTGTAACATAAATTTAAGCTGCAATTTAAAGTAACTAAATACTTTTTAAATATAATTTACCTTTAGACATGGCCTAGTTGAGATTGATTTATGTTGTCAAGGGAATGGGAGGAAACTCAGTGTTGCACTGATACCAAGATAAAATACGATAAATGTCAACGTCACTTACAGTACATTCACCACCAGATGTGCAAAAGCAGAGAAACAACTTATCTTAAACAGATGTCATGAAGTTGAAAATGATGCACTGAGGTGTGGTGAATTTTTATGTTGTGTCCCTAATATCTCAGCGACATTTGTGCAAGAAATGTATGTAATGTTGGGGTGACTAATAAAAAGAGATTTTGGTACGGTGGGTGCAATTGAAAACAGAAGCTTAATACATACAGACTATCCATTACAGTGCTTAAGGAGATGCTTTTAAAAGAATTAAAGAATATTAGCCAATCAAACAGTGTTACTCACACAGGTGACACAGGTCATTCAGAAGCAAGTGAGCAGACCTGCCTGGGTCTCTGAGGGACACTTCAGGCTTGATTTGAAGGGCTGTACTGTTCTTGACGCTGCATCATCTGCTCCTTTTCCTGCAGAAGCAAAGCAAAGACCGATTTGGGTTGGAAGGAGATGAAGAATCCACCATGCTGGAAGAATCAGTCTCCCCAAAGAAGTGAGAATATAGTTTCTTTATTATTTTAGATGTTGGTAAGCTATTGCTGTTACAAATTCCTTACATGTTTATAGCGCTTTTCTGGACACTCCACTCAAAGCACTTTACAGGTAACGGGGATCCCCTCCACCACCACCAGTGTGCAGCCCCACCTGGATGATGCAACAGCAGCCATAGTGCACCAGAACACTCCCCACACACCAGCTCTCAGTGGGGAGAAGAGCAGAGTGATGAAGCCAATTCATAGATCGGGATTATTAGGAAGCCATGATTGGTAAAGGCTTATGGGAAATTTGGCCAGGACGCCGGGGTAACACCCCTATTCATTTGTTCTGTTCCTTTTAATGCAAATACACCAGTCTCTCTGTGTGCTGTTAAAGGGGTTCCTGTTTGGTAAGGAAAGAAATTGCATACATCACCTTTATATGGTGGCCTTTAAGTGGTTAAGATGTTGGAAGATATGAAAAATTGTGCACAGATGGTAGAAAACGGTTCACCTTGGAAATGGGTTTAAATGATTTAAAGTTTACATCAAGCTCTAACTGCTGCCAAAATGAATTTGGCCTGTTCATTCATCAGAACACATGCAGCCACCATAAAATACTGAGGATTTAGACATTGTTGTGCAAGATGGAGATGAGTGGCTGGCTGGCTTTGGTTATGTGTACCATTTCTTCAATCAGTAAATACATTTATTATAGTCTGCCAGGCTGCAGAGAACTTCCTAGTTTATTTTTTTAGCTGTCTCCCAGTGCTGTTAAATGTATGGATAGTGATTGTGCATAGAATACAAGACATTACAGTTGAGTAGCAAAGACCTCTGGTTGCAGTTCTTTTTTCAACCTATGTTAACTGTATTCTATGTTCAATGTAACCCAGCATGAAGAGGGTCCAATTGTTTTTTGTTTGCTTGTGGAAATTAAACAGAGGAAGTACATTTCTCCAGGAACGTTTAATTTTACATCCTCTTTTGTGCTTAAGAACCAATTAACTGATCTGGAAGAAAGAATCATTAAATAAATAAAGGAAGCTGTGTTGCAGAGCAACCTGTCTCCATCTTGCTGTTCGAACATTAGGTTCTGCTTCTCTGTAATCTGTCAAGTCTTGTGCCTAGGTCAATACAGGAGTTTCCTTTAAAAAACAACTCCATGCACAGACTCAGACATAGTCATTATGCCTTGGGTGCTAGTATTTATTCTCTGGAAATGAGGAATTTGGTGGTCATTTTCTCAAGCGGTCACCGGTCAGTGCTCTTTCTGGGCTAGTCTGCTCTCTGGTGGGTTCTACACTGCCATTCAATTAAGCGATGTCTAAGAGTAGGAAGTTGTTTGAAGGCAACAGATGGCACTCTGCCACCGCTTTGATTAATATTAGATATCATAGCTGTTTGCTGTATAAAATGTGGTTGTCTTGGCACCCAAGCCCAATCTGCTTTATCTTCTGGGTTTTAATTTGACATGTTTTTTCTACATGCAACAGTCTAATATTCAAGAACTTTTTGGATTTTTTTCACAACCACCAGACATGCAAGAGTAATTCTTTTGGCTGCCCAGACTCCCGTGTTGTTTATTTAAACAATAAATAAACTTGTCTTCGGTTAGTTATTTTACTTACTTTAATATATCAATGCTGGAAATTCTCCTGATTTCTGGTTTCTACAACATAAACCTTAGATTTAGAAGATTCATATACCCTGTTGTCCGTTTGGCATCATTTGCTTAATACGCACACAAAATTGTAGTTGCATTGTTAAATCTATAACATTGCAAGTTTTTTTACAATCAGTTGAATCTCAATATAAGTCAAACAGCTTCGGTTTTTTCCAACTTCCTTTCTAAATTTTCACCAGAATGTTATTTGCATTGCGGTTAGATAAGGTCTGGATTATTTTCTTCATGTTGTTTGAAACTGATTTTACATTAAACTGTACTACCAAATGTAGTACGTTTCCAAAAGAGAGAATTCCTTTCCAATGCAAAACTTAAAATATTGTGTGAAATTGCCTTGTTGGTTAGGGTGACTTAAATCCAGTATGTGGAGTGTAGACTTTCTAGGTAAAGTGAACTGGAAGATAGGTGCAGCTGGTCTTCTTAAAGCAGTCCTCCTCTTGTCTGCTACAGGTCCACGATTCTGCAGCAGCAGTTTAACCGCATGGGTCGCGTGGAGCATGGCTGTGTGGCACTGCCTGCTGTTATGCGTTCGGGATCGAGTGGACCAGAAAGCTTTAACATGGGCAGCATGCCCTCTGCACAGCAACAGATCATGACTGGCCAAATGCACAGAGGGCACATGCCCCCACTGGTAAGAATTAACCTGGGACCGATGTCGCAACTTCTTACTTAATCAGTATTAGCACAACTATTAATTCAGGTCCTGAATAACTGCTGCATTATTAAAGTGTTGTTAATATATTGTAAGTACTGGGTTTTCCTTTTGAATAGAGACAATTCATGCTGTTCCATACAGTAGCCTTTCGGGACTTATCTGCAAGGTACAGTTTAACAGCTAGCATGCTGGGGGGGGGGAAATACATTTTTATTAGTAACAAGTTACAAAAGATTCTTTAGGAAGTATGCTCTTCCAAAGAAAGGTTTCTCCAAGCTCATTAAGGTTGCAACAGTTCAATTCCATGGTGCACCCATGGGATCACTCTTGTTTCCTCTGCAAATTGTAATACCCCATTAATGTAATACTTTCTAGAAAGTGTAAATTGAAGTCTACCACTCTGTCAAACTGTCCACTGTTTTTTGTTCTTAGAAGAATCATTTGTGATTTACTGTTAAAGTTAATGGTTCTCCTAAAATATAATTCTGAATGTTTATCTAAATCAGAGCTCGGCACAGCAAGCTCTAATGGGGACCATTAACACCAGTATGCAAGCGGTCCAGCAGGCCCAGGCTGACCTCAGTGAAGTGGATAACCTTCCACCTTTGGGACAAGACATGGTGAGCTCACAAAAAGTTGTGTATAATATGGCTGTCTGCATCCATGCATTTTCAAAACAGACTTACACGTCAAAAGGAAACCTTCTCTGGACCAGAAGATTAAATTCTTCAGGTTTGTCTTTTATTCAGTGTTAGAGACTGGTAAGCAGCTTAATAAACACGCTGCTTGCCAACATGTGAAGCTACAACCTGATGGATGATGCAGTAGCAGAACTGTGGGTTTGCTGCCCTTCTGCTGTTTTCCAAACCTCTCCAGCTTCACATGTGTTTGGTTTTGTACCAGCCTCTTCTCAATGTTCCTGAGTGCATTGATAAAAACATACAATATTTGAGACACTTTTGTTCTGTTTAATAGGAATAGGTGCTAAGAAATAACACACATTTTAGAAGAGCCAAAGCAAAAACAGTTACAGGTATCATGTGACCAGCTCATTAATATAAGACTTAATATCATTTGTAACTGTGATGAGATTTCATTTAAAGGATACATGGAGCTGTGGGGGAATTGTCAAAAGTAATGCTTCAGCTATCTTTTTATTGTGGTGGGAAATTGCCTCCAACAAAACAGGCTTCAAGGTCTTTTAATGCCAAAGCCCTGATAGTTGGAGGAATAAAAGGAACCCCGCCACCTTAGCAACGTGAGATGCCCGTGACATCCCGTCTGAGGTATTCTTTTTTCAGACCTCATTTATGACGCATCTCCCTTCTGCATTTCCAGGCGTCGAGGGTTTGGATTCAGAACAAAGTGGATGAGTCAAAACACGAGATTCACTCCCAGGTTGACGCAATCACAGCGGGGACTGCCTCCGTAGTCAACCTTACAGCCGGTGAGCCTTACTCGCTGACGAAAGTGCCCTCAGCGCTAGGTCACAGCGGTTTAAAGGTGACATGTTCAGACGTAGTGGGCTTTACTGCTGTTTGATAAATGAATTGGTTTAAATACCTAACTAGGTCTTTCTTATATGCTGTAAATCACAGGATGCCTTTACAGTACCAGGTTGTTCTCTCTGCCTTATTTTTAGTGGCTTGTAAGATTAATGTGGCCATAAGTCATCACTTACGCCTTCGAAGCTGGTCGTCAAGCATAGTGGAAGATCATTTTGTATGATTTAAAGACAGGCAGAGTTTCAAAGATATGCACTTACATGCATTCATTCTAATTTTAGGAACTACCCTATAAAATGCGTTAAAGTGTATAAGGCTTGACTAAAGTAAGAATGTCTGTTATATTACACAGCATTCAGTAAGATACAAAAACATTCTTTCATTAGATGATGTTTGAATCCTATGACCAGCCATCCTTAGGCAGTGTGAGTTTTAGAAGTCTCGTTGTCAGTTTCAGACTGTGGGTTCCGCTTTGCTCAAGTCTATCTTAAACTTTTGTTGCATCGTCTGTGCCTTTGTTACCATTTTTGTTCAGTTATGTTTTGAAAATACATTTGCTCAAATTAAAAAAAAAAGTGTGAATGAAGATAACATTTCCACGCAGAGGCTATCCCTGGAGTGAGCAAAGTTGTAATCGCCAATGGCCTGTCAACTCAAGGCACCTAGCCAATCAGTCGTCTTCCATCTGCCTGACCAAACAGAGAGCACTGTTATCCTTTGCTTGCAGCTGGGTGTATTACTAACCTCATTTTATGATGAATAATCATGACGGAGATGTTGTTCTTATGGTCACGAGCGATCATGAGGAGTCTTTGTCTCTGCACCTCTCTGTCTCCTCCAATTGCTTTGACACCTTGGTTACTGCAGTGCTCAGGGCCTGGTGATGCCCTGGGAAGTGTAGGAAGGGTTAATGTGGGGCTTCTCCTGCCGCAGGCGACCCCGCTGACACGGACTACACAGCTGTCGGCTGTGCCATCACCACCATCTCCTCCAACCTGACGGAGATGTCCAAAGGCGTGAAGCTGCTGGCCGCTCTGATGGAGGACGAAGTGGGCAGCGGGCAGGACCTGATGCGCGCTGCCCGCACTCTGGCTGGAGCCGTGTCTGACCTGCTCAAAGCTGTGGAACCAGCTTCAGGAGAGGTGAGAGAGGGGGGTTCTTCCCCTGCTCCTCTGGCATGAAGGCGCCACCCCCCGCCGTGACCTCCAGTTCAACAGAGTACTGACATTGGAGCAAGAAATCAGTTGAGAAGTTCTCATGTACATGTAATTGTGTAGTAGTCCAGGAGAGGTTAGAGAGGGAGTTCTTCCGTGCTTCTCTGGTATGACATCCCTGCCGTGAACTCCAGTTCAACAGAGCACTGACATTTGAGGAAGAAATCAGTTGGGAACAAATTCTCATGGAAAATTAAATGTACAACATGAGAAATCCAAGTAGTTCAAGAGAGGTGGGGGTTCTCTTCCATGCTTCTCTGGGATGAGACTGTGACCACTACCATGACCTCCAGTTAAACAGCGCACTGCAATTTGAGGAATAAATCGAGCTCATGTAGCTCGATGGGCAAAGCCATGCACGTAAGGGACATCTAACCGAATGAAGAAAACAAGTTTGAGCAGGTGCAAATGTCTAGCGATATCTAGTCAACCTTAGCAGCTGAAAGCTTCTGTAGAAAGCCATCCACTCTTAATATCCTTTTCAGTAAGAGAAACATTCATTCATTTCTACACAATGAAATGAGCAATTGTCCAGTAGACAAGGGGTTTTATCCTCGTTGGCATTATGGAATTTAAAGTACACTAATGTCTCATTTGTCTTAAGATGTTAAAAATGAGAGGAGGCCTTTGACCCCATCTAGCTCTTTTCATGGTTAATATATTCATGGGTCTCATCCAGCCTTTTCGTTAGAGAAACCAGGGTATCTGCTTTAACAGTAACTGGGTAGCTTGTCCCATACTACTTTCATTCTGAAGAAGTCTTCTCTGTTGACTTTGTCAATACCTTGTATGAACAGAAAAATGTTTGCAGAAAGTAACGTCCAAAATCCAGAACCAAAGAAAAACTGAGACACTTTACTTATGGTTCTCCCCCATGCAAACGTGTTTCTGTTGCAAACACACTTGTATTAAGTCACTGTTTGCCTTTAATTACGGTTTCTTAGGTATTTTTGGTAAGTGTTTTTTGTACAATATGAAACAAAGAAGCTTTGTAAAAACAGGGCTTCATTAGACATTCAACCACATTTAGCATGCACAACGAATTTCAAATACACTTCCACAGGGGTCTCATACTTGAATTAAATATTATCTTTCAAAGCTGTAAAGAAATGTGTGTATATATAACTTATTCAGACATGTAAATCTTGAGCAAATGGGAGGATGTAACTTGGGTTTTTACTCCTGGTCAAATTATTTTTCCTTGTGGTTGCTTAATTGTTTCCTTTAGTGTATAAAATATGTATATAAATATATGTATACATCTTTGTTTTGGGGCTGGTGTGTATTGTATGTAAAAGTTCAAAGTGAAGTGGATCAGGCTGGCTGCAGTCTTGGTACTTTGAGGGAATCAGTTGAAGAATCCTTTATGCGGCTGTATGTAAATGGCTTTCTCGGCGTCGTCCCTGCAGAGACCTGGCTGTGTAACCTTGCTCTTCCCCTCCAGCCTCGACAGACCGTGCTGACTGCTGCTGGCAGCATCGGGCAGGCCAGCGGGGACCTGCTCCGCCACATCGGCGAGAGCGAAACGGACGAGAGGTTCCAGGTAAGAGGACGCGACTTCAGGGTGGGCCAGCTATGAATTCTTCAGATACAGCCATTTGTGCTGTGTTTAAATCCTGGGCTCCTTCGTTCGTAATTATCAGCTCTTCAAAGACAGAGGTCATCTGTTTTTTCCCCAACTTAGTCAATATGCAGTAGCTTCCCCAGTTTAATTATTTTGCACCTGGTTTTTGCTTAACTGACTCAATACACATCTGCACTATGTGCTTTTTGCTGTTCTTTTCTCACTACAACAAGAACAATAAATATGTAGTTATTATTTATGATGTTTGTAGTGTACTGTCTACATTGTGTGGTGTTGTCTGTTGTTCCGTGCAAGTCCCAAGAGATCAGCACGATTAAGAATTCCCATGTATGTGCGAGGCTCTTCTCTGTGCACCTGCTGGAGTTCAGCAGTAGGGAACTGGCCGGTCGAGCTCAACCTCAGTATTCTCCTGTCATCACACAGCCCAGGAAGTGTTAAGATAACTTCCTGCTGGTTTAATATGTAGTCCCCTGGCAGTACCATTGATCCCTTCCAGCATCACTATCAACTATATGCTTCTTTAGCAGAGTATTTTCTTTTCTTAGTGCCCTTTACCTGGTGTGCTTTGTGCCGATCCTTGTTGTACACGCCATGCTGTTTGGAGGCGTTTCAGAATCGATTTGCGTGCGCTCCGGATGCAGCCCTTCGGGCGGTTTTTCATGTTTGGTCTGGGTGTTGTGCAGGACGTGCTGATGAACTTGGCCAAAGCTGTGGCGAACGCCGCGGCCATGCTCGTCCTGAAGGCCAAGAACGTGGCGCAGGTGGCGGAGGACACCGTCCTGCAGAACCGGGTCATTGCTGCGGCCACGCAGTGCGCCCTCTCCACGTCGCAGCTCGTCGCCTGTGCCAAGGTAGCATCTCCACCGCGTGCCTGCTCCTGCACAGATGACTTGTAACGTCTGTAAGATGTACTGTATAATTATAATCAACTCCTAACAATTGTTGCAATGATAACCTATCATTGCAACAAGCTATCATCAAATGTTTCAATTGGTAATTATAGATATACTGTATTATACTGTATGTGATACATTATATATAATAATTTTTATCAATTGCAACAATTGTTAACAATTGCCATTTGCAGTGGTATGAAGGCTCAATCAAACATGCTATTGAAAAAACTACATTATGTGGCGGTGATTCATAATTGCATTTAACCCCAATTATACATACTGTATGAGATAAAACAGAAGGTGCCCTCCTGATAGCGTGTTTAATTTACTGCTATCCATTGAGGGTGGTGTGATGTTGAGTTGTGAATAAGTCTGGGAATCAAGTAAGTCTGTTTTTATTTTTCCCCTCTTGTTTGTATGTGGAGCTCTGTGCCCATCTTATTTGTGTCTGCGCCTCACTGCCCTGCTGCCTCTTGCTCTTCCCGCAGGTGGTGAGCCCCACTATCAGCTCCCCAGTGTGCCAGGAGCAGCTGATCGAGGCCGGGAAGCTGGTGGACCGCTCTGTGGAGGGGTGCGTCAAGGCCTGCCAGTCTGCCACCGAGGACGGGGAGCTGCTGCAGCAGGTGAGCGCAGCAGCCAGCGTGGTCAGCCAGGCCCTCAGTGACCTGCTGCAGCACGTCCGCCACTACGCCAGCCGCGGGGAGCCGATCGGGCGCTACGACCAGGCCACGGACACCATCATGACCGTGACGGAGAGCATCTTCAGCTCCATGGGGGACGCTGGTGAGTACCGAGAGAGTCTCCTTCACCGGGCAGCGAGTATATAATGTGTGAATTGGGATGCTGTGACTTTTTGCATTAACCCAGCTCTTATCAGAAAGTCACCTGTTCCTGGTAAGGGTTGCAGCACCCCAGAGCCAATCCCAGAACTACAGGGAACCAAAACTGGGCCGTGCCCTGGGTGGCGCAGAGACTTATTGAGCTACACGCACAGGGAACATTTCAAGACACCCGTTATCTCTTTGTGAGGTGGGAACAGGACCCAAATTCTGTGTGGCAGGGGAACTAACCACTTGCCACCCTTGACTCCTTTCATTTCTGGGAATGGGGTGAGTGTCTGTGTTAGTGTTGCTAGATGTAATGCAGAAGGCCATTGGCTCAGGTATGTAAATATGTGCCTTGGGTCAAGTTGATGTGTTTAGCAGGAATTGCGGATTCCTTATAGACCATCAACCCTTCCTTCATGCGATTCTTCTGTACAATACCACAGACTGGGATAGCTTGAGCTTGAGGGTTCACAGGAGGGTATAGGTGAAATAAATTTCAGGGTTTACAACTTGCCTGTGATAAGTCATAAAATAAGCTCTGAATTCAATATTGAAAACTGTGTGTTATTAGGTTTTAGGAAAAAGGTTCATAAGAAGAAAGTGGGCCACTTTCCAATTCAAAGTCTTGGCCCTTGCTTAGATTGAGATAAACTGAGTTTTGGCAGGTTTACTTGCTTGATGCACTTGTCTAAAACAAAACATCAGAGAAACTCTTTTCTTTATTCCAGCCCGCTCTCGGTTGTTGGCACATGACTCTGGAACACCGTGCCAGATCCCTGAATTTTGATGCCAAACAAATAGGTTTTGAAAGGGGTAATGCTGTCCCTTCATTAAGAATATAAGGAATGATTTGGATACATCTTTATTTCTGTCTCGTCTTGTTTAAAACAGATGTTGAACGTTTTGTGCCTGATTTATTCCGTTGTTTGTCTTGTGGTTTTCAGGGGAAATGGTCCGTCAGGCAAGAGTCTTGGCCCAGGCCACCTCGGATTTAGTGAACGCTATGAGGTCGGACGCTGAGGCCGAAATAGATGTGGACAACTCCAAGAAGCTTCTTGCTGCAGCTAAGCTCCTGGCTGATGCTACAGCCCGAATGGTTGAGGCTGCAAAGGTAATGAGATGGAGAGAGACTCATCCTTGTTTAATGGTTTTTGCTTTTCCAGTTGAAATAGTGAAGTTGACCAACTTCCTCCCAGAACCTTACTGGTTCAAGCCCAAGCTGTCACCGAGTTGCCCTTAAATTTACTCCTTGTGCCCTGTCCACCAAGATGTAAAGGTGCCACCCTGTAGTGACTGCAGCAGTAGCTGTTGTTCTTTCTTCAGCCTCTCTAAGTTCACTGGCTAACAGTATGAGCATAGTGATAGTGTGCCAAATAACTCTTAGAATTATTAATTGTAGAAGGCTCATTCCTAAATCCCCTTAGTAAATCCTGCTGGAAAAACTTTCAGAATGATGCAGAAATAATATATTAACTGCAGGAAAAATGGTCAAAATAATGGGCAAGAATACACTAAAGAGCACATCTTGATCCACATTGTCTGCACACTCCATTTGCATTTAAGTTTTCATAATATATTACTTCCAACTTTACACGGAGGATTCATGAATCTGTAATAATTTTCTAAAAATCATGAGATTGAAGTTTAGAATTAATATGAATTCCATGCACTGGGGTGGTGTTAAAAGAGGTAAGGCGTGTAAGTTGATGAATCACCTTGCCAATCTGTCTTCCCTCCCAGCTTCGTCTGAAATTAATTTGGGGTTCTGTTGACAGTCTCGTTTTATAATCCCAGATTAATGTACTTTCTGCATAGCAATTCTGGATTTATAATTCTTGAGGTAAGTGTTTCCATATACTTGCCGAGCCGAATGTACCTGTTTTGTTTAGAAAACACCCTTCTCAAAAACGTATGCTTGCGACCTTTCTTTTTAAGACCGCTTCCCAGAATTCTCTGGCAAGAGCAGGTTGTTTTCTCTAAATACAAGGTGACCTATTCAGTGTAGGCAAGAGTGAAAACAGCTCCTGACATCCCCTGAGAAGCCTGTGCCTTTGGGGAGAAAAAAAGACAGAGACATAAATGTGTTTCACTCATTCCTCCCTTGCTCAGCTTGTTTGAAGCTTGTGACGAACGATCTTTCTGTCAAGCTTTCAAATTTGAATCTGCTCAAAGACTGCCGGTTATCCAATCTAGGAGTTTCAAACTTGCTTCCTGAAAGGCCATGTGACATCTGATTTTTGTTTGACCCAAGCTCTCAGTTGCATAATGGGTCTAATTATTGAACTGCGTGCAACACCTGTTCTTCTATCCAGACTTTGAGGTGTTTTATAGGTATCTGTAGCTTTAATGAAGTGAATGCTGTGTTTAAGCAGTTGTAAAAAAAACATTAAAAAATCTTACAAAATTAAAGACTAAAAAAGGACATGCAGTAGTTCAATTGACTACTCTGTTTGGAACAAAATCCAGAAGACCTTAGGTCCTCAAGAAATTGTTCCAGGTGACTTTGAATGCCACAGCCTCTGCAAAAGACTTAACACATGAATTGCATTTTAATCCAAAGTGATTGCAAAATGGCATGATAGAACTAAAAGAGGCTTTTTCAGAAAGAGGCACCCTTTTCACTTTGAAAATAATAGGAAGCATATGGGCTCAATATGTTGGAATTCTTCAGAGTTCTGTCAGTGTGATCTTTCAGCGATCGGCATCTTCTTTAAAACAAAAATGATTCGAACTGATTTTTTTGTTCATGTTATAAAACGCATAGAACAGCTGTTACGTAAATTTCATATCATCCCTTTGTCTTATGGAGACTTCTTGTCAGTGAAAAACTGCCTCCCATGCGGTTACCCATTCTAATTCAGTAAGGTGCAGTGCTTTTCGCTGTGTGTAAGTTTAAAGATAAACCTGGTTTCTGTTCCAAATGTAACACTTTGCTTTGTGTAAAAGTGTTTGAAGGGATCAACTCGCTTGATTTCCGGTTCAAGTCCCCCTTTGGAAATGTGAAATAACATCACAAATTACTCTTTATCACCTTTCAATATCCTGGGCATTACTAGGATATTATTAATGTGAAATACCAAGGCAAATGAAAAGATAGCTGATCACTTGTCGCTAATGCTTTTGATCTGTGGCACATTAGTCACATCATCACTGGCTTTATTAAGGGATATGAGAATACAGTGCTGATTGTTTCCTTGGTAACCATAAAAAACTGACTCTTTAATGCCTCTTTGCTTTTTTTATAGTATACAGTTGAGAATTAAATATATTTTCTTAGTTGTGCTGAGGGAAGATACATTGTACTTGTCTTTGCTCCAAATATGGAGGACAGAAAATGAGGAGGTGGTGAAATCTGGGTTAAATGTATAGTACAATTAACTGTTTTTAAGAAAATGCTGCAAATTCCTAGATGGTAAACTAATTGAAATGAGAAAATGATTTCTGTGATTTATGTTCATGGGTCTGGTTTCATGATACTGCGTTATTACGTTTAAGCTCAAAATTGACATTTCACCTCCACCTCGTGTTTATTCCACTGTTCCAAAAGCTGTTTTGTAAGAGCACAGTTTCCGGCTTGAGAAATGCGGCAGGAAATTGGCAAAAGCCAGGAATGAAAACCTCTCTGTCATGTCTTAGCACATTGTTCCCATTGTGCCATGAAAGAACATACAGTAACAGGCTGACATGGAGTCTTCTGCTCGTTCTGTTTAAGGAAGGTAAAGGAGTGACAAAGGGAAAAGGTGCATTATTGCATGTTGCTTTTAGTCAGGCAGTTGTCTAAACGCATGAAATATGGAAATAAGTTTCTTTTGTGATGGTTTTTCATCTCTTGCTTTGGGTAAACTGACCCATTGTGATGCCTATCTTTAGGATTGCTCCAAAAAGTCTCCCATTCGGTCTACAGTCCATGCATTGTAAAGAAGGTTGTTCAGTCTCTGGGCTGTGTTTTGTTTGTGGGAAGATATTTATCCTGATGATGGGAGATTTATGCAGTGAAGAAATATGAGTGAAATACTATGCTGATGGAAGTTGGTTTAAAAGTCACCGCAGCCCATAGCAGTTCTTATAAGAACCCTGTGAATTGTAGATATGTAGAATTTATGCCTTTGCAGTTCTACAGTTTTATCGGACATGTTTCACAGTGATTGCTTGTGCCTTCAATTTTGCTGGAGATGCTCCTTTGCAAATGCACGACATCATTTGATATTATGCTTTGCTGTTAATGTATGCAAAAGGGTAAGTCAGAAGAATATTAAATACTCATTAATATTCATTAGTGGTATGCATCACCTGGAAGCTTTATAGACACTAAATCACATTTTGTGTTTGTTTGCTTTAGCTGGTAAGATCTGGGTGGCATTAACAGTGCTTTTCCAGGCTGCCTCTTAATTAACTAAATTGCACCAAGCTTAACCCTAAATCCATATAAGAATAGCAATGCAATATACAGTAGAGCCCTGCTAATGGTATTAGTTTTCATTTCTGAATCATTTGTGAGGCACATTCGTTAAGGCCACAGTCAGGCACATTTGTAAGTGACATTCAAAAAGAACAAGGATAAGTTTGGTTTGGCTCAGTGTTACAAATCAGTGGAGGGTTCAGCATGACAATTTTCTGAAGTTGTCCAAGGATAAACTATTGTCTCACGGAGACTGCTTTCAATACCAGCACAGCTCCCACTGGGACAGGAACATCTGGCCTGAGTAACACAGACAGGAGGACAAAAATAAAATATCGGCACCCAGTGTCGCTATGAAACAAGCCCCCCGTGCCAGCAGGCATTGAACAGGATGTCCGTGTCCCTCAGGGGGCCGCCGCCAACCCCGAGAACGAGGACCAGCAGCAGAGGCTGAGGGAGGCGGCAGAGGGGCTGAGGGTGGCCACCAACGCCGCCGCCCAGAACGCCATCAAGAAGAAGCTCATCAACAGGCTGGAGGTAAGCAGCAGCTGGGCTGTGTGGCTGGTGTTGGTGGGCGCTGGAGCGAGCTAGTTGGCCCAGTGGCTGCAGGCGGCCGGCGTTTCTCAACTGGTTTGCCTTCAGGCCTCGAGCTGCGTAAAGGAAAATCACATTTGAGAAAATAAAAGCTGAAATATGTTCTGTATGCGCTGGTTTTGTGGAGTTCTTGATGTGTCGCGCTGCACGTTCGGTGGGTGCCCTGGAGAGGGAGGCCGCGCTCACAGACTGGTCACATGGGAGTCGTGTGTGCCGTGAGCTAGGGTCTTCAAGTCTGACGGGCATAGAACACAAAAAACAGATCATCTGAGAGCCGTCGGGCTGGAGATCTGCGTTTTACCATCCTCAGTCCTTGCCAGGACAAATTGACTGTACACTTACAGGCCAACTCGCATTAAATAAGTTTTGTTTATAAGCAAGACTGCTCTGGGTATGTTCACAGCTTATGAGGAGTACCATTTGTCATTAAATCAGTAATGACATTTTTTTACCACCAAATATACTTAAAAGTACGTTTTATACAGAATATATTGTTTTAATTTACAGTTACAGAGAAGCACATAAATAGAGCACCAGTCAGTCAGAGCTTGTGGAGATGAACCACCATCTGCTTTCACTCCTCCAGACTGGCTGCAGTGGGAGACTAATGGGGGGGAGCTACATCAGGTGGTGGCTCATCCCAGGGGGCTTCAGACTCTGTTTTGATTAAGCAAGATGCCTATACCTATTGCTCAGCATCCTCATCATGCCACACTCTTTGACTGAGAGCTGGTGTACCTCTCTCTATTGTATTTTGCTTTTAGTACATATATTAGCTGGATGTCCAACTAAAATGCATCCTGCACTTAGTGCTCTAGGTTTCACCCGTCTGGCCTGTCCACGTCATAGACATTTTGCTTTTATCAAGGTGTGCTGGGAGTGATTAAAATAAAGGCCAGGACCAAGAGCACCATTACGAAGTAGAGGGAAATAGCCAAAACAATTTCTCTCTGTCTGTATTTCTGTTTCAGTCAGAATTGACCTCAGCCCTTTGATTCCTAGCAGTCGTGCACAGTTGTGGGAAGGTCAAGCATTGGACTGGGCGGTGGCTGTTGTCAGTGTGAAGGAATAAGTCTGCTGTTGACTTCCGCTTTGCATTTTTTCACATTCCATTCCAGTTCTAGGGCTGCATATTGATGAACACTAATTTCACAGCTGGAGGAATGGAAAAATATCTGGGAACAGAGGGTTGTAATTTAGTACTCACTTATCTAAAACTAAGGCTGAGTTGTTTTTATATTGCTTATAGGACATCTTTTATAGGACTTATTTTCTCAAATGCAAGATTTTCCCCATTTTTGCTGCTCCCATCAAATTTTCCTGCTCTTTGACACTGAAATGTCTCTCTGTTCCTCAACTATTCTCTCTCTCTAGATCACAAAAGAAGGCGCAATAATCTTTATCTGATCCACCTGCTATTTTTCCCCCACTTCTGTTAATTTTCTCTTCTGTGGAAGTCAATGTTTTTGGTAGTCAAATGTTTGCGTTGTCGTGAAATGTTTGAGGCCATTCTGTTCTGCACTTTGGAAGGACAGCATCTGAGCTTTCTTTTTAGTATCACAGGACAAAGCTATTTCTGTTCTTGAAACTTTTTTTTCATCCACCCACAGATGGTGGAATTCTTTTTTGTTTCTCATGACTCTATGAAAGAATGCAGTTTGTGGCTTACCAATATCAGCAGCGTTTCATATTGTGCGCAGTACTTAACATGTAAAGAGTTTTTTTTAAGCATGACTGATTTTTGCCCTGTTGTGTATTGTTCCTTCCAGCCTGCATGAGATTAAAAAAGATGAAAGAACATCAGTGATCTTCCCGTCTTTTCCTTTCCTGGCTCCCTTTACACATTGCTAACTTCGTCCAATAGTGTAGCCTAGCCTGTACAATCTCTACCTGCCATATCAGACAACTCTGAAAGAGGCGGTAATGTGAGCGTTGGGGTGCGTCAGTTCCCTATCCTGGTTGCTGCTGGAAGAGGTGTAAGTGGGGCCAGCAGGGGGCGCTCACCCTGCAGTCCATGTGGGTCCTAATGCCCCAGTATAGTGACGGGGACACTATACTGTAAACAGGCGCCGTTCTTCGGATGAGATGTAAAAACCAAGGTCCTGACTCTCTGGGGTCATTAAAAATCCCAGGGTGTTTCTTGAAAAGAGTAGGGGTGTAACCCCGGTGTCCTGGCCAAATTTCCCATTGGCCCTTACCTAATAATCCCCCTCTGAATTGGCTTTATTACTCTGCTCTCCTCCCCACTGATAGCTGATGTGTGGGGAGTGTTCTGGCTCACTATGGCTGCTGTCGCATCATCCAGGTGGGGCTGCACATTGGTGGTGGTGGAGGGGATCCACATTACCTGTAAAGCGCTTTGAGTGGAGTGTCCAGAAATGCGCTATATAAGTGTAAGCAATTATTATTATCCTCACTGTGGAAATACAGGTGTCAAGATGGATCCCCTGATGTGTTAAGAAAAGTATTTTTTAAAGGAGTACAGGGTTTTAAAGGCTTACACTGTATCATTTTGTAAACATAAAACCTCTTGCAGCCTATGAATTAACATTTATTTTATGCTCTTTGACTGTCAAACTGCCTAAAATCTTCCTTCTTTCATCTTTGCACAACTTAATTAGACCGGAAAGATCCAACAAGGCCAATGAGCCTCTCGTTAATCTTGTCTTGAAAAGTTTCTTACAGGCACTTTGGTCCAGTTAAAGTTTCAGGGGTGTCCTCATGTCAGTGTTGATTTAATAAGTGTTTATTATGGAAACTTTTTTTTTCTAGAACGCTGCTAAGCAGGCTGCGGCAGCTGCTACCCAGACCATCGCTGCATCCCAGAATGCAGCAGCATCCAACAAGAACACGGCCGCTCACCAGCAGCTGGTCCAGAGCTGCAAGGTACTGGAGACGCAGGCAGGGGGGTCTGGTACAGGAAGAACAGGGCATGTGCTCTGTACAGCTCATGCACTAAAGACCTTGAGCTTTGGCATTTCCAGCTACAGAGACTGTCATTTACAGTCAGAAAGATGAGATGTGCACAAAAAAGCAGGAGCAAATGGATTGCTTTTGACTTGTACCTTTCTAGTTTATCCAGCCCAGCTACAGTATTTGTAGACATTGCTTAAAAGTGTAGCACATAAGAGTCTTTTGAAATACATCGTTGTTCCAATATAGGAAAAACCTGCAAATTATTGGTTCCATTTTGAGGCATCTGGGTGTATCCTGTAAACATCCAAATAAGATAAGATCACTTTATTGGCCATATACCGTTTCTTGTGTTACGAATTTGTCTTTTCGAAATACCCCAGCTTGCTCTCCGCGAGACACACAGGCAGGGAGAGAGAAGCTGGGGGTCAGAGCGCAGGGTCAGCCATTTATACGGCGCCCCTGGAGCAGTTGGGGTTAAGGGCCTTGATCGGGGGCCAACGGAGTAGCCTCAGGATACGAACCGGAAACCTTCCAGCCACAGGCACAGATCCTGAGCCACAGAGCCACCTCCCCGCCCCCACAGAGTCACCACACCCCACCACCCAAATGCAATAACAATGGGTCTGTATCTCAGTGTGGTTGTGTTAATCACGTTGAAGCTGACCTGCAGGTCTGTGTTCTGTGACTATGCAGGCTGTTGCAGACCACATTCCCCAGCTGGTTCAGGGTGTGAGGGGGAGCCAGGCCCAGCCAGAGGACCTCAGTGCCCAGCTCGCACTCATCATCGCCAGCCAGAACTTCTTACAGGTACTGTGGCTACGGGTCCTGCGTATGCAGCACGAGCCAGATGATTCATGAGCAGATGGATAGCAGCAGACAGACTAAGTACATCAACACCTCCCCTAACAAATCTTTATAGTTGTCGCCTGTCTTGGTAATTTTAGGTGAGTGCTAAAATAAATGTAAAAGCTCTATTTATATGCAGTTCATGATGCACACAGACATGTTTGTCTAGATATCTTTCCAGCTTGAAGAACGCAAGCACATTTCTCCCCATCTACTCCCATGTGACTAGCAGACCTGGAACAGTCTGGCGTACACCTGTAATCATTTCTACAGGTTGCGTTTCTCGGGAATGTGTCTTGCCGCAATGAAGCAAAGATAACTCTGCCTTCTGCTGTTTCAAAGCCTGGAAGTCGAATGGTGACGTCTGCAAAATCCGCTGTCCCAACCGTAACTGACCAGGCTGCAGCAATGCAGCTGGGCCAGTGCGCCAAGAACCTGGCCACCTGTCTGGCTGAACTGAGGACTGCAGCACAGAAGGTACAGGGAGAGTGACCAAAGGCTGAAGCCCTTTTTTGTTTCATCCTTAATGGATGTTTTTGTAGTCCTGAAAGAATGTATTTGATCTTACCTTTGACTTTTTCAACCTAAGCTTGTAATTCATTGTACTCCTTCTCTTTGAATGAATCCTGTTGTTTAATCATCTCAATTTTTTAAACCATGGGGGATAGTTTTTTTTTTTAGTATTGGTGTTTTGTTTATTCAATTAAAACCTAAGCACAAAACTCCAAAGAGTGAAGGAATGCGTTTTGTTGCGCTTGTCGTTAAGGCCCACGAGGCCTGTGGTCCGATGGAGATCGAGTCGGCCCTCACTGCAGTTCAGACCCTGAAGAATGAACTCCAGGATGCCAAGATGGCTGCCGCCGAAGGACAGTTAAAACCTCTTCCAGGAGAGTCGGTAAGTGTGTTTTTGAATAATTGATCAAGACCACCACAGGCACGTACTGCAGACAAAGCAGGAATTTTCTTTGGACTTAACAAAAAAAAAACACTAAAATGGCATTGTGGGTCTGTTCCTTTATTGTGTGGTACTAATCTGCAATGTCATCCCTTCAAAAAGAAGTCATGACCCTGAGCCTGTACTGCATATCATTTCATATGAATGAATTAGTGAAAATCCTCAACCAGTAAAATGTATTTCTTGAATTACCAAATGTATTTAATTGTACGTCACCATGAACTGATGTTTAAAAAACACACCTTTTGAATAATAGAGTTTTTAATGGAACAGCACCAGGGCAAGATCAGGAAGTGAAAAAGTCACTGCGCTGACGGCTGTGTTTTCGTATGTTGTGTGCAGCTGGAGAAGTGTGCTCAGGACCTGGGAAGCACGTCCAAGGCTGTGGGGTCATCGATGGCACAGCTGCTGACGTGCGCCGCGCAGGGCAATGAGCACTACACAGGTACGGCCCTGTTACTGCCCCTCAGACACACACAGGCCAGGCCGGAGACAGCAGCTCTCATTATTCCTTCGTTTCATAGTTGTGGTCTCTGACGACATTTGCATTTTGTATGCTAATATAAATCCCGAGGCAACTGCTATCATTTACAAATGATTTTTTTCCGTCTATCTTTATCTGTATTATCTTGAGACATGTCTTCCGCAGAGGAATGGATGTTGGCATCTATAAACATTTCATCTCTTAATTTGGGCTGTTAAGAAAACACGAAGCCCCCGTTACAAAGATTAAAAATTAGTTCTTTATTTTTAGGCTTTTTTCCTCCTGTATGTTTGCCTTTTTGGAAGTCTTCCTCTCTCACACAAGGGTTAACTCCCATGGTCTATGGTCTCTGTGTGCAAGGGAGGGCATTAGGCTAGTCAGTCAGTTGCTTTGCACTACAAAGTGGCTGTAGATAGGGGTTATATTTTATACTGTACATTAAAGTTGCTGTTAGTGTCCATTTTTCTGCATTTGTGCACACAGAGTTGCAGTTTACAAAGGAATGACAGTGAGGCTAATCCACTGCCTAATTAGTTTAATCTGCCAACAGGGGACAGTCCCAAACTGAGCAGAGACACATGCTCGAGGAACTGATTACTCATCCGCTGGTTAGGAAGATCAGCAGCTAATCCATTTCTCTATTAAGTGTATTAGTCTCGATTTTAAATAAAAGCAGGCTACAGTGCTTTAACACAGCTTGGTTACCACACGGTGCAGGCTTTATTTTGTGGAATGAGTTCTTTTTCCAATTAGGATGGACGGATTTTGCTTTATTGGTCCCTTGATTTGAAAGCTTGAATTTACACCAGAGCCTAGGGTAATACTTTCTTCTCATTAATCTTATTTTCAATACATTTAGCATGCCATTAGCATGTATTACTGGATAATGGAAATTGCCTAGTTCCTCCGGCTTTGAATATAGTACATAAAGGTCACATCCCCAGTGGTGCCTCATTTTACTATCCAACTTGTTTCTTTGAAGAAAAGAGATTTTCTTTTTTTTTTTTTAACTGTGATGTTCCGTTGACTGAGGCATCAAAAAAAATCCATGAAGGAGATTGTCATTTTGAGTGTTTTTATACTTTTGCTCATCCTTCAAATCATCGGGAACAAAGGCTGCCGACTTTTAAATATCACCCATGAGAAACACTTTCCATTTGGCACTGTTCACTTTACAAGATTAGCTTTTTACACCAGAAAGCAATTTATTTAAAACTGAGTGATTGTAAAAGTTAGGCATGGACAGTAGCTAGCAGAAGGTGTGGGGAACATGTGTAAAATGAACCTTTTTTCCAGGAATGAATGCTTAGACACTGGTTGGATACAGGAAAGGTGGCGCTGGACCAACTGGGCAGGTTAGAAATATGTGTGCTAATGTCCGGTAACGCCTGTGTAGGTGTTGCAGCCAGGGAGACGGCGCAGGCGCTCAAGACTCTGGCCCAGGCGGCCCGCGGAGTCGCTGCCTCCACCGTGGACCCCCAGGCCGCGGCGGCCATGTTGGACTCAGCCAGGGACGTGATGGAGGGCTCCGCCATGCTGATCCACGAGGCCAAGCAGGCCCTGGTCTCCCAGGGCGACGCCGAGAGCCAGCAGAGACTGGCACAGGTGGGCAGGCCGTCGACGTCCCTCATAAAGGTTTAATGAACATTTTGCATGTTTGCAGTACAATCGTTTTCCTCGGCACTTTTTGGGCGGGATTTTAGTATACTCCAGCACATCGTATGATTTAAATAAATAATGTGTTTTAATAATAAAGAATAGTAAATAACTGTAAATAATAGTGACAATAAAGTTGTCACTCGGTAGTTTGCTGTAATAAATTGTGGCACCATCATGTTCCAGTTATTCAAGACAAAAATGGAAAGTAAATGAATTAAAGTAAGCGTTGGGGTGACCATGCTTGATTTTCACAAGGAGTCGCCCTGATCGAATGAATACCCTGGTGGCATGTAATTGTCTTGAGGACATTAAGATTTTCATCCCCTTTTCCTGACCAGAAAAACCTCCAGATATCAGTCTGGTTGAAAACTGTTCAATCCAGTAGTTTGACTGTGTACACCGGTACTGTAACAGTGTGAATGAGTGAACATGTCATTAACATGCCAATAGCATGTCGTTAGCCTTCTTTCATTTTGCCGCATTATGTATTTAAAAAAAAAAGGAAACTTTTTTTGTGCTGTTTTTTAATATACCCAACACTTTTCTCCACATTTTGGGAGTGTCCTGTTAATGCAACACCTTGGTAGTAAGTGGCTCCTGTAATGTCTACTAGAGTGAGACCTAATACCCATTTATCTCTTCTTAATAATGATTAATGAGCTGTTTTCATACAGCTGTAGCAATGTGGGAGAGGAAGGAGCCGCGACGAGAGCCGGTAAAAGCTTCCCAGTACAGCTGAATAAAGCGTCACTGTGCCGTTATGTAGCGCGCCCCCCCCAGGCTGGACTTACCCTATCGCTTGGCGGCGGGGACCAGACTGGACTCTCCCCATCGAACGGGGTCCAGTCTGGGAGAGCAGGCAGGGGGAGCACATGGCCCAGGTAGAAACTCAGCTTGTGGAAGGTCAGCCTGCCCCAGTAGAGATACCCAACAGGACAGGCGAAAAGAAAAAAAAAGTAAAAACGATGGAAAAAAACGACGGCCTTATGCTCGGGTACAACCCCCTCCGGGGTGGCTGGTGGAATGATCCTCCCCTTCCGGGGCTGGCCCTGCTTGTCCCATTGCGGGGTGTCCAGTGTGTTTTTAAAGAGCCTTCCCAGCTGTGGCTTCTAAGGTAGCGCTTTGCCCTTCATCCAAGGCTCCATCTCCACACTGAACATGCCCCCCCCCCCCCCCCCCCGTAGTGCCACACAACGTTACTAAAAATTTCATTGGCGTGTTCAACAGCCGCAGAGAAAATTATCCTTACACTCTGTCTAAGGGCTGCCTGCATTGCAAAGCTGCAAAGCTGCAAAGCTGGCTAATGCTGTTTAGGGACAGTTCATCATGAAATCTTGGGATGAGGTTTCTGCTTTCTTGGCCCAGTGTCTGTTGGAGTATGTTATCAGTTAGATACATTTTCAAATTTTACTTCATCCATTTCCTGTATTTAAATGTATGAGTTAATTGATGTAGCTACTTTATGATTTTTTTTTATTGTCCTTTTCCGTTTTAGGTCTTTTAACTCTTTCAAAGACATTAATTATTATTATTATTATTATTATTATTATTATTAACAACTGTTCATCGGATAAGAGGAGGCATATAGAAAATGAGTCAACTGCGTTTTGCAGTAAAACTGCAGTAAAGTGCACAAATATTTATGCGAGACAGTACATTCCTTAGCTTTATGTGCTTAATAGGTTGAAATGTGTAAATTGGCCATTCCTCATCTATCCTTTGTGTGAATTGCCTTGTATTTAAACAGTCTTCTGTGTTTTCCACTATTAAACCTGCCTACTTTTATTTCCATTAGATTTCTAATTTATTGAAATATATCTAATTTTGTTCCTTTTTACATTCTCATGGTCAGAGTTGCTCTGACACGTTTTCTAGTTTCAGTAACACAAGAGCAAGATTCCTGTTTTCACTACAGGCCTTCAGGGAAACAAACATATCAAGCAGCGCGTTTTTGGATCAGAAGTGTAAATTGGGCATGTTAAGCTCAGCTCTGTTTTTCTGCCATCTGCATTTTATAACTTTATTTCAGTTCTGAGGTCATGCGTTCTGATATGTCTTCTGAGAGAGCTAATTGTCATGCCTTTGTCTCAAAAGTGAGAGATTTGTAAAAGCCAAAGAATTAAACTCTACTATAGATTTAAAAAAGTAAACGTACTGTCTTACTACACATACATCATTTATACAGTGTGATATAAACAGCTGAATAAACGCTTTACAATGCAAAACTTTACATTGGTGTAATATTTTGTATTATCAGTAGCCCCTATTATTTTCAGGTGATTATCATGTAATTAAGAATTTGATACCCTGATATCCCCAACTTGCAAATTACATAGAATTACCTGGTCTTGGGTAGAAGTTTTTGAAAGTGAGCTTGAAATTCAATTATTGTGTTGTGCAAGCATGTTCATGGGTGACAAGACAAGCTGTGGTTTGACATTTCTGTTTGTAATTTTGCGTGTTTTCTCCTCCACCTAATTTTTTTTAAGTTTCAGCAAACATTGTGTGTAGCTTTCATCATATCATTTAGCTCTGAAATGACTAGTGGCTTGAGCTCAGATTTCAAAAAAGACATGCGGCTTGTATTGACATCTACATTTCTTGTTTTTCAGGTGGCAAAGGCTGTGTCCCACTCGCTGAATAACTGTGTGAACTGTCTGCCGGGGCAGAAGGATGTGGACATGGCCTTGAAAAGCATCGGAGAAGCCAGCAAGAAGCTCCTGGTGGATTCTGTGAGTTCAGCAGGACCACTCACGCTTGCTCATCGCATGGTCCTTGAGCTTTTCCATGTTGGAAATAAGAGCCCTAGCAACAACTCCATGTTGCTGCCATGATTGTCTCAAACGTCTCAGAACCGTTAAATTACCTGTCAAATTAGTTACCAAGTAATGACTACCAGTTTAATAATATATCCAGTAGACATTTTTGTAAAGAATGCCATGTACAAATTGAATTTTAAGGGTATTTTTTCCAACATAGAAAACGAAACTCAAGGTTTTGGTGTTGATTAGGCCTCAGATCAAATCGAAGATGGTAACCTTGCCTTCTGACTCATCCCACAGCTGCCCCCCAGCACTAAGTCCTTCCAGGAAGCCCAGAGTGAATTGAACCAGGCTGCTGCTGATCTCAACCATTCGGCTGGGGAGGTGGTCCATGCTTCCAGGGGCACCAGCAGCGAGCTGGCTGTAGCTTCTGGGAAATTCAGTGAGGACTTTGATGAATTCCTGGATGCTGGGATTGAAATGGCAGGCCAGACTCAGGTAATCCAATATTGATGTGCTGGCATCTGTGAGCTGAATTCACAATGAACCTCTTCGTTAACATCAACAGAGTCATTTTGCCTTTAGTTAAGTATCGTGAGCATAAATCCAATACATTAGTAGAAGATGGTCTGTCTCAGTATAACCATGAATTGATTGCTTTGTGTAGTATGTTATGATAATTGATTCATACATTTTAACAGGTTTACTCAGAAATGCTATTGTCTGCTTAAGCCTTAATAGGATCTTAATTCTCTAGTTCTGCAAAATGATTAATAAAGAAAATGGTTGCCGGGTCATGACTGACATCACCACAGGTGATAGCTGTTAGCTGCGGAAATGTTGAAAAAAATAAATTAGCACAGAAGAATGGGAGGGAAGAATCAGTTGCACATCTGGACAGTTCCGATGAATGGGATGCCTGTGCCTGGCACGGAGGACAGATCGGCCTTGATAGAGAACTGATGAGACAAGAAAACCATTCTAGAAGAATACCACGTTGACGCATGTGACTCCAGCGTTGCCCGAGCTCAGAGCCCAAAACCACGTGCCTGGGGGTGACCTCTTGAACAAGTGAGACTGCAACAGGGGCAGGAGGAGTAGGAGTTCCACACTGCAGTATGGTCCTTGACTTGGTGCCCAGTCAGCAGTGTGTAAAGGCCTTGTTTTCAACATGCAATTGTGTTTCACCTTCTTAGTGCAAGGAGGACCAGATCCAAGTCATTGGAAACCTGAAGAACATTTCCATGGCTTCCAGTAAACTGCTTTTAGCTGCCAAGTCCCTCTCAGTGGACCCTGGAGCACCCAATGCCAAGAACCTTTTGGCAGCAGCAGCAAGGTATGGCTCTAAATATTTAACATAGCTGCATGCTGATACCGTTTATGGTTTCAGAGCAGTGTAGACAATGGTCCAGTTTCTGTAAAAAGTGCCCGTCTAGCAATAATCTGACGTGTCTTAATTATTGCAGCCTTGTGTATTTTCATTCCAATTTGTCAGCACTTTGCATCAAATGGTAACTCTTTGTTTTAATGTACAGTAGTGCACTACATTCAGCCTTCCAATTTTGCATCAAGAAATACCACTGTATTGTAGGTCTTTTTATTAGCCGCCCTGAAGTGTAAAGTCTGTTCTTTTCCTCTGCTGTAATTGGACTGTATGTTCTGTGCCCATTGATGCTGAAAAGCTTCCTTTTTGGAAGTCAGAGGAGTGTTTGTACTTGATTAAATGTACTCACTTTATATTGCACAGAAGCAAGCTTTTGTGTCATACCAGTGTGGTTTCTGTGGAGTCAGGCTGAGCGATCTGTTTGAGCCCTGGTGTTACCCTTGTGTTTCAGAGCAGTGACGGAGAGCATTAACCAGCTAATCACACTGTGTACCCAGCAGGCGCCAGGGCAGAAGGAGTGTGACAATGCTCTGCGAGAACTGGAGGTACAGTAATGCCAGTTTCTGTCAAACCTGTGCAGAAGTGTGCTTTTTTTCAATAAATCAATTATAACTTAAAATGGATCATATCATGTGCTCCCCCTTCAAATACCGCTGCTACTGTGACTTAGTGGAAGAGAGCTACATGATTATGATGCTGGTTGACATAAGCTGCCAGCTGGAATTTCCTTTATTCCTTCTGGAATATGTCTTGTGCGGTGCATTTCCATTTGCAAATATTCTGTCCGTGGAAAAGAACATCAGCTTTTTACAGGACAAAAGGATGCATTCTGGAACCCTCTTGGCTGTTTTTGCAACACAAAATGTATTATTAAGTTAGCCCCTCGCATGTTTGTTTAAAAACTCATTTTAATTAATACACACAGTGTGCTGTGCCATACTGGAGATAATTGTACGTTGTATTGACTGGTTCCCTACCTCCTTGTGCTCAATATCGCTTCCTCTGTGATCATCACTTGACTACGTGGCTTGTAATGGTTGACCTGTGCTGCTTTGCTTTAAGAATACCCATCACTCTGTGAAGAAAACTTCCAGATGTCCAAAATATGAAATGCATATTAACAAAAGACTGCTTTCTGATGCAAGGCTGTGCCAAATACTCTAAATCTCTCATTCACCTCTCTGCAGCGTTCATTTGGGGCCTAGCGAAAATATTTTGAATCCTTAGTTACAGTGAACCTTACTGCAGTAACAACTGTTCCCAATCAATGCAGACGATTACAAGATGATGAAGAATACAGCATTGCTGAAATTCTTCCTGTAGACATCTTATTAATGTGGTTTTTTAAATATTGTTTTTCTGTGTTATGACTACCAAAATGTAATCTGTGCGGCTCTTACCCGCTTTTCAGGCTGTGAAGGGAATGCTGGATAACCCTAACGAGCCCATCAGCGATCTCTCCTACTTCGACTGCATTGAAAGTGTGATGGAGAACTCCAAGGTAGAAACGTGCAGAAGCTGATTTTAAAACCGTAGATAACTGGAAATACCCGCCTTGTTTTGTTTCAACCTATGTTATGCATTTTACTTTGAGGCTGTGCAGTCGTGATCCGTATTTGTCTTTTCACAGGTTCTCGGAGAGTCCATGGCAGGCATTTCTCAGAACTGCAAGACGGGGGACCTGCCAGCGTTTGGGGAGTGTGTCAGTGTAGCTTCCAAAGCCCTCTGTGGCTTGACTGAGGCTGCTGGTCAGGTAAGGCCCTGGTCAGCTGCGGACATCGTAGCTTTTCATGCAGGAATTCAGCTTTAAGATAAGATAAGATCACTTTATTAGCCATATACAATTTTCTTGCATAAGGAATTTGTCTTTTACATACCCCAGCTTGCTCTCCATGAAACACATAAACAGGGAGAGAAGCTTGGGGTCAGAGCGCAGGGTCAGCCATTGTACAGCGCCCCTGGAGCAGCTGGGGTTAAGGGCCTTGCTCAGGGGCCCAACGGAGTAGGATTCCTCTGCCGGCCGCGGGATACGACCTTCCAGCCACAGGCACAGATCCTGAGCCACAGAGCCACCACACCGCCCCTTTATGAGTTTAATATTAAACTTTACACAGTACCTTTAAAACCAATTTCTTACAGTAAGGAAAACAATTAAAGGAGATAACAATGTAGTAAAAGAGGGCAGACATGGATATCTTTTAAGTAAAATCTTTTTTGAAGATTTGAGTCTGGATTTTAGGGAAGGTGACTCTCTGATATCCTTGGAGATAGAATTCCAGGGCTTTTGAGCATAGAATTTGTTTTGTTCATTGCATTAAATTAATATATTAGTTTTGAGAAAGGTGTCTACAGCTCATTTTTTTCCTGTCACAGGCATGTTGTTTGTGAACCTCTGTTTACATTTTGCTCTGCTGTCCCCAGCATTAATGACAGGCCCTTCAGGAGGATTTAACCTTTAACCTTTAACCTTTAATATTAGGATTAATAAGAGACCCAGATTCAGTGATATCAACGGTATCCCTATTAAAAAGCAAGGCCTCTAGAAATAGAAAAGCTGTTTAACTGGAAATAACTTAGACACGGCACTGCTGGAGTTCATGTTAATATGAGACCCCTCCCCTGAAATAGTATCCATATCTTCTCTAAGCTTGAGTGAGCATTTAAAAGCTTTCCAACAGGCAGGGCATTTTAAAGGGTGTTGTTAAAGGTGGATGGGTTAAGTTAATTTCTTTTATTCACATCAACTTGATTAAACAAACTGGGTTGTACTTACACTCTTTGGAAAAGGAAAACAAATTCCAATCCACCGAGCAACATTTTTATTATTGTTGCCTACCATGCTTTGCTCTAAATCTTTTCTTTTTCCATCACACTTTTCTTTTGGAGTATCAGCTTTTTACTTTGTCGTATTGCAGCTCATCCTGCTGTAATCCTGCATAGCTGTCTGGCAGTCTTTAGCATGAAGTGTGGAAACAAATTTGTGATATCTGTTGTCTGGCATATCTTTCACACAGCTCATACTGTAAATGGCGTGAACACGTGTTTCTTGCAGGTGAGGCTGTTCAAATTTCAGAACAAGGGAAGGGCATCGGTCTGGTTATTTCTCCAGCAGCCCCTGCCAACCCAAGAGCCTTACCTGGGGGGGGGTTCAGATTAAAAGGCTGCTTCTGGAGTTTTTTTCTCCTTCCTTTGTGCTTTTTTTTTTCTTTTAGGCTTCATATCTGGTTGGTGTGTCTGACCCCAACAGCCAGGCAGGCCATCAGGGCCTTGTGGATCCCATCCAGTTTGCACGTGCAAACCAGGCTATTCAGATGGCCTGTCAGAATCTGGTGGACCCAGCGAGCAGCCCCTCTCAGGTGAGTGGAAGGGGAGGTGCAGAAAGTATGAAGACCCATACAATGGAACTTTTCAGGACAATGTGTTCAAGTGGTTTACAAGCCACGATCATTAATACTGCACCTGTTTAGTCTTCTTAAAGAGCAGCACAGCCCAGCTCAAGGCACAGCAATTTGAACAGATGTATGTGCTTGGCAGGTGTTGTCTGCAGCCACTATTGTAGCCAAGCACACCTCCGCCTTGTGCAACGCCTGTCGCCTCGCCTCCTCCAAAACTGCCAATCCTGTGGCCAAGCGACACTTTGTGCAGTCAGCAAAGGAGGTGGCAAACAGCACCGCCAATCTTGTCAAAACAATCAAGGTAAGTTGTCTTCTAACGAAAGCGCTACTGTGTACTGCTATACAATAGAGGATCTTTGTTTTGCTACTGTATGTATTTGTTCAGTTTGTGGAATAACCCGACAAGCTGCCTTCTAACAGTTCCTCAGTTTTGTAACAGATTTCCAGAACGCTGCTGGAATTTAAAACGGCAAGATAGGATGTCGGGTTTAATGTCTGCTTTCTTTCACCTGTCGTGGCATTGAAGTCCAATGTCCTTTGGAAGGTGTTAGACGTTGGCTTGTTGCGGTCATCGCTGCATGTAGTTTATTTCGCTGATTCTTCAGAATAGTTCACTTCACCGTCACAGAGCTGTTTCCTTTGTGTGGTGATAAAAAGCAGAAGCGGCACGGTGAAGAGTTTTGGTTTCCTCAGGCTCTGGACGGGGATTTCTCAGAAGAGAACCGTGACAAGTGCCGGGTTGCCACCACGCCCCTCATAGAGGCTGTGGAGAACCTGACGGCGTTCGCCTCCAATCCGGAATTCGCCAGCGTTCCGGCGCAGATCAGTAACGAGGTAACTGCGTGTGTTTAGGACTCCCGACGAAAAATGTTGTGTCTTTAGCTGCCCTTTAAATAAGGTAATGTTGATGGCAGCTGCAGTGACCGGGTGTTTTTACAGTCAAGTTTCCATTCCTTTGGCTAGACGATCGTTTTTCAGGTTCGGTAATTTGCTCTGCTTATTTACATAAAGTGAACTCAACGTGACTATTAGTGACCTCCATGCAAAACAAATTGATTTCACGGAGACTTTGAGGCCCCTTTGAGGCGGAACAGAAATCCTCTTAGTCTGGCCTACAAGAGATTTTTCTCTTTTTTTCTTTACACTGTTTTTCAAGTCTTGAGTCATCTTAGACTTGATTAGGAGTTATGATATACAGTATGCATCTTGTGAGCATCAACAGTTTACTCCTCTGCAAGGGTTGTCGACATTTTTCTACAACAACATTTTGGTGAGAACAAACCAAGGTTGTCATTTAGCAGTCTTTAATTCGCATCGATCAACGTCTTCATATACTTGATGCCGACATATACCTGAGCAACCAAATGCAGCTTTTTCAGATGATTTAATTTTCTTATCAAATTTCTCATCACCTGTTCCTTTCTACACTTCCAGTAAGTGTAAAAGGCAACTCTTTGTGCTTTGCATATCGGGTTTATGCATCTTAAAACGTGAATAACATTTTGAGAGTAGATCACTGCAGAATTATTACTGCATAAAGAAAAACAGAGGGAAAGTGAAAAAGTGAAGTATATGAGTTTTTCACATGCATGTTTTGTTGTTGTTTAAAAGGTTGTAAAGGTATTGGTTGTTTGCCTTTTTTGTTTTATCTCAAACAGCTATAAAAAGCCAGTCTGCCACGTGTTTTGTGTGCATTTTATACAAGAGTATAAACTTTAGACAATCTGAAGAGTATAATGAGAAACGTATAATCTTGAAGTTGTTAACATGATTATTAGCAGGTAAATGAAAAAAATATCTGAGAAATGCGGTATTTGGTTTTTAGCCGCTTGTCAGGGTTTTATGCATTGTATGAGATTTAGTAGTTATCCCAGTAATTTACATCGCTTCACCCAAGCCAAGAGATTTTCCAGTGCTTTAGAATTGGCACAAGTTCTTTGAATATATTGTATGTTCTGTGTTAAGTGTAATATAAACAAGATTTACTATAATTTATGAAAAATGCTTGATCCTTTAATTTACCATTTAATTTGCCTTTGTTGTAGCCATATACAGTACTTTGTTGTATCATTTTGAGTGATCGTTAGAGAAAGTTTTTAACTACATCTGCTTCATAGCAAGTTGCTATCCCCAGCAGTGTTTGATATATAACATACAGAGATTGTCCTATTTCAGAGGTAAGGTTTGATGATGTATTTCAATCCTCTATAAACACTTTGTAGGGGTCAGCAGCCCAAGAGCCAATCCTGCGGTCTGCTAGGGCCATGCTGGACAGCTCAGCAAACCTTATAAAGACCGCCCGCTCTCTGGTCATCAACCCAAAGGATCCACCAACCTGGTCAATTCTTGCTGGCCACTCTCGGACAGTGTCAGACTCTATCAAGAGCCTGATCACATCCATCAGGTCAGTCTACTGCCTTTTCTACATTGTGTAAATGTTTACAAAAATAAAATGCAGCATTAATTTGGGCTACATTTCTAAGCAGTTTACTTGTTCAAGCTAACCTGTTCTTCCCAGTGGCATTTCTGGGTTTTCATTCTAGGAGAATATATATCAGACCTTTTAGGAGTTGCTTTGTTAAAGAAGCAGAACACTTCTTTGGGCAGTTGTCTAAAACAGCGCTTCTGTGCCCTGCTCCTGATGGTCCTAGTGACTTGTGTTGCTCAGTTGGGTTCCAGTCTAATAATGATAAATAAAGGGAACAAAGTCTGGGAATCTCTTACTATAACATTCATGCAGCTCTGGTGTCAGGAACAGGCAATCTGCCTACTCGATTCTTATTGTGTACATGACATTCCGCTTCTGTAGTTCTTGAAGTGCAAGCAATACCCAAGCTGCAGAAATTAAGGATCCAAGTTCATTTAGGCTTAGCAGGGTCCAGAGTAGATGAACCACTCAAGGCCCAAGCACACGTTGAGCTCTGCGAGTTCAATTTTGAGCCCGCATTGTGCCTCTAGCCGACACTGACTAGGATCCCTCAGGCGGCAGTGCACAGGATGAGCAGTAGGGGGCAGTGCTGCCTGTGAAGTGCTGAAAGGCAAGTGGCTCCAAGATGAGCACATTGGAGGAGTCTGCCTGCACTTCCTCATTCTCCCCTGTGAGGAGTCATGAGAATGACAGTGAAGATCAGAGCAGAGATCAATGCAATTGGGAAAATCAAAGCAGTTGGGTCCTACGCTGGCGATTCTAATATACACATTGAAGTCTTAGTTGCATTAGTGCTGGCATTTTCTGTAGCTTGCTTTTTAGTGTAAACTTAAGTGTACTGCCGCAGTACTGCCTTACAACCCCTATGTTGCCTTTGCTCTGAGTAAATTGTCATTTCAGCATCTCAGTATAAACAGCCCATCTATCACTTGTCTAAAGCCAGCACTGCCACATCCTCCAAGATGGATTTATGCTTTGGACTCCAGATGTTAAATAGCCACAGGGAATAGTGCCACACTGTCCCCTATTTCATTTATCAGTGCAATATCTGAACTAGTTTACAGGAGGCTTGCTTTTCAAGAGTCACAAGCAAACAACTCCTTGCCCAACCTACAGCAACCTTCTAAACCTGCAGTGCTCCTTCCCCTCAGCTGGCTACACTGCCAAGTAATGCCAGATTGTCAAGACTCTGAGATACATAATCATGTTATTAATTTGGCTGCCTCTTTCTCCCCAAAGCAATTTGCACCTGTACTGATTTATGCAGCTGGGCGTTGTCATTAAGCACAAGTGTACAACAGCAGTGCCACATGGGATTTAAAACCACAGCCTTCCAGAACCTACAGATCAAGGCCGTAACCCTAACCACAACTCTGCACCATTTCTTACAAGTGTGGCAAACATCTCTGCATGCAAAAGCAACCTCACAGCCCCTACAGACCCATCTCGCAGCATGATAATGGAACAAAAGAGCAAGCAAAAGAAACCTCTTGTTCTTCATCCAGGGATAAAGCTCCAGGACAGCGCGAATGTGACTACTCCATCGACAACATTAATAAATGCATTCGGGATATTGAGCAAGCTTCTCTAGCTGCTGTGAGCCAGAATCTGCCTACGAGAGATGACATTTCCTTGGAGGTAATCAACATCAGAAGTCACCTGGAACTTCCAGTAGCACGTTGATCTGTTGTTTTCTTATTTTGCATTACCTCTTATTTTTGAGGGAGACAGTTTTATCATGACTGTATTTTGATGTTGGGATATGGTTGCTAATGAAAGTGTACATTTTCAACTTATTTGACAGTTGTTAAAAATTAAAATTTAAACGTGGATTTAGTTTCATTATTAGTAAAAGTGTTGTTTTTTCTTGCTATTTAGATTCATTATAGCTTTCCCTTCCTTTTAATTCATTGCAGCTACTGTTTTTTTCCCTTCAACTGGGTTATGCCATTTAGTATATGCTTATCTTTTTAATCTAACAGTTTTATAAAAATGTAAGGCTTTTTGTCATCAGTTCATATTGCCATGTTGCTCTAAAGTGTTTAAACTAAGCAAATGAGCAAACGTTGACGTTTTCAGTACTGTAGTTATTGATTGCAGTTGTGCAATTTCCTGTCCCATAAGCCTTTGCAAGACCAGTTGACATCTGCAGTGCAGGAGATTGGACATCTCATTGATCCCATATCTACAGCAGCTAGAGGAGAGGCTGCCCAGCTGGGACACAAGGTACATTAAAATGAAGTGGGATTAATATAGTGATCATCAAAAGCAACATTTTTATCCATGGTATTATGGTTTTTAAAGAATAAAATGGAAGGATTTTGAATATTCATCACATGTTTTTTTTTCCATTCATGACTAACCATGATGCACTAAAGAGACTTTGTTGCAAAAACAATAAATCACCTTGTTAGTGAGAGTCGATTGGGCACAGGTACTGAGGCTATTTTAACCTGTTGAGTGTCAACCCTGGTGAAAATCAAAATGGAAAAATGCAGATAGCAGTCAGTAGGCCTCATTTATCAAGTGAAGAGTGTCTTCATGGAATATTGGAGGCTGGACTAAGTCACATTGGGTAAACACCCTAACTGTTGTGCGTACTGTTCAAGTCATTTCACATGCTAATAAGTTTTACTTGAGTTTAGATGCTTTATATGTCAGATATGCAAGTGTAAGTGCATGCTTTTTGTATTAAATTTAAGATCTAATATAGACTTTTATAAATGTAGACCGATATGAAGTTTATACAGTATTAATTGTATTACTGTATTACTAATTAGTGGTTTGTGATTGTTTCATCACTGTTTAAGGTCTTATGGGCAAAAGAAGGAGGATAAAAATAGAGCAGCACTAGTCCAAGTGCCTTAAGCTATTCAAATGAGCTCTAATGAAAAATGAACTTTAAGTTGTTTTGAAACAAGCTGATTTTCCTCGCTGCTCTGACTCCAGTTTCAGTTCTGTTGAGTGGGCTGAGCAACGTGTTCTTCTTTCCAGGTCACGCAGCTAGCTAGTTACTTTGAGCCTCTAATCCTGGCTTCTGTGGGCGTGGCGTCCAAGATCTTGGATCACCAGCAGCAGATGACTGTGCTTGACCAAACTAAGACCCTGGCTGAGTCTGCTCTGCAGATGCTGTACGCTGCCAAAGAAGGAGGGGGAAACCCAAAGGTATTGTTGGAACAGAGCTGATCTGAGTACCGAACCCAACCATTTCCTGTAGATTGATGCACATTATTTAACTGTAAGGATGTACTGTATAACAAAACCTGTTGAATCCATTGGAATTACATATTCCCTTGTGATTGCTTGTGCAGTGTACTGGAGTCATTTATTGACTCAATTGCTTGAGGTTGTTTAAACCACAGATAACGACAATTGTGAGTACCTTGACCAGTTCTCCATTGCATTATTGGAACATCTCAATCTGTTTATATCTTTATCAAGCCTGAGCAAATGTCTTTCTGTACTAAGATGATGTTAGCACTGATAGTACACTGTTACTGCAATGGCTGGCGAAAGGCATAACACCTTACTGGAAACCTTACTTTCTTCTAAAACCCTATTGGTCATGTTGTACCCATGCCCTCCTATACAAGTCAAAGTTATGCAACCAGCTCTAAAGAGTTCGGAGGCCCATGTGAGCAGTGGTCAAGGTGTTTTGCTCCCTCTTGTGGCGCAGGCGGCTCACACCCATGACGCCATCGCCGAGGCGGCTCAGCTGATGAAGGAGGCTGTCGATGACATCATGGTCACGCTGAATGAAGCAGCCAGTGAAGTGGGAATGGTTGGGGGAATGGTGGACTCCATCGCAGAGGCCATGGGCAGAGTGAGTGTGCTGTGAAAATGTTAGATCAAAATACAAATTTTTAGTTCATTGTTCAATGGTTCTGTCAAAGGTCATCTTAATTTGACTTTCCTATGGCAGATAAGATACTGTTGCACCCAATAAAAACTTTCCCAATCGATGAGATGATCATCTTCTTTATAATTCTTTAGAAAGACATTTTATTTGCTGTTTAGATGCATGTGTTTTTGCCAGTGCTTGACAACGTGTAGGTTTTGCTGTGAGAAAAGACCAAACCTTGCACAATTAAGGCATCCTCTATGTGTCCAATTACAGTACGTGGTGGCATTTGATTTTCATCTTAATAAATGCACCGATGCTTTTAGTACATAGTCAGGGTTTCATTTTAAACCACACCCCTGTGGGTTTTCAAGTCACAAATTTCTGTATTGCTTTAAAAAGTCAATATACTGTAAAAGTTACTGCTGACCTTTAACAAGTTATCATAATGCTGTTGGAATGTTTTTGAAAGGATTTCAATTTGTGTACTGTTTTTATGGTGAAATAACTATGTACATTGGTTAGTACTAGTGTGTTGATTTGTTTGTAAAATTTAGTTATGTCTTTAAAGTGCCTTTTTAAAAACAAATGTCTGAACAGACACAGTTTAATGTTCCCAGAGCCATTGGGATTTGGCTAAGATCCAGACCAAAAGGGTTTCCTGTTATAAATGTCAAGTAACATTTCTTTTCTCCACCACGTTAGTCAGATTTTTATGTGGTTTAAAAAGTTATTGTATGTGAAGGGACTTAACTGTCCATTGATATTTCATATCCTGTATTAACAGCAAAAATACTGTTTGCAAACCTTAAAAATGACGTCCGTGCACTAATGTATAACCATAGGCATTCATGCAATTACATTCTCAGATTTCAGATTTGTTGGAGTGGTAGGTATTTTCAAAATTGTTTTCAAGTTTATTTTCTTACTTTCTTTGTTATTGTGTTGCTTATGTGTGCCATTTGCTGGAGGTAAGCCAATGTTGATCCTGCGAGAGAGTGCACCATTGTGAAATTTGCGTGCACAGTCTACTTTAGCTGCCTTTGATGGACAGTATTGAAGTGCATGTCTTCACTGCTCATCCTGTTCCCTAGCTGGATGAGGGGACACTCCCAGAACCAGAAGGTTCATTTGTGGACTATCAGACGACCATGGTGAAATACTCCAAGGCAATAGCTGTCACTGCACAGGAAATGGTGAGGGGAACATTTTATGCTAAGTAAATTTTTTCACGTTTACAATCATCCACTACTGTATGTAGCAAAGACCATTTCTTTTTCCGAAATAAAAAGTACAGTACATAAACGTGCAGGCTTCATTTTCAAGCCAGGGGCACAGTGACAGGGACTAACTTGTCTGTTTCGGTCTCGTCCAGATGACGAAGTCTGTGACCAGCCCAGAGGAGCTGGGGGGGCTGGCCTCTCAGGTGACCACAGACTATGGGCACCTGGCCCACCAGGGTCGCCTCGCTGCCGCCACCGCGGAGCCTGAAGAGGTAAGGAGCCTCTTCTCACTTGAGTCGAAGCTGGTCATGGCGAAGGTTTGGTCCTGCCCAAGTACATTCTAACTCCAGCTGAAGTCTGCTGGTGAGTGGTATAAACCCTGATAAACAAGGTAATACAATTCCTCTACTGCTTTTCTACTGCACAGGATCTGAAACTGTACAGTAGAAACTACGGAAATGATTGCAGCCCCAGCATTAATTTTCACCTTATCTGTAGCCTACAACAATGATGCAGTGCTCCACAATGTCCTGTATTCCAATCATTCCTAACTAGATAGCTCTTGTCTTGCATTTTATTGCCTTCATTTAGGCCAAACGAACATGATCTGTAATCATCACAAACCCCTCTATGGATATTATTCCTGTCTCCTTCTCCAGTGTGCACATTCCCACTCTCACAAGAATGTGAGTTGAATCACTTCCACCAGCCACGATTTACAATAGGCAGTGAGAAGATTACAACTGCTTCAATTTAATCCAATTTAGATTATTTTTCTTTTTGGTCTAGATCTTTTAGATTTCACACTCTTGACACATCTCATAGGCGATGCAACTAACACCACTACAGCGTGCTTAATTATGACATTGATGGAATGGAATCTGTATTTGATGGTGTAAAAGCTATAATGCTTCATCTTCAAGCTGTCATTGATACACTTATCACCAGTCTGCTTTAATGTCTCATCTTCTTAGTGACTTCATATTTTCAAACCCCAAAGCATAACATTGCTGCTGCTGCAATGATCCACACATTTTGAAATCTGAATTCAGAAAATCTGTGTGAATTCTGAAAATGATACAGTTTGTTTATGCAATTCAGTGTTTTAAGGTTCAGAATATATGAAAAGGAGGTCTGTATTTTTGTGTCTTGTAATTTATCATTAGAGGAGTGTACAAACTTGTGTGCCAGAGGCCAGATTAAGATATAACCCTCTTTTTTTAGTTTTTTGAGCCGTTCCAGATATAACTAGAGCTGTTTTCTAAGCACACAATAAGAAGAAGCCTCCCATGGAGACTCCACTCACGCGCCGAGCTGTTTGTCATTCCAGATCGGGTTCCAGATTAAGACGCGCGTGCAGGAGCTGGGGCACGGCTGTATCTTCCTGGTTCAGAAAGCGGGGGCCCTACAAATCAGCCCCACAGACAGCTTCACCAAGAGAGAGCTCATCGAGTGTGCCCGAGCTGTCACCGAGAAGGTGGGGCTGCAACCTGTTAGAGGGATGACTCGTCATTAGCACAAAATAGCCATCGTGCATGTTTAATGTCATCAGTACTAATTTTTGGTATGACCTCACACCTGGACTGCATATTACAAAAGTTAAGATAGACCCCTTGAGCTGGATTACAAAACGATCATATGAACTAATACTTAAATGCAGCAGGAAATGTGCGGTTCATTGGTTTTGATCAAATACTTAATGTTTTTTATATCGATACTGGAACAGTATTTTTTCTAGTTTTTGTTAATGTAACTATACAGTCAAGACACTTACCACCATGAAACATCAGATGCTGTATTTTCTCAGTATAAAAATGAGGATCCGCTGAATTAGAAGCAATGAACACTGTGGTAAAGATGCTAGTTTCATGTGGGTTCCTTTGTACTTTGAACAGTTTTTGACTTCTGTGAAGTTTCACATGGCAGGCTTCCTTATTCCTTGAACTCTGCAGTTACCAGGACAGCTTTGGAAAGTGAATCCAGATGGCAGGGCTATGTGAGGTCAGGCACTTCCAGTCCTAGGGAAACAGCGCAAGCTTGGAAAATGATGATTTGTTAATAGGGAGAACAACTTTTTCCATGCAATCTAGAAAAAAAAACCCACCCTTGTCTTGCTGTTTGGATTTGCATATCACCAAGTATTGCACACCTACTGTATCTGTACCCATGATTCGGCAAAATAAGTTTCCAAAATAAGTGCTGAGAGAAGCAGGAGATGGAACGTCCCGCCATCCTGCTGTCTCCACTCAACAGTGCTGCTGACTTCATTGCATTAGATGGGGAAATGCAACTTGACCTTTTTAAGCACATTCATACATTTTCAAAGCCATGTATTCAAAACTTGTACTAATTAAAGGAGGGTTATGAGGAAACCAGTCTCAGTTTAGGCAAAGTGTAGTGGACTGAAAAGCTAAGTATTTAAAACGTAAGATTTTTTTCCATGTTCTCTCCAGCAGTCCTCCATTCGGAATACAGCTTGGGCATGTATCTGCATTTCTGATTAAAACAGGGATGTTTTTCATAACTTATATTGGACAATTCCCTGTTAAAGCAAGAGGTTAGGAAGCAGTGAATGTTGATTGATTTGTTATTAGAGGGGCTCCAACGTTTGTTTGTTTTTATGAAAGACGTTTGACGGAATCTATAAATAAGCTTTAAAGCTCTTTGTGTTATAATTTGCAATCATTGGAACCCGTTTTCTTTAAAGAAAATACCTAGCATAAGGTTCCCTATCAAAACATATATATTTCCTCTTCTTTAAACCAAATATCTCTTCAAAGCTCTATTCAGTAGCTTTTCTTGTTCTCAATTAGAGGCACCTACTTTTCTCTCGCTTAGTTCTGCTCTGTGGTTTACCTCATTCTCAGCCTGTGTTAACATGAATAATTTGAAGATTTGTATGTAAGAAGAATTGAACCTTGAAGCTCATTTTGATTTATTTTTCATTTGTGGGTTACTCCAGTCGGTTGTCAAGAGTGACACAGTGCTTTTCTACGGTCTGTCTGAACTGCTTTGTTCCACAAATTCACAAAATGAATGAATGTTTGTACAGCCGACTTAACACTACTGAATGTTCATCCTTTTCCTTAAATACTATTCCTAATGCCTTCACTGATAGGTCCTTCATGTCTTCCATTACATTTTTAATTTTGTTTTCTGTTTTAAGTACACCTTTGAATTTTCCATTCTGCTTATAGTTCTGTTATATTTTTTTCATGAATTTAACTTTAAATAGAATTTATTGTAAATTCAAATTATATTTCATCTAGAGTATTTTACCATATAATTTGATTTTATATCACTCACGTACTTGTGAGAAGGTTTCAATAAGCAGTTTTCCTCTACATTTAGTAAGTGGTTTACAGTACATGCCTTGTACAGAAGCAGGAAACTGGAGGTGTTAGGTGGCTGTGTGATGTATAGAAGAAGATGGGCAGAAGTAAAGGATAAGAAGGTGTTTGGGAAGACAACACACAAATGTGAACTGCAAGTCTGCACGTCTGTCTTCCCCTTTTACAGACCTTGATGAGCTTTTACAGCTGAAAGGCTGATGTCATGGACTGTCTCCAGATTTCCTCTGCTCCCTTCCTCAGGTTTCCATGGTCCTGTCTGCACTGCAGGCCGGGAATAAAGGCACACAGGCCTGCATCACAGCCGCCAGCGCAGTCTCTGGCATCATCGCCGACCTGGACACCACCATCATGTTTGCCTCCGCAGGCACGCTCAATTCCGAGAACGAGGAGTCGTTTGCAGACCACAGGTGAGGATGTCCGATGTGGTGGTGACTGTTAAGCCTCTAATGGTCTTGTTTAGGCCAGCCATATTAGTTCTTAGCTTATAGGACTAGCACGGTCTTTACTGCCTTTGCCTCTTGACAGATGGTTTTGTCCAGTTATTAAGTTAAATCTTCAGATCAAAGGCATTAGAGAAGGCATGGCTAAAACATGTCTCTCTGTGTCTGTCACTTGGATATAAAAGCTATTTTTCAATACAGCGTTGATTGATTTATTTTTTTTTGGTGCTTTCCGACCATTACTGCATGGCTGAGAGCTAATCTCAAAGGTGGAAACTGCTTCTTTGGTATAAAAATCATATTTTAAAGGTAGACTGCAGATGAGACCCCCCTGTTATTTTCAGATAAAGGTGAGTTTTCAATTTATGGCATTTGTTGTGAGGCTCGTTAAGCGTTGACTTGTTTTTACACAGAGAAAACATCTTGAAGACTGCCAAGGCTTTGGTTGAAGACACCAAAATGCTGGTGGCGGGTGCTGCTTCCAGTCAGGACAAACTGGCGCAGGCTGCCCAGTCGTCCGCCAAAACCATCACCCAGTTGACGGACGTGGTGAAGCTCGGCGCGGCCAGCATCGGCTCGGATGACCCGGAAACACAAGTAATATGAGCAGGATGGGGCTCCAAGAGCCGTGAGAGCTCTCTGCCGAGGTCCCCGTACGATTAAAGCCGCGTATCTGTGCTGCTCGTTTCTCCAGGTGGTGCTGATCAATGCGGTGAAGGACGTCGCCAAGGCTCTGGCGGAGCTGATTGGCGCCACGAAGAGCGCTGCAGGAAAGCCAGCCGACGACCCGTCCATGTACCAGCTGAAGAGCGCTGCCAAGGTACCGCCCAGGGGCAGGACGTCGTCTTCTTGGGGCTGTTGTCATCAGCAGACTGGGGGAATGGAAAATGCATTCTGTGGCTTTCTGGGAGCAGCACCACAGGATCGCAAGTGTTTGATCTTTCTACCTTCATCACGGCGTTCTCTCTAGCGGCTCGTACCTGAGCTGTCGGTGCACTTGGTCCCTTAGCTCCCATTTTGTCTTTCGCTCTTGAATTTAAGTGTTTTATATGTAGAGCACCAAGAAGAATATCATTAATGCCCCTTTGAAAACAAGCACGTCCCTCTTTCTTATAGTCATATACTCCCGATCCGGATTTCTATACAGGAGCCCAATCTGATCACTCTTCCTCAGGATTGGCATCCCTTGTGTTCTTTTCATGAGGGTAACAGTGAAAGCTCCTTGTATTTGAGGAGAAGAAAAGTAGCAGCTCATAGTAGAAATTATAGGAAATCCCTATTTTCTTTTGTTTTTTGAACTTCTTTCAATATCGCTGGGAATTATTTTTAGACATTAAATGTTGTGCATAAGTTTTGCTAAGGCCTTTCGAAGTTCTGAAGCCTTGACTTACATTATAAAGGGTTCTGTACAATAATATGATCTGCCCCTAGTTATACAAAGGCACAAGAATCACGGCCACAGGACATGGGAGTGCTCCTGTTTCAGATACGAACATTAAAGACATCCTGGTGAGCAGTTAGTTGAAGGCATGTGGTGTGCATACCAAAAAACCCTTATTATGCCTTAAGGTGTAATAATACAAAACCTTTCATATGCACGTTCTAATCTCATCACTGGTAAGAGATTTTTCACCTCTGTACCCTAAAATCTAGCGGTTCAGCTTCCCACGCTGTATCCTGCATGCAGTCATGTAGTTTTCAACCTTAATTTAACCAAATCATTGTGATCTATAGGTTCACTATTCACATAACCTGCTTTCATCTTATTTCCGTCCCTCAAGGAAGTGGTGCCAGTATTTCTGTGCCACGTGGAAGTTCTTGTTTGCTCTGGTGTGTCACTTTTTAATGGCAAACTGATGCCTGCTCCTGGTTCCCTGTGTATTAGGTTTAACTGCCAATTCAAAGAAGATAATAGTGTTCTGTACTCTGTGCCACCAGCAAAGAGCCGCCTTGCAGCTCATCAACTTTGTAATCCGCCAGAGATTAAAAGCCCGTTTCCTGTACCGTTCAGGTAATGGTGACGAATGTCACTTCGCTTTTGAAGACAGTGAAGGCTGTGGAGGACGAAGCCACTCGGGGGACGAGAGCACTTGAGGCCACCATTGAATGCATCAAACAGGAGCTGACGGTAATGCGCTCAGAGCACTTATGCATCCTCGCAGCATAACCCAAGACCTAGCGCAAATGAAAGCTGATTTATGTGTGCTCATCTGACTCATCCCAGCTCCGTCGGGGATCTATACAAACTTAATTTACCTCTGTAAAGCATCTTGAAGTACCTGCCGCCATCTGGCTATACTCCCTATAAATTGCAGCAGCAGCTCTAGCGAGTTTTGTCAGGATCTGCGCGGTGAAGAAATCAACGCCCCTGCAGATTTGTTGCTATCCTTTGTCAGTGTCACTTCACAGCAAAGTCTGGGTCTTTTACAATAATGCTTTTCAAGTAGTGCATGGAAGTGCAGTAACTGTCGTTGCATCTACCAGAGCTTGGTAAAGAGCAGCGCATCAGCGATAACATACTGTAACTAAGTGGAAGCCTTCTTCGGTCTGAATAGTCATAGTACTGTAAGTGGTATTGTGTAACTAAATTGTTCCAAGAACATGGCTCACCTCTTTTTTTAATTGTATATGGAGTGTAACTATGCATGTTTTGAAAGGGTAGAGGAGAACTGCATTTTTTATTTCTGAAAACAAACGCCTCATAATCGCGGTAGACGCTGTCATGTGCCTTTTCAAAGCAGTGAGCCTATTGCTCTGCCTCTGCAGGTGTTCCAGTCGAAGGAGGTGCCAGAGAGAACATCCACGCCTGAGGACTTCATCCGCATGACAAAGGGCATCACCACGGCAACGGCCAAAGCCGTGGCCGCCGGAAACTCGGCGCGGCAGGAGGATGTGATCTCCACCGCAAACCTGAGCCGCAAGGCCATTTCAGACATGCTGCTGACCTGCAAGGTGAGAGCCCCCCCTCACTCCACAGCCGCACTTCGTGAAGTTCTAGCGGACCCTCGGTGCCGGTCTGCCCCGCCTAAAATATAAACCACCGAGCGTTCGAGCTCCCTCCGTCCGGGGTAAAATAGAACTTGTTGTGGGTGGTGCTTTCCACGTTTTGAGGAACATAAACTTACAGTACAAGCAAGAGAAATGCCATTGGGCCCAAGTTTTGCCCATGTTCTAGTTATAGTAGAAGCTAATTGATTTAAGGATCTCATCCAGCTGTTTCTTGACGGAGACTAGGATACCAGTTACATTAACTTCTCTAGACCCCCACCACATTATTGGTAGCGAGGTTCCTCCTCTTCTTGCTTTTAAGTGAACGTCCGTGTGGTTTCCTCTGTTGTCCTCTGGTTCATCTTTCGTTGCTCATTCTGGAGAGGTCTGTTGAGTTGGCTTTATTAGTCCCCTTGGCAACTGGTATGGGGTTTCCTTCTAGTCATTTCTCTTCAAGACTAAACAGGTTTAGAGGTAACCTTGTGAATGGTTGAAAGAAAACAAATGGAGGCATATTTGGATGTAAAACTTAGAAAAGCTACCAAAAAGATGTGGTTGTGCTGTGGTCAAAATATCCAAGCACAATCTACCAGGCAGGCTGTAAAGATCATGATATAGACTCATCAGAATACCTTGAAAAGCCTGTCCATGGACCCGCTGCTGAAAAATAAAATTAATTTCTTCTGGAAAGCAAACTTTAAAACATTAATTGTGGGCTGTGTGATTCTTAAGGGTTTATTTCATTTAGTCTTAAAGTGTTTCTTTTCAATTGATAGGTAAATTCTTTGTTTTTGCATTTAGGTCTGTTGCTTTATGAGTTAAAGACTCGTAAATGACTTTGTACACTCACCTTTTCAGGTTCTGAAAAAAGGCAATCTGCCTTAAACCATTGGAAAGGGGGCCAACATCAATTTCCTAAAAAATCCCAAATATTCTCTCATGTTTGTCAGATTGAATTCCATTGTAGTGAAAGCAGGTTTTATTCAGCTGCTGCACTTCATTTCTGTCAGAAGCGGTTGATTCAGGAATGTCAACTATCCTTAAAGATGTATAGTGCATCTCGGGCTGCAAAAAAAGCACATTCACATAATGGCTTTGTGATTCTTCACTCTGTTTCCATAAAAATAATAGACACTCATTCAGAGCAGATGCTAAGCCCAGGTTTAACTAGGCTGGGCCTGGCTCTCGTCACTAGCCAGCTGTTACAGGGATTTCCTGAGCAGAAGTGCTCCACCTGAGTACAGCTGATGAATGTGGGATTGGTTAGCCAGGGCTCTTGCTACAGCAGTGACGCGCTACTCCCCTTGCTTGCAGCATGTCAAATGACACATGGCTCTGACTGTGGGCCTGTTGGAGGAGCCTGTCTAGGAGTCTCTTTGCATCATAAGGAAATGACAATTCCAAGTGTTTTATGCATCTGAGGGGAAATGCACTGCGCTGCTTTGGGTCATTCTCAGCAGGGTGCTTAACGCATACAAAAAAATCTCTCATTCGGACTCTGCTCATACTGGGTGTGTCTTCCTGTAATTCCAGCAAGCTGCCTGTCACCAGGAGGTGAGCGAGGAAGTGAGAAACCGGGCACTTCATTTTGGCACGGAGTGTACCGTGGGCTACGTAGAGCTTCTGGAACATGTGCTGGTGGTAGGATTTTTTTAAAAAAAATCTGATCTGATCTGGGTCTCTGATTTTTTTTTTTTTCCCCCGTTTTTATTTTACGTGGTGATCTGAGCAAGGTCAGACTGTGGGGGTTTGTCCCCTTTCTCCTCCTGTGCAGGTCCTTCAGAAACCCACCCCTGAGCTGAAGCAGCAGCTGGCTGTGTTCTCCAAGCGCGTGGCGGGAGCTGTCACCGAGCTCATTCAGGCAGCAGAGGCCATGAAAGGTGAGCGCACTGTGGCCAGCCAGAGCAACAGGAAACTTTCTGTCACTGACCTCCTATACAGCCGGAGCCTGACATTACTGATGTATCTTGAGCTCTTAAGAATTAAGATTGATTCTGTCTGCTAGTTGTCTCCCTTTGTGAATTTTTTTTTCCATTTTGGCTATTAGTTCATGATAAGGTTGCTTTTAAAACCAGTGCCATGTGGCTGTGATGTAGTTTACATTCTCTATATATATATAACATTGTAATGTTATTTTTTTCTTAATTGTAGTATTAAGGCTAATTCTTACTCCTCGTGGTTCTGATTTAACGTCACAGGAAAGTGGTTTTCGTTTTGGCTTAATGCGGTACTGGCTCTTCTTTCATACTGATCATTTCCCCCTATTACTGCAATGGCATGAGCCTAGCAAACAGCACAGGATCTCCCTGTAGTAATGCACATTGTTTTTTCTTTTGCCTCAGATGGAGGTAAGTTGAAATTCTGCCGTGTCGTTCTTGCAGATCGTCTGTCCTGGACAGAAGAGGCAGTGGGGGGGGGGGTGCAAGTTTTTGTTCCCTCGGGCACAACATAATCTAAAAAAACAACCATTCCATCTGTTTTTGCAAGCTGTTCACAATGGCCACACTCTGAGCCCACTTTAAAGTCTGTATTGACTGTAGAACTGTTTACAATCCATATAGCAATTCTTTTTTTGTTAAAGCTTACATTTTCATAAGTGGAAAGAGTAAAAAATGTATAACCTTTACTCGTACATGAGAAGGCATTTGGACGTGTAACATGACTATGGTGGTGATTCTTGTGGATTCCTTTGTAAATGTCGTATTTCCTTTATGTCTGTATTGTGCAAGTTCTGTCTTTTATTTTGGATGTGTTTGCACGCTTAGAACTCTGAGCTCTTGGCTGAGGAGCAGTTCTCACTGTTCTTTGAAATCCTTCCAGGTAACGAATGGGTGGACCCGGAAGACCCCACTGTCATCGCCGAGACGGAGCTGCTGGGGGCGGCAGCTTCTATAGAGGCCGCAGCTAAGAAGCTGGAGCAGCTGAAGCCCAGGGCCAAGCCTAAGGTATGACACCAATACGTTCTGCCGTTGTCCTGAACCTGTGTTTGGCTCTGTACACGTTTCCTGCACATCTTTTTGTTCAGAAATTGCTGAAACAAAAAGAGACACGCCCTGTAGTGAAAGAAGATTTAACTTTCCATACGCAGCGAATCATTTTAACATCCTGGATGTACTGTACCGCCAAGTCCATCTGCACCTCGTATGCTAGAGAAATAGTGGTGTGTGTTGTACAGGGATTACATTTACAGTATATGTTGTAACTCTGCTCAGCTGCACATTTCTGTTTGTTGTTTACTGAATTAAGGGGAAGAAGTGCAAGATTCTCTTGAATGAAAGGGCAATCGATGTTAAAACAGACTGAGTCAGTCCCACTTCACTTATATAGATATAAGCTAACAGACTGCTACAATAAAATTCATTTTTCTGCTTTCACGTGTTAAATAGTTGAATATAATCTCTAATTAATTTAGGTGCACCTTTCCAGTTTTCATATTTTACATTGGAGCTGCTAAAGGCATCTCTTAGATTTACCCTCATTTTTGTCGAGTCAAAAAAAGAAGCAATCTTTTTTCTCTACGTTTTTTTTCCAGACATAGCCCTGTCTGTTGAAGCATCCCCAAAATTAAAATGATCCTTTTGTCATTGGCTATAGTTGTAGTGAGAGGGGGGGTGTCTGGAAAAATGCCCTCTTGTCAGATGCAAACTGTATGGGTGTGTAGAGTTGTCTTACTCGGACATTTTGAGTTAGTTGGTCCCACTAGCCACTGGGCCTAAAAGATTTGAAACTGTGGTTCTGAATTCTTGCTCTCAAGGTCAGGTTTTTCACTGGAGCAAAATGACACATTGATCTAAATCTCTTTTGTGTTTTTTATCTGGAGAAAGGTCTGTTTCCACAGGGTGAAATTTACTTTTTGTGAACTGTCTATATTTGACTGACCTTACAGTATACCAAAGCAAAGACCCATAAGTGTCACACAGTCCTGCAGATTTGAGATGGAGCCGGTTTACGTCTTGCAGGGTTTTTGTCCCATGTCTTTATGGTGATAACTGCAGTGAAGAGGCAGTTGAGATGTCAGTAACACAATTCACAAAGTCAGGGCGATCACTCATCCTTTGATCCTGAACCCACCCCTCCCCAGTCTTCTGTCTCCCTGCATTAGATGTTTTTCTTCAGTAGCAGCATGTCCCACTGTTGTTTTTCAAGCTGATTTTAAACCTGGAAGCCTTCTCTGCAGGGCTCTGTCTGATATGTTTGATATATTAGGTTGTTATTCAATCCAACTATATATCAAACATATTCCTACAGTGTCCCGCCCTGTCTCCAGACACTTGTGCTTTGTGTATACTGTTAAAGTGTTTCATGAACATGTGTGTCAGAGCCTATAGATATACAGGAACATGGATATTTATTTTTTTCCATCTGCTCTTGGGAATTTTAATTCTGCAGTATATGAGTTGCGTGGGAACCCTTTCTTTCAAGATGTGAGTTTAAGATGTATATACAGGATTGCGACACAGTTTGAAGACTGTTGTTAGTTCAAAAACAGATTTCTCGTTATCAAAATGCTGGCACTGCAAATTAAAGCCTAAATATTTAATTAAATCCTCCATGTATGAGCAAGTCCAAAATTCTAAAACGAGATCGCAAAGTGAAGAGATGCGCTTGTTTTGAAACATTAATGCAGTAACAGAGCTAAAGTTGAGTTTCACTTTCTGCTCCTCAGATCTCCACAAGATGTCTCCCTTTTTAAAACGTCATCTCATAATAGTGGAAAAAGGACTGTGAAGTCCTTATATCGTCATCAGTTTGTGCAGTAAATTTTACAGTCATTTCAGTCAAACACTGTTAACATGGATGGGTTGACTGATAAGCACTCCATTCTTTAGGTGCAAAAGTATTCCTTTCACCATCTGATGTAAAAATGACTGGGATGCAATAACTTTGTCCACCAATGTCAACAAAGGCGTTGCTGGAATATTTTGTACTCAGTTTCAAAATACATACAGTAAAATTGCTCAGCCATGTTGGCAGACCCCGGGCTGAGATAGAATCTCCAGGAAGCCAGACCTCTGCGGTTGGCATCTCTTCCTGCGGTGCATTTTTTTTAAGATAAGAGTGCCATACAGCAGGTCCAAACTGTGATTTATATCACATAAAACAATGTTTTCCACCCTATCACTTCAGCCCAGATGGCATTTAGTTTTTTCGCAGATTGATTTCATTCTTGTGGGTATTAGCTCTAGGTTAGGGAAGTTAGGCGCACAACACTGCGGCAGGGGACATGCAACGTTTCCTTATGGACTGATTAGCCCCCTCGATCTTGGGCACAGTAATATAAACTATTTTGATGTACAGACTTTCAAAAATGCCTTGGTTTCTATTTAAAATAAAACTTTTTGATTCTTCCCACAATATGTGAGACTGATGACTGATGGATGTTTTTAAGGTTCTCATGCATGCTGAAAAAGTGCCAGACCTGGCACCATAATTGATGTGGACGCAGTCTGCAAATCTTATAACGCTCTCTAGGGGTTCTCAGTCCTGATGTTTTCTGTCAGTATCCCCTAGTAGCTTTGTTCTGTTGTGCAAAGGAAGCTCCTAGCAGCAACAGGCCATTACATATTTAAGATTACAGAGCTAGATACTGTCCACATTTCATATCTCTGTGCACTTGTACACAGACCTGCTGATTACTGTTTCCAAGATCACCGAACAGCGCATGAGATATTACGTTGTTTCTTTGCCCCTCAAAGCATGTTCTATCGCATTGCGTTGCCGATGCTCTTCTTGCTTTGCTGCGATCATGGGAACTGGGACTAACGCCTGTGCTTTGCTCACAGCAAGCAGATGAAAACCTGGACTTCGAGGAGCAGATCCTGGAAGCGGCCAAATCCATTGCCGCCGCGACCAGCGCCCTGGTGAAATCTGCGTCGGCAGCACAGAGGGAGCTGGTGGCACAGGGCAAAGTGAGTGCAGCGGGGCCGAGTCTGGCTGGGCGCGCCTGGCGCTCAGGGTGGAGGGGCAGAGCCCTGGTCAGGAGCCAGGGACCTTTCACCTCCAGACGATTTGGAGTCGTCGAGGTCAAGTGTGATCGAAGACTACGGAGCTGAAGCAGCTAGAAACCGCGTCCTGCATCTTAAAGCAGTTGATTTGCTTCTGTTTCTCTGAGGTTCAGTAAACTCAGAAGAGCTGGAGATTTCCAATAAGTTTAGGTCACCAGTTATTATACCCTCTAATGGAAAACATTGTTGGAGGTGGAGAGGGACATTGCTGCAGTCTTTGACCTCAATGAGAAAAGCATGGAGGGCTGTGCAAGCACACTTATCTTTGTATATGCAACGTCAAAAATTAAATCAGTCTTCGATTTTATTTCTCGGCTCGTAATGCTCTCCAGTAACCATGTGTTATACAGTACACCGTATTGAAGCTTTCTCAATAAAGAATGGGTTTGGAAGCCTAGGGTTTTTGTCAGTCGATCCTTATAACTACATTATAGCTGTTCTGCATGAAGGAATATGCTTTGCTCTAACACAATCCTCACATGATTTCTGCTGTCTGCCCAGGTTGGATCCATTCCTGCCAATGCTGTAGACGATGGTCAGTGGTCCCAGGGGCTAATCTCTGCAGTGAGTACTCTCTTGTTCATGTGCAGGGGCTTCTCGGGAGAGCTTTAGGGAAATTCCCACGTACTAGAGAGACTAGAAGAAAAGCGTTCAGTTAGGAAGAAATGTAGTAAAAATGGGAAGTTAACTTCAAACCACCAGGTAAACACTCATTAATTGTCCCATGTTCAATTGTGGGATTTGTGGACGCAGCTGAGTTTTTCCTTCATGTAACAGCCTTGGATTTCACTGCTTCCTAGGCTCGGATGGTGGCGGCTGCTACCAGCAACCTGTGTGAGGCTGCCAACGCCTCCGTCCAGGGCCACGCCAGTGAGGAGAAGCTGATCTCTTCTGCCAAGCAGGTGGCTGCCTCTACAGCTCAGCTGCTGGTGGCCTGCAAAGTGAAGGCGGACCAGGACTCCGAGGCTATGAGGAGGCTACAGGTAGCCATTTGAACACGCACAGAGGCTCACTTCAGGCATCATTTACAACTTTGCATTCTCGTTTAGCATCCTCCCCTACACACTTATTTTAAGAAAACGCTGATGCAATTGGAACTTGAGTTCCATGTGTAAGTATGGGTAGGGTTTGTCTGATATTACTGCCTCATCAGTTTCAGTACTGCTCTAAAACGTTCTTGATTTAATTATTTGTATTCATCTACGTAAACGAAAAATCTAGGCACATTTTCACGTGGTTGAAACGCCGTTTTATGACATCTGGTTCTGTAACCAAAGGCTGCTGGGAATGCTGTCAAGAGAGCTTCGGATAACCTGGTCCGAGCAGCTCAGAAAGCAGCGTTTGACAAGGCCGACGACGACGCTGTTGTGGTTGAAACCAAATTCGTCGGTGGAATTGCCCAGGTATGTCATCTTCACAAATGTGTGAGGAGTGCTGGTGAGCAGTGTTTGTTTCTCTTAGTAGTAATCATATTTTCACATATGCTGAGTACGTGGCAATTAAATTCCCCAGTCAGGGTAAGAATCAAATTGTTTGTGGTCAAAAGTGCATGTGGTGCCACAGTGCAAAAACTGTAAGTATCATGGGGGAAATTCAGCTGTACCTTTGCACATTGTCATTTTGGATGTGCTTTAAAATTGATTCAGCATATTAGACATAAAAAGGTGCTCTACAATATAATTTTTTTAAAGAGTATGTTAATGTTTCTTCTCTTTTACAAACCAGATGATGTCTTAAATGTCTTATTATTTATTCCATCTGCACCCACATCCAGCTTTGCCACAGCTGAATGCTGTTAAATGTCGGCGTACTTACTAGCCTCAGCTGCCCTTTAAAAGTTTGGCCAGTACTTCCAAGCCCTAGTTTCTCTGTTCTTTGTTGTGCTTGCTGTCACTTGAGAATGAAGATTCCTGTTGGAGAACCCCCACAGTTGCCATAAACCACTTATGTCTGGGATAGAACAGGGCTCGTATCCATCTCCGAATTGCCCATTTTAAAGTGGACGAGTACTAATCCTACACTTGCATCCAAATCCACAAGTGTGCTTCCTTGTTTTGTGAATAAATAAGTTTCAAGTTCAGACAGTGTAAGATCATTCACATGTCACAGGAGAGTTTTCATCTCTTACTGAAATTACTGTCTTACTGTCCTTGAAAGAAATTTATTGGCTTTTGAGCCTTAAGAAGTAGTTAAAAGTACCCTTTAATTTGCTTTTATGTTGTCTGTATTTTACTTGTTACAGTATATCTATGTGAATGTTTTTCATATTAGCCCTGGGCATGTAATGTAGTAAAATGCATTGGTATATAGCAGAATGTGTAATTGAAATCAAATAAGGTCGTGCTCAAACTTGACAATGTTTTAGTAAGGCATTATATAAAATATTGAGTTCACCGCTTGGTCACCCTACCACAAAAAAGATATTGTAGGCACAGTAAGAGTTAAGAGAAAAGCAACATGAATGATTCCTGGTCTTGGAGAATAGTTGTACACCAACAGGTGGAAGTACCTAAATCTCTTTTTGGATATCGAGACAGGGTTCGATCAAAGTTGATAAATTCCTAAGTGTTGTAGATGGGATCAAACCCGGGAACTGCTTCAGACTCCATACCATAACCCCAGCATGAGGTCACAATTTGAAACTAAAAGGCAGTTAATTAGGATACGGAATAGGAAATACTTTACACAGACCACTGTGGATGTCTGGAATAAATGATTTTGACCAAATTCTGGGCTCCTTCAAGCAGCAGGTGGACCACCTTTAATTTTATCTACCCGCGATGCGTCATGGGCTGAATGGCTTCCTGCCATGTGCCACCTTGTATGTTCTTGAATCCGTTTACTCGTTGGAAAAACAAAATGAGCCGCTGTGTGGTTTGCCTCTTTGTTCATTCTTCATCCGCCGCGGGTGGGAGGCATCTCCAGCCAGGTTTCCGCGAGGGCAGTTCCCGCCGTGACCTCGGGGCTCAGCCGGTGAGGAGACGTGTCCAGGCTGAGCTCCGGCCGCGGTGCAGGGCCTGTGGTTAACCCCCCCCCCCCTCTCTGACAGATCATCGCCGCGCAGGAGGAGATGCTGCGGAAGGAGCGAGAGCTGGAGGAGGCCCGCAAGAAGCTGGCCCAGATCCGGCAGCAGCAGTACAAGTTCCTGCCCACCGAGCTGAGGGGGGATGAGAACTGAGGGCCTCTCTTGCGCATCTGCCGTTTTGATTTGAAAGGGACACTGCGGTCTACCTGTGACTGGTGAAGTAACCAGCGGCAGCCAATCTGTTGTGTGTGTGTATGCTGGAGGTACTGCAATTTAAAAAAAAAATGACCACTTCTACTTCTACAACCCAAGAGTTCTAGTGCTTAAGCAAAGCCATCCAGTTCTCTTCCACTAGCTGGGGCTATGGATGCATCTCATTAGCAGTCGGGTGGATCTGAAAACCTGTCCGTCTGCTAAAGAGGGGATTCTATTGCTTTCGTAGGGTTTGCATCTGAATTGTCGGGAACTTAAAAATGCTCTTTACACGACTGAAGGACTAGGTGTATTTTATACATGGTGCAGATGAAAATTCATGTAGTCTTATAATTAAAACAACTCCTTAAGCTTCTAAAATATCCACTCTGGGACCTGCTTTCTCTTCTTCTTTCAGTTTGTTGAATATAGTAACATCGAAGTATTATACACTATTCTGGGAAAACAATACCTTTTAAAAAAAGCTGTGAAGGACCCAGTCCTTATTTTTTTCCATCTTCATTTTAAAATGGAGAATAATAAAATAAGAAATACAGTACACACACGCGCTTTGGTTTTGTATAGCGTTGGAAAGGCTGCAAATGCCTAAATTTATGTAGGAAATGTACTGCAAACAGTTGGGGATTCTTCAGCAATCTGCAGTATTCTGATGATAAATTATCCTGGATGATTCTAAACATCGGGAGTTTTACCTTAATTGATGTAATGTAGTTCTCTTATTGCTGTACACCAAATGACATTTTTGGAAATGCTTTCATGGTGTGTGCCAATGTTTATTTTATATGCTTCTATTAAAAAATAAGGAACATGTGTGTCTCCATGACAGTTACACATTTCATAGGTACCACATCAAAACATTTGAGGGAACTTTTTATTTCATAAAAATGTTCCAATGATTTACTGAATCAAATACAGTATTTTCATTCAGTGGAGTACTACTAAGCCTCTAGAATTGATCAGCTTTCTTTAAAATCTTTAAGGGGGGGTGGTAGTGAAGAAATTTTCTGTTGAACTCTTGTAACCATTTCAAGAATTCCACAGGTTTGGATTTGTCTACAAATGACATTGTGTACAGTTTTGTTTCAGTAAAAAACAGAACTGGTATGCTTACTTTTGATTATGAAGCATACTGTACCAGTTCCAGGTGTGTTGTGGAGTTAGGAGTATAGAGAACGGTATCCTGTTCCTATTACAAGTTGCTTCTGCAGTACTTATTGAGCCATATACTGTATATTCTAAAGCTTCTTAAGGTCTCCAACTCTGTTCCTGGAGAGCTACAATCCGGACAGAATTAGGGGTCACCTCTTCTAAAGTAAACTCTAAGAATTTTTTTATCTTGTAGTCTTGAAACTTGTATTTTGCTCAGTTAAGACAGAACTCTTAATTGGGGCCGGAAGGTCTCGCATGATCTCTGAATTTCTTGATTCGACACTACACCTGCTTAATTGATCACAATCCGTCTGTTCCAAGACTAGATGTTTTAAGGTGTACCACCTGCTGAATTGGGGCTCTGCAGGACTGAAGTTGGAGGCCCCTGTTCTAAAGTATCTACCTACTATGCCATGCAATACAACTGATGGTCAAATTGCGCCTGGAAGCAGGCTTATGATAGTTTAGAACAAGTAGCTTAATTTCTGCTTCCCATACTCTGCCTTCCATTGTCTTGCATGCGCTACACATTTAAAACATCAGGGAGGCATTATAGACCACTAACATTTAGTCTAGCTAGCTAGATGATAAAGACTATATAGAAAGCAAAAAAATGTACAGTTACTTTTTTAAAAAATATGTAAACCATAGAATGTCCTTTTTTCTTAAAAAAATAAAAAGATTTTTCTCTTCCAGGGGCAGCAGATGAATTCATTGTATTTCTTGATATTATTCTTGTTGTACTCGTATAGTATTCTTCTAATAAATACTCTGGGTCAGCAAATGAAAAGGCCTCATCTGCCTCTGGTTAGTGAGGTGGCGAAGGCTTCGGGATCTTCAAAGATCCATTTCTCAGAACGGCGTGACAGAAGGTTTTTTTTCGTACTGCCTTGTAAGCACGAGAGCATTTTGAGAAGGCAGCATGTTTTGAGAATTTTGGGAGGTTCATTTTAGTTGTCATCGGGCGTGCGGGGAAAAAGAAGGATATTAAGCAATTTAAAACTGATCTGGGTTTTACAGTGTTAGTCTAGTATGCTTTTCCTGTTACTATGGAAATCAATTGGTGCTCTGAGTGTGAATCTGTTACCCTTTGATAATGGGCAATATTTTTATTCCGTCTCCTGTTTAATGAAAGTTTTTTTTGTTTGGTTAGGTTCCAGTCTTGTTCAACTGCTAATTGACGGTAAAATACAGTGACTTAAGCTAGGCAGTAGATGTTTGGTGTTTAGAACAATCCTCAAGGCTTAAGCTCTTTTTTAATTTAAAGAGGGTGAAAAATATATTCTACAGCGCCTGGTCCATCTCAATATTGTCTCAAAGTTCTGTTTTATTCATTTCTTTTTAGTAATATGAGCGTTTCTATGTACTTAAGTAGATCTTACATCTGATTCTTTTAGAATCAGGTGTTAGGCCAGAGTTGGGATGGAGCAGTTACTCTGAAAACCTCTCCATAATCTGAAGGAGCTAGTTTTAAGAAACTCTTAGCTGTCAGACTCGCAGTGTGTGAAAAGTTAATTCCACTGCTGTAAGTGCATGGCTTTTTGTCAAACAAATAATATATTCACGTTTTATTCTTTTCAACACTGCAAACACTGTAGGATGCACTGATATTTTTTTTTTTAAGCACTGCGCACAAAGATTAAGTTCTTTTTGCCAAATGTTGTTTCCACTGGTGTTACTGTTGCATAACAGCAGAAGAATCAGTCCATTTCTGGATGGGAATACATTTTGTATGTACTATGGAGTCCCTCAATGCTGCTTAGCTTTTTAACACTGGGTCAATGTGTTTCTGGGGGTCCATTTCTCCCCCCTGTTTCCTTCTGGGCTTTTGTAGCTTATTAGTGCCTTAGTCTATAGTGCTTACAGCCTCATCTGCAAAACCAAAAGTCCTGCCATGCAGCTCTGTAGCCCAGGTAGTACCCTCTCCTGGACTGTTTTGCCTGTAGTTACATTTCTCTCTGCTTTATATGTGTGCATGACCACCCCGTAGAGCTCTGCCTTTTTACTCTGGTTGCCTTGCAAGGCAGCTCAGCTTCTTTCATCTGAATAATGTGCTGATGTATAAAAAATATAAAACATTATAAATAAATCTTTGTTATATATGTATAAACAAGACCTCCTTTTTGTACTGCATTCCATGAGCATGTGCTAAGGTGCTTTAGAATTCTTTAGAGATGCACCTTTTCGTCATGATGCGTATTGGCTGTTACAGCTCACCCACATTAAAGGGACTGCCTTTTCTTGTTTTCCTCCTTTAAGTCACTACGGATGATTTTTTTTTAAAAGAGTAAATGTTGTGAGGACAGTAAAATATGAACCTGTGGTCTACACAGTTTAGTGTGTTGTGTTTTACTGGAGATGAAAACAAATCCTACCTATATTTTGACTTCTTGTTTTGCTTTTCCTTTACAGAATAAATACATGAACTACAAAAACAGTAGATATGAAGTTGAAGCTGTATGTATACTATTTATCTGGCCACAAAAAAATATTTTTTTGTATTCAACAAAAATAAAGGATTTCAAAGTATTCTCTAGTGGTTGTCTTTATTCTGATTTTTTTTTTTACATTGTGATGCACATCACATTTTTTATCACTTTATTCATTTGCTATTTGTTTTTCCCCCTTGTGATCATGGTACCCTTATTAGCAATGATAATCCACAAATCAAAGATTTAATCCTGCCATGAAGCAATTGCTAAATTAGGAATCATTTCTTTTTGTGTTTGTGCAAACTGTCCCAAACTCCATCCTTTTGAAAATGACTTCACTACATACTGTTGTTTTAAAGTCAGTGGACATTAAGGCCATTCTGCATTTGTGTTTGTTCTTCAAGAGTTATTAGCAAAGGTGCTGCAGAGTTTGCTCAGCGTCATGCACTAAAGCTTAGTGTTGAAAAGTTGTCCTGTGATAATGGGACTGTAACCAAGTGGACGTTTTTGTGACCCAACTCGGATTACAGTTAAGTTGTAGTTTGTGGTCACTGAACTCGCAGTTTAAGCCTTTTGGCTTAAGCCAAGATGGTGCTGATGTGTTTGAAACTGCTGCAGCTTGGGAAATAATTGTCCCTCATTGTTAAAATGTATCAGCCCCTTCCCAGCATTTTTCTCAGTGCCTTTTACAGGTGTACAGCCATTACAAATAATATAGTAATAGCACAAAGGGAATCCGCAAATACTGACATCTTCTGAACAGAGTCCTATTTTGGTTATTCAACCATTAATCTTTAAAAAAAAAACATTTACATTTATTCCAGCAGGTGTCAGTATAACACTTTACACTATAGCTACAGGCCGGACCTATTGCTGCTACCTTTGTGAATTGTAAATTAAAAACTTTGAATACTGGCCCATTACTCGCCCAATGTCAGCGAATGTCAGCACTTCTACTAGCTACTAAACCTGATTTTCCACTGGAATTTAAGGAGGCAAGAATTTTCTAATATCTAAGATTCAATCTGAAACTAAGTTGAGATATTAGTTATCGGGGCTTTTCTTTTGCCTGTTGTTTTCATTGTCGGTTTCAAAAGTGTGAACACATTCTGCGAGAGAGTACAACTACTCATTTTCTAACCCTCAAACTGCTCCCTTGCACAGCTTTCCTTCTGAAAGCGGAGACCGTCCTAAGCTACCCACAGTTCAGATGGTTGCCTGCTATGGTTGTGACCATAAAGGTGGGCAGAAGAAAAAGCAGTCTTTTTTTATAAAGACCATATTTGGTCGTTTTCAGACCTGATGCTGGAAAACCCTCTGGCAGCTCAGCAGGATGTGAAACCAAAGCCATGTGTTCACTGTGGAATGCAGTCTCTTATCAGCAGACAAAAAAGTATGATTGTGTTTTGGCCCTTGAATTGAATTCCGCAACCTGAAATGAGTGGGCTATCACTGGAGCATCACAAATGAATATTTCTGTAAGTCAGGAAAGAAAGGACAGCATTCTGGTGAAGAACTGCACCAAGGAAGCTACAACCACAGTGCAGCTGTATAAAATTAGTTCATTTAAATTTGATAAACGGTGAAGCAGGATGGCAAGGACTGTGGTGTGCCTGTATACTGTGTTTTTCTGTGATCATTGGTGATGTGATTTGATTCCACCTAAAATAAAATTTTATCCAAAGAAATGTTGGCAATTCTTTTTTTGATGAATGCTCTCAAAAGGTATTATATTTAAAAGAAGTCTTGTTCTTGTTTGGAAAAGATAGCAAGAAACAGTCGAATCTGCGTTTTGGAATGCAGCCAGCTTTCTGTCTCGCTTTGCCCAAGAATTTTCTTTCTGCAGCCTTTCCCATTCATCCTGCCCTCTGTAATGTATGGAAAACAGCTGCACCTTGACGAGGGGATTTTTGACTTGAGCAATCTCATGCGCGCGCACACACACAAAATTAAATTATTAAAATTGCTCCAGGCCCCATTTTCTGTAAAGCTTATGGGACAATTTGCAGTTTCCGTCAACACACTCCCTGGGCCTCACTTTTCCAAACGTGTTCGATTAATAGCTTGGTATTTCCCAACATTCAGGCAACTGGTATGCTTGCAGCCTGGCAGTGTTTGTTTGTTTTGTTTTTTTACATTTCTTTATTCCATCCTGCTCAAACAGAAAAGAGGACAAAGTTCACAATTGGCTGAAATGTTGCGAGTCATTTATTTTGCCTTATTCCCTTCCAATGTGACTCAGCATTAATGAGAACATAATTTCAGAAAATTATGATGTATAGCTCTTCTGCACTCAGGGTATCTCTATTACAGCTGCTTTGCTCATTTCTAAGCATAGTTTAACCATGTAGACTTTTACTACTTTTACCATGTAGATCTGAATTATAAAACATAGCTCTCTCACAAACCGCGAAGGTCTTAAAAAAATATTTAACTTTGTCCAATGAACAAAATAATGAAAAGTGGGGAAATTACCATTCTAGCATTAAGATGAAGGGACTTGGGAAAACACCCATCTCCTCTCACTGTGAGCAGCCTGTATCAAATGCTTGTTTTGATGATTAGCACCAGACCTGTTAAGTGCAACATCCCTGGTATTGCAAATCAGTGGCACAATGGAAAGGGAGAAGAGACTCTTTGAAACAAACATCTGGCTAATGATTCTGCAGTGCATATAAAATGCCCAAAGTTTTGAGTTTTCTGTAAACAGCTTATAATGTCTCTAAATCATTTTGTCTTCATATTTTCTTAACTGGAAATCGTCTTCTTATTTTTTCTTTCAATTATTGCCCACTGATCAGGAACCTCCACTCGCCTCTCTTTCACGCTTGAAATTCAAGGATGGAAATGTGCTCTGGTAGTGAAAGAGGAGGAAAGGCCATTTTGGCCCATTTATACACGCCCTGCACTGCTGGATTTCATTGGCACACATTTGTGCGTGTAACCACAGGAATGAAACTCATTTGGCACTGTGGCAGAGAGCAAGTCGGAACGAAATAAGTCCTTTTTTATTTTTTTATTTTAGATGAAATGCGTCTCACACGATTGTTCTTCCTAAAATTGCAATTGCTTTGATGTCATTTTTTTACATTGCAAAGTAGCTTGAGGTGCAAATGGATTGCTGCTACACTAATATGAAGAAAGATATAAGCTATTGGGAGGTATAGTACACGGGTTATGTTTTTTTAACCATCTCCAAGCCATTTTGAAAAAAAAAAAAGGAATTGTATATGGAAGTGTCCTTTCTGGGGGTTTTTCCATGTCCAGCTCCTTTCATTTTTCTAGAAGTGTGGGCCAGAGCTGGCAATAACAGCTAGTTCAAGGATTGGTGATGGAAATCATCACGTGAAATGACTGAGAAGGCCATTGGTAAAAATGAACTCACAGTACTTATGAAGTCTTTTTTCTCCAAAAACCTCATTCCTGATTTTTTCAAGTATTACTGTAGAAAGACTGACCACAGACCAAAACACAAGAAAGCCTGAGAGTGGAATGGATTCATATAGCATCGGGTTTTTTCTCATTAGTTAAATTGTCAACTATCTTGGCCGGTCAAGAATGTATTTATACTCCAAGAAGCCATTTGAGAAAAAGAAATGTCATGGAGAAAACGCCAAGGCAGCAGGAAAAGAATCTGTCAGGGTCAATATCGTCTGTTTCTAATCTCCCACAAAAATACTTGCAGGCTGTCTTGCAATTAACAGTGTTAATAAAAGTAAATTTCCCCTTACAATTATAGGGGAAAGTGGACAGATTACTCATCTAATTAATTTGCGATGGAGTGGGCAATTTACTCATATTTTCTCTATGGGGAAAAAAAGTCTAGTGGTCAAGATAATTTAATTAAAACAACTTTTCCCATTTCTACTGACCCAATCAAAACCCCCAAAATAGTGGGTTTTAGGTTACATGCCTTGATCACCAAATCGTGATCCGGCTGCCTAGTTTAATTTTCTTCCTTTGTGAGTTACAGAAAGAAAAAGATGTTGGGTTTAAAATACTCTCAGAAACAATATAAAAGCAAAAAGCTGTAGTAAATGTGTTCTTGTTGCTGAACAGTGTGACTTTGACATGAAGATAAAATGTAATGAGTTGTTACGATGACAGTTTGTACTCTACCTGAGCCAACTTTAGATGAGACTTGTTCCCTTAACATTTCTATTGTCTAAATACTTTTTTTTGTAAAACTATACTACACCGACCTGTTCCATTTTGAGCCCCCACCATACTCCTTTGCAGTCACAAAAGAAACAGTTAGACCCTTGTGTTTATGAAGAAACCAAGATTTTAAATACGGATGTCTGGTTTGAGCCATTTGAGTAGGGAAGATGTCAATACAGTTTAATGCCATTCTGTTTGCACATTTACAGACTGAAAACCTAGGAAAGTTTTGTAATTGCAGATCTGAGTCTGAATGTGTCACAGTCATACCTTGAGCTATCACTTACCTAAAACTCCAATACACTAGCTTCAAAAAACCAAAAGCAAAAGTCTAAAGATTTTGCCCCATCACTGTTTTACTATTATCTGTACAGTAGTTCTGAGTTCTTGTAACTAAAACTCATTTTAAAAACATGGCATTTGCAGTTGAAGTGCATATACTACAGTATAGTCAAGGCTGTCAAGATTGATCCGAAAGTGGTACATTCAATATTTTAAGACAGAACGATAGTGGCATTATTAAATTATTTTAGGATAAGGAAACAATGGAGGTAAAAAGAAAGTTTATTAAATCTTCATCATTCATTACGTGCTCTGGCACACAGTTTCTTCATGGTCGTGCCTTTGGTGATGTTTTGACAGCTGCATTAATGTCTTTTTTTTTTACTTTGCCTTAAAAGGGGTGCTGTACTCTTCCGCTGAGCAGTTTCACAAGAGACAGCAGTCATCATGCCATCCTTACACAGGCGGAGAGCCTGTTTTCTAACACATTATGTTAATTGTTCTCTGAACCTAGGAGGGCAGCAGCAGTTGTAAATTCCTCATGGGTAGTGAGCATAGTGGCTAAATAAGGATTACCTTAGTGCGAAAACCAATTCATTGTGACATCACTAAGAATCATGCTGCTAGCCGCAAAATGTCCCTACCAAGGAATGACATGCCTCTTTGAGCACAGTTCTCCCCAGCTTGTATAGACAAAAAGAAATCTTCTGTGAGCATGCTTGCTCTGTAATATAAACCAGGATGACAGGCATTAATGAATCTGTGTAGCACATTGCCATCCACTGTCATATACATGCCTATTTTAGGGAGATGAACAGGAAGACTGTTCAGCTTAGCAGCTGATGTAGTCTACCTTATGTACTTATTTTCTGAGAATCGTGCCACCCTGTTTGAGTTTGAAATACCAGAGATCGTTCGCTTCCTTTGATGGCTGCATGTCTTTGAATGTTTTTATTCTTATGCTTTAACTGCTGCTATAAAAACTAATCAAGGATCCGGTCATGACAAAAGCTGATTGCTTTTCCTGTGTCCGAATGAATACGTTTACGCTTAAAGAACCTAAACATTTAAAGTCTCCCTCAATATAAAAAAATTCATTTTCTTTAGGTGCCCAAAAACCAAATAAAAATGCCAAAAAAAAGTGGCTGTTGAAATGCATTAGCATTGAGTGGCAATATAAAACACTGCTATAAAACTATAGTGCTAGCCGCAAGGTTCAGTGATTGATTGATTTGGTCAGTGTGGGCCTCATCAGTCACATAATTTAATACCACCCCCAATTTCTGTGTATTTTTTTAGGAGTTTGTTACAATAAGAAAACCTTAATCAGAGAGCTGGATGCTGAGCAGTAAAGTAAAGAAGGAAATGTCATCCCAAGTAACTCAATTTAGCCAAATAAAAGTATGGTCCTTCTTAATTACACTGGAATTTTACCACGTATGGCTCCACAAGTCTTAATTTCACATTGTGCCCTTGTTATATTTCCAGGACTTTGGAAATCTGCAGTTGAAGGCAGAATATCTTGGATAGAGTTTTAATGAAAGCCATTGCTTGAGTTAACCCAGCTTGAAGTTGTTCAGTCAGATTTCACACCATCTAAGACTGTCTCAGTTTTGAGCTTCAGTGAGCTTTTATTAATCTAGTCCTTCCTTTCTCCACAGCCATTGTCTAGACATATTCAGAATGTGTAAGAGTTTCATCATCAGAAACACAGGGACTCTTAACCACAGATATGAAGCCCTGGTAGAAAGTATTGTTTTCCTGTTGCTTCTGACATTACCAAGACCCTAGCATTGGTTCAATAGTTCAAGAATGTCATGTAAGGAATGATGTAAGGCAACCGGTATAAATAAATACATTGGATTTTTTCTTAAAACTAAAAAAATAGCCTGTTAATGAAAAAAATCTGTGAAAGAATTTTGTATTGACCAAAGTTAAGGCACAAATGTACTGTAGCAGTGGTGACAGCCTCCATGGCCATGTATTGCAGTATTTCTAAAAGCACTATGCCTGAGATCTCAAAGCCAGCCTGTGAGAAGCTGTGGTATGTCTTAACTACACAGTGATTTTCCATCTGCTGCAACCCAGTATGTGTTTGAATATTACCCGTGCTGAAAGCATTTCTTTTTCCACATTTTATGCAGTATGGTTAAATGTACATAGTATGACAAATAAGGCCACGAAAGAAATGTCCCCGTCCCTTGTGCAATGAATGATCAAACCAGACTCATACCATAATTGTCAGAGCATTGTATCTATTGAGATTTTTGTAAAGCAGGTGGTTTACTGTCTCACTGGTACGAGCCGCAGCAGGTGACAAACCACACTTGAAAAACCTGGGCAGTAAAATACAAACACTCCAGAACTCGTCAATAAAATTAGACCTCTTTTTCTATCGTTCTTTTTAGTCATTTATAAAAATGTAATATTGCACTGTTGCAAGATACCAGGTATCAAAGGCCAAATATTCGGGTGTTTGTAAAATATTTTCTGGTTGACCAACAAAATGTGTTTCTTTTTTCAGTCTGGTGTCTAAGGCAGATACTGTTGGTCTTGAACTCTGAGCTACCACTCTGCTTAGCCTCCTTTGGTAACCAGGGCATTGGGAAGGAGGCTTTTATGGAAGCAGGGTGTGGGAACTTAGATAGCAAATGTGAGTCAGGACAAATTAATATAATCCCCTGTGGAAATCTTCACTGCCACAGAAAGAACAACAACCACTTAAATTGAAAGAGGAAAAGGGGAAAAAATCAAGGCAATTTAAAGTTGGCAGAAGATAAATCCAAACAGACTGCTGAAAGATTGAAAGTTTTTTCTTTTTTGCTTGATTAAGTGAAATTGTGGACTTCTCTTTTCAGTTTGTAGCAAGACGCCAATTTAGGCTCCCAGAGAAAACCCACACAAACTGTAGGATAACATGCAGGCTCCACACTGAGAGAAGCACAAAACCAGAATCAGATTCCAGGCTCACCACCATGCTGCCAACAAGCATACATATTTAAAGATAGAAATAGAATTTCATAAATGGGGTTGTGACGAAATACTCCAGGCCAACTTTCTGCATGGATAGTTTGTGCACCCTGGTGCTGCTCTGTAACCCAATTGTGCTGTGGGGCCGAACTCCCAGCCATTCTCAAGCAGGACCACTTTAAGCAGCCCCTGTGTCAGAGCAGTGTAAGGGAGAGCTGGTATTTCTGAGTCAGCACTGAGCTATATTGAGCCCGAGCTTGAGCCCAGGCTATTTTTGGAGAAGTCCTACTTTAAAATTGAGGAGGCACGGTGAGTTACACCAGCACAGCTGCTCTCATATTGATAAAAAGGGGTTCCCACATTATTACAATACCTACCAGGTGCCATTTGATTAGTCTCATTTTGAGAACTACCCAGTGTCAATTCCTGAAAGATGACAGGGTTGTGAAGAGCAGATTTCAGACTGCACTCTACATTGGCACGCTCCCCTGCAATTTGAATTGTGCTGAGGCCCATGGGATATGAGCTGTCTACAGTGTAACATAATGCTTAAAGTTCCCTTCCCTATGTCTGCAGAGGAAACCATCCCATAATTTTTGTGTGTTTTGTTAAGCAAGAAAAATATGGCTGAAAGAAGATTTTTTTTTTTAACTCCCACACAAGTATGTTAAGTAGTGTCATTTTCCCTCTGTAGTCACAGAGAGCAGCATTCTGAGTGTTCATTACAAAAAGACATTCTGGGCCCTGTTCTGAAATGCCTGAATTAGCTATGGAGCTATGTTTTTTTCCAAGTCTGCTTTTAGGGAAAAATCAGACTTCAAAAGCAATGCTAACCTGTTTTTATAGGAGACCTCCTACATTTTTCCCCATTCATTTCACATTTTCAAATTAATAAAATAATTATCCATGCCTTCCCTCAAGTCAAGCAGTATCATAGTTGTCTGACATGTTTCACAGTGTGAGTTCCTTAGCATGTTACGAGGAATCATGTACATAATGTTAGCACAGCTCTCACTGAGTGTTTTGTGGTCATCTAGAATATCACAGGATGACACCTGGAGCATGAAAACTTCAAAAAATATTTTAAGTACAAATATTCCCTTTAAATATAGAAAATATTTTGCAATACAAAACTGCTAGACTGTATCTCCTTCCTTAAAAAGGCAAAAATAAGATTGTTCAAATCATAGACATCCAGAAAAACACAAGGCTTTGGATTGAGAGGGGGTAATTAATAGACAATGCGTAGAGATAAGGGGTGAATACTCAATGGGCTCATGCATTTAGAGGCATACCACTGGAATCTGTGTTAGCACTAGAATAGTTTCTAAAGTAGTAATGGTTGCAGATAATGCCAAATTAGGAGGATCAGCAAACACTGTAGAAGCAGCAAATGAAATTTAAGAATATTTGCAGAAAATTCAAGACACTTAATGTAAGCAAGGGCAGGATTTTGCATGCAGGTAGCAAAGACATAAGCATTAAATACAAAATAGGAAATAAAGAGAGGCTACATATGAAAAAAGACTCCCCCCGCAACCCTGAATCAGGAGAAAAGGTTAGAAAATGGATGGATTTTTCACTATCTATTTAGAATATCATGTACATTTTGATCACTGTGTTATAGAAAAAGATATTGCTGCTCTGGAACCAGACCAAAAAATAGCAACTGGGTGCTTTCTGGGGCTTATGAGAATGTCCTGCACTAACAGGCGGAAGTAACTAAACCTATTTAGTCTAGAGCAGAGAATATTGTGAGGGGACCTAATACAATATTTAAAATACACAAAGGCTTTGACAAAGACAAGCAAGTGGGCTTCTTCAGAATGAACAGTGAAACACAAACCAAATGTTGCAAGCAGAAACTACATGAAAGTACATACTGAATTCCTTCAAGAAACATTCTTGAAGAATCCTTATTTTCTTATGTTTGTTATAAACTGTTCCTCAGCTTTCTGTGCTGTGCTCGGTGGAATGCTGTCTAACGGAGTTTTAAGGGTAATAAGTACAAATGAAGCTCTCTCTTTCATCTGCAAGAAGAAAGTTTCCTCTTCCTCTTGAAGGGGTGTAGTCTACCTCCCAGAGAGAGAAAATAACATAAGACTGATATAATGCTGAGCACTTTCCTTAACACAAGAGCTAAAAAGGATGAGGAGCTGTCACTGTTTTTTTTATCATTAAAACTCTGACCCTGTGTTAACTGAAGAGCAGAATGTGAAATGTAGTGCAGTATTAAAAGGCTTCTGAATCATCAGAATGGCTGACAGGATACCACCTGTGAGCACCTGTGTAGATGAAGCCAAGCCCACTGTGCAGTCATGGTTTGAATCGCAAACCTGCAATCAGGCATTCTGGTATAAACACTAGCTGCCAGCCCTCAGCATTCCACTGCTCATGTTCACACAAGCAGCTGGGGAAAGTGAACAGCTATCATCAGAGAGCTACTTCATCTAAGAGTCATTGTCACCGAAATGAAAGTCCACCACTGTTTCGTCAAATGGCTCCTGTGATTGAGAATATTTTAAAACCAATGACCCAAACCAAATTGGAAAGTGTACAACCCAAACCAAAATGAATCTGCCTATGACTAAAACAGACTTCATTGCCCATGAGTGGAGGAAGTGTCATATGTACTGTTTTAGTTGCTGAATCCCTATTTATCTGCTTTGTCTTCAACAAAAGAATTGCATTTTTTAAAACTGAGAAAGCACAGATTACATTTGAATCCACTGCTGGATCAACTCCTCCCCTCGGTTCTTCTGTGAACACCTGTACTTCTGTTTTCAGCTCTCTGCCTGCTTTTTGAACAAAATCTTCATCTCTCTGGAAGTCTACTTGGTTTCAGCTTTTAGAGTTATTTTCAGAGGTCAACAGAGACCTCAAGAAAAAGATACTTTGTGTACAAGTAAGCTATCCAAACAGTTTTTTATATTATCTTGTTTAAATATTTTCTAGAAAAAGGGACTAAAAAAAATCATTCTAACGACAATCTTTCTGGACTAAGTTCTGCCTAATGAAGTTAGAAGCTGAAAAAAAGAAAAGCCAGCATAACATGACATTATAAGAAGACTATACTGTGGGTAAAGTAGAAAGTGCATACCAGGGACTTTTGTTGTGGTGTGAAATGGAATATAATTCTTCAGAGCTCATGTTCAAGTTCGAAACACACAAAAAACTCTTGGCACTTACTGTATGAGGTGTGCGTCTCAAAACACTGATACACCAAATATGGGTATACTACCAGACAATGTAAACACTTATCTAAAGGAAGTTTCAATCTTGTAACATTTAGGAGCAGACACATGGAATCTTATCAAACAAAAAGTGTTGAGGCAGAGCTATATAAGGAGTAAAAAGCATTAACATCCAGCTTTCCATTATTAGAAAGACAGTTATTCCTGGCAGGGGTCACAGTAACCTGGAGACCAGTCCTGGAAGCACAGGAAGAAAGACATACTGTAGCTACACACAGGATGGAACAGCAGCCAGGCCTTCACAGAGATCACACATACTGTACAGGGACAGTTTAGGGGACACCGGTTCATGTAACAAGCACGCATCTGGGCAGTTGGCAGAAACTGGAGAGAAGATATAAATTCCCTACAGTGTGAACCCCAATCTGTAACTGAAAGCAGGACGCTGGGGCTCTGATGCAGCAGGGCAGCTGACTGTTACACCACCCTATTGCATCAAAAAACATTAGCATTACTCAGATATCTCTTGGTCAATGACCAGAGCATTGACTGGCTCCACTCAGATCTTTACAGATCTGTTGTACAGTAACTAGAATACCTTCCATCTGTTTGGCTTTAAATGTGTGTCTCGGTGTTTGCCGAAATGCTTCCAATGTTTCACAATCAGTTCTCACACCTACATACTGGTAAAATCGCACAGAACTGATATGTAGTATTAAGCATTGTTGGTAACTGCATCTGGACAATACTAGATTCATTTAATTGGGTTTCAGAGTAATATGTCTCTGTAAACAGATAGACACATTTCTTGCTGAATTATGCATGGAAAAAGTTTATTCTTCTGCAATGAAAACTAATCTTTTCAATTCATCAAATATGGCAGGATTTGGGATTATATCATATTGGGTTATATTCTGTCATATTTTAGTCTGTTTTTGAATACAGCCTTATAATTAACAAAGAATATATAAAAACTTTACCTTTTTAGAAATTACCTAAAATGTGTGTATCTGATTATCTGGTTTAGTATGAGTTTATTTCACTTTTTGTGCATTCCCAGAATGACCTACTGTACCTTGGTATATCTGTACAAAGCAAATTCTATTGTTCACTTAGAGTACAGTCTTGTCAATACAGGAAGTGGGTCAGAATAACTAAAGAAAACAGAGTATTTCATGTCTGCTTGGAATTCTGGGAGTGATTGTTTTCTCTACCATGGAATAATAGTCATTACTTAATTTTGTCTCTGGAAGGCATGTTTAATAGACAAAACCAATATAATTTCAATTAGTTCATTACCTCATGTCCAATTGTAAGTCTCCAACTTAAAAGCAGATTTACATCTTGTCAGCAATTACAAATGTAAAACATTTTGTAATTTATTCATCAGAGAGACAGTTAACTGCTGCTATGGGTGTAGCTAAGTCAACAAAGCATCTGGAAAGAAAACACTCTGCAATTCAGCCAACAATTACTTTTATCCAATAACACTTCTAGGAAGTACAGTAGCTGCACCATGTGCTCTGTTCCACAGATACTCACTGCTCAAGTAGGAGAGCTATGTGTTCTTCCACGCAAAAAATGTTTAAAGTAAATAAATAAAGTAGAGCCTATTTATTTCACATGAACTGCAGCTTCTCTAATCCTTACTACTGTACTTCTGTGGCCTCTATGAGACAAAAACAGCCCATCATATTCTTTCTTGCAGGATCGCTTTCAGCTGGGATTGGAGTTGAGACTGATGGTGAGTGGGGTTGAACCCTTGTGTTCTGTTGTCACTCATAGAAAGGAATCCAGGGGATTGCTCTGACCAGAGAAAGGTAGTGGAAGTCGAGCTCGTGGTCTCAAGCCACCCCCATATTGTCTGCCAGCAAGAGGGTCTATTTATTAGGCTAAGGGTTCCTAATGTTTTGCCAAGTGAGAGCATAAGAGATAGTTCTCCCCCAGGTAAGTCAGGAACTACACATACAAAGCAGATAAATCCTTACAGAACTGGGTTCACTCTTATAAATGAGGGTAGCTCTTCTATCAAGTTATTTTTTCCTCTTTGTAGGTTTAGCTCTCAGACATTGATTTCATTTGCCTGCAATTTAATTATAAATGACACTTTGCCATGACAATAGGATTCTCTGTCTTGAGAGAGTGTAGTATGAATAGCTTGTGTTTAGGTGTAGGTCTGGGTGTTGCTAAGAAACAACAAAAGTCTTTGAAGCCTACAGAAACTCAGAAAAGAATGGCCACTTCAAGACATGATGGTTTATCGTTACATTCTGTGGGATACAAAAATAAGAATAAGTTAGAATTCGAGGAATGCAAAATATTTGCACATTCAAATACATTTTACTCTGCATGTTTATCAAAACACTTTGGAAAGATCTCTTATATCACTTTCTTTGTACAACAACAAATACGCACAAAGAATAAGTCTTAAAAGAAAGAATTAAGTCAGCTTCTAATTGAAATACCAAATGCTTCCAAGGCAAAAAGTATTGAAAATAAAGCTACTAGTTTACACCTTGGATTGTTTCTTCTTTTACAAAACATTGCCTTATTTATATTGTGTTCGGCTAAAGTAAACCATAGCCGAAACTGTGTAACAAAATGGAACCCTTGTTAATCAAACATTTTCCTTTCCATGGAAATAAAACTGCATCAGACACGCAGAAATTAAACAGCCCTGTTTCTACAGCTGTTTAAGAAAAACTAAAACAAACACTGTGGGAGGAGACGGTGCCATTACAAAATAATTTCCAATGCACTTAGCATTGCAAATTCTATATGTTTAAATTTAAACAATGTTCCACACATGGAACACAATAAATGTGGGTAGAAATTGGTCCAAAATATTTCTGGAAAAGGAAAGAAAATAAGCAAGTCAAGGAAGTGAGTGAATCCTGGGAACTTCCTGTTAACCCCTGAACCACATTGCCTCCATTAAGAGCATAACCCATATGCAGCATTTAATACCACACAGCAGATGCACATGTTCACATATTCAACTGTGTGTTCAGAAATTTGGACAAAAAAACAGAAACTCTGAAAATATGTGCTTGTCAGCTATTCATAATTTACCACAAAAAATGTTGAAATGCCAAAGCTCTTCTCTCCAAGATTCTCCAGTTATTATACTTAAAAAGATCCAGAAATTATTTCAAGTCTCTGCTTTCAAAACATGAGTAGAAAGTGGTTCCCCACGAATATAAAGTCATCAAGGACAAATCTTCACCTTTGCTGTTGTCATGTTATGTTTAACAAACGCACATACCTGTATACTGATTTTTGACAAGTAAAGAATTAGACGTGCTGGGGGGTACACCGGTCATATTTCGATCATTGAATGGGTTTCGCCGCACTGACTTTACATTTGAAACAGGAGTAATAACTTTTGTTAGAAACAGGAGTTAGAACAGGAGGAAAACAATTGAATTTACGTGTCCTTCAATTCAGATTAGTGCAGGAGTCTTCTGCCCCTCCCTGTCTTGCAGGAACCTCAGATTGTCTTGCAGGAGCAGGAGAAACCCAGGCCCCTTATGATGCAGTTTAAGGAACTGTGCTCATGTTTCACAGGGCTAAGGCTGCTGCAGGAGCCACACTCCCCTTTTGCTGTCATAAATTAATATGCCCATGCATGGCAGTGCTGAATCCACATATAGCCAACGCAGGGCTCCTGGGGCTATATATATATCTGCCCAGTGTCGGCAGAAAACAGCAGATGGCATTTGAAGCGAGCTCTCTGACAGAACTCTTCCCTGTCGGGTGGTCTTGCAGGTTTTCTTCACTGTCTTTCTTCACAAAGCAAAATACTTTTCAGGAAGCTTTATGATTCCACAGAGGATTCAGCCTTTCATAATACAGAGTGTTTATAAAGTGGAGTTAGAGGGTGGCCTGTTGTCAGGGGCTAAATTGAAAGTACTTTCAGTGGCCACCCCCTGGAAGAAGGTTTTCTTATCTCGTATCTTTGTAGCAAGGCCTTCGATCAAGAAGGAGAAAGGTCCCATGGCTAGAGACTGTGTAAACCTGATGAGAGAGCATTGCAGCTGCCTTCCACAAGCATCTAAGCATGTGCTTTGCTCTAGAGAGGATATAAATAAAAATTCCTCGCATAACCCTCAGGTATCATTAACCCAGTACTTAAGGTGCCTTTTTCTTCCCCTGTGCACAGTTTAACTCCAGCAGCCCAGGGTTAGGCAGGACTCAGACAGTTCCAGTCTGATGATGTTAATGGTTTGCACCACTATAGTATATTTCACCCAAATATTTTTCTCTCTTTTGTTGACCTTAGACCATATGCTTCAACCTTTTCTGGCAGTTCAGTTCTCATAAAAGCTGTATATTCCATGACGGGGCAATATGTCGTAATTGTGTCTACCAGAACATTTCTAGCATAGTTCTACTGGCATGTTATATACATTTTCTGAAATACTCTGCCCCGATCAGAAGCACTCATCCTACCATATTTAGACACATTTTTGAGCACTCCTGCAGAACATGCTACTTCCTTTGCTCCATGTTAATCAAGAGCAATATTTACTGAAGTCCCAAGCAAAGCGGAACACTTCATGAGCAATTCATTCACAATGAGCTCCCCATTATTACATGTTCACAAGCTTTGTCATTAAACTATCATAACACTAAACTTTTCATATCTTGTTTTATTTTATTTCGCCCAATATACACTATGTGGTGCTTTCATGCAAAACACTTCACAGAACCAGATTTATAAAGTGAGCTCGTAAGGTATTTCCTGACATTGACACACTCCATAGTTATGCACAGGGTGCTTCTTTGCTGTGTTCAGCAGTTGTAACACAAGCTGATGCTGCTCAGCAAACTCCTGGACAGGTTTCAATGGCAGGGAATGAAAAGGTAGAGAGAACTCCATTCATCCAGCTTTTTGGGTCTACAAATCGCAAGTGATCCATCCAGAAGTGATGCTAGGTTAACAGCTGTAATTTGGTGACTCAGAGTCAAGGTATTGCTTCTAATGCTAGCTCACAAACAGAAAAAAATAGGTGTTTAAAGGCTGAATGGACTACGTTGTGCAGAAATTATAGCTGTTACTTAGGTTGGCCAACATTCCTGACTGAGTTAAAACATAAACTTCTTCCTTACACCAAAGACAAAGGATCTAAATCTTAAATTCTCTTAAGCCCCGCACGCAAAGATGAAGGATTTATGAACCACAAAGATGAAGGATTTATGAACATGCTCTCTTAAAGCAAAATATAAAATAATACATACTGTACATTTTGTCATACAAGGAAACCTGTACATATAACAAATTGTGTTTGAAACACAACAGTGTTGCAACTAATTAAAGATTGATTTATTTGGAAATAGATTTTTTTACATCCTTCTTCAATTAATGCAATATTAAATGCATTTATGCTACACCCTAAAAAAGCCATTAGTCCTGCAAACAAAAGTGAAAAGTGTGGTTACTTTCATTGAAGAAATAATGTAGTTTAAACAAGCTTTCTGAAGATTAGAAATTAGTTCATGTTGTAATTATCTGATCACGCAATTTTATTGCAGCGGTAATTGAAGAATACCTGATCCGACCCATTGTTACGTTATACATGGTGCGTGTCAACAGGAGAGGTATTCCAAAATGCATGATTAAAAACAATTCCCACAAAAGGAGACGTGCGACCATCATGGAGGCACGATGATGAAAGTGACGGGCGGGTCTCTCCAGGGGTTTTGTTGCAAACAAACAGGCACCAGAATGTACAAGGCTGTGCTTCCCAACGTGGTATCTCCGTATCAGACATTCCATAAATACAGGAAGCCACTGCTCTGTACCCAATCTCAGGATCTGATTGACGCAACATCTCCACAGTGCTGACATAGAGAAAACACAGGAAACCGAAAATACACTGGAGAGACATCAAAACTGTGATTCCAAATGCTGTGGAATTCTCGTTTGTTTTTCCATTCTATTTCTAAACACATTTTAACAAGTTCTTTAAAAGTTGCCCTTTGACTCCAGTGAGCAATTTAATCTAAATAACTGAGTGGCTGTATTTGTAGCGTCTTTGTATGGTTTGTTTTATAAAATATGGACCTGATGTGCGATGTTGCTTTTGTTTTCCACGTTTAGAAAATAAAAAAAAACATAGACATATCTAACGTTCCACTGTAAGGATACTATTTGTTCACCAAATGGCTTGTATCTATTATTGACAAGTTAAGGAATGCTACTAATTCTGCGTTGAGCCATTATGATCTCTGGATATGTGAAGCATGTTGTGCCCTGCTGAAGCTGGAGAAAGACCAACCAAAGGAGAGACTGACAGCAATCGAGAGTGAAAACTTTCGTGCCACAGCAGATTATAACCCGTTAATGAAAATTGCAGCCATTTCTATTAATTCTGTATTTGTAAACTAAGTGAAACGAAGGGTTCTAAAATTTAGTACTGTAAAACGGATATGCTTGTAATAATTACGCCTGAAAAGAATACGGTACGTATTGAAGATAGAGAAATAAAGACAATGGATTCAAATTATCATCGTAATGTATATGGGTATTGTGAGGTGATACTGTATACTGTATGTAAAGGAAGAGTTTTTTTACACCATAGCTGTTATTTTCAACTGTATTATGAATTTAAAAAAGGAAACAAAATGAATGAGCTAAGAGATGTCATTCCCCATTAGTGGAAAATTTGAATAAGTTCAATGTTTTTGAAGGGGACTGTTTCTGGATTCGTAGCTCACACCAAGCTGAGACACTGTATATACAGCATGTACAGTATAATGTCTGAACTTTGTGTAAAAAGTCTGTAATATTCCTTCCTATAAGCAAATCATCGGGATAGTGCTGTGCTTGAGGACAGCTCTGTTATTTTTCATTGCTTAGCCCAGGTAGTTGAATCTTCTTGGTTTGCTCCTGATGTGTAAGTAAATAATTATCAAGTTCAATTTGCATACTCAGATCTCTGGCAAACTCTTAATTACATACTGTACCTATTTGAAATACGCAGTGGAGACAAATAATTTTCTTGCACTCTACTCAAGTGAGAAAAAGAGCTGACATCACTGTAAATCTAACTGGCTTAAATCAACCCCAGAGAAAAACAAAAAGGGTGGTGAAGCTACCATCTAAAATGTAATGTTTGCAGTTAGATCTGAAGATGTGAGCCATAAACTCACCAGCCCTGGGACTGGATAAAAAAAGGCAGAAAATGATTTGGCTGGAAAATAAAATGTTGTTGTGTTTTCAGTTTTTGGTGTTCAATAATTTAAATGGAAAGTATGTCCTGTCAGATGCCTGTTGTATCCTGTTATACAGTCTTACCTGTATTTCTCTTATGGTGTTTAACTGTTTGGGAAAAACACACTATGATAGCATTTGAAGCTGTTAATATCTTGACTGAATACTGGGGATTTTCTAGTAATTCAAAGACCCACTCATATATAGTTTACAGTATTTCACAACTACACTATATGTTTGAAAAATAGAAATACTGTCTAGACATTCAATTAAATTCAATGAGGTGTTTTAACTTCAAAAGATTTTCTTGAAGCCCTCTCCTGTTTTTGCTTTCTCAAAATGATAAATCAAAACAAGTGATTATACCTCATAATGGAGGCTGTTTTCATTCCACAAATGCAAGACCCCTATTCTCCCTTTGCCATACCCCCGTAGATCCGGTATGGCCTTTCTGAGATTAAAAATGTAAATATAGTTTTTTTTTCTAGCTGATACACTTTCTCTGTTACAATTGCACATAAAATGCACAGTTTCCTGTGCTTGGTAGATACCTTTAATCCAGTTTGCAAAGCATTGCTTCCTAAACTTTGATTCAATTCACTTGTTCAAATTCCATCGTCACTTCAAGTAGTATGAATGAGACCATCTAGTGCCACCTATATTTGGTATCAATTGAAAAGTTCACTGACTTGCAGGAAAACCACACCTGGTCTGCCCATCTTTTCTCTTCACAAATTCTTCATAAGCAAAACGTTCAATTAACGCTAGCTTTTGACAAAGAATGTGTCTTCTCAGGACAGTTTTCAGGTTTTTTTTTTAAAAGATACTTTTATTTCATGGCCCTTTCTGGACAGCCTTCCCTGTGAACTTGGTATATCTTCTATATTTAAAAACTAGAAGTATTCAGAGCAAAATCGATCAGTCCACTTCTAACTGGCTTGTCTGTAGTCTCATATTATTATATCAAATCAACTGCATGAGATATGAACGTTTTCTGCAACATTTAAGACAGCAGTTAAGCACACAATTAACTGTCACAGAAAATGAGAAAATAAACAAAAAGAGTTTCCATCTATTTTCTCACCACTTCTATGAGGCGCAAGGTGGGGTACACCCTGGATGGGACACCAGTCCGTTGCAGGACAGACACAAACATACTCACACCAGGGCAAAATGCTCTCAGCAACTAATTAGCCTATCAGGACAGTGGGAAGAAACCAGAGCTCTCGGAGGAAACCTCCAGTATGCAAACACGGGGAGAACATACAAACTTCTCCCAGATAGCACCCCACTTCTGGAACGGAATCCTGGGACCCAGCTCGGCAAGGAAGCAATACTCACTGCTGTGCCCCCCGATAGAGATTATTATTCAATTATTTTACCTTATTTGAAGTTTTGAAGTGCCCTTCACTTTTGAGTACAGATCTTTAGGGTCATTTCTATGTCATCTCAGCTTGTATCACTTGCTTTTTGTGTGTCTGCGCACTATACCTCAGGCTCTTGCACTTTTAACACCTGGGCCCTGCCTGGGGGACTAGAATCATCACACAATCTTCAACATACAGATGACCGATATCCCCACATCAAAGTGTCTAAATATCCCACACTACTCAATGCAAATGACTCATCGGCTGGTCACTGACTGTGCCATCTATTCACTCATTATTCATTATGCTCAGGAGATGATACTAGCTAGGAGACAAGGTAGTGCATGCACAGACATACTGCACTTCAAGTGCACTCTCTCTCTGTCACTGTTCTTTGACACCAGAGAACATCAGATTAATTGCCATATGTATCTTTATACATGAAAGTACAGACATAAGAGGTCTGTAACAAGCCTTGGGGCACTTTACATGAAGAAACTTTATACCCTACTAAAGGAAAATACATTTGGATGAGGTCAGAGGAAGAAATAATTATAGGTTTTTGGTATAAAATAAATCTCGTTTTTATAAATCACTTTAGCATAGCTCACTGGGTATGCTTTAAATATTTTGTAGGTAATGTCTGAAACTTGTTTTCTTGCCCTAATGTAAATCTAATATGTTAGTGTGATTGTGTTGGCTTCTTAATCTCAATGACACGTTAGTACTTTGACTTGTACTTCCTGGTCTTAGTGGAACATATCAGTAAAAGAACACAAAAAGCTAACCACTTCTGAAACTCTTTTGAAACAAGCAAAACTATCCTTCTAATTTGAAGGACTGCTGTACTATAAAGAAACAAAGTGGAATCCAAATCAACTGGGAAATTAACACTGGTGTCTGTGAGATCATTTTAGAGGCTCATCTTATGGTGTCATGGCCTGGCCACTTGGTGTGGTGTCTGTGCTGAAGCTTACAGATCAAAGCAGGTGTTTGGAGTGCAGTGCACTCCTAAAAATACCGTGATCAGGACAGAACTTGAGTGTCAGGGAGAACAGGAGGAAACCCGAAGAGGCAACGTCCGTATTCTAACAACAGCCTCCTGAGGGACTGAACCAACATCAGGGAGACAGGCAGATAAATTATAGGAACCACTCAGTTACAGTTAATTTGGACACGCAGGAATGAATTAAAACTCTGCACCAAATGTGCTTTTATGAGTAAATAATATTCAAATCATTATTCCCTCTCTGTCTTTGTTCATAGTTCAGATGAATGCAAACAATCTCTACTCTATAATAATATATTATAATCGGTGTAGATTATCATACTGTAGAGAGGTGTGCATCCTAATCATTTTACAGCTTTTGATCGATCTTCATTGGACAGCACTCATACATAAGATTTGGTTTACATTCTTTTCCCCTCATACAGCCTTAAAACCCTTTTTACGCCTGTGATACTATGATGATTGAAGAGATAATAATTAGGATTTTACATTCAGTCCTATAAAAATTAAATGTTAGATTTAATTACATAGTTGCTTTTTGTAATTGTCACTATTTACCTTCGTGGGGACAAGCAGACTGAAATTGGAGGATTGGTGCAACTTTTCAATAAAAACCCCAGTTTGTATAAAGGATTATAGTCCATAAAGAGTCAGCATGCCACTGAGCACCATAGGACTAATTTGTTTCAATAGTTTATTTTTCATCCAAGCCAATCACAATCTAAAAAATGACTTGAAGTTAGACTTTTACTAATATCAGTTCAGCTGAATTTACAAAAATAGATGAGGAGTCGTCTATGCTATTGATGTCCAGAAGCGAAATGCTTGGGTGCCGTTGTATAAATTGTGTCAGTGTTACCCACAGATGGCAGCTGGGGTTTTTTTTGTCTCCTCTTGTAGCTGCCAGACAGCGGAAGCCTGTCGAAATTCAGAAGCTCTTGTTGCTCCCAGAGAGGAGAATCTGATAGATCTCACAGGTACTTACGAGCTACCAGAGAAGCTTGACAAGCTACAGTAAATGATGAACGGTCACAGGACTACATCCAGATCTTGTGTTGTACAGATTGTGAACAATTCTCCTAGGGTTTGCTAACATGAGTCTTTTCCTTGATGGTCGTGCATCGCTTACAGCTAGCCTGTGACCAACCCTAATATAACACGTCTCCAGAGTACAATAACTTTAGAACAGATTAAAGCACTAATACTGCTTTGCATCACTTATCACCCACTTTGCACTGTTGCAGAGGGGGGATTGTGCATTACGGAAACCCTGCGTTCTAATTTCTGAATGAACTTTAGCTCAGTACATCATTTTAACGTTGCCTTCAAAGTGATCAGTTTGCCAGAAATGAAGAGAACTACAAGGCATCTTAAAAAATCATGAAATGAATACTTTTGTCTCTACTGCCCCAGTACATTCCATTCCAGTGCATTAGTCCATTACATAGTAGCAATAATCATACACAGATCATGAGAGCCTTACTTGGTTTTAGTTTTATCCTGACAGTGTTGTTAATGGATTTTAACGGATATATTCAAAGAGAACAACTTAAAACTATTCCCAGATTTATTCAGGGAGCGCATTTGGTGTTCTGTCCAAACCCTGCTATCTGAAGGGAGCTTGGAATATCCTTCTGGGAAGCATTTGCTTTTTCCCTTCTGCTCCCGAACGTCTTCCCAGGGCAAAGTCTCTCCTGCGGTTTAACTTTTTTGTAGTGTTAGAAATAGGAACAGGCGTCTTGGAAGGGGGCTGCCTGCGTGCCCATCAGATCCCATATATAGTCATATCAATGGTCAAATGTTTGGGAACAGCGAATCGCCTGACAGATCCATAAAAAAGATAGGGCACGGGGAAGGGACCAGAAGAAACCGTTTCCAAAAAAGTATTGTATGTCCAAAGGAATTCAGTCACCCCCCTGCGAAAGTACATATTTGAGAGGGTACACGCAGAAAGAGCTTGCACTCCAGTTTGGCGTTCGGTTCGGCACAGTCGCTCTACGCCTCTCTCCCCGACCAACCTCTTCATTTTCAGTTTCTTTTGGAGCATTTTGATCGGCCCCACCGCAAAAAACAGCCATGGATGCCATTAAGAAGAAGATGCAGATGCTTAAGCTCGACAAGGAGAACGCCTTGGACAGAGCTGAGCAGGCAGAAGCAGACAAGAAGGCAGCCGAGGACAGGAGCAAACAGGTCTGCACTCTTTTGCTAGTGTGGGGATAAAAGCGATCCACAGACAGCGCGAACGCCGGTATCGGTGTTTTCTGTAAAGTGAGCCAATCCTAAATGGATCACCTCTGCCCTGTGGATTAATAGCACTTTTCCCAGAAGATCGTACGAGATAAGGAGCCAAATCATACTGCTGAAAGTGAAAGAAATGTCTTTAAGTGTTCCTTTGTCTCTCGTGCTGGGGATATATTGAAGTAATTTAGGATGGGAGACAGCCAAAATCACATTTAAACAGAAGTTATTTAAGGTTTAAATGAAAAGAGCTTTAATACGTGCGTAACGATTTAATGATAAATAGTTAAAATTAAATATTGTACCGCACGGAGTACGGAGTTTGTATTTGCAGTTTATATAGATCATATTAGCACTTGTAGTAAATGAATGCATGAAACACAAACGTGCTTGCAACCGTTTTAAAAAATGTTCCTACGTTGATGTGCCAATACAGAATAGTCAATGTCAGTTTTATACAGTTTTGATTGAGCGAGTCGTGCTTGTATATATTTTTTGAACAAACTTCTCATTTTATGTACACATATAGTTAGAGGATGAAATATGTCAATTGGAAAAGAAATTGCGTGTTACCGAAGACGATAGAGATAAAGTGCATGAGGAGTTCCAAGTCGCTGAAGAAAAGCTGCTTAGCGCTGAGGAAATCGCCACCAAGGTATCTGGCTGTTTCAGAAAGCTTCTCCTCCTAACTCAAAGTCCTTCTCTTTCTCTTTCCCCTGTCTCTGTCTGCGCCTCCGCGCCCGTGCGCGGACTCACGCACTCCGTTTCCTGCTGCGCACCCTCTATCTTTCAAATGACCCTCTAAAAACACAAATCAGCTCGAGGACGAGCTGGTAGCTCTGCAGAAGAAGCTGAAGTCAACTGAGGATGAGCTGGACAAGTACTCCGAGGCCCTTAAAGATGCTCAGGAGAAACTGGAACTGGCTGAGAAGAAAGCCGCCGACGTAAGTAAAGGGGGGTCGCTCTGAACACGCCATCCTTTCCAGTCACCGCTTCACCACAGACCTGTCTTGTCCCAAATATTTAAAATGACAGTATGGACAGAACTGCGAGGTGTTGTTGTTGTTTTTTTTTTTTGTATCTGTAAGTTTCAAGTGCCCACTTGGCTCGAAACTTACATTCTAATGTCCATGTATGATAATACGCGTTGGGCTGTACCTGTGCTCCGCCCGTTTTGGTATCGTACCTAACGGGAATGCTTTAATTGAGAGGAGTAGAATCAATGTGGAACAGCTTGCGAATGACCTAAGACAATTTAAGCTCCGAGTTCTGACTTAATATCAGAAACATATCATAAACATAAACCTATAGAACTTGAATGGATGTTGTATTTGCGTCATGTCCAAGAAACTGTCATTTTATGTATTTGTGCTATTCAATCACAGTTTACACTTGATCAAATTCGCTTGTGTTGTTAAAATGTGTATTCTTGTTTTGAAACACAGACCATCGAATACCTTTGACGTGGAAGTCCTTTTTTGTTTACACGCTACCGCCAAGAACAAAAACATCATCCATAACCGAGATTCAAGTCTGAAGACAAAATTTGCTAGATCTGCAGTCTGTAACCGGAGTGCAAGACGATGGTTATATATAGCTCAGTGCTTTATATGGTAAAGTTCGAGCTCATTCGTTTGGGTTCGATCTCCCTTAAAGCTCAGAGCGCCCCAACTGCGTTAAAACCTAAGCACATGATGCATTTAAAAGAAGCATGATTAAGAATCCCTTTAGTGTTGTTAAATGTGTACAGTATTGTTCTGACTTTATTAGAAAGTTCGTCCAATCGTATTAATTCATAGACACTTAAAATTTTAAGTTTTCGGTAATTTAATCTGGCCATTGCCCAATTCAAGGATAGGTTTTTCTTACAGTACACATGGACGCATGCAGAGCTTCGGGTATGGTTTAATTTAAAATGGTAATACTCTGGTTGTAGAATGAGGACCGTACAACCATATCTCACTGACTTAAATACAGGCCCCGTATATAATTAGACATCTCGTGTAGATGGAAAGACCCGTGCTTTAGAGGAGAATACTCCATAAAAGGAAAACTATGCCAACTATTTATATACATGTATGTTTGACACACGGGGACAAGAGCAGCGGTCTCCGTTCCAAGATTTCCTCCTGTTTCTTCCCAGAGCGCCGGAAATGGTTTACAAGTTTCCACTGATGTCTTAAGAATCCCATTTTTCTAATTTAGTGGTTTAGTTCCTTTAGGGATGTAGTAACAGTAATTCTCCACAGCTCAAAGTCCTAGTCAGGACAGAAAATTAACAGATAATTAGCGATAGCTGCGCACGCAGGACTTCATTTGAAGCCCATCGAAATAATAGACTCCAGATGACAAACAGAAGCCCAGCTTATGTGCCTGATGTCGCTTTATTTCAGACAGATGGAAAATACAGTTCTCTCAGCGGAAGATTTTTTTAAGGAGCATTGTAAAAGGATAGATCTGTAAAGTTATAAATGTGTCCCAAGAGTTATTGCAACATTCTGGCAGTTCATAGTACATCCTGTCTTGCAATCAATGTAATTAAAACGCTTTTCCATCTTACATATGACGATTCATATATTATTATTATTATTATTATTATTATTATTATTATTATTATTATTATTATTATTATTATAATGCGCCCTCTGCCTTTTGATAACTGCACTGCAGTTTTAAGTCAATTATATAGTAATTGGAATTGTTTGTTATTATTAAAATATAAGTAAGGCTCTCTCTGTATTCGGGTAATTGCACTGAAACCGGCAGAAGGTCGCAGGAGGTTCCAGATGGTAGCTTTCCGTCATGACCATATATAGTTGGGGTCAAAATTAAGATGTTAATAATATAATGTTTTACTAGAAGCTAAGACGTGCCAATTCAATACAAGCTTATCATAACTGTTAAATGAATCACTCCCCGTAGACAGATTTTATAGAAAGATAAATAGCGCTTGCAATTAGCCTACAGCGTGCTTCGGAAAATGCCATTGAGTACCATACCCCGATTTGCAAAGGTGGATGAAAGATTTGGGCAGGGTGTTGTACCGCTCGGACCTTACCAGCAGGTGGCGCTCCACGCCTATGCGCGCATCTCGGGAATGTGCCATTGGAATGTTAATAGCTAACTAACTAGGCGTGCCCTCTTTTCTGACCATACAGATTCTCACTTTATCCAGTGCACTTTTGCAGCATTCTGTACATATATTCATAATAATCAAGCTAGCAAAGAAAAGACATGGTCGTACAAAATAGCAGCGAGTCCCCGTGGTTAGTTTGTGTGTTCTCGCCTGATGCTTCGCTATAAAAACAAGGTTACTTCCGGTATAGTGTGTAGACGTCGGTGTGTGTCCCGGTGTAGATTCTCGTAGAACAGGACAGTATTTTTTTTTTTGCGGTACCAGGGCGTTATTGCGCTCTGTGTGTCGATTTGAAACAGGCTTTAGAAATATATAACGTTGCGGCTTAAACTTAACACGAATATAATGGCCGGGTTAACGTCTTTGGAAGCAGTGAAGAGGAAAATTAAAAGCTTGCAGGAGCAGGCAGACGGTGCTGAAGAAAAAGCGGAGAGGCTACAGAAAGAGCTGGATTTCGAGAGAAAAGCGAGAGAATCTGTAAGACGATATTAAGTTCGTATCATGAGAATCTCAATGCCATTGTGGGAATGATTAGCTCGAATTCTTCGCTTTTTTTAATGCAAGTGTCTGACCTTTCTGCTACCTGTAAATGGTTTGTGTAGTTGGCAATGATTTTGATGTGGGGAATAATTATAGGTAGCAATTAATTGTGGATCTAACTGTCGTTTTGTTAAATCTGAAGTTAGATTTTAGATTCGACCAACGCACATTTAACGCATTATGTCCAGCCCGACTTATTTTCTACACCCCTAATGGTTTACACCTGTGACGAGCCTTACTTGTTTGGCAGCATCTTAATTCTAGTCGGGACACTGTTACGGCCTGTTCATTAGTGTCTTTGTCCTTGTTTAAACTTGAGTTGTACCTCAGGTTTGTGACCATTTTAAAACGCTGCAAACGCTCACCTAATGCTACGCATTCTTTTGACCTGTTTTATGGGCCCTAAGGAGCATGTCATTTTTTCTCCAAACATAATTGTGGTTAGTTTGTTCATTGTTTTTTTCCCCCTGGCCATGCAAATACACTATCCCCCGAAATAAGCCACAACTGCTTTGTAAGGAGGTCCCATGAAGATTGAAGTTCTAGGAGACTCAGTATGGAGTCTTTCTGAATAATGCAACTAGGTTATACAAAGCTGTTCACGCTCGGCTTTTAATGGAATCCTTTAATACTTAGAGGTGACCATACGATATTACTTACTGTACCTCCACAACGTGGTATCAACTGCTTTTGTGATTAAATGGTATCAGCAGCAAGTTGCTGAGCATATTCAGTCTTAAAACAGTTAATTCTGTATTTGTTCAGCTTAACCTTGACTTTACTTTCTTCAGTAAAGTGTTGGGCAGATAGGAGAGAATGTGCGTGTTATTCATTAGCTAGAAGTTACAAAGTGGCTTAAATGAAGTTGTTTCCTTATTCCAGCCAGTGCTGGGTTCCGGTATGCTGGAAGAGCAAGGGCGAGTCATTTAACCTGTTTGGCTACATCGAATCAGGGTAGTCTGGACTCTGTTATCTGAAACATCAAGTGCCAAGACGAGACTGCATGACCTCTAAATTTCTGCCGTGTATAAGAATTTCGTCTGCAGTTCAAGCCAACACACCCAATCTGGTTGCAGCAGATATTAAGTATTGTGTTCAGCTTTTTGTCAGTCGGTCCTTTGAAATGGGTGTTCATACGATACAGCAGCCGAAGCAGAACCGTTAAGAAAAGCAGGTTTTTTACAGCAAAGGGAGGGTGAGGTGAGAACTGATGCTAGCACTCAGACCGAATGTGAGAACTACGACACACAAAGCTGTTGCTGGATGTCTGTACGATTTTTCTTTCTGTTTTGGCTTTACCTTATTAGGACAAGAAGCGTTGTCAGGAAATGCATTGCTGCTTGGTTAGATCAGGGAAACCCGGCCAGTCCTTTCAGATTACACAGCAGTGCTCCTTGAGACAGATAGTATGAGCTTGCCCTTTGTGCTTTCTTAAGATTTTGTTTTGTTTCCAGCACTCCAGAACAACATTTTTATTTAGAGGCTGAAGGGGAAAAAAGTCAGCTCATTGAACTTTGTAGAGAGGTTGTAGAACTGCCCCCCCCTCAGAACAAATCTTTACTTCACTGTTTCTTTTAAATGTGGGGGTGGGGTGTACAAGATCAGATAGATGGACAAATATTGTGGTGTAGCACCACTCCCCTCTGTAAAACAGAACTGCCTTGTGGTTCCCCATATCGCAATTTTGAGCAAAAGCTATAATTGGACTTCGCTCTGAGCCACACAGACATACAAGCCCTGTGTGTAGGTAGCAAATGAGATGCAGGCTGCCACTTCCTGTGAAATAAAAAAAAAAGTATTTCCGCTACAGCTCGCACTGCACTAGCTGTTTAGAGAGAGGTGAAAGCTTGAACAAAGTTTAGGTGATTTAAACAGATTTTTGCAAAAGTATCATGAGGCTTGATCCTAACATAGGGAGTGGAAGAGAGGTCTTGTGCTTTGTGCATTCAGGGAGCTACATCTGTGATGAATTACTGGAGAATGAGGAGGGTCCCTTTTGGTGATCCTAGGTCACCGTAGGTTCAAAATGTGGTTATAATCTTGCCGTGTGAGAAGCATGTTGCCCATTTGCTTTCACCATCAACATGGAATTGTAGACATTTTGCTAAACTGTTTTTAGGGCCAACAGGAGAAGACCATGCCCACCTCGCCCCCCCACTCAACAAATCCTTTCTTTGTTTCATGAATCAAATGCCTTTTATCATATGGCTTGGGTCTGGACCATTTACATAAACACAGGCAGGTGTGTCTTTGCATATATGCAAACTTGGATCATTCACTGGGTATTGAAGTGCTGGATAGACCTGGATTACTAAAAGGGCATGTAGGGTACAGTTCTGTATTCTTTTCAGGAACACAAGGCAATAGGGAGTGTTCCTTTTCTGTTCTTGGTCACCATAGCGTGTGACTGGCCCCTTGCAGGCTGCCGTTCTTTGCCATGAATCCAGAGCTGATTTGGTCCGTGAGCATTGTTGCTATTGTGTAGAATGTGGAGGTCCGCGGGTCTGTTGCCTCTCCAGCGGGTAGCAGGGTCTGCTGCCAACTGACCAGGCCGCACAGAGGGACTCTACCTGGTAAGTCAGGGACCTGGCATGGCGGCTACCAGATTATTTTTGGCACTGTTTCAGTATTTGAGCCCCACACTTTAGGTTTTGTTACTCTAAAATTAGCTCTCACAGTAGATTATAGGATATGGCTGATGGAACCGGATTATTCGTTCGTTGCCATGAGCACAAATAAGATTACAGCGGATCTGATCCAGTAGGGTTGACGGATCCAGTATTGAATGAATGTTTCCGTCTCGGTCTGTTTTAGTCTGCAGCTACATGCAGCACTTCACTTCACATCACAGCTGCTGAGTGAACCCAGAGCAGGTGGCACTGATGTATGACTGTGTCAGAAATCCCTCCGATGGCTGTGGACAGAAACCTGCTGGGAGCTCGACCTCCCCGTGTGTTGGGGTGGTCCTGTCTGCGTGTGCGTGATTGCGGTGTGCGGCGTGCTCCTGCCCACGTGTGTGCAGCAGTTTCACCGCTCCTCTCCCGTTGGCCCGGCCTAGGCTGAGGGTGACGTCGCCTCCCTGAACAGACGCATCCAGCTGGTTGAGGAGGAGTTGGATCGCGCCCAGGAGCGTCTGGCGACCGCGCTGCAGAAGCTGGAGGAGGCTGAGAAGGCTGCTGACGAGAGCGAGAGGTGTGTACGGGGACGGCCGGTGGGAATCCAGCAGCCGCCTCCTGCGCTGGTGCTGCTGTTGCGGCGGCGGTAGTGTCCTCCTCTCTGTGGGCGGCAAGCTGAAGTGGGAGGTTCAGCGCAGAGTTTCGCTCTAAGCAAGTGTTCCCACTTCCCCCCCTCAGAGCAGCGCTTGTGTTCGCCCATTGTTACTTCTCGTTTCCATTTCTGTAGTTGGCTGCACCACATCTTCCTGAGAGAGAGAGAGCTTTTTCTTTTGATAAACAGAGGCCTTGCTCCCGAGGTCTCCCTGTGTATCTGAACTACCCCCTGGTCTCATTTTGACTGCTTCAGAATACGGCAAACAAGATGTCAACTCAGAATGCTGTTGGTAAAATGAAACAGACCAGCAAAATGCATTTCCTACAGGGGTGTGGCTGGTAAATTATTCTGTTCCTGGCAAGGGACAAGGTCAAGTCTTTTTGGGAAAAAAAAAACATTTCTGGGGTGTTAGAAGTGATCCTAATGACCTGCTAAGCAGTCTTAATTCTGAACCAGATTGTGGCATTCTTTGCAATTCTGCTAGACATTAAAGGGCAGCTTTCAATCCATGGTATAGTCATACTATTTAGAGATGTCAACAAAAGGAGCTTGTTTTTGGAGAAACAATAAGATTCTGAATAAACAGCGCTTCAGTCCACACAGGCCAGTGGTTATACTCCTTTGTTTTGTCTGTAAACAGTTCTACTGTTTCAGCTTCCTATGCCTTAACATGGATCAGCTCTTACCCTTCATGAGTTTAATCTATTTTGTAGTTGTAATTGTATAATAAAATAATATTCTGCAATACATTATCAATATTCAAAAGACATTTTGCCTCCTTTGGAATTCACGAATGTTTGCTGTTGGGAAAACTGAATTTTTTGTTGTTCTGTTATGTATGGTATAGATCACTAGTTGAAGAGGCCGCCTGCTTTAGTCTGGATATTTCTGAAATGCAAGAACGTATGGGCCATTGGCTCTGTGTGCACACGGAGACATAGAGGTGCTTGCTTGCTTTTGATATGGTGCTAACTGAAGGTGCCCGTCCTCTCCCCTACAGAGGAATGAAGGTCATTGAGAACAGGGCTCTGAAGGATGAGGAGAAGATGGAACTGCAGGAGATCCAGCTGAAGGAGGCCAAGCACATTGCAGAGGAGGCTGACCGCAAATATGAAGAGGCAGGTTTCTGAGCAAGGAATGACAAATAAGGCAGTAAAGTTCCAGGACCCTAATGAGCAATACCTGGGCTGAGAGGCTTCCTCTTGGTTTGTAGACATTCTTTGATCAGGAGGTCTTTAAATCTGTAATTCTAGTTAGCTGATGTTTGTCCAAGCATTTACTCTCAGTGCCCTAACAGCGTGGTGGCACGGTAGCTCGGTGCCACTTTGCGTGTGCCAAGTCCGTGGAGGCTGGTCAGCTTCACGGTGGCAGATTAAAACTGTTTTTGCTCTCTCGTAACCAAAGGTTGCACGTAAACTGGTGATCATTGAGGGTGATCTGGAGCGCACTGAGGAGCGTGCCGAGCTGTCAGAAAGGTAAGCAGCCCGGCCCTGCCTCTGCCGCAGCAACGTTGTCTGGCTGCGTCAAAAATGCACGTCCACAGGATTTTTCGCAGATGTGAAGTTCACTCTGGCTCTTACAGTGAGCCAGTGGCCCTGTGGCGTGGACCCCACGAGTGTGGCAGTTCACGCCGTGGCTTCTCCGTTTGCCACTGCATGCGTGTTTTAATTGCATGTTTTCTCTTTTGGAACGGCCTTGCACTTCTCAAACTCACTAACAGACGGGCGCGGCAAGCAGAAGAGCAGCTAAGACTTTCGGACCACAGCTTAAAATCATTAATGGCTGCCGAAGCAAAGGTACTATGACTAACCCCGTTTATTTATCTTCGTCTCCGCACAACCGCAGCTTCCCCCAGTTCATTCACGTTGTCGAGTGAATCTGCACTGCTTTCTTTTCCTGCCTACTCCTCGAGCCGTTTGTTTTTGTTGTTCTTGTAAGCGACCTCTTCACAGACGTGGGCCTGCGAGTTGCACGGATAACAGCAGGACGTTCCACTCATTTCCATTCGGGCTGCTTTTCAAAGGCCTGCTTGCAGCATGTCCCCCCCCCAAAAAAAATATGTAGCAAGCCAAAAAGTTTCTGCATTGGATTCGGTTCAGGTTATTCGTATCGTGTAGAGACGGCCCGCTGAGCGAGGCCGTTCGCTGCATCACACTGCTGTGCAGGCCCCCCTCTGGTTCCCTGTGTTTTTATTCATTTGATTGTTTCCCCTCTTTTTGCTGTCCTTCTTGTCCCTTTCGTGCTCTTCCTTCTGAACCTGCCCTCTACACTGAACCCTCCTCCTCCTCCTCCTCCTCCTCCTGCCCCATGTCTAAAACACCAGCAAATGTGCTGAGCTTGAGGAAGAGTTGAAAACTGTGACCAACAACCTGAAGTCACTGGAGGCACAGGCTGAGAAGGTAGGTCTACGTCCACTTCCAAGGGGTTTGCAGACCACGGCCGCAGAGCACGTTCTCCCTCGGGGTATCTTTTTAAGTACTGCCCACAAATCGGGTTTGGTTTTTCCATTCAAGTGCTTATAATTTCTGCAGACTATAGCTGTGAAGGCTTTTAATAGCATAACTTATCTGTTCATTAGAAGTTTGGCTTCTGATCTTTCCATGTGAATTGCAACAGTTCTGTGGAAACCAGGCCTGGGGTCGTGTTTTATTGTACCAAAAACCATAACGCTCTTTTACAATGAAAATTATTTTTTCCTCTTGTGGTGTGTATTTTTGAGGTCAGTATGAGAAACCGCCACTTTTTTTGGCCATCCACTTGGAAATGGGAAAACCACAATGAAAGAAATCCGATGTGAAATATGTAATTTAATTCTTGAGAATCATTTTTCCTAATAGTACTAAAAAAACAGGCTTTTCCTTGATTTGAATTGCGTCCTACATCTCACTTAAATCGGTGCTTGATCTACATACTTTGTAACAGCATCAACTTATTTCAATCTTTAATTTGAGATAATATTTATATATTGTAATTAACTCACGTGTTTTAGTAATCCAAGTATAACTACAGAATGCAAGCGAACGGCTTGAGTCGAGAACGGAATGAAAATGTTTTTTCCAGCCTTGTTGTACAGTAAACTGCAGAGGAATGGTGAGCTCCTAGGCTTAAGGTGGCCCTCTGACCTTGTGTTCTGCTGTTTGTCTACAGTACTCACAGAAGGAAGACAAGTATGAAGAGGAGATCAAGGTCCTCACCGATAAACTGAAGGAGGCAAGTGAAGGGCGCTGTTCTAAAGATGTCTTCTTAGCAGTGGATTGACTTGTGTGTTGTGACTGGGGGGTTATGAATTGCCAGTTCTGACCTCCGTACCTTTCCTTCTGCAGGCTGAAACTCGTGCTGAGTTCGCTGAGAGAACAGTAGCCAAGCTTGAGAAGACCATTGATGACCTGGAGGGTAGGACTTGAATCCATTTTTTATTTAATTTCATGGATTACTGAGCACATTTCAGTGTATTTAGTCCTCCTCCTGCAGGACTTGTCTAAAGTGCAGTTGAGTTTGTTTTTGCTGCTTTCTGAAGCAGCCTGAAGAATAAGGCCAGCACTTCATCTGCTTCTCCTTTTCCATTCTTTGCTGCAAAATAACATCGCTTGTCTCTTTATTTTTCACCGTGGCCTTTTTCTAGTTTTATTTAGATTCTCAGGAGAAACCTAAATGAGAAGCACTGGTTCCCTTAACACGTACTTTCAATAGCTCTGACACACTGTGTACAATAATGTTTTAGCTAGGTTTATTGTGGTTTGCTTAAGGCTTTTTGGCCCATTTTCCTTATGTGGACCAGTTGCTCAGTGCTAGCTCATTAGGTTATGCAATTCTCTCCTGCATTCAGTCTTTGTGTTATGGGATTCTTTCTCCCGATATACAATAAGCTGCATTCAGGTTAAAGGTTTTTGCTTTTTGGTGCAGTATGTTCAGCAGTATTACCATGTAAAGAGTTGAAGGTAGTCTGTTAAATCTGTAGAGAGGTCAGAGCCAGTCCAATAACTGTTGTGGTTCATGCAGTGGGAACACTGGTGCTTTTGTACCCGTCTTGGCACTTGCTTGGACTTAAGGGTTTCCTGGTTTTACAAGGTACAAGACATTAAGTGGGTTTGCAGTAGAAGCACAAGATGCGCGAGTGATACAGAACTGGTGACTATTCCCATCAGATCATTCCAGGCTCTTCCTGCTCCCTGTTAACTGTTTTGCCTTTTCTGTTTCTCTTTCTTTCTCCGCTCTCTTGGTTGTCCGTCTCGTCTCTTGCCGACGGACTGGCTGCTCCTCTTCACCCTCCATCTCCCGGTTTTTCCCCCTGCTCTTCCGTCTCCTTGCCTTGTCCTCCATCCTCCCCCTCCCCTGTAGATGAGTTGTATGCCCAGAAACTGAAGTACAAAGCCATCAGCGAGGAGCTGGACCACGCTCTCAATGACATGACTTCAATGTAAATCTCCATCTGCTGTCTGCTTGTGCCTGTACCCTCTCACCTCTCCTCTCCAGTACTTCACTTCTCATTCACCTGCATACTAAACCAGTTTTGGTAACCCCTTCAGGATCATGTACTTGTCCTCCTACCACTTCAAGCTGTACCTCGATTTCCTGCCTGTCCATCTACTCCTTGTTGATATAACTTCAACGGGCATGCTGAGATGTGGTGTTAAGATCCCAGAATTACGTAGGCCACTCTGTGATTTCACTCAAAAGAAGGTGAACTGCCTCTGTGTATTTGCATTACCAAATGGCCTCTGCTGCCACACTGTGTTGGCACAAAGTGCAGGATAATGGTGTAATATTTTGAGTTTACATAAGGCCCAATTTAGTTTTTTCAAATACAGCTGCTGCTGTGGAGATATTCACCTCTATGCTAACCATAACTGTAATTTTAACCCCTCATTTCATAGGCAGTGGCTATTAATAAAGTGAATTCCAAACCCCAGTGTAAGACTTGTTTTGGGGAGTATCCCTGAACCCCAGAAAGGGTTGCGAGAGTCACATGATTGGCCTTACTTGTAGCATTGCACAGATGTGGGAAATACCGCATGTCTAAACAGAACTTAACATTTGGATGTAATCAAATCCAAGAAAGGATTTCCATTTGGCTTTGTTTTTTTGTACATTTTAGATGAACAAAGTGATGACTTTTGAATGTTATGGGACCGTCTGACATGTGTTTTAACTCTCAAACTGAAACTTTTTTAAAACCCACCTGATCATATTGGACTGTCCCTGAATCAATGCATGCTGAGATATGCCAAAATGATCCATTCTGCAATGGATGCTTTCCAATTACAGTATGAGGGGATGAATTTCAATAAACACTTCCCTGGGTTAATTTTTTTTGTGAGTGCAGTGTTTAAATTGTCTTTTTTTTCTGAAACCTAAGTGGTGTGTTTCGTCTACTAACGGTATACTGTTACAGTAACAGTAATATTGAATAGAGATTGCAGGATCCAAGATGCACGTGGTTCATTGCAGTTAAGATGCAATCTTCAAAATGGGTTCCCTTTTTTCAGTTTGTCGCTATTTCTTACTATGTGAATGTGCCAAACTTGGATCGACCCAACTACCAAATAGTGCATTCTCATCTTCCCATCATTCTTCATACCTCCTTTTTTCAAGTGGGGAATTCAGTCCATTTTATGAAGCGATAAGCATGATTTTTATGGAAATTGGCGTATTTTTCTTCAACATGAGGGAAACTTTATAACAAATTTGATGGTGTTTTTGAAAAATGTATCCAATAAAGGGAATGAATCCTCCACTGAGTGTTTTAGAACCGTTCAGGTACTGTACTTCCGAAGCTGCAGTCTGTGGCTGGAAAGGTTACAGTATTGGTGGCCGATACAATTTCAGCTATCCTCTGCCTTGCTTTTGTTGTGTGCTGTGGCTTGCACGTCTCGTTTTGGACATTTTATTTTCGCTCTTGCTTGCTGGTTTCCCTTGGTTTTCCATCATGTTCCGTTTGCTTTTTTGTTTTCACACAGATAAATTGTTTTCTCTGCATCGCTCCAAAGACGTCTCCTGCTGGTTGAGTAGGCTGCACTCTGCGCGCTCCTGCCTTTCTCAACTTCTTACTCGTTCTGTCCTTGCTTCTCATTTTAACACCCCGTGTCGGAGTGTAGCCATCAGCTGTGTATTCCATCTCTTGTACAGAACCTTTGAATTCATTTTGCCATATGTAAAATAAACTTCCTTCCATCTATGTAAGCTATACCTCTCTATTTATTTTCTTTTTTCCACTTTTGTGCTTTAATTTGTTGTTGAGTGGCTCTAATAAAACAGAGAAGCACTGTCTTTTGACTCGTAAGGGACCCATTTCTGTTTTGTTTTATTTTCCTTTCGCAATATAACTATTTTGGCTGAAACGTGTTCGAATGGCAAGAGTTGGGTTTTGATTTGTGCTTTTGAGTTCCATTAGGCCTGTTAGGCAGCACAGGATTCTGCTTCAGTGTTTGTTTTTTTAGTAGCAAAAATGTTGGTGGAGACCGTCACGAGAGCCTGTTATAAAGGGCTTATTGTCTAGTCCTAGATGCCAAATTCAGACCTCAAACCTGTATCGGGCCTTTTGTTTCGATATCCCGTATCGGTTTGTGAGCCTGTTGGAGATTAAGGGCAGTGTCATTGACAGGCTAGTAACAGGTCGTGACTCTGTAGTTTGCATTTGTATACTAATAAACATTTAAAATTGCTTCAGTATCGAAATGTAACAAGATATTTTAGTTTGTAGCTGCTTTTTTTTAGCAATTTTTTTTTAGTGCAAGATGGCTGATTGCTTTCAGTGTTGCTTAGCATAAAATGCAGTGACTACTGTTTCACTCCCCTAAAAGGCTTTTGTCTGTAGAATATGCTAAAATATACCCACTTAGACTTTTTGATACAGTTGGAATAACATGCTCATCTTTACTAGATGTTGAAATGTATTGGCTACCAGTGATACTTCTTTTTCTTCCTTTGCAGCTGTTAAAGCTAAAATACTATTTTCTGTTGGTTCTCACCATGGTTGGAAAACTGACACCTTTCCATTGGGACAACAATTACAATTTTACACCACTTTACACATTCAGAAACAAATGATTTTTTTCGATTACTAGTGGTGTTGGACAAATTGTTCACTCTGCTCCATATACACCATGTTAAATTGTACACCAATATTCACAATCAATTATTTTTATACAGAGACCTGCAGAACTCCCCTCCACAGCTTGGCCTCGGTGTTTAATATAAGAGTTCAGACTTTCCTCCTACATGTGAGCTGCGAGAACCATCCATTTCTTATTCACACTGCTGGGCCCACATTGCTCACAGCAGATTTGTGTAGAACTCTGCTGGAGTGGTGCAGCTGTTGCTGGCAAAACTCCAACATCATGTACCTACTGTAGCAAGTCACAGGAATCTGTTATGAGTTTATCTGGAGATGACCTGCCGGATTCAGCCCGACCCTTGTGGAATTTAGCCAGCTGCGTGCTGTTGGATTGTGACATAGCTCGGGTCAGAAATAAAACGATGCCTAAACGAGAGGATGGAACCTGAATGCGAGTCCTCCAGCACTTTAATAAGGCTTGTAGCATTCTCTTGGATGCATTGGTTCCATTTCAGCTGGAGCTCCTGCAAATGAGGATTGAGCACTTTCAAACATCCTGTAGTCTGGAGGGTTTGAGTTATTTCAAATTGGTTTAAAAGTATTTCTGGATGTGCAAACAGCTTCTTTTTCAGTTGGTCAAGACAATGCTTAAGCAAGTGAATTCACCATAACGGTTTTGTGGAGTAATTTTATGTGGTTTTTCAATGAGATGAAAGCAAGTACACACAAAGGCAGAAGTAGCTGGGCGTACTAGAAAACATTTGGTCTGAGCAGTTGTTGATATGCTGCTACAGATAATTGGATTAAAATCAAGAAGTGACAACTATTGTACTAGAGGAAGTAGTTTGGTTTTTTTTTAAGCCTCTGGAACTTCATTCATCATCCTGCACTGCAGATGTCTAGGCACAGGTGTAGACTGATCCCTGTCCTAGGTGTGAAAATGCTTTGGCAGTCAGCTTGGTTGCACTTACATTTCTGCCGTTTGCTGGGGTCACATGATTGTGACAATATTGCCAAAGCATTTCCAAACACTGCTAGAGCTGTGGATTTCATCCACTCTTAACGGGGATGTGTACAGTTTGAGTTGCTCCATTCTTCTTTTCCGCTACAGCACATTTCACAATCCTGTATTCTGGGTTTAAAATTCATCAGACGAGGAAAATCCCTGTTGGTGCACTAAGTTCTAACAGAACAATACAGCGCTCTGTTTTGGTAGTGACTTTTTTTTTCTAAGTTAGTCTTTTTTTTTTCCCAGACTTTTAAAATGTTGTGCAAAGAGGAAAATAGTAAGCAGATTTATTACTGTAGTTGAAGCACAGAACTGCAATCAGATAAAAGCAGTCAGCAGGCAAAAATGCCTAATCACCTTTAGAAACATGATGAGGTCTGTTTTTTGACTGTGCTGAATTACTTTTTCAAAGAAATGTTAATCTGTAGAAAACAAAATTTGTTTCGTTGTGGCGTAACAAGTCATACATTATATCAATTATATTGTACACGGCTAAAGAACACAAAAACCACCAAGAACAAAGTTGCTATGTTTAATAACTACCTGGACAAACTTGGGCAAAATAAATAAAGATGGCAAACTAAGATGTAAAATAAGATCTGTTGGAACATATAGCAAATACAGTACATGCATCTTTTGTTTCTCCCAGTTCACTTCACAGAAGAAAGCAGGCATTTTTAATGTACCATATTAATGTCCTTTAGTGTATTAAGTTAAGATCTCTTTATTGGCCATATACAATTTCGTGTAATAGGAATTTATTTTCGCAGACCCCAGCTTGCTCTCCATGAGACACACAGACAGGGAGAGAAGCTGGGGGTCAGAGCGCAGGGTCAGACATATATACGGCACCCCTGGAGCAGTTGGGGTTCAGGGCCTTGCTCAGGGGCCCAACGGAGTAGGATTCCTCTGCCAGCTGTGGGATTTGAACCGGCAACCTTCCAGCCACAGGCGCAGATCCTGAGCCACAGAGCCACCACTCCGCCCATATTAATATCTGTGTCCTGTATTAGAAATGTGCATCATTGTAATGACAGCTCAGCTCCATTAATGATTACATCTCAAGCCAGAAAGCTCTTTGCACAAGCTGTCCAATAATATCCTAGCGTTTTCCAAAACCAGTGATTGCTGTATTCAAGCGTCTGTCTAGTCAAGTCTAGTTTAGCACTAAGAAGTATAAAAATGAAATTGTTCTAATGTCAAAAAGTAATTGGGTGTGGTAGTAGTGTACACAGGATTTAAGTTGTATAAGCCACTTTTACATTTACAGCAAGAGTGAACCATATCCACACCATACAGAAGCTTGGCTTTCTCTGTTGAAGCAGCACAGTCGGCAAGTGGCATTTCAAGTTTGATATACTTTGTAGTTCTGATACAGGAATTTATTATGCCTTTTTAAAATGTGTAGCACCAAATGTGTAGCACCAGTGCTGTGCATTTGTTCTGTTCTTTTTCTGAGGTTAATGTTATTGCAGTCTCTAATGTGAAGCTAAAAATGCTAAAATGTGCCCTGCTGAAAACTATAGCACCAGCTTTCTCTGTGGTGTGGTATATTTATTAATTTGCCTTAATAGTTGTGGAGGTTTGCTTCTTATATTGCTATAAAGGGTTCACCTGTTAGGCATAACTAGGTTCCACTGGTTTTTCAACCTGCAGAATCCTGTATTCCCTGTTTAGTCTATCTGTGAAACGCATTGTGTCAAGAGTTCTTTTTCTTGGGAGCACAGTTCAGATCTTTGACTTTCTGCTCTATCAATTACTCTTTCTTACTGAGGACTACTTTTCCTATTCTATGCCCAAGTACTCCTCCCATGAAGGTACAGTATGAGCTGATGTAGGTTTTCTGTGTGTGGAATCTTTTTAGCAGCATGGAGTTCTTGACATTTCCTTTCTGTGCTTAACCCTGCTGTTTCTTTTCTCTCTCCTTTTCTTAACCTGCTTTCCGACTGTGCAGATCGCCTCTACCAGCAACTTGAGAAAAACCGCCTTCTTACTAACGAACTAAAGCTGGCCTTGAATGAAGATTAAGTGTAGTTTGGTTTCTTTAACTCGGAGCTAGAAATATGTTTATGCTTCCCTAGAATGGCATGTGTAAGAAGGAAGTTGTGTGCATATTAACACAAATAATGCTAGAGATCAGACGGCATTTTAATTGAACCAAAAGGATAAAATTCAATTAAATGGTGGCTGGTCACTGCCACCTTCCCTACAGGAAATGAGTTGCCCATCCTTTCTAATTAAGCTAATTTATTGTAAATGGATTGCATTTAATGCATGCCCTTTAAGATTTTCAGTTTTTAAGCACAGTGTGTTTCGACTGCTTGGATGGATTCTGAGTAGTGACTAAACCACTGCAGTTTTTTTTCCTCCCTGTTGACTTAAAAAAAAAATATGCTCATGCTCTTTTGCTTGAGTAAAATGTGCATGCAGGGTTGAATGTACATTATGAAAGTCTTTTTTGTTTACAGTGCATAACCAAAGTAGCACAAATGTGTTGCAATTGAACTAATCTGACTGTAAAGTTGGTGCTGCTTGCCATTTTATTTTGTCTCGGATGGTGTGTCATGACATTAACGTCTGTGTTTGGTACTCTAACAGAGAAACTCGCACAAGCTAAAGAAGAAAACCTCAATATGCACCAGATGTTGGATCAGACTCTACTGGAATTAAATAACATGTGAAAGCCTTGTTTTATGCTGGTAGTTTTTTGTTTTTTACTTGCACCCTGCTTGCCACGACTGCGTCCCTGCCCTGCCCCGTCTCCCAACGCCGAAGGCAAAGTAACCAGCAGGCGCTTCATACGTTTTGCACTGTTCTGCTTTCAATGGAGCTCAACGAAGGAACGAGCCCGGGGAAGGGAGCACTTCCTCCTTGGCCAGCCGAATACGAGAAACACTAGTATTGATACAAACTGATTCCTAATTATAATGATGTCTGCATTTTGTAAGGAGTTTTGGAGAATTCGTCATGTGGAAATCTGCATCATTTGTTCTAAAAGGAAAGAAAATGCACTGCTAGAAATGTAGTGAGAATGATCTGGTACCTTCATTCCCCCTCCCCTCCACTAGCTCTGCTGTGTTAATTTTCCTTTCAAGAACAAATTTGGTGGACTTTACCTTGAGTACAATATTTAGACTGTATGCACATTATTCATTAGAAGCCAACTCCTGCTTAAAGCCAAGGTTTTGTAAACATTTTTAATTTTTTTAATTTTGAATGTGTGTGTACACATTGGATAAAACAACAATCCTTGTTGTATACAGGTGCTACTGTGATTTTTTTTTTATGATGCTTCAGAGAACTGGGTTTTACCCTGCATATACAGTACCAATAAAGCAAAAGGAATGATGTATTATCTTTTGTACAGGAGCTATTTTCTGAATAGCCAAGTGCCATTTAGTGAAGGTTAGTAAGGGATTCTTTGCTCTCCAGTGTATTTATTTTTAAAAAACCTGAAACTCGTTACAAAATGTGTGGCAGCATTAGCTTTAAATGTGCATCTTTGTTTTTATGTTGAAACCTAAGGTTCGAAAAAGTTCAGTAACTTTTACCCTGGGGAAATTACTGAATTATGTTTCATTGTGGACATAAATTTGGTAGTGCCTCACTTATTTTACACTTTATTTTGAGTGGTTTTAACTATAAACCCTTATATAAAATGTATAAATGTAATAAATATAAAATAAAACCTGTTTTTGGAAGTTTTGTACAAGTGTTTTTTTTTCCGCCATTTGTTCTGGATTTGTGGAGTTCCTGTCTGATTTTGTTTGATCTTTTTTGTGAAATGGATTTAAAAACTGGTCCAGCGCTTTGATTGGACTTTGTTTCCCAACAGAAAGTAAAATGTTCCAAAATAAAACAAGTTATAATGCAATCACATTTTATACTGACTCATTAAATTATTAGTCTGAATTACGCAAGCACGTTTTGACGGGCCTTTGCTTTTCTTAGAATTGAAGGGTTGAATGGTTTTAGCTAAAGTGTTCACTGTGATCAACAGCTGAAAAACAGAAGGTGGGGAAGCCGCCTCCGGTGAGAATTGGGTAATTATATGGGTCAATTTGACTTCTAGGAGCTCTCAAAACCATTTAAATATTTTACAAACCCTTTGTATTTCTGCTAAAACCTTACTGCTGCAGGATACATGGCAGTCTGCCTAGCAAGCAGTTTTACATTTCTGCTGTTTTGTGCTTGCTCAGGCCTGCCATTGACAATCTGGGAAAAATGTTTGTAATGAGGGTGATGACAAATTACTTCAGCTTGTTGTGAAATCGGTGTTTACCGAGATAAAAATTCCGGTGTCTTAGGAGTAGTGGTGTCACCATGAAGATAAGTACTTAAACAAATCCTGTTGGCAAATGTGCCGATATTTTGACATTGGAATTTTACCATTCTGTAGTACAGGTTAGTTAAGGCTTTTGTAATGCCAAATATACGTGGTCTAAAAAGAGGAGACCTTAAGGAATACCATAAATGCAAAAAATTGAAAACGCCGACACATTTGTGCAGATGTGGTTGTCTCGGTTCTTAAAATTAGTTGAGAATCTATCAAAGTCCAATCTATCAAAATATTCTTGATTAAAGAATCTACTACCAACATTATGTACATTTATGAATAGGTAAGAGCTTTTTAAAATGGTGCAGGCCTATCCATGGTATAAATTAAGACTTAATTGGCGGCCTGTTATTCCCATTATGCCAAAAAAAACTGCAACACAGCATAGTTCCATTAGAGACGTCTCTCTTTTAATTGCTATACTGATGAGGCTTTTTCAAATCTTCAGTTGAGAGGTCTGTAATAGAAAACCCACAAGCTGGAAGAAGATCTTTCAAGAAACATTTTTAAAGCCGGAAAATAAAATTTACCAGGCCCAAAGAAAAAGTCAAATTTTATATTTTCAGTGTGTATGAGTCATTATAAGTAATCAAAAAACATTGGGAATTGGTTAACTCAGTGTGGATTAAACCATGCTGTTTTAATGTGTAGACATGGCAGGCATGGCTGGTTCATTTTTGTAGTATTTTAGTGCATGCATACTGTAGTTTGCAAGAGAAACAAAGATGCAGTTCAAAGTATAGTCCCATAACTAGCATGTCAGGTGCTGCAGTGTCTAGACAGTTGAAAGTGAAATCAGAAAGCATTAGTTCTTCTTCTGAACTTCTTTCTTTAAAGTCGAGATCTTTCAAGATAAACAGAGTGGTTCACTTCTAGATCTTATTCTATCAACAGCACCTGGAATTTCTGTTGATGAGAGGGGGAAAGTCCTGGGAAGGCAACTTGCACACAGTTGATTAGAGCCACTTGTCCACAAGTTCTTATTTAAATGCCCTTTCAGCACGTGCTTTCCTTCTCGAATCTGAGTGCTGACTGGTCACGTGCGATAGAGGTCACACATAGGAATAGATTGCTTAGGTGTTTTAAAGTGTTTTAATCAGTGACGGTGGTATTACTTGGAAAGCTGCTTTCTCTGGACAAGGCAGCGTGAAAAGCATAATACAGTACGAGGTTAATTAGTGTTGAATACAGAAGGGTGCAGACCCCCACTTCACAGCAGAGGTCACCCTCTGAAGAGTGATCTGTTAAATGACCATTCGTGCTCTGCATGGGACACCTTTACTGCTCAAATGCAAAAACATTAACTTAATAAAAAGACTCCCGTTTTCAAAATAGAAATGGGTAGGAATGTAAATGTTTGTTTGGATTATGATGTCTGGATAATTAAGCACACAGCCCATGAGGCTCTGCAGTTTAGAAGCACTTGTCTACCTTTGATTTTACTGTTTGAGCTTATTCTTCCAGCAAGGACAGCTGCATTCTCAGAAGCATCGTCACAGAAATGGATTCCAAAACACTCCCTGCTAACCATGTCTCAGCAAGCCTGTCTGACTGCAGGAGAAGGAATAACACACAAAGCCTCCTGCTGATGTCTGGACATCTGAATGAGCAGTTGACAGTGATGATGGTATTTGATTCTGAATACCTTGTGGAATCTCCCCTGAGATGCCTTGGGAATTATGCAGGTCGGTATTGCTGGCACAGGGGATATGAAGAGGACTCTTGTTTGTTTTAAATGGTGCACTGCATCAAGATGTTTATCAGGCCCTATCCTTTGCAAGGTCTGTGCTGACCCAAAAAGGAATGACGTCATTTATATTTATCAGCAAAAAAAAAAAAATTAAAAGCAGGTGCTCTGTGTTCTTTTAAAAAAATGTATAATTTGGAGTCCAAATGGCAGAGATTTGTGATTTTTACATGAATGCCTTTAGGTTATTATTTTCAAGTTTGTCAGAAATATAGAACCTGAATAAGTTAGATACTTCTATATTTTGCAAAAAACAGGTCTGCTTAGTATTTGCTTAGTGTATATTGGATACAACATGATATTATAAGCTAAAATAGTTATTGCAAGAGAAGAAAAGTTTACCACAACAGGTTCGAATTCTATTGTTGCAATGTCTAGTAGTGAATTTAAACCTATTTCTGAAGAAAACAATTGGCTTGACAGATAAAGGCTGCCTTTCAAGAGTCACGGATCATTACAGACACAAGAGAAATACAAAATAGAGAATACAAAAAAGATTTGCTTCACATGATGAAACACTTAAAAAAAACTGTTATGTGTCTGCCGTTGCTGACAAGCTGTGTACTATACATTCGAGTCAGGCGAACACAGAATGAGGTCTGTACTGCTGGTATTATAGATAAAAAAATAGGTTAAATGAGATTTCTAAATTGGCATCTATAAGAAGGCCTGCAGAGTAGCTATAAGAAGGCTTTCTGTGTTTACTGTTAAGCCTCTCAGTCAAGAGATTCCTTACTGTTTAGCAAGAACACTTTGGCAGAATTGTACTGGTGCATGCTACTCATTATCAAATGAAAACAGATGAGCACTATAAACAGTCAGCTAACAAATACCTTCGATGGCATACTCCAGACTGTAAGATTCGATAACTTCAGGAGAATAAGAGTGCCGTTGTCCCAGAATCCATGTGTTGCTTTCAGTTAGGCTTGGGTCTGTCGTCTGAACGGGTAGTAAGCGTTTTAATTATTTAATAGTGTTAATAAAAACAGATGAGCCGTAAAACACTGACACCTTGTGGTCTTTATTTCGTTTTCTTTTAAAAGCCTTTGAATCTCATGCAGCTTGTGCAGAAGTCTCCATCTAGAGTGTTCTTGTAGTAATTACACATTACCTTTTGTAAGTGCGTATTGACAGTGGCTCTTAGGACCTCATAGACTTGCAAAACTTATATTTAGGTATTTCAGGTGTGTGGTAAGTGTACTGAGTTTTGGGGCTACACACTGGTGGTGGTGGACGGGATCCCAATTACCTGTAAGGCACTTTGAATGGAGTATCAAGAAAAGTGCTATATTAAGAGATTAGGATTAAGACCACTTTATTGGCCATATTCAATTTCTTGCATTAGGAATTTGTCTTTTCACATACCCCAGCTTGCTCTCCATGAGACACACAGCTGGGGAGAGAAGCTTGGGGTCAGAGTTCAGGGTCAGCCATTGTACAGCACCCTTGGAGCAGTTGGGGTTAAGGGCCTTGCTCAGGGGCCCAATGGAGTAGGATTTCTCTGCCAGCCACGGGATTTGAACCAGCAACTTTCCAGCCAGAGGTGCAGATCCTTAACCACAGAGCCACCGCTCCACCCTAATAAGTGTAAGAGATTATTATTATTCAAAAAGTTTTATCTTCTCAACTTTTCTGCTGGTTGCTATCGACCAGGGATCCACCGGATTCCTCAGGTCCTGCTATTGTCCGATGGTCGGGACTTTGTGAAGTATGTGGGCTGTTCTGAGGAGAGCAATTTTCTGCACCTGAGCCGCACTCACTTTGACTGGCAGCTCACCGAGGAACTTTTGAAATGCGAGTCAAGTAGTTCCAAGAGCTCCGATTATGACTGGGATCACACGTGACCTTGTGATCCACGTGCGCAATATCCTAATCTCAAGGCCCTTGTATTTGCTTAATTTTTTTACCTCCTTAAAACAGACATTCGCATCATCTTGAACAGCTACATCAATGAGAAAACATTGCTTCTTGCTCCGATCATGGAGGATGATGTCTGGCCGGTTTGCTCCAATGGTACAATCGGTGTTAACAGCCATGATGGTGATGTTCTCCGTCTCCACAACTTTTTCAGCCTGGTGATCGTACCAGTGATCAGGCACTGGTAGGCCAAGCTCCTGACGAAGTGACCAGTGCAGGTAGCTAGCTAGCTATTCTATTGTGCCAATGCGAATATTTTTTCGGTGCTAGCATAGAGTATCCAGCAACAATATGGCTGATATTCTCCTCTTGTTGGTGACACAATTTGCAATTGCCATCCACATCCGTCTTGAGGATATCATATCAGATATCATATCCACAGAACAGAATTGTCCATTACCACTCCCCATTTCATGTTTATCAGATGGAAATGCAACATTAATATGAAATATGAAAAATCACCACTGATAAACAGTATGTCAAACTTTTGATTTGATGTTCAGATTTGTAATTATCTATGGCACCATATTGTTCCCAGTTCTTTTTGTTCACTCTTCTGTTTTGGATACTGTTTCTCCTTTGTATTGTTTAATATAGCTTGAAAAAAGGACGTTTGTACTTTATATATGAAGTCTATGAAATGCTTTTGGACGTTGACTTCACAGGAAATGGGTTAAATCACCACACCTACAGTATTAGTGTGACATGTGACATTTATTACATTGATTTCCAATTACCTACTCTATAGTTGTTCGAACCTTTGCTTATTTTGTATGTACAGTACATGAAAAAGAATAGTCTTTATAAGCAGACTGGAGGGTACAGAGAAAAACTCGTGTTAAATGGTTCACCACTTTTCGAAGAAATTATTCTCGTTATGATTTAGAGAACATCATGTGCATTTTATATTCACAAATTACAGGAAAAATAAAAGCAGTGAATACATCTGTGCAGAAACTAAGCTCTGTTCAAACGAAGCTCTAAGAAATATTTAATTGAAAATTATGACTGCAGAGAGAGAGCCCATTGTTTCAGCTTCTAGTCATATAAAATATAATATACTAAATATGTTGAATCTTAATATTAAATTCAAAAAGTTTATGTATTATGTTTAAGCACAATGTAACTTTGAAGTTATGCTTTAACGTTTATACATTTATAAATGTTTATAAACCTTGTCGAGGTAGTACATACCTCCCTAACTTTTTAATCCAAAATTCTGCGTTGGCCCTGTGGGGTCTGAATCAGAGTTTGATTAGTGCTGCCTGTGGAGTTTGTCACTGTCAAAGGGTGAAAGGCAGGCTGCGCTCCAACCAGTGAAATCTCGCCTTTCTCCTCTTTCCTACCCTTTTTTTTTCTCTTACATCACTAAATTGACTATTTTGACGTCCGTGCACTATGTCTCGATTGCTTTACAACATCTGCAGGCGCAGCTGTGAAAGCTGGTGTCTGCGGAAAACTCGCTCCTGGACGGACGAGGCTAACAAGAGCCTTCCTCGTTGTGGCTGGCTGATCGGTGGATCCTGGATTTGTCAACAAAGTCGAGGCTTCAAAACACACCCGAATAAAATCGGCTTTCATTCTCTGAACGCTAAGCGCTCCAAGGTTTGGCTCTGGGGGCTTGGCGCTGGGTTGGTCTTAGCGCTGGGTTTAAAAGAGGACGCAGACCTTGCTTGGGGTTCGGAACACAAGCGTAAAACACCCGACGATGAAGAGAAAAATAAAGCTAAAAAATATGCATCTGCCATAGAAATAAGCCGAGACCTTCTGCAAAGGATAAAGGTACAGGTACTGGGGGTTTGCTTGTTTTTTGTTTTTTGAGGAAAGAAGAAAATCAACGTGTATCGCCAGATTTGGAAAACAATGTAATCAGACTTTCGCTCAAAGTATCAGAATCGCATACAAAATACCTAAGAGCACGTTGAGTTGTGCTCTTCTTTGCGATTAAAGGATTTGAAGCTAGCCCGCGTTTTACAAGAAAAAAGAAGTATACGTGGAGTTTTCTGTTTTCAGGTGGTTTCAGTTTAGTTTTAATTGAATCATGTACGCGTGATACTAATTTACCATTTAGAAGTTTTTTTTTTTTTGCTGTTTGCTGTGATGCCAGGCATTGTTGGGGTTATATCTCCAGGATGCAGGGGTTAATTCTTGACTGCTCCAATCCAGTCTATGTGTAACAGCCAGGGCTCAATGGCACTGATCCGGCGATTGTACTATACCCACTCCAGCCTTGAAATTATTGACGCAGAGTTCCTGTATTCCAGTTCTCCGACTGTTGTTTTAGTTTACGGTGTAGGTTGAGATGACCTGCTCTGAATGGCACTGCTTCAGTATTTTGTCCTACTGATCTCCCTTCTCCGGGTGGTAGGATGAAGTTGCTGCGCCAGGAATAGTGGTTGGGGTGTCTGTGGATGGCACCCAGGTCTGGGCTGAAGGTGGGTAGTACCATTGATTAAACTTTAAGTGCGTTGTTGCTCTTATCACCATAAAGATAATCAGTAAGTCATAGTATGTACTGTAATTGCTTTGGGGTTTGTTTTTTTAGTTTGCTTAGACACTGGTTATAAGCATTACATTGCACTTGTGCATATAACGATAAACTGAACTGAAAATTGTTTTCTAAAAGACACATATAGTGTATAGACCTACAAATGAATGGTTTACTGACGCCTTTAAATGAAATGTTATTTTAATTCTATTTATTTTTGTTTCTGTGCTGAAGGGCTTGGGTACGCAGATTTGGAGAACCGGGTTCGGTGCCGCCCGGAAACCGTGATGCGAATTGCGAGCATCAGCAAGCCCCTCACCACGGCCACCGTCGCCCGGCTGTGGGAGCGGGGCAGGTTGGATCTGGACGCGCCGGTGCAGAAATACGTCCCCGAGTTTCCAGAGAAGGAGTTTAAGGGAGAAGCTGTAAGTCGACAAAAGGCGGCAGGTCATGTGACCAGAAGCCCGACACTGGTTATTTTCATTGACTGCAAGTTCGCTGACGGGGGGAGGATATGTTGGACATGTAACGTTTCTTGGGGTTTCTGCCCTTGCCGCTCCTGCCCTGCCACTTTGTCCCTCACTACCTGGGCTCGAACCCGGGACTCCAGCAACCTGCCAGCTGAGCTAAAAGAGAACTGCTTTAGTCCAGGTGGTTGAGATCCCGGTTATACGCAGGGCCGTATTCGTTACAGACAGTTACTTGTTCTTTACAAAAACGTTAACAAAAAAGCACATAGTGTTGAAATACAGTATGGCTTTCCTGTTGTTTTCAGCAGTGTGGGAAAGGATTTGGCATGAGGGTTGGAAGATATCCTTTACCCTGAGATGCCTCCAGGATTGCTTTATTGATCTACAAGCTTGTTTGTGACAAACACCCCCCCCACCACCACCCAATATGTCCTTCATATTTTTATTTTCTGTAATAAGACGTTTTGGCCTTAAGGGAGGATCGTGTTGGCACGATCAAATCCCTTCCTCGCCTTTTCCCTCCAGCTGTCACTGGCAGTGCCAGTACAGTATGTTGGGTTTACAGTGCTGTTGTTTTACATTTCGAGGTTGCGATAACAACACGGATGCTACTGTCGCACCTGAGTGGGATCCGTCACTACGAGAAGGACGCAAAGAAAGTGAAGGAGGAAAAAGAGAAGGCAAACCGAGCGTTAAAACAGCAGAGGGCGGCTGCAGCAGAAGATAAGGCCTTGGGGAGTCAGGAAGTTCATCCCAAAGACAGGAAGAACGGTGGCAGAGAGCCATCCAGCAGGGGCAACGACAGCACCAAGAGCACCAAGGACGCCAAGCAGGCCGCTAAGAAGGAGTTTGAGCAGGAAGAGTACTACCTGAAGGAGAAGTTTGACAGTGTCATCCAGGCCCTGGACCTGTTTAAAAATGACCCCCTGATTTTCAAGCCAGGTGACAGATGACGACTGTTCTATAAAATTGGGAAGGGTTGCTGGGTGAGACAGATAAACCATATCAGGTATCTTTAGGAAATGTGGCCGTTTTCACTATAAAATTCTCTTCCTTCTGATTCACACGTGTTAATGCTGCCCAAGAAATGACATGTGTCTATGTGGTTATCTGGATATGTTGGTAATAACAACATCATTTTATTAACCCTTTACAATTTCTTGCATTAGGAATTTGTCTTTTCGCAGACCCCAGCTTGCTCTCCATGAGACACACAGACAGGGAGAGAGCCTGGGGTCAGAGCAAAGGGTCTGCCATTGTACAGCACCCCTGGAGCAGTTGGGGTTAAGGGCCTTGCTTATTGGTCTCTCTATCTTCTAAGAGAGGAGCAGGGAGAAAGGCAGGTTATTTAAGTGTCTCAAAAAAGACCACGTATGGAATATTTCATTTATTCTTCGCATAGTTTTCTGCAGCTGCAATTATCAAAAGTGGTAGATACACTGAGCACCCTTCTGCGTCAGTGAAGTTGTAGCAGGTCAGACCATGTTCAGTACTGTCCTTAAAGCTGCTGGATTTTTCATTTGCGTACCCTGAAGCTGCTGTGTGGGGCTGAAGCAGTGCGCTGTCTGTGTCTGCAGGCAGCACTTTCCTGTACTCCACACACGCCTTCACTCTGCTCAGCGCGGTGGTGGAGAGGGCAGCAGGACAGCCCTTCCTGGATCAAATGATGAAGATGTTCCGGGAGCTGGGCATGCTGAACACCGTGCCGGAGGAGAACGACCGCATTATATACAACCGATCGAGGTAACGGAGAAACCTGCAAAGTCAAATTTCAAAGCCTGCTGTTTCCAAAAAAAGTCTAAATTCTTGTGGTTTATTTTGCATGGTAAGGTTTGCTTTGTGTTGAAAATATTGCACTAAGCATTCAGTGCCACACATGGTATTACATCTTTCAATTACAGCTTCAATTTCTCATTCCATTCATGTCTCACTCTAAGGTTTCCGATCACACCTGGTTTGATTTCACTACTTTGGCTTCTTATCCATAAGTTCATTTCTTTTAAAAATTAAAACTCCCAAAACCCGAACCACTGTCTATGACCAAAGGATTGTCTTCATTGAGATTCTCTCATGTTAGCATTGATCATTTCAGTTTCCAGTCACTGGTATCTAGATGACTGAACTCTTTAAGCTGTTCTGCATCTAAACTCTAAAAGCTGTTACCCCAGGGAAACACATATGGTTAATTTGCAACTTATTTGAGATCATTTATATTTTTGTTTTTTAATATGTGCAGTCTCTTTGGGCTGACTCAGATGATCTGTTTTTGTTTATTACTTCACACTGTGTAGTGAATTGGGATGCCATCTGCATATGATTTGCATGGCACAAACTAAAATGTTGGACGTCAACAAACCCTAAAGATCTGCAATGCAAATAAAATTGCAACAGTGCTTTTTATAGTTTCACATTAAGGGAATATGTGCCTGTAAATTTTGGCAGCTGTTTACTATGCCATAATGTGGGAAAATGTCATGTTAATTGATTTCTGGGAAAACTGGCCCTGGTGTCAGTGTGTGCCCTGCGATGGACTGGCATCCTATCCAGGGTGGATCCTGTCTAGTGCCTGTTGCTCACCAGGATAGGCTCGGGCTCCCCTGCGACCCTGGATTGGAAAAAGCAGTTCGAAAATGGATGGATACAAGACTGGTGGTTAGCATAACAGCTGCAGGGTACTACAAGTTGATCCAATTCTGGTTCTCTGTGTCGGGTCCATGTACTGTCTGTTTTTCTGTTGACTTTTGCCAGGGTGCTCTGGTTTCCTCCCATCATCCAGAGACATGCAAGTTATGTTTACGTCTTATGAGTTTGTCCCCCTGAGAAAAGCAGAGGGGTTCTACTCGTTGTTAGTGACTCGGGAGCAGAGCAGCTCTGGTATGTCACTCTCCCCTGTGACTGGTCCTGTTTTTGGGACGGCTCTAAGCAAGCAGGAGAGAAAGCATTGAAAGGCTGATTAAGGAAACCCATGTGGATGAGTATTAGATCTCATTAACTTCTCATTAAATGAGAACATTACTTGTCTTTAAGTGGGAATCTAACACCATCTACGTTTTTTTTCCCCTCTTTGCAGGTTTTATCATTTCAACAAAAAAGGCCGCATTGTGAACTGCCCTTATGTGGACAACTCCTACAAATGGGCAGGGGGAGGGTTCCTGTCCACTGCTGGTGACTTGCTGGTGTTTGGCAACGCCATGCTTTACAGCTACCAAATGGCGCATGTTAAGGATGGCAGAGGCCTCCTGCCGGGCTACCTCAAGCCCGAAACGGCCAAAGCCTTGTGGACCCCTGTGGATGGAACTGAAGGATCCTGGGATAAGGATGGGCAGTATGCAATGGGCTGGCTGGTGGTGGAGGAGCAGCAGCAGTTTGGACAGTGCAGGAAAAGGCGGCACTATGTTTCACACACAGGGGGAGCTGTAGGGGCCAGTAGTGTGTTGTTAGTCCTGCCCTGCAACCTGGCTCAGAGCGAGGGACAGACATTGGCTCCTCCACAGGGCATTGTGGTGACTATTATCAGTAACATGCAGTCTGCTGGTCTCAACAGCACTGCCCTGAAGATCGCTCTGCAGTTCGAGAAAGCCAGGAATGCTTGAGAGAGCACAGGAGGCTGTCTTTGTGCAGCTGGTGCACCAATCATTTTGAAGTAAAAATGCTCGTATTTGAGGTCTTTTCTGTATTAGCAAGATTGGTATCTTTTGCAGTATTAAAGGAAGAAGAGGATTCAATTTTTAATGTCATTTTAAATACATCTAAAAACTTCTTTAACAGTGGAAAACACGTGGCTAAAAAAAACATTTTGTTGTTGAAAGGGCATTTTTTAAAACTTCAGCGTACCTTTATGTTTAATCTGTCTGAGTCTGATCCATTAAAAAAGTTTTTTGCCTACTGACTGTTCATATTTTACACATGCTGGGATCACAGAAGAGTCTGAATCGATGTACAGTACAGAAGAATTAGGATAGCGCCACGGTTACTGCTGCCAGCTCACAGCTCCAGGGCGGTGGATTCAATTCTAGATTGGGGTCCCTTTTTTGTGGGGTTTGCATTCTCCCTTTGTTCTCGTGGGTACTTGCTCGGTGCTCCAGTTTCCTCTTGCCTGCCAAAGACATGCTGGATAGGTCAATGGCATCTCTACATTGAACCCCCTGTGCTTGTGTGGATGCCCTGCGGCTGTCACCCTATAAAGAGTGTGCGTGTTTCTGGGACAGGCTCAGGGTGGATGTGACCCTCTCCAGGAATGCGTGGCTTTCTCTCAGTGAATAGGTGATCATTCCCATGTACAAAAACAGAGTAATGTCAGAATCTGCCTTTCCTACCTTGAATACTGACTCCCTCATTGAAAAATGTAAGCTTCTCACGACAGTTCTGTAGTAACTCCTGACATACACTAAGTTCCTAAGGAATAGAAACTATGGACATGAAGTGTAGGACGATATTGTAGTTCTGCAAGTGCCTCTCCATGGTTATCTGCATGTGTTTTGAGTTGTGCACTGATTATAGACTTAGCCCAAAAATATTGCATTTAACTGAGCCCCAGAAATGTTAGTTTGCTGAGAGAAACATTTGACGCAGTTTCCTTGTCAGGAATGTGACCGTAGTATGAAATAATGATGAAATACCATGTTTTATGTGTAAAACTTTGACAGCTGGGGCATTCGTTTAGGAATTAAATTGACATACAATTGAAATGTATTAAAATTATTTTTAAGAAAAAGCCACATTTTTCTGGCACTCAACTTTACATTTCTAGTGTATGTTATGAGTGCCTGAGACTTAACAGATTTTCACATATTTGTCTTTTGATTGTTCTCGTACATTAATTCATCCAAGGAAATATGAATCTATGAACCATTTTACCTTCACTTATGACATCAATGTACATTTGTGTAACAAATCTACTTTGACAGCAATGCACAGAACAGAGAAAGTTGATCTAATCTTTAAAGATAACTTTTTGAATGAAATATATTTTAATTATTTTATTAGCACAACCCCAGCTCCCCATACATACTTACCAAGGCAAAAATGCTGTCAGTGCACCTGCAGAGGTAAGGGAAATGCTGACTACGGTACTGTGGGTATTGCATGAGATTTAAGCTATCATTTGGTCTACATGAAAGACCTGTGGACTATAACCTCCTGTGAGGTGATCATGTGAGATTAAGATAATGAACTCCAATATAAATTACCTACATAAAGTTTGTAAATTTCAGTGCAGGTATATTCCCTTTTGAATACTGATAATACCGTTGAGAAGGTTTTAACAGGGAGAAGAACTTCAGCAATATTTGTTTTGTACTCTAAAGTGATGACCACGGTTGTACACAGTAGTAAAATTACATCTCATTAGTGCACTGTACATTTATACGTGGTGGTCCTTGGTTTAAATGTAAAAATCTTTAATTTGAATTTGAATACGCAATTTCATTTTCGATCCAACGCTGTTTAGAACAAGTAAAATATTTAACATAATTATTTTTAATTTCCTTTGCAGCTTCTACAGTGTTTCCCGGTTTAATAATTTGCGAAATTGACCTGTCTACCACCTACAGTATATCTGGATCTAGATCCGTTAAAACTGCACTCCTGTTATCTTTGGGCACAGCTGTGGAGGAGATAAAATAATGTACCACTAGGCGGCAGTAAAGAAATAAAACGGAATAAAAATGGAATTGTTCACTTCCGATTGATGGTAGGTTCAGGGGTCAACATTGGTCCCTGGGGTTGTTTTGCTCTCTCGGAAGTGGAAGATGGATGGAAGTGGTGAATTTTCTATTTCAGCTCCAGAAAGTAAAGCTGGATATATACTTAGTAATGTGGCCGAGGTGGTGGAGAGGATTTTGACATTTGTACCGACCAAGTCACTTCTCCGTACCGCTTGGTAGGTTCAGATTCTCGTCCCTGTAGACTTCCACTCAATGTTTTCTGCAGAACACGGAGCCTTGAGACAGCACATCGGCGATCTTGAGTTTTATTCATGAACCCGGCTATTTTTTTTAATCGAAAGATGTATGCATAAAGGAGATCAGAGAAAAGCTGCGTCTTGTGCTCTCTAAAGATGTAATGACTTAATTGTATTCAGAATCTCTTGTCTTGTTCATATCCTGTACTCGATCACGCTTGGGTCTTTGACTGCAGAGCCCTTTATATATGTAGTATGTTTGAGAGTTTCTTTGTATTTGTTTTTTTTCGACATTTAAACGCAAAATACCAAGACGTCCTGCTTGTGAAAATGGGCATGTGATATATGTGATCTGGCACCGCAGGAGGTCTGCGGTTTCACTTACTTGCTGAAACATTGTAATCTGGTATTTTTGTATCTGCTTGGTACGCATTGATTAGCAGTACAGCGCATTTTCTTTACGAGCAAGCAAAAGGTTTGAAAAGACGTGATGTCTCATGGCTTTTAAGGAAAATCTGGTATTATAGATAAAAAATTCCAGATGTACTCCAGCAATTGCATAATTCACCGTGAAAGTGAGCTGTTTTTACTCCCTTTCCTTGGTAACTGTAATCCTGAGGACAGTTGTCTCCGGTGATAGCTGTTTAACAGTAGAAAGCCGACCTATTTAGTGAGCATGATATTTTCACTACATCTTCCACCTTTGCTGCTTGAAAAGCACAAACAGGATCTCTCTTTAAATATCCAAGTGGTAAACCAAGTGCCTTTTGTTGTTGTTGCTGTGTTATAGAAGGGCTTCTTTTGATATTTATTGTTTTGCCTTTGTGCTGCTGTCGGCTGTCCTGGTAGCGTCTGCAGACTCTGGAGGGACTGTGCCCGCAGGGTGCTGAGGACACAGCAGAAGATGACCTGGGTGTCCGGTACTGGCTCCTCCAGCTCGGATGGACATGTCTTGTTCAGGACTCTGGCAGAACAAGTAGAGGTAAGGGGACACTCCTCTGTGAGTGATCTCCCTGGCTAGCTCTGTTTTCGCAGTCACCTCCCTCCTGCACTCTTTTTTTATGAACTATTTCATAAACTATTTCCCATATTAGATCACATTAGCGTATAATGTCGAAGCAGGTGTTTGCAAGCATTGTAGATTGGAAAGCAATTGCTTTGAGCTTTAAAGTCCTTTATCTGGGTTTCAGTAAAGGAATATAAATGTGCTGTTTTGCAGAATGTGTACTTGCTCCCCCGGACAGTCCTCCTGATGGCAGACAGTGACACCTTGAACAGACCTGATGGCACCTACAAGCAGAAGAAAGGTAACAGACTGGCCCATGAGGAGTCTTGCTCTGCAAGTATAATTTAAAAGTCTTGGTTTCCCGAAGGTGCTTTGATGTGAGGTTTATGATTTTTAATTAATAATTGCTTATACGTCTATAGCACTTTTTTGGGCACTCTACTTAAAGCGCTGTACAGGTGATGGGGATCCCTTCCACCCTCACCAGTGTGCAGCTCCACCTGGATAATGTGACAGCAGCCATAGTGCACCAGTACTCTCCCCACACACCAGCTCTCAGTGGGGAGGAGAGCAGAGTGATGAAGCCAGTTCATAGATGGGGATTATTAGGAGGCCATGACTGGTGAGGGCCAATGGGAAGTTTTTTAATGACCACAGAGAGTCGGGACCTTGGTTTTACTTCTCATCTGAAGGACGGCGCCTTTTTACAGTATAGTGTCCCCGTCACTAACCTGGGGCATTAGGACCCACACAGACCTCAGGGTGAGCACACCCTACACTCCCCATTAACACCTCTTCCAGCAGCAACCTTGGTTTTTCCCAGGAGGTCTCTCATCCAGGTACTGCCCAGGCTCACACCTGCTGAGCTTCAGTGGGCTCCCAGTCGTGAGTTGAAGGATGACATGGCTGCTGGCTGTTTGTGGTTGTCATACTATTTGAAGTGTGCTTGGCTAATGAAGTCAAAGAACAAAATCTAAAATGATTTTGATGCCATTGGACTCAAAGTACGTCTCAGCCAGCAGAAGTGCTCAGTTGGAGCGCAGGTTGAGCACTGTGTGCCAGGATGGCATCATGTTTAAACCTGGTGACATGACCCGTGGAGGCATGGAGGCACACAACTGCCAGAGCAGGGCAGTGCCTGGATCCTCACGATTCCCAGTGCCTCCGCAGCTCCTGTGACCAGCTCGAGCCTGGCAGGCCTGCAGTGAGTCAATAAAAGAGCCGGTCCTCCCGGTCCTCCTGCACCAGGCCAGAAGCATGCGCCCATCGGAGGAGTGTGTCTCCAGACAGGAGGTGCTCCCCATGTGGACACAGGGTTTATTGCAAGAGAACTGCGCCTTAAAACAGGTGCTGATTCCGAAATAGGTAGGCATACAACAACAACAAAAAAAGTCAATGCAAAATTGAATTTAAAAAAAAAGGACATTTTAAATACCCTTGAGCGAAATGTAAATGTAAAACAGACAATGGTGAAGTCATGGTAGATTTCTTCTGCTGTTTCACCTTAGCTGTAGTGTTGTGTGGACACAGACGTAATGTTGCATGAATAGCAGAACTCCGATTCATTAGAATATCCCACTGTTTCTGCAGGTTTAATTTTGTGGGCATACATAAATTACTCCACTGGCCGAAACTCTTTGAAAATGTGTATAATAAGAAACGTAGGAATTATGTCTAATATTTCTGGTAATTAATATTGAGTGAGTCTCATTTAACATAATTTTATGTTATCAGATGATATCTCTTAAATTTTCAATTTAAACTTTTTTTTTGTTTTTAGAGTATGGCGAACCGCGCTTACACAGAGGAATGGCAGATTACTGCCATATGTGCTCGGGTTTTTATCCTAAAATTGATAAATGTCATCTTGAGGTAGTCTAAGAAGTCTTTGCCATGTCACTTTTCTAATTAGCAGATAACATATTAGGTAAGATAATGCCTGCAAAGTAAAAACTTGAAGTTGGGCTTTTTCCGCCAGCGTTTCAATGTGTGACAGATCGAAATCTTCCTCTTGGCCTTGCTCGGGAAGTTCTGCCCTTGCTGTGGAGCAAAGCTTCTCACTGTGGCCCCTCACACTTCAGGCGCCGAGTGTTCACACTGACAGCATGCACCTTCTGTGGCCATTGAAAGAATAATAAACCGCAGAGTCTGCAAGTACCACAGGAAAGCTGACAATTTTGAGGCCCAGTGATTTCTGTGCATGTTAGCAATGCTGCCATTTACTAATTAGTGTCAATGGTCAGTTTTTGTTTTAAAAGTACCTTAGTTTTTTTTTTCTTACACTAAGTGCTTTACCTTGTAAGTGAGACCAGCAGCTCATTATTTAGTAATGTAATGAGCATGAAGCATTTTTATTCCCAAGTTCTGTTTCTCATGGGTCTTTTTTCCAAAAGTTTTCCAGAAGTGGAACAGAGGACATACTCTACTGCTCATCTCTTCAGTATTAAATGATTTCTTTCTCTTTTTACAACATTTCGGTAAGAGGTGTCAGACACCCAGAGACATCACTCAGGACTCAGTCGGTGTCTGAAGACATCAGTGTCTTAATGTATTTTTATGACACTTTCATGCCACTTGGTGTTCTTCACAATTGGCAACCCAGTGTGACTTCAGTATTGTAGGAAGACTCCATCTACTTTAAAATATTTTAAGAGGCTTCAATGTATTGAATGGTATTTATTTGGACTCTTTTATTTCCTTATAGCTGATAATGCTCACTTTTATAAAGAAGACAATTTGCTTTTTTGATGTATTGTATGGATTTGGAGATGGGGTACAGTAAGTCTGTTGTTTCTGTGGATAATGCACAGATGTGTTGGAAAAAAAAATACTCACTTTGATAGCTTGGGCAAGATCACAGTGTCCGGCGCAGTCCTGAGCCTTTTTATGGGGATTTGTTTTGGAATGCGTTTGCTTAAAAACTGAGACATAAAACATGTACCTGAGACTCTTCCCCTTCACAGCAAGGAAGATGTGTTGTGCAGGAGCAGCCGCTGAGCTCAACAAGCTGTTTCCTAAAGGATGTGATGTGCTGGGTATTGCCGCTCCAGGGATTGTGTGTAAGGACCATCATTCCAGTACCTCTCTTACATCTGCTTTTCCTTCCTGCACTCTGATATACGTGTTGACGTCATCATGGTAGGATTGCTTTGGCAAAGGTCAATATGTACCCACTATAGGAGTTCCAATAAATTAGCCCACTGCTATTAAATCTTTTATCAGTCAGCTTAAATGTGACACATTTGAACCTCATGCATATATGAATGTGTATCTGTTTGTCACTCATACTCCTTTTTCTATTTTACATGTAATGGCAGTATGTGCAGAAGGCAAATAGAGCAGTTCTGTTCATATTATTTTTAAAAAGAGATGCAAAACAATTCTAAGATATCGTGCAGTGAATTTTTTTTTTGCCTTTATTCTACATTGTTACCATAATGATGATAAAGCAGTCAAAGTTCAGGGGGCTTTATTCTCTGTTTTCTTGACAATTGTCTATTGCTCTTAACACTGATGCCCTGAGATTGCATGATTTAAAGTTTGAAGCGGATACCTTGACAGACTGAAGTACAGGCCAGTAGGTTTTTTGTTGCTTTGGGTCCAGTTGTTTTGAAAGTGCACTGTTGGCTGTAAATTAGAGTGATGATGAATTGGCATAGTTTCATTATGGAGTGGTAAAATTAGGCTCCAAACATGCAAGGAAGAAAATGAATTTTTATAGTACAAGTGAAGCAGGCAGTGTGTCACCGTCTGTTGATATTGACTTGTGCTTTTATCTTTAAATTGGGGCCATATTATCTTCGACCCATGGTAAAATAGTGAGGCAAAATAGTATGCCTGATCTGAAAAAGATTATCTGGTCACACAGGGAAACTTAATAAAATATTGAACAACAGTTACATCAGGTGCATCTGAAAGACTGAAAATATCAGTCTAGCGTTAGTGAAAATAATGTTTAGTTTTCAAAAGAAGAAACTTCCATAAGCAAGACCTTAATGTTTTTTTGCATGCCATAAGTATCCAAGTCCGAATTAATTTGACTGAGCAATTAAACTAAAGATGGCAACGGGCAGCAATAAATTTCACATTTGGTTACTGAAGTAAAACTTGAGATTGATAGTTGTTTTCCCCTTTTTAAAAACTAGCGGATTATTGGTGTGTGAGAGGAGGCGTGAAGATGGGTAGAGAGAGACTAGATCAGAGGCGAGCAGACTGGAATTGATCCGTCTCCTTTCTCTGCCAGTGACTCCAATGGGGAGCAGCTCCAAGCACCCACAGGAACACCAAGAAGGGGAAGCTGGCTTTGCTTTATTGTTCCCCAATATGGACGGAATAAAGATACGCCCCTTCCATTTCTGCAAGCAGAGTTTCAATACAGCCACCCTTGAGGAAGCAGGTGGGGGTTTATTAACTCTTGTGTGTACTGTATGTATGTCAAGTCTTTTTGGTCTTTTCCAGCACGGTGTGTTTTTTAAAATGAATCACACCTAGTGGTAGTCGCTTAAAATGTTAAGACCCGGAGAATCAGAGGTCCACTGAACATTTGTGCCTCTTCTAAAAAGTTACTGCTGGAAGAAAATCAGAAGAGGCTTGTGGAAAGTCATGGTTTATTTGATCACTGAGAAAAATGGTGTCGGTGTGTTAGGCTTGGAAAAGCCATCCATCTCAGCAGTAATATGATCTGTGTGTCGGGTTTGTTCATGAACTGCGAAGGTGCCTGTTCTTACTTTAAGTGACCTGCTGGGGTCGCTGTGTTCTCTTCTGATTGTCACCTCCAGTTATGATCACATTAAATGGAGTGTTAGAGTAAATGAGGGCTAAATTGATATTGCTACACATGGAGAACAGACAGCGAGCAGAGCTAGTAGAAGCTGCTGCTGTCGTGTGACTCCTGTATGAGTGGGGAGAGGGCATGTCCGCCTGATGGCAAGGAATGAGCTGTTGCATTGCTTCGTTTGACCCCAGGACTCATTAACAACCCAGACTTGCGCGTTGTTCTCCTGTTCGGTTACGAGGCCTTCAAAGCAGGAGCTGCACGTTTCCTCAATAATGTCCTCCAGCCCCTGGCACAAGCTAACGTGCTGATTGCAGGAGGCCATGTGGAGAATGTGTTCTCCCCGCCCACAGAATGGTGAGTGGCAATTCCTGTTTTTTGGTGTGCTTCCTTATTGGTGCTTTATTTCAATACAAGTAGTCTTATGTTAAGAAATGCGAAAGGAATAAATGTAATGACAAGCCCATAAGGGAATGTGCCAAAACAATGTTCCATTGATATACACATTTCCTTATGAGTTTATCGTTACACTTTATGAAGTGGTTCTTTCTTAATGGAGAGAAAAAGTAACGTCTGAGTTCAAGTGTACTTTTCTTGCTGGTAATCAGCACTGTTGGCACCAGCTCGGTTGTGACTGACTTCTTACACGTGAGGTTTTTTGTTAACAAAAGCCCGGCTTGTGATATCCATTTACATCCCTTTTTCAACCATGCGTCAAGTGTCCAAAGAAGGTTAATCCAGCACTTTGCTTCAAAACCACAGTTCAAAGGGGGAAAAATAAGGCAGCCCACGAATATAAAGCAAACGTTGGAAAACGCAAAGCAAGGAGGGTTTGTGACCTGCAGGTCAGGTCGCAGGTAAGAGGTAGAGCCGCCATGGCCAGGACAAGAGAATATCCCTCAGGCTGCCTTGTGCTCTGACCCCTCTGTGTGCCTGTTTCCTTTCCGGAAAGCTGCAATGAAGGCTCCTATGGCGTCGTGGGCCTGGCGCTGAGCGGGCAGAAGATCCAGGGGGCATCGGTTTTGCTGGATCAGGATGTGAGCAGCGAGAAATCGGCCGAGGCCGCGGTGCAGCGCCTGAAATCGGCCAGCATCCCCGAGAGGAACACGCTGGGCTTCATGTTCGCCTGCGTGGGTCGCGGCCTCAACTACTACAGCGGCAAGCGCAACGTGGAGGCCGACGCCTTCCGCAAGGTCTTCCCCGGCGTCCCGCTCTTCGGCTTCTTCGGGAACGGCGAGATCGGTTGCGACCGCATTGTGACTGAAAACTACGTGCTGACCGACACGGACAACCTGCAGCACGGCTACACCACCGTGATGACGCTTGTGCATCTGGGGTAGCTGCGGCCGGGAGCCGTCTTTCGCGGGCTGTGGAGAAGAACCTTCGCGAGGTTGTGTAAAGAAACAAAAAGAGAAGTTTAATCATTCCAGCGTAAGACGTCTAGTTGACTTGAGTGTGTTGGGTTGAGTATACTTCATACAGGATAAATACGTCAGCTCAATGATACGACTGCATGATTATTCCGTAGGTTTTATGAAGCACTTTGCCGACACATTTCGAAGAACTTAGTTTAATGATTTGATTGATGGTGTTTCTAGACAACGGCAAATGCAAAATGTAACAAATCTGTACCATTCCAGATAGTTTTACTCTAAAAGGTTTCATAATGTACCCAACTCAAATGGATAGGGCTGTAGCAAAGGGGGAATTTCTTCCTTGGACGGTTCAGACTTTAGAAACGCGTCTGAACAAAGCTTTGAGCCTACGTGAGCAATAATTTCTGAGGGGAATTTTGCATTGCTTTATATGATTGAAAAGGATGATAAAAATAATTAATATGAACAAGGGAGAGAGCATAGCTGTTTTGTAGTACTTTGGAGGGAACAATAGGTATTTTTAATTAAATAAAAACACATATAACCGCACATGATTTGTCTTGCTTGTGATGTACAGCTCTGGTACTCCTTTTTCCAGGAGTGGTTTTTGTGGTAAAAAATTTTAGAAAATGTCGATGGAAGAGAAAGCTGATTATTCCCGCTCTTTCATGGTTTGTTTTTCTGTATTTTTAACAATATGTAAAGAAACCAAACATCATGATGAGTAAAAGATGAAGGGAAACTCTTTTCCTTTTCACTTACATAGATAAATTCAGAATATTTGTTAAAGAAAATAAAAAATACCAAAATATACTACAACAATTTATGTAAATTGTAGATCCCAATCATTATTTTTTGCTTCCTCAGAAATGACAGTTGTCCACACCTTTTACTCTTTTGTTCAGATTTACTGCTCTTTTGCGATATTACTCTTTCAGACTGTTTTTAAAAGCTGTCCGTGCAATATGTGTGCAGTGAGAATACACTTTTTCCTTTTCTTGGTTAACGGAGGCCATCTGATTGTATGTTAGGGTTCTGCGATTGAGGTTAGGGGGTACCAGTCGTTGTGAAGGTAGGTTCATTAAGGGAGGTGCAGCCTGCGAAACAGGCTGGGGCACTTGAAGAGGATTGGCGGCAGTGTAAATGTGTTTGAATCTAAATGTGTGGGCTGATTACTTACAGGCATTTACAGCAAATCAGGCAGGCAAGTGAAATAATTTGTTAGGAAGGGCCCTTTTGCAATGTGTCACTGTGTTTCATAGGTCTTTGGGGATTTAAAACTACCTAAACATCTGCAGCTAGCAAATGAACCTTTGAAGCATTTAGCCTTTGGTTGCAGTCCTGTAAAAGAATATATTATACATACTGGAAAAGGGAACATTCCTCTGGAAAGAAATATCTCTGCGAGGGACTAAGTGGAAGACTAAGCGGTACTGAGTTCCTGAAACGGCTTTGCATATTGTTGTAATTTTTTTTATCTGGGATTTGTTTTTCACAGTCCCGGGTTTGAGTCTGGCCTTCTTCTGTTCGGTTCCAATTCCGGGCATCTACCGAGAGGAGTCCGATATCCGAGATGATCTGGAAATCCCTGAGACCTGCTGGCCAGATTACTTGGGATCTTTAAATTGTCCCCAAGTGTGTCCCCCAGCTGGGGTGTAGTCCACCACGCGTCCTGGGACAGCTGTTTGGCTCTGACTCTGCACAACATCTCTATAGAAGTATTTTCTGTGTACATTTGTGCATTCTTCATATATCTTCGATATGTAACCCTTACAGTCGAAATATTTTTATTCAATTTTATTCATTCTCTTTGGAATGTACATTGTAAAAAAAAAAACACAACAACTTGTATTTAACATCTAAAAGTAACAATTGGGTTAAGGACATGCCAACTGCTTGGGTTTTCTATAATTTGACTCTAAATTGCAAGGTTTTCAAATTCCTGATTAACTTCACTCATAGGTTTAGTACTGTAGTTCATTGAGTCCTTCATTACAACTTGCCTTTAGTCAGATCTTTCCCAAACTATCTGCTTGAAGATGAACAGCTTCTGCGAAGGGTTCTCTTTCAAGTGGCGCTTTCCTACGGAAGAGATGTTTTGGATTTGGTACAAATACTGTGTCAAATGTGTGTAGTCTAAGGTGGCAGTTTCTCTCAAAGTGAAAGAAAGATCAACATTTTCTCTAACTTGGCAGAAGATCAATTAAGTCATGTTAGTTGTAGTAAAAATAATGAATGTGTTTTCAGTTTCAGGGAAGTGCTACTTTTATTTTGAGGTATTTCTATAGACACATTCACCATTCCTTCTAAATAAGTGTAACTGAATGGTGGTTTGAGTGTAGTTTAAACATTGAAACTGCTTTGGGTACATAGTACTTATCCCCTTCAAAATAGAATTGTAATTTTTGTCCTGAAAGGACAGGACTAATTTTGATAGTAAAAGATTAAATTGTTGGAAAACCTTTTAAGCTTGCAATCTCAGAGTATGTGGAGAACTATGGTGTCTTGAGTACTTCTGTGTACACCATGAAACACATGCAATTAACAGTTACTGTGGTGTGGTTGCATTTAAGTCAATCTGGTTTTAGTAAAGTGGATTGTAATAATTCAAGTTCTGCCTATTGTATATTCTGAATTATTGTAATGTTCTTTTTGTGGTGGTCAATAATCCCTAATGTCTTTTTTAACATTGTGGCACTGTGTAGTTGGTTCTATGCCCGTGTTGGTTAAATAAAATGTTTGGGGTTTGAGGTTGTGCATTATTCCTGTGTTTTCGCATTGCTTGGTGTGCTGCAGGTTTGCTCTGAAGTGTCGGCTTTTCATACACAGTTGAAAGACTCTTGTCTACCTAACAAAATTCAAATTAACACACAAGGAAATAAGTAGTTGGTGCTTCAGAAAGAGTGTTTTGTTTAAGTTGACAAGGTACTGTACCTACCTTAGTAATGAGATATGAGTGCTTTTAAAAGACAACACTACCCTTTGTTGAAAGTATTATTGTCCCACTGTGTATACTGCTGTTACTTCAGTAACAGATCCTTTTTTAAGAAAATTATTTTTTACACTAGCTGTCATCCCATCATCAGAATGAAACTCTCGTGCTGAAAGCTGATCGACTCATCTGTTGGCAACAGGCTCTGATTAGAATGAAGCAGGCTGAGGGAAGTTCAGTTTTTTTAATAGGAAAATACATTGCCATATTTTTAAAAGGATCCAGAAATACAGTAAGGAAATGGTTTAGGGCCTTTTTTTCTTTTCAGAATGAGAAATTGTTTAGAAATTGGTGGTGGTGGAGAAGCATAGTTATTCATGCTTATTCAGCTCATGTAAGAATTTTTTTTGATACTTTTTGGCAAACACACATTCAAGAAATTTGTTGAGATTTGGGGGTTTAGAATCCTGTTTGCTCTATTTTTTCTTCTGAAATTCAGTGGCTTGTGGTAAATTTTGAAATGTAAAGCAACAGAGTATGCATCTGGCCAGAAAACAGTTTGCTCAGCTGTACTCAGACATTAGGGTCTGTGATTTGCTTTACTAATGCCCATATCCTTTAAGAAGACCTCAGGATTTTGAACCACAGGGTTATTGCTGGGTCTGGCCTCCAGCGCATTGGCGAGTTAGAGAGAGGTCGCTTCATTCTCCTTGGGTAAAATAGTGTGACCAAACAGATCTCCGTATTATTTTATTTCTGTCCCAGCCAGCACAGGTTCTGTGGTGTTCGGCTTGATGTACTGTAATCAATACTGATGCCCTTGTTCTGTCTATGTGTCTTTCCCTGTGACAGGCCGGTAACTGCAGTTCTTCCTGTGTCTCTGGGAACTTGATTGGGGCTTTGCACAGGCAGGGGACACAGTTGTAACCTCAACTTATATCAGTCATGCCTAGTTAGCCATGTGGCTTTCCTGACACACAGGACAAAGAACAGAATGAATAGCTGTCTTCCTACAGGAGTGGCTGCACTCTTCACTGATCAACCCATTCAATTTACTCTTTAAAGAGACAATACTATTACTGCTGCTAAAGCAAATATTTGCTTTATTGGAGATTGTATTTTTGTATTAATTTTCAGAAACTAGGTATAACTCTTGAGCTTTTTTTTTGCCAAAGCAGCATGGGTGAGGTGGGTAGAAGCTCTCATCAACTGACTAGTTCTTCACAAACTATTCCTTCTGAGTGTGAACTTTATTTAAATCTGGGCCAGAAATTATTCTGTAATGCCAGTCGAGACATTGAACTATAACTTTAACCCTGGTCCTTGAGAGCTACATCCAGCAGGTCTTTGATCACCCTTAGCAGTATAAATCACACTTATAACATCAGTTTGTGAAGACTTCGAACACATGAGTTTTGATCAATTGAACAAGTTCATTATTTCATTTAAGTCAGGAATTGATCAATAAAAGATCACCCATAATGCCTCTTGATTTGGCTGTTTGTGAACTCAAAGGATCAGGGAACCAATGGTTTGTTTTATTTTATGCAATAATAGCTTTAATTTTGAACTTCACATTTTATGTCCTAACCATACAAAAGTAAGAGAAGGCCTGTTTGTTTGAGCAGAAACATTTTAGTTAAAAACTGAGTGACTGCTCTATGCAGTGACTGTCTTTCAGGACATGTGCAGTGCAATCACAAGAACATATTGTAAATAATACAGATGGTCAAATTAAAATGTATTAGCAAAACACAATAAGTCTAATATCATTCAATGTCAAACAGTCCTAACAACTATCACTTAAATGAGAAACAAAAGCAGTGTCCTATTCTAAAAATAATGTGTTTTAACTAATAACAAATTTCTTTTTAGTCATGTGATGTTCATATTACATAAAAGTAGGATTCATCCATGGAATAATGGATGATAATGGAAAATTTGATAAAATGTTTAGTGATCTTTTATATACAGTCTCAAAGGGAAACTCGCAAAAAGTAAAGGCTTTGTCATGTCATCTTCATTTCTTTTTCACAGATTCACTTACAGCTCAAGCCTCATAGTCAAAACACTGAGATATTTCAGGTACCTTGAATGCAGAAATACAACTAAACTGATACACTGTTTTTCAGCTGCCTTGTCTGCCATTACTGGAGAAGCAACAAGTTCATCATTTCCCTTTTAACTTAAGTATGAAACATTCAGTTTTCCTTATGCTGTGCTGTGTTACAGTACGTATGTTATATATATATGAAGTTAAATCTAATTCCACATGCAGGTGACAGTCCCAAAATTGTAATAGTTTGCCATGGTTAGTACCACCATTTCCAAATTTGTTTAATGTAATTTTATTTTAAAGGAAAGGATTTCCAGTACAGTGAACACAATCCTATCAACAGCTATTGCCAAGTCATTTTTAATATCACTGCCTGAAAACTTTTTTAAAAATACCTTTAGGCATAGTTGCAGGGCAACTATGGTGCTGCAGGTAGCTCATAAAATAGCAATTGAATTTTAAAATGAGAGGTTTACTGTTTTTTCTCTTTTTTTTCCTGTAACCCAGCAATGAACAGGTTTTACTGTGGTTGCTCTAGAAAGAAGTCGGCAAATGAGAAACTGCTGAGTCTCTCATGATGGGAAGATAAGGAAACAGAACCAGCACTTTCTTGGAACACATTCTGTTCCATCAGATATTGATCAGTATTGTTAAGGTTAGAACAGAGGCACTTCTTTAGACAGAGCAGAAAGGGTCAGCTACCCCAGCCATGTTGTGGATGACAATCCCCTGGCTTCTTTCAAAAAGAGATCCTTAGATCAATTAGCTACTAAGTACCAAACACAACAGGCTAGATGGACTGAGTGCCTTCTTCGGGTTTGTAACTTTTCTTATTTCAGTTCCCGGCTGATGGTTCCTTTGCAGTATTTTGCCGTTTGGATGAGATAATTGTCAGAACTCAAGCTGATGTGACTGGGATTTCATGAAGTCCTTGAATACGTATCCAGGGATTTTGGGAAGGCCCTAAATATTTCAATAAATATGCAAAATCCATTATTAAAAATTTAGCTCTTGAATTCATGTTCTTACAGTAACATAAAAAATAGAGATGATACATGACTGATCCCTTCCTGTGTATAGATGAGTTTTGTCAAAAGATGAATAATTAACAGAATTTCAGACATGGCTTCAGCTTTATTTTACAAATTAAACATATAAATAGTACTAAAAATGTATAAATAGATTTTTCAATGGGTGTGAAACAGTGACATACTTAAGTTACTTTTTAGAAGACTTAAATAGCTGCTGTCTGTGTGTTTTTTTATGTACTTTTGAACACTAGAATATTATACATTTTTATTGCCTTTACAAAGGAGGGCAGTTTTATGATTAAAAGTCTATTTTACACAAATTCACAATAATGGAATTGCTGAAGGGAACAAAATAGAGTCAACAAAATAGTGATAAACAGAGCTTAGTCCCAAAGGGTGTACTGTGCAGTCTGAGCCCAGACACTGACTCCCTGCTGGGAAAACAGGGATCCACTGTAGTTATTCCCTGACCTCGGTAAGGTGTTAGTGTTTCATAGCGATCTCCATCAGTGAAGAGATGGGAATACCCACGTGCATTGCTCTACAGTAGCGTGGTCTTGTTTTAAAAATGTAAAGAAATAATTTAACGTCTCCTGCGATTCCCAGATTTCATGTTCACACTCTGTTGGCGTTTATCAGTCCATCACTCCTTGCGGTCCTGCTTTCTTCTTTCCTTCTGCGGATTCTGCAAGACACCCAATGATACCTCTGGATCCAAAATTCACTGGTCCTGGTCACCCTGACGGTTTGACCAATCTAACACCAGCGGCCAGTGAAAAATTAGACCGAAGGAATTTGGATCCAAATTAATGTCATTTATATAGCACTTTCCAGCCCAAATGTTTGTCACAGCGTTTTCTTGTTGGCAGTTTAAAACATTATTCAATTGGAGGATTTTGAAGAACCTGGTTTTAAAACCTTATCTTTGACTGTTTCTTGAGAGATTTGCTGACCTGCTTTTTCAGGTCATGGGTCATTGTTAATTCAAACCTGTACCTTATGTTTTCTTTATTATTTTGTTCAATAAAACATTCATGGGCTTTGTCCCATATGTTCGCCATGCCCTCCTGGCTATAAGCAGGGAGGCCTTATCGTAACGTAAAAGAAACTGTGATCTCAGAAGGTCGGAGGGGCTTACCAGTCAGCTGTTGCACTTTTCTTCTATGTAAGGAAATTAAATTTAGAGTCTAATTTCAACTCCAGTTCTACACATTGAATTGTAGTATTTCATAAGAGTTCATATACCACCAGAGATGCCTTTTTTAATTTATCTAGCAATAATAGTTTAGGAACTCCTCTGCCCGTCACTGCTGACACCTGGAGAATAATTGTCCATAATTACGCTGATTCCCCCTTCTCACTGAACTGCAGGCAGCTGGTCGATTTTGTGCTGACTGCTTCCGATATTTTGTGAAAGCTTGCTAAAAATGCCCTTTTTGTGTCTTGTAGGTGAGTGGGTTTTTATTCTGTACAGTGGAGATATTATCTATCTCAAGGTTTCATTACATTTTCAAAAGCAGTGAGCTGAGTGATAAATGTCAGACTAAACCGCAGGTGCTGAAAGACTCCCAGTTTTGTTTAAAAGTATATTTCTGTGGCCTTTTATGTACACTGTTCTGTCAGGCTTCAGGAGTTCATTTTGTATTAATTTATGACATATATAAGATACATCTAATTAACAATTGCAGGTTGAGTTAGAAAAACAATACATTTTTATTAGTATCTTCAGTCTGTTTGAGGTATGTAAGCAATACTATTTTTATTTTGTTAATTGGTCAATTTGGACCTAGAAAAATTCAAAAGTTCAGTTCATTTTAAGCTGTTCAACACATGTGAAAGAAAATGGGTTGGAATATGTTTACAATACTACATTATTTTATCTGTAACAGATCTACACCGATCTGTGCCTCAGCTTGGCAGTCTGCTTAATAGGATATACTGTATGGTGATGTTTGCTCCATTCTCATGTCAGTGGATCTTTAATGGTCTGTATTATTAAACTCAGATAATTTAATATATACACACCTCAAGTCAGCAGCTTTCTTTTCTTGAAGTTAAGAGTATCAAACTGTGTAATTGTGTTCTGACTAAACTATCTTTTCTATCAGCTTGCATCCACTAGTGGAAACTGAAAAGCAAACTTCCAGAAGAATGACAAGTAAATACACTACTTTTATGAGACCACCTCGCTTACCATGCCTAAAATACATTTTGCACCAAAGGCAAGCTTGATTAATGATAGCTTTCCAAGAAGAAGCCCAGATACCAGCCAAAAACATTGCGCAGTCAAAGTTAAGATGCTAACAGTATAGTTGCCCATAAAGTATAACTGTCCATCAAAAGGTTTGCAGTGGTGAGAAAAGAGGTGGCATCAATGAAAGTGAGGAAGCAGGCTTTTACTTACTTCCAAGAGCAGTAGATCACAGCAGCGAGAGCCACAAGAATGAGGAGCAGAAGAATGACCACAGCTGCTAGCATCCCTTTCTCACTGGCATCGATGGAGCTGCTCGGCAGCTGGAACTGTTCACATCTGCTGCCTTTGTAGTTTTCCTGGCAGCTGTTAGCGAAGATGGGATTTAGATACCGCACACCCAAGTAAAGAATCATTCCCAGATAAGGAAAATGATTCTTACTCATTGAACAAAAAGAGGTTTAACGGGCTCTAACCTGCAGACTTTGAAGCTGTAATGAGAAGTACCACAGATACATTAATTTATAACTTTCTATCAATGTACGGTATTAAAAGCCACGTCATCTGAACCACCACCCCTTTTTGTGTTCATTTTTATTTGTTGGGCCTTTTCGAATCATTACAAAAGATGAATGGAAAAATAGCCCAAAGAGCTACGCTGACTTGGAGGGCTTGCATGTTAAAACTGACCCCTCCATGGTGGGGGTCATGTTGTCACTCTCTAGCAAGTATTTGTTTTTCAAAAAAAGTGTCCAAACCAGAACTAAAAACCCAACAAATAAGATGAGACAGATGGCTTCGTCTTTTCTTTTAATTGACTGTGTTCTAAAGCCTCTTACACTGCTTCTTGAGTGATTCCTGCACTCAGACACTGGCTCAATAATGCGTGTCCTCCTGGTCCTTATTATTATTGCTATTCTCATTCCCCAAAGTTTTTGTGTCTTTCTTACGATTCTGGAAATTGAAAGGAAGCATGAATAAGGCTTTTGCATGTGATAAAAAGGAAGGCACCTCAGTTTGATCTGAGGGCTAATTGTGTTAGATGCCGTTTTTTTTTGCAAAGCAGCAATTTGCCACATTTAAAAGATGAAGCATAAAATTGTTTGATTGTAATTTTCTGAATAACGCAAAACATGAGTGTTAAAATTCAAATATAAGTGATTTGCTACCATGCTCCTCAACTATGTGGTGCTATCAGATTAAAAAAGAGGCATGGATTTGGAAATGAGAGGACGAGTTTTCATCTTTGTGATTGAATTAGCTATTCTTTTGCAAACGTTTAGTGTAGAAGATTAGAAACATCAGCATTCATCAGCTGTGGGACAAAGCATTCAGAGGGCATGGCAGAAGCAGAATTTCTAATGATAGCAATTGTCTAATAACACAAGCTAATACAATGCACATTATTTATATGAGCCATTGCGCAAGTAGCATATCAAACATAGTTTTCAGTGTAAGCGCATAGCTTATTGAAAATTGTGACTTACACACAAGATGGGGTAGAAATAGAGAGGATCCTGTAACATAGTCCTCCATTAAAGCAGTAGGATGCTTCAGATTCCTCACATGGCTCTCCATGCTCTGCAGAGTACAGTGAAGTTTTATATAGTATTTATACCCATCAGTAAGAAGAAGCCTGGCCTTCTGTATAGTGTCCCGTGAAAATACAGTCTTTCTTCCCTCTATACGCCAGCTGGGATAGGAAATTCAAAGACACCGGGGGTGTGGCAAGGGATCCATCCTGCCAGGACTGTGCAAGGGCAGAATCAGGCCACACAGGGACGTATAAAGACAGTCAATCAGTACTTTCGTTGTTTTTTAAAATATATGGGGCATATATTGGAAATGAGAAATTTCTTTAGTTCTTTCCATTTAAAAAATTGATCCCTGTTGGGAGGGGTTCTTGAACTCCCTAAAGGAGTTTTTGGAGTAATTTGTATGCAGTTCTCATCACAGGGAACCCGTTCTTTGCCCCAGTATTGGAACTGACCAGAACACAACGCAGGCAGTTCTTCATTGTTCTGGTCATTAACAAAAATAAAAAGTCAGCTGCTGTATGCTGATTTAACATCTAATCAACACCAGAAACAATTCCAGCTACATGCACAGTGTTTTTAAAGAACCAGTCTCTTGTTCAATCCCCTATACACTGCCCATTCCTTCAGGTACTGTATGTTTACCTTTAATCTCATGACACGTTTTAGAGTAGTGCCAAAGGACAAGTAACAGCATCTGTCCACCAGCACAGGGAAAGTCTTGCCTTCAGTTTTACAACATTACATTATTGATAAATTATTAAGGCCATAAGGAACCATGATTTTTACCTGCTGTCATCATATGTCCAGATTCTGTTCTTCTGGTTTATATGTTGTTTCAGAAAATGAAATTCTGAGGTGAGTAATAATTGGTTTCCCTCCTGAAAAATAAGCATAAACATTTCAAATGAGTGGTGCCAAAAGGTACTGTAAGTGTCATGTTTTGTTTTTGTTTTGAAAAACATGTCCATGTTTTGAAAGGACTGTGTTTCAATTTTGTTTTCTGGTTTCACTTTGGAAATGTAGTATTTTTGTAGTATTATTTCCGGACAATAATATGATGATGTACGGTATTTTAGTGGGGAATATGTACAAACTTCAAATGTAAACTTGCCTTAATATCTGATCCCCTTAATCACCTTACAGAACATGCATTAATTATCATTCCATTATAGAATGTTTCTAAGTTCTACTAGATGCTTAGAAACTGCTGCAATTAAAGTGGTTCATGTTTTTCAATATCTAATAATATTCCATAGCACTAATTAGGTTGATAGAAGGAGTCTTATCCCAGGGTGAATGGCAAGTTCTAGTTTCATGATTCTGATTGCCCATGGAGTACAGGACTTTGACCTTTTGTTATTAGAGGGTGTTTGTGTTCCTTCAGAATAATATAGCCAAGCAGAAACCTAAGGCTTATCTTCAGGTCTGACAAAAACAAACACATACACTCCTTTGTGAATAGGCATTACACTACTTTAGTATTAAATTCTCATCTTACACAGACATTGTATTTCAGGTAATCCACATGCGAGCTGTAATATAACCTCATGAGACATCAGATGCCAAAAGACACCTGATTGTTTCATGACTTCTGAATAGCTCAAGACTGCATTCTGATCTTGTCAGATCTCGTGTGTTAAAGCAGACTGGCCCTGATCAGTACCCAGATGGGAGACCTCTAAGCACAACCTGGATTCTGGTGTAAGAGGTGCTTGTGGACCAGTAGCTGGAGCTCTTCCCTCTGAACCTGAATTTACAAACTGGTGCCCCAGTATACTGGCAACATTCTGTGCTGTGTGATGTGAGGTGGTGTTCCTTGGGCAAGATATCACACCAAGCTCCTGACTTCATTAAGGTTCGCAAAATCCAGTAACTTGCTTGTGAGAATTGGTGTATTAAACCCACTGTCCTGGCTAACTTGGGCTTGCGTAATGTGGCCTTTCTGTTATCCTCCCTTATTTCAGCTGATGAGGTCATTTCTCACGTCCCTGCCCAGTCCTCTGTGGTTTGAGTCTGCAGGTACAGTAGGTACATCATGGCGGTTGGTGCACTTCACTGGTCAATGAACAGGGTCCCTTCCTACATGTAAAACAGTCTGGGATCCTTTGAAATGAAAATGAGCAGTAGGAATGCAATCGATTATTGTTTTTACTGAATGTGGTTATAGAAGTCTTTTAAGCGTTCCATTCATTTTAATTCATTCTGCACTCCAGATTTTCCCTTACAGTGTAAACTAAGATGTATGGTGTAATATAAGCCAGGCAGTGACCTTCTCTCTCACGTCTCTGCTGTATAGAGTGAGTTAGTGCATATATATTGAAGTGAAACTGTATTGCATCATGTTGGCACCATCAGATAAGCTTCCAGATAAATCAGCGTTAACTTGTTCCTTCGAAATGACAGGACGTGCTGTAGCACAGCGAGCAGCACGTAACAAATACCGGATTATAAAAACAACGTAAATAGTCTGAACACTCTGTAGAAGACAGACTGAGAAAACGGCGGTTAAAGGGTTTTCATAACGAAAATGTTTAGTTGTGAGAAAAGTAGTTTACGCATCAATAGAAAATTAATTGTTACATAGACTGCGGTTGTAGGAGCACTCTAACCTGAGAGATTAGAAGATCATATCAGTGAAGAGTTTCGCTATCACCTTTTATTGGCTAAATCTCAATTCTTTACTTACAAGAAGATACACGGTGCTGATAGAGATGTCAATGCGCCACACTGGTCCAATTAATATGGGCAGCGTGGCGCTTGAGCTTTTCAGACAGGTTGTGACAAAAGAACAAGGCGAATCGTTCAGCTTTTACGTTAACGCTACAGATAAATGAACTGGCTTCATTTCTGGTTTTCCCGCATAGTTCAAAGATGGTAACCAATGTCCTGATGTCAATGCTTTCTGAGGATTACGATTATTCTTTTAAAGAACGCGACCGTCTTGTGAATTCATTTGACAAATAAGTCTTCTGCATTTTTTTAATTCTTAGAACCGACACTTTAACTGTCCTTTACTTTAGCTGATTATGCCACCCTATAAAACGTCCTTTTTATTATTTTAAAATGATCAAATACATTTGTAATAAATTAATTTGTGAAGTACTTACTGCATTTATGGAAAAAGAGAAATGGTCCTACCAAATGTCTGACATTTAAATCTGTAATTACCCGGTAGTGTTAAGTGATTAACACAAGGTGCTTTTAAAATAGCTGTCATACAGTAATGTAAAAACATTTCTAAAAAACAGTAAACAGAAAATTCAGTACTTACTGACAGTTTTTGACTTAATTCCAAGTAAGGTCTAGCACACTTGTCAAAATGTATCAGCCCGACTGCTTTCAAAAGTCCAGGCAATCCTAGTTACATTTTGGTATGACGTCACGCAAGGCGTGGGTATATCACCTAAGGCTTAAAAATGTAAAGATTGCCGTTTGTCCACATCGCAAATGGGGAAATATGTTCCAATACATAAGCTCACAAGTAACGTGGGTTCAAGAAACATGAACGTACGTACAGTGGAAACAAAAACGTTTTTCATGCTATTAATTACACACACCTTCCTTAATCACAGTGTCATCAAATGGTTTTCTTTTCATGGTGGCACACAGGAATTTACTGTAATACATTCTCTAAGTGCATTTTCAGATATTTGCAAAAGAAAAGGCAGGTGACATCACGATAACTCATATTCTTGGAAGTAACGGATATCAAACAGACTCTCCTCCAGTGCTGGGAAGAAACCTGACTGAAGATAAACATTTTCTGGTTTTCTGGTTATTATTGGCTTTTGCTTGCAGGTTTCTTCTGGTAAAATTCGTCAAATCTTCCAGTAACATTGAAAATCATCACTAAAACAGATAGGACTTTATTTTTAATCTCCACCTTGATGCCTCTGAGACAATGCTTACTGCAACGGTTATGGTTATACAGGTATGTATGGTACGTCATCATTTCTCTTATTTAGACGTTTTCTCTGGGGCATCCTGGCCTGCGTTCACCACTCTGCAGTTCATAAACCATGGTACAGGAATATATAGCTTTTAGAAATGTGGTAGCAGAGTCTGTGAGAACGTAAGCAAAGGCAACACCTTGCAAAATGTCATCCGATCATAATTTCTGTGAACATCTTTAAAACAACTTACTGAATTGATTTCAAAATCACACCTGTACAGTACATTACCCACAACCGCAAACTTTAGGTGCTGCCTCTGACTCAAAGACCCCAAAATCAATTCTGGTATCGATGCTAAGTGTAGTGCACGAAAGTGATAGCGCTTGTATGGGAACTCCCCGCCGTCCTATTGCGAAACCTCAATAAAAACAGGCCGGAACAGGATGCGTGGATGGCGGGAGAACCCGTTGTTTCTATTTCACTTGAGGCACGTCTCTTGGTGGAAGATGACGGGGCAGTTAAAAGAAGATGGAATTTCAGAAACGTAATGAAATGCATACCACAGGTTTGTGAGAAGCATTGTTCTTGACGGGCGGAAAGCACTGTTTTTGCTGAAGTGAAGTTTCAAGATTGTTAGAAGACAGTAGAACATTGGGAGTATCCACATTTGAGTATGTTTCCCAAAAGTTGTGTAAGGGGACAGCCCCAGGAATGCCCATCAGTACCTGTGCTACCCCTCCCCATGCCCATGACTGAAAGTTCACTTTTTTTCCCTTCATAATATTGCCGTCATGTTTTGGGGAAAACACTGACTATAATGTATGCAAAGAACTCCCTATAGATGAGGAAACTAAGCTTTTTTATATTCCAAAGAAGCAAGACAACAGCAAATCATGTCAACGAAGATATGAAAGCTTATTTTATCCAAGGACCCTCCACAGTCTTGAAATCAATGCTTCATTCACGTTTTTCCTAAATGAATTATTATACTGGAACACTCATTTCCAATGAATATACATCATATGGTCATATGATCATTAATGTGCTTTGTGATGGGCTGGCATGCTGTCCAGAGGGTATCCCGCCTTGCACCCATTGCTTACTGGGATAGCTTACAGCTGCCCCCCACCCAGTACTGGATAAAGAAGTTAGAAAATGTTAGAAGAAAGAGTGTTTCCATAGCAGGCAGCACAATATTGTACCAAAAAAGGACTTTCCTAAACGAATTCAGACGGCATAAAAATGAAACTATGTAAAATTCACACTGACAAGGCATATCATGCAAAAACACTACTGTATGTTGGAAAAACATGCTGTCTTTCAAGTAGTCATTGGAATAAACTTGCTTAAAAGCAGATCCTGGAAATTGCCTATGGCCCGTTGATAAGCTTCTCCTCATGTTTATAACTTTGTTATACGTTATAGGGCTGGAGCGGTGGCTCTGTGGCTAAGGATCTGCTCCTGTGGCTGCAGTTGAAATCCTGCAGCCGGCAGAGGAATCCTACCCCGTTGGGCCCCTGAGCAAGGCCCTTCACCCCAACTGCTGCAGGGGCGCTGTACAATGGCAGACCCTACGCTCTGACCCCAAGCTTCTCTCCCCGTCTGTGTGACTCAGGGAGAGCAAGTTGGGGCATGCGAAAAAGACAAATTCCTAATGCAAGAAATTGTATATGGCTAATGAAGTGATCTATCTTATGTTATACAGTAAAGAAACAAGTAAAAGGTTTATTCCAGCTGAAAAGAGAAGAAAGGAAACACAATGTTTCGGCTGTGGAGCCTTCTTCAGGTGTGAAATGTTGTTTCTTTTTTTCTCTTTTCAGCAGGGAATAGACCTTTTACTCGTTCCTTTGCAGCCTACCCGTGCTGACGCAGCTCCCTACTTGAACTTTGTTATACAGTAAATGAGTTTATATGTTTATACTAGAAAATTAAGATGGTCCAGTTTATTTGACCAGCAACCAAATGGGGATCCTTCTTCTATCCTTTGATGTGCAGTTGTTGCCATTTTTGTATGCAATAGCGTGAGGGCTTTGACAGCTCTGTGTTTTGTCCGGTTTGCTCCCAGGGCCTAGATCCCAAGCACTTTTGCAGCTACAGTTAGATTTTCAGCTGGACTCAATACAAGCTTCTCCTCTCTGTCAGTATCCCTTGGGTCCTCTGACTCCACTGGCCTCAATTTCTCTAACAGCTTTCATCGGTCTGGTCCCAGGACTCCTTTCGCATCAAAGCTTTACCCTAATTGTCAACCTCCAACAGCCAAACGCATGGCTTAACTTTCCCAACCTGAAGAGCACGCAGCAATGATTCGCCTGGCCGCGCTGATCAGCGCTTTGAGATTTCTGTCCTGCTGCTCACAAATGCACTTATTGGAAACAGCGCTCAGGAACATCCTAACTCTTGATGTTTGTTTTTTTTTTTGCCAAGCAGATCACCTCCATATTAAACATATATGTGTGCATGTGGACTTTCCAGTGCCTTTGTATCAAAAAAGATCTCAGCATGTTAAACACCAGCGGCTGTTTCAGGATCCATACAGTACCATGTCTGTACATGTAAAAGGCAGAGCTTTGCTGTAGCTTTGTTTTGCCTAACCCACACTGTTTTGTCTCTGTAGCATCACATAAATTTGATTTTGCATGAACGTCTTCAATTCTGTGACTAAAAATGAAAAGTGAACATTAAGTAAAGGAGCTTAAAGCTTTAACACGTAGGTTCTTGGGAACTGCAAAGCAAAGGGTTTGAGAAAATAGCAAAAATGTCTATTTAGCTTTTCAGCTACTGCTTGTCTACTGGTACATTATTTTTTAGAAATATGCTTCTCCTCCAGTAGGTTATATTAAACCTGAAATAGCTGTAGATATAAAAAACATATATTCAGAATTTCCTAATACACTACATGGTTTGAGAGCACATATTTAACAGTTTTTCAAAGGTAGCTGTTTTATCTCTGCCACTAAGAGTGATTACACTATTAAATGTTTCCAGGAACCCAAAATGATGTGAGATTTGTTTTAGTCTGGTTAGAATTTCCTTGGAGGAATCAAACTTGTGGAGTTAACACATACAGTACCTGCCTATCACATCTAGCTGAGGTGCTTACAAAAAAACTGTTAACGGAAACAGAGACTACTGACCAGAGCTAAAAACTTAGCAACGCAAAAAAGTACAAACATTGTGTGATTTGCACAGTCAAAGGGCTCAGAGTGTATCAGCCATTAAAGATATTTGCTGTGTCTTATAGCCCAATCTGTTACTAGGTGGTTTACCTGAGATTCCCTGAGCAACAGCGAGCAATCTCCAAGGTAGAGTGGGCATTGTTTAGTAATGATCTTCTTGTTTTGGGTGGAACAGTGGCCACGATTTACTTTTTGTTCCCCTGCAAGCCTATAGTAATCTCGTCTAGGTAAGAGACACAGAGATCTTCCAGCAAGGTGCCTACCCAGCTCACTCTTCTGTCAGGCACTGTGGAGCTCCCAGTGAGTAAGAAGATAAATGGTTCTGGCAAGCTGGCATGTTGTAGGAGCATGTCTGTAGGTTCTCTTTCTTTCCTTTCAGTACACGAGTCACTTAGCAAGTCATAAAATACCACAAATTGGTATTTCCAAATTTCAGCAAATAGAACCATACGAGAAGCAGTCCTGCCACAGAGGTAACAAACTTTCGATATTATAGTCAAGCTTGCAGCATGGTCATGAGCAAGCCTGTCCTTAACCACAGTCATGGCAATACAGAAGAAAGATTTGACACTTCAGCATAGCACATCACTGTATGTATTTTCCTAGCATGAATAGTGCTTCAACTAACTTACTGTATGACAAATATTAACAGTTGTGGATCCTCTTAATTGAAAATAGGCAACTTCTGACAATACTGGCATGAAACTCCTGTTCCAAGCAGATTACAATCCTCCCTGTTCAAGTAGAAAGAATTCTGACAATACTATAGATTATGTCTGAGCCAACGTCATACTTGTGTAAATGGCAGACAGACATAAAGCTCTGGTCATCCTGTGAGAGATTCCAGGTAGACTGCTGCAGCCATACAAGGACTGATGACAACGTCAGATAGGATTTAGTCATGCTGCTACTCCTGAGCTGTGATTCTTGGTAGTTTTGTCCTTGGCTTTTTTTTTTGGCCCTGTCAAGCTTTCAAAATCCAGTTACTGGAGAAAGAGAATGTCCATTCATCATACAGTATGTAGTCCTCTACAGAAATCCACAAAGTCTTCACTGGACAAGCAGCATGTGTACAAATTGCAATTGAATCCTGTCTTTTGTGACAATAATTGCAGTGGCCCCTTTTAGAAAAGACTTCATTTGTAGTGATTAATAGTTGTAGAGACAATGAGACCACCTCTGTAAATGTAACACAATACATTATTAATGTCTTATGTGTAGACATGCAAGCCCTGCCCCACAGCCGTTTGTGTTCATCATTGAGGTCTTTATGATGCCTCATTTATAAGCTGGAAGAAAAACTACCCAGCTGATCCAAGCACAGTAGCTGGAGCATCACGAGTACATGGCCCAGGAGATTGCTGTGAGAAAACAATAGCTGTCACTGACAGTATTTGACAGACTTGCTCTTGTAATGAACAGACATGCTTATGAATCCTGCTTGCTGTAGAGTCAGTAAGTCCTCTTGGCTTTCAGAGATCTGCTTTATTTTTTACATTAGGGCTGTGATCTTATGTGCAAAGGACTATCATTTCATCCCGGAAATATTCTAGGTGGGAGCCGTGTGCTCTCTATTCAATGCAGTGAAAACCAGAACAGGTTTCAGCCTGATGTGCCCTTTGGCTCAAATATGTACTATGTGTCTGTGTGTGATCCTATCTTATGGCACTTGCTTATTTGTTCTATGCATTTAATATACTTAATATTTTTCCAGAAAGGTTTGATAATATGTATATTTGGTGGTGAAGCCTTCCTTTGGTGTGTATTTGATAGTTCTTTGGTAACTATTTTATTACACTGAGCGTTTCTATTTAATGTCCATGTCCATGTTGATGATGTTTTTTTTAATGGATTATGTTTATGAAGCATGCGTCAAATGCACTTTTGTGAATAATCATCTCACATAACTGTCATGGAAGTGTGCTCACACAGTACCTAACATCTCCATATAACTTTCAGTTGCTTTTACACATATTTTAAAGCAGTTGCGCTGGTACATTTACATGAGGGCAAACAGGCCAATTCTTCAGTATTTAGGCAGCTGATATATGCCAGTAAGCAGTGAAATTACTTTTCCACCAACTAAGAATAATATTTTATAATTAAGTCTGCTTATGCGTATTAGCTACATACTAATCAACCTAATTTACATAAGCAATTTTCTTTTAGTGACAGTTAAGCTGTCCTACAGATTTTGTGGAGATTCATAATATGCCCTTAAACTTATTGTGGAAAGTGTGTTTATTTAATTGTGCTCATTTGCATGAGTAAATTAGATTCTTCTCATCCCAGTACATCCCGGTACATTCCGGTGCACTGCGGTGTTACTAATGTATCACACTCTTTGAATTTCACGATGATTGGATTTACAGTTGTAGCGTTGTTAAGGAAAAGGTGTTTCATAATTCAGTTAGCTCTAGCTTTAAATTAGGGCGTTTTTTCTCCAATTAGTTGTATAAATTTGCTAAACAGATGGAGATGTGGTTTTTGTTTGCTCTATAAATGTGATGACTTCTTCTGTGCTGACTAATATGTTGACTGGGAAATATTTTTAGTTAAAAACAAAAATGCTAATAATAAAACTGGTCTTTATTTCGTTAATTATGTTGGCATTGTCCTAATTTAAGATACCTGCTGTGTGTTTTTTTCCAACTCAGCTATTGTCTGCTGTACAGTGAGAGAGCCTGGAAATTTTAATTGTAATATACAGAAAAAAAACATTTATTTGTAGAATTTGATATAACTCGTTACTTACAGAATTGAAAGTGTATGTGTTTAGACAGTGGAATTGCTTCACCTCTGATCCCGACACTTAAAATGCTGAGAATGAGGGGATGTTTTAACTTCTTTTTATTGTAAAGTGACATCAGTGTCAAAGGGGAGCTCAGACTTTACATCTGCAACTCAATCTGAAACATATGTTCTTCGCAATAAAATTGCGCAAATCGTAAATTCTTTAATGTTTTGAGAAGTTGATAACGAACATTTAAAAATTTACAGAAAATGAAGATGTGCGTGTGTTGTGCGGAAAGGGAAAGTAAATGCACTGATATTCCATGAAGCCTAGATCCTGTTCATTCTTTACTGTTAGCCTGTGCTGAGGAAAAGCACGTACCGTTGTAGGCACAAGATGAATGCGTTTTGTAGTGATGAAACCAAAACCTCTAACGGTACGTGCTGCTTTGGAGAAGGAGTTCTCTTTCCCTCGCATTCCAAGCATATTGCAATACACGGGGTGCTTTGGGTTGTTTCCGTGTTGTCTGCGTATCAGACGCCTCGTATATGACTTCTTAAATAAAGTGATAAATTTCCATACTCTTATAACTAAATTACGTCTCCATAACTTGACACTAGCTTTCAAATACGTTTACAGAGGATTATTTGGTTTAAAAACAGGGCTTCACTGTGCAGTACAGCTACAGTATAAATCAGACACAATTCCACAATTTTGCTGCCCTAACAGTGCTCCTAGTCCGTGTGATGGTTGTATTTGACACATTATTTTATGGATTGGATGGATTACGCATTCTTTTATTACCTTTGTTAAGGTGACATCCTAAAAAAGGATCATATCTCCATGGTCTAGAAGACCATCGTGATTATCAATGCAAACCTTTCGGTTCAGTTATCAATACAAACCTGTCAGTCGTTTATGAGAAGAAAAATAACGAGCGATGAATTTATATATTTTAATAAACCATCAAAATGGACTTTTCTATTGGTTAGTTTGCACAGCGCTCGAATTACGTATTTCTTTCATAACATAAAGCGCACATTCTCTCACTTCTGTTAACACTGCTTGAATATTCTCGTTTTTCCATGTGATCGACGCTAATTTGCCGTTTAAATAACAGCATTCTCCGCATCATCATTTTTGCTGTAACCTAGTAACATCTCCGCCGTTTCATTTGAAAGATTTTCTGTTTCCTTACACCTCCAAATGCTACAGACTGCTAAGCCTCTGATACTGAATCATGTCATGCTTCCACTTGAAAATCATTTATCTGGAGAAAATGGCAGGGGAACACGGATAAACAAATGACGGTTTGTATCCCCTGAAATATTTGAGAACCGACAACGAAGAACGAAATGGAAATATTTTCCTCTGTAACGTGCCATATAGATGCATTTTCCCAAGATTGTGTCTTTATGTCTCTGAATATTATGATAATTTCTAACTCCCAGTTTTCTCCGGTAGAATAACCCAATGACAATCACATATTTTGAGATAGCTCAACCCCTTCAGCAGACTACGGACAGCCTTGTTTAATTATAAAGAGCCTGCGAAGCAGCTATGAGATTGATTGATGTGTGCTTTAACCATCGAGGGGCTAATCTGCTTGAATGACGAATGGTTAAACCAATTGGTATAAAGATAACAAATCTATCCCCGTAGTGTCTTTATTTCAGGAAACCTGGAAAAAATGACTTCAGATACGGAGAGGGGCAATTGAAGCATAAAGCTGGTGTCTTAAAAAAAAACGAGGTGACTAAAGTCGAGCTTTCATTCGGCTTTACAGAGACCTATCGGCACAGCACAAGGTTGTTAGTGGAAATGTGTTCGCGTATCAGGACTGCGACTGCATTGGCAATGTACTGGACATTTCATCGTTTTCCGTCACACTCGTAAAAACCTCCTCCTTTACCGTTCAAGTCGATGGCGTTGTGATCGAATGGGATTTTCATTTCGCTTATAAAGACGCTACCCACCAGCGTTCGCGGGAATCTGAGGTTAATCACCTTTTCAGCACCTGGACAGCTCCTCGCCGTGGAAGACCTATATTCACCAAAAGGAGTCCCTGCCTGTGGTCGTGGGGAAAACCCTCTTCGAGCAGGAGCGGTCTGGTGTTTTCTCCTCGCTTTAAGGATGCACCTATCCAGTTATTTGGTTAGTCCGGGATACCTAACAACATACTGGTGAAGGATGATGCTCGGGTTTCGAATTCGACTCCTTCGATGTACCCCGAATTGTGAGCAGCAGAAGGGGTGTCTGTCCAGTTCAAACCCGCTAAGGATAGCAGCCTACACATTGCGAGACCGGAGCTTCACACACGCTGACCATCAGCAAGGGAGACATTATCATCATCACGGGGGAAAGGGAGGCACGATTACACAATGTAATCCAAGAAAGGTAGGTTGGATGCTCAGAACGAATCGTTCATTATAGTTTATGGGTTTCTTCCCTGCCTCCATCAGGAGAACCCCTACCCCCCCGCTCCTTTTCCACCACCACCACTACAGCCACACACATTCACACACCCTCTCTGCCTCCTCTTCTCTCGTTGTGTTAATTAAGGTTGCTTAAGACTCATGGTCAGAAGGTTCCACTAGCCTCAGTTGTTATTTACACGCGTATAATGAGCGGATTTGCGGACTCTGAAAAGCTGCTGTCTGCATTTGTAATCTGACGGATTTGGTGTGAGCGCAGGATTGAGTTACACAACGAGACAGAATGTGCACCGGAACCGACAGCGGTTCGAGGCCTTTCGAAGGAGCGAAGTGAAAGGGGGGGTGATAGAGAATTGTGGTAGAACTGTGAAAACATGGACGGGTTGAGACAACACCAGCTTGTGCTTTTCTGCTTACTCACAGAGAGGGATTGTGTGTATGCGAAAAAAGACGCAAGGATCTCCCGAAACGCGGCACGGGAAAGTATGAAGGAAACAGCCTCTGGGGTGGTAGTCTCGGAGCAAAGTGTTTACAGCGCCATAAGAGTGTTTTAGCTTCGACGTTTTAGTTCTGAGATACACGGATACAAGTTATGAGCGTTCGGTGAATTTCGTTCTTTGAAAACTTCCAGTGGTCTGTGTGTAGAGGAGGTAAAGAGAGGAAACGAACTGGCAACCACGACGTGATACTTCGGCAGGGACCGCTAAAAGATTAAATCTTGCATTTTCTCCAAGGCGAGGTCTGGGGAAAAGACGTAGAACTAATATGCATAGTTTGTAAAACTACTGTTGAAGTTCCCTTGGATACGAAGTAAAATGTCAACTTAAACAGTTGATTGTTGTACTGAATGTGACCAGTGTTAGATGGTGTTATTTCTTAGCTTTGTTTTTGTTTTGTCATAATTTAATTTCAAATTAGTTTAGCATTGAGTCAATGCCAGGTGCACTGAGGGCAGAAAGAGCTTAGAAGTCCACATAAATACTTTTTTGGTTAGTTACATAATGGCCGGAACACAGACCGGCCCTGACATGTGCTTTTTGCGATATTGAATAGCCACTTGAAGTGTTTGTTTTTTTCATGGAGAAAAAAATGTATATTCAGGCTGTTTCTTTTATGAAAATATATCCTGTCTAGAACCTGTTGAGAATAATTATTTTGCTTCCTCTAAACTTACACTATAGAAATATCTCTACACTTTGCATTTCAATAAGAATGCAGCATGCATCGTGTCTGATCCCAATATGTGATCTGGATCACTATGCAGACGGGACTCTTCATGCAGGACTAAGCTGTGGAGAAAATATATAACATCGAGCAATCTCAATCCAGAGGAAATGAACTGGTGTAGACATCTTTAATTTGTCTTTTGTAGTTTATACAGTATGTGTAGATTTGTAAAATATGTTTTAGAAGACAGAGACAAGAGTGCCCCTGAATGATGCTGTTCCAGTTTAGCTTGCTGTATTTTAAATGGAAGGTGAGGAAAATCCCATTTCATGTACAAGCTAGAAAATGAGGTCTTTAGGGGTGAGATTTTTGCTGAGATTTAAATAGAAGCATTATTCAAGAAGTCATTGGTGATTGCCTCAGGGCAGTGACCAGTTCTGCTGGCCAGTTCACAGCTTTTCACTCTATTCATTTTGATTAATTTGAAAAAACATCTTTGCTTTGAATGTACTTCAGTAGTATACAAGATTATTGTGTTTGTTTTGTGTTAAAAGATGTTAACTGAGTTATGCCTTTACAAGAGATATTATGCTACTAGTAATGATTTCTTTGCACAATTCCTCATGAGACAGAGGTGGTTTGCTGATTCATTGGTTTCTGAAATTGAACAGTGACATCTCCTAATAAAATTAATTACTATGGCCCCCACATTAAAATATCAGAAAGAATGAAATCATATTTAAAGCCAATGTTTCTTTACTGAGGGTATTTGGATTTTGTTTTATAAAAGTGGCTTATTGTTATCAACATTTCTTTTCAGTAAGATATTTTATTTTAAGAAAACTCTGACAAAAGTATGCAAAAGAATAGTTGGTTTTAAAAAAGCAAAGAACAAAATTAAATCTTTTTGAACCTCTCAGGGACTGAAGGTAAAAAAGCTATTTCCAGCCAAGAGACACACATTTCAATGACAGAAATCCAGAAATAAAGAGTGTTGCACAAGCACAGCAGACAAAAAGAAAGTAATTGTGACCACACCTTTTAATTGAATTATTTACAATGAACTTTTTATTAACTCCCTGTCTAGCTCTTTATGCAATAGTTTTTGTATTTGTTTTGTATTTCAGAAATCTGCATCTGAAAAATGTTAATACATTAGCGCAAATATTTCACAAACAATGGAGCTGGATTTAGAATAAATATTTGCGTCTGGCCAGTACCTGGATGGGAGACCTCCTGGGCAAAAATAAGGTTGCAGATAGAAGAAATCAGTACGGGGCGCTCACCCCGTGGTCTGTGTGGGTCCTAGTCCTGCCTTTGGTTGAGAGGTAAAACCAAGGTCCTGACTCTATGTGGGCATTAAAAATCCCAGGTTGTTTCTCAAAAAGAGAAGGGGTGTTACCCCAGTGTCCTGGCCACATTTACACCCCTGGACGTGACTAAACATGGCCTCCTAATAATCCCTATCTATGAACTGGCTTCATCTCTCCATTCTCCTCCCACTGAGAGCTGTCGTGTGGTGAGAGTACTGGCTGCCATCACATCATCCAGGTGGGGCTGCACACTGGTGGTGGTGGAGGGGAGTCCCCATTACCTGTAAAGCGCTTTGAGTGGAGTGTCCAGAAAAGTGTGAGTAAAGAGCATCACCCTGCTAGATTTAGGGAGAATTGAGAATCCTTGCTTTTGTATGTCTGTGAGTTCTGAGCAACTGCCATTAAGCATTTGAGAGCCCTAGTAGAAGCTCGAAAACTAAATCCAAGAAAGATATGTTAATGTTCTGGTGCTTACACTTCTTTAGCTATTTGATGTCACAATGAATTAAAAATAAAGGTATATATATTTCCTTCAGTTCTATAATGGATTTAAGTTGTTTAATTATGTCAAGGAAGTTAGTTGACGATTTAATTAGTCTTCACATCTACCTTACTGGATCACTATGATTTCTCATGATCTTCCCTTTTCCACTTGAGCTCCTCAGAATATTAATAGAATACTGGACGTGGGATTTCCAAAGTTGTCCCCTTTATAGTTTTGTCCTTATGCGCAAGGGGTTTACAGGTGCAACATTATGACATCGATATATGATACCTCAGTACCATTTTCAATCTGCAGATTCTCCTGATCTCCTTGACAGATCCGGTTCAGATATTTTTGAAATTTCCATGTAGATTGGTGATTGTTTTCTTTAATCCGCTTGTCACCCTGGGTGGGACTTTAAAGTGAAGTGTGTGCTCTCTGTATTTCCTGTACTGTATGTTTGCTGAGTGAGGTACCATAGAAGAGAGAAAGATACAACAGTCCAAGGGAAGCAAAAAGTGTTGCCCAAGCTCTGTGCTGAAACATTTACATCCTAACCTTCTGCTGAAGTACAGCTGCCACATATGGAAAACAAACTTACACTTCAAATATCGAATTCCTCTACTGTGAAGAACAGGCTAGGCCCGGCTGATCAATAATGGGAAGTGCTCACTGTTCTGCTGGGTGGTGGGAGGAGCTGGTCGGTCTTTGTATGCTCAGACCCAAACATTACTGGTAAACTCCACCATGATGGTTTCTGCCTGCCCCAGCCTACGAAGTGTCATGTTGGAAATGGAAATGGATTTTTTTGCAGAACAATGCACAATATTGGCAGGAAACTACAACTGATTTAGCTGTGTGACTGTGAGGATATTCTTAAAACATTTCTGATACATAACCTTAGAGGCCTGGTACAACTGGACAATAGAACTACTGCTGTATGAAGAGCCCAGCTGTATTAACATGGGCACTGTCATGCATGGCAGTATATTTAGTGTACATTTACACAGCGTGCTTAGCTAATAATAATAATAATAATAATAATAATAATAATAATAATAATAATAATAATAATAATTGCTTACACTTATATAGCGCTTTACTGGACACTCCACTCAAAGCGCTTTACAGGTAATGGGGATCCCCTCCACCACCACCAATGTGCAGCATCCACCTGGATGATGCGATGGCAGCCATAGTGCGCCAGAACGCTCCCCACACATCAGCTATCAGTGGGGAGGAGAGCAGAGTAATGAAGCCAGTTCATAGATGGGGATTATTAGGAGGCCATGATTGGTAAAGGCCAATGGGGAAATTTGGCCAGGACTCCTGGGTTACACCCCTACACTTTTCGAGAAACGCCCTGGGATTTTTAATGACCACGTACGTAATTACATACGTACTTACAGATCATTACAATGCTACAATATATATGTTCTGTGCAATGTATTTCATGTGTTATCTATTTTATAGTTCTGTGCCGCTGCAGAAGTACATGATTATTTTGAAATAAATATGTAGATATAATTTAAAACAATAATTTATACAGTAAGGAGCAGTATGGTGGTGCAGTTGTTAGCTTTGCTGCTTCACAGCGCTGGGGCCCTGTGTTCAGTTCCGGACCTGGACTGTTATCTGAGTGGAGTTTGTATGTTCTCCCTGTGTTTGTGTGGGCTTCCTCCAGGTGCTCCAGTTTCCTACCACAATCCAAAATCATGCTGGCAGGTACGCTGGTTTCAAGTATATACGGTTTAATTGCCTTCTCGGGAAATTGGCCCCAGTGCGAGTGTGTGCGTCTGCGCTTGTGACTGTCTGCCCTACGATGGACTGGTGTCCCATCCAGGGACAGGCTTTCGGGGACAGACTTGGGCTCCCCCGTGACCCAGAATTGGAAGAAATGGTTAGAAAAGGGACGGAATATGCAGTATACAAAATAAGCAAATCACCAACAGAAACAATAACATGGTAACTCCATGCAAGTAAATGTGTTATTGCTATGGACAGTAAATACATCCTCCCTGTAAAGTGTTGCTGCTTTATGTCTATTTCATTTTGTGCTGCTTGATGTACTGGTGTGCTGCATTCATAATATACCACATGAAAATGATGGGTATGCCTGTACACATTGAAATCCCTTCTTTTCATTGAAATTGTCTTCTTTTCTTTCTTTAGGTTCACAATGTTTAAATTTGCTTCCCTGTGCACACTACTCGGGAGTTAGAACTGGGTGAAATCATATGTAATCTCAGCCCACATCTCTCAACATGGCCAACCCTCAGTAAGTATGAGCCTCTATCTTCCTGACCTTCATTAGCCCTGTGCAGTCTTTCAGTTCATGCATGCAGCACAGCTGAAACACAGTCATTCAGTTGCTTCACACAAGAAGCATATTCCTCATTTCCTAAGTATTCACTGGTGCCACTTGGGAATGGATGAGCCTGTTTGAAATGCGGCAGACCTCACCTCTCCTAACAATTTCACTTACCTTGCCATTTTTTTGATCAAACACAATCTATAGAAGATTGAGTAATTGATGAAGCAGAGTTAGGCTCAATGTGAACAAGGAGATACGAGGACATTGTGAGCTCACTGCCTGTGGTCCCTCTTGATTTGTTTTTTTGCTTGCTTGGTTCTTTTTGTATGCGGATCCACAGTTGTTTTAAAGCAAGCAAGGATTGTCAGATTTGCTGGTGAGCTTCGTGTGGCATGCATTACCTGCCCTATTTCCTTCTGAATGCTTTGTCTCACATCTAAGTGTGTTAACTGATGCCTCAAGCATCAACGTGGAACACAGAGATCAGGTCTGTGGGGAAAACAGCAAGGAGGGAGTTCTTTAAAAGCTGTGGTGCTCGTTGTTTTCACGTGGTCTTCTTTATAAAACCATAGCTAGTTAACACAAGTGTAGGAACTCATTTCTCTAGACACACAAAGGGTACTAAAGAGATGCATGTCAATGGAGTATTTCATATTATCAGTAAATATTCCCCACTAAATTGGTGTGATTTCCCACTATTTTAATATGCTGTTTGAAGGAAGATTTTGTTATTTTTCCTGGAATAGAACATTGGCTGCCCTCTTGAGACCAAGGCTCACTTCACTTACAGTGAGGTTTTGTGGCCGGCCGACTGTAGATACAAGTATCATTTGTACAGCATGAAAATAAAATGGGATTGTGAACTATGTGGAGATCGCACACCTAGAATAAGAAAGTAGTAAAGCATCTTTGAGCTGGCTGTGCCAAGCCTGACACTCAGAGAGACGTGAAATGGTTTGGCTATCCAGTGTTTTGTTGTGCTGCAATGATTTTGCCCTATCCCTCTGTCCTTCTCCCCTTGATTTTCCCTCAGGCTCTCCATAGAGATGAATCGCAATGTGTTTGCACTGGATAACGAGTATTTCAATAAGTACTGAAGGACGTGTGATCAGCGAGCCACTGGCCATCCACAGGCAGCTGCAGTACAGCCCCTCACTCTGAGGGTTTCTTATACTTTTTTAGTATGCGGTAGCATCTTCCCCTAGTCATATCCTTATATTAGTAATTACTCTCTGTGTGGCCCTCAAACAGCTCCTGCATGATGATAGCATAAGTGGGCTGCTGTGTTGAGAGTCGTAAGACACGTTTCAGTCTCCTGGTCTCCTGGATTAAAGGAGAAGTATTCTACTGATGTAGTCCCTTCTGCTTTTTTCAGCTTGTCCAGGCATCTTTTTAAATGTATTTTTAATTAAGTGACCATGGATTGGGAGCAATGGGACTGGCTACAGTCAAGCAAAAAGCAAAGTGTCACTGGGTCATGTTAAAGGTTAATCTTGAAGCTCTGGGGGTCTCACTGCATTTCTGTCTTTCTTGGGACTTCAACAATTGGATCAGGGCAATTTTATAGACCGTACATAGCATGTATTGTCAGCTGTAAGAGTCACAGATTATTAGTAGCCTTAGATTATTCACCTACTGTACAACCTTTAAAAGTTTTTTCTAGAATGAATCAGTGTTTTGTAAAATAGTTATTATGGATGAGTACATATACAATAGCTGAATTAAGTGAGTGAATGATATTATTTTATATAAAGGAGCTAAACCTCTTTATTATTGTTATTATTATTTTTATGTTTTAACACCTCATCATCTTGGGCTGATTTCATATGAAAAAAGAGACTTTGAATGCAAAGCCCTGTGATGATAATGTATACACAGTTGGTTTTCCAAGAGTCTGCTGTTATAATGCTGCTGAAGTTGAAGAATTCTGAGATTTGTTTTTTTGAAAATGCTTCCCAAAATGCAAGAGCTCACAAAAGAGAAAAAGGTCTCATTAAAGGTTGTTGAATTTAAAGAAAACCATCTGACCCCACTTTGTTTATTTTTTCAAAACCAAATATTGCCTATCACTACCTTTTCCCTAAGAATCAGTTATGTGAATCATCACAACTAAATAAATTCTAAGGGTAACCCAGTTTCCACCCCACCATGTCAAACAGATTTTCTAACAGAAGTTAGACCACCACCAGGCGTTGTTTCTGAAGACAGTAGTTTGGTACATTCTTGTACACATCTTTGAAATGACGTGCTCACACTGGAGAGATGTTTTTTTAATCACTTTTTTAAAAAATAGTTAATAAAAAGGATAATAAATGATCATATTGAGAAAGAATAATGCACAGAATGGCACGTAAACCACAAAATAACAGGAAGCAACAGATACAGTACTTCTACAGAAATAACTTACTAAAACATCTGTATGAAAGGACTGCATTGACATTTTTTTATGGCGACTCATCTTTAGTCTATGAGAATGCAGATATGAGAAATAGATGGGACATTCTTTAATTTTTGTTGTGAAACATATCTGGAGCTATTTTAAAACTTCTTTAGAGTTCTCGAAGTATGGTTCCTCTTTTTTGTGTTGCCAATTGTCAGATTTTTAGTTGAAAAAAAGGTTGCTTTTACAGTAGTGAATCACAGTTGATGCATTTGTAGGACTAAAATCAGTCAAAGCTTCAAATTTAAAAGACCTACAAAAAAATCATCACATTTTTTGAAAGGAGAGAAAACAACTATTTGAAGGCCATACAGGGACGTATTACTCCTTTTGTAAGTTCAGTTATTCTTTCTTTGTAGCTGTCAGACATAATCTCCTGAACTGTTGTTCTGTTATAGCTGAACATCATACTTAATGCATTGCTGAGTGAGATTTCTGAGTAATATGGGCAATAGTTGTTAAGAAAATGTATTATCAACATTTATAACAGATACATGGCAGAATGGTGTCATTCTACATATTAAATAATATAGGCAAGGTCTGTTTTAATTTTAGTGGTTCCATTAAAGCTTCCTTTATAACCAGCAGTATTTGGTCACAACAGCAAATCCTGCCTGCTTTTGAACTCTTGCAGTCCTCTTCATTTTGCTTTGGGCAGCTTTAGGGAGTTTACCTCCAAAGACTTTTTCTGGGCTCTTTTTGTTCCTTTTGTTCAGTCAAGAGATCAATCCAATCAAAGAATCCTGACAAGTGGTGGTGTCTTTGCGTTGCAGGAGAGTCAAACAACACAGAAGTGAGGCTCAGCATTCATTTACCTTATCAAATGAACACAGGAAAAAAAAGGCAAAAATTGCTACTACAGGGAAGCCCTTGCTTGAAAGAGGTCTTTGCCAAATTGAGACTTGAATCCTTGCCTGCATACGGTATGTGTTCTACACTGTCTGAGCCTTCTGGAGAGGAGTGATATCTGCAGATTGACCAGAGTTGCTTAGCAGTTGCAGAGCTGAAAGGCGACCACATGGCAGTACTACCAGAGGTAGTTTAAACAATGCACCTGTTAATAAAAGGTCTGTATTAGAAGAGCCTCTATTTTGCTGCTACAAGCAGGCCAGCTGAGGCTGAAATGGAATCTTTCACTGAAGAATGACTGTGCTGTCCAATCAGACTTTACTGTTTTCCTAAAGAATGTCACTGTTTTTGTCAAGGTTCTTTTTTTTTTATAAATCTAAGTTAAAGTGACAAGCAACCCTTATTTTTATACCACAAAAAAAGTCTAGGCATGCCACTTCTTGAGTTTCAGTTATACCAGTGACAATACATGTCTTACAGTATACAAATGTAATTTGATGGATGTATATGCACAATTTTTCATTTTTTTGTACTTTGAAGTCAAATGATTTTTTTAGCCATTATTTGTCAATGCGGGTCAGTTTGACTCCAATTACATGGCAGGGATGACATCCTTCTATTGAAAATTGTAATTGTTTTGGATTTGCTTGAAAAGAGACATGTTCTGTTTATTATTGAACTCTCTCCTCCCTGCATTGCACATAAAAAGCAATGCCAGTACACTGTACCTCAGTATGCATTTTATAAAGATTTTTAATTCACTTTTAAAACAGAGCAAAGCAATGTTAAATTAAAATAAAATAAAATTTGACTCCAGATTTCTGAAGAACTGGGTGACATATGACATGGAACTGAAAAGACACAATAATTATAAGTAAAAGAATCAGAAACTGTAAACAGACACGCAAAAACAAGGGAACTACTGCGGTTCTGGCAATATGGATAAATCTGATATATGGAGAAATATCTGTCATTTAGAAATCTTTTAGCTTTAAAGACTCATCATCTGGAGAATACCAGATCTAAGTCTTGTACAAAAGATGAGTAAAAAAATTGCTAAAGAGTGGTCCAGCTCTCCATTCATGCTGGAATTCATTCCCTGCGATCCTTCCAGGAATAGGCTGAAGAGTGAGGCCTGATCCTGGAATCAATAAAGTGCTAGAAACCAAATGAGCAAGATGGGCCAATTGCCTCCTAATGATTACAACCGTTCTTACATTCGTACATGATAAAACTGTGGTGGGTCTGCCTGTGATCAAAATAGCCATTGGCTAAGGTACAAAGGAAGGTGAGCCCTGTATGAGCAGCAGTGCTTCAGTGATTGTTTAAAACAAACCTTTGGTAAGAGTACTGTAGCTTACACTAAATGATCACACTATTTGACTGTAAGAAGATAACTCTCACAGTTTAAAAGTAAATGAGTTGAGTTCGCCAGAAATATAGCAGAGGCTCCAATATGCACAGTATGAGATCTGTTCCTAATGACCCCAGCGGTGCTTGGAAACTGTGGGGAAGACAGACAGGGGATCAAACCACAGGGGTAACACATGTGAGGGTGGCTGAGGCAGTGCATCATGGCAAGGCAGCATACTCAGGTCCCCGGTCTGAAATAAATCGATGACCGTAAGTAGTTAGGCTTTCGGAGCACACTTGAGAAGTATGGGATTGTCGAAGCCCCTCGGGCTACAAAGTCTGATTACAGCTCACAACGCTGCTTTTTCTGCTTGTTCAGTAGGACTGGAGTGATGAACCTGTATTGCGTTAAGTGTAAAGGATTTAGGCCATACAGTCTTGTAAATATTGTAAGTTTACTCTTTATTTAAAAAAAAAACTATTATTTCGCCTGTAAACAAACCAAATACTAATTGCCTCCGCTGAAATTCCCTTCATTTATCATCACACATCCTGCCAGTATTGTCTCAGTTAAACTATTTTGAGTGAGGGCCTTCACTTTCAATTGTGTGGTTTGACTGGGACAGTACTGAGGCTTTGAACTGGAGAATTTCAACATGCTCTAGTACAAATCTAGGTCTTGTAGAAATATAGGTCAGGTAAAGCTGTGTTTTGATAAACATTTCTTGATTATTTTAATTCACCTGCATTTTGTCTGCTATGCTATACTAAAATCCTCATCTCTAGGCTAAAGATGTATATGACTGTGATCTTCCAAATTCAATGTAATAGGAATAACGTTAGGGATCCTGTACAATATCTTGTATCCTGTACAATATGAAATATAGGGTGTACTGTTTATTATTGACAAATGCTGCAGGCAGTGTTTTACATCTTCAGCTAACAATTCTTGATGGCTAGTTTTTTTACAGCTCTCTAAAGCAGCTGGCATGAGAATTTGACAGCTGTTGACTGAATTTCTGGCATGTGTGTGATGCCTCTATTTACAGTTTCCTTAAACTCACTTTGCTCAAAAAGCAGTGTGTTTCTGCCGGCAAGTGAATTTTGGCCACGCAGAATGAAGAAGTGAAAGTCATCAGACAGCACAGGCAATTTTGAGTCAGCCTGAGGGACTTGAAATCAATTGTTGTTTTCTTTTATAAATTGAGTGTTATTGTACTCTTTCACAGATCCTTCATATTTTACAGAAGGATGCGGCAGATTGTTTTTTCATGGTCAGACAATTTTCTGACTGTATTTTCTAAACGACACCCCATTTCCCATTCAAAGTGTAAATATTAAGGTGTTCTATGTGGTATTATGTTACCTTGTGGACAACAAACCTTTTAGCACTTTGACCATTTCTGTAAAATTGACATCTGAAAGACAGGGTGCCCCAGTCATTCATACAACGTTGAACATTATCTGTAGAGTTGTGGTGAAAACAATAGACCTACCATTAACAAGTACTGTATTTGCTAGGACACTCTGATGTGGCTCTATAAAAAATATTAGTTCTTGTAAAGTGGTCACTGTCATGTAGTGGTCAATACACATTATGCTGCACACTGCTAGTTGTATACTAGTGAGAGCACTGCAAATATTTGATGAAGATAAATATTCAATAAATTCTGAAGAATTATCCTTTGTGATTAACTGCTACTTTTGGCAAGTTGTATTTGTTTTACATTCTACTTTTTTCAAGTTTATTCAGTCCTGAAATTTCATTTTTAATCTAGTTTTGACACACTGAAAGCATTCATTTCTTAAATAGGTTATGGTTGTGTTCATGAGCTAATACTTCATTTTAGTATTGTTTAAAGAGTAGTTATAATATTTTGAAATATCTCAAGTAAAGTTTGTGGTGGCCTTTCATTTGCCAAGTACAGTACAGTACTTGATGCATCTCTCCCTGGTATATATTTTACTGAAATTGTATTGAATCTAGAGGATGTGATTATTACATTCACATATGTTCACAAAATGGATGAAACTGTTTCAGAGTCATTAGTGACAGGGAGCTTTTCAGTTGTAGCTCCAATATTATCTTCCCTTTGGGAGCAGGAAAATCTGGGAAGCTGCTAGATTGAACCCAGGCTTTTACATGTTTATGCTTTTTTATTGTTCCAAGCAATGGCACACATGTGGACAATATTTTTTGAAAGATTGACTCATCTTCGGATTTCATGCAAAATGTCATTAATTGATTTTTAATTTATACTGTTCCATGGTAAAGGGAATTGTCTGAAAACACTATGCATTTGGATCCATAGTCTGTGACTTTTTTGTTTCTTTGGGGGCAAATTGAAGAACCATTGCATTATGGCAAATGCTAATTACTGAGGAGAAGAGGGGGGAAAATAAGTTTCAGAAGAGGTGCTTCAAATCAGAAAAGGTACTTTATTCAACTGGGTAGTTTGATCTCTGTCTGCTGTGTGCAAACAAGTGAAAAAGGAGCATTGTGTTCCATTAGCATGAGCAGTATTCAGTGGAGATCCACTTAATTAAAATACCCTTTGAAGAATATTTTGGAGTTAATGATTATGTTGGGAGTATTTTTTTTTTCGTAAAGAGGGAATTGAAGAGCCGAGGACCATTCAAAACTATGAAACAGCCAGGTGTATGGCTTTCAGTTTGTTGTGCATGCTGCCAGCTAAAATTGCAATTTTATTTCTTCCCCTCTCTGCCACAACATGCACTGACTGAGGCTGTGATAATACCAATGTGTACAGTAACAACCAATATCCTGGTTGATCTACTGCATAGATTACAATGTGCAGGTCACCGATACTTGCAAAATTAAGAGTGATTTGGCACGCGTTAAAACAAAACATAAACACTACTGCCTAATCACAGATTTCAATCACATTAATTGCTGTTTGGCTTCTATCGAACAAGAAGGTAACTTCAGCTATTGGGTTGTCATATGGATGGGTGGATCAAAGCATTTATTTAATCTGGGGCTAAGTGTGCAATCCTCTTTAAAATACATATCATCTGTGCAAGTGTTGTGGGGCAATATTGAGGCTGTGACTAAACCACCTGGCAGTAAATGTAGGGATGGTAATAGAAGTCCAGTTCCTCTTGATGGACAGGAAACCCTGTGTTTAAACTGGAGGTGTGTCTGATCAGTAACCTGACACAAAATGGTGGAACAAACAGGCAGTATAGAAATTAAAATAGCAAATTGCAATAATATTCACAAGTCAAAAATATAATGACCTTCATTCTATAATGGCCATAGTAACTGGAGAGTAAAGAGTTTCTGAAAAGACCTCAACAGAGGTCATGCAAAAGGGGCATAAAACTGCCCTCTGACACTCCACTTGCCTGCAGAACTTGCTCTTACATATGATCAAATAATGTTTTTCACTCAGTGAGAGCTACAGCAGCAGAGCACAACAGAGCTAGAGAAGTAGAATATACAGTACAGCCAAAAAACATTTTTTTAAGTGCTTGGCCCAACTTTGAGCCATGGGCAAACATGATCTTGTTGGTCAAAGTTAAATTTTCTAACATACTGTTTCTTGAGGTTTCGAGAAATGATCATCACTCTTATTTGCATGTGATTTGTTCCACTCAACAATTCTTTGAGAGGGTGGGCGGGGGGAGGGGGGCAGTGCACCATCTGGTGCCCGTGGTAGCAGTATGGTGGATTACCCTGCACGATGGGTTGTTTTAAATCAAAACCCTAATCCAGTTTGCGTCGCACGCTGCGTGTTACTGCTGGCAGTGTGGAGGAGATGCTGTCCAGTTCAATGTCTCACATGTTTTATTATTGTTGAGAGTAGGAAGCAGAGGTTTACAATTGTAGCATAAAACCTTGGCATATTTTCAGGAAGAGACATTGCCATGTTTGACCCACTTTTCTGATGATATCAGACGTCTGAATTGCTGTCTTAAGTTTAATTCAGCCAGTTCTAACTAGGTTTACTGGCTTGTCTGACAAGATGCTTTGAAAAACCACAAACAGTTGCCCAGATATGGCTCTATAGATGTAAGGACATGGAATTTCAGTGAGAGATTTAAGATCAATATACTGAGATCGGCCAGTTTCTTTAAGTACTCTATGTTGCTCACAATGTGATGTTCCTTCTGAAAAGTAAATTTACACTGTCATTTTGAAGTTTTCCTATTATCTTACCACACTTGTTGTCGTGTTGCACGCTTCATCATCTAAAGTGCATTCATCAAGAACACTCTTCCTGGTACGTTGCAGTCTGCTTTTATAATGGTTAACATGTATAGGGTATCCTTTCTAAAGTTTAACGGGTCAAATACATCCTGAGTAATATAGAAAAAGAAATATAATCTTGTCATTTAGTTATTGTTTTGGTACAATATATGGATCTTGGCGTTAGAATTGTTGACAGTTTAGAGTTCTCTAGCAAAAAGCTGAGAAGAAAATTATGTTCAATGTTCAAAATACATTTGAATAAATCTGCTATATCAGATACTCCTTTTATAATTCTATGTTGTGTTTGCTTTGACAAATACAAATAATACAGTATATTCTAGCTCATGCCAAATTTTTGTAGAGTAAATGACTCAGTGTCATGCATAAGTCTCTTTTTTAAACAGGCAATATTTGTTCCAATTGCACTTATATATAGAGAAAAATAAATTATACATTTCCTCTGGTTTATACTGTGCAGTTTAAGGTTTTCAGACACATAATATGAGTTACAGTGTTTTGCTTAGGGTAAATTTACTTTGGCACTAAAAATCCCTAAACATTAATAATTGTAAAATGCAGCCTTTGGTCCTAAAGATAGTTGTAAAGGTACAGTAAATACTGCATTTAACAAACTACTGTTAGTAAAAAATACAGGGCATAAGTATACCTTGGCAATTCGGTATTGAGGATTGTGTGTACATTAGTTACAGAACAGCAAGACACAATATACATTCTATTTGTGCACTATATTTGATCCACTCTACTGGCCATTTCTAATAATTTACTTTGACACTCTCCATTCACTGGTTTTGCTGTTCGAGTGGCATGTGTTTTGTTCCTCAGTATCTCTCAGTCAGTTCCATATACTCATTTGCATTTTATCTACTGGGACAGGTAGGGTATATTCCATAGCTAAACTTACAGTACAGTATGTATTGTTTATACCTGTATAGCATCAGATATTGGAATTTACTGTCTTCCTTTTCAAAATGCAAATGATAAATACCTGTTAACTACAAGCACATTTAATGCAATGCTGTTGAGTATCCCCGCCAATAAGCAACACAAAGTGTGCTCAGGAAGTGAGATAATATCACTGTAGATAATATCATCATTATCATCATCCAGGGGTGCAGCAGGTTGGTTTTTCCTGACCGCAGTTGTTTGCAGTGCAGTTGATGATATTCAGCATTCACCTGCACATCTAAAGGTGTGCTTCGGGTAAAGCCATCATCAGTGCCTCAGTGCAGATGCTCTTCCTTGAGGTGGATGTGAAAAGGATCAACGGGCACGCTTGCAGCTGGAGCTCAGCGTGCCAGCTAAACCTGGCATTAGCATGAAACGTAATCACTTCAAAGTGGCCGGGGAGCCTGTGTCTCAATCAAATGAACTTCACTTGAGGTCTTTCTGACACATCCCATTGCAGGACATTGACACTGTTACAGACAGCTCCGTAATTATGCAATTGTTGCCTGGATCAGATAATTTATGAAAGAGCAGACTGCGACAGATTTCCTGCCATGCAGTGCATCACAGGACTGATCTGGTCTGATCTACACACTCATACAAACCTGAGACAGGCAGGGTGAAAATGGAAAGCTCACAGGAATGATCTGGTCTGATCTACACCAGCAGCCATATCACCCTGCAACTCACAACTGGCAACCCACTGAAGCTAAGCAGGTGTGAGCCTGGTCAGTACCTGGATGGGAGACCTCCTGGGAAAGACTAAGGTTGCTGCTGGAAGAGGTGTTAGTGGGGCCAGCAGGGGGCGCTCACCCTGTGGTCCATGTGGGTCCTAATGCCCCAGTATAGTGATGGGGACACTATACTGTAAACAGGCGCCGTCCTTCGGATGAGACGTAAAACCGAGGTCCTGACTCTCTGTGGTCATTAAAAATCCCAGGGCGCTTCTCGAAAAGAGTAGGGGTGTACCCCGGTGTCCTGGCCAAATTTCCAATTGGCCCTTACTAATCATGGCCTCCTAATAATCCCCCTCTATGAATTGGCTACATTACTCTGCTCTCCTCCCCACTGATAGCTGATGTGTGGTGAGCGTTCTGGCGCACTATGGCTGCCGTCGCATCATCCAGGTGGATGCTGCACATTGGTGGTGGTGGAGGGGAGTCCCCATTACCTGTAAAGCGCTTTGAGTGGAGTGTCCAGAAAAGCGCTATATAAGTGTAAGCAATTATTATTATTATTACACACTCATACAAACCTGAGACAGGCAGGGTGAAAATGGAAAGCTCAGGGCCAGGCATGTGACAGTTCGAGTAAGCATGTCCCTTGAACTACTGTATGCCTGCAGTCTCCTACATCATACACTGATGAATTGCAGGTCCAAGGATCAGGGTCTCTCATAAGATTATGCTAAAGAGTGGCAATGTCTAAACTATTAATTGCATTTTAGTATCTCCAGGATTGGAAGAAACTCTGTCCGTGGACAACATAGAAGGGAAAATAATTCACCTCTGTAAAGCGTACAGTATTAGAGAGGTTGCAAATTTGTGGAGATATGCGTCCCACATAACCCATAGGAGCTGCCGGAAGTTGCTATCCAGTACTAATTCTGAATAGTAAATTAACTGAACGGACTTTGACTGGTGTCCCGTCCAGGGTCTGTCCTGCCTTGCACCCGTTGCTTACCAGGATCGGCTCCTCCGCGACCCTGAATTGGAAGAAGTGGCTCAAAAAGGATCAGATAGATGAATGGACTTCAGCCTTCAAAATCTCAGAAACCCAAAATCTTGAGTTTTCAAAAGATTGCATTTTTGTAGTCTGAAACCTTGCAGGGTCAGTGAAACAGTGACAAATCTGTGGAGCTTAAATATTTTGGTTGCTATGGTTATATTTCCAGAATTTAAGAAGAGGAATAAATTCACCAAGCCAAAACAAAAGTATTGAAAAATAACCTACTAGAACAGACATTGAAATGGATTTCATTTTGCAGTGTTTACAATGGCAGGTAAAAATGTAATTTGAAAAGTGTTAAACTGAGCTCCTGAGCATACAGTTCCCATAATCTCGCATTAACAGAATTGTTAAATTTTAGAAACATGACTGGGTAAAAATGTTTTCTTAAAAGAATAATGTAAATTATTATACTTATTTAAATAACAATGAATGAGATCAAGAGGGAACAGACAGCCTGTAATAAACACACACTGTAGCACTAATTCTCCACAGGGTATTTTTATATTTTTTATCGATTTGATCATTGTGATTTATTGCTGTGCTGTGAAAAAACACTGGAGGCCAAAGAATAAATGGTGTTATTTTGAGTGCCCTGTCTTTGGCTATGATTACTTTGGAAAAAGAAATGACATTCTTTAAAAAGACAGAGCGCACTGGCATGGCAAGAATATTTTGGATGCTTTATTTTTAAACTGTGGTGATCTATGTCTTCTGATTCACAGCCGTGCTACTTCTGTTCATAACTGTTTTTACTGGTTTACTGGTTTTGCTCTGGTCCTTTTAGTATTTCTCCAGTCTGGCGCTTTTAACTGTGTGAATGGTGTGGAGGTACCTGAGTGGTTCGACCAGTTACAATGTAGACCTTGTGCATCTGTGCCTGGTCACCGAGTTTGAGCGCGATCCAGCAACAACAGTTCAACAACAGACTCATCGCCTCCGGGGTCAAGGCTGGGATTAATCACCCAGGGCTGCCTCCACTCCCAGTGAAACAACAATCCCTGCAGCCTCCCAGTGTCTACCAGCTCACTGTGATGTCAGTGAGGGATGCGTTTCTACTCCACTTCGCACTGGTACTTCCTATATGTCTCTGCAGAGATTGTTTCGTGTCCAAAGAAGAAAGGCCTGATGGGTGAGCTGGTTTCAGGAGACTGTTGACACTCATTCACCCCATGCAGGAACAAGAGTCATTGCTGTGGGCCAGTACATGAAGACCCTTATTGGGTCCAGATTGGGTGGTGTACAATAAAAGTGTCAAATGGAGAGATAAAACATCTATAAAAACAGATTGATTGCTCAATTGGTGGCCAGGAGAAATATCTGCCCATTCTCATTCTCCACTGGTGGTATAAGAGTTTCTGCTTTGAGCCAAGACATGAAGAAACAATTTGTGATGGGTGTAAAATGAAGATACCAACACTGGATAAAAAGATTTATACATAGTTGTATTATTATGGTCTTAGTGGGTCTCTCCTTGAAATGTTTAAAGCTCTATCCCTTTTTTTTAGTGGACAAGAATGAAATGATTATCTGTGGCACCATTCATGTCTTCATGTCAAGGTATTTGTTTTGACCTCTGTGTGTGGTGCGTAACACTTTCCAAAATTAGTATCCCAAGATTCTCCAGCTCCAGTTCTCTTTTAACGTCATTATGATTTAATTAGAAACTGGGTCAAAGCCAACAAAATCATTGCTAGATTATATATTGAAAAAGCCTGTCCTGATTTCACCTTTAAAAACTGGCAAGTCACAAGAGCACAGAGGGTTCTGTCGACGACGCAAGACTCTTCTGTTTTCAGGTACAGTAGAGTCCTCTGATGAAATTCACCTTCCGTAGTGTGACCTTCTGTACTGTTGCATGGCTGTGTTAAGCCACTAAGGCTACAAGATGACCTTTATGCCTGCCCCTTAAGTCATGTAATCCTATCATTTGCTAATGTGGCAGGCGGGTGTATTGGTTTCGGTCACTGTTCCTATGTTTAAACAATTTCTCTTCCCCTCCTTAAGGACAGTCTTGCCTGCTGGCCTGCTTTCCATTTCCACACCGTCTTGCAGAGCAGAATTCTATGTCCAAGCGCAGGTTGGACCTGCACAGTAGCAACCAGGCAGTGAACCAGGCTCTGAAAGTAGTGGGTCTCAGCTTTGCATATAATTGTTTTCGAATGTGATTTTGATGCTCTGAACAGTCCGTCTCTGCCGTGACTGATTAGCTGCCTCGTTCTGATTAGCAGAGTAGGTGCCAATTTGCACAGCAATTGTAAGAAGACTGGGTGGCACAGTGATTCAGCTGGCTGTGTTTCTGTGCTGTTGATTAAGACAATCGTGCAGTCCAGTTGCGGGTGACAGTGATAGGCAGTCGAAATGTGCTACGATGTTATACCCTACTGCTTGAATGCATAAAAAATGTGGAACTAAAAGTAATAGGTGTATCTCTGGGAGATGTGTCTGTCTTGTTCTCTAATTACTTCTTTGGTTCCTTCCTTGTGGGGTTTAAATAAATAAAAAAATACCTATGAAAAAAAACGTGGGGGCATTTAACACCTTGCACTTTTGCAGTTTTTGAAAAAGGTAATTTTTTGTGAACGTTCTGGAAAGCAAAGAAAAAAACAACAGTCTGTCTAACCTTAACAGGCTGCAGGTGCAAGTATAGCTTATTCTAAGATAAGATCACTTTATTGGCCATATACAATTTCTTACATGAGGAATTCGTCTTTTCACATACCCCAGCTCGCTCTCCATGAGACTCACAGACAGGGAGAGAAGCTTGGGGTCAGAGTGCAGGATCAGCCATTGTACAGCACCCCTGGAGCAGTTGGGGTTAAGGGCTTTGCTCATGAACCCACCGGAGTAGGATTCCTCTGCCAGCTGCAGGATTTGAACCAGCAACCTTCCAGCCACAGGCACAGATCCTTAGCCATAGAGCCACCGCTCCGCCCCAATTCTGATGCTCATTGTGCGGTATCTTCAACAGAGGAGTTGCTGGGCCTGCTCTGCTCCACAGGTCATAGAGCAGACTGCTTTCGTGTTCTGCAGTTTGCACTCAGAGTACAGTCTAACAGATTCTTAACATTATGGTTCACAAGAGAAGAGATGGACATTTTTTTTGGAAAATGTGTGAAATTAAAGTAATGGCCTTGAACAGGATTGATCTTCAGTGTCTGTGTCTCCGCTTTCATTTCCTCCAGCTGGTGCTAAGTGTAGCAAGGTCCTGGTGAGAACACCCCAGTACACTCCAACATGGCTTTGAAATCATGCACGAATGCTTTCTAAAATTACATTATATATATTTGGTACAATATTTTTAATTCTCATTTATTCTATGTGAGCCCGAAGAAAAACTGTGAGCAAAAATAGGCAGCCAGTGTTTCAGCTCATTGTCTTTGTCAAGAGTGAATAAGAGATGCACACACACTGAAGATTAATATTCATTTTTCAAGATCAAATAAAAAACACTTAGAACTGTGATTAAATTATACTGAGTTATACTGCCATATAACCTCAGCAAATTACTGATGTAGGTGAAGTACATGTAGCGAAACGCTTAAAATTGTTCTTAAAAAAGTCTCTACCTTTGTAAAATGATATTTGTTAATTTTTCATGTGCTGCTTACTTTTTTAATACATGTTTAATACACTTCAATTTCATGTTAGTCTGGATCTTCTTTCTCACTGATACAATGATCTTTCATCAGGAGTACCGAAAGGTGTCATCAGTAAAATTATACAATGTTGATTGCTGTTAAGATTGCAGTGTGCTGAGTTCAGTATCTGTACCAGCAGCATCAGTTCAAATTCCAGTGAACCTGACGCAATGATTCAGAAGATCCCTAAATATACATCTTGCTCACAAAACGCATACACACAGCTGGATCATGAAAGACTGCAGTGACATTTCCACAGAGAGCAGTAAAGATACTCTTTTAAAAAAAGCAGCCTTTGAGGAGAACATGTTAACTAGGGATTACTCATATAAGCCAGAAATAAAGCTGGATACGTTTGCCTTTCAGCTGCAGACTATATTAACATTTAATAGTGAGGGTCACCCAGGACGTTCACAGGCTAGCTGATCTGAATGTCGTCATAATTCGCGTACCAGATTTTAACTGGAGAGTTTTCAAAGTGGTGTGGCAAAGCAGTCTGGTTTCTTGTTTATTTCATTAAAAAAATATTTGTTTTAGCCTTAATTTTTTAGCTAAACTGCAAAGAGAGAATTGTGATGTTTACACTCTCTGTTTATATGCTGTAACTACTTTACTGTAACTACAGTGGTAATACTGTTTTAGCCCCAGTGAGGCTGAATCACCGCAGGCTTTCTAAAGATACAAAGCTTCTTTTCTGTGAAGGGGCCTAACATGTTAGATCAACTCCGGTAGCTTTCTGCGATGCTCACTCACGTGCACATCCAGTAATATCAGGGAGCAGGAATGTCTGAGCATCAGCTTCTCAGTGCAAGGACACCTTCTGGCCACTTCTTCTGATGTTTAATAACCTTCTTCCATTTCAAATTGCGGGGATCAAATCTGTAGACAAGTCCCTCGATCACAAATCTTCAGCACAGCCTGTTCAGAAAAGGAAGACCATTCCAAACGAAACATCTGCTTAAACTTTGGTGTTTTCCTCCACAGGTCTCTTGCTTCTCTCTACTATTCATTTGCATTCTGACTTCTGTAGAAGTTACACACTGTCATTGCATTTGAGATTACTCCACTACCACAATATATTTTTAAAGAGCATAAACATTTAGTCTAAATGTACTGTATTGTTCTCTTTGACTCTGTGATTTCCATATCTGTGCTTTATATTGAAAGACATAAAATTTTAATTCGTTTTTATTAAAGTACTTTGCCAAGAAAAGAGAATTCTTAAAATATTTTTCCAGTCACAGTTTCCTTGATAGTCTATCAGTCTCTCAATAGCAGGTTTGTTGGGTCCCAGACGTTATGGGACTCACCTACATTTCGCAAGGGAGTTAATAAAGGTTTAAAATAACACTCTGATTATCTGCCTAACTGTCTTTTCAAGACCATTGCTAACTGTAAAAGCCCAGTCACAGGAAGATGGAGAAAATAACTAGAACATTATCTGACCTTGTCACCCATGGCCTGCAGGTTTTACAGCTTTTTAATTACACAAGTGGATGTTTTCCATGAAGCAGCTCCAGGCACGCTTCTTTTGAGATCACTGACGTGCAGAATGTGGTTAACAGCACAGAGTCATTCAGGCCTCCTGCGATGCAGTCGCCTCCCCCATCATTAGATGTAGGGCTTGCTTCCATTCAGCTGACAATGGGAAGCCACGTCCCAGTGGACACAGTACCAGCATCTGCCAGAGTCTAAAAATAGGCGCCACAGGGCAGAAGTCTGCAGCTGCAGTCAGAGTTGGCTGGATCTGTTTTCATCAGTGCTCTTCAGCCTATTGAGATGTCACAGCTTGTTTGCAGCCAAGTCCCATGTGTGTCACAGCTGCGCAGATGCACAGCTTCTCTGACCGACTGACAGAACGGAAGGACAAATCTTGACTTGAGCTGAAGATGCCCCAAGAATTTACAGTCAAGGAAAGTCTGTTGCAACGGGCTCAAGTTCTGTATATGAATCAGAAAGGGAACCTTTCTGTCTGTGACATATGCCTCCCCAATTCTGGGACACTGTCCTTTTGAGTTATAAGACATACAGAAAATGACTGAAAGCCAATCTGTTGCAAAGGTAATACATTGCCAAGGCACTCATATGCACAGAACAAACACATCTGCAGTGCAATCAGCTACATTTAGCTGAATGTAGAAAATTGTTTGTATTAATGGGACATAGTGGTAGGCTTATAATGTACAATAGCCAAGCTGTAAGAATTTCTAGAATTACCCACTAAGTTAATATTTCCTGCAAACTTACACTTATTTGGTGTTCTAATGTAGTGCTTCCCTCGTTCTCAGAATTCGTACATATTCTCAGGCAGACTGAGTAAAAATGATGTATTAATTTATGAATATTTGTCTAATGTCCATTAGTTACATTTATGCAAGAATGAAAAGTATCTGAATGATTGGAAATTTGAAGATGATCTTAACCTGATGAGTTTCATCTCTGCTATTCTATTTCCATGTCATCATTCTTTTCTGTGCTTTTAGTTTTTTTCCAGGACATATCAATAAGAGTTACCTCGATAATAAGCTCAAGGAAATACTTCAGTGAGCTGTGCTGAGCACACAAAACTGTGAATGATTTTTTCATCTTGTACGGCTTCCCATTAACTTTGTGCCTGCTGGCCTCCCGTTTTCATTGGTATGAAGCCCATGATACAATGTAGAAAATGTTAAAGAATGTGTTCATTTTAATTGTGTACCTACCAGAGAAAAAAGTTTTGTACCTGATTTTTCAAACTGTCATTTTAAAAAAGCTTTGTGTCTTTATTTTCCAGTTAAAAATATGGAAGGGTAACTCCATAGTTCCCTTTTCATTGCTACTTTATGTCATGCTTATGAATTTTAGAAGACTGTGTGTAAAATGTACCATGAGCAACTAAAAACACATATGTAACTCACTGATGTTAATTTGAAGGATGTGCCAAATAGCAGTCAAAATCACCCTAATTCAATCATAACACATCTTTTACCTCCATTCTGATGGTGTGATCTCTCCTATCATTCTCTCCTTCCTGCCAGGCCCGCCCAAGAGCCCGGGGTGTCAGACCTGGAGATCATCTCCCAGCAGGTGGAAGAGGAGAGTCAGTGCATCGCCCCAGTGCAGCTCGTCAGCTTTGCCTACAGAGACCTGCCCCTGGCTGCCCTTGACCTCTCGCTGGCTGGCTCCCAGCTCCTGTCCAACCTGGATGAGGAGGACACGCGAGAAGGGTGAGACGAAATCTGTGCCCCCGTGTTCAAGCACTGCAGAGTCCCAGAGGCTGTGATGGTCCACTCTAAACCTGAGGTGATTCACTGCTTTGAGCATTGCCGAAAAAGATAAAAGATAAAACCAGATAACCACAAACATAAAATAATCATTGAGACATACAGTATGGCAAATGTTTATATCGCAGCACATATTGACCATCATCCCTCCCTCCCTCTGCAGTGCTGTGCTGGGGTTTGCAAACAACATGTTCAATGTGTGACAGGCTGAAAAGGTGGAAATGTATTGTCCAGATAGCTTGGCTGTGTGTCTGTCCTCCTCCAATCCAACAATCTTTTAGAAATGTGATAGAAAGTGTCCCTTGTGTGTGAGATTTTAGCACAGTGTAGTAAGGACTGCATCTCTTTCTTGGTCGCTCCTGTTTGACAGCGAGAGTGCAACTTGTACTGTCAGGATTGTCAGGCCTCCCTGTGGCAGTCCATCGTGATGGCCAACCTGTGATTGACAAGTACATACTTGGTCAGACTTAGCCTGTTTCCTTTTCCTGCTTTCTGCCATATAATACAGCATTCTGAGCATTGTAAGGCCCAAAATGCTTTTTCAATCAGGTCTAAGCCTTCTATGTTGAATATCAGAACATGTCAATCAATCAAGCTTAAGCAATTGTCATCTTTGGAACCAATAAAGTATAACCAGAGATTCTTATTCTCTCTTTTTCCCTAATACATTGAGCCATTTTTCTTTGGAACTGCTTGTTGAATTCCTGTCATACCTACAGTTCAGTGGTTGTTTTATGAACTGATAGCCTGCTTTCAGAATAAGTGAGAATTGATATGAATTGGTATCCAACATTGCATTATGGTGTGCAAGTAAATTAGAGCTTGGGTTGAATCAAAATGTCAGCTCATTCCATCAGTGGCAAATTGCTAGCATGTCTCTTGAGATTTTTGTTGTCCATCATGTTGAGCACCTAGTCTGTAATTATTGATATGTGGATGGGCCCAGGTTTTAATTTAAAATAACATTTTAGTAAAGGGTTATCAGTGATAAGTGCTTGACAAGCCTGAAACAAGCCTACTGGGTGAGCAGTGGAGTAGTTGTGGTTGCAGTTGAATGAAGTTAATAGTTGATGTCCTCTGTCCCAACACCTGGAGCTCATCGAGTTCAGTCATTTCTCCTTCTTGACAGAATGCAGATGTAATCATTACCATAATTGACACAACACAAGACAGTCCCCCTAATCCCACATGATAGAAAATATTTTAGCCTTCACTCCCTTTAATGGTTGTTATGGCTCATAATTATAGATGACACGATATTAAATTACAGAAATTCTGGTCTGATTTTCAAACAATGGTAAGTAATTGAGGAAGATAATTGGTTGAGAATGGCACTTTGTCTTTTATAGGCGTAAACACTCATGTATTAGCCGGAGCAGGTTTCCAGATTATTTACAATAATTTTGGCTAGAGAGGCAGACTGCTAACATGGGTAACTTTGAATGGAAGTGGCTACCTTCTTGAACTCATAGTTTAGGAAATAAATATTTATTTATTTAAACATAAATTCCCTAAAGGTCCCTGGTATCTCCTGAATTTTTTACCATTTCAACTTGCATAATTGTTTGATTAACTGAAAAAATGTATTTGTTTTCTTCAAGTCTGTGGTACCTGTGCTGTTAAAAAATGTCTCTCGAAAAATCATGAACCGTACAAGATCTCATCTTTTTTGAAGAACTCACCACAAAGGAGATCTGTTGTTTTTGTTCTCCTTCTTTTCCTTATATAGTTTTGAATCCACACAACAGGGCATGTTGCTGCCCACATAGTGCCATCCAGTCTAGAAAAATGTCTGGTGCACATTTGTTGGCATAATATTCTTCTCTTGCACAGAGAAGTAAATAATCCTCATAAACTTTATTTCATGATCCAGCACATCGTACAGTACAAGGACTCTGTTTGTCACCTCACTCGAGTGGTTCTTACTGTGCTTGCCATCCCAGACAGTTGGCTCTCTCAGAAGTACCGTAGTGAATGTGCAGATCAGACACTGTATTTGAATTATCATTGTGTACTCACGGAGAGAGGCTGGATCACACATTTTTTACTGCTTTTCCCTAAAGATTTGCTTGCATACATCATTTTGTAGTTTCTTAGATAGACAACTAATACTTTACCTATTCAGGTTTCCAGAAATGACCTAAACAATTCAGCGGCCCAATTTTAACTAAAACAATCTTATGAATGTATCATGCAAGTCTTATTATCTGTCCATGGGTTTTTGGTGGGGTGAAGTTCAGCACTGTACAGTGCTCCTAACATTTAAGGCTCTGAAAGGCTTAGCACAAATCTACATCCATAATCATCTTTCAACATACACTCCTCCACACAATTTTCAATCCCTGGAATCTGGTCTGTCTTGCATACCTGAAACTAAGCAGTGATCCTACAGTCACGAGGCCATCTAAACCTAAATTGTGGCACCCTGTGCCAGAGGGCTCTGTCTCCGATCTCAGGCAGCACTATCGCATACGTCTCCACAGTGTTATTAGCTGGTTTACTGTGGGTGCACGCGAAGTTAAGCTGGTCTTTTCATCTATTCATACACACTACAGGCATTCCATTTTACATTAATTCCCCACCAGTTTAATACACGTTTTAAAAAATGAAACAAATACACTCATGCACATAGGTTTAAAATGTTTCTTTTATTTTACTTGTCTGTCTATGTGTGGAGCGCCTCTGTTTTTGGACTGGATTGTTGACACGGAGACACTTCCTGTTTCTTATGAGGGATTTCTTAAGGATATAAGATATACAGAGGAGTTTAGTTGCATATGTACATAGGGACAGTCACACCATTAGGACTTCTCAATAGAAATAAAAATCTTGTTTATATACATTGGCTTCTGCCATTTAATGTGTAATATTAAATATCTTTGTAAATTGTTCATTGTTTTTTGCTTGTAGCAATATTTTTTCTTCATTTGCTTTGGGATGTTTGCAGATGAAAGGTATGTTTTCATTACATAAGCAATATTTTAAACCTTCAACATATTTAATTCTATTGATCAGCTATGATCAATAATTACTAATTGATCAGTAATTGTTAATTACTAATTAATCAATTTAGGAGAGGAAAAACTGAAGACACTTCAACTTTCAAGGAAGCAAAAGAGTTCCCTTAAAGAAATAAATGTCTTTAATTTAATTGATCAATAACCTAGATGGGTATTACCGATCATTGAAACATGTCACTTAGTGACTTAGGGTGATCTACTCAGTAAGACTACACTGGGGCACACCAGAACCAGTGCTGGAAACTCCTGATAATCTAGTCTACTGAAAGGCTGATGAACTGAAACTTCTCACTCAGTCACCAGACCGATAAAATCCTTGTGGTATTTGTGTTTTTCAAATGCACTGTTTCACTGATGCTTGTTACTCTTGATTGACCCACAGCCAAGAAAGTAAGAGGTGAGTATTGTGTGGCTCTGATTGGCATTTCTGATTGCCAAACCACAAACATTTTAGGAATTCCACTTATATTCAGAGATGGAGGAAATATGTAACAATGAATGTGAATTATGATTCTTTTCGCCATGTGGGAATATACACTTGGCTCACGTTTTTTAAAGTTCTTTTAAAGAGGAAATACCAAAACATGGACAATTCACTAACTGATTCACTTCTGGGGCATAAGAGGAATGTTAAATAGTGATTGCTCTTGTGCCTGGCCAGTATATACATTCCATTTATGGAAATATTCATAACTTCAAATTCAGGAAACCTGCATAATATATTAAAATAGCTTCATGGGACTGTTTTTCATTCTGTATCCAGATTTGTTTGTACAGCAGGGTCTGGAATGGCTTTTTGTAGCTGTTCGGCTGAACTAAATATTTAATCTTCATGTGCTTTTGGCTCATCTAAGAAAAATGGGAGCAGAAGTATTTTTATAACACTTCCAACAAATACAAAAGGTACCATTTGAGTTTGTCTGAAATCCATCATTATGAAGCACATTTCTTAGTCCAGAAAAAAGATCTGTTTCTCCTGCAGCTGCAGTATTCCTCTTCTTTCACAGACTTAGCAGGGTTACGTGAAGGTCACTCTTGAGAGCAGATAGTAGATTATGAGTGAGGTTTTAAAGTACTTGTCAGAAAACTATCCTTTCAGGTTTTCATTGTTTTGTCTATCTTATGTTTTTATGTCACTCATAACTAAGGGATTTTGAAAATGAGAAAGAGTTTTCTTTGAATGCCATATTATAGGATTCTCATCAGAGCTGAATGAGAAATGTTGAAATAATTTTAGAAGAAAAATAAGAGCAAATCTTTTATCTTTGCAAATGATGTGTCATAGGTTACGTTCAGTAGAACAAGTTTGTTTCAGTTTGAAACCTCATCTCAGTTTTGTTAAATTATCATCTTTATAAACTAACAGAGTGTCTCATCTTTGGAAAATGTGAAGATTGTGAAACTCTAGCTTTTGCTTTGAATCTCATGCCATTACAGTAATATTTTTTGCATTTAAGGAGTATCCTTAGTAGAATACCCCTTGCATTTAAGGAGTTTCCTTAGTATTGTCCAGTAGAATATCGTTTCATATTTAACCTTGGGGTCTTCGGTTTTAATGTTATTAAGAGACTGGAATAAATGATCAAGCCACCTTGTGTGCAATGTCTTCTCTGGGAGACCACGACATTGTGGGTTGTTTTTGATGGTCAAGTTAGTAGTTTATCTGAGAGATTTAGTCAATGTAGTAAAGAGAGAGTCTGTCACATTTCTGAACTTAAACTATCACAACTTTCCTACCTTGTGCTCCAATACCACTGTCCTCTCATTTCTCGCAAACCTGCTGAGCCTTGACACCCAATTGATTGTACTTAATTGCAGGTGCAACTGAGGTAAGAGTTCTTTCTTTAGTGAAAAATCTTCATGCCAAAGATATGCCTGGGGCTCCCGACTCACTATTTTAGGAGGCAAAATGTGGACAACTTACTGTTTTAAGTGACTTGCTGCTTTCTGTGCAATGAGCACTCTATAATCCATCAGCTCAGTGTACACTAAAGCTGAAGAATGTCCTTAAATTCTTATTAATTTATTTCTATACTTAGTGCTCAACCTGGGAGAAATGGGAATTTGTAGAATTGTTTTTGTTTTTATTTGGTTCAAATGTCATGGAGCTAAACAAATCATCTAACAGAAGACAATAAAGAAAATGTGAATAAAGTAAAAGAAGATGAAGGGGAAGTTCAGGGCCTTAATGAGAAACCACACAAAATTCTTTCCCCTGGAATTGCTTGGTTTCCTGCAGACTGAGAGAGCTCAATGTGGAAAGTGTTCAGACTCAGACAGCACCAGGTGCTACCCGTTTAACCTGGGTCACATGATGGCTTTGGTGTTTTTGGAATCAGATGCAAAACTTTTCTCTGATTGTCAGGGGGTGGAAACAATACAAATGTCATGTGTGTGAAACTGTTCACATTTATGTTGTGCTCTTGTAGAGATGCTACTGAACCGAAACTGCCTTTGGGAAATGTAAACAAAATGAGCGGTGGACGTGTTCTTGCTGCTGACAGACTGGTGTGCATTGAAAGCTACAGAAGGAGGTATTAAATGGACACTGAGTGATTATATTATTTTATTGTGGGATGCTGCATGTTTAAGCATCAGTGACTTCTGCGCAAAGAGCATATTGCTTTCTGAGGCTCTGCTAGGTGTCTCATTTGCACTGCAGCACTGGCAAATAGTTTTGTGGCAGCAGTCAGTTTTTTTCACAAAAGCAGCTGCATCAAAGAGGCAAGCCCTCTCTTTCTGAATTGTCTGGGATTGTAAGAAAGAAACATATCATTCAGGTTTTAAAAGGCTGAAATGTGGTTTTCTGGCATCTCTGACTGTCCACTTGATCAAAAGAGAGCCACCAAAATGCATTTTGATTTTAAGGGTTGAGTTGTAAAACTCGTAAGTAGCTCTCCAACGTTTTTTGATATCCCTGAGCTTGATGAAGGATTCTGCCAATGCGACTTATTAATATGAACATCGCTTTTGAAAGCAGATATGATTTATCCATTTGATTCAAAAGTGTTGAACAGGACAATGTCATACAATTCTTTCTAAAAATGAGAACACACATCATTAGACTTTTAGATTTTCACATTAGCTTGCAAGCTAATCTACCTGGCCTTCTTTTTTTAATTGTTGTGTTGTAAAGACAACAAACACTTACACTTTTTATTTTTAGTTTTCCAGGGCTGAAGATATACAGCCTGCTGTTTTATCTCTCCCCAGTTTACTATTGTTATGTCTTTACAAGATGAACGTGAAACAAGTGTCGCTGCTGTATTTACAGCAGCATTGGGTGGAAAATTGCTTTGAACATCTGAATGGTATAAAAGCAGACAAAGACTTTAAATCAAGTGCATTATTGCTGGCCCCGTTTCAATAGCTGCGTGTTGTTTCAGAAAATGGCATCCGGTGACAGAGGAATTAATCTTCTGAAATACTCTTCCTAAAGATGACCTGCCTGCAAAATGTAACACTCAATATTGAGTAGATGGAAACTGTCAGGAACTTTGTGCTGTATCTCAGAAATGCTGCTGTGTTAATAATAAGAGTTAAGCACATCCTTAACCCACGGAATGCAGAAGCGTAAACAGCCCATATGTTGGCATATTGATATTTAACTGTATAAAACATGAATTGTCGTAAAGCAGCTGTCTACGTTCTTTTGAGGAAAACCCTCGCACAAAAGCTTTCTTTCCTGTCCTCATGAGTACTGATGTGCTGTTCCTTGTTTACTAATCTGTGACCATTCCTCCCATTCTTATTAATTCTGATGCCAGAATGACTTCGCTTCCGAGTGATAGTGGCAGGTGCTGTGATGGAATTTGAATTTACGTGTTTCTCGTGAGCACTGGAGATCTTCCTGGGCAAGCAGTGGGGCAAGTCATTTTAATTGGGATCATTTAGGTTTACCGCAGTAAATCTGCAGTTCCACTGAAGTATTTTCTTGCTTACGCCTCATTTCATTCTTTCCTGCAGTTAATGGTATTTTTTGTCATACCTCTATGCTTTGCTCTTTGAAATTGCATGGTGCTTTGATTCTTCAACCTTATGGTAAATGTCATCATGTTATAATATTATCGATGCCATTACGATATTTGGGCAAAATTACAATGTATAAAAAGCACAACTATTTTCACTTGGTTTTCTGAGCATTCTAAATATTGACCAGCAGCAGCAACATTCACATACAGCATTTTCTCCAGTAGTACTTTCAGACCTCTATGAGTCACTTCTGTACAGTAGATGCAAATGTAAGCATATATCTCTTAATTCTGAGGCTCTTCTCATAAAAACAAACACATCATGGCCTCTAATGCTGTGAAAACAATAGTTTAGTTTATGATTTCTGCATTTTTGTATTTCATGTCCCTTGAGTAAACGTGCAGCCAGCATATTTGGGGTAATCTTAAGCCTTGATATGCACTTGAATAGCTTCTCTGTCAGTGAAGATAGGGTGATATTAAGGGACAACACAGTTGCTCGTGCTAACATTAGGAGACACCTGCAGTGTTAGCAGTTTCATTGCTATAGTAAATGGAGTACAGTTATTAATAGAGCCTAAGCCATCTATCTTCCTGTCCGGGACAGTGCTGAGAGCAGAATGGCATGGCTTGTGCTCAGCTCTTTCTCCAACTCATTGTGCCAGCTTTTTAATTTTGTTCGCATCCTGTGCAATTTTGCTTTTAAGCCTCCCTTTCACTTTGCATTGATTTTGTGATTTTGGTGAAACAGTAGCGTCAGTGTAGAAGTCCCCCTGCGTTGGATTGTGACCATGACACAGGTGACATTTGTGTCTGTGAAGAGGAGCTCTGACCAGCGGTCTTGAAGGGGAATCCTGGGACGACAAGTGTGACAAAACTGATGACTTAAAGCTGCGGTCTGGGGAAAAAGAACTGCTTCTTCTTGTCCTTCTGCAGTATTCGGCCTGAAGGGGTGGGAGAAGCAGGGAATCATTCTCCCAGCAGCCACTTTATTGTGTCATTATTTGTCACTTTAGCAGCTTCAGCCCTGACCATTTTTGCAGTTTCTTTGTTTTTTCCAGCTCTAATTAAAAATTAGAATCCCACAGGGGCCTGAAAAGTCAGAAGTTTCACCTGAATACAGTGTCAGACGTGTTCCCGCAAGTACTGTACACACATGACACATGTAGTGACTTGCCAGGCTGTATTTGTTTGAGGATCTTCCCCTGGGCCTGCCTGTGTGTTTCCGTTGTGAGATTGCAATTGAATTTGCCTGTAATTCACTGGTATGTAGTTTAAGAACATAAAGGTCGCTGTTATAATGGGATGAAAAGCAGATATTCCGGAATCGCTCCGGCTCCCTTCTTTCATCCTATTAGGAGGCAGAGCAGGCCGCAGGACTGGATGTCTGACATTCCAAGCTCATACCTGAGGTTTTCATTCTGCTGGAAGACTTTCGGTGCTTCCCACACCGAAACCCGCGAAATTAAATAATTCCACCGAGGACTCCCACTCGAGAAACGCCCTTTATTTTGTCGGCCTTTCTCATTACTGACTGTTAGAAGGGTTGGAGTTTCATTGCTTGGAGTTACAAAACTAGGTTCTTCGTTTTAAGAGGGAGACTGCGATATATATTGGCATTTATTAGGCCTGGGGTGTAGAGTAACTTTGAATTCTTAAACAAAAAACTGAAAACTGCAAAAAAAAAAATATTAATTGGTCTACAGAATAAAATGGCTCTGCATTTTATGTCCCTGTTATTGTCCTCAATGCATTGTTTACAAGCCATTTTGGTTGTCTTGTTTCATTTATAAATTTGTCTTGGGATCATAGGCCACCGTTTAGCGCTTTATGGTCTCTCCTATGATCTGTTCTAATAAAAAGTGGCAGTCTTGCATTACTGTTTTTTACAGTGCTTGCTGTTCTAATGGAGTATAGATTTCCCAACCATTTTTTAATAAACAGACCCTCTGGGATGTGAAGTGTCCTCTGGGTGGTTGCTAAGGATGTAACTGGATGATTTAAGCCACAATTACATGGAAGCAGACCACTATCAGGTAACATTTTGTCAGAGGACGGCAGTTACATTTTTATAAAAAGTAGCGGTCCGACCACCTGGGTACCTTGTATCGCTCGCGAAGTACCTGTTTTTATGTCTGCAATTTGCTGGCCCTATTAGTCATCACAGGCAAAACATGTCTAGTGTTACCCATACCCATATCCAAGCAAAAACCGTGCTCTTATCATACTGTAACAGTGTCCACAAATTTTATTTATAAATCACATGTGGTTTTGTGTAAAATAACACAGAGGTCCTGAATTTGTACTGTGTAAAATAGTTTACTGTATGTTGCATGTTCTTTTTCCCAATTGTATTAATTACATTTTGAAAAACTAAAAGATTCTTTCTGAAATGAACAATTAACAGGCTAATAGCATATTCCCCTTGGAACAATTGATCCTAGATCAATTCTCCTACATTGGCTTCAGTTCAAAGTTAAGTATGGTAGTACTTCTCTGGGAAAGGGTGAAGAGAGAGGTCTAGGTAGCTAATCTGATTTCAGTATGGGGCTAAAAAGGCCAGTGTCTGGGATTCAATTACTGTCTTCGTTCAACATAATGAATTGGCATCCCATCACATTTTGTAGGTCCTTAAAATGTGATTTTGATGCCATGGCCCAGTGGGTTTTATGTGGAGAGAGAAATGAATATAGCAGTTTCAAATATGCAAGTCAGAAAAAAAATGCAGGAAGTTATCCCCTCTTCCATTTTCTAACTGCTCTGGAGAAAACCCAGGCAAACTCAGGGAGAACATACAAACTCCATGTAGATAGCAATCTAGATCTATAATTGAACCCAGGGCCATAACATTACAGGGCAACAATGCTAACCACTATACCACCATATTACCCTGGAGGAATATATTTTAATAGCTGTTTAAAAAGCATATTTATGGTTTGAATAGGCTAAAAGTATTGTCTCACAAAGTTTTGCTGATGGTTGTCTCTTTCAGGGACATTTGTGTGCACTTTCTGAGGGTAGCTTGTATACCATGTAGCTTTTTTAGCTGTATCTGGGAGAAGGGGTCAGCACCTAGGTTGCTTTGAGCTTAGCGATTTCTTGCTGAAAATTACAGTTCAGCTGGTGGTGCAGTATGTTAAATGCTCTTGAAGGAGTCTCAGGACTCTTTTGAAATACTGCTGCAGTGAAGGAATACTGAAGGAGCAGTAATTTCTTAACCTACAAATGGTGGTACTCTGAAAGTAGGAACAGCCCTCCAGGGTGCTGTGCTGCAGAGCTCAAGGAGTCTTTGTTGATGATGTCATATTAAAGACCAGTGTGAGCTGCCAAGAGCTGTAGTGGCAACATATGCCACTGATCTCTGTGTAACAAATGTGACCACACAGGGTGATGGGCTGTTTGTATGACAGATGGTTCATCTAGGTCACTCTCCTGGTGCTACCAGAGGAAATAGGATGAGGAAAACAATTTCCTTCTACAACAGGCTTGCAAGTGTCCAACTTTTGTTTGGTTGAGATTTGCAATATGTTCCTGTTTTTCCAGTGTAATGTGTCGTCGGCAGTTTTTTGAGTTGACGTGAACTTGTAAGAACAATATGAACTGAGCAATAACAATAAGGAGCTTCATGCATGCTGTACGAACTGATGGCTGTGATGCTAAAATTGGTTCAGTGCAGGACTTAGTTATGTTTTCATCTGACTTGTGGACTATATGACCATTAATCAGAAAAAAACGTAGCGGCCTTCTCTACCAAGAATACTACCGATTTTAGCCATGACACCTCTCCCTCTTGTTAACCATTTTAAGTATTATTTATCTGGAATGAAACTGTCTTGAAGGAAGTAGGCCTATATATCTGGAATGCATTATCTAAAAGGAATTTTGTATGCTTATTGAGAACCATTTTAAGAACTTTGCGGTTTCCTTTCCACAAACTCCAATATGTCAGTGCTACTCAAGTCAAGCCATGCCTTAACAAGACTACACCACAGTGAAAGCTAAATGTGCACTACAGTGAACAGAAGCTAACGAAAACTCTCCCAGCTTCGGTGTCACAAGGTTTTGTTAAATTTTAATGGGAAATAAGGCTATTCCCCCTACAAAGCTGTTCCTGCTTGGATTAAAGAAAACTAGTGGCAGTGAAACAAGATTACCATAACATGACATCCCATTGTACTGAAATCTCTCATCAATCTGTAAAGCTGCTCTGAACTATTCAAGATACCTGAGCCTGGGACTGCCTGAGAAGGTGACTAGGCTACCTAATAAACCTCTTCAGTTCTGAGCTCAAAGAAAGAACATTCAATCTGCCGTAGTGCTTAAGTCGATTATTGTGTCGATGGCTGTGTATTCCTTTTAGACAGCTCTAATTTGATTCTCTGGCACAGCAGGGGAACACTGAATGTTAAAGCACTTTGCAGAATTATGCATTCTCTAGAGACCAGAACTGCGCTTGGCAATTTTGGTCTTATTTAATTAGAATGCTAGGGAACTTGTCTGGGAGCAACCTGGGAATCCTGGGTACCTTGTTATCTGCTGGGTCCCCTAATCTGTCTGCTGTGAGAATCACTTTGGGCACCTGGAGGGAGTGGAGCTAAGGCTTAATTTGGCTAATAATTCCTCCAATGTTTTTCCATTTAGTTCACAACACACAGTATTTCCTCCAGTCAAGTGAGGAGATTACCTACCGTAGCATTCAAGGTAGCATAAAAACCATCTTACCCCACCTTAATCACCCACGCAGAAGCAGATGCAAAGTTGTTAGGTTTCCTTGCTTTACTTGAGATAACAAGAAACCAATAACAGATTAAGTCACATGCCCAGGCATAAAATGCCAAAGTCTTGACCAGATAAAAAAAGTTAGCAAAACCATACTTTTCCCTGCTCCGATGAATTAAAATTATTTTCACTTTTCCTTCTCTTTCTCCCTCTCTCTGGTTGTGTAGTGTTCTGACATGCACTTATCCCAAAAGACGGGTGTTCATTCAGTGTTTATTCTAGCTCTGAAGGCAGAGTGCTTGGCAATTCTAATGTGGCTTTTCAAAGCTGCTATATGTTAGTAATGTAAGTGGATGACACTTAAAGGGAGTCAAAAGTTTACCAGACAACTTTCTGGCAAGACCTCAAAGTCTTCTGTTCTGTGCGCTGATCTGGGGCCGCCAATTAAGAATTTGATGTTATAATAGAGGTTGTAATTTAGCAAATCAAAGAACTGCGCTAATTTTGAAAACTATTTTATCCTTAGACTGTCACAGTTACCCAGCAGGTGCCCGACACAGAGAGACTTCACACTAGACAGGACCCTCGCCCATGGATTGTTTTCTTTGGACTGTGGGATACCAGAGCACCTGGAGAAAACCCACGTGGACCCAGGGAGAACAAGCAAAACCCATACAGATTGGTCCCAGTCCAGTATCGAACCCTGAACCCACCTGATTTGTTTTTGGTCTTTTAAAATAGCGTGATTTCTGGTTTTAGAAAAAAATATGACATATCTCAGGTGTCTGCTCTCACCCCTTTTGTTAAGGTTCTCGCTAGGTTTTAATTGGCTATGGAAATGGCTTGTTAGTTTTTTTAGCAGGTATTTTATTGGCTAAAAAGACACATAATTGAAATATATAATTTACAGTAGGATCAGAGAAAGTTTAAAATGGATACTTTTACTGCCTAAAGAAACATATGTTGCTGGCTGCTTTTCCTCCCTGTTGTTACAACTGAAAGATTTTGGCTGCTTCTGGATCAACTAGTTAAGATAATCACTGGAGAACAACCTCCAGTCACTGTAGGGAGAAGTGTTTATATTCAGATAACAGCAAGGCCTGCACTTTCCTTGAGATTACAAGTAAAAGCAAAGGCGCTTTTGAGTGAGTGCCCAGTGTTCCCTTCCAATCAATAGCATACTGGAAGTATGGGAGATGAGGTTTATTCACACTCTTAAAATAATCTTAAAGATTTATGTCAGATTAAGGATTTCTTTCTATTTCAGTGCCTCCACTGCTCACAATAAATAACAGAGAAGGAAAATAAAAGACTATATGGCTTCCACACTGACACCACCTAATCTTCTAGGTAGAAAGAGAAATGACTTTCTTGACTGAAGGTAAGGCAAAAGAAAGGTTTGTTAATATTCACAGACATGCAAAAGCGTTAGATTGCTTTTCTGGCTAAGAGGGAGAGAGCCCAAGTGTCCAGGGAGAAACCTATTAGTAGAGACCGGCTTGTCAGCTTCTCTGCGGATGCTGGCAGATCTATCTCCATTTTCCTTGAATTAAAAGCCAATTTCTCAGGCAAAGAACAACTTGAATTTTAAGAGTTTCCTTGCTGTGGTGAACTCCACTGCATAGCAATGGCTATGCAGAAAATCCAAGAACAGAAGGGGCGGAAACAGAAAACCAAACTGTGGACGAGACTGTAGTCTTGCCTTTCTTTCATGCCGGGAGCATTTCAGCAATTACATTCTCCAGTGTGCCAGGGATTCTGCGAAGACACTTCAGATCTCCTCATTATAATTATATATGCAGTATGTGTGTATTTCCCCTAGACAGTTCTTTTAAAACAAAGGTATAGGCTGACCCTGTAAAGACATGTTCCATGGTCTGCTGCTCTTTATTGCTCTAATACAGCATTTTGTGTAAGATGAGTGTGTCACATTACAGAAGTATAAAATCTGCAGCAGATAGCCACTGACACAGAAAAGGCTGTCAAGCATGAAAATACGACCGACACCTGATAGAAATATGTTCTTGTTTAACAGCAGTGAAGATGTTAGTTTTTAAAAAGCCTTGGCCAGTTATGAATCCACTCAAAATTGGCACATGATGTTTTTTGGACACCCACAGTGTATATTGCAACCTCTCTATCTCAATATCTGTATTACATTTTATGGCCCTTCTTCTTGTTTCTAATCAAGTAAGAAACAAAAATTTCCAGCATTTTTTGTGGCGGCTCTTAGCAATTGCTCACCCACCTCTGGGCAAAATTCCTTAGGCCAGGCAGCCTACACTGGTTGATTTCCATTCTTTTTCGGGTGCCAAACTGAGTGGGTGTAGTGCTGTGTGTCAGGAGTCCCTTTTTCTTCAGAGGTGTCCCCTGCAGCTCTCAGCAGCCCACTGAGCTGAGGAGAAAGCCTCTTTTCCACGTAATGTATTTCCTCTTAATGACCCTGAAAGGACAGCAATGAACAGTTGACTTTGGACGAGTGCTGGAGTGTTGATTCTAGTGGGGTCTGGTGTCCCCATAGTCACTTTTGCTCAAGCTGCAGATTAACAGCCTAATGGTGCCTTTTCGGAATCCTTCGAATACTTGAGACTCCAAGGTGTTGTTTTCCTGATATTTTGCAGAGTTTGCTGTCATCTATAGCAGAGGCAGAGCCTTGATTTTTCATCCACCTTAGCAAGAGGTTCTGAATGTTGTTGTGTAGTTTGCTCCTTGCAAGCAGAAGCTATGGTTGAGTACCACAACTACTGATTTGTTATTAGTTATTAAAAGTGCTGCAGATGGTAGACAAAGGAAGTACCCCTGGGTTTATTTGGATATTATACATGTAGCATTGAACATAACCATTGCAGTTATAGTAACAGGATTACAGTAAAAAACTACATGCACAGAATAAAGTCACTATCATTAGGCTTTTCCGAGCCAAGCATGGATGGTAGTACATGAGGTCTTTAGTAGTTCAAGTAGGGAGCTGCGTCGCTTGCATAGGCTGCAAAGGAACAGGAAACGGGTTCATTCCATGCTGAAGAGAAAAGAAAGGAAACACAACTTTCCCGCTGTGGAGCCTTCTTCAGGTGACACCTGGGGTGCTTCCTTTCTTTTCTTCAGGTGACACCTGTAGAAGGCTCCACAGCCAAAACCTGTTCCATGAGCTCTTTAGTTCTATCAAGAAAGAAAATAAGGAAGACAATGGGGTACACACCAAAGAGATGTTCTCTGATGACCCTGGAGAGTGAACACTGACATTTTGCATTTTTCGTTCATAAACAATTGGGAAATTTTACTTGGGTCTCTAAAACCCTTTGATTGCAAGAGCGTCCATTGTTTTGTGGTCACCTCTCCCTGCATCTTGATTAATCCTATACAGGTGGTGGTAAAAAGAGAAGAGCAAAGAAGCAACACTGTGCCACCCCTGCCTGCACATCTACAGCACTGCCCAGTCACAATGACCTGGGAAACTGACGCCTGGCAGTGTGCATGCCAAGCTGCAGGCACTGCAGAGCCCACAACCAGTCAGGAGTCAGGCATAGCCCAACCCTGCCCCCCTGACTTGGGCTTTAGTTCAGGGAAGCAATTTTAATTTTTCTTGAAACTTGACATCTTAAGTGTGAGGAAGCCTTTTCTTGGCTTTGAATTGCATTCATCCTGCTTTCAGTGGCTAACTAGATGCTTTTGAGTTAAAACAAATCCCAGTGTGAATAATATCCAAATTGCATTTTGTCCATTTGTCCTTAAAATTAAGCGGTATCTGGGCCATTATTTAGGAATGTCCCATTTTGATAAATTATGCACTTTTAAAATGGGAAAAAATGCATTCAATTGCTGTGTAGCATTGCCATTTTTTTTTTAAAACTCGCAGTTCATCAATCCAGAGAGACAAGTACCCATTTATTATTGGATGAAGCTGTTAAGCCTGCAGAAGAGCTGTTTAGGCACTTCTTTAGTCCACAGAGGAGTAATCCTGAAACTTTTCCCAGCCAATAGGACTGAACTTCATCTGGGCGTGATATTTGATCCAGGCTTGACGTTTGACCCACATGTACAAAATATTATAAAACCATCTTTATTCCATCTCAGAAATATCATTATAACACGTCCTATATTGTCTCTGAATGTGTCTGAAAAGCCAGTCAACACATTGCCATCGTTGATTACTGCAGTGCACTTCTCGCTGTGGTATCGAAGTCCATACTGAACATTCTTCAGTATGTGCAGAATTTAGCAGCCAGAATCCTGACCTGGTCGCTTGCAAGTGATTGCATTACTCCCGTCATAGAGTCTTAAATGGCTGGGCATCACTGTACCTGTCTGACTTACTGTCTACTCCCCACCTCGTCACCTTCGTTTATCTGACTCTGGTCTCCTGTTCATCCCCCAAGCTCGTCTACATACAGTGGGTGACAGAGGCTTCCCTTGCTGCCCCCCAGAGCTCTGAGAGTACATTCCCAAGGATATCAGAGAGATTGCATCTTCTACTGCACTCAAAAAACCCTTGTTTTTTATTGTACTAACTTATTTTCCTATTATTTTTTCTTATTGTAAAGGGCTTTGAGAAACTACTTTTATAGGTGCTATATAAAATAGTTTCTTCTTCATTATTATTAGTAGTAGCAGTAGCAGTATTATTATTTACTATTATTATTACAGTACTTTTTGCAGCCTGATGGTACCTCAGATAGTAAGCTAGGCTCACACTGGCCACTGCGTGCTGGGAGGCCTCTAGGACCACCAGGTTATTGCTTCAGAAGGCAATTATCAGTTTCGCATTTTAACCATGGGATGCCAGATCTGTTGTCAAATTTCTGGAATAGTTTTTTCTTTTGCTCTTTTTTTTTTCTAGCTTTTAAAAAATGACATACAAAATTAAATGTACCACTGTGGTACAACAATAAAAGGACGCTTAGTTTAATTTGTAGGCCACTTTTCACTCCAGACCACTTACAGTCTTACTGCTTTAACTGTTGTTTTTCAGCCATTACAGCAGTCAAGCACAGATAAGACTGAAGCAGATCATTTTCAACATGAATGCTGCTAGTAATGAAAAACAGCCTTCTGTAAACTAAATTTGCACAGTCTGATGCCCAATTAAAAAAATAAGTTATTGAGGAAGAAAAAAAATTGTACAGATTTTTCATAACCGGGGGAAATTGTTGCCTGAAAACTTGGATGACATGTGGAGCCATTTTAATCAAGCTAAGGAAGTGCACCCTGTGAACAACAAATCCCAGTAACATACAGTCACATACACAGACTGCAGGATTATCTGAAAAAAGTTGCAATTGGGGAGAAAAAAGGCAAAAAAAAACTAGACCCTAACTTCCTTTTCTGTGGGTAGTACTGTAGTAATTTGAATCATTTTCCATGAACGATGATTTATGTGTATTACTTTTATCATGATTGTGTTATGATTAGTGTACAAGTAATTTAAAAGCAGTAAAATATTATCATTAACAAATCAGCTCACCAGAGCTGTAGCACTATATTATTTTTCACTCTCAATATCATAACTTCTTTTTCAGATACAGTCGGCCTCCTTAACTAATGCAGAATAAATTTGTGGTTAATGATGTACGGTCATTTGTAATAAGGGAGCTTTCAAATGTAAAATTGGAGTACAATAGCACCAGAAACATTCAGAATATAAATTTCCATGCCTGCTTTACAAAGGAAACCTGATTTACTGCTGTAATATGTAACCTCTTGCTGTGTTTTTATTCAGATTCAGAGATTTAACCAACTGCAGTATAATATATATATATATATTACATAAGGTTAGGTGTATAAATCCCAGCCTGTTCTTTTAAATGTGCTGGTGGTGAGATCCAATCAAAAAGAAAAGGTCTGGTATCACGGGTGGTGACCCTAAATGCCGGTTACTTTGAAAAGTTAGCTTTTAACAATGCCACCTAGCAGTTACAGTATAAGGCTGCAATGACCTTTTCTACCTGCAACAGGTTCTTTTCATCTCCCAGAACCACCTGTGCCCCCAGAGACAAAACCGTGAAACTGTCCTACTTGATTACATTTTTTATATTACAGTGTATCAATCTACCCCTGAGACAGCAGTTTCTATAGCTGCCTACCTGGCTCACAGAACACGTTAGGCCACACAGTAGGCCACAAGAGACCCTTACTCACACAACAGCACAAGAACCCCATGGACCCCAGCTAACAAAACTCAGATGCCCCAAAAGAGCAGTCCAGCATTTCTGTTCTCTAAAACTTAGTCGGCTACCTGAGGGCCTCGTTCCACCACAGCAGAGTAACTCTGGAGTTTTGGGCATCTTCCTTGCTATCCTGAGCAAAACGGTTTCTCATTCCCCCCAGCACCACCTCCACCGGGTTTTTCTCCAGCTTCAGAAAGCGGGGTGCTGGAGTCTTCCTCTGCTGTTCTCTGTACAGTCCCTGGTGTCGGAGTCCTCTCCTGGGCGCTGTGGCTCAAACTGTCTTTCCGCTTTGTGTGCTGCTTGAGTCCCACTGACTGGGGTTTTTGAAGCCCACTTAACCAGGACCCGTGACTTGTTCTCTGGGGTGGGTGGGGTGCGGAAGTGTAACAGTAATAATTATAATAATAATAATAATTCCACTCAAAGCACTTTACAGGTAATAGGAACTCCCTTCCACCACCACTAGTGTACAGCACCCACCTGGACCGGCAGCCATAGTGCGCGAGTGTGCTCCCCACACACCAGCTCTCAGTTGGGAGTAGAACAGAGTGATGAAGCCAGTTTATAGGGGGGATTATTAGGAGACCATGATTGGTAAGGGCCAATTGGAAATTTGGCCAGGATGCCGGGGTTACACCCCTACTCTTTTTGAGAAACGCCCTGGGATTTTTATCGACCACAGAGAGTCAGGAACTCGGTTTTACATCTCATCCAAAGGACGGTCCTTTTTTACAGTACAGTGTCCCTGTCACTATACAGGGACCCACGCAGACTGCAGGGTGAGCACCCCCTGCTGGCCCCACTAACACCTCTTCTAGCAGCAGCAGTTTTTCCCAGGAGTCTCCCATCCAGGTACTGACCAGGCTCACACCAACTGAGCTTCAGTGGGCTGCCAGCTATGAGCTATAGGGTGATATGCCTGCTGGCTAGTATAGTGACATATCACATATCTTGCAGGTTCTAAGATGTTCAGATTCACTTTTATTTCAGATTGGGGAGTCGTCTCCTAACTTCAGGTTTAGCATTTGTGTTAGCCGAATCATTTCATAGTACATGTTTCATTAAGCCAGAAATTATTAACTAGATTGTTTGTACTAAATGAAACCAGGGGACTATGTAGCAATCACTACAACGAATGTAGATCAGAAAGGATAGGCAGATATTGAATCATCATGCTTAATAAAATGTATTATTGTGCCCGGAAACATTTCATATCTGTCAATTCTTTTTATAAAGCCGCTGTTCCCTTTTCAAACTCTACTGCTTTTGAGCTGTCGAAAACTATAAACAAACTAACAGGTCTGGAAGAATCTGCAGTTCAACAAATTATTAGGTATTGATTTTTTTTAATTAGCAGTAATGCCACAGCCACAGCTAAGATAACTAATACAGTTTAGCTTTGCAAAGATTGGAAACAGTCATGTGTAAATGTATAGTAGAGACAGCAGTCAGAATCTACAATCAAATATTGAAGCAGTTGGCTCTGTACACAGTATTCTTTTTTCACCACTGTAGTTTTGTGACTTTTATTGAATGAATGAATGAATGAATGAATGAATGAATGAAGCTTTTTGGCATTTAAAATCTAACATCCATGTGCAAGGGACTTTTACTGTGTCTGCTCTTCTATTTTCCCTTTTTGCCAGCTGTTTCCATCAAAGCAGATACAGCACTTGTTCCTTGTTCTCCTGAAGCTTTTACTGCAGTTCGTAGTATTTCCTGGAGTTGATTTTTGAAAAGGTCAGCGCTTGGAGAATCGAATGCCTATGAACTACTGAGCACTGCAAATTAAGTCTCTGAAGCATATTTGCCTCTGTCAGTTTGCAAGGCTTAAACAAACTGATTGTGCTGTGCAAATCATGATTGTTTGCTTACTAAGCTCTTTCATTCTGGCTTAATTAATGTGACAAGACATCAAAAGGATCTTTTTAAGATGACCTTATGATATTGGGATGGCAGGGGCGATGTGTCCAAAGATAGGTGTTTTAATAGATATGAGAAGCACAGATAACGTTCGCTTTGAAACAGGCTTTGTAAAATATAAGGTCCTCTTCTACACTGGTGATGGGATCCCTTTATCCAGTCACTTTATGTATACCGTGGGGATTTTGCTGGAGCTCTGTGTTTCACCTTGCTCTTCCTCGGACGTATTGATTAATTTTAGAATTTAATCTACCTCCTCTGTTCCCAGTCTGGTACAGCTCAATCTTTCACTCCTTCCTCTACAGCTGCAGTGCTAGTGAGGTCTTCATTTGACTGCCTGCAGTGCACTGATCTCAGCACTGTGCTGTGCATTCAGAATAAAAACCCAAAAGCACAAAGCTTTAAGTCTACATTGCACTGAGGAAAACATGGGCCTGCTCCACCACTGGACTGAGCTTGACTTTCAGGAAAGTGACACCATAGAGGGGATGTCTGGCCCTTCATCAGGACGGTGAGTTATTTAGGAGAATGTTCCCATCAGGGATTTGACTTTTTTGCTGGGTGAGCAATTTTTTTTCCAGGCAGCACATGCGGTAATTGGCATTAGCAAATGAGAATGGCAGCCTAGCGACGATTCTGAACTTTGTGTCCGGACCTTAATGTAGGGCAGTGCTCACTTAAAAAAAAAAGAGAACTATACTTTAGGCCAAATCCTAATTAGCTCAAACCACCAAATAACCACCATTACCAGCATACTTAAAAGACATATTTTGAGTGGGCAGTTTGGCAGGATGGTTTGCTGCCAAATATACAATTTTATTTTGTTCTCGCCTTTTCTCCAGATATTTAGCCTCTTCAGAATTTAAAGAGTGTTAAAGCATAAATGTCATGTACTGCTGTTGAAGTAAAGAGGTTTGGTATGAAGGCTTCCTGCCTGAAAACTTTCCTTTGTTCTCAGCTTCCAGTGCCAGTTGACGAAATCGCAGTGACCGTTTCCGAGAGTTTGCATGTTTTTCAGAGGAAGGCACACAAGACAAAGCATAGTTTTGTTTTTTTAAGGAACCTATTGAGGTAACTGTTTAGATTCCAGGTGATTCTTAAGAGAGATCTTGCATTGGATATGACTTTGAGTTGATGAGAATGGTCTTTCACCACTTGAGAGATGTCCATTTTGATATGGCTCAATGTGAGATGCCGGGCTTTACAGGGTTACAGTATTAGGTATTTTCAGTTGCACAGAGGCTGCAGTTGATAACATGACAGGGAGGAAAGAAGCTGAGACCTCTTTGCCATGTAGGGTAAGTGATGATGGCTTTGCTGATTTTCGACTCGCTTTCTCGGTTTCTCAAGATGACAGCGTTCCAGAGTGCCTTCACACTGCCCTTGACTCTGTAGATTGACGATGATCACTTCAACATACCACTGTTTGCTTGTGTACATTTTGTCTTTAGCAGAGTGGATTCTGTCTTCCACTGTAGTGATTTTCCCTGCAGTCAAGTGTTAAAAACCCATTCCCTTTTCAGAACTGTGACTACAGTGCATCCTGCAGACAAATCTATCTCTGTTTCTCCACTTAATAAATACTTATCTTTTACAGCTCAGCTTAATGTGCTCCCCCCTATATTAGGTTTTCCTGCTCTAAGCAATCCATCTTGGCAATTTCACAGTTCACAATAGTATTTTCTGTAGGTCTTATTAAATTAACACCTTCTCACATGGTGGTGAGCACAATATATTTGCTCTTCTGAATGTATTATGAAACTACACCTACTGTAGAGTTAAAGTTTTTCTTGTTGACTGTAATTGCAATGTACTAGAAAAGTCTATTACTGACTGTGTTTTAGAGCCAAGCAGTTATTCTGTTGAAACATTTGGATGTTTTGTACTTTATTTAATACGCAGGTGCTTAAATATATGGCATTATAAAGTAGTTTATGCAGAATTATCCAGGGCCTTTAGATAAAGTTGTAAGAGATGCTACAGTGTTCTGACTTTAAATAAGAAGTTGTTCAACTGCAATATCCCTTTAGTAAGAGGGAAAAGGGAATTTTTGAAAATACATTTTTGAACCAATACATTAATTTATTTTTTAGAATTGAACATAATATACAATGAAACATATAAATGACTTATTAAATCTATTTTCTGAACTGTAGATTCCCTGGATTGGTCAGTATGACAATTTGCAAGGAACCTTTTAAATAGTGCAGAGTTTCTTTGGTTACAACATGCAGTCAGCTTTATGTCTTCACTTAATTTGGGAGTTAATGGATCATGTGTTCCTAAAAATAATATAGTGCAATGTACAATGAGAAATGACATGCTGCATATGACTATGTATTGTATATACAGTAGTTTTATTTTGGTTAATACCCCAACAATGCATGAAAAATGAAAAGGTAAAAAGAAAACCTTGTCAGTAGTACTGGGTCACTCCAAGCTTGTAAGAATTTTACTACATCCAAAAGATCCATAAGGCAAGCATGCTGTCTATGGCTTAAATTATTCATATCAAACGCTTTGCTCCTCTGAAGGGGAATATATAGTCCCTAGAAAAAAAACGTTCTTGTTCTTTATCTGCATGGCAGCTACTGCCGTTCTCATGTCAGCTGTAATGAATTAAAGACCTTTCGAAAATGCCAGCACTTTTTTGTTCTTGCAAAAATCACAACTGTGACACTTTCTCCTTCTCTGCCTGGGAAATACAACAGAAACAAAGTAAAGGCATTAGGCTGGAAATCTGAAGTGTGTATTAACACCCAGCCTCTGGATGATTAATCACATCGAATGTTTACAGTGCTCTTTATAAAGCAAGGCTAATTTAATTGACCTCCTGACAACCTTATTTCCTTCACTGTACACTTGGCTTTAGTATACTCTGCTCACCTCGTGCTTACCTCTAGTATGCTTCTTTCTCCCAAAACAGTATGGAATGTGTTTTCTAATTTCTCTGCTGGAGTTTTAATTACATAACTCTCTATACTCTACAGTGGGCTGTAAAATTGAAATTTGTGCCATCCTTTATGAACAAAAGAGATGACGGCCATTGAACTAGTTTGTGTTTGGTTCTTAGCGGGATTAGACGGATGAATGCTCTAGTGTAAAAACAGTTCCCCACTTTTGTTTTCGACTCATCTTCCACAGCTTTGGGGGAAACCTAAAACCAAAATCATCCTTAATCATCATTCCGATTATTGCAAAATTTGCAACCTGCCTTTTGCAGTTGCTTTCAGAATACTGAACCTTTTTTTAGCATTTTAGCAGCACTGTGTGTTATTAAACATGCAAATCATTTAAACTTCCTTTGTGTCTTGAATGTGACCACCATAAAGCATTATCAAATTTAAGACACTTCATATAAACAGCTTCCTGCAACACTATAGGAGCATTGTAGCCCATTGTGCAATTGTACACTATGTGAGCATTGTGTGCTTGTAGAAATGAACCAAGGCAGCTGGTATTTTTCTTTTATGTGGATGTTCTGGTGTTCCTGCCCTCGAATGCAGGTGAGTTTTACCCATTCTGCTAAGGTGCAGGAGACAACTGCAGAAAATTTCCTGCGGGACACATTTATTGAGCATTTGACTGAAAACAGGACACTGGAGACATCAGTTGCTTCACTGAAAATGTGTCAAAATAAAGCCTTCATGATTTTCCAAACAGAATAATGATGACACCCTATAGTGAAAGTGTCTTAATCTGTACAAACAAATTACAAAGATTTATTATTGGATAAAACAGAATTTCTTTGTATTTTCTGCTCACAATTATTTTGCTAGAGCTGTATATAAAAGAACAGGATGGGGTATTGGAAGAGGAGGCAGTGAAGCACGCAAATTGTCTTATAAATGCGGCAGAAATGGGTTATTTTTGGTACTTATGATCCTCATTGAAATCCTCTAGCACTGCCAAAGTCACCAGTGTCTTGGTAACGTATTTCTTTAAATATTGTGTCTAAATATTGGACTTTATTATTCTTTATTTGAACACATTCATTTTTCACTTTTCTTCCTTCTGATACTATTATTGCCCAGAGTAACTATTCATGAGGTGAATTCATGAGAGGTGAATTCATGTAGTGAAGATCTGAAAATCCACTAGAGGAAACTTAGATTGGTAGCTACTGTAACATGCTTTCCCACTTTCCTCCCTGTCTTTTGAATTTTTTATTGTGTTAATTGTAGACATGGAAGTGCTAGAGGGAAACAATGTCAGTTTGACGTGTTTCCTACCTAGACAGTACGGCCAACCTGATTTCCTGCTGCTCATGGGCATATAGTCTAGCAGAGGGCTGTAGTAAGCAGGAGCTTAAACCTGCAGACAAAGGGCACAGGACAGGATACCCCATGAAAGACATGAGTTCTTTTTAGAAAAATCTCTTGTGTTTGCATTAAGCTAGTACTGAGCACACAAAATGACCTTTCAGGGAACCAATGATGCTCAATAAGCTAGAACAGCTGATTGAATATTGTGGTGCGTTTTTTTCATGAGGAATACTAAATGGATTTCAGGGGCTGCACTTAATCATTACTAAGGCTGTGAGCATCCAACGATCAATGTAATTACATGTCTAAACCAGCAGACCAGTGTTTTCTGATTTATCAACATATTTTCATGATATTTAAAGAAAAAAATATATTTTATTTTTTTCCTAGAATATCCCAATAAACTCTTTTATTTATCTTTAGATAAATACATTTTTTAACGAGGTCGTAGTTTGCTAACTATTCCCTGTACTAATATATTGAAGAACCATCTCCAAAATGATTGCGCAATAGGTAGTTAAGAACTGCACATTGATCAGAAGCATTGATCCCAGGTATATTAAAGCAAATATAATTCTAATATACTGTACTGCCCCTGGTTCTTTCTTTCATACCCTTCAGAAGCATTTTATTTCTGCGCTGCATGGTATGGCTTAAAGTGTTCTGGGGATTGATTGTGATAGAGAGTTGTTCCAAACACATGAAATTGTTTGGTAGTGTTGTAGTGGTTATTCCATTATAATAATCCCCACACACACACACACACACACACACACACACACACACACACACACACACACACACACACACACACACACACACACACACACACACACACACACACACACACACACACACACACACACACCTTGGTAGTGCTCCTTGTAATTAGAAAAGATAATTATATTCACACTGTATCTATATGCAAAACGATGAGTGGTGAAACTTATAAGAATTAATTGCATTTATACAGCTCACTTCATACAAAATGTTACCAAAATGATCCGCCTACAGAAAGGGACCCAAAGACGTTCAGCCCCACCTGGGTAATAAGCAGTAGCCACCTGCCCCACTACACTACAGATCAGATATACATTTAAGGAGGGCTTTCCTATGTCACATTGTGCAAGCCCAGAATGGGATTTAGCCAGAACACCAGAGTCAACACCTTTAGTCTTGTGAACAGTGTGGTGGGATCTTTAACATCAATTAGTCAGGACCTCAATTCATTTGTAATCTGAAGGAGAGTACCTCCTGCAAGCACTGTCACTATGTCCCCAGTCACTATACTGAGGCAGTTCATGATCAATTCTGATCTAGAGGTGTGCCGCCTACTGTTACTGTTGTCATTGAAATGTTGGAATGTAATTAAATATTTCTAGAAATGTTATTTTGATGTCACTCTACCATAACAGTAATGGTGTTTTTGGCATTAGGTTTTATTGAATAATTTGCATCACTTCAGTTGTGGTAGAAATAAGTTCAGCAAAAGACTTCCATTCTTCTGCTTAGTGCAAAGTCTTTCTTTTCGGAGTGGCAGGAGATGTCAGTGCTGAATTTTTGTATTGCTGTTAGAATATATCAGTTTTTGCTTTGATTGTCTTGCATTTTTAAATGCAAGGTATGAACGGATTCTTTCCTCGTCTGGTTCACAAACAAGCAATTACATTTCACTGTGGAATACATATTCACTTGTTTTATTGGGTTCTCCGGAAATGTAGTAATGGGAACAAGCAGAATGGACAGCCCATGACAGGACTCTGACTTCACCACATAATATGCTCAGAGGCCTGTGGTAGAGGGCTTGCCATCTGGAGAAGAGAGGATCACTTATCTGTCTTGAGCCAAAATGTTGATTGCTAACAGCGTGATTATGCCTTTATTTGATTACTCTGAAAATGTTTACAGCACTTAAGTTTCTCTGCCAAGCAGATTGGAAGCTATATATACGAAAGGGCAGAAGAATTAGATTTGGGTAGGTGTGGTTTCTGAAGCCATTAATAACACCTTTACGAACCCAAAATTGTTGCCAGGAATTAGAAATCCAAATTATTTAGATTCCCGTTTCCCTTGAACTTCTTAAAAAACTGTGATTTCCTCTCGGGCAGATGAGATTTGGAATTCTCACTTTCCTTCTTTTTTGTACGCATTTATTTTCACGGAAAGGCATCGCCCTCAAGACTGTCCAGTCTAGTAAGCATCACACTGCATGTGCCTTAAATCTTTAATACATTCCATGTGGTCCCTTGAACAGGAGACATCTGTCTCACTGGGCCTCCTGGGAGGGTATTGTTAATAAATAATTTAAAATATAATTGTAGGAGATGGAAGCTTTCTACCTGTCACAACTGTGTTCTAACTACAAGCTTCCGCTCAGATCCAGCCTCTGCGGGAGAGGTCTCAGGGGACGGGCCTCTGTGTCGTCCATGATGAGAGATGGCCGTTGGTGCTGCATTTTGCCTGAAGGTGTTGCTGACATGTCTTGTGTTCGGTTTTGCAGCACCACTGCCCCATCAGACCAGGCTGAGCAAGAAGATCAGTCAGTCAATTGCAACACACCTGCTTTTTCCTGACCGTAGCAGCACAGCAAATCATGAGTTAAACTGCCCCATCAGAAGATAGACTATGAAAAAATACAAGCCATTTAACCAATCAAGTTGATCTAAAAAATATTCATGAAACAGGGTGACTTCAGGTATGGTTGCATTACACAAAAAATTGCAATGCCCCAAAATTCATTCTTGTACAATCCTTTATTATAATTTACAATGGTACCTGTCTGTTAAGTACCAGTCTACAATATGCATTGGTGAATTTAACAACCCCTTTTTTTGCTTCGATGTACTGTTTTATATGGTTTGTTACAGGAACAACATTTGACTTAGCAGGGTACAGTCTTGTCTAGGAATAAAGGCTTTTTTTAAATTGAAGGCGTTAGAGTGTGCAAGACAGGCACAGCAGAAAACGGAAGGGATCAAGTTGAAGTTGTTTGTCTCAGGGTGAGCGTAATTCACTGTGCGTAAGACTGGCCCAGTAATCTCAGGTAAGATGCCAAAAAAAAAACACGTTACCTCTGGTGGTGAGTTCTTGAGGGCAGAATCCTGTGCTGTTTTAGTAAATTCAGTTAACCTTCAAATATGTGAACCAGATAATTCAGGTTATCAGACAAATTCAGGTCTTCTTTTTAAAATAAATTCTGTACTTTTTTGGATCACAGAGTTCATGAAAAAAGGCCATATCTGTGTGCTGTAAAGCTGCAAAAAGAGAATTATTATTTAGCCTATGTATTGTAATTTTCAAGGTCATCATTCCTTGATAAAGTTTTGATCTTAAAATGTAAGTGTTATATTATGCTGTCAAGACTGCATGGACTCAATCTCCCTTTGACCGTGATTATTTCAGTATTCAACAATCAAGAGTCCTCCATGTCAGATAAGCACTTAAGAGGAAAGAAAGCTGGCACCAAGCTGCACAATTTTCCATTCCAGCTGGACTACAGGTGTGGATCTCGGTATCCACTGTGAACGAAAGCCAGGGAAACCAGACGGGGATTTTGGGTAGGCAAGCATTTCTCCAGAAAACCGATAAAGCAGAACACCAGGGGAGGGGATGAGAGTCAAAGACCCAAGCTGTCACCAGACAGAGGAGTGAGGCCTCCTGAAAGGGAAACAGCTCTTCTTGAATATCTACATTCGTCAGCGCTTTCACTACCCTATTCCTAAACCCTGTCTGCTACTTCCTGCACCTAGTATTTCTAAGGTCAAACTGACATGCTCTTAGAGCTGTATACAAACTGAAGTGCAAAGCAACATAAGCAGGGATGGTATTTCTTCTGTAAATATGAGATGGCGGGGACTTTTCTACAGGAAGCCACCTAAGATAGCGATCCAAGAGTTAAAAATGTGTCCCTGCATTTCCTTGTTTCTAGAAACCAGAAAATCACATGAATGAAAGGCTCCTCTATACCACTGTCCCTCTTGTTTATAGTGAAATCATTTTGAATTCCCTGAAAAGATTTGTGACTCTGTGGGTGAGAAGGATGTTGAATAGGAACTATAAAAGAGGCGCTGCACAGAGAAACTCCAAGTCGCCTTGGTTTTCTGGATCCTCTGCTAGTTTGGGTTTTTTTTCTGCTGATGATGTGTACCTGGAGCAGTGATTGAAATGGAGAAGGCTGTTATCTGTACCGGTGACAGAGTGGCACAGTGGTTAGCATTGTTGCTTTGCAGTACTGGGGCCTTGGGTTCAATTCTGAACCTGTGGTACTGTCTGTGTGGAGTTCGCATGTTCTCATTGTGTTTGTATGGGCTTTCCTCCTGCTGCTTCAGTTTCCTTCCACAGTCAAAAACATGCTGCTAGGTTAATTTGCTTCTGGGAAAATTGGCTGAGGTGTGGGCGTGTCAGTGTGCGCCCTGCAATGGACTGGTGTCCTGTCCAGGTTGTATCCTGCCTTGTGCTCATTGCTTGCCTAGATAGGCTCCTGAATTGGCTGCTCTCATAATGTCCTGTCGTACTGTGGTCCTGAATTGGATAAAGGTATTAGAAAATGGATGTTATCTGTACACTTTGTGCCTGGTTAGTCTGGTTGATGACTGCAAATTAAAGGATTGATAAAAATGTTCTGTATATTCATAGAATGTTGAAGATATCATTTGGTCATAAGTATTTTTTGTACATCGATAGATAAGATTGAAATAATCTGTTAGGATTCCATCATGTTGCTACAGTTGTATTATATACTGATGCAGGATGGAGTAATTAATGGTGTGCTTCTCTTTGTAACACATGTGGAGAGCAGCAATTTCATTAATTAGCTGCCAAAGTAAATGATTTAAAAAGCGTAACAGCTGGGGATTCCTTTTAATTCATATTAATTAATGTCACAATTAGTACATCACAGAGCTTGTTCTTGATGGTTGTTCTCTTCAACTACAAAAGTGCCTGACCCAGGGTCTGTCATTCTCTCCTGGCATGTCCTCACAGCTGCTGTAGCACCCTAGAAGACAATGGACACTACTAACTGAGAAAGAAAACTAATTAATACCTTTTTTGCATTAAAGTGCCAAGAACGTTATTTTACAGAGACATACCTACAAAACCTTTTTTTTGCCCGCATGCAATCAGGAGTTTTATTTTTTAACAAGAATTTTAAAAGGTTTGTATTGGAATATAGTATCATCTATGTGAAAAAAAGTATCTGAGGGTAATTCTGTCATTAAAGAAAGACATGTATATGAACAAACTTAAAGGTGTACTAATGAATGTTTTGAAGTAATGACAGGGAGGTAAATGATCCTTAAATGAATTAATAAAACCCTGCCCCTTAGATACCAAAGGCAATATTATCAGTGTCTGAGAGAAAATCGAATAACACCTAAAATATGCTTCAGGCCTTAAACTGAATATTTGCTTTGTTTTATCATTGTAAAAAAACAAACAAACATTGAGAGAATTGTTATCCCCTTACTGCATAGTGTTGAAGTGTAAATATTTTAAATTGGATCTTTTCACGACTCCTTTCAGAGTTTCCTGAGACTGACCTTCAGCAAGCCTGAATCGTCTCATTGTTTGTCAGGAGTGCTGTACGCTGTGTCTGGTGCTGCTTCGCTCCACAATGCAGTTTCACTAGACTTGTGTTTAACTGCTCGTGTGTAGCACAGCTCCCTCTGCTGTTGTTATGGAAAGGTCATCAAGCCTTACAAACCGCTCATTAAAATAAATATTTATACAGTATATTCACATTGTATGGCAAGAGAGTAGAGCATGGACTGATTTTTAATGCAACAGGATATCATATCCTGTGTGCCGACAGACCATGGGAGTCAAAGTACAGTCCAGAACATAGTCCAAAAATATTGTCTTGCAATACAACTCCAGGAATAACATTTTGTGTGCATTTGTGATATTTTATTTTAAAGCAAACTTTCATTGAAAACTTTTCAGAACTGAATTATATCTAATAAATATGTAGAGACTATTACAAAATGTGCTTCTCCAAGCCATAAAGTGCTGTTGTATCATGTAGGACCATGTAGGAGCAACAGTAAAGAATAATCCAGAGAAAAGTGTTTTGTATCTTCAAATGACTGCTAATCGTGGGAAAAGTGTATCTTTTTAGAGTTACAATGGAAATTGTAGAAACGCTGTACTGTCTTTGCTTCTCCATTGATTAAATTCCAGCATATACCTCTAGTTCTGACTTTTCTAATATTTTTAACCAAACTGGCTTACATTTCAACAATTTCACAAGTTGGATATTTTTCCAAAGAAATTCAGGCGAAGTATCTTACTCAATGGTACAACAGCAGTGTCTCTCCAAGTATTAACTTACATCCTTCCAGTTGCAGATAAACTTACATCCTTCCAGTTAAAGATACCTTCACCCCTGGTCCTGCGGAGCTCCGATCCAGCTACAGTATCTTGGAGGTCACCTGTTAAAGATTGCAACACCTGTAAACTCCTGACGAATTAAGCAAATGATCAAGTTATTTAAGACAAATCTGGTCTCTCACTGGTGAACAGTACTTGGATGTTAGTACTAATCGATCTCTAAATTACTTCCTTTAATACGTCACGTGTTTATCTGATCACAGTGGAATTGTATGTCTTTAGAAACTGGTGAGCTGCAAAACCTGCTGAACGGGGGCTTTCCAGGACGAGGGTAGGAGACCCCTGTATCAGGGAAAATGATCATAAGAGGTCAATTTTATCCTCCATATAACCTTACATCACTTCATCTCAATCCCATTTAGAGCACCATCATTTGATGAACGCTCCCATTTTGCTCCCATTCCCAACACAAAGCTCTCCTGGGACTATGTGAGCTTCCCCAGGCAAGAATAAGCAGATGCAGTCTCATTGAAGTCAGTTGTACATTCTTCTTATTTAAGGTCTGACTTGTGGTCTGGACTTTTATGTGATATTTTTAATGATTTTAATTTTTAAATTTGTCTGTTGCATTTTTCAAAATATACTTTAGCCAGTCTTCAAGGTGCAGCATGTTGATTTTGAATCCCATCAGCTAATATTCAGATCTGTAGCAATGGTTGCAAGCAGGATACTGTCTTTGCAGTTTTATGTGTCCAATCACCAGAGGTAAAATGATTTCAGCACCTTCTTTTCTAATCTAGTTTCTGCTGGCTTTTAAGTCTTCTTTCTCTTCCTTCTTTCCTGCTCCTTTCCTTTCCGCCTCTTAAGTCAACCTAGTGGATTCTTCAGAATCAACAGTGAAGCATCAACAGGGAGATACAGTATAAGTGGGAGCAATAGCAGTGTTCATGTAAAACTAAGAAGAAGGTGGCCTTTCTGTATGCAAAGGATTGAGGGAGTACGAACAAGCTACCCAAAGCCAATAATCTTGCGTCTTTAAAGAAACAGCTGGATGGCATCCTTAGATGAAGACTGGCTCAATGACTTCTTTTCATTTGCATCGGCTCTTATGTTCTTATTCCTCCCTTTGTCTCCAGCTCTAACTGGCTGAAGCCCTGCTGCGGGCAGAGGGCGGCTCTTTGGCAGGTGTTTCTGCTCAGCGCAGGCCTCAACTGCTTCCTGGTGGCCTGCGTCGTGCTGGTGGTGGTTCTGCTGGCCCTGGAGCTTCTCATAGACACCAAGCTGCTGCAGTGTGAGTACCACCTACTGATGTGATCCCAGGGTGTGGGTTTGAACTGTGGCTACAGAAGCCATCTTTTTCACACAGAGAGGTACCGGGTTTGCATGAACAGCAGCAGGATTATTTTTAAGAGCATATTATCAGAACACATTTTTATATGGTATTTGAATAGGATAATGTGGTACTGTTACATCAAATTTTCCAATACACAGTACTAAGAGCTTTTATAGAGAGTTTTTTATGCTGTTACTTGGTTTCCTTGAGAAATTATTTTCTTTCAGTTTTGAAATAGTTTCCCCTGCTTAATTATTCATTATATTTTTTTATTATATTAATATATAATAATTGAGAGCATTTCAACTTATTATACTACCAAGGTTTTTTCCCTTGTACTCTGTACTGACTCTGACCAAAGTTTCACACCTGGTCATCCTTTGTCTTTTACTCAGACTTTGAACAGGCCCCAAAACCCTGAAGGGTTCTGCCCAGCAGCATTTCACCAAATGTTTTTTCCTTATAAACATATTACATTAAATCTGTGATGCAAAATATGGAAAAATACAATTATTCAACAACTGATTCTTGTTCTGTGCTAGAAAATGGTGTTGTACCGTAGGGTCTGGATAAAATATATCCTTATAATGGGTGAAATATTAGTCTACAGATTTACCTGGGGAAACTCAGGTCTCCTCTGAGTTTTAAAATAAATTCTGCCTCAAACTTGAGACCAAAGAAAAGAACACAGTACTTCTCGATCAAGCACATTTAATAAAGCCTTTCTTCAGCCTCCTCATTTGATAGCAAGGTGGCAGATAGCAGTTTGTGAACCGAAAAACATTTTTAGAGTGTGGCAAAACTGGCTCTGCGTGCTGACAGTGAAGTTAATTAGAGGCTCTTCTCACCACTTGGCAGGGATGTTTTCTGTGACAGGATGTCAGATACTGTTCTGTGGCCTCACCTGATTAAAAACATATTCATTTTATGGATTTTGGGCATATTAAATAGTTATAAATCTACAAGAATGGCTAGCACCGTTCCTCGCAGGGAATTTTATGTTTGAAGTGCACAAAAAAAGAGGGAGCAAAATTAGACTGGCCATAGAAAACCACTTGGTGTGCAGCTACAGAACAGGAACTTGGGTGCAGTAGTCTGAAAGATCTGGAGCGTCCCCTACATTAAGATTCGCCGTCGTCAGTGGTATTTCTTCTGTGGCAAAAAATTAGATTTTAACTGTGTGAACTGAAAATGAACTGACTGGTCTCCTGCGGGCCAAACTCCTCGCTGATTATGTGAGGAATCCCAGAGTCTCTCCTTTCAGTGATATCAGGGACTTGCTTCATGGATCACAAGGCCCTGTGTATTACAATTTATTCTGGTGGCCTTTTGTGGGGCTCGCAAGATAGATTGGAGAACAGGAGGGAGGGAAAGGAAGACAAATGCAACAAGGCAAGATTAGTGGATGAATAAATAGAGAGACAACGGCCTGGCATGTCGATTAATGGAGGGAAGGATGGGGGAGATAAATGAGCTGAAGGACTGATCCATGAATGGAAGAACAAAGACAGATGGGGCACGAGCGGCCGTACGATTAAAATGCGTGGAGGAAGAGATGAATGGAAACACAGAAATATGAGGATATCCCGATGAGCTCTGGAGAAGGAGGCAGGAGCCTTTGAGAACTGAGGTAGGCCAAGGTGCCAGCCTGCAACACGTGCAGGACTTTCTGTGAGAAAACATATCCATCGGAAGAGCTGTTATCCTATTTTATCCTAAAATCCCAAATTCCACAGTGCTCTGCACCAAAACAAAATGAGTCGGACATTTGAAAATGAGGTTTACAATTATATCAAACTAAGCAAAGACTGTCTAGATGGGGAGTTATGGGCAGGCATTCCCCTTCTCATTTTGACAGGTTCTGCAACTTTTTTCCTGCTTTGTCTTTTTATTTTCAGTTACAAATGCATTCCAGTTTGCCAGCATCATTCACTGGATCAGCCTTGTTATCCTGTCTGTGTTCTTCACTGAGGTAAGCATGCTCACAAACATTGGTCCCAGTTAATACTTTCCTTTTGTATTACTTTGGTCCTCTGAGAAGGAGTGATATTCGGAAATGTGTGGTTGGGGGAAAAATGGTTCTCATTTCTCAACGTGGACGGGTTACAGCATTGTTATGTGTTACGACCCCAAGTGTCTAGGGGTAAAGTGGTGAGGAACTAGAGTGGTGCCGAAGAAAGGAAAATAACAAACGAAATGGAGATGGCTAGGACAGTGAGGGAAAGCTAACCTGACTGCAAAAGAAAACCCGAAACACACGGTCTTCTGCGTCTTCACCCTAGCTAACCTCCACTGACTACCCAAAACCATCCAAGACAAACAGCACTCACCCGTACTAAACTAGTGTTACTAACACAAAATCAACTAAGTGTGGAGAATGTACCCAACAACCTAAACTAACCTTATACACAAGTTCACACAAAAACACAAGTGAACTAGGAATACAAATAAGGGAAAACAATAGTAATCAACAGGAACAAGGTACAAAGAACCCAAAAGTTGAGCATATAACATGTTAGGGCAAGCTAATGGCAAAACAAGGATGAACACGCAAACAAACAAAAGTACAAAGAAACTAACAGAAACCAACAAAACAACAAAGCCGAAGCTATACAAAAAAAAACTCTTGTTCCTTACCCTTGTTATCACGCTTCCTAGTCCCTCAAGAGAACCCACCTGCTTCCAAGAGAATTATCCTAAATGTTACACCCCTGTACCCCTAGACACTTGGGGTCATAACATTATTGGGGGCTCGTCCGGGATATCGAATTCCCGTCCTAAGGATTTTTTTTTGTGTTGCAGAATTTTGGTGTTGGTACTTTTGTGCATTTTGGGACTGTCATTTGTGTTATTTGGTATTTGTTTATTGAATAAGGACTGGTTTAGGATTTTCGATTTGTGGATTGTGTTTTTGACAAGGTACTGTAGTTACGGCTGCTTTTGATTTGCAAAAGTTTGTGGAGGAACCTTCCTTTGAGCAGCTGGACAAGTGTAGGAAGGACGAATTGTTCCAAATTGCTGATCACTTCCGGATTCAAGTATCGGAGCAAGCTCTTAAAAGGGACATCAAGAGAGCTGTGATGGATAGGTTGGTGGAGTTAGAGATCTTTGCACTAGCGAGCAAGGACACTGGTTCTCCTGGGGCTGGTGCTAAACCTGCTATGGTTGTGGAAGAACAGGACCAGGTGCAGGGGGTGGCTGAAGACCTATCGGAGGCTGAGGTCAAGGCCACTGAGTCAAAAAGCGAGACTCGTCTAAAAGTTCGTTTGGCCGCTTGCACATGGAGGCGCAGGAAAAAGCCCAAGTACGCCAGGCAGAATTTGAATTGCGCCTTGCAATTCGTAAGATGGAGATCGAGGCGGAGAAAGAGGTTAAGCTCCGTCAGCTTGAGCTAGAAGCAAGAAGGAATGCTCCTGCTGCGCAGCCGACCCGCTCCGAGGCCTCTAGTGTGTCTCCTTTGCAAGATCCACTCTCTACCACCTTCAATGTAAGTAAGCACATTGCTTTAGTTCCTCTGTTTAGGGAGACGGAAGTTATGTTCGTAATTTGGTAAATCATTTGATTCTGATTGAGGCTTCAGTCATGAAAACCTGTGTAGATAAGTGCTTCATAAGTATTAAATCTTCTGCATTGTATCCGCTGGCTCCATGCTTTGGGGAACCAGCAGCGACCTCTGGACATGGAGGCGCTGTGTTGCCTTTTCTCTTGTTGGATGGAACGAGGAAAGCAGATACAGGCTGGGGAGGAAGGGGCACATGCAAAAAGCACAGCATAATTGAATGCAAGAGGTAGATTGAAAAAGCCCCGTCTTTGGCTGTCACTGGCTGTGTTTTTATATGAATTAACAAATGTGTAAGACTCGCTCGTCTGGTCATAGCTAGTTAGCTGTTTCCTGTTTTTACGATGCTGGATAGAACGTCAAGTGAGCCTCCTGATTCAGCCATCACTTACAGTAGCTAGATTAATGCACTGTGATTATGTGCAGACCCCCAGCCACATAATATATGACAACTACATTACACTGCCTCAGAGGCTGGTAAATTACTTTGCTTTGCCTCCATTCTTGTCTTAACTCTGCTATAAGTCCCTCCTGTAATGGAGCTCATCTTAGCACTGCGCACTCAGTGCAGGTGCCTGGAAATATGGCTCACTGAAGCCCTCTCCTCCCTCTTTCCCCCCTGCTGGGAAAAACTGCCGCATTCAGTCTTTTCTACACAGGGCTTCTGATTGTTTTCTTAGCTTTTTGCCAGAGACTAAATCAAAGGGGAACTCCAAGAATAGACTACAGTATACGAAAAGCTAATAACTCCCTGCTGAGCCGCTTAAATTTAGTATTCACAAGCAGGGTGTGAGCGTAGTGTTGGCAGTCAAAAGATTTTCACTTTGTTTCCCAGACTGGAAAAGGTATTAGTGTGCAGAGACATGGAATCCCATTCTGAATATATACAATACACAACGGCAGGCGTGCTTTGGGGTACGAGTGCTTATGTTTACTCTGCAGAGCTCTGCATTCATGACTCCAAAAAATGTTTTATGCTCCCAAAACATGCGTACTCTGAAAAGAAACATATAAGAAAGGTCACAAAAGAGAAGAGGCCGTTCGTTCTGTGTAGCACTTGGTTGCTAGCAGCTTCTTGGTCTGAAGACCTCCTCTATTGGTTTATTTGAAGAAAGCTTTTTTTTTTTATTTGATATCAGCTTTAGAAATGTTGGTTTGTAACTGGTTCCAAACTCCCACACTTTTTCCAGTTGAAATACATTTCCCATAAGTTTCCATTACTGTCCTCTGTTGCGCGTTTCACTGTTGATTCTAAAGAAATCTTCTTAGTTGCATTTATTAATGCTTTTGAAGATTTTGAATACTCGAATCAGGTAATGGTCACAGAACATTCATTCTATCTGAGATCCTACTTCATCCTGGGTAAAATTCTTGTACACAGTAGTCAACTGTCTTTGTATTTGGAAACCTGTGTAAGAACAGATTTATTTCACTTTTTGCATACAATGCAAGGCTGTGGGAAATAATTGAACTGATTCTATTTTTCCCTTTCTTAATTAAGCAAGGCAGTTACAAGGAAAAATGTTATGACCATCTCTCCTATATTTTGTAGCCCATGGATTTTGTCTTACATATTTGAAAGAAACCGGCAATAAAACCTAATGCCACTCTTCTGCTTTGGTGAAAACACTCACAGGGACAAGTGATGTCTTCATAAGGTTTACAAGTTAAGGCAGATGAAGATAAACCATGCGATTGATTGATTGGCTCGCTGATATTGCGCATCCCACATGGGACAAGGAAATTAAAACCTTTTCTAGCACAAACAGAAGAGGAAAATTCCACGCTGAAGTTGTAAAAATAAAGAAAATTATGCAATGGTTCAGATGTGGAGCCTCTTCAGTTGTGTGAGAGAAAAGGATTATAGGTATATATAGGATAAGAGGAAGGAAAAAAGACAGTGTGAATGTGGGCTGGAGGAGTGTAAGAGCAAGGGTCTAAGAAGACAGAAATCTGGGATGTGAATTCTAGGGAAAAATCTGTGAATGAGTTGTTTGTTGAAAGATAGAAGAATATTTAAATATTATTATTAGAATATTTACATAAAAAGTTTAAATACAGATCAGAAAAAGAAACTAACTGGTCAATCCAAGTATATTTCTGTCCAGAGCAGGATATATTGAAACCATGTTTATCAAAGCTGTATTTACATATTTCCTGTCACGTTTTTAATGGAGGCAAATAATTAATTAGGAGATCAGCAAGAAGGACTGCATAATGAGTCCTTCTTCTCCTGGTGAACTCAAATGAAAGGAAATCTAAATGATGCTCTTGAGCAGTGACTAAATACACAGCAGGCCCCTACAATGGTTTTTAAAGAACTACAGTATCGGACAAAACCTTGTACAACCTTCAAAGAGCAAGCTCTCCAGAAGACAAAGATGTGTAATTGGTTTTTGAGCCAACTGAAATTAAAACTTCCACACACCTGCCAATAGCACATTTCAAATGTGTCACTTGATGGTGATTTTTTATTGATTGAGGGCTTTTCCATTTTCCCTATGGAAAGGCTCCATCAATTGCTAGTTTAGGAAATAGCAGCTGGTGAGTGGATAGCAGATTCGTTTCAGTCTATGCCTTTTTTAAGAAAGAAACATCCCTTGGTGCTTTTTGTTGACTGTTCATTTTACTAGTATCTTTATTGATATTTAATTTGAATTTGAATGATTTGCCGCAAGCATTACATTTTCTCATTATGGGCAAATGTCCCCTCCCCACCACAACTGTGTGTGGATCAATAAAAACAAGATCCTGCACGCCAACAGTAGCTGAGCTCGGGCAGCTTGTTCATAAAGTGGTAATAGAACAAAAATGAATTACTAGAGAAAAAAAATCATTTCAAGAACAAAGAGAGAGAGAGAAATGGAACTGTGTGACCAAACCATAAGTCAGGGTTTAATTCAGCAGCTTCAGCAGATTCTCTTATCAGTGAAATTGTTTGGACACTCAGCCACTGCTGTGGAATTTATAGATTTGTATTTAATTTATTTGATGAATCAAGGGAAAAAATAGTAAAGTGGTGTGTGTTGGAGGCAGGGCAGTTGATAAATTACAACTATCACAGCAATTGAATGCTGTAAACATAGAAATGCAAATGACTGCATACTGTATGGATTATTTCTTATAATGTATGAAGCTCAGATTTAGTTTTGCTTCATCATTGTCAATTACCCCTGTTCCAGATACCATATCCACTAAAGAGCTGTTTGTGGTTCATGTGCATAAAAAGTGTTTAGAGGCTATCGAAGTCTAAAGGTTTGATTTGAAATCAGGTGAAGAATCCAGGAGATTTCTTGTTTCGGTTATGTATAAGTGGCTATGAAACCCTTGCAGTACTATGGGAACCCTGTAAACTCTATTCCTATCACAAACACCAGTCTAAACCACTTGGAAACAAAATATCGAACACTTGCGATTGCGTAGCATGACAAATCTGTCAACATTCTTTGTTTATTTTTAATGTTGGAACCGACCTAAAAATCAATTGTATTGCTCGTGACGGAAACCGACATGCAGACAGATGGGCTACGAGCGAAATATGTGGATTTGGTCTACTTTCAAATAAGGATTTTTTAAAAAATAAGTAAAATGTGTGTACGAGATAGGGCCTAAATTTATTTTTTAGCAGGCTCTTCAAGGATATCTTCTCTCTTTGTCTCCTCAGACTGTGTTTAGAATCGTTGTGCTGGGTATCTGGGATTACATAGAGAACAAAGTGGAGGTAAGTAGCTCCGGCGTGTCGTCCAGAACCGCGACACAGTGAGGGTAGAGGGCTGGAGGGCGCAAAGCCACCTGGGACTCCACTGGCGAGACCATTGAGTTTCACAGCGGCACAGGGTTCCGTGCGTTTGCTCTTCACGTCTCGGCTCCGGTGTGGGAACCAGAGCTTGAAATTAACTTTGTGGCTCTGGAGCAGAATCCGACGGGGCCGAGGTGCCTGCTTGTTGCTTGTGAGTAACATTCCCCCCCCCCTATTTTTTCCCTTCCAGTGACACCTCGGTCATCTCTCTTAGTCACATTCGTGGGTTTTGGCTCTGAAACGAGGCAGTTGGAAGGATCGTTACTCTAGGCTGTGAGGCGCTTTGAACACTCTAACAGTCTTCAGGATTTCTGGTTAATAATGTATGGACCACCTTCTTTGTGTGGCATCGCACCTCTGAGCTGTTTGTTTCAGAGGGGATCCAAGATTTAAAAATGATTGAATGATCACGCTTGCGGGATGTTAGTGACATGGAATAGGGATCGTAGTTGGACACGGAATTGCTCCTTAAGTCACACTTTCACTGCAAATTTGTAGTGTCATCTAACCAAAGCAGTATCAAACATTGTAAATACATCTGGAGCATCGGACCCTAACAGACCATGGACAAACTCTGCATTGCAGGACAGAAATAAAGAGGGCTACATGAAACTCTGTGGGCTAATGTTGTTCCTAATGATACGGAGGGGTGACCGCTTTTGAGGCCTGAGAAACGCTAGCTGTAAAGTTATTGAGAATACAATAAAACTGTAACAGTGATTTGAAAAGAGCTTTAAAATATCTGTGTGATGTCCACTGTACTCAAGTGAGCTGATGTAACAGAGGCTGGGGCTGGGGCTGGGCCAATCTGAAAGCAGGGCTAGTGAAAAGAGGCGCTGCTTTGTCTTTTGTCCACAGGTGTTTGACGGTGCTGTAATTGTCCTCTCTCTGGCCCCCATGGTGGCCTCCACAGTAGCCAATGGACCCAGCAGCCCCTGGGACGCCATCAGTCTCATCATCACACTGCGCATCTGGAGGGTAAAGAGAATCATTGATGGTGAGTGTATGACGTTTGAGTACCGGAGTGTGTGTCCTGCGTGAAAAGCACTCTCCGCTCTCCAAGAATACAGTGTTTGTCCCCGAGGACATTACGAACTAGAGTTTATTAATGGTGGTAATGGTAGATACTGGTAGGTGGTATAACTGCCTCTGAATACTGTGCCTGATCTGTGGGTTCTCTGCTCAGTGTGTCTGCTCAGGGCAGATTTTGTAGGGGTTGGGACAAAAAGTTTAGCTTGAGAAAGTTGCCGAGCCCAGTCTTCATCAAGTAGAAGAGAACCATTTGGGGATTTTAACCAGGCTGTTGGTGAACCACTGCATACTGTTTGTGTAGAAATTCACAATCCATAGAACACAGGAAAGAGTCATTGCTTTGCACTTAATAAGTTAATAATAATAAATAAGCTTTGCCAACATGTATTGCCATTCAGTTTTCTGCCCTTTGATTTCAGGGTTTTGTCTTTATTTAACCCTGAAATGAACACAATGTGTAAAGATTACAGTAAAACCAACAATAATATATCTTTCTTAAATATATATGCCATTTTTAAGTACTGAAATATATATGTAATTTTTAAGTACTGTGTATCTTATTGCACAATGAACACTGATATTACCATATTAAATTTGTAAATTCACCAATATTAAATTTTGCAGCCAGAATCCTGACCAGATCTAGTGGAAGTGATCGCATTACTCCTATCCTGGAGTCCTTGCACTGGCTTCCTGTCAAGTTTCGTGTCGACTTCAAAATCCTCCTGCATGGCACTGCACTGCATGGCTTGGCACCTCGGTACCTGTCTAAGCTACTATCATCCTACTCCCCACCTCACAACCTTCACTCTTCTAATTCTGGTCTCCTATCTGTCCACCAAGCCTGTCTACACTCTATGGGTGACAGGGCCTTCTCCTGTAATGCCCCAAAGCTCAGGAACTCTCTCCCCAAGGATATCAGAGAGTCACCTTCTCTATAGTCCTTCAAATCTAGACTCAACACCTTCTTCTTTAAGAGAGCCTTTACTTAACTGGTTCTGTTCTTTACCCCTCTGCTCCTAGTATATTCAGTACCCCCATCTATTATTATTATTACCTCCATGTCATTGTATACTTAATGTATTTCCAACAGTTTCACAATATTTAACAGCAGTTTTAAATTGACATAAAAGATGGTAACAAACTGGCAGATTTCAAAGACAATTTGCCAGATGTTGAAGACGTTATACGTTCTTAGCATTTTCATACACACCTCTGTATTACGTCTGTGTTTAACCTTCATGAAACCTACACATATAGGGTGTTGAAATGCACTGAATAATAACGTTATGTAGTCGGCCCTAGAGTATTGACAAATCAATTTTGTGATGGCAACATAGTAATTTTTCCCTTATTGTATGATTTATTTATTACTCATTAGGGCTTCTTTATCGATGTATCTCCATGGTAAATTGCCAGTAAGCTGCAGCAGAGCTTAGCCATCCAAAACACCTATTGATTTTTATTGCTTTCTAAACCTGAGAGTAATGGCTAATGTCCATAATTAATAAACTCAGCGTTCTTAGTTATGCTAAATATATGCATCATTGATTACCAGGTTTCGGTCACCACACATAGTATTGCCTGTAAATTACCACCCCACTGGGCTTTCTCTGAATGAATTCCCATGATCGTGTTCATGCACAGTGACCAGAAATTGAACCTTTAGTCTTCCATTTTACAACGTTGCTTATTTCTCTCAAGCCTTTCTAAAAATCAAATCACATTTTCTCCTGAATTTATAAAACAATCTATAAATAGCAGAAATCTAAACATTTAAGATTGTGATTGATTATGAATCAGTCGTTTTCATAACAATTGATTACTTAGACAAGAGATTTTCAACCAGGGTTCTATGAGGCCTTTGATCCTGATATACGATCCAAGGGGTTCCTAAGAAAACAAAAGTGACATTTTTCACCCCAATTCAAGTGCTATGGAAAATCTGCACTCTCAGTCTGTTCGGACAATATTTAAGTGTGGATTTGTTCACACAGCTCTGGTTGTAAGCAATCCAAATAATAAATAAATGCTCTAAAACGAATTTATAGTGGTTACAGATTTCAATCTCTACTGGGTTCCTTGAGCTCAGAACATATGAAAACCTGTGTCTTGATAAAGTTAAGTACATTTTGGCTTCAGGCGTTCCAATGAATGATCATACGAGTAGTTACAAACAAGAGGCCATTTGTCCCATCTAGGCCACTAGAGATGATAGTAGTTAATGATCCCATTCAGCCCTTTGTTAAAGGAAACCATCGGCCTCCAAGTTGATTTCCAAGTACTGTACTTACAAGAACTGCAAAATCCAGGGGCTGGAACAATTCCTCTCAATGCTGTCTAAGAACACAGGGTGTTACAGAAAATCCCCACCTTCGTCTATTTGCAAAAGACATATGTTTTCCTGGTAACTAAACACATTTTGACAGTTTTCCTTTGGTGTACTCATAAAAAAGACAAATAAATTAAACAGCCAGACCTCTGAATTATTACTTCTGAGAACAAATAACTCCAATTTTTTTCTATATCACAACTGGCATTTTTTTTTTGCATGTTCATGTTTAATTAAGTGTCGCTAATTGGTAATAATTAAACAGTGGAGTTTGCTGGTTGTAAACAGAACAAACTAAGATGATACAATCAGTGGAACGATTTTAATTACAAATTCGCTGTTATTACTGCTATTCTTATTGCCTCAGCCATCACTATCACCATTATCACTGCCATCACTATCACCACTGCCAATACCACCATCATCAGCACTCACCTTTTCTGGCACCATTGTCAGTTTCACCATCACCATAAGCATCACTATTGTGATCATCACAATTATCTTTCCAAAAATCAGTAACAAAAAGTCTCTGTTTTTGTTTTATGCTGTGCTTTTGAATATTGAAAAGTATTCAGCTCAAATGAAAAACACAAAGTAATAAAATACTTTGTAGTACATGTACGTATTGCTTTGAGAAAGTGGATCAGGATCAGTGACTATTTATATTTGAATTCATGTGCAGTATAAAGCTCTTTTGAATATGAAAGGGTTAAGTACTGGATGTTCAGTACTTTGGAGACAGAAGAAAAAATGAAAGGAAGAGAAGGTTGTCATCTGACTATAATCAAATCTGAAGGGTTTGTGGAATAGGCAGATGAACATACGTCAAAATTGGATTTTTATTTTTCCAAACACAACAGCCAGTGTGAAAGAGAAAGAATCTTTCCTCAGCACCTGGTGCCTCTTGATATCAAACAGCATAATTCCACCCCAGAGACTGCCCTTCTGTTCAGTGGACACAAACTCTAGTCTGCCTGCCACTTGAGCATGTGTAATGTGGTGCAGTTCTAGTTCATGTCTCACCGCAGTGTACCACAATGTTTCTCTGTATTCATCTTAATCTTACAGATATAGACTATTATATAGCCACAGGTAGAGATCCTTAGCCACAGAGCCACCACACCACCCCAGAGAGCCACTAATTGTGTATTTTCAAAGACAACCTATAGTTCTCTGAAACGTTTACTCTGAGGTTATGCACTTTGTAATGAGTGTTTTCTGGCATGTAAACTCCTATGAAGGGAAATATTAAACAGTTTAATATTTGCAAAAATATTATTCTGTATTAATGCACAGTTTGCATAAATACAGAATGAAGAACATTTTTACACCAAGCGTTATAAGCATATGGATTTAAATTTAGCCTTTTTCTTTGCTACAAAAATCATAAAATTAAGAAAGCCTCTGGACTTAATCTCTGTTATTCCTGAATTATTTTGTTCCAGTCTGTTCTTTCAGCTCTTCCTTCCTTCTCTGCTCTGTGCAACATATATCAAAGTGCTCACTAAGCAGGCTCAATCAGAACTGGGGAGGAGGTTGGGCATTGCCTTGCCTTGCCTGTGCTCTACAGCATAGAGCGATGGGGGGGAAACCAGTCTCCAGCAGCAAGGAAGGGTCTGTGCCTGATTCACTGCACCGAACCCTATAGATTTAGTCCTAGCCTCAGCTGTCATGGGAAAATGAAGTGTTGTTACTCATCTAGATGAAAGGCTCTGAAATCAGCCATGGTGTGAATTACAAGTCTAGCTGTGCCATGCCAGCAGCTGTCAGCACTGTTGAAGTGTGGATAAAAATGCGTCCCACAGCTACTTAAGTTGACATTGACAAATGCAGTTGCCATTCTTGTAATTACTATGTGCGGATTGTTTAAAATTACCCTCCACTGTGCCCCCTTGTGGTGTGAGTGTGCCGCTGCTCTCACACACACTGGCTGCCTAAATATCTGACAGGCTCTAGAAATAGACGTTGCCAGCATCTATTCACATGTCAGTCTCCAGACTGTCTCACATTTGTAGCTGTAGATTAACCATTGTTCCTAAAATTTTGTGATAAGTTCTGTACAAAAACACTTACCTATAGTGTCTGGTAATCTGCAGCAGAATTAGAAAATATGCATCTTGTTGTTGTTGTTTTTTTTAAAAAGAAACCATTAGAAACAGCATGAAACATTCATAAGCATCAAGCAGTTAAAGGATCTGCACTAAACACCATAGCGACACCCATGATATTGTCTGCTGGTGCCATTTCTTATTCTGCTACCTCTGTCTTATGAGGCCTAATGCATCATGTAAGAGGGGTGGAATTTGACAGAACTGACACACGTCTATAATTACAATCTAGAAAAAGTCAAATGCCTAGGTAGATCATTTTGTGTAAACTAAAACTCAAAATATCCAGTATACAGGTTTTATCTTCTTAAAATGATTCAACCACCTACATTGTTGCCAGCATATATAACATATTCAGATAACGAAGATTTATAAATAAAAAATTGTATAAAGTATTGGATCTCAGAGATGAGGATCCTTAAGGTCACCAATGCTCCTAACCTTTGATGTTGGTGGTGTTTATTTATAGATGTGGCATGATATAATTAACTCTGGGCTGCCCACAGTTGTGTTGTTGTTGTTATTTTTAAATGAAACTTTGATCTTAACCAAAGAGGCTGACCAGTTTTGACATATCATGATTGTTAGGCAATTTTAGTAAAGATTTAATCATTATATTAAAATTAGTTGAAAAGGAACAAATACACAATTGCTAAACTATGGCGTTTTATCCTCAGGACAGTGTTATATTTTAATACTGCTAAAAGATAAGGAGCAGTTTCTAAAATTAGCACAGTGCCATCTGCCACCTGGCCAGGAACGATGCCCACAGACTCTACAGGCTCTGGTCAGCTACCTGGGAAGAATTTGTCTTGAGGCTAGAAGTGTCATTACCTGAATCTTGGGTTACCTCTGCTCATGGAACATTGTGTTTGCTGGTATTTACAGTCTGTGTAAGTCCTTAGTGAATACAATAGACAGCATGAGAAAGCAGCCCGAGGAGATCCTCCCAGAGTGCTCTAATTGAGAAGTCGTGAGTGACAAGGGGACTGAGGGGGAAAGATAGTGGACTTGTTGATGCATCTCAGCACTGGAACAGCTTGAACTCTTCAACTCAGAAAGTCACTGCAGCAGTACTTTGGAGGGGATGGAATATGGTGGAGAAGGTAACAATCTCAATATGCCTGATTTGCAGTTAACCAAATGTGAGTGCATTTGGCCAGGTTATGTACTGTATTTTCTTTAAAAGAATTAAGAGTTCTACATATACATACAGTATGTAGATGTATGCAACTTTAAACAGTTGTGACTGGTAACAAACAGATCAGATCAATATTTTCACCCTACTGTATTTGAATCAAACATATTTCAGCTTATTGGACATTTAAAGTTGGTTTCAGAAATTACCAGATAATGTTAGTGCCCAGTCTTTTCAATACAGGCAATTAATTCTTTCAATTGAAATTTCATCTTTATAACTTAGGACTGAGGAGTACTGGGTTTCTTTAAAGACATTTCTTTGTTTTTCAGCGGAGCTTCAGAAAACATGAGTTTATGTGCAGTGGGATATTCCCTTTAGAACCTCCAGGACTATAGAAGAACACTTACCATATTTAACAGTTTTGTCGTTCTGTAATATAAACGATGCTTGGGATAAAAAATGAATGCCACTGGAATCCTTTCTGCAGGGACTGATTACATCGGAATGAGATGGGAACCGGCCAGCATGGGACAAGGACATTCCAGCTGATTCAGCAACATTTAAGATAGAATTCAAAGAGGAAATACAAGGAAAACATTATTGGAAGAGGCAGAGGTGTAGCATTACCTGTAAGAGCACAGCCTTTCGGGACCACATTCCCCAGAAACCTCTGGGGCAATGACCCACTGCTCATAGTCACCCAACTAGTTGCTCAAAGAGGTTTCTGGGAAATGTGGTCCCAACAGGAATGTGCTCTCACAGGTCTCTAAATGGCTTGGACTTCTTAAAATTTGTCAGTAACATTCAGGCATTATAACACAGACATAATAATGAAATCGGGGGAAATATGTGTGAAAAAAGAAGTGATTATTGTGGGAGATTTAAATTTTTCTCACCTAGACTGGGAGAAATCATTGGGATTTTAGCAGCAGAAACAAACGTTAGTCATTGTTAATAACTGCTTCTTTATGTAGTTTGTTGGAATTGCTAGAGGGAGTGCCTGCACTGGTCCAGTCTTTCCAAAAAATCAAGATGGAGTAAGAGAACAGCTGTGTGATCAGAATATAGTACACTTGAAAGTCTGTTTTAAAACTGTGCAGGTTCAGTTCTTGATGCCCGTCATAAATAAATAATTTTGCACACCTAGCAAGCCAACTTCAAAAGCCCATGAATAACAAGTAAAAAAATAACTCTTTTCCTGAAATCAGATGCAAAAGGCAAAAGAAAATTCACCCCGGGACAATGCCAGCAGGGAAATCCAGAATTGAAAGGAATGTCTATACAGTAGTTGTGTGGAGGATAGTAAGGGGCTGTGCGGTGTGCGTGTGCGCTGAGGAGCTGCGGTGTTTTGCAGCCTATGTCCTGCAGGTGAAGGTGGAGATGGAGATGGTGATCCAGCAGTACGAGAAGACCAAGCTGGTGCGAGAAGAGCAGCTGGAGCGCCTCACGCAGATCTGCCAGGAGCAGGCGGTGAGTGGGGTGGGGTGTCCCCGAGCACGACAAACTCGGGGAGCACGGAGTGAGAGCGCAGGTCCGCGCTTTCACCTCTGAGCACTAGGTGTCCTCAGCATCCCATTGACACAATCCGCAAGCCACTGCTGTCAGGTCACCTCCCTCTGGTGCTAAGGCTACTGAAAGTAAGGACCTCTTGCAGGTGCAAATAAGTTACTGTACCTAAGCAATTTGCCCTTATATTTGCTTTCAAACACTGACATACCTTACATTTCCAATTTCATGTTTATTCACCTCAGATTTGCCTGTTACTAACATGCATTACTTTCCAGCACATGGCAGTCCACTACAATTTCCATACACATGTAAGGCATTCCACACCAAGTCCTATTACTTACTCTGTTTTCTGTTACGAACAGTTGAAGATGGGAAAAAACTTCAGAGGTTCTTATTTTCTTCCCATGTCCTCTAGAGAGCGGCCAGCCCTAGTGTGGTCTTGAATGACCTACAGTAGAACGTGTTTTGCCCTTTTATTGTATGAGCAGGTGTCCCTTAAGACCACACAACTGACCTGTCTCTCTTCCTGCCCATTTTCTCTTTCTTCTTAGTCGCCAAGGGGCTGAACTGAACGATAGACATAATGATGACACTGTCTGGTTAATATAAATAGAACCGTGTTGTCTTCACCACCTCCTTTGTGCACAAGATTTAGCCTAACACTAATATTTTGGGGATTTTGTTACCCCTCCGGTAGTTGATGACCACATGGCTACTTCTGCATCTTTATGAAAAACAACAAACTTTAGCCGCAATAGAACCAATTGTGCTACTGTCCGATTGCGACACCAGGTATTAAATGAATGGCATATGGTAAAATCCCTTGTGCCCAGGAATGACTAACTCAGTCCCAGCAGTGAGACCACGTAATGAAAAATGACAACGTGGTACTAAGACCTTTCCAGCGATATCTCATTCTTCATTAGAACCTGCCAGACAGCACAGGGCTTTACAATATGCTCTCCCTCCAGTTACCTTATGCGACTGTGTTGTCACGCTGTGGCACATAAATAGGTCAAGGTGTTTAATTCATATAAAAGGAACATATCCCAGCAAGCAGCTCTGCAGTAGCTGTAAGACCATTCAGCGTTGGGACCTGACCAATACATTTCCTCTATCGGGGTCCTGAATTCATATAGTTTCATATGAAGTACAGATTGTTTTCTGCCAGGGCTGTAGATTATGAAGAGCGCCAATAGCTCTGGAAAATATGCTGTGAATGTTTCAAAGTGAATAAAAGCTAGATGCAAAGGGTTCTTTCTTATATCTGATGAATGTCACGGAACATACTGTAGCTATGCTCAAATAATATGCATAACAATAGCCTAATTTAAATAAAAGATCACAATTTCCTAGTGATCCTGAGTGATATATTAATTCCTGTTAAATTGTTTTTGAGGGTGCAGATATAGGGATGCTTTAGACTTTGCTCACTGGAAATCACTCTGCATGACAGTGTCCAAAACATGCAAAATGTCACCTTGTTTCTAGTAGCCATCTCACCCTGCAACTCACAACTGGCAGCCCACCGAAGCTCAGCAGATTTGAGCCTGGTCAGTACCTGGATGGGAGATCTCCTGGGAAAAACTAAGGTTGCTGCTGGAAGAGGTGTTAGTGGGGCCAGCAGGGCGTGCTCACCCTGCAGCCTGTGTGGGTCCTAATGCCCCAGTATAGTGATGGGGTCACTATACTGTAAAAAGGCACTGTCCTTCGGATGACGTAAAATTGAAGTGCTGACTCTCTGTGGTCATTAAAAATCCCAGGGTGTTTCTTGAAAAGAGTAGGGGTGTAACCCTGGCATCCTAGCCAAATTTCCCATTGGCCCTTACCAATCATGGCTTTAATAATCCCCCTCTATGAACTGGCTTCATTGATCAGAGCTTCATTACTCTGCTCTCCTCCTCACTGAGAGCTGATGTGTGGTGAGCGTTCTGGCGCACTATGGCTGCCGTCGCATCATCCAGGTGAGGCTGCACATTGGTGGTGGTGGAGGGGATCCCCATTACCTGTAAAGCGCTTTGAGTGGAGTGTCCAGAAAGGTGCTATATAAGTGCAAGCAATAATTAATTAATATTAATTCTAAATGGTCTCAGTTTGACTCTTTTCACTTATAGAATTAATGCACTGACACTGCATTGCTTTTGCGCCATATATATATTTCTTATTGTACAGATGTTCCACTTTTGACATCACTATGCACCTCCTAAATCTGTGTGCCGTCTCTGAAAAGCAAAAAAAAAATCTCAGGTTCATCAGATGAATTGGGAACAAAAAGGAAGTCTTTGTAACTTTCTTTTTGAAGTTAGTATTCGGCTTTTAAAATCCAACATGTTTACAAGGGAAATACTGTACATATCAGGGTTGTGGTATATGTAAAATACTCTGTTCTTCCAATCTTCAGTTGCGCCGCACTCAGTAGATCTTGTATCGGAGGCAAAGGATGTTAGATGTAAAATGTGGTCTATCACTGTGCCAGAAGAGGGCAGCACAATTCCACAGCATTATTCTGTAAGGCTTGAGAAGGGGTTGCTTCAGTAATTGTCATCGCTGTGACTGAAGGGACTTCTACACCAGATAATATAAAAAACGTTCTTTGGCAAAACAGAAGAAAACTGATAGGTCACTCATGGGTTTTAGTTTTAATTTACTATTTGTCTGATATTGATCTTACCAGGCCTGTTAGATGTGCCTAACAAAACGAAGAAAAAAAAAGGAACACTTGAACTTCTTTGACTGTCTTGTGATTTTGTTTAGGGAGTACAAGTGGATAACGTTCTAAAAAGAACACGTGCCTTTCTGAAATTTAAAATCTTGTGAAAAAGTCGTTTTTATTTTTGATCTGTAGCTAGTGTGGTTTGTATTGAAAACACATTTAGTGTATATTTACAGAAGGACGGCCTGTGAATTGTTAAAAAGTCATCCATAATTTATCTGAAAGAGATGGGGAATCAGGTATCTCCTATACATACTATGACTGGAAATATTTCAGCACCCATCCAGGCTGCTGCTCTGTTTGATGTTCTTGTCTCCTTTCGAGCAAGTGCCCCCTTTAAACGAGCTGGCGAGAGGAGATGTTCTCCAAAAATCAACATTTTTGATAAGTGCTTTCATTATAAGCCCAGGGCACCATCACAGAGAAACCAGAAGATTTAAAGAAAATCCCTGCCCTGGATCTCTCTCTCTCACACACTCTCACTCACACACACCTACTGTACCTTCAGTTTTCCAATTAGCTGCACCCAACAATTACATCCATTAAGGAGGTGAAGGCTCCTGAAATCAATATATAAAGAAACCAACAGCTGTGGTTGCTGCCCCGAAAGGGGAATGATTATGGAATGCTGACAATATTGTTAAAAAGGTTCCAAGAGTCGTTGACTACTGTGCTAAATCAATCTTGACGAACAAGGGCAGAAGCAAGCCAGTCATCAACTGATTGCTTGCGCAGCGAGTCAGCGTCCTCAGGACTAACCAGGCCGGAGACACCCCCACGGCTGCCGTTTGAGGGAGGCGGGGTAGTTAACCGACCGTGTGTGTGCGTTGGCAGTTCGAGATCCGGCAGCTGAGGGCACACCTGGCGCAGCAGGACCTGGACCTGGCAGCCGAGAGGGAGGCGGCCATGCAGATGCACCACGTGTGGGGCAAGCAGAGCAGCAAGTTCAAGGTGGTGGACGGCCTGGCGGCGGGCGAGTCCGACGACGAGGGCCACGAGAACGGCCGGGAGACACGGCCCCCGGCAGGTAGGGGGGGAGAACTAAGGCAGAGCTCTTTTTATTGTTCGAATCCCAGTGTGCCCTGAGAGGTATTATTAGCCATAATCCGCTGTCCTTCCTCTAGATCCAACAGGTCTGTCATGACAGTTGGGGGGTTTTGAGCTGTGGGCTTTTGGGCAAATGGCTTCGCGGGAAAGCAAATATTTCTGCCTGTGGAGATTTACTGCAAACACATTGATACAGTAGCCGCTCACTCTGTGTCAGGAGCCTGCGACTCGTGGGAGATGAAGGTGTTGAAAATGCTATGCAGTGCGTCTTCAAAACCTTGCCTCCGTGAGATGGATGTGCATGTAGGTCAACCAAAGCCGGCTATGCCAGCTGCATTTTGCAGGAATCAAAACACACGTTTGAGATATATTCCCATTATCTCCACTACTCTGTGTGATGTTTGCAGCATTAGCTAATATTGTACACCGTCATTAGAAACTTATAATGGCCATAAATTCCAGCATCTATGGCAAAGTGAATTTCCATCTATGACCTAAAAGCCATGTTGCATCATCGATGCTGTAAATAGAATAGTGTTTTGGTTAAATATTTATTGACACTGGTTTTGGCGTGTTGAGCATTCCTGCCAGAGAGAACAAGCCGCTCATAATTAATAACACTACACCTAGAGGGATGGTAATCCATGCACGGTTTCCTTCCTGGAACCAAAGATTGAATTGTGCTAAACAGGAAACTTGCTCTGGTTTTGAACTTGATTTTTAAGGTGCTGTCAAAAGATGATTACCAGGACCTGAGCGCTTAACTTTTCCTTTTTCAATAATGAAGACAGTTTTTATTTTTAGGAAGAAACGGGAAAAAAAAAATCCTGCCTCCGAGACATAGGTGACACGTATGTGCTGAATTATAGATGACCAAAATGTGGAATGTTTTAACATCAGATAGTTGAAATGCCGATATGATGTACTCCTAATCTGGAAGAGTAGCCCTGAGCAGCTCTGAGGCCTCTTCTTAAAACTGAGGCATTAGCACACAGCACACCTCTGACTACAGGCATTTAAAGATCAATAGAGGCCAAAAAAGCTTTTAAGAACCTATGAAACCAGGGAAACAAGCATATTGCCTTTACCATGTCAGGTTAGATTGCTGTCTCCAAAGTGCAGCTATTTCAGGTACAGAGTGCTTGGTGGATTGGGCCTTGTAGTGTGGGCAGAGTGGTCTGCGGAAAACATCTGTTCCTTTCACCTGGAAACCACAATACGCTGTGAAAAGGCAGCGCTGGAGCCACAGAACCCCCGGGAGGATTGTGGGAAATCTGGCTCCATGGGACAATTGTGGCTTTTTTTTTCTAAAAACATGGAATCAAAAAGAGCACTTAAAATGGAGGCCAGTTTGTAAAGTCAACGATATGTGACAGCCACTCAAGAATGGCTGGTGGAGCGCAGGGATTTGGTCTGTGGTCTGGTTAGATTTTTCCATCCTGTTGGGGTAGGGCATGCTGGAGAGTGTTTTTCAAACTCTTTCTTCTTCTTTGTGGTATGATAAATATGACCTGGCAATGGGTTGGGACTATAGTTTTCCAATGCAAAATGTCTGTCCATCCTTGTGTAAACAGCAACAGAAGACTGGTTCATTGGAAACTTGGAAGTGGCTCTCTCGCCACATTTTTTTTGTGTACATGTACATGTGTCCATTTGTTTATGGTCCGGCTCTGCAGTGTCACCCTAGTGTCGCCCCAGCCCGCATCCCTTCGTTTCTCAACGCCGTCAGAGACTGCTCCATTCATTGTTTTCTGCTGGCAGCAAGCCCCCCTTCTCTCCCCTTACTTTGAACTGACTCCATGGTCAGTGAATACCCAGGAGTTAGAATACATGACTATTGATTCCTTGTATTATATTCTTTATGGTTATTTTTAACTGCAATTTGCACGAAAACCCAGTACAGGCTGGAATGTTAGGATTGTTTCTGAAGTATGCCGCAGAAATGCAAGTTGAAGCTCAAATCGGGACATCTCAATAACAACCGCTTTTGCTCTGGTCTACAACTATGTCATTTCCACTTACTGCTGTTTACGGTTTGTCAAAGACAAATAGCATGTGCCTATAAGAAAGATGCTGTCAGATATGCCTGTGTGTTTAGTATTTCATTCACTCTTAAATGGATATTTCTATAACCTTGTAAGAACAATTCTAAGTAAAGGGGGGGCATTCAGCTGGTTTTATTTTTAGTAGCTGATCTCCATCCATCAAGATGCCAGGGTATCAACTTTTGTAAAACAGTGCCTTTTCTTCTGGTTGGAGGAGCTCCTCCAGCAGTGTCTTGAAAGAAGCCTGGGTATCAGCTTGTTCCACTCTCCCTTCACCCTTTGTGTACAGACGTGCCTCCTGCTCCCAGTTGTTTTCCGAGGGCAGCTATTGCTAAAGAGTAGTTGTGATTCTGAAAAGTTCAAGGTGCAGCCAACGTAACCACCATCATGGAGAGATAAATCACTCAATCTCTTTCTCCTAAACAGCAGTTCAGCCAGTCTCCTTTTCTTTTCAGTATTCTTTTGAAATATCCTTCATGTCTCTAAAACAATGGTTGATGCGTTGAGGGGCCACCCACATTTATCTGCAAACCTGTGTGTCAGTTCGTTCTTTTGGAATATGAGGCTAGTAACAGTTCGAAAGCTGCTCTCGTGCCAATTGATTTATTGTTTGAAGCATCTTTATGATTTTCAGTGTATGAGCTTTTTTCTCCAAAAGCTGCTGTTTCAAAACATTATGACTGAAGAAGGAATCAAATATTGTATGTCACTATATACTTAAGCACATACATTCATTTGAGTTCCAGGGGCTAATTGCACTGATGTATTATTACTTATTTTAAAGTAAATATTTAGTCCATGCCTCTGGCTCTTTGTATTTATTTCTAATCACACAGCTTGGCATGGGTTCAATGTCCTTGCACTTTTTAAAAAAAAACTCATGTGTTATTAATTGCGTAGTGATTGTCTTGGATGTGATTAAGTGAGTGCGATGCTTTTTCTCCAGGGGCAAACATGAATATTTTAAACAGAAAAATAAATGACCCATCACAGTTTTCACTGATCCCATGACAACACAACCTGTCTACACATCTGTGTTTTCTTTACCCCTTACTTGTACAGAAATCAAATGTGAACCAGTCAGCTTGTGAGAATGGGTCTCTGAACAGATAAAGACATCTCGATCAGTTCTTCTAATGTTTTATAAAGCCTTTCTTTAACAAGAGAGCATCTGCAATATTTGTATAAGTTAATTAGGCAGGTTTAATTATGAATGCAAGTTTTGGGGGTTTTTTTTAAGAAAAAGAAAGAGAAGAAAAAAAGGGAAAATTTGATTAAATTGGAGATGTGGATGTAGGGCTTGAGCCATGTAACCATCACTGAGAGGTGTCAGAAGGCAAAAATGGAATGCAGAATAAAATAAATATTATTTGTGTATTAAGGCAGATGTATTTTAGACTTAACTTATTTAGATGCAGATGGATAAGGGGGTTAATACTGTAATAATAGATTACAATTTGCCAAGATAGGTTATAGTTGCACATGATCTGTAAATGATTAACATCTGCTATCCAAGATGAAGAAACAGAGAAACACAGATTTGAAAGGCAATAAGCAGGTGAAATTTTATTTTAGGAAGCAAGTGCTGAAACCAAAGATTTTTTTTTTTAAGTAAGGAAATGTTAGTAGGGACCCTGACGTAAGTATGTAATATTTACAAACAAGAGGAAACTATTTGACCCATTAGTTTGTTTAGATTTTAGTAATTGATTTTTAGTAATTGGATTTAGTAACTTTCTTGAGAGATGTCAGGGTATCAACTTGAACAACAGAGCAGGGTAGCTTGTTATGTGCTCCCACATCACTGCCTGTATAGGATTGTGGGAGCATGGAGAAAGATCCACAGCCATTGTGTTTACACATACTGTAGGTTTTGGGTTTAGCTGTGCATGTAGCTTTTTTACACATTTAGTGTACAGCTTTTACATGCTTAATTAATTTATATCGAAGCTAAAGAGATGTGTGGCTGTGTGATTGTTTATAAAGAAAATTTGCCCAATATGTTTAGCTTGTACAAAGCTTCATGCAGATGATACTGTCAATGTTGTTTTGCTATCCATTCTCCTAATGTATTGTGCATTAATAGTATGTCCTACGGGATTAATTTGTACTCAGAAAACGAAGTGTTTGCAGCTGTTGACCTTTTTCATAAAACATCAAAAACATTTATAAGGCTATTAAGAGACTGCATATGAAGCAGTGAACAGTACAGGTGATCTTTGCTTATCTTCAAAACACAGAAGTCAATATTATTATTAAATATGGTTTAATATTTAATAATATTGATTTTTGTTTAAAAAAGTTACTCTGTGCTTGACTTATGGGTGTATCAAACTATGGGTTTTACATATATGAAGTGCCTGTTCTGTTGACATGATGCTTGCAGGCCTGTCTTATCCAAAGAACAACACAAGGTACCAGCATCAAAGTCAAGGATTGTTTTTCTTCTGTCGATAACATCTTCACGCATGGGTGAAGCTTAAGGAAATGTGCAGAAAATGCCTCAGGGCAGATTTTCAGACTGAACACGTTACCATTAAAGTTGTTGATTTTTCTCATTGTACTAAGTACAGGTTAGACACAAATATTTCGTTTTCCAGAATGTGAAGACATGAGAATACAATATAAATTCAAATTTCTTGTTTTTGGTAACTGGAGCTTTTATTTAAAAAAAGAACACTAAAGGACGTCTTGATTTAAGAACCGATAATGTAATTGCTTTACTAAATATTTCATAATACTGATCTGATTAAAAGGTCTATACAGTAATTTATTTAGTAGCATTTCAATGGTACATGCTGTCTGCAGCAGTGATGCATTTCATTATTTCAGAGTCATAATTCTAATCTCTGCAGTTTCTTCTAATGTGCCTCTGCATCTCTTTTCAGAACCTGTTGTTCGTGATGATATGAACAACTATATCAGCCAGTACTACAGTGAGCCAAGCAGTGGTAAGTGCTTATATCCAATAATATATGAGGTTGTCATAATCCACTTTTGCTTCTTTTAGCTCTGATAGTGCTATTCTCCATGGAAAACAAATTGACTGCAGAGGAAAACTTTTATAAATTTTACATTTATAAACATTTTACATTTAATTTCCTTGGTAAATACAGTAATGGGTGTTGCTCTTTTATACTATTTTTGTGGTTTTCCTGTTAGAGCTTGATAGACCTGCATCAAAATTTAGTTTCATTAAAATATACAAATGCTAGGTTTTAAGTTACCTGTTTTTGAAAAGTCAGCAATTTGTCTCTCGGTTGTATTCAAGGTTGAGTAAACATCTAGTAAATAATATCAAAGTCTCATGTTTTCATGTTTCGAACAGGTGTATTTATTAAGTAAATAAACTGAAGTACTGAACTAACAGCATTCAAGACAATGAAAAAATTCTGGAGCATGGTAAACTGCAGTTCTCTGTTGGAGTTTATAAATGTAGCACAGAGAGGTCCCGGTTTGGAAGACAGGTAAATGGATTCAGAAAGGTAGAGCAGTCAGGGGGTTAAACTGGAATGTGTACTACAAATTAAGGACTGGTGTGAAAAAGAATAAAGGAGAACTGCTGTAAGAAGCCAGCTTGCAGGACCATGTTCTTGGGTATTCCCATATTAAACCTTCAAAACGTAATTTAACTTGTATATAAGACTTGCATTCAGTAGTTTCCTGCAGTGGCTCCAATGATCAGCTTCCCTGTTGTCCTGAAAATCCTTTTTGCCACGACAGCAGGCTGGTCTGCTCACTGCCCCCCTGCTGTCACTATGTTCTAGACATCGGAGTTCCAGAGGCCGGAACCCGAGTCATCACCACCACGGCCATCGATGTCCACCTCCCCAACAACCCCAACAACATCTCCTCCGACCTGCTGACCGCCGAGGCACCCAGCCGGCTGGAGCGCGCGGGCAGCTCGGTCAGCGACACCTCGGCCACGGCCTCCCGCTCCCCTGACAGCTCGGCCACGCGCAACCAGAGCGCCAGCAGCCAGACGCTGGGCTCGTCCACGGACTGCAGCACCACCCGGGAGGCCTCTTCTGACTACTGCCCCCTGGGGCGGACAGGAAGCCAGCGCCATGCCCACCGCCACCCCCTCTCCCTCCCCCAGGAGCAGCTGGGGCCGACGGGCCAGCGGGACGCCAGCACTGTGGTGCAGGAGCTCCTCTCCTCGCTGTCCGAGGACTCCTGCCTGACCCAAAAAGGCCTTGACCCAGTCAACCTCAAACTACCGAGCCCAGCAGGGTCGGCCAAAACCAGCCCCGAGCTGGAGCACAGAGTCAACATCTACAACAAGAAAAACCAGGAGAGCCTCAATGTATTCCAGACTAAGCCACTCATCCACCTCCAGGCGAGCGAACACTCTCTGGAGGAGAAATACAGATTCCTGAACCCTGCTGACTCCCCCATGAGCCATCTGCCTGACACATAGTGGGCAGGCCGGTGAGCGCCGAAGCACCAGTGGCATAAGCGTGAGCCGAAACAGCCCCCCTTTGAGCCAGCGCTGACACATTCTTCATGCCTCCAGAGAACAACAAAAACAAGGAAACAGACAGATTTTCGGGGGGGCCTCATCATATCACCACACTTTATTGTGGAGATCCTACCACGTCCCTCTTCCCTCCTTGCTGACGCGCTGCTTTAACTGGGACTGGAGGGGCTCAGGATAAGAGGGCGCTGGGAACCGGCAGCGAACCACCGTCAGGAAGTCGATTCCGCAAAGTTCCTGGCGTTTTAGGAAAAACAAAACATTTCTACGTGTCAAACCAGCAAGGGGCTGTGTGCAAGCTTTTACAAAGCAAGCTACTTTAACAGTACTGTTAATAAAAAACTGCTTTTACAGATTCTTTGGGGAATAGGAAGGGGTGGGGATTGCAGAATGGCTGAGGGGAGGGGGGTACCAGGGTCATTAGGTATTGAGCTAAGTGTTACCTTTATACAAAATACTGTAAAAAATGTAATATATTCTCTGATGAGGCTACAGCAGGGTACATTTGATTGGATGAGCTGAATTCACAGCAAAATTTCTTACCTTTATCTTTCTACATTACAGATGACGACATTTGTATTTAAAATTAAAGAGGGATAAAAATGTTCACTGCAGTATTTTTAAATCCGACACGGCAGTCAATGAGGAAGCAATGAAGACTTTTGCGAACCTGAATAAAAAAAGTGAAGGGATCCATGTTCTAGAATGCAATGCTTGTAGCATGAACCTTTAAAAAATCTGCTTTCTGAATACGGCAAAACAATCCTGTGCACTTTAATGTTTACAGACGTATTTTATAACAATGAACACGGTGGAACCTGAGTCACATACTGCATTCAATTAAAAGTGAAGATTGTAAAATGATGGGAAATGAGAATTGACTGCATTTTCTTTTGTCTCATGTGACACCTGCTTGCTTAACATATATAGAGGAGGTTTGTAGCAGACTTCTTTGTGAGTCTGGAGGTCTAGCCCAAAGCTGTCAAGGTAATATGGAATGATAAATTGACCAGAAGAACTTAAAAGGTTTGCTTCCAAAATAGTGAAATAAAAGGAAATGGTAAATTCACCTAGGGAAAATTTATAACTGACAGTTATTTCCATTTCTGGTAGTTTAACCCTGTACAGCATTCCAGGTAATCATTTTTTTAGATGACATGTTGATTACAAATATGCAAATACAGTGTTTGTATAGTACATAAGCATGTAAACATATCATTGCTCACCCCAAAGAGCTAATATTGGTGCAGCACAATGTCCACGGTCATTGGTCATTTGTTGTAATGTGAGTCTCTTGGACTTGGCCAATTACACTGACTTATATATAGTTCTCAACAGCATATTGCAGTTTGGGGACTCCTATTTCTTTGTACTGCTCATGCAATCTTTCTGTAGTTCCACAAAAGGCTCGGGCTGGCAAGCACAGAGATCCTCAGTGCCCTTCTGGGGAAGTATGTGTAGTAAGGAAATACGTACTGCACCTAGACCATCTTCAACTGCAAGGCCTGTGCTTGAATCCAGCATCGGAAGCGTTTGAAAGATGTGCAACCTCATGTGAAGTCCAATGTAAAGCACATAAGAACGTCCTACAAGTTGCAGAACCTCACTGCATTATCCCAGCTTGTTAACTGACCACCCACCCTGCAGTTTCCTCTGTTGCAGTGTGGAGCTGAGCAAGAGATTAAGAGAATGATCGATGCTCTCCACTGACCTCTTGTCCTGAAGCAAAAGACGGAAGCTGTATTAAAAACTAATTTCTAATTTGACCTCCCATGATGTGCACAAATTTGTCTTTGTTGTAGCCAACATGCGAAAAATCATCACTCCATTTAAAGAACAAGTCTGGTTCATGATACAGCCTCTCAAGGTGCTTTGCAACAAACAAAAGACAAATATACACAAACATATACAGTAAAATGTATACTATAATTTTTTAGGGGCAGTATACTGTGAAAACCTGAATTAACTGAAGTGTATTGAAAGACATGAATAATGCAGAAGCTTGTTCACAATGAATGTGATCCAATAGTGACTAACTTTTCATATAAAATCTGTGGGAATCAAAGAGAGCTTGCTGGGCAAAGTGCTTGCATAAATGCATACAATATGTTTTGTAACATATTGGAAAGATTTTAATTAGCCCCATTCTTGTCATGTGACCAGCATATTTCTCTTTCCTGACAGCTTATTACAAATTATTATCTACCACAGCTCTAGTTTCCTCCTTCAGTCCTAGGACATGTTGTCTATAAAGTGTTTCCAGCAGCGGGCTGGTGTCCAATCTCCTTCCTTGTGTCCAATGTCTGTCAGGCTCCACCTCTGGCAGTTATGGAAGATGGAGTATTATAGTGACATCATCTACAGCAGTGGAAATATTTCAGTAATCATGTCAAGGTAAAATTTCCATTTTGAAGCTATCTTTTTCACATATCTGATCCTTTTCATCCTAGAGGTGAGGTATAAAGGACCCCGCTTGGGAAACAAACTGTTGATCTTGTGTTTGTAATGTAGTATCTGGTGCAGTTTGGATCATTGGGGTTCAAGATCTGCACACCACTGCGAAGAGACTGTGCCCACAGACCGATAACTGATGTGTCTGTTTTATTCTTTAGTGAGGTAGAGTCCATTCACATACCCCCACCTCCAAACCAGTGCATCAGAAAGATGGTAAAGCCACGAGGCTTGAAAGTAGCTTGTGGATGGCCTTTAGATTTGATACTGTTATATTTGTCTTTTTTTGTTAATTTAAATGAAGATGTGGTGCTTTTATTACACTTATTGAGCTTGGCTGCATGCAAACAAAAAAATATTTCCTGTGAATTAATGTATTGTAGTACCATTCCAGGGAAAAGTACGGCAGCGATTGGCTTCATGGCTTCATCCGTACTTGCTTCCATATGAGTTTAGAAGGTAATTAGAATCAGGTGCTAATAAAGAAGTGCACATTAGTTTTAGTTAATCATTAGGAAGTGTTTCCACCTGTATATAAAATCACAAACTTTGGTAGAGCATTCAGGTGTGTAGTAACACATCATGCCTAGTTTAATAGATACCTATGATGGTCTCAGAGAAAGAATCGTTGCTGCTCATCATTCTGGGATGGGTTACAAAGCCATTTCCACACAATATGGAGGCTACCATTCCACAGTGAGAAAGCTCAAGACTGTCGCCACTCTACCAGGAGTGCTCCTGGAGGCTGCAAGGAAATCCAAAGCTACAGCCAGGAATCTACAGGCCTCAAAACGGTAAATATTAGAATCCATGATTCTGCCATGAGGAAAAGACTGAATAAGGAAGGGTTTTGTGGAAGCTAGTAAAAAAACCTTCTCTCCAAAATGAACATTGTTACACAACATAGGTTTGAAAAACCAGCTCCTGAGCGAACCACAAGGTGCCTGGACAATGTCCTCTGGACAGAGGAAACCAAAGTGGAGTTGTTAGGCTTTTCTGCAAAACGATATGTTTGGCGAAAACCAAACACTACCCATCACCACAAGAACCTCATACCAACCTATCAAGCATAGTGCTGGAGGGGTGATGATTTGGGCCTGCTTATCACCACCTGGACCCTCACAATTCTTGAGTCCACCATGAATTCCTCTCTATACCAGTACATTCTAAAGGAACATGTAAGACATCTGTCCAATAGCTAAAGCTTACCTGACAGTGGATCATGCAACAGCACAATTAATCCAAAACACACCAATAAATCTACGACTAAATAGCTGAAAAAGAAAGGAATGAGGACACAAACTCACTGAGATGCTATGCATAAATTAATGTCCACAAAACATCACAGAGCTGAAGCAGTTTTGTAAGCAGTAGTGGGCCAGAATTCCTCCCAGGCGATGTGAGAGACTGATAAACATACAGGAAACATATCAAGTTATTGCTGCTAAAGTGGATTCTACATGTAAGTGAATTACAGGGTGCACTTACTTTTTCACACAAGGCTACTGAATGTAGGCTGATTTTTTTCTATCTACTGTTAGGATTTGGTGAGGATTAGATGAAGGTCAGATATGTCTTAACATAAAAACCATAGGGTGCACTTTCTTTTTCTCATCACTGTATGTAGACCCAGTGTCGTAACTGATGGTAACTTAAACCAAAGGTCAATAGATTACGCTTTCCCAAATAACTGTTGAATTTGCCTTGCTGACTGCTACAATGATGTGCCCTGTCTGTTTCAGCTCTGAAAGGGAGTGAGGCAGACCAGGTGTAACACATGGCTCTTATCAGTCTATAGTCTGCCAGTCTTCCTACCAGTTAGGGCAGAAGCAAGATGCTATAGTGATAATGTGTCCTGTAGCCTGTCCATCTCCTGGTTTCTCTGTGGCATGCAAGAGTGGACAGAATTTGATTTGATGGACATGTTGTAACCATGTCCACATTGTACATAAGGCTAATATTTATAGGCAGGAAATTATGAAGACACTTTAAGAAGAAAGCGTTTACAAAGCGTTCCCAGTGCAGGAAAATAACTGTTCCAGTATCTTCACTTTCACTGGAATTAGAAATCATATAAACAGAATGTCTACGTGTCTATTATCTGCCACATATTCTGCATAAAATGCAAAAATAGTTTCAAAGAACTCCTGCTAGTTGAATGTGGGAGCAAAGATATCACATTAAGCAACTGAACCTCATTTACATAGCCCTGTCAAATCTGTTAATTATTAAAAATGTTCGACGGTTTGGGAAGTGTCACCACCAGAACACTTTCGTAGTGTCACTGCAGACATTCAGTTGTCGAGAGTAATGTGTTATAAAAGGCTTTCATCATATCATAAAAATGAAGCCTAAATGTACTAATTAAATTTTACTAGCCGTGCACTTGCACTTTTAATTGTTAATAAATAGCAATTAAATCTTCATAAGTATTTAATGGAGGTATGCGTAACAACCACAACCATTTCATGCTTATTTGACTTTAATGTACTATGTAATAAGAATTAATGTGCCAAACATCAACAAGTGATTCTTGCAAAATGAACTGAAATAATGTCCTATTTAAAACAGTTAATTGTGCCACACGCTGTTTAGTTGATGCTGTTATACAAGGTGACTCACAGAGGTTAGTCACTTTGTTTTTTACATTATAGTTCTCGTTTCCTGGGAACAGCTGGGTTCAGCTGGAGCAATCCTGCAGTATCTTGCTTGCTCAAGGGTAAAGCAGCAGTCTCCTACCTCAAATGTTTTCAGCCCTAACACCTATAGTCTACATTGCTAGTCTACATTTCAGACCTAACACCTAGTCTACATTGCTATATCCAGTTGCTTAATCTTGATGCCCAGAGATGAAAACCACAAGGCTGCTTTCCAGATCTTTTTTGAAGGAAAGATCAGTGCTGTCTAGGCCAAAACTCAAGTACAGTAATCAAATTCACATAGTGCACTTTGGTCTGTCAAGGTCCTTATCAGTTAAGGTGACTGATTAGTTTCAGCTCTTATTAAAAAGCATGTGATTTAGGTGGCAGCTCATTCATGTCAGGTGTTCCTTCTGAATAATCAGACACAGTATAGTGTCCACAATCTGTTTCTGAAGGGCTGTATCCTGTAGGTTTAACCCAACACCTAAAGACTTGAAAAATCTGTGATGCCCAAGTAATTACTAAGCATAAAATACATTCTTAACAAAAACAAAAGAACCTTAAGAAAATGTTTGTCATTTTTGTTCTAACAGCAGGGTTAGTGCTATTGTAATATGTCCTTTTTTCCTCTTCAGAAGAGAAATTTCTATGATGCCAATCTGAAAATAAAAGTACTTCTTTGATTGTTTATGAAACTGTTGAGGGTTGACTTAACTGGGTTTCACATCAAAGATTCGACTCCATTCCTTCACAGATTAACATAATTAAAATTAGTTTTAATTACATAGAGTACAGCAAAAAAAACATACAGACTTTTGACTTATACATAAAGAATGTCTCAAAATGAGATCAGAACAAGTCTCGTAATACATTTTTAAGGCTTTTTTCTATAGAAAGTATTAACTGTTGTATTTGCTGAGAGCACAACTGGGGCAGGAGGCTCACCGACTTGAAGTTCATTTCTTCTTCAGCTGCTCAATCATTTCAGGAACAGCCTAGGAGTAAAACACAAACTTCTGTTCAGGATGTCTGAGTATTAATTGCAAAGAGCTAACCAGAGGCGTGTAAAAGAGATGCAGCAACAGCGAGTTTAAATATATATAAATATTAAAAAATCTAGACACAGATAAAATAAAGCTTGTTTTGATAACAAAAGGGATCTGCAGTGTGTATGCTTCACCTGTCGGTTTAAACAGTTATTTGAGAATCAGTCATGGTTTAACCCACAGCTACCAGCTCACAGTTCTGCCTGCTATTAATACCCTTCACTTTTATAGAGTTTTACTAAAAGACTAGAGCTCGTCACACATCACAGACCTGGTGAATAAGTAATGACATACAGCTGAACTGCTCCAAAGGAAAAAAAAGGCATTGCTCCTTCTTTTACAGCAAACAAAGAACTTGCTACCCAAGTCTGTGCCAAATCTCTGGCACTCTGTCCAACTGTGCCACTTCTGTCAAAGCCAGGGCCCAGACGCAGTTTGGCAGGCACTATAAAACCCAGCTAGGCATGTAAACAGTTGGTGGAAGGTAACAGAAAATAAACTTGAAAATAACACCAGTAGCTTGTGTTTAACTATCAATTACCATTTCCCATTCAAGGGCTAATGCTTCTCCCACAGCAGAAGGCTCCCGGATGAAATCTCCACCGATGAATTCAGGATTTCAATAATTTAGCAGATCTGCATTTCCATTAGGTGGAATAATGCATCGTACAAAATTTATTAGGGAAATAGTGTACATGTTGTTTCTTCCGACTGTCGCTTTGTCTCTTGGTTATTGAAATGCCTTTGCGTTTACTGCCCAAACCTCAGCCTTCAGCTCAGGAATAGTATTAAATGTTGGCAGCTCTCTCAGTCATTTCCCTGTGTGGCTTCGCTGTCTGGACTGTGCCAGTCGGTCTTCAGAACAAGCAAACATTCTTGGAACAACAGATGCCTGCTCATCTGAACATGCTTTCCATATTAAATCAAACTTTCTGTAAATTAAAAACGATGGAAAGATATTATTTTAAAGACCATTACCTGTGTTTTTTTGTTACATAAAACGTAACATAAAAAAACGTTTTAACTGTTAGAGTTTTTGCATGTAAACAATCAGCAAATAGTCTTTATAAGGACAGATGTACAGTACTACTTAATCACCTATTGTATTACATTTACTATTATTTCACAAATCGCAGTATGGAATAAAACCAACAGGCTTTCAGACTTTAGACACTGCCTGGAGTATACTGTATTATTGGTTGCATGTAAGGTCTGTTTTTATCTAGTGTTTTTTGTAAAACAATTTGAAAGAAAAAAAATCATCCAGGACTTACTAGCCTGCAAAGCTACAATGCAGTTACAGTATAACAGGGCAAGTTCAGGAAGAAAAGTTTTAAAATATAAAAAAATATGCTTACATTTTTTAAATTAGAAAAATATTTCAAGCCTCACAAATTCAATTTGTCATAAACCTCTGGGCTATACCATATTAAGTTATTTGGGCGCAAACCTCATTTTCAATATGAACTTTATAATTAATAACTATTCTTCTGCCTAATGTTTAATGTGCATTTGATTAATGAAATATAGGTTAATCCCGTTCCTTGGGTGTGTATGTAGGTAGGAGGTAATGTATGAGAGCACTGCTAAAGTGCAGGATTGCTTGGGTGAGCTGGGATATAAAAAATGTAGAAGGAAGTACTTCTTGTCATGATCTGAGAAAGGGCTGGCTGCATTAGCAATGACCATTAGGCATAGGGTTTAATATTTAATATTCAAAATAATTAATTAATACTCACTCACAAGGGTTTAGAATACACAGATTAACATTAATAGATAAAGGTAATTGTAGAGGTTGCACGAATTTAAAGATGAAGTCAATAACAAAGAGGTGAAAAGAATATAATTTTAAATTGAAAAAAGCTACCCCTTCCAACAGATAAACCAGCAGTTCAAGGCAGGTGCTGTATTTACTGATTTGATCAACACTCCTGTAGTTAACATTCAGACTCCACCCAGTCTCTTCTCAACTCATTTAAATCTTTGCTGCGTTATGCCCGTCTTAACCCTGAGGATGTGACCAGTTAATGGTGAACTGGCACAGGTGGACAGTATCAGACACTTCCATGACATAAACCTGAGTCAGGGCAGGTGCAAAACCTGGAAACTGGCTCAAAGACGAGGCCAGTTACAAACCCTGTCCAAATTCTGAATCATCCGAAAGTGGGTCCTAAGAATCAATCAGAAACCAGGCTCACTGAAGAACAGCTCCAATGAAATGAGAAACAGGAGAGGCGGGAATCCTTCAGGTCCTCTTGCCTACACCACCACAACAAGCAGCTCTCTCAATATTTAAGATAACTTTGCAATACACTGGAAGTCTGGGTGTTCACAGATGCCGTCAATTCTCAGCCTTTTTTTTACTGAGAAACAGCACTATACTGAAGAAGATAAGAGAGCCGCCCGGGAAGTGAGATGATATAATTTCTTGTCTTTGTAGTTTTTTGCAAACTATGCAGTCTAGTGGCTTAACGTAGGCTTTGTGCTCAAATATACATAAAGATGCTGCCTGTCCTTGGTCAGTAAGATAAGGGGCATGTATTTGGTAAGCTGGCTGTACGCCCATAATTTGAAAAGAACTAACTGTTGTCTAGTCTGCAACTTAGATATAATTAATTGGCATGCGTTGCTGTCTTATCATTTGTTTAGAATGTGTCATAGTAACTCTTTTTGTTTTAAGGTGTAAAGGACCATCTTCAGCTACTTATTTTTTAAGTCTGGTGGTTGCAAGCCGGACTTCCATCTGCATATGAACAAAGAGACTTCTGCTTCACAGACACCTGAACTTTGTCATTTGTTTGACACTACAATTTGGCGCTGCGGAGCAGGGTACTCCCAGCTGAGGGGACTCTGACAGAGAGGTGGAGAGGAAAAGCTAGGCGGCCGCTTCTAAAGAGAGGTAAGGACTCCTCTTTTCTAAAAAGTCCCTTATCCTCTCCATGTTGCTGCCGGGGGTTTTTCTGAAGCTGAAGCGAGTACAAAATAATGAGTTCATGGTGTATGTGGTGGTAGACTTCTGATAAGTGTGCCGGCTGTTTTCCCAGTAGAAAGATACTGGACGTGTTTTCCCAGTTGAAATATACTGGACGTGTTTTCCCAGTTGAAAGATACTGGACGTGTTATCCCAGTTGAAAGATACTGGACGTGTTTTCCCAGTTGAAAGATACTGGACGTGTTTTCCCAGTTGAAAGATACTGGATGTGTTATCCCAGTTGAAAGATACTGGATGTGTTATCCCAGTTGAAATATACTGGACGTGTTTTCCCAGTAGAAAGATACTGGATGTGTTTTCCCAGTAGAAAGATACTGGATGTGTTTTCCCAGTTGAAAGATACTGGACGTGTTTTCCCAGTTGAAAGATACTGGACGTGTTTTCCCAGTTGAAAGATACTGGACGTGTTTTCCCAGTTGAAAGATACTGGATGTGTTTTCCCAGTTGAAATATACTGGATGTGTTTTCCCAGTAGAAAGATACTGGACGTGTTTTCCCAGTTGAAAGATACTGGATGTAGTCTCCCAGCTGAAAGATACTGGCAGAGGATGGTGGGGTCGAGATAGAGGAATTGCTGAGACTTAGCATTCCGCCCGGTTAGTGTGGTAAACCCAGTAAACCCAGGACTGACGCACCTGATATTTGCCGTAGGCTGTGTTCTCTTTAGTTGTTGTGGAGAAGCTGTGATCTCAGGGTGGTAACCTGAGCTGTACGTGTAGTGGAGCCGGGGACGGTAACTTGGTAAGTTAAAGCTAAAGGAAAAGAACTTGGTTCGTGTGATACTGTAATTAGCATAAAGGTTGCTGAACACATGGGTGGCTGCAGAGGATAGATAATGGTTTGGTGTGAAGGAAAAAATTAGTGGAGGTGTCTGACTGGGTGTCAGAAAAAAAAAAGAAATTAGTTTAAGGCAAAGTGAAACTAAAAAGAAATATGGACTGTCAGACGGGATTTAGTCTGAACAGGAATGTAGAAAAGTGTATGAACATTGGGATAAAAATAAATAGAGAAGGGTTTTATTTTAGAGGAATATTTGAGACACCAGCTCCTTTCGGTGTAACACTTGTTAATATATCATCAAGTATTTCTTCAAGAAATAATTTTCTGTCTCATGGGTCAGGTGCTACGAAAGCTTGGACTTACCTGCAAACTAAAAACTACAAGCCAGGCTATTAGTGGTGGCTTTTTACTGTAATCCTGCTGCCCACACTGCACTTGTGATCAAGCTCAAGTTTGTAATGTTCAATTGGCAAGCTGAGGAGAATTTCTATAAGCATAGCTAACCATTTCCCACTTATAAGAGTATATGGCCACTTTATATTCTTCTTTACACTTAAAACTTCTCAAGAATATGCATCAATATTCCAAACGTCTAACAATTTATTTAACGTAAAGTACCTTCTTTCCACTATATCAAGACTAAACTGATAAGCAACAGCAAAACCGTTCAGTTCTGTAAATGCGCTTCCAACTGAACAACCATGAAAACCATTAAGAAAACTGTCCGTGATGAAAAAAATCGACGTATTCATACATCATCAGAAAGGTGCCTATTCCCGGTAAGTGATGAGACAATCTGAAGTCTGTCCTGGATGCACTCAATGACACACTTTTGTTACCAAGTAACATACTGTACATACAACAATCAAATAAGAGCCAAACAGTCCCAGCAACACCTTAATAGGGGCAAGAAAAACACGCATGTTAGAAATGTGAACTACTGTAGTTACAGGCAGCCAATATTTGGGAAGCTGAGGCACTTTGGAAGAGCAATACCAGCACTTGTTTCTTGTAACGATTTAGCAGCAACGTCAAAAACCAGACCCATCTCTGGAGCAGAAATCCCACAGGTCCTATATTTTATACGTCTGTCTAAGCCAGGTTAGGCTTAAAAGAAAATTATTCAAATATCTATGGCCACTTTTTCCAAATATATCATTCTAAATAAAAGGTACGTATTTTTCATCCTGTACAACAGAGGGGAAAATACATATCTGTACTGTCTTCCTAGTCAGAAACGAGCCTGGTTTCTAGTTCCATACTCGCTGCTGAATTAAGCGCTGAGCCAACTCATAAATGTTTAGGAGCTTTAGATCTGACAATTTCCCTCAGGTTTCTTTCCACACTTTACCTGTCATAACTGCCGATGCCACATCGAAAAATATACTGAAATTTTAAATGCTGTCATGAATTAGAAATAACAGTAATTTTGGTGCAGGCCTGCACTTAGTTCTGAACAGCGAGCTAGTGCCAGGAGTACTAACTCAGGTTTCTGTCCTACCAATAGTACAGTTGATGAAGGTGTCTGTTTGGAACATTCCTTCAGTCTGTGTTTCATTTTAGAAGAAAACAATCTTAATTTTAAAACTAGAGTGGAAATAATAATAAAATAAGATTTAAAAACACAACTGGTGAACTTATTTTTTAAAAAACATGCAGTTTTAAACATTTCAGCACTGCTTTTATTACGATCTACTTAGTATATAGCTTCTGGAGAGGGGATATGTAACAATCTTACCTTGAAAAGATCAGCAACTAAGCCATAGTCAGCAACTTGGAAGATAGGAGCTTCTGGGTCTTTATTAATTGCAACAATTGTCTGAAAATACAAGATTATACAAGATTCATTTTTCTCCTGCATACAGACAGCAGCTAAGAGACCCATGAGATGTACACCAAGGGCCTATGTTTGTGATACTGACAAATTGTCAGTATGGCCACTGTAATAAAAAACAGCCTAGATACAACAAGACACAATATTAAGATTTAGCACCACTATGTACATTTCTTCCTTAACATTTATCAGGCTTTATAAAAAATTAATTTTATTAATTGTTACATTAAAAATACATAATGCTCCTAATCTTTCTAACAAACTTAAAAACCCTATTATTTTCTCTAAAAACGAGTTATGTTTGTTTTATTAAAAACGTCTGTTTAGAACATGCTGAGCAAGAACAGTCAATGCTAAAAAACTGAAACATGATTAACATAATAGTATGTATGTATATACACACTTGATGCCTTTGATCAACACAAGAGACAAATGTTTACTCGAGGTGAATGTGGTCAAACTTCCTCTCTCTGCATGATCCACTTCTGAAACCCACGGCCCCATTCCCACATTGTTATAAGACCCTGGTCAAGATATTACAAATACGTCCCACCCAGAACATTCTTTCAAGAGCCTCTGAAGCAAGAGAAAAATACAAATAAATTATACATAGTTCTTTAAAAAGCTTCTCAGGTTCCCTTTTAAAACATACTTCTTAAGTGCACGGATATCCCGATGAAGATAACCCGCATGGCGAAAGCAGCTCACTCAGGAGACAGTTGCCATGGCTACACAGGAATTTTTACATTTCACATTTACATAAAACTGTTCTCTTCTAAGAGTGTGGAAGCAGCTTCTCCTCCATTACTTATTTTAAAAGTGGGTCACAGCAGCAACAAGAGGAGAAAGAAATAAGATAAATCTGAGATGGGCAAAAAGTAGGCTAGATTTGAACTCCAGACACAATAACTACTTAGTTCCCAGTTAGGAGACATTTATCCAACTGCACATTTAAAGGAATTATTAAACAAGGCTTTGGGCACTTCCACCGCCACTAATAAAAAGGAAAATGTACATTTTCACATCTTTCACTCTTTTATATCCGAGCTCCGTATGTACCCATGATTCCTTCTTGTATGTTTGAAAATACTCAAGTTCATAATTGTCTCAAAATGTGTTCTTTATATTCTGAAAAACAACAAAAATGTCAGCTAAACAGTATAAGGAAGCGAAAGCATATTAATATATGAAAATGCACGCCTGCTTCTTCAATAACCTGTGTCTAAGGAGGAAATTAATCATGTTTATATTGCGTGTATTCTGCTAAATTGTTCAAATACAGTTCAATATTAGTATGTAGAAAGCATTTCACCTTCCCTGACATGCAACCAAGAGTAATTAAGCTTAACAAGCAGAGGACAGCAACATTTTATTTTTTAAATCCAATGCTTTATGATGTTTTGCACTGCAGCTTAGAGGTACAGCAGAATGTTTAAGAAATGACTTTCAGAACAAGGCCGCATGGAGACTCCTGGGTGCACGCACATTTACTCTGCCAGCTAAGGCTCCTAAGAACTGAAGGCAAAAATCTGTCGCACAAGGAACAAAAGTTTGCAATCAGACATGGATGCTCTGGGCGCTCTGGATTAAACCTGTTTAAAGTTTCATTGCCTTTCTGCGGCATTTCCACATAGTGGCACCTCTGCAGAAATGTCAGAGGCATCCTTAATTCCATGGCATGCAGGCCCCATAATTGAAATTCTACATTGTCATGCATGAATTCATGTGTCAGACGGTGAAATTAGCAAACATACTTGATGGGGTTCAACAAACAGACCAGAAATAAGGCATTCTTCTAAAATGCCTGCAAATTTATGCTTGTGACGTGTTTATTTAACACACCATCTGCAGCAGGCTGTTTAAATCTCGACACAGCAAGCACACACACATTTCCATACACTATTATATGTAATTGGTTGCTCTTAAAACAATATATAGAAAATGTGTAGCATATTTCACATGCCATCAGAACATAATCAGTATTTAAGAATATGAAAAATTGTTCTTATGAAGTGTTTTTCTCACTATGAAATTCATGGTCTGTTTAAAGACGGGTGCAGTTATGCTTACTAGTTAAACTCATTCTATCCATAACATTTTTATTTCAAGGTTTTAAATAGACTTATTAAAATAGCTGAATGCTTGAAGACATACCTTGCTGTCCTTCATGCCCGCAAGATGCTGAATAGCTCCAGATATGCCAATAGCGATGTACAGCTCCTGTAGATTAAAGTGCCAATACAAGAGCAAATCTCAGTATCCACAGTATTCAAACAAGCTTGAAGACATAAAAAACAATTGGTTAACCAGGTCATAGTCCTTTTTAAAATCTATTTTTGTGCATTGCACACAGTCTAGCTATAAACAGCACTCTAAAAACACACATTTAAGAACTGATGTTAACATTTCTGTTTCAATGTCAGAGCGTGCCAAAGCAAGGAGACCGTTCAGGAGTGAACTCCAACAATGATCCAGTTCAAGAACATTAAAGGTGTGCAGAGGTGGTCTTTGTCGTTTCACTAGGAGGCCTGTGCTGGCCTCATTTGGTTTTATGTTTCTGGACTAGTCAGGAACACAGCTCCAATATATTTTGTTCCATGTAATACAAGCATACAGGTACAGCAGAATGGGTGGGAGATCACAACCACACACACTATCCAGACTAGACTGCATGGCCCAGCCAGAGGACATCTGGCGGGCTGGTGGCTATTAATACCTGGTTCTGTTAGTGTGATTAAAATAGGTTTGATTGGGACACTGTTGAGCTTTTTTAGATCTTCTGTTCTAAATAATTCTGTTACAATGCCAGCAGAACTGCACACTCTCCAGCCATTGTGACTCTTTACCTAGATATTCCTACACTAGCCTTAATCCTGTAGTTGCTGAATTCCCTGATAAGATTATTGAATTCCCATATACTGTAGATATCAGACCTTAGAATCTTAATATTACAAGTGTAGCGGCAAGGCTTATTAAAATACAGGAATTAAGTTTGCTGCTCCTTTGCCAGTCCCTCTCTCCTTCATCTCAGTGGTGCTTGATACAGAGAGGCCACTCCATTTGGTTCACAATTAAGGTGTTTCCTAGCTGATAGAGTGTCCTGATAAGGAACAACTCCCAAGGCTGAGACACATCAACCACCCAAACAAATGGTCATCTCTGGCGCCTTAAAGTCTGGGAGATTCTGGGAGAGTCTCATCCAAAGTTGTTTACAACTCTAAGGTCAGAGTGCATTGTTACTCATCATCAGCCAATCAGGAACTGGTGGGGCAGGTTAACCCCATGTGCGGCTCGGATGCCCATGAAAGTTTCAACCAATGAATGACCGTAGCGCCTCCAGGTAAAACAGGCAGCACAGGGCTTCCTCAGCGCGCCTCCTGGACATCCTCAGACTCAGCCCGGACCACCACGTAACGGCCAGTGTGTCGGAGTGCAGGATTTTCCTTTGTTCTAAGAGTCAAGAACGGAGGTCGCCAGCGCGTAACCAAAGGATCCACTCGAGGTTAGCCCTCGTGAACCCACCACGAACGCTCCCCTGATCAACAAGTAAACTACGGTCGGAACTGTGGACAGCTGAATCTAAGTATTCAGAACTAGCGCTACATCAGGAACGAACTGGTCTTCTTCCTGTCTAAAGAGTGTGACCTGCTTGGACCCGCAGTCACTTTTCTCCTGTGCAGAAACTCTGCTAGTTTCAGCCAACACTAACTAGCCGGTCTTCAGAGAGCACCAGCAGCGCATCGCAGCAGGAATCTCTTCCTCCTTCCACCACGTCGCAAGCCACAACACCACTGCCTGGCACCGAGCCAGAGAGCGCCGACTGGACACAGCAACAAGCCTTGTGTCCCAGGGAGATCTGAATCCCCACAGATCGGATGAGTATTCAACCTTCTGCATTACAGCTCGAGAATTCAATTGTTACCTCAACCCCAGTTGACATCAATTTAATTCCTATGAATGACGTACTTGCTTTTGAGTATCTACTGTAGAAGTTGTAATCCAAGTTCATTTACGAAACGGTCTAAATGAATGATATACTGAACGTATATCCCTCTTGGTTTGTAACTCTTCGTGATTGAATATATACCTTTTGTATTCTGCTAACCCTCACGATAAGATCTGTTATGTTTATAGGCACATTTTATGTATTAATAAATGTATTCTCGTGTACTAGTATCCGTGTGTGCGCGTTGTTTTGAGTTATCCCGCAAGGTTGATTCTAATAGCCATCAAATCATTTTGTGACTTACTGCTACAATTAATAATTGTCCCAGTAAAAGCACATACCCCCTACATTTACTGGTGCCTCGTGAGAGGATGCCTACACAAGCGAATGATAGAAACTACACTTGCAGACATTCAGACAACTGATCCAGCAAATGGAAAGTCAACCCAATTATCCCACAGTGGTTCTCGGACACTGGTTATTTCACGGACACTGGTTGAGTACTGAGTCTAAAGAGAAGCGACAGGGCGGCTTTTCTGTCTGCACAACACAGCAGGAAACAAATTTTATCATTTTTTTATCAAATAGTGTTCATCAAAACTGAAAAAAAATTTAGTTTTTTAAAAAATACATTTTTTCTCTCCCACTGTACGGAAAAGCACAATCAGAAAGCCTCTTCACCAAACAGTTCAGCGTGACCTAAATCAACATGGATTCAAGGAGCATTAAGTGGGTAGTAATTACCAGTACCTGAGGCATCCTCAAGGCATCTACATGACGAATAAATCAGTTGTTCTTAAGGAGGGGGTAAAGGCAGGAAATTCTACAAAGAACATTTTGTAGACAATTGTTTAATTATAACCAAAGTTTTTAGCTGTTCCAATCCTGTTCAGTGGTTATTAAACTGGCTTTGGGAACCAGACAGAGTGCAATAAGGAAAATAAACTATCACACCATGCTTTTTCTTGCTTCATTACATTCACTTTTTCAGCTCACTCGCAGTTATGCCCTTTAAGAATAAACCTTGATTTTCTTTTAATCTCAGAACAGGGGTCCAAACAGGAGTCCCTAATCCTGTTTTTCTAAGACTGTGCTTCTGGAATACCCATGGCCCTGCAAGCTTTAAAACCCAACACTTGAAATTGTGTTGATTTTGACTAAATCGTGATAAATCAAGACGTCAGGTCACTGTCTGATCTACTGAGAGAACATTTATGGAAATATGAATTTATGGTAATGATGTCATACTAACCATTACAAGCAATAAAAAGCTAATCAGTTTATGAAAAATAAGCAGTCCTTAAAAGCAGGCACACACACAATGTTTTTCTTTCCTTGAAATGAATGTGATAAGGTGTTTTACGACAACTGGTACACATAAAAGCAAGTTTTTACATACAACACCTGTAAAGGATAAAAACTGATAAAAACAGAAGAGGAAATCTACCACTGTGGAACAATAACCATGCTGTTACAATCAACGGGTTGCAAACATTACTACCACGCAAAGCAGCAATAATGCCTGGTGTCTGGCCTCTGTGAAGCTCGTTCCCACTTCACTCAACTTGTGAAGCAAGATCACCCTTTTCTACCCCACGTGTGGCGCAGTGGCCCTGCAGGTGCAAAAGCCATACTGCACATCACTTAGATGGGGGCATTTCAGCTTTGGATGAAGTGGGTCCCCTCCTGGGCTTTGGGGTTAAAAGTGCTTCATAAATTCAACACAATTACTAATTTTAGCCATCATTACAAATCAGTAAAAACTAAAAAACATGGCCATGCACTTTGGATGTATTCAAAAATTAAAAAAAAGGTTTCCCATCTAACGAAGAATTTGACCATACATTTTATTGGTGTTGCCAAGACTTTGAAACCTTAGTACAGAATATTATTGTCATAAGATAAAGTTTTGTCTTGATGAAAAAAAGAATAAACAAAATACACCTGTACCTCTTTTTGGAATGTAATTCCAGTATTTCCAGTAATTCCAGTATCCATTCTGGACCCCGAAAATGTTACCCCTTCTTTAACTTTTGTCACCAGAAAATGACAAAAGAAACAGTATCTAACATCCATACTGTGGTTTGTGCTTTAAGTACTCAAAAACACTGCATTCCTAAGTAGCAGTAACCACTCCGTAGGCTCTGTGCGGACTCTCACCCATACAAGTCAGTGGAAACGGTACATTCAATATGAAACAAGTCGTACGACTCTCTGCATTTGACGGAGGTTTATAAATGTATCTTTGTATAACTTCCTTGTAGTTTCAAAGCTGGCTTTCGTTATTGGAAGCGTGGGCAACAATTCACATGCTTTATAGAATTCAATGTTCATAAGAAGAACATAGAAAGAGGTACGGGTGTAAATGTATTGTACAAGTTGGCATAAATCATGAGCTTTAAACCTGTTCTCAACAGTGACAAATTCAACAGCCTTTGACTAAACAATCCCTCATTTCCAGTTTATACCAGAATTGGTAAAAATGGAACAAACGTTTTAAAATAAGCAGGTAGCAAATATATTATAAAATATACAACTGTATTTATCATTAAGATTTGGTTCACATCAGCTCTATTTCAGTAGCAAAAGCATACTTTTGCTTGAGACACACATTTGTCTGTAGAATAGTTTGTAAAATGTCTGCACAAAAGTTAATGATTAGTGTTGCAAGAGGTCTGTAAGCACCAAACTAGACCAAATGAAAACTATACAATAGCCAAATGTCACACTGAAATTAACCCAATTCACTCATTATAGTTTTGAAATTACAAGCTACCTAGGAACAGAGGCTAAACAAGTTTAAGCAATCCTATAAAACACAGTGATACAAAATTATATAAACATAATATAATAAAATGTTTCCATAAGATAAAAATAATTAATAAAAATCCACATGTGCCACTAATTCCATGTTTTAAGTACAAATTTATACCAAACTTAAATTTAAACCAACTCTATTCTTATACCTAACAGGCTGGCATGTCCAGAATGTCCAAAACAAAACCCAGCATGTCTCAGAAAAGCTTGCCCTAAGACAAGGATGCTACAAGTCTAAAACTCCCCAAGTACGCTGCAACTCCAACCAGCTCTAATCCTCTTCACTTCAAGAAGCTTTTCAAGGGCTTTGATCAGGCAGGCCGTGTAATTACTCTTAAGAAGAGCGCTTAGGGTGTCTGCCAGAGTGCGGGGCCCAGCAGCATTTCCATTTTCTCTCCTGGGAGCACCACATCAATTGCTTTCAGCTAAATGCACTCACATATGAATATTTTAGTACAATTTAATGTTTCTGCACCAGCCCCTGAGGAGCAGAGCATCAATTTGTGAACACAGTTCTCCTGGAGTTAAAAGCCAGGCCGGATAATACAGTATGAAAGGGGCTGTCAATCTAGTGCTTTTTGCGAGCTGGGGGCGAGGGGGGGGGGTGGACTAGTCTGTGTTCCCTGGTCCCCAGCTGCATGGAAACAGCTCTCCAAAGTTTTCCACTTCAGTCTACTTCTGGACAGACCTTCATTTCAAAATATATACAGAGGGAAAGGAGAGAGAAACAAATGGCCAGACAATTTGCCAAGCTTGGTCAGTTTTCCCTAAGCTATTATCATCTGCCGTCTAGTACCCTTCTCCCTCACAGCTGCCGAGAGAGCAGCAACTGCACCTGCCGGCCTGGTGATAAAATACCCCAAAGTGATGCAAACATCCACCCCTTTACACATGCCATCTCCCCCCAGGTGTCAGAAGACAAGGGCTTTACAAGCCGCCAGCTCGCAGGTATGTGAATACTAATGTCTACAAAGGAACAACACACCGCTGACACCACGGCCCATGCTAAGCATTCCCGAGACCCGCGTCTTCCTTCAAAATGTCATCTTCTGCACCGCCCACCCCCCTCTATGACTGCGAACAATACAAAAACAAATACGGGAATCCGCTGTTTTTAAAGCAACACCTTATGAAGTATTTAGCTGCCGATGGTAAAAACGCATTTCCTACATCACTCTTACCCACAACATACTCACTTTACACACGAGGTGAGGGTGAGAAATCCCAGAATAAATCACACCAGCTTTGTCAGGAAATCCAGTCAATCCACTAAATGGAACAGTAGGGTACGTGTTACTGAAGATGGTTTATTTAACAGCCTTGTCCACAATCCCCTACTCTCCTACACCATAAGGAGATCCATCTCCTTGGTTTGTCAGTCTTTGAGAAATCACTTTCAAACTCCTGTCAAAGGCAGCAAAAATGCACGATGATTTTAATGTCTAACGTCCCCGGCAGCCAAGGCACAGAATACTGATCCAGTTTGTTACAGACACAGTTTGAGCTAAGTTGCACGTAGTGTTATATAAAACACTTTTTTAGTAGGTCTTGCCTTTGGTTTCTGACAAGTGACCGGTGTCTTTTCAACTAAGCAACTTTCATTACTTCCCTGAAAAAGATAAACATACTTATACAATTTTGCACTTTTAGGCTTTTTTATTGACATAGAACTATAACTGCATCCCTGGTTTGAGACACTCCACTCAATTGTACACGGGCAACTAGATTGCTGAAATAAGAGCTGATATGGATCTTCTTCTCAGATGACAACCAGACTTGACGTACCATCACTGGCTTTTAAAAACTATAAGGCTGTCTTAGACATTTTTATAAAATGAAGCAAGTTTGTAACAGCAACTGCAATAATCCATGACAAAATGGATTCCACAAACCAAACATCCCATAATTAATTTAACTCCTAATTAAGCGCATAAATTCAGAGAAAATTAATGAAATATCAGATATAACCAAAATGAACAGAGAACAACATGAGGTATAAAATGCAAATTGCATATTTTACCCATCATCAATCCTCAGATACATTTAATACACTAAGGAAAAAGTGTTAAAGGAACAAATGGATGCAAAATAAAGATTAAAGCAGATAGTTTTCCCAGCCCTTTCAATGGATTTTTGATGAGGTGTTGCACTCTTCTTCAGACTGACATCTATTCCTGTAAAGGCCCTAATAAGTTAGTTAATGCTTTAGAGTATTCTACACAGAAAGAATACACGTCACGCATTTGTAAAATAAAACAAACGACAGACAGTTACACAGATCAGGCAAACCGGGGACTAGTTCCTTACCCAGCACTGCAGAAATGCCCTAAGGCAGCAATCAAAAATAAATATTAATTATTACGTGAATACTGCATTAACTCAGAAGAATTATGAATTATACATCCACAACATGGTTCCACTTTTATTATAATAATACAGAATACCATGCATGAGGACTTCTTATTTTTTATATTTTTCAGCAGATGGTTAATAAACCATCAGTTCAGGATTTTATTTTGCCCAGAAAATAAAAACAGAGGTTGCAATTAAACTCAAATACACACAGACAGCAAGCGAAAAAACTAAAAACCTACAAAAGGTAACACTGGCAGCAATTTCCAGGACCGGGGGATGGGCGAACACTTACTGTTCTTCTTGTTAGACTCACTAATGGATATGGTAAATCATTTAGGACTTCAAATCAGCCATTAACTGAATTTCAGGTGGTTTAAGCTCCCTTAATGTGTGGGTAATGACAGCTGGGATATCCCAGTTGAACAGGATAATGGAAAATTAACCTTTTTAAGCTTATTCAATTTGAAACCCTAAAATAATTTAGATTTCCGGAAGTATAACTCAAGAAGCTTGAAAATAGTGTAAAATATTTTTGCTCACGGTTGGACAGATTTGTAATGAAGAAGCCTTGCCTGCTTATTGCTATATATACCACCTCATTCTGCCAGAACATAAATTCAACTGCAGAGTTCTTTTTGCTGTATCAGAGCTCTTCCTGCAGCTCAGGGTATCACACTTTAATAATCAGACATGTGAGAGGCTTCGTAAAGACATGAAACCAAGCCAGAAACAACAGTCTTGAACCAGCATACACTTGTTTAGATGAGGTAAGAGAGGAAACAGACTACACTGCACCCACCTTTAACATTTCTTCACATTCTGATCATTAAAAAGATCTCTAGAACTGATTTTTTTAAATAAGTGTGATGCAGTCCCAATTAACCTTTTGTGCAACACTTTTGACTTCTTGTGTTAATGTGGAAACACGTCACACCACAAAGCATGTGAATTATAAAAATGTATAGAAACCATAAATTAAGAGGCATAATAAGCTAATATGCATTAAGAAACAATCAGTTGTGAAAGCCCTATTTGCTGTAAAACAAAATCTTTGGAACTCAGTGGAAAGACAGTTGATTATATTAAGGAGTCAGGACATGTGCTTGGAAGATTTTACACAATCTGCAGTGATCTAAGTGGCCCCTTTCCACCAGACAGATGCTTGAAAAAGAACAATGTGTCAAACAACATCATTCTGTCATTCAGGAGAAAACACACGCTGGCACTTGCTGTCTGAAAGGATGTTCTTTGAAACATAAGATCTACACAAATCTTTATAAAATATATGCATGAAGTATACATTCTTTACATTGTGAATGGATCATTCTTACATGTAAAAAATAAACTGAACCTATTATTAGACAACAAATGTACAAAACATTTACACGCTAGTAAGAACATGCTCAGATGATCTAGCCTGTGCAGCTCTGTTCAGCTGCAAAGAGATTAACAACTTCTGCTTATATATTACTTTAAATCAGGAGAGCATATACAACATGAATATCTTTCCGTCATCATCAGTTGCTTAATCAAAACTTATTACAATATCCACATGATTCCAGGTTTCAAGCACAGATTTTACTTCTGTGGTCTAAAGTTTCTGCATGCAGACAATCTCTCAGATCTGCATGGAGGAGTGATCGTACCTATAAGGTTGTACTTCTTCGTAACTGGTCTTCAATTACTTCCATAACTAAAAAAGTATATTGATAACACTCTTAAATAATTAACAAGAAAAGCATTTACACAGGGAAAACAGAAAAGGTCACGAAGCATTTATCACACAAAAGGACAGATACATCACATCAGATGGAACACAGTGTTTTCAACAAGAGATGGATTTCAGTAAGGCACGTTATGCATTATCCAGCAATCAGCACTGACACTTCTTTAACTGTCCGTTTTATTAAATTCACCGCAGCACTGCACACGGTCTGAAATATGGAGGCATAATGCCCCTTTCTCTATACAGACCATTCTTCAAATGACAGATGAAACCCAGAAACACGAGAGTGCTGTGTTTTCTATAAACACACCAAGACACATTCAAGACTGTTTATCTATTTTGTTTCTTTTTAAAAAAATCAATAAAATTATTCCTAAGTATTGTATATGATGCTTCTTTGGAGAGAGCAGGGGAAAAAAAAATCAATAGATATTCTGCACAAAGAGAAAGAAGCCTGAGCTTTAGTTTTGTTTGTAGGCCACACTACTTCCACCTAGCAGTCAGTTAATTGATAAGCTCTCACCTTCACGCCTGCAATTGTGCTCAGGTAGATTTATAACTGTCTTGATAAATGTATATTTAAAAACGATCTTTGCAACATTCCAAGAATGCAAGTTCAGTCCCTGCGAGTTCTTGTCAGATTCTGAGCTTTCTAAGGAGCTTGCAAACCTGCTTGTCATTATTTGCGATGATCTGAAAAACAATGCTAGTTGTAGAGGTTTTGAAACTATGTAGTTTAGACCTTATGGACACTACAAAAGACATGAAGAACAATGATACCAGGTGTGATGAAGGGTCCTGGCTTGATACGTTATCCCTTTAAATACGACTATTGCAAAGTCTAATGTAAAGTCACTAGTGGTCATGGAAAAAAACTACCAAATACCATTCATTTATACAGAACTATGTGCTAGGTTATGTCACTGCAGTGTCTAAATTGAGACTAGCCTTATTGCACCAAGTCTGGTTGGTTTTTTCTCCCCATGACAACAGACTTTTCCATTTCGGCTTTATTACAGTCATTTAGTTCATGCCTTCCACATAAACACATTACTGTGAGCCTGCATCAATCACTCAGAAACACTACCCATGGCAAAACAGTAGGTCTTAATTTTGTTTTACAAGACACGGCAAACAAAGGCTAACATTCACATGCATTACAGTGCATAATATCACAAGAAAGAGACATTTATGCACTTTTCACTATATAAAACTTTACTACTTACAGGTGCCACGATTTTTCCAGTCTGTCCAACCTGCATGTCATTGGGAACAAAGCCAGCATCAACAGCAGCTCTTGAAGCTCCCACTGCACAGAGAACACAATTTCACTTTTACTGCACAACATTGTTGAAAAGCCACTGCACTCAATAGTGTGAAAGCTGCATCTGAAGTAAACCCAATAACCCCCAAGTCAAAAGGAAATACAATGCATATTTTAAAAAGAAACACTATTCAGTTATGCTCAGCATGTAGTATTCTAGCATAATGCACAATACAATTCACTTCTAAATAACCTCAGCTTGCTTGCTGCCTATGCTCTTTTGTCCACGATGCCTTAAGAGGTACCAGAGGTTTTTCTGTGCATACCTGCAGCATTCAATTTGTCAGCCAGGTCATATAGCAGCTTGAAGTTTTCTCCGCTCTTCAGCCCTCTCCCTAATTGAAACAAGCACAAAAACAGTTACAACACCTACGGTAAAACAAACTGCTGAACTAGACCAGTCAACCATCCAACACGCGATACAACAATCCAGTGCAATCACCTTGAAAATACACTTCAATACTTGCAAGATCACACACTCAAGATTGTTTGGCTTTTCATTAATAAGGGCCCCCGTCAACCGGTCATAATGTGCATCCCATTTGTACAATGGGCAAAAGTGAACTGTGAAGCTCTTACCTCCAGACACCACCACCTTGGCACTGGTCAGCTCGGGCCGATCACTCTTGCTCAGGTTCTGTTCTAGCCACTCCGACAGGCCCACAGCACCAGTGGGAGTAACTGGAGGACGAGCAAAGCATACAGCAATATCTCTATTACTACCCCTTACTCATTCATGCCCAAACCACGACAGGCAAGATCCTTCCTCTTTCAATAAACCCTTTGCCCGTAGAAGGTTGCAGTGAGTCAGAGCCTAACCCAGAAATCACAGGGCTCAAGGCCACACTACACCCCAGACGGGACACCAGTCCAGTGCAGGGCTCACACACAGGGGGCAATCAGGAGACACCAACTCAAATGCCGTAGACAGCATGTCTTGGGACATTGGAAGAAAAAAGGACAACCCAGAAAAAACAGCACAAACCTGTTTAGAACACACAAACTCTGCACAGACAGAGCCATATTCAATCCTAGGAACCTGGAGCTGTGAAGCAAAAGTACTACACACAGAACCAACTTATAATTTATATAATCATTTAATACTGAAAATTTAAATTCTCTGAATAAATCTGGGCTAAAATGGTCCCAACAATTCTTGCACGCTTCAAAACTCTGGGGACAAAAACATCAGGTGCTCGACTTGACAGCATTTCTGTCCGTTGACTTATAGCAGTGGAATTAGATTTTAAAAGTCCCCCATGCAGAACCTATGACATTTCGACTAGATGTACATTAAATGTATAATTGACCATGATAGTTATCATTGGCAAAGCAGAGGTCCGTACGAGCTCCAGGACGTGCCTGGCCAGCATTTCAGAAATCACAGGATTGTGCTGTTTTTGATCGGCAAGATCGCAGTGGAAGATCACGGTTCATAAAAGGTTTGTTCTGGACTGTCCTCAATGCCAACAAAGTGGATAAGTTCAAAATTATCCTCACTGAGCTGGACTGGGAGAGATGTGGTGGCCAGAAATCTTACCTTGTTCAGTAGCAGCACTGCCTCCAGACACAGACGCAGCTTCAAAGGAAGTCCCTCTGACAGTGAAGACCTTCACTTTCTCATTGCACTTCACAGTACTGAGAGCATTCCCTAGAACAACACCAAAAGGCAGGTCACACACTGCTCATCCCCTCTCTCACCAGGCACAGCTCCTGCAGTGAGCAGCTCAAGTACAATGGGCTTCGTGACTGTGTCATAGTATACTTGGTTCAGAGCCTGGAAAGCATAACTATTATGGGAATTACTCATTGGCAAGTCTTTTACTGAATCATTTCAAACTCATCATTTAAAAATGACAATGATAAAATAAATCCGATTTGATAAGAAATTCTATCAATCCAAGCTCACAAGAATTTGTTTAGTTTTTTTTAAAGAAATGAGGGCAATAAGTACATTTGTTTGACTACAGTACTGGATTGGCATGCTTATACTGCTAGGCCCATTCATGGAGTAACAGAAGAACGGATTGGGCTCTTCAGGTCAGTTTGTGAGTTACTTCAAATAAGAGCAATTTTTAAATTCTATATTTATCAAATATTTTTCATGTGGCAAAACAAGTTGCACTATATTTACAATATCAAATCTACTCTTGGATGCAGAAAGCACAGGTAAAAAAGTGCTTGTTGTCCCCCAGGTATCTGCATCAGACATTTATACATGGTTCTCAAAGGGGAAAATAAAACATTTTGACTTCCAAAGGACAAAGTCTGATTAGATTACGTTATTAAACAAAACGTGGATCGAGATAGAGAATTAATGATTTTATAATGTTTGAGAGCAACCTAAACAGATCTTAGTATCTCCGTTATGCTATCATCAAAAGTTGAAAGATTGGAATTGATAACAAACTCTTCAGCCTTTATGCCCCTTAGCGTTATCTTAAAAAATCACCCTGCTTTTAGTCTA